>NW_027181770.1:2500-2712500 GCF_029961685.1 Aristolochia californica | reverse complement strand
ACCCAACATCCGGCTGCAGCAAGAAAGGAAATGTCGTGCATAATCAAAGGTGTGGAAACCAATCAAATCTGAATTCAATAGTGCTTTAAGGATCTCTTCTCTAACAGGAAGAGTTCTATAGATTTCAGAGGACGGGAACGGACTATGCAGAAAGAACCCCATCCTTAACCTATTAAATCGCCTTCTTAAAAAAGTGGGCAGGACCATCAAATGGTAATCGTGAATCCACACATAGTCGTCTTCTGGATTAATCACTTCAATAACCCTCTGCGAAAAGATCTTGTTGGCAGCAACATAAGCCTCCCACAGTGAGCGGTCAAACCTACCACCATGATCTGCCGAGAAGGGGAGCATGTAATGGAACAGCGGCCACAAGTGCATCTTGCAGAACCCATGATAAAATTTTGAAAGAATATCAGGTGGCAAAAAAGCAGGGACGCACTTGAAACGCTCCAATAAGGTTTGGTAGACATCATCCTGTTCCAATGGGTCCACATCCACCCTTAAAGATCCAACGTAGATCACTTCCATGTCTTCGGGCAATCCGTCTTTTAGTTGTAAAAGCAAGGAGTCCTCGTCCCAACTGAAGCACCAACCTTTGTTGTCCGGTCGGCGTTTGGCTTTGACGGGAAGTTGGTTCGCTACAATTATTATGCGATCTTGAATAATGGAAGATTGGACATCGGAGGAGACGCTGTTTGCCTGGTCGTCGTCGAGCTCGGAGACAATTCCCGGTACAGTCATTACACGAGGTAGACGTTTTCCGGTGCGCCCAATCGCCGGAAAATTCCCCGACGCCAGATCTAATAGATTTGTATATGATCTGGACATCATTTTCGATACACTTTTCTTCTACCAACGTAAAGTAGCGCAAGAAATCTGATTAGGCAACCTGCAAGGAACCAAGTGCCGATATTGCACAAAATGATAACCCTAGAAACAAAACAAGAAGCAACAAGATCCAAGAAAAGTAAAAGGTCGGGCACTTTCATTAGGGTTATGATAGTAGAAGATCTAAGCACAAGAACAAGGATATATTTTCTTCTTTTGAATCTCGATAACGCAACATAGCTCGATAACGAATCCTAAAACTATAAAGGAAACAAGAAAAAAGAAGCACGTCTGTCAACCGTGATCGATTGAAGACTTGTTTCAAAGAAATATGTAAGAGAGGATCAGAAATTGAAGCTTACCACCGTAGAAAAGATTGAATATGTGATCGCGCGATGACGGACACTACGTGATTTTTCCTTCTGCTCCTTATATTTTTTTTTCTCGGACTTTCGTTAGAGAGCGAAAATAGACCACCTAGGTTTCAGTCCATTTGCTCGCAAATTATAAATTATCCGTCTCTCTTTCTCTCTCTCTCTCTCTCTCTCTCTTTCTCCCCTTCTCAAAAGCCTCTTATTTGAATATTCAAGGGAGAAGAACAAAGGAAAATGCATAAATGCTTTCAGGGGAAAGAAAATATGAACAGAAAAAAATGGAAATAGAAAGAGGATAAGGTCGGCCGTGCCAGCTGGCGTCACATAGTCACCTTCACGCGCTTCCCAGGAAGATGTCCAGAAACGTGGCACGTGGGTTCACTACCACGTAAGATGTCCATCTCCGTTTCGAGGACAGCGGACCAGTCAAAAGACGACACGTCACACTAGAAGAAGTGGCCCGGGAGGGAGCGGTTCAAGATTGACTGGCAAGGTGTAAAGCTGGTTCCACGGATGGGATGGGGGACGCTGGGCCCAGCAGGAAGATTATGACATGGACGAGAAATTGTTACGTCAGCACTGACGCTTGACGTGCCGGTAATAAGCCCACGTTTTTAAAAAATTTCTTTCCTTCAGTCATCGATGGAGCAGGTCGCGTTTCCCTATTGCCACATCCATTCGAGGTAGACAATCACAGGATTTGTCCTGATTTTTTCCAATTATGACATACTTATCCGCCTCTTCTTCTCCGCTTTTTGCAGTGGCTTTATTGTAAAAAGAAAAGGGTATTCCGGTCCGGTTGGCCATTCCGTTTGATCCTCTCGAAGCCAATTGGTCGAATCTGAATTGAAAACCAATGACCCGGAAGTCGGAACCAGCACCCGACGTGTTTTCCTTATCTTTCTTTATCTTTTTGTTTTTTAATCAATTTTTTTATTTTTTTATTTATGGCTCTCTGGCGTCGACGCCCTTTACCGAACAACGTGGGAACGGATCATTTCTTTTGAAAAAGATTATTGCTAATGAAGTGAAGTGACGAGTTAGCGAGTCTCGTTATGAACCGAGTCTCATAAAAGCTAGACTCACCATAACAAGATGAGTTTTATAGTTAATATGTTCCACTCGATAGGAGGCTTTATAAGAAAAAAAGGACGAGTCAACAACGGGAGGGTTGCACGTGCTAGATAAGCCAACGTGGAACCTAACCATCACCAATTCCAAATATCCTTCTCCATTGACCTCTGCACGTCATGGGTACATAAATTAAATCCATTTGCATAACGGCAGGGGCACTTATTCCGCCAGAAGGGGAAGAGTTTCCTAGGCATACGCTCTTTCTCCGTCTGAACGCATATCGACGGAGAACAGGGAATGATTAATCAAAACGGCGGCCCGCCTTGACCCTGGTTCGGAATGGCGCGCATCAATCTAAGGTGGATAAGCATGCATCAGCATCTCGTGGATAAAATTCCACGCCCCAATGGCTGCGGAAAATATACCCCGAATCCTGGAAAGTCCAGCCACCGCCCCTCGATCATGCATTATCCAGTCCTGAAGGCTGTAGCTGCGAAGGGAAAGAAAGCTGGAAAGAATCATTCGCCCCCTTTTTTTCTTTTTTTTTCCCAAAAGGAACTACAGGGTTAGGATTCGAGCGGCTCCCCGATATTTCTGGGTGCGGCTCATCAGTGGCTGGGATCGTTCTCTCACAAGGCGAGCGATCCTCGCGAAAGACGAGGAGGGAAAGGGTGGAAACTGAGAAACAAGGGAACAAGGTGCTACCCACAGAGGGGAGATTTGTGTAAACAAATGCAAGATTGAAGACTCAACTGAGAGGTTTCTTGTTTGTATAGAGTTATTGAAGTTCTTTACTGGGGTTTTGAAGACTCCGAAATCGGTGACCAGTGACAAGTCAAGAAAGTGATAAGTAATGAGTTGGATACCGGGGTATGAGAGTTGTCATCATCTGTCGGTGAGTGCAAGGGTGAGGAGAAACCAGCTGTTCTGCTGGAGCTTCGCAGCTTCTTTAAATGAAAACTGAAAATTTTAGAGATGGGCAGGGTTGGTCGGCTCTAAGGAAGCGTACGACACGTGGTTTTTTAGCTGGGTCTGGGCATCGAGTGGTGGGTTCTAAGCGTACAACTACTCAAATGGCAGCCATTAAATCCTGAAAGACTAGAATCTTTTAAGGCCTGATTTCGTCATTTACATTGCTTTTCCTTGTTGACACCTTAACCCCCACCATAGTTATTGAAGTTGTTCAGTACTCGTGTTTTTTCTCAAAGGCGAGAGTGACCCATACATCGTCTTCTTCCTCTTTTGTGTCCAAGACTCCAAATAAAGAGCTGCGAGACGCGCTTCTGTTTCATCTTCTAAGTGTACTGTGACAATAATATTGCACGCCTCGCCTCTTGCACTAGTTGGCGCAGCATGGGACTGTTCGAGTCCCACAACCATCGTCAACTATTTGAACAGATAATTATAATTTTCTGCCATTTTGCCTTCAACTAGGTGATGTTGAAATTTGTTTGGATGGTCCCATGGGAAACAGCGAAATACCTGCCTCAGCCTGGAGGCTTTCTTGGCTGTTTCCTCCTCGACAAGTTACATTTTCTTTGTGGGGATCGAGCTGATTATTCCAATGTACCTTAACGTAACGACTGGTCTGTGGGAAATTAACAGTTATTTAACTTTCACCACACAACAATGATTGTATTAATTCCTCTTCTTCTTCTTCCCCAGATTTTTGTAGTCTTGGGATATCTCCGGCATGTCAAGCGGAACCATTTCTGTCAACCTAAGCGTTCGAGTGGTAGGCAACTGGTCGGAGACGTAGCAATGGATCCCAATCTTTGGAGCTTTTCTGTCTTTTGCGACTGCCTTTTCAGCTGGACCTAGTAGTCTTCCTGAGCCGGTGGGTTTCTCTTGATCAGTACACCAAAGATTTAATCATTGAAACATCTGGAGTCAAATTTTATCGCCTCTTCATCTACATATGAATCGTTGTCAGTAACATCCTTATCAGCAGGTAGATCGAGTTAGGAATATGATACATCAATCAACAGTGGATAAGCATCTGTCCATGTTTAATTGATTGAACAGTTCTCCTCGACAGTGGAATCCAATGCTTTGACACTTTTACAAGCCTCCGTGGTGGCTTGCATGATCAATGTGCCAGGTGCGGCGTTATCAAGCAACGGAACAGTTCATCGTTTGTTTTCAGATGTGCGCCTCACACTCTTCCTTATATCCTTTTTTTTTTTCATTTCAATTTCGTTAAATTCTCTTATGTCACTAACCCGCCTTTTCTACAAAGTGTAAACTACCAACACCACGACTAGCGGCTGAAAGCCTTAACTTGCTCCTTATGCATGGATTAACTCGTCTCCAGATTCCTCCTTACCTAGAGGAGGAAGAAAGGCACTAGACTTTACTAACTCTTATGGGAATTTTCTTTGTTTCCGCAATTTCTCAAAGGAGATCAACCCAATGAGGGATTCTTGATGTGGAGTATGGTTACTGTTCTTATCACTTCAAGTACTCGCACTAACATTTCCTAATCAATGTATTATCTTCTTCCAGTGGCTAAAGAAACACCAGAAATTATTACCAGCCATTTAGCAATCAATATGCAGATATATGTCAATGAAAGTTCTTCGAAAACTAAGGCTATTTTTATATCTTGGTACATGGGTGAAGAATCGTGATTTGCTTATCTGCAGTAATATGGCTTTCTTTTGCTACCTATATGGAGTTACCTGTTTCATCTCAACAAACGATGCAGAGCGCACTCCTTGGAACGATGCTGGCTACTCGTGGTTTTGACGTCTTATCTGTTCGCAGTAAGGTAAAGAGATACTCATTTATGTCCTCTCCTTTTAAACTTTTTCCAAGTTTTAGTCTGATTAACCTCGAGTACATGACATATGTTGCAGTGTCATAAAATTCTACCTAAAAACACAAAACTTGAAAGAGCAAATGGTTAATTTTGAATAGCTAGGTTCGCTCCACCAACTAAGAATCCAACCTCATGAAAGACCATCTTCTTCTTCGTTTACATTTCGCCACTTGAGTAGCGTTTTAACCTGTGCAGAGTGAAGCTTATGCATTTAATGGCATGGGCCTGCTCCGGATCGTTATGGAATGGATAGCAGGCCCAGTTATAGCTGGTGGTGTGATCGGCTTTTGCTTTTTCAGGCTTCTCAAGGTTTTGCTGCTTCGCCGAGAGAATGCAGAGAAAAGGCTGCTCATATTTCTGCCTTTCTACTAAGGGGTATCAGCTGGATTGCTCTGCTTCTTTATCCTATACCTGGTTCCTTGGCTCAATCTTTACTAATTCAAGTACGTCCTTCTAATTGTTGAAAATTTGAGAAAGAGGAGCAGAACAAAACCATGATCGCTCCCCATTTCTTGATTTGGTGCTAGGTTATTTATCATTTAGTAACACCAGAAGCATGGGAAGTCATAGTAGCGGTCACATTGGCAACCGTCGTCGCTGCTCTGTTATCTCTGGTGTGCTTTCGTCCCTTGTACCGAAGATCAGGCTTGGTCTTTCCCCGGAAAACTTTTCACGAAAATGTAGCATATAATACGTTCCAAGTCGCATCTGTTTTGATCCATGATGAAGATCGTGGTAGTTCCCTTGACCAGAAAGAGATTGGAAGCCGACGAGAAGGCCTACATCAGTAAATGCAGCAAATCACGGAAGCCGAGCTCGGACCTAAATCACGGTACTTAAGTTGCCGATAATAAAGTTGAAAGTGACGAGGAGAAATTTGAAAATGTCCTAAAAGCTTTCATGGAAAAGAGAGTTCTGGATACAGTATATGAAGAGGACGAGGGCAGTTGGGCTTCTCCCGCTGCAGTTCCAGAATCCCATCAAGTGTCGCCATTATCATCAGTGACCACGCAGTTGATTCCCTTGAAGCAGCTTCTTGGATCTAAACCCAACCGTTTGGCGCAGAAGAGAGATTTCCAGAGGATTGAAAAGTCTGCAACTGGGAGGAATAGGAATTTCTCACGGGTATTCACAGATCAGAAAACTTTCACTTTCTTCCCTAAGGTCAGCCCTCTACCCACCATTGTTATCCGACTCGGTCTAAATAGTATCAACACGTACCCTCATAACCAAACTTGCTGAAACTATTGCAGGTCATTGAATATGATAGGAAAACTCTCGTTCGGCATGCACTTGCGGAGAAATTTGAGCCGAAGATGGAAGATCTCTTTCGCTTCCCACATTTGCTCGCAGTCTCCATTTACATGTACGTTCAATCTGCAAATGAGATAGCAGCTTTAGCGAGCCCATTTGAAGCCATAACGGACGTGTTGCACCACAGAAACAGATATTCGGGCAAAATGGTGAAGATCTGGTATACTTCGGCTTTTTTTTTTCGTAGGTCTCTGTCGTCGATTCCGTAAAGTCGCGAATCGTTCCTAAGGAGTTATACTTGATTTAGGGGACAATCGAAGTCAGGTGGTGGCTCAGAGCCGTGGCAGGACTTACTGCTTCCCTTGGGTTCTTTCTGTGTGGATGGCGGCTCACACAAAGCCTCGGAGGCAAGCTCAATTACACAAGCAATTCAAGAGCGTTAAGCTCAAAGTTTTCTGCAGTGACGATCATGATCCTGGCAACTAAAATGAAGTTTCCATTATCGTGTACCCATGCTTTCATCGGGTCATTACTTGGAGTCGGAATAGCGGATGATGCAAGGGTCATTACAATTCTATCTCTTTGCCTGAAGAGTTTACTTCATTAGCAAGAAACATGTTTAAATAACTGAAATTTATTTTGTGCAGAATGTGAATTGGAAGCTCCTCCTCACGTACGTATGTGGATGGATCGGTGGCATATGCTTCTGCTGTTTGCTTTCTTACGGGCTCCATTCATTTAGTGTCCGGTCCCCTGCTTATATAGTGCCTCGAAATAGTCTTCGACAAATGGCTGGTTTTGTACAATTCCTTGTGTTCTTGAACCAGAGCCCTCTCTTCCATTTGCTTGAGTATGAAAACAAGCTTGCTATAATGAGACTTAATTCCCTACAAACCCCACAAACAACACTTCGCTTTTATGTGATAAAGTACATCGGGTCGTGCTAAAGCAATAAGGAGCTCTCTGGGTTATCCATTCACAAAAGGCAATTTCACCAAAATAACCATTTAAAATAATTTATTTTGAAAAATACCAACTTTGATCGGTCCACTGCACATGTGTACAGTCAAAGGCGACATGTAAGCTTTGACGGCTTACATGTCGCCACGTTATCAGTGCAGTGAAGTTATATGAACACGTTATCTGCCATGTCATTATTTTGCCATGTCAGATGCCACATCATTAAATGATAAAAAATTAAATAATTTTTTTTAAAAATAAAATACATTTTTTATTACCTTATATCTAAAATAATAAATTCTTAAAAAATCTAATAAATAATAAAAAAAATAACTCTTACTTATTTAACACCATTTACTATCAATAAAAAAATTATTAATTAAAAATTTTTATCGTTACACTTTTTATTACTTTATATTTTAAAAAATAAAAAATGAAATAAGTATACTAATTAGATTTAAAATATTTAGAAAATAAAAATATTTATAAATTTAAAAAATATACAAAAAAATTATTTTAGATTTTAAAAATACAATTTATTTGTATAATTTTTTCATATTATTTAAAAAATAATAAATTATTAAAAATAAATATTAGTTAATTAAAAATCTTACAACACCTTTTATTATCAATTAAAAATATTTATTAACTAAAAAAATATGAAAATTTTACTTGAGTTTAAAAAATAAATATACCAGTACACTTTTATTACCTTATATTTAAAATAATAAGTTATAAAAGATCTTACTCTTACCTATTTAACACTTTTTTATTATCGATTTAAAAAATATTTTAATTAAAATTTTTGAAAATTTTAGTTTTGAGTTTAAAAATCAAATTTATCAATACATTTTTTCAAATAGACTTTTTATTACCTTATATTTAAAATAATTAAAAATATATATACTAATTAATTAAAAAATCTCTTACTCTTACTAATTAAACAAATTTTATTATCGATTTACAATAATTTTTAATTTTTTAATTGAGAGGGGGATGTCGAGGTCTAGGGCGAGGCCGATCGGCGGGAGTAGGTATTGCGAGAGGGGAGAGGAGAGGAGAGGAGACCGAGGCCGAGGCCGAGCGGCAACGAGAGGGCGAGAGGAGAGGAGAAAAATGAGCGAGGAAAAATGTGTATTTAATTTTTTATTTAAAAAAAAATTATTCATTTTTTTTATTTAATGACATGGCAGACGATGTGTTAATTTAACTTCAATGCACTGATGATGTGGTGACATGTAAGTAGTCAAAGCTTACGTGTCGCCTTTGACTGTACATATGTGCAGTGGACCGGTCAAAGTTGGGTATTTTTCAAAATAATTTGATGACGTCGTTGTTTTTCAAAATAAGTTGTTTTAAATGGTTATTTTGGTGAAATTTCCAAAACAAAAAGAGAAAAAGAATAAACTATAATAGAGGCTACTGTAGTGTATCATCTAGTTCATCTCAGGGACAAATTAATCCATATCATTTAAAGAGTTCCCTATGTGATGAGATTACTCTTGGTAGTTGTCTTTGGGACTGATTTCTCGAGCCTTCGACCCGTGATTGAATGCATTTTCTAATGTAAGCCATACTTCGCGTACAGTGGAAAGGCCAACAGCCTCAGCCATTGCATCCTTGGTAAGAGAGCAAAGGAGGAGGCTCAGAAGGTGTTGATCCATTGTTCTCTATGTTATATATTCAGTAGTAGAGATGGTCAAATCCGAAGTGGCAAATTGAGGTGGTGGCGTGAGGGTTCCGTCTGCATAGCTGAGGAGATTTTGGCTCTCAAGAAAGGGAAAAAGTTGGTTTCTCCGGAAGAGAGTAATGGTAATCATGTGAATGAGAGTTTGAAAAGGGAAGAAAGGAGAAATAGAGTCAACGACCATTGATGTTTGACCCGAGAGATACTTTTGGCTTTTGAACCTTGGAAAAAGGGAGATGAGGGGTTTGACGGTAAACTTTGAAAAGAGGCAATTTTTTTTTCAAATCTCTATGAACCGAGCTGGACATTGGGTTGAACCTGGGGCCAATGCTGCAAACCTGGGTTCCCTCTCTCTAGTTGGGCGAGGGTTTGGCTCAAGGAGGAATGGGCCCTCGCGCTTGAAGGGGAGAAAAAAAATTATAGAGGAAGCGGCACCGCGATGAGAATGCAACGGCGGAGCTTGGTGGAATGCGGTGGCAACAACGGAAGAATCGTGCTGGCAAATCTTGTTGTTCTTGTTCAGGGAAGCTTCTTGTTGAAAGAAATGGCTATCAAATAGACAAAGGATTGACGACGTTTGATACCATGTGAGATTTCATTAATAATCTATTTATTCACCACGATTATATTCAAGATTACAAGGTGTATTTATAAATAAATTGGTAACAGAAAAATACTATTTATGGCACTCTGTGATCTTTGGATTCTGATAATGGAAACCTGGTCTACAAGCTTATGTTACGGCGGCATATTGTTCACATACTGCTTGCTCCTTTGCCGAAAGCATCCTAATGGATCACATTTTCCATTTGTGCTTATCTTCCAAAAAGGATCACACTTTCCATATAATAACGACTCTTGGCAACAAGTAACAACATTTCGATGTGCTTACTATTGCTAGTCTTTTGAAGAGAACACAATGAGTGATGAAAGAGATGAAGATAAACATCAATGTAATAGTCAATATGATTCATGCTTTTCACTTAGAAAAGTGTAAACCCGTATTCTTTGCAAAAAAATACAATGTGAATGATCTCGTGACCTCCCCACGAGATCGGAGAATCTGAATGGATTGTGGAAGATCGCGCCACTTGTGAGTGGAAGCAGCTGTGCGAGGCTGACTAATTAGTAGATGAAAAGCTGCATGAAAACGAAGGGTGACACTAGTGAGGAACTTCGCCGGCACGAAACAAGGGCCGGATTCAATGGAAGCGGGCGAGCAGCCATGGTTGGGGACACTAGGGAGGTCCATGCACGTCGCCAACGTGCGAATCTAATGTCACGGCGTGTGGTGGGGTCTCTTCCATCTCCCGTCATCAATGAGCGAGGGGCAAGAGGCCGTTTTTGTTGAGCAAAAGTCAAATATTACGATTACATCACTAAAGTGATTGAAATTGACAAATCCAAGTATTTTTACTTTTATATTAGGTTGAAATAAGATTTTACGGGTCCCGATAAACACGCTTCCACCTCGTAGAGGGCCTCATCTTTTACCGGTGGACCCGGTTGGATCTCATCTTTGACGGTATCGAGACCCACATCTCTTTCATTTCTTCATACTCTTTTGCTTTTCCCACAAGCCTTTCTCCCGGATACTTTGCGTAATCCACTTCGAATGGCACTATCCTCGTCGCCTCCTCGCCCACTATATATATAAACCAAAGGCCGTTGCGTCTTCGAATCAAGAATAATTGACAATCAAGATGCAGTCTCCAATCTTCTCCACTTCTCTGAGGTTCGCCGCCTTCCTCCTCCTCGTTCTTGCGGCGATTGGTGCTTCCGGGGCGAGAACAACACCGGCGGCCGCCCTATCCGCTTCCAGCCGAGAACTACGAAAAGCGGATGCCACTTCCGTAAAACCCATAATAGCCACTGTAGTGAACGTCTTCAGCAGGGGTCGCATACCAACTTCGGCTCCCAGCCATCGAGGCCACGCCGTCCCTGTCTTTAACAGACACCTTTTGCGAAGCAACTTCAGAAATGAACCCAGTTTCACAGAGCTAACCTCGAGACCCAGTCCCGGTGTGGGACACTAAGTTCCCGACTGTCAAGGTGTCGGGCGTTTCCTTTTCTGTAACATTTTGTGAATGATTCTTACAATCCACACTCTCTTTGTTTTCTTGTTAGACGGAAGTTGTTCCTTTTACTCTTGAGCGAACAGTACGATACACAGAAACAGAAAGAGTTAAGACAGAAATTTTGCTGATTGTTCGGGTTTCCTTATTCGATCAGTCTTGTGTTCTCATTAACGAAAAATAAATCTTCCTCGCACTGTTCAGAAATGTCGTCTAATGTAATTTGAAGTGGTAGCGACTAATTGGTTCTTTTGAGGAATATTTCTCAGCTCCTGGCTTGTGATTTGTTGTAATAAATGATATAAAATATGTGTTTTAAGGATTTTTAATTCTTAAACGTTTTATCTTTATAAAAACTGCAGCCGTCTCCCGTTTCAGTCTCCCAAGTCCTGAGTATGGTTATATGACTCGGTGGGTCAGCTTGCGAGTCGGCCAGGATAAACCCGGAGGATAGGTCAAGCCTAGGATCGGACTTCCCATTTCCCTGTGTAAATACGTCACATTATCCCTTACTTGTTTCGAACGAGTCCAATTTCTGGACCTGGACCTGGACCTGAGAGGCTAAAGTCTTAACGCCATTTAAATAATCCGACCCAGATTTCAGAGAGCTGATTGGATCCCACCATGGGGCTTTGAAGCAACTCGGAAAAACCGAGCTCGTTCAGTCTGAATTCTGGAACGAATTTAAAGAGAACGGACGACGAAGTCAAAACTTCGAGATATGCGCTAGTAACTCTTTTTTGGAACTGCGTAGAGGGTGGGAATAACCCAAACCGGCTTAGTGGGCCGAGCAGGATACTGACCAACCTAGTAGACCGTGATGCTCAATTCAACCCACAAGCCTGCATCATTTGCCATGCGAAGATTCACATTCACAAATGGACAGCAACTGCTTGCTCGATCAGTAGGGAGCAGTGCTGCTGCTTTTGCTTCTTTACGCAATCTCTTCTGAATTTGACGAGGGTAGTTACCTGAGTCTCTGGGTAATAGTTGGAAATTGTTCTTCCAGGTCAAATGTAAACACTTACTTTGGTGGAATTATTAAAGACTACTTGCAATTATAAATCCGAATCATCCAGAGTGGACGTGATCAACAGGAATAAATCAATTTTTACCCAATGTGTTATTAAACGACATTTAATTTTTCGAGATCGGAATGAAGGCTTCAGTAGCAGACACAGGTTGGGACAAGTTTTGGAGCATAAATTTCAGCAGCTTAAAAAGTTTAGGATACTAAAATATTATTTTTTGATTCGGTAATGAGAGCCAGGAATGGCGTGTTGTTGCTGCCATACACGAGGAATCCGTAAAATGAAAATTTTCTTGAAACGGGCTCTCTGAGATGCAGAGCAGTAAATTTCAGTCGTCTTCAGCCATGGTTGAATAGCTGAGGTAAAAGTTAATTTTGGTGAGGATCAATAATGGAAGTTAGGATTGCGTCGGGAACGGAAAGTAGCCGCACCTGCAACAGATACGCGTAGAAGTTCCATACGATCTGCTGCCGTGATATCTGACTGAAAATGAAAACAAACAAGTCACAGATGGTTTAGCTGCATTGGCTTTCTCTCCGAGAGACGGTGCCCACGTGGAGAAGGGTTGGTGGCTCAATCATTCCCCGAAACTTACAGTCGGTCGTGGCCGTGGGCGGTCGCGTTCAAGCTCGATCCAACCTGCGAGTGTCCGAACAAGGTTTTTGTTGATAAATTGAACGAATACGAGCATTGGAATTCAACGCAGTAGGACCCCATTTCCATGGGTCCCTTCAAGCTACGCCGCATGGGACATTTACCCACTGGGAGGTTTGTAAACGAACATCATTCACCCATTTTTCTGGGTCCTTGCCTCTGATAACGCAGGCAGAAAAAGCCACCTTGGAATTACTGAAAAAGTCTACTCACCAGACCCACACGGCGCCACTTTTGGGTCTACTACACCTTTACAGAAAAGGAAAAATGCTGAAGCTTTTCGTTGGCGTACAGCACGTCTTGATGTTTTTTCTACGCCCAGACTCGATCCTGCTGTGCTATTCGCCACTCTCCCAAGAAGAAGAGGGAAGATGACTGAGAAGAGCATTAATGGCTTCTAAATAACGATCAATATTAGAAGTTTGCAGAAGCAGGACCCATGCGACCACGCGTCTGGAGGACTGCATGCTAAACTTCTTCTAAGGTGGAGTGGAGGCCCCTCCATGATCGACTCAGACAACACCCTTTTGATGATGGGTTCATTATTCACTTTTCCCTTTTGTCGGTAACTTTCATGGCTGTGCACCTAACGTATCTGACACTCTCATGAAGTCCTCTGCGATAATGGCTGGAACTGTGTAACGCTCACCCCCGCCCCTCCCCTGTACTCGTTTACCTCAGCATGACGGCAAATCTGAGATCCCCTTCGTGATGCCACCACCGGCCCACTGCTAGTGTTTGATGAAGAACGAATCTGGTGGCCACTTTCTGCTGCTATCATTTTTAAGTTTATCAACCTTTTAATTTGGCCGGCGAGCACATAAAAAAGGAAAGGTTGATAAGATACCTGAAAACATCCAAACTCTGTTAACTTTCTAGTTTATACTCGTTTCGCCATATTCCACGAAATCGTAGCCTACGGCAAGACCTTTACAAGAAATTTCAAGGACATACGAATTGATGCAAATGCCACCAACGAAAACATGAAATGTGTATGAAGAGATTGTGTATATCACCTGATCTCTACAACCAACGAGAAACAGACGCACGGCAGCTTAAATCGTGAGTTAGGCAGACGTCAAGCTTTGTCACAGTAGAGTTTGCATCTTAGAAGAAAATAACAAGTTTCCAAAGAAAGAAAATGCGTTTTCATTGGATTGGCTAGCTCTTCGAGTAGTCAAGAGTATTATTCTAACAGAGATTCACTACAAAGTATTTCATATCCATCAAATAACTGATCACAGTGGCTCAAATTCCCTCTGTCAATCACATAAGCTTTTCAGAAAGATATGAAATTAATGGATACGAAAGATAAACCCTCAAGCCATCAGTGACAAGACGTTGCTTTTTCTTTTCGTAGTCAATGATGCATGTTCAGAGAGGAGAACGAATGGGTTTTGCAATGACACCACCATCCACTCGTGTTTTATGCATTAAAAAAAAGCTCGATTCTGTTTCCGATGATGTTGAACGTTAACGATGGCAATTCCAACTACTACATATTCAAAGATAAGCATTCGAAGCCCGAAACACATCAGGGAATGATTACCACAAAGCATCACGCTTCTCTGCTGATTGATTTCTCCTACATAAATCGTAAACCTGACGCCGAATTGGCGACTGTTATGTGAAAAAGCACAGGGTTCGTATCAAATCTGTATGTTTCTTTGTCAGTCACAGTTAATAGAGAGAGCTTCGTGTGGCAAAAGCACCTTACAGGCATCCAATTTAGGAAATTATACCGAGGAAAGGCTACAATTACAGATTCGATATCAAATTTAAGGGCGCAGAATGGTCCAATTATGTGGGTGGGTGGAACGAAAGAGGCCAAAGCATTGGAGCTGCTGACATCGAATATGTATCCTGCGTTCAGGGAACGCGAAGATCTGTAGAAAGTATCTTGGCTATCTTTTATATAACTGATAGGATTTACCCAATATAAGCATCAAGCAGGACAATAAGACAAACGTAGAGGGGGAATCTGTTGTGCGGGCAATACGAATTTGAAGGGCCGATTGTTCGTTCTATTCAGCATGTCGACGCATCAGTTACTTTTTGACTTCTTGGATCGTCGGCAGCTACTATCCCCGCCGCTAACGACGGAAAGAGTGGTCCGTATGCACTAATCATTAAATCGAAAGAATCATACAAAAACAGATCGTAAGGGGAACCTTTCTTTGAACAAATTCCAACGCTTTTCACTGCTTTAACAGAAATTCAAAAACTGTGACCTTACAGTCTGTGTTTCATGTATCTCTCCTCTTCTCACGGGAGCTGTAAAATTAATGAATTCGGGGTCTTTCTATACATTTCGTGGCTATACAGTATGAAGCTTAAGTCATCAGAACAGAAAGAAAATGCAAATCCAAAAAACAAAAGTCCTGCGAAGGCTGATCTACCAAAGTCTGTCGTATGAAAAAATAAATAGAAAAAAGGAGAGAGAGGAAAACAAGGCGTCTTTCATCTTCTAATGGCCCATACCGGGACTCGGAACAGACTTGAGAATCCGGTCGATCTTGGCGAAATGCATGGTGAGGAGCTTCTGTTCGTCGATCACAGCGTGGCCCTTTTTGCTGGGCGCCGACGGGGGTACGTTACCTTTGGGAAGGACGCTAAGGAACAAACCCGCATCCAAGGAAGGAACGTTCTTTGTGATCTCTTCGCTCAATAGCTTTCTAGCGTGTAGACAAGGAGCGAAGCAGCAGACAAGGATAAGGATGAGAGCCAGCAGTTTGCAAGACGCCATCTGTTGAACTTGTTCTGGAGTAAGTGGCCTGGCTATCTGGAGCGGAAGAGGAGGAGAGAAGTGAGAGAACGAATGGATGGAAGGGAGCGGAGGGAGGGAGGGTATGGTTTGAAGAGCGAGAGAGGGATTTTATATAGCGCGAGGGAGGGTGAATAGTGGAGCCGTGGACTGCTCTTTCCGTCCATTGCTACCGCGTGTGGGCTAATTAGTCAAGAGAGAGAGACGGAGGCTTCGCGATCAAGTCAGATTGCACTCGTATACTTCGCCGTTTCAGTTGAATCGGAAACAAAATGACAATTGGTGGCTTGGGTTTCAAAGGTGAAGTCAGCTCCAGCTTCCCCTCCAGATCTTTCCTTGTGGCTTCTTCTTACCCTCCCCATCCCACGGCTTCGAGTCGTCTTGGGGCTGCCCAGTTCCCACCACCCAATGCTTAGTATCCGTCGGCGCATTGTGGCCCCGTCCTTTGAAAAACAAACCTATTCGTTAAAGCCCTGAGCCGCGCCGATGGAGCCGGGAAAGAAGTCAAAGCCCTGAGATCCGCAATGACACGGTTGTGTTGAATTCCAAACTTTGACGGCTTGACGCAGCCGTGAATCGTGATTAATGAGTATGAATTTCACATGTGCAGACGCACCTTCGTACGTATGACGGAGAACCCTGTGACTCGGTCATGTTGACGTTTAAACGCAGATAGCTTGATGAATGGGGCGAGTCCCCGCTCTGAGTGTGCCACTTGCAACTTCCTCCGTCTTATCTCATTAAATGACCCATCAAAGCCCGTTTGATGAACCAACCAATGATACACAAATGGACATAACATGTTGGGATGGGTCAATTTGAAGCCGTCTCTTGACTAATACCAACTTTAACACTAAGTCATCAACCAATTCAATGTGAGTCACGAGAGCTCGTTAGTCCCACTCAATTTTTGAGTCAACCCGGATTAGCACATCTGATACGCAATAAGTATTTGAAGATGCCTAACTACGTTGTTGGTGAACAGATTCTTAATTTGAAATTCTCTGTATTTATAATTCCCAGTTAGTATCAGGCTTAATGAACTCTTGCCAATTGAAGCGTCAAAGTCACAAGGTCCCTCTCCAACTAGACTCGCTTGAGTCCGAGTCCCCTATGAATCTTGGCTTTAATTTCAGGTGAGGAAAGAATCAGTTTTTCCTTATATTTTCTGTAATTTCAGAAGAAAGACTCGATTCTGTTTCTGGGAAGGGGAGTGCCTCGAGTTTGACTGTTCGATCCGTCAATAGTCGACTTTTTTAGGGTTGAAAACTGGGTGCATGGAAAAACTATAAAACAAAACATTCAGAAAGTTCTTAGCTACCCTTTTTGTATTATATCGATTTTTCTTCTCCGAAGATCAGTCTGCAGCTGGGTTGCATCGATCTTTCAACGAGTGCAGAGTCACTACTCTGCTTCATGTCATTCGAAAGCCAAGCAAGATTACGGGTGAAGCGCGTGGGACGCCCATTTTCACGTGGGATCAATCTTTCCCCACTTTGATTTCCATTCTCTCTTAGTCGAACTTTCACTCTGATTCTCTTCGCTGTTCACACCGCACCGGCAAACTCGGGTGATAGTGAATTCGTGATGATAAAGATAGGTAAAAGATAAAAATAATATAAAAATAAAATTAATTATAATAATAAAGATCAATGATAATCTCAATAATATTATTCTACATTTTTATATTCTACAGAGTTGCCGGTCAATTAATCAATTAATCTACCATCGTTGGCTTATCGAAATCGGCCTCCATCACCGTAGCCAACTATCGCCGCCCATGCCCGGTAACCCTGCTGCTGCTGTCGCCACCCTCATCGTTGTCACCCTCTCGCTTGCCGTTCCGTCTCGTCGAAGTCAATAAAAAAAAAATCCTCAAGCCTTCACCGCAGAGCCAGTCTCGTCGCCCGGGCTGCACACCTGTACCGCGCAGGACTTTCCTTCGTCTACCTTCACCGACATTGCCATTGAGCAGCACCTCCATCGTCATCGTCACTGCCTCCCAACCGACCGTCGCCAGCAAAATTCTATGCAAAGAAAAGCTCATCTCTCCCGACGCTGTCGTTGAAATTGCTCTCCAGACATCCTTGTCGCCGTCGCCGAGCGCTTTACCAGATGGCATACCTATAAGTTGAGGGATAACTCGACGCCCGATCCCGCACCGTGTGCAAATTCGCACGTGTAGTTTTATTTTTTTTTATAATAAAAAAACTCATTGCTGAACCTCTTCTTCCCAAAAGATGATGTAGTTAGATCCACTCCGGCCGTTGCTCTTTGTCGGGACGGTGCGATTCTGTCTACCCCAGTCACCTCCAATGTCACTGTTCTTTCTTCTAAAAGATGAGATTTTGTGAGCCCTGTCACCTCCAAACCATTTTCTGTAACACAATTCTTCTTTCTAAAGATCAAGATTGGACTCTCCACAAGCTTATTTTGCAAGGGTATTATAGAGAGAGATAAAGATAAAGATAACAATATAAGTAAATATAAAAGGTGATTAAATTAGAGAAAAACTTAAATTGTATATTTGTAATTAACTACTATCTATGTTTTAATTTTATAAATAATATACATTTGATCAATTATAATCACGATAATATTAGTGTTAAGGATGTGATGGTTAGATTAGTCCAATCTGATTAATAATATCTCCGCCACAAAAGAGAGACTAAAACATCATGCAACAAAGGATTTTAATTTTGTTGGTAGTTTGAGTGACAATAGGACTTGTGAACTACGAGGGAAAGCGAAAGTGATTTTGAATTCGTTTTAATTTCCCGAAAATTGTTAGTGTGCATTCAATGAGTAAAATAAAATAAAAGTGTGTAATTCACTGTCACTCGCTCTCTCACTCTCTCTCTCGGCTCCGCTCACCCAAACTTGCTTCCCTCCTCTCTTGACTTTGAAATCCGAGTTTCCTCGTGTTGACTCCTTTTCGCCCTCGGCTGCTAATGCCCTGCCACTGACACTCGGGAGTTCTTTTCCCCTCTTGCTGTCTCTCAAACTCGCCCTCCTGATCAGTTCCCTTCTCTGTTCATCCTCAATCGCTACCGCTTATTGCCACCCCTCTCTGTTCCTTGCAGGCTGCAACCTTCTTCTCACCTGCTCAATGCTAGTTAAAACAAAGATCCAATGTGATTGATGCTAGTCAAGTTGGCAAAAAAGCTTTTTTATTTTTGCTTTTTAAATATAAAATAAAAAAATATTTTTCTTATTCTATTATCATTTGTAGAAAAAAATCTCGTACTCTCTTATTTTAAATGATTACTATTCTTTAAATCAATTTATTTTTAAATATATTTAAATAATTTTAACTTCACATTTAATTTAACTAATTATTTACTTTGATAATAACATTTGGAAGTGTTATCCATTTTGAATTATTTTTATTTTAAAAAATTATTATTATTATATAGCTTTTTAAATAACTTTTTATGTCTATTTAATTTTTTTAATGTTTGTGTCTTTTTTTGCAGGATTTAATTATGCTAATTCCACAATTATATAGCTTATTTCATAACATAAATTGAGTAATTCAAGTCTAATCCGTTGTCGATAGATTTTAATAAGAAAAAGGGGGAAGAATGAAACAAAAATGATGGCAAAAACAATGAAGATTGTTAAGTAATTTAAATAGATATCTTCCTATTGGGCTACAAATATTATTACTGTGAACGAAATCCAGATTCTGTAATCGAGTTGTAATGCCGTTTATCCGTCTCGTCTTGTCCGGCACAGTCCTAGTATTCAGCTTCTGTTTCGGAGCCTCCCCCAAAAACGGAAACGTATTGTGTGAATTTCATGCCTCCGAGCACAAACTGCAAGCCTATCAAGTTGCCAGAAGCTCCACGCAAGTCAACACAGCCACGGAGTGTAGCTGCTAATTTGGCCTTGTTGGAGTTAAAAAGAGTTCAAGATGGCAGAGGAGAGAGACAGATTGGGCTGCGGGGGTGACTCCGAGATAGATTTGAATAGGGTATGACTTGGAAGAAAGGTTCTCCGGCATTGATAATGGAAGGAAAAGGACGGAAGGTACAAAAACAGAAACGCGATCAATTGGATTCAGGAATTGACTTGACTGCTTTTACCAGACATGAGCATCTCCAAGCCCCTTTGATGTTTTCATATATTTGTGTTATAACAAAGGAAATCAAATGATCATCTGTTCATCGCCCATCATCCTTAAGATCTATTTTTAAAATTCAATTAGATAAAAAATCCAATGATTAAAGGAGATGGGACGGAAATCAGTAAGGCCTGCTTCTGCAGGAGCGGGCTCTCAGAAAGAGGTGAGATGATCCATTTTGTCCGATAGATGCTATAAAGGGGCCAGAGACTCTGGTTATCATGGGAGTAACCGGAGAACACAAGTACGAATACGTCGATATAAAAGTAGAAGGCAGAACTAAGATAGGGGCTTGGCTACAGAATTTGTCATAGATTCGAGCCCCGGTCCTTAAAAGATTACAGCAAATTGAAGGTACGGTGTTGCAGTCCTGCGCAGCACTTAAATAGAAGAATGAATTAAGCTACGGCTCCTTCGTGAGTTTTCAACACACGCTGCTGCCCTTTGGAATGATTTCCATTACACTCCAAACTCCAAAGACTAAACGGAATGATTTCCTTTCCCACGCGTGATTTGTTCTCTTTTCACCTTCATTCGAAATTTGTGCTCTTTTTATTGTTCGTTTTTCTTCCCGAGTCTAGATTTCGGTCACGGGTACAAGCAAATTGCAGCGAGAAGAAAGAGGTAAGAAGAATTTGAACGGAAAAAAAATATTTATTTTTAGGAGGAGCTGGTCCACAAGATCAAGAGTGAAGAACACTGGAGAGTGTAACAGCAGTACAGGTTTCCATCTGAGTGTTTTCTGATTCACGTACAGATTCCTCATTCAAAATCTTTTGTGTGGAAGGGAAGGAAGAGGGATTGGCTTGTGGTTGACGATGAAAAAACGCCAGGGGTGCTAAAGATTTAAGAAAAAGTAAAAGAAAGAGAAGGTTCGCGGTGCCGCTAAGTGTACAAGCAAAGTGATAAAAAGTTGTTATCGACTCACATGATTTATGGCGCGCGTTCCTTTTGAAATAGTCGACTGACACTGGGCAAACAGCACATCTCCCCTCAACGCCCTAAGCCCACGTTCACGTTGCCCCAACCGCCTCCTCCGCCCCTCTCTCACTCCCCCACCACTACGCTGTCACTTTCCACGCTTGGAATCCTAGCCTGTTTATACGGCAGGCGTAGCTCCAGGCCGCAAGCGGAGGAAGACAGAAGGAGATCGAGGATGAGATGGGAAAGAAAGAGATCCCCGATGCTGTCCTTCCCTCGCGTCTTTCCCGTTTCCTGGCTCTCCAAGCTCATGCAGACGAGCGGCAAACCTCCTCCTTCCCAACTTGAGAAAACCAAGCAGAAGACAAAATGTAAGTCCCCTTCCAACTCTTCCTTGCCGGTTTGCTTTAGACCCTCCAGGCTCTCCGAAAACGGTAGTCACATCTGTTCCATCTCCAACCTATCCTTTTCTCCTGAGATTCTTGATAAGAGGACGGGTCGGAAGGTGACGGGATTCGTCGAGCCGGAGGAGGATTACTGGCGGTTCTCTTTCAGGAAGCGGAGCTTCGAGTTGAAAGGGGGTGGACTTGGAAGGGCAGCGGAACGTTCCGATTACCGGAAGGTTGGAAGCGGCCCGGTCGATGTCGGAGAGAGTCATGCTTTGTCCACCGACTTTGATTTTCTCCCGGAAATGCGAAGATCCGGGTGGGAGAAGAAGAGTAAGGATTCTACCATTGCAGAGTCTACTCGAATGGATCGGAGACTGTTGGAGGAGCAATTCGTGCAGACAGCCAAAACGAAGTTTGATTCCTCAATCCTCAATGGAAAATCAAACACGAAGGAAGATCGCCATCATCTCACTTTGATCGCTTCTCCAGCGTGCTTCTCGAAATCGAAGGAAAAACCAAACTTCAACGAAGAACTCCACAAATTTCCACCTCTGAATTTGAAAAAACCAGAGCATAATAGGAGAGCCAAAAGCAGCTCGAATCCCAGGAACAAAACCACCGAAGAAGATCGGGAAGGCCAAAAACAGAGGAAAGAGAAGGGAGACGGCCAGAGGAGGAAGCCGAAACAGAGAACAACGAGTACGAAAGGCGAATTGTTCTCTCCGAGAACGATATGCCGGATACGAGCTCTGGAAGAATTGAAGAAGCGGAAGAAAGAAAGCGAGAGCGAAACGGAGAAGCAGGGAAGGGATTTCGAGAGCTTCGCGGTGATGAAGAGCTCCATGGACCCGCAGAAGGACTTCCGAGACTCAATGGTGGAGATGATTGCGGAGAAGAAAATCGGACGGCCGGAAGAGCTGGAGAGTCTCCTCGCGTGCTACCTCTCCCTAAACCCGTCGGAGTTCCACAACGTGATCGTAAAGGTCTTTCGGCAGGTATGGTTCGACATGAATCGGGACAACTTCGTCTCGGAGTTGGAGCCGGGTTATTATGAGCATTGATCAAATGAAAAGGTTTTTAACCATGAAAAACGAACCCCAAATGCTTTTACTGTAAATATCCATTTCCATCATTCGAAAAGCATCTTCACTCTCATTATTCATCTTCACTCCCAGAAACAATCTGAATTCTAAGTAAATCTTACTGCAGACCGGGATTTACATTCCATGCATATCAATCACGTACAATGTCGAATTGAAAAACCCAAGTTGACTTGCCGGTTTGGTAACATGAATCGAAAAGGATTTAGTTTGAAGTAAGAATTGGAAAATCAACTAATGTGAACTTCTATATACGATTTAGTACTCCGATTCAATCTCCATGCACGAACTTGATTAGAGCCTTCCGATATAAAAGGCTTCAAGCAACGGGAACAGATATCAACGTGGATCCATACAACCAGGAATTTACTTACACAAAAAAGTCCTCTAAATGGGTCTCATTCCATCCTACGTGAACAGTTCTAAATTTAAATGATAATTTATGAGTTCTTTTCGTTTAGTAAAGCATACCTCCCGATGGAACTTATTCGAGTAAACAGCTGCGAGTGCGACCGAAGGCTGCTCCAGAAGAGAAAGGACATCTGCTCCCGTTTCAAACGATGGAAGGTGCCTTCAGAAAGAGCTCCGAATCTTTATCAACAGCGGTAGGACCAGTAATGATGTCATAAAGCATTTGCCCTTCCTTCAGTCACGAGCAAATCGGTGGTTGGTCGGATTCATCGAAGATTGGCGGCGTAACCACCGGCTCTGAAGCAAATTTACTTAATGACTGCAACTACAAGACGCATACGCTGAAGATCCAATTGGTTGCTCGAGGATTTGGATCAACAGGGACGACGCGGAACGGCAATTCCAGTTGCAATCCATGAAGAACTGTTGACTCTTGCACGTTCCAGAGAGCAACAGAGATCTTTTGGTAAAGATAAAAGATCCTTCTCGCTCATATGAGATATCACAACTTTAATTGAGTTGAGAAGCTGCCTTTCCTTTGGTCATCAAACCTCATAAGTGATCACAACAACTGAAATTGCCTTTCCAATCTATAATGATATTTCATTCCCGGCGCAGCATCAGACAAGCACATGTACTGTAGTCCTGAAGCAGATTATCTGAACGGTACTTTACTTTCGGAATTTACACCACCAACGTCTTTTCCGTGTATGGATTCAGGTCAAGTTTTTGAAAGATCCAGGTGCACGAACCAACGAACACCACAAATTTGGCCAGCTGGTTGGCAAATCGACCTCGCATATTAGACCGAGCCAGTTCAACCAATATCTGAAACTTTTCCACGACTACAAAGTATTCAGAGAGGCTCCCAACTGAGCTGGTGATAAATGTGATAAGACCAAGAAAAATAGAACGGAGATTGTGGATGATTTTAGGGAAGAAGGCAGTGATTGTCAAACACGAGCAAGCACTTTCACTGTTGATACTTGATAGAATTTGCAGACTAAAGAGCAAAATGATTGTAACATGGATTTGTTTATTATCTCCGTTGACGATTATCTGGGCAAACAGAGCATTAGAAGATTAAATATAAGATTATATCATAATCCAAAAACTCCAACTCAGCCATCTTTACCATCCAATTGAATTAAATTATGAGTGAACCAGAGAGCTAAATCTACTATTAAAAATGCATGCTTTAGAATATTCTGATTTTTAAAAGGTTGGAGAAGATTTATATCTTTCCAAAAGGGAGTGAACGAAAAATGAAAACAGGAGTTTAAATCTGCACAGGTCTAACAAAAGCATGAGTTCTCGTGTCTGCCTGCTTGAGGAAGCTGAATAAGGTCAAGAACTTCAAAGCATGATTTTCTTTTCCTCATTTTGATGCGTTACAAATTAAAAGAACTTAAAAACATAGGCATGGCAGGCGGCGCCTCTTTAGATGTGATAAACAAGGATTTCTCAAAACATTTTATGGTATGTTTCATCAAAGTTAGAAAAACTTTTTGCAACAAGCAGAATCCTGTCATTACGATTTAACATATGCATTGGCAAGATTTGAGCAAGTAACAAGGATAATGGATGTGTAACACAACCCTAACTCTGAACAAGAAAATGCCCAAAAGAAATCAGTTAGATGAGAAATATGATCGGTATAAAACATCCTAGCTCAGCACAAGGTGATCATGAAGATGATATCGACCATGTAATAGACAGTAAATTTCTTTCATCTTGACAAATAGAAAAACCACAAATTTCTGTTAGCATTACTCCTGAAAAGCCACATATGGATAAGATGCAGTTAAATGCAATGTACAGTCTAGTGTAACCTTAATACAAGGAGCAAACCTACAAAATATGCTCTTGGTTATTTTTGGCAGAACATGAATAAGTGACAAGCAGAGCGAATTTTACATCCATTTAAAAAGAACAAGAAACAGAGAAAGAAAAGATTGAATTTTTACATTCATTTTCAAAAATAAAAGGAAAGAACGAAATCGAATTTTACATACATTTGACAAGTGTATTAATTCCAGCTTCAAAAAAATATAGTAGTGCAGGTAAATCATACAGTTGGTCATAAATCAATGTTCTGTCAGGCTTTGTACAAACATTTGCACTTCTTCTAACTCTCCAATCTTTTTTGCAAATATGACTTTACGCAAAAAATGAGCAAAAGTCAAAAGAAGAGCACCATACCAAATGAAACATGGTCAAATATTAAAAAACCAAAGTAAGACATGTATAAATGAACAACATGAATCACTCGCAAAAAATACAACCTGCTCAATGTACAGTGGACTGTCGCAGAAGTAATATAACCTCAGCATATGGAACATCCATATATACAAAATTGAACCAGCCATACCTCTTTGTTCAATAGTAGGATACATGCATCAAACTAAATCGATCAACCCACATTAGTTGTTCTTTCAGCTGGACTCAAATGTCCCATTTGTTCAGTAAGGTGATCCAAATTTTTCTTATTCCACCAAAAAATTGTCCTATCAGGAAGTTTGCTTTCAACTTTTCCGACCTCACTATCCCTTCTGTCTGATTGGACCTCCGGAGTATCTGTAGAACCAGGAGTCTCAGTCAAGAACTGTTCCCAGAACATATCATTCCCCCCAGCAGGAGTAGCAGAAGCAACACTTCCCCGATCCGTGGACGGCTGGACCTCAGACCCTGATGGCTTAGAATTCATGTCTATAATAGAAGCTTTAGGCTGAGCTGCTGAAAGAGGACTCCCTACATAACTCGTAGACTCAGCCAGCTCTGGAGAAGAACTTACATCTCTTGAAGGAGGTGAAGATACATTGGTATTAGGTGAATGAGCTTGCAGATTTGCAATGGCATCCCCAGACGAGGTGTTCATCTCTGTAAGGACTACACTTCCTGGGTGCAACTGGATTGGGCCAGCATACATTTCTTCACCAGAGGCATGACTGACCCCTCGCAGAAAATTCTCCCATGAATTAATAGATGACTCCATCTTCTCAAATGCCTCGGTGTTCATTACCTGCACTGAAATAGCATCTGAACTCCCTCTGTTCTCAACAGTCACAATCTTATCACTATTTTCCATATCAGGCTCCTCATACAAATAATCTGGTTTTGGCAATCTTCTCTTCTTGGTATGGTTTTCAGAATGAAGGACAAGATCAGATAGGAAACCTGGCTTTTGAATGATGCGCGCCAAGAATGCCATCACCTGCCTTTGTCTGTATTCCATTTGTCTCAATTTTTCCTCTAGAGATTGCATCTGTGAATCCATCTCTTGTTGCTGTTGTGTATGTCCCTGTAACTCGGTAAGAAGCATCCCCTTTTCTTGTTTTAATCTCTCAATTTCATCATCAAGCTCTTGTTTCTCTGACTCAGATAAAGCCCCAGAAGAACTTCCTTGTCCTTGGTGGTGGTGGTGGTGGGAATGGCTATGTATTGGCTTCCGCCTGTGGATGTTTTTCAATAGATGTCTCTGGCCCCTTATGAACTCCTCGTTAGCAAATTCCCATTGGTCTGGGTCTTTTTTCCGAAAACCCTGAAACATGAAATGGATATCACAAATCCATCAGACGATTAAGAATAAATGTATAAGAAAGATATTTAAACTTATATTGACAATAGCTTACGTATGTGTTGAGTTGTCGGACGAAACTGGAGAAATTATTGTGCTTGAAATATTTGGGTAGTAAATCTCTAGCGAATTCCGGTAGATTCCAGACAATGAAGCTGTTGTTGCTCGGGCTCCAAGAGACAATGGAACTTGTGGAAGGGTCATCGACCATATCATAGGTTTTGGTAAGAAACGGAGGCGGGGCATTTGAACTGCCATGAGATCCATCCATCCTAATTTAGAACTTAGAATTCTACCCAGCTAAATCTGAACAACGGTGTGTACAAACCATCTCCGCATAAAAAAGGAGGCTGTGCCCAATGAACACTAAAAGTTTGATTCCGTTTGCAGTTTCTATGCTTCGGATCCGAAACAGACGATACTTTGGAGGACAAGTTTCGCCGGAAACTGGAGTTGTAGGCAAAGCTTTCGCAGTCAAAACCTGAAAACCCTAGCTATCATAAGAGCGTTGGTATCTATTAGTGCTCCAACTGTAATGAACGACTCGTTTTTCAACAAGTATACAAAATTCAACTCAATCGAAAAGCTCGGAAAGCTAAAAAAAAAAACGGTAAAAAGAACATCACTAAAAAAAACACTCCCCTTTAACAAAAAGAAACTCGTTTCCTTCATCTTTGGACCTTACCTTGGAAGACAAACAGAAAGGTTCAGGCTCAGGCTCAGCTAGGCTTCCATGAACTTGCGGTCGAGGTTAAACAAATTGCAACTTGTTATTCCATAAAGAAAATCAACGGAAAGAGAAACCACAGATCTCCTTCAGATTACAAAGTAAGCGCAAGAATTTCATTCCGCCAAAAACAAAGATTTAATTTGGGTTTTACCACCCTCCGTCTTAAATAATTTACAAGTTCTAACAGACGTGGAAGAAGACGGCGGTGAGGGCGTTCATGGGCTTCTTTGACTCTGAACCTGGCGGAGACGTCTCACGGGTAGACAGCTTTTTACTTTCTAAAATGCCTTCTTCCTTTCCGATGGAATTAGTTTTTTAATTTTTTGAGCGAAGAAAAGAAAAATCCGTTCTTTAAATTTGGAAGATTAGCCGGAGACGGACCTACCTCCGGTAAAAGAAAAAGAAAAAGCAAAAAATTCCCTCTCAGAATTAACAATTGCATGAATCGCGTAGATGGGCTTGTCTTGAGGGCCCACCTGGAGCAACCGTGAGCGTTAGATTAGAAGCGTGACAGCGACACGGAGCAAGTGCGGCACCACCAAAGCTACTGAAGACATGACCAGACCGCCATAACACACCGAATTACTATGGCCCACCGAAGCAGCAGTGCGAATTAATTAAATGACTTCTGAATTTATGCTATCTGTATAAATATAAAAATGAGAGGGATCATTTCAGCCTCTTACCTCCAAGTAGGGGTGGCATCCAGCCGAGCCGAGCCCGAACCTGCCTATGTTCGAGCCGAGCTTGATTTAAATATTTCGAGCCGAGCTTCGAGCCGAGCCTCGTCTCGAGCCTAAAATTGTTATCGAGCTCGAGTCCAAAAATCTTAATCGAGCTCGAGCCGAGCTTCGAGCCGAACTCGAGCCGAGCTTCGAGCCGAACTCGAGCCTCTACATATATTTAAAAATTTTCAAAAAATATATATCAAATTAATTATATATAAAATTATACATATATTTTACATAAAATTGGACATAACTTCTACAAAAAATTAAGCATAACCTATATATATAATACATGTATAAGATTGAGGCATAACCTCTTCTTAAAATTGAATATAATCTATGTATATAATACCTGTATAAAATTCGGCATAACCTCTTCTTAAAATTGAATATAATCTATGTATATAATACCTGTATAAAATTCGGCATGACCTCTACTTAAAATTGGACATAATCAATGTACATAATACCTGCATAAACACTCCATAAACACTCCATAAACACTCCATAAATACTCCATAAACACTCCATAAACACTCCATAAAATTATCTATACATTCCATAAACACTTCATAAAATAGTCTAAACACTTCATACACTGCATAATATTATAAATAAACTTTATACAATAATCAAACACAACAAAATTAAATAAAATATCACTATCAATTTACAATCACCCAAATAAAAACTATAAATCCATTATAAAATTACAAACTATAATTGTTTCTCTTAATGCTAGAAAATAATATACATCCTTGCATGAGCAAAATCTCCACCTACGACAAAAACAAAAAAATAAAATTAGTTATTGTCAGATAAAAAAATACTCTTCCATTACTAGTTACTTAATGTCGTTAAAAATATTAAAATTACCATGATGAGAGAAACATGACAAATCATGTAGCTGATAGCATTATCTCTACACTCTTCTTCTCAGGCTGTAATCATAAAACAAAATTTTAATAAATAAAACTAAAAAATATACTAAAAAATATCATAATAAAGAATTGATCAAAGAAATTCACCTTTTGATTTTTCTTTACACCGTGAAGAACCCGAATCCAATCACTGCCACAAATCAAAGCTTGAACTGTACTTGGTGCCAAGGAAGAACGATATGAGTCTATTACTCTACCACCAGCACTAAATGTAGACTCTGAAGCTACTGTGGATATGGGAATTACAAGGATGTCTGCTGCCATCTTAGATAATACTCGAAATTTCATCTGATTCACTTTCCACCATTCTAAAACATCAAAATCATATTGTGAAGTTTCCTCACAACTATATACACCTTCTTCAAGATAAATTTCCAATTCTGACCTTGGTAAATTAACTGCATCCTTTTGTTTCATATAACTCATCAACTTTGACCAACCTGAACTTGATGAAGGCCTACGACTTGTGGAAACACCCATAGAGCTACTAGTACTTGAAACAATCTCTTCATTTCTAATATCCATATTATATATGGATACATATTCATCGTAGATCTCATATAAGGTGCATCGAACTAAATTTATATTCATTGTAGCTTCCTCCATAGAATATATCACTGGAAAACACATTTCGATCAACTTTAATTTGACCCTTGGATCCAAAACTGAAGCAACAGCCATCAATAAATTGCATTCACCCCAATACTTCTCAAATTTCTCTTTCATTCTACTAACCATTGTCCTAATGAAAACATTTTCATTTGTAGAATGAAAATCCAGAACTTCTTTTACCCTATATACCTCACTAAGGTACAAATTAGAAGTAGGGTAGTCACTCCCAGAAATTATATTTGTAACTGCATTAAAAACTTCTAAAATCTCACACACCATGTCAACTTTTTCCCATTCATCAAAACTTGGCAAACAATCATATGTTGGTTCTCTAACTTTAAATCTAGAGAATGCATCTTTGAATTTTAATGCAGAAGACAACATATCATAAGTAGAGTTCCAACGAGTTGGACAATCAATAACCAACCTCTTTTCACCAAGTTCTAATTGTTGTACAATTTCAGAAAAAGTGCGAAGTCTAGCCTCAGACAGATTTATGAATTTGACACTTTCACGCACATTATCAATGATATCTTTAATCTGAACAAGACCATCTTGGACTAATAAGTTCAAAATATGAGCACAACAACGCACATGAAACAACTTTCCACCACACACCAAATTTTTTTTCCTTGAAAAATCTTGTTTCAAAACTCTGATACAAACATCATTATATGCAGCATTATCAACTGAAATACTAAAAACTTTATTTTCAATCTCCCACTCTTTCAAACACTTGTAAATAGCATCTGCTATATCAACGCCACGACGAGGAGGAGGAACATGCACAAAACTCAAGACTCGTTTTTGCAGCTTCCAATTACTGTCAATAAAATGCCCAGTAATAACCATGTATTCAATTTTTTGATTTTGAGACTTCCAAAGATCCGTGGTAAGACTAATCTTGTTAATCTCTTTTAACAAAATTTTCAATTTCTTTTTCTCTGCCTCATACACCTCCATACACTCCTTCTTAATAGTCTTCCGGGATATTTTCTCATAATTCATATTTGCCATCTTCATTACAAAATTAAATCCCTCCTCTTCTACTATCATGAATGGATGCTCATGCATAAGAATCCAATGAGCAATGACTACTCTCATTTTAGCTTGATCATAATTTCCTCCAAAATCCATAAAAGGAAGTCCAGATGGACTCTGATCAACATTAGACCCCGCTCCCACTGGTTGAAAGTTTAAGGTTTTTTGTTTTCTCATTGCCACTTTTCTACTAGTGTAACGTTTCAAATGTCGACTCATATGTGTGGTCACTCCACTACTAATAACACTCAAATTGATTTTACAATGAACACACTGAGCCTTTTTTGTACCATTAAGTGATACTTCTTTGAATTCCAACCACACATGAGACTTTTTTTGTCTTTTGGAGGTATGAGTAGAATCACCTTCATCCTCATTTATAGTAATTTCATCTGGGCCCACTTCTATGACAGAGGGTAGTGACTCTGGTGGAGTTGAGTCACTATTTATAGTTACACTAGAACTAGTGTTAATTATTGATATCAATTGAGGAGGTGTTGACATTCTTACTTCTACAAAAAAACAAAATTACAAATTAAAAACATAAAGAAAAGAAAGTTATCCGAACAACAAAGATCCTACACATAATTTAAGATACTTGTTTATTCTTAGAGGAAGGTACGTGACATTGTGACAATCGGGAACGACCCTTGTCTTTCAATGCAGCGGGGTCTCTTTGAGCCAGTAGCCCTGCACCCAATAGTTTCCAGTCCAATATACCGATCCTTTTTTTATATATAAATTTAAAAACTTCTAAGATAAGGAAATAAGCACACCAACATTCTCTTCTAATATTCTGATGAAATTCAACCTCAATACCAAGAAATTAATGATAAAAATGAAAAAAAATGAAATTCAACCTCAATACCCCACTATACCAAGAACAGCAGTGGATATAAGTTCAATGAGAATTAAGAAAGAAGAACAAAAACTAACTTTTTTTATTCTTTTTTATAATAAAGAGAAGTTGGATGCAATTAAGAAAGCTCCTGATTCCATTAACTATAATAGAGTATTATTGAACAGAATATGTTATTAACACTCAAAATCATGAAATAAAATTTCATTGCTAAAATATATCAAGTAACAATTTGAATACCATTGCTGTTTATTACTGAAATATATGATAAACATACAAAATTTTATAAGAGGCCAGACACCTAAAAATAAGAAGGCAAAAAAGAAACAAGATCCCACAACATAAAAATATTTGAAAGTCTAGAATAATAACTTCATTTATGAAGAACAATGGAATTTGAGCAAAAAAATCATTGACAACCAACCAACTATTTTCCAAACATTATAGCAATTGAGCTTAGTAAGTCATTCTGAGATATACAAAAACATAACAAATGACAAAGTGGGGGATTTTTCTCCCCCACCCTTCCTTTCCTTCTTGAATGTTAGCTCAGTATGAAGTTTCCTGGCTCTCAACCAGCTAGAATGCAATTGATGGCACACTCAAGCAAAAAAATAAATTAAGAGAATAAAATAGGTCAACCTTATACAATCTGTATAAAATGATCTTTCTTACATTCTACCCTTAAATCAAGAACTCACCATTTCAAAAAATCAAACAGTATCAACACTCAAAATCATAAAATAAAATTCATACCAGTTTTCTTACAATGATTTCTTCCCGAGTGTATTTGAACTGTCAGCTGGAAATATCGGAAAAAAAAAAAACAGAGCTGAGTTTGCTTACCGAGTGTGCAGTTCGGATATCCAAAAAAACTTTCCAATAATGAAGCACTGCTGAGAAACGAAGCTCAGAAACGAAGCCGAGAAACGAAGCTGAGAAACGAAGAGAGAGTTAGAGATTTTTTAGGTTAGCTCGGCGACGAAAAAAAAACAGAAAGATGAAATAAAAATCTTACCTCCTTCCGTCGGACCGTCGATTTCGTCTCGTCGGCGAAGAAAAGCTTGGATGAAGAAATCGCAGAGGAAGACGAGAAAGAAATCTTTGAGGACGGAAGACAGAAATCGTAGAGGAATAAATTGAGGAATCGAAGAGGGAGAGGGAGAACGAGGGATTTGAAGACCAAATCCCCCATTTCCCCTGAATACCTGCCGACGGACAGCGATTTCCGCAAGAAATCACGCTGAAACGGCATGGGAATGGCAGACGGAGGTATGGGTTTCGCAGAGAAATTTCCCAAATCGAAGAGGTATCCCGATCCCCGATCCCGAATCGCTCGTTATATTAACGAGTCGGCTCGCGAGCCGACGAGCTGAACCGGGCTCTGTTCGAGCTCGACTCGTTAATGTAAACTAGCCCATCCCTGAGTTCGAGCTCGGCTCGAGCTCGAAATATAACGTTTCGAACCTAGCCGAAACCGAGCCGAACTCGAGCGGCTCGCGAGCCGGCTCGGTTCGAAGCCACCCTTACCTCCAAGGCAGGGCTGCGACCTTTTGGGCGTGCTTCTCGGGTTTGTTGGCGACATCGCCATGTCGTCGTATTCACGAATCGCAACTTACGAACTAGTGGTCCTTAGTTTAGCAGACTTTAGGACCTCCATTTTAGAGGAAATCGTTTCCCTTTTTCCTCGTCAGTCTTCTTCACGATTAATTTGACGTAAAATAACTTTTTCCGCTTTCAGGTTGATGATCGTGGCGTTCTTGGCACGGGTGCCAATTGTGAGGAGGTATTTTTCGGAAAGGAGAGAGACGGAAAGCCGGAAATGAGAGGGACAGGGACGAGACGACCGGCAAAATGGCAATACGCTGCTGTTGACCATTGAAATGTGACAGAAAGGAAAGGTCGTGATCGCTGCAGACACGAACCAGCCGTCAACAATGGTGTTTATAAACAATCCCCAAATCGCACGTCAAAACTCTCCAAGACGGAGTTTTTTTTAGGCCGATGGAGCGACCGAAGATGGTTTTCTTCACTTCCACTCTCCAAATCTGCTTGAGATATCCGGAGAACAATCCATTTCGCTCTCTTTCATTTTTGTTGACTCTTGGAAGTTTGTTTCTTCGTCCTCCGTTTCTCTGTCTTCTCCTCCAGTTGCTTCCGCAACTAGCAGAGACCTCGAATTCTCGGATGAACTAGTGAAGACAGAATCAATCCATCGGAAGGGTGCCCAATTAAAAGTATCGGCCTCCGCCGATGAGTTTAAAACTGTTACTGACATTGACGGAAACGGACCCTTGCCTGGGATGTTTATGTTTGTTACTACGTTATGTGAGGAAGGGTACTAAAATGATATAGGCATCTTACAGGAGGAGGGGTTCAATTTTGACCGCCTTTACAACGCTCATGTCCAAGATTCTTTGAAGTTTGCTACCGAGAGAGGTTCGGCCGGGAACATCAGGTGATTGCAAAGTCTCCTTTATACCAAATCTGTCTTATTGCTGCTTGGGATTGCTGACCAGAGGGAGAAGTAATGAAAGTTCCCTGTTAGGAATTCTTATTCTTTTACTCTAAAACTTGCAATGAAGCATTGTATGAATACATTTAAAATTTGAGATTAGATAGATCATTACTTGGTTAGAAGTGATCAACAAGTTGCCAAATCTGTCTACAAGGTAGAACTAGAACCTGAGCCTGGATTACATCAGTTTCACTGTAAAAAGTTCTCTAATTTTTTTCTCTTTTCGTTGTTCAATTCTCACGAAAGGACCAATGAAGCGTCTAGGATATCATGACAGTGAGAAATATTTGACATCTTTGGATCCATTACACTTGTCCATGGATCAGTTTCTGAAGCATGAACCTTACCGGGGAACAGATAAAACATAATCATCCCTATCAAGTACAACTTGGAAAACCCTGTCCCTGGGCAACTGTTCTGCCAATTAGGACTGAAAATCATAGCTTCCAGTGGAACTACACAAAAAACAAAAAACACCTCAAGTTAAAATGGAGGCCTTGATTTACACAATTCTCAGCTTGATTGAGATGGTTATGAAGAAAAAAAACAAAAAAAACAAAAAAGTCCCACAGTCGAAAGGTTAAGTAATTAGTTTTGCTAATTTGTGAATTAAAAGTCTGGGACTCCGATAGTGGTGAAATAACCATTCAAATTATTGATTTGATCCTCGTTTTTTTTGGAGTCTAATCTGTTTACTCAGTGTTTGGTTTGGAAGATGCGCTGTGAGTACTTACCATTTTTCGTTAGGTTTACAGTTTCCGCTATCTGATGAAGTTAAGGCATCTAATGACAAACTTCTGCAGGAAGTAGTTAAATTAAGCAAGTAATTACCGTGATTGTGAGGACTGCTAACTTGTTCTTCTCAGCATTTGATACAGCATCAGCCGCTGGTTTCGTCCTTATTTCTTTTGCTACTAATTCTTCGTTAGAATCACCCCATTTTGTGTCAAGACTTCTTCTTCCCCCTCGTCTAATCTGTTATTTGAGCATCAGAATGTGGGAGATCTTCCCCCTACGATTCGAAGACGACGACGGGCCAACCGCTGGCTGGAATTCAACGCCGGCTATTTTTTATGGGCACGAGACAACAAGAAAGAAAAATGGGAAAGGAAGAAGGAGGCTTAGGGGGGAAGAAAAAATCGAGTTTTCCGGACACTGAAGCGCTCTTTTTTGAATTCCATAATTACCCTAACATAAAATTGTTATTCATTGTAAAAAGAAATTCAATTTAGTCTTTACTTTTATAATACAGGGTATAAACGTCCATAAAAATGTAAATTTGTCAGGATAATTTTTTCTTCCTTAAATACTTCTATTAAGTTAAAAATACTTTTGTTTTTATTAAATTGAGTGTCATATAAACATCTAAAGAGCGGTATTATAGGTATAGATCCCGTGGAAATGGAAGCTTGACCCCGTGATTCTTGGGTCAGGTTGGGTTAAGTCGGGTCGGATTCCCAGTTAAACCCAACCCGTTGCCCACTGTTTTCTCCGGGGGCCATCTCATCTCCACATGTTTCATCTTTGCGGTCGACGGGAGACATTTCACGTGTAGACTCAACAAGTTCAACCCAACACGGCGAGTCTCAGATAGGAGCAAACGAAATTATGGTTTTATGACCGATATAACATGGTCGGTCTTTCATTAAAATCTGGGGGATGCTTTGGTCCAAGTGCATTTAGGAATCTCATCATATGCGAATTCTTATCATAATTGACTATACCTTCTCAATTTGACCAGTCAACTAATCTAATCTCTCACAAACTTTCTTCCCCTTTTATTACGTTTTCAGAACAAGATCGAGACGTTTCCCGGTAGATCTGTTCCACTTTCTCCTTTTCAACTATGGAAAAACAAGCGGGTCCGCCATTTTTATCCGATTGGCGACAGCCTGCCAAAGAGATGCGGCGAATGGCGACGTACGCGCTTCGTATCCTCCCTCGGCAACTGTTCGAATTCAGAATTCGATCTTATACAGTCCGCAGTCATCGAAATGGTAGCTTCACGAGTCATCACATTCCGCAGTTAATCCAAGAGGGATTCACTCCAGAACTCAATCGGCCTCGATTTCAAACAGCTAAAGAAAAAGAGGGTAACGAGATTGGAATTGTCATCATGCGGTGGCTGCGGGAAATTCCTGCTTTAACGTTGAAAAGGTAGCGGAGGAAGCTGTACAATAATCATCATGTATCCCACTTTGGATACGTGTTGCGGCCCAACCGGTGAGACTCAATCGTCTCACAGTACCTTTGTCTGTCCAAGGTTTTACTTTTTTCTCCTCGCTTCTTTTTTATTCTGACTTCTCGTGGAGGTGTCTCTGTAGAAGCCAAGCTCCAGCTGCAGATAAACCTGACGGTGTAAATTGACGTCACCGTCGAGAGAGCAAAGCTAATCCAGATACGAAATAATTAACCAGGACAAACCAGGTCATGTGCTGATATCAATCGCATAATTAAACTCGACTTTAAATTACCAATAGGGCCCTCGAGGCTATGACGCTCGCATGTGAAAGAAGAGTAGAGGATCATTTGAACTTGGAAAAGCAGCGGCCCAACCTTTCTTGTTTCCCTGGGAAAAGTGAAAGGGACAATCTCGTAAACCTACCCTCGCACTTTGCTTTTTTTTTTATCTTCCTCCATTGCGCTGCCTCGTGAGTGGCGGGCATATCGGGTTGCATGTGACCCACTTTGAAAAAGCAGTGGACCCCACTCCTTCCCGCAATCCTTGCCGCGTACAAACCCAACCCCCGAGCCCATCGACTCCTGACCCGGTTCCCGGACACCAGCCCCGCTTATCCAATCCAGTTTTCGCTGACAGAACTCAAATCCGAACGCACGTGCGGAATGCGTCACGTTGATCCACGAATCACGTGAAGTCGGCACGACCCTGTCCACCAGCTCCCGAGCCATCGTGCGCCACCACGCTGACAGCGCGGCGGTGCTGCTTCTCATGAGGTCGTGGGAAACCAGGGTGGTACGTACAGGCGTCTCGGTCGGTCCAAAACATATCACGTGTGGGTCCCAGACTTCCCTGCCAGATCTGGGAGGGTTTTCTCTTTTCCAGTGCCGCTATGCGGATCGTCAACACGTGTAGGCGCGCCACCCGGAGGGAAAGACGCCCAGGTTTCGGGTAGCGTTATTATTCTCTCTTAGTCGGCTCCGCCGTCTAACCTACTCCAGGGAAGTAAATCAATTGCGAGGGCGAAGAAGGAAATTGTAGAGGAAATCGGACGTTTGGGGTTTCATCTTACAAAATTATACGACGCATCGACGTCTCTAATCTAATCGAGGTTTGAGCTGGGCTATTCCAGTGGCGTCGGGTCATCTACCGACTGGTCTACGCTCACTCTGTAGTCAATGTACGCTCTACTCAGGACCCGTTTCCTAGTTTTGATTTCTGATATGACTACTCTCAGCAAAAAACGTCTTCTGTTTTGCTCCCATCGCTCTCGCGGCCCCTCTCATTGAGTCAGTTCTTACTTTCTGGGTGATAATATATCGAAAGTAACGAATAGTTTATTTCCTATATATAGCCAACTAATGATGATATAATCTCGTGAAAAATTGCCCCGGGCCCATTTTGTTTTCCATTTTACTCCTATCCGTTACTCTATATTATCAACCCAAGCCACTCTCCGGTGTTTCTTTCTTATGTAGCAGTACATTCTCGGACCACCGGTAGGAAAACACGAAAGAGGAAAAGTGGCATTTCCGTTGTTTTGGTTGGAACGGTGACTATTTTTATTTACCTACTGTATTTAACTCTCCATCCTCGCGTGCTTTCATTTATTTTGTTCTGCGCTTTGCGACTTCTCCGGTTTCTCGGAGCTCTTCTTTTTCCTTGTCCGAGAAGCTCCAACGCTGTCGTCCCCATTTCCGATCAGTGTGCTCTTCCCTGATCCGAATACCTCAGGTCGCTTCCAGCGATTCTGATTCTCCGTTTCTGGCGTTTGGTGGCTTTTGCGACGGTTTTGATCTCGGGTGATTCCTATCCACGTGTGAACGCAGATCTTGCTTGAGTTTGATTTTCCTTGTCCGGGATGAGCTTGTCTGGGAGGTATGTACTGCTCTGAGGAGCTGGGTAGCGATTTCTCCGCTGAGGAGAGTTCAGGTTTCTGGTTTTGATATTAATTTACTAATTATTCGTAAGGGGAGAGGGAGGGCGATATGACGTCCGGAACGAGGCTCCCGACATGGAAGGAGAGAGAGAACAATAAGAGAAGAGAGAGGAGGAGAAGGGCGATCGCGGCCAAGATCTATTCGGGACTGCGTATGTATGGCAACTACAAGCTTCCGAAGCATTGCGACAACAACGAGGTCTTGAAAGCGCTGTGCGCCGAGGCGGGCTGGACCGTGGAAGAGGATGGGACCACTTATAGAAAGGTAAACACTAAACCTAACCACTGTTGGCTCCGACGCCATTAATGACCACAATAAGGTTTGTGTTCATGATGTGTAAGTTAGTATTTTAGTTGAGGCCAGGCTATCGTACGCCTATTGACCGGTTTTGTGACCATTTACAGTTTAGGGAATTAGGGACTACCGTTTCACCTAGTCTGCAAGCTCTTGTTTTGGAGTCGGGGATCCAGGGGTTTCGCTAGCGTGTGCCTCTAGTGGGGTTTGTTTGTCGTTGGGGCCTCGAGCGTGGGAGCTCATTGTCCTATTGATCGGACTTTTAAGTTGGAAGTCTGATGATTTGCTGTTCGTCGTCTGTTTTTTTTTTCGACCTGGACCAACCGGCGCAAGTTAGAATAACTTTCACTTTCTTTGCCTGCTCTTCTTTTAATGTCCTGGCGGTATACAGCCTCTATGATGCACGGGGTGAAAGATTTAGTTCTTATGAAGGAGGCTGAAATTTTAGTAGTCGAAAATACCTTTCCCCTGATGAAGGAAGCGCTTCATAATTTCGAGCAGATATTTAGAAACTCCCATGTGCAGGGGTATTTTTGCTAGTTAAGGTACCCATTTCCTTCCCAAACCCTAGACTTTAATGGAGACCATACACCAATTTCCTCTTCCAAGCAATCAAAACTGCTTTTGTATGGATTTGCTCGCCCCTCTTTTGGAGATGTATAACCCCACTGGTAACATGGAAAGGATCTCGGAGGTCTAACCGTTATTCTCTCCAGATGACGAGAATGCACCTGCTGGTTGTAGTTTTCCCCTCTTCAGGTGCCGCGAAAGATCGATGTTGTCATTTTGCTTTTCTGATGCTTTCAGTCTCACGGTCTTCGCGCTAGTATTTTAATGCCCGAAGACCGAATAAAAGCTCTCCACCTTAGCGTGATTCCCGCGATCGAAGTCCCGAAGTGAGTAGGCCTGAGAATGGTCAGCGACGTGTTTTTCGGGTGTGTCGCTCTTTCTTTACGCACAAATGGTCTGCCGCGTGGGAATATGATTCCTACCTTGGGATATCGAATCCCTTGTCTTTCTTACATCCCTTTCTCCTCTCGGGGTGCTGTGTCAAGTGGCCAAGAGCAAGAGGCTTGGCTGTTCTTTCTCCTCCCTAGTCTCAATTGAAGAACTGGGAACTTGCAGTTAAATTTTTTTTTTAATCATTCTTGTTTTCGTATTGTCTTTTAGGGATGCAAGCCTGTGGAGCGGATGGAGGTCGTGGGTGGCTCTGCATCAGCGAGTCCGTGCTCATCATACCACCCAAGCCCATGCGCTTCCTATAATCCAAGTCCAGCCTCCTCCTCCTTCCCGAGCCCGGCTTCTTCCTCTTATGCAGCAAATGCAAACCCAAATCCGGATCCAAATTCACTCATCCCGTGGCTCAAGAACTTGTCCTCGTCATCATCCTCCGCCTCCTCGTCGAAGTTGCCGCACCATCTTTACATCCACAGTGGGTCCATCAGTGCTCCTGTCACTCCTCCTCTGAGTTCTCCAACAGCTCGCACGCCCCGAATGAAATCCGACTGGGATGAACATTCCGCTGCTCCTTCGTGGGGAGGACACCATTATTCATTTCTACCCTCTTCTACTCCTCCAAGTCCAGGTCGGCAGATAATTCCTGACTCGGGTTGGTTTGCCGGCCTTCGTTTGCCGCCAGGAGGGCCATCTTCACCCACGTTCAGTCTTGTCGCTTCTAACCCATTTGGACTGAAGGATGAGACCATGGCCGGTGGGGGCTCAAGGATGTGGACGCCGGGACAGAGCGGGACATGCTCACCTGTCGTCGCAGGGACACCGCCACACCCAGATGTTCAAATGGTGGATAGCGTTTCAGATGAGTTTGCATTTGGTAGTAATACGACGGGGCTTGTAAAGCCATGGGAAGGAGAAAGGATTCATGAAGAATGCGTCTCTGATGAGCTTGAATTAACTCTAGGGAGCTCGCACACTAGATGCTCTGGTTCTGACAATGCATGACGATTGTTGCCGGGTTTCCCTCCACTTACTTCACCCTTGTCTTTTTCTTTTCGTTTTCCCCTTCTGTTGTGGTTATGTTGCAAAGGAAAGAGGAAGAGGCAAAGATTCTGCGTTTGTCGTCCTGACTTTCCTTTGATACGAGGAAGAACGCAACAGGTTATTTGTTTTTTATACTCTCTGTGTCTTTGAACGAGTGGTTTATTTGGAGTGTTGTCGGGATGGTTGAAACAGAGAAAGGATCTCGGGAAGTTGTTGTAGGTAGATCAGAATGAAGTTAGGAGAATTAGGTTGTTGTCTTTTTATTCTTCCTTTATTTTTTCTTTTTTTTAAAAAAAATTATATATAGAATTTCTGGGGTTTGAACCCTTGTCTTCCTCACACTTTATGCATTTACATTTTCTAAATCATTTTTTAAAATTTCCAAGAGATTTTTAGCCACATGTTAAAATATAACATCATGGGTGCATCATGCATGTGAAAATTATATTTATCATAAATACTAACTTAAATTTATCTATGGGCATCTGCTTGAATTCTAATGAAACTTTCATGTATATATATTAAACACATTCCATGGAGGAAATCACAATGTCCAGACATTGCTATCCAACAACAAGGCCAAAACCAAGATTCATTGGTTTGGAGACGACATTTAAAATATATAATAAAGAAAAGGATAGGACAGTCGCGATCATGTATGTACAAAGGAATAGGTTGACAATTAACAATATACCAATCATTTACATTGAATTGACAGAGCACACTATACAAGATCGGCAGCGGTAGGATTTAGGAACAAGAAACACCTACTGCTCGTGAAAGCCAGCCGCTCCCAGTAGAGATAATGTTTAGCTCGAAGACAAACTTCCTGTATAAATCATCTCTCAATCTTCCGGTAGAGGTCTGAAAGTGCGCGATACAGAATAGCGGCAGCAGGTGGCCTAGGTAATGATCCTAGCAGAATATCTGATGCATTGATGGATGAACTACCGTAGAATCTGGAGTTCTCTGATGTACGGGTGGTGACAACACTTCCTTCGAGTGAACACCCCACGAAAGCACCTGAACAATCAAATAAAGCATATATGAAGTTGTGACACCCTTCACCGAAAACAGGGTTCGATTGAATTTCTCGTGATTATACAGAGAATTCTGCTCACTTACGGTGAGGCACATATTCCAAAATGCAGATGCATATTAGAGATACTAAATTAACCATATTTGTCATAATATCTTTAGTCTACACAGCCAGCAAGATAAAAGGAGGTTTCAGCTGATCCAATGAACACCAGACATGCAGGGCGAAATCTAAACACAATTTAATCCAAACTATAGCAGCAGAGAAATGACAATTCAATTTGCACAGGAAAAGGCTTGCGGCTTAGGGAAGAGAAATGTCATGTGGAAAGAGAAAAGGAGATAACAGCAAGGACTGAAAAAAAAAAAAAAGTTCAGGACAATTTCAAAGCTGTCTTCTCTTTAAAACTTTGTCATTGAATACTGTGCTGGTTCCTTTTTAGCTGCAGTGTTTCAGGAGTTTGAACTAAGTTATTTAAGGAGATGTGGGAATTCCCTGTTCAAATAAGCATAAACTTAAAGAGTTACCTAATATTAAGCTATTAATGATGACAAAGAGTGAACCAAATATTTTAACCTGGTAACAACTTAGTCCCAAAAGAATCATAACAGTATCACTGCATAATTTGAGATGTTCTTAATGAGAAACTGCAATGGTTGTAGTCTACCTTTGCTACAACTGTAGGTATAACATGCGGCGTAACCACCATCGCCAGCCCGCATATCAGCTTCAGCTGCACGCCCAATAATACCAGCTGCGGCACTAAAACCAGCTCCAACAGAAAAATGGAGATTTCCGCTAAAAGTCCTAACAGCATCAATTGTTCTCAACACAATCATAAAATCCGTCAATTCCCCACCACCCTAAAAGCAACATTTTCAAGAAATATAAATCAGTACCAAGCTGATAGATATTTGGTCCAAAAATAACCTCAACAATAGGGAAATCAACATAACATAAATAAACCGAGTCTAGCAAACTCTAGCTTACTTATAGTATGATATGCTTCTAAAGAAAAAAAAAAATGACTATGTGCCACAGTTTTTTAAATATGGTTGAGCAAGGTCCAACTTCAGTTAAGCAAATCTTTACCTACTCTTACAGAAAAAGTATAGTTTACCTGAGGTCCCCAACCGACACCAAATGAAGAAATGGCAGAGGGTGGAGACCAGGATCCATCTTCTCTGCGAGCAACAACAAGACCTGTTCCAATTTTGTAGGTGACCATCACACCAACCTTCACAACGGTAAGAATAGCAAGGCCCTTTGCTTCTCTAAGAACAGCATCAGGAATGGACCTTTCAGGTCTTATTGAGCCAACCTGATAACAATAAAAATGTCAGCAAAAATACCCGCAGTAATGCTAAAAGACTAAAGTTAAAGTAGAAGAAACAAGAAGCGACAGAGATAGGGAAGGGTGACAACAGATATTTTCTTCTACTTTTTTTTTTCATGCATACATAAGATGCCACAGAGCTATGCGAAATTCGAAACAATTGCACCAAAGGCTTGAGTTAACTTACTAAGATGTTTTATACCTTATTGTAACCCCGAACAGTGTTCGTAGCTTTGTAAATCTCATATTCCATTGTCTGACCCCATGGAAAGTTCACCCAAGACCTCAAAGTGGTAAGATCTGTCAGATCATGAGTAGGCACCTGAGCTGCTCGACTCACTTGATCCATTAAGTATGGTTGAACAGACTCAAGCCTCACACAGCACACATCACAAACCCTTTGTGGGTCTCCAATTCGAAATTTTTCTGGTAACAAGCTTCTCCCTCTGGAACAAACGCTGCAAAATATCCCTCCACAGAACCGGCAGTGGTGCCTAGAACACATGATAGGATGAAAGCGAACATTACACAACATGCAAGTAGAAGTTGAACTGTCAGCCAACCATTTTGGAGGCTCAGCTTCAAGAACTTCCTTCAAGTTACCAAAATTTGTCTCATTAAGAGTTTGAGCGATCTCTTTCCAGGCTTGCTCTAAGTGATGGGTTGATATCCATGCCATTTGATTTTTTGGGAACTCCCCAGAAGTGATACTACTTACTTTCTCCCTAGCAGCCAATAACATTTCAACAACTACATCCCACATTGTCAGCTCTTTATCTTGTCCTACAAATTGGCTCCATCCCATGTCACCCTCAGGGAAGTACCCACCAAAAGATCCAGAGTCCCTTTGCCATTCTTCAAGATCACCTTCAGGCATGGGTGGAACCGAGACTGGTATCCATATACCAGTGTCTTCATTGAGAGGAGAGTCATAATAAAAATATCTTTTCTGTTTCTGACTGTCAGATTTTTCTTGGCAAAATGGCCTATTACTCGGATCATTGTTGGATTGGTAGTCTGGATCCCTGTTTACTGTGGAAGAGTGTCCTTCATTTTGCCTCTCATCATCAGACACCTGGTCCCATGTTTAGAAAGTTATATTTAGTTTGTAATCAGAGCATCGGTACAAATATAAGTTACATGATTGCCAGGTAAGAATTTTTATTAGATCATATAGACATTCATTAAACCAAGAAATTTTCTTCACTGTAACTTTTCATTTTGGCCCGGACGGTTCTGATGGTATATAGGAACTCAACTCACAAAATTAAGCGAATTCAATAGCTGCATTTGAATTTTAAGGAAAACAACGAAAGGGCAACAGTTGAAGACTAAGATTTCAACCTAAACAGATCGAATCAGCACTATTTTGCCCGCCAAGTTCAGATGTGAAAATCATAAAAATACAAAATTAATTTTATTTACTCTATATAACTAACATAATAAGAAAAACTCGAGGTAAAGTGATAAACTACAACTAATAATAAGAACAAAGACCTGATATATTAGATGCTATGGTAAAAATCTATAATCAAACAATCAAAACCGAATAGCTAATCGATTCGATGAATCCAAAATAAAACAAATACATCGAAAACCTATACCCCGATTTTAGGGTACGAAATGAATTACCTGTTGAGGAGGATAATTCTCGTTCTCGGGATCTCCATGAAGGTCAACGCGTTCAACCCTAGCTTCCAAATGTTTCCCGGCTTCGAGGGTAGGGTAGAGTTTGGTTTCCTCCATTTACGGAAGAAAAACGAGATATCGAGAATTAAAACAATTAGTAGCGCATCCACGAACCGAACAAGGAAGTTCCGTAGAGATCAGATGAAAAGTAGTCTTTTTTCTGGCGAACCGATCGGAATGGAAAATTAGAGGCTTTGAGCTCGACCTTACGGCAGGAGAAATAAACCTATACGGTCCGGAGTCGGAGAATGATGCCTTCGCTGGCGGGGAAAAAATAATTCGTTCAAGAAATTTCTTCTGGCAATTCCCACTTTTCTAACTCGCGATGTACAACACCGGTCTGTTCGTCATCATGGAAACCGTAACGGAGTTATCTTGTTCGCCGGATCATGGATAAATCCTTTAGCAAGCAGAGAAACGAACGAATCGATTCGGAGCGGCGTTAACCGATCGACATGGGCCCTTAACTTAAAAATTATAGTGGTCAAATTTTACTCTAAACCGACCTGTTCAAACTCAAATTTGAGTTGACTCGGAAAAATTGGTGGGTCAATAGGTCGAGTCATAACACCATGGTTGAGCTCTGGGTTATGATGGACTCATATTTTTATGTTAATATTATATAATACCAGTTGATTTAATACGAAAAATTATTTCGAGTGAGACATGCTAAATAATTATCTCAACCGTCCCATCAATCGGACGGCTCGGATAGTCGTTTATCTGTCTGCTGAGATTACCGTTTGAAACGGATAACTGAGATAACTATGGATCATGACGGGATAGCTGATACTTTTAAATAAACAAGTATCGTTTCTGTTACAGTTAAACATTTTAGCTTCCGCTCTTTCTTGACCCTGTGATCGAGGAAGACGATAACCAAGGGAGGAGCCGAGCCGCCCGCGTTGTACACGAAATCTTGTCCATTCGTGCTCGTATACTACTTTTGACAGTATCCAAGTCTTTCAAAGAATCGCGTTAGTCACCGTTCAACGTTCCAACATCATTCGATAATTCGATTCATTCCTGATTCCGCATTCCATATTGAATCAGCCAAGAAAATTCGAAATTTCCTATTCTATTTTTAAGTCTGGTGGTTCGTGTTCCAGGTGCGTTTCTTTTGGATAAGCGAGCGAGTCGCGGGACTCAGTACCGAGGAGAGTTGGATGCTATTGAAGGTCGGATTGTGGAACGCTTTGTTTTCATTGACGGAAAACTGAATCGCTTGGTCATTTCAATACCTACTCCCATTTCCCTAACACACTCCCTTCTCGGCTGGCTCTCTGTTATCTCTGCTCTTTCTGCTACGGCTCTGAAACCTTTTCCTGGAAGCTGATTTTTCTTATTTGGATTCTATACAAAAAATATAAATCCTGTCTGTATGTATCTTTACGATTCTGGGTTTCCTCGATCTGGGTTCGTCTGAACAGATGGCAACTTCAACTTCCTCGTTTTGCTTGGACCAAAAAAGACTTTCCAGTTTTTGCGAGCTTTGTTGTTCTTCTGCTGCTTAGAATTCTATCCAGGCTAGAATTAAGCATTGATTTTAGCTATCTACGATTATTCTCCTGCTACTTATTCGATTTCATGTTGTGAAAATTGGGTTTCTTGTAGTGTAGTTTGGTAAGAGTGATTCATTTTGTAAATTGGGTTTCTTATTGACCGACTTGTAGTTTGGTAAGAGTGATTCATTTTCACTCTGGCACGTCTGTTTGGCTTGGGAAGAGAAGATAAAAAAAACAAGAGAGACGAAAATAAGCGGGTCAGAAATTCAACTACCCAAGTCTTCCTGATGTCTGTGGAGAGATCTCTCGAAGCATGGGAGGAGATTCATCGTCACGGTCAAGATATTGCAGACCGACTTGCCCAAGTTTTTAACGGCTTAATCCAGACTCACATTAACCCGTCCTCCTTCTCGTGGCCGAATCCCCAGCACGTTGAATTCCCGACTCCCACTAAAAAAGACTTTGGTCTCGCAACAGATAATTCTGGTATCAATGGCGTTTCTGCTACATTTGATATTGGGAACAGATTGGGGCAAGCTGGGGCAGAGTTTGGTGCTTGCTTGAACGGAGTCGTTCAACAATTTTTCTGGAGGCTGCCCTCACCTTTCCGGCATGAAGTGGCCGAGGAGGCATCTTCTAGGGTCAATATGCGAAATGGAGAACGAGATGAGATTTTTGAGCGTCGCAAAGATAATTTCGGATTGGTAGCAGAAAACCTCTGGGATTGTGGTTTTGTGGATGACTGCGTAGATGAGGATAGTTTTGGCTTGAATCTGAAGTCTACGGGACATATTGGGAGATCACAGGTATGGTTGTTATTTTGTTTATGTCCATCATACAATTCATTTGATTTTCTGCACGCTGGAATCATCTTTAAGGATGATAATCGGTTTCACATGTATGTTCTGGTCGCATCTCTTTAGGCGTGTTGATAGAGTTATAAGCTGATGTTATTTTTCGTTTCATGTTTTTTGTCTTTTTAGAGTTTATTACTGTTTTATTGCTGCCTTTACGCCCTTTTTTTTCATCTGCATCGACTGCTGTTATCTCGCAGCTACTTCTTTAGTTTGTAAGAGCTGTTTATTTTATTCGAGCCCAATAAAATTAGTCATCTCTCTGTTTAAATTAATACTCTTTTTGAAGCACATAAAATGTAGTTATTATGAAGTAATAATCTTGTTGAAATATTTTGCATGTTGTTAGCATTAACACATAACACGTCTGGGACCTGAGTTTGTTTGGGCAATTGACTTTTTTCCGTGGATAACTAAGTCTTTTGTTCGATTTACTTGATTGGACATTATAACCTCTATGTGACCTCGGCCTGTATGGGCTGCTTGCTTGCTTGTTGGATACATGTTGTTTACTTGCCTTTCAGTTCTTCATACTGGTGTATTCATTATAACCTCTATAATGCTGAGATACCCTCTTTGATACATTGATTTTTTTTATGTAGGTTGTCTTCATTCCAATTCTATTTAGTTGTATCACAACCTAAACTATAATAACTAAAAATTTTGGTACAGAAAGTGTACTAATCACTACGTTTAGTAAGTCTTCATTGCAAAAAGTTTCCACTTATTTTTCTATTTAAGACAGTAACAAGCTGTAACAAAAGGTGGACAAGTCTTTTGCATATTAAGCATGTTCTGGACTATGATTTTGAGGGAAGCTTCATTGGTTTGAGCATTGAAACGTTGATTGAAGGTTAGCTTTGTTCAACTGTCAGTAAAATATGGAAATTTCAATGCTGTGCCTCCAAAGCTAGAGTTCAACCCGTTGTTATGTTAAACACGTGTAGCATTTACCTTGGTTTCTCTAATACAACTATAGTGCTTTTTAAACTGAAATGCAGTTTTGTGGAAAGTACCTTTTAAATACCATCCGTTAAGAGTTAAGTACTTCTAATGAATTTGGTCTTCATTGCCTCTTGCACCCCCTTCTTTCCCCAAACCCCAAAGAGAAAAGTTGAATTCCTAACAAGCATTATCGCCCTATGTTCCAAGACAATACAACAGGAGGTCAATGAGCATGTGCTATTTATTCATTGCTTGTGCTTATACATGTTTTAACTCAATAAAATGAACGACATTGTGGATTAGGCCTTTGACTCAGTGGCCTCATAGGGTTTCCTAGTTTGAGATCTTGGGTTCAAGTATCCCTAGGGTATGGATGCATTGTGCTTGTGTTGATAGAAGTACAGTGAGGATGTGTGAAGAGTGAGGATCTAGGGGATACTAAGTAGTTGTGATGTGAATGGTAAAACGGACAGGTCATGTGCGATGGCATATTTACTTTTGAAATTTGTTAGATCAGTGGATACGTAAAGATGCAAACTCAAGACCACACATTTATAAGCACCAGATTTGGGCTCTGAGCCTAGGCTCAGGTAACATTGTACACATATTCTTTAGGAGGTCACTAATTTTTTTCTAACTCAAATAGTGTTTACATTATATACTTGTTATGGTCCTATGGTGCTCAACCTAGTATGAGATGAATTTAAGGAACTGGTTTTCTGCGTTCCATCAACTTTGAAACTTTTGACATATTGGGTTGGTATATAACACGTGGTGTTGGAGTAGATCTTGTCTGAATCTTGGAGGTGTGACCTCTAAAAAGGGCTGTCTGATGATAGAGTGAGAGCTGCCACTAAGGTGAGAAGGGTTATTTGATCTAGAATGAAAGCCTTTATAGATTAGGCTGTCATGGATGTGGGCACAGAAGCAAAGTGAAAATCGTCTTATAGCAGAACATTATGGATGTCGGCATGAGAGCATAGTGAATTGTTATGATCGTCACATAGGTTGTGGGTGCCGCTTCTAGCCAAGCTAGAACCAGATGGGTTTAAGGGTCTAGCTGTTTACATTCCATCAGCTTTAAAGCTTTTGGTATAATGGTTCGGTATCTGAAAATACTCCATTATTTAGTGGTAGACACGAGGCGCAAAAAAATTACTGTTCTCACAGGGGTTACTTGTTATGCAATTTTCCACCAAATCAATAATATAAATCACATATTAATCCTTTGAAATGAGTAGATTCACACTTCAATCTAGATATATTAGGCATGCTGCCTGCTGTGTAAATGCATGTGATTTCACCGTTTTTTTCTTTTGAAGTGACATGTGATTTTAGTTTTTTTCTTTTCTTTCGATGTGACATGTGACTTCGTATTGATCATCAATGTTGTAGAAAGCTGGAAATAAACCTGTGCCACATTAAACCACAAGTGGCTTTATTTGAGTAAAGACATACACATACCTTACGGCTTGTGGAAAATTGCTTTGACTTTCTAAAACCCTACTCTTTTGCATGTATTGCACATTAAAATCTACTTGCCAGTGAATGTATAGATCTTCTATTAACTTGCTGTTACACCCTTTATGAATGCAATACCTAATAGTAGAAAACTTGAGTTCTGTTTTCAACATGCGTCTTCCTCTAAAGAGAGAGGATTTTTGATAGGTTGCTTGGGTCTACTCACAGATCAGTCTCTGTCTGACTTTAAGTGCCTATCGTTCTTCCAGCAGTAAGCATTGGGGTAATAGACTGGAGAACTGTGCAATATCAGCCTTTCTGGGGCTCTTCTGCCCTTGATAATTTTCTGATGTAGCTTTATACTCTCTCATTTTTTTCCTTTATAATACTTGTTTCTCGGAAGGTGGCTCTCTGATCCTGTTTTTGTGTCAGATTCCATGATTGAATGATGCTGATTGCAGACTTAGTATGCATTTGATGTTTAATTCAATTTTAACTTCCAAAATGGCCTCCTAAAAAAGAAAACTTCCAATTGATCAACCTTAATTTCTTTATTTGTTTTCTTTAGACAAAGTTGAGATTAGAAGTTGTTTGCAAGTCATCAATCTTAAGAAACTGACATTTCACTAATGTTACTTTTTAGACTGCATATTGTAGACAACTCTATTTAAGAAAATAATAATATTAAAAGTCGGGCAACTGCCTCTCACTCTTGTACGAAAATGTGTGATGCCACACTCCTGTTTTATGTTACTTATATTCATAGGTTAATTCACTTGTTGGCTGTCTGTGCCTGTTTGGAAATACAGTGGTGTTATTTAGACAGCTTATGCAAAGTTTGGCTACGAACTTGCTGATGTTATGCTGACTATGCTTTTAGTGTTTTCTTGGACATCTGAAATTTCTTTTCCTCAAGTGGTTATTTTTCCAATCTTTGTTTTGATGAACTGCAGTTAGTTCTTGTTTTTCTTTTTATTCTCACTTCTCTCTCCCTCTCTCTTGCTGTGTGAATGCTGTTCACAAGGGGCTGATTTTGACTTCTTTGCATCTATGGTGTTTGAAGTTGACAGAAATGTAGAATGCTGAGTTGGTATCTTATGCTATGCAGGGAATTTTTAACATTACATCAACTTATGACAGTAGAACACATGATATTGAAAGTTCTTTAGTTGCACGGGGGGACCTGTGGAGAGCTGAAGCATCACATGGGGGTTCCACATCTCGGAATGAGAGTTCCCCTCTTTTTCTCATCCAACTTGGTCCTGTGCTCTTTGTCCGAGATACAACGCTTCTTTTGCCTGTTCATTTATCAAAACAACACTTGCTTTGGTATGGTTTTGATCGTAAGGTAAAACATCAATTTGTGCATACCAGACGGTCTCAAACTAGTAATGTTTGTTTACAAATTTAGCACAAATTTGATTCAGTTTGCACCTTAAAACTTTTTATTGAAATTAACCACGAGAAAGCACTTATTAGGCTGTGTCTTTATTTTTTTATTTTCCTGAATGACCATATGGTCTTCTCTTGTGCTTGAACTGGCATTGAATTGCTGTTGGTTACTTTACAGAATGGAATGCATTCTCTCTGCCCTGCTATATGGTCGAAGCATAGGAGATGGCTATTTATGTCAATGGTCTGCCTGAACCCGTGGGCATGTGTAAGTAGAAATGTCTGTTGATATTATGGAAACAGTCTTTTTTGTGAAGGACTAAAATTACTTTTATTACTTGTTTGCATTGCACTGTGTCTAGGCTAATGCATTTATAGGCCACAAGGAATGAAAATATAATACTTTTTTTGCTTGTTTGTTCTCCAGTTCCTTTGATGAAATAGAATGTTTTCCTATCTTTAGGTACTGGAGCTCCTCTAATATGGAGTCCACTGCTGTCAAATGTAATATTTTTTGTCTATTGATTACTGTTACTTTCAAGTGAAAATGATTCATTCCTCTGGTTTTCTATTGTTTAATATTGCTTGTGTGGTTAAATACCTTGTCTTTGGTGCATCTGTCTCCTTTTATGTTCATGAAATTGCTTTGTCAAAAAGAAAAAAAAGAAAAATGAAGTTACTCCCAAGTCACAAATTTAGCCCAAAGTACTGCTAAAAGATCTGTTCAAGACTATATTTTACGTAAAACTCTGCAACAAAGTTTTCCTTGTTTATTCTGGAAAAATAAACCTCTCATTCTTAACTTCTTTCTTTCATTGAAAGTAAAGATAACCTCTAATTCTTAACTTCTTTCTTTCATTGAAAGTAAAGATAATCTCTAATTCTTAACTTCTTTCTTTCATTGAAAGTAAAGATAACCTCTAATTCATAACTTTCTTCCACTCAGTGAAACTAAGTATAGGATTTTTGGGGGCCTAACTTAAGAGATCTGTTACTTATCTTTGACTGGTGAGAAATGGTACTAGGAGGCTTAGTTTCCCTAACAGTACAGAACAGTAATGTTAAAAAAAAAAAAATGGTCTACCCTATTGTAACTTTGCCATATAATTTTCTATCCTTAGAGTTAAAATTGAGTTTGTCAGTTTTATTTTCTACGTTTTATTGCTTGAAGCCAAAATGTTGGTATCCTGTTGATTCATGGTTAGTCTTAGCAGGACCTTTTTCAGTTAAATACTGAAAAGCAGTATCATGATTCTTTGAGGACCTGGCTTGTTTTTTATTTTTATTTTTATTTTTTTCTGACATTTTCTTTTCTTGGTTTAGTCTTTCATGGATTTGCAATTCCCCAATGGGCAGTTCACATATGTGGCTGGTGAGGGATTAACAACCAGTGCCTTTCTACCTGTTTTTGGTGGTCTACTGCAAGCTCAAGGGCAATATCCAGGAGAAACAAAATTTAGCTTTTCTTGCAAAGTAAGTGAATCTGCTCCGAGCTGTATCGTATATAATTATTGGACAAACCTATTTTTAAAAAGAAAAAAAAACACAGGCTTCTTGTGGGTTGAACATAATCGGGATGGGCCTTTAATATTATTAGATGAGCGTCTTTTACAAGTGTACACTTGTTTCTGCTCATGTTCCTTGCAGAATAAGTGGGGTACTTGCATTACACCAGCGGTGCAGTGGCCTGACAAATCTTTTTCACTTGGTCTTGCACAAGCTTTAGCTTGGCAAAGATCTGGACTCATGATGCGACCAACCATCAAGTTAAGGTAAAAACAGCTCATATTTAGCTATCTGAGGTCTTGTATGTTGAACTCAAAGAGGTCTTCCATTTTCTGGTTCTCACCCCCTGTCATCGGTATCAAAATAACTCTTTCATACCATTTGAAAAACCAAAGATTCTCTTTCATCAAACCTCAGGTTCATTCTTTGGTTCTGTTAACTCTTGTCAGCATATGTCCCACTTTCGGTGGAAGCAACCCCGGCATGCGGGCTGAGATAATCCATTCGATCAAGGAGAAACTAAGTATAACATGTGGTTGTTCTTGTGCATCACATCCTGCTGCTTTTGCTTCGGTTGCTGTAAGTTTTCTTTTACTTGACTTAACAAAAAAGCCAAAAAAACTAAAAGAAAACTCTTGACAAGCTCTGCATGTGATTAATATTTTTGGTTACCTTGGAAATCACAGGTTGGCATGTCCAAGTTCAATGGTAATGTTGGAAACGCTGGGATGGTTCTTAGGATTGAAACCCCTCTGGGCAATATTGGCAGGCCTTCTTTTTCAGTTCAATTGAATAGCGGCATTGAATTTTGAGGCAATATTATGTGTACAGAAATGTATATAGACTTGAGTTTAACCCCTGTGAATATTCTCCAAAGGAGTCCAAAAGAGAAATTTCGTTATAGAATCATCTCTCAACTGCTGTGGAAATGAGGATGTGTCGGTCGTCTCCATGTTTAAACGTAATTTGTTTGGTCACAATACGGTATAAACTATTTTGATAAATACAAGTTTTTTAATCGAACAGATCGTTGTAATCCTCGTATCTTTCCTCTCCAAACAGTATCTTCTCTCCCGTAGGGATCGATCAGACAGCCCAATCTGAGTAATGGAGAGTCAAGTGGTACAGAGGAGTTCGAACAGAATCCTGGGTCCCATAAAATTGAAGAAAATATTATAAATGAAAGGTGTACTCACCCAGGGCAGGCGCCGTCAATTTCTTCTTCAAATATCGTCAACTGCCACTAGCGAACCGTCTCAGACATGGCTAGGGTTCCTCTGTTACTCTTGCTGATTACGCTTCTATGCACTTCTTCTCTAGTATCTCATTCCAGTCCAGATTTTCTTCGATCAGGTGCTAGGCGACACTCCCTCATCCTCCCAAAGAAGAACGATCAATCCCCTAATTGCAGAGAATTTGCTTCCAGAGCCGAATGTCTACAGAGCACCAAATGCCGGTGGTGCTTGAGCGACACCGTTGATGACATGTGCTTCAGCGTTGCAGAAGCTTGGAGACTGCCCCAGCAGGTATTCTCTTGCGATTGATGCACGAAGTTTGATTTGTCGATTCCCCTCTACTAAGTGGATCCGGTGAGGTTTGCTATCTTCTGGATCTGAAAAGTTCCAGGAATTGATTGAGTGATATCATTTGTTGTTATCCAATTGGTTTTTAAACTTTTTATTCTTTGTAAAACTGATATGATTGAATTGAGGTTCAGATTTTGTGAATGAGACGTGCACTTTTCCTGTTGACTGTCTTGTAATTTCCCCCTAGGTTTTTTTCTTTTGTTCAGCGAGCATTGTAACTAGAGATCTTCGCATCTTTTTGCGTTTTGGTTTGCGTAAGGTCTTACAACTCGAAGATGGATGATTTTGGTGGATTTCCATCTGGTACATTTTGGTGAAATTCAGATCGAGGAATTTGTGAATCCGCTTTGAAATGTTTGTTTTTGGAAGAGTGATTGCATACTAAGACTGTTAATGTATAAATTATAAATTACTAAGTTCTGATCTGCTAACGCTGGCATTACAAGACGAGGACATCTCCGAGATTGTTTCAGGTTAGGCCGGATTTGGTATAAAGGAGACATGGACCTTATTGTTTCTCTTCTTGGTAAAGCAAAATGCTCGATATGTTACACCGGCAGGATGGATACAGCTCTATTGATGATTGAACTTGAGAAGTGTCATTGCCAAATTGCAGGACTTGTTTCATGGCAGTTAGTTTTTTCTCTTTATGACTAGAACCCTAGATAATCCGCCATGCAAAGCTCTTGTTCTTCACGACCTTCTGGCCTTTATTATCATTGGATGATCTTGTTCTACTTGGTGCAATCATACTCGAGAGATGGTTTCTCCTTGCGTCATTTTTTTTCTGGTTATGTTACTCCATTCTCTGGATTGTGTCATCAGTCTCATGATGTCGTATTTCTCTGTTAAACTCGTTTTTCAGGATGCGTTTAATCAGCAAGAGTAACAGGAGGAACCCTAGCCATGTGACGACTGATAAGAGACAAACATAGAACTCAAAAGTTTAGCAAGATATATTTAGTTATACTGCAATCACACCCAATCCATAGTTGTTCTTTGCACCTTTTTTTCTGGGTATGCTACTGCCAGGCTCTGTTTTCCTGGATGCGGTCATCAATCTGTGTTCTGTTTCCAACTGTGTAAGAGATCAAACCGCAATCAGGGGCAAACTGATAACACACCCAAACATGGGACGGATACTGTGACAGGTTATATTTAGTTTTCAATCAATGCTAAGAATGCAAGTCTGGCATGATAGAGTCTCTACCATCTACGGGAAGAACTTCTGAGAACAATAATGAAGCCATGAAGCCAATAATTGAAGAACATATATTTAAAGAGTACAATATTTACTGAGTTTCTTACCGGGCGCCTCCACATCCATTCTGAAAATTACTTTTCTGAGATATCAAGTAATACAATCTGTTTCAATAATGTTCTAGACTTTTGTGGTGGCTGATTCCGGAAATTTTAATATCAGAAACACATTCGGGTTGGTCACGTCTTCGTCGTATAATTTGTATTCCTTGCAGCCCTACCGCACATATGTCGTCAATCTTGCGACAGAAGCCTGCCAGCGACAGCCGGAAAAATGGAAAAGCCATCTCTGTAATCTTAATCTACCCAAACTTGAAATTCGAATTTTCTCTCGATTGACATCTTGAGCTAGTCTTTGATGAAGCCAAGTAAACAAAACTTCCCCTCACAAAATGATCATTTGCTTGGTCCAGACCCCATGTATTTTCATTTGGTGGGCCTGCTTAAGGAATCTTACGTTCGTCTCTCTGTCATCTCAATCAAACGCTAAAAAAGCTGATCCAATCCATCTATAGTTTCTGCTGTAATTGATAATCGAGTTTCGATTATTTGGCTAAACAATTGAGAATATGCGGAACGTCTTCGATATTTCATTGTTTTGTCGGGTTTTGAGGATTTATACCGGAGGCACATTTTGGAGAAGAGGGCCCTACGTGAGAATTCTTAACGAGTGGTGGGCTTGGCTCCGCGCCATCGTTCAGCCTCGGGTTATTTTCGTTAGAAAATAGTGATGGAATGGAAAAAATCTGAAATTCCTTTGATTGACATTCCAAGCAAGTGCCTTCAATCTTTTTTTCTTTCTTATTTGTCCTATTATATATTCTGAGCGGAAAGCTTCTGAGCAAATCGAGCTTGGGTTCTGAACGACAGGGGGGCTGGCTTTTCGCGTTTCCCGGGTATGGCTTTTCTTGCTTCTCGTTGTTTCAAGTTTTACAGTCAGCTGCTAATGGATTAGAGCGTTCCAGAAGTTTCTGTTTTCTGCATTTCGTTTACTGCATTGATTCCGGCTTGCTTTGTTCTGGACATACTAGTAATCTAACGTATGTGCTGCTTTCTGATTATTGTTTTTATTTTGAATTCTATGGCGTGAGATGCTTGGACTGGAAAGATAGAAAATTTGTTGGTTTTCGATCTCTGTAAGACAATTAGGGTTATGTAGTTGATTAAATCGCTACTGATCGGATTTCCTGTGGTGCTGATTGATCTTAGCATCCCTCTGCTTCTAGGAGTGCAAGGTGGGAAGATATCGTGGTGAAACCGTTATTGTGCACGGACGCCTAGTATTGATTTGATTCTAATGCGTTACAGAGAGTTCTAGTCTGTAATTTAATATCGATACAGAAGCGAAAATTTATTATTCCCATGACTAAGTGCAGCTTTGCAATCCAGTACCAGAAATAATTTGTTACCAGAAGAAACTTCAGTATTAACCACCCCTAAAATCCCGTTCTCAGCGTCTCATAGATAGCCGGCAGGAAATTTTAGCTTGAAATCTACAATGATTATTGAATTTGGAAGTATCAGGGACTCACAAACTATTTTCCATGTCAATTGATGATAACTTAATGACTTCAAATAAATTTTAATACCTAATCAATGTTAAATTGAGAATTAGAAATTCAGCTAGAAGAACGTCGTAATTCTGCCCAAAGAAACAAGCAAACCTTGGAGAAAGATGTGCTTGCAGACCTGCAGGGATGAGCTCTCTACACCTTCACACACTTCATCAGTCATCACAACAGGACTCCAGAATCAAGGAAGATGAGAAATTCAGGTAGAGAAATCTGGTCAAGCTAAGGAATTTATGCTTGAATACAATGGGAGTTAATAAAAACTATACATTGAGAAGAAAAAATTCAAGTAAAGAAGGTACTGAAATCTGTGTTGAATTGGTGAACAACAACAATGAGTCCCTCTAAGTTTGTGTGTACAATACGAATTGAATAAAACCAGAAAGCAGTAGATCAAGTGTTTGTGGATGACTGTCAATAAAAACGAGGACCAAGAAGAGTACTCTAGATCTCTGCGATTTTTTTTCATGGTAGTACATTTTCCCACTACAAAGTAGTATCATGTTCGAAGCACATAGAAATGTGGCACATTCCTTTCCATGCTTTGTACCATTCAATATTGTTAGATTGAGTCGGGTTCCATCCCAAAATAACTAACCACTTAAGAAACTTATTGTTCAACCTTATAACCCATTAACTACTCTTAAGATTTCCACTCAATACTTCTATTCCTGTTCGGGCTTATACATACAGGACCTGAGACATGGGCACAACTCCCAACTAAGCACATAACATGCAGAATCCCACCTCATGGAGCCTAGAACACACAAATAGATTAGGGTGCGCAAACTGGGCCTCAACCAATGCACTAGGGGTGAGCATAGGTCAGGTTGGGTTTTTGAAAACCTGAACCCCGACCCCAAAACCCAAGCCCAAAAAAATCCGAAACATAGACTCTTACCCCCTACCCGATCCCCATCCTCACCACTCCATCCCCGGCCCATCCTGTAAAACCGATCAATTCCTGCCTCGTCCCTATAAACCTGTTCCATCATCAACCCATTCCCATATCCCCGCTTCGTCCCTACCCTATTTTCATATCCCCGCTCCATCCCGATGGGTTAGGCTTAGGAAAACCCATCCTCATCCCAAAACCTGACTGGTTTTTTTTTCCTACCCCATCTCCAACCCGTAGAGTGAAACTTGGAACCTGGAACCCGAAACCCAGGTTTTTCGGGTCAGGTTCCCCACGAAACCCAACCCAATGTCCAGCCCTACCACAACATCTTGTTCTAATACCACTGTTAGGTTGAGCCTAGTTCTATACCAAAATAACTAGTCACTTAGGAGATCTATTACTCAACCTTATAACCTGTTAAACTATTCTTAATATTTCTCAATATGGGACCCACTCAATAAGTGTCACGGATTCAGACAATGCATGGAGGATAAGAGAGGACGGTGTTTGATAATATTTGACTTTAGTATGTACAGAGTTTTGGAAATTGAACTGGTTTGCATGAAAATATATTTGAGTGCAAAAATGCAGACTAAAAAAAATTTATGCATAACTGTTTTATATTGAGATTTGGGTGCTCTTTCCCTTTGACCCTCTATTGTTAATCTCACTTTTTTTTTCCTCCATACCCTATATACCTTACCTGCAGCATAAACTTGAAAATAACTTTTATTTCCCCTCCCCTGGTTCCCATCTCTGGTCACATCAGTACCTGGTCCAGTATATGAAGAAGTTTCTTTTTGTGATTTGATGATTCTTTTTCTGATGTTTGTGTGTATGTCACCTGTCTTGAGGTATGTTTTTTTTATTTGGTTGGATTTATGCTTTTTTACTTAGACTTCACAAATTGGAGCATTTTTTTTTGTTCTCATGGTAATAAAAATGTTATGTTCTTAATAAAGCATGGACTTATTGTTCTCTTTACTGGTAAGTTAGCCAAGAGCAACTTATAGGTTATGAATCTCGAGTCTTATGGATCTCCTAAATGGCTAGCCAAAGGAAGAGGACGTCTTCCCAACTAATAGATAGAGGATCTTGCTAATCCTATATCAATCTGTTATTGACAATACATGTAATATGTTATATTTCCATTTTTTGGAATTAAATGCATGAAAATACATCTTTTCTAAATGTGCATTTTATGTATGATACACTTATAATACTTGAATTTCTAACTGTGTTGAGGCTTTAAACTCTTTGTAAGAAAGTAATGGGATAATCTATGATCATTTAAAACACAGTCACCTACCTTGTAACTTCTTTCTATTTGATGTTTTATGTGCACTCTTATGTGTAAAATTATTTCATTGCAATAAAGCTGAACTTTTTTTGTTTCTTTTTTGCAGAAACCTTTTATTTGTCCTGTTGTGTCGCTCTATTTGCAAAAACAATTTTCCGAGTGATACATTTTCAAGAGCGAGTAAGTTGTCAGTGGACTTTGTCGAAGAACATTCTGAATAACTGCTAGCTTGTAATGTGTTGTCAGTGGACTTTGATGAAGAACACTTTGAATAACTGCTAGCTTGCAATGTGTTTTATATATGTAAACATGTCTGCTTTGTACTGAAAATTCATAGTTAATTAATGCAAGTTTGCTGTTGAGTTTGCCTATATGTAGGCAACACTACCTTGCACTTTGAAACCTAGCAACGTGCTTGGTTTGTGCTTCCATTTGTACCTGAAGTAACTTTCAATTATTTAATAAATCTCCCTTCAAAGGAAATTCCTTACTTATAATGCTTTTTTTCTGGTGATCACCCAAACATTATGTTAGACTCCTATCAGCTATATCTAATAGAAGGTAAACATATTTAAGTTTTAAGTATTAGTACAAGTTTTCTCCCATTCAGAATAAAGAGGAAGAGGAGCTCTAAAAAGACAATTCTACCAATCAGTAAAAAGATACGGAAATTTTTTTCCTCAAATGGATGAGTTAAGTTATGCAATCTCTTTCTTCTTTTCTTTGTATTCCCCCTGTGATGTTCCTTTATTTACATTTTCGAGTTCAGTAAAATCATTCTTGCTTGCATTTTTTTTAAAAGCTATTTTAATGTGGTTATCCTTACAAATGACAGGTCAAAGTAATGTGAACTTCCTTCTTCACCCTATCCCACACACACTCACAACTTCGACTTGTAAAGATGTAGTAAACATATGGTTAACACATCAAGATTCTATCATATTAGAAATTCTTGGAATAAATACATTGAGCAATTATATCGTGTTCTCTGTCCTAATGCTGTTGAACATGCTCATTAACTAGTTTAGTGTAGTATTTATTGTGCGAAAAAGGTTGTAAAGTTAATAAGATTGTGGTTTTTGTATTGTCTTGTTTCTTCTCTTGCCCAAAGGATCTAATCTAGTTGAGAAACATCTAATCTTTCTCTTCTCTATAATTTTAGGAATAATGATCAAGCTGTTCAAAGTAAAGGAAAAGCAGAGAGAAATTGCTGAAAATGCCAATGGTAAGGCACCAGTCAAGAAGCAGAGTGCAGGGGAATTACGTCTTCATAAAGGTTTCTTTATATCTTAAGTCAAATAATCTTTTTGCCCATCTTAGTTGTTTTTTCTTGTGCTTCTATGCAGTATTAATGATGCTGTAAACTAATCTGCAGGCCTAAATCATTATATTAAAAAGAAAAAAAGTAGCTGAAATTCTGTCTAGTGATTATTTTCCTCTAACTCTTGTTATTGTTAGAAAGAAGTCCCAAATGCATCTCTAGTAGCTTGTTTGTATGTTTTCTTGCTTTTTTGCTTTGAGTTATGCATACATTGGGCTAAAAAAATTGACACTGTACTAGTGCAACTATAATTTATCCTAGTTACTGGCAATTGGCCTGTTCTTGCCTGACTGGCACAGAAGATAATTCTCTCACCTATCTTGCAGATATAAGTGAGTTGAACTTACCCAAGACAACTAACATATCCTTCCCCAATGGCAAGGATGATCTGATGAACTTTGAGGTTACCATTCGCCCCGATGAAGGATATTACCTGTAAGAGATCTTCCCTTGCCTGCCATCTCCTGACTATTCCATGAGAGGCATCACTGGAACCCTCTATGGTTCACTCTGACATATTAAATTTTCGTCATTGTTTTTCTCAGAGGGGGTACATTTGTCTTTACCTTCCAAGTGCCCCCTATATATCCCCATGAAGCACCAAAAGTTAAGTGCAAGACCAAGGTACCATTTAAACTTGTACTTGAAAATCCGAACGAAATTGACTTCTATAGGAGAATCTAATGGTTTCTAATGGTTTATAATGTCAACTGTAGGTATACCACCCCAATATTGACTTGGAGGGAAATGTCTGCCTGAACATCCTTCGGGAGGACTGGAAGCCTGTTCTCAATATTAACACCATCATATATGGTTTGCATCATCTTTTCACGGTATTCTCTTGTTCTTTCAAAGATTGTTTCTGGTTTGTTTCTCCTCCAATGGCTAACTGACTTTTGTGAATTTTCTGTGGGTTCCAGCAACCGAACCATGAAGATCCACTGAATTCAGATGCAGCTGCAGTGCTGAGGGACAACCCAAAGATGTTTGAAGCTAGCGTGAGAAGAGCAATGGCTGGAGGGTATGTGGGCCAAACCTACTTCCCTAGATGCATGTAAGGCATTTATTTGTTTGAAGCAGCTTAAATGCTCCAAGTAAGCTTATTAAGAAAAGGGCCACGTTGGATGTTGTTTGGCTGGCGAATTTAGGTTTGTGCAATATTGTGGGACTATCCTTGACCTGGCTCACACTGAAAGATCATATTTATGCGTATTTTGCGAACTTCCACTTGGTTTGCATGCTTTTGTCCTTGTTTGATATTTTAGCTTAGGAGAAGACTGATTGCACTTCTTCTTGGACCGGTGCACACCGTTGTGCTTTTTGGTGGGTGCGCTTCCCTCTGTCAAAGGAAAGCAAGAAATTGAGAGAAAAAAAGGTTGTGCAAGTAAGTTGAACTCTCTGTAGCCCTTCTATTCGCATGGTTTATCGGTTATTTCATTTCTCCCGCCGGTCTGTAACTGAAGGAGGATTCAAGTGCTTCTGCTTGAACCTGTCAGTTGCCCCTTCACTCAATCGAGTTCTATCTTCTTTACATTTCTTCTGCGTACTGAAACCGAGAGTTAGCTGGTAATTGATGCGTGCAGTCAGCAGCAAGTGCAAATTTTGCTTGAGCACAGACAAGTTGAGAGTCATGAAGAGGCAATACATCATAAATAAGTCTTACCGATTAAAATGAGTATCTGAAACACACTTCTCAACTGCGACATAAGATTTAAAAGTTCTTTAAATGTGGTTTCTGCAACGGTTATCCAATAAATAAATACTAAAAAAATAAAAATATTTTTCCTTCCTACATTGCAAAAGTTGGAAAATGTTACAAATGACTCCATACTGGATTGCTTTCCATTGTTCTGGGTTTTTCACCCTTTCCTCCCAAAACCCACCAAAATTGAGGGAGTCCTCCGTCAAGGGATGACCCAAATTCAAGAACAAAGAGAAACAAAGAGAAACAAACAGTCTCACAAAGCAGCGTTTAGTGAAGACCAGTGAAGGCCGGATGTTGACGCTATGGCATCAAGATCTTCATGTAGAATGCAGCAAGAAGATTAAACATGTTCTTGAGTTGAGAAGCATGCAGACAGACAGACGAATGGACATTTAATTTATTTCCAGATAAAAAATTACATCAAGAGCTATTATCAGTTCCCCGGGGAACAAACTGTGCCACCGCATCCCTCATGTCATCGTAGCAACTCGCAAATTCTAAAAACTTCATCACTCTCTGGAGTTCCTGATCCCCAAGGTCATCTATAAATGGAGCCACCGGTAATGCGTTTTCCGGTTGGAACTCGTAGGCGTTCGGGTTATCATCAATTATGACCACCCTCTTCAAATCTCTCCCCAATTCAGACAAATCCTTCACAAACTTCCCTTCCTTTTGCTTACAAGAATCACGGTAGAGCCGATAAGAAATCAGCCCTTTCGAATCCAGTTTATCAAGGACCAAAGAAGCGTACTCCTTGAGACCTGCTGTAAACACAACAATCTCGAAGTTCTTCCCAATTTCTTCCAATAGTTCATCGACTCCAGGTCGCTTTAATACATAAAAATTTAAAACCTCTCCCTCAATAGTTGGCCGCACAACAAAATCGTACCTTTGGGGTGGCGGATCCGCTTTGGAGTGAATGAGTGTTTCGTCCAGATCCAGAAATACCGTTTTTCTGTCTGGACAGGTCAGCGGAGGGAGGGACTTGGATAGACTCGGAGCGGCGGGCAAGACCAATCCCTCATCTTCGACCTTCTTTAATAGCCGAAATTCACGTTTCTGGCTAGTAGGAGTGCCAAGATTGGTGAATTTGGAGAAGATTTTAATCAGTCGGCGTTGGCAAGAATGGAAGGATTTGTTGATGGAGGAGAAGACCACAGAGGAAGCAGCGAAAACGTGCTTCTGCGGGGTTCTTTTCCGTCGACTTCGCCGGAGATCTTTGATCGGTTTGGGGGGAGTTCTCTTTATGACCTTAGTCGGAGTTCTCTTGACGATCTTGGAAACCATTTTTGGCAGAGGTGGGGAAGGGAAGGGAAGGGAGTTTCTCCGAGTCTGCGGACAGAAACGACCGTTGTCCAGTCGAGAGTCGTCTTCTGATAGGCAGCGCCTCGAACGGATTTGTCTCTTGAGAACCTTTTGAATCTTGCTTCGGTTCAACGGTCTAGACTCTGGCTCGGCACCGAAGCTGAGAGCCATGTAGGTCAGTCTTTGATTATTTGATCAATTAATTTAATACAGCTAAGCCCTAGTGACTAGTGAGGCACAAGTCTGAGATGACCGATGTCATCACGAAGTATTCTTCCACATTTTCTCCTACTTGGAGAAGGTTACGTGAATGTTGATTTTGGAAAAATGCTTCTCCATTTCTATACCACTCACCCATATTGTTAACTTAATAAACAACGATTAGGACATATGATAAAAGATGAAGTACATTAGTAATGCCATCATATTCCTTTAATATTTTGTATGTTTGGGGTCATTAGGGCACTATAAGACCTACTTAATTATGTAAAAGTCGCTAATAATCATATATTTTATCTTACACAAAATTCACAACAACAAGGTTCAATTACCCCCCTAGGACTAATTTCTTCGTTCTTTGCAATTATGTTTTCAAGTGTACTAATTACCTGTGCGATGCACGGAGGAAAAAATAAAAAAGTTGAATAATTTTTCGTAGTTATATTGATAGATATTGATTACTCATTTTTATTGCAAATGCAATGACTAGACTTTCAAACAAATAAAATCTATAAATACAACATTGTCAAAAACATAATTAAAATTAATACTTTTTTATATGTAGTTAATATGTTATTATAACAAAAATGTAAAAGAATTGAAATATTTAAGTTGCCTATGAGGAAATTAAATAAATAAATAAATAAAAGGAAATTATAATTTATAGAAATAAATAATAAATCAGAGAATAAAAAGTAAAAAATAATAGTCACTGTACATAAGTAACTCAACAACTAAAAAACCGAAAGAAAATAACAAAAAACCCCATAATTAAAAAATATATATAATTATAAAATAATGTAACATAATTACATTATATTAATTATTTAATATATAAAATACATGAATAAAGAAATTAATTTAAAAGTAATAATTATATTATACTAAAAATTATTTGATAATATAAATCAAAGCAATAAAATAAATTAGAAAATAAAATTTTAAAGGAAAAATTAAAATTATTAATAACTAACGGATAGATAAAAAAGTTTAAAAAACAAATTGAGGAAATAATAAAAAAATTAATTAAATGAATTAATAAAAATAAAAGGTTTTATATACATCGTTTCGTTTTGTTAAAAAAAATTTATAATAGTAAGTTAAATAATTAAATAAGTATTAAATATTCAAAAATATTACTAATTAGAATAAGTAATAAAAATAAAAAAGGTATAAAAAATTAATATATTCACTTATTAATATTCATTGATATAAACTTTCCTCTAATAAGTAGTTAAAATATCATAAATAATAATTATTTAAAAAGTAAAAAGTATAAAAGAGAAAAAATATTCACTAACGCCGTTCTGGCAGACGCAAGCGAAGTAATTCATAAGCGGAGCACAATCGCAGATAGGGGTGGCTTCGAACCGAGCCGGCTCGAGAGCGGCTCGTGTTCGGCTCAGTTCTGGCTCGGTTCGACTCGTTATATATTGAGCTCGATCTGAACTCGAACTCAGAAATGGGCTCGTTTAGGTTAACGAGCCGAGCTCGAGCAAAGCCAGGTTCGGCTCATCGGTTCGCGAGCCGACTCGTTAATTTAACGAGCAACAGAATGGGGCAAATTTTCAGGAGTCTCGCACGCTCTCTCTCCCGAAAAAAAAAATTCGGTCTCTCTCCCGCCCTCACTCTCTTCGTCTCCTCCTTCCCTTCTCTCTTCTTCCTCCGAAATTCCCTCTTTCGGCCTCCATCTCCCTTCTCCCTCTTGCCGCCGGTACCCCTTCTGCCGCCGCAGCACTTAATCCTTCCCCCCGCTCATCGCCTTCTCTGCCTCTGATCGTCGTCGCCGTCGACTCTTGTAGCGTCGCCCTCGCCTCGTCGTACCCCAATTAGAGCGGCTGCTCTGGACCCTCTCCCATCATCATCACCCCCCTACCACCGCCTACTGCCGCCGTCAAATCAGTCGGCCACCGCTCTCGTCGGAATGGGAACCCCCGAATACCTGAAGTTCAGAGACCTAAGTTGACAGGGGGAGATTATTTTCCCCCCTCGACGCTCCGTCCCTCACAGCGTGCAAACTTGCATGTGCAGTTCACACATGCGAGTTGGTTTTTATAAAAAAAAAAAAAAACTTGCAAATCCTATTCTCAACCTGTTTTTCCTCTGGACGATGCAATAATACGTAAAAATATAGTATGTTAAAGTTAGCATTTGATCAAATTTTCCTTTTTATTTTTTATAATTAATCATGTACACAGTTAATTGGCTCACATAATTATTGAATTAATGTATAATAAACTGCAATCATTAAATAATATAATATCTAATTTAATAAATTAATATATTAATTTATTTTAATTATACATTAAATTACTTATTTGTGTTGTAATCATGTTTGTTTTACCTAATTTGGGGTTTAAATATTATGTTTTAATTAAGTATACTATTATAAGTTACTCATTTTCTTGTTTTTTATATTTTTCTTATTTTGAGGCACTAACACTGGAAACTGTTTTCCAATGTATATGAACTCGTCCACATTAACACCAAGTTTGAAATTGAATTTCATGTAGAGGAATTAAATGAATTTGAAGCAAGAGATGAAAATGAACTTCAAATTTTAAGTTTGTTGACTAACCCCCCTTATAATTCTCATATCCACAGTAGCTTCGGAGTCATTATTTAGTGCTGGTGGTAGAGTAATAGACTCGTATCGTTCTTCCTTGGTACCAAATACATTTCAAACTTTGATTTGTGGCACTGGTTGGGTTCAAACTCTTCACGATATAAAGAAAAATCAAAAGGTGAATTTCTTTGATTAATTATTTATTACGATATTTTTTTGTTTTTTTTTTTTTTTTTTGTGATTACAGCCTGAGAAGAAGAGTGCAGAGATAATGCTACCAGTTACATGATTTTTCATGTTTTTCTCATCATGGTAATTTTAATATTTTTAACGACATTAAGTAACTACTAGTGGAAGAGTATTTTTTTATCTGATAATAACTAATTTTATTTTTTTGTTTTTGTCATAGGTGGAGATTTTGCTCAAACAAGGACGTATATTATTTTCTAGCATGAAGAGAAATAACTATAGTTTGTAAATTTATAATGGATTTATAGTTTTTATTTGGGTAATTGTAAATTGATAGTGATATTTCATTTAATTTTGTTGTGTTTGATTATTGTATGAAATTTATTTATAATATTATGTAGTGTATGGAGTGTTTAGACTATTTTATGGAATGTATAAACAATTTATTGGAGTGTTTATGGAATGTATAAATAATTTTATGGAGTATTTATGCAGGTATTATGTATGTTGGTTATGCCCAATTTTAAATAGAGGTCATGTCAAATTTTATACAGGTATTATATATATAGATTATGCTTAATTTTAAGTAGAGGTTATGCCCAATCTTATACATGTATTATATATATATAGGTTATGCCCAATTTTATGTAAAATGTATGCATAATTTTATATATATTTTATTTGGTATATATTTTTTGAAAAGTTTTAAATGTATGTTTCGAGTTCGGCTCGAAGCTTGGCTCGAACTCGGTGGGTTCGAGCTCGATAACAATTTTAGGCTCGAGATGAGGCTTGGCTCGAAGCTCGGCTTGAAATATTTGGCTTGAACATAGGCAAGTTCGGGCTCAGCTCGGCTCGATACCACCCTAACCGCAAATACCGGAACTATGCTCGCATGCCTGGCAGGCGGTTATCGACCTCGACCAGGCCGAATTTGAGCACAACACTGTATTCCCACCAAGTTGGATCGGTCGATATGTCGTCGAGGGAGACAATGGAGGAGTATCAGGCGCTCCGGGGGCCTTGAACGTCAATGTCGCCGTGGGCACCGAGGTTGGTAGGAGAGTAGGCGTAGCAGGGGTTGGAAGGGGAGAAGAGCCGGAAGCCGAGAGAAGTGATTGCTTGTTACTCTTCATGCAAGTAATGTCAATTTTTATTGCTATTTTCTTAGTTAAGATCTAATTGTTCTGTGTTTTGTTAGTTAAACTTTGAATTCAATTAGTTATTCGTGGCATGCATCCTCCATTACTTTGGGCAGTTTTTCTATGTTTTTATCTGGTTACAGAAAGCAAAAGAAATTGGATTCCACGAACTACTTTGGGTGGTGGGTAATCTATATCTTAATCCTTTTTTAGTTGCAGTTGAATAATTAAAATCACGGTTATGTGCAGCTATTAAAAACGACGACGAAGAAGAAGAAGTAAAGTTAAACATCCTTAGTTCCAGGGTTCTTTCACACGCTTTCTCACTAAGATTATATTGTAACTTGTTCTTCTCATTATTGTCATTGGTGCTACTTTTATTTTCTTCACATAGTAAAAACTTCTCTTCGTTCTCTCCATGGAAGTTGGCATTACTTGCTAAACGGTGTGAATGTCAGCATGTAGGAGAAACACATAGTCGTATTTCTTCGATGACCCTGTGTTTAGAACAAGAGTGATGGATCGCAGTGAAGAAGAGTTCGTTAATTGCATATTCATCGTCCATTCGTCAAAATTCACAATCTAAAGGCTTTCACATGCTTCTTGCCCTGCCCAACCATCCAGCAAGACGTATCTGATTCCTGGCCAAATGGAGTGTTCCTAGGTATTTTTAATTTGATGACCTCCTCCACGTTCGGATAACTACGCATTCAATATTATCAAGGCTACAGAAACACCTCGCACCCGTGAGACCTCAACTTTGATCGTCGCAGACAAAAAAAATGGAGTTATGGGTAATGGCCTCGTGAACATTGACTTATAAAGAAGAAATTTGGCGCAAGTATCGACTTCAGGAAGCAGAAACGAAGACCCAGAACTCCATTTCTTTCCAAAGTTTTTAGTGAGTCAAAGAAAAAGCTGATAACAATTAACAAGGTCTAAACCTTTGACCTCTAGAAGCATTCACATCTAATCGCGAAGACATTGATACTGATGCAGGCACGGAGGGACATGGAAGCAAAAACACAGGCGAGAGAGACGTTGTTGCGGGAGTTGTGACTGATTTAGAGTTGATAAAATCATTAAAGGAGTGTCCATGCCCACCCCTACGAGTGCAGGCTGATTTAGAGTTTCTGACGTTTTGTTAAGGACTCTTGCTCACGTATGATCGGTTCAGGTTATTGAAGCTTTTCAAAATCATTAAAGGAGTAGCAGAATAGACAAATGCAGTCAAATTCAATCGATCGAGAGATATAAAACTTGATGAATACGAAAGGGATCGGAAAATTCAAAATGGACTAAAAAATGAGTTTTGCCAAGTGTCCAAGATTCAGAAAATTAAGCTGATCACCCACCGCTCCATAATTTCTGAAAAGTAACCTCCAGGAAGAATGACATCAGAGTGCATTTTGTGAATCGTAAGTCAGAGATGATTGAGAGCCTATTAAGCATAATCGGGTGGGTGACTGAGTGGGTGACTGCCTGAGATTTATTACTCTTTTTAACTCCCCATTTCGTCGGATCAGTCCTTGTCAAACGATGATCATATCCAACAATTATAGAAGCATAGAACTGTTTGTCAAAAGACAAAATTGCGTTACTTGCAGGATTCTTTTGCTTGTCTTTTGCCCGCGTGAGAAAATGTTAATGCTCAAGAACTGATAATCTGGAAATGGTCGTCCAAGAGATCCTTCGAGTGAGAAGACTGAAGACCTCAAAAAGCCATCTCTTCACGAGGGTACTTAATTTCCAACGACTGAAGAAGTTTTCAGGTAAGGAAAGTTATAGTGTAGCGGATGTTCAGGTTAAAATATAACCTCGGCGAAGGTATGGAATTTGGGTGATCAGAACTGAGAATTGACTATCCTTTATTACCAACCGGAAACTCTCCCTTTGTTCTCTCTCTCTCTCTCTCTCTCTCTCTCTCTTATTTTTCAAATCTGTTTTTTTGTGGTTGTTACAGCAGCTTCCAATGCACTACATCATATTTTTCAACACTTTCATTTCTCCCCATAGTCCCATGCCCTCGCTTTTTCTCCTTTCTTGTGAAGGAAACGTCGAGCATCCTTTCTCCGGTGGTCCTGGATGAGCAGTGGCTGAGGCTGTTATCTCGTACAAATACTAACAGCAGCAGGAAATCTTTCCAGTAGAAATCTTCCTGTTCGCTGGTGGTAAAATATGGGGGAGATTTCCGGCACCAATGGAAACCACTCAAAATTTGTTGAAGAGGGATTGAATGGGAATATGAAAGCTGAAACAGTAGTTCACATAGAAAGCGGTAATTCTCTGGAAATCGAAAGAGGGTGCAACTCTATGATGTCTGTATCTTTTTTGCAGAAGGTGACTCTTTGTTCTTCTTCTTTTCTTTTGAGAGTACAGCGATCATTTTATCAACTTACTGTCTCCACAAACTCAATTATACTGGTCTTCTCACTCGGTAAAATTTACTTTCATATGGTTCCCAGTTAATTGCAGAAGTATTTGGCACATATTTTGTGATATTTGCGGGATGCGCGTCAGTGATGGTGAACCTGAGCAAAGGATCCGTCACGTTTCCGGGCATCTGCATCGTTTGGGGCCTCGTCGTGATGGTCATGGTCTACTCCGTCGGCCACATCTCCGGTGCTCATTTCAACCCAGCCGTTTCGATCGCCTTTGCCACTTGCGGCAGATTCCCATGGAAGCAGGTAATCGATCAGCACTTTCTCGGCATCAATCTGGCTAACAGTATAAACAATTGCTCCGATCATATCCTACATCACACTATTTTCCAAATGATTTTCGAACCTTTGGTGATTAAATTAAACAGATCCCAGCTTACATCTTTGCTCAAGTTCTGGGGTCAACCCTTGCCAGTGGAACTCTCCGCTTGTTATTTGGCGGCAAACGTGAGCATTTTCCGGGAACCATCCCTGTCGGATCAGACATTCAGTCCCTCATTTTGGAATTCATCATCTCCTTCTACCTAATGTTTGTCATCTCCGGTGTTGCCACAGACAACAGAGCAGTAAGTTGCTCTTGATACAAATCTCTACCCAGAAAAATTTCACGGTTATTTTTCTTCTCTTGTATATTATGAAGAGGCATCGTTAATCGTCTGCGGTTAGTCGACAAGTTGCTTAACCGCTCCATCCACCTTCACTCGTTCCCCTTGCTTGCAAGTTGGATGAACTGCTTTAATTCGTCTTTAACCGTTTGTGCAGATTGGAGAACTAGCTGGGCTTGCAGTGGGTGCAACCGTCCTGTTAAACGTACTTTTTGCAGGGTAAGTAAGACTCATGTTCCAGCCTCCTCTGCATTTCTGCGTAATGAGATTTGAACATCCCTGACTTGGTGAGCTACAACAATGGCAGGCCGATATCTGGGGCTTCGATGAACCCGGCCAGGAGCCTGGGACCGGCAATCGTGGGAAATCGCTACGAGAGCATTTGGGTGTACCTGGTGGGGCCGCTTTGTGGGACCATATGCGGTGCATGGGCCTACAATCTCATCCGTTTTACCAACAAACCCTTGAGAGAAATCATCAAGAGAGGTTCCTTCCTCAGCAGCTCCAGGAGAAATAATTCCTGCTAAATCTGAAGACGTTCTGCTTACACTGACATGCCTGCCTCCTGGAATTATTATCTTATCAATGACCTTATCATAGAATGATTTCTTATTTCAACCGACAAGAATGAAATGGTAAATTTTGCTTTTGTTTCTCTTAAAAGCTTTGTATAGAAATGGAATACTGCTTGGGTTTTCTTGTCGTCAGATGAAGGAATGAAAATGACTGTTCTTTTTTTATTTTTAAACCTCCCCCATTCCTCAAGATGGTTGGAAGGTTATAGCCCCATATTTTCAAGCAAGAGATTTTAAAAACAATTGATGGCTTTAGTAATTTATCACTGCATATAACATATGTGAAATATCAAATTAAGAAGCAAGATTATTACCCTTTTATATGAAATACATTTCTGCGTTACCCAAGGTTTCATATTTGAATTAAGATACATTGATTCAATGCTAAAAAAAAAAAAAAAAATCAACTGGTTTGCCACTAGTAGTTTCTTGAATGCGTAGATCCTATTTGTCCTCAAATCACTAGCCAAAATTGCGATTCAAGATGCAAAATCAAGACCAAGGAAACCAAGAGATTGTATGAATCAGTTAAGAACTATGGAAGAAGATAAACGAGTGCTTTGAATTTAAGAAAACTCTAAACGTGCAAGGAGATTCAAAGTTTATTTACTGAGTCTATTTCCTCCTTTTCAGAAAAGACTACTTTCCCTAGACCTTTTGAGCGAGCTCCCTTTTACTTAAAACTTCTAAAGACATATATATATATCACTAAATCAGTACAAAACTCCCATAAAGAAAACTGATTTTGTATGTATTCTCTTGTAGGAGATGGAAGCTGGAACTCTCCTGGGCATTCTGTAAAGGCATCTTTACTTTGTCAGTCTTACCATAAACTGAACAGTTTCAGTAGAAACGAATTTTTGCACAATGTTCCTGGAATTTAAATCTGGCATCTGGTTGAGCTCGTAGGACTGTCATTTCTTTGATCAACTGTTCCAAATATTGCCTTATAATTCCACTGAAAACGTTACATGTTCAAAAAACAGATTCTAAAATGCAAATGCAAAACATGCAAGCACTATATTTTGATTCTCTGAATGATCTGAGATCTTACAATTAACAATTTTCTCAAGCACAACTTATGGTTATTGATATTAACATGTAAGATCACTGTATCCAAATATTAGTAGCGCTGAAACATATTCCAGGTTTTCTGTACCACTAGCCATTTCCACACAACCGGTGGCTTTAGCAAAGCTTTTTGTGAGAGAGTATACAATGAATACAACATAATACAGAAAATTGGCTGTTACAGCAAAAGTAGAATCAGGAGATTAATGGCAACTGACATACCCCAAAGGCGATGTAGAAATTTCTGGCAGTGCCTTCTAGGACATCCACTGATTGTATCATTCAACTTACTGTCAGAAAGATAGAATGCATGAGAATAACATCACACTTAACAAATCTATGAGAATATAGAATTGAAGCTACAGCAACAAAATTTGACAAATTAACAATGCCTGAAATGTTCTTTTGAACTGAGTTACTGAATGGGGTTTACACAATTAAACACTGGATACGAGCCAGGAGGAAATTCTGTTCTGCAAAAAGAATATCAATTGCAAGATAACGTAGTCTAATTTGATTATTTAATAAAAAAACTTGGAGTGATAATGTCATCTCTCTGGAGAACATGTGCTATTCAAAGGCTAATTTGATTATTTAATAATAAAAAAAGTTGGAGTGATTATGTTATCTCCTATGAAGAACATGCACTATTCAACCAAAGTGACTACATAATCTTAAATATAACAATGAAAATGATTGAAGTGAAAAACCAAAATAGCCTAATCAATTTGCTTAGACTTAGGATAAATAAGATATACAGTTTTCTATTAGCTTGCATATCACTCTTGGAAATCAGATTTCAATTCCTAGGTGTAGAAGACCTATATATGCTGAATGTCGTTCTATTTTTTAAAATTGCTGTAATTTGGTAGAATGTTATTTGTACTGGAAAGTCTATAGTGCAGTCATCATTAACCCTAAAAGGTGTGAGAACAATAATAAGCAGTCATTTCAAACAGATAAAATAGAATAAGCAAGAGAAATAAAGGATAAAAATATGATTCTCTTGTTATTCTTTTTCAAAACTGAATCATAAAATAGAATTTTATTCAGACAATAACAGAAGGTTGTACACGACCACCAGTACCAGCAGTTATTTGGATTTGTTGCCTGCAGAGAGATCACTGATAACAGCTTGCATTAGATATAAGGTGGTTTCCTCAGAATAATTGCTTCCTGTTCAGGTAGATCTAGCTTACTACAGCTTTATGTTCGGTTAGCAGGGCCATCCCTCGGCTTAGCCCTAGGGAGAATAAGAGGTCGACAACAGACCAGAATAAACAGTAATTCTATCACAAATATCCACACGCTGAGCCAGATGAATATTGTATTCTTCCACTTCCATATTATCCTCTTAAACAGAGGAAGTTTGGATTCAAGAACTAGTGATGCTGTATAAATCTCAGGTATACCGGCCCCAGGCCTGAATTCAGCCCGTTGCTCAAGGATGACTCTCAAGCATGCAGTTGCTTCCTCTCCTTCAGTAAACTGCGTCATTCTTAGGTTCACTGTTTGAGACTCAGACAAATAGCCCGCAATTAAAGGCCCACTTTTTAGGAGTGTCTCCATGTAGCGGATAGGGGAACTTTTAAATCGCAGCATGCATGGGTGACTTGAACTGCCGGTTACTTTGCCATTTATGGATACAACATCCACTCTAATCTGAAGACAGTAAAAATCTAAGAATGAAACCCATTGAATATTCTCAAAACCATCATCAGAATGAAAAAGATCAATGGTAATAAATACAGTCATTGTCCAACTCGAAGAGAAGAAAAAATGGATGCTTAGGAACAGAATGCTATGGAGGTCTAAATATAAATCTGATTACAAGAAACATGCATCACAACACACAAGGACAAAATTGGGAGGAAATACTTTTTGACTCCCGTGCATGATTTGTATGAGATTTCTCCCTGAGAACAATTATGATTTTTCAAAAGAGATGATCAATTAGCTAATACTAACAGCAGCAACCAAGAACAGTGTATATGCTTTAAGGCTGAGAATGTCAATCATTTTGAGGAAAACTTAGATAATCAATACTTCAGGCACTTATATTCCCAACAGAGGCCCTAATTGGTCACTTGGATAGACTCATACAGCATATCAAACTTTTATCAAATATCAGCGACTTATATCAAATATCTCACTCTAATTCCATATCAAACTTTTCTTTCCTTGGACAAGTCCCATCCATTATCAGGGACTTAAATTTGTGATAAACAGCAAAACTCGAGATAAGAAAAGGACTGCAAACCAAATAAGAAACATATAAAGAACAATATTAAAAAAGAAAAAGAACTCTCAGAGAACAGAAAACCTTACCTGAAAAATACCAAGCCTCCTATTATAATCTGATTCAGGCAAAGTAAATGAAACGTCAATCTGTAGATCATGATTAGATGGAATAACACGAGAGCTGGTCAATCTTCCAACATCAACCTTTTCGCTCTGTGTGGTACACGCAGAAACCCCATGACACGATAAAACAGGGACAAATGCTACTGGACTAGCCTTTGTATAATCGAAATTCAAAGTCTCCTTCATTCGAACTGGCTCTTGCACAAACCACCTCATCACAAATCCACTAGTTACAAACGCCATTACGAAAATGCCAGTTAACACAAAACAAATGTAAAACGACCAAAAGCATCCTCTTGCAATTTCTACAACATACTTCCCAAAGGACTGCCGGCCGCTAAAGCGTTGATATAGAGCTGGGCATAACCTAGAAAATACATAACCACAGATTCGTGAAAGACTGTCAAAGAACAGATCTTTGGCAATCCTCATAGTTCGGAAAGGATGGGTAACTAGCATTAGAGAGCAGCTCGTCAACCAAATCGGAAACGTGACGAAGCTAATTAGTAAACTTATTTGAAACAGGATTGCTTTAATCACTAAACCAGCCAAGGCAACCAGAAGGTTTGAAGAAGAAATATCACCATCTCGAAAAGAAGAATCAACCGTTTCCGACTTCTCCATTAGCTCGTTCCTCGCGTCCGAAATGATAGAATTTTCATTATTTCGACTAACTTTAGCACTAATTCCGCCGGAATTTGACCTAAAACGAGGAGATACCGCTTGATCCTGTACGTTTTCCGGGACTCTCAACGCAGATAGAAATTTGTTTCTCCTTCCTCTCATACTATCTCCGTCTCCCTTCTGATAAACCGCTGACAACAAAGAGGAGTCTGAGGAATCCATCCCATCATAAACAAAACCTTCCCGGCCGGTAAACTGGACGGATGATCCCTGTCGGGAAAGAGGGGGAGAAGTTTCAAGTGGAGATTCAATTGCCTTGCCTTGAGACTTATTTGTTACGGAATCGATTTCAGAAATCTGAGACAAATCGGAGGTGACGTCAAATTGGCGTGCGTCCTTCTCGCGGTCAGGAAAAGGAAATCTTTCAGAAGCCTCGAAGAAGTTGTCGGAGCCGCAATTCGAGTCTCCTTCCATTAGAGCAGATAGGAGATTGGGACTTGGGCGCTGAAGGATTCTCATCCGGTATCGGGACGTTTCAATTTTATACCCATATTCGGCAATTGGACAGAGAAGGAGGGCCGTTATGCGGAGGCCGTTGCAGGGACAAACTACGGAACAATGGAGACCATGAATTTATGTAGACGAAGACGTTGATGTGTGTGCTTGGGGAAAAAGAGAGGAAGGGCAGGCCCAGCCTGGGTGTGCTTGATCGCGCGGGAAGGTATCATCTTTTCGGGCAACAAGTAAACGACATGCTTAAAGCTCCCAGGGCGCAATCCTAAATTGACCTTTTTGAACATAAGAGATTAGAGATTCTCGTATTACCATTTGAACGATGAAAAATACCACATTGGACCAATCACCAATCACGCTAGAGGTGAAGGGCCCCTGAACTCGCCCATATGAGTGCACGTGAGGATGCTCACGAGTGTCCAGATAAATAGAAGGGAACGAAAACTAGGGAGATTTGGTTAAAACTGTAAACTCATTCATTCGAGGAACAAAAATCACCAATTGAAAAGTGAGAACTGTGAATCGCTGTAAAACTGATTAACGGCAAATTTTATCCTATTCAAAGCAACATAAAGGGACAAATAGACAACAAGGTCAAAAGGCTTAAGGCGTCGCAAAACCTCGGCATGAAACAAAAGAATTTCCGCTGTAAGGCGGAGAGCAGTGACGAACTGACGATTCTGTTGTTAATAATATAGCCAAAATAACAATCAGAAAGTTTTAGCAATACACAATGGGCAAAGAATAACGAACCACCATAACTAGTTCCAGTAAGTACATAAAAGAAAATACAGCACTCTTAACAAGTAGCCGCGTGTGGAAAACAGAGGCACTAGAATGCTTACTCATCTGCTCTTGAATGTCCAAGACTCCAACTAGCGAGTGAAGGCCTGCACCGGAGGCATGACAGAAGTATATAGAAGCAAAGCAACAACTGAACTAAAGTGAGCCAAAGCTTTGACAAGAGATCTTCGAAATTGTGATCATTCTAGATCGATGATATTATTATTAGGGAGAAGCCTATTGGCTGAGGTTTTTTCAGTAGTGTCTTCGGTTTTGTAACTCTGGAGTGACATTGACATGGATGACCCACTCCAAGGCCCATCCGTCGAAGTCCCTTGGATTTGACTATCATGTGATAACTTCTCAAACGCCTTAAACCTCATATCTTCGTTGGAAGAACCAGGGTTTCTGAGTGCGGTGCTGACAGTCACTTGCCCTTCAAGCATGCTCACTACTGTAGACATATTGGGCCTCAGAGTAGGAGAGGGACTGGTGCATAGGAGAGCCAATTTCAGCATTCTCTGGGCTTCTTCCTTTTTGTAGTCTGATCCGAGGCTTGGATCAACGAGTTCAAGGAGATCACCCTTTTCTTGTAAGACATAGGCCTATTAAAGAAAGGAAATAGTTACATATCCTCTCAAGAAATAAACGTAAAGCATGTGAATCCAGTATGTCTAAGAAGATACTTACCCAATCAAGAAGATAAACAAATTCCTCCTTCGGCCTATAGTTTGTGTTGCTCTTTCCACTCACGATCTCCAGTAGTACAACTCCATAACTGTAGACATCTGCTTTGTCCGTCAAGTAACCCCTCATGGCATATTCTGGAGCCATATATCCACTGAAAAAATTGTCATTAGTAAGTCACATCAACATACCAAGGAGGACTTTTACAAAAAATTAAGAAAATATCCTTTTAGAATGGTTGAAATACTCTTGTTCATCTAACTAATGAACATAATGTTATTCTAGTCCTGATTTTTCTTGGTAATTTTCAGTATTACATCTATATGATGCTTGTACACTGAACTAAACAACTGATAATGTATTTCATATCATATTAGCAACTTTACTATACCACCGTGATGGCATTAAAAGCTAGATCTTTTCAGTTCTTGATTTCAGGTAATGCTTTCTCAACTTTCACTCTGCTTAGTTTGTCATATACAGGATATACTATTTTCTTTTTATTTAAATGGCGATTCGGTTATATTGAGATATCGAGCAAGCAGGATAATATTCTTATCATACATTGGTTCTTGAAAAAGAAATAAAAAGTTCTTCCTTACCATGCTTGTGTTATTAAATTCTCAACAAAACTCACCTGGTGAATCAGAAAAGAAAGAAAAAACGGGCGGAAGACAAAACCATAACTCACATAGTTCCAGCTATTCGTGTGCTTATATGGGTATCCTCCCCTTCATCAAGTTTTGCTAAACCAAAGTCGGATATTTTTGCATTGAGATTCTTATCAAGTAGGACATTGGTAGCCTTGATGTCTCTGTGAACTATCTTCAGCCTGGACTCTTCATGAAGATAGGTTAAGCCCCTTGCTATCCCAAGGCAAATCGTCCGTCTTGTGGGCCAGTCCAGTCTCAATCGGTGCTCCTCACGGCCTATAGGTAGTCAGTCTTTAATCATTTTGTCCAAAAGACATCATTGACCATAATATCTAGGAACGGGAAATTGTTTACACTTACCAAATAGAGCACGGGCAAGGCTATTGTTTTCCATGTATTCATATATTAACAGCAACTGATTCCCTTCAATACAACATCCAAAAAGCTTCACAAGGTTGGGGTGCTGTAAAGCCGATATCATGCCAATCTCATTCACAAACTCCCGGTTTCCTTGCTTTGACTTTGAAGAAAGCTGCTTGACTGCAATGACAGAGCCATCAGGAAGAATGCCCTATGAACAAAAAGTGTATTATTGGCATCAGATTTCATGAAGGAAGAATGGCAAGGCAGTACTTAATGATGAGAACGTTAGAAGCAAGTATGATCATCAGATTGTATGAACCTTGTAGACTGGCCCAAACCCGCCTTCTCCAATTTTATTTTCTGGATCAAAGTTCTTGGTGGCTGCTTTAATCTGTTTTAAGCTGAAGTAACCTGTCTGTAACTCAAGACCTTGAAATTCTGAAAAATGATGAAAGTCATTGTGAACTAAAAAAACAACTCATACGACTACAGATGATGTTGTTTTAAAATAAAACAATGCAACTAATATAACTGAAAACTCAGTGTCTGAGTTGCTAAAAGAAAGATTTTATGAAGAATATCTCAACTTATACTTCACCTTTATCTCTAAGGTCTTTTCCTCCAAAGCAACCTTTCATCCAAAGAAGTATCACAATGAAGGCAACCACCACAAGTGAACCAATGACAATACCAATAATAGCTCCAACAGAGAGTCCATCATCACCAAGATCAGGTTTAAAGTCTACGTATAGAAAGTTATGAGTTATTATTCCTTTAAAGCTGACAAAAAGATGAGGCAATAGATATAGACAAAGAAAGTTCTTACTTGGTGTCACAGTGATAGCAGATATAAGAGGTCCATAAGAACCTCTAGAAGGGATGGCAATCGTTCCTTTTCCAGCCCAATATAAATGGATTTCAAGAGTATGACTGGGACCTGAGACCATAGCTGTATAATTCTGAACAAATCCTTTACCAGATCCTCCAGCTTCTTTTTCAATGTCAAAATCATTCAGCATTATCTGCCCCTGCCGCGAATCAGTAATATAAATCATTAGATTCGAAGTTTCATGTTCTTCGGCAGGAAGATTAGCCCAGACCAAGCACCAGCCAAGAAATCAATCTGTGTGTCAGTCACAAGTGCAGAGGAGAGAGAGAGAGAGAGAGAGAGAGAGAGAGAGATGCAAATAAATGCAAACTATTGTCTTGCATGTTACACTGTTCAATCAATCTGCTGATTCCAAGAGGTACTAAAGGCATTTCTTATACCAAAGCTGCAAATGATCAACTGCTTGCTACTTTGAAAATATAAAAAACCCGATAAGGCATTGCTCTTTTGATCTGGATACATTTAATTGAATGCTTGATATAATGGTAAGTACCCTTAATAAAAATAAATGCCACAGTAATTACAAGAGGGTCAAGCTCTGCTTATTTGAATGCCATCTTTTGGCGGCACCATAGTGATGTGACTAGTTCCATAAAGAGATGCTTGAATACCTGGATAGATACATCAAATAAGCGCCGCCCAACACTGCTATATGTTTCATTATCTGTGAATACTATTTCCGCAAAATGAAGCCCAACCGTATAATTCCCTTCTTGCAAGCAAAATCCATAATACTTGAGAGATAAAGGGGAAAGGCGAGCTGTCTCATAAAGAGCTGGCATCTCAGACGAAGTCACAGTTGATATGTTTGATGCAGTGTAAGGTGCATTAGATGCAGTAATAAAATCTCCTGTACTGCTGTACCCCCACTTCTCTGTAGAGTAAAATACTGATGGTCCCCTAGTCTGTACATCTGCTTCATATTCGCGATCACCAATATTCAATTTTGGACCACCACAATTAATAAAAATTTCATAATCTGCATTTGATAAAACTAGATTAGTGTCTTAAAAAATGTAGAGCTTATAAAAATTTCCATGTGCTTAAATGCATAAGCTAATGACATAAGTTATGACTGTAACTTCATAATTGATGGAGACAGAGCAACCAATGCTCAGAAATTCACATACTTCTTGCTTCGCCAGAGCAGGGGAGGCTCCTTCTCATGCATGTTGGGATCCTACAAAGGATATAAATAAATCAGGACTTTAGCCTTCATGTAGTTCAAACTAAGAGATTGAGTTTAAAAGTAAAGCTTACGAACTGTCTTGAGCTGAGAAAAAAGTCGCAATATAGTTCCTGTATGTGATATGCGTGGAAACCAATTAGAAACAAAAACAAAGGAAAGATGGAATTAGAAATGAAAAGCGATCAATAGCCTAGAATGAGATCCTCTTACAGCTTTCCCTGAGAGCAAGTTGTCTGTGAAGGGGGGTCAGTAAAATTGTTATATGATATGTCCCTTCAAAAGATAAAGCCAAAACGTTAGCAATTATTTTCAAGGTGAAAGGAGAAGTCCAAAATTCAAAACAATACAACCAGATGGAATTTCGAGATTTCAATAAAATGAATACTCACAAATCATGCCCACTTCTAAAGAACCAATCAGGTATTCTTCCAGTTAGCATGTTGCTGGTCAGATACCTATAGTGGACAATATGTAGCTTGTGATTAAGGTCAAAATGCAGGATTTCGCTGCTGGGTATCCAGGTCAACACCAAAAAATTGAAGTACATAACATTCTTATATTTAACTTAAAGATCTAAACTTTCTGTGGGAAAAGAAAAAAAAATGAAAATAATGTGAAGGTCTAAGTTTTAATGTCCATAATGCTTACAGATTATCTATGCTGCCCATATCGTCAAAGTTGCCAGGAATTTCTCCAGTTAACTGGTTAAAGCTGAGATCCCTGCAAAAATGTCATAAGAAAAGAACTTCATAGGATTGCCTTTAAAATTATGTTGTAGTCTAACTTTGTTTTCATGGATATTTGATTTTAGCTGCCATAATCATTAAATGTTTGACACCTTGGATAATAACTATGTAATTTAAAGTGCAAGCAGACAATGGATTTTTATGAGGTCATTTTGGTTTGGACCTTGATGTCCATAGCTAAGAAAAAGGATTGACAACATGAGAATCAGATAATTTGGTTAATGTGAATTAGAATGCATCTGTTTGCTCCTTGCTGTTCCTGGAGGCCCATCTTTAAACTGTTTGTGTCTACCATTACAACATAAATTTGAGACAATAGACTATCCATGTAGTGGCAGCGTAACTTGTCCAAGTTATCAACATTGCTTCACATGTCTATGTTAAAAATAGAAAAAATAAAATAAAAAAGTGATATTGAAATTCCATACCATCATTTTGTACTTTCAGAAACCACAAGAAATTTGGGAAGCACTGAAGCTAGTAATGTTAGAAAATACATTCAGGGGTATTTTGGTCATTTTACCACCTCTGTGGTTAATTTTCGTTATGTAATCTTCTTCTGCATGTTACATTATGTCGGTAGTTAAATTTTCATGTACACAAGATGTGTAGTTAAAGAGATATAAGGAGTTTGAAGTTTATAAGTGTATAGGCACATTTTTGTAATTTGTAATACAAAACAAATAGATAAAAGGTCTAAAAATTAGTGCACGATCCCCAACAAAGCCTTTTCAGTCTCTTCAGAAAAATTTCCTTTTCCTTCCTCTTTTTCCTCTCAATTTTCTCCTCTTACTTCACCCAAATCTTGATTTTTACAAGTATTATTCAGAAACTTCAACTTACAAAGATTTTAGGTCGCTCATGGTCCCGATGTATGGTGGGATTTCATCAGAAATAGAACAATTCCTCAATGTCCTGCCTCATATCCAAGAAGAAAACTTTGCATGAGCACATGAAACAAAAGAGAGTTGAATTGTTTATGCAATGGAGTTTAGAAAATTTTGTTACTCACAAATATTTCAATTTAGTTAAATTTTTCAGCGGAGGAAAAGGATTGCTTGATCCGTGCAAGTCAGATATCCTCCTGAAAATATAAAATTGTGTCAGAATTGATATCATATGGAAAATTTTAGCATCATTATGGGAGAACCCCACCAAAAGTCACAAGCATACTGTCAAGGTAGATGTTCTTACAGTTCAGTTAGATTGTGAAGGAGAGATATGGTAGAAGGAATAGGTCCTTCCATGGATGTGCCTAGCATATCTCTGCAGTAGTTTAAAATTTGATGTTAAGGAAAATTTTGTTGGAGAGGCATAACATTCAGATTAAATGAGCTTCGTACAGTATGTCTAGGTTTATCCAGTTCCCAATAAACGAAGGAATCTTCCCAGATATATTGTTCCCGTCAATTCTACTGCAACAATAAACTAAAGTTTAGTTTTTCTCATTGTCGAAATCGTTAGTAGCTAGAACAAGAATATTTAACTCACAAATCCGTTAAATTTTTAAGCTCTCCAAATGTTGTCGGCAATGGACCAGTGAAGTAATTCCCAGAAGCAAGACTGCGTCGGCAAAACACAAGTGGATTACCATTAAAGAATACTTTTCCATAGAATAATTAATTAGTTGGACATCCTTGAAAAATAAAGACAACAGGAGAAGTCTTACAATCTCTGCAAGTTGACCAATTTACCCAATTCTGGAGGGAGGGGTCCTCTGAGCGAGTTATCCTGTATGATCCTGTATGATGATCATGAATGTCTAATTGCAATTACGAAGCTCACATCTTTTAATTTCAATAAAATGTAACAACGCAATCTCAAATAACGTACAGTTCAGCGAGCGAGTCAATGTTTCCAAGCTCCTTTGGAATCGTCCCTGAGATTCTGTTCCCCAGGAGTGATCTGAAATGTAGATACATAAGGTAAGCATTAAAATCGCAGATTGTTCGAAACCATAATCAAGTTAATAGAGCAACAGAGTGATTGAGATGGAAGGGTTACAAAAAGGTAAGAGGAAGAGAAGCCCATGCCGAAGGGATGGAGCCATTGAGGTAGTTACGAGTGAGATCGCTGTTATAAAAGAGCAAAAGGTAGGATTAAACCATCAATCTTTTTATGCATTTACTTCAATATATGATAGTCGTAGAGTATACTGAATTAAAAGTTAGACCACTTACATCTGCTGAAGGAAGGTAAGATTAGCAAACTCCTCCGGCAGTACAGCGTTGAGATTTTGACCCTTGAGCACACTGAAATCGGATGATACAACCGAAGGAAGACAAGTCAGGGTAGATCTTAACAGAGTAACAGACGCCCTTGTGTTGTCATTTCCATTCTACCAGTTACATGGCTTATCCACACATTTATGCAGAGGATAGAGTTGCAAATGAACACGGTTAAGTCTTACTATAGAACCACCAATATTAACGTATATCGTTCGCTACATAAAAGACAGAGCTCTAGCACCAATGCGACGGCTATATTTTATGAGCTATGCGGCTGACGCAGAATTCAACTGCTAGCATAGCAATTGAAAAGAACAACATGAGATGCAGGAAAGTAATAGAAGGTGGAGTTTGAGACTTCATACACGCGAATGACATGGCAAACTGTGGATTTCTCGTACGAACAGTCGCAAGTGACGTTATTCTCATAGTTTCCCTGCTTTTCTGTCACCCATGGTGCCGTTCCATTGCAAGGATTTATGTCGAAATCCCAATCCCTCTTCCCCAACTTGTTTCCAATAGCTCTCAGTACGGCCTCTGGTTGTGTTAAAAAAACAAAAAAGAGAGCAAGAGCAGCAGTTTCAGTACGCCTGGATTTAAGACGCGCGCGAATAACAATTTAATATTTCGTCAACATTAGATAGCGGTGGCCAAGAACCCACCGTTGGCTGGGTTCAATAGAACTACAGTAGGCCGGGTTCAATAGACCTACAGTAGGCCGGGTTCAAGGACCGAGTCCGTACGAAATTGTCAAAGAACAGAATAAGTCACAATCACAAGTCATTACCAAGCCTTAGGCCGTACATGGCCGGCTCTGTCCCGCCTGAGAGCGTTTACAAACGACAAAGAGGTGGGCTTAAATTTGGTTGCCACGTGAAATCATGTGAAAAAACTGCGAATGAATGTGAGCTGGACGATTTTTTGTTTTAGAAATGTTCCGTGCCGCCAAGAACGCGTCCAGCAATTTTCCTTTGTTAAACCAGAGATAGGAAAAAGCCGAGGGGTAAATCGTAGATAACTACAACATCCTCGTCTGAGAATACGACATGCACTTGAAATATTAATTGGCCACCGGTTCTCCAATTCCGGCAGTAGATGATCGGAAAAGAAATCAGGCATTTTGTTGATCGGAAATAAGAGTACCTCAAAATCAGGTGACCCTTGTCTAGTTCTCGACAAAAAAAGATGATAGAAAAGAGAGTTCTCGACGACAAATAGATCTAAAAGAGAGGCCGCCTTAGTTCACCGTCTCTATAGAAATAGTTCTTCATTCGATCATCAATGCGGAGTTGCAGAAATACAAATTGCAACTCGGCAACAAGGAGCGAAAACCAGACAAGCTGAAAGTAACAGAGAGTTGATACTCACGTAGCGACTTACAAAAAACCATAAAGAAATCCGTAATTCAGAAGCGAGAGAAAGAAAGAGGGAGAATAATTAATTTCCATTTCTAATTAACTTCAAATTCAGCAAAAAATCGATCGATGACCTTCCCATAGGAATTAGGAAGTCTGAACCATCTGATAAAACTTTGAATTTTCAGGAGCATGTAAACAGAGAGAAAGCTCGACTTTAGAGAAAAGGATAGCAGTTAGAGAAACACAAAAAAAAAACAAAAAAAGCGGCCGTTCAAGGAAGAAAAGCTTCACAGAATCACACGATCTTCCCCGGTTCTACCTTAAAAAAACTCAGCAATCAAAACCAGAGAAAATTGCGTACCTTCTGCTACAGGCAACTTTTGCCCCTCTGTTCTCAACAGTCCGACGCAAAGAAACACAACAAATACGAGAACAAAACTAGAACGCCGCACCCGCGCCATCACTCCCTGTCGCCACCACTCCCGACTAGATGCCGAAACAGCAACAAGAGCTATATGAGAATCACCCAAGAAAAAAAAAATTAACTGGCACGAAAGCTTCCCGGCCTTCTTCTGCCGAAGAAATCGCAAACAAAGAAATGAAAATCTCTCGTCGAACGAAGGGAGGCTGTTTCAGTTTTCCAGAAACAGGCGGGAGAGAGTTTCTAAGCTCCCTTGTTGCTGGCCTTTGTTGACTTTTCCATGGGAGCCAAACAGAGTTGCTCCTCTGCCACAGCCAATTCAGTGGGCCCACGTACACTTTACTGGGTTTTGTCGCTTGTGATTTTTTATTGGACGTTTGGCTGGTTGTGATTTATCTTAAGAGTTTAATCACCAGATCGGCGAGGCTTAATCCGACTGAACTGATTTGACTCGAATTCTCACGTGTCCAACTGTATGACTAGTATGATTGAATTATTCATTTGTGGATTAGAAGGAGGGTGTGACAGGACTAAGGTTTAATAATTATATAATCGGACTTTGTCTCGTTGTCCGAGTCTTAGGCTGGGCTATTAATTGGATTTCGTCGAACAACTTTGAAATGTGATTAGAAAGATATGTACGTGTTAGCTCTTGTCTACGATAATAATATGTACCAGCATTTTCGTTAGTCGTCGCCGTTACGAGAGATTTCACAGTCAATATTGTGGAATTGGAAAGAGAGCCGTAGTCTGTTAGACGCGGTCCACGTTCTTCTTTTCTATATCAGAGGGTACATGGTTCTCTATCTCTGAAGCATCTGCTTTCAATATTTTTCTGTCCCAAAGTTGCAGAAGTTTCATTCATGGAGAGGATTAATAAGAGAAACAGGAAGGACAGTAGTGGGCAGCAGACCTGACAATCCTCACCTTGATTTGACGTCGAGTCTCCAATTCTCATTTTCCAAAATCAGCGTCTTCCCTCTACAGGAAAACCGTGTTAAATTACAGCTGGTTTCTGCATGCATTCTCTCGGCGGCTTTTAAGATAAAGTTGCTACTCTGAGATGACATCAAAATGGCCAGCAGAAAAGTGGGATGGAGAAAACTACAGCTACCTGCTCCTCTGCATTTGACTTTTCCTTCTTTTTGTTTTAACGGTGGGGGGATCATCTGAGAGGTTAACGCCTCAGATCAATTCCATGGGCATCAGCCGACACATCGGTGTTACTGTTTTGGCCCGCTCTAAGCAGCCGCGTAGGGCTTTTGAAAATAATTAATTTAACAACATAAAGTTTGTTGATTTTTGGTATTGAAAATATAGAAACCTGACTGTATGGTTAATTTGATTAAGCTGAAATTAAAGTTAATCCACACGACAGCACCATTCCTGTTCCCTACCGCTTTAGCCGGGATTCGAATGCGAAACGTGTATTGTCCAGCTCAGATACTATATCAAACGCCTAGCCAATATAACCCAACAGACTAGTCTTAAGTGCGGAAAACCAAGTATCTAACCCATCAGTGGTGGACGGAACCATCTAACTCTAACACCCACCATTCCTGTTCTCTACCACTTCACCCGAGATTTGAACACGAAACTTGTTGCCCAGCTCTCAAACCATGTCAAACTCTTAGCCAATATAACTCAACAGACCAGTCTATTAAGTATAAAAAGCCAAGTACCTAACCCATCAGTGGTAGACGAAACCACCTAACTCTTACATAAGAGTAAAATTTCAGGTCCATTTGAACATCGCCTGAATCTGAACTGAGAAACAAGGTATAAGATTTGCCAAGGCTTAGCTAAGTGTTTGGCTTATCTTCATGAAGAATCAAGGCTGAAGATAGTTCATCCAGATATCAAGGCCACCAATGTGCTACTTGAGATCTTAATGCCAAAATATCTGACTTTGGCTTAGCTAAGCTAGCTGAAGATGATAGTACTCACATAAGCACCAGAATCGCCTGAACTAGGTGAGTGACTTCATTTTGTATTTCACTTCTCTTTCTTTCCTAGATACAACTTTGTGTATCCTTCATTATCCAAAGAGCTGAATCAAATCATGGATAAAGCAGCCTGACCAATGTAGCTGCTTATTTTTATGAAGTAGATTCTAGGCACTTCCGTGTATTAATAATTCATAATTAAAAAAACTACCTATGACAGTGGTTATAAAATACCTATTAATGGCTTTAAGCCTTTAACAGAACCTAACCCGGCTTAATAGAGCAGATGATTGACATTGATTTTTCAGGGGATATATGGCTCCTGAGTATGCAATGAGGGGCTATTTGTCGAGTAAAGCAGATGTTTACAGCTTCGGGGTTGTTCTTCTCGAGATTGCCAGTGGAAGGAACAACACGAGTTACCGGAATGATGACAAATTTGCTCATCTTCTCGATTGGGTAAATTCTTTAATACGTTTTGTTTTCAGCAAGGAAAGAGTAGCATCCGGATTATCCATGTTTATAATCAGGTGATACTATCAAGTACAACTAATTTCTTTCCTTTCATTTGGTTCTATGGATCGTTGCAGGCCGAAGCACTTCGAAAGGAGGGAAATCTTCTCGAATTAGTTGATCCAAGCCTTGAATCTCGCTACTCAGCTGAAGAAGCAACTAGGAGTTTGAGCTTGGCTCTCCTCTGCACCAACCCTTCTCCTAATCCGAGGCCCGCGATCTCAACTGTGGTGAGCATGCTGGAGGGTAAAGTTACTATTCAAGTCGTGGTTGAGGAGTGTGGTTCGTTCAGTCAGGATAGCCAGAAACACAGCTTGATCATGGACGGCCCTTCGCTTGATTCTTCTGCCTCTTTCGCTAACAGAGAGGAAAAGAGTTGCTCCATTCTCTCAACCAGCAAGCGCACTGAGCCGTAGAGGAATCTTAACATTTTTAAGGTGATATTTATTTCTTGACTTATAAAACATAATATAAATAAAGTAAGAAAAAAGCAACTACGGGGTGGTGGCGCAGTTGGCTAGCGCGTAGGTCTCATAGCATAGAGGAATCCTGAGGTCGAGAGTTCGAGCCTCTCTCACCCCATCAATTTTTCATTTTCTCATTAGTAGACCAAAACAAAAGGGCCCATTACTGTGAGTTACATTCCTTGACAGATTCTCTCTGGTCACAACAGAGTTGGCTTTAGCTATCCCGCTCTTCAGAATCTCTCCCGTTATAGTAAATATATATTCCCTTTAGCTTTTTTTTTTTTTTATAACTCATTTCGTTTAAGAAGATTTGATTATTCCAACAAGTAGATGCTCGTGTTTGAAACAGTTATCACCGGAAACTACGTATGGTCTCCGGCTACTTCATCGTTGACTATACGTAACTTATAATTGCCATCGTCGTTCACCATTAAAAACGTACAGAGGAGCGACCTCAATAACGACATGCAAGTCAACTTTTGTTTCCCAGTTCGCGCACCAATCTCAACACTCTCTTGATTATAGAAAGCGATTAATATCTACTACCATCAATTGAATAGTGGGATTGGTTGAGTACCCTGTTGGCATCCCCAGAGCCAGCTATGAGATTAAATTTCTCTGTATTTTCTGTGGATCTAATATTTTTAAACTTGCAATTGGCTCGTCTTCATGCTCGGAAGTCTTCGAGATGCGACGACGCAAAATATGTCTGCTTTTTCATTGCTTCAAAGTTCAAAGTTCAAACACTTAAAAACTTCTTTACGTTTACACCTTTGGAGCCAGGTCTATCTGCATGTGGAATGGGGTGCCATAAGCAGAAATGCAGACGCAATCTGGGAAGGTGAACTGGAATTTCCTTGAAAGGAAAATCGAAGTAAAAGACATGCTCGTTGGTTACTTGGTTTTGGGCTGATGAGATGAAATGACGAACGTGTCTTTTTTTATCACTCTTAACTCTGTCAAGACAACGTGTTTGAAAATAGAAACTGGTTTGATTTTCTGAAAGATTTGAAAATCAACACGTAATTGCATTGACGAGGGGTCCGGTCAACGAAAGCCATCACTTGTCAACAATCCACACACGCTGCCTGGTTCAGTTACTGCTCACCAATCTTCGCTTACCCATCTCTTTTTCCGCTCTCTCCGCATTTCGGTAACGAGAGTCGGAGATCGGAAGAGTAACCCAGTAAGAGCTAACCATTTTCTGTGGCAGGCTTTACCGATTTGCTTTTCTCTTTGAGCTGCATGTGTAACCCAGGAAACGCAAGATCCGGGAAGATGTTTCCATCTTGGGCTTTTCTTGCTTTTCTCCTTGGGTTGAATTGTTTGACGACGTTCATCGACGGAGCCACTGTATTGCTAGATGATGAAGGTAAGAGTGAGATCATCTCTTAACATCTTTCTTTCTTCAGTTTGTCTCGTCATCTCAATTAGAAGAACAGCTAAGAGGCCGTCAGTTCGTTTTAGGCGCAGATATCTACGTCGATCTTCTCTTCTTCTCCTTACTCTGAAATCCGAAAAAAAATGGTGATGACACCTTGCGATAACATTGATAGTTAAGTAGGGTTACCAATCAATATTGGAGTCGGAAGCCGGATTTCATCTCGAATCAGGGTTCTCTTTCTCTGGGACTTCATTTCACTGAATCAAAGTGAGCCTTAACAGTTCCTTTCTTTTGGTTTCTTTGTGTGAAAACGATGATTCTCAGTGGACGCTCTAAAGCAAATCGCGAACACACTGGGGAAGAAGGGTTGGAATTTCAGCGTAGACCCGTGCAGAGGAGAAGCGGGATGGGCCACAGTCAACCCGCGGAAGGGATTTGAGAACGCCGTCACTTGCAACTGCACCTTCCAAAATAACACCGTCTGCCATGTCGTCACCATGTAAGCTCTAAGTTTGGTTGGGTGCATACGGGCAGGGCAGAAAGACGCCGTTCTATTGGCCCGCATGGCCCACATGATTAACGATAATTTTTCACTAATCACCCTGAAGTAGCTGTAAGCGTATGTTTGTTTCTGTAATTTTACAGAGTTCTCAAGGGTCAGAATCTTCAAGGAATGCTCCCACCGGAGCTTGTCCAGCTGCCCTTTTTACAGGAAATGTACGCTACTCGCGCATGTTAGCTCAACTCGTGCATTTTAGTCTTCAAAACTTTTCCCGCTAATTTTAAATCTGGTCTTCTTTATGCAGTGATTTCACTCGCAACTTCCTGAACGGTACGATCCCTCCAGAATGGGGTTCCCTGCTCCTGGTGAACGTGTAAGCCTTTCCTTCAGTCAGCTTCGACAAATTCAAGCGTTTGCTTTTTTTTTTTATGTGATTTAGATTGAAATTGTCATTGCATTTGCAGCTCTCTCCTTGGCAACCGTTTATCAGGGTCCCTTCCAAAACAAATCGGGAACATAACTACTCTCAGGAATCTGTAAGCTTTCCTTTTCTCCTTTCTTCTTTTGTTCGTCATTCGTTTCAGTTCTTCTTAAGTATTGTCTGTTTCTATCTGCCTTTGTCAGCTTACTTATCTTAGTGATGTTGAATTCTTTAGGACACTGGAATCGAACCAGCTTTCCGGACATCTTCCTCCAGAGCTTGGGAATCTGGTCAATTTAGAGAGAATGTGAGATCGTAGTTTCTTATTTATAGGTTTTCATGCCGGAGACTTTTCCAAAATTTGATTTGTGCGTCAGTACGTTAGTTCGTGCCATAAAAATGCATGATATTTCCTTCTGTTTTTTCTTGGAGGCGGGACTTGCACAGCAGTGAGCATTTCTTGTTAGATTTTAGCAATCGTTTTACTTGCTTCCTGTTATTAATGTATATCTTTATTTTTTTGGTTCGTGGGAAGTTTGGTTTTACTGTGGTCATTGATGCTGTTTTTCTTGGTTGCAGTCTACTATCTTCGAATGAGTTTACAGGGGAGTTGCCTGAAACGTTTGCTAAGCTCACTGATCTGAAGGATTTGTAAGTGCTTTATTATGTATAACACATGTTTGCTAAGTATAAAAATCAAGATTTGGGTGAAGGAAGAGGAGAAAATTGAGAGAAAAGGAAAAAGTAGAAGAATTTTTTGAAGAATATGAAAAGGCTTAATTGGAAACTGTGCATGAATTCCAAAATTTCTTAAATAAGTGTTTTGAGTTGTAAATTATAAAAATACCCTATGCACTTAATAAATTTTAATCTTCTTATATCTCCCTAACTACACATCCTATATACATGAAAATTTAACCAATGATATAATTTAACATGCAAACAAGAATTACATAAAGAAAATTAACGACTAAAGCGATAAAATGACTAAAATCCCCCTGGATGTATTTTCTAACACTAAGCAATACTTTTCTGGCCTTGAGGCTGGAGTGTACGTACAACCATTTTTCTGTCTAATTCTTTTTGCTTATTTTCTACTAAATGTTTCGTGTGGAAATTGTTCGGCTTGATGAATGAAGTCGAATAAGTGACAACAACTTCACTGGAAAGATACCCGGTTTCATCCAGAATTGGACCAAGCTTCAAAAAGTGTAAGGATCTGCTTTAGGCAAAACAATTGGTTTTTCCTCTTAGGAGTTGTTGCAGTTAACCTGATTGTACTCATTAAACCAATTACAGAGCAATTCAAGCAAGTGGTCTTCGAGGTCCAATTCCTTCCGGAATTTCTCTTCTGACAAAAGTAACTGACATGTAAGGCAGTCTCCTTCTCTTCTCCCCCTCCTTGTCCCCTTTCTTTCTGTAATTTCTCATAGTAAGACCATTACTTGCAGGAGAATTAGTGACATAGATGGACCAGCGTCAGCTTTTCCACCTCTGAGTGAAATGAAAAGCATGAAAACCTTGTAAGTTGTTTATTTCTCTTCCTTTTCTAATGTTTAACAATATTTGTCGAGATTACAGCTAAATACTGAAGTGTTTGAATTTAATTCATGTTGAAGGATACTCAGGAACTGCAATCTTACAGGAAAAATTCCCGACTTTGTTGGTGAGATGATGAAAATGAAAACTTTGTAAGTTATATCTTTTAGTTAAGATTATTAGCCTCATTTTAATATCATCTGGAAAACCTTTAGGTAATAAAATGGAACCTGTTGATTCCCCTTTGTGATTTCTCTTGACAGAGATCTCAGCTTCAACAAGTTGACTGGGCAAATTCCACGTAACTTTGAGAACTTGGTAAAATCTGATTTTATGTAAGTGGCCAAATTTTAGTATTATGCTTTCTTCCTTGAGTGCAAATGATCACTCATTATGACCAAACCTACGTGTTTTTTTAAGGTATCTGACTAGCAATTTGCTGACTGGAACTGTACCAGAATGGATGCAGAGCAAAGGAGATAACATGTATTTCAGCTTCCCAGAACCCTCATGCTAATTGTGGATCTTCATTATATTGCATAATAGCGTTGATGAAGATACTTTCTTTTTACTACGTTATTTATTAAATTCACATGTTGGTTTGCAGTGATCTGTCTTACAATAACTTTGCAATTACGGGGAATTGTCAAGTTAAAAATGTGTAAGATTTACTATGCGGTCATGTTTCTTCTTGTTTTAAGTTCACAGTTACTAAGGATTAAATTATCTTTCAGGAACTTATTTGGCAGCTCTTCTACGGGAAATAACTCGTAAGCTTTCACTTGGCCACCCGGAAAATTGAACAACATATTTTTAAAGATAACAATCAAATTTGCGACTGTTTCACTTGTTTATTTTGGTATTTTATGGTACAGTTTTAATATGCTCTTATAATTTTCTTGACTCTTCCTTTGCCTTTTTTATGCAGAGTTGGACTAGTTCCTTGCTTGAAGAACATTCGTTGTGCAAAAAGTAAGTTATTTACTTTGGATTATTAGCAAGTATCTTTGGGACTCTTTTGTTGCAATTAAATTTTAGGGTTGTAGGACCATGTCTGGCCGTGAGCAAAAGAAATGGAGCTTATGTTAATAGGTGCATGCAATTGGCTTGAAGCTTCTTAAACTCTGTGCTTAGTAGGTTTCTCGTCAATTGATCAATTTGTTCATTTACAAACATTGATAACTCGTTTATATCAAGTATCATAAGCTTCTTTCAAAACTCGGCCTGGATAAACATGTGTTATGCACCTCGCCAATACTACCCAAAAGACCGGCCTGGTAGGTAGTGGAAAACTAAGTACTTAACCCCAAGACCATAACAATACTCCCCCCGTTATGAGCCGATGACCTCGGCGGCCCACTCTAGCGGACACTTTTTGGGTCTACCAGTAATTTTAATCCAGCCTCTAGGTCGCCCCCTCCGGGATTCGAACCCGCAACGTGGTGTCTGCTCTGATACTAAATGTTATGCACCTAGCCAATAATACCCAAAAGACCGGCCTGGTAGGTAGCGGAAAGCCAATTACTTAACCCCAGGATCATAACAATATGCTGACATTATTGCCATTAAAAGAAATATACCTCATCCAAAAAAAGGACTTTATGAAGTCCTTATGGTTATGTCCTATGGATCATTACCATTTTTAATTGCCATAATGACCATTTCTTTTCATTGCATGACATTTCCAAAGCTGTCACCACGGAAAAATTTGCTGTCAATTTATGGCAGTTATAGAAGCGCTCAGAATTTATGAGCTATAACATCTGTTGAAATTATACTAATTACTTGAAATTCTAGTTATTAACACAGGCAGGTTGCACAGCACAAATCTGCAAAAAAAGAAAAGAAAAAGTGACGTTATACAACTGATATGTTTCTTTTATGCTGATCAATGCTTTGAATGTTTGTGTCATATGATGCAAATATTTGTTCATTGAGTTGAATCTACTATTAATTTAATAACTTCAACTGCCTTTAAGTTTGCTAAGATTACATGCTAAGATTAGTTTAGTTTTGCCAACTTTCTGCTTGATATAAATACGCATGGTGGAGAAGAAATCGTAGATCAAGTCAGAGTGAAGTAATCCAATAAACTTCTTAAAGTGGTTTAATTTTTTTTCATTTGTTCATTATTCATGCTGTTTATTTTCCCATCAAACTGAGCTTTTCTTTGCTATCTCTGTGGCAGAACTTTTCTCGTTACATATAAATTGTGGGGGAAAAGAAGTGTCCACTAATGGAGACATATATGAAGCAGATGATCGAAATGGTAGTCCCTCAATATATTTTAGTAGTGGAAATAATAACTGGGCAATTAGCAACACGGGGAACTTTTTGGATGATGATGATGACTTAGACAACTATATTGCGATAGACAACATGAGTCTCCCCAAGAACGACTCTGATTTGTATAGAACAGCTCGTCTTTCTCCTCTATCCCTCACTTATTACGGGTTATGTCTGCTTAATGGAAACTACACTGTTAAACTCCACTTCGCAGAAATAATTTTCAGAAACGATAATACTTTCTCCAGCCTCGGAAGGCGTGTATTTGATGTTTACATTCAGGTAAAGCAATTTACAATTCGACTCTGACGCTCTAGATTTTCTTTTAAAGGATTCAGGCTTAATTGCAGAAAATGTTCCTATAGGGAAAATTGGAGTTGAAGGATTTCAACATCGAAGACGAAGCTGGAGGAGCTAGTAAGGCCATTTTCAAGACTTTTATTGCAGTTGTAACAAGTAACACTCTGGAAATTCGTTTCGTATGGGCTGGAAAAGGGACCACAGCTATACCTGTTAGAGGAACCTATGGTCCTCTCGTTTCAGCTATTTCGGTCAATCCTAGTAAGTTCAATATTTTTCTTTTCTTTTTCATTTTTAAATACTCTATTCCTCTTATATTGCATGTAAGAATGTGCATCGCGTAATTGTTTTTGTTTGGGCAGATTTTGTACCGCCTTCAGAAGATAGCAAGAAAGTATCTGTCATTGCTGTGACCGGAATTGTACTAGGAGGTTTATGCCTGATTTTTGTGGTTTTGGGCGTCCTATGGTGGAAAGGATGTCTGCGTCGAAAGCCCTTGGGGGATCCTGGTAAATTTTCTTTTTGTTGAAGAAAGAAAATAATAATAAAACAGCAGTTATTCATCACGTAATTTTCTGATGATGTTGATCATTGGACAGAGCTGAGAGGTCTGGATTTGCAAACTGGTTCCTTTACCTTAAGACAGATTAAAGCTGCCACTAACAACTTTGATATTGCAAACAAGGTCGGGGAAGGTGGTTTTGGACCTGTTTACAAGGTAATTTCTGCAAGCACCAAAAAAGAATAAGTAGGAACTCGATCAATTAAAGTCAAAACTTATTCTCTTTATGTTTTATCTTGTAGTTTCATTTTTTAAGCATTGCATATCATGCTAATGCAGGGCCTATTATCAGATGGAACTATAATTGCAGTAAAGCAGCTTTCTTCAAAATCAAAACAAGGAAACCGTGAATTTGTGAATGAGATAGGCATGATTTCTGCTCTGCAACACCAAAATCTTGTAAAGCTCTATGGATGTTGTACTGAAGGGAATCAGTTACTTTTAGTTTATGAATATATGGAAAACAACTGCCTTGCACGTGCCCTGTGGGGTAAGCTGAGTGATGATACTTTTTCTGAAAAGTCCTCTGTTCCATTATTTGTATAGGATTAGTAGAGTCAGCCGATGTTTCTATTGTTCTAGACATTTTCCATTTTCATGAATTGCAGGTCCAGAAGAAACACGACTGAAGTTGGACTGGCCAACAAGGTACAGAATATGCACTGGCATAGCAAGAGGTTTAGCTTATCTTCATGAAGAATCCAGGCTGAAAATTGTTCATCGAGACATCAAGACTACTAATGTTCTTCTTGACAAGTCTCTTAACCCTAAGATTTCCGACTTTGGTTTGGCTAAGCTCAATGATGAGGACAATTCTCACATTAGCACTCGGATTGCCGGAACCATGTAAGTTGCTTTACATGTCTTGGTCCTTCCTATTTTTCCATTCCAATTTTTGTTTTTAAAAAATGTTTTAGAGACGAGCATCAGTTACTGACATGTGGTAAACATACCAAAGATGTTTTTCTTGTTCATCACAAAAATCTTGAGCGTTATGACCTCTTTTAACACCATTTAGTACAAATGTTAGCAGGAACAGAGTAAGTTGACACAATCTGAGAGCAACTTAGATTCTTGTGAACAGTTAATGAAATCCAAGTGTTAACTAAATCCGCTAATAATAGAGAACTTTCTACTCCTGCAGTGGATATATGGCGCCCGAATATGCAATGCGAGGTTACCTGACTGACAAGGCAGATGTTTACAGCTTCGGAATTGTTGCTTTGGAGATAGTTAGTGGAAAGAGCAACACAAATTATAGGCCGAAGGAGGATTGTGTTTATCTATTGGATTGGGTAAAATTTATTTCTGCGAGAGCCTCTTTTCATGTAGTTCTCTTTCTAATTTTTCTTAAAAGCCTTCCATATTAGACAAAACCCAATTGATTAATTAAATTTATATTGGACCTTTGGAGTACAAGAGCAAGACGGAGTTTGGTCAGCTCATTGGGGCAGCCTGATTCTGAGTTAGAAATTACTGAATTCCTGCTAAGGAGAACATCAGCACAACCAAGTCACACTACTCACACCACTTAAATTTTTTTTTTATAGGTTTATGTTCTCAAAGAGCGAGGAGATCTGATGGAGCTCATTGATCCAAAGCTAGGATCAGATTTTGATGCTGCAGAGGTTATGGGGATGATTAATGTGGCAATCCAATGCACTAACGCTTCCCCAACACTTCGGCCTATCATGTCTGCAGTGGTGAGCACGCTTGAAGGCCGAACTGCAGTTCAAAAAGTGGTTTCAGACCCAAGTTCCTGCAGTGATGATCCGAGATATAGAGCAATGGTGGAACAGCATCAGCAGAACCACAAACATAGCCAAAGCCAGAGGCAGACGAATAGTATTTCCATTGATGAGCCATGGAGTGCTTCTTCTGTTCCTGGCGCTGATCTCTATCCAGTCAGTCTAGATTCGCAATACTGGAACAACCGAGACTAGAGCTCTGTATATTCTTTCCTCGTTCACACAACCAAATTAGGTATCTAATATTATCTTGTAATGTATCAAAGGATCTTTTATATCATTGTGTTGCAAATGAGGGAAATTGATGCCGACAGTTCCCAGTTTACAAGTGAAAACCCTTCTACAGACACACGCTTCTTCGCTTTCCGCTCTCTTCTGCTAGTGCTCGCTGTCAAAGCTTGGCTAATTTGCAGAAACAGGGGAGTGCAGTTAACCCAGCTGTCGCGACGTCGACGACACCCACGGCATCCAGAGGTGAGATCGGCAGCGGCAACCTTACTTGGGAAGATTGTTGTAAGGTGGAAAGCGAATCGGTTGGATCTTCTCCGAAAGACAAGATAAGCATTTTTTTTCCGGTAGTGCTGAGTATAAGAGAAACCTGTATTTTTTTTTCTAGTCGTTTACATTCCCCCTCAATGGCTTGCTTCGTCAGTAAGTATGCAGTGTTGATGCGTGCTTTCTTGAACCCTTCCGCGTTGCATCCGATCCCCGCCCGTGTCGCTGCTGAGTCCAGTACGAGTCTCTCCGTGTCCCGCCCACATCCGTCCAAGTCGCCCCCGTGTCAAGTCCGAGTCGCCTTCGCGTCCTGTCCGAGTCCCGGCCGTGTCCGGTCCGAGTCACTCCCATGTGGAAAAAGACAAATTTTCATGAAATATTTTGTATAGAAAAAAATACATTTGACCCATATTGACCTTTAATCATGTTACTTATTCAATAGATATTAGAAATACATGTCTCATGCATCAAAGGTTAACATACCCTATTAAAACCATGTCTACAACCGGTGTGCTGACCATTATTCTTTATATTGAACATTCAAATGACTAAGTAGCTAGACGTGGATCCCATACCCACAAAAAAAATGTGATTTTTTTATTTTAATAAAATAAAATATTATAAAATATTGGTTTTAGACCATTGATTCCAACAGCTAAAAGATTTAGTTTCATAAAATTTGAAATAAATATAAGAATACGATTATATATGGACGCTCATTACCGATGATTTCTCTGAGTTTTTGAGTCTTTGCCATGGCCTGGACATGCCCAAGGCACTTATATGGACTTTTGAGTTTTGAGTGTACTGAATGTTTTTCTTGACTACAACTGATCTGATTCCAGCCACAAATACTTCTCTTATATGCTCCAATCACGAATATCGCAAAAATCACGGTTGGCGAGACCATATGAATAGAAGCCAGTTTGGAAAACCGGGGGCGTTAACTATTTTGCCAAATCAAATTCTTTGAGACTTGCCGATGTTTCCAGTCAAAGAATGCCAGTAGTCATGGCAGACTCCTGGACCCAAACCAGTGAAAGTTTCACGATAAAATTTGACCCTGTAACGTTTCGACTTCCAACTGGCAACTTAAGCCGTAGGCGTCTAGCTGCATCTAGTTTCAAGTCCTGCCCCCTTTTCCAGAATTGCCAAAGAATGGAGACCTAACTCGTCTCTTGGTGTGTGGCATTTTAATTTTCAGCACAAGCTCAGCTCCAACTTCCGTCTTTCAAAGAGTTCAGGGATGCTGTTTCCGCGTTTCGTCATTCTGTTTGTTATCCATTTTATTTGCTCTGCGAGGCTCGGAAATGGAGCTACTCAGCGCACTCTCCATCCCGACGAGCGTAAGATATACATATGTGGATTTTTAGCAATCAGATCCTTCCGGTAGTACTGCTTCTGCTTCTCTCTGGGTTATTCTTTTTCAATTAATGAATGCCATGTTCAGATGCTGCGCTCCAAGTAATAGCTAATAAACTGGGAAAGAAGGATTGGAATTTTTCTGTGGATCCTTGCAGCCCATATCCCAATCCCAGTTGGGTTGTTCCTGGCACAAACAAGTTCAACAACAGTACTCTCTCATGCGACTGCACTTCTATAAACGATGGGTTTTGTCATATAACCAGCATGTAAGCTTCCCTAACTCCTCGCTCGGCAGTGGCCTGCGAGAATTGTTCGTCTTTTTTTTTTTCTTTCCTATCTTGCTCTGCTTAGTTACTGCTTATGTCAGCTTCTTCTTCTGATATATCTAATTACTGTGATTTTGGATTTAGATATTTACTGGATTGGGATATCTGTTTTCTAGTTTATATCTTATTGAATATTCAATTGGGTTCTATTGGATCTCGGGTTTTGGATAATATCCAAAATTTTCTGACCATAAATTGTCCAAATTTGGACATTCAGAGTTCTCAGGTCGCAAAATCTTACAGGGTTTCTTCCAGCAGAGCTAGCCAAGCTTCCCTTCCTCCAAGAGTTGTAAATTTACTCGACTCATTCTCGATTATAACATGCAACATTACATTTTGGTTCTCATGGCATATTAGTGTTTCAAATTATATATATTTGTCATATTCAACAGCGATTTAGCTCTCAACTTCGTCAACGGTACAATACCCCAAGAATGGGGGTCCCTGCGACGACTGGTGATCCTGTAAGTTTACTCCTAGCAAGCTTTCCATTAATTTCACCAGAGATCAGAACTAACCTTTGGGATGTTCATACAGATCACTCCATGTGAACCGTGGATCCGGAATGCTGCCAAAAGAAATTGGAAAAATTATTACTTTAGAACATCTGTAAGTCTTTTTTAGGTCTTCGAAAATCTACTTTCAATTGATTAATTACATAAAAAATGAAATAAGATACTTAAATTGAACCCTCAATCAAGAGTCAAAAATATCAATTAAGCAACTAGGTGGCTGATATGTTAGAAACGAAGGGGGAAGGCCACTCCTCCCTCAATGATAGGAACACTATTAATGGAAGGGGACCCTCCCCCTTTGTTGTCAGAGGAGGATGGAGGCCTCTCACCTATCTTGGCTGGGGGATTGGATATGTATTATTTTAATAAATATGTATTATTTTCCTGTAATTGGTCAATAAGACGATTAAGCTTAAATTGTTGACATTTAATCATGAATTGAAAATCTCAGGGGACTTGAAGCAAACGGATTTTCTGGACCTCTTCCTCCTGAGCTCGGTAGTCTGACCAATCTCAGTAAGATGTAAGAAGGAGACATCATTTCAGCTTACTGCACTCCTTCGTCCTTTAATCACTTCTGGTTTCTCGTGAAGACTGTCATTTCCTCTCCGAGACCTGAATCTCTCTCAACCTGGTTTCCATGATTCCCGCTTTTCGATATGGTTTAATATTTTGAGCTATTCGGGATGAGGTATTGTTCTTGAACTTACATATTTTAATCATTGAAACGGGTTTCTTCGGTCGCAGTGAGCTAGGCTCAAACGAGTTCACGGGGGAGTTGCCAGAAACATTCGCGAATCTCTCCAACATGAAGGAATTGTCAGTGGTCTTCCCTTTTTAAATTCGTTTTTTTAGTTCTTTTTATGTACCTGACACTGCCCGCGGAACTTGTGATATTCGATGCCCTGCAGGCGGATAAGTGATAACCACTTTACAGGAAAAATACCCAGCTTCATAACCAGTTGGACCAAGCTTGAGATACTGTAAGAGCTCTGCCTACTTGCTGCTGAACTGAACTGCTAATATTACTGACGTCTGCTGTATTGGGGTTCATGACTCGTTATTTTCTGTGTTCAAATCTCAATTTCACAGGCAGATTGAAGGAAGCGGTCTTGAGGGTCCAATACCGTCCGGCATTTCCAATTTGGCGGAATTAACTGAAATGTAAAAGCAGCGCAATAACTTCTTGTCTTTCTACACTTCTCCCTGTTGAAATAGTTAGAATCTATTTGTGTGGTGCTCCAGGAGAATTAGTGACATAAACGGACCGGCAACAGAAATTCAATTAATGAGGTCCGCGTCAAAGATGATAACACTGTGAGATCATCGCTTCTGGCATCTTCTTTTCTCATGTTTTATAGGTTCAGCAAGTGTGGATAATAATGGAGTGCTCATGTAGTTAATCATAATGCAGGGTCATGAGGAATTGCAATCTTACAGGGAACATCCCGGAGGATTACGAAGGAATGAAGGAGCTGAAACATTTGTATATCTACCTGACCAACTTCTTTCGCCACAAAATAAATGATCTGAAATTCTGAATGACTGCACTGCATGATCTTATCCATGTGCTGTGTCCTCTCAATCTTATGTTTTCTTCAATGTTTGATCTTGGCAGGGACCTCAGCTTCAACCACTTGACAGGCCAGATCCCAGATTCTTTTAGCAGATTGCTACGTTTGGAAAACATGTAACATAAACTAATTTCAGCATTTTTGGTCGTTTCCTTTTCGTTTAATTTCTTCAATAAATCCTGACGATCAGCTATTACAAAAAAAATTTGGGTTAAAACAAAAAGGTACCTAGGCAACAACATGATCACGGGACTGCTGCCGAACTGGATTGATCAGAAAAGAGCTTTCATGTACGTATTGTTTCTTGATTCTCGCTGCTGCCAGTTGTTATGTTTTCAATAAAACTTGCTGGCTAACTGTTCTGTCTCTTTTATATACTGAAAAAATTACTGCGTCGAGCTTCTTTTCCTAAATAATGTATTGCTTCTGTTGGAACCAGTGACCTTTCTTACAATAACTTTCCAAGCACAGTGCCTTGTCCGTTGAACAAACTGTAAGAATGGTTTGCGCACAGCTCTTTTGGTCGAACCTTTCTGTTTCTTATTTCTTACTCGATGACTTTACCATTCTCTGTTCAGGAACATATTTGGATTTGGAAGCTCCTCTACTGGGGACAACAAGTAATTAGCTTCTAATGTTTTTGCTACAATGAAATTTCAGTGATCTCCATTGGTTTTTTACATTTATAATTACATTTTTTTTTTTTTTTTGCAGAACTGAGAATGGTCCGTGCGCGAAGAACTTCGACTGTTCAAAGAGTGAGTATATCAAGTTAAGAAATATATATATGTGCTACAGCAGTTCGGGCTATCAGTAAAACCCTTATATTCCTTAAACTCTAAAGTGTAATCCTATGCATTTTTTAGTTTTTTTTCTTTTTTTGAACCTTCCTTTTGAATAAAACTTTTATTGTATGTGCTAGCTCGTTATTCCTTGCATATTAATTGCGGCGGTGAGGCTGTAGAAATCAACGGGACGAAATATGAAGCAGATCAGGGGAACGGAGATGCTTCATCATTTATACAAAGTGGAGACGGAACGTGGGCAGTCCGAACCACAGGGAACTTTATGTTCGATGAGGAATCCAATAACTTGTACACTGATCGAAACAAGTCGAGACTCTTCATGAAGGACCCTCGGCTGTACCTGACAGCCCGATTCTCTCCTCTTTCTCTCACTTATCATGGATTCTGTCTGGCAAAAGGGAGTTATAATGTTAAACTTCACTTCGCAGAAATAGTTTTCACCAACGATGATACCTATTTCAGCCTCGGAAAGCGTATATTTGACATATATGTTCAGGTGAGGCCATCGTAATCTCTCACACTACATTTAGTTCTAAATTTGTTTAGACCCGTCTCGTTAAAGATTAATTTCCCGACAGGGTAAGCTGGTAAAGAAGGATTTTAATATCGAAGCTGAAGCTGGTGGGGCAGGTAGAGAAAAAGTGCTTAACTTGACTGCAGTTGTAACGAGTAGGACACTGGAGATTCGTCTCATTTGGGCAGGGAAAGGAACGACTGCTGTCCCTGATAGAGGCACCTACGGTCCTGTTATATCAGCTATTTCCGTCCTCCCCGGCCCCGGTATATATCTTCTGTTTCTTCTCTCTCATATGAACCTTTCTGGTTCTCCACTATTCTCATCCCAATAAGAATTGTCAAACAGATATCAAGATTCCTTCGGAGAGAAAAGTATCTGCGGGTGCTATAATCGGAATTGTAATTGGAACTTCGTGTTTTATTTTCCTCTGCTTGGGCGTTCTTTGGTGGCAAGGGTGCCTTAGGAGATCATCCAAAATGGACCAGGGTAATGTAACACTCACAAGAGAGAAAACAGAGAAGAGATGTTTTTGACATATTTTAGGCTAATTTTCTTGCGTGCATCTTCTTGAGCAGAGCTAAGAGGTCTAGACCTGCAAACCGGCTCATTTACCTTGAGACAGATTAAAGCTGCCACGAACAACTTTAATGCTGCAAACAAGATCGGCGAAGGCGGTTTTGGACCTGTTTACAAGGTACTATTCTACATGGCTACCTAGAAAGGAAATTTATTTTTTTGACTGATCGAGTTCTTTCAACAGAAATCATTTACGTTTCATATCTAATGCAGGGTCTTTTATCAGATGGCACTTTAATTGCCGTCAAACAGCTCTCCGCAAAATCTAGACAAGGGAACCGTGAATTCTTAAACGAAATAGGCATGATTTCTGCGCTGCAACACCCAAATCTTGTAAAACTTTATGGGTGTTGTGTGGAAGGGAATCACTTGCTCTTAGTTTATGAATACATGGAAAATAATAGTCTCGCTCATGCTCTCTGGGGTAAGCTCTGTAGTATAAAATCTTTCTTCCAATGGTTTATCGGTATTTGTCATCGCACAGAAATAGCTATCTACTAAAGCATGTTAAACAGTTGCAAAGGTTTTGTCGACTGAATGTTTTACGGATCCCTTTAGTAATCAAGCTGAAACTGGACTGGAGGATCAGGCATAAGATTTGCATTGGAGTAGCGAGGGGTTTGGCCTTTCTCCATGAAGAATCAAAACTGAAAATCGTCCACAGAGACATCAAAGCCACCAACATACTCCTCGACAAAGATCTTAATGCTAAGATTTCTGACTTTGGTTTGGCAAAGCTTGATGAAGAAGAGTACTCCCACATCAGTACAAGAATAGCTGGAACCATGTAAATATTTCCACAATCTCGGTTTCTTTACTTTATTTTATTTTTCTTTCATAGCAAATAAGAGACAAGATTCTGATAATTCCATACTTCAAAGCGTCGATTGCATATCCACTGGTAAAAGGAAGAGAGAGATGGTGAAGGATAAAATAACCTGTGAGAGTATGACAAATCTTCATTTCTATCCCGCAGAGGCTATATGGCACCAGAATATGCTACGAGAGGTTACCTGACGGACAAAGCAGATGTCTACAGCTTTGGGGTCGTGGCATTGGAAATTGTCAGCGGGAGAGGCAATGCAGGTTACGCCTCGAAAGAGGAACAGTTGTATTTAGTGGACGAGGTACTCTTTTTCTTCTTTCTTATCCTCTGGCTAATATGTCGAGAAAGAGTAGCTCATTTTTCTTTTTTGTGTTTTTTATATGAGTACTGCAGGCTTTTATCTTGGAAAGAAGCGGAAATCTCATGGCGTTGGTCGATCCCAATCTTGGATCAGAATTCGACAAAGACGAGGCCATGGCGATGATTAAAGTGGGTCTTCTTTGCACCAATGCTACCTGGAGACTTCGGCCAAGCATGACGGCCGTAGTGAGCATGCTTCAGGGGCAGAGTGCCGCCGAGATACCCGCTTCCCACTTGGACCTTCCCGGTGACGATTTGGAAGCTGAAAGCACGAGTAATCGTTACGGGGATAGTGAGAACGAGAGCCCAAGCCAAAGCGAGACACTCATTACTTCGATGGTTCACTCGGTATCCTCCGCATCTACTTCTGAGCTCCATTCGCTCAACGTTGATTCCGGGTATTGGAATAAAAGACGATGAATTTGTTTTTCCTTGAGATCAAACTTTTCGATGTGAACTACAGATCTGCTTGCTCCCGTGGAGAATCAGGGGACAGGGCTCTCTCTCGATATATATATATATAGATATATATATATATATATATATATATTATATGAATCGGCTTCACCATGTAATGACTTCTGCTGATATTAGGATTATCCAATTTTGGTTTTCAAAATTACCATTTGTCGATCTACCAATAAACAAAAGGCCTTTATCTAGTCAATTCGAAATATGAAAGCCAACACATTTACTTTCTTATAGTGTTGTTTAGCGAGTTGGGACCCAATTTAATGCACAAAATGGATGTCATAACCTAGTGCTAATAAAGTTTGTAACATAATATTTAATTATATTATAATGTATTTCATAATTTTTAGAATATTACGCAATTAATTTTGTATTTATTTTCATATTATGTTCGACAATTGGTACAAAGTATGCTCATTTATTTACATTATGCACAATTTGTACTTTTATTATGTTCGTATTATGGTAATCTTAGTTTCACATTATTCTCAAATTATGCTTATGTTTGATTTAGTAATGTTCATGATATTATTCCCTAAATCTGAATGCTCCCCTCTCATATTAAAATGATATTTGATTAACATAATTTTTTAACTTTAGTTAGGGTATTTAATTTTTTTTTAATTTCAAAACACTTTTCACGTGAACGTTTATATCTTTTTATTTAAAAATGAAGATAAACGTTTTTCCACCATACGAATAATAAAAAAAAGTTGTTTAATTAGGGCATTTACGAAAAAATGAGACTTTTAAGCCCTTATTTATAATTTTTACAATTTAATAGTTTTTTTATGAGCCCTTATTTATGGGCTGGGTCAGGGATGGGGTTGGTTTTGGGAAACTCTTGTCCAACTCGACCCTTAACCATGCATATAAAGAAAAATAGAATAAAAAAAAAAAAAACATTTTTGTACCGACAATATAGTGACAACAACGGGGGAATCCGGTGTTTCGCAGCCAAAGTAGGTCTTGTCTACTTTCAATGAATGTGACTCTGATTGGATGCTTACGTTGAGAGGGGGCTTCAGCAGCCCACGTGACTCTGAGTCCATATCTAAGGCCATCTTAACTAGACTACGATTGAATGATCCGAACAGCAGGCAGAAACACTATTCACTTGTCGTTGCTTCTGCGAGAGAAATGTCAAAGAAAGGATTAATGCGAGGTGGCGACGTGAGAATGAGAGATGGAAGGAAAGAGAGACTACGGATCTGGAGCTTATCACCACTTCCAGGAAAAAATATCTCTTTAAATTCCACAAATATCTCGGAACCATATGAATAGGTGAAAGTTTGGAAATCCAGCGGCGTAAAAAACTGTTCTAGTCTATTAAGTGGGCAGCCATAGAATTTTCAAACCGGGAACGCTTATTTATTGCTTCAGCATAGTGGATGCCGAGGTCTAATGCACAGTGAGAGTCTGAGAAGGAAGGGAAGAGCGTTACAGTTCAAGGAAATAGCAATGGTTTCCAGAGGTGAGAAGAGCTCAATCTTCTCGCCGGTTCAGAACCAGCTCCCAGGGCTTTGAAGACGCAAGTCCCCAAACCTGTCCCTTTTTTTTTTTTTTTTCCAGACTTGTCGAAGAATGGAGATCTAAGTCGGCTCTTTTGTGTGGCATTTTTCAGCACGAACTCAGCTCCAAATTGCAACTTCCAGGCTGATCAGGGATGTTTCTGTTTCCGCGTTCCGTCGTTCTTTTGTTTATCCATTTTATTTGCTTTGCGATGCTCGGAAATGGAACTAACGGTCAGCGCACTCTCCATCCCGACGAGTGTAAGATATACACACTCGTCAGTCGCCTTTGAATTTTTAGCAATCAGATCCTTCCGGTAGTACTGCTTCTGCTTCTCTATCGGTTATTCATTTTCAATTAATAAATGCCATGTTCAGATGCTGCGCTCCAAGTAATAGCTAATAAACTGGGAAAGAAGGACTGGAATTTTGCTGTGGATCCTTGCAGCCTACCTCCCAATCCCAGCTGGATTGTTCCTGGCACAACCAAGTACAACAACAGTACTGTCTCATGCGACTGCACTTCCATAAACGATGGGTTTTGTCATATAACCGGCATGTAAGCTTCCCGATGTCTTATATAAGTCTCCCTTTTTTTTTTTTTTTTTTTTTTTTTGGGCAAATCTCATTAGGATTTGAGAGTATGTTATAGATATAAACCACAAAAAAAAAAAAAAGGTTAAAAATCATTTGAATCGTAAAATAATGCATTTGAGTTTTTGTTTTTGTTTGTATTAAATCCGATGCTAACTTCACATTGCCCAAATGTATACATGCAGAGTTCTCAAAGCGCAAAATCTTAATGGGTTTCTTCCACGAGAGTTGGTCAAGCTTCCCTTCATCAAAGAGCTGTATGATACTTTTTGGGTTCTTGATTCTTTATCTCTATATTTTCTCTATAGAGCTACTTTTCTTCATAGAACGCTAAAATAGATTCTTTATCTGCTGTCACGCGTCACAGTGATTTAAGTCGCAACTTCCTCAACGATACAATACCCCAAGAATGGGGCTCCCTCCGTCAACTGGTCAAGTTGTAAGTTCATCCTCCCTACTTTCCATTAACTTCATCAAAGATCGAAACTAACCTGTGGGCTGTTATTACAGATCACTCTTGGCAAACCGTTTATCAGGAAGAGTGCCAAAAGAAATTGGAAATATTAGTACTCTGGAAGAGATGTAAGATTTTTTTTTTCCCTTTTGCCAAAAAAAAAATTATTTGCATAGGAGGCCCGTCCTCTGGAAGAGCTGTAAAATTTTATTTTCATTTCAGTATTGACGTATAATGAAATGAAAATCTCAGGGTACTTGAAGCAAACAGATTTTCTGGACCTCTTCCTCTGGAGCTCGGGAACCTGTCCAGTCTCATTAAGATGTGAGAGTCATACTTTTCTGCTCATTGGACTCGTTCATCTATTACTGTATTATAGATATCTTCTCGTCAAGCAAAGCCCGTCTGCTGGTTTCACGGGTTACCCTGTCTGAGACTTGTTACCAGCATTTCAATATGCATTAGATCCTGAGGCGTTTGACAGGGGCCATTGTTCTTGAAATAACTTATTTTGATCATTAAAACGGGTTTCTTCGGCTGCAGTCATCTACTCTCGAATGAGTTCACTGGGGAGTTGCCAGCAACCCTTGCACAGCTGTCCAATTTGACAGATTTGTAAGTGCCCTGCTCTTTCAATTTTTTTTTGTTTTTCATTTTGTTTTACGAGCCTGACTGTGCGTGCGGAACTTTGAAATTTGATGCATTCCAGCCGGATAAGTGACAACCAGTTTACAGGAACGATACCCAGCTTCATAACCAGTTGGACCAAGCTTCAGAAGCTGTAAGAGCTCTGTACCTACGTGCTACTGAACCGAAAGTGCTAATATTAGCTGATGTCTACTTTCATGAAGTTATGAGCAATCGTCATTTTGTAAAACTTGCTCATGTCACTGTGACTTATTATTTCTGTGTTCAAATCTCAATTTCACAGACAGATTGAAGGAAGCGGTCTTGAGGGTCCAATACCGTCCGGCATTTCCAAATTGGCGGAATTAACTGAAATGTAAAAGCAGCGCAATTACTTTTACTTCTTGTCTTTCTACTCATCTCCCAGTTGAAATAGCTAGAATCTATTTGTGTGGTGCTCCAGGAAAATTAGTGACATAAACGGACCGGCAACAGAAATTCCATTAATGAGTTCCGCGTCAAAGATGACAACACTGTGAGATCATCGCTTCTGGCATCTTCTTTTCTCATGTTTTATAGGTTCAGCAAGTGTGAATAATAATGGGGTGCTCATGTAGTCAATCATAATGCAGGATCATAAGGAATTGCAATCTTACAGGGAACATCCCGGAGGATGATTACGAAGGAATGAAGGAGCTGAAACATTTGTATATCTACCTGACCAACTTCTTTCGCCACAAAATAAATGATCTGAAATTCTGAATGACTGCACTGCATGATCTTATCCATGTGCTCAATCTTACGTTCCATATGTTTTCTTCAATGTTTGATCTTGGCAGGGACCTCAGCTTCAACCACTTGACGGGCCCGATCCCAGATTCTTTTAGCAGATTGCTACGTTTGGAAAACATGTAACATAAACTAATTTCAGCATTTTTGGTCGTTTCCTTTTCGTTAATTTCTTCAATAAATCCTGACTATCATCTATTGAAAACAAACTTGGGTTAAAAAAAAAAAAGGTACCTAAGCAACAACATGATCACGGGACCGCTGCCGAACTGGATAGACCAGAAAAGAGCTTCCATGTACGTGCTGTTTCTGGATTCTCGCTGCTGCCAGTCGTTATGTTTTCATTAAAACTTGCTGGCTAACTGTTCTCTCTTGTATATACTGAAAAAATTACTGCGTCAAGCTTCTTTTCCTAAACAATGTATTGTTTCTGTTGGAACCAGTGACCTTTCTTACAATAACTTTCCAAGCACAGAGCCTTGTCCGTCTAACCGACTGTAAGAATAGTTTGCGCACGTTCAGTTCTGTTCGTCGAACCTTTCTGTTTCTTATTTCTTACTAGATGACTTTACCATTCTCTGTTCAGGAACATATTTGGACTTGGAAGCTCCTCTGCTGGGGACACCAAGTAATTAGCTTCTAATTTTTTGCTACAACGAAATTTCAGTGATCTCCATTGGTTTTTTACATTTATAATTACATTTTTTTTTTTTTGTTTGCAGAACTGAGAATGGGCCGTGCTCGAAGAACTTCGACTGTTCAAAGAGTGAGTATATCAAGTTAAGAAATATATATATGTGCTACAGCAGTTCGAGCTATCAGCACAACCCTTATATTCCTTAAACTCTAAAGTGTAATCCTATGCATTTTTGAGTTTTTTTTTTTTTTTTTAAACCTTGCTTTTGAATAAAACTTTTATTGTATGTGCTAGCTCGTTATTCCTTGCATATTAATTGCGGCGGTGAGGCTGTAGAAATCAACGGGACGAAATATGAAGCAGATCAGGGGAACGGAGACGCTTCATCATTTATACAAAGTAGAGACGGAACGTGGGCAGTCCGAACCACAGGGGAATTTCTGAACGATGAGGAATCCAATAACTTGTACACTGATCGAAACAAGTCGACACTCTTCATGAAGGACCCTCTGCTGTACATGACAGCCCGATTCTCTCCTCTTTCCCTCACTTATCATGGATTCTGTCTGGCAAAAGGAAGTTATAATGTTACACTTCATTTCGCAGAAATAGTTTTCACCAACGATGATACCTATCGCAGCCTCGGAAAGCGTATATTTGACATATATGTTCAGGTGAGACCATCGTAATCTCTCAGTACATTTAGTTCTAAATTTGTTTAGACCCGTCGCGCTAAAGATTAATTTCCCGACAGGGTAAGCTGGTAAAGAAGGATTTTAATATCGAAGCTGAAGCTGGTGGGGCAGGTAGAGAAAAAGTGCTTAACTTGACTGCAGTTGTAACGAGTAGGACACTGGAGATTCGTCTCATTTGGGCAGGAAAAGGAACTACTGGTATCCCTGATAGAGGCACCTACGGTCCTGTTATATCAGCTATTTCCGTCCTCTCCGGCCCCGGTATGTATCTTCTTCTTCTTCTTCTCTCTCCTATGAACCTTTCAGGTTCTTCACTATTCTCGTACCATAAGAATTATTTGTTGTTCTATTTTCTCAAACAGATATCAAGATTCCTTCGGAGAGAAAAGTATCTGCGGGTGCTATAATCGGAATTGTAATTGGAACTTCATGTTTTATTTTCTTCTGCTTGGGCGTTCTTTGGTGGCGAGGCTGCCTTAGGAGATCATCCAAAATGGACCTGGGTAATGTAACACTCACGAGAGAGAAAACAGAGAAGAGATGTTTTGACATATTTTAGGCTAATTTTCTTGCGTGCATCTTCTTGAGCAGAGCTAAGAGGTCTAGACCTGCAAACCGGCTCATTTACCTTGAGACAGATTAAAGCTGCCACGAACAACTTTAATGCTGCAAACAAGATTGGCGAAGGCGGCTTTGGACCCGTTTACAAGGTACTATTCTACATGGCTACCTAGAAAGGAAATTTATTTTTTTGACTGATCAAGTTCTTTCAACAGAAATCATTTACGTTTCATATCTAATGCAGGGTCTATTATCAGATGGCACTGCAATTGCCGTCAAACAGCTCTCCGCAAAATCTAGACAAGGGAACCGTGAATTCTTAAACGAAATAGGCATGATTTCTGCGCTGCAACACCCAAATCTTGTAAAACTTTATGGGTGTTGTGTGGAAGGGAATCACTTGCTCCTAATTTATGAATACATGGAAAATAATAGTCTCGCTCATGCTTTCTGGGGTAAGCTCTGTAGTATAAAATCTTTCTTCCAATGGTTTATCGGTATTTCTCATCTCACAGAAATAGCTCTCTACTAAAGCATGTTAAACAGTTGCAAAGGTTTTGTCGACTGAATGTTTTATGGATCCCTTTAGAAACCAAGCTGAAACTGGACTGGAGGATCAGGCATCAGATTTGCATTGGAGTAGCAAGGGGTTTGGCCTTTCTCCATGAAGAATCAAAACTGAAAATCGTCCACAGAGACATCAAAGCCACCAACATACTCCTCGACAAAGATCTTAATGCTAAGATTTCTGACTTTGGTTTGGCAAAGCTTGATGAAGAAGAGTACTCCCACATCAGTACAAGAATAGCTGGAACCATGTAAATATTTCCACAATCTCGGTCTCTTTACTTTTTTTTTTTTTTTCTTTTATAGCAAATAAGAGACAAGTTTCTGATAACTTCATACTTCAAAGCGTCGATTGCATATCCACTGGTAAAAGGAAGAGAGAGATGGTGAAGGATACAATAACCTGTGAGAGTATGACAAATCTTCATTCCCATCCCGCAGAGGCTATATGGCACCAGAATATGCTACGAGAGGTTACCTGACGGACAAAGCAGATGTCTACAGCTTTGGGGTCGTGGCATTGGAAATTGTCAGCGGGAGAGGCAATGCAGGTCACTCCTTGAAAGAGGAACAGTTGTATTTAGTGGACGAGGTACTCAAGACCTTTTTCATCTTTCTTCTCCTCTGGCTAATATCTCGAGAAAGTGGAGCTCATTTTTCTTTCCGAGTACTGCAGGCTTTTATCTTGGAAAGGAGCGGAAATCTCTTGGCGTTGGTCGATCCCAGTCTTGGATCAGAATTCGACAAAGACGAGGCCATGGCGATGATTAAAGTGGGTCTTCTTTGCACAAATGCTACCTGGAGGCTTCGGCCAAGCATGACGGCCGTAGTGAGCATGCTTCAGGGGCAGAGTGCCACTGAGATACCCACTTCCAAAGTGAACCTTCCCGGTGACGATTTGGAAGCTGAAAGCACAAGTAAACGTTACGGAGATAGTGGGAACAAGAGTCCAAGCCAAAGCGACACACTCATTACTAATTCGATGGTTCTTTCAGAATCCTCCACATCTGCTATGGATCTCTATCCGCTCAAGGTGGATTCCGAGTACTGGAATAAAAGGGCACAGTGAACTCCGTCTTTCTTTCTAGAGATCAAACATTTCGATTGCGACTATATAGAGAACATATGGTGAAAACAGGGGACTGGGCACTTGTCTCTGGATCTCTATATATGAAAACGGATTAAGAAGCTAGGAACTTCAGTAGTCCACTTCTGCCAAGATTAAAAATTGACAATTACTTCTTCTATATTTGTAATTTGATGGCTTTTGTGCAAAAGAAATCTTCTCCATGTTCTTATGGAACTGGTATGATATATTGGACCTATTTGTTTGTAATAAAGCGCGACCCGAAGAAATGACTTTTTTTATGATTTTGTGAAAAGGCCTTCATTGAGCTTTCAGTCATTTAGTTAATGACTCCCATCTGCTTAGCTCTTGCCATCGGGACAAGGTTTTCAACTGTGAAGAAATTGATCATACCTTCGCCAATTGTCCTCCGAATCTGGTTCCTCGACAGGGTGAAGCGCGCCCCCGTTGCAGGTCGTTCGTCTTTTTCTGAATTCTGATTTCCCCTCATTCACAAAGAAATCTCTCACCGACGTCCATTTCCCCAACAATAATTCTCCAGCACCGGCTGCACACTCTCTTTAACTAGGGAGAGAGGGAATTGAGGAGTTTTCACAATGAAGGGTTTTAGAAGCGGCGACATCCTCACGTCTCCTCTTTTCGTGAAGCTCTTCGCATTAGTTCTCATCGGTTTCGCTTTCTTCTACCTCGGCAAACACTGGTCTGAGTCGGATGGGTTCGATCAGCTCCTCTACTTCTCCAGACAGACTGATTTGCCCTCTATCGACCCTTCCCCGAATGTGAGCAAGAATTTCGATATCTCCTCGCTCATTACTCCCCACGACTCTCAAACGGCCCCCGTTGCGGACCGTTCGTTGCCGCCTTCGCCCGCTGATCCGCCCCCAGCGTCGCCTCCTCCGGCGTCCAAGCCTCCTCCTCTACCCCCGCCCCCACCGCCGCCCATTTCCCTACTTGGTATCGTTGATGAGAATGGGACGATGAGAGAGGATTTTGTTCTTGACGGGTACGACTCCGATCTGGCTAGTGACACTTTTGGAGATGAGAATGACAACTCCAGTCCAGCGTCAGTCGGTTCGAATTCCGGTGGCAGGTTCAAGCTTAAGAAATTCCCTATCTGTCCCAATAGTATGAGAGAGTATATTCCATGCTTGGATAATGTTGAAGCGATTCAGAAACTGAAGTCCACGGAGAAGGGGGAGAAATTCGAGCGGCACTGTCCCGAGCAAGGAAAGGGATTGGACTGCTTGGTTCCGGCGCCTAAGGACTACAAGCAGCCTATCCCTTGGCCTAGAAGCAGAGATGAGGTCGCTCCATTCCCTCATGTATTCATTTCTTTTAAACTAAGTATTATCATTGACCGTGCGCAGGTGATTCATCGGATATCCAAATGCAAGGTGATAACTACTCAAATGAAATTTTACTGTGTAAAAACTTGTGATCTTCTACTGCTTCGAGAAAAATAGAGCATTTAGGCTTGGTGTCCGTTCTTGGTGCTTATAAAGTGGAAAATTGGGAAGAAAAATGAAGTTGCTATTCAAGTTCCAAATTTTCTTAAACTGCGGAATACCTTCTGATTGAATAAAACAATTAAAATCATTTAAAAAGTTATAAATTCTTGAAGGTTTTGAAAATTTATGGTTTATTGTTTCTTTTTGTTTCATTCTTAATCCCTGACGTTCTACATTGTACAAGTATGAGCATTTTTCTTAAAGGAAGTATGATCATGTCGATATGCAGATTTGGTTTTTATTTTACTTTAGCATCCTTTTTAAAACAATTCAGTACCATCGCAGATTTGGTTCAACAATGTTCCACATCCTCGTTTGGTTGAAGACAAAGGAGGACAGAACTGGATTACTAGAGTTAAAGATAAGTTTAAATTTCCTGGAGGTGGAACTCAATTCATACACGGGGCAGATCAATATATAGACCAAATTTCACAGGTCTCTTGCTTCTTAAAACTGAAACTATTATTAAACTAGAATGCTGTTATCTTTACTTTGGCAGCTTTATTTTTTTGTCTGATTTCAAATATGCAGATGGTTCCAGATATTGCCTTTGGTCGTCGAACAAGAGTTGTGCTGGATGTTGGATGTGGGGTGGCAAGCTTTGGAGCATTCCTGCTTTCACGGAAAGTAGCTCCATTGTCTATAGCACCAAAAGATGTTCATGAGAACCAGATCCAATTTGCTCTTGAACGTGGTGTCCCAGCTATGATTGCTGCATTTGCTACACATCGTTTGTTATACCCAAGCCAGGCTTTTGACTTGATACATTGTTCAAGGTGTCGAATTAATTGGACCCGTGATGGTATATACCCTGTTGATTTTTTCTGACACCAAATTCTTTGGCTTATGGTAACTCTGGTCTGATGATAGTGTTGGATTTCATTTTGTTTTAATTCCTGTGGCAAAGATGGGATATTGCTTCTAGAGGTTAACAGGATGCTGAGAGCTGGAGGATATTTTGCTTGGGCAGCTCAGCCTGTTTATAAACATGAGGAGGCACAGCAAGAAGCATGGAAGGGTTGTCCCTTCAAGCCCCTTTTTTTACTTGCCTCAGAGCTCTCACTTTGGCGTGATTTTGGTGTATGCTGAGTTTATACGCCAGGGACACCTGGCATGGTTTTGTCTATTTGTAGAAATGGAAGACCTTACAAATCGTATGTGCTGGAAGCTTGTAAACAAGGATGGATATCTTGCTATTTGGAAGAAGCCTTTGGACAACAATTGCTATCTGAGCCGAGATGCTGGGATTAGACCTCCGTTATGTGAATCAGATGATGACCCTGATAATGTTTGGTATGATTTTTTACTCTTGCTAGTGCTTCAGCTTTAATAAGCAGATGCATTAAGCAGATCAGATCTGTTAAAAAGGAATTGCTTTGACAGATGCGATGTCTTATCACCATCAGCCAACCAGCAGCTAGATACTTGTTTAGCTTTTTTAGTTCTATAGTCTTCCTCACATGCATAACTTTTCAATATCTCGTAGTTTGCTTCAGTCTAGTTGGTACATGGAATGGTTTTGTTATCTTTGACATGGTACATGGTAGATCAACCTCTTTCGTTCATCTTCTACATCATAATCTCGTTTTACCTTCAGTTATCAATTTTTTTGCAGTGAATTAGTGAATGTCAATATGCATTCATGTATGAGCTGCTTTATAGGACAATGCTGAAGTATATACTCTTCCATGTGCAAAACAACTATCATAAGGAAATATTATTTAGCTACCTTCCACATCAGCATGCCTGACTCTCTTTTAAATCTTAGCATTCACCAAAAATCAGAGGTTTGTTTTCTTCCTTCTTCAGGTATGTTGATCTCAAGCCGTGCATTACTCGACTGCCTGAGAATAGATTGGGAGCAAATCTTATGAAGTGGCCTGAGCGTCTTCATTACCCACCAGATAGGCTTCAGACTGTTGAGATGGATGCGTACATGGCAAAAAAGGAGCTTTTTAAGGCAGAATCAAAATTCTGGAATGATATAGTGGGGAGCTATATTCGTGCTTATCATTGGAAAAAATTGAGATTGCGAAATGTCATGGACATGAGGGCTAGTTTTGGAGGGTAAGGTTAAGTGTTTGTTAATCTTTATGATGGATGAAAACAAGTTGGTTAGCATTTCTTCTGTTTGGTATCATGTGAAATGTTTTATCGTGCTTGTTTCTTGATTTCATCTAGTTATTCATTCTGATAGCCATCTTCTCTGTTAGGGTCTTGTACCACGTTTTTTAATGATTTTTGGTACAGATATGCTTACATCCTGGCAGAAGTACTGACTAACGAAATTTTAGTCGAAAATAAAATTGTATGGTTTTGGGGTTGCCATACAATTTGGTCTAAATGAGCATTTATATGGTACATTTGTTGGTTCTTCTATAGATATATACTCTTTTAAATCAGAATATCGTTTTTTCATCATTATCAAAGCATTGCCCTACCACATTTCTTAATTAAAAAAAAAAAATGAAGCTTTGCTCCTCTGTGCATATCCTTTCCCCATTCAATCTTATACCAGATGTATTTATGGCCTTGCTGTAACCTTTTTTGTCCTACCAATTGAAAGCAACAGAACCTTTCACAGTTCATTCTGTTGATTGGTTCCGTCACCTTTCTATAAGAGTAACAGTTTGTATATTGAAAATAGTGAGTTCAGTGGCAAATGCATCCATTTGCTTACATTCTTTGGTCTGCTATGGATAAGGATGTCTCTACACATTGATATATGTGGACAGCAGGAAGTACTCGTAGCTAAACGCTCAAGGTTCTAGATAAGTTAAAGAAAACCACTTCATAGCTCAGAACCTTATATAAATTAACATTAGAACTCTTTGTAGCATGATTAGTGTTAGCTTGTATTTACTGCATTATGTTGCTCAGAACCTTATATAAATTAACATTAGAACTCTTTGTAGCATGATTAGTGTTAGCTTGTATTTACTGCATTATTGATATAACTTCCATGCTGCGAACAATTTTGGCATTTCTTTTTTCATTTTGAATGAGTGAGGCTTTAATGACAGGTTTGCAGTGGCAATTATTGATCTAGATATTAATTCTTGGGTGATGAATGTTGTTCCTACCAGCGGGCACAACACCCTGCCTGTAATATATGACCGTGGTCTGCTGGGAGTGCTCCATGATTGGTATATTCTGTTCTACATTCTGGTTTTGGATGTCAAATAAAATTTACTTATTGTTTGTTTCCTGGCCAAGTGACCTCATGAAACTATCTATGAGCTCCTGAAACTCTCTACTGGCTCATACGTTTTTAAAATGGAAGCTAATTACTCTTATATACCAGCAAAAAGCATATTTGCAAAAGTGCCAGCTTTTCTCTAGCAAATCATTGTTTACAAATATCATCTGAAAAATTGTTGAGTTAGATTTTTTTATTTGGTTGGATTTTATTATTTTTTTTGGCTTTGTCTACTAGTTTAATGTAGATGAATTTCATCAAGTTTTCCTACAATATTGTCATAATATGAGCTAAATTTCTTTCTCTAGGTGCGAGCCTTTTGATACGTACCCAAGAACTTATGATTTATTGCATGCATCCGGCCTTTTCTCTATCGAACAAAAGAGGTGAGCTCTACAGGTCTTACCCCATTTATTAAACATTGTTCAGTTTTCTTAGAGCTCGTTCCATTCATTATATGTCAGTTAAATATTCTGTGACCTCTGTCAAGGAAGAAATTCTCCTTACCTCTCACATATTGTTGGATAGAATCTTTAATTTTAAGAGAATGTTCCTTAAATTCTTGCTTGTTCTACTGGTGTTATCATCCAGGTGTAACATCACATCTATCCTGCTTGAGATGAATCGAATACTTAGACCTGGTGGGCGGGCTTACATTCGTGACTCGAAATCTGTCATTGAAGACATCTATGGGATTACTAATGCCATGGGATGGAGGTCTACAGTCCAAGACACATCTGAAGGCCCCTATGCTAGCCGAAGAGTGTTGAGGTGTGACAAACCATAGGGAGTATGAATTGGTTGTACCAAAAAGGATATCCTAGTCATGCTGTTCTTGCTGTAAAAAAATGTAGTTTAGGGGCAAGTGAAGAGACAAGTACCTCACCATAATGCCATTGCCAGCACCCCAGTGTAGTAAAAAACCTAAATGGCCCAAGGAAGTGCAGCTCACATGCTTACGAGGGAGATAGTTTTTCTCTTTTTTCGTATATCTTGAAAAAAGCAGAATTCTTATTTTGTTCATTCTTGTTGCATCTTCATGTTATTGTCAATGTTGAGGCTTCAAAATGCTATTCTCAAGGTCTCGGTGTTCTTCTCTCTTACATCAACCTGAATTTATTCAAATACTGTTCATTTTATGATAGTAGTGGCTATGTAACGGAGATGAATTTGAGCACACTAGAACACATTTTTTGTCTCGCTTCACACCGAGGGGTTTTACAGAGAAGGGAGAATGGATTTGCCCTCTACTGGTAAAAAGCAAATAACAGTTCAGGGCCAGGCTATAGTGTAGTATACAAGTAAAATCACGTCTCACTGTCCACTCCCCGTGCCAATTTTCCCAACCTCATAGCTTAATCTCCATGGAGTTGACGAGTACCTTTGAGTGCTCCGGGGCGGAGGGCTCTCAAGTAGTCCTCCACCACGGCCTTCCGGAATAAAGCAGGCTTCCCTGCGCCGATCAGACTTGCTGCCGGCCCGTTCTCCGCTTTCGGTTTGGGGCTGTAAAAAGTGGCCACAGGGAGCCGCACCTGGACTGAATTCGCTGTTACCCTGTGTCCCACGCTCTCATATATCGCGTTCGTTATAATCTGCTAAAACCAATGGAGAAAACTTTGAGAGTCTTGAGGATGGAGAAAACCTTCTAATCCTTATCTTATCTTTAATGAGCCTGCGTTGCAAACGCTGCAGAAGTTTGAGCTACAACGGAACCCAAATCTCCTCCAACTACTGGGCAACATTGACGAGGAGCACACAAGATCAAACGTACAACAAAGCTGAACAGCCACACTGCAGAGCTATGTCCATCAAAGATACAGAAGCATATTGAAGGAAAATCAGTGAAATCTTTGGGAAAAGGTGACCTGTATTGAGAGAGATATGAGTCGGGATGATAGTACTAATTCGGATTAAAGTGGCATTTTGGTTGGCTTATTCTTTGAAAAGCTTCTCCGGAAAGAAGTGGAGTTAAATTACTGGATCTATATACATCATGTAGCGTGCAGTACAATTTGCAAAACATCATATTTTCAAGATATATTAACAACTTAGATGTGGCAAAATTATTTATTATTATATTTTAATAAAAAAATATTTTAGGTTGTATTTGACATGTAAAATTGTAGGTTTTTTATATTAAATATTTGAATCAGTTATATTTGTTTTATTTTTATTTTTACTATTATGCTATTTATGTAGCACATTGGACAATGATTCTATTATATTTGATTACTAGTTTAAGAGTGAGAATTAAAACACTGTAAAAATGAACAATTTGATTAACTATTTTGATATTATAAAAATAAATATTTATTTTATTGTTTTTTTTACATAATTAATTAATTAATTAATCTTAATTAAAATTTAAAATTATTTATTAATTCATCACAAGTTAAAATTTATCTTAGTTTATTAATAAAAATTTAAGTATAACTATCTTATAAGAGTTAATAAACTAATTTATATAATAAAATATCTTTTTATATAAATTAATGATGGTTAATATTATAAATAATCACTAGTTTAGGAGTGAGAATTTAAACATTGTAAAAATAAAAATTTGATTAAATATTTTGATATAAAAGTAAGTAATTGTTTAATTATTTTATTTCTATATAATTAATTAATTAATTAATCTTAATTAAAATTTTAATTATTTATTCATTCATCACAAGTTAAAATCTATTTTAGTTTATTAATAAAAAAATTTAAGTAGAACTATCTTATAAGATTTAATAGACTAATTTTATATAAATTAACGATGGTTAATACTATATTTATTCACTAGTTTAAGAGTGACAATTTAAATGCTACAAAAATAATAATTTGATTAAATTTTTTTATATTATAAAAGTAAGCATATGTTTAACTATTTTATTTTTATATATTTAATTAATTAAATAATATTAATTCAATTTTTATTTATTTATTAATTCATCACAAGTTAAATTTTATAGTAGTTTATTAATAAAAAAAAGTTAAGTACAACTATCTTATAAGATTTGATAGACTAATTTTATATAATAAAAAATATTTTTTAGATAAATTAATTATGGTTAATAATATATTTAATCACTAGTTTAAGAGTGAGAATTTAAACATTGCAAAAATAATAATTTTATTAACTATTTTGATATTATAAAAGTCAAAGTAAGTATTTTTTAATTATTTTATTTTTATATAATTAATTAATTAATTAACCTTAATACAATTTTTTAATTATCTATTAATTTATGACAAGTTAAAATCTATCTTTTAGTTTCTTAATAAAAAAATTAAGTAAAAGTTATTAAAGTTAAATCTATCAGAATATTTAATTAATAAAAAATTCTCAACACTTTACACAGCACTTTGGATCGAACACACTAACACAAAAAATTACTTTCTACTATATTTTTTATTATGCATATTAACAAAAAAATAATAATTCACTCTCACTTTCCGTTGCACTTTGAAAGTGGAATAACCCCGAGATCTATGTTGATCTATGTCACTTCTACTCAAGTAGTCCTCCTCCACCACCACCTTTCCGAACAAAGCAGGCTTCTCAACGCTGATCAGACTTGCTGCCGGCTTGATCTCCGCCTCAGGACGGGTGCTAATTATATTTCTTAGTGTTATAAGAATGAGAATGGTTAAATGGACCCGAACTGGACCACACCTAAACTTAGTAATGGAGGTCCTGAAAGAAACCCCATTCCGTGTGCAGTATTTCTAACTCATCAACCAGGAATTCGCCGCGCAGCAGTTTCTGCCTGTCGATTATCGGAATCACGAATGCAGAAATTCCTTCGGCAGCTGGCGGTTCCTGATCAGGGTGTAAGTATCGACGAGGAACCGTGGCGAGATTGGTTCTTTGGCCATCTCCTGCACACTGGGTACCGGCAGTGAACCTCTTAGACTTAGCTCAGGCAACTCCATTGATTCCGGCTACAAAATTACACCGTTCTCTGCTCTCTCTACCCCACGAATGACTTCCTCAGCAATTGGCCGTTGGGAGGAGGGGGGAAGTAAGCTGTGCCCGGGCTTCTCCACATTTTTCTGTATATTGATCCTTGCTCAGTAACTTAACAAGACAAGGTGACGAACTGCTTTATTTTTCAAGTTGGGATTAATAGGATAAATCCTGGCCCCCTAGTTCAGGCGACGGCGGCGGGTGAGGCTGAGGATGGATGACATAAGACAAAATTACCCTTCCCCCTCTACTTAAAACACCATTGGTGCAATGACCATTCATGTCGGTTGCAATCAGGACCTCTCAATCAGTAATTAAAATTGAACCAGAATAGTTGGTAGCAAATTTATGACATAACGACTTCTCCTTCAAATTGGTCGATAATCGCATTCATCATGAATTGGACTAGAAATAGGGATTTGACAATTCGTTTGCGTTTCTACTGTTTGTAATTGGGAGAAGAAAAAACCTTTTAACTATTTGCAGATATTTGATAGAGGAGATTGTTAACTATTGATCATTAAAGACAATACCAGTAGCCATTTATTGGTGACATTTATGACACTTGGAAGAGAGGGAGAGGATAAAAAAAAAGAGTCAATTCAGAGTAAAAGCGAGCTAAAGCTCAAAGTTTGATGCAAGACTGGTTTCAAACTACCCCTGCCAATTCCCCTCTTGGGTGGTCATCCAGCAATCTTCGTCGAGTTGATCAGTGCTTTCCCTTGGATTTCTGCAGAGTAAGGGGCCTTAACGTAATCCGCCACCAGGATCGTCTTGAACAATGCGGGCTTCCCTGGGTTGACCAGACTCGCTGCTGGTCCGATCTCTGCCTCCGGTTTAGGGCAGTAAAAAGTGCCAATGGAGAGCCTCTCCTGCGCTGAGTTCACCGTTGCCCTGTGCTCCACGCTCTCATATGTCCCATTGCTTATAATCTGCCAAAACAGATCAGTGATAAACCCGTTCTGCGATTAAAATCTTCTAACCAGTACAATAACGCTTTTGTAGGTCAAATTAGAACTTAATTACCTCCAACTGGTCTCCGATGTTGACGATGAAAGCATCCGGGAGCGGTTCAACTGGCACCCACTTCCCTTCTTTCCTCACCTCGAGCCCTTGCACTTCGTTAACTTGAAGGACGGTGAGTCCCATGAAATCCGAGTGTGGTGAGAAGCCAATTACCTGCTCTGGTTGAGGACACGGAGGATAATAACTCATCCTCGTGCCTTGAAGCCCATCTTCGAACAAATCAGTCATCTCCTTGGGTTCCATTCCCAGAGGTCTTGCCATCTGCTCTAAGACAATCATGGACAGCTTCTGCGTTTCGTTCGCGTAGCTCTCTAATGTCTCCCTAAATGAGTTTGGAATCAGAATGCTTTTTCATTTGGATGAGTAGGAAGTTAAAAATCTTATATGCTGAACCGAGCGAAGAAGTTCAATTTATTAACCTCAAGGAGGGAGAAAAGTTCTCGAATAAATGAGCCTTCCGGAGATGGGTGGGTAGGGTTACCAAGGAAAACATATCGCCCCAGTCAAGCTTCTGCTCCTCTGAAACAACGAAGGCCTGACCGTATCCCTGTACGTCTCCAGGAAGCTGAGCAAATTTTTGTTTTTCTGCCAGGGGAAGTTGGAAGAAGCTCTGGACCTCAAACTTCATTTTCTCTATCAGCGAAGAACCAACTCCATGGTTTATCAACTGCAAATTAAGCGTCAATAAAATCAAAATACCACTCATCATAAGTCAGTACTTATTTAAGCTATTTTCCATGATCATTAATGTCAACATCCCAGAGATAAATATAGAAGAAAAATCAATAGAGGACCTGGAAGAAACCCCATTCCTTGGAAGCCCAGTGCAGTCTTTCTAGTTCTTCTGCCATGAATTCGCCACAGTGCAGTTTCTGCATGTCAATGATCGGAATCAAGGATACCGAAGTTCCTTTCAGTCTTGCTGGAGGCTCTTGGTCTGGACGTATGTATCGATGAGGAACAGTGGCAATCGGCTCCTTGACCATCTCCTGCACACTGGGTACCGGCAGTGAACTTCCTAGACTCAGCTCCGACAACTCCATTGTTTCGGTCACCAAAACTACACTAAGCTCGAGTCTGATCTTCTGTAGCACTTCTGTGCTTTCGCTCCTTCCAATTGCTTGGGATACATATAGGGAAGTTTGACGACGAAGTAATTTCAAAGTCAAATACCAATATTAGGAGAGGCGGCGTCAGAGTATACCAAAGAAAACTGAAATTACAAAAATATATCTTCCATATACATTTCTAGTGCTCATAATATCGAATCCATCAAGCGTCAAGCACAATTAAATTCAGAAATTATTTGAATTAAAATTTTAGAACCTACTATCTAGTTTTTCTTGTTTAATTATTTGGTGATTAGGAGTCAATTAAATTCATTATTAGATAGTTTCCATTCAATGCACCTCACATCACCTATTGTCGATTTTTGTCTTTTTGAAGTGAGACAAGTCGAGTGGATTAAATTAATTTAAATATTATAAAGTAAATAATATACATGTCCCATGGTCACTAACCCATATGAACAAAATTCTTGTTATATCTTTAACCTTGAAGGGGTAATTGTATGTTGCTTCTCTCTTCCCTTTTCAAATGTATCTAACACCATTTCTGAAACCCTAAAACCTTCAATGTTAAAGTATCTATGTTACTTCATTAATTCTGTGCAAGTGAAGCAAGTGAAAATTAGGAGGACTTTGAGGTGATTGTGAAGGGTAAGGTCAATATGCAATTTCATGGAAATTAAGAGTGTTATTCAGGATTGTCATAACTTATTGACTGCTATGGAATTTGTCTCATTAAATTATATTTTAAAATAATTCAACACTATTGTAGATATTTTGTCAAACGAAACCTTATGTTGTACACACCTTTAACAGTGATTTCTAGGGCAATATTTAGTCAAATGGGAATCCAAATTGTATCTAAACAATATTATTGTTTGGATGTCAAAAAGACAAAAAAAAATTTACACAATAAGGTGTCATTTGTTTCTACCATTTCAACATAAGGAAACAAAAGCAGTAATTAACATTACTATTCCCCTTCTTTTAACCCCTGAACACTCTTTAAGTATCTCAAGATCCGATAGATCGCTTGCATATGTTCTTTACTTGGTGCATGCATGAACTGATTCACAACGCTCACTGCATATGCTACATCTAGCCTTGTGTGTGATAGGTAGATTAATCTTCCAACTAATTACTGATAACGTCATTTGTCTGTTGGGGTTTGATCTGGGAAAATTCCGAGTTTATGATTCATTTCTATGGGCGTCTCTACTGGTTTACAATCAAGCATTCCATTTTCGGCTAAAAGATCTAACACATATTTTCGTTGTGAAAGGAAGACTCCATATTTCGATCTTGCAACCTTAATTCCCAAAAAATATTTAAGTTGTCCAAGATACTTTATTTCGAATTTAGTGGCTAAATACTTTTGTAAAGCTTGCATTTCACATGGGTCATCTCCTATCACGACCATATCATCAACATACACAATTAAAGTTGTTATTTTCCCTTCTTTGTGTTTTATAAACAAAGTATGATCTGAGTTACTTTACTTATAGTTAAACTCCTTCATTGTACCCGAGAATCTCCCAACCATGCTCTAGGTGACTGTTTCAGCCCTTACAATGACTTCAATTTACAGACTTCACCTTGACACAAAGAATCACTTTTAACTCCTGGTGGTAGCTCCATGTAGACTTCTTCTTCTAAGTCTCTATTGAGAAAGGCAACATCAAATTGTTATAGAGACCGGTCTCGATTTCTGCTATAAATATAAGAATGTGAATTGTATTGATCTTAGCTATTGGTGCAAAAATATCTTGATAGTTTATCCCATACCTTTGCGTACATCTATTTGTAACTAGTCGAGCTTTATATCTTTCAATACTTCCATCCGGTTTGAGTTTCACCGTGAACACCCATCGACATCCAATTGTCTTCACTCCTTGAGGTTGTGGAACAAGTTCCCAAGTGGCCTTTTTTTTTAAGAGCCTCCATCTATTCGTTCATCGCCTTTTCCATTTAGGATAAGTTAAAGCATCCTTCACAATACTAGGAATAAAAACCCTGAATAATTGATCAACAGTAAATGCATACGATTCAGTCAACCTATGGGATGACACATAGTTGTTGATAAAGTATTTGGTCTTGGTTTCATGATCAGGTTCATACTGTTTTTTGTTTTGTTTTATCTTTGTGGATATCTAAGAATTATATTTTCTGTAGGAACACACATTTCATGCGAATCATCAAACACATGGTTCGTATTTACCTGAGGAGGAATATTCTGGGTTGATTCTTCAGTTGATGGTGCAGACGGAGGCAACTCTGAGGGTTCTTCAGGAGAAATTAATGATTCACTTTCGGCTTCATGGATGTGATCACAGTCTTGTTGCATAGCTGGCTGTTTAAAAAAATCATTTATTGCTTTTAATTCAATAAACTCAGTACCTGCGCTACTATTCTCTAGTTGAGCATTTTCTTCACTTGAGCTCTCCCCCTGAAGAGAATTCCAAGAGACTCCCCCTGAGTAATAAGGCTCTAACTCATGAAAAAAGGCCTCTAGAGTCACATGGAGCTTTCGGGTGTGTGGATCATAACACCGATATCCTTTTTGAAATTCAGAATAACAAATCAAAACACATCGTTTGGCATATGGATCAAGTTTATTTCACAAAACTTTTAGGATATGAACATATACGGTACACCAAAAAATACAGGGTTCAAGATTCGGAAGGTGAGGAATGGAAATTAGAGTTTGCAGTTTGTATTGAGGAGTTTGAAACTCTATTACTCGAGAAGCTGTTCGATTAATGAGGTAGGCGATATATTTGATAGCTTCGCCCCAATAAAATCAAGGCATGTTCATGCTAAAGAGGGACATACACACTACTTCATAAAGTTGTTTATTCTTCCTCTCTACCAATCCATTTTGTTGGGGAGTATATGTGCAGGAGGTCTGATGGCGAATGCCAAGATTGTTTAGAATGTTTTTAAGAAAATCATCAACAAACTCTGTACCATTGTCAGATTGCAAAACACGAATTTTCTTTTGGTACTGAGTATGTATCATTTGATGAAAATTCTGAAATGCTTGACAGACATCGCTTTTTTTATAAGTAAGGATACCCAAGTCATTCTAGTGCATTATTCAATAAATGTCACAAAGTAACAAGCTCTAGAAATAGAGGGAACCTTTGCAAGACCCCAAACATCATAATGAATAACCTCAAACGATTTAAAACTTTTATGTAAACTCGGTAAATAAGAGATACGGTGGCTCTTAGCCAATTCACAAGTGTCATAATGAAAACCCAAATGATTCAAACCTGAAAAAAATCTTGGTTACAATTTCTTGAGATAACCAAAGGAAAGATGACATAATCTTCGGTGTCATAACCATATAGTTGCTTGAGCACTGTCTTCACTATTAGCTTGATTGGCCTGACTGCTCTTCAATCCCCCATTCTTTGTCAACTCCAAATAGTAGAGTTTGTCCCGTCTATCACCATAACCAAAATCTTCCAGGTTAGAATATCCTGAAAGACACAAAATGAGGGCCAAAAAGTTACAATACAAGTAAGAGTTGAAGTATTTTGGCTAATAGACAGTAGATTGTACTCAAGAGATGGAACAATAAGAACAATATCTAATATAAAATTATTTGACAAGATGATAAATCTTTCTCGAGTAATAGGAGAGGTACTACCATTGGCGGCAGAAATAACAGATTGGGGAGAAGGTAAGACATATTTTAACTTACTGGAATCCCTCGTCATGTGATTGGATGCACTTGTATCAATAATCCAAGTTCTATCATTAGAATGTGCAGAGAATATTGATGTTTTACGAATAATACCTGGATGGACAACATTTGTCGTAGGTAGCCACTGTTCTTCGATAGATATTGCCATAGCTTTCCCAACAATCTTTTTTTGAGGTTTTTTTTTCAGAAGTCCCACCACTCCGAATATTTAATAATCTCGTAACAACATCGTTGCGAATGTCCTTTTTTCCCGTAGTGAGTGCATACCCGGTTGTTAACTTTTTCAGAGGATGAGTGTTTCGACTACTTGATGATCCTTATTGATTTTGGTTGACCAACATAGCTGAGTTCTTTGAGATTGGACGATGACTCCCCATTGTACATCTCTGTTGATATTCTCGTCTGATATATGCATATGTGCTCTCCAAATCAATTTTGGGGTCTTTTCGCAAGATTTCTCCATGAACCTGATCAAACTCAGAGTCAAGCCCACTGAGAAAAATATGAACTCTAAGCCTAGCCATCACAGAGTGCAACTGGATTAACCATTCGATTATTCCTTCCTAAGATGTAGTTCTATGATCAATCTCTTAGAAAATAGCAACCAGTTGATTGTAGTACGTTGATAATGGTCTACCATTTTGTTTAGTAGAAAAATATCTTTGATTCAACTCAAATATACAGGTTTCGTCTGATCCATCATAGAACGTTTTTTATACGACTTCCCATATCTCATTGGCACTGGAGAGGCGAATAAATCGATACATTAGCAACAGACTCATTGAGTCAATAAACCAACTTTTCACTCTTTGATTTTCAGTAATCCATGTACCAAGATTGGGATCTCCAGATTCTGGTTTTGTCAGTGAGATATCCAGCTTTGTTGCGAGCACCAATTCACATCTCCTTGAACTGGGACCATAATGAGTAATTGGTCTCATCGAGGATAATTCCAGTTGGAAAGGCAGAATTATCTTGATGGACGATAATTTGCGGTGATGGTGTTGGGATAAGTTCGGTTGATGCGTTTGTGGTGGTAGTCATCAATTTATATCACTGGATTACGCGGAATAGTCTGAATCACAATTTTGTCCGGTCTGGAAATTTTGTCCGATCCGGTATGGTCTGCTTCGGTTCGGTCTAGTTCAATTCTGGTTCAGACCGAATCCCTTGGGTTGACCCGTCGATCTCGGTCGATTCGGTCAGTAGATAAATAAAGGAATAGTAGTTCCTAAGTTAAAAAAAAAATCACCTTTCTCCTTTGGTGACGGCGAAGGTGTGTCGGCTTACTTCGGCGACGGTAGTGGTCGGCGGCTTAGTTGGTAGTTCGTTGGCTTTGGTGATTCCGAGTCCCACCGGAGTTTGGGCGGCGACACGGTGTTACGGCGACTAACAAAAGGAACACGTCTCGGTGTTCGACGACGGCAGAGCGTCTTCAGTGCTATGGTATGGTCGTCGGTTACAACAAGGCTGGTGGTGCAGTTGTCAGCGACGTTCTTCAGCTACAAGACAGAGCTGTGCTGAGACCGTCGGGCCACAACAGGAAAAAACAGAGTTCTGTGACTTCCTTCGGCAACCGGAAGGAGAAGTGAATTCTCATGCTCTGATACCATGTCAAACCGAGTAACACCAAAGAAAGGTTTCAAAGAATGATTTTTCGATGATCTATTCTTTTCCTAACAGAAGCTATTTAACATACATTACATCCTAATTAGGTCTAATTTAGATCCTAAAACCAGGGAAGAATCACAGAAACAAATTGTTTCCTACAATCACGCTTATAAATTTACATAACTCATTACAACTTTGCACACAGATATCTCAAACACAACAATGTCAAAGACCTTTAAAAAACTAGAACTACATGTTTGATTTTTCTTTTTTCTCTTTTTTTCTCTAATTTTTCAAAGTTATGTCAATAGAGAAACCTATTATGCTTTACATTTGTATTGTTGTGTTATTATTCTTTTAAATTTCTATCCGGAAGGAAGAAAATAACTAGACACAATTAGGTTCACTTTTAAGAAATAGATTGTTGTCTTCATGTTGATGTCTTCTTGTTGTGTTGTTGTCTTTGTGACTTTATGTTATCTTTATAATTATTTTTTATTTTTAATTTTATTATTTTTCTTTAAAATCACTTTTCAAATCGCTACATTTAAAACAATAGTTTTTTTTTACTATAAGAGCATTGCTTTTAAAATCATTAATTTCTCTGTCATAATAATTTTTACTTAAGAATTATTTTTTTCTTTAGTCTTGTAAGCCCCAGTAATTACTCATAAATGCAAGTAGATCATTTGTACATTCTAATGTCAATTTATATTGTAAAGTGGTGAATATTGAGAATTTCCAAACTCTCTTTTCTACGGTAAAACAATGTTTTTCCATTAAAAAGTAACAATGTTCTTTAAAAAAAGTACATTATCAAACAATTATTTTTCTTACATTTCCACTTCCTATACTTTTTTTTCCTACTTTGCTAAGGAAGGAAGATCTTGCTATAGGTTGACTAAATCACCGGAAATGTCAACAAGTACTATTCATATATAGGCAGTGCTTTAGATAAAATCAAGGTTATAAAAGAAATGAAGTCTTTGATAAATAATAGTGTTTTTTTTTAAATATCAATGCTTTTGAAATTGTTCAAAAATCAAAAAAAGGTTTTCCAATAATGAAAAAGAGTTTATCTGCTACAAATCCTTTCCTCCCCTTTGATTGAGTTTATTTCCGTGTCTCACTCTTATCATTTGAGTTAACACATTCTCAAAAATTTGATTATTGTATTCCTTAAATTTTCTCCATGAATTAGATTAAAATTTTACCCTTTTTTCATATATAACAATAAAATTTAGCAGTTAGTTGCACATTTCTTTCGTAGGACATTGATTTAAGGTGAAGTTGAACCACAAAGTCCAACATAAGCAATAATAGAATGGGAGCCAAAATTGGTGAGTTTGAAATCCTTAAAGGTTTGTTCGGAAAAGAAAAAAAAAAAGAATTTGACCATTATTATTCCCAAAAATAGTTAGTGAAAATGAGAATTTGGTCATTATCTTATTTTCACTAACTATTTTTTGGAATAATAATGGGTCAATTTTTTTTTAGGGTTACAAACAAACCCTTAATGATGTTACATTTTAAATAGGACAGTAGTGGAATTTCAAACTAAGAGAGGAGTAGTTAGGTAAAATGGGGAGATGATGAGATTAATGAAAAGAGGGGGTATCAAGTGGTGTGCAGCAAATTCCAGGAAGGGAGAAGTGGGAAGAAAAAATGAGAAAGGGGGAGGAGAGCGATGAGAGAAGAGGAAGGAGGGAAAAACAAAAGGTAAGTTCGAATCTGGGTCACCCTTCCTATTTTCTCTGTTTCCCCACCTTTGATTGCTTTATTTTTTGTTCCTCTCATCCTCTCTTGGTTTGTTTTCTCAACCAATGTGATTTGGTATTGGACCGAGAGGCTTTATGCTTAGTTTATGATTATTAAGATTTCAATTTTGTTATAGTACTGAGATTTCGATTGTGTGTGTGTGTGGAACCATAGTTCACAACCCTTCCTAAAATGGAAGAAATCTTGGTCCTCAGTAAAGAGGAATTGGACGGTACCCTTGCTTCTTGGGAGATGAAGGAGAAATGTAAAAAAAAATATCACAATTCGGAAGCCATGACGAAGGATACCCTTCCAAAAAATATTATGATTGCAAAACCATGACGGAGGAACTTATTATTACATTTATGTTATACCCCTTTGAATTGGCTAGCTGGGCCTCATGGAAGAGAGCACCAGCGTGAGGGGGAGTATTGGAAGATGGACAGACTGCCATTTTATATAAAAAGATTTTATATATTATTTGCAACAAACTGGGAGTTCATGATGTTCTCTCACCTCCAGCTTGAGGGGGAGTGTTGGAAGATGGGCTCTAGCCCACACGACCAAGGAAGGCCCACAAGATGGGCCCAAGCACATAAAGAATAAGACCCACCATGATTACCACGAGCTGACATCTTTATCTTATGGTCATGTCATAGAAGAGTTTTAGTTTGAGTTATGTTTGTGTTCTGTTTATATTGAGTTATTTAATTATTTTAAGGTTTATCCTTAAGTCTTAGAGTTGGGGTATAATTAGGACAAAAGTAGTTTTATTTTAATTGGACTCTACTGCCTTCATCTATTATAAATAGAGGTTCATGTACTCTAATTGTAATAAGTTAATGAAGTCAATGAAATATTTCTCTTTTCCATAAATTCACCAAATATAAAATCAAACATCAATAAATTTAAATATGCACTAGTAAATTGGTCCAATGATTTATATTGAGCGCCAAGGTATATCACCACGTGTGTCCTTTCCTATTGTTTAGCTTGTATTCAAGAAGATGGCATACAGTGGATTGATGGACTACAACACCCCAGGCATAGTCATCCAACTTTGCTACGACATCCAAATATTTTTACGAGGCAATTGAATGACCATCTTGCAACCCGCTTGGACAAACACGATGTGGTTTAAGGTGAAGACAAGTGAAAATTTTACATTGTTTTCATTAGAACTATCCCCACCCTGCAAAACTACTTCCGTCAACTTATGTTCAATGGTAAGTGGTCCAAGTTTTTTATGCCATCAAAGAAATTTTTAGAAATTGAGACACCATCATTTCTTTATCATATCATTCAATTGGACTACTATGCAGCTTCAGCCCTAACACTATAGTGACTTCATTGGTTGAAAATTTTATATCTCATTCTTTGGCCTTGAAGGAAACTAAGTTACAACAAACCTTTTAATCAACTTGGCCGATAGAGTCTTTTTCAATGGACTAATAAATTTTTTTAAGAAAATGAGCAAATGATATTTTCCTAAATTTAGGGATATGATCATCTTATAAATTTTGGAGGGAATGCATCTTCCTCTAGTGCCTTTCTTCAACCTTTGAACCTGTATACAATAAAAATTTACCAAATCAATTTAAATTAATGTTGCAACCCTACACATAATTGTTAGAAGATATAGGCAAGCTTGGGTATTATTGATGTAATTATTTTATGATTTTTGTTCATTATTCACTCCTTCTAGGGTGAAGGGTATACTTATAATTTTTAAATATTTGGCAACTATAAACACAACTTAAGGGGGAGGATTAGGACACAAGTTCATAACCCTATTCTTCCTCCTTTTCCCCCAACGTGTTATCTCTCTCTCTCTCCTTGGATGACTCTCTTCCCTCTTCTTCCTCTTTTTTCTCTCCTTCATTATCAAATATCTTATGGCTATGGAATCTTGAAAATGAACATGGCATTAAAGCAATGATTGATTTTCAGGATTACAGTTCTTTTTGTGCTCAACTTATGTTAAGAATGCATGGAACAAGTTGAGGAGTGATGTTGGGCTCTCTCAGAATAGTTTAGTTGTTCTCATTCGTTGGTTTGAACCTGATGTATTTTAAGTCGTGGGTTGCCAGGTATAGTTGTTGTTTTTAGTCATTTCATATATTAGTTGATGATATCATCTACAACATATTCTCAATGAAGGCATGGTAGAGTAAGGAAACTTTGTTTTCATCATGACTTGTTATAAGAAAAAGTTCAAAATTTTCTCTTGTTACTCTCGGGATACTCTGTCTACTGTCTAGTTTTGTTTGGTGTTGAAGAAGAAGGAGAACTCGAGCAATCTAGGTTGCATATATTAGTTGTAGCACATATTACTGGCTGCATATTATGTTCTGCATATATGAGCCTTGCTTGGCAGAAATAGTTTTGGTCAAACAAGAAATATTTTGATGGTTGTAAATTCTGATATTACTACTGGTTGCTGGTTACTAATTGATGAGCGATTCATGGCGGTGATGTCACTACACCTATGGAGTCTCCAGACATTACTGAGGTAAGTTTTCATTCTCCTCCTCCTATTTTTTGTCCTCCATTTGATATCAGACCGATTGATCTTCGGAAAGAGCCTAGGATATGTACACGACCATTTACCTCTCACCCCATTGCTAGTTTTTTTATCCATCCATCAATTATCCCCATCTTGTTATCAGCTTCTTGCCTTTATTTCTTCTGTAGTGATTCCTCCGTCTTATCAGGAGGTCATATAACATCCAGGATGAAATGCAGCTATGGACGAAGAGATGGTAGCCCTTAATGAGAATCAAACATGGAGACATGTGCCCTACCATCTAGAAAAAAGAAAAAAAAACTTTTTGTTGTAAATGGGTATTTTGTCAAACATAATATGGATGGTTATATGGCCCCCCTTAAAGCCTAACTCGTTGCTAAATGTTATACTCAGTGTTATGGGATTGATTGTGAGAAAAATTTCTCCCGTTGCTAAGCTCAACTCAGTACATATTGTATTATCTCTTGATGCTAACTCTTAATGACTTGTTTTTTAGCTAAATATGAAGAACGTCTTCCTCAATGGCGATATTAAGGAGGAAATTTTTCAAAAACCACGAGGATGTGTGGTTGAGGGGGAGATGGTATGTCGCCTACAAAAGTCTTTATATGGCCTAAAGCAATCTTTGCAAGCCTGGTTTGACAAGTTTAGTCAAGCTATGTGCCGCTTCAGGTTCACAAGGTGTTATATGGACCATTCCATATTTGTCAAACATACTAACGAAGGTGTGGTACTACTCATTGTGCACATGGATAATATCAATGATACTGATAATATTAGTCAAGTTAAACACAAAATATGCAATGAATTTAAGACAAAGGACTTGGAACTCTTTAAGTACTTCCTTGGTATTGAGGTTCATCAGTCCAGATATGGTATTATCTTATCATAGAGAATATATGTACTTGACTTGCTTAAAGAAATAAAAATGATAGGATGTCACCCTACTGACACCCCTATGGAGACAAATACAAAATTATGTGTTGGCTCGGGAAAAGAAATTGATGTGGTTAAGTACTAGAGGCTAGCTGAAAATCTTATTTATCTCACAGTGACTAGACTGGATATTTCTTTTATAATCAGTGTGGTCAGTCAGTATATGCATAAACCTCACATGTTTCATCAACAGGCATTGGAGAAGTTCTTAAGTACTTGAAAAAGGCACTAGGACAAGGGCTTCTATATAAGTGTCATGGTCATTTCAATGTTGAAAGTTTTGTTGATGTAGATTGGGTTAGATCACGAGATAATAGAAAATCTACTTCAGGATATTGTATTCTAATTGGAGACAATCTTGTTACATGGAGGAGTAAAAACAAAATATAGTTGCAAAGGTCCAGTGCGAAGCAGAATATAGAGTCATGACACATGCGGTATGTGAGCTTCTATGGATTAAATCTTTTCTAGCAGAGTTGGGATTCCACAAAGAAGGCCCGATGGAACTCCATTGTGACAATAAAACTGCAATCCACATTGCCTCTAACCCAGATTTCCATGAGAGATAAGCATATTAACCTTGCTGATATATTCACAAAGTCAATTAACTCCAAAGTTCTCTCCAGTGGATCTACTAAGTTGGGGATATATGATGTCTTTTCATCACGAACTTGAGGGGGAATGTTAGAAGATATAGGCAAGCTAGGGTGTCATTGATGTGATTATCTTATGATTTTTGTCCGTTATTCACTCCTTCTAGGGTGATGGGTATACCTTTAATTTTTTAATATTTGGCATCTATAAATGCAACATAAGGGGGAAAGGGGTGTTTGGATGCAAGACTATAACCTATTCTTCCTCCTATTTTTCTCCCAACGTGTTTTCTCTCTCTCTCTCCTTGGACATCTCTTGTGCTTTCTTACTTCCTTCCCTCCTTCATTCAAAGATCTTAAGGCTATGGAAATCTAAAAATCAACAGTAATCATACAATAGGCATAAAATTTTGACAAGAGCCTAAATAGCAACATGTAATATGGCCATAGAAGCCCTTGAAAAAAAACGAGGTTTGTTTCTAAAACAAAATCAAAATGGCAAAGAATATTTAGAAAAGCAATGGTTTTATTAGAAAAAAATATTGCTTTAGTAGGAAAAATAGTGATGTCATTAAAAAAATAGTACTTTAGGAAATTTACATAAGGAAAGAAAATCAACATAAACACATGCATGTTTCATAAAAAAACAACATGAAAATTATATATGTTTATTATTTTTTTCTTTTATGTTTGAGAGCTCTCGCAAATTTTCATTTTAGCCTTCCATACACAACACTAATAATATATGATACAATTTGTAAGTTTTTTTTTTTTTTTTTTTTCACAACATTTGTTTCCAAATTCCTTGCTTTGAAAAGTATGCTTGGTTTTTAAGAACTGACACATGATTTGGCCAAAGCAATGAAACAATGAAACAATAAAACACAAATACATCGAAACCTGTCAATCTGATGTTTTTTTTGTAATCAGGAACATACATCCCCATTCTCTCTGGTTATTGCCAGAAATAGATACTAAACCTTCCTATGGCTCCATGGCAGCAATGCAATTGCTATAGACGTAACGACGGTCTTCTACGGTCTTGCTTTCCGCCCCTTCGGAGAATTTACAGACACTACGACAAAACCCTAGAATAGCAGTAGCCATTATTGATCGCTTTCATGACATAAGGGAACAAACGGAGAGGACAAGAGAAACATAAGCCAGTAAGGATCATTTTTGAGTTTTTGGAGTAAAAACCAACCAATCAATTCGCGGTATAGAATAGTCAACTTTCAAAGTAAGCCCAACCAGCTGGCAACCATCTCCCTTCCGGTGAGGAAAAGGACACGCAGTCGCACTTAGTGGGGAGAAACTGGTTAATGTCTGCAAACGCGTTACGGGGCATCAATAACTTGTACTACAGTCGATTCCTTCCTGCGAACCCGTCCCATCATCTCCTTCGGGTTTTTATTTTAAAAGAAGCGTCTTCTTATGGCTTCAGTATGGTTAGAATATCCTCTCTGATTTTGATTGTCGTAGATACTATCACGGTACTGGTAATTTGATCATTTGGTTAAACGATGATGAGAGCTTCAACAATCTTTTCTTGTTCAAGTAGAAAAATCCGCGGCTTGGGTGCTTCAGTTGTTGACGTTCACCCATCTATTGCCGCCGGAATCTTGCTTACTTTTCGATTTGATGAAAAGTCCATCCGATTATACGGCTGATAATTACACTGGTTTCATGTTTAAGCGATACAGAAATGGTTGTCTTCGAGCTCGTACAAAGATTTTTTTTTTTTTTTTTTGCCTGGGAAAAGCCGAATATTGATTCACAATTTACAGACTAACTTCAGAATTCGGAAAGCGACTTCGAATGGGCAACTCCGCGTACTCGAAGTCAAGTCTCCATCAAGTTATGGCAAATAATAATAATAAAGTCTGCCCGCCTTTCACATCCATAAAAGACAATAATAAATGAGTGAGCATTTAATAAAAAATTAACTTCATCTAGAGTCACTAAGACAGTGGCACGTTCGAATTCCATTTCTGCGGTTGTCTGCTCGCCTCTATTTAAGTTTGAGGTGGTTGGTGTTCCAGCTCGCTGTTGAACCAAGAGCTAGGCCTCATCCTTCAGATCTGAGACATTCGCGTATTTGGATAAAATAGACATGGAAGAAGCTAATTCTACTTGCCGGAACGTACTGCCCAAGCTCTTCTGCTGTTTTCTTTGTTTGAGCTGCTTTCAAGTGTTGGGATATGGTGAAAAGAGACTTTCCAGGGAGGAAGGTAGGCACAGTTTTTCTCCTCTTCTCTTCTCCATATATATTCATCTTTCATTTATCTTTTCGCTGCTTTGTTTCAAGCTTGAGCAGCTTCTGCTGTCTTTTTTCGAAAAGGAATTTCGTCTACGGAAATGCTCGTAGCTCATTATCGACGATCTAGTTATCCATGATCTCGAGCTACAGGCTTCTTTTCGCTGCAATTTTTCTGTTCCGAAGCTTCGTTTGGTTGATCTTAATCGATTTGTTTATGATGTTCCATTTTTGCACGAAAATTCAACAGTGAGTGCTCTGAGAAGCATAGCGAAGCAATTGGGGAAGAAAGACTGGGATTTCAGCGTGGATCCATGTAGCGAGGAAGGGAACTGGACACGGCACGTGGCGGAGAAGGGCTTCGAGAGTTATGTCACGTGCAACTGTCCCGACAAGCATAAATTCTGCCACGTCATTAACATGTACCTGCTATTATTAAAAGTTTAAAACCATTTTTATATCCATTTACTAATTAGTGATTGGTGGAAGTATGACTTCCTCACGCGAATTTCTACTTTGCCAACTGGCACTCCTTCGCATGTCAAACGATAACGTGTCGGCTATTTATGAGATCAATTGTCTGTCAACGGTCAACAGATAATTAGTTCTTCATTTACTCTTTTTTACTTCTTAGTATAGTTAATTAGTAATATATTCATTTATTCTTGGCACGTACAGGGTCTTGAAAGCGGAAAATCTCACGGGCTCCCTCCCGCCACAGCTCGCCAATCTTAGACACCTCCAGCAACTGTAAGTGCCAAGTGATTCCTCTTTCGCCAAATCGGAGCTAGGGTGTTTCTCTTTTATCAATTCCTCATACTCAATTAGTTATGTGTTTGCCTTTTTTTCTCGTTTTAGTGATCTCAGTCGGAATTTGCTCACCGGGACTGTTCCTCCTCAATGGGCGAGCCTGCGTCTGCAGGGCATGTACGCTCCCCACTTTCCTTTTATACGAAAAGCGTCATTGCGTAAAGGTTCCATTCACTTTGGCTAAAGTAAAGCTTACTAAGTTACTTGCAGGGCCCTCATGGGGAATCGGCTCTCTGGGCCATTCCCGAAAATCGTCACGAAAATCAACACCCTCCATAATTTGTATGTTCCGTCATCTTATTCTACCACCTTCTTTGGTTTCATTTATGGTAACCTTCTGAGGGACTATTACTGTTCTCAGGAGCTTGGAATCGAACTTCTTTACGGGGCCCCTCCCACCTGAGCTGGGAAGGTTGATCAAACTAGAGAAACTGTCAGTCTAGTTGTTTTTCACTCTCGTTTTTTTTAACTCTTATTATCTGGTAGTTGAAAGCTTGGCTTGTGTTCTGTACATTCAGAGTTCTCTCCGCAAATGGATTTACTGGGGCGTTGCCGGCGTCAATGGCTAATTTAACAGCATTGACTGATGTGTGAGTTTTACTCTTTACATTTTATGCCTCTCTTCTTCTTCTTTTTTTCCTTTTGGGAACTTACGGCAAAATTATAGTTTGGAATTTCTGCTGGTCTTTAATGTTCGATTCTTCACAGTCGGATTAACGGCAACAACTTTTCTGGTAAGATACCGAATTTTATCGGGAAATGGACAGAGCTTGAGAAATTGTAAGTGTCGCCTCTCAAAACTCGGTGTAAGTGACAATCTTTGTTTGTTATTATTGATTATTCCAATTTAGACACATGCAGGGCTGCTCTCTTGAAGGACCTATACCGTCCATCATTTCTGAATTGACAAAATTGGCTGATCTGTAAGTTTTTAAGTATCATTTCTTCAATTTCACTTGCCTTCTTTAACAATTTTTTTAAAAAAAAACTCATGACAGGTATTGCTGTTCTTATGCCATTTAGGAGGATCAGCGATATAATTGGACGAGTCGAATTTCCACGACTGGAGAGAATGGACTCTCTAAAGATATTGTTAGTTGAATTTCTTTCACTGCAACTCCTGCTTTGTTACATTTTACAATTTATAAAGAAAAAGACAATAGCAGCATACAATCGCAAGAAATTTGAACTTGTATTCTTCCATGCAGGATACTGAGAAATTGCTCAATTCAAGGAAACATCCCTGAATATGTTGGGGAACTAATGAAATTAAAGAACTTGTAAGTAGTACATATTTTGCTTGTTATAAACGTTTGACATTGAATTTCAAATTGAAAATGAAGCAAGCAAGACAGTTTTTGAAGGAAAAAATTTATTGCCTGGGTTTAACAGTAAGGTGCATGGTTGTGATCGGGCATCTCATTAAAAGTTTTGTCTTTTATTCAGGGACCTCAGCTTTAACAACTTGGTTGGCAAACTGCCAAGATCTTTTGCCCAGCTAAGCAAAATTGATTTTATGTAAGTGGATAACTATTGAAATCCAGTTTCTTTCACTCAACGAACTGTTAATGGTTTTCAATAACTGTAATTGTTGATGTGGCTTTTCCTTAGGTATTTAACCGGAAACATGCTGTCTGGAGCAATACCTGGATGGATTTTTCGAAGTAACAAGAATGTGTATGTATAGGATTGCTAGATGCATATAATGAATCCAGCCCTTCAGTTTCAGTTTTATACTATGTTTGCCTTAATGAAATCATCACATTGTCTATTCTAACAAAAAAGGGCGAATCTAATATTGTCATTTAAATGCCACCTGTCTCCTAAAACAGTTTGTTGGAAGAATTGTTTTTCCTTCCTTATTATGTTGTCACTACTGGTGAACAGTGATCTGTCATACAACAACTTCACGTGGGAAAACTCAAATCCAGCGGAGTGTCTTCAAGGCAGCGTGTAAGCGTATTTCACAGGTTTCCTTTCTTGTGCAACCATAGGATTAAGTGAGTATTTTTTTCATTTGCCTGTTCTTTAAATTTGCAGAAACCTTGTTGAGAGCTACTCGCCTTCGACAATGGAAAAGATGTAAGACTATACTCTGGTTTCTTTGATGTTCTTGCATATGACTTTGAACAGCTCGCGTAAGCTGTTCTTGACTCATAGCTTGTTGATGTATACTGCTTCTGATGGATATACCTTGGATGATGCAGAATTTATGTCCAGCCGTGTTTGGAGAGGACTTTCCCCTGCCCTGATTCACATAAAGCAAGTGAGTAAATGTGGAAGAGACTTGAGTTATTGCAGTTTAGTATTCCCTCTCACTTCAAAAGATTCTTCATACAGATCATGTTAGTTGCTAATATAACTTATCTCTGCACAGGTCGTTATTCCTTGCACATAAACTGTGGAGGCAAAGAATTAATTATTAATGGGACTAAATATGAATCTGATGAGGAAGCCAGAGGTGCTTCTATGTTTCATTCAAGTAAAAACTGGGCATTCAGCAGTACCGGAAACTTCATGGACAATGACATGGATGCAGATTACTACATTGCTACTAACACATCTAAACTCTCTATGTCCAACTCAGAGTTATATACCAGAGCACGCCTTTCGCCTCTCTCTCTTACTTATTACGGACTTTGTATGGTGAACGGTGATTATACTGTCAAACTGCACTTTGCAGAAATCGTCTTCACTGGTGGGAATGCATTTACAGCCCTTGGCAGGCGCATTTTTAATGTTTTTATTCAGGTATTAAGATATTCTCATGATAAGAAGTTGTTCAGATTCTCTTCAGTATCTTTTGACAATCTGTATGTCTCCTTTCTTGCAGGGGAAATTAGTACTGAAAGATTTCAATATTCAAGATGAGGCAGGTGGGCCTGGAAAGGCTGTTATTAAGACATTTACCACCCTTGTGACAAATCACACATTGGACATCCAATTTTATTGGGCTGGGAAAGGGACAACTAGCATCCCTAGCAGAGGTGTCTATGGTCCTCTCATATCAGCTATCTCTGTGGATCCAAGTATGCTGTGTTTTTTTTTTTTTACTTCTGTTTGCTTCTATACAGTTCCTTTTGTTTCGCAGTTTCACAAGTGTAGTTGGATTTCCAAGTTCCATATTATGGAAAAAATTTATATAATTTCCCATAATTGTTGCTTCCTGCAGATTTTGAGCCCCCTTCTTTCAGTAATAAAAAGAGACATGTTAAAATTCTTGGTGGTAGTATAGCTGCAGCGGCTCTTCTTATCCTCTTTGTTCTGGTTCTTGCATGGAGGGAAGGGTGGATGGGACGCAAATCCTCCTTGGACCAAGGTTAGGAAAACAATATATACCTCATTAAGTTGTTAAACGTCGTCTTGTCAGTTGCTTTCTGAATAGACCTTTCAGCTAGTAAATGTTGACAGCAATCTGTTATGCTATAATTTGTCTAACATCCTAATCTCGTAGTATTCGGTGAAATATTTAAGAATTATTAAAGGGTTCTCTTTGTCTAGATTTTAATCTTAAAAGTTGCTTTTGAGCAGACCTAAGAGGCCTTGATCTGCTAATGGGATCGTTCACCTTAAGACAAATAAGAGCTGCAACCAAGAATTTCGATCCAAGCAATAAGATTGGAGAGGGTGGTTTTGGTTCAGTATACAAGGTACGAACTCCTCCCAACGTACAGATTCCCGCTTCAAGTAATAAGAGGGTTTCTCAGCAAAAGTTATGATTGTGCTCCGTATAAACGCTGTGGGTTGGACCTGTCCCTCTAAATTTCTATTCTGTCGCTCGGAATATTAGATTACGAAAGTATTTCTTCGTTTGTTATGCAGGGTCTACTATCAGATGGGACTATAATTGCAGTGAAGCAGCTATCTTCAAAATCTAAGCAAGGAAACCGCGAGTTTGTTAACGAGATTGGCATAATCTCTGCTCTGCAACACCCAAACCTAGTGAAGCTTTATGGATGCTGTATCGAAGGACTCCAGCTACTGGTGGTTTATGAGTACATGGAGCACAATTGCCTGGCCCGCGCCCTCTTCGGTAATTTTAATGTCTTTTGAGTTGAAATATATTTTTTATGGAACAGAAGAATAATTTGGTACATGGATTCAAAGGCAAGGATGCGGATACCCGTTTGAAATTGGATTGGCCGACAAGAAAAAAGATTTGCCTTGGGATTGCAAGAGGCCTGGCTTATCTGCATGAAGAATCGAGACTGAAGATCATCCACCGGGATATTAAAGCTAGCAATGTGTTGCTTGATAAAGATCTGAACGCCAAGATATCTGACTTTGGTCTGGCTAAGCTAGCTGAAGAGGGTCATACCCACGTTAGCACTCGTGTGGCTGGGACGATGTGAGTCACCATTCTCTACGTAACCTCAGCGTTTTTGGTTGAATTTTTATGCTATCCACTGTTATTTTAATTCCTAAAATGAAGAAAACCGGAGTGGCAAATGCTACAAAGCTCTCACGATCCGTGTGACCTTGGTTTGCAGAGGCTATATGGCTCCGGAGTATGCAATGCGGGGATATCTGACGGCCAAGGCAGATGTTTACAGCTTCGGAGTGGTGGCTCTGGAAATTGTTAGCGGAAAGAGCAACACGAGTTACAGACCGAAAGAGGAGTTCGTTTATCTCCTGGACTGGGTAAAGTACTAACACTAGCTCGATTCTTAAGTGTATTTGTTTGTGATGAGCGCGCTTTTCTTGGATTCCATAACTCATGACTACAGTGTCTGCTCAGGCTTATGTCCTACAGGAGAGAGGAGATCTGTTAGAGTTGGTAGATCCAAACTTGGGATCCGATTTCTCCACCGAAGAAGCACTTGTGATGCTAAACGTGGCTCTCTTGTGCACAAATGCATCTCCGACGCTGAGACCAACCATGTCCACGGCTGTGAGCATGCTTGAAGGCCGAGTAGCTGTTCAATCCCCGCTATCCGATTCAGGGATGTCAAGTACCCGTTCGAGGTTCAAGTCTGCAAGAAACTTCTGGCAAAGCCCGAGCCAAATCTCAACCGATGTACACTCCAACGATTCCTTGGCTTCCACATCTGATAAGGAAGAGAATGAAAAACTTCTTCGCCTCGGTTCAGTCAGGACCGAGTAAGAGTGGAGGAAGATCCCTTTGTACAGATGGGCTCGGCAACTGTCTCCGAATCCAACTTAGGAAGTTAGAAGCAGTATGTATACATTAGGAGAAAGCTGGAGAACGATGTTCCAAACGCCTCCCAAGTGTAATATAGAAAGGAACGATAGTCGATTTTCGTTGGTGTCACAGTGTGTTCTCAAAATTAGGATTCACTGATCCAGAAAGCTATTGAACAAGGTTTATATATTCGATTATATTAATATCCTAAGTCCTGAAAACCGATGAAAAGAAACAGCAAGTATGAAACTATGAATTAGTAAATATGGAATCAAAGTATTCCTTTATATCAATTCCAACTTTCTTATTGTCTTCACCAATATAAGGTCTTAATTTAGTACTTCTCTCCCTGTTGTGACAAGATGATAAACTATTTCTAACATCTCATAAAATATAAGTATATATAACTGTGCCATAACAAATGCCGAAAGGTCATCAATTTCATGAGGGACAGAGACAATTGTATGCGATCGTAAACAGAACTGGAAGTCCCTAATCTTCGTCCTTCATCCCACTTCGCCGGCTTGTTGATTAATAGATGATAACCACTTTACTCAACCGGTTTCATGGAAACCCGCTTCTTTGTCTACTGACTTCTCTGCCGGAAAGTGGGTGACTCACCTTCGCCTCCTCATACTAGTTTTATTTTTATTTCTTGGAAAAGCTTTCTTTGCAGGGATAATGGCTACGCATACGGTTCATCAACTAGCTCAGTGCATCACCTGCCTCGCTTGGAGCCCCGATCATGCTAGTATGTTTTCTCGCGTTTGAGACCCTGGAACAGAATTTATGTAGTTCTCAGTAGCATTTTCCCGACAATATGAATTCTATTAGTTTTCTGAGTCCCATTTGCTGCTTTTAACCTGTATATGGGAATACTGTTTCCTAGAATTCTTCTTCAGAATCTTTCTGGGAGCTAACTTTCTAAAAACCCTAAATGTGTTTCCTAATTTAGAATTTCTTTTTATTAGATGAGACAAAGTGATTGAGACCGTAATTTCCTTTTGCTCGTTATTGTGGATCTGCTACATTCGCGTTAAGTAACCTGAAAAAAGTTCTTTTTCTACTGCAGTGGTTGCTTTTTGCCCAAACAATAATGAAGTTAATATCTGTAGATTATTATCTGACAAGTCGGAGACGGTACATGTTCTTCGAAAGGTACCTACTTGCACAGTTTCTTCAGATTGTTATGTCTCGTAGGAAAGTTTTATGTTGAATTAACTCAGTATCATGAATTTTAGTTATTACTGCCTCTGTATTAAGTGGCCCTTCTCTTTTAATGGTTATTTGAAATAAAAATACGCTTTTGCACCTGACTCTGGTTCTCTTCTTACTTTTCCTTCTTCGTTGTTTTTTTTCTTTTTTTTGTCATGTGGTTAACATACACAACACTTCAAGCTGCAGCGACACTAGACTAAGAGGTCTCTGGGAACCACCTGTGTGGCTGTTAAGCCAGAGAACCAACCCACAACTTATTATTGCTTTTATATTTGAAATTCTATGCTTTTCTAGGATACTTGTGGATGCATGAACAAAAAAAAATAAAAAAAATACATGTTATGTTCAATGTACCTATTTTAACGTACATGAATAGTAGGTCATCCATATTCATTCTACCGGCTGCAGCAGATGATTGAGGGTTACCAGGTGCGTTCAAACTATCCATTCTATTATATATACAAATTTCTGACATTCTTATTATTCTTCTATTTTTGTTTACAGTCTTGCTTTTTTCCAGCTAATATGTTGAAGTGTTTGACTCAAAATTTCAGAATAGAAATTAGAATCATTTAACACAAACTTCCAGGTAGAACTAATCAAAAGAGAAGTGTAAGATCTATTGTTCAAATATTATTATACAGCAGAGAGTAAAACTCTCAGTTACATGACATTCCATATTAGTGCAGCCTTACAAAGAATTAGGAAACACAAGAACTAAATTTGCAGTTAGAGCTACTGAAGACATATTACATATTTGTTTGCACTAAATTTGCAAACTGACATTGGAAAGGATTTTAATCATGTCAAACTACTTTCAACTAAGTAAAATATTAAAGGTTTTAAAATTTTGTATTACCTTCAATCTAATATATACCGTCCAATATATGGGATCAGTTCTTATAGCTTCTTTCTGTGCATTTTTTCAATCTAGAACTGGAAAATCCAAGGACAATCATATAAAATTGAACCTTTCAAATAAGAAGCTTGTAAAAAGAAACTTTCTGAAAACCACAAACTTCTGATGTTAAATAAGTTATGAAACCCAAGGAAACTAATATAAAATTGAACATTGTACTTTGTGTGTCAATTTTTTCTCTTCTATTCTTTGTTCTTCTATCAGGCCTTATATGTTGTCTCTATTGGAAATGACTGAATGCTGTTATGTCCTAGAATTATCATTTAAGACAGCAGCACATACCCTGCATCAATTGATTTGTACCATGAGATTATGGATAGTTGGTATAATTTTTTATTGGTCTATCAAGTGAATCTGATGTGTGGACTGTGATTACATGTTTTGCATTGTGGTATCAGTTCCCCGTGTTATCTAGCGGTTAAAAAGGGGAAAATAGAGAAGTGCATGACCTCCACCTCTGTTGTATAGTATATTCTCTCTTTGCCTAGATAATATATCTATGGTACTGAATGGCAAGATTGACAACAGTGTACCATGTGGGAAAATGACCCTGTTACAGGGTTTTTTTTTCCCAGGGGAAAACAGCAACTTGCTTGGACACACACACACCCCTCCAAAAAAAAAAAAAAAGGGAAAAGAAAGAACTGTTTTTGATGTGGGACGAGTGTTGAAAGAGAAAATAGATGAAGGACAAGAAGAAGAAAGGAAGAGAGAAAGAAGAAAGAGGGAGAGGAAGACAAGAGACCAGCGGGAGGAGAGAAAAACTTATTCAATTATCTCCACTAATCCAATTACAACCCTTTAAATAAGAAACAAAACTGAAGTTCAAAATTAAAAAAAAAAAACGAGATAAATCAATATCTGATAAATCTTGTAAAATCAGGAAAAAAGATATAATGACTATCTGATAAATCTCATAAAATTAGGATAAATAAAAAACGAAAATAACCTGAAATAATAAATTACAATATTGTGGGGTGGTGGGTCCTGATGGGACCCGACGTCTCTGAGTGTAGACTTGTGTGACTGGTGGTACACTGGTGTTCCCACCAGTTTTATTTAGCTAATGCATTCAAAATCTAGTTTGCCTTCCACTTAATCCAAGGCTAATGCCAAGGCCAGGCTTGGATACGTCTTGCTTGTCTAAAGACATGTGTCATCTCAATTCTTAAAGGCAAATCAAATAACCAAAATTTAAGACCCACTTACAAAGTATTGGATTCAACTTAATAGTATCCCTTTACTCCATGAGTACCTGAAAACTTAAGGATACATCAGTGACTCTAACAATAGAAAGTTCTGTGTTTATCCATGAGAATCAAATTTAAAGACTTGCCAGGGATCCAACATGGAAGCAAACTTTTGGTGTTTGAAAGATGTGCAAACCATCCAAAAGTTCTTCAGTTGGAGCCATAACATTTCAGTCTTTCTCAAGGCCCAGAAGATTGTTAACCAATTATTCGTTACAAATGTATAATTTTTTTTACTTTATGTTGGTTGTGATGCCTTTTCTTTGTTTGACCTTCAAGTAACAATTCCGTCTTCTAATTCTTCTAAATAAAAGAATGTGATCCATTATTCATGGCCATTTTGAAAAGTGTCCAGGAATGTTTTCTCACTTGAGAAATTCATTTTTGCGCTTCCATCTTGTATTGTAGAAGCAACAGAATGTACATAGTGAAAATGTTGAAGTTCACTATAGCTGAGTGATTTTATTAGTAACAAATTTACAAAAGGTGTTCTAAGAGAGTTGGAAGAATTCCATCGCTATGTTCATTCAGAAGGTAATCTGCCATAAGCAAATTCAGTTAGCAGGTGTTAGTACAAGTATACTTGAATTTCTAATTCAACCATGCAACACTACATTCCCCTGCTGATGTTTTCAATATCCTAGCTGTTGCCACTTACCAAGACTACCTGGAGTAGTGTATCCATTTAGATTTTCTCTTTGCGTGTATTTTCCAATATATTACATTTCTTGTAACTTACATTCATTTAACCAACTGAGATCTGGTTACAGTATCATGACTGTGGATATTTATTTAAATCCCTTGCTTTCAACTTATACATTCTCGTCATTGAATATCTGAAACACCTTTTTCCTTTAAATATACTTCAGGACATGGGAAGTGTAAGTAAATGAATTTTCTCCTTAGTTCAAAGGGCACTCTATTTTACTGTCTATTTTACTGTTTATGTTAATGTATAGTAATTGAAGTATAAGTGGAAACAATTACTTATAAAGTACATAAAGGATTTTTAGATGGTTCACAATCCTTTTGGTTGATGCTCTCATTGAAAAAAAAAAAATTCTATCCAAAGAAATTCCTCTTGTTTTTGCATTTTTGCCACCATAAGAAACAACAGCACCAGAAATAAAATATTTTTTTAATAACAAAAATAAGATTAAAATAGGAGATATATGATTTAGAACAACTTTTTTAATTTTTAATTTATTTTTTCTATCAATCGAAAACTCATTTTTTTTTAATCCTTTGTAACATTTCTTAAATGTATGAAGCATCAAGAAAAAATAAATTTCTATTGAATTTTTTTCCTACATTTTCAGTTGACAACAAAATTCTAAAATATTAAACAGCTTGTAAATAGCTTAGCTTAAATAACTAGCAATTGAATTATCAAAATAATGGGTTTATCGCACAGGCATAGCACAAATTAAGAAATCTAATCGTTTTTTTAAATTGGCAAATACATTGAAGCAGTTTGAACAAAAGGCCCCCCAAAAGCTGATGTTGGCCAGACCAAGCGAACACATCCCCACAAATACTTAACAAAACAAAACATGGAAGCATGGGGACGAGCCTGATCATCAGAAAACCTCTAAAGATCTACCTCTGCACCTGTATTCTTTTGTCCCTTATTGGTAATTCAATGGGTTGTTGGGCCTCGTGTGGATGCTCCGGTCCTTTGTACACCTTTAAATGAGTGAAAAGAGTCCTGCCCAGCTGCATAGAGAATTGGAAAGAGAAATGGATTCAGGAAGTCTCCCCCCAAGAAATCTTTGCTGCTCACAGAGTACAAAAAGAAGCTAAAAATATAAATTTCATGCCACCATTTGGTAATCAAATACTTGTTAGTATTACATTTGCAACACTGTCGAGCAGGGAAAGGTGTTAATCATGTGCCAACATACTCAGCTTGCACTAAATATGCTGGAGCTTGCCAAACCAAGAATACTAAAAGTGAGAAACTGATATAGAAGAAACAGTGGCAAGAGCAGAAAAGGAACAATGACTTCAACACTCATTTTAAGTATATAGGCAAACTCAAACTACACCGATGAAAATAAGGCATCTTAGTTACAGTAAGTTTATCTTCTTCACTTGCAAAGTTTTTATTTGCAGAATTTTAAGATGCTGTGAACAGTGATTCCTAATTTTTAGGCTGATTCTCTTGAATTCTTATACTTTAAATTGTCAGTGCTCTTTCCATGTAAGAAGTGAATCTGTCTTTTCCCAACTTACCCTTCCCTTGGGAAGCATACCACGGACAGCATGTTCAATAATTCGTTCAGGAATCCTCTGCTGCAGCTGATCAAATGTTTCCACAGTCATACCCCCTGGTCTTCCTGAATGCCTCCGGTAGACCTTTTGGGTCCTCTTTTTACCAGATACTGCAACCTTTTCTGCATTCACCTTTATATGAAGATAATCTTGACATTAGGTCTTGCGTTTTGAGCTCCAGATGAAAATCACAAACATGAATATATAACAAGCTCATCAATCCATCTTCCAGAAAGCTCCATCAGGTTGAATTCTAATGAAATATTAAAATGAAGATAGAAAAGCATAACTTGAAATGAACGTGAATATATAACAAGCTCATTAATCCATCTTCTAGAAAACTTCATCACGTTGAATTCTAATGAAATATTAAAAGGAAGATAAAAGCATAACGAAAAATTGTTATCGGTAAGTGCAAATAGAGTGAAGCTACAAGATTGGAGAAAGAAAACAAGACTGTATAAATAATGGAGGCACATAACATTTCCTTTTGAATGGTAAAAAGTAATAATTTTAAATGAAAAGGAAAGGGGAAACAAGTGTGCTAACGTTGACCAGGTGACAAATAAAAACCCCATCAGAAAAAGAGTCGCCCTACCAATCACAAGTGGGAGAAAAAAAAGAGTTTGAGGGGAATAGTATTAGAATTTCCTCAGATACATAGTTAGATTGGATACGAGCTAAGGAATTGAGCACAGAAAAACCACAATATAGCCATTTTGAAACCAAAATAAATCACACATAAAACCATATTTTAATTGAGCTATCTGTTGTGTTTGTTATAGTTTATACCAAGAACATCTGGCTGTCAACAATTATTCCCTGCTTCTAACAGTTAATAAGTGGCAAAGATAGAGATACACACCATGATAATTATCACATACCACGATGACATAAGCCCCCATGTCCACACTAGGAGTATAGGTTGCTAAGTTCTTCCCACGGATGTGTATAGAAATAGTTGAAGCTAGTCGACCCAAAATTTTGTCTGTCGCATCAACGATGTACCATGTTTTCTGGGTGTTTATGTGGTCTGCCGCCTTGGGATACCAAGTTCTATTCCAAATGTCCTGGAAAAACAAGGGAGAAAAAAAAGTTGCTAGAGCAATGAATACTGAATCTAAGAAGCAAAAAAGAATACTAAAGAACAATTGCAAGCCACCTGGGTTAAAGAGATGGAATAAATTTGCCAAGACACGTTGCATATCAGCACCACATTACCCAGCCGTCTTAAGACAAGTATCGACATAAATATGTAACCGTGGTTTCAATCAGGAAGATCAATAAAATGACGAAAATAAAAGACTAACTACGAGGTTGAACCAGCCACAAACTTAACACCTAAAATACTTCTGTTTTTTTTCTTTTTTTGATTCACGAACTCGGTTAATAAAAGAAACAGAAAGAACGTAGCATTAGATTATACTAGAGTTTGCCAGTGAATATTCTAAATTGACGCCGTAACGAAGTTCAAGGCATCTCAACTGCAACCTATAGGCAAGTGTTAGAACAAAGCTGAAATAGAATGCCATCGAATTCCCATATGCCTCCAGATAACCAGATATATACAGATACTATTTTTTTCCATTTTTTTTTCAGGGTAGCTGTTGTCAGAGGCGGGAGCTACACAAGAACTTATACGACATAATCACAACACTAAATCAATAGAATCCAAAAGTTTCAGAAAATTTTCCAGTTAACTAACTATGCTAAAAATGCCAGACCAACTATCAACAAGACCCTAAGTAGCTAAGTTTGTCCGCAGCCGTATTCTTAATAGAATGTGAAGGGAAAAGAATTCGAGTTAGAAAGGTTACAGGTCCATTAATTTCATCATCTTCGAACATCCATCGCTGCTCAACGGGGACGACAGCAGTCTCCTGGCAACGAATTTGAAGACGCTTCGTGAGTGGAGTCGCCAGACGTGGTTTCGCCGCTACCGCAAAATGACGAAGTCCCACAAATGGGGTTCTAGTGGAAGAAAGGGACGGGGGTTTGATGGAGGGAGTCGAGAGAAAGGCCGACGACGCGAAGGAGACTGCCATTTCCCTAGCAGCAGCTGGGTTCCTCTACCACTTTTATCGGTCCTGGAGTTTTATCCAGCTGATGAGTGCCCCTGGATAAGGTAAAGACAACAGATAAGGGCTACTTTTGTCATTTCATGTTCCGACTTCCGACTCCATCATCTGGACCCATCTTCGTTCTTGAACCGAGCCCACCCTCGTAGGAGTCTCGACCCTCGAGAGGTTGGGCTACAACAGTGAGAACTCTGAAGCCGCCCTGGTTTGTATTAATTCGTTATTTTGTAGAATCGCGAGGGCATATGGATCCTTACTGCAGCTCTCGCTTCAGGAGTCCTCTAGATTTCGGCATGTCTCGCCCTCTACTTCTCGATACTGCCATAACGGGAATTCTTGTCGCGGTATCCTAAAAGATCACCGTCGCGACCGTAGTTTATAATTTGTTGGGCGAAATCCAATTACTTCTGTGAGTTCTTTCTGTCTACTGAACATGCCAAATGAAGCCATAGCTCTGTGTTTTCTTTTCAGCATCTACTCAGCTACTCTTTTATTTGTTCATTACCTTTGAGTTTCTTTCGATGAGAAATGTGGGCAATGGATGTTGGTCCGTTGCTTATTCTTTCTGGGTAAATCTTTTGGGGTTCTGATAATGTTCCATATTAAGTTAATTTACTGCCAAAACTTGGGTAGGAGATTAAAAAACTATTATAAAAGTATTTTTCTTTCTGCTATGTATTTTGCTTCAGTTCGGGCAGAAAGACATCAGATCGGGATGACTTCTATGGATGACTCACAATCATCAGCGTCTCCTTCCGTCAACAATGATCATCAGAGTAAAAATGTCCATGAACAAAGTACAAATCATGGGTATGTACGGATGTTTTGGGTAATAAGTGCACTATCTCAAATTTTATCCCCATTTTGCTGTTATTTTCTTTCCATTTTAGAAAAAGAAAAAAAACAGAAAATCGCAGAGGTGACAACGAAGAAAATTCCTGTTCAGTTTGTGATCTGCTGGGTTTCGATAATTTATGCTTAAGTGAACTGGTCCATAGGGCAACTCTTTATTTGGGATCTTGACTGAAAACAATTGATAATGGACACTCCCAAGTTATAATTCAAAAATGATGTTCTTCGTCAATTGTGGGAATCTTTTATTTCATCCGTTGGTTATGCACATTGTGAGGTTTTAGGAGATTGATCGGCATGGTCCTGTTACTGGATATATTACATTCCTTGGACAGAAGTGTATGGTTTAGTGGCATCACTACTTGGATATATGTTTAGTACCTTTAGTTCTCCTGTGCTTAGTCGATAGCCTTTTGGTTGAAATTTCAACCTTATTTTCTGTAAATAATTATGCTATGTAAAATATTTTTATATTAAGTTGCACATTTCTAATTTTATTTTAAAACTTTTAAAAGTCCTCTTCGTTGGATGTTCTGGAATAGGGAGGTGAAGCATGACATTTCTGAGGAGGAAATCAGAAGCATATTAGAAGTAATTGCAGGCACTGGAAAATTTTGGTAAGCCTTTATTTTTAAGAAGCTCGAAACTCATCAAATCAGGAGAATAAGAATGGCATCCCTTATAACCAATGGATCACCGCACAGAAGAAAGTGTGGGATGATGGTAGATAATGCAGTACTTTTTTTACAAGGAATCATTATGTTATTGTTCTCAAGGAAAAAATGAATAAAAATTTTTATATTCATAATTTGTATATAAAAATATGTCAGTTTACGTCCACTCACTTGACTATAACAGGCACAATTGGAACATACTGAAGGGAGTGCTATCATATCGGCTGAAGCAGGTATGGGGAGGTATGCCTACATGATAGTCTCATGTTATATTGTTACTTCTGTTGGAAACATCAGCACCAGAACAGGTCATCCTAATTCTTGTGTTCAAAAACGATTTCCAAGGTCTTGGCAGAGTATCCTGAATCTCAAAAGAAACCTGATACTGGGTCAGAACTGAGTTCTTTATCAGGAGAAGCATATCCAGAATTAGTAAAAAGACTGGACGAAGGTAATTCTGTATTTGTTCTTTTAGCTTTTTTTTATGAATCAATGTCTATCGTTTAATTCATATTTTAGTTTTTGCTTCATGGTCAAAGTAGGTGAACTTTCTGATGAAGATTGCCATGAGATGATTTTGTAAGTGGCTGATTCAAAACTTTTCTCTGTTGTGAACTCTTATCTCAGCCATTAATTGGGAAGTCATTAAGTTTATTGTGAATATGCTTTTGAACTACTAATCATTGTTGTCCAACAAGTGTGATGTTTTCTCCGTGACCCTTGTAGGCAATGCTGACCTACGACAGGTCTGGACAGCTGACATTCTGTTAGAAATAATTTGATATCTAAGTGGAATTTACTACATATGGCAATCCTTAAAATATTCATTGGTCTCATATCCCTGAAGAAACAGAAACCTTACTTGATGCATTGCAAATAAAGTTTCTCGGACAACCACTGGTGCTTGACAACTTCCTTCTGTTTTTGTTAAAGGTTTTGTTTGGAAATTGGGTTGCATTGAGTAATTTCATACTGTAACTTGACTATCAAGTATCAAGCACATTGACCTGTCTATTTGTGTCAAAGAAGTCCTCGACAAATTGTCATTGTTAAGGAATAGTCCCACATGGATTAATGAGTACAAAGATTTTAAATTTATTATTTAGGAAAGAGGTTTCCTAAGTTGGCTAGTCATTTTGGGATAGGCTTTGGAGCTAACTTAACATGGTATCAGAGAAGATCCACAAAATTCAAAGAAACTTGCCCAAGACTTGTGTTACTGAACAGTTTAAGGATTTAGTTATATGACTCATAGACAAGAGATTAACTGGAAACTTTGGTACAAATAAAAAAAAATCTAAGGATATTTGTGGAGTAGTGCAAACTATACCCTCCCCCTGAATGGGAGAGGTGGATCCATCAGCTAAACTAACTTAATGATATGAATGAGATAGACTAATGGATTAAAATAGAGAGGGCATACCTGATATGTGTGAAGAGGCTCTTGAATCAATGATCTCATAGGGGGAATGAGACACATTTAGTGCATTCATACCTGTACTAGCCATCATGGCACTCGTTGAGGAAGAAGGAGGAGTCTCGGTAGTCTGAGAAGCAGTAGATGAAGCAATCAGTGACCCAGTCGCTGTAATAATTGCTGAATTTCCTCATACGATCCAGTGTGTGAGGAGGCATCCTTATCTGTGACTATAAAATTGGCCCAGGTAGGTTTACCAAATTTGTCCTAGCATTTCTCAGAAATATGATTAGTCCTACCACAATAAACACATTTTCGATCCCCCCGATCATTTCGGCCACGACCACGGATTGTGTAAGAGCAACCTCTACCTCTATTATTACCACCATGAAACTGATCGTCGGACTTACCAGTAGAAGATTGAAGGTTAAGAGCAACTGCTTCTGAGAGGGTTCCACCTGACTCATTATTATTTACAACTGCACCTTCAGCTCGAAAAACTCTGTTAAAAGCTTGCTCAAGAGTGGTCATATCCTCATTAACCAACAATTGGGCTCTAATAGCATCATACTCATGCCCCAAACCATCCAAAAATTGGGCTACTTGAATCTGATTTTCTTCTTACGGATGTCTTCAACATTCGTAGTAAAAGGATGAAATGTACTAATCTCCTGTAGTACTCCCCTTTTTGTTAACGAGAATATCCCAAAAAAACACATTTGACAGACCGAGGTGACAACTTATCGACCAAAGTTCCAAGCATATGAACAAAACAGGTACATCCAAAAATACGAGAAACCACACCAAACAAATTACAATTGGATTTTAAAATCTGAAATGGAACTTGACCACTCAAAACAGTTGAGGGCATACGATTAACCAAGTAGTACAAAGTTAAAACTGCATCTCCCCAAAAAGATTTAGGAATATTCATATGCAATAATAGTGTCTTTGTAACCTCAAGGAGATGTCTATTTTTACGAAAAGGTTAACGGTCTTGTACTTCTCTTCCAGAAATCCATTTTCTCTTCTATTTTCTCCCCAAATCACAATAGTCATCATTCATCACAATAGTCAGTTGACCAATTAAATCTCAACTGAAACTGTTATTGGGATGTGATCTTATCTGGGCATTGTTTGTTTTGTTTGCTGGGAAACATTGCTCTTAAAAGCAACACATAGTTTATGAGTTTAAGCTATAAGAGAGCTATGTTTTTTAAACGACTAAAGAACAAGCATGTTTCATCTGTACTAGATCATCCTAAAAAGCCCCGAATATTATGATGATGGCCTTTGGCAGTTGCAGGTAATTGTCTGTTGCAAATTTTAGGTGTGGCATGGGATAAAACTTGTAAGAGGTTTCTTTAAGAGAGAGATATATCACTTATGTGCTTCTTGGTGATTTGATTCTGGTTGTTAGTATCATTTAGGTACATAATTCTGCATACATGTTCCTATCACCTTCCACTTCTCTCTCTCTCTCTCTCTCTCTCTCTCTCTCTCTCTCTTACACACATACACAACATTATTGAAACTCAGGGTTTTGACCTAATTTGGCCGTTGCAGGTAATTGTCTGTTGCAAATTATTGAATTTTGCTTAACATCAGTCACTTCCCTGTCTTCACTTATTTGGGTAGAAAATTGATAGTGACTGTTTCAAATTTACAGCTCTTCTAAGCTTTGAAGAAGGCCCTCCGTTCACACTCCAGAGGCTCTGTGAGGTGATCCTTTGGCCACCTTCTTGTACTCATGGTCTACTCATTTATTTATTACTATTTTGAATGATCATTTGTTTAGTTATGAGAAGAGGTAGTTTACCCTGGTTTGCCAAAATCCCAGTTTTTGAAAATGTTTAATTTTCTGAATTTCATTTGAATGCATTTTTCAGTTCTCATTAAGGCCTGTGAAGAACTTAAGAGAGTGGGTAAGTTAATGAACCAGGAAGAGAAAGTAAAGAGCAAAGCCCATTAGACTGTATCTCTGACATGGAGAAACAATTTCTTGATATTTCCACATATACTAGTTGTGTCTTGGAGTATCACCTCTCAAGGGGGTGCTTTAACCAAACCCCAGGTTACAGTTTACCAACCAGGGTCAGTGCTAGAGGCCTAGTAAGACGTGGGACATAAACCATTTAGAACATTATGAAAGTCTGTGTCCTAGAAGACATGAGAAATAAACAATTTATTGCATTATAGAAGTCCCCTCAACTACAGCTGTTAAACAGGAAAGCTAAGCCTTGTAAAGAGGGATGATATTTAAATTTTTTGCATTCATGTTGGTCAATGATCAGAGAATATTGGTTGCCTGACAATTTCACATACTGCATCTAGCTAAACATGGAGAACTGCTCTCAATGTTGTTCTGATGTCGGCCTTGCCAGGGTGGGCAAGGCACCTTGCTCCCCTGGGAAGTGCAGTTAGTGCAATGCAATAAATGGCAGTCCACTGAAATGTGCAAAATGAGATGCCGAGAAACAACATCTCTCTGAAAACCTGAGTATTTCAAAGAATACATTCACAAATTTTTCTTCTGACCAAAAAAGCATCTTCATTTTGTTCATTCCAGTTTGCTGTCACAGGATGCACTTATATGCAACTTTTCCAGTTGGGGAAAGTTGGTACTGGGTCCACATGTAAATTTTCCCTTCTTAATCCCTGACATCCAACCTAAAATATAAATATTTAAAGGTGAAGCGAAATTTGATATTTTTTTTAAGGTGGACCAAAATTTTGAGGCCGTTGCTGTCAATAGGACCGAAAAAAGGAAAAAAAAAGAACATTGCTGTCAATAAACTGTAGATTCACCAAGCATGGCCTACATGACATTTGCAGAGATTGTTTCTTGCTTAGTAATGAGGACCACATTTTGGAGGGGACTGTAACTGTTTTCTTACTCTTGAAAAGAGTGGCACTGAGGCATAGCTTTGTCATGACCATAGATGGTGAAGGCACCATTCACTGTTTCCCTTTTTTTTTTTTTTTTTAGTTTTATCTGACTAATTTCTAAATCTTCAGTTGTGAGATCTCTGTCATGCTGCTATTATTTATGTTTTCCGTTCTTGATCTCCTGAAGAGACCTAATTCTGGTCTTTGTAAATGTTTTTCTTGACCTTTTATGTGGCATGAATTCTCTCATGTTCTAAATTTATGTTGTTGTCTTCAACCAGATTTTGTTGACTCCAAAAGCCATATATACTAGCCTGTCAAAGCTTGCCTTGGCATTAGAGAAGGTAATCATTGTTTCTTATGTCTTATTACCAGTGAGCTTGTTCGTTGGGAATTTAAGTTTGCATTGTAAGGAAAGCCCGTTTTTACTTATAAAAATGTCGTAGAAATGCTTTCAGAAAAAAGATCAAAGCAATGTGAACGATGAACATGAAGTTGGAGAAAGTCCGGTTAAGAATAGTTTATGAGACAAGCTTCACCTGACTAAGTACGGTATAGATGATTATGAAAGCAGACCTGATTAAGAATTTGGAATAAAAAAATAGGCCTTCACTGCACCTCAAGTCCAGTTGTCTGAGTTGTCATTCAATGCTCTGGTCTTTCCACTTTTAATTTCTAGACTTGGCTTTATACTACAATTTGTTATTTAAGTTGTTTGATTTGATAAGTTCTAACCTTGTTAACTTCCATCAATCTTTGCAGAATCTGTTGGTGACAACCACTTTGAGTGTATGCACAGACCCCTATCCTTCAACAACTGCACAGGGACCTGTTGAACCAGAGAAAGCATCAGAAGGGGCCCAAGCAGATCCTGTACACACTGAAAACGGCATTGAAACTAAGGTTGGTTTAAGTGATGAAGAAATGGCAGAGGCCGTGGAACAGGGTGACAAGAACATAGACATGGCAACACCTGGGGAAGAAAGCTTCGCAAGAACATCTGAAGCAGACTTGGACTCAACAGGTAGTCGTGAAAGTCCAAACTTAACAGCTAGTACGGTTCCAAACTCTGGAGGCAGTGAATCTCCAAGCTCAGCAGCTGGTTCAAGTCCAAGCTCAACGGCTGCTGAGGGCCCCTAGGGCTGAGTTTTATTGTTTTTCGGAGCCATTGGATCAGCCGCCCAAACAGGGTTAGGGAAATGGTTTAGCTTAAGATCTATTTATTATCCACACTAAGTAGAGTCCCTGTGAGAATTTTGTTACAGCGTTTCTTATACGAGACTGCCCCCTTTACAAAAACGTTGGGCATGACTTCATGAGATGAGGGAGGAGTCTTGTAATTCTCTTGTATTTCGTTTCTGCTCATCATTCTCCTTTCTTAAAGCCATGGGTTTGTTGGTTATGGTCGGAGACAGGCGGAGGTTACTTGTTCGGAACATTTTTGCATTTGACAAGATTTTACATTGACTTGGTGCAATGCTGTTCCTAATAAGAAATTAAATTTCACAGATTTTCATAAATAAATTTGACCTTTATTTAAACTAAATTGAATATATTACTCCTAATTGGAAAGATATAATGTAAACCCAAGAAATAAGAAGGGATATTGGGTATGAGCTTTTTCTTTTGCGTACATAGGATGTGAAAAACCGTTGTCCTACGGCGGCCTTCCATTTGTTAAATGTACCCAGTCAACCCAGTCAAGTGGATCAGTTACGGTTCATATCTAAAAATTTGGATCAATTTGACGTTATTTTGAAAAAACTATTTTGTGCACATATCATTTGGATCTTATAAAATAAGAAAATTTTGAAAAAAAACTGTTTTGGGAGCCCTTCCATTCCCTTGGAGAGATAAAAGAAGAAAACACCTCTCTGCAGTCTTAGTTGACGGACCTACCCCGTCGATTTTATATTGCAAGAGAAGGGTGAATAATCTTGTTGGACCGATGATTCCGGAAGCGATCGACCGGATCATGCCGGTTTTCTACTGGCTATCCAATCGAAATCTTACCAGTTAATTAGAGTCGACTTAGTTTTGACCATTTTTTATTGATGTAATTGTTTAACGTCTACTTGTATTTATTCGTTGCAACCTTATCCTAACCCTGTCCTATATAGCTGACTTGGACACATGGTCCAATCTACCATTTATTTTATATTATAAAAAATTACAAAAATAATTTATATAAAAGTTATTATTCTGTAAAAATAATAAATAAAAAATAATCTAAAAATTAACTAAATTAGATTAGAACCCAGTTCAGATCAGGTACAACCCATCCCTGCCAGGTCAAGTCGAATTCCCTACTCAGCGAAACCGTGCCCATCACTAATTATTATTAATCAAAGAATAATATGGGATAGTTTCTACACAATTTTCCCGTGAACACGGGTCTTCTAGGTCGGACAAAATTTAGCCGTTTATTAGTTTAGAGCTAATCTAAGAGAGACAAATGAGCCATGTTTAAGTTAAACTAGGGATCCAGCCAGTCGTCGCCTTGTTGCATTTGAGACGGAAACCTGGCTAAGCCTGTCAGCTTCAGTTGATACCAACCTCTCCTTCAAAGGCACATAATGTCGGTGCCATACGCCGGTGTAAACCTATAAAAAATAGCAGATGAGCGTCAGACATTGTGAATGCAGCGTTTCTCTCTCTACGTTTCAAAAGAAAAAAAAAATGCATCTAACGTTTTTATTTAGATGTTCAGCTACCCAAATTATGAATGATGTTCCTCATTTTCTGCAGTGGCATGGCACCTTTGTGCGAGAAAAAAGGAAAACATTTCCTAGTTGAATAGAACTGACCTGCTGCGGCCTGATGATCTTAGTATCAGGATCGTCAAGTGACTCGCGCCAGTGTGATAAATAACCAGCCATGCGGGGTATGGCAAACAAAACAGGGAAAAACTCGGTAGGGAACCCAATTGCCCTGCTCAAGCAGTTAACCAATCAGTGCATATAATTCTTCAACATGAGAGGCATTTAGTGACCATCTCCTGATACCCACCTATAGATTAAACCCGAGTAGAAATCAACGTTCGGATAGAGCTTCCTCTTAATAAAGTATTCATCAGATAGCGCAGCTTTCTCTAATGCAACTGCAACCTGAAAGGAACAAACTACCATGAGTTGTTAAAAAATGCCAACGTATCATGGATCAAAAATTCCATTTAAAAAAATATAGTTGCATTGCACTAAAGATCAACTGACAGACAACTTCATCATTTGGTGGATCCTTGAAAATATACTTGTACACCACTGCAAAAGGAAAAAAAACAAAGAAGAGAAATACCTCAATGAGAGGATCCCTGCCAACAATGGAGAAGACTTCCTCTGCCAATTTACGTATGACCTTGGCACGGGGATCATAGTTCTTATATACACGATGTCCAAACCCTGACATTTTTCTCTTCCTGTATTCACAAGCTGGTCAAACTTAACACTCGAAAAGTGCTTCTAAATTGCTCTACAAAGTATTTGAAGTATCAAAATAAGAAACAAGTTGGACGCCATGCCTGTTTTTAACACCTTCAATAAAATCCGGAATTTTATCAACAGTCCCAATCTCATTCAGCATTTTCAGTACAGCCTACAACCAAGAAATCCCAGTCAATCGATCTGAGTTATTAAACATATATCAAGACTGTTTGATACAGATACAACACTCAAACAACAATGCATGCAAGGTTTTCAAGTAAGAGTACATATATTCGGGAATACCTCATTTGCTCCACCGTGAAGAGGCCCATACAAAGCACCCACAGCTCCAGCAAGAGCAGTGTAAACATCCACGCCACTAAATTAAAATTTTTTATATTTCCACAATTCTGAGTTTGAAAAAATAAATAAAGTAAAACATTTTTCCTTACTGGTAAGCAAAGAAAAGAATAAATACCTGGAAGCAAGGTGTCTAGCCGCAGCCGTGGAACAATTCATTTCATGCTCTGCATGGAGTATAAAGAGGATGTCAATAGCCCGGGCCAATCGAGGGTTGGGCTTGTATGCCCTGTTGCCTCTGCAATTTGAAGAGAAAAAAATCAGTTTAATAGAATATCAATGTTTAGGAAGTCTCAGCATGTAAGGAAAAGGAAGTTGTTAATGCATATATTTGTACTTATCATGGCTGCAGCTTTGCATTACAGTGTGTGTCAATATAATGTTGAATGGAAGTTCAGTTTGAAATCAAATTATCATCCAGATGTTCTTGCTAGAGCTCTTTTAATTTGAACATGACTAGACTTCTATATCAGATAACTTGGCAATAAACCAATTTAATTTCATTTCTGGCTATCAAGTCACTTTGACATGATATCTGTGAAACAAGTAAAACTAATAATAACCTCCCTAAAGTCTCTTTTTCTTTTTCTATTTTGAGAATGGCCTGCCTAAAGATTCTAAAGATATCCAACCATATAAAAAATCCAAATAAATCTTTTTTAAAAATTAAATTAATGCCAAGATATCTGAACCTAAAAACTGCAAGCCAGATGTTACTGGTATATCAGCAGTCACGACATAGATTTTAAAAAATAAAAAATAAAAGAAGTCAAGACAAAAAGGACAACAACACAACACGAAAAGGCTAGCTTGTCAGTAAAGAAGCCTAAAGGAAAGGACTGTAATTACGTTTTAAACAAAACTGATGCTGTTGTATGGTGCAATGTACACAGACAAAACACTATCACCCTTCAAATGAAGGCAAGGATCTCATTGGTTCAAAACTTCATTTTCAAAACTTGAACAGCTGGGCTGCTGTATCAGCTGCTTCACTTTGGGTATCTGATACACTTATGACAATCTTAAGCATGGTTCTTCTTTTGTTCCCGATTTGTAGGACCAATCACCATAAATAGTCAGCTACAAAACCATATTTCAAGTTTCCACCTTTAAGGCTCCTCTAGGCATGTAAACCCTGCCTTCTGCTGTTAAGCTTGTTGGTGTACAACATCAAAAGAGTCTTTGGTTTTATTTTTTCTAGAATGCATTGATGGTTCTGTAATTTAGAAAAAATGTGTAGGGTATTAGTACAGATCCCAAGAATTCTTTCTCTGGTTTGTCATGATTGTGCTGCTTTGTCTTCCTTTGATTGCTTGTTCTATACATGCTGATGGGTTAGATTTGCACTTAGGAAAAAATGAGCTAGATTAAAAGGTTTTGGTTGGGTGATGTTGAGGATTCCGTTAGATAAGATGATCGCAGGGTTGGGCACACATAAAAGTCCAGCCCACTTGCGCACAAGCTCAAAGGCAAAAAGGGGCATAGTACATGCCCATAGTAACAACAGGCACACTTTACAGCTGCCTTAGGCCACTCAAAGTGCAAGCTCCAGGCCTGTACAAAAGTGCACAGTGATGACACCCTGAGAATGAAAAAATACTTCAACTCTACAACATTAAAACCAGAGTGAGGGATTTAACATTACAGTCCTTTTGAACCTTATCAGCATTGCAACTTTCTTCCAATAACAACATGAGAAAGAAAGAGAAAACATCATTATTAACTCAAATGAACTCAGGCAAAAGAAAGGGATGTAATGCATTAGCTAAAAGCATGAAATGAAGCTTTACAGTAACAAAGCTGTAAACTGTTTTTTTAAATGGTGAAAAAATTATTGAGAAAACACAGATTATGAACAAAAAGGAATTGACAATAACCACAACAAGATTTTGGAGCAAGGACCCCTCTTAGGCAGCTTATTAGCCAATTCACATGCGATCTAAGAACATGCAACCAAGAATCTGACAACAATCACATAAATCTAAAATCTGATCACCGGTAGTTCTTACAGTGAATCCAACATATACAAGAAGTTTTCGGAGTATGAAAGATTGCTAGAAGGAAGAACTGGAGGCCTTCCAGCCATTCTCAAATAAGCTGCTGCAGCAATTGTAGGTGCCTGTACATATCAAACATAAAACCTGTCAGAATGCTAGTCTGTTTAAAAGCATGGTAAACAAAACATATAAAACATGAGCTTTCAGTTTTTATAGTAGATAGTACATCATTTCTATTGGTTAAAGAACAGTTATGGAAGAGTCTTACATGACTTTTTTTTTTTTTTTTTTTTTTTTTGGAAAAGATTTTTTTTTTTGTTCACATCAAAAAGTCTCAAAGAGCAACAATTCACATGGCGGAGTCTTACAAGAGTCTCACAGAAAGAAGTCTCATAAAAGAGTTTTAGTTAAAAGGTGTTTTAGTTATGTTAGTCTTATATTCTTGTTCAAGTATTTAATTACTCTAGGACTTATCTTTAAGTGTTTGACTGTGAATGTAACTAGGACATGGGTAGTTTAATTGTAATCCAATTCTATTTGTTTCCTCTATTATAAATAAAGGTTCATTGTTCTCAAGTATAATCAAGCCAATTAATTATTTCTCTTTTTCATAAATTCAACAATTTTCAAATAATGAACCTAGTTCAGAATTGTGAAAGAGCATACTACTGAAGAAAAAAAAACGTTGAGAAAATAAGATATACCTTTCCAAGAATACGAGCAATTTGCTTGTCTCTTACTTGTTTTGACTGATAAATATCTTGGCCCTAAGGAGTTCAAGAACAATAAATCAATAAATGCTAAACCAAAATTATCAATAAAAAAGATTCAGGAACAAACTTTGACAAAATGACATATCAAAAGCTTTAAATTATGACAAAGACAGGTCTAAAAGACTTTTATCTTGGACTTAATTCTCCATTCACAGATAGAAACCTTTCTAGCTTAATGAGTCAACCAATACAAACTATAAGTTGCTCCAAACAGAACCAACAAAATATTCCAGTTCAATAGATGATATAAGGTAATGTTTTAAATGGGGAAAGACATTAGTTGCAGCAGATGAGATGAAATTATGCCATACGTGTAATACATCTGTTTAAAGAACAGGAGATGGAAAACAAAAACTGTCTAATTTGGTATTATTTGGTAGCCTTGTTCCCCAAATTACAGCTACACTTCCAACAATGTCACTTTTATTTGGTAGCCATGTTCACTCAAACATTAAGATCACTGACTATAATTAATTACAGTTTACCAGGACTGCTTCAGAAGTAAATGCCAAGCAAACATCATTTTTCTGGGAATTTCATTTATGGGAAAATTGAGGGTTTAAAGTACTCACTCTGAGAGCAGGGTTTGCATCTGGGTGAAATACTGAAAGAGCACCCATTGCACTAACCAGCACACCCATTGGGTGTGCATCATGAGGCATTGCCTGTATAATGTCCTATCAAAGGGGACAATACAATGAAACTGCAGTTAGATAAAGTAAAGCAATAATAATCAATATTAAAAAAGGCTTAAAATATACTAACTCGATAAGGAGAAAAAATATTAGGATAAACTCTCAAATTTCTTAAGTGAAAGATTAAGAGCATACCAAAATCCCCTGAGGAACTGCTGAATGTTGAGAAACTGCAAATTCCCAGTCAGCTAATTGAGTCTGAGAAGGCAAATTTCCATACACTGCATGAGGAGCAAGTTAGACAGCAGCATAGAAACAAGACAAATCTTCAATATGAGTTGACAGTATATCTGATAATTCAAACTTGACTCACTCAAAATGTAAGCCACTTCGAGAAATGAACTGCTCTCAGCCAACTCTTCTATTGGATATCCTCGGTATCTAAGAATCCCTGCATCACCATCTATGTAACAAATTGATGATCTAACAGGAGCAGTATTAAGATACCCCGGATCATAGAGTTTAATTCCTTTGTCAAATTTTCCTTTAGCTATCTGTAAACACAAACTTGACTGTCAATACAACTTCTCTAAAGAAAGAGGAAAAGTTCAAACAAATAAAAAATAAGAGCAGAAAATATTTTCTTCGAATGAAAGGTAATTTTGTACACTATGCTAAGAAAGAATGTATAGATAAGCAGCAGATAAATTACTCATAATCAAATCGAACTTTTCCTATAAAAAAAGGCTGATTTGCTTTGAGTAAAGCACAATTTTATCACTACAGAAGAACAAGAAGCTTATAAAGGATCGTAAAGGTAGGAGAAGAAGAGAACAGAGAGACAGTGGAAAATAAACTTTAAGATGCTCATACAAGTTCTCTATATATGTCCTTCTTCATGGACAACTTTACGACTTATTAAACACCAAATAAATACGAGCAACTACGTGAGAACCAGAGAACAAGAAACAGGAAAAACTACAATCACCAGTCACCGCACCTTACATGCATAAACAACCGAAAAATCATGTCTTAGTTACAAAAAAAAAAAAAAAAAAAAAGTCGTGAAATTTAATGAAGGCAAATCAACTCCCGTTCGGCACACAATCGATAACTCGATGGCATATCTTCGTAAACACCGATAGTCATTAAGTAGCTAATGAGCACTAAACTAGACACGTGAAGATGTAACTAATTATAATTGAGGTAGCAACAGCCAGTGTTTCCTCTTCACACCATCGCTGACCACAAAATTACTAAAACGGTAAGGTTTTTTTCTTCTACATAAAAGCGCAGAGAGAACAAATTGATATTCATCATCAATACCTTCTTAAAATCGGTAGACTTCACGGTTCCTTCATCCGAGACCTGAATTTCGTACTTCTTCCCGGTTCTCTCATCGATCACCGACAACCGGCCTCTCAGATTTTCCGGCGGAGGGACGAAGCCTCCGTCTTGCGCAGAAACATACGAAGTCTCCAGAATCGTCGACGAACCATCACACACAGCTCCTAGATGTGCAGAAAGAATAGCTAATCTTCTACGAGCCACCACCGACGACGAATTGGAATTTTCCATCTTCCGCAAGATTCCGGCGAAACGAAACGAGAAGAAGCGTCCCGGAGACAGAAACTACAGGTCTTCTTCGTTGACGGAGAGGAGTATTTCTCGACTGAGAACAGGATCCGGAAATAGGAGGCGCGAGATGTTGAACCAGTAAAATGCAGAAACAGGTTTCTGGCAGTGGGCCCCAAGGTAACGCTGACGTGACTCTTAGGGGGAACGTCTTGGGAAACTCAAGCGGCATCGAGATGATCTTCTATTGCAATGCGTGTTGGAGCACGCTCCCGATGCACGATCATTTGGGACTCACGCGTCTCAGCGACTACTTTTGTATTCTACTTCCACGTGTAAGTAGTATTGTCTTCACTCAAGAACCAATGTGGTTTAACCGATTTGATCCAACTTTAACAAAATTAAGTTAAACAATCACCTATATACTATTATTTTAGCTAATAAATATAATTAATTACGATGCCTAAAACATGATATAAATAGCTCGTACCTTTAAAACACGTGAGTTTATGTCTTGGTTCAATTTCAAGAACACATAGAACTAAAAAGTGACGTTTCACTTATGTGGGCCCATTTCAAAGAACTCGGATGCATGGGTATAGAAAAGTTATTAGTTGTAAAATATTTATTTCTTACTATAAATTGCGATTTCAGGCTAGATGTAATAAATAAAAATTAATGATGATTATACAGGTAATTTTGTAGATATTATAAAATGTAATTATTTATGATTTAATATTTTAAAATATATTTCGAATTAATCATTCTTAAATCTTTTGACATGTTTCACTGTAAGAGAAATCGGTATCAAACCCATGAGTTCGACCCGCTGACCCGCTGAACTTTAGTCGCCTAAGGAAACGAGTGGGGGGTTGTAAGTTACAAGATCACCCTCACAATTTTATTCCGGCCACGATGAAACGCCCGTGAGGAGGCCCCACGAGATTATGTTAGACGAGTCGGCCTCGTCGCACGCGTTTTCTTGAGCTTCATCCAGTCGATAAAAAGGGCCGACCTCTGAAAGGGCGCCCATTCTTCAGCAGAGGTCATCTTCTCGTTCTTCAACCAAGCGTCGCGTCGTATGTGCCTGTTCTCCTCTGTCTGGCTTTCTTCTTCGTTATTTTTTCGTCTTTAGGTTTAGTTCATGTTTCTCTTTAGATTTTCTTTGAATTGTTGCATCGCTCATCGCAACCTCAGTCACACGCATGATTCTTGTTTTGGGTTCACCAGTGAGGCTAGGGTTTCGTTTTCTTGGTTTGATTGACTGCTTCTGACGTGGTTCGAATTCTTTAAAGTGTTCGAGGAATAGTCTGGTGCAGCGCTTCTATTTCAGTTTATTTTTTCAGACTGCTGCCAATGTTGATTATTCTTTTGACTGCTCGCTGTCGAATTAGGCTGTCTATTATGATATTTGATTAGTGACAGTTAATGACATCTTTGAGAAATTCAGGCTGCAATTTTAGCGATTGAATTGTCATTCGCAGAGAAGAATAACGAGTGAATTTCGTGTAACTGAATCAACGTAGATTTTTTCTTAAATAAGAAATTCATGTTTGATTTCTTAAAACCTACACAAAACTGGCGTCTTAAGTATGACCTTCTTGTTAGTGATGATTACGTTGCCTCCGTTGCCTCAGTAGTTAATCAATTGGAAAATTTTATTTCATTAGATGCTGATAATGGTGTCTTGTTTAGGGCTGTCTATAGTGAAGAATAACCTTAGCAACTTGTGTATGGGAGGACACGCTAATATAGTTTTGTTGATATTGCATGGTGGGGGTTTAGCAAGTGAAAGACATCGTGTCGAAGTATTTCTGAAACCCTATGGCTTTATTGAGACCCACTTAAAAGAGATTTTTTTTATGTCCTTGTTAGTGATTGAAAGTTGTTTGTTCCTTGGTAATTATTAGATTCTGAGATGAAAAAGATTGAATGTCTTTTTTTGTTTTTTCATGCTCATTTTAAAAATAGTAGCAAATTTCTAATACCATTCTCATAAGAAGAAACCATAGTGCATGGGTGTACACATTTTAGACTCACAATTGATTTTTGCTGTTGGCAGATCTCTGAACAGAAGAGCAAGAACTGAATTATGGGAAAGAGAAAGTCTAGGGCAAAGCCACCTCCAAAGAAGCGAATGGACAAACTTGACACAGTCTTTTGCTGCCCATTTTGCAATCATGGAAGCAGTGTTGAGTGCAGAATGTAAGAATTTATTCAAAGTCTAATATAGCTTGAGCTGCTGAACAGTGTTACTTTTTTAGGTTATGTTATTGAGTTATTAACAAGGTGCCATTTCTTTCAGTGATATGAAGAATCTGATTGGGGAGGCTGCATGCAGGATTTGTCAAGAAAGTTTCTGCACAACCATCACAGGCATGTTCACACATCGAGATCATGAACTGCTCCCATTATTATAATATCTTAAAAATACAACTTAAATTGCCAGTCCAATATTTCTTTTGCTTGTAAAGTTGGAAATTCTCTCTTCAGTCTGGTAGTTCAAATTTGATCAAGGGCTCGTCGGTGTCTTTCAGTGAAACTCAATGATTTCAACTGTCAATTTATATCGATGGAGTTGATTCATTTTTGGGTTTATGTAAATGATTTCCAACTTTATTAGGTGAGCTAACCTTTACTTTTATCCCTTTTTTTTCCAGCTTTATCGGAACCCATCGACGTGTACAGTGAGTGGATAGATGAATGTGAACGTGTCAACAACCTTGAGGACGATGGCGCCTAAGGCCTCTGCAAGTATGGGCTTTGTTGCATCGGCGTGGAAAAGCCGAAGCTCGTTGTTGACGTGTTCTCCAGTGACCTGATACACAATATATGTGGAATGCTTTGTTCGAAGATGGTTCGTGTAATATTTCGTTTGGTGTTGTAATACAAACTAATTTAGTGGAGGTCCCTCGTATATTGTAATGTGATGAGTGCATGGAGTGGGGAGCCTGATTCTTTTGTTGTGTACTTGGATACCCCAGTCCTATTTTGGGACACGTTTTCTCCGGAAAACCAGTCAAGACAAGATTAGGAGTGGTCACTGCCTTTCATTTGCGACATCAAGTGACTTGATGATAAATCGGTACACCGTGGTGATAAAGGATATGGAAAGAGTCGGTGAACTGTGAGGCAACTTTTTCTTGTCTAATTGGATCGAAAACGGGTAAACTGTTGTAATCTCCCTGTAACAGGTTAAAAGAGGTACGAGCTTTGGTGGATGAAAGTAGAATCCAAAACGTTTACCCGTGATCTCTTGGAGTGTTTTTTTTTTTTTTTTTTTGGAGTTTTTTCTTGCTGACATCGAACCTGCAAATGCATGCGATTGACTTTCAAAACTTCAAGGCTTTTAGAGTGGTGGGTTACTGTCACGGGGCACTGGAAATGCCTGATGCTTGAAAATTAATAAATCCATTTATTCAAATTTTGCTTCTTCGGATTATCGTGCTCACACTGCCGACCTACTAATGAACAAGAGAAACTTTTAACCTCTACCCCTGAGACGAATACGATACCACTCGTTCAAGAACTACGAAAGTTTTACATACTAGATTCTCCGAGCCATCGCAGTGGCAGGCATTAACGCGAAAAGGGAACCAGCGGAACCTTCACTTCGAAGCTGCGAGGATGACAAGGATTTGAAAAGGCTTATAAGGGAAACAAAAGAAGCTTATTGCTCAATCAAAGGATTCCTCTTTTGTCCGTATCATTCTTTTCTTTTCAGACAAATGGTCAACAAAGTGAAGCAGTTGAATGATTTGCCCCTAGTATGTTTAAAAGTCGCCAATCTACTCTACTGGAACAAATTTCAAATGTGGTCCATCGTGGCTGATGAGGCGGCTAGATATTCGGTTCCATCAAATCGAGACTTGAGAGTGATCATATATAAGCGTATCAAACATAAATAAAAAGTAGAAGGTGATTAGCTAAGATAATCTACATTTATCAATTCAGGGCTCCAAGCTACTGTGCAGTGAATTCCAATTTTGGGTTCCCCATGGAAGCTTAGGAAAGACGTTTTTGTCAAATTTCAACACGAAATCTATTCTTTGATTCTTTGCCCGAAACGCAGAAGAAAAAGATGTCCGGAGACGAGATAAAAGGGCAGCATCGAAGTCAAAAGGTCGGAAAAATCAGAAAGAGACTGAAATTGAGTTGAAGCATAGGGCAGGCAACGGTGGTATTTGTGCAGAGGGGGGAACTACAGACAACTCCAAATCCATCTCAGAAAACGCGTTTTTTCATTATTCTTACAGTCAAAAGCTCTCTAGTCTGAGGCCTCCACAAATGAAATTCGACGTGCCGTCTCAGAAATGAAATTTTCGCCATTTCTCTTTTCCCCGTCTCATCTTTTTTCTCCATCGCTAGATGGAAAACGAGAACCCAACGAAGAGCTCAGCTGTTCTCGCTGCCCTCTCCAACTCGATTCAAGCACTAGGTAGGGGCTTCGATGTTACCTCTGATATTCGTCTTCTCTACTGCAAAGGAGCATCTGGGTCTCGTCTGGTTCATTTTAACGAGGAAGATAAGAGAGATCTTGTAATCTCTGATGGGCTCGTTCTCCCTGGTGTTTCCGTCGATGTCGAATGCTTCTGTGACAAGCCCAGGAGAGAGACCACTCATGTGTCTAGTTTTCATGAGGTACTTGATGATGATTGCTTCCCTCAGCATAGCTAATACTAAATCCTCTTTTTTCCTCTTGTTTCTGGTTTTGGATGTCTCTGGTAGGCTGATTTTGTGAATTGGCATTTTGTCGTTAGTCTGTTTTCTGTGGTCATTTGGAGCATTCGGTAGGTCAAACTGGTATTTGATTCATATTTTAGGTTTTCATTGTAGTGAATGCTAATGCTTTTTGTGTCAGTTGACGGGTTTGGGTTTGTATGAGGCAGTTGATTCGTACATACTGTCGAGGCATTTTTACACTGTCGCTTGGCAGTTGATTTCTTAGTCAGATAAGGTGTGCATTTTCATAGGATGGTATTTGTGTGGTATCTATTTGATTGGTGGTTTTCTTAAAAGTCCATGGCGGTTTAATTATGAAACGAGCCCATTTGGTCTCGAATTGGTACTTTTTTCATATATTTCATTCCTCATTTTTCACGTTTGGGGGAAATGAACTATTCTGGCTTAATTTTGGATGCTGACATGCTGTAATTAACAAAGGGCCCTTGTATGATGCGGTAGCCTCATATGATTTATTGCAAATTATATTTGTCTTTTATTTTTTCTTGAAACTTTTGCTCTTATATTTTGAATCTGTATATTTTAGTTATTTTCTTTATTACTTTAGTATCTCATTGTCCCCTTATTTATTTCTTCATATTAGGAGATAAAACTCTCTCGGGGGTCTCTAATTTGGCTGTTACATAACCTCATTCAGTTGGAATAATGATACTCAATTTGCAGCGTTCTTGGTATTCATGCAGATTCTAATTTGTTTATATAGTTCTAAGTGTCAAGGAACTCATGACATTTCATGTATGAGACGTGTGCTGTTAGCTTCATATATTCCTGCAGAAGCTGGAAAGTGATAATCAGTTTAGGAGAAAATTGTAGGTTCTTGAATTGACATCTTTTTACTTTATTCATCTGGAATGTTGGTTTCGATGAAAAAGATAAATGCACTGCTTGTAAAAAACATAAAAAATGAATCAGAATTTTGTATAACAAAATGCCTAATATAGTTTAGATGTTATTCTTAATACATCCAGATGGCAGAGTACTTCAACAAGAAAACTGGTATAGCTGGAAGCATTCCTCTTGGAAGCTTCAATTCAATGTTCAACTTCACTGGTTCTTGGCAAGTTGATGCTGCAACCACAAAATCCTTAGTCATGGATGGATACTTCATCCCGATATGTGGTGTTCAGCTGGCTAAGTCATCTATGGCTTTGCGTGAATACGTCAAAAGGGTAGTCCCACAGACATGGGAACCATCAGCCTTGGCAAGGTATCTATTTGAATTCATTTTTTCCATTATTCACATATTTTTAGTTTAAAATGTCTGTTTTTTTCCAGCTTCATTGAAAGTTATGGTACCCATATCATTACCTCCATTACTATTGGTGGGAGAGATGTTATTTATATGAAGCAGCATCAGTCATCCCCTTTGTCTCCCGTGGACATGCAAACTTATGTGAAAGATATCGGTGATCAGAGGTTCTTAGAATCGGAAAACCAAGCTACTGGTGTTCCTATCAAATACAAGGACAAGGCAAGTTTTTGAACTTCTCTGTTTGTATACTATCTTATTTCATTAATATGGAAAGATTATTTAGCTGAGATAATTGCTTGGTGGTTTTCTCATATATCTAATTTTGCAGGTAATGGATCCATCTCTGTTTAATAATCGAGAAATACACCCTCAATTTTCTGGTGTGGCATATCTTACTGGGAAAGAGGTGGGTATTGGTCAATCTTAGTTCTGCTCTTTGCGTGGCTTGAGTGGTTACACTAGATGAAGGTAAAAGCGAATTTGATAGCGTAGTGCTGATTCCAGGGGTTTGAATTTACAGTGAGAGTTGAATTTGATAACTTAGAATACTGATTTCGAGGCTTTGAACTTTCCATCAGTGAGAGTCTTTGTCATACCTCAGTGCACTGAAAAGCGATCAGATTCTAACTTGCCTTCTGTTATTTCCTCTTATTTGCATATTATATCATTACCACCTCTATTGAAGTTCACCATTTAGTTTGAATTTATGGTTTTCTCATCTCCTGCAAATGATAGTCAGAGAATAGTTCCCTTTTGTAGGATGTGACTGTTATCTTCAGGAGAAGGGGTGGTGACGACCTCATTCAAAGTCATGCCATGTGGGCCACCACAGTAGACTCAGCACCAGATGTCATCAACATGACTTTCTCTCCCATCATCTCTCTTTTGGAGGGTTTGCCTGGAATTAAACATCTGGCACGTGCAATTGAGTTATACTTAGAGTGTAAGAATTGATATTATGGTTGTAATTTTCTCTTGAATTTTTCATGAAATTATTAGTTCATGACTCCAAATTAAAGGGTTTGTTACTTTCATTCTACTAAAATATCACACAAATACCTATAGTCTCCTTGATTACCTTAATATCCTTGCCATTAGATTCTATCAGTTACTTCTAACAGTAGTAGGGAAAAGAGCAAAATACTATAATAAAAGTACCATTACTATTTGTGGGCCTGTGTTTCATTCCTTCCTTGTAAGCTTACTCAACTGATGTAGGCATCATGTAGATAGCTGCATTACAATGATTTTCACTGTTCTAGGACAAGGTTGCTTGGTGGTTTCATATATTTTATGCTGATCCACACAGAGCAAGTGATGCAAAGGCCCAAAAGTTATGATACTCACTTTCCAAGTGTTACTTAAATCATATTCATGTAAAGCTAGAGTTAAGTCACAGAATCTAGTAGTAGGAGTATATAGATGTTTTTGGTGATATCATAGCTCTACATAGGTATTTTAACTTCAAACCAAGTGCATGTAGCTATTTATGTGACATTCTAAGGGTCTGTAGGCAATCAACCATATTTAAAATCTTTCATATACTTGTAATAGTTGATTAAAGAGAGCAACTTATGCAAGAATACCTTCTTCTCTTCAGGACGCTATGTAGTCATATTAGCAAATATAGCTCCTTATTCCTGTGGTACTTAGTGCAACGGATCTCAACATTCTTTTGGTTTCTCAAGTTGTCATTTTGGAGGAACCAAGACTCATGCTATTCATTATCATTTTCCAAAAATCTTTTATTTGTATGTTTATTTATCACTTTCATTTTCAGGTCTCACATTAATTTTAAAAGTTGATTGTAGATTCCAATCATCACTAAATCAGACAACAGGGCCTGGAATCCCCATCTTTTATCTGTTTCTTACTCTTTTCATTATCAAATATCTGGCTTTGATGAAGTAGCTATCTTCATATCCTAACATTCTTTTTTCTTTTTGCAGTCAAGCCACCAATAGAGGAGCTACAGTATTTCTTGGATTTTCAAATTTCTTGTGTCTGGGCACCTGCACAGAGTAATCTTCCAGGACATCAGAGAAAGGAGCCTGTGTGTCCATCTCTTCAATTTAGCTTGATGGGTCCTAAGCTTTATGTCAGCTCTGAGCAGGTGTTTTTCTGAATTGAAAGAAAATCATCCAATTTTAATGCTTGAATAGAGTCAGAATCTATATTGATTTTTTGGGCATAGGTTAGATCATTTGACAGATAAAAGGCCCACCAATGGCTAATGGCACTTGCTGCTATGTAGCAGGGGCAGCTGTGGTGTAAGGTGCCCTTGCACCTATTGCTCCAAGTTGAAGAGCATCCTTTTCTCCCATATGAGATAGTTTTTTCTATCAAAAGATGGCAGTTGACAAACCTCTTCAGTTGCTGTTGAAGTGCCAATTTTCCAAAATATGAGACCATGTTTAGAATAGTTACACATGGATTTAGGATTAGAAAAATCTTCTGTTTATTACTCAGAAGAGACCTAACTTCATCAAGTCATTTTAGGATAAACTTGGATCCAACAAGTACAGTATAGGAGCAGGTACTTGTATACCTGAGCCTCCATCCAAAATTATTCACGTGTCAGAGTTATAAAGAGGGCCATAGGTAGGGAGAGTGTAAAAAATAGTCCCAACATGGATTCAGGATAAGAAAAATTCTATGCTTATTACTTGGTAAGAGATTTCTTAACTTCAGCTATTCTTTTGAGGATGGACCCCAACCCTACTTTAACACTACCAAAAAGTCGGAATAGTCACACTGCTGATGGTTAGTGCGTGAAAGCTATCTTGACTGGTTCCCTGCTGGCTTTCCCATTTTGAGCAAGTCCCATGTGTTTGCAATATCTGTTAAGCTAGACATAACTCTGTTTCTTAGCATATATTTAGACTTCTAATTTGAAGAGAGTTCTCATTGGAACTCAAACCTGAACTCTAATGACTTGTTACTTGAATCTTATTTCCCATACAAATAGACAAACAACACAAACTCCTGAACAGAAAGATTTCTGTCAGGTTGCTAATTCACTGCAGGATCTTTAATTTCCTTCTAGGTGAATGAGTATTGACCCCTTGTGAGATGGTGAATAGAAGAGTAGGGTAGTTTCCTTTACATAGCTGCGGATTTAAACATGATAGGTAAACAGTAATTAGCTTCGGATTTACACGAAGACAAATCTGAGCTCCTGTGAGATTCAAACCTAAACCAAGAGCCCTTTCCATGTTGCCATTGAGCCAGAGGCCTGATCAACAGGCATAGTGATATCAGTGATGAAGACATATCTTACAGTCAGTCATTTCAATAATAAAAAAAAATAAGTTATTTTAGTTGGAAGGCTGTCTAATTCTGTTTAGGCGAAGGGCCTATGTTAGTTGTGGATTCTGATTCCAGTTCTGAAATGGATGCAGATATCAGTTGGTCGTAAACCTGTTACAGGTCTTAGGCTTTGCCTAGAGGGAAGCAAGCAAAATCGACTTGCTGTGCAGTTGCAGCACTTAGCATCTCTTCCAAAGATTCTTCATCCCCACTGGGATACTCATATTGCAATTGGTCCGCCAAAGTGGCAAGGACCTGAGGAACAAGACAGCCGGTGGTTTGAGCCCATAAAGTGGAAAAATTTCTCGCATGTGAGTACAGCACCAGTCGAGAAGACCGAGGCTTATATAGGGGACCTCTCTGGTGTGCATATTGTAACTGGTGCCCAGTTGGGTGTCTGGGAATTTGGTGCCAAAAGCGTTCTACATCTTAAACTTCTCTTCTCAAAGGTTCCCGGATGTACTATAAGGAGATCGGTATGGGATCATAACCCTTCCAATAGTTCACAAATACCAAAACCAGATGGTGCATCTTCATCTTCATCCTCAACTGAAAAGGGGGCTGTAGATGACAAAAAGGTTGATAATTTGAGTCAACTGGGTAAGCTAATGAAGATTGTGGACTTAACTGAGATGTCCAAGGGGCCACAAGATATACCCGGGCACTGGTTGGTCACTGGGGCAAAGCTTGGGGTTGAAAAGGGGAAGATTGTTCTGCGTGTCAAGTATTCTATACTGAACTATTGAGACTAATGTAGTAATTTTTGTTTGCTTTTTCATTTCTTGACACTACTGTCAAGCATTCTTTGCACAATTAACTGTGTTCTTTTGTTCTTCTGTATATTCTTCCTGAACTCTGGTTATTAAAAAGTCAAGAGGATCCCGCTCGTGGCTTTGATTGTTTTTTGCAAGTTTGCAGTTAGTAGACCGATGATTATTTATTTTTTATTTTTTAAATGGGAGACCGATAGTTTGGAGGCGTTCTTTCATTCAGTCCTAGTGAAAAGCTCAAATACGGAGAAAGTCGACCTTGTGTATCTACAGCACATCGACAAACCTGACGAACGAGATTTTTCTATTTTCATGACATCGGTATCGTGAGATTCAGAGCATCATCGTCTTGATGGGGCTTAGGGCCCAAACCGCTCAGACAAATGCTCCCAAACCAGAAAAGAAAAGTCTGCATTTGACAGATTTAAAAAAACCTTTTCAAACCGCCCCATTTCTGGGCGGCGTCAGTCTCATAGTGAGGCAACGTCTCTTTTTTCACAGTTGCAGGATCTACGAAGGAATTCGTTTAAGTCTCTGTCTAATCTTTGTTTTCATATATCATATTAAAGTCCAAAGCTACCATTTGTTATGGTTGATTAATTTCTATTTATTCACTGAGTAAACTAAGTCTGTTGAATCTCTGGAAAAAAGACAAAGTAAGTAAGTAAAATCCAGTTATAACTAAATTATCCTTATCCCAACTACACTTAAAATTTTGAACAATTGAACGTAAATAAAAAACTAATGTGGCTAATCCAACTGTTCATTGAATTCAAAATAATTTAGTTGTTAAAGACGAAAGCCAAAGCAGTCCGTCAGAGGGCTCCTCTCTCCCCCGACCTCAATCTTCTCTGTTATGACTCATGAAACAGACACCATTCGGGAAGGCAGAAAGCTACATCGAATTATGCAAAGTTTTACTATTCTCATTAATGGTTTGGCTTACTTGCGCAGGCACCGAGGCCGTGAGTCTGAGATAGTGAAGAAGACAGAACACAAGTTTTTACATGCAACTAGTTCGATTCCTTCGTACCAATGTTCATGACCTGTCAGAGTCTCAGAATACATGCTCATGTCCAAGGGTTCTCGTATTAACTGGGACTGAATCGAAGTTCTCATGGCGGTTCATGCTCCAGCCTTTGTCCGGAAGTTTCACGGAGAGAAATCAGAAAAGAAACGAGCGGCGGAAAGAACGCAATCGCCCGATCCGAGGGCATATCCGATCTCTGGTTAATTTTGATCTTTCGGACTTTCAGACACGGTCCAATCCCATTTCTATAATTTGCTAATTTCTCGCTTCGTCTAACTCGTCACTGACAGAAAGGGTACTATATTTATTAACGAGGGAAAATTCAGAGAAGAAAAGATAGATTTCCATCCAAAGCATACTTGTAGTAGCATTCCGGATCCCCGACCGAAGTCTGAACTCTAAATTCTGACATGACAGTCATGGTACATAGTACTGGTTCGGCCACGTGAGTGCTCTGACTCTATTTAGACAGAAACAGAGGTGTATGGCAGGTGTGTCTGAAGGCTCTTGCTTTTGGAGGAGACGAGTTCCGCCAACGCTGTGTTCTGGGTTCCCCTCGAACAGTAAGTTTCTGAAAACTTCATTACTTCCCCTTCGTGCGCGTGTATAGGCCATCCCCGTAGCGTTGTCTGTCAGATTCTCTTTGCTATCTTTCCACAAATGAACAGAGTTTAGTGTTTCTGATCGTCCCAGTCAATGGGTTCTCTCTCCTTCCATAAATCCCAGACATGACAAAACGCGAATAACTTCAGACTTTCCCATTGTTGAATGTCTTCCGTCCATCTCCTTCCGCATGTAACAATTTCCTTTAACACTGGAACTTGACCCAAAGTGTGCAATTCCAGTGGGTTTATCTTTCTCTTTCCCTTTCTTCTTTGCTATTCGCTTTTGGAGGACGCCCAGCACTGGATCTCTTTGTGAGTTGTGACTCTTCATGATTCTGGCAGGTTTCTCACTTGTCAGCCCCGGGCTAGTCCAAGTCGACCATGCAAATCAACAGTGACTGGACGATGACGACAGTGTGTGGTTTGGAGATGTATTCTCGTTAATCAGAAGTGATCTCTGATTGCTGCATTTCATGTTTAATCCAGGTGACCGGTGACCCATCGGCACAATTTACATCTCCGTAATCGATTTGTTTGATGCGTGGAAAAGGAAAGGGAAAGGGGTCCGTGCCACCCCTTGGCCGGGGACAAATTGTACCACCTCGGTTCCTATATTCACGTCATCGTCCCCTCCAACTTTCCACAGCTTTATGGCAAGACGAAGATTGGACATCTCGACTTACTTTCTTCATCTTAGTTGGGTAGAAACAATTACAATTACAATTTACAACAATCCTCTGGCTTTCTTCCTTTTTTTATCCCTATTTGCTGTTGCAGGTGTAAATCGTTCTTCAACGGAACCGTGAGATACATTGCATTTGGCTGCATAACAGTCTCCTACGGTAATCTCCAGTACATTTTAATTCAAAACCGAATCATCCAACAAGAAGAAAATTCAGAGTGACCAATCTCGAATCAAAGTGTAAATGGAGTCGATTTCGGCTCGGGCAGAGCGTCCTTTCGCGTAGACACTTTCAAGGACTCTGCTCGAATGTACCATAACATTGCTGATAGGTCATATCCGTTTCTTTCTTTTCAGACGTCTCAATGGTGAATTTTTTAAGTTTCGTTGCCGAGAGCCATCCATCGAATTGACACAATTCCCCCGTCTTTAATAAAAACGGGTAAATTGGATAACGCAAGACTGTTGCCGTTTCCACTTTCAGATTTTTTGTGTTTTATGTACTGAAAAAGGTTTAAAAAGGTTAATCTGGAAACCAAAATTAATCTGCATGTACTTTTTCCTTGTTTAAAGATGTTCATCCAGTTGTAGCTCTGGTTCACACAGAACAAAAGCAATGCAAGTAGTAGCGTTTATGCTCAAATGGTAAAGTTTGTTTTGCTGAGTTTATATTAACTCCAAATACAGATGTTAATTAGTCGAAAAAAATCCCCTCCAAATTTCTAGAGTCACAGAATCAGGGTCATCGTTTTACTTATCACACATTCGAATTAACAGCCTAGATTCTATATCTCTTGCTGAATTATGACAAAAGAAACCTGAGTTGAAAGACATACTCGTGCAGGTTTTCTACAGATCCTTCGAGGTGAGGCCAGTGGCAATTAGGACGGCCATTCACGTGAGAACTATGATTGCAGAAAATTTCCAGGCGAAATAATGGCTACAGAGGTTCAAGTGTTTAATGTCAAAACGAAAGTTCAGTGAGATTGTTAAGGCTACCTGTTCTCCAGTTTTACTTAAAATTAATGTTCACTATTACAAGATTGCAGCAATCTCTTAACAAGAATCAGACCCAAAAGTGCCAAAATCTTTGGAACGGTGAACGGAAAAAAATCCCATCCAAAGATTCCAAGCTCATTTGCAGCATTAGCTAGATGAACACCGGATTCTACAAATGGTTATGCTAGTACAAATTTCAGAGACAAACCACTCAACCAAAAGAATCACCGGAAGGGAAGAGCAAGAAAACGCTGCTAACTGTAAAATGAAGATTAAAGAAATGCCTATTTAGAGATAATTCTGGCACATACTCCAAACGCCCAAGGAAAACATGAAGTTGGCCAAATTGCAGAGGAGAGCAGGAGCTTCAGATCTCTTCATGGGTTGAAGCACTGATCCATTTCTGTTATTTCCACACAAACCGATGCCAAACTTGGCGCTTTCGAGGACCTCAGACCCATTCAGACACAAGCCTGTATTGCCACTCAAATCCAAGTTCCTTCCGAGTCTCTTTAGAAAACCAGAATCAAATGGAACGACGCCAACCAACATGTTTCTGCTAAGGTTCAAATGATATATCTTTGAAAGGCTGTTCAAACCTGTCGGGATTTCGCCTGTAAGGCTATTGTTCTCGAGTGATAAGGTGGTGAGGTTCAGCAGCTGGGAAAAACTCGCGGGGACTACGCCGAAGTATCCGGAATTCGCCAGCCTTATCTCTTGCAGCTTTACCAACTTCCCGAGTTCAGAAGGCAGTGGCATGAACAAGGGATTGTTATCCATGATAAAATACTGCAGGTTTTGGAGCTTCGGTAAAGCCCCTGCCAGGTACCCATTGAATCTGTTGCTGCTAAGAGCCAAGAAAACCAAGGCATTGAGATTCTCCCAGCTGTTCGGTATTGGTCCTGACAGTAAATTAGAACTCAAATCAAGCTTCTGCAAGATACCCAGTTGTCCAACTGATTCTGGGATAGAACCGGTTAGAGCGTTGTAGCTCAAATCGAGTCCTACCAAGCTCCTCAGACTGCCCAGCTGCTTTGGTATGGGTCCAGTGAGGAAGTTGTAGCTCAAGTCCAGATGTATCAAAGAGGTCAGCCTAGAGATTTCAGGAGGGATTCTTCCACGAAGGCGGTTCTGCGAGAGAGTGAGAATTTCCAGGGACCTGAACAGGGAAATTTCAGATGGTATATGTCCAACAAGTGCAGGGTTCGATCTAAGACTCAGTTGCTGAAGAGAGGTGGCGGTGCGAATGATTGACGGTAGGGAGATGGTAGTTTTGGCATGAGTGAAGCAGTTAAAGAAGAAGATGGATTGAAGAAAAGGTAACTCGAAGACCTGGGAAGGAAATGTAGCAGTTGTTTTGCAAACAGGATTGGGCGGGTTCCCAAAATCCAGTCGGGAGACATGCAAGCGGTTGTCGGGAGCTAGTTTGCATACTAAACCAGGCCACGAAGAACCTGGCTTGCAAGGGTTGGGATTTGACAGTCTCCATTTCCTGTCCGACGACATGTTCTCCATGACTCGGAAAAGGGTCTCCTTCTCAACAGGGTCCATGTTCATGTTCATGGCTTGAAGGTGTTGTGCTTGGTGGTGATTCTCACTCGCATGGGTGGACGAACAAATAAACGGCAGCGAGAGACACAGAAGCAGCGTTAAAGTAAGAAGGAAGAAAAGAACAGGGGGAGGAAACATTGGCGTTTGGGAGGTGAAAGCAGGGAGACAAGTGGTATCAGAAGTTCTTCGTGGCCCTGCAGAAGGTCTTCAATTTTCATGGGAGGTGAGTGAAGAAGAGAGAAGGGTGAAAGGAGAGCGATGAGTTGTGAAAATGTGATTGAGGTGATGTGTGGGGTCGTGACATTGAGTGAGTTTTGAAAACCATGTAAGGTCAAAAAGATTCACAGAGAGAGAGAAAAGAGATTGGAACTTGAAAATATCTGGGTATTTTTTATAGAGAAAGTGGACAAAAACAAGGAGAGCAAAACCTCGAGTACAGTGGAGCGGGAGAAGAGACCAGATCGAGCCTCTACGATGCCTTTCTCTTTCGGAATTTGAAACATTGTAGTACAATCCAGTAACAGAGAATAACATAAAAAACAACTTTAAATCTTCTCTTCTGCTTGAAAATGAAATACGATTAATTCCACTCGAGTATATTTTGCCTTTAGCATTCTAAACAGTAAAGGGTACTCGTCTCCTTTGCCTGCTTCTCAACGTTCTAAAAAGTACAAAACCATCGTTGGACATGCTTGCGAGATCATAGAACTATGACACTGGAGGGCAAATTCCAGGTCTATCTCTGATTTTCCTTTGGCTTGGCGTGTGCTTCCTTCTGTAGCTGCAGGGGCCAAAACAAGAATAGAAGAGCCCCTGTTTGGGTAGTTTGGATAATGAGCTCTGCTCTTTGGGTTAAAAAAACACAGATTAGCCATTAGATATTACACTAAATTGAAAGAATAATAACAAAAAAAAAAATTACAGGGATATAAGAGTAAAAAGAGGACAATGGAAGGATGCATTTGGGTTCAAACATGTCCTAAACGGTCGCAATCTTAAAAAGAATCAGTAAACATGTCTCCTGTTTGCCTCAAATTCTGGAGCAATTAAAACCATTAAAACACTATTTATAGTGCCCCTTCAAGCAGAAAAAACCAAACTGCAAGATCATTATTCTATGATCAGCTTTTGCAGAAAACTACAAGAACAGAACTAGTTAACCACATGAAAATGGACTTTTGCTGAAGTCACTCAATCGACCAAATAGGTGACAAGTACCCACACACCCCAGCCAATCCATTAAATTTCTGAGGCCTGAACATTGGCTTTTCATATCCAGACAACAGCTTTCAAATATCTTAATGAGGCTCAGTTTTCCCTATTGATTTTTCCTGTTACGTTTTCTCTCGCTTTTCATCTACCGTTTTGGAACAACTCTTGGACAGTGAGCCCTGTGTTTTGGAAAAAGAAATGGAGGGCTTTAAAAGCTATAGATTTTTTGAAGGCTTGATATTGATCTAGACTGAAAACCCTTCATAATTTATTCTTTTCGGTGGTCAAAAGAAGGAAAAAAAAAAACAGAGTAGAGGTCGTTTATTACGTAGCTTGTATATTCGAAGTTTAAATTTTCATAATGAAGAAAAGAAAAAAGAAAAAAAAAGAAACTGATGCAGAGGAACTCAACTCCTTAGGGAGAGTTGGACTGATCAGTTAACTGCACGGTACAAAGTGATATGATGATCGATTAGCCAATTATGATGACTCCTGGCATGTGTTTTTCTCTGTTTCAACTTTAAAAGACAGACGAGATGATCCAGTCTGAAAAATAAAACAGCGAGGCAGCAGCACAATTTCCCCTCCATATTGTGAGCTGCCATCGCCTCCAATTGTAGTCAATTATGAATGAGACAATAGGAAGAAGCAACCCTTCCCCACCCTTTTTTCTTGTAAAAGTTAAGAGCTCCCCATTGTTCAAAGGGAGAGAAGGGAGGAGCTCCTCCCCACGTGTGAGCAGAGAGACGAGGTGGGATGAGAGGAGAGGCTAAAGTCATTATTTCAATTTTTATATCTACCATAAAATTATATTTATTATCCTAATGCAATCATAGAAAGTAGATTTTTATTTGTTTTAATATAAATAAATAAATGAAAAACGCTGTTGAAAATACAATGAATTAAGTGAGAATGCAACCATTTGATCCAGCCTCCTTTGTTTTTCTGAATAAAGCGCTTACCTGGTCTACTTCAGTTAGTTAAAGAGGATCTACGAGGGTTAAACTGATTGTGCTTCAACCAAAATTTCATCTGGAAACAAAAAACTAGTAAAATACTTATTCTTCATAGATCCCGTTGTTTAATTTGGTCGGTGCGAAGCAATTCACAGTTGCAGCAGTTTGTCTGGTTCAGTGAAAAACATATTGCTCTATGTAATGGGTAGGACCCAAATCTGGTCTGATAGCTTCAACTGGTGGGACTGAACAAGTTGGAAAACACAGATAATCCCCATCGTTCTGGTAATCACTCAGGAACGAGGACGATCTCTCCTAGTGAAACATCAAGGCATTTTGGTTGACAAGTTCATTTTCAGGGTTGAAGATGACACGTTTTATATGCAAATAAAAGTAAGAGATGAACCTGTGTTACACTTACTGCTCTATTTGTTGTCACTACAAATTGGGAAAAACAAATGCCAGTTTTTTTTTTTTTCTTACAGCAACACTAACAATAAAGAAATAAATAAATTTCCACGCACTTTCGTTACATTTAGTTACCTATTTACAAGTTACATTTAACCAGATTAATCAGAGATGCCAGTCTAAACGTCATATAGCAGAAAGACTGAGGAACAGCATCAGCTTACCAAGATACATAAAAGGAAAAAGATACTGTGTCGTCATATGTTTAAAATTGCCAACTCCGAAGTATGAATTGCTGCATAAGAACCGCCAGAATGCTACCAATCGTAATGTTAATGACATTAACAACATCATTATTGAGCTGCCATTATCAGGAAGAGGGAGTCTGTGAGGACAGAGAACTTAGCAAATAAAGAAATGCAGAATCAGCAATCAGTAAGAATAATAGCAAATACATGGGGCAGGAAGTAACAAAATTTAAGCAGCAATATTTTTGAGTTAATCATCATGTATGGGCAATTTCCCGGGCTATGGAATTCCTCAAAGTTTAGATAATCTATGGTACTTGACTTCACAGAAATGACAAAAGGCCACCCATACTATCTCATTGCAACTCTGCAACTAGAACATTAGATTTGATTGTTAACATTTTCTGATGTTATTCTTGCACAATATAACCTCCACTGTGATAACCCGAAAAGCAATGTCACATGTGATGCTGATGTCACATGGATGGACCGTCTCTAATATTTCAAGGCACACCTCCTGTGACTTCTCACATGTGAATTCAAATAATTTTCTTTTTTTTTTTTTTTTTTGCATTTGAAGGAGTGAACTTAAATTCATATCATGCACCTGTCTTCCTCAAATAACAAAGGTGGCAACTTGGAGAACAGAGAATACAAAATAAATGGTTAGAGTCCTGGGAAGATAGCATCCTACCCATCGGAATCCTTCTTTCTCTTGAAATGAAGCTCCAATAATGCTCTCTCCAAGATTTGCAATCTGGGAGGCTAACACGCAAAGAACAGCTTCAGGTGCATTTACCTGCATCAGCAACACCTTAGCTTACAAATCCCTAAGCGGTAATAAGCATTAATTCTACTAGAAACAATCACTTATGACTTGGGAAATTTTGGTTACTTTGTTAATCAGATAACACAGCATGTAATTTTTATTTTTTTTAGAGAGGGGCGTGTTATGGGACATCCTGGTTATGGGCCTGGGTTAAGTATCTATGTCTTCCGCTCCTAACAGGCCGGTCTTTTGGGTAGTATTGGCTAGGTACTTAACATTTGGTATCAGAGCCGACCCTCGGTCGCGAGTTCGATTCCCGGCAATGCTGCAGAGGCTGGATTAAAATACTGGTAGGCCGTAGGATAAAAACCCGGGTCGGGCCAGTGTCGCTGCATCGCGCGCAAAAGCTAGATTAAAATACAGGTAGGTCGTAGGATAAAAACCCGGGTCGGGCCTGTGTCGTTGCGCCGCCGTGGTCGTCGGCTCACGAAGGGGGGGTGTGATGTTATGGGACATCCTGGTTATGGGCCTGGGTTAAGTATCTATGTCTTCCGCTCCTAACAGGCCGGTCTTTTGGGTAGTATTGGCTAGGTGCTTAACAGGGCGTGGCGCGATTCGAACTCGCGACCTGATGCACCTGATGTAAAGAGAATACCACTAGACCAAACGGCCTTAGGTATAACAGCATGTATTTTGTTACTATTCTTTCATCATCAGCCTGAAACCAAGACCTTACATCAATAGACATTGGATGTAGCCATTGACAAGTGAAACAAGTCACTCAAATCACAGAAGTTTTCAATAAAAACTTGGGTGTGAGTCGAGGTGGATTACACCTGGCTAATCTAAAATTAATTGGAACTCTGTGCAGAGGTTTAGAGAGAAGTCAACAAACAAACGGAAGAGAGTGAGCTCTAGTTAGAAAACACAGGATAACAAATTAGTTCCTAACAACTTTGGCTGATTAAGTTTTTCCTAATTCTAAAAACTTTTCCCAGAGTAATACAAAAAAGTGTTTGGTGATGCCCAGCAAGCCCTTGACCCTATCCTGGATACAAGTGTTAAAACCTGAGTGGTCATTACTGTTTGGAATTTCACTAGGCTTTCTCAGTTTGAGCTTTCTGATTGTGATTATACATTTGTTACAAAAAAGTGTAAAATAAAAAAGCCTAATACAGGAAAAAATGGAAACGTCAAAAAAACATCACTGGAATTAAATTGAGGGAAAAAAAAAATCAAAACAAGGCAAAACCCTTGTACCTCACCCATGAGACAAGCAACAGCAGCAAGAAGAACTGATGCTAAAAGTCCAGCAACTGTACCCTCAACACTCACGGCACCTTCTGTTCCTCTTGGAACAACTTTAAATGTTGTTACAAGATACCTGCCAGTCTCAAAACAACCAGGAAACTGAATGTCCAACTTTTTATCAGAGTTTAGTATTCATGTGCGTTAAATAAAGCAGTTTATCAAAGAAATGTCATTATGTATCAAGTCACTATGGTTAATGTAGGTGTCATGATTCAGTAAATTGGAGGTTGTAGTGCCTTCAAATGGCTCTCCAACTGGGAACCTCTGTCCTTATGTATGGTTTGTACCTTGAGTCAATCCTAAAAGTTGTAGGCAAAAAGTACAACAAATAATGAACAATACAGAGGAGAGGAGGTATAATTACGTTGTTTTCCCGAATGCCTTCCCAATCTCACTAGAAACAGTATCACTCAACTTTGTACAGAAGCTTGCAACAAACCCAAGTTGCCAGAGACCTACTGACAGGGGACCCCCTATGCCATATATAGCACACAAAGCACAAACAGAACCTGCTGCACTGGAACCAATTACACTTCCAGGCCCTCTTCTACCTTTCCTCTTCTCTGCCACTCCAAGGGCTTCCTTTTGGGCAATCTTTAACTTTGTCACAGCTGTACCCTGTAGATTAGTATATAAGTGCAATGTACTACTCAAGCATTTACACATACAGAGCAAAAACAAAGCCAAAGACTAAACACCGGAAAACAATTAGTTCAGCTGCAAAATAACAAGCAGCTGACAAAATGAGACATTGACGTAGATCACAGTTAGCAGCAGAATTGACTTGCGCAAGAGCTGCCACACGCATGACATAATATAGATAATTGAAGGTAGACAAATTGTCCCTAAAATTAACTAAAACAAAATGAAAGTAAAGAAAAGGAATAGATCTTCCTTACTCAGCAACAAAGAAAGATGAGTAACTATTAGAAACCGATGACATATTCACCTAAATTTAATGGAAGAAAATATTACCTAAGAAAGTACATAGATTTACAACGGAATCAACACAAAGAAATCAAGACAAGATCAGCATTCAAAACAAAGAAATTAATAACGTCTCCAAGTACAGTTTGAAAAAGAAAAAAAAGTTTCAGGAATTCAAAGATAAAAATTGGATAGAAGTCCAGAGGAAGTTTCGGTTAATTACACAGCGGAAGCAGCTGACGACTCGCCAATAATCTTCCAAAGGAACCAAAAAATCCAATTACCTACAGCTTCCTCCGCTAAGAAAGGAAAAATCTTTGACAAACAAATGCGTAGTAAGACAGAATTTAAAGAGGAGGACAGACTTTCTCTAGACACAAAGGAAACAGAAGCTCACATTGATACAAAAAAACGATAAAACCCGTTCATGAAAGCAGAAATTAAGAGTCATACAATTACGAAATAGGCAGCAACAAGCATAAACCCAGCTGGCCCGAACGCCCTCCAAGTCAACGTTCCAAGCAAGAAAGCTGAAGCAATCCCAGGTAGCGATAGCCCCGTGAAGAGAATAGGAGAACCCACCAAGAAAATCAAAACATTGTTAAGCAGTGAAGATTCCCAAGTGGGTGGGGAAGCTTGAAGGAGATCCAGAACTGCTCGAAACCCCATTTCAGGATTCGTCATGGCTCTTAGAGAGGTCATGTTAGAGGCCCTAGAATGCGAGCATCCAGGAAGTCTCAGGGCTGTCGAGAACTCAATTGTATATGCAACATTTTTACTGGAGGAAGGGTGAAACTGAGATTGTCTGAGTGCGGGTGATGAGAAAGTGAGGGCCGAGACAGCCATAGTGAGATGGAGCGGGAGGAAGGAGGAAGGAGAGTCGTAGCCTCGTTGTTGATTCTTTTCTCACATGTGTGCGGGTCGTGTGAACCTCCAATCAGGGAGTCCATCGAGTCCCAAAAAAATGGTTATTTAATGGGATTTAATCAAATCTATTATTAAGCTTAACATAATTCTGTTTCATTTTTCTTGTCCGGACATGGAAGTAAATCAAAGAGGTTCGCTATAATTGTACTCCAGTGTGGATGGAAATGGTAACTATAAATAATGCAAGCTTGCTTAGCAATAACTTCCACCAGAGCTGACCCCCTTCATTTGGAGGATTTTCTCTCGAGACTTAGCCGGGAAATCATAGCAGTTCCCAAACCTTCTCCGCTATTTCAGTTTCTTTTCTTCCTTTTTCTTGTTCTCGTCCTCATGTTTCTTAGTTTTTTTGTTTCAAGGGAACAAAGGTGAACTTACAGGTGAGATAGTTGAAGGGAAGGGGTGGATTGGAATATTTTTTTGTCTGCGACCCAATATATGAACAATAATGTAGTATTAAGCTCGTAGAGCAACAAAATGGCTCTCTCCTTTGCTACCTCTACTCTCCTCATCATCTCCCGAAACTGTGAAAATGAGGACATCTTCTCATGACATGCCCGTAGGTAGGAGGAAGATTTATGCTACCCTCTTGTTCGCCGTAGAGCTTGCTTCTCTTATATTCTTTTCTGCTATCCTCTTCAAAAAACAGGTTCCAGGGATCCAGTCTCTCGGGTAATATGTCTTCCTCCATTGATGAAGAAACGGCTGTGTACTCCGTCTGGGCGGTTGCTCCTGAACCCTTTTTTTAGGGAAAGACTGCAGAAGCAGATGGGAGAACTCAGAGATGAGTTCGGTGGCCCTGCGTTTGAGCACAACGTAACCGTCGTTTAGGGAAAAGACGGTCTGCATTAGCTTCGATCGTCTTGCGAGGGCATCTAACCGTAATACTTTCTGTGGCTAGACGGACATTCTTTTGCCAGTGCATCTATTTACTTGTTGATCCCTCTCCTGAGGTAGCACCATACTACCATTACATTGCATCTGTTTTACCTGATAAGAGCCTCTGTTACTCACGGGATTTTCATAATTTCATTGTTTTTCTCTGTTCACGGAGCAGAGGAAGGACTTGAATAAAACAGAATAAGATCATGAACTTGACAAAAGATAAATAAAACAGAATGTGCATTGTACATGGCCTGTCATCTATAAAAAAACGGACCTTCCTAGAAAATCTCATGTGAAGCACTAGACCCAGGAACTACAACTTGAAAAGGTAATTTAAAGCAGCAGGCAAACAGTGAGAGGCGTTTCAACTTTCTGTTTTTCTCTTTCCCTGCCAAACAGCTGCACATTGCGCAGGAAACACAAAAACACGGTTATTTGGGCGGAGTGCACAGAATGGCAACATCGCATCACACGCTTGTCGGAATCCAACGTATCAAGAGAACATTCGGAGAAAGTTGTTAGCATACGCCATTGGTTTGACATCTGGGTGTGGCTGCACAGTTACAAGTTTGAAAGATCAGATATAGATATCACGTATCCATCAAACGCATCTTACCCATAAACCAAAGTCAAGAAAACTAAATCAAATGACCCGATGTCTTAATGATGGGGAATTGAGATGATTAGAATAAATAAACGACAGCATTGTGATCAAAAGGGAGAAACTCACCACTACAGAGAAAGAAACAATGTCAGGCTTCATATGTGGAGCCTCAAAGCGTATATATGCACCTTTATTACCCATCTGAATCAAACAATGGAAAATGGTTACATAGCTTTAAAAGAACTGAGACCCGGTTTGCCTCCAACTATTAACAGAAGCACAGAAAACAAAATATATAAAAAATAAGAAACATAGGTGGGTGGGTAGCCCAATAGGTGGGTTGGTAGCCTATGACCAACAAACAGTAATATAAATTACATATTTTCATGTGAAACAAGACATGAATTGAAAAAAATAGCAGTGTTATGAACGAAAATAATAAATGCTTCATCGTTTCCAATGAAGTAAATACAAAAGCAGAACCAAACTTAACGCTCTGAAGTGCAATAAAGTGGGAATCGGCAGTCTTACTACCTGATCACAATAGTTTGGAGCAGAAAAGACAGTGATAAGCTTGCCATCATGTTCAATCTCATAACCTTCATCCTTAACTTCATGGGACCGTACAACCAGATCTGCCAGATATTTATGAAAGTAAGGAACTGCTTTAATATATGGAAGAAAAGAAACGCATACGGCTATCAAGTACCTAGGTTATTCTCTTGCAAAAATCTCTTTGTCACATCCCCACCAAAAGAAAGACCTACACCACGCTTGCTGGGGCCTCTTCCAGGTTGAGCTTGTGGGTCACTCCAAAGCAACTCACACATCAACCCTGACAAAATAATGGATCAGAAGATGAAGCACATAACAACAAAAATATAAGTGGGATTTCGCATAAACCACTATGTACAAGAATCCTGGCTCATGAAAAGCAAGGCAACAATTGTTGTTTGATCAAGGACGTTTCTTTTTCAGAATCTATTACAATGGGTTTATACCTGGTTACCCCTTGAACCTCAAACTCAAGACCTTGGATCAGAAATCCCCCCATGAGACTATTGCTGTTAGCTCCAAGGAGCTTATTCTACGTTAGTTTATTAACCTAAATCTATTAGGCCAATATGATAACATCATAATAAATAGAGAAGATTTTCTTTTTATTAGAAACAAAGCAACTAATACAGATGTTATCAACCTTTTGAACATGAAATTATTCTGTATGTCAAAAGACAAAACAGCATGCGTATAAGAAATGGATGTCGTTTTACCTTCCTCGGGAGGCTCACAAAAACGATCAATTGCTCTGATATCAGGAAGTTTTACCCCATCAACACTAAATAGGCCTCCATGAACTACAAAGACCTTGTTGTTAAGGACATGTGCTAGGGGTAAACAGCAAAATACTTCTGCAAAGAGTCCAACAAATGTCTCGTTCAATTTTGACCTGACCTCCCCCTCAAAACCATATATCTTGTTCATACTCTTGCTTTCATGATTTCCCCTAGAGAGATACATGCCTGAAATTATCAAGAGGAAGCATTCAGCATATTTCCAATAGAAATGTTAGGAACAGCTGCCTTACATAAAACTAGATTGAAAATGCTGCAAGGTAAAAATATATTGATAGCAGTAGAAAAGATCCGACTAACAGCCAGAGATATTAGGTGGTAACAGTAAGATATTATTTTAATGACAGTACTCTTTATTAATGGACATTTGCCATGATGTTAACTGAAAGAGCTGGGAGTAATTTGATAACCATAATGATGACTTTAAGCAATTATCTTCACAACAACCCTTCTCAGAATTAAACTACTTTATGGCATCATTACCGTAACCAAATGCAAGATCAAACGACAGTACTTCAAGACCTCTAAAACTCTTATTGGTTCTTTACTCTTTTTTTACTCATGACATGGCAAAAGGAGATACCGGAGAAAAAATAAGAGAAAACAGTGAAGAGAAAAGGGAAGAATCATTAGTGCAAAAAATTGAAGTACATGTAGCTGAATTTGCAATTATAACCCTAGAAGGCCTTTACAGAATTTACACAAGGCTTGAAATGTTCATATCTGATGAGTACAATTATTGGTCTAATTCATCATATTTACTTAATCATGTAGACTGCTAACCCAATCCTAGGAGCATTGTGCAATCTAGCACAGCACTAATTCATTTATTAAACATCCAGCAAGAATTTTTGGATTCTGTAGTTTATATCAATGAAATGGCAATAAAATTTGTAAAGCTCCTAAACAACCATGAATAGGCAAGTAAAAATTTTAGATTGATCCCTATGTGGAAAAATTCTTTGCAGATTCAAAGAAATATAAGCATGGCAACCAGACTTGTATAACAAAACAAAGTTAAAATTGCAAAATGTACAACATTTAACTAAAATAACGAGAGAAGATGTAACATTGTATACCTGATGGAGACATGCACTTGAATGCAAATAGCGTAAGAATACATTCAAGAGAAAAGGATCCCCGATCCACAAAATCGCCATTAAAGAGATAAGGATTCTCTTCAGAGGGAAGTCCATTGAGTTCAAAGATGTTCAGTAGGTCATAAAACTGCAGAAAGTCCAACATGTTTTGAATCTTAGTCACAGAGTATGCCAACAACAATTGCTTAATATAAACTCCCATCCTTTGCAAATATCTTGAAATGCCATAGCAAAATAATCTTAAAATACAGTCAAAGAACTAACACTTATAACACTGCAAGAACAGGTTAACAGAAATTGCAAACCACAACTGATACCCCCACCCCCCTAGCCCCGTAGTTCTCCCCAAGAGGATACCCCAGCTCCAAATCAAGAAACCAGAATCACAGCCATTGAGGCAGGGTCAGTCCAAAGTTGTCATGTTAATTTCAAGAATCATCTCAATAGTTTCAAACAAAAATGGAGCTTTAAAGAGAAAAATACATTGGTGCTATCAGATCTTAGTTCAGAACTTAAAATTACCTGGCCATGTATATCACCACAAACTGTGAAATGCTTGCCATTTGGAATAGTTACATCAACAAGAGAAGCCATAGCTCGTAGCATTTCCCTGGTCTGCAACACAATCTGGAATGCATATCTATAGCAAAGAATATGAGCTTTTAGAATACAGAACAGCTATAATGTTTCACCCAGTAATGTTAAATTGAGAGATTAAGGAGTAGAGAGAGAAGATAGAAAAGTGCAGAGAGCTGCTAGAAGTTCGCAGCAGAATGTATGCACTTCAATGAGGCCTGGAGGTCAGCCTCTCTCTATTAATACTTGTGTGAAAATAGAGTAAAAATACAGAAGTGTCCATCTACACTAAAATCCCTATATCTTTCTATATACACCGAATTTAACGAAAACTGGAATATAAAAACATCTGAAATTACTACTACCCTCAAAGAACAATCTGACAAATGTAAAATTACCCAAATACCCTTCTTCACATAATTCAACAAATAATACAGATATTTCAAAAGCAAAGTCTCGTTTGCAAATACCGTTTATGCAAGCATTTCTGCTTCTTGAAATCTTCTATCATTTTCTTTACAAAATCCAGAGTTACAACTTCTCCTTCTATCCTTGCACCTGTGTATGAAGGCTCCACCTCTGGGAAAAAAAAAAAATAATTAATTTTAGAACAACTGAAAAACAATGCGCTTCCACTATTCCAGCAGAAATTTAGGCATTGCATCTCTCTTGCATCAGTTTTTTGTAAGCATGAAAATAGGCAGGTAATTATCAAGTAATATGAGACTCTAAGACAGGATAGAATTTATTTTGAGCCACAAAACAAGACCTTTTGAAGATGTTAACAAGATCTAAAAGCATTCAAAAGGAAATAGATCGATGTAAAACAATTTAACAAAGCATCATGCTTTTCCCCATATGGTCACCTAAGATGAAAGAAGAAAAGAAGGGGAAAAATTACTACGTACTAAAGTCCATCTAAGCTAGGTGCACCCAATTTTTAATTTAATCATCAAATTTGAATTGAGGTGACTCAAAACTTGTTTTCTACTTATTCTTCATTTATTTCTTATCTCATGCATTAATGACTTATGCTAATTTGAGATGTTTCATTATTTTTATCAAATTTTAATATTTTTTAGAAAGCATTGATGAATTTTTTAATGATAAAATGAAGATAATAGGATTATTGTAAATTTAATGAAATAAATGACACTGTTGTAAACAGTAATACGTTTCTAAGGAAGACAAAGTTGCGTGCAGCCAAGGTTGAGACCAGCTTCTCCAAGAGCCTTATGCGATACTCTTAATCAAATATGTTGTGCAAGAGAAAAAAGGAAGCTCAAGTCAAAGAGAGCTGAATTTCCTATTTCAGTTTCCAGTTTCTAAAACAGAAAATCCTAAGCTGGCAACTTGTTGTCTTATTGAAGGTTTCAAGAAATTTAGCTAAGTGGCACTTTAATATTTTTTAGGAGAATTCATCAAAGTTCCAAAGGTCAAAGGCCAAGAGAGCAAACGCCCTCATTAACAACAGGGGTTGATCAAAATAACAAGAGATTGGAGATGAACCCATTCCTTAGCTAACTCATCAGAGTGTCAAAGATATAGGACCAATTTTTATTTTTTTTAATAAAAGGTGTAAATGTCATTAAAAGAGTGAAGAGTACAATACCTGGATAAAAAGGACCTTCCTCCACAACAAGGTGTTGGAGTGAAATGCCTAATTTAGCCTGAGTATCCGCTAGATGATTAACTGATCTAAGAATGTATTTCCAATTACATTGCAATTGAGAAATTAAATTACAAATATAAAAAAAACAGATCCTAGTGCTGCCAAGGAGGTTTAGAGGATTTCTCACACCAGTTGATAACGATTTTTGAGTCACCTTCGATGCAGAGAGAGGACCCACCAAACATTGCTTGAAAAGTTTTAATCCATTAAACAGTCCCAAAAGCTCAGCAGTGGTTGAGTCAGATAGTCCAATTGGCCCAGCGAAAGAGAAAAGAAGATTTCCATTTTCGTTGTGATATAGGACCAATTACGAATAACATTTCAGGCAAGGAAGCAAATGTCATAAAATACATTCCAGTACCACCAAGGAAGCATGCCAAACTTCTTGCACCAGTGAATCACAGACTGGCAGTCATCCTCAACCTCCAAAGGTTTCATAAAATAATCAATAGAGCTTACTCCCAAAACAGCACTCAATGCAGCAGAGTTGGAATTGGAAATTTTAATTAGTTGGAGCAGGAAACGACAATCAATTTACTTTTTTTTAAAGTTGAAATTTTAATTGGTAAGGCTAAAATAGAGGTTGTTTCATGCTTAGTCTTAAGTTTCTCAATTAGAAACTTCAAAAAGCGGTAACTCCATGTGTCTAATTTTAGTTAAAATTTATTCTTGTTCAGTAAGTTATGTTGGGTTGAACCTGGTTTCATCTCAAAATGATTAGCCACTTAGGAGGCTTATTGCTCAACCTTATAACCATTAATTTTCCTTCTCATTTCTCTATATGGGACTTTTTCCTACTCAACACTCTCCCCCACTCCACGCCTAGGCTTACACTTAATGGGCCTGCCACATGTCCACAATACACAAACAACATGGCTCTCACTACAAGGAGCCCACAATACAAATAACCTGGGGAGCTCACACTAGGCCTCAACCACACACACAACCTACTCTGATACCATGTTGGGTTAAGCCCAGTTCCATCTCAAAATAACTAGCCACTTAGGAGGCCTATTGCTCAATCTTATAACCCACTAACTTTCCATCTCATTTCTCTATGTGGGACTGTTTTCCACTCAACAAGTTTTAAGCAAAAAATAAGAGTTGTCCTCTAAAATAGGCCAGCAACAGAGTTACCAAACTTGGCCATTCTAAATGCCTATGCAATGTGTAAAGCACAACACATTGTTAACTATTCAATACAATTCTGATTTTATTACCTTCTAAACAAAAGCTATTTTCTGTCTGTTTCTTCCAGTTTTTTCTATGAGAATAAAAATAGAAATCAAAAGTGAAATGCCAATCAAGAAAGAGTACAAAGGTAGATAGTTACATTACGAGGGATGATCTCAGCTCAGAAGAAATGATAAAACATGAAAAACTCAAAGAGGGAAATAGGTGCTGACAGTGAAGTGCTGCTGGGTGATCTTTCCCTAGCTAAAGCATCGGTAATGCTATTGACGCTCCCAGAAGTGTGTAACCATGTCATTTTTAAGGTTTAACGAATAAATTCTATTTAACCAAAGTACATAAAAAAGGCCCCGACAATCTTTTATTCCTTGTGGCCCAACTAATGACCACAGGCAAGTCTCCTTTCCATAACAAGGGGAGTAGAGATTTGAAGACCCTAGAGAATGACTCTGAACTCCACCAGCGTTGCACCACACCGACCAAAAGAAACGGTGGAAACAAGAAGGATGTTACCAGCTGTTTTTTGAATTTCTACTTTTGTTAATAGCTGCTGACTTTATTTTCTGTCATTATTTTTCTATTTAAATGCTAAAATGCTTTTATTGCTGAAGATAGGAAACTTACACATTCATACACAGATTTAGGCTACGATAGGAAGAGAATCTCACAACAGCAAACATGGGTGGGTAACACTGGGTAACACCCTACTTGGCCAGAGTGTCAATCTTGCAATTTTGGCAGCCTTAAGGTATGCTGCCAAGAGATTATCAAGAACTTCAAAGGTACTTGATTTCATCATAAATGTAGGCTAAACAGCAAGGGAGAGCAGAGTTTTTCTTCATCCAACTAATCACATTGGCTGAATCCCTTTCAACAGTAACTGGGCCATTAAACTGCTGCTTATAAAGTCTCAAGCCCTGCAATAAAGACTTTATTTCTGCTTCAGCTGAATTGCAGGAACCAACTGGCCCAGAAAAGGTTAGGAGAACAGATCCCTCATGTTTCCAGAACAACCCCACAATTACCTGCAGGACCAGGATTTATGATAGAGCTACCATCAAAGTTAATTTTTAGGGATCCAAGGGAAGGGGGCACCCACTGCACAATCTGAGGCTAAACTGAGAAGCAAATGTTGGAACCAGATTCCTATGATTCTTGAGAATTGACAAAGGTAGGGAGGGGGGAAGGCCTTTGTATGTATTGGAGGAAACCAGAATTTCTTGCGGTGTCCTTTAATTTTTACACATCCAATTTGAATTTGGACTATATTTTTTTGTTGCTGGTCAAACTCTAGAAAATGCATACTCTGAAGAAAGCTTTTAATGTAATTAACCTTTGAAATAAACCACATTGCTGCATTTATCCCCTAGACTTGAAAAAGAAAAAAAAAAAATCCTATGACTTTCAAGATATTATCAAGCAAATGAGAATTCAGTCTCAAATGTTTGGAAAGAAGATACGTCATCACCACCACAAAGACATAAAAAAATTACCTATGGAGCAAAAATCAATAGAATCCGCGATTGAGCGTTTTTCAGAATCAGATGAAGCAATAGCTTCTTCAAATCTAATCTTCTGCACAGCTTTATCACATTCCTTCAACTTTTTGTTGGCATCAGGATCATTTGGACAGAGTCTCTTGACCTAATTCATGTAAAGGGCAAGTGACAATGTTAAGATTGTTGCATAGCCCTGAATCAAAAAATTTGAAGGCAGACAGTTTATTACAAAAATACTCAGACTCACATTTGAACTTATGTTATTAAGCATCCATAACTTTAATTATGTCAATAGAGTGGCAGAAACTACTGGATAGAGGATGAAGTAAAATTTTGAAAAACTAAGAAAAATGAAATGACATCATGTAACATCTATAAAAAATAACTTCCATTCGAAATCTTCATTACAGAAAAACACAAATGGAATTCAAACATGTTTAGTCGAATAACTTCCAAAAGTTTGCTGATGTAATAAGAGTGACAATCACTAAATGAACTGGAATTAGAAAATTGGTATAGATGCACCAGAAGTGCCCATTCTTGAGATTCATGAAAATCTCAAACAAAAGGATAAACATTTTCTAACTTACCAAACTCTTGTAAGAAAAACACAAAATTCAAAGGCAATATTTCGAGGAAAGTTCCAAGCCCAGAAAGGCTGTACGAACGGATGTCAAGAACTGGAAGAATGTACTCTTCCTAAAAATTTATGCACATTCTGAATATAGATAACAGTTCCCACATAGCATCTACATTGTTTTGAGAGGCTTCTTCTATCATATGACGTGAGAAAAGGAGCACTTATATACTCCCAAGGTGATGATAGCAATCAGGTAAGCAATAAAACTTCGTTAAAAATTTGATCCTCTACAGTGTACTTCTACAGAATCATCTCCAACTAGAAGATTTCTGCCTAAATGATTTAACTTCCTTGAAGAGAAAAGAAGGGTATGAGTTTAAGCAAAAATGTGTACGGGCTCACTAAGATCCATCGCTACGTCTTTATAAAAATTGTCTTAACTTTGGAAGATCACAATGAAGTTCTTCTTTTGTAACTCGAAAAAGAAAGTCTGTTAAGATTGATTTTGGCTAGAATCTGCCCTTCCAATCACAATGAAGTTCTTCTTTTGTTTATATCAACAATCAGTTTCTATTCAGTTCTTTTTTTGTAAAACATGTTTAAGCTACAATGACGACAACTTTGGCAGCTTCCAACAACAACGTGCAATCTTTTATGCACTACTGAGTGTCCTCTTATGCCTGTGGCATGTATTTGTCAACAAATTGATTTCCTCAAATATTGCCAAAAGTCGAACTAATGCAATAGAAAACAGAGTAAACCTACAACGTATAATGAATTTCCAAATTCAGTGTTTCTTTTTATTTGTTGAGCTTGTGTTCAACTTTCCCTATTCAGCGACAAGAAAATGCTTTTTCTTCGGAATTTCCAGCCAGAGATAGAGGTCAAGTAATTTCACTTTAAGAATAAAAAGGGTAAGAGTTACAGTTCTGTTTAATAAATTGAATAATTAATTATTATTTTCCATGGAAGTTTAATGCTAATTGTGAAAGAAAAAGAAAAATTAAGAGGGAACTTAGCACGGAAATGCAACATCACAACCTCCTCAAAATCTGTTATGCGACAGGCAGTCCACTAGACATCTCGGTGAGACACCCACCCATGAATGAAATCGTGATACTCCACTAACACTGATCAACGACTCCAGACTAAGTAGAAAACTTGCATATAAAATCTATGACTCCACGTGAAAACTATAAGCCTAAGACAAGATTGCACACCCATCTCTGAGTAATCTAATAAAATAAGTCTGGTATAAGCTTATGGATGAAATTCATTTTGACCATCAAAGTTACAGTGATTTGTATGATGCTATCAGGTGCCTAATGATGTGATAGTTAATAATTAGTCAACAGCGCCGATCAGCAATGTTTTATTGGTTTGTACTGAACAATACAACCATTAATAAACTGTATCAGACATTTTGGCATCCTAATAAATTCTCAGCTGGCACACTCACAACCGCTCCATACCTATGAAGGGAAGAGAGATATAAAAAGATAAAAGACTACAAAACATACCACAGATCATAAATCAGCAGCAATCATAAATTTAATAAGAGAGGTTTAAAGCCTTTAAATATCTACATAGAGATTATTACATACTAAAATATAGCCGGATAAAGAAATAAATAAATAAATTCAAGCCCTTTCATAGTGAAGTCAAAATATAGAAGAAGATGATGTAGTTAACCTGCTGGAAATCTTTTAAAGCTTCCTTGAATTTTCCCATCGCAAGATACGCAGCACCTCGCCTATAATAACCCTGCCAGGAGATGAAATAACAACTTTTACAATGAAATTGCAGCAGAAAGAAGAAAACACAGGGACCAGAACTCTAGAGGTAATTCATGCCTTCGAATATCTAGGGTCGACGTCAATAGCTTTTGTCGCATCCTGCAAGGCACTCCCATATTCCTCAAGTTTTGTGTGGGAAATTGCACGATTTGCCCAGTATACCGCATTATGAGGATTTAATTCAATAGCTTGAGTGTAAAGATCAATAGCTTGAGAGAACTTGTGAACTGAGAAATAAAAGGTACAAGCACATGGATAATTATATTAGTAATTGTCAAAGACCCACTAGAACAAAGATTCATCAATAAGTGGATGCTATAAAGATCCAGCTAGAAACGGAAGGTCGCTAGATACCTTTAAATGCTTCATTAGCAAGTATTTTGAATTCCTCAGCTCGCTCCTCGGGCAACTTTTCTTTGTCATTCATGATAATTATGCTGCTCTTATGAGAACGCAGAAGGGTATAATACTGCAATATTATGTGTGTTCCACCATTTTGTAGGGAACTCCAGTGACTGCATTAACGGAACAATCACAAAGATGAATGCGGGGAAACTGCTGCAACAGTAGTTCAACACAAATTATATTAAAAGACAGCTAATTGTACCAGGCATATGCATTCCCCGCCCATGTCCAAGGTGCCTAAACGCTCTTACACAGATGTCCGACGATGGAAGTATGAAATCGGAGCAATTGCATTAAAGTTCGTTTTTTGACATTCGAAATTAGTATTTCGGTACAACCAATAAGAGATTGATAAGATGCTAATCTCCCCAGTCAGCAGACTGTCCTATTTTAATAGCATAAGAGAAACAACCGATCAAGCTTCATAACCACATCGCAAGCGCCGAAACCGAAAAACGAACACGTGGACGGGAGTTGTAAATATGCAAGAGCGACAGAGTGACGGCACATTGGGCTTTGACGGAAAAAGGGGAGACCCAAATGAATAAGAGGCGAGGAAAAGCGAAGTACCTGAGACAATACGACGTCCCTACGTCGCCGGAGACATTCGGTAGGAAGCGAAACGGGGCAACTGAGCTTAGAGGCTTTACAGTACACAAAAACCCTAATTGCAAGAGAGCGTTTATTGCTGTTCGTGGTGGAGCTTGGAAGTAAGCTGAGATTCTTGAGAAAGCTAGAGTTGAGGCGAACGAAAAGAAGAACTATATACGCCAAAACAAGGCACAAAAGGAAAAGGTAAGAAACGGTGACATGGCGAAAGACGGGTATCCACTTGATTCAAGCGAGCCTAGTTTATATAGTTCAGGTAACCAGCTTCGGCAGTTCAACCTTGAACAATTTCTTTTATTTTCCTTCTTGTGGCTTATTAGATTTCATTGGATCAGCCGTGTATACCTTCCTTAAATTCCTTATCGAACGGTAGCCATATAGTCCATAACTCCTTAGACAGAATCCGATAGAATCAACCGATACGCAACATATTGACAATATGCAATATGTGTCAACGGTATACTTCTCCCTCATCCAACGATCGGGGGCCTCTACCCTCCTGCTCCATGAGAGGGGTTCAAGAAGGTTTTCCCTCCTAATGTGTAACGCTTGGTTTTGAAGATAGTGGAGTTGATTCGGATTCTGAGACAAGCCATTTGATTTGGAGGGTCTAACTTGGTGTAATAACACTCTGGTCCAAGAGTCTGTCGAACTCAGATTTAATTCATTTAAATTGGACCAACTTGGTTGATCCAAATCTTATCCTGTTATATTGTGGGTTTTCGGGATATGTATACGTCAGGTTAACTCAGATTTTTCCGGCTGGCACATTTGATGCAGAAAAAACGGAAAAAAAAAAAAACTCATGGGAAAACTTGCTTCAGAATGTCCAGGCTCATATCCAGGAAAAACCAAAAAAGGCACAAGGGAGCAAAATTTGACTCCAGATTCCCAGAAGGATATGCAAAGAAACCCGCTGGAAAATTCCTACCAAGCACAGAAAGGAACCTCCATATTGTACAAAACATTTCGTTAAATGTGGCAGGGGGAAAATTATTACAAAAAGAAAAAAGAAAAAAAGAAAGAGCAGCAAGAACACCTAATCCATTTAGCTCATCAGCAATGCCTCCTCCGTTTAGAGACCGGCAGACCCATTTGATCCCTGTAAAGAGATTGAAAAGGACTACAAACATCTGGCACAAAAACTGAATGTTCCACCGGCTTCTTTCTCAAGGTTCTGGGCCAGTGCAGGCCCGATGCAGTAGGTGGGGATGGAATCTCTGGGACAGTCCAAGTAATCTCTGGTACTTGACCCAAGCAGTCATCAATGTCAAACTCCCCTTCAGTAGTGCAATCATAGACTGGGGACAAATCCGAATCACCAAGGTTCCCATTATCAGCCTACAATTATCACCAGAATCAGGAAGAAAAAGATGATCAGGAAGCAGCTGATTGCCAAGAGAATCGTAAGATCTCAGACACAAACAAATGCTTGACGCAATTATGTCTTACTCCTACTGGTAGGATATGGCATTTGCTAACTCCAACCCTAACTCAAAATGCATTATTTAGTAGGTTGACTGGGTGGCTTGGTACTCGTGAGCAGCATAGAGCATGACTATGCATAAAACACGAATCACATTATAGTACCAACTCAGGACTCTCAGGATAGCGTATCCCAAGCATTATGCATGTATGTAAGTTCACCAACAATATAAAACATACCTTAGAAGACTCCTGCTCTGGAAACCCAAAATTCTCGTTCAAACCAGATAGTTCAAGGAACTCATCTATAGGCCACTCAGGCATGACCTCAGGCATCATCGTCCCACCTGTGAAGGGCAACTTGGTGGCAGGTAGTCTTCCTAGTCCATCTCCTTGACTCAATAAGACCTCGTTATTTTCCATGAAGGTTGAGATTGAGGTACTCCTATTAGACATGGTTCTCCACTGAGCTTCAGCACTTCTCTCTGCAGAATCTGGCTTCTCCTTGGGCAATGTATCAGATACAGTCCTCCACTTTGCTTCAGCACCTCTCTCTGAAGACTTCAACTTCTCTTTGGACAATGTATCAGATACAGCTCTCCCCTGTCCTCCAGCACATCCCTCAGAAAACTTCAACTTCTCTTTGGAACATGATGAAACTGGATAAGAGACTTCAAGTGCCACCTTTACTCCTGTGAGTAAAAACCTCTGATGGGCAGAAACAGAGGGGTTTGCTGTGTGAATGGCATAATCACATTTTCTACAGAGCAGAGCTCGATCCTCCAGGCAGAAAAAGTATCCAACACTCTCCTGAAGAAGAAGAGGAATTAGAGAAAAACATTACAAAGAACAGTGCACTGGCAGACCACTATAATTGTAATTGACCACCATAAATAACTGGTTCGATCCCAGCATGCTCAATTTGCACAGAACTTCAGAGCACTCACTCCACACTTCTCATGAGATCATTTGCACTACCTATCAATAAAATAATAGGAGCAAACTGCAATTTTTGTGTAAACAACAACTTTTTGGTTATGAAAAACAAAACATTAAAAATCTATAAGATATATGACACTATTGTATAGTGTGCTTTTCTAATACTACATCCTGTTGCCACACTTCCTCATAAGACCACTAACTCCCTAACCTGATAAGCAAATGCTTGTTTCACACCCTTCACATCTTTGTAAGAGAAATGACATTGTATTTCTAGTTAGACTAACTTCTGATGTTAAAAAGATCAAAAAAGCTATGAGGCAGTTTTGCTAACTGGATTTATCAATAAAGCTAGTAGAATGACAAGCCAATATACTATGATCACAACAACAATATCTAGGTTAGCTTATCACGGATAGACACTGAGGTACAGAAAACTCCATCAGCCCCTAAGGAAAAAGAAGCAGAATAGTCAAACAGTAATTAAGATAACCTGCACATAAGTTTGATTAGATCACCATGTATGAGCTAACAAAAAGGGCCAGACTCTGACATGATTGATAGAGTATAAATTTTTGCATATTTCTCCTGAAAAGGTAGCAACTTGGTGTTGCATATTCAAACCTATTAAAACCATTATGTTTGTAAAAAAAAGGTTGATGGAAAATTATTTGAGGAGGAATTTATGGGTGGTTACACAAGTGTTCATCTTCAGAAAGATGCTCCGTTTCAGAATTAGTAAATAGAAGTTTAGAACACAGTTCAAGTTTTGTTACTAAAAACATATTAACTTAAACTGAGAATACAAATAGAAGAGGCCTTTTAAGTCACAATGCACCTGTTGACTTCGGTATGAACTTTCCTTGACACCAAAACGTTGACAACTGTAGACAGGTACAGGATAATCGGCCAGGCAGTCTGCTATTGCTTGGCCCCTTGATCACCAAATGGGTGACGCAGATAGAAACATCTTATGCCTCACCACATTCCCTTCACATTAACCCAATAAAGAAAAGGAAAAATGAGCGCGTAGTTTCCAGCCCATATTGAAACAGTATCAAACTTCATGTCAACCAAATTTAAGGCTTCCGGAAGGTTCTCTTTACTTACAACCAGAGGATACCTACGTACCCCTCCCAAATGTAAGTTTTCATGACATAAGAAGCTTAATACTCGAAAATTCAGTTAAAAGGTTTATCAGTCAAGGTTTTATGCTCTTCCAATCCTATCACGTACATTCTCACTGAGATTGGCAGCTTCCTCTGTCCGAAAATGGCATAATTCCACTTTCTGCCTCCATAGCATCTCCTTCATCCCACACCCTCGCCACATATTAAACCTTGAATCTTCTCTTTCTGTTTTCCAACAGAGAACGGCAAAACAGACTTACTAACTAACAAACAAATAGAACAAAATCAAAGAACCTACATGCTCGAGGAGGGGTTGGGGGTTGTCAGGACTACCGATAAACCTCCTAAAATTAAAGAGAATTCCCAAAAATCACGACCGAATCAAAGAATCCAAGAAGCGAAATTGTAAAACAGAACCCAATTCACTAACGCGAATCCACGGTACCTCTAAGGTCAACCTAATTTAAAAAAAAAAAAAAAAACATGAAAGACATGGTGACAGGTACTCATTAACCGATTCCACTAACAAACTTCTGCATCTTTGAAGCTTACCTGACAGATGTCACATTTAGGCATCTGAGAAGATGAATTTGATAAGGGAACCCTGTGGTGCTTCCTAGCGAGCTTGTTAGCCGCATGAACCTTCTCGTCACAGACCCAACACAAAGCCGCCTCGTCCGCGCAGCACAGAACGTTCGCCTCCGCCCCCTCGCAGGCGTTACACTGGATCTTCATCCTCAAGCCACGAGTCAATTTCTGTCGACTCAAACCAAGAACTCCATTTTCAGCCGCCAGAAGAAGAAGAAAGATTCCAATACTCACAAAACTATATAGGATGATTTTTCGGTTCTTCGGACATAGGGTTTTCGGTGGTGGCTAATAAAGATCTAGGAAGCAAGTGGCACCTTCCTGCTTCTAATATCGGTCTACACTAAGCGACATTTTGGTACCCTCTCTCTGGCATCAAGACCAAACCAAAGTGGCGAGCAGGGGCAGCAGCAGAAGCCTGCTCTTTACGTGTCTCCCGTTATAAAGACGAAAAGTTGACAACGAACCGATATATATCGGCTTCTCCCCCAGATTCGGTCATATTATAATCCACGTAAAATCTTTTTCCACCAGAAGAAAGGCATAAAAGGAAAAATGGGTTCGTCGAGGTCGACCGGAGCAATCGAAATAAAATAATGGAAATCTTATCCCTAATGCCAGATCCCTGATCTTTAATCCAATATCAAAAATATTTTAAACCCCCTTTATATGCCGCCGGTGTCTGATAGTAGGGGGTGGGGCATATTATGTTGTGTGAAAATCAAAGCTGTCGTGTGAACGGGAGTCGCGACCAGGCAAACTCGTGACTGGCCACAGCATGAGGTGTGAAACTGTGAATCACAAGTACGAAGAGACTCGGAGATACACTGAGATAACGACCCCACGAGGCATATAAAAGATGGTTATCGCATGGCGGAAAGAGATGGCTACATTACGGAAGAAAACGATGTAGACAAACCGACAAAGACAAAAAGGTAAGTTTTTACCTAATTGCCAGAAACAAACCCAAAATCCTGCTTTCATTAATAAATCCTGCTCTTTTATATTAATCACAAGACGCTGTTACGCGTACAAAAATCGGGGTTTTCAGTTTTTGCGAATCGGAGGTGGCATTTGTATCGGTACGGCTGACATATGTCTAATCATTTGTATGGTTGATAAACATATGATCTTGATTTGAGTCATACATAAAAAAATAAAAAATAAATAGATGAAAGGAGGATGGATGGTTTCAGCCTTCAGGTAGCAAATGAAACACGTAGTGAAAGTATTAACCACTTTTTTGTGTTTTAACCCCGATTGACTTGGTACTGATTAGACCGTATATATATGGCGATTATTCAACTAACAGCGCCTTACTAGATTAACTCTTTAGAACTCCCATATTTTCATTTTTTTCATAAACTTCCTTCATATCAATTTTTTTCATTGCATGTTTTAGAAAACTTGTTGTTTCTTTTGTATTTGTTCAAATTTTATCTAGTTCAAAATTTGATTCCTCCCGTTATTAAGAATTAATCTCTGAATTGAGATAATTATATTGATTGGAAGGATAAAATTCTCTCGTTTTTTAACTTACACTTCAAGTGAATGAAACCCTAAGTTGTATGGAATCCAATACCCAAATTGATACATTTATTACATACAAATTATTCGGCTCAGTTTCAATTTTGCTCGAGTTCGATTTCAATTTTAGTTCCAGATATTTGAATGAAATCCAGTTGAAACAGATGCTCGTTCTAGTTCCAGATATTTGAATGAAATCCAGTTGAGACATATGCTCGTTCCAGCTCTCTTGGACTCGTGCCACCCCCTACCAGAAAATTCGATATGCAGCCGAACAGCCCACCCTGCCGAGTACCGCGTGAATTTGGCAGTGCCGCAGGGACCAAAGCTAAGCTCGAACTTGCTGAGAGCGGGGCCCACGTACAAGGACGGTCGTTCCATCGTCACACTTTTTGTTCTTAAAAGGTCAGGATTTATCAACGAGACCCCTCTTCCCGCTCAATTCTCGTTTCTCAAAATACATTTCGAGTGCCAGAGACCGACGTAGCTCGGTAGAGGTAAAGTCGTTCTCCATCATCTGTGACATTTCTGTTTTAGCTTCTGTCGACTTGCAGCTCGCTTTCGATGTCTAATTCCTGCACGAGAAGAAGATCAAAATTCAGTTCGCTGGAGTATTTTCCCGACAATATTTCAGACGGTATGATTATAGCTCAATATATTTCATTTTTTGGCTTGTTTGTTTCAATCTGAGGTGCAAACCGGATAACACTACTGTTGATCAACCTTGAGCGATAGTCCTCAGTCGAATCATATTCTGATACTGGAGCTTCACACTGGAGTTCCAGCAATTGAAAGTTCTTTTTATTAGATCTATGCCGAGTTCTTCTCATTTTAAACAATCGGAAAAACGAATACTGTTTATGGAACTTATTCTATGGATAGTTAACACCGCGATTCTTCTTACCTAAGTTATCTTCCTTCAGCAGTTAGCAAGTCCGTGATTTCAGGTTCTAAAACATTTTCCTCTAAACATCCACCAATATCCGGATTTTGAAGGATTTTTATGCTGTAGTTACTGCCAGATTTGTTTGTTTCAGCTCGTTTTTAATTTCCAGATATGCCACACACTAGTAACTAGTAGAGGATTTGTGAAATATGCAATTTTGTATCGCTGAGTTGCACGACGATGACCAAATAATCGACCTCTTGACTTTGTGAAAATAAGAATTAGATTCTTAGGTACATGACAGCAGTTACTCCACTGGTTCTCCTTACTCCGTCAAGCACTAATGTTTGGTGATGTGATCTGATCCGATCTCATGCCCGACATGAATACTATCAGCTTATATCTGATTTGTGGAGGCCTTGTTAACCATCTTTAATTCTTCAGTTGAAACTCATCCAATTATCGAAGCCCGAAATGAGGTGCAATGCCTGCTGGCGTGAACTGGAAGGGCGCGCCGTATCCACTACTTGTGGGCATCTGTTGTGTATCCAACATACCGTAGTGTACTTAACTACTTTACGCGTATATTGAAATGGTAGGTGCCTTGCACTGAATTAAGGTTAACAAATCGGCAGCAATAGTTTTCTTGACAGTATAGAAAAAGGCTCAGAAGATGCTAGCAGGATCCTCAGTAACGATGCTGCGTGTCCTATCTGCGATCAAGTGCTTTCTATAAGGTGCAAATTTGTTACTTGTTTCATACTTTCAGCTCAAGAACTAAATTAATCTTCAACATCTATGCAGTTTATTCTTAGGTAAAAGAAATTGTAGTCCCCGTACACATCCAGAGTGAATATGTGGTTCAGAGGTGGTTTTCAGTTGTTTCTGACTTTCAGCCAAAATTTGAGAAACGTTTTAAGTTCAGATATTCTTCAGTTGCCTGTCTGCAAGACTAAGTCGTACATCATTCAATTCAGGTAGCCAGCCAGTTTTAAGTAATTTAGCCCACACGTTTCTCGACATATCAAAATCCAAATTCACTTCGAGTTCTGACAATTCAAATAACGTGGTAACTGGAGTATTAAGTCACAACGCTTAGCAGAGCCTGTATTACCTGTTTTTAATCATTCTTTCTAAAAATATATTGTTTTGACTTGCCAATCTGATCGAAGTATGGTGCTTTTCGTTCATCAGCCTCATGAAACCAGTGGATATGAATCCCAACGATGAGTGGATAAATGTATAAACCTACTACACTTTCCAATCTCATTTTCTACTGTGGGAATTTTCTTTTTCCTTTTTGTTTCATGTTGGAATTTATTATGACATTTCCTACTCCAGATGGCCATGGCCGGTGTATCACCACAGATCTGTATCCTTTGCCTTTCTATATAAACTTTCCGAGGTTTACAATGTTATAGAAAACCTCTTAATTCATCATGATCTTAGTTTGCAGCACCAAGCTGTAGTTCAAAAAGATGAGATACAGTGGGCAATAATAAAGGGAAAGTGGCCAATCTTTACTACCAAGAAGCTATTATAAATTTCATCAATGATGATGACTAAAGCTTGTCCTTTCATATCTCTTTCCATTTCTGTTCTTTCTTAAACAAGATCAGTGATGAAAAGTGCATATCGGAGTGTAATGTTCTACATTGCGCAAAGGGATCGGGAAGTGCAATACAAAATGAACAAAGTAGTCGGTCAATGCCAACAGAAATGCGAAGCCGTGCAAGAAAAGTTCACAGACAAACTAGAGCAAGTTCATACAGCCTACCTGAAAATGGCCAAGAGATGCCTGTTGTTGGAGCAGGAGAATGAAAACTTGTCTAAGAACAAGCAAGAACTCCAGGAGAAGTTCTCTGAAAAATCCAGGTATACTCTTCGCTTCATTTGCTTTCTACCTGATAGAGTCCATTCTCGTTCACATATAGGATGAAAATCTTGGTTATGAAACCTAAAGACTTTTAGTTGGTCTTCGTTAGCAGACAGAAAAGAAAACTGGATGAGATGTATGAATCACTGAGAAATGAATACGTGTCAGTGAAGAGATCAACAATCCAGCCTGTAAACAACTTCACAAGAGCTGAACCTCACACGTTCTCGAGTCCAGCAAAGATTATGGAAAACAGGGATCTCCTCAGACAAGGTGACTCATTATGTTATAAAACAAATTACAAACCACAATCTGAACCAAAGTCCCAGAAACTGTTCGGTTTTAGGAAAATTAAAAATTTGGATTTTTTATTTTAGATATATGGGTCTTGATTCGCTAGCTCTGAGTAATCCAATGCTATTTACTATTTTATGATCCCCCCAAGAAAAAATCAGTTGATTTACTTGTTGCAAATCCGCTGGTTTTCACTCCTGAAACTCCAGGAGAGAGAGAAGATGTGTGGCCTCAACCCCAAACGAAGAGTTCCAACTCTGGACCTTTTGACATTCCTGGATGCTCACCAGGAAAACCTGCACCAATTCTTGGAGAGGCAAACAACAGAAGGGTTGGTCGTCCTACATTTGGGGTTGAAGCCAGCAACCCAACCATGACTTTACAGAATCTCATACTTTCTCCAATGAAAAGGCCTCGGCTCTCACGGAACCGCCCAAACATGTTCACATAATGCCTCTGTTCCAGTTCTTTTAAACCTGTGTGAGTCGTCCAAGTGATTTCCTCTTCACGTTTCAGGTTGTAGAGAAAAGAGTGGAAAATGGCAAAGTTATGCTGCGGCTACTAGCTCCATTCTCTGTTATTCCTACTTCCAAGACTCCCATTCCTTGGCGTCAAAGTGTTTAATGACTTTGTCCGACTGTCAAAATCTCAGCCATTCATAGCCTTTTGTTAGACTTGATTAGCTAACCGTGATATAAGATGAACTTGCTCTGATTTACTAAAGGCACGTGTGAAGAATGTTCCCTGACCCAGAAGATATTTCCTAAATGAGCAAGCCACTGTTATCACCTGACTCACCTCTTGTGCTATGCTTCCTAAAAGTACCTGTTTTGATTTTTGGCGACCTATTTGCGAATTTTCTGTTAATATTTTTTTCCACAGCACAAATATCAAAGTTCAGTACTCTCTTGATTAAAGTCTTGGAGTTAAGAATAAGAAAATCAACTTATAAGCAAGAGAATAGATGACCAGATGCTTCTTTCAAAAATTCAAAATTTTCATCGTATGAAATGATACCTCAAGTTCTTAACAAATGTGGTGGCAAAAAGACCTTCAAGATTGGGGCTCTTGATGATAGCTCAATAGCATCTCCATGCTGAATTGACTGAAAGACGTTAGGCCCATCTACATATATGACACCTTCTTTACTGTACCATGCCACGTACATGGTATGATTAGATTTTATAACCCCATGCATTAAGTTAGAATTTGCTGCCTCAATTAGAATTGGCTCCCTAACCATATACTGGAGATCGTCAGACAAAATTGGCATTGGAAATCCTCCAGCTGAAAGCATGGCAGCTGTTGACCCTGCAGCAGTAGAGACCCTGAGACCACTTGATCGACAATTTACTAAAGGGGAGGTTACTTGGCCATCGGTTTTCATTCTGGAAGAAAGCACAAAAAACATATGTTGAACTCAATAAATTATCAACCAAGCAAACCAAACTTAGAACTGTAAAACTCAGTAAACAGTTCCTTACAAAAATGACAAGCGAGAGATTGTTGCTGGACATGGATGAGCAATTAGAACATCATTAAGAGCATAGGTTGACAAAACTTGACCATTTAAACTTATCGAAATCCTTGAAACGTCTGAAGGAGCCATTTGACCCTCAAGAATTTCATCCAATACCTGCAAAGGATCAGCACAGTAGCTCTACTGCATGAACAGAACAACTAGAAATTGGATCAATCAAAACACAACAAATTTGTGCTTAATAAGCATGAAAGAATACCCAATGTGCTCTGACCTGTTCAAAGTTTCCAGCAGTGGCAGCACAAAGATAGCCAGTGCTCCTTGTAGCATCGAATTCACCACTGAGCTCTTTCACCTATTAATAAAAGATAAAAATAGATAATGTTTCCAAAATAATATCTTGCATGAGCAAATCAATGAAACAGGCACAACTGGAAAGAATTTCAAGTACATTGCTTAAATACTCATGAACTGCATAAAATTTGAGAATCTTAGCAAGGGTGGGAAGGTAACCTCTTCAGGTTTTGTGGGATCCGAGTTAACTCCAAGAATAGGAATTGAATCATCCATGAAATGACTGGCCTGCAAAAGGGTGCCATCGCCTCCAATGGAAATAACAAGATCCACATTACGAATTGGTTTACAGAGCTTATTCCTTAAAAGAGGCTCCCAATCAAGTGACTTTTGACATAGAACATTCTGACAGTGGTTGATTGTATCATTATGAACTCTATGCCTGTCATCTAAGTAATGTTTAACCTGCAATTTCAAAAAATAAAATCAATTTAAATAGACATACATGATTTATTTCTTAGGTGAAAAGCTTCAAATGAATTCTATTACCAGTCATCAGTTGTGATAGACTGCATATAGGTGAAACTAATTCAGCAGGACAATCCCAGAGATATAGTTTCACAATATTTGTACACATCCATTATCGTCAGTAATTACAGCACACTACTCAAATATTCCATAACAATATCGGAAGTATGTCAAGATCATAAATTTGAAAATACTAATAATCTTCCAAAATGACCAAGTCAAGCCGGTAATATAATGCATACTTTACCTTTGCTCAAGCAGAGGATCGAGACAACATAGAAAACTATCAATTCTTAAATTCTCATTATTTCCCACATCACATAATTTCCAATGTTCTAAATTATTTATTTGTTTTACCTATGACCTTCGGAGTACAGGGACTTAGGGTCAGCTGAGTATCTTGTATGCCTAACCAGTTTCGCATAATAAACTTTTACAGGAAGAGGTGCATAAATAAAGCCTCTAAAATGCGCAGTTTGGCTTCTTTACTTTCAGAAAAAGAAGCATATTCAACAAAAAATGCACCAGTCAAAAGAAATACAATATAGTATAGCTGGTTGCATTGGCTATTCTATATCCCTTCATAAAGCAAAGGCATCAAAGAGAGAGGTCAATGAAGTGGAGTGCAAGTCAGAGAAAATGAAGCAAGGATTTTAAGGATGGAATTCTCGGGTTTCAATAGAATAAAAGTGCCAAAGTGAAAAATAAAATAATTCTACCCTAATAAAGCAAGCATTGGTTAGGAGGTAAGCCAAAATGAAAAGGTGTTGACGGCTGCCTTAGGGAGAACATAAGTGGGTTTAGCTAACACTTATATCTTTCCCACTCTCTTAATTTGATCACAGAGCACCTTGGTTTCACCAATCAGATATCTATGGTCTGAGGACATCATTCAATAAAAAACTGAAAAAAGATTCACACTTGAAAATTTTAGCAGTTTCCAGTTAAGAATACCTCTTGGAAGACATGAATTATACCTGAACTTTATATATATTCATGTGGAAACTAAAAAATGTGCATAAAAATACATGGAATTATGTATATTCATGTATAAATTACAAATTCAGTGCAAAAGAAAATTAATGGCTCCTTGCAAGCTAAAGAAATGCAAATGAAAACCACAATTAGATTAATATCCTACTGACAATTGAGCTTTGCCCTTACTGGTAACAAAAATTTGCCTGATCTTATTGATTATTCAACATTTCATGGTCTGCTCGATAGCATCAGAAACTAAAAATCAAGTCTATTATTTTCACAAACTTTTGGATGGATAAAGTGATATGAGCATTGGACAGGAATGATGTGATGAAAAGCTCGCATACATAAATGATCACAAGAACCTCTAATTGCTCGCTCAGCATTCAATCTTACTCCAAAGCCAAGTACTTATGGGTGCTGATACAATATCATCTATAAGGAATAATATTTGCAGTATTAATACATGGTACAGAAAGAAAAAAAATTGTTCGCATAGAGCATCCCAGAAGAGCAACAAACTTTTCACGCCGAGTTCTTCCACTCCTGTCAAACAATTTCAAGGCCTATATTCCCATTTCACTCCCTATAAATCCCACAGTTTTACATGTGCAAAGAAGATTCGTACACCACAAAAGCAGAACGTAAGACAAAATGGTTAAATTAAGAGGAGAACAAAGTAGGGAATTCCAACGATAGCTTATTGTTGAGAGCAGAGACAGAGAGAGTATATTGCTTGAGGGTATTTTACCCGAGGGAGTGAAGAACTGATTGCCTCCGTGCGTCTACGAGGGAAGACGTCGAAGGGCTTCAGCAGCAAGAGTATTCGCCGCCTCGACATGGTTGGTTCTCTCCAGACTGTTAACGCAGGCCAAATTTTGTTGAGCGGGTGCCGAAACACTGGGTTGCTGCTTTACGAGTGTGCCGCACAGCGAGTAGTCTTTTTTTTTTTTTTTCCATTGGCGTCCAATCTGATGGATAGAGAAATCGGGCACCAACAGGCCCATACATAATACCCATCGGGCTAACACACACACACACATCCGTACTAGGCTAACCTGGATTGGAAGATGAGTTCTTTCGATTCTTCTTATCAATCATCATCACCCACTGCAACTCTGCAATTCAGATCCGGACTCGGTTTTGATTAAAGAAGCTAGCTGAGGATTTAACGGAGGTAAATGACTTCAAAATATCCAGAAACAGCGAAGGAGGATTTACGGGTCAGAAAACTCTCACCGAAAGAACAATTTAGGATTCGCTCGTTGTCGTGGCCAACGGCTTAATTCCCTAATCCACTGGGACTTGCATTCTTCGTGACATAGTTGACCTAGTTTTTATACATTCAGGAAATGAGCTGCACCTCGAAAATCGTCTTCCTGGGAACACGTAATCACGTGGAATGGTGAAAAATCTAAGCTCCAGAAACGCGTACCGGAAGAGTTTCTCAACGTTTTGGCGAGAGCTTCAACTTTATCGCCTGAGTCGTGTACCTTCTTGTCAGTCTCTGTGGCCGACAAAATATAGTAGTAATCCGCATCTCCCTTCGCTTCTCTTGTCACTCAAGCAAGGTGTAGCTTGCAGCTGAACCGAAGGTTCTTTCACATGTCCGTGTTCGCTGGAAGCATCATACTCTTCAGTTTCACTACTCTGAAATGACCACACCGTATCCCACTCTCTTTGGTATTTTTTTTCATTGGTGTTTTTATCCCATAGGAAGAGAGACGGTTCTCTTGTGCGTCATTTCACATTATTCTTAAACTGAAATTTTACGAAGAAATGAAAGGGGTCACTTCCGGCTTTAGAAATCAGGCTTAGAGTCAAAACTGGAGGTTTGAAAACGTGAAAGTCCGTAGCAGTGACAAGGAGTCGACGACGAAAGCCGCCTTTAAGTTTCTTCTTTTGGTCCCGTTCAGTTTCTTCATCGCGCAGATCGATTTCGGTCTTTTACTTTTCATTCCGCTTCTCTCGTCTCTATTGGCACTCAGAATCAGTCAAGAGCGGTCGGAGTATTTTGCAAGATATCGCTACCGTTGCCTTTCTCATTTTGAAGGTTGTATTTTTATTTCCATCCATTTCTGCTATCCGTTTGTGCGGTTTAAACTTTGGAGCTCGTCGCCAAGACTGCGAACTAGGGTTTGAGGCTACATGGAATCCAAATCTACGGGGCGTTTCAGTTTGGGAAGACAGTCGTCTCTTGCGCCGGAGAAGAGATCGGATGATTCTGTGGATGATCGAGAGTTGCCGGAAACGGTTGAACCGCCTATTCGGCTTATGTACTTGGTTAACGAGGGCGATCTAAAAGGAATTGAAGAGCTCCTGGATTCAGGAACCGGTGTTAATTTTAGGGACATCGACGGAAGGACTGCCTTGCATGTGGCTGCTTGCCAGGGCAAAACGGAGGTTGTTGAATTGTTGCTGAACAGAGGGGCTGAAGTGGACCCTACAGATCGTTGGGGCAGTACGGTACGTTCAGTAGAATGTATAAACTTAGTTTCTCTGGCCTTAAATGTTACGATTTACGGGATTTTTTTGTGGATACTCACCTGAACACTATGAAATGGGTCAATTTGTGCCCCGGATAATGCTCATGTTGTAAAGACTAGTTTAGTTATGCCTTCTGTTATCCAAATGGATGACCTGCGCTGTCGAGGATTCTGGATATTGTCAGTTTCTCCTTTCTAGCCAGCCCGTATACGCCGTGTGGTAGTTCCTAGTTATACGGATCTTGTTTTAGAGCTGCAAACGGTTAGACAGAGTGGGCATGCTATAATACCGTTGCGTATGACCAAGAAAGAGAAATTTTGATCTTGTTCTAGAGCTGCAGACGGTTAGACAAAGTGGCCATGCTATAATACTGTTGCTTTTGACCAATAAAGAGAAATTTTGATCTTGTTTTAGAGCTGCAAACGGTTAGATAAAGTGGGCATGCTATAATACTGTTACTTTTGACCAAGAAAGAGAAATTATTTATTAACAAAGATATCTGGTGTAATACCTGCTCTACCCGATCAAACTGCACATTTGAAGTTACTTCTTGACTCAAAGCAAGTCAACCAATCATAAAGGGTTTTACGAGACCTTCAACAGCTTGGGTTGTAGGTTTCTGTTTGAGCTATTACAGAGATATATGTTCCAACATCTTATCCTCAATGCTGGCTGGCCGTTACCAGCTTTATCAAATTATGTTTTGCTCCTCCATTTGATTGTGGAAAATACTTGCAGTTTTCTGGTGGTTTTGATTAGTTAAGCTGATTTTGGGGTTTCAGATGCTGGGAGCATTCTGTGACTGTAACATTTCTAACACCTAGTCTATAGTGCCAGATGATGATTTGTGGGATAAGTGATTGTTTCACACTGTCTTGCATTTGGTGAAGGGAATAACTTTGAAGCATATGACTAAAACATCAAATGTATCAACTGAAAGATTCTATCCTTGGTAGAGTAGCTGAACCTAGTCCCGAGATATCTGTCTGTCATCTTGGTTCCATTGCTCTTAAGCATGTCAACATTTTCCCTGCTTGTATGGGCCTAGGGGCACTTATAGATTTAGCATGAGCAATTGCCAACACTCTGTATCTCTGTGTCTTTTGTATATCTTACCTTTTTTTGTCTCACTTTATTTCTAAATGTCATCTGTGGGGGGTTAGTGCACTTTACCTAGTGTAAGTGAAAGTCAAAGTCAAAGTGAATCACTTGTTGGTGTTAGTGTAGTACATGTAAAGTGCATTGGAAAACACTTTCCTGTGTTAGTACCCAATGAAAAATGTGTTAAGTAGAAGAACTTAAACCAGAATTGGTTGGTTATAACGAGGTGGCAATTGGCAATTGGCAATCGAAAGTTCAAAACTTCGATTTGACTCAGAAGAGCGTCTTTGAATCGTTAGCTCTTGCAATTTTTCATTGTATGCCAGCCACTTCATTCTCTAGTTTCACTTAGGCTGCAGATAATACGATCAATACAAAATGCCCTTTAGCATGAACCATTCAAAAATTATGAAAATCGTTTGTTTCTTTTCATTTTTGCATCGATTTGAGAGAGATAATAGGTTCTAGTTGAGAACAATTTCAGGAAAAAAGGCATAAATGCTATATTTCTATTCAACTTTCTGATTGGCTAGAATGTCTGCTCAAATGAGTCGGTGAATTCAGAGCAAAGTCCAGCTGAAGAACATTCCAGCAACTAGGGTGTCTGTTGTTTTGAGGAATTTTTCACCATGTTATGACTTCTATAATCCTCTCCTCCACCCAATAAACTGAAAATTTTCTTTCACATCACAACACAGATAGAAAACCAGTAGATTGATATACAAGCATCGTCTAATGTTGAGACTAAACTCTTTTCTTTACATTGACAATTCTCTCTAGTATGCTTCATAAGATCGACGCGGTAGACAAAGTAAAGAGGGGAGAATACATTGGAGATCAGGCTTTTTCGCTGCCAAACTCGCCAGGTTGGGGGTAAGGGTTCATGGAGACGCCCTCTTTGATGTGTTTCTGCCACCTGCCAGTGTCGGCCTTGGTGTGGGAGCAATAAAACAAGAGGGAGAAGACCATGGAGAGCAAGATGAGCGCCACCCTGGCGGCGAACATCCCTTTCTGGAGCTCTGCACATGATAAGTGTCGGATGCCGAACTGGGCGCGGTACTTGGTGTTGTAAGCATTCCTAGCAGACCCGGCCGAAAGACACGCTTCCGCACCCAGAGAAGTAATCCTACAAATCAAAATCAAATGTCCTCAACAAAAATAAAATGAAACAACCAAGCAGTTGCAGATTCATAAATTGGGTAGCAATAAGCGGATTGATGAATTGCGTATCGTCTTTTTGAACTCGGTGCGAGTGTCGCCGGAATTCCACAGGTCGGCCTTTTCCTCAGCCTGACACAGGAAAGTCGGAAGGGAAGGTTGGAGGGGGAGATGCAAAGCTGCTGCACTCCAAGAGCGAGAGGGAGATGGGAGAGGAAAAAGAAGAGAGGGCTGAGAACGAGAGTGAGAGGGAGATGGGAGAGCGAGAGCGCCAAAAGGGAGAGCGAGTTCAAGTGGATGAACCATGATTTCGGTGGGAATCCTGATTCATCACTTTACTTATGGGCGAGCTCAAGTGGATCCACCTCTTCACCCACTTGAACTGGTGCCCGGTGCGCACACTAACGCATCTGGGTCAAGTGACAATGTAGTCAAATTCTTTTTCACTTGACCCACACGCACACTAACAGCCCTGTAGAATAATAGCTTTGTACCTTGTCTTCATTTTGTGGAAACGTTCTCTTGGAGATGCTTTTACACCCCTGTTTGATTCAAGAGAAAACAAGAGAAAGAAAAGCAATTAGAGAGCTTCTTAAGGGAGGATTGATTTCTCTCTTTCTTTAATGTTTCTGTCACTTTTCTCTAACCAAACAGGGGCCTTCTTAGAACAACATTTCGTACTGAATCTGAACTTAAAAGTTGGTCTTAATAATAGATCTGTTTAATTTTATCCAATCATTCATTTTTCATCCTTTTCTCAATGATTACTGTGATACTGTAGAGCCTCTACAAGTTGTAGAATACCAAGAAAATAGTCGTAGACTTACATGAAAAGTACAAATATTTGTAAATAGTTCTAGAGTTTTACGTGAATAGTACAATAAAGTAGTCATAAAGTTTATGTGAATAGTACAAATATTTTAAAATTGACATAGAGTTTATGTAGTTTATGTAATTTACATGAATAGTACAACTCTTTTTTTTCCTATTGAATTCTGCTTAGACAGCCACTTGCAGATGCAATATATTACAAAAACAATGATGTGATCAAGCTTTTGGAAAAGCATGGTGCAAAACATCCGGTATGTTGCATGCACTTGGTTTTCTGTTTGACTCACGTGTATCATGCTCTCTGTTTCTTATGATTTTACCTTTTGCAGATGGCTCCTATGCATGTCCAACATTCTCGTGAGGTGCCAGAGTATGAGATTGATCCAAAGGAGCTGGATTTTACTAATAGTGTTGATATTACAAAGGTACTTGTCTAACTTCTTTCTGGAAGATAGTGTTATCAAACATTAATTGGTGTATTTCTGCTCTAATTTTCCATTTCAGTGCAAAAAATATACTATTTGAGGTTCTCTCTTGTCTAGTTGCTTTATGGTCTTTCTTTTGCAAAACATATCAGGGAACCTTTCGAATTGCATTGTGGCGTGGAACTCAAGTTGCAGTGAAGAAGTTGGAGGAAGACGTTCTCACCGATGAGGATAAAGTGTGGGTTGGTCATATAGTTTCTGTAAAATTCAAATTTTTATGTTTTTAGTGTTATGTTCTCGAATTCAAACCTACATTTCTTATTCTAGTTCTTTCATTTCTCTTCTAACATCTGGTTAATTTGCCAGGAGGGCATTTAGAGATGAGCTTGCCTTGCTTCAGAAAATACGACATCCAAATGTTGTGCAGTTTTTGGGTGCTGTTACCCAAAGCACTCCTATGATAATTGTCACTGAGTATTTACCCAAGGTTGTTGTCATTTCCCTTTTTTATATACTACTTGTACATGCTTCCCTTTCATGTTCTAAAGGTATTGTAATCTAATTTACTCTCGGCCTCTGATTTTATTTTGCTGGCTTCACATTTATGATCTTTCATTTTCGTTCTATTAGAGGCTATTGCCCTTTGCTTTGCTTTGTGAGTCTCTGTTGATTGTTTCAAAATATTTTAGAGAAATTTGTCACTGTTGTGAGATCCTTTTGGGATCTTTAAAAGTCTCTTCAGTCTTGATCATCTCAGAACTAGTTTAAAACTTTTCCCTAACCTTAAATGAGTTGAAGAAACTCTCTGTTTCTTAATTAAACACCTTGTATGTAATGTTGTTAAAACCAAATGAGACCAGCATTGTCCCCTGGGTTGAACTGGAACTGGAATCCCTTTCTGTTCTCATACAGCAAAAAGTATTTGGTTTGGAAAAAGGGTCAATCCGTCTGGGTGAGCCACTGGTAAATAGGTTTACTCAAATTGGTCCTGGTGGTTTTTTTTTTTTTAAAAGAAAGGGCGCTTTCATTATAAGGTCTGAAGGCAAATCAACACTACATCCAAAGAAGGGGGGGGAGGGGGGGAAATGAGCAATACAGTTAGCAGATCTATGGATGTGAGTCCAATTACAAACAATGCATGAAGAGAGGTCTTGAATTTCAAAGAAGATAGACCAATGCCACCAAGGTGGTTCTTTGGAGCCCAAGCACCAAGAAATGGCACTACTTGAGTCACCTTCAACATGAAGCGGACTTGCTCCAAAATATTGCAAACCATGCTTGAGGGCCAGCAACTCAGAAGCAGTGGAATCAGAAGTACCAAGAGGGCCAGTAACTCAGTAGCAGTGGAATCAGAAGTACCAAGATGGCCAGCATAGATAGTAAGGATGTCTCCCTCAGCATCTCTAAAAAGGCCACCTAAACCAGAAGGACTGGGATTACCAATGGAGCCGTCAAAATTAGGCTTGATATAACCAACATCAGGAGGGGTCCACACAATCATTGGGGGAACTTTAGCTAGTTGAGAGAGAAAAGCAACTCGAGTCCAATTGCTTCTAAGGCTAAGGCAATAGGTGTCTTCAAGAGCATCGGGAGACGAGAGCCAAGCAATGATGTGATTAAAAATACAAGTGGCAACTGAACGCCAAGGGGAATATGTTTGATTTTGCTCAAGCCAAAGACCCAAAGAATAAAGGCGAGATGACCCTTGATCATAATTCTTTGATTTTGCTCTAGCCAAAGACCCCTGGTTGCATTGTTGCTTTGGAAATGCAAATTATAAATTATAGTTTCAAGATGTTGGAGTGAAGAGTGAAAGCAATGATCTTTAAATATCAAAAGCCAATACCCATAAGAGATTGTGAAATAAATGCCAAATTTTTTTAGTTATTATAGTTATAACGAGATGATATTTATGATCATGTTGTACTGGTCCAGTCAGTGATAGAGCCTGGTTCAGTCAGGTTGGACTGGCTGGTTTAGTGTAGGAACACTGCAGCTATCATTGTCTTAAATTTGAGGCATACGGCAGTTGAGAGGCTGCGAAGAACAATTATTATTTGAATATATTATGTCTGCCTCTCCTTCACCTGCTGTTTACTCAAACCAGCTCATCTTTTTCCATGCTAGCAATCAGACTCTCATATTGATCTACATGACATAGTTTTGTGTATGTATGCGTTTTTCTTCTGGCTTGGAAGTTATTTATTTCTGGAGCCCCAGTTCTATCTTCTTACCCTTTATGCTCATGTATGCGCACAGGGTGATCTTTGTGCATTCTTGAAAAGGAAAGGAGCACTAAGTCAAATACTGGCAGTCAAATTTGCACTTGACATTGCAAGGTCTCCCTATACCTCTTGCTGGCAAATTTTTTGGTCACACTTGACATTTTTAAGCACTAGTATTATGATGATAAACATGCGCCCATAGCTTTTGCCATCTAAGGCATTCCATCCTTGTACTGGCTAGAGTTTACAGTTGTTCTTGTTATTTTGCAGAGGGATGAATTACTTGCATGAGCACAAGCCTGAAGCTATTATTCATCGTGATTTAGAGCCTTCGTAAGCGGTCATTCTAAAGTTTTCCTTTCATAATGCATTTCTTTTTACAGCCTCTATACAGTTCTTTTTAGTATATCTATCTGAATAGTCCGAACTACGTGAATTTCTTATGTTCCCTACTTTGGATAAGATAACAGAAATATATTACGGGATGATTCCGGACATGTGAAGGTTGCAGGCTTTGATGTCAGTAAGATTCTGAAATTAGCAAAGACTGTTAAAGAGGATAGAGCCCTAACATGTCAAGAAACTTCTTGTAAGTTTATTACTCTACTTTGGTCAGTGTTCCTCAAAATACAAACTTTCCTTTCATTTTTTTGTAACGCCAGAATGCAGTTCCTCTACTAGCTTGTGATCTGTTGATTAGTATGGGGATATCCAATTCATACAAGGGTACTTAGTATTTTCATCTTTTTTCATGTTGAAGTTGGGTCTGTTCCAAGCCTAAACTAATGTGAGATTAATTTGCACAACTTTTTCTCATGCTTAGACATCCAGTCGATGACATGGATCACATGTATAAGCATAAAAAACAAGATGTTTTATTTTATTACATTTAATTTTTTTTAGTACCAACACTCCTAATGTCCAGCACTAAATTGAAAAACTGGATCAGAATGTGAACATTTGGAAATGGGTCACAGAGAATACTAATACACATAGACCACTAAACAGAAACACACAAGCTTGAATTAACTTCAATACCATGTAGGAGTAGGGCTGATTCCTCAAATAGCTTTGCCAAAATAAGAAGAGCTCTTCCAACTAATAAGCACAAGATCTTTCGAAGCCTATACTAATGTGAGACTATTCTCTTGCAATAAATTCTCTCACTTTTAGATATACCTGGTACATGGAAACTACGGACAACCTTGGTGTCGTTGCACTTTTTCTAAAACCAGTAAACTACACAGTGAAGCAGTGCTAGAATGGGGAAACACAGAATGACACCATATGAGGAGTCATTGAATAATCCCATTTGATTGTTAAAAGGTATATGATTACCTTTTTTCCTGGAATAGTAACTGAACTTTATTATTAGCTAACAGATATATGAGAAAGCAGAAAACAGTAAAAAAGTAGAATGGATCAATTAAGAATTTTTAAAAAAGTGAATATTCAGTAGGAAAGCATTTGGTCACTATCTTATTTGGATGTGCGAGTGGTAGATTTTAGTCATATTGATCATGGTCCCTTGTGTATATAAATGTTTGAATGTGCTTTCTGTACCTACTAGGACCAAGTTTATTGGAACTGGCTTGGCCATCGACCCAAGAAGGTGGCCTGGTCTGGTTTAACCAATCCAATGTGATATTGATGTCATTGCTGAATTTATTTTAGATAAAAAATTTAAAAAAAGTGCAGATTGGGGGAGGGGGCAAAGCCCTCCCTTCCTCCTTTCTATATGTGAAGGAGGTCCACACAGTGGCAAGGAAGGTGAATGGTGTCGCCTTGCATGTAGGCAGGATGTGAAGGATGCTTGCCTGGTTTGCCTCTTTTTTGCATGCTTAGGAGGGATCCAATCCCTCCTTGCCGTTGCATGGACTCTATTGCAGAGAAAATATGAAAGAGTTTTACATGACTCTCACAACAAGTAGTCTTCACAGAACCAAAATTAATATGGTGGAATATTACAAGAATCTCACAAGAGGAGGTCTCACAGAAGAGTCCCAGTTAAAGGTGTTTTAGTTATGTTAGTGTTCTATTTATGTTCAGTTGTTCAGGTGTTCTAGGACTTATCTTTTAGTGTTTAACTTTGGGTGTAACTGGGACAAAGATAATTAGTGTAATTGTATTTTGCTAGTTTCCTCTATCATAAATGGAGGCTCATTGTACCCTTATGGACAAGTCAATGAAATTTTTTTTCCCAGAAATTCAAATAGAATCCCTCTCTTTCTGTAAAGATTAAAAGGTGGAGGAAAGGAGCAGCAGACCTTCCCGTACAAATTGTACTGGCAGAAGGGGGAGGAGGGTTTCTTCATCGACTGGGGAGTGTCCTCTACCCTCTCTGTCAATAATGGCATGGGCCTTCCCCTATCATTTCTGACAACCTGAGACAGGGGGAGTATCGGTCCTCCCTTGTTAATGTTGCATGGGTAAAGAAACTCCCTTGCTTGACCTGGTTTCCAGCTGACCCCAACAAGCCAGCCAGTTTTGTGGTTGAACTGCTTGAATTGTGTTGGTTGCGGTTGTTTAATAAATCCCGAATTTTAATGTTTTCAGCCACTATGAAATGATTGGGTTTTGGTGAATCAGGTTCCACTAGCTGGTCTAGTCTGACTTTGATAATACTGATCAGGGTCCAATCTCTTCTATATATGGAACTGTCACTTTTAAGTGCCCAGAACACATAAGGAGGAACTGTTGCTTATCTTACATTTTTTGCTGATTTTTTGTATCATTTATAAAGTGTGTTTGTGACTGAATGTATGTCAACTACTGCATTTGCTTTAGTCTGAAATCTGTTTCAAAATTGTCCTTCTATTCTTTATTCAGTTCATCTCATATATGTCTATTGTCTATTCATCTGAATCATTTAGAGAGTTATTTTGTGTTTTAACATTAACAGGTCGGTATGTTGCCCCGGAGGTTTTCCTAAATAAAGAATATGATACTAAAGTTGATGTGTTCTCATTTGCTTTAATCCTGCAAGAGGTGATTTATCTTTCTCTATCGACTCTCTCTTCCTCATGCATACACCCATCTTTTATGGGATTCTTTTTCTTTTTATGTTTCTTTTAAAGTTTTAATAAGAAAAATATAGATGTTACTTTTTCGTTGTTTTTCGCTTGGGGGATCATCTCTGTATTATTTATCTAAAGACATGATCATTTTAAAAACCTCTATTCTGCATTTCATCATTTTTCTATATTCATCAGATAGTTTATCCATATCTCTTTCTTTAAAGCCTTTTACATTCCTAGGTGAACTTGCTATCTATTTGTATTAGAATGATATTTGAGTACGCTTACTGGATGAATCTATACCTTTTTCCTGCTGACCAGATGATTGAAGGGCATCCACCTTTTTCTGCGAAACAAGAAAATGAAGTTCCAAAGTCCTATGTTGCTAAAGAGAGGCCACCTTTTAGAGCTCCAGTGAAGCTTTATTCATATGGCTTAAAAGAGTATGTCCAACAATTTTATATTTTGTTTGCCTCTGTGTTTGTTAATTTGAAACTTTTCTACGTCTTGAACAATATGTTCCTGATTCTTACACCTTTAAAGTTTTATATTAACGTATGAAACATTATCAGTTTATGTAAAACAGCTAGGAATAAATGTGAAACGGTCAGTTGGAGGACATTTTCTTCTAATTTTCAGGCAGATAGACAATGTGCAGAATCTCAACATAGGCAATATTGTTTTTAGTATTTAAGAAAACAAGTCAAGCAGATATAAGAGCATGCAGTGAAAGCCCCTTGAGTCAATTTCTTGTGACATTCTTTCTGATAGTTAATCCTGGCCGTAAAAAACCACTGACCTTGGCAACTTCCTCGGAAGAAGGTATCCTTCAATAATCTGATGCTTTTTGTGTTTAAACTAAAGTTCCCTATCCAAGAAGATGCTCATTGCTTCCTTCTGTAGTTGATACCTGAAAGGGTCTTTGCAACTTTACCTTGTGTTGTGTTTACATTGCTCCTAAATTTTACCTTTTCTGAACTGCGTTGCTCTGTCCAGGATCAGCTCTCACTCTGATCACTTTTTTTGTGATTTGACAGAGAGTTCTGTTATTTTTTTATTTGAATGTTGAATCCCCTTACTCTAGTGAGACAAAAACCCAAGACCTCACAGAAATCACGCCCCCTTCCTCCTCTCCCAAACACACTTTTGAAACATCACAATAGGGGCAATGTTAACCAGATTAGATGCATGTAAAGCAATACTTAACCTTTGTTGCAGTGTTTCAGCTAACAACTATTTAGTAGGGGAGCTCTTATCACAGCTTGAGTGATTGTATCCCCAAGAGAAATTGATAAAATGAAGTTTAATTTAGCCCTTGGTGAGTGTGCTGTAAGCTCTGTTTCACATTGTCAGGAGAGATTTTGGCCTCACGTTGAGGTTAAACAAGCCTCTTACTGATACCATCTTACAAGAAACATTTAAGCCAGAATATAGTATTTTGCACTGGAAACAGCTTGTGACTCCCTGAATTCCAGTTCCTTCATGACGTGCAAAATAGTTTTGCAACATTATAGTCTTGATTGAGAATTTCATGTTTGAAAATCATTGCAGATTGATAGAGGAATGCTGGAATGAGAATCCAGTACGGAGACCCACATTCAGGCAAATAATAGACCGGCTCTCTAGAATCTATACCCACTTGTATCAGAAAAAACGTTGGAAGGTATGTCAGTTTATACTCTAGTATTTTTCATTTGGTTATGTCTGCTTACCTGCAGTAATGAGTACTGTTGCCAGTTTATGTATGCAATTCCTAATAATATCTCGTCTATAACTGATTTCTTCAACGAGTTGTTGCTACATGCTCCATATAAGCTGATATTAATTTTTTGTCATGTGTAACTATTATCAATCTTTGTTGTGTAACTGTCTCTCACAATCCTTTCCAGGTGAGGCCGTTAAAGTGTTTCCAGAACCTGGAAGCTATTTTTAGGAAAGATAATTCTGACCCAAGTAGTCGTGATGGGAGTTCGCGTTCAACAACCTAGTGCATGCTCCTTGTAGAAGTTGAAAACTGCTCGATTCTTGCAAGCGCAAAATCTGTTAGCCTCCTCTATTATTACTACATTTTTTTCCTCGTTAGTTGTATATTCTACTATTTCACACGAAACTGACAGGAGAAGAAATATGTTATATGCAGTGAATCTGTTTCATGTTTTTGATCAGTACTGTGTTCCACATTCAAGATCACTTTTTTTTTTTTTTTTTTTTTTTATGATGTTTTGTGACGGACCCTCTTCAGACTTGAAAGTATAAACTTCTGGTTATGTGGCTTTTAGATATTGACTCATTGTAAGGAGTAAATGTTAGGCGGCTTGTTACAGGGGCACCCTTTCTGTGCTGAGAGCTAAGATGGATTTCCCAATCCTGCTTAATTCGATTTCTACGAATGAGTCTTAAATACTGGATCAACAAGGTCTTAAATCTACTATCAATATTTATTTGTGTTCGAATCTCTAAACTTCCTGTATATATAAGAGGAATCAATTATTAGTTGGGTTTAAGGCCTTAGTTTGGGTAGGAATTATTTGAGTTGGTACTCAGGTCTCATTGAGGTTGTTAGTACTGGTCCCATGAATCCTCTTAGTGTTGATCTTGGAATTTAGAGCTGGAGCCTGGATATGTAAATCGATGGTGCAAGTTTGTGCCCAAAATTAAAAATTTCTCACTAAACTAATTTTTTTTGTCGAATCGAGTACTTGATTTGGTCGTGTTGGAGTGAAAGCTAGCGAAAGTGATCATGCATCCTAGCCACAATCCAGTCATTTCGTCTCCAGTTCAGTGGTACTCTATTCCGTCGTCTGTAGTCGGCATCTTCGTCTGAAGAGAGGTTTGTAAATTGATCCAGACCTAATCAGTATAGGTAGGAGAGAACCTCTAGGAGAGAATTTGGTTCGACCTGGTTATATTACTCGAGCTCTACATGTTACTGTCAAGTTGGCTTGTTGGTAGATAAATTAATGATACTTTCAGAGTTTTTTTGAGATAAAATCTATTTTGGTATTATCATTCCATTGCTACCAGGACTGGATGGCCCCTGGGTAGTTGGGTTTGGTTCATATGTTTGAACTAAGAAAGTGGCAGTTAAAGAACTGTTTGTGCCATCTAAGAAGAAAAAAAATCTTTCTCCCTTGGACTAATTTCTCATTAGAAAATTTTTCTATTTGAAAAAAAAATTAAATCGATTTTCTTATGTTTTTATGGCCATAGGAAATGAGGAAAAATGACTTTGTGTTTAATATATATTAAATAAAATATTTAAAAAATAAATAAAAATGAAAGGTAAGTGATTACCCTCCCTAGTCGTTGTGTCACGCGGTTAGATTTGGGCTAGGTCCGTCTAGCCAAGTGGAATATCTACCCCGTGCGGCCTAGCTCTTCCCAAGAACTAGTCAGCCTCCTTGAGCTTTGGATCTTCCAACCAATACTTCACACAAGAAGTTACAAGCCAAATGGGACAACGAAAACACCAAGGTATAGAAGAGAAAAACCTACTTTGTATTGAGAATACAAGATTACAAAGGGTGGCCAAACACTCTTGAAGGCCAAGGCTAAAAACTCTTTCTATACACCAAAAGAGTAAAGAAGGCTAAGGATTTTTCGACCCTTTTACAATGGGAGAGGCATCTCTATTTATAGTCTCTCCCTAGGCCTTTTGAAATCTCTAAAAACGCTCAAAAACCCGTCAGATCCCAAAAATTCGGTTTCTGGCGTCAAGGGGCGCCCTGGTCAGGCTGGCGCCCGCCAGACCAGGGCGCCTGGCGACCTGGTCGCCAGGAAACCCCATTTCGCGCGCGGGCGCCTGGCGCCTCAGGAAACCCCATTTCGCCCGCGGGCGCCTGGAGTCCTGCTGCGCCTGGCGTCCTGAGGAAACCCCATTTCGCCCCGCCTGGAGTCCTAATCGTGCGCCAGCAACCCCATTTCGCCCCGCCAGGATTCCTGGTTGCGCCCAACCCCATTTCGCCCCGCCAGAAGTGTCTGTTGGCGTGCTGCCTTGTGTCTGAGCTGGTTGTTGGGGTTGTTGTGCACCTTGTTGCTTGGCTATCCGTTTGGCAAGCTCAAGTGTGTCTTCTTTTGCTGAAGTTGATGCCGGGCCAGCCATATGTGTACGCCCCTCTGGGCCGTGCCATTGCACTTGGCCTTGGCCATTGCTTCTATTGTTGTGCACTGGACTTGCACAGTCTTCCACCTTGGTGTTTGGCCACACCATGGCTTCATCCTCCGTCTCATACTCCCACCGCCATAAGGCAGACGCCCTCGTCTGCAACCCCTGGCGATAGACGGCTACCTCCTTTTCGAACTGCCATAACTCGGCAGCGTCTTGCCATGTTGCCTCGCTTTCCGGTTGACCTTGCCACTTGACCAAGTATTGCGTCCTCCGGGGCTTGCCCCTTTGGCGCTCCTCTCGGTCTGCAATAATATACTCTACCTTATTGTCAAAGGTAGTAGATATATCCATGTGAGCTCTTGGGTCAACTACTCTATCCGGGTCCGGGTCTTCAAAATAGGGTTTAAGGTTCGATACATGAAAAACATTGTAGAACTTAAACCTTTTTGGCAGCTGCAATTTGTAGGCGAGGTTGCCCACACGTTCAATGATAGGAAATGGTCCTTCATATTTCTTCAAAAGACCTTTGTTCCTGCTTCTAAGGTGACGAAATTGCTCAGGTCTGAGTTTGAGAAGGACCTGGTCACCGATATTGAAAGAAGACTCCCTCCTCTTCAAATCAGCATGTTTCTTCATCTTTTTGGCTGCCTTATGCAATAAGACCCGTGCCAACTCCGTTTTCTCTTTCCACCTCTTCGCCAGCTGATGAGCTGCTGGACTTTTCCGTGAAGTGTCTGGAAAGAGACCCGTGGGAGCCAAAGGTTGTCGTCATGTCGCCAACTCGAAAGGACTATGCCCGGTTGATTCCGATTTCTGCAAATTGTATGAAAATTGGGCCACGTCTAACAAGTCTGGCCAGTTTTTCTGATTTGCTGCAACAAAGTGGCGTAAGTACTGTTCTAACAAAGCATTTACCCGCTCAGTTTGGCCGTCACTTTGAGGATGAAAACTAGTGGAAAAACTTAGAGATATTCTCATTAGTTTGAATAACTCGGTCCAGAATTTTCCTATGAATCTGGGGTCACGATCACTGATGATCGTTGTGGGCAATCCCCAATGCTTCACCACATGTGTCATGAATGCTCTAGCTGCTCCGTCTGCTGTACAATCACTTGGCACTGCTACGAAATGTTCCATACTTCGTAAATCTGTCTACCACCACCATGATAGACGCCAGCCCATCTTTCTTAAGTAATCCAGAGATGAAGTCCATCGAAATAGACTCCCACGGCCGCTTTGGAATAGGTAAGGGCTGTAACAAACCCCTACGCTTGCGTTGTTCGATCTTATCTTGTTGACAGATAAGACACGTGCGCACAAACTCCTCCACATCATTCTCCATGTCAGGCCAATAATACTGGCCAGATAACAAGGCCAACGTCCTTCTTTGACCTGGATGTCCTGCCCACAAGGTATCATGGCATTCCCTCAAGAGGTCACGCCTTAGGTTATCGAACTTAGGCACATAAAGTCGATTACCTTTGGTCTTGAGCAATCCGTCGTCAAGCCAAAATCTTCTCGTCTCTCCCAAGGTAGCAGCTTGTACAATGTTGTAAGCCTGGGCATCTTGGCGAATTCCAATGCGAATCTTGTCTAGCAACTCCATACCAACTTGTGTAATTGCTGCCAAGGCTTGTAATCGCAAAGTTTCATTTTCTGTTTCTACGCCAAGATGGTCTTCCATGCGCGCACGCTTGCCTTGGGCAAAGCGCATATCTCCTGCGCCGCGCGCCTCTTCGTGTGCTGCTTCACGCGCACCGCGCGTGGTGCGCGTGAAGCAAGTGCCGTCTGCTGCGGTATGCGGGGATTCAGCCGCATGCGTCTTCTCCTCTGCCGCATGCGTGCAAGGTGCTGGTCCTTCTTGCGCCATGTGCGCCAAGCTCTGGCTGGTCTCTTCCTCGTAAGAGATAGGTGCGTCCACCTTCCTGCTCAGTGCGTCGGCAGCACCATTTGTCTTCCCCGCCTTGTACATCATCTCAAAATCAAACTCGGCCAAGAAATCTTGCCACCTAGCCTGTTTTGGACTGAGCTTTTTCTGTAAGAAAGTAACTAGAAGCAACATTGTCAGTTCTTACAATAAATTTGGAGCTTAAAAGATAATGCCTCCAAAGACGTAAACAATGCACTACCGTCGTCATTTCTCTTTCTTGTACAGTGTACCGTTGCTCAGTTTCATTGAGCTTCCTACTCTCATAAGCGACTGGGTGTCCTTCTTGTTCTAGCACACCCCCAATGGCATAATTTGAGGCATCGGTATGTACCTCAAATGGCTTGCTGAAATCAGCAAGGTGAAGCACTGGTTCAACCATCATGGTATCCTTCAGCCGCTGGAATGCTCCTTGGCATGAGTCCGTCCATCGCCATTTTTGGTCCTTCTTTAGGAGATCGGTCAAGGGGGCTGCTATAGCTGAGAACCCCTTGATAAACCTCATATAATAGTTTGCTAAGCCAAGAAAACTTCTAAGCTCACGCACCTTGGTAGGGATTGACCAATCACGCACAACCTCCACCTTCTTGTTGTCCATCCATATCCGTCCTTCCCCTATCCAATGTCCAAGAAAGGACACCTCTTGCAACCCAAATGAGCACTTCTCCTTCTTGACATATAGCTGATTGTGTCTCAATTTCTTGAACACTTTTCGAAGATGTTCTTTGTGCTCTTCCATACTCTTGCTATATACCACAATATCATCTAAATACACAACGACAAATTTGTCTAAGTACTCGGAAAATACCTCGTTCATGAGAGTCCAGAAAGTTGCTGGTGCGTTGGTTAGGCCAAAGGGCATAACCATGAACTCGTAAGCCCCATATCTCGTTACACAAGTAGTCTTCCCCTCATCTCCTTCCGCAATTCGAACTTGGTAGTAACCACTTCTCAAATCCAGCTTGGAGAAAACTCTAGCCTCCTTCAATTGATCAAAGAGATCAACAATAAGAGGACTAGGGTACTTGTTTTTTATGGTTACCTTGTTGAGCGCCCTATAGTCGATGCATAGTCTCATACTTCCATTTTTCTTTGTCTGAAATAGTATAGGGGCCCCATAAGGTGTTTTGCTTTGCTTTATGAACCCAGAATCCAGCAGCTCGCTGAGTTGTCTCCGTAATTCATCCAACTCTTTGGGCGCCATCCGATATGGTGCTTGTGCTGGCTTTCTTGCTCCGGGCTCAAGCTCTATGCGATGGTCTACCCCTCTCCTAGGTGGTAACCTCGCTGGAAGTTGCTCCGGCATGAGGTCTCCATACTCATGCAAAACGGTTTGTATCTCCTTAGGGGTAGGCAATGCCTCATTCTGCTCCATAGCACAAAGAGAAGCAATGTAAGTAGAACAGCCCTGCTTAAGACCTTTCTTAAGCTGGAGGGCTGATAGCATTAAATCGTTGTTTGTTACATCTTTGGTCTCAACTTCAGAAATTGTACAAGGACTTTGCTCGTCCATAATTCCCACTACCCCCACATGTGGCATTATAAATGCCTTACAAACCTTGAAGAACTCCATTCCCAAAATTACCTTGAAATCGTCCATGCTAACAATGGTAAAGTTCTGAAATCCAACCCACTTGCCTATCATCACCGATACATTCCTGGCAATGCCTTGGACTTCACGAGCAGCAGAATTTACCGCCTTCATCTTGCTTCCATCTTTCTCTCCTCGTATTCTTAGGCGCCTAGCCTCCTCCTCTGAAAGGAAGTTGTGGGTAGCGCCCGTGTCCACCATTGCCTTAACAGTGTGTCCAGCAAGTGTGAGAGAAATAAAAAGAAGTTCTCTTGAGGGTCTTACCGGAAGTGGAGCAGCCTTCTCCTCCTTGGAACGGACAGCAGCATTGAGAAGGGTTAGAGAACCCATCCTAGGCTCAATTCCTCCATTGTCCATTTCTGTTTGAGCAGCGTTGAGGAGTCTCTTTTTAGGACAATCCCTCGCATAGTGCTCTCCCTCACAAATGAAACAATGTACCTTCTTCCTCTGTTTGTCCCCTCTTCTTTTCTTCCGGCCTAGCCTTGGTATCCTTTACCCAAGGCTTCTTCTCCCCTTTCTCCTTCTTCTTAAAATTTGTTTTACCATTATTTTCCTTGGACACCTTGTTAATCGAATCATTCCTCCTCTCGTATTCGGTTAACTTTTCAGCCGTAGATAACGTTGAAACTAGTGTCTTTACCTCCCTCCTTCTCAATTCTTGCTCAGCCCATGGACGAAGGCTAGCAAGAAAGGAGAAGAGACGGTCCTCATCCATCATGTTGGAGATACAAAGCATAAGAGAAGTGAAGGATTGTACATACTCTTTAATTGTACCTTTTTGCGTCAATGCACGTAGTTCGTTCTTTGTTTGGTACTCGACATCCTCCGGAAAGAACTGCCTCCGCAGCTCCCTCTTGAAATCCTCCCAAGTGTGGACGGGGTCCTCTCCCTCTTGCTCATCTCCCATGCGTCTTCTCCACCAAAGAATACAATCATCGGATAGGAACATGGCAGCCGTACTAACCTTAGCTTGCTCGTCGGTGAGCTTGCTTGCATGGAAGTATTGCTCCACTTGCCATAGAAAATTATCTATGACCTTCGCGTCTCTCCCTCCATTGAAAGACTTCGGCTCGGGCACCTTTATCTTCGCTTGTGTGTGAACAACCCCTCCATTTGCTAAGGCTCGTTCGCACAAAGTGAGTCTTGCCCCAAGCTCTCCCGAGAGATCTTTGACATCCTTCCCCAATCGTTCCATTTCCATCCTCATGACAGCCATGGCCGAATGGACATCCTCCTCAAATCCTCTCAGCCAATTCGGAGTTGGCTGATGCTCCTCAATAGTCTTTTGAACGAATTCCTCCCAATTCGTACAAAGGTTCTCAACACTATCCAAACGATGTTCAAGAGTAGAAAAACGAAAGTTAACATCACTTACTTGATCTTTGCCTCTTGAAGCATCTTCTCCACTTGTGGAAGCCATTGATTGCAACGTACGCTCTGATACCAGTTGTCACGCGGTTAGATTTGGGCTAGGTCCGTCTAGCCAAGTTGAATATCTACCCCGTGCGGCCTAGCTCTTCCCAAGAACTAGTCAGCCTCCTTGAGCTTCGGATCTTCCAACCAATACTTCACACAAGAAGTTACAAGCCAAATGGGACAACGAAAACACCAAGGTATAGAAGAGAAAAGCCCACTTTGTATTGAGAATACAAGATTACAAAGGGTGGCCAAACACTCTTGAAGGCCAAGGCTAAAAACTCTCTCTATACACCAAAAGAGTAAAGAAGGCTAAGGATTTGTCGACCCTTTTACAATGGGAGAGGCCTCTCTATTTATAGTCTCTCCCTAGGCCTTTTGAAATCTCTAAAAACGCTCAAAAACTCGTCAGATCCCAAAAATTCGGTTTCTGGCATCAAGGGGCGCCCTGGTCAGGCTGGCGCCCGCCAGACCAGGTCACCAGGAAACCCCATTTCGTGCGGGGCGCCTCAGGAAACCCCATTTCGCGCGCGGGCGCCTGGCGCCTCAGGAAACCCCATTTCGCCCGCGGGCGCCTGGCGTCCTGAGGAAACCCCATTTCGCCCCGCCAGGATTCCTGGTTGCGCCCAACCCCATTTAGCCCCGCCAGAACTGTCTGCTGGCGTGCTGCCTTGTGTCTGAGCTGGCTGTTAGGGTTGTTGTGCACCTTGTTGCTTGGCCATCCGTTTGGTAAACTCAAATGTGTCTTCTTTTGCTGAAGTTGATGTCGAGCCAGCTATATGTGTGCGCCCCTCTGGGCCGTGCCATTGCACTTGGCCTTGGCCATTGCTTCTATTGCTGTGCACTGGATTTGCACAGTCTTCCACCTTGGTTTTTGGCCACACCATGACTTCATCCTCTGTCTCACGTCGTGTGAAACAGAATGATGATGATGGAAGGCTTGGGGTCCTCCCATGAACCAGAAAGATAGGGAGAGTTGTTGCTATCCTTCCTCTTGCTCTTGCTGATACAAATGGAAGGAAAACGATGACCAACTGCATGCCTCATTTTTTCTACTCGGGTCTTTTAATTTCAGAACTGGAGAAGGAATTAGATTTTATGTTCTGATGCCAGTAACTGTGGATCCACCGAATAATTTTTTGGTACATTGTAGTGGGTACTATGGGGGAATATCCCGGAAAACTAGAAATCCGAGAAATACCGGGTGCAACCGAGGTAAACCACCAGGTCAGTGAAACCCTGAGATCTGGTTCAGGTATGATAGTACTAGGAAGGAACTTTTTGGGATTTGAAGTTCAAACACGACAGAGGGAGCGTGGGAGAGAGAGAGAAAAGCTCTGACTTCATTAAATATAACTGGTAAGACAGTGGGGACGGGAGCGACGTGACAGATCTCCAGGATCCAGAAAAACAGGATGGAGTTCGCAGCAGATCCAGCAGTCAAGCTCGACGAGTCTTATTACAAACCGGTGCTTCACGTCGTTTTTCAGGGAACTAACGTTCTGTTGAACCCGCCAGTAATGTGCCATGTCTATGGAGTCTAAGGGTCAGGAAACAATGCCAGATTAAACAGATCAATATCTTACGACTCAGGTGTCTTCTGTACCTGAAAGTAGGGCTTTCCTTTTGTGTTTGTCCCATGAACGAGGTTCTTTCAGGTGAGAAATGCCCCCATAATTCCATGGACAACAGAAGATTTTCAGTTATGCTTGGCTTTTTGTTGTTAAAGAGCAGTAGTTGGTTCGATGATTAGAAAATGAGGTTTTGATGTAAATTCTTCTCCGAGTATAAGTTGAACATATAAAATGGCAATTTTGATACTGTACATAAGGTGGCGTACGGCCAATTGCTTAGGTTCTTATTCGGTTATTCCTACATGGACTTGGCTCTGGTAGCCATTGTTGACGGGGATTTCTATCAATATGTTATTGTTCATGCCTGCTCTAGAGGAAATCCAGAGGTGGGTAAGGTTTGCCGACCAAGCTTTTCTCTCCCAGCCTAACTGTGTAGGGTGGGTAATGTCTGAAAACTTGAAGAGCTGCGAATAGGTGACCGCATTTTTCAGTTAAATAAGGAGATAAGTAGGAAGTGGTAGGTGCTGCACTTCCCTCTCCACCCGTGCGCTGTTGCAGTCTTCCCTTCTTCCTCGTCAATCATCTCTACCCTTTTGATTGGACGACGACAAACCGACCCACTTGCGAGGGTAATTGGTTCTGAAGACGTCTCAAGCTCCCATAATTGAGCAACTTAGACCGGGCGGCTTGTGGTCAATCTTATGCAAAGATCTCTGTTTGCTCCGTCTCTCTGCAGCCACTCAAGGCTCTTTCCGTTCCTTTCTCAATCTCTTTTGATTTCTTATGCTCGTAAGCATGACGATGGCCATGGTTCTAGCCCGAGGAGTAAAGACGGAAGAGGAATGTCTAGCTAGCTACATACCTGCATTACTGCATTACTTCCTCTGGCAGCCAGAAGCCTACCGCTTGCCACACAGGTCCTTCCTCCCCAGAAATTAGCCCACCTACATAAGAGTAAGGCGATTGATCGACCGTCGTTACCACGTTTTCCGGGCTCCAAACATGTTTCGTGTGTAAACTTCCCATCCGGACTTGTAGGAGAACAGAAGCATGATAACAATGGAAAGAAACTGAGAAAGAGATTGAGAGTTGGAGATTTGACAATCTCTTTTAAATAGTGAAGTTGTAGTTGGTGGATTCAGTCCAATGTCTATTTGGAAACAATTGTGCTCCTTTATCGGAGACTGTGATGGGACTCTTATCCACACTCGTTGAGAATTGAGAATTGAGAATTGAAAGTTCCCCATTACTCCAGCCACGAGTCCTTCAGTTACCATAGCTCCCCTACCCCTGACTAGCACGAATACCCAACACGTCAGTATGGGCATCGGCCGCTCTGTAGCTTGTAATGAAAGAGTAATTAATTTTTAGTATGATCTCTCTTATTTGCAGCACATTCTTCTGCGATTAGCTTGATGCCGTTCTCTTGAAAGACGCACCAGTCCCGACTGAGAGAGATTGACGCAGACTGTTGCATAAAGCACAAGGAACTGATAAATCATCAAGCAAAGGCAATTTGGGAATCGGACTTGTTGGCAAAAGAGATAAATACTCCTACTAGCCGCCATTACTGAGATTCCTGACACAATCCCTGTTTCTACAATTTATGCTTTGAAAACGAGATGGATCTGAGCTCTCCAGTTTTACAGTGACGCCGGTTTGCAGCCTAATAAAAACCAAACTTCCTCTACTACTGATACTGTAGAAGAAAAGCATCCACCATGGTTGAAACTGTATCCGTTTCTCCACTTACAGCAGTAAGTTAAATGTAGTGGCTTAAATAAATAAGGAATACCAGTCCTTGATCACGAATCCAAAACAATCTAAAAGTTCTATGCGACGTGGTTGCAGCACATAAATACCTACTATATTCTTCGTACCGTTCTTCACACCATCAGTTCTACTTTAAAACCTGTCAAATCGAGGTCTATCATGAGCTCTAGTGGAGATCACTGCAACTTACCGGCCACAAAGACCTGAAGCGCTCCCTACAACCATGCATGCATTCATCTCAGAAATTGACAACAAAAATATTAGAAAAAAAATGAAATATTTGACAAAATCGCATAACTCCGTAAGAATTGACCAGCTACGTGATTTCTGGGTTGTGATAATCTATGGACAACATTGATTGTCAACAACGCCGCTTCACCTGCTTTGAGGTCTCTATTGTCACAGAAGAAGATAACAGCAAATAAATTTTAACGTTTTTTCTTGGCCATCACTTTTTCTTTGCCACTATAAGATTCATTCTGCTCCCATAGATTCAAAATTTATCCCACAATCTGGCTTTAAAAAGGATAACAAGGAAGGATAAAATTCTGTTATATAACAAGGAGACTTCTGTACTGCCTATATATTTGATAATTATTTACAAGCCAGAGGGTCAACAAGGGTTGTTTTCAATTTCTTATTTGTCTTCGTTCTTCCTCTACCGCAAGCTCAAACAGCCTGAATCTGCTCCTCGTCTCTGAGTCAAACGTTTTCTGAAGTATGAAAAGAGGAAAATTTACTCACTCTCATGTATGTTGTGAAGTAGTTAAGTCTCAGTTCCTTCCGGTTCCATACTCCTCAAACTCGGTGGAAGTTTATGGCCCTGTCTCTCCTGGGTCGCAGCTCAGACCATGAAAGTTTCGACTTTAAAATCCCCGCTTTGTCGTCTTTTGTCTATCTCAAGATCGGACGTGACTCTGCTTTGGCAACGAATATATGGGCGACGACAACGAAGAATCATCATTTGCGGCACTGAGCAGTAACTAGATTGACGAATAAGGTCGATGTGGTTAGTTTTATGAGCGAAAGTAGAAGCGTTCATTGTAGTCATCCAATCCCGGAGCTTGCATGTGGCTAGCTTCCCCAATTGCTGTTGTCACTTAGTTGCAGATAGCTGATCAAAAAGAGCAAAAAGTTTACGTACAAAGACATCACCTCATATTTTCTTTTGTCGCTCATTTGCTAGAGAGTACCCTGTCTGTCCTTTCGTGATGGAGATTCCGAGTTGATCTTCAATCTACATTATGCAGAACGATTCAAGTCTTTGCATCCTCTTGTTTTCCATTCGAACGTCAGCAGAAAGATTGGGAACTTGAGTATTTGGCGTTCAGTATTTGCAAAAAGATGCTAGCTTCATCACCTTCGGTTGCAATCCGAGAGTTGGGATCTCCTCGTGTTCATTTGTTGATCAGTGAGAGGTGGTTTAGTAATACAGCTCTACTCGTTCGGTTTAATTTTCCAATCAAGTTGCTATTTTTCCTTTCATGATGGTCGAGACAAACCAGGACGTTTCGGAGCCGAAATCTAAAACAAGCACAAGACACGCCAGGGCTTCTTCTATCTTTCAGATGTCTAATTACTTGCAATTTCTTTTGGCAGTGACAAAGCCTGCTGCATCGTCCAAATCGAAAGAGGGCATTGAATGATAATGATCATTTACTGTTCATTCTTTTGGTATCTAAATCATCCATATATGATTCTTGTTATTGGACAGAAGACGTCAAGCAGAGAAGAAGCAGAGATCCCCTGTCAAAGAGCACCACTAGAACAGAGCCGCAATATGACCGCTATTCTCAAAAATCGTGGACACTGTCAACTTCTGGAATAGTGCTCTCCGGTGATTCATTGATGTGCTGAGGCAATTGGATATTTGGCTGATCGTGTTTCACGCTCTCACCACCGAAGAGTTAGCATTCTGTAGATTGATTGATGATTAATTTGATGTCCATTTCTTTCTTATTTGTAAAGTTTCTTACTTTAGAAACTTGGTTCAAAAGTCACGAGTGTTATAATCTTTACTTGAATTTTTAGGTGTAAGTAGTGAAACCTTTAATATATTTTTTATTTTTTTATTACTTAAGAACAATGCCAAGATGAAGTTCATGTAGATGACTGACATGATCTTCATGTTGGAGATTGTTGAAATATTTGTTTGTATTGACCGGGTCAGTCTTTATATAAGATCCGTGCGGTTGTTTTCCTAAAAAGTTCGAGCCTTTTAACGCACTGGTTTCAATATGGTATTAGAGCAGGTCGGTCCTGAGTTCGAATCCCGCTCCCACTGAATTTGTCCCGGGTTTTTCCGGTGAATTTGTCCACTGGTTTTATCCGTGGGGTTGCATTCCTAACAGGTTCGAGCGCTTTTAGCGCACTGGTTTCAACAGAGATGAACATGAACTTCAAAAATCCGTTTTGTTGACTAACCCCCCTAAATCCACTACTTGCAAAGAACATAGGTTTGGTTAACATCTAGTTTGTATTTTTGAGTTATACTTAAAAAATGAATAAACACTTTCTAATGACCTTTAAAAAGTATTGGCCCGCCTACTCGATTGAGTGAAGATTTTTCTTTGACCTAGACTTATTTTTTGTCTGGTGTATGAAACTTATCTTTTGGTGAAAAGGTGTTTTCTTCTCTCATACTAGTTTTGAACAAATTGGGCCATTTGAAAAGAAAGGTATTGAGTTGAATTACAATAAAAAAATCCACAAGTTGTAGTAAATTTTTTTGTTTATCAAAGACAAGAGACAATGACTAATGTCAAGTTTTTAAGGGACATCCAACTAAAGTGTGGGCTAAAGTGTAGGTTTAAAAGTTGAAGTCCACATAAGCCACAAAGTTTGAAGTTGTTGAAGTCACATAGACCAGAATTTTTAAAAAGATTTGATGTTTTCTAAAAATAAATTTTATTTTATTTATATATATCGGAATGGGAGACATTTTTTAATAAATTGAAGCTATATGCTCCAACTTGAGGAAGAGCGTTATAAAACATAATTAAATTTTACTTATTTTTTTAAATATTTTTTCTTAGAAATTAGATTCAAGGATGGCTACAAGGACATAGATATAATTTTTTATAATTATTTATACTATAAATTGGGAGAGGAGTCAGAATCCCTAATCTCTCTTACTCAAAAATTTGAAATCTTATTATATGTAGCTGATTGGCTTGGATCTCTTCCACACTCATGGCACGAGTTGAAATCCACGTCCAAGTGACCCCGAACCACCACCCTAGTTGGCTATTCCTTCTTGCTGCTATTTCTTAGGCCCTGGACTTGGATGCCTTAAGAACGTAGAGAAAATGAATACATACAATGAGAGAAAGAAGGCAGCTCAGCGGTTTGCCGACAACTTCTAGCTAAAAACGAAACATCTTCGCAGAATGTATCGTTCATTACTAATGCAACTTAAGAGATTAATGTTGGTATCTTTGATCCTCTTTTTCTGCAAATGAAAGTTTCTTTTTATTCCCTATATACGAGATAATATGCATCAGAACATTTGAGATGGTATAAGCAGTGTTAACTATGCAGATGAGGCTAATAGATCAAGTAAAGATGCAGAAGTATATGTATGAATTAAGTGATGAAAACACTGCGGAAGCTATGATCAGTTTCCATGATGTGTGAGGAGCCAAGAATGGATTTTATGTGTATATCTTCTCAGGCAGGCTTAACGGTAATACCGACTGTGAGGACGCTCTCGGATCTTCAATCGTTAACAACATGCCGGAGATTCTAAAGAACTAACCTTTGGGAGTTGAAGAGAGGCGTTACTGCTACCAGAAATACGCTCCTCCGGTTTACTTCAGCTGAAGTTGACGTATAATATATCTCATCTTGTAATCCGATGCTTGCTGTTAATAATGCTTACACGATTTGTTAAAGCTTGGAATTCCTGGACAGATGATTTAACGTTAATATCTGTATCTCTAGAGTCGACGTGCATGGTTTAAACTAAAAACAGTTGATGTTTCCATCCTCTTTGGTTGTCCATCTGCAGTCACTTCCTCCAGACTCAAATTCGAAAAAACATTCAATTGTTTACAATCTTAATGCAAGAAGGTCTTAAAAAAGATAAATATTCTCGTTTCTATTACTGCTTGAATTGCCCCGATCTCTGAATAAGAGAGAAGAAGAAGAAAAAGTTACGTAAACCTCATAGTCGCCATGCACAGTTTGTTGCCGTCTCTGCAACTTCAATATTTTCGTTTATCAGTTAAAAGAATTGTTAAAGAAACGAAGAAGAACTTGGGAGTTCGTAAAGCCGGAGAGACCAGCCGGGATAATGGATGGTGTGGCGCGAAAGGACGAAGCGGGGTTACAGAGGGCCTCCAAATCCGTCAATAAAAAATCCGGCTTTCAGTAATTAAATTTGTTGTCATAGATTTATGTCGTCGTCAACGGGACAGCTGTGCAGAGGTGTGGGCCCCATGTCTGTCTCCGTGGGAGCTCCTGACGCTCCCACTAAAAAGCGGCCATGGAATATATGGACATGGCATCAACGACACATATCATCAGATATAATAAGCATAGTCATGTCATGTCATGGTCATCTTTCATCTTCTCTCTTTTACTCTCACTCACACGTCGCTGTCTGTCATAAATAAATGAGCAGAGGAGGGAAATTAGTAGCGGGAAAATAGAAAGGGAAGAGAAAGCTAGCTGTTCCTGCTTCTTTTATCTCCTTTTTTCGCTTCGTCCTCCTTCGTAGAGAAGGCACAGAGATAAGGAATTCATGTCACTCGCGCTTCTCCTTCTATACACGTACATCTCTGCGTCACGGTGAGATCTGGTCGGAAGAATCCATGGCCGTTTCCTTGGAGGGCTTTTCGATCAGGTAAGTATCTTAGTCTTTCTCTTTTATTTTTCCTTTTAAATTTTTCTGGAGAGGTCGAGATCAAATTTGATGAAGCTGTCTTAAATTTTCCATTTCTTTTTCTTTTGGGGTTTTTGCTTTTGAATTTCTTTCTCCAGAGAGTATGCTGTGAAGATGAGGAGGACTGATGTTCGCAAAAGCTGGCCGTTCGGAGAATCTGAAAGCGATCCTCAGAGAGCCGAGATCGAGAACCTCCTTCCGCCGATGATTTGCCGGAAACACGTGTGGTGGTCAGAAGAGCTTGAGGCGGTTAAATTAAAGCAATCAGAGGATCTGGCGAAGGAAAAATCGGGTACTTCGGAGAAAGAGACCCGTTTGCAGAAAGAGGATAAGCGAATTGATGAAGTGGAAACTGTAGTAGGGAATTTTGAGCTTGACGAAGAGGCGGTGCTGAAGGTGTGTCCGGTTTGTGAAAATTTCTCAGCTTCAACCATTAACGCCATGAACGCTCATGTAGATAGCTGTCTAGCCAAAGCTTCTAAAGAGGAAAAGCGTCAGATGCGACTTGCCAGAGCTAAATCTAAAACACCAAAGAAACGGTCTATAGTGGAGATTTTTGCCGTGTCGCCACAGGTCGAAACAGTGGAAGAAGTCCAAGACAGACTGAATTCAGAATCAGAAGAAAAATCTGATCTGGACGTCTTGATGCCGAAAAAACGTAGAAACAAGAAGTTGATGACGGGGAAGAAGAAGATGGAATTGAAAAGAAGAAACCAAATGTTGAAGAAAACGCTCTCAAAGGTACGCCGATTTCACTCAGCAATGCTAGTTAGTAGTTACTATACAGATCTCCTATTGTATATTTTTCTTTCCTTTGGTTTACAAAAGGCTGCAGCTTTGTCGTCGTGTTATCGTTTTCATTATTTTCTGCTACTGTAAGCTGAAATTGTGGCGTACAGCGCCGTAGAAACTGTTAGGGTATTAAGTAGACAGTGAAACGTCGTTTCTCTTCTTGTGTTGAGAATTATGGTACTTCAAGACGGAGGAAAAGCCAATAGTCGGTATTGAGGAAGCCGAAGGAGCTGAGCACATTGAGGGTACAGCTGTCTGACTCGTTGTGGGCTTTGATCCATACATGTTAAAAAAAAAAAAAAGAGTCTGGTTTTTCCTTCAGTTTTCTTTATAGGTCGCCTGTACGTTCTCTCAAATTGGAACCAGCTGGAATTGAAGTCTCTTCAAAAGTAACAGTAAGCGAGTGTCTTCAACTCTTCTGGAGCGCAAGAAATTTACGCCAAATTTTATGGAATTTAGACACGCAACTGCATAAGGTCATGGTTCCAATAGTGTTTATAGACTAGATCTAGTGAAATGCTCAGAAATTGTTGACGGCCTCAGATTTTTGGTCCATGGAGCGTCATAATATTCGGGTGTCCATTTTTCTTCAGAAGAGACTCGTTGCATGCATGTGATGTTTGATGAAAGTTTACAACGGTGTCAACAGTTAATAGGATTGGTAACGTTTCGGATAAATCACATGCATGTCTTTAGATGAGAAAGCGCTGTTCAGAAGCTTATGTTATTTTTTTTGTAGATATCGGAGAATTCTGTCTGACTTGTATTGCCTGTTGCGTTGCTTCTTTCACTAAACGATGTACTGTTTCACACTATGTATACAACAAACAGATCATGTTATCGACCTTTTAGTTGTTTCTTTGTTCTTTGGTTGTTTGTAGTTTTAGTAGAGATGATGCTTTAGAATGCAAGGCTTTCTACGTTTCTGAAAGCATGTTAAATTCGAATGAATTCCGAACCACAAATTGAAAAGTTTATATTGCATGAGGAACAACGTCATATCACCTTCAAATAAGAATGGTGAAACCTTCATATCCTTGCCTTCATCTCATTTTGGAAACTAGTTTTCTTCTGAAACGTTATAAAAGGAAAGGATTCCACGATTTGGAGTTGATGATCAACGGACCTATCTGTGCTTCTGGTTCAAACTTTGTAATAAGGGGGGCATGTGTGTCTAAGATTGGTTGGAATAAGTGTGTGCTATCATTTCTTACACGTTCTGAACTCAAACTATAAGGTTGTTCAACTTCAATCTTGTTAGACGTTCTTTAAGTTTATTTGTATGGACGCATCTGAAGCCTGCATATCCGGTTGCACAAGGGTTTTATGTGTTGCTGCTCTTCTGACTGTCTTTCTGCAGAAGAATAGTTGCTCCCGATTGTTGAATCTTATGTTGGTCCAACTCCAAAATACATTTAAATTCTACATATTCATTTTTTGTGAAGTTCTATGCTGTTTTTTACTTGTTAAGTTCTATACTGCCTATATATAATCTCGCAAAGCTTTCCCAAGACTTTGTTTGTGTTTTCTACATTTTCCACTTTCTAGATTACGTTCCCATGCGAGAGTCCACTTGGTCCTTTGATTTTATAATCCTACATGTTCATATATAATATATATATATATATATGGTTGTAATTTACGGACTTGTTGAACTTCCAACAGTATATCTGGTTGTAATTTGGATAATGTTGATCCATTTTCTCGTGTATTCCTTATATAATACAAGAGCATGTTTTTCTGCGTTTTGTTGGATTGCAAGCAACTGGTGCATTCTATCATATTTCCTTTTCTAGTCATGTTCTCAATTGAAAGTAAAAAGTAAACAGAGCAGCTTATGTAACATGTCCTATATCAGATGGTTTGCCAGAAACTAGAGGTAATACACAAGAGAACAAGGTGTACTAGTACTATTACAGGAAAAGCACGTAAACATGGACGTTTGCATGTAACCTTGCTCAAGATGCTAAAAATATGAGCAACTTTCCAGCTGTTCACTAATATTTTAACCATATTTTTGGGCCTAGGCTAGTGTCATATTTTGTGAAGTGGGATGCTATTTTGCTTTAGCCAATGACTTACTTTAACTGCGTACCTTTGGGTTACAACACTAGCATGATCTAGGGCTGGCATTCATATTCTCTCCAGTTTAACTTGATGTCTAAGTGTTATGCTACATTCTTGTGTAATAACTCTCTGTTAATTCTCCTTTTTTTTTTAAAAAAAAAAAGGTATGTTAATCCTCTCAGGTAAGCTATGTATTGCCCATAGAGATGCTAGTCTGATGATGTTTTTGCCAGATGACATTTGCCTACTGCTTCTGATCTGGCCAATACTGTCTTTCCATATTTTGTCCTTGATTTTCTGCTTCTAACCAAGCCTTTGGGCTTTGGATCATGGAAGATCTCCTTGAACTCCTTTTCTTGTAACTTAATCAGCTCTTACTACTTATTGAAGAATTAAGCCTTGGGTTCATTGTTGATTTGAAGATGCTTAACCTGGGCCCTTGTCATCCAGGTAAATTTATTTGTGTAGATATTGCAAATTTGTGATGCTCACCAAAAATGCTTTGTCTTGTCTGCTAATAATGTGTATCTGAGCGTGGATAATTTATTGAAACTTCTCATGCTGCATCGCCTGAAAGTCTCATTTTCTGCAGTCAATTTTCACTTGTATCCTGGTTTGGCCAGTTGCCATATTTGTTATCATGTTTTGATCTTGTGCTACATGTATAAATTGATGCATGAAGGGCGCTAATCTTTTGGATAACTCTGGTTTCTTTCTTTATACTTATTACTGGATTCTGGTTTCTAGAATTTAAAGCTATTCCAGAACACAATTGATTCTTTCTGTTTTCCAATATTAAACTTCAAAATGATAAATATACCATGGAAAATGCCACATTGATGTCGCTCTTATTTCCTTTTCTTTTTTTTTTTTCCTTAGGAAAAATTTCGGAAGCTTAAACTGCCATGTGGACTTGATATCTCGAGGTTAACGAAGGGTTCATCACATAATAAAGGACGAGGAAGGAAATCTGCAGGTATTATAGGCAGGCGAAAGAAGATGTCATCAAAATTGAACAATCAGTGCCAGAAAAACCTGAAGAAAATGAATCTTGCTTCCAAATTGATCAATCAGGGAAAAGATTTTGTGATTGCAAAGAGCAGTACTCAGAAGAACAAAATGGAAATTACTGCATCCCACAAGCTTCTAACAAAGAGCATTTTAAAGGGTGCTAATTCCTCTCGCATGTCACATTCAAATAGACATGTCAAATTTTCAGGTAATGATGACATTATTGGGCACTCACAGAAGTTTTTTTCTGCACTTGAGCTCCCTCAAATACAAACACTTAGTGAAGTATTTCCAAATATAGTCAGCCAATCATTGGAGAGTGTTGAAAGTTTACCTGATATGGATAATGGTCCTGGGAGAAATTCAAATATTGGCAATGTTGAAGTAAATATTAGTGATGCAAGAGACTTTCGTTCTTTAAGTGAAAAGAACCAATCAGGTGGTATCTACAGTAATGTGAGGCCTCTTTCCTTTGGTGATTCTGTGGACCTGAATCAGACCTTTCAAAGTCATGATCGTTTGCAGCTGTTTAATCCAAGCAGCTCAGCTTTGTCACTGAACGTTTCTTGCTCTGCCAATTCAAAGCTTCCAAATCCTGTTCTTGGAGAACATAAAGCTGTTTCAAATGCGGAAGCTCTAGAAAGTAGTGCTTTCTGGAGATCTGTTTCAACCAGAAAGCAGCTTGATTGTATTGGTTCTTCAATTTCAAATTCTTCTTCAGCAATTTCTCTGGAACCCAAGGCCAGAAATGCATTTTCACAGTCTTCTTTGTCATCTCTTGTGAGATACATGGATACAAATGAGAAGCAGCCCTCCACTAATTCTGTTGAGCACACATCAAATTCCTGCTCTCTGCCCTATCCACCATGGCTTCACGTGGCTCCAAAAGATCTCATGAGTGGATTATATTCACCACTTGATGTGAAGGAAAATTTAGCATATAGAGGTATGATGCAGAATGGAGAACCAAGACTTGGGTCCACTCCGGTATCCCTCTTCAGAGAAAACTCATTTGATGAGGATATTATTGGTTTGCCTCTTAATTCTCAAGGAGAACTGATCCAGTTGCACTCGAACAACAAGCTTAGGTTCAACCAACTGTTTAGAAAGCAAAGTGCGAAAAATGGTTCTGCTGGATGCTTCCTAATGAACAATCAGATGGAGCCCTTGAGTGTCATGGCTCTCTCAGACATGCGGGAGAAGCTTGATGGCAGGGCTCATGTTGTAGGGCAGAAACCCTTAAAATATACTGTTCCAGCACACTCTGGGTTAGGTGTGACAAACTTGCAAAGTTTTGGAAGACCAGAATCCATGTACAGAGAACTGAACTTGATAAACATATCAGCTCAAGGGCTTGGAGAAGATAACAAGCACCATGAAAAGATTAATGTCAGCAAAACTGTTCAAGAAAGGGGCAATGCTGATGCTTGTTCTCAACCTACTCAACATCCAACTGTCAGACTGATGGGCAAGAATGTCACACTCGGTCGAAATAATTCAGAAGGACAGCTTTTAGATGGCACGACATGGATCGGTAAAGAAGAGATCTTCACAGAGCATTTCCCTCCTGCAGTAAATTTCTCTCAGAGTTTCATGCCAAGGCAGCATACTCCTTCAGTATCACGCATATCAAATGAAAGTGGAAGCAATTCCATAGATGCTCAAAGGACTCCAAATCCCGATTCACCAACATTCTTCCAAGTGAGAACAGTTCGGCCTAATTTTTCTCATACATTCATGAATTGCATACCTCATCAGATGGCAAGAAACTGCCTTCAAGCCACAAATGATAATGTTTGTTCGGAACTGCAGCATCGAATCCCTTGGAAGCTTTCAGAAAACTGTGCCTCTGGGACTAATTCTGTCAGAATGGGTCATGAAAACCAGAGAGCCATGACTTATAAGCAGAATCACCCACAGAGTATTGTCCACGAGTTCCCATTTCCAAATTGCAAACGTCAGGATTTCCATCAAGATGTGCCCCAGTGCTCTTCACCAAGCCTTCCTCGGTGGCTTCAAGCTGCAACACAGCAGAAACAGACCCCTATCACATCTTCATCTCAACCTCTTCAGTCATTTACTAAACAGAAACAAATGCTAACCTCAGGAGCAAAATTTCCCTCTTTCCATGCTCCATATATATCATCTAATGTGTCTTTCCATTCTCATGCTTCGAGCACCTCTCTCTCTAGTTCTCAGACTTCATGTATTATCCATGGTTTGTCACCCTTCCCTGCTGTTCCTGGTCTGAAACACGTACACAGAAGTGGATTCAGGAATGAAAGAGAGACAGAGCTTCTAGCAGATGGCGGCGGTGCTGATCACACTAAGGTGATTAAGAAGAGGCCTGCATCTAAAACTAATGACTCCAGAAAATCCTCAAAGAAGCCAAACTTAAGGGTGCAAGAAGTTTCAGAGTCTGCAGCAGAGTTGAACAGAAGAATAGACCTTGAATGTGAGCAATATGATGCAGGAGCATATAGGGGTCAAAATATGGATCTAAGTATTTATGAGTTGGAGTCTGAAAGAGGTTTAGAAAATTCATCAGGAACCAAATCTTCAAAATTGGATAATATCTCAAGACTGGGGCCCACTAAACTGAGTGCAGGAGCAAAGCATATCCTGAAACCTAGTCAGAATATTGATGAGGATAATTCAAGGCCAATTCATGCAACAATTCCTTTTGCTGGGATAACTGGTTCAGGTAAGTTGCCGGAGTTCCAGAAAAAAACCGCACAAATTTATAGGTTCTAATCTGAAATGGGAAATATGTCAATGAAGGCATTGGGTTTCTGAAGGGTGTCAATTTCGAATTATTTCCGTAGGCATGGTCCCTGGAAGAGAAAGAACAAAGCGAGGCAACACATCATGAGCAGACTGCAAAATCCGTAATATGTGGCTCAATTCTGTTGTTTCGGAGGGTTTAAATTGAAATTGTGTTATTAAGGTTAGAATTGCTTTTTTGGGGGGATTTTAGTGTATGGGTATGGTGTTTAACATAAAGAATGTCCACTGGTGGTTCTTCCTTGAAACGGGATTGTATTGTAAATTACCTGGCTTTTCTTTTTCTCCTCCCGTATTTTGGTAAAGCAGAGTGGGAACTTGGCAATTGCTTCTCAAGAGGGTGTCCTTGTCAAAGATTTATTGCAACTGTGAGGCTTCTGTCTGAGGAAAACTCTTCCGTTATATTCATTGGGATCTCTATACAGTAGAGATATTGTGAAGTCGTTCTGTAATGAAGGTCCTCTCTCTGTTCGGAGCACAGTGTTCCTCTCTCAAATTGATCATGGTTTCCCTTGCCCTGTTCGTGAGTAGGAATCGAAATTGAAGACCGATCCTATCATTCGGGTGGCTTTGAACATACTCGATCTTATCCAAAAGGGGGGTCAAGATTCGAATCGACTCAGTTGAAATTTCATCTAGATTTGACCTAGATTAGGGGGTTTGACCCAAATCCTACTCGATTCTATGATTGGGAAGGTCAATGCTCAAGGGTTGTGAGGGAATTAGAGAATAGAATGTAGAGATTAGGTGAGCTTTCCTGTCATCTAAATGGAATAATTGGTTATATATATGTGTAACAATTCCTTACCATTAATGTTTCATATTGGGTAATGATTTTTGTTTTACATTCCATTTAATAGATACTAGTTAAAAATGGGATGCGTATGTTGGTCTCAAGACTCGTTAAGTAATTTTGACGATAAAACATACCGTTCAATCAATTTAGAAATGCCATTTGACTAAACAAGAGAAGAAAAATCATTTTTGCAAACAACTAGCCAGAAAGGGCAAGAAGAGTAAAATGGGTAAAAGGATACGATTACATAGGAAGAAGTTCGACACTTTGGCTTAAAAATTGAAGTAGCAAAGGTCAAATGAGTAAGTTTATACATAGAAATCAAGCACATCAGTGACAAAAATGAACTCCTTAGTTGTAAGAGACTTTTTCGTGGTAAACATGGTAGGGAAGAAACAAGTTCAACCGGGTGTTGGTAAGACAAATTATTGAAGTGCATTTTAGCATAGGGGGCCTCCTTTCATGCCTGCATATATGAATATTAGGTTATGATAAACCTATAAATTAAGTCATTCTATAATAATCAACGATCGCACCAAATGATTTTTTGTATTAGATCAGCCGATATAAATAACTCATTGAAACTTATACCATTATAAACAATTGTGGAACATGAACTCCCGAAAACCTAATGATGACAAGTACATTCATGTGGAAGGGTTCATATCTTTTAGTCTATGAACTAGCATTAGGGAAGCGTAATCCTCAGAAAGCAGAAGGACCAATCTCAGAACTAATTCATGGACTAACATATCCAATTGCAGGTATCTTCTCTATCATGACTAACCCCAGAGGAAACAGTTTATCTGGGTTTCATCTCCACAGTTTTGTCCATTTGAACGCAGCAGTTTCAAGCTAATCGGAAATTGATCAATTGGCTCCTAGATGTGAACTTGATGAATTCCGAATTTTGAATTTGGTGCTTCCCGAATCGAATCCCGTGCTGAACCGACACCAAGATATGAACTCCTAGTCCTTCCCAACTGAGCTACTGTGACAAAATTTCCTTCTGCGGTCCAATCAATGCATCGGTTTAAATGAGACAGTCTGCATCCACTTGATGCTTTCGAGTTCATGTCACCCCAGAAATGGAAAACCTTTTATTGGTTAAAAGGAGGGATCTCACCGATAGACGTTTTTGCCAACCAGATGTTTATCGCTGACTTGATACTTACGTGATTCGCGATAGAAAATGATATCAAAATTGGGATGTATTCAACATTTCTTTTCGAAATAGGAACACAGCTACAGTGAGAAGCGGGAATTTCTGAAGTGATGTTGCTCCTTTTGTCTGAACAATTCAAGTCTATATGACAAGTAATTGATTACCAAAGAAGAACAGATTTACTCGTTGAACAGCGTTACCCGCGCGCATTACCCTCCATGTGTTCGATGGAACCTGTCATTGTGTTTCTCTCTTTTTTACTGCATTGAAGTTCAAGTAGGATTGATTCGGGTATTACACCGAGTAAAAATTTTCATGGGAGGCAAAACCATGGCCATAAATTGCACCAACTCTACCATATTATTTTTTGTTTGTTCGTTTGTTTATTTGTTTTTTATTTATTATTATTATGCAATGAGGTTTTCCAATGAACTAGAAGGAACGATGATCCATGACCTCTATGAGAATGATACTGGTGGTTATGGTGAGAGATTCGATAAAATCTGATATGTTGAAGACGCTGATCAGCATTCAAAAGCAGGAAGACAGGAAAACGGTAACGTTCTCCGTTTGCGTGCATCTTCTTTAGTCTGTCATTATCGTGAGACTGTTTATCCCTGCGCACTCGACAAGTTGACGGTTGCCGGCCTTGTGAATTCCTGTGGCTCTTTATGTTTGACGGAAGTGTAGAATCTCGTCTTCGAGTTGCACATATGATCAACAACATATATCTTCTTCTCTCTAAACATATGTCCGATACGTTTCGACTTCCGAAGGCAACAACTGCGGCGACGAATCCAAGACTAAAAGTACCTTAAAATTCCCCAGAACGACAACGGCGACGTTTGTTTCAGGCGAGGTTGGCTACTTCTCTCGGGATCCAAGACACTAGAGATTTTTTTTCTGGTTTCCGCTTCCTTTGGTGACTAGACTCCTTGTATGTCTGCCCTTTTCACTGCTTCCCTCGAACAAGAACTCCACCTTGTCAGGCACTCTACGCTTTTCTCTCTCTTTGCATGGGACCACAACTCCATTCATGAGTTACCGCCGTGTTCCACTCGTCCTGGATACTCAGTTATCTTCCTCACCCTTCCTCATCGACAATCCAGAAGTTATAATCCAACTAAATCATTTAACTGACTCGCTTCAGTATCAGATTGCCATTCTCCGAATCCAAACATCCAGGAGGCAAAAGGAGAAAGCGCTGCTCTCAAGTCTCAGCCCGGTGGATCGTGAATGAAACATCAAACTGAAGAGTTTCTCTTCTTTAGAGTTGATAGAGATCTTTTCCTGATATAAAGCTGGTCGTCTACGAGAGATTACGACTGATCCTCACCGCATTGAGTGACAGAATCTTTTTTCTCTCTACTCTGGCCGTATCAATGATGCGGAGATGAGAGATCGAACCGCTTGCGAGCGGCAGATCGGTTGTTCGTACATACCTGCGACGGTCGAGATTACTTTCGTCTTTTAGTGATCACGATTATTTTAATATTTAATTGGGTTTTGTTTTTTAGGCGGAGAGTCGCTGTCGCCCAGGTCATCATGATACAGCTTTTATTTTTTCCTCTTTTTTATGCCAAACAGGTACATGCCCATGCCATGATACCATGCATGCTTTATGTGCATGTCAAATGCCATGCTAGTAAGCAAGTGATGTGACGCAGTAGCTATTCACTTGCAGTCATTCCCCCACTACACAGACGAATATGTTTTTTCCGTTCTTTTACACGAGTTACAACTCGCTCGCGATGCAAATACCCTTAAAGCTCAAATCTGAAGCTTCGCCATGATTCCACTCTGCAAGTATTCGGCATCTTCGTTCTCCCCCCACCTTTTCTTTTCCAGAGGCGATTGGGAGATTCTCTCAGGCTGCTTTGGAGCAATTCTTTTATTTTTACTGCCACCGCCAATAACTCCCAATCAGTACAGCACGACGGGCCCAACGTTAGTTTCGATTGTTTCGGTTCCTTTTTCCAGTCCGTAATCCATTCCTGTTTCGAATCACAATATGGAGTTGTTTAACAGAGTGGTGCTCAAGACCTTGAAGCACTTCTGGGTTTTTTCGAGTTTCCGAGCTTGTCAGAGTTGGGTGAGTGATCTTAGACTTGATCAAACTCTAATAAAAAAACGTCATTGTGATGCCAACAGGTTTAGTTGAGAAATAGACACTAAGATTTAATATATTCTTTTTGGAGCTTAAGTGGGGGAAGAAAGCATCTAGAGACAGTACGAGGAGAGAGAGAGTCACAGAACACGGGCCCAATACTATAATACCTCATTACTGAGCAAACCAAACAGGCGATAAGTTAATTCTAAGTTTTACAGAAGGAAGGGTGACAATCGAGAATCAAGCTTTTTCACCTTCGGAAAGGTGGTAAAATATACAAACTGCTGAAACGGTAATGATGCACATAAAAGAGATGGATCTAAGTAAAGGAGAGGCGTGGGGCGTCTAATCGTGTCTAATCGTTAAGGGAGGGCGGTTGTCAATCAAGAAAAACAAATGGAATCTTTCCGAGATTGTTATTTGTTCATAAAGAAAACAGAAATGTGGAAACGGATTTATTCAATCTGCGGGAGAATCCTGGAAGTAGCTCAAAACTGGAAAGCACAAATTAGAAAAGTCATTCACGAGGATGCAAGTGGGAAAGATCTTATGGTGGTGGAGTAGTGGCTGTAAATGCCCTTAGGGCTGTCTCTCTCTCTCTCTCTCCCCTTCGAATTCCGGCACTTGATATAAACCGATAATCTGAAAAGCGGGCGGTGAAACATTTTAGACTTGAGTTGGGTGTCTCTGCCATTTCCGGGGTGCTCCAAGCAATTTTTACTCGCAGCGATTCAACTCCGACTGCTGCACTAATCGGTTTTCTGGGTTGATCAATTCGATCTTGTACCAAGTGCATAATAGTTGGGTTTCCATGCATAGCCACTATAATCTGACGAAGAGCCATCTTCGGCAACTAGGCCTTTATATCATGTGACATTCTTTCCTTTGGTAAAAGCAGATAAGATCTGAAAACAGATCGAGAAAGCCCAGATAGCCGTGAGATCCAGATGACCTCCACGCTACAGCCCGGGAGAACCGAATTAACTCGTCAGTCGGCAGAAAGAACTTATTAACCATTTGTCGGACGCAGTAGACATCGGAGCAGTATGATCGGGTTCTTTTCACGGTAATAAGCTGGAATACTGAAATGATTCTATGTTCCTTTGACGCGAACATTTCGTATTCGAATCTTGCACTACCTCCTGGCTCCTACTCCTACTTTATGAGATCTTTTGTATTACATTAATCGTGGGCCGAAGATTATTCTTACGGATTCTTTTTCTGATAAGCTAAAAGAGGTGGTTGCTGACTGTAAACACATTTTCCCCTTGCCTGGCTGGCTTTTCTCTTACGGGCCGATGGGATCTCCATCTCCCGTGCCAACAGCTAGCCATGTCCGCTGTATGGAAATCACAGAGAGGTGGACACGGAGAGAGAAATGAAACCCTACGACGCTTACTGTCACCTATCCAGTAGGAACTGGAAAACTGGCATAAAGCAGGCTCTCTGTCTTGTCAACCGTTTCGATAGTGAGTGTAACAGTAGGAACCAGGAAAGTGGTCAACCACACATACTTTTTTCAGACACGAAAGCTCTGTGCACGGGTGCACGTGTCCAGGAAAAGAATTCCATCTTTAAAGGGTAAAGGCTGCAAGTTTTGATGGATTTCTCCTCCAAAAGTGAAAATTAGTACCTCCTTTATTTTATGGCAGCAGTAATTCACATTGAAGTTTTTATTCAATTCCGATAATTAAGCATGTTTTTTAGTTTAATTGTGTCGTTGTCATTTGTCCATATATATATATATAGAAATTGTTCCGTCGAGCTCTTTGTTTTCTCTGGTCTATGATGCCATTGTTGCATATGCTTTGCGTACTCCGACTGACGCCGGCAACTGCAAGAGGTTTTCTGCTGTTTGTTGCGGACGGCAGGGAAGTGATCCTAAACGCCATGGAGTTCCTTTCTTTTCCTCGCTCTTCTGCAACTCCGCTCTTTTCCTTATTGTCGCAGGAAAGAAGACTTTATCTAGTCGGTTGGATATGCCTTCCTTCCACAGTTAGCCTCCCCCCACCCCTTTTAAACCCTATCACTTATCTTCGTTTCCTCATCCCACTAACAATTCCCGAGCGGATCAGTTTCTCAAACTCTGAAGCTTTTCTGACATGGGTTTTCTTGGAGCGATAGCGAGGCACTTCGACGCGCTCGTCGCGTATGAAAAGAAGACCTTTTGCTACTTCTGTGTTTTAAAAAATTAATTCTACGAGGAATAATGATACAGCACTTCAATGATAGTGGCTCCTTCTTTATTGCCTTCGGCTTCCAAGTTCTGTCCACTGTTTTTGGTAATTACTAAAATCATGAGAGTCTCCTGTAAAAAAAATTCCTCTTCTTCAAGCCTCAAGGAAAACTTAAAAAATAGGAAAATAGAAGGAGAGAGAGAGAGAGGATGAAGTTCATATATGCATCAAATTAAGTTCTTTTGACAATGATCAAAATTGAACGCGTTGACGATATTTTTGTTTCTTTGGAACAGGCCAGGAGTGATGTTACTCTATCCTTTGTAAGTTGCAAAATCGCCTTTTTAAATTTGAGTTTCACTGGCCTTCAGATCAGAACTAATATTATTTAAATCAAATGTTCTTCAATAAACTTAGGAATTGAAAGGAAAGCGGTTAACTTTTTCTTTGGCAGATACGCATCAATGAGAGCCATAGAGAGCCCCTCGCCCTTGGACGACCAACAATGGTTAACATACTGGGTCTTGTACTCGTTGATCACATTGTTCGAGCTTTCCTTTTGGAGATTCTTGAGATGGTAACAAGTAGCACAGACGAAGTTCCATCATTCATGTGACAAAAAGCTGTAGACCAAAACCCATATCCCTGGTTTCTTACCTGCTCCTGTTGTACTTTCGTTTTGGGCAGGTTTCCAGTTTGGCCTTACATGAAGCTGCTGTTTTGCGTATGGCTCGTACTGCCTATTTTCAATGGAGCTGCCTACATCTACGAAAATTTTGTGAGGAAGTACGTTAAGATCGGAAGCCTTGTGAGCCCAGAGTATCCAGAGGGTCAAAGAAAGATCTTACAGATGATAAGCCTGGATGATAGAAAATCGGTTGAGAGGTACATCGAGAAATATGGACTGGATGCCTTCGAAAGGGTCGTCAAAGCGGTAAGTAAAAATGATCACCTCTGCTTAACACTAACCCAACAATTTCTATTAGAACAATCAAGAAAGTAAGTAAACTGGGAACTTTGATTCCCTGAAGTACTTTTTTGTTTCGGCAAGATTGTGTTCTTACCATAAAGAACTATTTGTTTCAAAAAATATCTCTTCTATTTGGCCACAAGATTCTTACGAGAAAGAATCATGGTGCAGGCTGACAGGGAAGCAAAGAAACACCGAAGTCGATCAAAGGTTGTTAAAAAGGGCTCCCTCTTCATCTCCACATTCAGTTGTGTAATACATCTGAGATTTAATATCGAATTTGAAAGAATAATTTTCTGTTAATTGTGTATTTTATATGTAAATTGAATTGAAAAGGATAAAAAACATTTTTGGGTTCCATACGCAAACTGGTTTTCAGACAAGAATTTGATGATCGAGCTTGAATGATAAAAAAATCACTGGAGGAAATGGCCGAGATGGAGATGCCGATCGTACACATGCAGGATCTCTTTGCATTGAAATGTACGTCAGAGACTACTATCACGACAATCTTGTGTTAAACTATACAAAGAGCCAAAAAAAAGTATCCCACGCTCTACACTAGCTTCCGTCAATCCGTGTGAAGATGTAGTACCGTGACTGGCTCTTCTTCGACTCCGGATGAATTTCACATCCCACCCGCAATAGCGCTACCCAGGCCGCGGCCGGCTGCGATGTCAACAATATTACCGTCCAGAATTCAGATTTGTCATCTTGGCCCCATGTTTGACAAACCACCGCTCTCAATGCCCCTCTCTCGGATCAGTTTGTTTATGTCTGACCTGCGTTCTGGACTTCGCAGACTTTTAGTCCAACCTCCCGTATTATTTTCCGCCTCCATTTATAAGCTTCGGCGAAGTCCCGACACTCGGAGGCCAGGAAGGGGCTGCGTTCCTAGGCTTTTCTTTTCTCTTCTCTCCCTGCTTATGGGCAATAAGTCGATTGAGCAGGAATTGGGCTTTCTTCTCATTTCGAGGCTGGAGCCACCTTCACTGGGACGAAAGATAGAAACTCAGTCAACTACAAAAGCCCTGCCCGATTCACCTCCAGATGCTACTCTCCTCTGGATAATTTTTTGGGTTTAGAGATGCTAGGCCGTGGTTATCCATTCCGTTTCTATTTTTTTTTTAAAGAAACAATCCACTTCACTTAAATTTGATTCTATTTAATCTACTAGATTGGGTAACGAACTTATCTCCTTCTATGCGATAATTTTTATTCCTCTTGATATTTTTCTTTGCCTAATCGTGGTTGGACGTCTTTGAGTCATTTATTTGTTTCTTCATTTATTTTATTTTTTTCATTTATTTGTTTATATTGTGGACACTTTCAATCAAATGAATATTTTTTGTGTTCAGACCAGACAAACAATCTTTGTTTTATGAGGCTTCGATTTTAATTCTCACTTTTTACGTTTTTTTGTGTTTTGTCCTTGGGTTAACGAATACATGGTAGATATGATTATTAGAAGATATGGTGGGCTTCCATTTTATATGAGGAGATCCTATGCACCATTTGCAGCAAACTAGACCTTTATGATATTCTCTCACCATTGGCTTGAAGGGGAGTGTTGGAAGATGAGTTCAAACCTGCATGTCCAAGTGTGTGAAAGATGACCTCAAACCCATAGACCAAGGAGAAGACCCACAACCCCACACAATGGTGACATGATAGTAAATAAAGAGTCATATCATAAATATAGCATTGATATAATTAGTTTATGATTTATGTTTATTAGCCACTCTTACTATGGTGAAGCGTATTTTTATAATATTAGTACTTTTGATATCTATACATACAACTTAAGGGGAGGGTTTGGACAAGTCCCCAATCCTATTCTTCCTTCCCTTTTCTCCAAATTCGCCATTCTTCCTCTTCTCCTCCACAAACTTCTCTCCACATGTCTTTTTCTTATTCTCACCCTTTAATCCTCTTGTATTGTAATTATACATCATGGAATCCTATGTTTCAACAGAATTGTTTTCTCTTCCTTTGAGAGTCTTTGGGTGTACTTGTTTTGTTCATGTTACATCTCTCCATACTACAAAATTGGATCCCAAGACGATTAAATGCTTCTTTTTGGGCTACTCTTGTACTGAAAAAGGTTACATGTCTTACAATCCTTCCCTCAAGAAGATGTTTGTTTCTAGTGATGTGACATTCTTTGAAAAGCAGCCATTTTATTCATCCATTAGTGCCCGCTTGGTTTCTATGAAACTAATGAGTTTCCTAACCTTATTGTGTCGATTGATGACTCAACATTTCATGGTCATGGTGACATACGTGCTCCACCCCCTGAAGCATTGGCCGACACTACACCTGTGGAGTCTCCAAACCCCTCTAAGGTAAATTCACCTTCTCCACCTTGTATTTTTGGTCATCTATTTGATACTCGACTGATCTCTCTTCGGAAAAAGCCTAGGTTATGCACAGGACCATCTACCTCTCACCCCATCTCTTATTTTTTATCAAACCATCAATTATCCTCATCTTGCAACCAGTTTCTTGCCTCTATTCATTCTATCTTTATTCCTCAGTTTTATCAAGAGGCCCAACAACATCCATGATGGAAATCGGTGATAGATGAAGAGATGGTAACACTATGAGAATAGGACTTGGTGACATGTTCCCCTTCCAACCGATAAAAAGTTGGTGGGCTGTAAATGGGTATCACTATATAACATAATATGGATGGCTTCGTGGCCCACCTTAAAGCCTGACTCGTGGCTAAAGGTTATAATCAGTGTTATGTGATTGACTATGAGGAAAAAATTTCACTCGTCGCCAAGTTCAACTCAATACGTCATTTATTATCTCTTACTAATAATTGTCGATGGCCTATTTTTTCAACTAGATTGACGAATGCATTCCATAATGGTGATATTGAGGAAATTTATATGCAGAAACCACCTGGAAATGTGGTTGAGGGGGAGTTGGTATGCCACTTACAAAAATCTTTATATGGTTTGAAACAATCTCAGTGGGGATAATTTGACAAGTTTAGTCAAGTTATCCACTGATTTGGGTTCACAAGGTACTTTGTGGACCATCCTATATTGGTCAAGCATACCAAGTTACGTGTGGTACTACTTGCTATGTATGTGGATGGTATTATTTTGATCGGTAGTGATACTGATAGAATCCTTCAAGTTAAATACAAGATATGCAGTAAATTCAAGACAAAAGACTTGGGACTCCTTAAAGTGCTTCCTGGGTATTAAGGTTCTTCAATCCGAACATAACATTATTTTATCACAAAGGAAATATGTGATTGACTTGGTTAAAGAAACATGAATGATGGGATGTCGTCCTGTTGACACCCCTATGGAGACGAATACAAAATTATGTACTTGTTCTGGAGAAGAAGCTGATGTGGGCAAGTACTAAAGGCTTGTATGAAAGCTGATTTATCTCATTGGCTGGATACCCAGATGATAGAAAATCCACTTCAGGATATTATACTCTAGTTGGAGGCAATCTTGTTACATGGAAAAGTAAAACAAAAATTAGTTGCAACATCCGGTGTAGAAGCAGAATATAGTGTCATGACTCATGTGGTAAGCGAGCTCCTATGGATTAAAACCTTTCTAGCATAGTTGAGATTAAACAAAGAAGGACCGATGGAACTCCACTATGACAATCAAGTTGAATCCACATTGCCTCCAACCCGGTATTCCATGAGAGAAATAAGTATATGGAAGTGGGACGCAGGTGTTATATGTCTTATGAACTTTGTCCCTTATTCATTCCTACTAGGGTGAATGATACACTTATAATTTTTGTATTAATGGCATCTATAATTAAAACTTTAGTTTCGCCTCGAGGAGAATAAGTAACCTGCTGATGTTTACTTACTTGATAATCTTCATAGTTTAGAATGGTAATGATAAGGAAGGAACCAAATGTTTGAGAGATTTCAATGATGGATGGCCTAGTCTATTGTACCACAGAAGAGCTGAATGCAGAGAGCCGGAGGTGCTGACATCTTTTAAATGAAGGGTAGGTGTAGAAAATATGGACCCCACCCCACTCACCTTGATTTGGGATTTGTTATAGATACAAACTTGTCAATCAAACAAAGAGAGATACAACTTTAGAGGTCATCATTACCGACTCGAGAGTCAATGATCTAGGATGGAGAAGTAGCTGAAGCTATACCTGTAATAGTAGTATCCGCAATGGGAGAAGCCTTGTTCGGGGAGACTCGGTTTGTGGTGGGGACCATCATATGCTTTATCATTTGAAATAAGTCAAATTCCTCTTTAGAAACAGTCTTCTTGCGGGTAGATGCCATCATATGTTTTATCCTTTAAAGTAATTTAAATTCCTTAGTAGAAACAAACTCCTTACTTTTGATGTTCTTAAGAGCCATTTGTAGAACTAAGCTCTTAAACCAACTGAAGCTGCTTTTATGAAGGGAGCTAATGGCCCCCATTATTTTTTTCCAAAAATTATGTCTCAACTAGAGAGACAAATGTAAGATAAGTAATCTTCTACTGTTGTAAAAGAGAGGTTGGTATCTCAAACAAGGTCAATCAAACAACATATTTATTGTTGAGTGAGAGGATAAAGGCTGAGAGGATATTTGTTAGTCAAAACTAGAAACTTTCTAATGATAGATCTTGAGATACTATCCTGATATGATGTAGGAAACTTTCCAAAGCAATAACAAATTTCTAAGAATAGAACAATAACCTTATACTCAGAGAATCAAAGTAAGAAACCTTCCAATGCCAGCCTTCCAAGGTTCGTCAAACCTCACAGGAATTCATAGAGTTATCAGCAGTAGTTTTTTTTTTTTTTAAAAAAAAAAAAACAATGACTTGTTAAAAAAAACACTCCAGCCTTTCAAGGTCTCTTACTGCTTCTAAATACAGAACTTCAATCACGTAGAAAGGAAAAGAAATGATGGTTGAATTAGGGGTAGATTTAGTGTTTTCTAGTTAGGGTCGTGAGGTTGTTGCGTCATGTCCAATCACTGGAGCCTGGAGGAAAGCAGGACTACATCTATTATGGGTTACTGTCGACCATGCGCTCAAACTGGAGCCGGGACCCAAAGAATTAGCATCCATGGCGTCTTAAATTCTATCGTCCAGTCGGATGAATGAAACTAGAAAGGAGCCCATAAGAAAGAAAACGCATTTCGCCTTCTCTGGGGTCAGTCTGGTGCTTGTGTTCATCTCTTTCTGAGGTTATAGAGGAAGATATAGAGATCGATACTGGAAACTGAATAATTCTTAGGTAAGAGTATGGTTTCCTGTTTTCATCAGGCACAACTAATTGATCGCTTCTGACAAAAGACGAACAAAATTAAACAATTAGAGTACTTGAAAAACCGCTCAAAATGTGAAAATTTAAAGATGCGGAGGGGGAGGGAGTCCTTTTGGAAAAGAGAACTCGGGTAACGGAATCAATGTTCCGTATGGTACTGTTTTTTGCTTCTTCTGCTACTGCAAGTTGCAGTCACTGAATTAGGTTTTGGAGTTAAATAACAGTGACAACTGGGGACAGGCATGCGTCACTTCCCCCACGTACAGACTCATGAACTCGCTCAAACATGCTCAACAATGTTATATTTGATTTAGTTTCGAGGGGAAGCTTAAGCCTGACGAAACCCACGGAAAATCCTGAAAACTGAATCAAATCCAGTCTCAGAAGGAGGGGTCTCTTGTTCCTCCTGGTCCGGTCATCCGGGGAAGAGGAAGATAAAATGGAATTACCTAAACTACCCAAGAAACATGCACAGATGGGTTTTCTGCGTTGTTTCTACTTTTTTTTTTTTTTTTCTTATATGTGTAAATGAGGCAAAAGATCAGAGACGAGAAAAAGGCTGTGGTGTTGTTTTGGTGCATGCCTTGGTGGTTCTCTGTTCTCGCTTGCCCGAAACTGCAAGTCTGCATGGTGCAGAAGGTTTGTCGCCAGTCTTTCCTTAAACGTTAAAGAGGTTTCCATCACTGATTACTTTCACATGCTTAGCAATCAAGATTTACACCCAATGCAAATCTGTTCCTTTTGTGTTTTTATCTTCTTATAAGAGTTCCTCTCCTCCAATGTGCAACAGTTGCCATCTGCAGAAAGTCAAATACTGACCAAGTGATGGAAGAGCAGGCCAGTACCCTTTCAAGCTCCGAATTCATTCCCAATACCAGATGCTTTCCCCCTGGGTTTTGAATAGTTTTCTCTCACACTGTAAAACAGCTTGCTGGTTTACTGTCTTTGGGTGCCAGAAGTCTGAAGAACACCCCCATACATCATGAATATAGCCAGTTTTTTCTTGTCTGTGACCTCTCATGTCGTTATCTCTCTTTTCAAAGTGTTCTCACTCCAACGTCGCTATAAATCAGTGGAAGAGATTGAAGTTTAAAGAGAATGGGGGTCTTTTCCTTTTTCCGGAATAGGCCAACAAGGAAGATTTCCTTGGAGATTTCACTCAGTCGAAGATGGAAAGATGATGGCGAACATGCTGCGAAATGCAATTACGTGTGCGACTGGTTTTTACCTGTTTGGAATTGCTGGGTCGTATGTGACAATTACCAAAGGTCGTCCAGTGCTAATCGGTTAGTTTTAAGATTACTTTCGGGAACCGTAATCACAAAGTTGCAGCCTTGCACGTTCCTTCCAACTTCCGTGGCTCCCCAGTCGTCCCCATGATGATCTCATATCCAATCCAGAAAGAGTCTGAGAGAAAAAATAACTAAGATGATCCTACGACTTCTTAATCTATCTATAACACTGTATACGAAGAGACCGACGATTGAATCACGGTGCACGGCAAACTGCCTTGCTTGTCAACTGATATTGAGAGATTGGCGACAGTATGCGAAATTTCAGTCTCTGGGCCTTCGTACTGATGAGATTTTCATCCATCGAAAAGGTCGAGACCACAGTCAATTATTAGACTGCTCCATTGCAGGGGGGCCACCGGAAAGAGCCAAAACTGTGGTCCTTAGTAACGGGAGAACAAAGCGGAACGTCGGAACCCACCCACCCTCGAGGAAACCGGTACTGTAAAGGAATCCTTTTCATATATCGACAAAAAACTTACGCACTGAACGCAGCTTTATCCAAGGATTTCATACATCGCCGATCTCCACTAGAGAAAAAAAAATCGCTGATAAAATAGTTTCAAAATAGCTCATGTTGCCATCCAAAAAGCTACTCTGAATTAATGGTAGATTCGAAACTAAAGAGAAAAGAGCCAGAGACGCCTGCGTGGAGAAAGAGACGTTCAGCAAATGGCCGAGAGCGGTGGGACCTCGGCAGGTTGGTAAAGGCAAAAGGCCGGTAGCAGAGCAGGAAAAGATCAAGAGGACAGAAGCAATACGCCAACAAGTAGGGAGTGCAGAAGCAGCACCTGGATAGAGCCGGCAAGAAATGGAAAAGAAACGGCAACTTTAGAGGTCAGTTCAGCGGCGGCGACGAGGGAGTGGAGGAGCACATGAAAAAGAAGGAAGAGGAATAACTGGAGTAAAGCTGCGAGAAGAACCCAACTTTCTCTTCACAAACAAACTCCGGGAGGTGGATGCAGTGATGTTGATTGACTAGAGGACTCGACGGGGGGGGGGGGGGGGGGGGACGGGGAGCTGTACGTGGTACCCCGCTGAGTAGGGTTATACGCAACTGAAACTTCAGCATGACCTGAAAAGAAAATGACATGACCAAGCTGCAACGTTAGATTCATTATAGTGAACCTGAATTTAAATTTACTGAAAGACTCCCCTGGTGATTCTTCAATGGGGATCATGAATTCGAGACTCCACTATAGAACTTCAAATGCCGCTCTGTTCATGGATGATTCGAGCTTGACGTTAAATGGAAACCTGGCCCCAAGCATTAATTTCTGGCTCTGAAGTTTCTTTTTCGGTGGAACACTTTGGACAACCAATACAATGTATCGTTTTCCAGCATGGAAGTCTTCTCCTCAGATGAAGATTATTCTCTAGTGAAGGAGGTCCCCTTCTATCCAAATTGAACAACTCATTGTAGACAAAAAGGACGAATCCTTGACATTTATAGTAAACAGTTTCAGGCTCCTTTATTCTCTTGTTGGTTGGGCTGTCAAAGAGAAGATGACCAGAGGAAGACGTTTCTTTTGCTAACAATGCCAAAGAAAGTGGTAAAAGATTCCTGTCCCATCGACCGCAGGGAGGCAAACCTCTGCAAAGAGCCTAAAAAGAAAATACTCCGAAGGTCGAGCATAACAGTAACGGGTAACTTGCTATATCTTTCCTTCTTTTGTAGTTTATCAACATTTTCAAGGTAGTAAGTTCTTACAAACTTTAAGGAAACTTTTCGAAAACCAATGGAATTTTTATTTTATTTTATTTTTTGTACGAAGAACAGTAAAGATAGAACTTGTAGCAGTGTCGTGAACTCACCATGTGTCAACTCCAGATCAGTTTCCATCCTATATGAGATGATTTGTAAGATCTGATTTCCTTCGTTTGATCTTGCCTCTTCTCAATCCAAAATTTTGTTATCCATTTGATCGTATTCAGATTGACATTTGCATTTGTATGTTTTAAGTTTTTTGGTTTTTCTTCACCCACTCCCCCCCCCCCCCCCTGACCTTCTTCATTCAGAGAACTCTTGTTTGACCTGTTTTTTTCATAACAATATCTCTTCAGCTAACCATACATAGCCTATGGTTTTTTTTTGTTTTATCAGTTTGATGGATCTTAGATTGCAATTTGTTTGGATATTTGGATTTTGGATAGATATTCAAACGGATTGGATCCGGAATTTCAATATTCGGACTGAATCTGATCCTTTTACAACCCTATTTAAGATATGTATACGGAATGAAATACAAGGTGCATACACTTAATTTTTATTAAATTGGCATTTATATTTAAGGGAAGTGTTTAAGACGATAAATCAAAAGTCTAAAAGCGATGTGACGTCCATCTAAACGTTTTTGCAGGCAGATATGTGCTTTAAGTACTTTTTCTCTAAGGGATTCACGTTACTTTCTTCTTGTGCATTAAAAGGACCTAAATGAACCCTAAACCTGCCTATGTTCGAGCCAAACTTAATTTAAATATTTCGAACTCGAGCTCGAGCCTAAAATTGTTATGGAGCTCGAGCCAAATAATTTTAACTGAGTTCGAGCCGAGCTTGCGCTTCAACATTCATTTAAATTTTTTTAAAAATTACATGTCTCAAGTTCGAGCTCCAACATACATTTAAAATTTTTCAAAAAATACATGTCAAATAAATTGTATCTATAAAATTATACAAACTTTTTAAAAAAAAGAATGATAGTGGAGGTTCAGGATTAAATCTCGATAATAGATTAGAACCCACCAATACTAATCTTTTTTACCCCAAATGTTGTCTAGCTTATTTTATTATTTTTGAATCTGGCCATAAATTTACCATGGCCTCCTTAGTGCCCTAATTGAAAATTCATATTATAGGAAAAACTAGAATTTTTTTTCCTAGGATACACATTTCCAAAAAAATATTTAAATAAAATCCTATTACTATTGGAGACTTATTAGAAAATTACAAGAAATATTTTAAAATTTTCTTGGGAAATTTAAATGGACCTCTTATTGCCACTTCTAGGGAAATAAATAAAAATTAATAATCAATCTAATATATTACTATACTTATCGATAAATTTTTAATCAAATAAAATGTCAAACACAAAATTTCTATGAAAATTGTCTCATGCTAAAAAGTATTATAACATCGACAGTCAAATACTTATTCAAAAATTTTCTATACGATTTTCTAGCCCATCTTGGCAAGAAAATCTTACTTAGAAAATTATATGATTTTAAATAAAAAAATCTATTTAGAAAAATGTTTCCAAAAAACATGAGGCACTTATGGTCCCTATATTTCTACTAAAGATATCTTTTCAACATTATTGAAAAAACCACTAATGGTTTCTAGAAACGTATTCCTGTTAAAATGTCTTTTCAATTTCGTCAAGAGCCATGAGGAACGGACAAAGAGTTTTTATTTTTACTTGTTTATGATCTCGCACGTGTGACTTTCACATGTGCGAAATCGACTTCACGCTGGGGTGGGAGAAATTATTTTCTCCCAACTTAGATATCTTTCTGTACTCTGGTTTTCCGCCGAGATGACGCAAGCGAAAGCGCGGCGGCGGAAGCGGTGGCGATGAAAACAAAGGAGGCGAAGAAATCAGAGGGCAGGGGATGTAGCAGCCGGCGAGAAGCTGTCATCGTTGGCAGCGGCGACGACAGAAACAGAGGAGGCGAAGAAATTGGAGGAAGAGGAAGAAATCGGAGGGAAGGGGATGTAGTGGCCGGCAAGAAGTTGTCGACGGTGACAGAGGCGGCCAGAGCGGTGGACGGGAGAGGCATGGAGTTCACCCACCCCCCCCCCTGGGACTCGCCTGTTAACGAGCCGGCTCGCGAGCTTTCGAGCCAAACCTTGATTTGGTCGAGCTCGGTTCAAGCTCAAGAGATACCGAATCGAACTCGAGCCACTCGCTAACCGGCTCGGTTCGAAGCCACCCCTAATCACATGTTTCAAACCGGTTTAAGCAAGAAGCAGACCAATAATACCCGGGTAAACCAGCAGTGCAACCGGTTCCTACGGTCATTGGTTCAGAGTTGAGAAACTACAGAACGGGAGGAAGTTAAGAGCAAAGGGACAATTGACAAAGTTGGTTACGAAGCTCACCAACTATGTAACGTGAACCGGAACTGGAACCGAACAAAGCAGGAAAAAGAGAATTGATTACGATCCAAACCGACCTTAAGCCCTCATTTTGTATTGCATATCACTATCACTAGCGAGGTTTGAAGCAGTGGTGCTTCCTGTAAATGGAAAAAGGCGAGGCTCTGCAACAGCATTCCTAGCTTTTCCTTCCCTATACGATGGCAATCGTAATGGTGGTATGGACCACCCTTTAGTAGCTGCAGCAGCACTCATGCCACCCACTGCCGTCAGTCGCCTCTTACTCCCAAATGGGACACTCGGTGCATTCATCTTCAAAACTTCTCTCTTGGCCAATTCGGGGAAATGTAAGTTAACGCGTTCGGTCATAAAGTCTTCTCCAATTCATTGCACATGTCGCCTGACGATCGTGAGGCTTCTCGCAATTCTCGGCTCAGCCACTGTACTTTGATTAAATTTTTTAGTAAGAAGCGAGTCAAGATTGCGTTCTAGGGTTTTTATATAAACCCGTATGAGAGCTGGTTTCATTAAATGTGTTTCAGATCAAACGGCGGGTTTAAGCGATTGAATTAAAAGCTTATTGTTGAAGATTCACATCCTGTTCAAGTATAAGGGAATAGCATAATCTTTTCAATTATCCGGATAAGATGTAATTATTTTATCATGTAAACCTTCTTCTTTCTATTCTAAATTGTATAAATATTCAATATCTAACGACATCACCCCTTCCATTTAGAGTAAAAAGAAGAGGAGGGTGCTGATTTCTTCTAAAGAAAGGAGAGGATTTTCCTGGTTTGTGTACACGAAACAAAAATGTACCCTCATTGTTTCATCTGCACCCTGAAACAAAAATGAAAAGTAAAACATACGTGCAATAAAGAGACAAACAAAGAGACGAAAAGTAAAGTGAGATGGATATGAAGAGCTCTGTGGACTTTTACAGATCTTTGACACTGAAGTTTTCTCGAATTACTTGAACGACATTTAGTTCTACTTTTTGTCCGTCCTTTAGAAGAACACGGCAAAATGTCCGTGTAAAAATCTGACGGAGCTGCAGATTAAGCTTCCATCCCTCTCACTTTTACGTACACTGGATCAGCTTCAAGAATTGGTTTTACTGGGGAAGTCCTCTTTTGGAGGACAAACGATTGGCTCTTTCAGTGGAACAAAGCACACCATGTGCACTTCTTCTTTGTCATTAATGAATGGAACTCTTTAAAACTGTAGCAGAGAAAAGTATCGTGAAGATGTTGAAGCAAAAGATTATGTAATTACATGTCAAATCATCAGCTGTAGAGCCGCCCGGGAGATGAGGACTGAACTCCATTGAAACGAAGTTGGAAGAAGGTTGCCATAGTCCAGGGTAATAACCGAGCTGACTCCAAACTCTGTTAAAATCTAACTTGAACTAAGGGAAAGCATTAAACATGACAAAGAACAAGGCCCTCGTCTCAATTTTAAGCTCTCTGTAAGAAAAATGACTCATGTTTCTGTAAAAAGGAAAGGAAAAAAGAGAAAGAAAATGCTAGTGTAGAATTGGTACTATATCTGAGGCAACATGAGTGTTCATATAGATTTTTCAAAATGCTATGACCTTTTCCAATTCCTCCTTGAGAGTTTTTTGGACCCCTATGTTACACCTCTATTGTGAGCCATCATTTCAACCAAAATGGAAGCTGTTACATGAGGAGTTTTTTTCTAAAGAAGAAAAAAATGTTATATATTTAGCATAGGATAGGATTGATAACTCCATGGATTCGTATTGGGGTGAATTTCTTCCAAATATATACTTGGAGAATGAGACTTGTCCTAAGGAAGTGGGTTCCCTTTTATCCTCCTTTTAAGATTGGAGGTCACTAGCTCTAGTACTAATCCATAATTCCTTAAATAGTTCCATGTAATGGTGAGACCTGTCTCGTGTAATCCATTTGATTTCTTGTAGCTTCTGTTACATCAAATAACAGATTAATTAAGCTAATCAAATAAGCATAGACAAGTTCATATCAGAAAAGTTATATTTGGAAAAAGAGGAAACAGAATGGGAAGAAAATGAGACTGTCATTCGGAATTTGAGGAGGGAATGTTTGGGATTTGGAGAAGTCCAATTGGAACAGTAACGGGTAAGGATAAAATGGCATTTATTGCAGGATATTTATGGCAGAAGGGTCTTGCATTGAAAACCTCATTCAGCGACTCTGTAGGGTCTAATTAAAAGAATTATTCGCTTCATAATTTGATTGACGTCCTTGCAATGCCTTGCCGTGGAATTTTAATTCGATCTCGCAGCTTGTCGTTTCATAAATCTCCCTTTAACACAAATGAAGTAACATTCTGAAAAGCTGCCCAAATTTGCAGAAGAGTCATGGTTCGAAAGTACCAGCGCTGCTGAAGCAACGGGAAGGGTTAGGATTCAAAACCCATTCTCTTCATACGCTTCACTTGATCGGATTTCAAATTATAAGCACAGTTCGAAAAGTAAACATTTATCTCATTGAACTTTAAACACAAAAACTGGGGGAGTGAGGAGCCTCAAAAGTTATTCCCCTCCAAGCAACGAGAAAAAAGGATGGTGGAAGCATCTTTCGCCAACTCCTTGTTTACGGCAAATATTACTCTGTAGAGATGTAGATACAGTTGGCCTCAAGCTTGTCCGGAAGCAATTGAGTGGGGGGGAGACAAGGAGATCATACATTTGTGTTCTTTGGCATCAACGAATCAAAGGAGATTGCAGTATCCCATGGCCTCAATTATGGCCCACTCTTTCATCACCCTCATGTGCCACTGTCAAGTGAACTTGAGACTTGAGACTGTGACATTTTGGTAACAACCGTGGAGGGCCAAGGTGGCTTCAAATGGTGAGGTGGCACCGCCAGATCTGCAACTGGGCGAACCCTGGTTTGGAGAGATGGGTACGATGCAAAACATAGTTTGGTTCTAGTCACTACAATAAATGAGGCAAAGGATTTGGAATTTAGGGCAGGGGGAGTCACATGGGAGAGTATAGGTAGCCTTCACTTCATACATAGGAGAGAGAGAGAGAAGATGAAAATGAAGATGAAGATGAAGATGGAGTAAAAAAAAAGTTGAAAGAAGCTGGAAAAAGATCAAAGGATGATGGTAAGGTGAGAGAGTGAGAGGAGAGTTGAAATTCGGCCCAAAAGGAGATCGCAAGCCCTTGCCCTTGCCTGTTTCTTTCCCTCCTCTCTCCGCCTCTCCCGTATTCTAATGTTTTCTTTGTTATTTTTTTATTTTTTTATTTTTCTCTGCTTTTTACCTTGAGTGCAACTGGGCCTAACGTCTTATTCACACCCATTAATAATCGCTTTCCAGAGGTCCCTTTCCTTTCCTCTCCTTCCTTAACCTTCATTCATCAGAGGCGAGGAAATGGAGTCCCTGGGTGAATAACCAGCCCTTTTGCCTGCCTACTGTGCTCCGAGCAATACATTGAGAAGCGAGAGAGATTGAGAGAAAGAGGGTGAGCTGGGGAAGGAGATGATGGAGGGTGTGAGGCTTTTCTAACCCAGAATACCCATCTCGTTGTCCGCTAGACCTCCTTCCATTTTTTGCATCTGTTTGGGTGCAGGGCCCCTGCAGAAACCAGGATAAATTACAGAGAAATTACTCCTTCCTTCTCTCAGATTCCTCTTCTTACATCTTTTCTTCTTACGACCTCATTTTTTTTTCCGTCTCTGAGCCAAGTAAGTGATCCAAATCCCAACCCGTGCCTCTGGCTTCTTCCTAAACTGTTTCTTTAAGCTTCCATGTCAAGGCTACATATTTCTCTGTTATAAAAACCCATCATTTCCTTGTGGCTTGTTTCAGCTCTAGGACGGGGGTGCTCTCACCGGCTTTCTTTCCGAATTGGGCACATTTGAGGTTGTATAAAAAGGAAAAGAAGAAAACAGAAAATAATGGGACGAGGTAAGATCGAGATCAAAAGGATCGAGAACACGACCAATCGCCAAGTCACCTTCTGCAAGCGCCGGAATGGCCTTCTCAAAAAGGCCTACGAATTATCTGTGCTTTGTGATGCAGAAGTAGCGCTTATTGTCTTCTCCAGCCGAGGAAGACTCTATGAATACGCAAACAACAGGTATAGATTTTATTTCCTGCTACTGCTCCAATTATTCTTAATTAGTAGTGTTATCTTTTTACTGTTTTTCTTCTTCTTCTTCTTCTTCTTCTTCCTTTCAACCACCTTCCTGAATTTCTTGGTCGTTGGCTCTTTCTCAGATTCTCCTTCAACATCTTATCTATTTTATTTATGCAGCCGAGCTTGTATCTTATTTTATTCTTATTTTATTTTATATACCTTAACTACTGTAGAGATCTGAAATATCAACTACCAACTAGTTTTCCATTTGGTTACGAATCCATAAGTAGCTTCTCTACATCTAAATAGTAATGACAGACTTCCCCAGCCATCTGAAGACCTTCCTATTTAGATGGTGTGCAGATTTCCGAATTTTCTGAAGTATGCTACCTTTGCATAAATATACATGTACACAAAATCTTGCTGTTTTGGGATCAGATCAGCTAGATTTAGCCTCTTGTAGATCATCCAAAGACAGGCCAGCGAAATTTTTAATCATTTTATGCAGTTTAGTATGTAAGTTCTTCCACAGTAATCTCTTGGGTCTCTCTCTCTTTCCTTCTCAAATAGACATTGGGTGAGCTTTTAATTTCCTTTTGGATGTGAATGCATCCTTACTTCTTTCTTGGGGTCGATGGATAGATCTGATTTTGGTAATGGGGCTGTGGAAGTTGTGGTAGAAATAAGTAAGGTTAGAAAGCATGCGGGAGAAGGCCTGCGACATGGGGATACCCTTCTATGGGTTTTTAACATTGCCATTTTCTCTCTTTCTCTACTCTTTTATCCCCCTTGCTGCTTGTTCCTTTCCACCTCTCTCTCTCTCTCTCTCGTCTCTACCCCTTTCACGTCACACCCTTCAGGCATAGAAAGCCTGCGACAAAGCTGTCACTCCCTCATTAGCCCCTTTCCTATACTGAGGTGCCCTCTCACTTTGACACTTCCTTAATAACACGTCAGTTTTTACATTCAGAAAGGTATGGGGATGAGCGAATCCCAGTCCTCCAGTTGTTTGGATCTCCTCAACCCCTTGTTAGGGTTTGCTTTTATTCCCAGAGTGATCGGCCAACTCTACTTTGCTTCCCCAGATCATGGTGTCTCTTCCGGTACTCCCGTTGAAATAAACGTCTTGGAGGTTCGGCGGTTAGACTAATAATATGTGCCTCCATAGTTTCCGATCGCTGTGCGTCTTCTTCCTTGCTACCTTTCCCTATCTGGTGTTAGGTTTGAATAAAAGCTAGTGTATGTGTGGACATCCTCAGCTACGAATCTTGGGTCACGTCACTAGCGATTTTTCAGTTCTCCCCTTCTGACAGAAAAGAGCGAACTGCAATCAACGTTTGCACTCTTGGATTTTTCTTGTTTTCGATTCATGCTCTTCCTAATCTACCCAGTTTGAGCTCCACTTAAAGGCTACTTCCTTCAAAGCCATCTCTGGCAGGAGAGGAAACGAGTAAAACCTTCAAAAAAAAAAACAAAGAAGATGTCTGAACAAGGGAGGTGTGGGAACTATCTCCATATACCAAAGAAGAATGAGGAAAGAGAAAGATTCCGCGGTTCATCTTTTGACTTGATGAAATTTGCAGAGGATTAGACGGACCTTTACCTGCTTCTTTTTTCATTTCTAGATACTAAACAGATGAACTTAAAATTTGGGAGAGATCCCAGAAAAGAAAAAAATGGGTAAATGAACAGTTATTAAACAAATGGGTAAAATAACAAAAGTACTGTCGGAACAGAGAGAAGAGCGTACGATGACTGGGAGCCAATAGGGAGATCTGTACCTCTGGTTTTATTGCATGGGGAGCGTGCAACTTTGGCTGCTGAGATAGGAGGGTGACAGTGACCATGATAGATAGCTGCCTGCACCCTCACCAGCCTCGTTTAAATTACTGTAAAGCAGTGGCAATCTCGTTATTCTAGGAGCTCTCGAGGCGGATAACTGTGGTTTCTTCGGGATTACACAGCAGATTGTTCACACTTCTGCCACTTGTCGAGCGTAAGGAGGAACCAATCATGTCGTGGGATCTAGTGCCGACGTGGCAGTCCGGACCCATCACAATGTCCAACTCCAGGTTTTAAGGTTTTTGGGCGGGAGTACGAGGAGGAGAAAAGCAGGAAAGATCTGGACTATACTTATTGCGCGCTGCCGTGTTCAGAGCTCAGAGGCTTCAGTGCTAGACTCCCGACTCATCTGCGTAGAGTTTTCGTCTTTCTTTCTTTTCAGGTTTTTTCACTCTTTCTTTTCCAATATTCGCACCTGAGATGTGTCGGAAGTCCCCAGGTTCCCTACTGATGAAACATGGACCGCTCATGGGCACCTTGGTTTTTGTCTTTACTCAAACGAGAGCTGATGGACGGAGACGCAAATCTAAACGGAGTATGGTATGTACTTTGGAGTGGTTGTCTTCGACTTAGAATTGGAAGACAAAGCAGCAAGAGCACTTTGAAGCTCTCGCTATGACATTTTTCATGTGATTTTCCTTGTCCATCTTTTTTAGTTTTAAGTTGGATTTAAGGGTTAAAAGTTTTGTTGAAAGAGATGAAGGAAGATTTATGAAAGCTTGATTATGTTGCATTTATTTCACCGTTCGGAGGTTGATGAGAAATTACCCTTTGAAGAAAACGAGTGTATAATTAGCAATAAAGTGACACTTGGTTTGCAGATAAAGGACTTATATCAGAGGTGTTGAGTTAGTAGTTTGCCAGCCAGCTAGTAGAAGTATGTTTTTTTAAATTGTTAAATTTAGTAAAAACTGCTTCTGTCTGGTCTAAGATGCTCCGCCATCGCCAGACAAGTACGCACATCAGTTCTGTAGGATAGAGGACGGACGGCAGAAGACTAAAGGACTCTAAATAATATTGCTTTAGACTTTGTTGGTTGGTGAGAAAAGAAAGAAGGGCATTGCATCAATTTAATATGTATATATATGTATATATATATATATACATATATCAAAGAGAATACATATCAAATTGCACGTTTAGCATCTCATAAGCGGGTCTACTACTTACTCATATCCTTGCTCGAAACTCCACAAGGGAATCTGACAAAACATTTGCTTCCCTTGGAAGATGCAACTTCATGACTTCTACTTGTCCCGAAGAGCACTTAAATCTCCTCAAACATTGCAAAGGTCAGTTCATATTCTGTATTAGTCTTGTACTCTGAAGTGGCTTTGATTTGATACTCCTGTATTAGTTTTATGTTCTGGACCTGCTTTTATTGTTAACTGTTTGAAGAGGCTCTTAAAAAGGTCGTCCTTAATAGAGCTAGCTCGAGACTGTGACTTGAGTTTGTGGTAGAATAACCGGCTTTTGGCAGCATTTCTGGTAGTAATCCTGCAACAACTAGCTCAGTCATGTCATTTTAAACTTCATGTATGTTTGTTAGATCACCCCGCAATGGAGTCTGCTCCAGCCGGATACCTGTCCAGTGTGCCTATTTTTAACCTTCAGCTATGGTTGTGAGGATTCTCCTCATGTTGACGAAATTGAGCATTCAGTTTCTCTTAATTTGTTTCCTTCAATTGTCAGCTCATAATGCAGAAAGCATCTTCTTATAGTAAGAGCAAGACTTTTAGCCATTGTGGTGTATTGGTTCTCCTTTGGGCTGATGAGCTTGCTTATTTTCGTAAAAAAAATCGACCTTTGGTCTCCAAATCCTACTATATCCAGATTCGATATACTGTACCGAGGCCATTACTAAGGGGGCCTTTCAGAAAATTCAGATGGTTTCGGATGCTGCAGCGTGTAAGAGAATAGAAGACATTATGTCAATACTGCATTATGTATATACCACTAGTAGATGAAAATGCAAATAAATATCTAGGCAGCAGAATACTGCAAAGAGTGTAGGATGCTCAGTTAGGTTACTGGGTTGGAGAGAAATCCTAGTGAAACTTTGTTTTATCGAGGGCGTGAGGATGCTGTGAGAATTACAAGGCACTCTCAATTTGATTGAGAGATTCCGAACTTTTTGGAGGTTGGAATATCACTGCAAAAAGAGTTGATGAGCTGTCAACTTTAAAGCTTGGCTATAAGTGGAAACACGAGGTAACTCCAACTACATTACCAACGTGGGAAATCTCATTTGACCATGCCATTTGAGAAGTTGTTTCTCTAGAACTTTTAATGAGTTGGAAGGGGGACATGTGAGGAAGTCATTTTAGGTAACATTTTAGAGCTTGGATATCTATCTCTTAATCTAGGCGTGGTTCAGAAAACACTAATTGATGACTAGAGATTGAAGTGGAAAGAAAATATATATATATACAAACCCTTACCAGTGGTCGAGGTTTTCTGGATTATGAAGCCTGCAATAGTTGAGAACTGGCACTTAAACCAAGATGACAATTTGCAATGGAACAATTTGCTCTTTCTCCGACTATAAGAGAATTAGGAAGTCCTAATTAAAGGCCATTTTCCTGAAAATAGGGGATGGCCAAGTTAAAGTGCTCCAGAAGCAAAATACTTCTTGATCCCTGTGGGAAATTTATTTTGCATGTATATATTCTACGCAGCTGATAATTACACATAGCGAAAATATGTTGAAGAGAACACCTTACCTCTTGTCCACATTACTTTTCCTTTCTGCAATCAGCTGAGAGTAGTCATTATTGGCTTAAACATGATGAAGCAGCGGAACAAGTTCAGTAGGCCTTCTTTGAATATATTTGGCAAGTATATGCTTCTACTATATTTGACATATACTAACATATGACATTCTTTCATTCATTTTTCACCATAAAATGTAGCACCTATGGCACCTTTTTCTCCATCTCATTTATTCAAGACCCAACAACCCGACTTATATTATTGGCCTTTCTGAGTAGAATAAGGATCACTTAAGAAATGAAGGCCTTGAAAAGAGCAATTTGGACTAGCCACTTCGGGTAAGTTGGTTATGAAGGTTGCACGTGCTCTAGAAGGACGCATAACTTGTTAGCATTACAAGTCTAATTTTTTGCGGACAGCCACTTTGGGTAATCACATTTCAATTAGCAGGGCATAATCAGGGATTCTAAAGGTGCTGTTTGATTATTATCCTCAGCTTCAATTGGGCATTATGATTTGATAGAGGCAAAGTTGAAGATCCTCCTTTAAGGTTTACAGTCGTATGCCAATACTTTGAGCAACCATTTTTCCGTTGAAGGCTCTAGTCATCACATGGAGATATTTTTCTAGGCATTCAGCAATTACTGGGTTGACACCTTGCGAACTTCTAATGGCTTAGCTGATTCGCTTTGGCTTTCCAATGACACCTTGCTATAGAAACCATAACCTTGCTATGAAACCATAATCTTCATAGTCATATCTAGCTGTTTATCTTTTGCTGAATTTTGAATTTGCGTCTGCATTGAAGTTCCTTGAATTGAGTTGTTCTCCTTTAGAATCCCCTACTCATTATATTTCTTCTCATGTTATTCAAAAAAGAATTCTCAAGCTGGCTATACATCTTATGGAACAACACGATTCTCCATATTTAAATCAGAACACAACTAAATCATTGGGTAATCAACTGTGGAAATCCTTTACCAGTATCTGTAATTTTCAGTAATAAAACACATACACATATGACCAATTTATTTGAATCTTTAAATGGGTAAAGACTTTTATTTCATACCTGATTTTAATTAGAGAAGGCCTTAATTGGTGTATACAAGTCAAGTTGGTAGCCTTGTAAAGGTTGGGATAAGGAATGGCATTAACCACATCTAGTAGATGAAATTTAGTGACACAATTGCCTTAAATTCTGACATCCACAAGTTGACAGGATTGTTAGGATTCTAGACTAACTTGCCAAGGATAAAAAAATTGCATGTTTCATTGATCTCCACATATGTTGGGTTGAACCCGATTCTATCCTAAAATAACTAGCTACTTACGAGGCCTATTCCTCAACCTTATAACCTAATCATTTTTTAATATCTTAATGTAAGATTTTTTCACTCAGCCTCTCCTTCACATTTAGGTTTGTAGGCCTCATTGAGATCACACAACACAGGTAACCTAGGGAGCACACATGTCCATGTACACAACCTACTCTGGTAACATTATTAAGTTTTCGGTTTCATCCCAAAATAACTAGCCTCCTTAGGAGGCTTATTACTCAACCTTATGACTTTTTCACACTCAACACCACATACCAAATCTAAGACTTTGGGATCTGATCTAGGAGCATGTTAGATGCTAACATGAGGTTCAACAATTGAATAAGTACAAGAAACAGAAGTGCACTTGGCTGCAGTAGCTTGATATAGATAGGCAATTAATTAGATCAGGTTCAGCATCATTATGGTTCTCTTATGCTATTAAAAAACCAGTAACCCACTTTGAAGTTACAATTCCACTTTCTTATTTTCTTTTCCTTTTTATTTTTTTTCTGGTAGGGAGGGGGTTGGGTGGTTCGTTTCTATGTTGTTCTCATACTTTAGAAGTTGTTTTTTTTCTTGAATATGGTTGTGTATGTGAGCTGTATGAGATATTACTGTATAACTTCTCTGATTGGCTTCACATGACTGTTGCCCCTGAAACGCTTACAGCATAATAAGTTGTTAGGAATATGAAGTAGTGCATCGGAACTTCATTGGTGGATAACCTTAAGCTATCTTCCTTACCTGGTATAGTCATTCTTAATCTTGTAAAGATTGACACCCAATTCCTTCATGGTGGGTTATGAGTGTTGAGTCTTGAAATATCTCAATCGAACTACACATAGAAGCCCAAAACTTCACAGTTAGTTCTGAAGTAGTGTATTAAACTATCTCACTTTGTTGGTGCAGTGTTAAGACAACAATTGATAGATACAAGAAGGCATGTGCAGATACATCAAATTCTGGATCAGTTACAGAAGCCAATGCTCATGTAAGTTGTTCCATCTTAGAACTTTTTCTTATTCTACGATAGCAACAGTTTTTAAAGTTTTTAGCGAGTCATTTCGTCATTTTTAAGCTTCTAGTACCCCTTTCTCCCCATTGTTCGATCTCACAATAGGCAGACAATCTGAATGTACATCGAGCAAATATAAAACAGCAGGAAATCTCTTCACATTGTTAGTAATTCAGATGAAGAAATCGTAATGTTCACTCATATGAGATAGGGTTATTAGGTTGTTGACAGTTACGCTTTGGATGATTTCTCTTACTATATCCTGCCAAGTGGACGAAGATTTTCTCTAAAAAGCTTTTCCTCCTGCCATCAGAGGTTCACTTTGCGTTTAACGTATTAGCTTGATTTCTAAGTAGTAAAGGAAATGTAGCCTCCAAAGCACGGATACATCTACAGAAAACACATGAAATACAAAAACAAAAGGAGATATCTTAGAGCCATTCACTGTTGTTTGTTGACTTGAGTAAGATGTTAGTACTGCAATAGCGAGAAGGGAAGAATAATACTTGCACCATTTGGTTTGAGAGACAAGGATAGAAAAATAAGGTTTTCAAAGAACTTTTAAAGATTTGTCTAGTTTCTTTACTTTTGTCCTACTCAAGACAAACAGAGCCTTAGTATAGTTCTATAGTTTCTTTGGTTTTGGAAGCATCTTAAGGACAAAGAGAATCAAGCTGCAGCTCTTTTAAACTCGAAATAAAATTAACTAATCCAAAGGAGACGTGAATTGTATTGGTTTACATACCTTTCAATTCTTTCCTCACTAGTATTTTGACTACATTTAACACCAAGGCCTTGAGCGCTTCCATACCTCATCAACAAGGATACATTACGAATATTCATATTAAATTGTTTTCGGATAAAGGCACCCTAAAGAGAAATGTGGTAGAATCTTTCACACAATATTTTGAGACATGATGGTCTCAAGGCTATTGCACTTGAACTTTGGATTATTCCAAATATCTTCTCAAAATCCGGTTTCCATCTTTTTCTCCCTCTCCATTACTTTCTTCATAAGATAACTAATACATTTTTTAATTATTATATAATTCAATTTAAAATGAATTCCAATTGTCTCCTAAACGGCCATGTGGATGTAATGGAGTCCACTTGACAATCTGGATGTTATTTTTTATTTTTTATTTATTTTCTCTTACTCCTAAATTTCCCTTTAATATAGATTTCGAGAATGTTTTCCTTGTCACACCATATAGACTTGTCAAGCCTATTTGAGAATAAATTATTTTTTTCAATTTTTTCATGGCAAAACTCTACTGATATGAAATTACATCCGATCAGTTGAACAGGTCCTGCTGTAGTTGCTAGTTTAAGACTAAATTATGGGAAGATATTTGTTATTAAGTCTTTTATAACAATTGAAGGTTCTGCTATTACATCTGTTCACAAACAAAATTCCATTAGATATCGAAAGATATGAACATTTCCTTTGGATGGAAAGGTATTCTCTCTGGATAAGGAGACATTAGATCTTTCGAATGTCATGAATCTGGTCAGAGATTTTGTATCAAGTCAGTCATTCAGGGTGTTTCTTAATCTTAAAGAGGCATGTCTGAACTGAACTGAGTTAAGGGATCCCTCTGAACAACTCTTCGAGGGATTCATCTAAATAGCTGTTTGTGCATGTCTATTATGTTTCCATAGTCAGGTATGAAGAAATACTTTTTGGTTGAACAACTGGTAGTCGTTTTTGCTCGTTTAGTTAGGGTCCAAGGTAACTTTTTCTGCTAGCCAATCATTTTCTATAACATCAGATGAGTGAAAGCAGTAAGTTGTCCTAAAAAAATTGCAGTTTAGTATTTATTGGGTTAAAGGAATTGACTTATAGAGAAGTTCTACGTACAGACTACATAACCCGTTTGTACCATATGAGTGCAGTACTACCAGCAAGAAGCAACAAAACTGCGCCAGCAAATCAATATTCTACAGAATGCAAACAGGTAAATCTTACGGCATTTCATTTTACTTGTTACTGCTAGGAGATAAAAGCTCAACATAATATTTTCAGGAACTTAATGGGCGAGGGCCTTAGCTCAATGGGTGCAAAGGAACTCAAGCAGTTAGAGAATAGACTGGAGAAAGGCATCAGCAGAATCAGATCGAAGAAGGTCTCGAAACATCTCTAGTGATTGATTCTCTATCGTTTATATTGATTGATCCTGTGTTTTAATATTTTCTGCTGGAATTCTATCAGAACGAGTTGCTGTTTGCTGAAATCGAGTACATGCAGAAGAGGGTAACTATGCAATCCATCTTCTCCTCATAAACAGTTTATTTCATTATATTTTCATCAGTACTGGTCAAATTTGACATTTTAGCTGTAACTGGCCCATAGATCATTGCTAGAATCTCCTATATCTTCATGCCTTTACAGGCTGATGCATTTCCTGTTTATTTACTCTTCTTCTCTTAAAGCTGGGCAACTGAAGTTTAACTGACGATGTTCTCTCCCTCTAAACCAAACCATGCAGGAAATTGATTTGCAGAACGACAACATGTATCTCCGGGCCAAGGTTTCTTTCTTCCTATTTTATACCTTAGATATACAGGATCCTACACTCGTATTTGTGTTTATAAATCTTGCTTGCAATAGGCGTGTTGTATATACAGGATCCTACAATCGTATTTGGGTTTATAAATCTTGCTTGCAATAGGCGTGTTGTAAAGGTTTTTATTAGATGATATTAATGCGAAGGAAATAATCTTTTGGCTTGGCAGATTGCTGACAACGAGAGAGCCCAACAGCAGCATATGAACCTTTTGACCGGCCCAGAGTACGAGGTCATGCCTCCTCAGCAATTCGATTCCAGGAACTTCTTACAAGTAAATCTTTTGGAACCCAGTCACCACTACTCTCGCCAGGAACAAACAGCTCTCCAACTAGGGTGAGTTCTCCCTTTCTTAATTCACTGGATGTACAAGCAAGAATAAAAAAGATCAGACATGAGACTACGCCAAAGCACCCAAAAGGGATTTTTCTTCCTAGTATCTATTCATTTGGTTGCTTTCCTGCTCAGGTGAAGATCGTGGAGGATATATGTTGGTCTCAGGGATCATTGCAGTTCTGGTTTATGATGAGAAAGCGATGAAGGTTTGCATTCTCTATGCGGAATTAGGGACGCTGTTTAACAATGCTGTCTTAGAGGACAAACTGATTTCCTCGTAGACTGTAGTCTGTATGTTATGCTCTATATATATTGGTACTACTATACCTCTACAAAATTCAATCATCTGAATGATATCTCCTCACTGACGTCCCCTGCAGAGGATTGATAGAAAACCGAATATAAGTTTCTATTGCTTCACACCCTTGAATATTAGTTGATTTGTTAACAACCATTCTGTCTTTGTGAAGTTGGGTCCATCCCAAAATGACTAGCCAACTTAGGAAGTTTCTTTTCTGACTAATAAACTCAAGATCTTTATATTCACTAATCTATGTGGGACTATTCCTTAACCATTGTGATCCTCTACATGAATATATCTCTTTTATGATATCTTATGATTTGGTAGCAAAATGACATCAATCGCAAACCTGAGATAAAAAAATCTATATTACATTCAAACCCTTTGAACCAACGTTGCCTGAGATTAGGTTCCGACCATGGAACGCGCAAGAGTTCGAAGATGACGATGATCAATTGGCTCTCTCCCCCAAATACGCATAAAAAAGAAAAGCTTAGATGGTAGCTTTTTTATGCATTAGAAAATCTTGTTTAACCTTCTACCAAAGCCTATTATCTCTCTTGCTTGCTTCGACCTCCCACTGTTTTTTGCTGCTTTGAATTACCAAGTACACACTCTTCTCATTTCACATGTTTTTCCTTTCATGCTTTCTTTAAATTTGCATTAACCTTGGTCTCATTTCCTTATCTTTAACGATGCAAAAGAGTAAACTAGGTTAATAGCTATTTGATTGTAGCATTAAGCAAGCTTCATATGGAGGATGAAAATTGGTCCTTCAGGCAGAAGAGTCTACCAAAAATTGAACAAAAATAATGTAGTCGAAGCTCTTCGTCAGTTTTCTCGAAGGTGATAGAACCACACATTGTGCCATCGTGCCCTTACTGCCTTCTCTACCACTGCTGTTGCCTCCTCGACCCAACGAAATAATGGGCCCGGATGAAATGTTTAGGCCCATTATGAAGCTGGCAAGATGGGCGCACGTTACAAGCCAACAGATCAACCGTTTCATAGAAAGTTAATAATATAGTTGCTTTGGCAGTCAGAGAAAGTGAATTCTCTATTCAAGCATACAACCAATTCATTTTATGAGAGAAAAACAAGAAAACTTTTAATGTTAAATAGGGGCAAGAGTGCTAATTTACTTCAATAAACCACGTTATTTGTACTTTTACCCATTTTAAATTCGACGGGAAAGCTAATTTCTGTAAGGGATCTCCTGTACCTGTGACCAGGATGAAGCAGTACTCCAAGAGATCCGAACTCCATTAATTTCACCGCAATATGCTTTACCTGTTTGTGCTCTCGCAGGGCCTATATGTTCAAGTACATGGAGCTCTTATTCTTATTACGAAAAGACTCAACTTGGAGACATGAATACTTGAATCTCATCAAGAGTACAGTATTCTATCGAGTTTATTATAACCTTGGACATATCATCTCTTATTTGGACTAGAATGAAAAATTTTATATGGAGCTACGGCTCTCCATATCCAAGCTAATGTCTACTGTGTAAGCGTCGTTTGAAGATTGAGCACGGTAAGATCATTGAGCAAAGATTACGTCCACTCCTGTTGAGTGGAAAGGATCCCAGAAGATGTATTGATCTCTGTTCTGACAAGGAGTTTGAAGTGGCAAGCATGTGATCTGACCGTTGTTAAGCCCCACTCTGCAACACCCTATGTTGGAGTTGATAAAGCCTGCATAAGGTTTCGTTTTGATAAGAGGGAGAGAGAAAAAGCAGAGTTTCAGCAGAAACGAAGAAACATATAGCAGAAAGCGCCTGACGATATCTTCCAAGATCGCGTACCCATTTATGAAAGTAAAATTTGGCACTATGCAGATGGCTGTTGAAGTTGATCAACCAATGAACGAAGCTTGTTGTTGAAGACCTGGATCTCACTGTTAATTTTGGGGATGAACCCACCATTCATGACTTTGTTTTCGGCCTGCAACCCACTTGTCCTACTCCTATCACTGCCACCTTCCTTGCTCTGTAATTATATAGAGTCTATAAACAGAATCAGAGAAGATGCAGAGAGTTAATTTAGTGGTGCATAAACATTTTAACTGTGTAGTGATCTAGAGATTAATCAAAGTTTAAAAAAAGTAAGCGACAGAGAAGATGATGACTGACCCTCAATTGTCAAGAACATTGTCGGATTAGAACGCCTGCGTACTGTTCTGGAGTGTACCAGCAGTCGGTTGAGTAATAGGCAAGCATGAAGTAGTTGTTGAGGTAGTTCTTATTACCTTGGGGATGAAAGTGAAAGCATCTTCCTCAATCCAATGCCACTTGGGAGCAAGAAGGCTTATGACCTTCTTGTATAAGGATAGGGTACCCTTTCCTTGAGATGGATTTTTCTAGATCATAGACTTGGCCAATTATTTAGTCAACAGGCTCCCATAGCCCTCATCAGTGGGGTTGGTTCACATTGGACCATGTGTTTTTGTAACCATGTTGCCCAACTTGTTATACAAAGTCAAAACTTTTTTTTCTTTTTTCCTTAGCGGTTTTAAACTTTAAATCCACTCCATCTTTGTGGATGTACAAAAGTGCCCAGTTTGCAAAGGCAGTCGATTTAATTAAATGTCCAATGCAGAAAGGTTGCAGCCTTCGTTCCCTCTGACCTGGTATTCGCCAATCTCGTTGGGGAAGGAGAAGTTTACTGCCGCAACTTGCTTAAGAAGAGACGATTTTAGAGAAGGGAGAAACTCCCTTTCCTGCATCCCAAGATTCTCTTCCTGAACAACTCTTTCGTACAAATCAAAAATGTCTTTGTTTGCTGTGAATTTGGCAATGACTTCAGAAGCGAGAGTGGTGGGTGCGATTGAGGACAAACAGCAAGTACAGAAGGGTGAACTAGTGCCAATTTAGTCGACCTTCACCTCTGGTCCAAACTCTATATCTAGTGAGGGGATAAAATCACTGTCTTCAAAGTGTTCCACTTCCTTCCCAAACAGGAAACTCATCCAAAAGCTACTCATATCGACGACCACGCGCACTGGGGTTTCAGTCTATGAATGAAAGCTTCGACGAGCAAAGGGACAGATAGAGAATGTTCATAGGAGAGGACACATTTGTGGACTTGAGGCAAGCGTATCTTCTTTAATCTGCAGTTGAGGCCAAAGGAGCTTACGTTCAGCATATGGTTTTCTCCTGCACGCCTCAAGCCGCCGTCTGATCTGGTCCAGTTCTGATTTTGAGCTTTTTTATTGGCATCTTTTACACATATGCTGAACGTAAGCTCCTTTGGCCCTTAATTACACTTAACTACACTTAATTATCAACTGAGTCGCATTAAGTACCACCCGTCTGCCCCTTAACTGCACCTAAGTCTTGCATGACTGTCTTACCACACTTTTCATTTATATGCCACCACTCTGTAAAGTGTAAGTAATCCATGTTGAACGTAATTAAATACATCTAAATGCTGTTTCGTTGCACTTTTAAGCAGCTTTGTGCTGCTCACAATATGCCATAGCTACACATATGCAACTAAATAGTGTGTGCCCTTGAAATCGAGAGGGATCCCTTGGAGCACTTAACCTGAGAAATTCGTGGACCCGTGCATTCACTTGGGTAGACATGAATGAGACGGGGACCATTCACAACCTACTCAGCCATTGGCTAGATCCATTAATTTCCTAGACCAAGCGATTCAAAAGATTCCATCGTTCTCAAAAGACCCTTTCCTTGGTGAACTCAAAATGTCCATATATTGATGGATGTTCGCAGATACCTTTCTCCGGTCTTCGAGATTAGTAAACTCAGCTTAGGTCTTAAAACTAAATATTGAAGACAGAGACAGATTAGCTGAGTTCAGTGACTGGGCGATATGGTTGTCTTCGTGTGGGGAATAACAATAATTCTTAGGTTGAGATGATAGCGATATAGTTATTGGCCTCAATTGATCGTACTGGCTCGCCCTCTTGAGAGGGGCCGCCATTTCTTGACGGAACTCTAAAAGGAAGCGATTCTCTTTTGCATTCTCACGTTCTTTGCTTCTCAGACAATGGTATAACATGTATGGTTTCACACTTTAGAGACAAAGATTAACTCAAATATGCCCGGATCAATCTATAGAGTATTGATTGATGAAAAAGAGACCCAGTTCTGAAAGGGATTTAACTTTTTAAGGGAAGTTCCTTTACCGCAGAGCTGGTCGGAGAGAGAATTCCGGTTCCTGGACCATGCCGTCCAGAGATCCCATCTTGGGGGGAAACATTCACCAAATCCGAACAAGAACTTATCCAATGGAGGAAGCTCACGTGTGGAAAGCATCTTTTGATTCTTTTCCTCCGGCCTCCCTTTATTTTTTTACCTTTTGGACTCTTCAATTGCTTCCTTATAAAAGCGACGTCGCACCTTCAAATCTTCTAGGTGTCTTGACCTTACCCTAATGGAGAAGATGACTGCAACTCATCATCTCTTCTTCTTCTTCCTCTGTTTCCCTCTTCTCGCGACAGTAGCATCTTCTCGACATCCCCAGGTTTCTTTTTAAATTTTTTTTTTTTTATCGGCCAGCATTCTCCCTTCTTTCACGACAATTACGCAAGTTGCAAAAGTGGACATGCTTTGAATCTCTCTTTCGTGCAGGTCTACATTGTATACTTGGGAGATCACCAGCGCCAAGGGGAGAAAACTGTGCTGGACATTCAACATGAGCATCACTCCTTTTTACTTTCGGTCAAAAACAGGTAATGCGGACTACTCTTCCTCGGGATTTTCTCCTAAATTAGAACACTGTTAGTTCTGATTTGTAACCTTATTTTTATTATTGTTTCGTCCTCTGTAGTGAAGAAGAAGCTCGAGGGTCTCTTCTCTACAGTTACAAGCATAGCATCAATGGCTTCGCTGCCCTTCTTACACAGGAAGAGGCCTCCAAGTTGTCAGGTACGCGAGCGTCTTCTGTCTTCCTTTTTTCTTTATTGGATATCGCAATGGCTCGAGTCCTTTCTTTATTTTGAAATTTCCTATTCACTTTTTCTTCCTCGGCTTAAGAACAGAAATGGAAGAGGTGATTTCAGCTTTTCCAAGCCACCCCAACAAGTGGTCTCTGCAAACCACTAGGTCTTGGGAGTTTGTCGATTTGACAGAAAGCCTCCAACCGCGGAGAAGGAATGATTTTTTACGAAGGACCAAACAGGGAAAGAACATTGTTGTGGGGCTGCTAGATTCTGGTATCGATCGTCTTTCCTTTCGAGTTCATTGGTTTGGCTTTCTTTCCGTATTCATACAGCGAGAAGCCTTGTAAGAGCATTATTGAAAGGCAATTGCACTTCAGGTATATGGCCCGAATCAAAAAGTTTTAGCGATGAAGGCATGGGACCGGTACCCAAATCATGGAGAGGAATCTGCCAAGAGGGAGACTCCTTCAATACCTCTCACTGCAACAGGTGCGTATAAATTAATTAATTAACATCCCTTGTGTTTCCACATATGATTTCTCCTATCTTCTTCAGATCAGAAAAGATTTTTTTTGTTTTTTTTTTTAAACTTCTTCTGGGTCCCTTGCGTGATATGGAGCCATTGTCGTCACTTCTCACAAGGAAACTTAGCTAATTATCTTTAAACTAATCACCATTTGATTTGATTTGATTTTGTTTCCATACGAGGGTCTTAACTCCACTAGCAAGAACTGGCCAATAATAGATTCCCCAAAAGTACTGGATGGTAACCTTACATTGTCATTGACGTTGTTCTAGTCTTTAGATATCCTCACCTTCATTAGCAGTGGGAAATCAGAGAACCATTTTCAGATCTTTGTGATTTACTCATATTAAGGCCATGCTTTTCCTGGAGTACCTGACAGGGCCGAAACTTTTGCCCGTGATCAACTTTGGCTCTTTCACTTCAAAGTCGGATTGATTGGACCCACAGAAATTTTATGGTTTTTGTCACTAGCTCCACTGATCACCATAGATCCAGGTTCTACAGCTCTGGCCTTTTCGTTTCTCTTAACGCCTTCCTGAAGCTCTCGGTGCTTTAGAAATCTTTTAGCTATAGCTTTGGGTCAAGAACTCGTTAGGAAGTCCTAACAAAGAAAAAATAAATAAATCAGAAGACCTCAGAAGAAAATGGGTTGTATGGTTTTTGTCGAGTTCGACGCAACCGAAGAGGGTGACTCCCTGTCTTGCCTGCTTGGATTTTTGTCTGTTTATGAAGACAAGATAGACAATTCGAGGGGAGGACGTGTAACCTTGAGCACGCAGAGTCGCCAATCGTGTCGTAATCTCAGGGCTATTGTTATAAGTGAGCCTGTGTTTGAGACGGAAGAAAGGCCGTCCATTCAAGTGGAATATCAATAAACCTTGATAAGCTAATTGTACCGGTACAACAAATTCTTGCTCAGGAAGCTCATCGGAGCGCGGTACTACCTTAAGGCTTATGAGGCGAACTATGGACATCTCAACACAACTAACGAGTACCGGTCGCCTCGGGACCATGACGGCCATGGCACCCACACTTCCTCCACCGTTGGAGGGCGACGAGTTCATGGAGTCTCTGCTCTCGGTGGCTTTGCCAAAGGCATAGCCACTGGGGGAGCACCCCTCGTCCGCCTCGCTATGTACAAAGTGTGCTGGCCCCTTCCGGGAGGCGATCCTGCCTTGGAGAACACGTGCCTGGAGGCGGACATGCTAGCTGCCATTGACGACGCACTGGGAGATGGTGTGGATATTCTAAGCATTTCCATTGGCACCACTGGGACCCCGCCAAAGTACACGGGCGACGGGATTGCACTCGGGGCGTTGCATGCCGCTAAGAAAAACGTCGTGGTGGTGTGCAGTGCCGGCAACTCCGGCCCCGCCCCGGCAACAGTATCCAATCTGGCCCCTTGGATCATCACAGTTGGAGCCAGTAGTATTGACCGCCTTTTCCCATCCCCAGTCTTGCTCGGCAACGGTGTTGAAGTTAAGGTAAATCTTAAAATTCCTTCCTTCTAGCCAAGCTCAGCATAACTCGTTCAGTTGTTTCTTATTGAGCTCTGACTATTTACGCTTCGTGTTTCATTCTTATGTCGAATCCATGCAGGGACAAACGGTGACTCCATACAAACTGAAGGACAAGATGTACCCACTCGTTTTTGCAGCAGACGTGGTTGTCCCTGGGACACCCAACAACATTACGGCCGGGTAAATCCCGCCTACACTTTAACTACAACTTGTCTTCGAGAGATGACTATATTTTAACCGATTAGTTAATGCTAAAAGTGATTTGCTGAACAGACAGTGTCTTCCTGGTTCTCTTGATCCCAAAAAGGTGAAAGGGAAAATCGTCTTCTGCTTGAGAGGGAATGGCGCGAGAGTGGGTAAGGGCATGGAGGTGAAGAGAGCCGGTGGCGCTGCTTTTATCCTGGGCAATCTTCCGGGCAATGGAGCTGAGATATCCGTCGACGCCAATGTCCTTCCTGGAACTTCGGTTACATCGGACGACGCAGAGGCGATTCTCAAGTACATCAACTCTACCAGAAACCCCATGGCAAAGGTCATCCCAGCCAAAACTATATTAGACGTGAAGCCAGCACCATTCATGGCGGCCTTCTCATCAACTGGCCCAAATCTTCTCGAGCCCAACATTCTCAAGGTTCGTCGCCACAATCCCTTCATTCATCTACAACACTGCCGTATTATGTATTAACTGAGGGCTTAACAATTGATGGAGAGTAGAGAGAGATTGAATTAAGGGTGGGTTATTGTTATTGGCAGCCTGATATTACGGCTCCTGGGTTGAACATACTGGCCGCATGGAGCGAGGTTTCCCCCCCAACGAAGCTCGTAGGCGATCAACGAAGAGTGAAGTATAACATCATATCTGGCACTTCTATGTCGTGTCCACACGTTGGAGCAGCAGCCGCCCTTCTCAAGGCCATCCATCCAGAATGGAGTGCTGCGGCAATCAGATCCTCGCTAATGACCACAGGTAATTATGTAGTTTGCTAATGAGAGGTAAATTATTTAGAACCTCGGAAGATTTAGTAAATACAGATTAAAAATGAACATTAATTTCGTCACTAGCAGGCACTTTTTAAATCATTTCACCCCTTTTAGTTCAATCTCGATTAAACTAAAGTCTAAATTAGATTTAATTTAGACCCGGTAGTTTTCTTATGATTCTCCCTGGTATTTTGCTGAAGTCTAGCTGCTGTCTTATTTCGACAGCCACTGTAAGAAACAACATCGGAAATCCTTTGACAGACGCGTCGGGAAAGCTAGCCGGACCCTTCAACTACGGTTCCGGCCACTTCCTGCCAGAGCACGCGGCAGATCCAGGCCTAGTCTACGACGCCTCCTATAGAGACTACGTTCTCTTCCTTTGCAGCAGTGGCGTCCAAGTCGACCCTTCCTTCAAGTGCCCATCGGAGCCGCCCTCCCCAAGCAATCTCAACTACCCCTCTGTCGCAATCTCCAACATTAACGGAACCACGAGGATCAAGAGGACGGTCACCAACGTCGGGAATCCTAAGAGCGTGTATTTCGTAGAGATTGAACCTCCACGAGGCGTATCGGTGGAAATCCACCCAAAGAGGCTTCTCTTCAGCCACGTTGGGCAGCAGAAGAGCTTCTACTTGTCGTTCAAGGCAGAAGAAAGGGCGATGCTTAAGAAGGGCGAGTACGCATTCGGATGGTATACGTGGACAGATGGGTTCCACGTAGTTAGAAGCCCCATGGCAGTATCTATAGCGTGACCACTTCTCATCACTTCATCGTCCCTCTTCTGATAGCGATGCCTCAGCTGGAGAAACGAATTAAGGAAAGAGATAACAAGAAGTTAAAGCAGCATTTGATAGAAACCTCGCGTAAATTGATCATCGAGACAAGAAGAAATAAGTTAGCTTAATTCACAGCACCAGTCTATAAAGCTTGCAGGTCAATTTGTTAGCTTAAACTATGTGTACGCAGCTGCTCGAATGAGAAAAACGGTACAAACAAAAACCCCACCTTTTAAGTTTACATCAACGAGAAACGAATTGGATGGACAAAAAAGTAATACGACAGTTTTTGTTTTTTTTTTTTTTTTTTTTTTTCCGTTTTTAGCGTGTGTTTGAGCGGTTCCGAAGAGGCAGAATATCATCTACACTCCACAGACCACAACAGGAGCCACGAAAATGAGTTGGGTTGTAGACTAGCCATGTGCATTTGGGAACAACTGCCTTTCCACAGAATGCAGCTATTTGAGGCTCATAGACGACCACTTCCGCTTTCTTTGTGAAGCGGAGCAGACTTACTAATATATCTCTGGTCGTTTTCCTCTATAAAGTCCCAGACGTAGACGTAGCTTTCCACGTATAGCTTCGACCCGATATCAGCTGACCCTCTTCGGCGTTTGATCGCAACAGAGCCTCACCCAAGCCTTTGGTCGTTTGTGCCACACGGAAACATGTGGCGGCGACGTTGCATCAAAGTTGAATAATATGAGAAGCCAGCGTTGGTCCCCCACACGCGTCCCTATCACATTGGTTTGTTCTACTTGGCGCCGAGCTGTGGATGAGCTTTTGTGGCCTCGGGAAAGGGTCCAAAATTTATGTGGAGACGGTTGCGCCGAGCCCCAAGCTGCTTTACTCTCACGCTCAATCAACGAACGAATCAATCATTGGTCAAAACCCAAACGCCGCGGACAACCCTCGGCTTCGCTTCGCAATGAGCTAATAATAACTCCAACACCCTCGCCGATGAGCTACGTTTTTTGGTTTTCATCCACAGGGAAAAGTGCTTTTGCGAAGATCTTATTGATTCCAGAATCATTTAGCCTTTTAAAAGCTCTTTTCTCCCTTCTTAATGCAATAAATGGCAAAAAAATATTATCTAATTTAGAGCATCAACTTCCTAAACCAATGCCTAATTTGAAAGTTAGCCAGTAACGACTTCCGTCGTGGCGTAAGACCCACAGTTCCCGTTTTGTTTACATGTGTGACAATTAATGGTAATATGGTCCAACCAATACGCGATGGTGTTCTTTTGTAACTTTTTAAAGACTTTAGGCGTGGCCCAGATTCAAATTCGCTCGGTGAGTCGGCAAGAATCGAAAACCAGATATATGGTACCGAAAATCGGGTCCAGCATATTCACCGGCACTCACACCCGAAACAATTTGACGTGGAACCGATACCAGATCCGGTGCTCAGAAATCGGGTCCCACTCCCTAAAAAAGCTAGTGCTGAACCGGAAATTGGGTCCAAAGTTAGAAATCGGATCTTGCACGTGCGACTGTTCTCACGTGCACGTGGTCGAGGCAGAGCCTGAACCGGAAAGCCAGACCAAAGGTCAGAATCTTGGTCCAGAATTGAGTCCCACACGTGCGACTTACTCGTGCCATGTTCGTATTTAAACACCATATCGAATCCCTCAATCGAATCTGCGGTCAGGAAAATGAATCTGGACCCAATTGCTCCTTGCGCATGCGAGCCTCCGTGACTCGTCTTCCAAGCGTAGAGGGCTGGAAGGCTGAGCCACGATGGCAAGGTGAAGGCAAAGGATAAAAATAAAGGATATCGATAAAAAATTAACAACCACTTTTAGATACTCCAAGTAGGCCCCCCTCCAACATGAGAAAAAAAATGGCTTGGAAAAGAAATCGAAACAAAAAAAGGAAGCAAGAGAGCTAATGTATGAAGTTTGTGAAAAGCAAGATACTGTTTCCGGAGATTGAAATGGCACTGGCATATTGAATATTCCTTCTTCTAGAACATCACCTTCTAGATCATTAAACGTCAAGTTTAGGTCTTGAAGTAAAACTAATATTCCAAAGGAATCTAGAATACCACCAAATAAGTTGTTCCTTAACAAATCCAAAACAAATCCAACACGCCAATGCTTGAGAGATTTCTGAAAAAAAATAATAATAATAATATTCTATAGGTTGTTTTTTAGCACTCTAAGAAATCAAATTGTGTCCAAGATAAATGGTACTACTAGAGGTGGAGCGACGAGTATCAGGACAACCAGCTCAGTCAGCAAACTGGAAGCACCATGAGTAGCAAATGGGCGAAAGGTAAGGCCAAAATGAATGGTGCCTTTGACATAGCGAATAATACACTTCACAGCAAGAAAATGTTCTTCAATGGGAGCATGTAAGAATTAGCTAACTGAGTTGACCGCATAGGCTATGTTAAAGCGAGTGATGGTCAAGTATTGATGGGCGCCAAAGAGAGATCTCTAAAGAGTGGGATCCGAAAATGGAGAGCCATCAGCGGATAGATGCTAGGAAATGACCATAGGCGTAAGAACCAGTTTGCTATCAATTAGTTGAGCTCGAGTAAGAATATCTCGTACATATTTGAGCTGACTGATAAATAATCTATCTATAGTTGACGAAGCTTCAAGGTCAAGAAAGTAGATAAGCAAACCCAAATCTTTAGTGGCAAATCTAGAATTAAGCTCACGAGTGAACCTGGTGATAAGATCTGAGTTGTTGCCACTAATAATGATGGCATTGGCATAAAGGAGCATATATATAGTGTCTGAGTACTTATGAAAGACAAATAGAGAAGTGTCAGCACGATTGCAGGAGAATCCAAGTTGAGTGATAAAGGAGCTGAAGCGCTGGAAGCAAGCATGAAGAACTTGCTTGAGACCATAAAGAGTTTTCTTCAATTGACAAACGTGATGAGGAAAACGAGGGTCAATGTATCCATGAGGTTGTTCCATATAAACATTTTTAGTGAGAGTACCGTTCATGAACGCATTCTTAATATCAAGTTGGTGAAGAGGTCATTTGTTGGTCAGAGCAATAGAAAGCAAAACTTGGATAGTAGTAATTTTTGCCACAAGACTAAATGTGTCAGTGTAGTAAAGACCAGGGACCTAAGTATAGACCTTGGCAATGAGGCATGCTTTGAGACGATCAATGGATCCATTAGGCAGATATTTGGTATGAAACACACCCATTTGGAGCCCACAATATTGGGGTTGGCAGGTCTAGGGACTAAAATCCAGGTCCGATTATTTTGTAAAGTTTGAACTTCTTCATCTATGGCAACAAGCCAAACATGATACTAAGCAGCAAATTTGAACACTTTAGGCGCAATAGAGACAAGGAGGGCGGAGAGAATTCCAGAGCAGCCCACGATACCGAGATTGGTCAGATCCGTGGTTTGAAAATACAAGTTTTGCCTCGTGCAAGCATATGGTGAGAACCCAACAGTAGTGTAGAGACTAGAGCAGGAGCAAGAGTAGGATGAATGATTGTTATTTCGGTAGGTTATGGACTAGAAATCTAGTGTGGTGAGGAGGGGCCTGCAAAAGAATCAGTTGCCTACATGGACTCATCGATCAGATCAATACAAATAGAACATGGGTTAAATCCGGATTGAGTAATGTGCGTCGAATGGTGTGAGGTTTAAATAGAGATTTTTGTTCGGATAAGACCGGGTTCCAAAAAGTTGGAAAAATAGAGAAAGGAAGGGGGTTGAGTTTGAGATGATTGTATGAAATGAAAGTTGTTTTCATCAAATTGAGCATGGCATGTGATGTAGATCCGAGAGGTGATTGGATCAAGATAGCGAAACCCTTTATAAGAGGGACTATCACCCAAAAAAATGCAAGGAATACTACGAGATGAAAATTTGTTAGACATATAATTACATAAGCAAGGATAAACACGACAACCAAATGGATTAAAATTTTCATAATTTTGAAAGGAACTATATATAAGTTCAAACGGTGATTTACCTTCAAGAGGTGATGTTGGTAAACAGTTGATGATGTAAGCTACAATGCTGAAGGCTTCAACCCAGAAGCAAGGAGAGAGATGAGAATGAAAACTGCTAGACCAATTTCAGTTACACGATGATGTTTGCATTCTACTTGTCCATTTTGGGAAGAAGTATATGGGAAAGAAAGTTGATGATGGATTCCAGAGGTATGAAGATGAGTCTAGATGCAAGTACTAGTAAACTCGCCTCCGCCATTACTTTGAAATTTTTTAATATGTGTTAAATATTGATTTTCAACAAATTTTAAAAATTGGGTAAAAATATCACAAAAATCATATTTGAATTTAAAAAAATAAAATCAGGTGAAACGGAAAAAATTATAAATATAGATAACATAATATGCATATCCTAAATGGGATTTGACAGGTGAAGGGCCCCATATGTCACAGTGAATAAGACCGAACACAAGAGATGATATATGTTCATGATGTGGATAAGGCATACGATGATTTTTCTCTAATTAACATGAACTACTTAAAGATAGTGAAGGAAATTAAGAGGTAAGATAGAGATGTCCTTGTTTAGGTCAAGAAGAAATAACATAATGATTTACATGTCCAAGGTGGGCATGCCATAAATCATAGAAAGCATGTAAAAATTTAATTTTAAGGACAGAAAGAAGGGTAGGGTTGCCACGCTCTAGCACATACAAGCATCCTTCTCTCTTACCGATTGCCACCACCATTCCTGTGAAACGATTCTGAATTGTGAAAAGATTGTTAGTAAATGTAAAGGCTAAAGTAAAATCATACATTAATTTACTGATAGAGAGAAGATTTTTGGTGAGATGTGGAACTACTAAAACATCTAACAACTGAATATTTGGGATATGAGAGAGAATACCAGTATGTGAAATAGGTAAGGAGGCATAATTCCTCATAATTATAGAGTCCTTACCCATGTACGGAGTAGACTGATCCAAGTCGGATTAGTTAATGGACATATGAGCAGAAGCCCTAGAGTCTAAGAATCAGTCAGAAGGAGCAGATCCAGTGAGAGTGCACGATCCAGTGAAAGCCTCAACAATATGGGCATGAGACTCACTGGACTTGCTACAAGCATAATGTTGGTTGCATCGATCAGTATAGTGATCATCAAGACGACATATCTGAAAATTAGAAGGACGGTGCCCTTGTCCAGAATGTGTGTGGCCCCGGTTAACATAATGAAGGCCAGAACCATTGGTTTGGCCATGGGTTCGACCAGAGCTATGGTGGGTCAACCGGTCCGATCCAAGGGATGCGGTAGTGAAAGTAGCAGCGGGAGAGACAAAACTCTCTAAAGATTTTTGAAAGAGCTCCAAGCTCTCGGCTCTGGAGACGAGGTCAGAGAAACGGGTGAGAGGCATGAGGTCCATTTATGTGACTGAGAAGGTGAAAAATTCGGCGCTGAGTCCATGGAGAAACTAGTGGAGTTTTTTTATGTTGTCGACAGATCTGTCGAACGCGTGAAGCTGATCATAGAGACCCTTGAAAACGCGGGTATAAGCAACAACGAATTGATTTCTATGCTTTAGCTGTTGGAGATTGTCTTTGAGACGAATTTCTCGAGCCTTCTACTGATGACCGAAGGTATTTTCCAACTCGAGCCAGACCTTGCTTGCAGTGGATAGGCCGACAGATCGGCTAGTGCCTCATCAGTGAGGGAGGAAAGGAGGAGGTTGAGAAGGGTTGATTGATTGTTCTCCAAGCCAAATATTCAGTAGTATGGGTGGTAGGATTCGTGGCGGCAAACTGAGGTGGTGACATGAGGGTGCCATCCACATAGTTGAGGAGATTTTGAGTTTCCAAAAGAGGAAGAAGTTAGCTTTTCCACAGGAGATAGGTTGTGGAAAATAGTTTAATGGTAATCATAGAGTATGAAAATGGAAAAGATGAGAAAAGGATTCTGCATCCACTTTTTTTAAATCTCTGTGAACCGAGTTGGACACAGGATTCAACCACAAATCGACCCGGGTTGGCTAACTCCGGCGCCGCTTGGGCTAAATTTTTTTTTTTTTTGTCAAAAATAGAGTCTAGTTGTCCCTCAAGAAGAAAAAAATTTTAGATTGTTGCTTATAACAACATGATGTTGGCCTGGCATTTATCGGGCCTTCGGGTCGGGTCGGTGAATCGAGCCAATGCAGGTTGCGATAGTGGTGCATGTGCCGATGCCGGGAGATAGTGATATCGGTGCAGTTCCTGTTGGTGATTGAGGGGTTGGTGGTGTCAAGCTATACTAGCCTGTGCCTAGAGGAGGAAGACCTGTCGAGGCAGAAAGGATACGTCAGTGTTTTCTCAGGGTAGGAAGCGACGGCGAGGGAAATGGTGGAATGTCAGGGGCCATCGTGTTGGGACGAAATCAAAGTGGCGGTGACTATGCCGATGCATAGAGGTGGGTTGCAGCGAAGCAGAGTTACGATGCACGAAGAGGAGATCGACGGAAAGCTTCTCACATGAAAAAATGGCTATCAGATAAATATGAGATCGATGGCGTCTGATACCATGTAAGTTTTTAATTAAAAAGTCTTTTTTCACCACGATTATAACTTAAGATTACAAAGGTAAATGATAACAAGAGAACTCTATTTCTAGCTCGGTGATCCGTCGGTTCCGGTAGATGGAAGCCTGGTCCATAGGCTTCCGTTTCAATGTCGTTCATAAAAACATCGATAAATTTATCATCTTCCATCATCCAAAGGAATTGAACAGTAATGAGGATTTTGTACATCTTGATAAGTTTTGTTACAACTTGCAAGCATTGGAACCCACTGAAAATTAAATAAGAAAGAAAGTTTGGATAGTGATAAAGATCTTTCAGATTTTAAATTTCATCAGTTGTTGTTGAAGCCAAGCCATATAGAAGTACTTCAAGATTACCAACCCTAATCTATGACAGGAAAGATACCCAACAGGGCTGCTCTATTAAAGATATTAAATTGATTAAGCAAACTAGTAGTAGGCGTACTACCATACTAATTCAGATCTAGAGAAATTATTGGATGCAACAATTGTATGAGACTCAAATAAAGTATGTGCCACAAAATGTATCTAGATCACATAAGAAAATATGGTGAGAGAGTTTCACCCAAGCAAAAGAGGTGCAACATGGGGACATGGGGTATTAGAGGGAAGTTTCACCTAAAGGGGAAGAGATGGTACTATTTCAAATGGATAAGATGATGTACCATGCTCTCATGAGAAGAAGACTAAGTCAATGTTTTTTCCCCTTGCATGTATACCTAGTCAATAGGAGAGAGAAAATGAAGGAGAGAAAAAAGGTGGTGTGGTTGAACCACCTCCCCCATATTGTAAATAGGACCCATATAGGCTTAGACAACCTTTTGAGAAGAGGAAATTTTTTTGGAGGAAAGAAAGTGTTAGAAAAGTCTTTTGGACCATTTCATGTTTTGCTAAAATCTGCATAGAAGCTACAACAAGCATTAGTCATATTTGTAACTCTATTAAATTTTCTTGAAGACAATTCCAACAATCCTTCCTAATGCCTTAAACTTCAACTTAGCCTAAATCTCTACCGAATTTTTGCTATAAAGGTTAGTAACAAGCAGTCAATTTTGTTGCTATTTTGTCACCATCTTTGGATCAACCGCACAATATGGGCTTTTCGTCAAACACCAAAGTGGAGGCTAGCTACAAAATCAAAGCTAATTAACCAAGGGAGTTCTAATATGTTCGTTAGATTAACCAATGTTGTAATCAAGTTTTTACATGAAGATCGAATTAGAGGATTAAATCGGAGATAAGACGTTACATCACTTAAAATCTTATAAACTTTTTTATTTGTGTATATACAATCATGCCATAAAATCAGAGATAAGACTTTACATCACTTGAAATCTTGTAACTTTCTTTTATTATGGTGCTTATGATCATACAGCTTCGCAAACTAGATCTTTTTGTACATGGACAATTACTATATACAGTCTCCTTATAAGAGAAATTTTGACGCTTTAAAAAGAATTCTTTGGCATGTCAAGTGTTTGAATTTGAGACGCGTAAGAGTTTTGAATGCTATTGGTTAAGACAATATTGGATATCCCATTGGTTATTCCCATTTTAATTAGGCTTGCGATATTGGCGTTGAGAGGCCACTTAACAATTTAACTCATATTAGGTTCTTGTTTCATTTCTTAGAGAAGTCAGAAGACAAGAGATAGTGACTTGTTCCTAGAGAGAAAAGCTATGGAAGCCATCACTAGAACTGAATCAGTTGCTACATAACATTATGTGGTGTCTCATTACATGATCTTGACCACCTTAATCCTTTGATTTGTCCCGTCCACTTTATAGTCTAAACCCAATTTCTCTTGCTTCCATTTCTTGTGCCAAAAATTTACTCCCACAATGTCCAAGTGTGGTTACCTTCTTACCACATTCACATTCTGATAACTGATATTTTTCCTATTATTATCGATACGATGACGTTAACTCTCCATGTGATTTTATTTTTTAACCTTACCTCCCTAACGCTGACATTGCAACTCTACTCTTGAGCAAACTGGTTTCCGAAAAAAAACCAGAAACTAAATCTCTGAAAAAGTTGGAAATCGGGAGATGAAGAGTCGAATAAGTTCTAATTAGCTAGAGACGGAAACCGGATAGGAGATCAGTGAAGACGAAGGCTAGTTGTTACAGGAAGCTCAGGTATCCGTACGGTAAAGTCTTGGCCATCTGCTCCGTCGCAAACCAATGGGGTAGCAGTGTCGCTGCCTTGTCGTCGTTGAGGAAGACGACAGGAAGGTATGCGGTGGAGATAGACAGAGAAATGGAAGATAAGATTCGACGTTTCATCATCATCTGATCTTCACTGTCCTGTCCGAGATGTCAAGAGGGGGAAATGGAATCACGGATTTCTCTTCTGAGATCTATTACTGGTCATCCCTCTCCCTCTACGGAATTCGTCGACGTGGAAGATGAGAATCGACCTTAATCATCTGATCTTCACACGAGTCTTCTTCAGGTCATTGAGTCATCAAAGCCAGATTTCGCCGATAAAAAAAATGAATTGTTTCGCTCGATAGTTTTCGAAGCTTCACGATTGTCGTACGTTTCAGTTGTCCTAATTTACTGTGCTTTCTGTCTTCATTGTCACTATTTCCTCTCAATTTTTGTTTTCTGAATTTACGGTGGCTTACGGTCGCATCGCGGCATCGGCGGATCTGTCTTGCTTGCTGCTGGATCAAAACCTGCACGAGCGATGATCAGAACCACAATATGGAATTGATATGAAAATAAACATTAAAGAGAAAGAGAAGATCTTTACTATCATCTGGGGCATGACATCATAAAGCTAATTGTAAGACATTACTGCGAGCTGAGATGTCAAATAGTCACCGGCGGCATATCTGCTTCCTAGCCATGGCTCCTGAGAAATATTCTCGTAGCGAGGAGAGGGCAATTGGATTTGGACGTTCTTCCGGGGACAATAATCCAATAGAAACGGCGAAACGGAAGTTTGAAGTAGTGAAGCATATCAAACATAGACAAGGATTTACTAGGTAATTCAGCTATCACCAGACTGCGGCCATGTTTCCTCTGCCCGTGGTTCATAAATTAAAAGACAATTTTTTAATCAAATTCTTAATTTGGCTTTGTCGATTTAAAGGTCCTATTTTCATTAGTTTCTGTTTTTTTCACTAAAATTTTACTCTTTACCTTCATGCTGAATTGTGCAAAGAAGCAACTCTGAAACTAAGGAACATCTGCTACAAGAACTTGTTGGACCATGTTGAGCATCTAGCACACAATGTTCATTTCAATATTTGAATATATCTTTCAGTCTCATTTGCATTATTATTCTATTCCACTATTATGTCCTTTTACTGTTCCAATCAAATTCACTCACTCTCTTTTAGAATTATGTTAAATAGATGCAAAGAGGAAGCAAAAAAAATAAAATTCAAAATGATTTTTGACTTTTTTTCTCATGTTGCACACTCAACACATATGGAAGTGCTCAAAAAATCTGTTTCAGAAATTTCTACTGCTCCAGTCACCCTTGTTTAATTCTAATTATATTGATGTCCTAAAGAAAAGAGAGGATTTTTTTCTTGTGTGGAAAAAATCCATGGTAATATGGTTTGAAAATGGAAAAGTATAGTTTACCTTTGAATTGTGATTGATAAAATATGCTTCGGTTCATTTGCAAATCCCAACATGTTAAATGTAGACAACATAAAGGCAGGCCTTGCAAGAATTAGATGTTGCCTAAAAATGGTATGGGTGGAAGTGTTGAACAATTAATTAAAGAAGAGTTGCTATGATAGATGGATTCTTGTAGTCATTATATAATGGTCGAAACAAGCAAAGTCCAATTTCATTTCTCAGCTACAAAATCTTCTTGTATGTTAGACCTCTACTGGACAACAAATGACACTGAAATATATCATGTATGTTAGGCCTTTGCTAAACAACAAATGACATTGGAATATATTATGTATGGTAGGCATTTGTTGGACATTAAATGACAATAAACTATTTGGTAGATGTTTCGTCTATAGGAAGTTATATCATGTTAGAGAGCATCTCTTGGTATTGTGGTTTACTTGGAAGTTATTGAAAGCTACCTGTAAATGATTCATGTTGTATATTTAGCGGGTAAACATGACAATATATGAGACTGATTATTAATTTTTGCTTATTCCCTAAAAAAGGCACTAATAGGTCCATTTAATTTTCCTCTGAAAATTTTAACATTTTCCATGTAATCTCCTAGTAAGTCACTAATAGAAATTTATCTCATGGTTTCTTGGTAATGAATACACTCGGAAAAGAATTTCTACATTTTCTTGGGATATAAATTTCCAACGAGGAGCAATAACGAGGTCTTACTTTCTATTTTCTTTCTCTTTTTATTCCATTTTTTAATTTTTTGTGTAATTACTTAAAATAACATACTATTATGTATATTCTTTTTATAATTATAATTTTTTCTTTAGTCTACCGTGCATCGCACGGGTTCCTGAAAGTATTCGTATAACTACAAGCCGGTGGGAGAGGCGGCGGCTCGCTTAGTTTTTGAGCCGATTCGGCTGAGTCGTTGAAACGAGAAGCGGGAGCCGCACTCCACGCCAGTAGCTATGACGACATATGACGACAAAATGTGTGCTCGCGACGCGACATGTTTCCCGCCTCTTTAAATACCGAGTGCCCCAGAACTGCAAAAAGAAAATAGATAAAAAAACAACAGAAGCCATTGCCGTTTTCCATTTCGATTCTCGCTTCGTAGCCGATTCTCCCATTTCCAACCCCCCCTTCCTTTGGTCTACGTCATGGAAGAGATCCAAGAGGCAGACGTGATCTGCGCCGACAACTGGACCGGCGAAGTCGAGCGTCCGATTAGTCGCAGAGAATCTCCACTCAAGAGTTACCGGAGTGGCAAATCCGATCCCGTCAAGATCCCCAACCGTCTTTCATACAAGGCCGGGGATGTCGTCTACCAGGACTACGAGGAGGACGAGAAGAGTGAGAACGAAGATATGGTACCGCCGCACCTGCTGATTGCTCGGAGGGTCGCCAGGAAAACAACTTTCTCTGTTTGCACCGGGAGTGGAAGGACCCTCAAGGGCAGAGATTTGAGCCGCATGAGGAATTCCGTGCTGCGAATGACCGGTTTCTTGGAAGGATAGCAGTGCGATTAGATTCTTAATCCGTGAACACATACATACAAATAATATTCTTTTCTCCACGATCCCGGTTCGCAGGTCTGTAATTATTTTTGTGAAAGTGGGACGATCCAGAACTTTTTGGTTTTTTTCTTATGAATTGAGCCCTTGATTCCCTTTTCAATTTTGTCCGTCGAGGCTAAGGATTGCTTCACAAGTGCGCCTAATTCCCAGTTTTCTTAATCAGCGGGGCTATGTACAAGAGCACGCATCATGAAGGCAAGGAACGTTTGGGCTGTACACTAAAAGTCTACACCTCCACGATATAACTCTATTCCTCTGGCTACACCCGCCGCGGTTTTCCCTTTACAGGATAAAGCCGGAACCTGCAGCCCCTCGTCTCTGTTCCTCCACTGCTCTGCTTTTTACTGACCTCGCAAGAATGCGGAAATTGAACTATTCGTAGACTTGTTCCGTTTTCTTCTGGTCCTGCTCCTAATTCGAAACAGTTGAAACTGGATTAAGCTCTCACTCTGTTCGTTTTTACTTTTTTATTTTTTATGATCGGAGCTAAACACCTTACCGCATCTGGAGAATCTTACCATCATTAGAAAATGTCACGGTCCGAAAACATAAAACGTACTGATCTGCTGGGACAAAGAAAGAAACGGGATCATTCGCCAATGACTGACTTGATTTTTTGTCGTCTTTGTTAAATTAAGAAGAAGAGTGTAGTCCCCGGTCACTTCGTCCAGCATCTTTTATTTATCCATCCAGATCCTCTGTTCTTCTTTTCTTTCTCACATTCCAACAATTTGACGAGTATATTAGTTAATGAAATTCCTCATGTAGGTAGTTAATGAGTATGGCCGGTAAAACTAAAACCCCGAAAGAAATAAAACCTGTTACGTGCAGGACTCATTTTTTGTACTTTTTTTCTGAGCAGACAAGAGGGGTTCACATTCGTCTCTGTCAGGAGGAGGATAGTAGGAAATAGAAATGGAGAGGGGGCAGTTTAACGAGTGTTCATCCAATCCAAATGGAATCTCTCTATGGTGCGAGTAAACTAAACGCTTTTGAAAGCAACTACATTGTTGGAGTACAGACGGGAGTTTCCCTCTCTATCATTCTCTTCAAAGGCTTTCAAAAGCAAAATATTTTATATACATTTGGTATAATTTCATACTTTTTAGAGTTATAGTGTAATTATCATCCTCTTTTTCCCTGATTCTTTTCAGAGTATTGAAACATTATACCCACTTAGCTTTTAAAAACACGTTTATTCACAAATACTTTTAGAAACACTTGTATTTTTTTGTGTTTTCTGGCCTTTTCTTCCACATCTTGGGTTTCTTTGTAGAGATCATTTTCCAAACAGAACTTTTCACATTTCGACTCGGAAATCGGGACCACGACGTCTCCTGATCTCAAGTCAAATCACCAGACTCGTACGCCAGGTTGCCAAGGATCTAAGAGTTGGAGAGACGAAAGAAATGAGAAAAACGAAGGAGAGGAACCGAATAAGTTCAGAGTGTTGAAGATAACGGCACAACAGACGTTGATCGAAGAACATTGGCCTGTTTAGGGCATTCTTTACAGAGGATTACGATCCTTCGTTATAGGAGCTAATCAAGCTCTATTATACCTTTTTTGTAAAATTATAATTAATATAATCAATTGTAATCTCTATAATTGATACACAAACATCTATAAATTAATGGAAGAATTCACCGGAGAGTGTGGTGACTTTTATAATCTTCTCATGGTATCAAAGCTCCGTTTGGATTAACATCCCTCTATCTTCATGGCGTCAAATTTCTCTTCCGATCTCATCCCATTCAACACCTTGATTCATATGATCACCATCAAGCTCTCCTCTTCAAATTATCTCCTATGGAAGAGTCAATTTCTTCCTCTTCTTGACAGCCAAGGTTTGCTGAGCCATGTGGATGGCACTCTTGTGCCACCACCTCCGTTTGAGCCTCCCACTTCCTAGATGCCAAACCCGAAATTTCTGGCATGGAAGGCGACAGACCAACGCCTTCTCAGCCTTCTGCTATCGTCTCTGTCAAAAGAGGCCATGGCAGATGCTGTTGGCCTGACCACCTCCCGTGAGGTGTGGACTGCCTTCAAAAATTCTTTCAATCACTGATCAAAAGCCCGGGAGATTCGCCTCAAGAATGATCTCCAACTAATGAAACGCAGAAATCATCGGATCTCTGCCTACGCTCGAGCTTTCAAAGCTTTGTGGGCCCCTCGTCGACGACACCAACAAGGTACACTGGTTTCTTCGCGGTCTTGGTCCCGATTTTTCCAGCTTCTCCACCGCCCAGATGGCGCAAACACCTCTCCCTTGTTTTTCCAACCTGGTTTTGAAGGCCGAAAACTTTGAAATATTTCAAAAGTCGATGGAAAGACCGACGCCCTCCACTGCTGCATTCACAGCGAATCAGTCATCCTCCTCTCGATTCGGCACCTCCTCTTGCCCTAACCGCGGTTGCGGTAACAATCACGGCCGGAACTTCAAAAATGGCTCGTGCGACTCCTCCAACCAAGGCCAAAACAGTGATTTTTCTTCTAGCTAGGGTTGTTCAAACCCTACCCACCGTCGCTGACCGCCGAGATGCCAGATTTGTCGTCAAGATGGCCACTATGCAGATCGGTGTCGTCAGAGGTATTCTCGTTAGGAGCCGTCGGCGCAGCTTGCCTAAAAGTTTTCTTCGACACTCTCCCTGTCCGAACCAAATGACTCTTCTGACTGGTTCGTGGACACGGGTGCGTCAGCCCACATGACCCCTTCTCACTCCACGCTGGACCAGTTCGTCTCCTACACGGGTAAGGATCGTGTAATTGTAGAGACTGGGGCGTCCCTACCTATTACCCATAAAAGTCATATCTCCCATTCCCCAAACCTCAAATTATTAAATGTCTTAGTCGTTCCCCACCTTACCAAAAATCTCTTATCTATTAGTAAATTGACCAATGATTATCCTTTATCTGTTACATTTACTAATGATTTTTTACTGTTCAGAATTGTCTAACGGGAAAGGTGGTGGCAACTGGTAAACGTGATGGAGGTTTATATGTGCTAGAGCAGTGGAAATTTTGCCTTCATTTATGTTTTGCACAATAAAATTTTCCATACCTCATATGAATTATGGCATGCTCATCTAGGTCATGTACATCACTCTATCCTTTCTTTATTAAATAAAAAAAGCCAACTTTTTTTTACTTCTTTATTACCCTCTCCTACATTATGTGACACGCGCCCACTTTCCAAAAGTCATCGTTTACCGTTTTCTCGAAACGAAAAACGATTGTCTCATGTGTTAGAGTTAATTCACTGCGATATAAGGGGTCCGTCTCCAGTAACATCAAACTTGGGGTTTGTCTACTATGTCTTATTTGTTGATGATTTTTCTCGATTTACTTGGTTTTACCCATTGAAATTGAAATTTGACTTTTACGATATTTTTCTTCAATTTCAAAAATTTGTGGAAAATCAACATTCTGCTCGTATTAAAATTTTCCAAAGTGATGGTGGTGCTGAATTTACAAGCAATTGTTTTAAAAACCACCTTCGTCAATCTGGTATTCATCATTAACTATTTTGTCCTTATACCCCTGCTCAAAACGGTCGTGTTGAACGCAAACATCGTCATGTCATTGAAACTGGTTTGGCTCTGCTTTTTCATTGTCACGTCTCTCCTCAGTACTGGGTTGTCGCCTTTATCACTGCTGCCTCCATCATCAACCCCTTGCCAACACCACTTCTAGAAGGCAAGTTCCCCTTTGAACTTCTCTTTTGTTTTTCTCTCAATTATGCAAATTTTCATCCATTTGGTTATCTTGTTTATCCCTGTCTACGTGATTCTATGCCTAACAAATTTTCCCCGCGTAGTCTTCCATGTATTTATATGCGGTATTGTTCATCTTATAAAAGTTTTCGTTGTCTTGATCCCCTTACTTCTAGAATATATATCACCAGATATGCCCAATTTGATGAGACATTTTCCCCTTCCTTAGCCTTTTCTTAGGCTCAACTTCTCTCCTCTCTCCAATTCTCCAACTTCCTGGAACCTAGTCAATCTCCTACAGTCTTGTCTCCATCTCCTCCGACGCCTCATTCCCCGCACATTACTCCATCCGGCTCTCGTCCCTGTGTTATTTGTACTGATCCTGTGGATGAGACTTTGCAGGCCACTAATTCGCTTACAGGTCCACCTTTGTCGCCCGCAGATTCTGGTTCGCCTGGACCCCCTGCTCCTGTTGCCGCCCTCCCAATGCGGTCTCATCCTATGCTCACGCGCTAAGGCTGGAATTTTTAAACCTCACTCGGTTGATCTTGCTTACTCTGGCTCTTCTGGTCTCCTTCATGCTCTCTTGACATCTACTGTGCCCAAAGGGTTAAAATCAACTGCCAAGAATCCTACCTGGCTTGCCGCTATGGATGAAGAAATTCAAGCTCTACAAAATAATTGTACCTAGATCTTGGTTCCTCGCCCGACACATACCAATATTGTGGGTTCTAAATGGGTCTTTCAGACCAAATATTTGCTTGATGGTTCTATTGAGTGCTTCAAAGCTCGTCTCGTCGCCAAGGGGTTCACACAAGTACCAGGTCTTTATTACACCGACACCTTCAATCCTGTCATCAAAGCTACCACTATTTGGGTTGTGCTCTCTATTGTTGTCACTAATCGCTGGTCTCTCCGTCAATTGGATGTCAACAATATTTTCCTCAATGGTACTCTAAATGAACAAGTCTATATGGAACAACCACCGGGGTATATTGATCCTCACTTTCTTGATCAAGTTTGCAAGCTTCAGAAAGCTCTCTATGGCCTCAAGCAAGCCCCTCGAGCTTGGTTTCAACGGTTCAGCTCTTTCCTTATGCATCTTGGCTTCTACTGCAATCGTGCTGACCCTTCGCTCTTCATCTTTCATCGGCACGCTGACATCCTTTATTTGCTCTTATATGTCAATGATATTATTATTACGGGCAACAATCCCTCTCTTCTTGATAGCTTTGCCAACAAGCTTCATTCTGAATTCGCTACTAAGGACTTGGGCTCCCTCAACTATTTTCTTGGTCTTGAAGCTACACCAACCGTTGATGGCCTATTTCTCAGTCAATTGAAATATGCGCGCGACATCCTTGCCCAGGCTCAATTACTTAACAACAAGCCTGTGCACACTCCTATGGTGGTTTCTCAGCATCTATCCTCTATTGGTCAGTTGTTATCAAACCCCACTCTTTACCGATCTCTTGTTGGTGTTCTTCAGTATTTGACCATCACGCGTCCCGATATTGCTCATGCTGTCAACTCAGTAAGTCAGTTTTTACACTCTCCCACTGCTGACCACTTCCTTGTTGTTAAGTGCATTCTTCGGAATGTTAAGGTACTCTCCATTATGGTTTGTCCTTCCGTCTATCCGCTTCACTGGAATCTTTAGTTGCTTATTCTGATGCTGACTGGGTCGGATGTCCTGACACTCGCCGCTACACCTCGGGTTACTCTATTTACCTTGGTGACAACTTGGTCTCATGGAGTGCCAAGAAGCAACCTACAGTTTCTTGTTACAATTGTGAGTCTGAATATCGTGTTCTTGCTCTCACGGCCGCCGAGCTTATCTGGCTCACCCATCTTCTATCCCTGAGCGGCCACTTCTCTTATGCGATAACAAAAGCGCTCTCTTCCTGAGCTCCAACCCTATTGTCCACAAACGGGCAAGCGTGTTGAGTTAGACATTCATTTTTTGCGTGAACTTGTTGCTGCTGGCAAGATTCGCAGTCAATACGTGCCCTCTCACTTACAGGTTGCGGATATCTTCACCAAAAGTGTCTCTCGGCCTCTTTTTCAGTTCTTTCGATTCAAGCTACACGTCTGTCCTAATCCGACGCTTAGCTTGCTCCTTACAGAGGATTACGATCCTCCATTACATGAGCTAATCAAGCTTCATTATACTTTTTCTGTACAAATTACAATTAATGTAATCAATTATAATCTCTGTAATTGATACACAAACATCTATAAATTAATAGAAGAAGAGTGTGGTGAATTTTATAATCTTCTCACAGAGAAGTCTGGTGACAATTCTCTGGCGTATAAACAATCGAAAACCGACAATAAACAAGTCCGGAAATGAAGAAACGAGGAAAAATACTTTTGAGGAAGGGAAAAGTTGTCGAAGATGGCCAGAATCCAGCGCAAAAAATGATGTGAGAATATGGGATAGGAAGTGTTAGGACGGGGAGATGCAATGGAGACGATTCGATTCTTTGGCGCAGAAGTAATTGAGGCCTGTTTTTTCAGCGATGCAAATCTATGACCCACGACTTATCCATGGCGTGTTGGGTATTCGCCGAGGCGGTTCTACCCCCCGAGTCAACTAGGCTCTTACTAAACTCAGGTCGACTCACCCAAGACGCGAGTTGCAAATCCATGTATATTTAAATTTGAGTTATAATAATTAAAATAAATATGCATAGGCTTACAAATCAATTGATTTTGTCTCTTTCATCGCTTGGATGGATTCCCCTACTCGTATTAACGGTAAAAAAACGCAGGAGGAGTAATAAACCTTAAGAGAAACGAAATCTTTGTTTATTATATGAAATAAAAATAATCATTAACGCGTTAGGTGCAGAAGAGTTGAAACTAAAAAATATCCTACATGGTGGATTTGTTACATGGCTGAGTTCTTCGTCATCTACTTCTGGATCGTTAGAGAACTTCTCACTCCACCAATCCACCTAAGTTGACAGCTACTCCTCTTCGTTTGTCCTCTCCTCGGCTTCCGGCATCCGTTCCGTCGTGATTTTGAACTTCTATCATCCTCTTATCCAAAAAGTGATAACGAAAAGTAGGAAGAGATCCTCATCCAGTTCCTCACGTCGCTCAAGTCTTTTTTTTTTTCTTCTCATGATGCCATGGATGTGATGGGGTGGAGAAACATTCAGTCTCCAATCTCCATTTCTTCTGAGTGACTGTACCGTCAGACGATAACTCAGCCTAGAGTCTTCCTAATAGTCGTTGGCTCTGCCATCCCGTTTCTTTTTCACAACCTAAACTGCAGAGGTACTTGGTTAATGATCCCCGCCCCAAGAAAAGTAAGAAGATCGCTTTCTTTTCTGATGCAGTAGCAGTAGCAGTAGCAGTAGCATAGTGTAGGAGTAAACCTCCTGGATTGTAAGTTTGAGCCCAGCAAGAGTGCGAAGAAAATTTACAGATAACGAATGGAAGAGGAAATCGAAGATCACTTTGACCGTGAGAGGTTACTCGATCGCACGGACAAAGTAATCAATTGATATGGTGGCTGTACCCACAATGAAAACTTATCTCCATCCATCTTTGGAAATTCTGGCTCCGAAATACGTGACTATGATTGATCTCTTTCAGCTAGTAGAAGCCATTCACTCCATACAAATCAGTTCAGTTTAAGTGAACAAACACATCCTACTAATTTAGACTTTAGCTTTTCTTTTTATGTTTCAGCAACTTCCAAGTTCCAGCAGCTCATAAGCTTAAGATCAACTGAACTTAATTAAGAGCAACATCTACTACCATAGCTGCTTCTGGAGCAAATCGAGTCTCTAAGCAAAGCATGTGGCCAACCCTCAAGATGATAATTGAAATGAAACACAACAGTCATATGTAGTTCTCAACTACATAACAAGAGGCCCAAGTCTATCATTCGGCTGCCTTAAGTTGAAAAATAGAAAGTGAATGTGCGAGTAGGCCTAGAGAACTCGTTTAGGTATGTACATGGTATATAAACAGAACGAAAGAATGGGGGATGAGCTACCACTAGACTAAGCGAGCTGCAGCTCCTCGCTACTGACACTTAAAAAGGAAGGGGCCTCCACCGTTTTGTTTTTTCAAAGAGATTCCCCAAAGAGTTCTCTAGGCCTCCTCGCCCGTCCATCCACCTCAGGTTTGTTTTCCAAGAGAGGTTGGGCTTTCCCCAATTTTTTATGTTTTAAATTTTCTGAAAAATTAATATCTCTATTCAGTGCCCGAGTCCTTGTTTTTCTACCATCGCGAACAGGACTCAAGACTCTTCAACAATTTTACTACACTTGCACTAAAGATTACATTGGCAAATTTTTTTGGCTATAACAAAGATGCAATATTGCTGCTAAGCTCATCTCTGCACTTGTGTATGTACATGATGAGGGCAACGCGTACCTTGTGTTAAAAAAGAAGTATATACAGAGCTACCTTGAGCGGAGACTGAAGCCAGAACCTTCTTCCCTCTGCTCACCTCGTATCTCTGCTGCACTAAAGTATTTGTAAGAGAGCTCCTTGTTGCATCACTCCATTATTCCGCAACTCCTTATTAATTCGTTGGTGTAGTTAACGTGTATGTTCCATAAGCTTTGCAGCTCTGGAAATCCGATCGGAAGCCACGGTTTGGCCGGCCCACTGAAGTGTATGACTGCAGCGGCTTCCAGCCTTTTCCGGTCCATGTCAGGAGGTCCATTACCCAAACCGGGCACATGCCACATAGGATCAATAGGCTGAACTTGATCAGTGAATGCGATTAAGGCCGGAGGAAGTGATCCCAATCTCCAGAGCGTGAAGCCAGAATCGGCATTCTGCCACAATAAATTTAAGTGTCAGGGATGCTGTTTTATAAACAGTGAGCGATCACTGCAACAGATAATTCGTAAAAAACAACGGCTTTTCCATGAAAAATTGAAAATAACTTTCTAGTAACAAGAAAAAAGGATAATACATATACTTGGCAGAAGAAGATGATAAAATTCCGCATGAACAGAAACACTGCCAGACCATGCCCCCACTCATGTGGAAGCTTACGAATCATGTAAGGGCTCTAAAACATAAATGAACTAGAATCCAAACGTCATAAAGAAGAGTATACCGGGGGCCCCTTCACGCATTTGCCCATACTTGAGACTCTAGAGTGCAAACAAATATGTGAGATGGGAGTTGTTAATCCATATACTAACATTGGTGATAGTCTCTTTCAATGACATGGGAATGGTAAATGGGACCTGTCTCTCAGGTGATTTCCATACTTCAAATTTTACCTGGCTTCGATGAGCTTCCATTAGGATTACCAGATGTAAAAAATCATATATGATAAAATCGAAGTCACAGGGTACGAGTAACAAGTCTCTCCCCATTGAATGCATAAAGAAAATTGACTAGAGACTCACCAGTTGAAGCCATTGATGATACTTGTTTGTTATATTCGTTTTCCTCCAAGCCTGAAGATCGAAGACGTTCAGGCCATAATGCCACGCGCACTGGTCCTTTTGCAACTCGGATGACCTTATCAAAGGGTCCGAGAAGTTCAAGTAACCAGCCATTGTCGTCCCCAAGCAATATTCGCCCTCGTAGCTTTCTGCCCTCCACGAGCCAACTGCACCATTAACTTTTCCATTGAGATCTAGTGACCACAGTGGCGACAAGTCGTGCTGGACTACGACGTCGTCTTCTAGAAGGACTATCTTGTCAAGCTCCGGAAACAACTGTTAATTAATTCATTTTTTGATTTTCAAAACGTCCAAGCAAAAGTAAAAGGTTAATCATTATTGAACCAAAACAGTATATGAAACAAAAGTAAAAACAGAAATGAACCATAATCTTTACAAATTTTTTCCCGCACAACAGTTTGTGTACTTACTGTTGTGAGCTATTGTCTTTTTTTCACAAACCAAGATCCGAGTCTGATTTAGTTTTGAGTAGGAGTTATAGTCGAAAGCAGATCAAATTGACTAGCCATGTTATTTGGAGTTTCATCGGTAATAGGTGAATAAGTATCTTTTAACTCTTTATAATCATCTAATTCCGAATGGACTTTTCTTGGGCATTAAGATCTCTCAAGTTCGAACTAACTAAATTTTACTTTATAGATTGTATTCTTAAGGTTGGGGACATAATGCGTCCTTTCAAAAGCTGGATAAAAGAAAGAAGGTTACCTCAGGCAGATAGATTTTCAGATGATTCAAAACAGATACCGAGCTAGGGCTCAAGGGCTCCAATCTCTCCAGTTTTCCCACGTATGGTGCACCATCAGTGGTTCTTGCAGAATGCCGGTTCCGGTAGTCATGATCCCATGCGGCTCTATGGACCTTCATCATATTTGTTGCTCCAACGTTCACGCCAATTGGCCAATCAAACTGATGAAGTCCTTTCACCTCCACAACCACAGGCCGCATAGAATTCAGTGCAAACCAGGCGTGCATGGGAGCGTATGTTTTCTTATCTGTAACGACGTGAAAAACATACTTTTCCGGGTGCTTCGAGTTTCTAATGCAAGAAGTCACCACAACTCCGGCCGCCAGAACATTGTCGGTGAGTAAGGTGATGTGGTAATAGGAAGTATCTGTGAGTCGAGACACGAACTCAGGAGGCGGCAATGTCGATCGTGCGAGCGAATTTACGGAGTACTCTTCGGCTAGTCTCAAGCTCAGACAATGCATGCTTTTTGGAACACCAATTGACGCCATGTGAAAATAAATCGATCCTTCTCGTTTCGCAAGTTGTACCTTCCTCTCCATGTCTAGTAACTGCAAAATGAAACTTACTTCAGCCCAACTTCTCATGCAGCCGGCAGTTAAACGTTGAAAAATGAAAAGTTATACATGTCCAGTCCAGTGGCTAGCAACAGGGTGAAATAAATACGATAAAATTCGCCTTATCTCGAGACATTTTGAGCTGGCACTAGAGAGACTGAACAGAGTCCACCCACAAAAGGAAATGGACTTACATGTCTAAAGGGTTCACATGACTGGCAGAGTCTTTGGAGCCTACCACAGCAAGTAACTGACATATGAACAGGCGATCAGGATGATCAAGACAAAAAAAAAAAAAAATGTGACAGAAAGGGCTTCTGGAGTGCAACACTGGAATCAAATTACCAAGAACAATTCGTTTTGCAATTTCTTCGACGATGACGGGAAAATGCGAGATTATGTATAGGACAAAAAAAGAAAGAAAGAAAAGCTGCCAATAGTAGCATACCATCGCCTTGGCCTTTGAAATGAACACCTTTATGTCGTTCTTCTTGGACGTAACTTCCGCTAGGAGGCCGTCGAAGGATTGAGCGTTGGTCGCTTCTGACCTTGATTCAAGTAAAGCCCGCGTCAGTTCATTCGTGAGTCTCTGTGGAGAAAAGATTTCAATAGTTAGCGCCGCAAGAAGGTACGTAAGAAATCAAAATATCAACACCCCCCTCCAGCAGAAGCCTCAATTCATACAAATCCTCTGCCGAAGGTAAACTGGTGACCGATGGGAACTGCGCTGAGAGTTCCACCTTCTCGCTGAAACAAGTTATAGAGCGACCAGGTTTTGGGACCATGCGAGAAAGTTACCCGTTCGATCGATACTATCAGTCATCAGATGATTTTTACGGCGAGCCCATTACGATATAATTGGGCCCGCACAAATACAGGTGGACGAGCTCACTGTACGTGCGTAGAAAACAAAAGAGAGAAGTGAGAATATACAGAAAAGCATGAACTTACAGTAGATGGATCGGTGCGCCGGAAGAGCCCAGGTCCAAGTGTCCACCCAATGCAATCTGCACAAAGCCCAAAGCACGAAGCTGTAGTTAAACCATGTAGCATCTACACTCCAAGGAGTACAAGGACTCTCCGAGTCGAATAGTGCTACACTTCATAATCCACCGCACAGAAAGAACGAATTACATTATGGCAGGAACGAAGGTCAAAGCCGAAACTGAAAAAGGAGTGACTACGAAGAAGAAACATACCTATGGAGGAGCAATTGGTAGTGCCTTCCAGTGTCAGAAAAGCAGCTCTGATGAAAAGAAAGGGCAAAAGAACCCCCACTATCAACACGGTCGATAATACGGAACGGTAGGAAAAGCGTCTAGCGGAGCCCTTCACCTTCATCACCTCCCAAAAACAACCGCCTCCGCTGGATATGGTTACTCTTCTCCCGCCAGGTGAAATGTAAAAATGCATGTTTCCTCACCCTGCTCGTGTAATAGCGATTTGCCGGCCCTAATTGCGCCTTTCTCATTCAAGAAATTGGACCAAATCCCTAGTTTTTTGGCTTACAGAGCCGCTACTCTGTTTGAAATATCAGATCTCGGTGCGAAAATTTTTCGCTTCTTTCTTTTCCAGAAGATTTTCATTATATGAAAAATCCTCGATTCGGAGAGGAATTCTTGTGTTCTCTCAAACAACTGGCGCTAATTCCAGCTCTGAACGGACCAACTCGAGCTCAGTGAAATCGGGTTTTTGCTCCCGCAAGACAAGCTTTCTCGTTAAGCAGATTCCTTGATCCGTAAAATCGAATATTCCACAGCCGCACAGTTCATTGACGATGTTTGGTCTGGCAGAGGTGAACACAGCAATGACGACCAGAAAGAAACAGCGCGCCCCTGGCAACTTCCCTACTCACCTGAACGAAGAGAAGCAATCAAGCAGAAAACTCAGAGGCAACGGCGAGAACACCTATCGCAATAGCATCTGGAAATGAGAAGCCTCTTGCAGAGAGGGACATTAGAAAATGCTCAATCGACTTCGATTAAAAGGAGATAAATAAAACGCAAAAAAGGGAAAAAGGAATGCCGCGTTCAAGGCTGCGGGAACAACGCAAGCAAACATATTTTCAGCGAGCTACAGAAACGGCGGTTGACAGAAAAGCTCATGGGTTTCCATTTAATTACAACCCGGCAAATGCTTTTGTAAATCGTAACGAGGCCTGTCACCGACACATCCTGAAAATGATTTCCCAAATAACGTCCCTTACAAAGTTAAGTTAACCATCCATCACTGCTTAATACTGCAGTGATAAAGCTGAGGTCACATCTCAGCCACCTCATCAGTTCACTTGAAGTATATGATAACGATCTCTTATCTCGCAATTCCTGTGAAAAGATAAATAGTCTTTTTTAAGTGAAAATGACAGTTGGGCAACAATCAAGTGTAACGGACGGAGCACCCAGACCCTTTTGTTGGACTCTGGAGAAGCCCAACACGTTGGTCACTCATGGGAGTCACACCCTAGGCCAGGTTATCTGGTCATTCGGCTAAAACTTGGCATTTTCTGCGCTCACCGACAGGCATTATGGTTGGAGGGAAATGTGGGAAAGCAGTATTTAGGTGGCGTAAAAAAAATGGCTTCTATTTACGAAAAACTACTAGGCTCTGTTTTTCCTCTCTTAGTAATCACTTAAAAACTTGCGGCGTCTAATTTGAAGGAGTTCAAACCCACCCTTGGTGACTGCAAAGCCGGTGATTGCTCTACTTCCTTTCCCTACCGGTCTACACCGCAGTGACAAAGTTTGATCCGGGTCCACCCACATGCCCATCTTGGATCAATCTCTAGATGTCAGATCAAGACACTTGAGAAAGAATTTGCATTATAGGGCCTCTTGTACATTAAGGCCATCGATTCGGATATGTGGACACCATTTGACTTGCAAGCAACGCATGGCTCTGGCGGACCCGCCTTGGACTGGAAAGCCTCATTCTCTCCTCTCTCATCTTTTATTGCAGGCAAAATCATTGAAGTCCCCTGTTTTGGTTAGAGAGAACAGCTTACATTCCCAACAGTTTTTTTTTTTTATTTGACTCTCCTCCTCTTTTATCTCTTGAGTTTTGGCAGATGCCCTTTCTGGACTCAGAAGACTGATTTACACTTTTCATTCATACTGATACAGGTTATAAGAATCTGAGATACTTTTTTTAATCCCAACAAACTCGTTCGAATAACGTTTCAATTCCATTGATTTTCCTTTTCAGAAAAGATGATACCAGAAGATTAATAATATGTGCTTCAGTTTGTACCCTTTTTTTGTTTTTACTGTGGTCTGTGGATATCCGCGTACGTTACCTACCTACACTCAAGACGCGTATCTGATTTTAGTTTGAATGTTCACGTACTAGTACGAAAGAGGCTAGTGATTTTGCTGGGTGTGACTAACTTGAACATTAAAAATGTACCCCGAATGTAAGAGGGGAACAGTTTTTTTTCTTTTTTCAATTTTTTCTTGCTGTTGTCTTATGCTACATTTATTGTGTGGTGTGTGTACTAGTGTGTACTAGTAACGATGTGTACTCCATGTGATTGATTTGAGGTGTCTCCACACATCTTGGCCAAACCCGCATAATATGTCAAGGGATGAGGAGCTCTTCAAAGTGCTTTTTTCTATGTTTTGAATCTTCTCTTTATGCATCAAGGCCACGTGCGATGCACATCGCCCATGCAAAAAGGCCACATGCAGGGTCACAAGATTCGATGACAAAAGACCACCAGCAGGCCCCCCACCTCCCCCCTTGCTCGTGACAATACCTATTTATACATACTCCCATGTTACTCTCACACAAAGCATCACATAGCACAGCCAGGATTACTTGATTTTGGACGCCTGGTCGGGGCAAGATTTATCAGCGGCATTGGAAAGTAACTTCTCTGCTTGCTCCGTATCTGGGCTCGTCGTGATGCAGAGGATTTACCGTTTAAGTGGGATGGTTGGCTGGTCATTGTCCGGCAATTAATTAAGTCAATGATAGTACTGGATGAAACGAGACGGTGGATGATTTTGCACTTGGACATTTGTAAGATTTTTATCAATCTCCCTCTTCTAACCTATCTGAAACTCTTGGATTACACTCGAAGAGGTGGGAAGAAAGTTGATGGGATTTCTGGAATCAGACACTATATAAATTCCATGTATAACCGGCGACTCATATTTAAAATTTGGGATATCAATCCTTGAACTGTTTGTCGAAATATTCGGTCTTGGACGCTGGTGACAACTACAGTTATTTTAATTCACGTGTTGGCGTCATCGTAAGTCCATCCCTCAATCTTCACGGGAGGCTTCAGAAAAAATTGCTGTCCTGACATTCGCTTCTGCATTAAGAGCCATGCAATGGGGCTCGCCCTTCGCCGGTGAAAATGAGCAAGTGGCATTTTCTGAATTCTGGTGAATTTTGTTTTGTCATCTCCGCTGGAAACTGTCTCGGACTCTCAAGGTTGTTTCCGTTAGTACTAACAGGGCGCAAAGAATAATTTAGATAGAGAAAAGAATGAAACAACAGAAATGGATTAGTGCGTCAAATGTGCTGATGGTTACAAGTCAGAAAACTTTAAGAATCGCTCTTAGCTCTCCCATCCTGCACTTGCACACAGCAATGATCTCCATATTAAAGATGGTGGGGCCTTGGTCCACTGGGCAACTTGCTTGGCTTATGAATGCTCAAGTACGAGAAAGTGGAATCTTTTGAAGGTCGTTAGCAAGTTGGCCGCACTCAAAATGTTCGAAAAGTGATGCTCAGATGATTGAAATTGCAAGCTGGCTTCCTCATCCTACTCGTCCCGATCCAAACCCATCTGCTATTCAGTGGTAGCGTGTTGGAGAGAAGACTGGCTACAGAGAGGCGCATACGAGACGCCATCTCGAGCCACTCTTGTCTGCTATGTATATATTGTATACAAGATAACTGTAGTCAAATAAAGAAGCCACATAAAACTTACGCGTTGCTCGACACTCGTCCGTCTAAATATCACAGTCTATAACCCAGTGAGGCAATTCACGCTCAATCGCCGTAATGATGTCTCATTGATAATGATCTTAACGCAGCTAACTGCTAAGGGTGTCCGACCCATCGGGTTGGTGGTCTGACTCTGACTTGTCATCCGCTTGGCCTTCATCCGCACCGTTTATTAGCTCTAAGCGCGCCCAATTTCGGTACGTTGGACCGCTTTGACGGGCACGTTTTGCCTAGTTCTGTAGCTCGGTACCGCTGGCGGCAACCTGTGCAGCGATTTTCCCTTCTTACTTCGGCACTCGCCTGCTCCCACTATTTCTTACTTTTTATCTATCAAGTTTACGTATCAGACAAATAATAATTCAAAAAATTCTGACATTCTCCACTATTTTTGAAAATTAAAAATCAAAATTGGATTAGATTTGATAAGGTTCGAACAATCAGCATACTATAGATTTCGATGACAGGTGTCTCTCTCGGACTTGAATCTGCATCTAGTTGGAATTTTACTACCCACACCGGTCCTAAGTGAAAGAATCTTGAACTTGGCCTTTATATGTAAGCTTTGAGAATATCAAACAACTAAGTGTTAATTCTGCATGTGAGTTCCATCGGGGTAGCATGTTACGGCCATGGATAGGTATCTTTTATTGTGAGTGCCTCTTGGAGAACAAATCCAAATTCTTTGCTAGACGGATGTCACACAGTCACACACTTACTTCAGTGATATATCCAAGGGTATATTGCATCTCTATACTTTGCAATAATAACCTCGATACAAGCCCTTGGTCAAATGATCTACCACGATTTTCAATGATTTTCAATGATTTAATAAACTCAAAGTTATAACTTTCGAGGATATGAGTTTCCTCAAAATTTTATATGGAAGCTCAATATGCATAGATGACTTTGAATTATGATTTTTTACTTTTAATTTTTATAATAGTCAATTAATTATCATAATTAATTAAAATAAGTATAATAGGCTTATCTGTCATCGGAATGTCTGATAATAGACCCCTAAGTCATTCAGCTTCTCCACCAACCAACTCTAAGGCGACCATTTCAGCCTCCATGGTAGATCCAGTAGTCAAGGTTTGCTTGGAAATTTTCTAAGTGATACCCCCATCATATAGTATAAATACAAACCCACTAGTGACTTCAGTGTTATCTGAATCAGAAATCCAATTAACATCATTTTACCCTTTAGTATAGATGGAAAACCATAATAGTGTATTTCGTAATTAACAATACCTTTCAAATATTTAAATTTTTTTTCAAGAGCATCCCAATGAGTTTTATCAGGGTTAATGGTGTACCTACTCAGTCTTCCTACAACTTAGGAAATATCGGGTATGGTACAACTTGATAAATACTTCCAATAATTTGAGAGTACCTCAACTATGAAACACTATCCTCACTGTTCTTCTTTAATTTTCTACTAGAATCATATGGTGTGCTAACTGCTTTACAATTCTCATATCTGAACCGTTTCGTAACCTTTTCCACATAATGAGATTGACTCAAAGCAATCTCATTATTATTTTTAATTATTCTGATTCTTAATATCACATTCGCTAACCCTAGGTCTTTCATATCAAAATTATCATCAAGGTGTTTCTTTACCTCTAATATTTTGATATTTTCATTTCCAAATATCAAGTTATCATCAACATAAAGACATAGGATAATGAAAGACCTATCATATATTTTCAAATATAAGCATTTATCAAAATCACATAGTTTGAAACTATAATACATTTTTCTCAGATAGGATTCCAGGTTTGGATCGGAAAATGTCAGCTATGTTGTTAGAGTTGTTTCAGAAGAAGGGATTTCTTGATGACAACGAGTATTTGAAGAGTGATAGCGGAAGGAATCTATAAGAGAAGGATATATTTTGTGAGTGGACCGGCCACATTCAAGAGCAGATGAATCTTGCATTTGCCTACCATGAGAAGACTAGCTTGCAAATAGAACAAATTTGATTAGTTTGAACACCACATGAGTTTACCAAATCATTCGTTTCCGTAAGTGAGCTTTCAAAGTAAAGCACGAGAAGGATGCGATGAATGAATATCATAATTTTCTGCTTTAAGATGCACCTGGGATGGTATGTATCACTTGGAAGCTCATTCTGTCCTGCTTTTATGTTCTAGAGGTGTTCTTGCTGGATTTTTTTCTTATTTTCTGTCAAAACAATAAACAACCATTGGACCACCTAAGATGGCGAGGTTTCTAAAAATTATTTTCTGCCAATCTGAAAATTTAGGGGATTGAGTCACTAGTTTCCTTTATGTAATTACCATTGATGCGGAAGTCTTTGCTCATAAAGAAGACCAAAACAGATATCACCCCACTTATTTGCCCTTACACTGTTCGGGTGTAGTAGTGATAGAAACACCTTCCAGGTCCTACGTTTTTCAATTTATAAGAAGGAAAGCTTTGGAGTAGACTGGAATTTTGGAGGTATGAAGTTAAAATATGTTTCAAGGATGTTTTTGGTGGAAGAAGTTTGATAAAATAATAGTGAGATTAGCGAAGTATGCAAGGGATTCTTGGGGAAGAGGAGCCAGCCTGGGGAACATGAAGGAAGGAAGAGAGCTTCAAGAGGCAAGATGGGGAAGATAGAGAGAGAGAGGGAGAGAAAGGAAGGGGACGAATTTGAGGAGGAAGAGAAGGAGAGCAAGGCAAGAGAATTGAAAAAAAGTTTTTGACTGATTCTTTCTTCAGCCATTAATAATTTTTTATTACATTATTTAAGAAACTCCTTAATCAATTAGGATTCCCTAATCACATAAATAAAAGAGAGATTCTAGAAAATTAAAAGATTACATCCATCTAAGAGAGATTCTATGAAATTGAAAAATTACATCAATTATAGAGAGTTTCTTTCTAATTAAAAAAAAAATCTTACTTTTCAAGCAAAGGCAAGTATAAGTTGTCTTTATCCAGCCTCTTGAGGGGCATTTTACTCTTTTGCCACCTCCAATGGTTCTTCAAGGGTTAATTTTGGTTTCTACCAAGAAGTCCCACAACCCCAACATATCCATTACATTTATTACTACCACACTTCTTTCACAAGAAGAAGATATCAGCCTTTAACAAAATATGCGATGAGATTTTGTAACTGTTAGATCTCTTGCAGTCTTTCTTTCATCTACTATAGTCTATCTTGCTACACGAGGATTTCCATTTCAATTTCATGGTGAATTACTTCATTGCTAGTTGGACATGCATTTGCTTCATTCTTTTCTTGTTATCCACACTAGCTTCAATCTCCATTCAGGCATTCAAGCTTTTTTATGCAGTCCTTGTTAACTTAATTTATTGAACAAAACTTGGTTTGAGCGTGATTCAGTTTGAATCCGCAGTAACTAGATCCAGAAGACATCAAAAACATCTGTGGAGAATAATTTTGAATGGCTTAAACACTCATGGCTGGCAAGCTCGAGTGCTACCCAGACCAAAACGAGTCGGCCGACTGAGCAAAATGCAACCACGGCGCACTTGCAGGTAGCAACACGATCGAGCGACGTGAGTAAACAGAGAGGCATCCCATTGATAGCAGGAATATAAATGCAATACAAGATATAAATTCGTGGAAACAAAGAAGCCCATATCTAGAAGACGGAACTTTATCCCTGTTTAATCAAGTACTCAACCCTGCACACATTACTAGATATGTTAACCAACCACGCTACAACGACTGGAATCATCTCAAAAAGTGGCAAAAACGCCGACAGAAGTTCAAATCATCTTATAACTAGGTTAGCTTCATGCCCTAGGCTTGAGCTTCCCTTCGTTAGCCTGCTTGAAGAGCTTGGCCTGAGAAGCTGCAGCTTTATCCGACATCATGGCCGCCGAGAAGTTGTCCTTCACTTGCTGGGTGGTGAAAGGAAATTTCTTGTTCACCATGGAATTGAGCAAGGAGGCCGTGCCTTCTCGGAATAGGGAACCGAACCCATCGTTCCTTGAGTTGGCCAATGCGTCTGTCAAACTGAGTCCTGATCTGAAAGCAGGAGTAGCAGCTACCCCGAATATGGACCCTACTGTTCCCCAGAAGCCACAGAGTCCCCAGATCAGTTTGGGGTGAGTCCTCCAGTAACTGCACGCATTTAAGAAGGCGAGTAAGCTAACTAGCTAAGACGATGCGACAGATCAGGATGGCAAGGTCCAAATCGTTGAAACAAACGAAAGTAGACGATACTCACTCGCAAGTGCCGGTGAAGAAAGGAGGAAAGTTGTTGGGATCCGGAACGAAAGGTGGTGAAGAAGGTGTTGCTGGAGTGGAGGGCGTTGTTGGTGTAGTAGTGCCCGGAGGAGGAACAGTGACCGGTGTCGAGGTGGACGGAGGAGAATGGTAGTATCCTCCCCCACCTGAAGGAGTAGATGGGGTCGATGGTGTTGACGGTGTGCAAGCCTTACCACCACCACCTGATCCATGTGATGGACTCGGTGTTCCATGAGAAGGAGTCTTAGGAGAACCTGAATCCATCCAATGATACAATTTGTTAGCAATATCGCAAAATGAACCAGAAAGTAAGTGCAGCGACTAGGACGAGAAAGAGAGAGCTCTTGCCTTTTGGGGTATGGGGATCATGTCCGTAGTAGTTCTTCTGGTCTTCGACTCCTTCCAGGCTTCTACACATGACCGGAATCACCATATTTTGAGACAGCAGAGCTACCAAGAAAAACCATACCGACTTCGTACTCTTACTCCTTCCCCTCTCCATGGCTGCAAACATGAGAATGAACACAAGCAAAGAGACGCTGAGACAGAGGCACACTTCAGTGAGGAATGGAGGTGAATAGGAATTTATATAGCATTATGAACATCCAAATATTCATGTGAGAGAGAGGTAGTGAGTAAATACTAGTCAGTACTCTAATAGAGATGACGCGGTTGTGGGTAGTTGATATGTTGCAGGTGCATTTATATAAGAGTAAATAAGAGGCCTTGGGATTTTATCAAGCTTTAATAAAAACAGTAAAAAAGAAAATATTCGGTCTTTCTCCATGGCCCCAATCAACTCAACCTTGAACTGATGATATTCATGAGAGCGAGAAACAGTAAATCAGTTCTTCTCTGGAAAGAGGCACTGCTGTTAGTCCACCGCAAACTCATTTAGCTTCAGCAAATCCCAATCTAACTCTTACAACATAAACAAGGATGGTATCGTTTCAGACTCAAAAACTCTTGATCTTCAGGTCTGGACCAGAAGAGCAGTGGTCCATGATTATTGTTAAAAGGTTTCTCCTAGGTTGTCACTCAACGAATGAATATGCTGAGACCTGGTAAATCACTTTGGAGACTTCAGGACTTTTTCGTTCCTCAACTCTTAAATTTTATCTCCATTTGATCGTCCCAACTCTTCTTTGTCTTGATTGCTGGATGCTGGTTTAAATGGTGCGGCAGGGAAGTAGGTGGATCCCCCCACATACTGAAACAAAATAATTGATCGATGAACAGCGAGGTCAGCACTTTAAAAGCTTTAAATTTCCAACTCAACTGCCAAAGCAATTCAAAAATGGAGTGAGCATTTACTCATTTTGACTCGTCGATCTGGACAGCAGTTGTTGCTGCCATGCAACGACAGCCTGAAGTCTGGAGATGGGAATAGAACTGAATAAATGCTCACACAACCGAACATGTATTACACTTCCGAGTTGTGCTTTTGTTGTGTTTTCGGTGCATAAAAAGAAAATCAAATCCTACTTGTAGTGTTGTTGACTCTTATTGCAGGAGATTCAAAAAAGAAAATCAAATCCTACTTGTTGACTCGAGCTCGTGAGGAAATCCTACGGTGTAAGATGTGATAGAACTTGTCGTATGATCATCGTCAATAATCATCAGGAATAGATTTGACACCCTTTTGCGGTACACCCGCTAATCCTATTCTTCATTAATATTGAAAAAAAAAAAAAATTTTACCAAAATATCGATCAAAAATAACTTATTTATAATAATAACGAAGACCACAAAATATTTACAAAACTACCGAACTTTGACCGGTCCACTGTATATGTAGACAGTCAAAGGTGACACGTAAGCTTTGACTGCTTACGTGTCGCTCCATCATCGGAGTGATGCTGTAGATGAACACATAGGCTGCCACGTCATTAATTTTGACAGATCATCTGCCACGTAATTTACCACGTCAATATAAATTATTTTCTTTTTTCCCTGTCATCTGGGCCACGTAAGCACCCGCCACGTCAGCCCTCACATATGTTTTTAATTCTAATCTCTTCCACGATTTTCTCCTCTCCTCTCGTCTCGGCTGCTCTCCTCTCGTCGCTCCCCTGTTGCTGCTCCCCTCCCCTGCTACCGCCGCCGCTCGCCTGCTGCCGCTGCTCTGCCTCGGCCTCGCCCCTGCCGCCGCTCACCTCCCCCTACTGCCACCGCTTGCCTCCTACCGCTGCTCTGCCTCGGCCTTGCCCGTGCCGCCTCTCGGCCTCGCTCGTGCCGCCTCTCGGCCTCGCCCGTGCCGCCTCTCGGCCTCGCCCTCGACGCCCCCTCTCAACCACTCTCTCTTCGTCTCAGCCTTTTATCTCTCCTTTGTTCATCCTATCTGTTCCCCTTTGTTCGTCCCTCGCCCCTTCCCTCGAAAATTAGGGGGGTGATTTTTTAGGATTTTTGTTAATTGAATCGAATTATTGTATTTAATTATAATGTTGATTTGAATTTAGGTGTTTAATTACTGTATTGATTTTTTTGTGATTTACTGTTTAATATCTGATTTTATGTTAATGAAAATTTTGCCAAATTAAAATTATTGTAAAATTTTGTAAGATTTTTAAATAAATAATATTTTTTTAATAATTTATTATTTTTTAAATAAGGTAATAAAAAGTATACAAATAAAATATATTTTTAAACACTAAAACAACTTTTTTGTATATATTTTTTAATTTATAAATATTTTAAATGGATAATATATGGGTAAGACTTAAGAGTAATTTTTTTTCTATTTATAAATATTTTAAATAGATAATATAAGGGTAAGACTTAAAAAAAATTATTTATAAATATTTTAAATCCATAGTAAATGGGTAAGAGTTAGATTATTTTTATTTATAAATATTTTAAATTTATAAATATTATTATTTTGTAAATAAGGTGATAAAAATATACAAATAAATTATATTTTTAAACTCTAAAATAGTTTTTTTGTATATTTTTTTAAAATTTTAAATATTTTAAATTGATAATATATGGGTAAGACTTAAGAGTAAGATTTTTTAAATTTATAATTATTTAAAATTCATAATAAATGGGTTAGAGTAGGATTTTTTCTATTTATAAATATTTAAAAATTTTAAATATTATTATTTCGTAAATAAGGTGATAAAAATATACAAATAAATTATATTTTTAAACTCTAAAATAATGTTTTTATATTTTTTAATTTATAAATATTTTAAATCTAATTAATTTACTTATTTTATTTTATTTTTTAAAATATGAAGAAATAAAAAGTGTAACGATAATTTTTTTTAATTAATAAATATTTTAATTGTTATTAAATGGTGTTAAATAAGTAAAAGTTAATTTTTTAATTTTTTATTAATTTTTTAAAATAATATTTTATTTTAGATATAAGGTAATAAAAAGTGTATTTGATTTTTTATTTTTTTTAAATTTATTCAAAATTTTATCATGTAATGATGTGGCAGATGATGTGTCAATAATAATAACGTGACAGCCTATGTGTTCATCTACAGCATCGCTCCGATGATGGAGCGACACATAAACCGTCAAAGCTTACATGTCACCTTTGACTGTCCACATATACAGTGGACCGGTCAAAGTTCGGTAGTTTTGTAAATATTTTGTGGTCTTCGTTATTATTATAAATAAGTTATTTTTAGTCGGTATTTTGGTAAAATTCCCAAAAAAAAACTCTTAACTCGAACAAGCACCAGAGATTCATCTCCCAGAAGCCGCATTTCTTCTGATCCGAGGCTAAAGAGCCATTTCCGGGATTGAGTTCAGATATATACATATATGGTCGTCCGTAGTGATTAACAAACTGTAATCCTCTTGAAGAAACTAGTCGCTGGAGCCATTAATCGAATCCCACAGCCTTAAGAGAACAAGCCTACTGTTCCTTCAGTAATGTGTGAGGGGTGGGGGCGGGGGCAACCAAATTCAATTGGCAATAAAATAGAGTGCACCCTTATTTTAATAGGTAACCTCAACATGATTATTTGAAACTAGCAGGACTTGTTTTCTACCCATTAAAATGGTAGAAGAAATCAATAATCGAGTTAATGCTACTGAAGTGCAAACAGTAGTACGGTCTATCACCTAAATGATAGAACATTTAGTCCTCATTTGAAAAATGGATTTTTTTTATTGCCAATTTTTTTTAAAATTATAGCACAAATAACCAAATTTTCAAATTAATATCACAAATACCTAACTTTGACAGGTCAACTACACATGTGTAGTCCTCATTTATCTTATCAAGTAAAACTTATTTTCTCTATTCTAAATTATATAAATACCACACTTACTCAATTGTAAAGGTGTGGTTCATTTTAATGTCTAACATGGTATGAGAGCAGATCGATCCCTCTTCATCTATCGTTCTCCTAATTTTTTTCCACTTCAATTGCCTCTTCACCTGTGGCACACCCTCCCAAGTTGAACCACCCAGATAATTCACTCTTGATTTCGTCCGTCTCGCTCTTCGCCGATATTGAGAAAAAAAAACTTCTTCATAGATGATGTGTTCTCTTCGATTCCATCCACCTCATCTGCTACCAATGCCGCCACTCTTCCACGTCTCTTCATCGGACAGTGCGATTCCATCCACCTAGTCGCTCTTCACCAGACGATGTGTTCTCTTCGATTTCATCTACCTCAGCTGCTAATTGTGCCGTTGCACTTCTACATCTCTTCACCGGACGATGCAATTTCATCCACCCCAACTGCTACCAGTGCCGCTACTCTTCCCTTTCTTTTGCTTCAAGGAACCCTTGAAACAAATCTCCTTACATAGCCAGTGCCAAGTTCATAGTTTCAATTGCTACGAAACAAGATTGGCCCCTCTAACAAGTATATCCTATGTTATATTTATATTATCATGTAAAATTTATCTTCTTTATTCTAAATTATATAAATATCACCCTTACTCAATTGTAAAGACGTGGTTCAATTCAATATTTAACAAGTGCTACTGAAGTGCAGTAGGTTCTATCACCTAAATGATAAAACATTGTAGTCCACATTTGAAAAAGGGAATTTTACTATATTACCCAAGTTTTTAAATAATAACACAAATACCCGACTTTGATAAGTCAACTGCACATGTGTACAGTCAAAGGTGACACATAAGCTTTGACAACTTATGTGGACCCTAACGACATGTCACTTGCCATGTCATTATAAAGCCACATCATCGAATAGCCTTGTCATTATCCATGTTGTATGCCATGTTATCATGACACTTCATCATGTGCCACATAAGCTTTTTGAAAAAAAAATGAAAACTAAAAAATATTTACTAATTATTTTTAAAATTAGAAAATATCTTAAATCGATAAAAATGTCTTAAACGTATTAGAAGAAGATTTTTTTATTAATTGATATACTTATTTTATATTTTATTATTGTAAATATAAGGTAATAAAATGTGAACTAATAAATTAGATTTTTAAATACTAATGTAAAATTTTAAAATAAAAACTTTAATTAAAAAATATACAAATTTTATAAAAAAAATTAAAAAAGAAGGTAGTAAAATATGTACCAATAAATAATAATTTTACAAACTAAATTATTTTTTCACAAAATATTGTATTAAATGAAATAATATCTTAAAATGTTAATGTAATGTACTAATTACATTAAAATAAGTGATTAATTGATAATCAAAATTTATATTTTTCTTATATTAAGTTGAAGGTAATGAAATGAAACATGTAAAAAAATTAAAATAATTTTTAATTACAAAATAACTAAAATCAATCATGAAAACAAACTGGGAGAAAAAAGGTAAGCTCGCATGGTGTTTGATGATGTGGCATCTTACATGGATGATGTCGTGGCTTTATACTGATGTGGCAGGTGCCATGTCGTTAAGTTCTTCAGGTGCTGACGTGGCACCACGTAAGTGGTCAAAACTTACGTGTCACCTTTGATTGTACACATATGTTGTTGACCCGTAAAAGTTGGGTATTTGTGATATTAAGTTAAAAAGTTAGTTATTCATGTTATTGTTTAAAAAAAAAGGGTAATATAGTCATTCCCTTTGAAAAATCACGAATGTAAAACAATTAATTAGACTCCCGTCTTTGGATGCACCCAAATTTTTATTTCTTAAAAATATTATTTTATTTACAAGAATATCATTTACTTTAATGTTTTTAAAATATTTTAATTTGTAAAATTTTATCATTAAAATTAATAAAAGTAAGATCAATCTCAAAATAATAGTAACATAAATACATAGGATAACAAACAATTGTAGCATGAAATGAAATCAAATTTATAAGAACTCTTGTTCTTGTTAATTCTTAAGAATAAAAATAAATCAATTTTTAATTCATTAAAATCAAATCTCAAACTGCACAAAGTTTATATAGATTTACGTCCATTCGTCTTAAATCTGAATGGATAAATACAATCAAGATTTCCTAAGCCGACCCAACGGAATAAATACAATTCAAAACAGAGATAAATCTTATCTCCTAAACCGAATGAAAAATAAGATAATCTCTTCATATAGTCCCGAGAGTTTTTATCAGTGTGGAGTCTGGGTTGAAGAAAGGAAGGATTTACTTGAATCAAAAAATAAAAAGCTAGCCTCTGCTTGTGCCCACTGTTTGCTTTATGTTATTCGTTTTGAAAGTTCAAACGAGGACAAGAATTGTCTGGCTATATCATAACCCACTTTGTTTATTTCGATGTTAAGCTTTTTATACCATGAAGATTGGTTATTCGAGATAGGCAATGAACATGGTCGTTCTAACAACGACCAGTTTTTCTGAGCATAGATTCACGGGTTTTTTCGATTTCAAAACTGTAATTCTCATGATACAAGAATATGCTCAGTAGTTTGCAACAGAGTTAATTAAACCAAAATCGTTCACGGATCTTTCAGATTGATAAAGTTGCTCCACACTCCGAAACGTTCTCTGTAATGAATATTACAAGTTGCGAGAAAACAACTCGTGAGCAGCGCATACGAAGGAAGTATTTGTATTTCACGTTTCAATACAGCAGCCACTGTTTTCCTCTGTCCGTATTCATCGCATCAGCTGCCATTAATGAAATTTGCTTTTACTGCTTGTACACACCTGCTGAAACATAATTTAATTTATCACTTCTGATTAGTCAATTCATGCTCTAATCTTCCTTTCGTATAATATTGCAATGTCACGTATGACAGGAAGAGAAATTTATCAACCGACACAACATCACGGTGCTCTTATCAGTTTCATACATGCATCAATTACATGTAATCTGATATGAGATGTTAGAATAACGAGGACACCGGAGTGTTGGACACGTTCAAACCAACAAGTACAAGAAAAGTGTGAGAGGACTTTTGATGTTTTAGAAATAATATACACCGATATTTCTGGTCATTATGATGTATGTATTAATCTTAAGAAATACACGATATATGTATCTCTATTTTTTTATGATAAAAGTGAATCAATAGATGCTTTTAAGGCCTATAAAGCAGAAGTAGAAAAACAATTAGGCAAAAAAATCAAAATCGTGAAGTTATATAGAGGTGGTGAATATTATGATAGGTATATTGAAAGGGTACAATTGCTAGGTCATATTGTAAGGTTTCTTTAAGAACAACGTGTTGTGACACAATACACAATGTCTGACTCACCGTCTCAAAATGGTGTAACTGAAAGATTAAATCGAACATTAATGGACATGGTGAGAAGTACGATTAGTAACTCCGATCTGCCATTGTTTTTGTGGAGTGAATCTCCAAACTGTAACCTATATACTCAATAGGGTTCTAAACAGGGTAGTTCATAAAATGTCGTTTAAGTTATGGAAATGTTGGAAACCTAGTTTAAAGCATGTATATGTTTTGGGCTGCTCGGATTTACAATCCACATGAGACAAAGTTAGACACTAGAATAGTCATTGAACATTTTATTGGCTATACAAAAAAGTCTAAACGATACAAATTTTTTTGTCCATCTCGTTCGATGAGAATTGTCGAATCTAAGAATGCAAGGTTTCTTAAGAATGATGAGATTAGTGGGAGTAACCAACTTCGTAACTTAGTTTTTGAGGAGTATACGAGTTCTCAACCAACTCTCATGTCTTCACATAGATTAGTTGTCATTTAGGATAAGCATCACCTCTCATCATGAGAATAATCCCATAGATCCAGTTACTCAGCATTCTCAACCTGAAAATGTTGAAGTAACATTAAGACAATGTTCAAGAGTTAAGAAACCGGCAATTTCTTTAGATTATGTTGTGTACTTTCAAAAATCTAACAAATACATTGGTATTGAAGATGATCTTATTTATTTTTTACAGGCTATAAGTGGACATAAATCCACATTTTGGTATAATGCCATGTAGGAAGAATTGGATTTCACGGCTAATAACCAAGTTTGGGATATTGTTGCATTGCCTAAAGAGGGGGAAGACCATTAGCTGTAAGCGAGTTTTCAAAATCAAAATAGACTCTTTAGGCAATATTGAAAAACATAAGGCATAACTTATAGCTAAATTATTCACTCAACAAGAAGAAATTGATTATCATGAAACATTCTCTCTTATTTCAAAGAATGATTCATTTTAGATAACCATGACATTAGTAGTTCATTATGATATGGAGTTACACCAAATGGATGTCAAAATGGAATTCCTCAATGGAAACCTAGAAGAAGAGGTTTACATCAAATAACCTGGAAGTTTCATTTCATAGGAGAATGATAATTTGGTTTGTAAGCTTAAGAAATCTTTGTATGGGCTAAAACAAGTCTCTTATCGGTGGTATTTTAAAATTGTTTGATGTTATTTCTTCCTTTGGTTTCACGAAAAATATCATGAATCAATGTATATACCATAAGGTTAGATGGAGTAAAATCATTTTCTTCATCCTATATATAGATGACATTCTAATTGCCTCAAGTGATATAAGTTTACTTCACAAGGTTAAACGATTTTTCTCGATGCAATTTGATATAAAAGATATGGGTGAAAGTTCTTATGTCATATGCATAAATCTTAAGAGAGACAAATCCTGAGGGACTTTAGGATTGTCTCAAGAAACCTATATCAATAAAATTTTAGAGATATTTCGTATGCAAAATTATTCATCAAGGGTTGCACCTATTGTTAAAGGTGACAAGTTAAGTTTGGAACAAGGTCTTATAAATGATTTGGAGAGGGAATAAATGATTTGGATTGATATCAAAGTAACCTAGGCTTGGACCATTAGAGGGCTGCAAAGAAAGTTATGTGATACTTTCAGGGGACAAAAGACTATAAACTTATATATAGGTGATCTAATCATCTGTAGGTGATTGGATATTCATACACTGATTTTGCTGGCTACCTTGACTCGAGAAAGTTGACATCAAGATATGTCTTTTTATTCGCTGGAGGGATAATTTCTTGGAAAAGTGCAAAACAATTTTTTATTGCTACTTCTACCACATATGTAGAATTTGTAACATGTTCTGATGGTTGAGAAATTTTATTTATAGGTTAGAAATTGTTGACACAATTTATAAGTAATTAAGGATTTATGTGATAATTTCGCAACAATGGTTTTAGACAAAAACAAAAAGAGCGGAAGTCGTAGTAAACATATTGACATTAAGTTCTTAGGTATTCGAGAATATGTCAAAGCAAACAAAGTGGATGTGGAACACATAATCACTAGATTAATGATTGTTGATCCGTTGACAAAAGGTCTACCACCTATTGCTTAGATGTAGGAAGTAGAGGATGGTGGACAGTTGAAACTGCCCATCAGTTACAACTTCTCCTCATTTGATGGGAAAGAGATTTGAGAAGTTGCACGTGATTTTTTTACGGTGTGTTTTTGGTTAAAAGGATATCTGGTCTATAAAAGTTGTTTGTGATCTCTATCAATCAAACCTTGAATAGACTAGACGAGCGATTCAAAATTATCTGGGAATCTGACTGCTATGATTGGAGTACGTTCCTAAGTTTCCGCTTAATTTATGAATTTATGCATAATTAAAATTGAACTATGCTCTAACAGGGGGCACTAACGAAGACCGATGATATGTCTATCGTAGTGTAGATGCAATGGCCAGAAGCGGGTAAAAATAATATATAATTTGAAAAACACTTTTTGTAAATGCAGTCACCTTCTCAGCGAAATCTTAACTGCATGTTTTTTCAGCCAAGTTTGCCAAAGGGGAGAAGTTGTCAATAGTGAAAGTGATGCAACTGATTGTTAATTGTGAATTTGACTAAATTACTCATTTTAAAGCAAAAATTAACAAAAATAACCAATTTCCAAACTTAAACTAGAAATTACCCAGCTTTGATTGATCAACTGCACATGTGTATAATATAAGATGACACATCAACTTTAAACATTTCTATGGTGCTAAGTCATTATGCCACATTAAAGCTTTGATTTGATCAATTGCACATGTGTATAATATAAGATGACACATCAACTTTAAACATTTCTATGGTGCTAAGCCATTATGCCACATTAAAGCTTTGATTGATCAACTGCACATGTGTATAATATAAGATGACACATCAATTTTAAACATTTCTATGGTGCTAAGCCATCATACCACATTAATAATCGAAGGAATTAATGCTATGTCACCGTACACATCAAAGACATCATAAGACATGTACATAACATGTCATCAACGCCCCACATCACCACTTCACATTACCACACCTATTTTCTCCCATTTTTATTCATTATTGATTTAAGTTCTTCATGTAATTTTAAAAATATTTTTAAAACATTAATTTCTGGTTAAAAAATCTTATAGATTTCATTACCTTCGATTTAATATAATATAAAATATAAAATTTATGTATTCTAAAAATATTTTGTAGTATAATTAATATCAATAAAATTTTAGAGATTTTTCATATGCAAAATTGTTCATCAAGGATTGCACCTATTGTTAAAGGTGACAAGTTAAGTTTGGAACAAGGTCCTATAAATGATTTGGAGAGGGAATAAATGAAAAATATTTCTTACATTTCCGTAGTTGGAATGTTGGATCGATATCAAATTAACTTAGGTTTGGACCATTAGAGAGCTGCAAAGAAAGTTATGTGATACTTTCAGGGGACAAAAGACTACAAACTTATATATAAGTGATCTAATCATCTGCAGGTGATTGGATATTCATACACTGATTTTGCTGGCTGACTTGACTCGAGAAAATTGGCATCGAGATATGTTTTTTTATTCGCTGGAGGGATAATTTATTGGAAAAGTGCAAAACAATTTTTGATTGCTACTTCTACCACATATGCAGAGTTTGTAACATGTTTTGATGGTTGAGGAATTTTATTTATAGGTTAGAAATTGTTGACACAATTTATAAGTAATTAAGGATTTACGTGATAATTTTGCAGCAATGGTTTTAGCCAAAAACAAAAAAAGCAGAAGTCGTAGTAAACATATTGACATTAAGTTCTTAGGTATTCGAGAATATGTCAAAACAAACAAAGTGAATGTGGAACACATAATCACTGGATTAATGATTGTTGATCCGTTGACAAAAGGTCTACCATCTATTGCTTATAAGGGACATGTTAAACATATAAGATTCATTTCTACCATGTAGGTTTTTTTTAATGATTGAGATATTCTTATGTTTGTATCACATTTTGTAAATTGTAAGAAAAAACCTTTATTAAGTTCATATTTGTCATCTCTTATTTTAGTTGTATACATAGAGTTTAAAGCATGACAATGTATGTTTAAATTATGGTGATCCTGAATGAGCATTTGAAAGATCATCCGTAAAGATAAGTGCCACATAAGATTCTCATTCAAAGTAAATAGTTGCATTGTAATATGTGGAAGTTAATATTTTCTCTAAAAGACTTATCGTCATGATTCATGCAATTTAATCTTCTTTTGTTTGGGTATAAAGATATTATATCTATGAGAAACATTTTTATGAATTTATCAATATTGAATGATACATATTAAGTATTGGAATGGGCCAAATGAGAGAATGTTGGACACGTTCAATATTTTAACCATTTCTTTAGGAAAGCGATTTCACTTAGATTTAGGAAGTAGAGGATGGTGGACAGTTGTAACTACCCATCAGTTACAACTTCTCCTCATTTGATGGGAAAGAGATTTGAGAAGTTGCACGTGAATATTTTACGGTGTGTTTTTGGTTAAAATGATATCTGGTCTAGAAAAGTTGTTTGTGATCTCTATCAATCAAACCTGGAATAAACTAGATAGGTGATTCAAACTTATCTCGGAATCTGAATGCTATGATTGGAGGTACGTTCCTGAGTTTCCGCTTAATTTATGAATTTATGCATAATTAAAATTGAATTATGCTCTAACAGGGGGCACTAACGAAGACCGATGATATGTCTATCGTAGTGTAGATGCAATGGCTAGAAGTGGGTAAAAATAATATATAATTTGAAAAACATAAAGCCACTTTTTGTAAATGCACTCACCTTCTTAGCGAAATCTTAACTGCATATTTTTTTAGCCAAGTTTGCCAAAGGGGAGAAGTTGTTAACAGTGAAAGTGATGCCCAGCTTTGATTGATCAACTGCACATGTGTATAATATAAGATGACACATCAACTTTAAACATTTTTATGGTGCTAAACCATCGTGCCACATTAATAATCGAAGGAATTAATGCTATGTCACCAACACATCAGAGACGTCATAAGACATGTACATAACATGTCATCAACGCCCACATCACCACTTCACATTACCACACCTATTTTCTCCCATTTTCCTTCATTATTGATTTAAGTTCTTCTTGTAATTTTTAAAATATTTTTAAAACGTTAATTTCTGGTTAAAAAAATCTTATAGATTTCATTACCTTCTATTTAATATAATATAAAATATAAAATTTATGTATTCTAAAAATATTTTGTAGTATAATTAATACCTTACATTATAAAATTTAGATATTATTTAATTTAATACAATATTTTGTAAAAAATAATTTATTTTTAAAAACCTTATTTGTTGGTCCATATTTTATTACCTTCTTTTTTATAATAAAAATATTAAAATTTTATATTAATTATTCAAAAAATCATATTCTAATTTGTTAAACACATTTCATTATTGATTTAAGATATTTTAATTTTTTTAAATTTTTTTTAAAAATAAATTTATTTTTTAAGGCACCACTCTTTAATTAATGGGAGAAATGGGGGTGCTGACGTCGTGGTACCACTCTTTAATTCACAGCAAACAAACACAAAAACAGAGTGGTGCTGCACTCTTCAACGGTCAAAAGCTTGAGTTGGAAGGGAAGCCAAAACTCTTTACTTTTTTGAGCTGCAATACAAAATGAAAGAGAATCATGGCTACATATTTCCATTGATGTGGATCTCAGTTCAATCTCAGAGATCTGATGACTGTATGTGTTCACGAGATTCGAAGTACAAAAGATTAGGTTTGCTTAGGATACCCAAGGCACGAATGAGGCATGCCCCCACCCAATTTTTTCTTTCACCAGGACACTATCCTGCAGCTACAGGACTCAGAAATAAATTGAAAAAAAAACTGGTCAATTCACCACGGAATGTGAACAGAAACTTGCAATCCCGGGAAGACGTCAGCTCCTTTTTATTTTTTATTTATTAACGACCCGAGGAAGACTTACTGAGTTAGAACTTCAACGCGTGGCGAATGGGGCTTCGAACGGCTTCGTTTCCGTAGCAACAACGGGGTCTCCAGTTGGGACTCCAAAAAGGAGCTCGTTCGCCCAATACACGCTTCCGACGTGGCTAAAACACGTGTTGATTGAGGAAAAAACGAGGACTTTGGTTTTTCTGCCGACTGGCTCGAATAGTCTATATATACTTAATTTAACTCATCCACATATCACTAGTCATCGAATCGTCTCAATCACCGGGTTATAATAAGAAAGATTAGACCACCTTATAGAGACTGTTTTAATGGCGGCGCTGTTACGGATTTACAGACTGTTACGGGCGAGTTGGTTTTCCTTTTATATCTATTTGGCGTAATTAACAATTGTAACGTTAGATTGGTGCGATACATGGTGAGGATTAAAAGCGGAGTCCCCGAAGAACCGTTGGGGGGGTGGACATTCAAAAAATGTGGCGGTGGGGAAGGACGAGACCCACCAGCAATTAGGTGGGGGCCAGCCAAAGTGATTAAAGAATATTACCGTTATATCCCTGCCCCTCTGCCAAATGTAACCGAGCTTATCACGAGGCCGCATGCAGTCTAAAAATGGCTTCGAGTTATTACCCCCCACCGGATTATTCGCCGGAGCTTTGTAATTTCTTGTGTACAACGGTAGGCTTCTTGGAAGATATATATATATATATAGCCCTCTTCCACGATTAGTCTTTGTACTTTTGTATCTCGCTCGCCTCTTTCCTCACTCTCTTTCCTAAAGCTGCTTCGTTTCTGATCGCTGCTTTACCTTCCCGACTTTGAACTTCCGTTCATTGGAGGTTTCTGGAGGTTGTAGGCTACTTCAGAGACTATTCATGGAGTTTGGGAGGATGGGTGGTGTTTGTCTTCTTCTCTTTGTGGCGATGATCCCCTGTTTGGGTCATGCTTCTGACTTTTATGTTGGTGGAAGAGATGGATGGACTCTGAACCCAAGGGAAAACTTCAATCACTGGGCGGCGAGAAATCGGTTTCAGGTCAATGATTCTTTAGGTAATGCAATTTGTTATAATTTTTTCTAACACAATTCAGAGATGATTGTCTTTTCTTTCTTTGATGGGTGTGCTTGTGATCTTCTTTTCTGTATCTTTGGTTCTTTTGTTTATCAGTTTTCAAGTACAAAAAGGAAGCGGACTCTGTTCTGTTCGTGAAGAAAGAGGATTATGATATATGCAATACCAAGGATCCGATCGTCAGCTTCCATGACGGAAACTCGGTGTTCAAGGTCGATCGATCGGGTCCTTTCTTCTTCATCAGCGGCGCTCCTGGCAATTGTGGGAAGGGTCAGAAACTGATAGTTGTCGTGTTGGCGGTCAGGCCTAAGACGGGGGCTCCTCTGCTGCCTTCTCCTCCTCTTCCTCCACAATCGTCCCCCTTGCCTTCTCCTCCTCTTCCTCCACAATCGTCCCCCTTGCCTTCTCCTCTTCCTCCACAATCGTCCCCCTTGCCTTCTCCTCCTCTTCCTCCCCAATCGTCCCCCTTTCCTTCTCCTCCTCAAACATCTCCCTTGCCATCTACTACTCCACCTCAATCATCTCCCCTGCCTTCCCCTTCTTCTCCCCCTCAATCATCTCCCCTGCCTTCCCCTTCTTTTCCCCCTCAATCATCTCCCTTGCTTTCTCCTTCTTCTCCGCCTCAGTCCCCCTTTCCTGCTCCCTCTTCTCCTCCACAGTCATCTCCCTTAACTGCTCCATCCCTTTCACCCAAGAATGCTCCTTTTCCAAGTCCTTCGGCCTCTCCAAAATCAACCCCCACGCCTTCTCCCTCCTCCCAAGGTTTATCACCGACCGCCTCGCCACCATCTCCTCCCACTCCCCCTTCGGGCGGGGAAACACCAGGCTCTCCTCCTCCCGGCCCCTCGACTCCCCCAGAAAGCCCCTCGTCTCGTACCTCATGTGCCTCTCTCATCTCTGGAGTTTCTGCCGGCATACTGACCGTCGCGTTGTCTTTCCTTGTTGGACCTCTGTAGCTGGACGCAGTACAGTAGCGTCTTGTGTAGAATCAAGAACGGAAGTGTAGAAAAGGGCGACCATCTATTCTTTTAGCTTTTATTTATTTGATTTTCCCCTTCTTTTATGCGAGTGTCTTCCGGTAGAAGAGATTTGTATTCGACTTAGATTTACTTACAGCATTGTCTATGATGAAAGATGGTTGCCCTTTGAACACTGGAGGGGATGTAATTGGTAAAGCTTTGAATTATAAATTTTCTTTTGCGATGGGCATAGTAGGAGATAAATGTGAGTTTGTTTTGAATCCTATTCTGAATTTTCGAGTGCTGAGCCTGGGCAGCAGCAGCTAGCAAAGATAGCTAGCTTTTCAGGCCGGTTTGTCGTTAACACAGGAAACGCAATCTCCCTCCGGTCGTACCAAAGGCGCCGGGTGTTTGCAAATGCCATTATGATACACATAGCCTCGATGCAGCTACTTGTCTTCTTTGCATAAAGCATCCCGACTCCCGACTCTCACCTTTCTCCATCCATATAGTCGACGACGGGTCACGTTGACAGGCGATGCTGAAGCAGTGAGATCTTTCAACGTGGCCTGTCCTGCTGATATCTACGACACGTGGTGGCTCGACGGCCGGGGCTGCCACCTCCTCGATTAAGATTGGGAAAGTCGGTACAGATTAAAGTCTGGACGCGTGTGAGGTCTCAGTGGTTTGATTGAGAAATGTGAATCAATCCCCCCGACAGAAGCTCGTCAAGCTCATTCATAATCCATTTATCGATACCCTATGGGGACACAGAATAGGAGGTAGATCGTAATCGTAGATTGAGTTGATTCTACTTTTCGAAAAAAAGAAAAAAGGTTGATTTATTTATTGAGCATGTAGCTTTTTGGTTGGTATCTGGTTCTATTAACTCATTAAAACTAGAGATATGTTTGTCACAGCGACTGGAATCCACGACTTTTCCGTCATCCTGATCGAATAAGCGAGTAAAGGAAAAACGAAAGATGAGAAGCGCCCAGAATGCTTTCAACCTCAGCAAATATTATCAACGGAAGGATAAAATTGGAAACACACTCTACCAAGATGAATAATAAACAGTAACATTTAATGTGCCAATTCATATTCCAATCAGTATCTCTTCAGCTGATGATTCATTCTAATAGCAGTGTTTTATGATACGGATTTGGATTGTAGGGTCAAATGTTATTTTATTTCTGCAACTACAGGAAAAACAGGAAGAAGAGTGAAGACCGGGTAAATCTAAGACTAAATGAGAGGAGCGGTGGAATGCTAAAGATGGCAAAGAAACTAAATAAGAAGAGTTACGAGTAAAAGTTTGCGGTGAAGGAGGGGATGAAGGCTGTGAACCGACGGAAACATAAGAAAAAACAGAAAGGAGGGGAAGCTGCAAACTACCCTTGAGAAAAGGAAGCTGCAAGAAAGGGGGCAGATCCCAACAGATGTGAAAACCCACGGGAAAGGCGCTAGAAACTAAAAACTGCCCTAGTCTGAGTCCAACATCGCCACCCTTTTCTCCCTAAACAACTCAGAAATCCAATCTCAGCTCTCGCCAATCCCTCCTCCTTTTTCTTTTCCTTCTCCTCTCTCTCCCTCCTTTACAAGGAAGGGCAGGGACCAGGACGAACAAAGGGCAGATCCATCCTTTGGGAGACGTACATCTTGTGCTCTCTCCCTTCTTGTTCTTCGCAAGTGCGTGCCTTCCAGTGCGTGCTTGCTTTGCCGTTTCTTTTTCGTTCAAGGGTTTGGGAGCAGGCGTTCGTTGGTTGTTGTTTGACACTCAGTGATTGTATCTTCTTCTACTCGTTTTGGCGAAGCAGCTCCTCCTGCATGGCTTTTAGAGTTGTTTTGCTACTAGCCATGTTGGCTCTGGCATGGGTCGCCGAGTCCGTCCCTTCGGACATCTCCGTACACACTTGGAGCCTCCCCCATTTGGCGCGGAAGGACCTCGACCCATCCTCGCCCACCTGCAATGGTCTGGTCGGCGACTGCATTGACGAGGAGCAGGAACTGTTGATGGATTCGGAGATCAACAGGAGAGGACTCAGAGAAGCCAATAGGTTCATCAGCTATGGTGCACTGCAAAAGAACAGGGTCCCTTGCAACCGTCGCGGCGCCTCCTACTACAATTGCCGGCCTAGAGGACGCGTCAATCCTTACCGTCGTGGTTGCAGCGCCATCACCAGGTGCAAGAGGTATGCCAAGTGATTCAAATGACGGCCGCGACCCCGGAGCATTGACTAACAACCACGAGGCAGATAACAAACATAAAAAGGAGAAGAAGAAGAAGCACAAGTAACAGAAGTATCAGTAGAGCTCATCCTCACTTAGTATACTAATAAAGCGGGAGTCCGTCCAGAGCTTCCAATCTTCATATAGTTAATCCAAACCCATTACCTTCCTCCTCCCCCTCCTCCTCCTCCTCCTTCTTCTTCTTCTTCTTCTTCTTCTTCTTGATCTCTCCATTTTTTTTTTCTTTTCTCATTATGCTCCTATTATTTGTTCCGAATTATAAATGTTATTACGAACTGTGTCTAAATTAATTGATGTGGTGCAATAAGAAGACCTCTCAGCTGGTCTGATTAATCAAAAAGGTTCAGTTAATATCTTATGCCAAGATAATGAATATAATTCAAAAGTTAGGAATATCGGATTCTGCAAATTTTTAACGAAGGTAGCACCGGCAATCTCCGAGACTGCTCCCGTTCAACATTTTCTCCTGATTTCCCTTTTCTTCTCTACTTCGACGCATTTCACTACGCAAGCGAGAGAGAGGAAAGAAACAGGGAAAAAATTCAGTACAATGGCGGGTCAATGTTGAATCCCTCCACGTTTAATAACGAAAGAAATCGATCAAACATGTCTGTAATTTGGCCTTGTAGCAGATCTTAATGCAACTGATCAGTTTTTCTCCGTGCCATAAAAAAGATGCGGGAGGATTTGGTTTTTTTTTTTAAAAAGAAAAAATGAATGGGGATGTCAAAAAAAAATTCAAAAGATTATTTATTTAATGAAATTATTAGCATTCTCTAAAGATTTTAATTTTTATGATATGTTTTTATGTACATAACACATGTTAATGAAAAAGCATCATCAATTTCATTAAGTTTCGAATCAAGAGAATTACCTTATACCTAATATACTTAACATAGGTACTTAATTTGATACATTAGCATGAAATAACCTGGTTCTATCTCTTATAAAGAGCAAATGAACAAAATTACTTTACCCTGATTCAAGATATCCTTTTAACAAGTGTTAGGGTAAATAGGCCAAAAAATTCACAAAGAATATTTAAATAGCAAGACATACCGTTTTCTATGCAAGGATAGTTTTGTTATTTTACATTTGGTACGTCGTAGGGTTTAAACTTAATGCTACATTATGTGAACTGTGCTAAAAGACTATTTCTTATAATAATTATTTTTATTTGAGAATAGGGGTATTTTTTAAAATACTACATATTTTTTTTCATTTTTCATTTTTTTACTACTTGTCAAGAAAATAAGTTATATACCTACATAAATTACATATATATAATATAATTGTAGACATGAAAATTGAATCATTAAAATTAGGTCCTTAATCAATTATCAAGATAGTGAAAGTCAAACTTATCAAATGTCAAAACATGGGGATTTATTTTAAAGGTCCATCGATAACAAAATTAGACTTTTGGTCAGATCAAGGCCTGATCAACTATTAAGATAACATCGATTATATTGGGCCTCTACCAAAATCAAATTATAGTAAAATGTCACTTAAATATCACCTAAACACCATAAAATTAAAAGAGTTATACAAGGTAACACATAGCGTTGCAATAGAGTTTCACTCAAGCAAGATAGGTGGCATATAGTGTTCTAGGGAAGTTCCACCCAAGCAAAAAAATTAGCGAGACATGGGCAACACAATAGTGTCATAGGGAAACTCCACCCTAGTAAGGAAGGAGGCAATGAGCAATATATGCAGGAAAAACTCCATAAGAGGGAGACTTTTTCAAATAAGATAAAGATGATGTTATATTGGAACATGAATCAGTCTTCTCACATGTCCCTCTTCCCTTACATGTATACTGTTGGAAGATAGGACCTGAGCTCACATGACCAAGGAAGACTCACATATTGAAGTGTATTAGAAGATGGACCCAGACCCATAAGACTAAGGAAGACCCATAAATTCAAGAGAGATTGAAGAGGAAGTTCAAAGAAGTTTCAACACATGTCAAAATTCAAGGAAGTTTCAACACATCTGTCAAGATTAAGCAAAGTTTGAGTCAATTTTTTTGCATGGAGATCGAATAAGAGGACTTATCAAAGAAAGAACATTTATCTTTATGATCCTTTTGCGATCCTAGATAAGATGTACATACACAATGTTCGACTTTTTTTCATATGACAGTTTTAGCCGAAAAGAAAATGATAAAAGACCCATAAGCGTACATAAATATGGGACTGTTATGGGACCATTTCGTAATAAATGTGACACGCAGTGTAGCACGTATATTTAATTTTTCCAGCAAACTTAGCGGAATAAAACGCCGGGTGGAGCGACAAAGGAGAACCAGTGACACGGGGAGGAAAGATACATCGAATCCAGCTTCCTCCTTTTATTATTCGCAGCCGCAGGCATGAAATTGCTCTCTTTCCTCATGCCACTCCTCGACCAAACAATCTTATAAATTTCAACTCCATAATTTCCTGCAAATCAATAGGGGTTTAGGGGAAAGTGACTGATCGAGCTTCGGCATCGCGGCGGTTCGATATTTGCCTGCGGCGAGAGATCAAGCTATTGGAACCTAGAGCAAATGGCGGCTGCTGTGGCAAACGGTGCTTCTCTCCTTTCATCGGAAGCATACGTCGAGAGTAAACCCGTAAAGGATACCCGCGGTCTCGTCTCCGAGCTCTGTCGACATTTCTATACGCTTGGATGGGTCTCCGGCACCGGAGGCAGCATTACCATAAAGGTCCACGACGATTCTATTCCCAAATCACAGCAGATTATTGTCATGTCTCCTTCAGGTAAAAGTTCGTCTCGTTCTCCTTTGCTCTGAAATTATCTGAAACAAGTTGGGTTTCTCGTACTCAGAATTGCTTTGCTTCTCTTTTTAACTTTAATTGAATAGGTGTTCAGAAGGAGCGAATGGTTCCTGAAGATATGTACGTGCTTTCTGGAAGTGGCTCAATTCTTTCTGCTCCCTCGCTAAAACCTTATCCGCAAAAGCCTCCCAAGTGTACGGATTGCGCTCCTCTCTTCATGAAGGTGTGTTTAGCCGCCATCCGCCTCACCAAAGGATTCTCTGTGTTTTTTTTTTTTTTTTGTGAAGTTTTATCGCGGAGTTTTCTCATCTTGTTTTGATGCTCGTGTCTGCTGTTTTATGTTTGATTAAATTATTCGTAATTTATAATCTCCACGGTTTTTGTTGATTACGGGGAAAGTATCTTCAATTTCGCACACTTGGGTGTGACTAATTACGGCGGTGGAGCCAGCCACTATAAATGCTTCATTTTATTCATTGTGTCGTGTATGTTGATGAAATTATTTTCTATTTAATAAATATTTAGAATGGAGACGGTAGGTAGTTTCTGTCTGAGGAGCTGTTTGCGAGAAGGAGCTCGTTGTATTTTCTTCGTTTAATGCATGCTATTCGCTAACTGATTATCTGTTTTTAATTGTTTTTCTTTTTTTTTTCTTTTTTTTTCAGGCTTATCAGATGCGTAATGCTGGCGCTGTTATTCACAGTCATGGGATGGAATCATGTCTTGTGACAATGATCCACCCTCACTCAAAGCAGTTTAGAGTAACTCTCGTGAACTTGGCAATTTGTTAATGGATTCATAAGTTTTATTTTTACTTGTAGTTTATAATTGTATTTTATTTGTACTTTCATGAAAGCATTTGGAGGCTCATCTAGTTATTATACAACTCGTAATGTTGTACATTGTATTGCATCATTGAGCTCTTACTCTGTTTGTAGTGTCTAATTACCATGAGCATAGGCTGAGTTACTTAGCCGATCTTTGGGGAAACTTGCATCTTTTCATGCACCTACTCACTCATGAACAACTCATGAATTGGGTTTATTTCAACATCTACTTGATTCATATTTTATTATGCTCTCCAATAATTTGTTTACTTGGTTGACTGCTGATGATTTCTCATAGTCATTTTACACATTTGTTGGAATGCTACTCTAGAACTTCTTTTAAATCTCTCACTAGTTACAAATTTCAACTAAGTTCCAAAGTTACTTGACGTTTGACTATTATAGAGTAGATGATCATTTTTAGTCTAATCTGGTACATCTGTCCTGGTTTTGGCATGTAATCAGTTTTTAAAACTTGACTAAAGAGGTACAAAATTGTTATGGAAAACATTATCAATGTGTTCATCTGAGGCTTGTAGAGCAGATGATTCACAAAATGCTTTTAGGTATCCTCAGTAAGATGAGTGTTTAAGGAAGCTGTAGAAATTCAGGGATCTTGGAATCTTAATTAGAAATACAAAGCTCTCCTTTTGTGAACCTTGTTGAGCTGTTTTATTTCCCAGGTGTTTGTCTTGAATTTGGTTGACAAACTGTGTTTTTTATTTACATATTTGTGCTTAAATATGTTTGTCCTTATTTCTCAAGCAGCTTGAAAAAGTGATGATGTATAGGTGAACTTTCTAAATCTGATGTTGCAGATAACTCACATGGAGATGATAAAAGGAATTCAAGGACATGGCTATCATGATGAGCTTGTAGTCCCAATTATTGAGAACACTGCCCATGAAGGCGAGCTCACAGAATCACTTAGTCAAGCAGTATGTCTCTCTCTACCTACTGATATTACCTGTTAGAGTTAATTGAGATTGATATTGATATTCTGAAACGGATCTACAGAATGACCAAACAGCATGATAAACATGAAATCTCCCTTTGGCCATTGACCTAGAAGACTGCATCATGTCTAATCTGATGTTTTAACAAGATATGCATATAGAAACTTATGAGCTCACAAACTGTGTATATACAGATTGAAGCTTACCCAAAGACAACAGCAGTACTTGTCCGTAACCATGGAATATATGTGTGGGGAGACTCCTGGATAAGTGCTAAGACTCAGGTTTGTGGTCAAATTATAATGTGTCTATTGAGTAATGCATGTTCTTTCTATTAGTCAAAAGACACTTTTTTTTTCATGAGTATTTCTTTCTGTTATACAGTGTCTTTCATGTGTATGATTATTTGTTTTCTTGGTACGCAACTTACAGGGTTAGTTCTGTACGCCTCCTCGTTAGAGATATACCCTGAAATTAGAGTTCAGGGTTCTGTAATGCCTCCTCCATTTGGGCTTTCTTATTGAATTCACTCTTCTCATTTTTCTCAAAAAAAGATATATCCTGAATTTAGGGTGCCTTTTTAAAAAAATTATAACTTAAGATTCCAGATATTTTATTATCTCACTCTGAAATGATTTTCATCTGTTTACGCTCTGAACTGTCAGATAGATTCATTCGCTGTATGTACATTTGAACTATCTCGTGTGTTTTCATACCTGTCTCTTTCTCTCTCTACTATTTCAGTGAGTTTCTCAATTAGCTATTTAGGAGTTCTATGACAGTCTTAAAATTACAGCAAGTTTAGGCTTATTGAACTGTACTTTGACTTTAGCCGAAGAAATTGAGGAGATAAAAAAGTTATCAATTTGTAAGGAGAAGAAATGGAAAGAGAGGAAAATAGAAAGAGACAGTTGATGAAGGATAAAACGACAGTGGAACTTATCTGTCCAACTTCTAACTCCTCTGCTTTCATTTACTTAAAATGCCTACATGCCATCCAACACGTAATAGAAATTTATACTGATAATTAACTCAAATAGTGTAAACCTGACTTAACATTTTTGAGTACTGCTTGTGCTGAGACAGAGGGGCCTAGCTTTGTAAGCTTCCTTGTTTCTTAGTTGAATACTGGAGTGATGCTGTGTTTCAGGCTCTAGTGGAAGATCTTCTTATGCATAATTGAAGTCATAATCAACTTCTGTATGCATTATTTTCAAGCAAACATAATTATCAATATTAGTAATTAAATGTTTGTAACGGTAGAGAAACATACAACTATTAACAAGAATCCTTTATGTTTCTGTGCAGAACAGGATGCTAGTGGAGTTGAGACACTATTCATGCTAAAAAATTATATTTGTTTCTTGAAGTGGGGTGGCTAAGAAAATGATCTGCTATCTTATTTCAAAAAAAAAATTATCTGCTATCTTTGCTATGTTAATTTATTGACATGGGAGTTGCTTCAGCTATGGTATTAGATATGCTTTCCCTAATAGTAACAATAAGAAGCTAATGTTGACATAAGAAACCATAAAAGCTAACTAGGTCAGCAAAGTTATAGAGATGATAACTGAACTATATATTATCCTGTATACGTTCTCTTTCTTTTTCCCACTCCTAATGTGGTTGATGAAGGTGTTTATAATTGGTCCCGTTGCTCAGGCTGAGTGTTATCATTATCTCTTCGATGCTGCCATCAAGCTTCACCAATTGGGTTTGGACTGGTCCACGCCAAGCCATTCTCCAATTCGCAACATTAGAGCTGTAAAGGGTGATGGTAGGTATGTAAGTGGGGTAGCAAAGGCTGTGGGGCTTAGTGACACTCCTATTGACCCATCTAAGGTAAGTTCTCTTGTAGCATTCTCCTTCTTATAGAAATGTAGTAAATTTTCATTTGGGGCCTAAAAGTTTGTAATAGTTTGATAATCTCACAATTTTTGCAGCAGGCTATTGTTCTTGACATTGAAGGAACTACAACTCCAATTTCCTTTGTTGCTGATGTTCTTTTCCCCTATGCCCGGGATAATGTGAAAAGCCATTTAGAAGCCACATATGACACTGAAGAAACCAAAGATGATATCAAATTGTTGCGTGCCCAAGTAAGGTTATTAGTACTGTAATTTTGTTTTGAATGGCAACAGTGTTGCTTTTGTTTATACAACTTACATTTGTTGTACTGTGTAATTTAGTTTCATGCACTTCTGCAGATATATTAAGTAAAAGATGATGTGTGCATTTTGTATATTGTCATAGGTTGAAGAGGATCTGCAGCAAGGGGTTGTCGGTTCTCAACCAATTCCTCCTGATGAAGCAGGGAAAGATGATGTTATTGCTTCATTGGTGGCTAATGTGGAGGCCATGATAAAAGCTGACAGGAAAATTACAGCTCTGAAGCAACTTCAGGTGACTATTTGCAATATGATATAAAATTTCAGCTTTGGGGGCACCACGACAGCGTAAATTTTATTTGTGGGATCAAACCACTAACATGTCCACTCTTTCCTTCTTTCTGAAGCATTAATGAAGCTTAAGACTGAGTAAATATTTGACACTTAATATCTTGCAAAATTCTTTTGTCTATTATACTTCGTTTATTTTTTATATATTTTTTGCATGAAGGGTCATGTATGGAGAACAGGATTTGAAAGCAATCAATTGCAAGGAGTCTTCTTTGAGGATGTACCAGAAGCTCTGGAGAGGTGGCACTCTATGGGAATCAAGGTGATTATGCTTCTTGAGAAGTTTCTGATTCTTCCACTTGAATATTGAATATGGTTGCAAAGTTAAATGTGTTGTGGAAAGCTTATTATCATCTTCATTGTTTCTTTTGGGTGTCATCTTTAAATCTATGTTTTCTCTTGGAATCTATAATTGTATGGTATTGGGATGACGTAACCAATTAACAGTTACCACATACAGGTGTTAATTATTTCTAGGTTGTTATTATATTTAGTCTTGTATTTAATGATCAAGAATAATAAAAAAGCAATACTTTGCATTTGAGACCGTTAATATTTGCAGGTTTACATCTATTCTAGTGGTAGCAGAGAAGCTCAAAAGCTCATATTTGGAAATACAGCTTATGGAGACTTGAGAAAATATCTGTGTGGATTTTTTGACACAGCAGTAGGGTAGGCCATTGAACTATTCTCGTGTAACACTTGCATTTAATGCTCTCCTATCAACTAAAATTGTATTGTCTTGCTTTTGTTTATGTAGAAACAAAAGGGAGACTCGAAGTTATCTGGAGATTTGGCAGTCCCTGGGTGTTGACAAGCCATCGCAGATCTTATTTGTCACTGATGTTTATCAGGAAGCTGTGGCTGCAAAGGCTGCAGGTCTCTCTCTCTCTCTCTCTCTCTCTCTCTCTCCTCCCCCCTTGTTCTGAACTCCTGGTTTGTGAAGATGCTTTGCCTTTTTTATACAGCCGTTCTCTGAAGTGTTTTTTGGGTTTTCAAACCGTAGATTGTTTGGTTGTAAAAGCTGGTCATCACATTTCCCATGTGTCTTCTCTGTTACTCCTTTTCTCTTCTCCTCATCCCCTAAAAAATGTATTTTTATAATTTGTCCCATCATGCTACAGATTTTAAATGCTTCTATTTCTTATTTAATATTTCTCTTCATAGACAACATTATTCCATTATGTTTTTATTTCAGGATTGTCCATGCGTATATTATCTGATAAAATGTGTTCATTTTCTGTCTCAGTTTTGACGTAGTTCCAATGAAGGTTTTATCTACATTCATTTTTCTGTATGTATCAATTAGTTAAACGGAGTTTCCGCCACCCCCATAAGCTTTTTATTCGTTGCACTTGTCTATCCAATGGAAATGAGTACAGGCTGTGGTATTCACATGAGCGACTATGACTAAGCTGCCATGTGAAGTATTGCATATTTCATTTTCTTTCATCTCTTCCGAGGAGGTATACAAAAACATTCTAATGGTTATGGAACTAGATAATAGCCAAAAGGGTAGTAGAAGAAGGATCAACTTTTTTTTTTTTTTTATCCTTTTGTTTACTTGGAAGAGTTTATTTGAGATTATTTTGCAAGCTGAAAGTGATTTCTTCTTTCAGGTATGGAAGTGGTAATTTCTGTTCGACCAGGAAATGGACCTCTCCCGGAGAACCATGGATTCAAAACGATCAGTTCCTTCTCTGAAATCTGATATTGTATTTTCCGATCGCAGAGTTCAGTAGACTCTTTATGTCAATAGCAGTTAACCTGTGGGATTTGCTACTTAAATGGCTAGTCTATAAGTAGTTTGTCATACTTTTTTTTCTTCGTCTCCTCGGCTGAATGAAGGGTTAAAAAACGGCTTAAAGGGGAGGGTCAAATATCTATTTGCGATGAATTTCTGCCGTCGGACCTGGCTGCTATTATGTAGACATCCGTGGTGGATCCTACGTGTTTTACAAAAAGAAAAAGGCTAAAAAGAATCTCGGAACAAGCAACGGGGAACGCTTGTGTCCTACCTCTGTGACCTTTCAATCTCACGCGTTCAACTAAACGAAGCAAAAAGGTTCCAGAATAAATACAAGGTAGCCCAGCTCAGTGCGGCCATGGAAGACAGACAGAAACGGCGTTGATATCAAATGCCAGCTTTCCACAATCCTTATGAAAATTCAGTTAGAACTAGGGGAAATCAGTTAAGGGTATAACCATTTTATGGCCGCAGAAATCCATGGAAGACAAAAAGGAGTGAAGATTCCTAGCTTGGTCTTCTCCACTTGCTTTGCGAACGGTTGGCAGACCAACACACCGGAGTCCGGACTCTGCTCAGTTTCAGCGTCAGCTTCAGCATCTAAAAGTACCAATTTTCAACAACCGGCTTAACTTTAGTAAGAAAATTGCAACAGACGAAGATGGGAAGAAAGGATCTACCTACTTCTCCGATTTGAAGTTGAAAAACTCAGCTCCACTTTCCTACTATTGATATTTATGTCTATGCTTCAAGAAAGCGTAGAGTCCAACCCCCTCAGAAGACTTCCTAATTTTCCACTACCCAACAATAGAAGGAAAAAGTTTAAGAAAACAATCAAAGATGCGTTGGTAAGAAGACTCGTTCCAAAGTCTTGCACTAGGTTTCTCTGCACTGAATTTACGCACTGCAAACAAACCGAGAAGAAATGTACGAATGCTGAATGCTGGATGCTGGAGGGAGGAAACAACATAACTCCAATAAAATCAAACCACCAAACAGAAAACCGAGTTATCAAAGAAGAAAAGTTTTGACAGGAAAGAAAAAAATGAAACTGAAAAAGAAAACATACTATTTGACAAGAAAAGAGAAAAAAACAAGATCTTTCATTGATCTCCAAAAGAAACAAACAAAAGGGTATATTAGAAAGAGATCAATTGTACAATTGAAGCAACATTTTTTTTTCTTTTCTTTTTTGTCAAGCATAATATAATCTTACAGATCTCAGGAAGAAGAGCCGGACACTCTGGGCGAGGTGACAGGAAAGAGTGGGAGAAGTCGAGGCTCGGAGTGCCGCGGCGTAGTCCTGGGTGATGGGTGCAAATAAAATCCTTTCTCTGCAATCGCCTTCTCCTCGGCGACCGCAGTCAATTCGGAAGCAGGGCCGGCAGGCGACCGGTTGAAGGGGTCGGGTATCAACGGCGTGACGGGGCTGAGGACCAGAGAAGGGAAATCGAGAAGACTGGGCGAGAGGATCTCGGGATTGCGAGGGGAAAAGCTGGTGTTAGAACAGTTGTGGTGTCCCGGCATGAGGGGACTTATCTTGAGATGTTTGAGACTGTTTCGCCTCTCGTAGAGCTTAAAAGACGGTTTCTTGGGGCCGTTCTTGATGGGTGGAATGGTAATCTTGGAGGGATCGGCGACGGGTTTGGAAGATACCTGTTTGGTGGTCTCGGAAGAACCCGTTAGCATTTGTACGACATGCTTGAAGGATGATGTATCCGCCTGGATGAAGGTGGTGGCATTATTGCTATTACAGGGCTCAGATCTTGGGAGGGCTTTGGGAGTCAAAGGGACTCCATTGCTGCTACTGCTGCTGCTGTTGCTGCTACCATTCGAAGTCGTCTGGAGATCCTTCTCGTGGGCCTTCGAGTTGTTCGATGAAGTTTCCATCTGACGATAGTTTTTTTTTTTCTTTTCTTGTCCCAGGAGAGAGACCGAGAAAGAGAGAGAGAGAGAGGAGAAGAGAAAGGAAGACGATGAAATGGGTTTGCGCTTGGTTGGGTAGGGAAAAAATAAATAAAAGAGAAAGAAAGGGATCAAGAGAAAGACGAGATAGGTGGTGTGAGTTGTGTGTGGAACAAGGTTGATCAAAATTCTCCTTGCTTTCTCTCTCCCCTTCCCTTTCCTTTCGTTTTTTCTATTTACTTTGTCTATTGTTGGTGTTTTATTTTGTTTTCGTTCGAGTGAAAACGTAGGTAACGGTTCCGCGGCTGAGAGGGGGAGAGAGAGAGAGGAGGCGCTTTCGGCACTTTCCTGGAACTCATCCTTCTTGTAAACGTCGTCGAAATATTGAAAATCCTATTGACTTTGTTGCTGGCTGGCTCTCTCTGTCTCTGGCGCTGACTCTAAAGAAAATAACAATAACTCTTTCAAAGTTTCTAGTTTCATTTATCTCTTCACAAAAACCACCCTTCCACTATTTCTCCATTTTTACCTCTCCATCACCATCCCCATCCCCACCCTCTGGTTTACCTGCTTTCCTTTCTACAAGACAAGCGCAGAAAAACGTCCATTAGAATTTAACAAAGAAGCCAGAAAAACAAAAAGAAAGATCTGCTGTCTGCGATCCAATTGGAGCAGTCGATCGAGTTGGCGACCCACATGTGACGTTGTTAGAATCCTCAACGACGGATCTGTCCCACCTGCAAGTGACGATGGAGGCATCCTATCTATTAATTTATGAACACCCAGAAATCCCATTTAAGCACTTCCTCTGAGTGAATCTTAAGATTCATGAATCACTTACTAATTGTTTTCTCTCTGGACACCAAATCGAATAGAAATAAATGGATTTATGATGACTCATGACTGATGACGGATCCCCCTAACAACACCATGAGAAATGAGAAAAAGGGAAATCAGGGGAAGCTACATGGTTTCCTTCTAGATGGGGGAAAGATGGCATAAAATAAAGAAGAAAACAACGAGTATCAAATTCTCATTTGTGACATAAAGATAAAAAGGTTTATGGAGGGGGACCATTCATCCATGTGTCAACCTTACTGGGTTGTTACTTGAAGACATCAAGAGACTTTGCATCTGAAAATCCTCAGGATTCTGGGGCTTGAATCATGGAATTCATTGAGCCAGCAAAAGAACCCCTTTTTCTCAATCCAGTGCTTAACAATATTACAAATTTTTCATCAACTCGATTAGAGTTTGTTGCTCATCATCAGCTTATTATCACACTAGAAGAGAAAACGAAGAATCAACTTAAGGGAAAAAGAAAAAAATCACAGATGAGGCGGATTTAATGGAACTCATTCACAATTTCACAGATGCGAAACCAGATTATATACTTTTGGGCAGTTTCTTTTCCAGTCTTCAAGTCCAAAGTCTAACCAGCGGACTAGGCGGGGTCCTTTATTTAATGCTGAAATCCCCTTCGGCGAAGTGTATAAAGCCGGTGATAAGAAAAAAGCTCCCGGTTGGGGCGACCATTGCTTCACCCACCATCTCAATTAAGTTCTCAACCACTGGGAAGAACTCTTTTAACTTTGATCCATCCACCAATTACATAGGTATGTTTGAAAGCAATTAATGAACAAGTCCGAGTGTACAATTATCAAACCCGTGTAGTCGTAGACACAACATGTGCCATTACAGAAGAAGAAATTTCTTCTTTTATTTTTCTGGGCTGTGTCTATTTTGGCTCTTTCTGGGTATCTGATCGAGATGTGAGCTCTGATAAGAGAAACGAAGACTTGGACTTTTGGCTTCTTGCCTGGGGATGTGGTGGTCCCTCTCTTGTTCCCATTTTGAATGACTCTGGAAATTTGAAAAGTTACCATCTATTGTAGTTGCGTAGTTGTTGTTTTACAGAAAAGGGAAAAGGAGAGTCGCCTCAACGTGAGTCTGCTGCCTTCCTTCTCTTTTCTCTTTTCTCCTTTCTCCTTTCTCCGGTGAATTCAAGTGCAAGCCTTTGAAACATTGAAAGCCCAAAAACATCTTTCTTCAAATGTAATCCAGACAAAAGAGACTCCTTCTCAAACTTTAAACAGCAAATTATACATTTGTGAAATCTCGTTTGCTTTATGATTTCTGATCATCATAGTTCTTGCTTGTACCAGAAGAGTCATGATTTTGGTCCCATTCCGACCAGACCCCACGTTTTGGTAGTAGTAGCACACCATTGTTGACATCTACCCTTGATCTATATTTTATACCCCTTCACCAGTTACAGTTTTCAGACTGAGAGAGAAGGCTACCAGCCGCCACTAAGAAAGAGATCATTTAATACTAATGATACATGAACACAAAAATAGTCATACTTTGCGGCTGTGATTTAGGTCTCAATGGAGGAAAAATATGCTTCTTTTCTCTTTCTTTGTACCGGTTTTACCAGCAAAGAGAAGGAAAGAAGACAAGCCATGTTGGAAGAGTTTGGTCCTGTATCAAGTCCAGCAGGTCCCATCAGGAGGTGGTGGTCTTCAATCCCGTCCGCCAAGCGATATGTTTCCCTCCGCTGTCCGACAATTCCTCTAGTGTTCTAACAGTTTTTCAACACGCAGTACGTTTCTAAACATGGCTTCCAGTCTCTTGTTTTTTCTCTCCCTCTTTTGTTTAAATTCTGAGGGCTTTTCCACTTGCCAGTGACAACTCAGACATGAAGGAGATAGCGTCCACCTGCAATGGATGTGGAGTGGATGGTCCCAACTCCCAAGTGATCTTTCGAGTTTCAATTCTTTGTTTTAGAGTAGTCTCCTTGTTGAAGTATACCATTCAGTATTTATTTTCAGTAGATTTCGTTTCTGGGTTAGACTTGTATAAGTCTTTCTTTGCTCTCTGTGGATCAAAAGTAGTAAATGGACGAGTAATTAAAATGGGCAGAGCAGGTTAAGTTCAAAAAGAAAAAGAAGAAAAAATGATTTCATTTGCTTTGAAATTCAGTATCTTAGCGGCAGATCACATGCCCCCCCTTTCTTTCTTTCTTCACTTGAATGATTGCAGTAGCTGCAAAAACAATCAAACACTGCAGAATTTTAATGAAAATGATGCTTGTTGATAAAGAAAGAAAAGGGTGAAGACTGAGGACAGAAGAGAACAGCCGTGCTTAATTTCTTCATCGTGTAATAACTATCGACGATGACAAGCACAGTCCAATGTCTACTTGGGCTTTAGAATCAAACAAACAAGTGATACTGTGAGGCTCAAAACAAAAACAACCTACCTCATATTTCTGGAAAACACCTATTTATTGTAGAAAATGTCTTACCCCTTGCAGGAGCTATGCTCTAATTTTAGCAGACTCTTGTCTGTTAGTGACCTAAACGAGCAAAACCTTCCCAAGGACAGCATCGTCAATGGAGGGATGTTTCACTTTCTTGGCACTATAGTTTGAAGTGGAGAGTGCGATCAATGGCTTTGTTAGGCATTCTGGACAACAACGTCCCGTTGGCTCTTGGATTGCTCTAAAAGAATGGAAACAGTCCTCGCTTTCTGAGTTCCTTTTGATGTTTCCTAGGTGCTCTCTTTGAAGCCAAATGCTTTTTATTATAGTAAGGTCGGTGAGCGTTCCCACCCAGAAGGTCTTCGTGAGGAAAAGCTGGTCAAATTGTTTACTCGATAACTTCAGGAACTCTTTGAGTCTCTGACCTCATCAACAGACGGATATGTGGCGGGGTAAAAAAACTCCCAGTTAATGAGAGCAGGCAGGTATGAGGCATCACAACCACAGATTCGGATAAAAAAATTGAGATAATATGTGTGTTCGAAGTGGAGGCGATGCATTAGTAAAAATTAGTGTCTGAAGAATGAGGCCGAGATATCTGATCCGTGTCTTAACGGTGGGAATATCACTTTTCGGGTTTTCACTACCTACAGTAGTGGAATTCTCTGCGGCGTGACTCATGTAGCAGAGAGGAAAAAGAGAATTGAGTATCCTATCAAGGAAGATTTTGCAGGTGGGTGGAGTTTTGTACAGTTTCCGGCGGCATGCAGTGCTAATGAATCACTCACGAAAGCAGGGAAGGGCAGGAACTTGACACTGGACAAAAACTTTCATCGGGGAGGAAATTTTGGTGCAAACGTGGCACACCGGGTTTCTTTTTCTTTCTGGGATTTCTGGAAAGCAAGAGCAATGAAAACAACCCTAGTGATGAAATTTGAGCGGCTAGTGGACGGTGTCGAGTGGTTGAAAAGCCTACTGGCTCGTCGAATTACCCGTCAGTGGAAGGCACTCAAATGCTGGGCAAAGTGATCACTGCCCGATCTCCGAATGCTTCCGAGTTCTGGGTCATGATCGATTTTAAAACGTTTCTGACATTTGGGGGGCCAAAAGTCCAAACAGTCCAGGTGCTCAGACAGGTTGATGCGACGCTCGTCTCCCCCTCATTTTAGAAATCTGAAAGAGAGAACAAGTGAAAGAAGACATCTCCTCCTAACCTAATACATTTGAGGGCCTCGAATTGTTGATTAAGGGGGGAATTCTACACTGAAGATGGTAAGTTAAAACACTTGACAAATCAGACTGTGAAGAAGGAATGAATCCTATGCCTCTTCTCGGTTGCCCATTTACCCTCGAGTACTAACCTTTTTAGCCATTAAAGAAAGCTTGACCCTTTCCCTGTCACTGATTTGGTGTAGTAATGGGTGAGGATGATCCAGGGTCAACCAAAGTCTTAAAAAATGTTATCATATGATGTCATAATTAAAACCCCATTAAGAAAAATTCTCCTTTATCTGATAAATGACCTAAGCTCAATATTCCACCCCCCCCCCCCCCCCAATCTTTGTCAACTAGCTAAATCAAACTAAGGTCAAGATGAAAAGTAACGTGTCCCTTATCTCCATTTGAACTTTCTAAAATCGGATTTTTTCTGCTGAGTCACATTTGATCAACTTACGGCATAAGAAAATTAGCTAGTTAATTTATTTTCCTGCAAAAAGAATAAATCATCTTACCTCTAGAATCCATTCTTCCCTTTTTAACTATGAAATTATACTAACTCATTTTTTTTTTATCAATCAATCAATTTGCAAGTCAGATTCAGGAAGGGCCGAGTTGAGTCAGGAGTTAAGCTGGACCCTTTTAAACAAGGCAAGTCTACCCCCAACTCGCTCTGAGTCCAACTGCTAGACCTCAGTCTGACTCAGATTTTCAAGAACCTGAATTGAACACCAATTCCATGCCAGAAAACACTGATTTGAATTAAGCTTCTTTTTAAGTAAGATAATTTACTTTATCGGTATATTGGGTCTACTTCAGCGAGATTTTAGATAATCTTAAAAAAATCACAGACATAACTGTACTGTTTGGTTTAACAGAAACCTTGGCTAAGAAGTCTCTAGAAAAAAATGTAATGCTACAATATTACATGTTCAACCACCTGAAATGCAAGCGGAAACGAGCACAAAAGGTCAGAGACTTGAAGGGAATCAACGCAAAAATTGGCAATATTGCCATGTTAATTATAAAATTCCGCCAGACCACAGCACACTTCCCTAGTCAAAAGAACAACCACCTCCGTCGCTTTGAGCTTTTCTGTAGCCACATGCAAAAGCACAAACTTTAGAATCAGGTTTTGAAAGTGCTAAAGATGCTAATGCAACTTCAACATTCTCTAGCTAAGAAATGAAATTTATTCAGTTTTTTAAGGAATGTCTCATAGAACAGTATTGCACGCCAGCAGAATATTGACTAGTGATAGAAGCCGTAAAGGTTGGAGTAACCAAAGAAAGAATAAAAATATGAAAGATAGAGAAAGGAAGAGAGCCCTGTACAGCTTGTATACAACAAATGCAGTTTGAACCCAAATACTTTAGGTTGAGCAGAAAGAAGATAGGTAACAAACACAAGTAAAAAAGAGAGAAACCTTCGGGTTTTCATCTTGGTGGATGATAATTGGTCGGGGAAGAACACCATTGTCTGCAGTCTGAATATAAGGCTTTACTTTCTCTTCCAACAGCTCATTCAACTAATATTATCAATGATGGATAGTTAGATAAAAATGTGAAATAGCTATCAAAAGATATAATTTAAATATGTGAAGTGCATTAGTATCGCCAAACAAAAGAGAAAACACTATTGTGCAGTCAGTTGCAACAACTAAATCTGGGATATTAAAGAAAAACCCATAGATTAAATTAGTCACAAAGAAATCAAAATCTAGAGAATCACTTTAATACCTTTTCTTGGCGCCACTTCATTTCCCATTGAGAATCCAGTATTTTATCAGTCATCTCTCTCTGTGCATTGAGAAGAACTGTCATTTCATATAATTTCTTTGGATCTTTGAGTTCCTCTTTGGTCCATGAAGTCTCGTTTAAAGGAAGGTTCAGCTCCTGCCCAAAGAGAAAGGATCATAAACAAGACCAAAGTTTTTTTCCTCAAAGAACATAGAACAGAAGGAAGAAAGCTTACACCCCAGTTTCGTGGTCGGGGTGGAACCTCAAGCTTCGTTACTTCTGCTTCCAGTGCTTTCTTTGCTTTGTAATGAGGAATATTTCTCACAATCGCAGGATCATCCCTGGCACGCATCGGATCTATAGAGATGAGAGCCTGTTCAAGCAATACTTTTCATACTCAGAGATTTGACTGAATCTTTTATTCTGCTCACTGGATTTATGCCTTAAAGAAATTGAGGCAATAAAGTGGCTTTTGTTGGTAAGTCTCAACTCACTTCTTGCAGATGTTCCCATCCAGGTTGTCGTTTCACCACCAGATCTCGGAGTTGGTCATATCGCATAGACTCCTAAAGTGAAGAAAGACATCACTTCAAATGAGTAAATCTTCATAGTTAATAAAGGCACATAGAAGATAGAATCAATGAACCTTATAGGTCCACCATATCTTCTGTGTAACATCGTCATCATAGTTAAACCCACCAAGCATCTGAGGCATGGTAATCAACCAAAATGCAGCAATTTTTGGGTCTCTCATGCTTTGTACTATGTGCTGAAAAATCAAGTAAGAGAATGAGGATTGTTTCAAAGGGGGAGAGAGAGAGAGAGAGAGAGAGAGAGAGAGAGAGAGAGAGAGAGGACTCTATCCACCTCAAAGCCTACATTAGTTAAAAGGCTCACCTCATATGGGTAATCCATCTTTCTCATGACATTATATGCTTTCCATGGTGGTTCCATAATCTAAGAAGAGTCAGAAAATAGAAGTGCAGTGAGCACGTGATGTTTTTCAAGCAGGACGCAAAGAACAAAGAAATCTTACAAGTGGCTCAAGAATAAACACTTAAAAGCATAAAAATAAATAAATACTAATACATCCAACTTCTGTTGAGAAGTTTAGCTCTACAACAAGAAAATTTTCAACCAAGGTAAGCAAGAAGAAGAAGAAAAGGAAGAAGACCAATGTCTTTCGGTTCCTTAATAAAACAATTTTGATTGTATATGTACTTTATTTCTCTACAGGTTCAAAGGTATTTAATAACTACCTAATTTCTCCCAAGGTTATTCAACAAACTCTTTTAATTTCTTAGCAAACATTTCTCCTTCAATTCCAGCTGCATTAGCTGAAGCAATAAGTGATTCGTACATCCTCATGTTGCCAAAGTCTAGAGCAAAGAAATATTTTGATAAAAAGAAATTGCATGGGGCATAGCTTTTGTTCTTTGAATATATTTTCTAATAAAATTATCAAAAATTAAAAAAAAAACACAACATTACAAGAATATGCACTCACCGTCCATCAAAAGCAAAATTGGCTATTTTAACTGAACACCAACTAATCTTAAGCATTTGTTTCACTTTTACAAGAAGTAACTCAAGAATTGAAATGCTGAGAAACTAAATGGTAAAAATTGAGACTGACATCATCAGCAGAAATCCTGACTTGTAGTTTGTGTTTACATTCAGGACAGCTCATTACACCCTGCAAAATCAGAAACTTCTAATCAAAAGACCAGAAGATATTTAAGCCGAAACCAGTCACTTCAAAATTACATTTAGCAACTCACTCAGTGGACAACCCCTGTAACCATAAAAATAAAAAGATGGTAGTGATAAAAAGTAGAAGCCACAACTTGATCGCTCTGGATCATTCTTTATCAAATGGCCACAATGCTTTGCAATCCTTAGCAACAGATAGAAGTGATACTACTCTTTAAGTTCAAGGATGAAGCGAAATGAGAGAAAAATAAAATTTGCAATTCTGCAGATGCAAGGAATATAGTAAGTTTCTGCAGTTTTAAATGGTTGGCAGCATCTTTTCCTATGTGACACTTAACCAGTATATTCTTGTTTGTAAACTAGTTAGATATACACATAGTTGTCATGTTTCCTGAAGCTCAAATAACAAATAAACTCCCATGGATTGAATCAATAGCTCTCTAACCACATGAGGGTTTCTAATGTGAGATCTTAGCTTCAAGTCTCACCAAGAGTTTGACTATAGCATGTAATAGACATGGAATTAATGTTGTTTGGTTATTGACCCACAAAAAATGATGCAAATGAATGACACACTCTTCAATTTATGACAGCTCATAATGTGCAAACATATTGTGCTCTCTTAAAGGCATGACCTGAATACAGCATTTGAAAAAGTGCAATAGATAAGAACAAACACTCTGACCCACAAGAAGGCCTCGCATTGGGAGTAAAACAGTTACTGTTGTACTCTAACCACTTAAGACCAGAAATCAGACTACATGATATTGGTTGAATGAATTAACATATAAAAAAATAGAAAGAAACTGAAAAATTTTAGCTACATGTAGATGAAACAAATCCCAGCTGCAGTATGTATAACTTACAGATCCAGTGCATGTTGGACACTCTTTAGTAGGCAATGGCAAAGGAAGTTCAATAGCAGAAGGAAGGTGCACCAATTCGGCCCTATTCTCCACAATGGCATCTGCAATACATTCGGCTGTTGCTTTCTCTCCACTGCAAGAGGTTATGTAGGATGCAGAAACTTCATATTCAACTTCATCAGAATCCACCTGAGTTTCAGAAAAAAAGACATGCTATGACAAAGATAAGTTACCTTTTCAGTTTGTAATTCTTCACCTGATATTGAACCTTTCCTGTACCCTTGCACATAGTGCATCTCAATGCTTGCCATCCATTGCAGGTTTGGCAATTCCTGCAACTCACGAAGCCAAATGTCAAGTAGTAAAGCATCTAACAGCGGACGTCACTCCTATGATTAATACATAGCTAAATTTCATGCAACTAACTAACTTCAAAAGCATCATATCGTAGATAGATCAAAATATTGGGAGACAAAAAGAGAAGAGATATTCAAATTATTCTGAGACAAAATCTTTAGATCCAACTACTCCAGTGCCTTACTGGCATCATTGAGTAACTCAAACTTCTTCTAGAGCTGTAAATTGACAATGAAATGTGATTTAAGCCACATAGAGAAACACCTCTGACACAGCACTTTCTTCCCAAGTTCCAAAGCAATATCATAAGTCCCGATAGTAGCAACAGCCTGCACTTATAGCATAATTTAATCAGGAAGAAGAGAAACCTTTGCAAAGAAACTTGCAATTAGACAAAGAAATAAAATGAGAGTGCTACAGCAATGTACCAAAAACAAGGTTCACAGTGGCAATAAGATACTTAGATTTCTTGTATATTTTGTACTAACAGATGAAGCAGCAACAAACTCTTTCACAGAAGTTCACAAAATTTAACCAACTATCCAACAAAATTGGTTGAATTGAACAAAATAAGCATTTTCGTGTCAGGAATTCAGATAACCAAAAGAAAAAGCTAAGAGGAAATCTCAAGTACAGACATAATTTCAGTTCCACTAATCACGAAACACGGTGACTAATGGAATTAAGTTTTCTTGAATAGAAGCAAAATTCCAGAAAACATTTAAAAAAAATTGGAATAGCCTACCTGGTAACCCAGAATTTCTCACACAAAGCCGTTCTTCTCCCCAAGTTTTCAACTTTACACAACCGTGTGTAGATTACGGCGACATCATACTTCGTAAAAATAACAATGACTAGAGAAGGAAATAGAGACAGCGATGGTCGACAAAGGGCATACGAGACAGGAGTTATACTTCAAACATATATAATCGTAAAAGAAATAATCGAACTTACGAAAATTGCGGAGAAAGAGAGATGAGAAATGAGTTCCGGAATGCCGAAGCCACGTGGAGCGGAGCCGGCTATGTCGTAGGCGAGCGTGAATGGAGATAAAACAATTTTGACAGGGAGCTCGAAGAGATCAATAAGGTCCTGACCGTAACGGGCGACGAATAGTTTCCGGTAGACGTCCGCATACTGCTTTGCTAGCCTTATCAGGCGGTCAGGCCCTTTCGCCATTGCCTGTCGCGGTGGACACTCCACAGAGCGCAGCGGACAGCGGACACACTATGAGGATAAGTAGCTGGGCTTTGACACTGCGAATGAGGCAACCTACTGCCTATTGAACCGGAAAGAGAAGGGATGCTAGCGACCCTCGGGCAACAAATTTGTGATTCCATGCCTCGCACTCATAAACGAATAAAATATGGCTGGGACTGGAGCTAAGACGGTTTCTGCCGACGAGGCCACATAACATATGCTTTTGATACCAGTTTAATTCCATAAAAACAACCATGCTTTAAAGAGCACAAGTAGTGTCATATTCAAACTTTGATAGGATTTCAATATACAAATCGAACAGGTACTACCATGCATTGGATCCAAAAAACCCTTCAACCCAGGATCTTAATGAACCGCCTTAATTTCAGTACCTTTCTTCGGTGCCTGAAATCCGGACTGTGCATCGGGCCAACAAGCTCGCCTGATTCTAAATTCAACCATTCATGGATAGTCCTTTCTCAACAAAGAAGAGCTCATTTCACATATAAAGCCAATGTGAACAGCTTAGCCCCAGTAGTAGAGATGTGGAGAAAGATGTTAGCTTGTACAATCTGTGACGAGATCCTTCAGGATGCTTTCAGATCCATACGTTCACTAGTTGTGAAACACAAAATTTTAGTTAGTGAACTGGCTCTAGTCAACACCCTGGTAGAATCATTCAATTAAGTCTTATCTCAAAGTGTTCGGGCTATATTCTTGAACTCGTTAAGACAAGATTGAAGTATCTTTTGGCGCTTCAGCAGAGACTGGCGTTCGTTCTGGAGGAGATCAACTGCCCTAGGTGCCACAAACATGTCCATGAATTTCTCATCATTCACAGCAAACAAATCTATAAATACAGCCACCACCAGCCTATCCTGACTGTCTCGCCATGTAGAAAACAAAGAGCAATTAGACGTGTTAGACCTCACCACCATCAAATACTAAAAGAAAAACGATCCAGCAGAATGAAATGAAAAGATATTTGCTTGGTTAACTGAATTAACTGAACTTCTGTACAAAAAGCATCTCCTAATTCAGTTTGATCATGAACACACTGTAAATGATTCCAATATAGGCCTCTTATCTATTTCAGTTAAAAAGCAGTATGTAGGATCAAAGATGGTTCAGGAATCTTACCAAGGAGTTAAAAACCCCGAATTGAAAGTTGATAGCACACTTTGCTCAATAAGAACATCACGTATTCTTGCAAAATGCTGTGCAGCAGATGAACAGATACCAGAGTAAGCAGGCCCTGATTTTGGCCCAAAATCACCACCACTACCAAACAAATGGAGCCCGTTCTGATGGGGTCTGAGATGATCTGCATTTCTGGAACCAGCTGACAACCTTGCTTGCAATTTTCTTTCTCCATCCTCAATATAATTTCCGTTTTCCTTTTTACCTCCATAGGCTACATCACAAGGCTGATCAGGAGAGGGAGTTTCGGGCACAGTCATTTGACTCTCTCTCAGTGCTTCCTTGGTTTCCAATCCCTTCCCGGGTGTTGTTTTTTTTTGTTGTTGTTGTTCTTTTTTAGGTCTATTCTCCTGATGCTCCTGTACTGTTTGATATTGAGCTGTTGCAGAGTCTGATAGCTCAAAGAAAAAGGAAGTCGGAGGAGATTGATTTGAACTGTAAATGGCTGTCGTAGAGCCTAGACATCCTAAAATATCATTTTCATAGCAAACTTGAGAATAAGGACTTGTAACAGAGTCAAGTTGATGACGAATAAGTTGTTTGCATTGCTTGGAAAGGTTCAATATAAAGCAGTAGTAACAGTGCCTTAACGCAGCATGAAACCCAATGTAACAATCCATGTGTCCTGTATTTCTCCCATCTGAATCAGGAGCAAAACAAACAATTTTTACATGAAGATAGTAAGCGTATGACAGATATAGAACAGAATCACATGTCATCTCTAGATAAAGTCAATATTCAAGCAGCCATCTGCGCAAGAGGTGGTCACCTAGCTCATGGTAGTTTGATTCTTGGTTGCGGTTCCTCTCCACGGAAAGATCAAATAGGTTTCTCAAAACAAATGCAAGTCTGTCACACATGGTCTCTAAGAGAGGAGAAAGCCATGCTCTTGCAGCTGCACGTGCAATCTCAGCAGATGCCTCGGTAGCTCTCCCCTCCCCACCACCTCTGCCAGCATGGGCAAGCAAAATATTTGCAACCTATTTGAGACCAAGAAATTTGAAATTTTAGAAATATTACATAAATCCACTATATATAATACTTTTTATGCAGTTTCAGAGGCACCTTCTCTCGAGAAACTGGTGGACACATGATAGAATATGCAGCACAACGGAACTCATGTATCACCCTATCAAATGCAGCGCCTCCATAAAGCTTAAGTGTTGCATTAGGAGGCTTTATATCAGCTGTCACACCGGGCCAGTTCCCAACTCCACTTTCAGCACGTTCTTCCTCTGTTGTTCTCCCCCATTGCTCTGGAGCAGGATCTGCAGCGCCAACTATCAGTGCACCCTGTGCAAAAGAACATTTAGTGTAAGAAACACAGATCACCTGAAGCAAATAGAAATAGAAAACCAAAAAGAGAGGCCTATCTAACTATTGTGTACCACATGACTACTGATGGAAGCCGCATGCAACATAGCAAATTTACGGAGATATGCCACATCTGAAGTTGCTTGCTACTTGGTCTCCAAATCAGCTAACTCACTGCTTACTTCACTACATCTTTTTTCAAGCAAAGCAAGTGTTGTCGGTGTTGCTTCTTTGTATCTCTTCTGAAGCTCAGACTCCAAATAAGACCTCAGACTGCCAAACCCAATGAAAGCAACCATATTTTTCTTCATTGAATCCACCACTAACACTTTCACGCAAGTGACGAAAGACATCTGAATCCACTAGAGAAATTTGTTTGCGAAATTTGTCATTGGAGATCATTCCCTGATCTTTCGGCAGAGACACAAAAAATGGGTTTGTATTATCCCCAAGGTAATCGCTGGCACTTAAATAGCGGTCCACTTCCCACCGGTCAGTAAATTCCTGTGTTAAAATATTTCTTTTGGATCTTTAACTGAGTTTGGTAAATATATAACATTAAATTACATTTTTTACACAATTATCTCAAATTTTCACCTTAAGACGATTGTCAAACTTAGAAACAACAATAATGGTGCGCCTGAAAGTTGGATCAATGTCACGGATGACATCTAACCAAAGTGAAGAACACCACTCAACACTACTTTGCTGAAGGAATAATAGGAGTCTGTGGGGAGGGGCAGCTAGTGACTTCACCATTGACAGGATCTCATCTGGGGTGCTCTTCGGTTCACCTTTCTTGGCCTGCAAAAATACAGATTTTGAAGCTAAAACACTAAATACCAACATTAGATATCAGTTGTTATTTCATCAGTAGTGTGAAGTGGAGGACGGTACCTTAAGAACAAAATCAGGAGTGTCAATAATTGTCAGATTGGGGCAATAGGCACATTCAGCTCTCATTACTATGGGTTTGGAAGAAACTGCAGTTTTAGTGTGCTTTAAAAGTGTGTCTGTTCGTGCTTTTATAACATCTGCAATTGTTGAAGTAGAGACTATGGCACTTACATATTCTTCAGAATCTTCCTCCTGCAATTATCATGGTTCTATGACTCAATCAAGTGCCAGACAGAAAAGAAATGCAAAACTCCTTATAAATGAGACCGGATGAGACGTAGAATTGCCAAAGAAACTTTAACATGGGAACCAAAGGCATAGAGATCACCAGAAACAAGGGAAGAAAAATCTGAGCTATAGACCAAGCAAGTAACAACCACTAGTTAAGATATAGTCCCTAGCTTCCGTTAAAAACAGTGTCAAAATCACCAAGGTGATAAAAATGTCCTTTTTTGACCATCAAACTTCATTTCCACCAAATGAACCTCTAAATCCTTCCATTAACACATGACGCTTCAAAACAAGCAGGTCTCAACCTGCGGCCAACTTAATTACTTTATCTTCCATAACCAGAGGTCTCAAGTACAAAAAATTAGAAATCTTGATCCATTAAATAGCGGAAATCAAGAATAGCTACCTAAAGAATGTAAGATAGCCAATGCGACCCGAAAAGGTTAACCGATTAAGTGGGACCAAGGACTCACACTTACACCCACCCCGCCAAATGCAAAGTCCCCGTGCCAAACCAAATGCAAACGAACTCACAGGGATTCGAACGCAGGATGACGTGCCAAATGCAGAGTACCAAACCATCCGCACCCAACAGGTTAACCGTTTAAGGTGCGGAAGACCAGGTCATAACACAGATCACCAACATATTCTAACACTCCCCTACAAACCAAACCCCCGGGTTAAACCCAGGACAAATTCCAAATACAAATGCAAATACAAAGTCTCCGCGCCAAACATGTGAACGTGCGGGGATTCGAAGGTGGGACTGGCAAAACCTGTTATGAAACCATGTAAGATAGCTAGCCAATGCGACCCGAAAAAGGTTAACCTATTAAGTGGGACCAAGGACCCACACTTACAAAGAGTTAAAAACTAACGTCCAGAAAAATGCCTGAACTGAAATAAACGTTTTCAACAAAAAAGACTATCGAAAAATGAAGTGACCTGGAAACGGCATCTGGGTTCCAATGCCGTGGAATCGTGGACCATCTGGAGGATGAGTGGTCTCCGGGTGCCCATTTCAACCTCACGGACATTGAATCGGAACCCAAGGAGTGCTTCAAGGAGAGAGCTCTTGCCATCAGATTGTCCACCCAAGGCCACAATTTCTGATAACGGGAGCTTCTCATCCAATGCAACGACGGCTGCCTGAAGGCGATTGTAGGCCTCGAACCAGCAACTGAATTCGGAGATTGAAGGGTTTGAAGAATCCATGGGCATGGGATGGCTTCTTCTGGAAGCGGGTTTAGACTTAGGGGTTTTAACGGGTGTAGCGTGAGTGCCCTTGGAAGCCATAGAAGATGCCATGAGAGGAGAACGAAAGCATCTGTTTGGAATTCAAATTGCTCTCTAGACGTTGAAGAGCGCCTCACCACGTGGCCCGTAACCGGTTCCATTATTTGATTCGGATCAAACCTAGAAGCGTTAAGTCTCGGTCTTAGGAGTATATTATCTGGGCCGGGCTATGTGGAAGTCAGATTTACAGCGGGAGTTAGTTAACAAACCTAAAATTTGAAGTTCATATTGATCTCCTGCTTCAATATCATTTTATTCATATATATATGAATTTCATCTTCAAACTGGGTAGAGTATGGATGAATTCATGTGTACTGAAAAACAGTTTCTAGAGTTAATGCCCCATAATAAGAAAGATATGGAAAATAAGAGAATTAGTAACTGTAATAATATACTTAATTAAAATATAATACTTAAACATTAAATTAGGTAAAACAAATATTATTACTACATGAATAACTAATTAAATGCATAACTAAAATATATTAATATACTAATTAATTGAATTACATATTATATTAGTTAATTATTATTTTTATTTATACATTAATACATTAATTATGTGAGCCAATTAACTGTACACATGATTAATTATAAAAAATCAATAAATAACATTAAAAATAACATAAATGAATATAATATGTTTATTTATTAATTTATTGATAATATATGGTATACTTTAACATAAAAAAGGCATGATTAAACAGGAAAAATCTATCAAATGCTAACTTTAACACACTATATATTTTTACATATTATTAATTAATAATATTTTCCATTCAATTTAAAACCATTTATTTTATTAATTATAAAAATAAGCTAATTAAACCAAAATAATTGATCAAATACTTGAGTTAAAAATATTTTAATTACCACTATTTTAACTGTACACATGATTAATTATAAAAAATCAATAAATAACATTAAAAATAACATAAATGAATATAATATGTTTATTTATTAATTTATTGATAATATATGGTATACTTTAACATAAAAAAGGCATGATTAAACAGGAAAAATCTATCAAATGCTAACTTTAACACACTATATATTTTTACATATTATTAATTAATAATATTTTCCATTCAATTTAAAACCATTTATTTTATTAATTATAAAAATAAGCTAATTAAACCAAAATAATTGATCAAATACTTGAGTTAAAAATATTTTAATTACCACTATTAAATCACTAATACAATAGAGTGATTAAAAAATAAATATAACTAATAAATACAATAGAAAATAATTTTTTTAAGATTTTAAAATTTGATGACTAAAACTTTATCTCTTATTTATTTTCTTTTATTTTCTCTCCAAATTTAATTATTATTATTTTTTTTTACAAAGACCGTTAACTAAGAGAAAGTACGTTTTTCTCATATATTATTTTCTCTTCAAAATTTTGTGTTGTCAAACATTGGAAAATGATTTTCTTTCTTCTTTTATTTTCATTTCTTTTATTTGGTTTCCAAACATTGGATAATAATTCCAATCACGCCATCCTTCCTAGTTCCTACACTCGATAGTACCATGCTATGCACCCTTTTTCCAAACCAGATATTTCGGTCAAATGGGAATGCTCTAAGGGAGGAGGCGCAAGAGTCGGTCCTCTCGCCTGTGCCGGAACTCGGAATTGGGGATTGAACGTCCGCCAGCGATTTCAATTTCCAGGGGTTTTTAAATGAAAGTAGAAAGCGAGAAAATTGGGTGAGACATGTAGCTGAGTTCATACTCTCATTTCAGTAAAAAGTTGATTTTGACGCCCGTTTTCCTGTTTCCAATTTTCAAACTTCCTGCTTCCTGCTTTTCTTCGTTCTTCCAAGCTTGTTGGTTATGTCACGGTTTTGCACTTTATTTACAATGCTTTATCAAAATGCGCTCGATGCCATTCTGTTCATGTGAGGTTGAATTGTATTCCTGAAAACGTTGTAAGAAAATCAACTGTGACTTGCCCTCACGACTACAGTAACTTCCTCCGTTTTCGGCCCTTTACCTTCGCCTTTGTTTGCTTAGTAAGGGTCTTTTTTTCCTGGACTTCAGTTGTTCACCATTATCCGATTCATTTAATTCGGTTCCCTTGTCGATTGATGAACCTGGGACTGTTTTGAGCACTCCCTCCTACCCAGCTACGAATGGTGCATATGAGAAGGAATTCCTGCTTCTACGGAGAAAGACAAAGTCAATTACTTTAGAATTTAAATTGTCTGAACTAGCTTATTTTTATGGAATCTGGTGATGTAACTCAGTTTCATGCTTTTACCTCGAATTTCATATTAGTGAGAACAACTTGTTGGTCCTATCGGGTGCAGGGTTCTGAGAATGGCATGGCTGCCTTACCTTGATTGCTTGTCACTTCTTTCAAAGGTGAAACGGGAAGCGTTCTACTTATTTTTCCTTTTTGGGTTTAGCTTAGGAGTTTGTTAGTTTGAACGAAGATCTGCCAGAATATCTTATGTGTCAAGTCAAATCTTCAACTATCCAGGATCAATGACTTCAGTAAAATCTGGAGTGCTACTCTTCTATGTGAATGTAGGTGCACCATCCCTTCTGTAGTGTACCATGAGTTCTTCCATTGGACTAGATGTTGCTGACACTCCTGATGAGGTAGCAATGATGGATGCAGAGTCCACCCAATATCACTCCCAAAGGGATGTAGATGTTGAAACTTGTTTGTGTAGGGATAATCACATGATCGAAGTTTCTACACCATTTAGGAGAGATCTGTATACAGAGATGGACGGAGTTTCATTTGAAGGACAAGAGTTTATGGAGCCTTTTGAGGGCATGGATTTCGACTCCATTGATGCTGCAAGAGAATACTACAATGCCTATGCAAGGGTTACAGGTTTCAGCATTCGTGTGGATAAAAATCGTCGCTCCTTGAGTACAAAAGAGGTTGTGATGCAGTCTTTTGTTTGTTATAAAGAAGGGCACCGTAGAAAGAAAAAGGTTGACAAAGAAACACAACGAGCAATACCCATCACAAGGGAAGGTTGTAAGGCCATGCTCATGGTTAATAAAAGAGATGGGTTATGGCGTGTCACAAAGTTTGTCAGAGACCATAACCATGAGTTGTTATCCCTAGGGAAAGTACATTTCCTTCGATCACACAGAAAATCATCTGCTCCACCAAAAATTATTTATGATCACTGCAAGGATGCAGGAGTTAGTACAAACCTTGTCATATCATTACTCAATGAACAATCTCAAGGAAATTGTCTCAAAGGGAGGCGAGAAATCGCCCTTCAGAGTGGAGATGCACAAGCAGTCATGAACCAGTTCAAGCATTTAAAGAACGAAAATCCATCATTTTTCTATTCAATACAATTTGATGAGACAAATCAAGCAATAAACTTTTTCTGGGTTGATGCTAGATCAAGGGTGGCTTATCAATTCTTTGGTGATGTGGTTAGGTCTGACACAATGACATATAAGTTAAACAACTACAATGTGCCTTTTGTTCCCTTCATTGGGGTGAACCATCATAATCAACCTATCTTGTTTGGTGGTGGTCTGCTTTTTGATGAAACAGAAGAATCGTTTATCTGGTTGTTCCATTTGTGGCTTGAGGCTATGTCAGGACGGCCTCCTATGTCAATGGTTACTGATTATGATCCTGTCATTGGAACAGCAATTGCTGAAGTATTCCCAAATACCTGCCTTCGTTATTGTGTTTGGCATATTATGAAGAAATTTCATGATCAGGTTTCTCACATAAGTGTGGCAGATAAAGAATTGAACAACAAATTGCAACACTGCATCTTTAGTGAGTCTATTGATGAGTTTGAAGAGCGATGGGAAGAGCTCATTGACATGTGCAACTTGAGAGAGAATCAATGGTGTCAGTTAATGTATGACATTCGGGATCAATGGGTGCCCGTATACGTGCGGAATTCCTTTTTTGCAGAACTGTCCTGTGTGCAAAATCGCGAGAGTATAAACTCATACTTCTATGGCTATATCAATTCAAAGACAACTGTAGCAGAGTTAATCAAGCAATACATGAGAGCTGTTGATAATCAGTTTGAGAAGGAAGTACATGCAGACTTTGAATCCATTCACATAAAACCTGTTTTGCGAACACCAATGCCTATGGAGGAGCAGGCAGCAAATGCTTATACAAAAGCCATCTTCATGAAATTTCAAGATGAACTTATGAGTTGCCTCAGTTACAACACAGAAGAATTAGAGAGAGATGGCACTGTGATCAAGTATAGGGTGACAGAATTTGGAACAGAAAAAAGGCCATATATTGTTGGTTTGAATTTGTCTGAAAATAAATGTAAATGTTGTTGTAGTTGCCAAATGTTTGAGTTCTCTGGCATCCTGTGTAGGCATGTGTTGATAGTTTTGCGGGTGAAAAGTATTATGGTTATTCCTCCTCAGTATATACTTGAACGGTGGACAAGATATGCAAAAGGAGGGGTTGTGTTAGACGAATGTAGCATCAAAACAAAAGGTGATTATAATCCAACATTGGGTATGCGATTCAATGATTTATGCCAAAGAGTAATTAGATTTGCAGAAAATGGGTCAAAATCTGAAGAAGTGTACCGCATTGCATTACATGCACTGCAGAAGGCTAATGATGAAGTTGTTACGGCTTTTAATAAATTAACAGTGGTTGATGAAATCCAAGGTGAGAAAAGCGAAGCAAACTCTTTGAAGAAGAAATCAGTAATTGTGTTTGAATCACCGAATGTGTTAAAAAAGGTGGAGTCTCCATCTGGCTTAGATCCTTATTTGGAGGAAGGGGAAAAGGTTTCACTGGGCTCTGTCAACAAGGGCATTAATGGTAACAACTGCAGCTGAAGACTATCAGTTGACAATGCTAGTAATGACAGTTAACACAAACAGGTCTGTTAATTTTTTTTCTCATTCTAATATTTGAAGTGGTTGCTATTCTTTTTTGGAATTTATTAGAAGAACCATAGGACTAATTTCTATGCTCTAACAAAGTGGTCTCCATCTTATCTCCCTTAGCTGTAGAAATTGCAAACACATCTTTGGGTTGGTCTATTTTGTACTTAGTTCTGGGAAATGTAACTAGCTTGCTCACTGTCAAAATAATTTTCTCTACTTAACTATTATTCAATAATCCTGGTTTTATTTGCAGAATGCAGCAATTAAGTTGATGGAGTGTTTCAGGATTCGAGGAAGTTTGTAATTTTGCTTTTTATGATTCCTATTACCTCCACGTACATAACAGGAACTACAAAAATAAGGTTTCTTACCTTTCATATACATATAGTTACTATCACCTGCTATTTTATTTTGATAGTGTCTGCGATTCCATGGATTATACCTATTTGTACAAATACCTCTACAATTCCTGATTGTAAATATATAGAGTCCTAGGGTTATACCTATTTGTACAAATACCTCTACAATCCCTGATTATTAATATATAGAGTACCATAAGCATATCTTGCATTGGTATGGAAATGTGATCCCCAGTAGCTGGAAACAAGAGATTCATATGAGAAAACATATGTAAATGAGCCTTTGCTTGAGCTTCCAAAGATAAAGGTACCAGAACAGCCATTTGATCCCCTTATGAACTAATGGATATAAACAAATAGCACGACCTTCCACTAAAATGGGTTGGAACACCTGTATGCCTAATCTGTGCAGGGTGGGGGCTCTATTCAACAATACAGGATGCCCTTGCATATCTTCTTGAAGTATATCCTGTTACACAATGTACAGGGATTCGAGCATTGAGGACTTTTTCTCTTCAGGTGTAAGAAAGCGCTAAGTGCGTTGGCCCTCCTCTTCAAAATTGATTATTCTTAAGAGAGAAAGATGCTCACTCTTATGTCCTTTTATGCAGTGTTTCTGTGCTTGCAAACTATTTGGAGAAGAAAGCCAGTCTTCCGCTTCACTATGTACTTCTAACTCGCATCCTCAAACTCTCTCTTGCCTGACGTTGATCCATCTGTAGTTGGCTACTTGGTTTTGCTAGGATGGCCTTCTAGCACATGTCTCTTGCGGCTTGTAAATGTAGTGATACATCGGTATTGAAGTTGAGCTTTTGTTTTTGTGTAACTCTAAGAATGCAACTGTACAACTTGATCAGCAAGTCCTAGAGAATATGCACGTTCATTCTGGATGGCAAGCTGGACATTTCCGAGCTGGAGCTTAAGGTGGGAAAGGCTGTTGGTGAGAACTAGCGGTTCTTAGGTTTGTACAGTTTTAACAAGATCTAGTTGATAAAACTTGTATCGAGTACCCCGAGTTTAATCTGTTTCATATTTGAATCAACAGTGAATGTATCAGTCAAGTAATATATGGTTATGGACTGCACTTTCCATATAAAGAGTTCCAAAACGCATAAATACCCGAGTTTGAGCTCTAAGAGTTCAGGTTCAGACAAGTAAGCTGTGCATTGGCTTTAAAGATTCCTCCTTTGCTGTCTCTTTTCACTACTAAAAGAGATGAAGCAGGAGCCCCACCTTTCCTTCCATAATGTGAAAATTCTACTCAATAGTAGGAGGGCAGGGTTTCTTCCCATAAGGAAAACGTCACCCTCACACGATGGTGGAAGGCTACGTACCCTTCTCAGTGTTGATGAAGAGAGAAGATGGAAGGGGCGATGACTCCCCTGCCCTGAGCAACCCGTCTTGATGTTACTGGTTCAATAGCAAAATCGAGATCAGGTCAATTGGTTTTTACAAATGTCAGCAGCTTACCATGTTAGTACAAAATCTGACGTGTAATGACCCAATTGGTTTAAGGCTTTTTATCCTTTTAATAGCAAAAAAAAACAAAAAAAAAAGTAAAACGATTAAAAGAGGAGGGCAGTCCGGTCATTTAAGTTTTATTACGAGTGAAGTGCCCCCGCCTCGGCAAACCCTTCTAGGGTTCTTCTTTTTGGTTGCTATAAATTGTTCACGACTGAAGAGATCGGATAGGCGGAGCCTAGGAAGGGCATCTTGGTGCGGTCTTTACAAAACCTTTTTGGCTGAAGCTCAAGCAGCGGCTTGTTTGCCTCTTCCATTTTCCTTCGTTTTTCATATTTCTCTTCTAGAATTTTTACCATTTGTTTGTGAATTTTGACGGTTCTATTTGTTTTTGTAAACTGTATTTATCGCTCTTCGGGTGATGATGAGAGAACTATTTGTTATGATCTGACTTTGATATGATTCAATGTCTAGTTTTTGCTACGTTCTTTCTGAATCCAGTTAAAATTTTCTTGTTTGTGTTTCTGTATCTAGCCGAAACAGCTTTTCTAGGGCTTCCGTTTTCCTGCTACCGTTTGGTTCGATCAAGTAGTCGTTTATCAAGTGATGAGAATGAGATAAATCTTAGGACACCTTCCTACACGGTTCAATGAACCGTGGATGAGAAAGAAGTCTCTTTCTGATGATGACGATGAAGCTGTAACCTGGAACTGCTGTTGTGCTGCGCTTGCTTCTTATCTAATTTAAAGTCTTAAACAAATGTTGAGATTCGGTTTTTATTTGTGCGAAGTGCTGCTTACTAGCTAATCAAACTCTAGAGGAATACAGCATGGTTTGAATTGTGATTCCTGTACAATACTACACTGGACTCCTGCTGTCTCTGCATTTCTGTTCTAACGGCACCAAAGTTAACAAGTGTGTATCATGTTAATGGTTATTTGCTGATTGGAGCTACAAAAGAAGTACAATTAAAAGTCCACCTTGGAAAACTCGTCTAAATTTTAACTACTTTTAACTACGTTTGGATTCAACATCGCAGCCATGTTGTAGTTTGTAAATTGTAGGAAGGGCCTGTATAACCCGAGAGAAAGTGAGAGTAAATTCAAATTCACTCACTGCGAAATGAAAGAGAAATCGAGTTTACTAGCTCTTGCAAAATTATAATTTCATTTTACCATTTTAATTTTCATTGATTAAGATAAAATTGTACCTGTATTTTTATTAATTTATTTTTAAAAGAAAAGACTCGTAGATGGTTGAGAAAGGTAATGCTGCCTTTACCAACGGAGGGAAGATTTAAGTAAAGTATACATTTTCCAGAGAAGTGAGCAAAATTAACCAAACAACAAAAAAATCCGCAAAAAGCTTTGGAGAATTGGAACCTAAAATACGAAAATCACATGTATAGCAGCACATGCAGAAGGGAGTGATAATGAAGCTATTTTATCATTCGTCTAAAAAATAAGTGCTGCTCTTGTTGGATCCGAGAACGGCGAGGCTCTTTAGCACTTGAACACAACCCGATCTCGAGAGTTTTAGCTGTCGCACAGGTGGGACAAGTCTGGCACTCGTCCTTCTTCCCGATGCGGATGAAATTCGATACATGTAAATTGTAAGTAGTCACATTTGTTAATATTCCGTGGGAGTGGGCACTAACGCGATGCAACTTCGAGGAGCAAAGTTGGAGAATCGAAACCGGGAAGCATGGCTATGAAATTAATGAGAGAAAGAAGGAGTCAACACCGCCTAATCTCGGTTGGACAAATTAAATTTAAAACAAAGCCCACGAGAGAAGTCCACCGCCGCTAAGCTGAAGAGTCTCCCACGTCTGAGCTTTAACTACGTACCATCGGGAATGACGCCCGAACGCTTTTCCCGCCGGAAAAGAAGATCCCTCGCGCTTACCGCCGGCGACTTCACGTTCAAGCGATTCCTTCTCGCCCCCTTCTACATATTTCCTACTTTTTCTTCTTCTTTTCGTTTTCTAAAATACGATTTCCCCACTTTTTTGTTTTGACTCATTTCAGAAGTCTTCTTATCTGAAAATTTAATCAGTTTTCATCATAACCAGGAAAATTACTGTCTCACAGCCATGGCCAGCCCAGAGCAGAAGAAAATGTATAAAATTTTCATGCCAGGCGGGAGATAAAAGAGGCGAAACCCACATCCATGTGGTGAAAGAGCTCCATCGGGAGCAGAAAGGGCTCTCTGCTTAAAGAATTACAAAGAGAGAGGACTTCAATCAAGTCGTAACTTGATCATTAATCTACGCAAGGAAGTAAGCAGATAATTAATGCAAGTAAACGAAGAATAGTATATCCGACCTAAAGGTTTGTGACTTGGATTTGATTAGAATTTAGAATCTCCCAAACCTTTCTTACTCAACCCTTCCCCTAAAATCAAGGAATATAATATCAAAACCCTCCACTTCAAATACCCACTTCACTAATCTCTCTCTCCCCAGGGAACTCTGACCAACACTAGAGGGAGAGAGTTGAAGAGTCGTAGGAAGAATGGCAGCGACTGTTCCTTTTCTGAAGCTTGTCACCATTCTCTGCATGATGGTCATCCCACTAGCTTTCATACCACACTCCGGCGTGGCTCAAGACGCGGAAGAAGAGGAAGATTACGTCTTGGACAATCAGTTCCCGGGTCTTAATCTCCGAGCAGGTAGTCGGTTCCTTGTTAGCAAGATCAAGAAAGGTGAACATTGCGATCCCAAATCGAACAATGTGTGCCCCGGGGTGAGCGTTAACAACGGCACCGGCCTCCTCCAGTGCTGCAAGAAGCATTGCCGGAACATTCTCGGCGATCGTAACAACTGTGGGAAGTGCGGCCAGAGGTGCGCATTTGGGCAGCTCTGCTGCGGTGGCGTCTGCACCAACATTGCCTACAACGTGGGTCACTGCGGTAAGTGCAACAAGAAGTGTCCCCTTGGAGTCAGATGCGAGTATGGAACTTGTGGGTACGCTTGATTATATTTCTGTAATGGAGGGACTTCTGGGTATACATAGATGATAGGCATCAATTTTAAGTGTTGAAGGTGACAACGAAGGAGAATAATTAGTAGCACATTAGTGAAGATAGCAGATAGAAAAGAATTAAGAGTTCCCGTATCTACATAAAAGGACTCTTTCATTCTTGCTCGGGGCTGGGAATATTACAGGGACTGTAAACTAGTTGAGCAGCAATAAAAGAACAAAACATGAAGTCATGGTGCTTGCAGTTTTCTTATTTCATTTTGTGCTATTTTAGCCTTTCTTTCTTCTTCATTTCAAATAGGATTTCGAATTAAGCCCTGTACAAGCCTCTTCTTTAGTTACAAATATTGTAGCTGATCTGTTCTTCAGAAATTTTCATTTCGATTTATTTACTTGAAGCAAGAAAAGCTCTCTTCGTGGAGTTAGACAACATACTCCAAACAATGTTCGGAAAACATTAAGAAACTATCGAAGATCCATACAAATGCACTCCATGATTTGCAGATAATTTTTCAGTGCGATTTTCAACTCCATCTCAGTCTTGCACTTGGTTTCGTTTAGCAGAAAATATGCTATCATGGGGCTAGCTGTCAGTTGGACAGTTCGGGCTGACCAGAGAAGCTACCAAGCTGCATCTCCCAATCATGTAGACGGAGATAAAACGTGTAATTAACAGATTGCACTCTCCATGTTCAAATCAAGCAATCAAATTAATATTGTCTGATTTGCTTGGATATATCTTACGACATTACATAAATGGGATTTACTCAGAATCTCGCATCGAGTACACCTAGTAGAACGTCGAGAGCGCCAAGAATCCAATTTCAACCTTCAAATTCCTATTATTAATGGTTGTCAGTGAATAGGTAGCATGTATTGAGATCACTTTCATGGCCCTCACCGTTTTGATTTGTGGAAACTGACCACATGTGCCTTCAAACTTGTATTTATGTTGACCTGTTAAAATTCGGGGTGACAGGTTTCTTCAAACCCGATCCACGGGATGAAATAGAGATAAAAATGGAGAAGGGACGAGGCCGAGATAGGTTGGGTTTAAGTCAAATTAATAGAGATGGGGATAGAGTCGAAGTGATGGTGATTGGGTTGGAGTTGGGTTTGAAGGGATTTCGGTTTGGAGAAACTCAACCCCAATTTGATCCAGTTCCAGCCCTAGTTAAAACCTTAAAAACCCTCATCCCTCACCTTTTTCTATTTTTTTTTTCGAGGACAACCCTCTTTAACCGTTGGATTTAATGGGTGAGTTTAGAAAGTTTGATTTAAGAACATTAAAAAATGTCCCTTCATAATCACTCCTTTGCCATTTTCAAAAGGGTTTAACTTATTTTAAAATTATATATATAAATAAATTAATAAGAAATTTCATATTCAAATATCGATACATCAAAATAAAATTTTAATAGATGTACTATCAAGCTTTGCTAAAAATTACTACTTATCCTTATCAAATGTTTATACAAAAAAAGTCGTATGCATCTTCTTGCATAATTTATTTTCAAGTTAATAGATAAATATCTAAGTATCAACGTATAAAGAGATTTGGTTAGCAAAGTAGTATGACCTTAAGTATAGCAATAAAAAAAAGTTACAAGATTTTAAGTGATGTGATCAAGTTCTATTTCCGATTTAGTCATTTGATTCAAACTCTCTCGACATACTTGATATGAACTTTGAATGACCTGTTGGGTGAACTATACCCTCCTTTGAATGGCTTGCTTTAATTTTACAACTAGTATCTACTTGGTATTTACCGAGAAAGTTGGTCTCACATTGTGGTGATAAGTACAAAGATGGTGGAAAAGTAACAACAAAGTTGATTGTTTGTTATTACTTTAATTGGGAAAATCTTGTAGGGGTCAATGTAACTTCAAGTATGAGGTGTTTAAAAGGATGATAGAGTTGCAACAAAGTTTTGCTTGGTGCAAGCTCCTTAAAAGTTTCAAGGGAATTTTAACATAGTTGTAGTAGGATTTTTACTTGTTGCAAGCTTTGCGATGACTTTATGAAAATTTGATAGTGTCGACAAGATTTCTACTTGTTGCAGACTTTGTCAGCTTTTTACCAGAGTCTAGGACCTGGAGGTCTTATAATTTTTTCTAGCTCTTTTTTCAATCTGAAAGGTCTCCCCACCAAAAAGTGTCATTCAGAAGTAGTTCAACCACCAATTTTTTGTTCATCTATATTCTCCTTCTCCTCTCGACTAGTTATGCATGTGAACTTTAAAAAATAGTTGACAAGACTTTTTTTAATTAGTGTCAACTCTTTTCTTTAGGTAGAGTTTTCCTATGTCACCACATGTCATTGATGTGCCACCTCTTTAGATTGGGTGACACTCTCTTGCATGAACATATGTCACCATGTGCGATCTCTTTTGTTTAAGTGGTGCTTAGGTGACATTCTCCCGTAGAGTTTTTTTCATCATAATTGTTGATTCAGTCAAGTTCTGAATAACCAAATCTAGATTTTGACTAAAACTTTGATTTAAAAAATTGATTGATTATTTGATAAAATCCATATGCTTTGATACTTTGATTGTTAGCCAATTGGTAATCAAATTTGTTTAATCTTAGTTGTTGATCAATACCCATGATCTCAACCGTTAATTAGGGAACTAGTATTAGTGATCGAATCTTTATACCTACAAAACCCCCCATTCACGACTTTATTGATTGAATGGATGGGCAAGGCTTGAAGCTCCTGACAGAATCAACATAACAATTGATTTGTATGGCCAATTTGTTGTTGATCTAGCTTTTTTTATTTGTACAAATAGGCCAACTCTCAATTTTTCTTCATGCTATATAGTGAATTTCATCAAGTAACGGTAAGATTGAGTTATGGACAGGCAAGATTAGTGCACTGCTCTAGCAAGATTAATGTACCTCCTACTTGGATCTTGAAGGCCAATAGTTGACGAATCACTAAATCCTATTATCTAATTACATCATTCAAGTTTAAAAGCAAACTAGAAATGGGCTAGGGCAGTCTTTTATGAGAAACTCCTCCTTTTGGCATCTTTCTACCAGAACTTTGTGTATTTAAAATACATGTGTGGTTTCATTGCTAAATTGTAAATTCCCATTACAACACACATAATTATAATTTTTATTAGTTGCACCTTGTTTATGCATATTTTGCTCCATAATGGTACTATGTATGAATAATCACGCAGATCCACTGCATATTATTGTCAGATCTTGTCCTATCTTTCAAAGAGATTGCATCGACGTGAATGATACTCCGTTGAGATCTTATCTCATACGTAAAATAGACATAAAAGTTAGGGACTCGAAGACTCCTAATGGGCGAAGACTTGAAGACTCATAATGAGTGAAATTTTTTTTCTATATTATCTCCATATTTTGCGCTTTTCACGTAAAAGGGGTCTTGCAAGCAACCCTTTTCCTTTTCTCCTGCCTTTCATCCATCAAAGCGTAGTTGGCAGTCTTCGGTACTTGCAAGTACGATATGCCTAGTATTAATTTCTAGTGGTCGCAAGTTCTTGAGAATAGTTGGTGATAACATATCAATTTTTGATCTCCTCTTTTCTTCTACTTAACAACGATCAAATATGAAAGTTTTAAACAATGATTCACATATGGTACTATTCAAGATCATCATGTCTGAGCTTATTCATTAGAGCCGTTATGTTATGTCATTGCTGAATTGACAAGCTGTCTTTGAAGAGAGTAGATGACCACTAATTTTCACCAAAGTTTGGTTGTTTCCATATGCTTAGTTCATGACTCACATAGAACTACTTATTGTTATTCATAATTCATTGTTGAAAGTTCAATACCCAAGTTTTGTTCATGTTAATGGTTGTATGAAGTTTTTGTTCAATGAACATGTCTACGAAAAGTTTTGTGCCTTGCTGCTACTATAACTAGTCTGTCTGAGGTTATGTCGGTTCATAGTTATTGTTGAGCCAACAAGATTATGAAGGTGATCCTTCTTTTTTTTTTGGATTGTTTCTATGCCAATGGTGATTTTTGAGTTGGTGATGCCCTGTCTAAAGGCCTCAAAATTGAGGGAAGGGTTGTCGAAGCTGGGCTTTCCACTACTTTGTCGTAAAATGCATGTATACACGAGGTGAGATCTTGCCCATATTTATTTTTTGGACCCTTTGTCCATTTAATGGATTTGATACCACATCCAAATATGGACCTTGGCTCCACTTCCTAGTTCTGAAGGTCACGTAGATGAGCAAGGAAGTTGTGCTTGTTAGACCTGATTTTATGCCTCATGTCCGATATCCGTTCACCTCCTTCATATGTGAGAGCACACGTGTGCAAGATTCGACTTGTTGTTCTACTTCCTTATTCTAGAGTTTATGCTTGTTGTCATAGGTGTGAGTACTAACTTATGTGTAGGACCTGATTTCATGCCCTAGGTCTAATTTCTACTTCCTCTTATGTATTTTATGCGTACGCTAGTCATCACATGTGTAGAACCTATTTTCCTACACCAGATCCGAAGTTCTAATTCAACACCAATCCATCAGAAGGGTTCAGAGACGATCCGGGTCAGGCTTCTTTGGAAGTTACCTTTAAGAGGCTTTTTGGAAAAGTGACTTTTTTGGAAAGTAATTTTTTATTATCTTTTTTTTTTCTCTCTATTTTTTAATGATACATAAACCCAAGGGTTTTTTCTTTCACAAGTATGATCCAAAACATCTAGATGGAAGTTGTTAAGACATTTTGAGCCTCAAATCAGGTCACATGGTTGAAACTTGTGTGAGAGTGTTGTTGGTTTAGTTGTAAGGTTGGCCTTTGTTACCCAATCTTGTAGGCTTTGAGGCAGATGGCCTCATAGCTTGAATCATGATTTTTTTTTATCGAATTAGCTTGAAATACCACATGTTTAATTATAAGCCAACCTTTTTTGGCCTTGGCTTGGGCTAAGAATAAAGCTTCAAATTCTCACTATACATTCAATATAGCTATGCAATTAGTTCCATCCTTTGGTCCTGGATTTGCAAGCATTGAGGTGGGTGACCTCTTCACTTTTGTACTAGTGTGACAATTCACCTTGGTTCAACTTGATAATGTTGCAAAATTATTGTTCGAAGTTGGTGCGGTTGGAATATCTCAATTATCAAATATTTGGTCACACGATTGGAGCCCAACCAGCAAGTGTTACTAGTTTAGTCATAAGTCGACCTTTAGTGACCCTGTCCTATAGGTTTTAAAGGAGTTTTGTGCCATTGATTTTCCCATTAGTTTGACTTGGTCTAGAAGTGCAACATGTTCAATCATAAGTCAGCCTTTTATGTTCTCAAGTTGGTTTTTAGGGTTTGAAGCAATATTCCCTTCTTGACCTTTTTTTTTTTTTTTTGCTGGGTATGATTGGAAGACATGGGCTAGCCAAAGTTTGAATTTGGTCCCTTTGAATAGTGAGATAGATTTTTTAAAGCTTTATAATAATTTTTTTTTCTAATTGCAGTATGGTTTAGTTTAAAATTGTTTTTGCCTTTCTAAATAGTGAAGTTGATTTTGCCGATACTTGTCATACGGTTTTTCACTCATGAAGAGGTATTATTAAATTTTGTTTGTGGACAAATTTTTCCAAAACTTTATTGTAGGCTTTTCCAACAACAAGGTTGTTTAGCCAAAACTTTCTTTTGAAGCCATCGAGCAGCATGCCAAATTTTGCTAAAACTTGTTTTGGGTTTTTCAACAGTAAAGAGGTTTAGCCAAAAGGTTTTTCTGGGCATTCTTGAGCAACATGAATGATTTTATACCTTTGCACCAGTAAGTACTCTATCAACAATGTACCACCTTCGTTAGAGTTGAAAAAAGCTCTCAGGTGGGGGACCCTTGCTCCTGTTCCGCCTATAGTCAGTTGTGCACCCCTCTCCCCTCTTCTTCTATTCAGTTGAGAGCTTGTCCCCCACCATTTTAAATAAATAAATAAGTAAATAAAATAATATATATTAAATATTAATACCATATTTAAAACTAAAATTAGTATATACTAATATCTATATTTATATAGAATTATATTTGTTATGAACACACTTAAGTTAACGAGAAGTTGCAAGAAAGCAAGGAGAGGGCTCTTTCTTCTTGTTTGGGTGGCGAGAAGCTTTGAATCTCTTTTTTATGTTTATAATAATATTATTTAAAATAAAATATTATCTCAAAATTTAAATATTAAATTTATTACTTTATTATTTTTCAATCGATTTTATTCTTTTTATATTATAAATTTTATGTATTTAATATTTCATTATAATTTTTTACTAATTATTTTTAAAAATTCGTTTTAGATTTTCAATGAAATATCTAGCGGGGTATTTGTTAAAATTTACATTAAATTTTTAAAAATAATAAATATATAAACATAAGTTAATATAAGTTAAAGTGTGCCCCATCTTTCTCTTTAATCATCAAATTTGAACTAAATGATTTAAAAATTAATTGTTTGAATTTTAATATATTTATTATCTTATATATTCATGATGCTTATTTGATATTTTTTAATTAATTTTAGTAAAAAAAAAAGATAATAATAATATTATTATAACATAATAAAATAAACGATATTTCTGTAAATAAAATATATTTTAAATAAAAATTAGGTTTAACTCGTATTAGATGGGCTTTGTTCAAACAATGAACGAGTTTAAACAGTGCTCTGATTTTTTACTTAAATAAATTGTTACTCCATGGCTGGCACTACGGTGAGGCAGTTGACCAATAAGAATATGGACCACGAGATAGTGGGACTTCTGTCTAAGAGTTTCGGCTAACAACGTCGGTCGAGGTGGACTACATAGAATTGAGCCACACCGTGGTCGGACTGGAGCCATCCTAATCCACGCATTTCTTCGACTAAGAACGACGTGTCGCTCAGACCTTTCAGAAAATCGACACGTCCCCCACTCTGGAATTCTGTGAACGACTTCGGCAACGATGGAAGGAGGAGAGAGGAGGCGGAGTCTTCCACCCTCTCAAGAACTCCATAATAGGAACGCAACTAGGCCAGCGGTTTTCGGTTGATACGTGATTCACGATCTCACTCATTCTCTGCCTCTCGCCTCTGCCAAAGTAACTAAAGATCATATTCTGAGATGATATGAATCATGTGGGAATCCTGTATCCCCCTTCCACTACAAGCAATCCAAATCGGTTTTGTCGCCACGAGAACCGAGAATCAATCAAAGTGCACAAAGCCCGACCTGGACCATGGTGCTTTTCCGATTTGATCCTGTTGCGCAGTACCCATAAAGACACTAAAACACTACCCTAAGTTGGAAAACGAAAAGGACGAAGCTGCTTTTCTTCTTTTCAACTGTTCCCTTCTCGGCCTCTCCCACGTCATGCTTCAATCAGATTCCTGGCCGTGTTTTTCCACAGGCCTTTGAAAATTATTCTCACCGAGATGGAAGCGCTTTAATGGATCGTTGGAAGACTCCAAAAATCATTTCTCCATCATGCTTCTTATCACGCATTGGATATGGAAATCCCATAGGCGTCGTTAGCAGTGAGACTTGAGGAATGGAGAATACGAAAGCAACGGAAGATGGAGCCCCATATTAAGGCGTTCATATTAAGGCCGGTGCAGAGAAAAGAATAAAGATCTCTGTGACTGAGCAGTGCATAATTATCGCCATGGGCGGCTCAGTGAAAGATACAAAAATTTGCGAGACTTGGAGAGAGAGCAGAGGAGCCCACCAACGTGAGGCTCATGAACCTTTAGGTCACATTTACAATAATCGAGCTTTTAATCATTTGAACCGACACGAAGTGAATACTTAATCAGTTAATCGCGGTCGGTGGCACACAGCCGGTCAAAAAAGGATTCGTTCGAATGAATAAAAAGTCATTGAGTTTGATGGAAAGCCAAAATATTAAATAGGGGAAAAAGAATCATAATTAGTCATCTCTTCTCCCACTCCTCATCATCTCCTCATATCGTAATCCGACAGAGATTTTCTCTGCCTGTGTCCTCTCTTCTATGCTTTCTATCCGTATTAGCATCTGACGACCCTCGTCACGTTGTCAATTTGGAACTCACTCCAGAATATATTCGAAAAACTTGCAACCTTCCTCGTCAAAGATGGATCGTAAGACGATAGAGAAAAACAGAAGGATACAGATGAAAACCCTCTTCGCCAAACTCAATTCCCTCGTCCCCCAACAAAAGGTACGCCTACCGTATTCATATTTTTTCAAAGAAAATTGAAGGGAGAGGCATAGGTTTGCTCTACCTCTCTCTCCCACACTCTTCTTGCATATTTCTGTGTTAAAACCCTTCTGCTTGTGTTTAAAATCAGTACTCCCTTACAGCTTCTACAAAGTTGCAAGGCAACAAGCATCTAATGGGCACTCGAGACTCGAGAGCACACAATGCTAAATTCTGTGCTTGGCAATTGTGGTCCAATCTACTTATAGCTGCCAATTTTAGGATTTAATTGCAATGTTGGTTTTTTTCTCGTTTTTTGAATCTTGTCTAGGAGGCCATAGTGCTCCCAGATCAGCTCGAACAGGCTGCAATTTATATAGAACAATTGCAAGCGCGAATAAAGAAGCTGAAAGAGAGGAAAGAATACTTCTTGGGCATAGCCAAGATAGACGGAACGATGAACGCGGTGGATTTAGAACCACTTCAAATTGAAATTCGCCATGTGGATTTGGCTTTAATGGTGGTTCTAGTAGGCCGCTTGGATAGTCAGTGCATGTTCTACAAGTCCATCAGAGTTGCTGAAGAAGAAGGAGCTCAAGTAGTGAATGCAAGTTCCGCTGTCGTTGGTGACAAGATCTACCACATCATACATGCAGAGGTTGCTACTTCTCAAGTACTCTGGCTAACCTGTTCTTCTGTACCTCCATTCATTCAAGCAATTGTGCCTCTTATGGATTTCATGCAGAAACAGTGAACACAGAAGCAAAAGAGTGACAAGTAACAAAGAATATGATTCCTGATCTTGTTTGCAGGTCACGGATGCTATACAAGGATTTCAGGCTTCAAGAATTTCAGAAAGACTGAAGATGCTTGTTCAAGAATTTATTCATTCTCGTCAAATCAAAACGTCGCCCTTAGCAGAATAACAGACGAATAAAACTGGTTCAAGGAAGTTCATAACCCAGCGACAATGGTAAAACTGTAGGCAGCAAGTAATGGTACCACAAGAACTCTTTCCCAAACTTTCGCTTTTATATAGCTTGGAATGAAGTTAATGTCTGCTGATACTTGCCTATCTAAATGGACACGACCTGATTTTGATTGAAATTTTCGAAATTGATTGCTAACGAAAGTCTCCCAGTACTGGTAATTTCAAGTGAGAAAATTAAGATAGTTTCATCAGCCATTAGTAGTGTTAGATATTGCTCTGGTTGTAGCTGATGAGAAAAACTAATGCTTCTCATCCTAGAGTTGAGACTACATATCCTTCATCTTATCCTCATATTCCTCTCGTAGAGAATTCAACACCCCTTGAGTTAGGCAGTCAGAAATCCTCAACTGCTCCTTAGTCTTAGCTCAAAGCCCCCTGAGTTTAACAACTTGTCTTTAACATGTAACGTACAAAGAAGAGGAAAATGCATCAATGTAAGACTTGAAATTATCCACCCTTACGTCCATATGGTCTTAAGGACATGGTCTAACTTATGGGCAAAAGTATGGATTATAAATCCCTCATGCCCTCTTTTCTGAATCCTCAAACTCCTCATGGATCTTCCTACTAAACTCTCTGAGACCTTCATCCACTCTAGAACTGCTCAATAGGCCCCATTCTTATTAGTGTGAGGGTTTAAATGGAGAGACATCTACATACACATAAATTATACATAAATTAAATAAATAAACTACAAGTACAACTTAATCTACATTATAAAAATACACTAGTATTGCCAACTAACTCAGTTGGGTCTTTGAGACATGATCAGCCTCCCCAAATAGCTCATATTCATGCTTCTCTGATAATGAATCAATGAAGGAATGATCTTTAGAGGATGCATCATGTGCAGGTAGTATCCTAGGTGCACGAGGAGAGATGATAGAATATGACATAGGTTTGAAGGATACATTTCAAGGTGGATATTCAAAAAACGTAATTGTAGGCTATATATTAGCCCCACCTTCTTTTACTTAGTCAGTTGTAGATCATGTATACTCAATACTGTCATGTGCTGTTAGTGTCCTGTTTTGTCTCCCTACTTGTAGGACACTACAACTACTTGTATATTATTACTTGAGATTGAAATGGAAAGCAATGCGTTTGATAATCTTTATGGTGTCAGAGCATTAGCTGTCAAAAGAACAACCCCTCCCTTTTTCTTCTATTCGTTCAATCTTTGTCCCATTCTTCTTCTTTCACCCAGATCTGCCGAGACTCCATATAATTTTTTTTTCTCTCCATCTCCAATCCTTCTTCTCCACGCTCAGCCTCCTCCTAGGACACTCCACTTGCTCCTCCTCATCACTCAGCTACAATATCAACTATTGCGCGCACCACCATGTTAGGTAATTCCACTATTCCTGGTACAAATCTGATCTCCCTCAATGCTTCCTCTCAAATCCCCTTCAAATTAGCAAAAGATGGAGCCAATTATGCCTCATGGAAATCTCAGATGACCAACCTGCTGTTTGGTTACGGTCTCCTTGGTTTTGTTGATGGATCCCATCCCTGTCCTCCAACAGTCGATTCTGCGTACGACTTATGGATCTGGCAAGATAGGCTTGTCCTCCTGGGTATTCAAGCAACAATCCACTTAGCCATTGGTCCCACTATCGATAATTGTCAAACCTCAGCAACTGCCTGGGCCAAGCTTCAAACAAGCTATGCCAACAAATCAAACACAAGTATACTTACGCTACTCACCTCATTGATGCGGACTACGAAAGCAAGTCTTCCTGTATTAGACTATATGAATAAGATCAAAGGTGTGATTGATGACTTAGCCATAATTGGTCATCCCATGAGTGATGAAGAAATTATCAGCCATACTCTCAATGACCTTCAAGATGAGTTCAAGGAACTCACTGCTGCTGTTCGGGTTCGTGATTCTACAATCTCTTTCGAAGATCTCTATGACAAGTTATTCGATGAAGAGATGATCCTACAACGGAATGAAAACAAGAAACCAGAGGCGTCCATCACTGCTCAATTTACTCACAAAAGCAATAGTCAGAAGCACAAAGGTGGATCCCATAGAAACTACACTCCAACCAACGAAAGCTCCCATCCTTCCTCATCCAACCAACATCAGTTCAATAGCTCTCCTCATCAAGGTAACAACTATCCCATTGGATCATTTTCTCCATTCACCACTCCTTGGAGGACTAACACTCAGCAGGGCTACCTCGTATCGTTTGTCAACTATGTGACAAAGTTGGTCACATAGCAAAGGTGTGTCGCTCTCGCCCCAAATTAAATCATCCACAATCATGGCCACAAGCTCATTTAACCACCGGTGCCCCTAGTGCTTCCAATGGCAATTGGGTGCTTGATTCAGGTGTCACTCATCACATTGCTTCTGACTTGCAAATCCTTTCCATGCACTCCAACTATGACGGGAATGAAGATGTCATTGTTGGTGATGGCACTGGTATTCCTATCTCTCATACTAGCTCCTCTACACTTACTGCATCTAATACCACCTTCACTTTGAATAATATTTTATGTGCTCCATCTATTAAACAAAATCTCATTTCCGTTTCTCAGTTTTGTAAACAAAATAACACCTCTGTTGAATTTTTTCCTAACCATTTTCTTGTGAAGGATTTGAGTACAGGGGCATCCTTGGCACGAGGCCGGAATAGGAACAACTTATACGAATGACCATCCTACTCTCCACCTTCCAAAGTCTCACCCTCTACCTCCTTCACCACGACATCTGCCTTATGGCATCAATGACTCGGTCATCCCTCTCTCTCCATCCAACAAAAACTCCTTGCCAAGAAGCACATTACTTGTTTTGCGTCTCCAAAATTTCAGTCTCACTGTGACTCTTGTGCTTGTAATAAAAGTCATAAATTGCCTTTTCATGTTTCATCCCTAAATTGTCATGAACCGTTTCAAATTATTTATTCAGATGTTTGGGGTCCATCTCCAATTTTATCCAGTGACAAGTTTCGCTATTATGTCATTTTTGTTGATTACTTCATGAAATATACTTGGTTCTATTCTCTTAAAGTCAAATTTGATGTTCCTGCTATTTTTTAGCAATTCAAATCTCTAATCGAAAATTTCTTCCATACCCAAATTAAAACAGTTTACACTGATGGCGGTGGTGAATATCAGGCCTTAACACACATCCTGTGTAAATTTGGTATTCAACATCTCACATCCCCTCCCTACACACCTGAACATGTTGGCTCCGCCGAACGGAAACATCGTCACATCGTTGAAACCGGTCTTACTCTTCTTCACCAAGCTTCATTACCTCTTCGATTTTGGTCATTTGCCTTTAAAACAGCCACATATCTCATCAATCGCATGCCCTCCTCTACTATTGCCTTTGACACTCCATTTCACAAATTATTTCATCATCATCCCCATTACACTTACCTTCGTGTTTTTGGTTGTTTATGTTATCCCTGGCTTCGTCCCTATACTAAACATAAATTAGAACCTCGTTCTCGCCCGTGTGTTTTTCTTGGCTACTCCATTCCTCATCACTCCTTTTACTGTTTTGACCCACATACTAACAAAGTTTTTGTCTCTCGTCATGTTCATTTTGTCGAACATATTTTCCCTTATGCCCATCTTGATTCATCCGCTTCCTGTGTCATTCCCACCTCTTCTGCAAATTTTTACCATTTCACCGAGGGTCCACTTCACAAATAGATCGCAACCACTCAAACCCATCCACCCGGCCCCATCACTCCTTCTGCTGCTTCTTCCCCAAATGCCACTCTATACCCACTTCATTTTCCTGATCCTCAAATCTCTCCATTCAAATCCTGATCGTCGACCTCCCCCGAAATCTCGGCCTCACTCTCGCCCTCACATTCTCGGCCCGCTTCCACCTCCTCTCTTCGCATTGTTCCGCTCTCGCCTGAAATTTTGGCCTCGTCCCTAGCAAATCCAGCCACTTTGTCGCCCTACCCTTCTCTGCCCGTTACCACCCCCTCTCCTTACGGTGTTCCACTCTCGTGTGAAAACTCGGTCCATTCCCCAGAAAATTTGGCTTCTCTCTCGCCCTCCCCTCCTCTGGCCAATTCCCACTCCACTGCTCTCGCTATGCCCACCTCGCTGAGTCTCACGACCCAGTTGGTTGCTCCTATCTCCACGCCGTTGCCACCTCAAGATGCCCACGCTACGCACCCTCCATAGGTATGTTTTCGATCCTCCCCTTTCGCACATAATCCACCTTATGATTTTCCCCCCACCACTGATGCTTCTGCTCCACCCTCTCGTCCTACAACCCGATCTCAACATAACATTCACAAACCTAAGAAAATTTTTGACCTCCACACTACCCTCACAGACTCCTCTCTCATCGAACCAATAAGTTACACCCAGGCTCAGAAATATTCTCATTGGCGTCAGGCCATAAGTGATGAATACACTGCTCTCCACAAAAACAACACGTGGTCCTTAGTTCCATCCTCTCCCACCCAAAATGTTGTCTGCTGTAAATGGGTTTTTCGGATCAAAACTAATCATGATAGAGCCATTGCTCGTTACAAGGCCCGCCTTGTTGCCAAAGGCTTTCACCAACGTCCTGGTGTTGATTTCTCTCAAACATTCAGCCCTATTGTAAAACCGCAGACTGTTCGTTTAATTCTTGGTATTGCCATCTCTCAGGGTTGGTCCTTGCTCCAGTTGGATGTTAATAATGCCTTTTTACAAGGCACCTTGTCTGATAATGTTTTTATACAGCAACCACAAGGCTTCGTGCATCCTCAATTTCCACATCATGTATGTAAATTACACAAAGTTATCTATGGTCTACGGCAAGCACCTTGTGCATGGTACAATGAGTTGCGCATATTCCTTCTTGTTGCAGGGTTCACTGCTTCCTGTTGTGACACCTCCCTGTTTATTCGCACGACTACTACCGGCACTCTATATTTTCTTGTCCATGTCGATGATATCATCCTCACTGGTTCCAGTAATGTTCTTATCCAACAATTTATTACTAGTCTCTCTGATCGATTCTCGTTGAAAGATTTGGGTCCTTTGCATTTCTTCCTCGGTGTTGAAGCTTTTCGCACATCATCTGGCCTTCATCTATCTCAACGAAAATATATTTGGGATTTGCTTGTCAAAACTAAAATGGATGAGGCAAAACTTGTTATCACTCCAATGTCGTCTACTGAGACTCTTCTTCTAAATGATGGTTCTCCTGCTTGTGATGCTACTAAATATAGGCAGGTTCTTGACTTGCTTCAATGCTTGTCTCTCACCCGACCTGATGTTTCATTTGTTGTTAACAGACTATCCCAATATATGCATCAGCCATCTACTGCTCATTGGGCTGCTGTGAAATGGGTTCTTCGTTATCTAAAAGGTACTTTGGAGTATGGCTTGTTTCTCCGCTCACATTCCTCCCTTGCTCTCCATGCCTTTGCTGATGCTAATTATGCCGGCAATAAAGACAATTATTCCTCCACTTCCGCCTATGTTATCTTTCTTGGACCTAATCCTGTCAGTTGGAGTTCCAAGAAACAATCAACGATTGCCAGGTCGACTACAGAAGCAGAATATCGTGCCATTGCATCTACTACTGCTGAGGTTAACTGGATCACTCATCTTCTTCAGGAACTTGGAATTGAGCTGCCTGCTGTTCCCACGGTCTATTGTGATAATGTAGGAGCCACATATGTATGTACGAATCATGTGTTTCATTCTCGTATGAAACATATCGCAATCGACTTTCACTTCGTTCGAGATCAAATTACCAAAAACCATCTTCGGGTTTCGCATGTTCATACTGCTAATGAGTTAGTAGACTCGCTTACGAAACCTTTGGCCCGAACGTTGTTTCAATCTCATCATTCCAAGCTTAGCATTCTTCCAAATGTCTTGCGCTTGTGGGGGCATGATAGAACATAATTGTAGGATATATATTAGCCCCACCTTCTTTTACTTAGTCAGTTGTAGATCACGTATACTCGGTATTGTCATGTGCTGTTAGTGTCCTGTTTTGTCTTCCTACTTGTAAGACAGCTACTTGTATATTATTACTTAAGATTGAAATGGAAAGCAATGCGTTTGATAATCTTTAGATATATCATGGCTCTTTTTATTTAGTGGAAGGTGTTTGCTAGGAAGATATCGATAAGGTATGCATTGTTTTTCATTCATGTGAGTTTCTTGTTGTGTTTTTGCTTTTAGAATCTCATGAACCTAACAGTGAGCTAACAAGAGAGTTGACATGAATGGTGGGGGTCAGTGAGAAGAAACCTGACCACGAGCCAGTAAGAGAGAGTAAGTAGTCTAATCATAGTCATTTATCCATGAGATTGGTCTGATCTGAAGGACTTCAACTACCTCAACTTAGGTTTAGGGAAAAAACATATTTGCATGTTAAACGTGTTCCTTCTTCATAATTGCATGTGTCTGGTTAAACATGTCCCACAGAATACGGAATTGTCACATTTTTTTCGTCCTTTGGCTTTACCCTACATGGAGCTTTTTCGTATCCCCTCTTCGGATCTCAAATTCGATTTGGAGCTTTTTGCTCTCACGTCTGCATCCATCTTTGTAAAGCATGAAGCCGTTAACCCACTTTATCACTCAGAAGTGGGTCCCACATAAGACACTAAAACACTGTGCGGCCTTCTCGTCCTCTCCCTCCCCTGTCATGGTTCAATCAGATTCCTGGCCTTTTTTTTCCACAGGCCTTGTTAATTCTTCTTATCTAGATGGAAGAGCTTCATTGGATCGCTGGAAGACTACAAAAAATCCTTTCTACATCCTGCTTCTTATCACGCATTGAGGATGGAAAGCCCATAAAGACTTGATGTATGGGAAATATGAAAGCAACGGAAGATGGAGCCCCTCCAAACGAGTTGCAGGCGTTCATATTAGAAAACAATAACGATGGTGAAATTATCGCCATGGGCGGTCCAGTGAAAGCTATAAAATTTGCGACGCTTAAACAAAGATCAGTGGAGCCCACAAACGTGAAGCTCGTGAACCTTTTAGGTGACGCTAATGCCTTGAAAGTGAAAGTATTTCCACTAGTGAAAATAACCCCAAACCTGTTACTCGTCACGTTGTCAATTTGGGACTCACTCCAGAATATATACGAAAAACTTGCAACCTTCCTCGTCAAAGATGGATCGTAAGACGATAGAGAAAAACAGAAGAATACAGATGAAAACCCTCATCGCCAAACAAAAGGTACGCCTACCGTATTGTGAACAGCTTCATATTTTTTCAAAGAAAATTGAAGGGAGAAGCATAGGTTTGCTCTACCTCTCTCCCCCTCACTCTCTCTCCCACACTCCCACACTCTTCTTGCAAATTTCTGTGTTAAACCCTTCTGCTTGTGTTTAAAATCGGTACTCCATTACAGGTTCTACAAAGTTGCATTTTCTGGAGCTGATTTCACCATCCCTATTTAGCTTTACGGCATGTAAGGTAATAAGCATCTTATGGGCACTCGAGACTCGAGAGCACCCAATGCTAAATTCTGTGCTTCGCAATTGCGGTCGTATCTACTTATAGCTGCCAATTTTAGGATTTAATTGCAAGGAGTGTTATGTTGGTTTTTTCTAGTGTTTTTGAACCTTGTCTAGGAGGCCATAATGCTCCCAGATCAGCTCGAACGGCCTGCAATTTATATAGAACAATTGCAAGCGCGAATAAAGAAGCTGGAAGACAGGAAAGAGTACTTGGGCATAGCCAAGATAGACGGAACGATGAACGCCAAGTCGGTGGATTCAGAACCACTTCAAATTGAAATTCGCCATGTGGATTCGGCTTTAATGGTGGTTCTAGTAGGCGGCTTGGATAGTGCATGTTCTACAAATCTATCAGAGCTGCTGAAGGAGGAGCTCAAGTAGTGAATGCAAAGTTCGGCTGTCGTTGATGAAAAGATTTACCACAGCGTACATGCAGAGGTTGCTACTTTTTGTTGGAAGACAGGGCTCAAGCCCACACGACCAATGAAGACTCACGTATCCAAGTGTATTAGAAGATGAACCCAAACCCATAAAACCAATAAAGACCCATGCATCTAAGAGATATAGAAGATGGGTTCAAGGCCCACAGATCAAGGAGAAGGCTCATATGTCCACATACAATGATGGTAGGATGGTAAATAAAGGGACATCTTATAGGGATGACATTGATGTAATTAAGTTAAAGTTCCAGGGTTAAAACCCTATATCCTAAACCCTAATTTCAAGGGTATTATTGTAATACAGTAGTTTCATAAATCTATAAATAGAGCTTTAGGGGGAGGGTTAGAAATCAAGTGTATAACTCCTCTTCCACCAGTTTTCTCACAATGGGTCTCTCTCCTTTTTATTCCATGAGCTAAATTCATGGAGTCCTGAAAATCAACACTTCTCAAGTACTCTGGCTAACCTGTTCTTCTGTACCTCCATTCATTCAAGCAATTGTGCCGATTTCATGTATGAACATTGAACGAGTGACGAGTAACAAAGAATATGATTCCTGATCTTGTTTGTAGGTCACAGATGCTATACAAGGATTTCTGGTTTCAAGAATTTCAGAATGACTAAAGATGCTTGTTCAAGAATTTCAGAAAGACTGAAGATGCTTGTTCAAGAATTTATTCATTCTCGTCGAAATCAAAATGTCGCCATTAGCACAATAACAAACGAATAAAACTGGTTCAAGAAGTTCGAAACCCCAACGACAATGGTAAAATGTAGGCAGCAAGTAATGGTACCACATGAACTCTTTCTCAAACTTTCGCTTTTATATAGCTTGGAATGAAATTAATGTCTACTGATACTTGCCTATCTAAATCGCCACGACCTGATTTGGATTGAAAACTTGAACTGAACCACATTAGAGGATTAACTAAATCACTTCTTTACGATTGATTAAGAGTGATACTTATACAATTTGAAATTGGAAAGATAAGTGTTATAATTACAACACGAGATAAATATAATAGGATCTTATTCGATAATTGAAGGTTAATCCCTTGTTATGTGTGCCACTGTTAGAAAGGTTAATATTGTCTTGTAGCAACTGAAATTGTGAACTTGGCATTGGCTATGTAAGAAGATTTGCTTCGAGCGTTCTTGGGAGCAAAAGGATAGAAAAAACAGTAGCACTGGTAGCGGCTATGGCACACGGGATCGTAGAGAGTGCATCTTCCGATGAAGAGATGTGGAAGAGCAACGGCTGAGGCGGACAAAATCAGAGAGAGTATATCATTTGGTGAAGAGATGTGGAAAGTAGCGACACTGGTAGCAGCAGGGGCAGACATAATCGGAGTAAGTGCATTGTCCAGAGGAAGAGCAGCGGCACTAGTAGCGGCTGAGACAGACGGAATCAGAGAGAGGACATCGTCCAGTGAAGAGATGTGAAAGAGCAGTGGCACAAGTAGCCGCTGGGGAGGACAAAATCAGAGAGAGTACATCATCCGATAAAGAGATGTGGAAGAACAGTTGTTGATTTTTTTTCTTCTTTGTGCATGCGAAATTCTCAAGTGTAAGTTCACCCATGGGCGAATTGTTCGTGTATGGGACTGGGGCGTCAAGGGGAGAAATAATTTTCCAACTAGACTTAGGTATGGCTTTGTTGAGATGATGCAATTGGGGGAGAAAGTTGGTGCAGCACAAGCTTTACATGATAATATAATTACAATATAGGATAAATACAGTAAGATCTTATCCGATCACTGAAGGGATTATGTTAATCCATTATCAATTAGTTACCCGCCAAGAGTTCAGTATTCCTTTTTTCTTGTTACTATTCATTTTTGCGAGTTTAAAAGGAGTAACAATATCCAGTCGAGATTACTTTGACTTTTGGCAGACACACCACTACGAGTTCATGCTTGCATCTTGTTGGACTCTGTTGAGTTGCTAATGAGAAACAATGTGTAAACTCAATGCCACTACTCTAGGGCTTACTGAATAAAGAAAATTTGAGAAGAAAGAAAAGTAATTAAGAACATTTTCTTATGTGAATGCAATTCGAGCATTTTTTTTTCTTTTCATTTCAAATCTCATACAAGTAGTTACTTAATTTGTTGGAAGATGGGCCCAAGCCCACACGACTAAGGAAGACCCACATATCTAAGAGTGTTAGAAGATGGGCCCAAGCCCACACGACTAAGGAAGACCCACATATCTAAGAGTGTTAGAAGATGGGTCCAAGCCCATACGATATGGATCCACAGAAGATGGGCTCAAGTCCACATGACCAAGGAAGGCCCACATACCTAAGAATGTTGGAAGATGGGCCCAAGCCCATAAGATATGGACCCACAGAAGAGATTCAGTTTAAAGGTGTTTTAGTCATGTTAATCTTTTATTTATTTTGGGTTATTCAATTATGCTAAGACTTATCTTTATGTATAAGAGTTTGGTGTAATTGGATTCTATTACTTTCCTCTATTATAAATAGAGGTTCATGTACTCTAATTATATAGGTCAATAAAGTATTTCTCTTTTCCGTAAATTCAACATGGTATCAGAGCAGGTTCTGTGAGTTAACTTGGTCAACCCACAGAGATAATGAGATCATTTTCTCTAAACTCTAAACCCTAAGTCTAGGTTCGTATTTTTTTTCTTTTTAGTCACTACACCCGTTAGTTTTCTTTGCGTTTTCACCTCTAAACTGAGCTTTTCATATTGCAAATTATATATTGACGGAAAGATATTCGAATCTACTTTCCAAGAAAAACAGAATTTTTTCCAATCGAAGTTATTTACAAAGAGAAATTGATATTTGAAGCAGTGAAGGTCTGATTACAAATGTGGTTCGAGCAGCAACAAAAAGCTTCAACTTTCGAGGTATTTTATGTTATCAAGAACGAGATTTTATATGGAGAATTATATATCAAAAGAAATATTTGTAAGTATATTTTTTACCTATTCAACCGATTCTCAATCTGAGTTTTTTTATCTTGGAAGAGTCAATAGTCATGCTGGCAAAAGGAGAAACAATACTTAATTCGGCCAGATTACAGAGACCGAAATCTATCAGATTATTTATCTTCTAATAATTATATTTTATGAAGAGAAGTTATACTTGGATGAAAAGTATTTAAGTCTATTTTCAGAAGGAGAAAATTTCATGTCATTCTGATCTATATTTAAAAATATATTTGTATAGGAGTAATCAAAGGTCATGTTGGTATTCTGTTGCATTGAAAAATCTAAATTTAAGAGCATTGTTTTGTGTAACTTTTTGAGTTGCTATATCCGGAAAATATCTCACTTCTCCCTAGTTTGAAGGTTTATTTATACATCTCTGTTATTTGGGTTTATTGTTACATCTATGATATTTGGTTCAAGCTGGGATCACTGCTATTACCTCCCACCTTGAGGGGGAGAAGTAGAATAAAGATGTATTTTATTCCATATGTTGTTGATAAGTTTTATGTGACCAAAATATTCCAGAAGGGGAGAGCACAAATGAAGTTTGTGCATCTAAGAAGGAATTTTTATATCGGATTATTTCATGGGTCCTTTTACAAGGTTTATTATTTTGGTTCTTGTTATATGTTGGAAAATTGTCGTGTTATATTCAGTTGCAGATATTATGTCTCTTTGGATGAGACATTATTATTGAAGAAAAGGTAGCCTCAATATATGTTACGTCACTGTGACGAAGGAACTTATTACTACATCCACTACACGTAATGACATCTATATTATTTTACCGTGATGGAAGAGTTTATTACTAACTCAATGTTATATCCGTATTTTGGATTATTTAATTATGTTAAGACTTATATTTAAGTGTTAGAGTTTGGGTGTAATTGGGACAAATATAGTTTTATTATAATTGGATTCTTTTACTTTCCTCTATTATAAATAGAGGTTCATGTACTTTGATTATTTAAGTTAATGAAGTATTTCTCTTTTCCATAAATTCAACAATTTTAAAGCTTTAAAACTTTTAATATATTAATCCATTTCTTATTGAGAAAATTTTCGCTTGTAGAAGCCTCAAATTCGCTAGCAAAACTTCATTCAATGAAAAAAGTGCTGGCGTGTTTACGTTGCTACAAATTCTACTAGCTAATTTTAAAACTCGCTTCTAAAGTTTAAAAGTTATAACAACCAAATCAATTTAAAGTTCAAAAGAAACAAGTGGCAAAATTCGACTTCTCTAGAAGAAATTCAAAACTCTGTCAATGAATTTGAAATTCGCTGGCGGAAATCAACTTTCTACTAGCAAAAGTTTACATTGTAATAGGTTATAAATATAAAATTAAAAAAATTTTAACAAGGAAATTTTACAATTTGGTCGTAGTTGTCTAAAATTTAAGAACGAGTTAATCATATTTCGTTGGAAAAATATTTGAAACGTAAAAAATTTTAAAAACCTTATTGCAATGTAAATCTTATTTTCTTTTGTAGAAGCAATTACTTACATAATATTTTTATTTTATATTTAACATTTTAATAATTAAAATAAAAATAATGATCAATTAAAATGTTTAATTAAATCTAATTAAAGGATAAAAATACAATAAAAGTAATTAAAATTTATAAAAATTATAAACACAAAAATTTGAATTATAAAAAAAAGAATATACTTAAAAAACTACACATCATTCCGTGGAGGATCCGAAGAAAGACTAATGGTTCTCATCCTCATATTCCTCTTGTAGAGAATTCAGCCCCCCTTGAGTCAGGCAATAAGAAATCCTCAACTGCTCCTTAGCCTTAGCTCAACGCCTCTTGAGTTTAGCAACTCATCTTTAAAATGTAACGTACAAGAAGAAGAATATGCTCGAGCCATATTTTAAATGACTAAGTTGGTAAAGCCATCTGAGGTTGTTTCCTTCTGATTCCTTCTAAGTGATTCCAAAGACAGAATTCCACCATTTGAATGCCCACATCAAACTTTCTGCATTAGAATATAGTTCTAAGCTGTAAAGATTAGAATTAAGGGTTTGTAGCTATTACCCGGTCTCTCATCCCTACGCAACATGTCCCACAGAATCGGCAAAACTCTTAAAATTCCACGCCCGTCTTTGCACCGCCGCAACAAAACAAAAACAAAACAAACCGGAACGCCGGTCATTTTTCCCCTCGTCTAAAAATAGTAGACACGTTCTTTCCGCTTCTCTCTTCGGGCACGCACCTCCGATCTGATCTTTTTTCCCTTTGTCCACCCTTTTTCTAGAGGGCCGCTTGCCGCTCCAGAGAAGTCGCCTTCGCGATCTTCGATTTTCGGTAAAAGAAGCTTCTTTATCTAATCTCCTCTTGCAATATTTCGTGTTTGTGAATTGCTGGTTCTGGGCTTTTCTTCCGATCTGTTGAGGTCGATCGTTCCTGGCATTTCTACTCTGCGAAACTGACAATCGTTACTATTTCTCTTCGCATGAAAGGATTGTGATTCTTTTGTGCTGTAAATTCAGATACCTTCCTATTGGAAGTAAATTGGGCTTCAAATGTTCCTATGTCTAAATCACAAAATTCATTTTTTTTTTTTTTTTGTCTTAATCTTCTTCTTATTTTCTTTGTCGTGTTCTTTGTTTGTGCTTTCCGGTTGATATATTTTTATGACTGAGTTGCGTGGAGTTGATGACATGCTCATATGTGATGTAGAATTTGGTAGTTGAGAAATATTTCTGGATTCTCCTAGTTTGACTTCTTTTATGAATTAAACAAGATAGCCCCTCAGAACCAGAGGAGTTTACTGGAATATACATTTATTTTTAAAGTTTTGGTACCATTGTACCTCAATTTACGAGAATGTTGTCTTCCGGTTATTCCAAATCTATTTGAATCTGGACTTATTCTGTCCTAGAATTCCATCTTGCATTTGATATGCTCTGATCTGTTCTAAAATGATCGGAAGTAGAACTTACATAGCAGAAGTACTTGTTGCTATATCAACTCCCGTGATTCTCTAGAAAAAAATTCGCTTCTAGTTTTCCAGAAGTGCTTCTTGCAAAATTGTCATCCAGTAATTCTGTAAGCTTCTATGGCCTATGCAGTCTAAAGTATTGGTCCCAATTGGTATTTTTTCTTATAATTCTATATTTTTACCTAATTTGGGGACTTGTGAATTAATTGAAAAGCAAAAAAAAACGTAATTGTTCTATAGATTCAGACTTGGTCTAAAATGCTTAGATTGATCAAAAGTTGATAATCATTAGCTTTGACTGTATTGGATGCCGCCATAGGAAAACAAAAGGACGGGAAAATCATTTTCCCTTTGACTAATTTCCCCTTTAACTAATTTTCTCATTGGAAATTTTTCCTTTGACCGGTTTTCTTGCTTTTGTGCCGCCATAGGAAACGAAAGGAAAATTAGTTATGGTGTTTGTATTTATACTAGAAATAAATTAATTTTATATAAATAATAAAAAATAAGGTTAAAAGTAAAAGGTAAGTGATCAAGAACCATTTTAGTGCTTCTTGGTTTATTTTTCCTTTTGTTCCTATTGGAACAATGGGAACCCATTTTCCTATCATTTTTAACATTTCTTAAAGGTGAGAAGAATCAAGAAGAATCGGGAGGAAAAATTTTCCATCCATGAAAATGTCACAAATATTGAAAAATTTTGGCCAATGGAAAATTTTTCCTATGACATTTTTTTTTCTACACTTTCCTATTGGCACAAACACACCCTATGTATAAAAAGTTACTCTAACGGGTTTCTTTTCTTTGTTAATTGTTCCTTCTCTTTCTTTTCAGAGATTTAGGCTCCCAACATCTTTCTAGAAACAATGGGGGTTGAGATCTTGGGAGCCAGTGATTTGAAGGATGAAGTCGTAGGAGACATTGAGAATGGAAAACAGAACAAGGGACTTCAAACTGAAGAAACAATTGAATTTGGTATTGTAGATGGTCAAAAAGGAGCAACAAATGGGCCCAATAATGTAGAATCAAATCCCATTCCTGATGGAGGTTTTCCCAAAGATGCTGTGGATGAGTGGCCTGCACCAAAACAAATTCATTCCTTCTATTTTGTTAGGTTCCGAAATTTTGAAGATCCAAGCCTGAGAACCAAAATTGAACAGGCTGACAAGGAGCTCCAGAAGAAGAATCAAGCTCGCTCTCAGCTTACTGAGGCACTCAGAGCTAAAAAGGTATATAACAATTCCTCCACACTTTACCTTTGCCAATGAGAAATAACAGATAAACAGGTTCTTCATAATTGAGTTCTTTTTTCTGTTTGGGGTATAGGCAGATTCTAAAGTTGAGCCATCTGATTTCTTTTTTGTGGTAACATCTGCAGTTGCTGCATTTTTATGGAGCGTACATGACATGTTTATAGTCTTTTTTTATCTGTTGCACCCATTAATGTTATTAATGAATTTAAATGACTTCAATACTAATTCAAAAATGTGCAGTCGGATAGGGCAGCAATAATCACTCAATTGAAGCCTTTGACTGCGGAGGATAAAATGTTCAGGATGATTGTAGGTGAGAAGAGGAAGGATATGGAACCCCTTCAGGCTGCTCTGGGCAAGATGCGGAGTGCAAATAATGCTGTTAGAGAGAAGGGTGCTGGCTTGTGCTCTTCGGAGGAAGAGCTCAATGAGCTTGTAAGTTTTTGTGCACTTCTTGTTTGTATATGGCTTGTTTATTATATGTTTCTGACTACCCTCTGTGCTTATGTTTGAGACAGATTCAAAGCTTGCACTATCGCATGCAACATGAGAGCAATACACTAGTGAAAGAGAAGCAGTTGCTTAAAGAAATTAAACAGCTTGAAGGGACAAGGGAGAAGGTTATTGCCAATGCTTCAATGAAAGCAAAGCTCCAGGATTCCTTTGGTCAAAAAGAAGATATTCAAGACCAGCTGAAAGTTCGTATTTTTTGTCTGTCAATTTTTGAAATTCTGATCCTAAAGAGTCGATTTTCTTCCTTTATTGAATCATTTGGAATATAATTTGAATCTGCTTTGTGAGATGGCACAATTTAATGCTGTTACTTGTCAAGAGAATAATGAAATATGGCTCTTCAGATAAAAGATGTAAGATTTGACCTTTTAAATAATTATGGTGGCTCATTGCAAATTACAGCTTATTGGTGGTGATCTGGATGGAGTAAGAAAGGACCAGTCATCTGTGAGGGCGAAAATCAAGCAATTAGAGGAACAACTAAAGGCAATCGAATCAGACATTAATGAGTTGCAGACCAAATTGACTGCTGAGATTGAGAAAAGGGACAAAGCATATGAAGCTCTGGTTGCATTGAGAAAAACGAGGGAAGAAGGGGTAATTGAAGTCTTATCTTTTCAAAGTGAAAGGACATAGAAGTTTACCTTTTGAATAAGTGGTCATGTTCTTTACAGGAAAAGCTTCTTAGATCCTTCAAATGGCTTGTGTAGATTTTTGCTTTTGTAGTTATTATCCATTTGCAAAAGATGTAGATATTTCATTTCTTAGAGATTTCCCTGCACCTTAGGTGGATTATGCCACACGTTTATGCTTTCACGTAGCTACAAATTCTGATGTCTAGTCAAGGGAGCTGAACTCCCCTTGGTTCTTTTGTTGGAATCAATAATCTCCACTGAAAGATGTGGATTACCACACTAGTTGTATATGCACATCCATTTCAAGAGAGATAGGCACACAGTCACATACGAACTGTTTAATGTTTGTATATGGGTTTGCAGATTTTAATTTTGTGAACTATCCTAGCCTTAGGAGATCAGAAGAGCTATTGGTCATTTCATCTTGCATTCTATTTAAGACTATTCATGATTCGTTCGATCTTGGGTTAGTGATTTTGATTGTTTTTGTTGTGGTTTCAGAATGCGTGCTTTTATGAAAATCGTGCACTTTTGAACAAGGCCAAGGATATTGCTGCAAAGAAGGACATTGCAGCATTGGAGGAGCTTTCTCATATGGAGGTCTTTGCCATCGATTTTATTGCTTGTCAGTTCATTGATTTTTACTATGAAATTCTTTTGCATGTTGATTTGCTTACTTTATATTTCTTTCAACATTAGATGGAGAAGTTTATGGCACTATGGAGCAGCAGTAAGTCTTTTAGAGATGATTATGAGAAAAGAATTTTGCCATCCCTTGATATCAGACAGTTGAGTAGGGATGGTAGGATGAGGAACCCTGACGAAAAGTCTTTGATCGAGGTACAACCAATTCAAGCTGAGGCACAGACAGCCCCAGTGAAAGCAACTCCAAAAAAGACGAAAGAAGAAGCTGCACCACCTCTTGAAATACAACAGAAGGAAAGCACTAAAAAAGTGAACGAGGCTGAAACGAAAGGGAAAGTGGATGACTTGGCAGATACCGGTAAGTCCTTGGGGTCAGAAAAATCTCAAAAGGAGTCTTCTGTTAGTAATGTAATTGATCCAGAAAAGTTGAAGGAAATGAAAAGAGAAGAGGAGATAGCTAAGGCCAAGTTAGCTCAAGAAAGGAAGAAGAAACTGGCAGAGAAAGCAGCTGCCAAGGCAGCCATTAGAGTGCAGAAGGAAGCTGAAAAGAAATTGAAGGTGTTTTTTTTTCGTGTCGTTTCTCTGTGGGTTTTTTTTTTTTTTCAATAGTTTTCTATCGGGTCTATAATTTAATTGCCCCTTAAACCCTTTTTTAGGACCGTGAAAAGAAAGCAAAGAAGAAGGTTGGAGCTGTGAACCCAACAGCTGAAGGCGAACCAGTTGAGGAAGATTCTGAAGCAGGTGAATCGGAAAAGCTTGAAGAAAAAGTGGAAGCTCCGGTAATAACAAAGGCCAAAGAGCAGAAGGAGAACATTAGACAAAGAAATCGTGCAAAGTCTCAGGATCTCCCGAAGGCCATCCTTAGGCGTAAAAAATCTCCATCCTACTGGGTATGGGCTGTTCCTGCTGCTGCTGCTGTGCTGGTGCTGATCCTTTTGATGCTTGCCTACTACTATTTCCAGTGAAGAAACCGAAAACTTGAACCGTAGTATTTAGGACCAATTTTCCAGTTAATACCGTCAAAACTGGCTTGGTCTTCTAGTAGACAGCTTATTAAGTATCGTTCTTTGACATCTCAATAGAGGGATGGAGATTGGAGACCGTTCATAACGTTCCTGGTTGCACATACAGTGGTGGTATTTCACGGAACAATGATACTATGTACGTAAACATTTGTTTTTTTTTCCCGAGAATTTTAATTTACTTTTCTGTTTATGACATCGGCCTGAATACAACCTGGATTAGTATAAGAAAATATCAGAACAGTTTCGATATAACCAACTATTTAAGCTCTTGAAACACCCAGAAGTATTTTGAAATTATGCAGATCAAACCGTACCTTTGCGCTTGAGTGCTGAAGTTTCGATTACTACTAACTTCTCTGATACATGATCCTGTAAAGAACTACTGGAGTTCTATGCACTGTAGTGGATTGCATACCGTTGATTAATGGCTGGCCGATGCATTTTCAATAAAAGTTTTCATTCTTACTATGCATTTCCAACAGGTCCATTTGAGGATAATAATTTAAATTTGTCAGAACATTTCATTTATATATCTTCTCCGTATATGTTTTGAAAAGGAAGTGCTTCTTTCCCACCTGATATTAAGTCATGAACTTCTTCACTGAAGTTGGAGAAAATCTGAAGTCTGTTGTGTCTCTTGATAAATAATTTTCTTAGTCCGTGCATCGAAAATCCATAAACAAAGGAAGCATCAAAATTTAAGATTTGGAAAATTCTGCTGTGCTGTTACTTAGGATACCATTGGTTGTGAAGATCCTTTCCGATCAATCACATGAAGAGTGTTAATAGGACTTTTCCCCCATGTGAACTGCTCCTATTAATTTTCTCATTTGATTGAAAAAGATCAACCTAATGCTTTGGTATGGAAGAGCAAATCCCTTGAATGCTATGAGAGGATACTATAAATTATAAACTCGGATCTCTCTTCCGTGTTAAAAAATAAATCAAGCAGATGAGTGCTTACAGAATACAGACTTCAGCTTCTGCGCTCTCCTTTCCCTCCAATCTGAGTTCGAATGGCTTGAGAAGACGCTAAAGCCAGGTGACCCCTCGCATCGAGCTTAAATTATCTGACCAAGTAGGATTCTTTTAGTTCCATAAATCACTCGTCCCCTCACATTTTCTTAACAGTCCGCCGCTAGAAGGCTTTGGTTTTCAAGGAACCAGAGGCAAGTAATTATAAGAAACTTTTATACAGTTAGTAAAATTGTTACACTTCCTAAACTTTGACTCGGATCAGGACCTGAAACCCTTGTTATTAAAGCTTATCCCATTATTTAAAGCGGATTTTGAGCTCTGATAAATCGTGAGGTACGACCTTTCGTAGTTCTTCTGCAATAAAATACTCTTCCCAGATAGTGATATCCCATCATACAACCTCCTCATTTACCAGACAGAGCCCGTCAGAAACTTCTACGGCATCTCTTGCAAGCTGTGCAAAATTCCAATCTTTGCATGTTGTGTACAGTTCATCTCTTCTTGTTCATGTCTTGAAACGCCTGAGGGACCAAATCCCAATACCACCAAGTGCATCAATCGCGCAGCGTTACCTTGGCAACCCATTTAAATGGCGTTTAAAAAACTCACATCGATCACCCAAAGCCGCCGAGCATCCCGCCTTGGAGCTCCTACAAATACCCAGCGTTTGTAGCTCAAGACCCACTTGAGCGTGTCTTCTTCTCTTCTTCTAGGTTACACTGGGTGAGGAAAGGTTGGGAGGAATGGCTGGCTTTGCTATGTCTTTGCTGAAGAGGTCTGTAGCTTTCGGGATTTTGGTGTTTGCCATAATGGGGCCTGCAGTTGACGGCCTCGGGCCAGAGGTTGAGAACCTTGCCTCCTTTAAGCTCCCATTTCCAACTCGCAGCTCAGTCGCGGTGGAGGGTGTTATTTACTGCAAGTCTTGCAAGTTTCCAGGGATTGATACCCTTTTCGGCGCCACTCCTCTGGCTGGTGAGTCGTGACTCACTATCATGAGAATTAGGAGCGTGCAGGCGTCTACTGTCTCTCAGAATTGAGGGCTTGCAGCTTCTGTAGAACAATGCCAATGTCCATTGGGGCGTGCATCGCTCTCTCGCTCTCTCGCTCTCTCTCTCTTCCTCATAGTTCTTCTTCCATCTTTTATCGAGTTTCTGATTTGTTTTGGCAATGTGGAATTGCAGGGGCAGTGGCGAAGCTCGTCTGCAACAGCACCAAGCATGCCATCAGTGCACTGGGCAAGACAGATAAAAACGGATATTTCCTCATCGATGCCGTCAAAGTGTCGAGCTACGGCGTTCACAAGTGCAGGGTGTTCCTCGTCTCTTCCCCGTCGGAGAAGTGCAAGTTGCCAACCAACATCAACGGAGGAATCAAGGGTGCCCGCGTCTTTTTCCGCAAAGTTGTTTTCAAAGGAACCAAGCCCGTTTTCCTCTACGCCTCTGGGCCCCTGGCATTTGCTCCCTCTAATAAAACTGCTTGTGTCCATTAACCTCTGATAACTCCTCCCTCTGCCTTGTTATTAGCCTTATTACGTACCTAGAGTGGTGCAGGTCGTAGAAGTTGGAAAGAGAGAAATAAACGGAAGCTGCAGTGAGCTAACAGTTCGATTGTAATGGAATAATCTGAATCAATGCCCTGGGTTTTACAATCTTCTCTTCAGTGGTGAAAATCTGAAACAATGGGAAATGCTAAAAACAAACTGTTGTCTCTGGTTTCATTAATTTGTTCTAAAGAATGCCCGCTGCGAACCGTTACCTCTCCATTGCTGGTGACAAGGGGACAAACCAAATCTAGGGATGATCGGGTTTAAATAGAGTTTACAAGAATAGAGTTGGGAAGATTGTGATCGGTTAGTGTCGGATTTGATATTTCGTATTGGATTTGGATTTGGATTTTAGGGTCGGTTCAGGTTCAAGTTTGGGAAACTAGACCCTGACATGATCGAGCTCGCCCCTCACAAACGAATCTCCAGGTCCTCGGTAAAACGAACATAGACGTACTACAAAAGTTTTTTTATTATTATTAAAAAACGAAAGATTGCTTGGGCTTCCTTGGCGCAGAGTGCATAGTGCTCAAAGTCATCTTCCACTTTCGGTTCTTGAATTACATCTTTAGCTATGTAGGGCCCTTGTCGCTCGTGGCCTTTTGCAGTGACCGTCCGTCACTTCCATCTGCACCGCCGTAGACTTGGAGACGGCGACCGCCCCCTGTCGTTTCCATAATTCTGTTGACGTAGCCAATACAAGCACGCAACTAGAAAAATTTCCATTTCAAATTGAATGGGATCGAGACCTTCAAAACGCAGCAACGCAGAATTTTTTACTACGAGAGTTTGCTTTGCCAAAAGGGAATTTTTTCCTTCTTTAAAAATGAAAGCTTTCTACATGTATTAATTTCCGGGACGACGACCGCCTCTCAATTTGTCCACCAAAACCACAAAGATATCCACTCAGATTTTCTAGCCCTTCAAGAACAATAATGACCGTTGGCGTTGGCGGAGCTTTTATGACCAAATTGGAACCAAATTAATGAGAATAACAACCAGAAAGTTAATATTTTCTGCTTCCCGTGAAAGCTGAACGATTTCTCCTATGGAATAATGTTCACGGGCTACACTTGACAGCAACTGTGGAATTTGAGAATTCAAAAATGTCACTTTCTGTGCATGCACCTTGTGGTCCGTGAGGACGAATAGAACCCAGCCGGCGGATATCGTCACTACTTCACCAGTAGGTGAATTGCTTTTAACGTGGTCAATTCACTCTCTTCTTCGTCCTCTCTCTGGTAACTACACCCCAACTTTCCGGTCAGGGCACAGAGCTACATCAATATCAAGGACTCTTACCGGAGTCTCACACAAGGAAGTTTTATTTTATAGAAAGATTTTTAGTTTAAATATATTTTAATTATAATAAAATTTATCTTTAAATATTAAACTTCTCTTTTTGTGAGCAATTCGTCGAACAACTGATATGCATGATTAGGACTCCACCAAATTAAAAGCCCGTCTCCTACCATTTCTGTACTGTTTATGCTTTAAGTTGGCGGCCATGGCACACGTACCGCGGGGTCTACCAGCCCTAGACATGTTTTTGTGACTCCGTACTGCAAATTTTGTTGTCGAGGTGTCGGGGTTTTTTTTGTCTTTACGCACTAATCAACTAATCGGAGGCAGCAGGGTCCGTCGTTGGCCAATAACAGATTCGGGACGCGTGTGTGAGATCCGGCTCTCCGCACGTACGAACAGGTACGAATAACCGTAGATCCTCCACAACCGGCCCGGCCATTAAGGGGAGAGATCCGTATCGCATCTCTGAAAGCGACAGTTGGGCTCTTTCTTAATTCTGCTGCTCTCATCTTTTCCGTCTCTCGGAGGGTTGGGGGTCCACTCGGCATCCCCCGAAGAAAGCCCCGACCTCCGACGGAGAAAAGGCAATTTGCCAACAGACTCCCACCGAATCTACGCTGGATTCAGACCATACGAGCTACGTATGCGATACGATCTTATGGAGAAACCCACCACGGCCTGTCTCTGGTGATGATTCAGATCTACTCAGACCAAATATCATTGCAAGCACGCTAAGGGGTAGATGAATAACCTTACTTGACCTTTCTTGATGGTGGGAATATATGTGTTTTCTGTTTGTTCGCGCTGGTCATCTTTTACTGTTTTTCGGCTTTCTTATTTTGAATCCGAGGACTTATGGTGGATTTTTTTCTTGGTTCAATGATGGAGATTGAGACGGGTTAGGGTTTTTTTCTGGCCTTCTTGGTTGTAGTATTTTTTGTTTTTTAAACAAAAAGATTTGACTTTTTTTTTTTTTTTTCTTTTAGGTGATTTGAGCTTTTCCTTCATATTGATTTGGCTGACTCCAATCCTTGTGTTTTTCTTCTTCTCATCGATTTAGTGAAGGGGCAACCATGATAGTTCTTATTTTCAGATTAATAGAATATGATTTTTCTCTGTTGTTTTGATTATCCATTCTCCTCTTGTCGGATTTGGTTGCTCAGATGAAGGTCGAAATTGGGCTGTGAGGCATCCGCTGGAGGTTCAAGCTAGAAAGTTATATCTACGCAGAGATTTGGGTTCGGAAAAGTTTCAGTTTTGGTCGTGGGCGTTAATTATGGTGATAGATTGAAAATCACAACCACTTTGCCACAAATAAAAAGCAGAGACTACGAGCGGACTCTCTTTTTCATGTTGCTTTGGCGGCGGTCTTGTGGAGAATATAGGAGCTGCTTTGATGTGTTTTGACTGGATTATAAAGATGGATGAGCTCCGCCTGTACGGCTTTTGAAATTCTTTCTTACTTTCCTTTTTGCCGTTTAGGCATTCTGAGCTACAACTCGTTACCGAGAAGCGGGTGTTCTGTATTTGAAGAATAATGAAGAGAGTAGCTCGTGGGTAAGGAGGGTCAAATTCTCACATACAGTCTGCCACCGGTTGGATAGGATTCCATCTCTACCAATTGCTCTGCAACCTGACAACGATTTGGGATTAAAGCCCGGAGCTTCGAAGTCTGCATCTATTGTCCAACCTTCTGGTAGAGTACAAATAGACCCCCTCCCAAGGAAGGTTTTAAGTTATTCCAAGGACAAATCTAGCCCAAGGCGGAGATCTCTGTCTCCTGTTCCCGAGACTATTCTCTCAGATGCATTTAGAGAAGCTAGATCTGAGAGCAAGCGGTTCTCTACCCCTGGCCGTAGAAGTAAGGAACCTGATAAGAGCATAATCGGAAGATTGTTTCATAGAGATTTCCGTGGATCTCACTCATTTGATTATTTATCTTCTTCAAGTCCGATTCCTACCCCAACAGTTTCTTTATCTTCATCAACTTCAAGCCCTACGCAGAACTTTTCATCCATGAAAATTTCTGAGAGGCCAAAAACAAAAAGGGAGTCTTCTTGGGCCAGATACTTTGACCATGCAGGGGGTCGCGTTTCTGCTGTGAATTGTTCAGATGAGTGGACAGTTGACCTCTCTAAGTTGTTTCTTGGGCTAAAATTTGCTTCTGGAGCGCATAGTAGACTTTACCATGGGATATACAAGGATCAGCCTGTTGCAGTTAAAATGATAAGAGTACCAGATGATGACGAAAATGGGGACATGGCTGCCCGGTTGGAGAAGCAGTTCACTAGAGAAGTCACCCAGCTGTCTCATCTCCACCATAGACATGTGATAAAGGTGATTCATTGTTCTACTAACTTGTCTGACTCTTCTATAGCTGTATATATTTGTTAGAATTTATCTCTGAATAAATCTCAATTTGCTTTACTCTCTTTTAAGCTTTTGTTGGTTATGCGTTAATGAATTTAACTTGCTAGCTCTATGCTGCCTGCCGATAGCATCTTTTTGCTTGTGTGAATTTTTTAAGAAGAACGCTGTATTATCTCTATTTCTGTTTTTCTGTTTAACCAAGATGTTTTCATGTTCTCTGGATTTGAGTATCATGAAAGAGAAATTTAATGCCAATTTAAAGCTCTTATGTTGTATTTTCACTTGACCAAAAATCCTATATGCAGTTATGCTCGACAGTAAAACTTATTTGGTGTTTCTTTTGTGCTTGCCTTTGGTCCTATGCAGTTGGTTGCAGCTTGCAGGAAACCACCTGTTTTCTGTATTATCACAGAGTATCTTGCAGGAGGTTCCTTGAGGGCCTTCCTGCATAAGCTTGAGCGGAAGTCCCTCCCTCTAGAGAAAATTATTGCAATCTCTCTTGATATTGCTAGAGGCGTGGAATATATTCACTCACAAGGGGTTATTCATAGGGACCTCAAGCCTGAGAACATCTTATTTGATGAAAACTTCTGCTTGAAAATTGCTGATTTTGGAATTGCCTGTGAAGAGGTGTATTGTGATTCTCTGGCTGAGGATCCTGGGACATACAGATGGATGGCCCCAGAGATGATAAAGCACAAGCCTTATAGCCGGAAGGTTGATGTATACAGCTTTGGGCTTCTCTTGTGGGAGTTGGTGGCCGGTACAATACCTTACGAGGAGATGACACCTATCCAGGCTGCTTTTGCTGTAGTGAACAAGGTATCTTTCTAAATTCATTGATCTGTTTTAACATTTATCTTTTGCTTTGAGCTTATATTAGGTTTTAAGTCAAGTAGCACAGATTTGTTTGTGCAATTTTTCTTGTAATGCCAAAACTATAGATACCAGATATATTCAACAAGGTAATGGAATGAAGAAAATGAGTAAGCCTGGAATTCACATCCAATTGCAGAAGGTTACTTGTAGAAGGTAGCCAAAGTTGAATCTGGGAACGTTATAAAAAAAAAAAAAAAAAAAGCTGAATCTAGGAATGAACTTCAGTAATACAATATTTCTTCATGACGTTTTGAATAAATTCTTTGACTTGTGAGGAATTTTCCTATATTCAGTAGTTGTAAGCTCATTGCTGCAAAGTAGGGTTCTAATTTGGAGAAACTTGTCTTTTTTCAATGTCAGAATTTGAGGCCACCAATTCCAGCACACTGTCCACCTGCTCTTCAAGCTCTGATCGAGCAATGCTGGGCCCATAACCCGGAGAAGAGACCGGAGTTCTGGCAGATCGTGAAGGTGTTGGAACAATTCGAGTCCTCCCTGACTTGTTGTGGGACGCTTGAACTTGTGCCTAATTCAACTAGTCATGATCACAAGAAGCGGCTTGTTCATTGGATTCAGAAACTTAGCAGCGGCCATTTGAACCCTGATAATTCAACTCGTAAATTATTATAAGCTCTCTTCCATTGTTATTGTAGGTTTTTTTTGGCTTTGCTGTGTTATTAAATGTCATCATTTTCAATTTTAAGCCATTAAATTTTTGAAGAAACATACAGGAAAGCGCACTACGCCGGTGAAGCAAAGAATTTGGGCATATTCAAACTAGCAAGATTTGCCTTTCACGTAGTAGACGACGGTTGAGTAGGGATTCCTACTTGGAGATTATAATCCCTTGAGAGAGCATCTGTAGATTTTCTTGTATAGGTTTTGAAGGCGCTTCCCAGAGTTTTTTCTTCTCCCGTGTTTATGTAAATGCTTCCCGATCATTAAACTTGTCCTCAAGCAATGCCGTAATTCTTTCCTTGTGAAGATCTTTCTGGTTAAATAGCAAAGCTTACCATCTTTCTGCCGAACATTTCATGTTGGTTTTATCCGTGCATTTTAACATGTGTTCATCGACTCTTTCAGCACAGTTTTTTTATTCAAATCGGCTACTGACTTGAATCCCAAATTTCTGAATCAAATCAGTTGAGTCAGACGGGGACTCACCAATCTGACCCACCTGATCCGCTTTCCAAGTCATTTTTCTATTTTTTATTTTATATTCATATTTTGGACTATTTCATTATTCAATACTTAGTATTTAATTACTTCCCAATTCTTTTTCCTAATTTCCTGTATATGGTGAAGGTGGTGGGTGCACTTATATTCCATACTGAAGATTAATCTATGAGTTAAATTCATGCTTCACCTGTGTCTGCTACAAGAAACAGTAATAAAAACACTCACAAAATGAAAAAGGTAGACCAACAGGACAAAGGAACCCACTACTTTTGTAGTTCTTCCATAAGATGTCTCTACCCTCGTGAACCAACAAATATGTCCCAATATCTAACTTTAGAGCACTACATTCCTTCTAATGGAAAAATTATAAAGATCTGTTCCATAGGGATCCTGTTCAACAAAATCTATAAAGGAAAGGCTATGTTAGGATAATCTTCCTACAGATTGACCATCACTGACTTTACAAGTGATGACATCCAGGTTCACCATGAAATTGTTTTCTGTAGTACCTATCACAGATGTCTTGATTCCGATCTTCACTTGAATATATCCTCTCCAAGAAAGTTCCCGAAAAATGCAACCAAATTTGAGTAGTTCCCATGTCCAAAGAGACCAACTACTCCCTTTCTCCTTTTATTCTCTTTCTCGCTTTCGTCATTCATGATTTCAATGCAATGACTTACTCGCAACTAATAATGTTCCTTAGTTGACATTCGTTTGGTTTTATTTACACTGATTTTCTTGAAACTTAGTCGACCTGTAAATCCTATCTATCAGTCCTTGAAGTCTTCGGGCTCCACCCCCTGGCTTTAAGCGGGTAATGTCCCCTACGTTTGAACATGATGGCTTCCCTGAGCACCAACCACCAGGTGTAAAACTGTCGTTGCCCTTCCTTCCAAGGAATTCAGAATCAATTCTGTCCAAAACCGGGTCATTTCTATGGAACTTGCGGGCAAAGGGTGCACTACTTCCTATCATTTTGCCCAAATCAATCATTGAGAGGGTGTGAGGGTGTTGCTTGGGAGGTATATCCCATGCAATGTAGTGCATGTCATGATTCACCGCTGTCACTGCAAATTCAGGAACATTGCAAATAACAGTATGGAAATAGCCTTCTGGGGAGGAAACAAAGTTGGTGTAGTACATTAGGAGGGTTCTTGGGAGGTTATCCCAACCCCATACCAAGAATTCCACAAAGGCCCTGGAAAGAATCATCCACGCAGAACCTGCATTTGGAAACCCAAGGGAAAAGTACATATAAAAAATTAACAAAAATAATGACAGATATAATGGCTTAAAGAACAACTAGTTGTAAATCAGAATCGGTAACAGAAGTTACAAAAAGAGAATGAGAAAAAAGATAAATGTAAATTAAATAATAGCTCAACTAATTCAGAGAGAAAAATGTCAATAGATAATACACATTTCTCTTCTCATTTTCTTGTAGTTTTGTTCTGTGCAGCAATGTAAGTTCTTCAATCTTTTGCATCAGTTTTAAAGTTCTTGATGGTTATGTTCTCAACTTAGAACCAGACGCCAGAGAGAGCAAGCAGAATAGTGTCTATGTCAATAACAAGGGGTCCACATATCAAAGAGTTCAGAATTCTTCTTCCAGTATGACATGAAAAAAACAGACATGCCTAATTAATTCTAAATTGGGTTATAGATGTTTCAGCTATTACATAAATTTTCATTCCCCTCCCTAGACAATAAAGTTATCTTTTCATTTTAACAGTAGACGGCAAAACTATGTTATGTTGTAGAAAAGCTCATTAAATGCTAGGTCACAATGTGAATATTTTAGTAATATAAGAAGAAAAGTATCTCAAATACAGGAATAGCTCATCTAGTTGTTTCTTTCACGACTTTTGCTAAATACAGGAAATGCAGTTTCCTTATGAGTTCCTGATAATCACAGTATATTGGTCCAACCTGGAAGATTAGAAACTACATAAGTCTACTTGACCTCTCTTGTGTTTGAAAATTACACACTCAGGTGAAATTTTCAAAAGAATGTCAATTTCATCCACATAAAAACACAAATTAAAGTTAGTTAGTGGTTTATAGGAGTACCTGTAAACAATTTAAATGCAGTAGGAAGCTCCCTCTTCTCTGTGACCCAGAAAAGATCTTGTTTTCTGGACTTATAAAGCCCAGGGTCCATCATCAATGGCTTTGCTCTTTGACCCCTGAAGAATACTTCTTAGATCAGATCATTAATTATTTCACATGTGAACCAATACTAGATGATCAGAGAAGCCCAACAGTAAAGTCACTCACTCCTTCCATCCCAGTTTGCTTGTGTGCTCAATAAAATTCAGATCTTTTGGCAGGTCTGAAAAAGTGTATAAAAGATCTGCACCAACAAATGAATTTAGCAAGAGGAACTTGAAATATATATTGATTTAAAATTTTACATGCCTTTGTGAGGATATAATACATGAACCATTAAAATGACAAGCACTTACCATCCTGTGTAACAAGTGGATAGTCAGAAGCACTGAGATTTATAAACCAGTCCCAATCCTTGCTTTTTCTGAGAAGAATAGCACAGGCATGAAGGGTATTGGCAACCATCGTTGGCCCTCTATACGTAACCATATTAGCTTTTGTAATCATATGTACGTTTTCAACCTTAGAATACATTGGATCCCTTCGCAATCGGTCTGCCAGTTCTAATCTCTCAGCAGCTGATGATTCCAAGTCCAAATGAACTATATATTGGTTCAAAGGATGGTAAATTGCACGCAATGTCCTCCACAGTCTTTCTAAATCACCTTTAGAACCAGAGACCAGATAAGCAAAACGAGGAACAGAGGGGCCTGAAGGAGGGGGTGGTGTAGATGATATTTTGGACTCTATGAATATAGGATCTGTCTGGTTTGGGGGAAGGTGAGTTGGAAAAAGTGAGAAAATTGAGTTGATGGTGTGTAAAGATGATACAAGGCCCATATTGAAGGACGTCACGAGAAGAAAAACACATATGAGAGAGCTTACAATAAGATGAGTTACCCATTTCTTCTCCATGTTAAAGGGTTTCAAGACAAAAGTTCTCACGAATTCAACTCCATTTTGCCACATTGCTTTAGCTTAAAATTCACCGAACTCCTGAATCCATTCCAAATTACTATAACCTCCAGTTATCCAGGCAAGGAATGAGTGTTGAAGACATTGGAATACTCACACACCTGCCAAAAAAAATAAAAAGTTTAATACTTTCACCACAGAAAGAAGAGAATCAAAGAAACACCTAATGAACCGTACACAAAGAACAGAGGTGTATACATTTCTAAAAAGTTAAAAACGGCTAATGAAGAGAAGTTTATAACTATGTGACAAGTCAAGGGGAAATTATGAAGAAAGGGGAAATAAACATGAAGTTCCTCTGGCTATTTGAAGAAACAGAGATAACTCAACATGGAGGCGGGATTACAACGAAGCACAGGACAATCTCATACAGTTTTATCACTGAGTGACATAAATTCTTCGAGACGTCAAATGCACGGAATTGAGTATCAGAAGCTTAGAGCTCAAAAATTGCTTCTCTATCAGCTAAACGCTCCTTCGCAACAAAAAAAAAAAAAAATCGAAGGCAAAGAAGAGGATTCCAGCGGAAGGCAAGGTTTCAAGAAGAAAATATCAAAAATTCTAACATTAATTAAACAGATGAAGCCAAATTTCAAAAACAAAGCCAGCACAAATTGCATGTAAATTACAGAACTAATCACCAAGGGTAAAAAGTGAAAGAAAAATAACGCCAAAGAGTTTGATCATAGACAAGCAAAAGCTCGATGCCATTACAAACAATCCAGATCATAGACAAGCAAAAGCTCGATGTCATTACAAACAATCCAGTCTCCACAAAACCATCTAATACCTGCATGTACATAAGATAAATACAACATGGCTTAAACGAATTACATGCTTAAAAGAAAAGTAGAGACAAATCCGCAACATATAAAGGTAAAAGAGCTCCTCCACAAGCATCAGAGAGTGCAGATCCTTAAACTGTCAAACAAAATAACAAACAAGCAGAATCCGGAGCGATAAAGATAAAAACCAACGCAACAGAGAAAAAGAGATGGCCCTAAATTTAGGCGTCTGTGAGGAAGAACCTGGAGGCGGAAGAAAAAGAAGGGGTGGACGTGAAAGAGAGAGAAAGAGAGCGAAGCGAACCAGAGGCAACCGATACTGCGGAGAGAATGAGAAAAGGGAAGCTATGCGAAATCCGAAATCAGTCCATGTAACGTGGGAAGCGGTTTCGTTAAATGAGAGCACGGAATTCGGAAAACGCGGTCGTTTCTGCATTTAGGTAGGCTTCCACCGGCCCAGACGGCATTCATTTCGTTTCACTAGCACCTCTTCTCTCTCCTCCTCTCTTGATATCCACGATTCCCGACTGACTTTCCAACATCGCACGACCTCAGGTTTCGCTGAAAGCTACTTTAATATACTGATATCGCGCTACTCTAAAATCAGGCCAAAAGACAGGATATCAACTCCATATCTGACAAAAAGCACTAAAGAGAGATGGACAAGCGGCGAGGATTTACGCGGAGACTCTCCTACCTCCTACCGACTCATGGGTGGCTCTGTCTTCTTCGACCGATCTGTCCATCGATCGTTCGGTGGGGAATCTCTAGGGTCTTTTCCCGAATGTTAGAGGAATCGGGAAAAGGGAACTGAGAGGTCTTCTTCATCTATACGATTGCTCCTTTCTGCATACCAATTGTCTGAACAAATTTCCTTTAGACAAGGCCCTTATTAAATCCCCATCGACTTAACGTAATCTTCGTAAAGATATCCAAATTTGAATAAAAAGAATCCAACTAACATGCCTACAAATCGACTTGCAATTTGCTCGGAGACTGCGTTGTGAAATACAGAGGCTAAATTCGACTAACTCTGTTAAGAGTATAAATGCCGATATGGGCCATACATCGGCTAGCCACCCAAGGAAGACCGAGACAAGAACGGCGATTTGTGAATGCTAGTTCATCTCTTAACTGTCTTTCGGCACCGAAATAAATGAGGGTGACCTCACTAGAGAATCGTTTACTTTGGTAACCCATTCTCCCCTCTTCGTCCACATTCCTGCACCCAAGAACACTTACGTTGGCTAAAAGAAAAACCACTTAACGTGTTCCGATCTATGGCCGAAATCAGCCCAGAGAGCTGCACAGTCACAAAAGGAGAATTTTCGAGTTTTCGGTCGTAAAGAAAGATTGCGTCAACCTCAATCTCGACCAGATTCGCGATCTGTGGCGCATGATGTCATCTTCCCTTATGCTTTGACTACAGAAATTCTTTAACAGTGATACCCTTTTTTACCTAATTAGCTGGCGTTAACGAGAAGTCGGTCATCGTCGTATGGAAGATACTCGGTTTCCATTACTTGTTTAACAATTACTTTGGATGGGAAGCAGGACGCAAGCAACTTCGCGAAAGCAGTAAAAGGGAATTGGATGAATACTCTATAATCTCTGTCATCTTCAACGGAGAGGAGATCAGTAGGGTAGCGCACTACTCTTTTCTTTGTTTGACTACTGGTATTGTTCTCTTGAAGTCACTGGAGCAAGCGCACAGCGATCTGCAGGGATAAGAAGTAGCAAATACTGAGCAGTTCCATTAAAGTGACACGGTTAGCTTGATGTTGCGGCACCAACAATCTGAGCTGCATCAAAATCAAAACGGCTCTTTGAATCGCCTGGTTTTGGCAGTTGGTAACAGTCTACTTGATCGTTTTTCTGGTTTTAGATTCTGGGCGGGCTTCTACTAATTCCGTGGAGATAAATGATTGATTGCGTCATTCGCACATCAAAAGTCTCACGAGACAGATCACGTGCATTTGGGTTGGTTGAAATTTACCCAAAGAAATGTACAGCTCTCAAATAGGAGGCTGTGATTCATCCACGTGGGCAGTATGAATGGTTTTCACTAAATTGACCAATCACAACATTATCTTCTAGAACCTATATCCTGTTTTAAGTAAATTCTAATTTAGTATTGCTACCATTGATGTTAGGGCACACGGGCAGTATGAAAATTCTTGATAAAATTTTCATTATTGGAGGGGTTAGTGCACATGACTCAGGACATGATCTTCATGCGCATTACGTAGTTCATGTCCTGACGTCGTTAGGGAGCACCGAAATTCATGTCATATACATGAACATACATGACTCAAGAGTTCATATCTCAAGAGTAAAGGGCGGAAAGCACTTTTCGTCCGATTTTGAGAATCATCTACATGACTCTCGCGCGGGCTCTCTCCAGCTCAGACCGTTCCCGCACCTCACTCTCGTTCCCGCAACCCCGCTGTCGTCTCCCTGAAGCCCGAGCTCTCTGCTCCCTCTCTCGTCTTCGTCGTCCCTCTCCGGTCTCCCTCTCTACTGCCTCCATCTCTCGCTGCAAACGTTCTTTCGGCGTCCTTCTCCTTCTCAGACTGGCTTTCCCTCTGAACCTCCCGCTCGCTTCTCCCTCTCTCTTATCTCTCTGTCTCTTCTCCCTCTCTTCTCCCTTTCGGCATCTCACTCCCTTCTCCCTCACGCTATCATTTTTTCCCCCAAAAGACCTTCCAATTTTTTGCGATTTCCCTTGTTTCAATTTCGTTTTTCTTCGATTTAGACATTTGGACTTCTCGGCCTCCCTCTCTTCTCCCTCTCTGTGTACCGTCGGAGCGCCGCCTCTATCGGCGTTGCCCGCCGCCGTCGCCGTTGCCCACTGGCTCGCCCCTGACGAAGACGACGACCCTGAGGAAGACTACGATAGTTTAAAACTATCGTCGTTAATTTATAAAATTTAGTTATAAAATGATTATTTTTATTTATTTAATACATTTATTTTATAATTACTATATTAAAAATAGTGATTTAATAGTTATAATTAAAATATTTTTAAAATAAATATTTGATAAATTATCTTGGCATAATTATCCAATTGCTATAGTTAATTAAACCAATGGTTTTAAATTTTGTGATAATATATTATTAATTAATAATACATAAAATATATTATGTACAAATATATAGTGTGTTAAATTTATGATTAGATCAATTTTTCTCTTAAATTATTCATTTTTAGGTTAAAGTATATCATATGTTATTAATAACTCCATGTATTACTTTCATTTTTTTATAACGTTATTAATAACTCCATGTTATTTATTTATTATTTGTAATTAATCATGTGCGTATTTCATTGGCTCATGTAATTACCATATTAATGCATAATAATATATCTAATTCAATTAATAAATATATTCATATATTTAATTATACATTAAATAATTTATTCGTGTAGTAATAATGGTTGTTTTACCTATTTTGGGGTTTAAAGATTATGTTGTAATTAAGTGTATTGTAAAGGTTTAGAGATTCTCTTGTTTTTTATGTTTTTCTCATGTTGGGGCACTAACACTGGAAACTGTTTTCGAGTGCACATGAAGTCGTCAACACTAACACCAAATGCGAAGATGATATTCATATACATGACTGCCATGATCTTCATGTTGGACATGAACTTGATCTTCAATAATCCATTTGGGGCACTAACCCCCCCATTAGGTGTCTGACTAAATATCTTGGATCATGAATTAGGCAATGCAAAAATGCAGCATAAATATCTTAGTGCTCGACTATTTGTGTCATTTTGGGTATAACAAAACTTTCCTCTTGATTCTTCTCGATTCCTCTTACCTTTAAGAAATGTTTAAATGATAGGAAAATGAGTTTCCTAATAGTCCAATAAGAAACCATAGGAAAAATAAACCAAGAAGCACTAAGGGGGAGTTAGTACACAATGTAAGTTCAGGGGGAAAGTGAGAGGGAATGTAAAGTATTTGTTTGTATTAGTGTGCGCAATGGGAAAGTGTAGTGTAAAGTATTTGTTTGTGTTAGTGTGCACAATGGAAAGTGTGGTGTAAAGTGCAGATAAATTATTTATTAAATAAAATATTTTGATATATCTGACTTTCAGAAAATTAAATTAATATTAGTTAATAAATAAAATATATTAAATATAAAAATTAAATAAATACTTACTTTTATATTATTAAAATTTATTTTTATAATATCTAAATATGAAATAATTATACAAATATTGTACTACACAGCGTACTACACAAACATCGTAATAATAAAAATAAAAATAATACAAATATAACTCAATCACCTATTTAATATAAAAAAATTACAATTGTATATATAAAAATACAACACACAAAATATTTGTCAAATTAGGGTGGGGAAACAAGGTGGATCTAGTTTTTTTTTTAGCCTTTTTTTTTTGTCAAATAAGAAGTAGGGGTTTAAGGTTAAGGGTTTGGGGTAAAGTTGAGTTCTTAAAAATATGGCTCGAGGTTAGGTTCGAGTGTTTTAAAACTCCACTTGAACCAAACATTAAACAAAGTTAAAATTATTTTAAAAGGAACGAAAGAAATTAAAATAAAATTATTAGTTTTAATTATACTTTATAATTAAAAAATTGGGAAGTAATTAAATACTAAGTATTGAATAATGAAATAGTCCAAAATATGAATATAAAATAAAAAATAGAAAAATGAGATTATAAAAAAAATAAAACAAAACATAAATAATAACAATGGTTATTTAAAAGAAAATAATAATAATAATTATTATTTACTATAGCTCGTCTTTCTCGCTTAGTGAGTGGAACGAATAACAGTAATGGAGGTTGTAGAGAGGGGAGAGAAGTCGTCAGTGCAAGGGACGACGAGAGGAAGGCAAAGAGGGCGACTAAAATCGTCGAAGGTCGCGAGCGAGAGAGGAGCCGGAGAGGTTGTAGAGAGGAGAGAAGTCGCTAAATGTCGTCGATGTTGGGGACGGCGAGAGGCAGGGAGTCGAGCGTCGGAGACAGGTCGCACAAAGGGCGATTGAAATCGCCGAAGGTCAGTCGTGAGCGAGAGAGAAATTTTTTTTCTCCGAAACCCTCGTTCGACAAAGCCCTCCCGATGTAATTGAGAGACGGAAAGTGAATTCAGAGCTCGACACCTCTAAATCCACTTTCCCTCCCATTATGCCTAAAATGGGGGAAAGTGAAATACAATTATATTTTACTTTCCCCCTGCACTTACGTTGTGCACTAACAGCTTTTGGCATGTGTTACCCAATGTAAGTGAAATTCATTTCACTTACACTGCACACTAACAGAGTGGTTCTTGATCACTTACATCTTAGTTTTAACCTTATTTTTTATTATTTAATAAAAAATAAATTTATTTCTAACATAAATACAAACATTACAACTAATTTTCTCATTATTTCCCATGGTGGCACAAACATAAGAAAATCGGTTAAAGGGAAAATAATCTAATAAGAAAAAATTATTTAAATAAAAAAATATTTTCTCATCCTTTGGCTTTCCTATAGGGGGGGGGGGGGGGGGGGTTAGTCCCCCAAATAGATTTTTCAAGTTCAAGTTCATGTCCAACATGAAGATCATGTCAGTTATGTACATGAAGATCATCTTCGCACTTGGTGTTAGTGTTGACGACTTCATGTGCACTGGAAAACAGTTTCCAGTGTCAGTGCCCCAACATAAGAAAAACATAAAAAACAAGAGAATCTCTAAACCTTTACAGTGCACTTAATTACAACATAATCCTTAAACCCCAAATTAGGTAAAACAACCATTATTACTACACGAATAAGTTATTTAATATATAATAAAATATATTAATATATTTATTAATTGAATTAGATATTTTATTGTGCATTAATATGGTAATTACATGAGCCAATGAAATACGTATATGATTAATTATAAATAATAAATAAATAACGTTATAAATAAAAAATGAAAGTAATACGTTAAGTTATTAATTTATTAATAACATATGATATACTTTAACCTAAAAATGAATAATTTAAGAGAAAAAATTGATCTAATCATATATTTAACACACTATATATTTGTACATAATATATTTTATGTATTATTAATTAATAATATATTATCACAAAATTTAAAAACCATTGGTTTAATTAACTATAGCAATCAGATAATTATGCCAAAATAATTTATCAAATATTTATTTTAAAAATATTTTAATTATGACTATTAAATCACTATTTTAATATAGTAATTTTAAAATAAAAATAATTATTTTAAAAATAAAAATTATTAATTAATGATTTTTATGAAGATAGTCTAATTTTTCCTAACTTAGGAAAATTAAACATCTTCGTCTTCCTCAACAGTGAGCCAGCGGGCAACGGCGATGGCGACGGGGACGGGCTAGGCAAAGGCGACGGCGGCGGGCAATGCCAACAGAGGCGGCGCTCCGACGGTACGCCGAGAGGGAGAAGAGAGGGAGGCCGAGAAGCTCTGCAACAGATGTTTAACCTCCCGTGCTCTGCGGGAACGAGAGAGGGTTGCAGAGACGAGAGAGGGCTGTGGGAATGGAGACGAGAGAGGGAGCAGAGAACGAGAGAGGGCTGCGGGAATGCAATGGCAGAGAGGTGTGCGGCAGAGAGAGCCCCGAGAGATAGCCCCGCGCGAGAGTCATGTAGATGATTCTCAAAATCGGGCGGAAAGCGTTTTCCGCCGTTTACTCTTGGGACATGAACTCCTGAGTCATGTATGTTCATGTATATTACATGAATTTCGGCGCCCCCTAATAACACCAGGACATGAACTGCATAATACGCATGAAGATCATGTCCTGAGTCATGTGCACTAACCCCCCCATAGTGTATAAACTGAGTAAAGTCATGCACCTGACTAGGCCCGTTAATCACTTTCGAGTAAATGTGAATGGGAACAAAATCTCACCATGTGTCAAGCGCATTAGCACCTGACCAAGTGATTAACTGAATGTAAAGATTTATTACATAGGCCCATTCACACTTAACCCAGTGATTAACCGCATGGCATGAATTTACCATTTTCTCATCCAATATTTAACCGCGCGTTTACATCCAAAACTTATTACTCACCCAATATTTACACGTAAGTGCCCAATTTAAGCGTGTCAAAAAGGAAGTAATAGACTCCCCGAGAGTAGCGAGGAGTGGGTCAACCGCCAACCACAAGACCAAATCTCAGGCGACCTCCACTGCGGTGCAATGCAAGGTGGGCATCTTCTCCAGCAAATCGTAAGTCAGCATGGACGCTTTGGGTCTGGGATGGTGGTCAGAGAGGTCAGTTGAGAACACCCTTGAGGGTGGCTTCATCCGCTCGCAGTTACCAAACCACTTAGCTTGCATGTACTTGTACTTCCTCCATGGGCCCATGTGCATCTTGTTCTCTTTCATGCACTTCTTCGCCGCTCCACACAGGATCTTTATCAGGTTCTTCAGTCTCTCCGCCTTTCCCACAAACACCTGCGGTAACCGATTGGTTAACTTGTTATACTCCTGGTTCGCCCTAGCCATCTCAAACTCCCCCTGGAAGTCCACTTCGATCACTACTCGTACACCATTCTTGCCGCTGGCCTCCACCACCTCCACATACCTATGTTCCCCTGCCATCCGTTCATTCTCAGAATTAAATAATAGTCGTACATAAATTAGTGAGTACAAAGATCTTGATTTTATTAATTAAAAAAATTAAATTAATTAATCATTTCAGGATAGCAAAGTTGCTGTCCCATCAATGATATGACCTAATGTGTAACGGTACGAGTGATCCTAGCCCCACCCACATGTTTCCTTGATCGATCCACAGGGAAAAAACAAATTTATTTGATCGGTTCTAGATAAGACATCCCTATTTTTCCTGTTTTTTTCTTGGAGGTCCCTTTTTTCATATAAATTATCTTTATTGATCTGGTAAGCGTTGTGCGTTTCTTTATCAGTTTTGTGTATAATTAGGTTACATTCGGTATGTGAATACGGAGGTAAAAAGGGTGACAAAGATCATGTACCTGAGGGAATATCTGGGGAGCTTCTCCACTTGGATTTGCAGAAGGCGCTGTCGTATCCGGAGTTCCGGAGGCGTTCCGTCAGGTCTCTCAGCAGGCAGTTCCGGCATCCACCGGCGACAGGTTTCGGACACACGCAAATAAGACCCCCTGACCTCAGTTCTCTCAGCACTTCTTCCGTCTTCTGCCGGATCTTTGTCTCGAAAGAAGTGGTCCGATACAAGGTCGTCTGGGAAGAATTTAGGAACCAGCGCACTATAAATTTTAGAACGACTATACACCAAAATTTCGATTCTAATGATCGAAAGCGGCTCCTTAATCTCTTGGTAAAGATATTTCATGCATTAAAAGAGAAAATTCGGGAATAACCAGAAATACTTTCTTTAATGTTTGAAATATGAATACCTGTACGTACAAACGATTCAGCTGTTCGACTTTTACATAGTTTGAAGTTCGAACGTCATTTTTAGATAACAGTCGTGGAAAGGAGAGGAGATCTACCTATTTAGAAAAGCAAGAAAGCAAGAAGGGGATATTCTTCCATTCGGCATAAAAATCATCTTCAATGAATTAAGAAAACAAAAGAAAGAAAAATTTGAAACACAGAGCCGAAAATCTAACTGAATAATATGAGGAGAATCCAAAACTTACTTTGAGAAGCTGGTCTTGTGATTCCCAGAATGCCTGACGCTCGGCTATCGTCTCGGGGTCTTCTTCCTCCTCCTCGGCATCTGCCCCTTCGTCTGTGCAGCTCTCCGGCGACTCTTCACCTTCCTCGTAGAATCCCAAAACCATATCGGCGAGGCTTGTGCCTCCGCCGAAGAGTTCTGAATCGCTACCGAAAACCGGCCGATCCCCGGAAATTCCCCTGATGATTACCGGTTCGGCCATCGCTCTTGCGAGATCAAGTATGTCCTCCAGATGCGGATATCGGCAACTCTATGATTGTCCTTTATATATACACTGACAGCGCGGAGCCCACATGACAACGTGGACGAACGAGCCGCCGCGAACATGAACGTAACAGGTCAGCATCCACGTGGCAGTTAAGTAGACCCGACAAAAGGGCGGATAGCTGGTAAAGATCCCCGTCAGTGCCGCGGCAATAATTCAGCGGCGAGGATGCCTTGGATATAAAAGTGCAGATTAAAGAAGGCGCAAGTGAACTAATAAACGGGGATATCCTTATCACGATCGCAAGAACCTGGGGTCCACTGCTGTCGTCTGTCGTCGATGACAAAGCGGTCTTATCCAATATGGCATACGTCCATATTTCATCCCCGTTCGCATGGGTCCCACTTGGGAATCAGCAATTTCAATCCAACTTACCTGACCCGATCCATCCTCACTCCATCCCGTTCCTGTAAATCTGACTTAAACCCGACTTACCTATCGTTAAATTATCCTTAAACCCGTCTCGTCTCCTAACGCGTCGGACAAAACCAGAAACTTGAACTCGAACTTTCAGATTTGGTAGGATCGAGTTCCATATAAAAGCTGACCCGATGCTGACGGCTACGGAAAGAGAGTCTTTCACCCGCTGGAAGAAGGCCTTATCTGATTTTGTATTTTTATTTTTAAAAAAAGGGTAGTGAATGGCATGATGAGGTCAATTCCTTTGGTAAAAACATGGACGACAAAATATGGGTGTCCGATACTGTAATTGATGAGCGTAGCAGAAGGAAATTATGGGCATGGCAGGCGAAAGTTTGGTTCAAAATAGCCCCAGAAGTGACAGGCTGATTCGGCCTTCACTTTCATCCGGTGAGCTTGCCCAAGGCTCTGTCTAATGTTCGTAATTAGTCTTGACACACAGGGAATAAGACAAAACATGCTGACAATTTCGTGTTTCATATGGACCGATAGGTACATCTACTGAAAACGATGTCCAAATTCCTGTAAGCAGCAGTTTTAAAGAATGCTTTTGTCAGGTCGGGACGCTGGGCACCTTTAGAGAACACTCGAAGGCCTCGGGCTTGGAATTTGGATTCAATCGCTGTGCTGAAACGATCGACCTTTCCCCGTTAGAAACTGATAGAGATAATGGTTAACAATTATCCTGTAAACAACCCTTATCACGTAATGATTATCTTATAAATCTATAACCTATAAATAGACAAATTTCTTCCGAATAAGCGCCAACCTCAACGAGTGAAGGAACTGGTTTCTTCAGTTGTCAAGGTCCCGGAGTCGCCAGAGATTTCCTGTTTACCGTAATCCGGAACCTAGGATTCCCACTAAAGAAAACCACAAAATAGTGGGTATATGGAGTTACCATTCATTTAACCCTGGAAAGTTGCTAATACAGTATCTCATATCTCAGCACCTGCCTACAGTCAAAACGAAGAACAGTAGAATCCCACTTGCCCTCCTGAGTCGAATTTTCAAAAGCTACTTGACGGCTTAGTCACTGTGCTCGACTCCGACTCCTCAAGATTAGGTTCCTGTCTCATTCATGGATACGATCTTTCGAGAACAAATTAACAATTGAACAGGTGGGGTGACGGAAATTAACTGAATGTTTCTAGTAGCATTAACAAATTACAGAATTGATGTTCATGTACAAATTTAATGGCTATTATGTACCTCATCCCTTCAATTAAATAAGCCCCCCGTTCCTCCTCTGAGTGCATGACACTTAGGATTGCAAATCACTTGCCTTGGAAGCGTCTAAATATCTCTTCAATGTGGATCTGCTGGTTCTCAAAATTTTCTCATAAAAGTTGTTCCATTCATCAATGAGAAAGAAGAACGAACAAGGGCAGATTTAAACCATCTCAAGGAGTTTAATGTTCCCAGTTGAATTTGCTGCTACGAGAGTAGTCGAGTACCCTCGCCAGCTCACACATGATACGAATTGGCTGGTGTCATCGATTTCTTGACCAGACAGTGGGTCTGTGTTGTTCAATTTGAAAGACAGTACCGGCATTGAGAAAGCTTTGTGGTAGACAAAAACCTATATCATAAAATAACTGGCTGGATAAGAATGTGGATTCACAACATAAAACAAGTAGAGCTACATGAGAATCAAACTGCAATGCAGACATGAGCAAGAGTTTTTTAAGACGCCACCATCATTCTATTGCATCCGTTACATTAAACAATTACCTTGATCGACTCTTTTCTTTTACTTTTAATCTTAATTAATATAAAGTTAGATATTTACATGCAGTAATGTGCACAGGTAGCTGATACAAAATAATAATAAAAACCCAATTGTTCCTGCCATTGGGGTCTAATCCAGTATTTGGATGTTAGCTCAACTCTAGCCCTCTGATCATATTTTTTTTGTGTATATGAAAGTGAAACCCATGCTTTTTGTGCACCATATTTCAGAATTTACATGCAATACAACATGTATCTTGAGCTCAACAAAAGTCACACAGAGAATTGAAGCTGAGATGCCAATACACATAGGGGTTAACAAACCTCATTTGTTTCTGAACCTGTTGCAATGTATCCATCAGATATCGAAAGACCCACGAAATTCTGAAATTACAGAAAATATTAGCAACAATATTTGTGGATAAAATATATACATTTATTATTTTCTTATCCCCAACTGCATGCGCTGGCACCCACACACACACACACAAAAGCTTCAGCTGAGCTTGACTCAATATTTATAAGAAATTACATACAACAGCGACAAAAGATAAAATTTACAGAAAACTTATAATCAATTTAGTTCATCAAAGATTTTGCAATCCTTAGATATTAAATATTGTGACTCATTTTTCAGGCATTAATTATTTATTAACTAATGCTATATGAATCTAGTATAAAATAAGGCTCCTCTCTCAGCCATTGAAAAAAGATGAGCTGAACAATCAAGCGATTAAGTCAAGCAACCTCCCTCATCGGTATCCCTAACCAGGACCGAGTGCAGCTTCTCACAACATCTCTTGTAGACAAAATTAATATGGTTGTGCCTTCAACAAGATTGATCATGGCAAACTGTGAATGATGAAGATAATCAAGTCGACCAAGCAAACCATACTTTAGAATGACTGAGTACACGAATGCAGAGTACAGTGGCACACAAACTTTTCAAAATATAATCTTTAAATTTCCAAGTTCAAAAGGCAGGGAGAACAGAAGATCCATGACCTGGTAAGTGAGTGAAGAACAGCAATTTACGAGAAACTACACTCAACACTAGCCCATGCAGCAGCCCAAGAGACTGATAAGTGGATGTTTTTCTTTAAAGATTGATTTCTAGAATGACTTTAGAACTTTTTTTAAGTTTTCCAGCATATTTACATAAACCATTTGATACGTTAACACGAAAAGGGGGTGAGAAGAAAAAAACTAAATAGTCCTCCTGGTCAGTTCTTGATGTATTTTGAACAGATTGAGGTTCCTGGTGGGCACACGCCTAGGAGAGCAAATACCATTGCTGACACTTAGGTTGGAAAGTGATTCCCAGCAGCATCTCACTGATGGAACCTCTCTTACCCTTTGAGCCCCCTCTTTTCAGTTTATTTCTCAATTCTTTTGTACATTTTCCTTTTGTATCTCCTCTCCCTCAAGAGCCTTCTTAATGAAAACTTTTTTGATAAATTAAATAAAAATAAAGGACCATTAAACCTGAGCTATTTTAGTGATACCAAGTAAACCAACAATTGAGTAATTTCTATATAAATTGGAAAATAGTTTTTGTTTTCAATTGTGACAATGTTTATTAAAGAGAAAAGAGAGTCAACAGCTAGGTGGGGTCAAAACATTCACAACAAGATGTTGGAAGGTGACACCCATTAGGCAAATTTATCAACCAAAGCATTGGCTGATCTGATTAGATGGCAGCAAGAAAAAAAGAGACAGTCAATTAAGTCAAGAATCTGAGAGAAAACTGAGCTGAACCTCCGAGGAATAGTATCGGCTTTCTTGCATCACCCAATGACTTGAGATGAGTCACTCTCAATGATAAGATGGTCCAAAGATAATATTGCTTGAATATTCTCAAACCCATAAAACTATCTGATCTCGGCTTCATTGGAATAAGAAACTCCAAGAAACCCAGAACGGATAAGAAGCACCTCATGATTTGAATTCCTGAACACCCCTCAATAACCAGCAGGCCTTGAGTTGCCCATAGAGCAGTCATTAAGTTACAGTTTCATGAAGCCTAAGGAGAAGGAGCCAAGAAGCATGTTCACATGAAAATGGCTAGCTAGACCAGTAAAAGAGGACCAATCTCTATGAATCTCATCAGAAATCTACCACCACTATTGCTCATGATCTCCTAAGAAACTTTATTTGTGAACAAGACGTTTTTGAAAGAGAAAAAATTTTATATCCAAAAATTAAATATTTTATTTACTAAAGTTAATTTACGTAATTTATATAAACATATGAACCCATAGGACTTCAATGGTTCAGTCCAGATCCCAGCTGTTGGCAAATTGGAACTCAGTCTGCGGGGCCATAATCCTCATGTTGGATCCAAAATAATGATGACCCGATTTCTCATAGGTCATGCTACTCAAGAGTTGTGCAGGAACCCGCCATATTGCCAGGATAGAAAACAAATCCAATGGAATAAAAAATAAATTCTATGAGATCCTTGAATACAAATTTGGGTATCAAAAATTGGTTATGCTCATTTCAGTTATACACAAGTGCATCACATATGGTCCAAGTTAGAGTTAAAGATTCAGGGAATAAAAGTCTGACTTATAGGTATTTATTCAACTTTGTTATAACAAATTCATTCTCTTCCATACCTAAGGCCGTTTGGTCTAGTGGTATTCTGTTTACATTAGGTGCGTAAGGTCGCGAGTTCGAATCACACCACGCCCCTCTCAAAAAAAAAAAAAAAAAAATTATTCTCTTCCTTGTGAGGATATTTTGCTACCATGCTCAAATCCTATAACTCACTTTTTTTAAAAAAAAAAAAAAAAAGCAGAAAGATTTTATTGGAAGAGAGAAGGAGAGATGCAACTTGCCTCCCAAAGAGGGGGGTAGGCCCCAAATAATCAATCAGATGAAAAAGGTGATAAGCATTAGTTAGGAAAAGAATTAAAGCTGATAGCCCCTAAAAAAGGAAACAGCTACATTCATAACTTCTTTTGTAGAAACAGTTGTGCCATGACTTGTCCATGTGGAGCAATACTTGAACTTATAAAATCTGCCAGACATCTATAACAGTTATACCCACTGCAAAAACAACAATTTTGAATTCCTGAGTTTCATAGAGCATCTGTATTTGTTCCATATAATTTATGTGGTAATATATACTCACCAGCATTAAAGGAAGATCAAATAGCAGGACCAACCAGATTAGATTTAAATCCAATGTGGTGTTATAATATGATAAGAAACCACACCTTTACATTGGTGTGCCCTGTAAATGTCTGAATGGGATTGTCAAGCACCCGTGACGTGTTCATTGCTAAATCCCAAAGCTTGAGCGAGTTGTCAGTGGATGCAGAGACAAGAGTAAGTGAATCCACAAACTTGACATAACTCACGGTCTTTGAGTGCCCTACTAATGTGCACCACGGAATTCTTGTGTTCCGGAGATCATAGCAGTAAATCTTATGATCAGCAGAGCCAACTGCAAGTGAACGTGAAGAATCCGGAGAAAACTGGACAGAGCATATATTGGCCTTGGTCCTGATAGTACCGATGCTCCCCCCCTGCAGAACAACTCATGTAAGAGACATGTATTACAGAACTACATTCAGATAGACGATGTGATTAGTGGTAACTCAATGACTGCAGTACGTTTAGTTTCAAAGCTGATAGCCACCAAGTGCAAAAATAGAATTGCCTGATTGATGTTCCACAGCTTAACTGTCCCATCATCACTTCCGCTAGCCAACTTTGTAGGGTCTGCAAGAGAGAAATCAACAGACCATACCCTCCTTTCATGCTCCCTCATTTCCACAAACACTTGACCTCTAGTAACATCCCAGACCTAAAACATAAAAAGGTAGGACCCATTTAAACCATCATACACGATAGGAAGAAAAAGTAAATGCTATAGTAAATGAGCTAGCCCACCTGTACAACACCTTCAAAGTCACTGGAAGCAATCTGGCTTTTGATATAACTATTCCAACAAATACTGCTAAACTTTGACCTACTAGCCATCTCTATTACTGGATAATGAATGTCCCTATCATTGTTCAAAATTGTATCACACTCAAAGACTTTAATTTTCCTATTAACACCAGCTGTAGCAAAGAACTCCTTGTCCCTATCAAAACTCAATGAGCAGACTAAGTTGGATGAATTGAGCAGATCCCCTTGTTTGAGATCTGCCCGAACTTTTAACTTGCTAAAAGAAAGATATTTGCACAGACCCTCCAGAAATGGGTTTATCCATCTACGTTTTTCTTCAGAGTGGGGCACAGGCACAGTGGAAGCCCAATTATCAACTGAACTTCCATCTGTTCTTGCGGTAGAACCTCTACCCATACTATTGAAAGATGAACTTCTATTTGGCAGCCTTCTTATTGGATTGACCAGCCTGCATCCGGTTGAAAAATAAGCAGACTCAAGTTTCTTGAAATTTTTCATCAATCGAGTTGTTTTAGCCAAAAGTTTCTCCTGATTCTCTGAACGAGACTCTGAGTTCTGACTTTCAGTTAGGTTTCCAGTTAATTTATCTTCCTTCTGGATCTGGAATCCTTGTCTGAATCGTTTTCGAGAACTGAGGGTAGACAATTCCTCAAGTTCAGGAGGATAACCTGATATCTGATCAACCTTTCCAATTTCTGAGCCCTCATCTTTATCCAATTCTGCATAAAAGCTTCCTTGCTTCGTAAGAACTGACTGCTGCTTCAATACCTCTTCTATGTCAGCAGATAAATAACAAATGAGGTCATGTAACTTCTTGGCTGTCTCTTGTCTTTTCTCCTGCAACTGTAAGAGAAATTCTAACAGCAGTTCATGCTCCTCTATCTCCTCCTTTAGGTTTATCGCATCTTCTAGCTCATCCAGATCATCCCTTGCCTCATTGAGAAACTCACTTTGTAAAACCTCGCTGTCAATATTATAGAAAAAAATTGACAGTTAGGTACTAAATTTTTTTAATGTAGATCAACAAAACAAAGACATGAATTCAGCAGCACACTGGCTTTTTTAAAGAATGAAAAGCAAATCACAATAAAAAAGTATGAATATTGTCTTCATATTTAAACTACATCCCCGGCATATTTAAGGAGACTTTGGTATAGAGGACTGCCAACTCTACAAACATGGACAAGTAAAAAAAATTTACATTTTGGGTGTGTTAGCATCAGACTGGGGGACAAGTTAAGGAGAGTCAAGATAGAAAAGAAGAGGAAGAAAAAAGAAAAAACAACAAAGGGATAATATAACATCCATTTATATTCAAGTAACCACTGTTCTCCTACTACAAATTTAACCTGTAAACTAAAGCAGACTCACAGAAAAATTAAGTAACCACAAACAAGAAAAAATGAATCCGATTTCGAAATTATTGGTTACTCCATGCAAAGATTCCATTGTGACTTCGATGGAACATCAAAACAAAAAAGGCACCCTTCTCAGACAAATTAGTTTAACTTCCAAACAAAACAGCCAAAACTTTGAGAAAATTAAAAACTTCCAGTATGCTATGCTGTAAAATTATGATCATGGAAACTGATAGTGGTCCAATCCACAGGAATTTGAAGATTCAATTGAAGCTAAGACATAATTATTGCTTAGAGCTCAAGGGTCTCTCCTGATATTCTTCACTTTTCTAAAAATCCTGGGAAATTTTCTCAGTTACAGCTCGCATCAAACAAAATCGGCATTTACTCTTGTAGTAGAGAACCCAAAAGATAGGCAAATTATCTACCAAAATGAATTTCTGTTCACAACTTTAAATACAGAAACCTTGAGCTCGGCAAAGGATTTTCATATTTTCTCCCCTAGGCTTCCCCTTTCTTGACATTATCCATCTTGTCTTACTTCCGTTCTTTTATCATATAATGCAAATAGTGGATTTTTTTAAGAACAAAAGAACCAAGAAGAACAATATAGTGAATTGCTCACACTTTAGTAATCACATCTGCCCAAAGTAGTCTCAGGGCATATGTGAAGAATACATGCTTGATATGCCTTCCATGAATCCAGGATGTCTAACTGTCGAGACACTTACATCTTTCCTTAATTCCTATACAACTTAACTACCATTCTTCAGATGGTCTCACACCAAACAGAATACAGTTGCAAGAAAGTGAAACTAGACAGACATCCAAACAACAATCTTCCCAGTACAAGTCACCACTAAAACTATGAGCAAGAATCATTTTGGTCTATAACAAGTACGGATTCACTTAACTTGGGTAAACTTGTATACCTAAACAGATCCTACCTCTCCTGAACTCAATCAAAACAAAAATATTAAATATAATAAGAACCCATCTATTTTACTTAAATTATTAAAATATGATAGTTCTTCTCCGTAAGTACAAGCCAGTTCAGAGTCTACCCCATCTTCTATCATTTCACTATCACAGTTAACAGCAATCAAATCGGTTATCAGCCACACGATCGAGGAAAATGTTCAGTATTTGTACTGCTTTCCCAGTTAAATTTAATTGTAGTAAACAGATGTCAGTAATTAACTTAGATGTTTCAAATTGTTACCCTAGTGTCCAAAAAGAAATACGAAGGAGCAAACTTTTTCCTCCTCTCATTATGTTGAAGAGAGAAAAGAAAGGATGGACACACCTCATTTTTGGTCGAGTACTTGGCTGAGGGTGCAATAACCACAAGCAAAAAGAGGCCTCCTTAGGCCATTTTAGCAGCAATTGAGGAGGTAAGACACGGTGGCGGAGGTTAGACATGGTCCTGAGTTTCTCTTCAAGCGAGCTAAATGTGCAGAACACCTGTCAGGAAAACAACAAACAACAACCACAACCACGACAATAAAGGAAAAACAAACTTGTTAAAACTGTTAAAAGATTTGAAGAACACAACAAATTCCATAGAGGAATTCATGACAAAGTAAGCAGATAGATACAGACCTCAAAAAGAAGAACACCCAAGCGATAGATATCCGAGGAAAACGAACTTGGAGCTCCAGCAGCCTCTTCAGGACTAGTGTACCAATTAGTTTCCACCATCAATATCTGTTTAAGGGGGAAGTTCTTGTTACCCTCAGCAACTTCCATCTCCCTGCTTTTCTTCTCTCTTCTTTCACCCGCTTTCTCCATGGAGGATAAGCGTATCCAATTAGCCGACGTAGAACGGGCAGAACTCGATATTTCCCGAGCTGATTCTTCGGTTTCAAACTCGCTGCTCTGACGAACCTGGTCTTTACTTACTTTGCTCATTTTCCTATCCATGAATGAGTCAGAATCAGAACTTGAACTTGATGCAGACTCGATAAAAGAGATCCGGTTGAAAGAGGACATGATGAAGCAGGACGGGCGGACATTGTGAACGACCATGCCTTGCGAATGTGCGAGGTTCACGGTTTCCACAATCTGTCGAAAGACGTGCAAACACTCAAAGAGGTCAACAGATCGCTCAGGTTTGTCCAACCACTCCCTCAAGCTAATATCTTCCGCTACTACGCCACAAATCTCCGGGTCGAGCTCGTTGCCGCATACTCCAGAAGAGCCAATCTGGTTATCACAATTCTCTGTGCAAGATATTACCAGGTCATTCCCTTTTGCCGCAACCACCCACCCAGTGTTATCTGATGCATCCCTCGACACTGCTAGCCTGTTCTCAAGGCTTGCACTGGAGGCAACAAAAGCATTTAGCCCTCGAGAACTGGCAGATTGGTCCCAACCAAACTCGTCTGAACCTTCCATTGCTACCCATCTATTCTAAACAACCAAACCAGATGCTTCGAGCACAAAAGCAGGCACAATATTCTGTCAATTCCATGAAAAAGCAATGTCCAAAGCCACCCTCGAGAGGTCAAGATTCAAAATTTTCGGGGACAACCTGTGTCATGCCAGTCGTTCCATCTTCTCCATCAAGCTGAAAGTGTAGAAACCAAAGAGTAAATTCACAACATATCTTCACCGAACGAGATGAACGTAACCCGCAACCCCCACTGGCTGAAAGCTCATTAACTGCTAGAAACAGATGAAAACCAGTAGCAGAAAATGTAAAACAGATGTAACAACCACATGCAAAGGGTGAGGAAGCTTAATCGCAAAGAGAAAGGGCGAGACAAGAAGATAGCAGGAATGGTAAAACTGAGGGGGATGATCAGCTGCTTCGACTTGAAAATCCGAGCCACATCAGAACTTTTATTGCATTGTCTTTTTCTCTTTGCCCCACAGAAACACCTCCGCCTCAAAAATATCTGATTTTACACCTCGTTTTTCATTTTCTAATAGCAGAAAAACCCAGAGCCGCCTATTAGCTATGAAGAGATCAAATTCCACAGTGTAACATCTTAATGTCTGGCGGGCGGGGCCAGGCATAGTTTAATGTTTCTTTTCAAGTTTCTGCCTCTTCTTCGTTATCTTCGCGTCGCTGTTACTGGATCAGTGCAGGTTGAGCTCCGGGGAGTACGTGGCGCCAGTACGTCCGCGAGTTACTCCAAAACTCAGCCAAAGGAATTCGAGGGTTGTGGACAAGATTTTCCTGGAATGGAATAAATTAAAGTGTGATTAAAAACGGAGCACAGCCCCACAGGCAAAAAATTTCTACTCGGACGACATTGGAAGAATCCAAAGCGAAGCTGGTGAAAAAGAGTTGATAAAAAGAAAACACAGATTGTCGAATTTCAATTTTCAACTTTTCCGTTTATTATTTTATTCGCTAGGTCAACCGGAACGGAGTGTAGGAAGTTTTCACTTTCTTATCTGCAAAAGAAAATCTTCCTGAGAACTTACTATTCCACTTTGATTCCACGGATCGATTTCAGTCTCCACACTTAACACTTGAAAAAAAAAAAAAAAAAGCCTTGTTGTTACGAATCAGAGCGAGAAAACCTTTTAGGAATATTTAAAAAACTGATCCACATTCTGCCTGCCCGTAGCTAGGAAGCTTTCTGAGAATCTGATTGATGTTGCAAAACCGAACAGTAGGGAATGGGGTTTTCCCATGGTCTGGATTGCTAACACTTAATTTTTATCTTCTTTACCCATAAAAAAACCACTTAAGCGGGAACATATCGGTCAATAGATGTCCTTCAATGATCACTCCACAAGATTAAAAAAGATGTAAGATTCATGTTTCAAATTCTAAAATTATCCACCAGTTTCATTCCAGTAACCTCCTTCTGTCCTTCAACTCGAAGCTATCGTCTCGGCGCTCATAATCTCTCACTCCTCGCGACTAGAAATGGAACACCGGACCAGAAAACCCACACAGGAGGAGATTTAGGACAAGCAGCTTACCGGCATTTTTTAAGTCCAGTTCACTCGTAAATGCGGTTCAAAGGGTCCGTGGCCGAGCAGAACACTGTTACTGAGGAAGAGAGGGAGAGAGTAAAAACTGACACGGGACATATCAGCACTTCCGGCAGCGAGCCTGCTGCCCATTTACACCAATCTTCGTCTTCCCGCTTCATAGCAACTGCCGCCCTCAGCTTTCTGGGAGTGAATAAACTATTATTTCACCTCAACAAAGGAGAGTGCAGGAAATGGTTCTGACTGAAATCAACTTCACAGTTTATGTATTATTAAATTACTGCGACGAATTTCGAGCAAACGTGTGACGTACCTTGAGAGGCTCTGTTTTCTCCACGTAACCGAACAGGTATCCTCTACCTTGTTTTTTTGTACCCAACCAAATCTCTCTTCTTCGTATCAGCTTTTGTTCTAAGGAGGCCTTCAGCTTTGAGCTCGACGCATTCCAGAGGAAAGAAAGCATGTATATTTGTCCTCTCAAGGTCTGATGGAATAAACAACCTTACTTCCAATTTTTTGTGCGAAACAGAAAATTTCATGAGAAAAAGAAATTTGGAACTCATCGAGGGTTCATAACTCATACGATAGATAAGTTATTGGCATACTTCAACAATTTCAGACGGCTTAGGTTGCTTTGAGGAGAGTGATTAAAACTATCCCATCTTTTGCTACTTCCCACTCGCTTTCTCAACTCGTCCATCACTTCCATCATATAAGCCAGAAATGTTTTTCCCCACCCACAGATCAGGACTACCTTCTTGAAACGTGTTCTACAATTGCAGAGCATTACAATAGTCCAAGTAGAATATCTCCATTCATGTTTAACATTTTCTACAACGCTTCCAGTGGAAAAATACAATAGGATGGCCTTTCTCATCTGCAGCCCCCCCTCTACCGTAAAAAATCAGAATAAGAATTTGTCAGACGCTATTTCCGGCACCAGGCGTGCGTGCTTCAAGCTATGTGGAGTGGACGACCACCAAAAAGGAAGAAAGAAGAGCATCTCATTCCCTCAACTTGAGCTCCACCTCCGCCGCACGTACATCTCAAATTGCTTCTTCCTAGTCTCATTCACAAGAGTATCTATTTTTCTGTTTTCTCGACATGGAAAAGCTCCTCACTTGTCAACATATCCAGCTTCCCTCTGCTCCACCGGAGTTATACTGCTTTAATATCTGTTACCGTCTGCCTGGCCCTTCCTCATTCTGGCCTTATCAAGGCGAGCCCGCCGGACAACTTCTTGAATCTGACGATCATGGTCCTTGAGCATCTGATCAACATTTCCAGAAGGCCGAAGCAAAGGACCTGAGTAGTGGATCTTGTTTCCCTTGGATCCGTAACCCAACTGCAACAAAGCAAAATATCAGCAACAAGAATTTTCTTTCCTTTTAACTAAGATTTCAATACAAGCTGTAGCTCTTTGAAACAGCTGAGCAGCAGGAAGAAAGTTTGTTATTACAAACTTTTCCAATGGGAAGATGGTCAAAGTGATTTTACTCACCAAAACTGGATCACGGTCACTGGACCTTCCCTCCTCTTTCTGATAGACAGTTCTATCATGCTTTCTGCTGGATTCCAAGCTGTCCCGGCCAGATTCTATCAATCTACCAACTTCAGGTTGAGAAAGCCCTTCCTTCTCAGACCCATTTCTCCTTGCAGCCACTAAACTCGACAAGGCTGACAAATCTGCTCCACTGGAAACTCTAAGAGCATCTTCCTCATGCTTCCTAACCTTCACCCATGCACCTCGATGAGCTAATGGACCAGAATGTGAAGCTCTGTTAGGGAATTGCCCCTGAGAATCTGCACAAGTTTGTTCCGAGGCTTGAGCTTGCCTTGGTGGGTCTATTGGAAATCCAGAAGCAATTTCCTCCTGCTGGTGGCAGAACTTCTCACTCCGGCTATTTGAATTAGACTGACTTTGTCTTCTCTGTAATAGCAATAGAATCAACAGGAAAAGAAACAAGTGAGGAAGTGCACACTTCAGAAAACAATTTAAAAACATGAACTGGCACATCAACCACATATTTTATGATGCCAACCATATCTTCTTTGATAATACCAAGTAGCTAAGTCAGTATGACTGAAAGAAAGATAAGAGGGGAGAGAAGCTGGCCCCAAGCATTCTATTTTCATTCTTTTCTTATATTAATTCTTCAGTCTATTTTTCATGCAACATAGCATGCGATCAGGATTTTGTCTAAAATTTACACGATATTGATTGACAAGAAGGAAAAGCAAAACATAAAAAAAAATCCAAATACATTTGAAAAGCCATCCTGAGATTTTGAACCAATAATAGTAGGTTTATGCCAAGTTTAAACTAAATTGGAATATGATTCTTTCCTAAATAGAATAAATAAGATAGCACAATTCCTACACCGTTTTGACAAAGAGAATTGGTAAGGCTAGAAGCAGTAGGTATAACATAATGGATTTGAAATTTTTCCAGTTCTCCAAGGCAAAAGTTATACCAACAGCAACCAGCAGTCAAAGCACTCTATATCATATACTACCATGGAAACCACGAGTTTTGGGTCCTCATAGTACACTGATAGGTGCATATTCTGAATAAGTCATGAAGATAAACAACCATAATACAAATAGTCCAAAGAAAAACTAATAGTAATAAGCATTTGCAAGTTAATTGATTTAGTTAAACCATGAAATCAACCAGGCCAAATCAATTGAATCAGAGCAAACCAAGCGAAATGGAACAAACAACAACACAGAACTTTTTTTTTTCTTTTTTTTAGATGTTGAAACCCCTTACCAAGGTGAGACTTGAACCCAAGACCTCACACTAACAACCAATCCAGCGCAATCCACACTGAAACAAACTCTAGTGAGCAAATTATAATCATAAGAAATAATTATCTGTTCCCTGGGCACCTATGGAAGGAGGGAAACTCAAGAGCTTTTCAAGGAAAAATAGGTCAAAAAAGACTTTGATTGAAAAGTTAAACCCTATTGTTACAAATTATGAAACATAAAAATAATAAATTACATGTTATTCTGCACTCATACATATCTCCGTCATTCTCAGGTTCAATGGCAAATATTATTGGAGATGTTGCATTCGCCATGTTTAACAGACTTGGCACCTGGACGAGTATCAGGCACCCAAAACTCTTGGGTGATACAGGGAGTTATAGCCAGTACAAATGTTTGCATCCATATCGAGTAACACAGACAACACCGATCTTTCCAAAATCAGGTGCAACTCAGGGAACAGGCTAGCTGAACATTGACTCCAAAAACAAAGGCCTTCACAATTTCAAAAAAAGAGGTGAATGCAGGATTGCCTCTCCTTACAGTTAGTTGTCTCAAACTAATTTTGATGAAGTTCAAGAAGGAACTGTAGGTCCTCAAGAGTAAAATTCTGACAGCCGGTGGATAGATAACCTTCTAATGCTGTCTTCTCACAAACACAGACTCACCAACCCTATTTTTAAGAATAAAGCCATTTCAAAATCTCCTCAAACCCCAGCCAATTAGAGGGGGTTTGAACGCTATATTAGCTGTGTGCAAGACATCAGTAGTACCTTAACATCCCTACCCAACCATGGGATTTCGATGAATAACCAAGCTAATTCAAGACATCAGTAGTACCTTAATATCATAAACCAATGTTCAGAGATCAGTCAACCACAGACGAAAGAAAAGAAAAATCTCTTACCATAGATTCTTCTATTATGAAAGAACCAGCATCACACAATTGTTCTCACTGAAATAACTTTTTTAATTCCACAAGAGAGAGAGAATTATTAAAGAAAAGGATACAGGAGCTATATATCTCAATGCAACAAGAAATAGAGATGAGATGTCACAAAAGCGCCGTGATAAGCTTTTAATACTAACCCAAAGTAGAATAATACACTATAAAGAATTACTAAAATAAGATAACTAATGAAAACTGTATCAGTGATAAGCTTTTAATACTAATCCAAAGTAGAATAATACACTATAAAGAATTACTAAAATATGATAACAAATAAAAATTGTAAGAAACAAAAACAGATATAACCAAAACAATAATGACATGAAAAGTATTAAAAAAGAGTTCACAATGAGAAAGTATTAGATATAAAAAACAGGAAGTCAACACAACGATCAAAACCACAATTAAATACAAGAAATCAAGGTTTAAGGTTTGTAAAGAAGATTGACTCCTACCTGCAATGACAAGGGTAACTCAGCATTAGCTTCAGGAGCTGCAACTGCTCTGGAGTCTCTGGGTATCTTCCTTTCATGGTCAAACCTCTGCATCTTCCCCCCTTGTCTGCTTATTATCAAGGCAAGCAAATAGATGAGCAATCATGAAATAAGTAAATGTAAAATGAGTATGAACATAGAAGTACTGCATTCATGAACAAGAAGAATTTTGATGTCTGTATAGTTACGCAAACAAACAAGTGGTAAAACATAAAAATGTGGCAACCATACTGTTAAGAATATGACATGAACTAGTATTCAATACATAATAAGTAAAACCATGGTTACTACAAAGATTAAAAAACTCCCAGAAAATTCTATTCCACAAACAGCTTAAAATACTTTTTAGCAACTGTGAAATCACTTTCACCTAAAGTCTATTCAAATAAAAAGTCAAACTTCATACCTATTGGTTAATTCAGATACTGAATCGAATGGTATTGCAACATATATACATCATTCAGTGAACTGACACTTAAAAGTAGAAATAAACAGAACTTGGTGATAAATGATTTACACCTTCTAGCTTCTTCATCCCGTACTTTTGCATCAAACTCCTTGCTTGGAGGAAATCTGGGCAAACTTGAAGGATCACATGCAAGCGGTTTTGTTGTAAAAAACTGGAAAAGATAAAGGTAAGCTTATTAACGAAAACCATGATAACGATGACATCAAAACAACTATTAGGAGTGTCAAAATTCAAAAAAGAATAAGATTGCCTTCCAGAATCCTAATTAAAATTCAACAACTGATCAAACAATCACAAGTTACTGCAGCCTTAACTATATGAATCAACTCATTAAAAAAATATAACTCAAGATGCTTAGAATGGACTAGCTATAAGAAGCCTGATATAGTAATACATATGAAGTCATTGGTTAAAAAAGAAAGAAAAGAAACAGTCTAAGAAATTTAAATGAAGGAAAGAGGTAGTTTAACATAGTGACTCAAACATAGTCAACATATTAACTTCTCCAGGTAGTATTCCAACATGTAACAACATGCATGTTATCCAAAAACTATAAAACACATGTACATGTTGAAGAAAAGAGGTAGTCTAACATAGTAACTCCATAGTTAACACATTAACTTCTCCAGATTGTATTCCAACATGTAACAACATGCACATTATTAAAAAATTAATAAAATACAAGTACAAACATGTACTAGATACATGTATGCTGTCCCAGAAAAACAAGCATAACGACATGTACAAGATTTATAATCTTTCACATGAATATTTTTCCTCCCATCATTTCCAATATATATATATTCCTTCCAAAAATGTCTTTTAAGTTCCAATGCACTCCAACTTCCTACCACAACTTCACCATCACCACTCAGTTTGCAGAAGCTGGTTATTCCTTTTTTTTTCAGCATGATCTTCACTGCACACGGCGGGCCGAAACTCCAATCCTGAGATGTCTACCATCATCAAGTACAAACATGAATATTTTTTTCCATTGAAATATCTAAAATTTCTTGGTAGTGCCACTTGAGGATAAGTATTTAAACTGCATGATTTTTATCACTTTTCCAAGAGAGTCCTGTTCTATATAAATTCTGAAATTTCTTCTTAAGATGCCATGCACACTTGAGAGAACTACTGCAGAGAAGTTTAACAAACTCAATTTTTTATTTGGTAATCAATTCTAGTCTATATATATCTAATTGATACAAACTTATATCATTTTTATATTATCCATTCTAGAGTAAAGTTTTACTCATGCAGTTGCATGCCATCCAATGGATGGGTCCAGTTGAGAGTGGCAACTTAATTATGAACTTTTTTTAAAAATAAAAAACTTACTAATGGATTTACACCACTGAGCAAGATTTTCTTTTATTTTCTTTTTAAAGCATCAAAACTAATTGTCACAAAATGACCATAATATTAGTGTTACATTTCTTACCATCTCATACTTATCAGTTTAATGAAAACTAAATAATACTTAAGATTTTCAAAAAAAATATTAGAGCTACCCTCACTAGCAGAGTCAATTCAGGTCTGAGAGAAGTAAAGCATGGAAAAGGACATGGATGCATATCTACTCCAACACTAAGATTCTTTTGATGATAACCACTATACGAACCTGAACATGCCATAACTTTAAAAGAAGGAACCGGAAAACGGCAATGAGATTCAAGCAACGAAGGGTACAAAAAAAGAGAAATAGAGAAAAGTAATCACATCTTGTCTGAATAAGAAAAATACAGAGTATCATCTTCATTTATAACAAATTGTGTTCTTCTTGTAAAAATACTTTTTTGCCAACCTTTTTTTATTTTCATAGACAAAAAAATAAAATTAATTTAATTTATTTAAATGAGAAAATATAAATATAATAAAATTAATTTAATTTAATTTAACAGATAAAACAGCGAAGGTGCATATTTGTTTAACACAAAGTTAAATAAAAATCTACATGATTAGGCTCAATATTAGGTGACTAATCTTACTCCGTGAAAGAGTAATGGTAGAATCACAAACCTCGCTGTTTAAAGCAGATGCAGCAGTCCCACGGTCCACAGGATCAATAGAAAGAAGAACTTCCATAAGCCCTAAAGCTGGAGCAGGGAAGTCTTTGAATGTTTCTCCCACACATCTTCCGTAAGGTTGCTGAGGCTTGAAAATGGTTGCATGAGGCAGTCTTGATTTTCTCCAGTACCCCTCAGATGGTGATCCACAAAGCTTGAAAATTTTGTGCAATTGTTCCACCTAATAGACATAAAAAACTATTAATAACAATAAACAAGAAATAGAAAACTATAAATTTCCTTACTGAACAGAGTATTACACTCTGACAGCATCTGTGCATCAGAGAAACAGTCAAGCAACTAAAGAAGATTGAGCATCATTTTTAGAGCATTCAATACATACAGGGACAACAATCTGTTAACAAGAAGTATAAGTAAAAGAGAAATGTAGACAATGCTCTGTCCACCATGTCCATCATTTACCATTAATTCTTCCTCATCTAGATGCATCTCAAAAGCCAATTTTAGGTATCCAAAGCAATAGTTTCCACATTCCAAGACCACCCAAAAACACACCAAAAAAAAATAACATCTAGACTGAACTTGACAACGCCTGCATACTTTCACATTCAAAAGGCTAATAATTTCAAGCTATGGGAAGTCCCTATCAACTGAACATTGATTGATGTAAAGTAAATCTAATGCCCCATAAGCCTTTTTAGATACAAGCTGCCCACAGCCTTGACTACAGTAACTACTAGCTTAGAACAACATATACTTCCTTCCAGCACCAATATTGCTGGAAGTTCTAAATTGATAAGAAGCTTCAACATGAAAACCATGACATGTCGTTCACTGTGTATTCATACGCATATATATCTACAAAAAGAGTACCTCTGTTCTCCCTGGCATGATAGGCTTGCCTGCATATAGTTCCGCAAGAATGCAGCCAGTACTCCACAAATCTACAGCAACCCCATAGTCAGTTGCTCCTAATAGAAGCTCTGGAGGTCGATACCATAAAGTAACCACTCGACTCGTCAACGGGTGCCTTCGTTCAGGATCGAAAATACTAGCCAACCCAAAATCTGCTATCTTTAAGATGCCATTGTTATCAATTAAAAGATTTGAACCCTTGATATCTCGGTGTAGAATGTTCCGACTATGACAATGATCAAGACCACGTAGCAATTGTTGCATGTAGCATTTAACCTGCCAACACCAGATTCAAAATATATTACACCATTTGTTTATATAAAGTGCTATCTGTAATATGACATCCAACAAGTTAATTCAATTAAAAAAGGTTACACACTTATATTGTCATTCCACAATGATAGAAAGCTGGCAGACAACATGAAAGTGGCAGAAAGATAACACTATTTAAGTGTCATGGTAAGTATCATTCAGACCATACTCGGATCTGGAAAAATAGATGAGTTTCGAGCAATAGCAGAAATGGACTAGATACAATTCTGATATATATTATAAGAATATTGTTATTGTTCAGAATGATGAGTTTCAGACTATATTGCATGCCTTAACTCATATTATATGTACCTTTTGGAGTTTACACTACCCAGAAGAGATCAAGTGTGTGGAGATTATGGGACGTAATTCTCTACACATGATATTTCCCAGAACAAAAAGAGAACTTTGACTCACCTGTGGTTCACTGAACTTGAGCCCAGGGCAGGATGCAAGACCAGCAAGATCATGCTCCATATACTCTAACACAAGGTACAAGCTGCAAGACATCCTAGAAGTTACCAAGCCCTCTAATTTTACAATATTGGGATGATCAAGTCTGCGGAGAACATGAATTTCCCTTGCCATGAATTTAACACTTTCAGGCTCCAGGTTATCAAACCGTACTTTTTTCAAAGCAACAACTTTTCCATTGTCAAGATCACGTGCCCGGTACACGTTACTATAGGTGCCTTGACCAATCTGCAAAATTGAAATCCACTTTAGTAAATTATCCACAATCCAAACAATGTTGTTTATTTAAGGTCCATGAACGCACGAGAAATCCAAATCACAAATTTCTTATAAAAATCTCCGCCCCAATTCAAATCATATATAGACTATAAATAGAATCCACTCAATCCAGAATATAGGGTCCCAATATCCCATTAACTTTTAACCATATATAAGCGACCTCATATCCCCGTGTTCACTCCTTCCCCCGCAAGGACACATATTCCAATCTATCCGAACCAACATTCAAACGAAACAAGGAAGCCAGCGGCTGATGAAATAAAATAGTTATAACAAACTAGGAGATTGAGAAACAAACATACTTTATCAAGTTTCTCAAAAGAATCTGCACGGCGTGGAACCCATCCCCGGATTGCTTCGCCGGCAACAGCAGCAAGCCACGCAGGCCAACCAGCTGCAACCTGCTCCCCTTCTGTAGCCTTCGGAATGGTACCTGCCGCCGGATGATGAAGATGCACATATGCTTGCTTCTCTCTTCTTCTCTCAGCATACTCTACCCGTGCCGAACCATTGCATTGTTTTTCAAATGCCACGACTACCCTTCCATCTCTGTTAACGTAATTCCCCGTAAAGTCCTTTTGTCGAGATACTTCCTCCCTCCTCGACGAAGACACGTCGATCCTTCCATTTGCTGCCGGTAATTTGCTCGAAACTCTCTCTCGTGGGCTTTCCCGACTATCCTCTATTGCAGTAGCCTTGAAGCAAAAGCACCCCATAGCGCCAATCCTCCCCCAAGAAATCCTAACCGCAGATCTCCGCCAAATATAGACCTGTATTCTGACTACTGTCTTCCAGGCGGCTTCTAGCCATGCCCATTTCATCTATGTCCATCAAAATCATGAAGAATAACAGCACCCAAAATCTCATAGAAAGAAGATCGAACTACTCAAAATGATCAAAATTCAACACTAACTCCCATCGGACAAAACCTCTCGACAAACCCCTCAAAAATAAATAAATAAATAAATCCGTCTCCTCCTCTTCAGCAAAAACCAAACAAATGCATAAAGGAATTCAGATACCATCAAAAGGATGCAACGAAAAGAAGATAGAAAAGCCCTATCGCTTTTTTCTAGGGTTTTGTATGACCTTGAGGGTCACGGATCTAGGCACGAATAGAGAGGAGCTACGATCAGAGCCATTTGGGACAGGCGAAAACAGAAGTTATCGTTAAAGGATCACCCATCTTTTGGCGTCGTCACTTTTCCTAAACAGCTACAGCTATGAGCAAAGACTGGAAAGCTATGAAGTATTTGAGTCCCGAGTAGGCAAGGACCAAAAATTGCAGACAAGCAAAAACACACTCCGTTCTTTTTCTCTGTTTCACTGATCTTATCGAGAAAGTATTCAATTTTCTGCCTGCCACACTATACTGTAGCAAGCGAGGCTGCGACTGCGACTGCGACTGCGACATTCTTTCCTTCGTAGCCTCGTTCTACGCCAACGGTCCCGATTTCGCGCACAACCACCACTCGGGCCACATGAACTAGTAGCCCCGAGGACGAAGCAGATGGGATCAAAAATGGATTTAATCAAGTAAATGTGGTAAGGTTAGTGGATATTCTTCGCTTGTTTACACAAGAGTGTACTAAACTTTACTCTCCCCATTCATAAACTGTCCTCACCCCGAGAACCACCAAGTTGAAACACGACCAACACTGGGATTTGGATTTGTTCCATTTTGGACCCTTCGATTACGGGAACAAGACGAGTCACACGTCTCGCTGGTTTGCAGGCCACGGCTCCATGTGGGTTGTTAACGTTACCAGGTGCTGCAGTGACGTTACTGTGTTTTTGTCACTCCTCCCTTTGTCATTTCATAGCCTCTTCGATTCTTTTTGCTAATTTTTTAGTTTATCTTTGACGTTTTTAATGAAATTAGCGTGAAATCCCTTTACGACAAGAGTGGCGATGAGACTTTTGCTCCGGCTCGCCGGCCGGGATTCTGTGCACCATTTAGTTCCCCATTTTGCTCTTTTAATCCTTCTTTACGCGAGTTTTACTGGTTTTCAGCTGGTAAGAAGGTGGTGAAAGGTCATTAAAAGACAACAAAGTATACAATTGTCGAGGAGAAAGGTGAGGTCAGATCCACTAAAATGGAGCCAAGGGGCTCCAACCAACTTTAGAGACCGCCGGATGCGAGAGTTTGAAATTAGAATAGCCTCTCATCAAAACAAAACTTGACCATGTCTCAGTGTGCAAGCGAAGACATGCTTTTCAACTGCTTTGTCATCTTCTATCAGTGTCGGGTGATCGAGAACCAGTACTCTCGGACTCTCCCCCTACAGGAGTCGGGATTAGACGGCAGATGTGCCGGTTTCGACAAGCTTTAAAACACCACCGACCGTCCGTTCCGTGATCCTTGAAGCGTCGTTCTTGCCAATTGCCATTGCAAGTTAAAAAAAAAAAAATGAAAAGCACATACATAGCTGAGAGTATCTTGACGAATTCGGCCGGAGACGTGCAGGTCATGAGCCTTCACAGTAAAGACGAGCGTATCGGTTTTTCGTTAGAAAAAGGCCAGCAAGATATGTCTTACTTTTGGCCGGCCAAGGAACGGGGGAGACCAGGGCCCTCAATGTTCTTCTCAACCCCCATCCATTGAAAGCACGAGCACGGAGATATGGACCGTCTCTCCTTAACCAAACTACAAAACCGTGGGATGTTAACTAAATCCAGTCCTCCAAGTACACCAAATAACCCATGAGTAAGTAGTTTCATCTCATTAATCCACCAAGGTTCACATTGAATCTTAATACATATTGACCTTTTAATCAAAGTGAAAAGAAAAAATACATGCTAGTGAAGATAGACTTGGGATTTCGCCAATTAAACACAAGTACTAGCTTGATTCCACATTGAATAAAGAGGAAATTCATTTTCTTAACGATCAACTGGGAATTTTTTGTCACATGGTACAAACATCAGTTAATTATGGTAAAAATTAATTATCTTAGATTATAAAAAAAAGAAAAAATGAATAAAGACCTAAGTGCATATAAACTTAGTTGCACTCGGTTTTCATTTTTAAAATAATATCTTTATTTACACTTATATATTATTCAATACATTTATTACAATGTTATTTTAAGATATTTTTATTTTGATTATAATTTAATGATCAATTTGGGATAATGACATTGTTTAACTGTAAAAAAATAAATGACATTCTTATAAATAGTTTATTTTTTTAATAATAAAAAGTCGGGTGCAACCAACCTTATCTGGATTGAAGTCCAACTTCCTTTCTCTCTCGAAATAAAGTCGAACTGTATCATATAATGACAATTGACAAGTTTGTATTTAGCTATTTAAAGAATGAAATATTTTTCATCGTGTTAAGTCTAAATTGAACAAAAGATAAACTTATCCTCACTTGATTTTATAGGTGATCATAAATTTCTATAAACTAGTCTCATCTTTATGGACATGAGGAGCAGTCTCTTAGGGTTCAACAAGATGACAAGCATGGTCTTCACTCTTCACGAGAATGAACCACCACCCGACGACACGAAGGAGTCGTATCGGTGGACCTCCGGCAAACCATGTTTCAGAGTTTCTAACTGTGGCAATGTCCGAAAAGAAACAGGCAGTTTGTAAGCTTTCTTCCCTGTAATTATCACCGTTCAATCCGACTTGCAGAGACCGTAAAAAGAGAGGCTAAAAAAGAAAAGAAAAAAAAGTCTTTTCATTAGAAGCTTTTTAAATCTTGCATGAAGACGCATAATGCAGTTGTCGGTTGACTGCTTAACCATAATTCCGCCGTTGATATCAAAGACTCCTTTTTCCTTAATTCTACGATGATCCGATACGCCAGTATGGTCCTATATTCTATAATTCACTCTCTCTGGGTTTCTCCTTTAATGGCGATGGCGTCTCAGAGATTATTTTCGCCCTCGGAAGAAGATACGTAGCTTATTAATGAGGGAGGCTGAGCGCTCGCCGAATCAATGTTCAGAACAACGATCAGCAGGATTGGCTCCACGTGGAAGAAGGACAAGCGTCTCACTTCGTCGATGCATGTGCCTCACAGCCTCTGCATTTGGCATTAACAACGTTTTGACAGTGATTAACCTCGGCTAATTAATGTTTATTTGAAAGATTTAAAGTCCCAATAATAACTTACCAGGGTGAATCCCGGTGGATTCCGCTATTAACATCTACGGAAGGAGGGTGATCTGGGCCACCTTTTGTTGGGTGGGTCCGCCTCAGTTAACCGCGGATCTTTTTTTTTTGTCGGCTGTAAAAGCCAGTAAGTTAACTGGCGATCTGCGGTTGGAGGCTCAGAAGAGGAGCGATGGGAGTAGCAGGCATAGGCCAACCGTGAGTCCCACGTGGATCCAATCGGCAAAAAAAGGTTCGCATGTCCGAAGCCCCAGAAAGCGCCGTGGAGATCCGGCGCATGTTAGCGAGAGTCCTTTCGCTTTTGTACCGTTTTCCCACACCTCTTTGAATAATGAGGTTAATTTTTCTTTTTCGTTGGATTAACGTTAACTGAAGAATTTCTACCTGTAACTTCGACAGATATCTGGAAAGACAAGATCTCCGATACACAAGCGTAGATGATCCAGATTGGCAGAGGCCAAAGAAAACAGCTTCTACTTCTTTAACACTACGATTTCTGCCATTGGAAACCCTCGATCCTGCTGAACCTCGAGAATTCACGCCCACAGATGGAGAAAAAAGAGGTAAGATTCCGCGTTGTGGATACTATCCCGATTCCGACCGCGCGAAGAATCCTTCTCCATTTTTTGTAATGTTTGCAGAACTCGAGGTTTTAGGACTCGATCCGTGGATTCGTTGCGCAGGATGCTTTTGGTTGTCTAGGGACTGTAGATTTGAGAGGTCTGGGCGTCGGGTTCACTTTGGAATTTTCATTTGGAGAGCAAGCAAGGTAGACGTGGTGGATTCCTTGGCGTCGGAGGTGCACCTCTGTTAGAGTTGTTTTCGTTGAAATCTTGAACGACTGTTGTTGTGTTTTTCTCTTAATTTTCTCAATGTGTTTCTGATTAGTTTCCAAGTAGACAAATATCGCATTTGACAGGATCCGTGGTCGAGATTATTTCTGCATTCTGGTTTTCTGCGGATGTGCCAAAATTTGCTGAAAGAGATTTGACCAACGCGCTCAGCCTCCTATTAGATTCGGCGTCATTAGTAGGATTCTTTAATTCTTTGCCTTGATTTCATCAGAAGGCTATTAGTGAATTCAGTTGAACGCAGATTAAGATTTGTTTGTATTTGCGTCTTTGTGCGGTGCACCAACCGAGTGTAGGAGTATCATTGGTTTGGATTTATGCCTTCTACCTCTTAATTGGATTTGGTGCACAAAAAACCACATTGCAGTTTGATTTGGTGGAACTGGGAGGCAGTTTAGATTCTACTGATGCTTGATTGGGTCAGGGTCTAGTTCTAGAGTTTCAACTTATTTTGTGTAATTGTGGATGAGAGGGAAATCGAAGGGATCAGGGAGATGAAAGAGAGACCTGTCATTTTGAAGGGACAATGACTGGAGGGTCATTGGGTCTTCGTACAGGGAGTTATGGGTCACTGCAACAACAGCTGCAGAATCCTGCCGTATTGCCGATTCAAACACTACCAACTAGAAAACTCCCAAAGATGCTCATATCCAGTTCGAGAGAGAAGGAGAGATTTCTTCCCCGGCTCTGCAAAATTGCTGGTAGGAGGAAGGTCGGGATGCTCCTAGTTGTTGTTTTTTCTGTTGTGCTTTTCACATCACTCATGTCTGCTATTACTAAAGGTTTGGCTCCTTGTACCCTAGCCTAGCTGTTTTGTTTTTTGAATCTGATTTACCTTATGCAAATCTTGTGTTAATCTGATTGTTTTATTAGAGTTCTATCAAACTTAAATAGTATTATAAAGCAAAATTTGCGGTCTTGCTTATTTTAAGTTAAAATTTATTTACATTGGTCTAACTTATGTGGCTTTGGTACCTTTTCAGATGAAGAAGAAATTAATGTCCCTGAATCACAGCGAGTATCTGCCAATGGTGTGAGAGCTCTTGAGAACGGCCTCAACATGGGAAGGGTGCCAAGTTATGGACCTCCTCCTCCTCCTCCTCCTCCTGTTCTACCTTTTACTGATTCTATAATTTCTTCAACAAAAGATACTAAATCATTCATTTCTAGTGCACAAAATGATGAGAGAGAGAATAACAAGTCTTCTTTGTTGTTGGGACCCCAGTCTCTAAGTAATGAAAGTAAAACCTTTCCTCCTGTTGTTGCCTTCCCTTCCCCAGTTCATGCCCTTCCCCCAGGACATCCTTGCAAGCATTTTGCACTTCCACCGCCACCAGCTGATAGGAAACGGATTGGTCCACGTCGTAAGTTTTGGAAACATTCACAATCTAGACTTGCATTTTTAGAACTAATGATCTTACATTCAGGTGTCATGAGAAGTGCTGACTTTTGTTCTCCTGCACTTGTTTTTCATGTTAGCATGTCCTGTCTGTTATCTTCCTGTTGATGAAGCCATTGCTGCAATGCCGACTGATCCCTCGGTTTCTCCTGTTTTAAAGAATTTAACATATGTTATGGAGGAAATCCCAGTCTTGCAGCCATCTTGCGCGAATTTAACGAACAAAACAGCTGATTCGCCTTCGGGAGGTTCTCCATTTGGTGGATACCCTACTTTGAAGCAGAGGACTGAATCCTTTGATATAAAAGAGTCGATGAAGGTCCACTGTGGGTATGATATGTTTTTTGTATATTCTGTCTGGTATTTTTTAATGTTCTTTATTCAAAAAATGTACTTTTTCAACTGAAGAATTTATTGTGTTTCACTAATATATGTTTTGTTATCAGTTTCGTCAAGGGAAACAGACCTGGTCATCAGACTGGATTTGACATAGATGAAGTTGATCTTCTTGAGATGGAGCAATGCCATGGGATAGTGGTTGCATCCGCCATATTTGGTATCCATAAGCATCTTCAATCTGTTATTGTTTTTTTTAAGAGAGTCTTGCTATGGTTATTTGAGGTGCATTTTATTCTGAGAAATTTGCTTTTTCACCAGGAAATTATGATATAATACAGCAGCCAAAGAATATTAGTGAAGCTTCAAAAAGAAATATCTGCTTCTTCATGTTTGTTGATGAAGAGACAGAAGCATATATGAAGAATTCAAGTACTATTGACAATATGATGAGGGTTGGGCTTTGGAGAATTGTTGTTGTTAGAAACCTTCCTTATGATGATGCTAGGCGCAATGGAAAGGTGTGGACTTCACTATCCTTCTCTCAAACTATTCTCTGTACATACCTTTTTCCTCATTTTTTTAATGGCATTGACAAAGGGGGCTTTCAGAAGAGCTAAGTTAGAAACTAGCCAACAAGCAAAAGTGAAAAGTGAAAATAAAACTATACATTGAACACAAGAGTACAATACAAGAATTGCTAATGCAAAGGGAGAACGTGATTTTATTGGAAGCACATCTCTTACCCAAAGAATCAGTTTTGCTATTGTGCACATTGCACATTGAGTCTAGAACTACAACACAATATACATTGGTATTATTTGTGGGTGAAAAAGTCAACCAGTGTACAGTATATGTGTTCCACATTGCATACTAGTTGTATGAGAGTAAGAGTTGATATGTGTGGGACAATAGTCCAACTTTGGTTTGAGCTTGAAAAAATCATATGCTCATTATAGGTAAGAAATCTAATAAAGTTGGCTGGTCATTTGGGAGGAATCTGCTCAACTTTGACATGGAATCAGAACCAATCTAAGCTCATGTTTGTGTTCGTGTGGCTTTGTATTTGTTCTCTTTGACCTGGGCATGAGGGAGAATTTGTGGGTGAAAGAGTCCACTAGTTTATAGTTGTCCATGTCTCGGACTAGTTTTCTGCCAGTGAGAGTTGTCATGTGCATGAGAATAGTCTCACCATGGTTTGAGCTTGAAAAAATCCTTTGCTTATTAGAGGAGAAGAGGCCTCCAAACTTTGGCTACTCATTTTGCAAGTCATTTTGGGAGAAACTATCCTAACTTTATCACATATAAATCTCAGGTTGGCAATACTGCCTATGCAAGGCTTAGGACCATGTGATAGAGATGCTACAATATTAATCCAACTTTGTTATCCATTGATGGCTCTTAGTTCATTGTTGACTGTGGAACCTATCACTAAGTTATACAATTTGCAACAGTATTAATCATATCCATGCATACATTTGAACGCGAACGGTATGCATGTTAGTGCTCCAGCCAGTCTTATCTTCCTTCACCCTTTTGATTTCACACAATTTTAGTATATAACTGGCAACTGTTTTCATGGCCACTTTGGCTAGGATAACTACCAGTTGAAGTTCCACTAGAAAATGCATGAATCATATACCATGGCTGGAAACCTCACATGGAAATGAAGATCCAGGGGCAGCTTGCTTCGATCAATTGCCAGGTTGCTTTCAAGTGAGTTGTCCTGCCCAATGAGACAGTTTGAAAGATTCTAGACCTTACTGGGATGAGCCTTTTTCTTCTGTAATCCGCAGCCAGTTGTGAAGATAGAAAAGGAAGATCACAAATAGTTTCCTGGAAAAAAAATTATAATTTTGTTCTTTCCATTGCATCATATTCCACTGACACATTTCCGTTTACTTCTCATGGATGAGCTTTCTTCAATTCACAATTGGATTCAGTGCATCTTCCAATCTTGTCTACTTATATTTCATGCGACAATTGGATCACAAATAGTTTCCTGAAAAAATATATTATGTTGTTCCTTTCGTTGCATCATATTGCACTGATACATTTCCATTTGCTTCTCATGGATGAGCTTTCTTCAATTCACAATCGGATTCAGTGCATCTTTCAATCTTATCTACTTATATTTCTTGCCAGAATCTGCATCAAGTGTGTATTTTACTTTTGCATTTGAAGCTGCAATTTTGATTTGTTGATAATTTACTGCATGCTGATTCTTTTCTTAGATATTGTTTCTGTATTATAAGCATTAAAATGAGTTGGTACTATTGCATTATCATCTCTTCGCTTTGTATAAACAGTTCCTTGTCTTCATGTTTCTCTGATACCTTTTTTTATGCCTGCATTGAATATAATTGTACTTGATTTTGTATGTGGACATTTCAAATGATCACCCATGACCTTAAGGGCCAAATTCTTTAACCTTGACATACTCAGGATTTGTCAAAGGATTGTCACATTATCTAAAATTCCTTGTATCCTGAACTAAAGAAATGCAAATCTCTCCTCTGCGCCTCAAGTTCTGTTACCACAACTTTATCCTGTTGATGTGCATCTTTTCTTCAGTTACTTATGGAAACTAGTATATTGGGCAACTTTTTATCCGATTCATTATTTTATTTTTTTGGTTCAGGTTCCGAAGCTGCTTCTGCACAGGCTTTTCCCAAATGTTAGGTATTCTTTATGGATTGACGGAAAGCTAGAGCTTGTAGTGGATCCATATCAGATTTTGGAAAGGTACACAAAAATCTGAAGTTGCTACTAGGAGACAGCAAGTTTAGTACAATAGATGTTCTGCATTTGCTGATTTAAATTGTTACTAAAAACAGTTGAAAGTTGTAAAACATTATTTCCAACGAATTTTTGTTGCTTTTAGTCAATTGCATAACACATGCTGGGTTGAATTTTCTCAGAGTTATCCTGTGGTTAATTTTTTTATCCTTGTGCTTTTGATTTTTTTGTTTTAATAATACATGTGAATCCTCATTTCAGATTCTTGTGGCGGAATGGTGCAACTTTTGCAATTTCTAGGCATTACAGACGCTTTGATATTTTTGACGAAGCAGAAGCTAATAAAGCTGCTGGGAAATATGTCAATTCTTCCATTGATGCACAAATTGAGTTCTACAAAAAGGAAGGCTTGACTGCTTACACTCCAGCTAAACTGCCTATTACGAGTGGCGAGTTCTCTCTCTCTCTCTCTCTCTCACACACACACACACACACACACATATTTTAATTGAAAATCCAAGTGCTTATATAAACTTGGTGTTGCAGATGTTCCTGAAGGTTGTGTGATCGTAAGGGAACACATACCCATTACTAACTTGTTTACCTGCCTCTGGTTCAATGAAGTTGACCGCTTCACTTCACGGGATCAGCTTAGTTTTTCTACTGTGAGGGACAAGATTATGTCCAAAGTTCCTTGGAGTGGGTACATGTTTCTGGACTGTGAAAGACGCAACTTTGTCGTTCAGGTGATTCCTTTTTTAAGCCTAGATGAATATTTGCTATACTTGTCTTTGACCATTTTTTCTGTTCCTTGCTACGCAGATTCTCACTGCCTTTCCTCCTGCACCCTCTCTCCCAAAAGATAATAATCGGAATTTGTTACTTTGGTCTTTTGTAGGCATATCATAGAGATTTATTGGAGCACATGGCCAATATCCATCCTCCACCTCCAGTTTTGTTTAATCAAGTACATAAGAAACCATCCGAGGAGAATGTTTCCGAAAAGGTTGTAACTAGTCCAACAAAGAAGGTGCCTCTGAAGCGAGGGCGGGAAAAGAAATCTAGTTCGAGGCGTCACCGTAAAATTGTTACCGGTAAGGATACCAATTCAATTTGAATATATTTTTTGGGGCATTTTCCCCCCTAGTTTCTCCCAAAATTAATTCTTCAAAAATGGAAAAGGGTGATTTTTGCAGCTCAGTGTAGTACTTTGGTGACGAGAAAAAAGTTTAGAGAGGACATAAGCAGCAAGACATTACATTTTTGTCTTGAATTGTTGATATCCATTATTTTTTGTTGTAAATATTTCTCTGAAAATAAATAGCAAGAGTTGCTATTTTTTTTCCACTCAAACTGTTGTCTTGAATTTATTTCTGGGTAATTTCACCCAATCTTGAAAATGATCATATATTATATATTTAGAAAAAATGCTACTTAGACCCTTGACTATCAAACATAATTGGTAGTAATGTAATGAGAAAATGAATTTATAGAATAAAAGTGAAAATTTCTTTAGCTAATTTGAAGTCGCTATTTTCTTAATCCTTTTAGATTTACGACTATCATTTCGAGTTTTCTGTTATGGAAAACTTTAAAGGATTCTCCGGCGGTTGCTAATGAATGTGTAGGCCATATCTCCCTACCTTCATTGCCTAACTAAACCGAGGGATATGGAGCCCGTCGGTTATGTTCGTGTCATATTGCGAGAAACGATTCCGTACTGGTAGGATTCATTCCGAAGATTGAGAGTGTGACTCTAAGATATGGAAGATGGTCCAACCTCCATGTCGAGGATTAAGATCCCAATAGACTATACACGGAAGATGGTTTGGAGGTATCAATTTGAGCACCATTAAAACTTTCTGATTTATGCAGTACAAGGGTTTTTTTGGTTGGTTGAGTGAGGAGATTAAGAATTTGTACTTGAAGGATTCGTATCGACTTTTGGGAACTGTTGTCCATTGTAAAGCTTCTTCTGGACACCTTACTGCTGGAAACTTTATTCAGTTATAGATTGCGTCTGTTGTATCTCTGATTGTTCTTTCTTTGCACTAGCAGGCGTAAAACTTCACTAGACTAAGGTGGTTTTTGAAGCTGCATCAGCCATGGCGTTTCTAATTCGAGTGAGACAATGGGCATTGGATTAACCGTTCACTCTGATTACTACCGAAAACGCCCACCTTTTCTTTGACCACTAGGACATTTTATGGCCCAACAGCGCACTTAACGCCACAAAAGTTGGGGGTGTAGTTGTGACAGAAATGGCATCAAATGAGTGCAGATTTACTGTCATCCAATACAATGACGCTACTTTGAGGCTCATGATTTCTAATAAATTCGTTCGTTTGGGTTTTTCTTCTGACCTTGTAAAACAAAGGTTTGGTCCCTCTTGTCGATGAACTTCCTGTTTGGTTGGGTCAAGTAAGGCGAGTTAACAACCGGTTTACATGCAGCGTTTGGGACTATTGTTTCTCTCATAGAAAGCAATATGTGGTAAATTCCGTTAACTGATTGCCTCCTCTCATAAGGGGGGAGGGGGGGTGAGGATTCTACGTGCCATTTGTGTCTACAATACGAGCAGGGGTGGCCTCATGTTAAATCAAACTCGAACTTGTATATGTTCAAGTTTGGTTTGATTTGAGTGTTTCGAATTCAAGCTCAAGTTTGAGTTCAGCCTCGAGCATAAAATTGGAATTGAGTTTCAACTTTTGTTTAAAATTATAAAAAAAAAATTATAAACATAAATAAGGAGAATATTGTGATGAATTTAGTACAGCTTTCGCGGAGGTGTCGAAGATTTTGTAATGGAGCATACTAATTTATAATAACCAACTTAATAGACCTAAAAGAAAGAGCAAACACCTCCATCTATAGTGTTTATTCCATTAGTAAACAACAACATTAGAGGTTGAAGGACCCAAAGGGCTAAACGATCGATCGTCTTTGAGGTTTGAGGTAAATAAGAACAACTATCAACCAACTAAAGAGGAAATTGATAAGAGTAGTTAGAGTAAAGGGTATTTTAAAAAAAAATCAATACTAATGATTCAACTCACGAGATTGGAAAATCTCAACCTTAGTTTGTTATATTTAACAAGTCTTATTTCAAGTTTGAGCTCGAGCAAAACTCAACTAAAAATTAAATTGAGAGGAGTTTTTTTTCAAATCAAGATTGAACGATTTGGTTTGGTACCACCACTACATACCAGAAGGTAAGCGGACCCAATAAGGGTTATCTGACCAGTCTTTTTTAAGTATCCGAGTCCATTTTCGAGTCTGGAATCAGAGCACCATGCTGATGGAATACCCGGAAGATTGCTCCTAACCAAACCACTGGCCTTAAAAACTGCTGTATCTTTAATTTGGGTGAGACTGAATATTTGCAACCATCTCTTCTTTTAAAAGTAAAAGTTAGGTGTTTGATGTGTCCTCTGTTGAAGTGGTAAACTCTTTGGTACTCTTTGGTACTAGGTATCATCGCTGTTTGACCCGGAGATCCTCTGAACTTGTCATTCATATTCGTTAGGAATTCTTCCAATTTTCTTAAGCGTCTCTTGACAAAGATGGCCTTCATTAAAAAGGTCAATCATGGCGGTTCTATGATTTCTTTTCACTTGCTCAACAAGGGAGTCGAAGGAGACAGCAGCAAGCTACATATTCCTGTCACTACATTCTCTCCTTACCTTGCAAGGCATAATACACTTCTGTAAGATGATCTGCCATCTACCTGGAGTTTCTCGTCGCTTTTGCTACTCTGTCACCACCTCTCGACTCGCGGACTCGATTCATATCGATTTTGATTCGTTTTCATTAGAAATCGAATAACGTTATCATCATTTACCCCGTTTAGCGTGGGCTACGTTGATCTGATCCGATCTGACTGCTCAGTTGCAGAGTCAACGTGCACCTCACATGAAACACTAGCCTTTTTTGGCCTTTGGGGAATATCAGAGATAGGAGAGAGAGGAAAGAGACGGACTTTAGACGTTTTAAAAATTGCAGTGAGAGAGACGGCTGCTGGTATTGTCTTAGTAGAGACGAGACATGCCAATATCAACTAGGCTGAGGTGCAGAGGGGTCGGTCGAGTTGGACACAGCCAAGCATCCCATGCCAGGCAGATAAAATCACTCAAGCCATGCACTCTGTTCGTAGTTTCAAGAAGAACATGTTATTATTATATAAAAATATTGAGGTAGATGTAATCAAGCAAAACGTCTAATTTTCTGATGATCAAAGCGTATCCAAGAGATACTGTTCCGGATTGCAAATTGAAGAATTCCGAGATCATGGATAGTTGCAGGTTTGGCACGATAAGAGTTAACAGAGGCACTTGTGAAATTGTTAAAGTTTGATGGTGGCTGTGGTATGCTCCATGGTCATCACATCGCCACTGTTAGTTCGGTCGCCAGACTTCATTTAACTTTCTTAACAAGGTCGAGAAGGTAACCGGTCGTCTTCCCTCATAATTAAGATCATTATTCTTTTTAATTTTTAATTTGGAACATTAGATAAGAAACTGTATGATTCAGTCCATGTGCCAGCATCAATTATTGTTGATGATTTCGGACTTGTAGCTCAAAATCTTTACCGATGTGGAAAGCTCTTCTTTATTTTTCTTTTGTCTCATCCAAGTTTCCTTTCCGTTTTAGGCCCAGAACATAATTTACGTCTAATGCGATCGAAGTTCTATCTCCACCGACTGTATCGTCGATGTCCCACCATCCTTCGTGTACAGTTAGCTGCCATTGCATTCTGAATACTGAATCTAATTACTCCACTTGCTGGTAGAAAAGCTCAAAATGGGACCCAGAATTCATAATCACTTCTGAGATATCCAATAGTTTAAAACTAATGATCTTGGCAAGGAGAGCAGTCTTCGAAAGTGGAATACGGTTTGTTCGGGCTTCAGAGCGCGTTAACAGAAGTCCTGTAAATTAATTTTATGGTATAGAATAAAGAGCAGAGCAGTCCAAGACGACTTGTTCAACGACCGGTACTCTTTACTTTTAATTCCAAAGATTTTTAGTGTTGCGTATTAAATGTAAGCAAGAAAGAAAGAAATTACTCGTGTAAGGAAGCACAAAATTTCTCATCTATCAGTCTATCCCCGATTAATTATCCTTCGGAAATATAATTCAAAGTACGCAAGAAAGAAATCGGTGATAAATAAATGAAGTCTGGCAGGTAATGGCCAGTTCGACCCAGTTTGATACCAACATTTCACCAGTCACATCCTCGATAATTGCTGGTGGGTATTTCCCCCCTCCCCATATGTTTTACCTCCCTGTGTCGTTCCTCTCGCCAACTCAACGGATGCTTTGAAAAAGAAAACCTTCACTTTAAATATGTCCGAAACTCGATAGCTTCCTCAAACTGATCCCTCGCTTGCCGTCCCTGTCGCTCCTAGATCCTAACTCTTTTAAGTTTGGTGTCTAATCTGCTTGTGCTCTAAATCCAGCCTGGCCTCTGGATTCTGGTGTTTGGTGCTCTGTATAGTTAATCAGAGGCTGAATCTTGGGGGCGGGGCGTTTTCCGTGCATTTAAGGTTCTACAGGCACTGTCGTCTCGTTCTCATTAAAGGGATCTCAAATCTTGGACCTGACAGAAGTTGTCTGAGCTGCATTTTGGCTCATTGGGTGATACTCCTGTAAGCAAGGTAAGTTGTTCATCAGGGTACAGAAGCTTGAGTGTCTGAAGAAACTTGTGCTTGTTTGCTCTCTGCCCGTAGGCCCCAAGAACTGGTAGTAAAGACAGTTTGCTTGTCTTGGTGAACCTCGAGGATCTGGAACACCAAGATCAGTTCTGGTGTCCTTGACGGATCTTTTTCAGTTCAGGGTTGAAGGACACGGATCTTTTTCATGGTTGAAGACTGAAAAAGTCTAAAATCCAATCTGAGTTTGATTGTCGTGGCTCGGGGAGCTCGTCTTCTGACCATATTTAAGCTAAGAAAATGGTGTTAGGCAATGGGCTTCTGTACCCTCTGCTTGGTTTTGCATCCTGCGTTGCCTTCATTTACATGTCCATAGGTGACCTGAGGTTCCACTTTCGAGGACCTAAGACGGATTTCATCAAGAGGAACGAGACTCAGTTTTATGTGGACGGAAAGCCGTTTTACGTGAATGGGTGGAACTCTTATTGGCTAATGGATCAAGCGGTCGAGGAGTTCAGCAGGCCTAGAGTGAGAGCAATGTTGCAGGCAGGTGCAAAGATGGGACTCTCTGTTTGTAGGACTTGGGCTTTCAACGATGGAGCCTACAATGCCCTTCAGGTGTCTCCCGGTCGGTTCAATGAGCGCGTCTTCCAGGTACGAAGTTTCGTTCTTTTTATCTTCTGAGCCATCGATCGACAACATGAAAATTATTTTCATCTCTAATTTTTTTTTCTTGAAATGGGGATTGCCATAGTAATTATTTGCAGAAAGTATGGGGAGACAGAATTGTGTAAGGAAAACGGTAATCGAAATATTTTTATGTGAAAATTGAGATTTTGTCAAGATGAATCCAAGTATAGATCATTTATTCGCGTCCTTCTGTTGAATGAAAAGCATGCTGCTCTGTTTCAACAAGTACTTTGTCACTGCTCCTTCTCCTGGAAATTTTTTTCCCCGAAAGGTGTTCAAAACCAAGCACAAGTCCTGCTTTTCATAATCTTATATTTGGGCATGGGGAAAATTTTGTTATGATACGACTCTTAGCTTGTATTGATCTTGCTTTGAAATGATCTTTTGAAATAATTCTCTATGTTTATTACTTCTTTCGGATGTGTAGATGCGTTATGCAATACACTCAAAATACTGCAAAGAATTTTTTTCTTCTTATCTTTCCTGTAAACCTCTAATCTCCTTGCTAAGGATCAAAATACCGCAAAGAATTTCTTCTTATCTTTCCTATGAACATTTAATCTCCTTGTTAAGGATGTATACACTCTTTTATACATGATGAGTATATAAGAGGAGCTAACTTGGTCAATTGATCAACTATAAGAGTTCTGGTTACTCTTACTCTTGCGAGCTGAAACCCAATTACACTTCCCTTTTCCAAAGTTAAAAAATTCTCAGAATTTCAGCACTGAACCAGTTTGAGACATTCTTATATTCCTAACTGAAATGCAGGCACTGGATAGAGTTATTGCAGAAGCAAAACAAAGTGGGATCAGACTCATTTTCAGCCTAGTCAATAACCTGCAACCATTTGGTGGGAAGACTCAGTATGTTAAGTGGGCATGGGAGGAGGGTGTTGGACTAAGCTCTTCTAATGACTCTTTCTTCTTTGACCCATCGATCCGTAGTTATTTCAAGACTTTCCTGCAGGTGGTTTCTTCTCTCGATTACTTACGGTGACTTGTTATTTGTATGAGATTGCTGACAATGCTTAATTTCTCAAAATCCTGACTGATTTTATAACAACTGATTGTTTCTTTGTAGGCTATACTGACTAGGAAAAACTCTATCACGGGGATTGAATATAGAGATGATCCCACCATCTTTGCATGGGAGTTGATGAATGAACCCCGTTGTATGTCTGACCCTTCTGGAGACACTCTCCATGTAAGTGCTCCTCCTGTCTGTTTTATGCAACATATTGAATTTAACCATTGATTTATATTTCATCGAAATTTTAAATTGTTATTTACACAAAAATGAGTTACATTATTGGTATGATAGCACATGAGGCAATTTGTCAAATACTAGCCTGCTGTGTAAGGTCATTATAGTGAAGTGATGCGGGTATAGGCTTCATTAGACAAGAACAGACTTTAAGCGTATTAGACATGTTGGAAATATCCAGCTTCCCCATCAGGGATTATTTTGCAGGTGCACATCTACTATTGCGTATTGACAATCCTTCTATTCAGCACTTGTAGTATCATAAGATATGGAACTGTTTAAGATATGTTAGGGTTGCATCAATTTCTTTTCTTTTCTTTTCCATAGAAATCTCTTTTGGTGAAAGAACTGATACATTCATCATGTTGTATACAAGTAGCTGCTGTTTGCTTATTTCTTCAATGTTTTTGAAGGAGTGCAGGATTGGATTGAAGAAATGTCTAGATTTGTGAAAGCCATTGACAAAAACCATCTAGTGACTGTTGGCCTGGAAGGATTCTATGGATCGACAAGCCCGGAAAAGCTGAATGTGAATCCAGCAGATTGGGCTAGTGTCTTGGGATCAGATTTCATACGCAACTCCAAAATTTCTACACTTGATTTTGCCTCTGTCCACATCTACCCAGATCATTGGTGAGGCTTTGATAGTGTCAACTGATTCTGTTGTTTTTTCGTGTTGTCTTGTAAAACTGGAACTCTTTTTGCTTAAGATATACAAAGTTGAAAAGTGCCTCAGCCCTCTGAAGACTCTGACCGCGGGAATAATAACCTCGGAAATTCTGACAAGTGACTGAAATTTTTTAGTCAATGAGTGCTTTATGAACTGACTTGCTTGGTCTTCAAATTGCAAGAAACCATTAGGGTTGAAAAACAAGAAATCGTTCTGTATGATATCTTTACCTATAGTCATATTTATTCAGCAGGAAGTTAACTGCTACTCTTTTTGCAGGATTTTGGATGAAGGAATTGATGGTAAACTGAAATTCATCTCCAAATGGGTCCATTCTCACATCAAGGACGGGGATGAAGTGCTGAAGAAGCCTGTCCTGTTCACAGAATTTGGGCTTTCTAACAAGAACAAGAACTTCAAACTGTCTCACAGAGATGAAGCTTATAAAATAGTTTTTGATATCATATATGAATCAGCAAGGAGGCAAAGATCCGGTGCAGGGGCCTTAGCTTGGCAGTTCATGGTTGCAGGCATGGAAGAGTACGGTGACGACTTTAGTATAGTTCCTTGGGAAAGGGAAGAAACATTTAAACTGATTACTCAACAGTCATGTAGATTGGCGTCCCTTCGGCAAGGGAAGGACCCATCGAAGCAGACCATGGAAGAAATGTGCTAGAGAAGTTTCAGAGCTCCATGCCACCTCCTTTAGACCAAGCATTCATTGAGAGGGGAAATGATATTTTTTGTGATGGGTTCTGCATTGCTTTTTGTTGTGAGAAAGGCTGGTTTCCCTCATGTGCCCATTATAGTCTTTGCCTTTGGGCTTCAATTCAAAGCCTTTCCACGAGATATAAATATGGTCGAAAGGAATGATTGAATGATGTAAAGAAGGATGGTGTTGTGATGAGGACTCGAGAGCTTGAAAAAACCGAAGAGGGTATTATTGTACACGTTCTTTCTTTTTGTTTTTTGACTGAGCGCCTTCATTTGGTTTATATGACAACATCATTCTTCGAAAAGAGAAGCCTCTTAATCATTTAATTGGCAGGGCCAACAGAACCTTGGATTTGTGATTTGGCCAGTTGTCTCGTAATTTGAGCGAGTCGACTCGCCACTGGAATGGAAGTGTGGTAAAATTGTTGCTCGTCTTGTGGGCAATTTCTCCCTCCTCAGTAGTCAGTCCAGGCCTAAGAACTCGGGCAATCTGATGCTATTCGTCCAATTTTACTCGAAAATCATGAAAAGAATTGAGCCTCTTCCTTGTCCTTTTTTTTTTTTCTTTTTTTGGTCAAATAGAGGAACAGAGGGTTCTCCGTGTGGGTGCAGAAAGAGGAGCTCCTCTCTGCGTCTCGACAGAGGTCCCTCTGTTCTTAATTTAATCCTACCGGTCCGAGCGCCTGTAAAGTGATACCGGCCACTTCTAAAAAGATTTGATGGCTCGTCCGGTGGATTTTAAGACATTAATCGGAGTTCACCACATAAAAAATGAGCAACTCAAATGAGAGAGAATTTAACTGTTTTCCAGAACTAAAACGAAGTACTTAATAGAAATTAAAAGTTCATTAAGAACAAACTTAGTGACGATTAATAGAAAGCAACTGAGGAAAAGCCAAGCATGGCCATCCCCTACACAGAAACAACGAAGTTTCACAAACACACGCGAACAAGCTTATTCACCACTAACATACCACCACTAGTAACATGTATTTTCCTTGATGGAGCTTCATTGGCCACAGGTGCAGTTCACACAACTGCAGCTGGCCCCGCACTTGCATTTACCATCGTGCTCGGCGGCCGGTGCCACCTCCACGGCGTCGTAGTAACTGCAACAAACAGTTAGAAAACTGTCTCAGAATGAATTCAGTATCGGTGGCTGAAGCCGGCCGATATATACGAACTACGAACCAACTCATATATATTAGGAAGACGAAACAACAGAATACCTCTTTTCGGTCTCGATGATCTCGATACCGTAGGAGTTACCCTTCTTCCTGCAATCAACGCCATGAAAAGAATTAGGTAACCTGGTGTGTGATTGGATCAAATTACTCTTTTGCTTCATCCCTTAGTTCCATGGGCTATGGAGCTAGCTTATCGATCTTTATTTCGCAGCATCTTTAATGGCGGTTCGTCTTAGAGGCGACAATACAGTCTCAAGTCTCAACCGGGCCTGCTGAAGCTGAACCCTGGAGAGCTTGGTTCAAGTTTGCCATTCAAGCTAGCAAGAGGCAGGAACATATACGAATTGCTGACTACTCAACGGAGAAGGTTAGAATTCGAATTAGATTAGTAGTACTTACACGCACTGGCTCTTGTCAGCGCAGTCGCAGTTGCCGCAGGTCGACATGGTAAACAATCAGGGAGAGAGATGCAGGAAATCGATCGAAAGCAAGCTCGCCAGTACTCAGAACTCTCTATGGAAAATCTGCTCACGCTCTCCATTTTATAGACGGCATGGGGTATTGGAGTGGGGTCCAGGCCACTCAAGTCCGGCACACGCCTCTTGAGTAATCTGCCAAAGGAATCTCAATAATGGAGGGAGAGGGTCTTTCGTAGCCTCTGCTGTCAATTCCTCTCCCACTATCAGAGATGATCGACGGTTAGCACAGAGCTCCAGTCCTACACGCATGCGTATGCACCATGCAAGTTGCTTTTCTCCTGTAAGTTCATCATTTTTTTTAAGGATGGTGATTGATCTTTAAGGGTAAATCTCTCATTAAAGAAAGCTTCTGATTTTATTTGATTTTGTTTTGGATGGTCCTTGTTCGTTCTTCGTTTCATTGGTTCTTTCTACGGTCCTACCATCTCAAATCAAAGAGGAATCAGTAACAAAAAAAATTAAAAAGAATGAAAGTAGGATAACTGCAATGCTTTTGTCACTGCTGCTCAATGTTTGATATCTTCTTCCTTCTGAAAATTCTGGGTATGGGACAGAAATAGAATACGGGGACAACAGCGCCAGAGAATCTAGACTTTTGATGGGCTGAAGCAAAGAAGGATTTGGTTTCTGCGATAGACATGACTGGCCAAGAAATTTCGACTGGACACTAGAAATCCCATTTAAATTTTGTTGTTTCTCTGTTAGGGATAAGGAGAGCCTTGTCTGTTTCCTCTATGGGTGGCGCTTCTTCGCGTCACCTTCGTTACCACTTTTCGCTGGCCTTCGACCACTTGGCACGTCTAAGTCAATCCTCAAGTTGCAGATTGATAGACATCCAACGAATCGACTAGGGAAACGCTTTCCTACTTCCTCCATATCCAGACGTGTAGCGGTGTAGGAACAAGAGAGAGCTGACAGTTTTAAACCGTTAAGATGAGCAGCAGAAGACGGGAGAACACCTCTCTTGCTTTAAACCCATTTGTGTCATCCATTGATGCGTCTCATATGCAGAGCTCCCCGTCCAAGTCACTTTCATGGACTCATGCTACTTATCCCAAGTATGAAGCCCAGTTTTCTGCTCATGTTCTTGGGCCAAACAGTAATTGATCGGGCCCATTTATCATATCGAAGGCCTCGGTAAGTCTCCGAGTTCCGAAACCGAAGCCCGATTCAGGTTGAGCGCCCATACCCTGACAAAACCCTCGAAATTTCGCTTCCCCCTCCCATCGCTCGCGTTTTCTTGTATAGCCATGGCGCATCGGCGATGCCTCCATGCATTAGGCCGACATTGGTCGCTTCTTGGCTCTCTATCAACTACTCCAAAGCTCCATTCCTCGTCTCTCAACGCTCTCTACTCTACGGATCTTGTTCATCTCGATTTTCCTTCTTCAACCTCGCAGGATGCCTTCCAGCTCCACTTCCACTCCCTGCATCGCATTCGATCAGAAACAGTTCGATTCTTCTCTTCTCAAACAAAAGACTCTGACGAGGAAGAGGACGAGGACGATGAGGAGGACGATGAGGAAGAAGATGAAAGCGAAGAAGAAGATAATGAAAATGAGCAGGGAAACAGGGATACAAGCAGGACAAAATCACCGGAGGATAAGGAGCAGGAAGCAGAAGCAATCGGGTATAAGGTTATCGGACGTTTTGATCCGTCAGAACGGCTGTTTAAGAAATGGGAGCCTGTTTTCGCCGTTGTGCAGGTGACTGCTGCTCTGAATTCATTCATCTGTGGTCTTTGGAACTTTAGTGCTTTTGGTCCTTACAACGCAACAAAACTTGTTCGTGTTGGTTGTTCAGATTGGCTCTCATCAATTCAAGGTTACAAATGGAGACGCAATTTACACGGAGAAGCTCAAGTACTGTGACGTCAACGACAAGGTATCCCTTGTAAAAACATCGTTATTTTCTTCGAAAGTTTTATTTACGTGAAGTACACAAGTTTCGCCTTGTTTATGGAAGGTTGGTTGGGCCTTTCAAGCTTAAAAAGTTAACGATAAGCCATAAACATGAGGAACACCAATTTTCGAAAAAAAAAAAAAAAAAGCCAAAGAGAGGGGGTGGGTTTCTACTCCAAGTCGAACCTAAGAGTGATCCGCTGGGACTTGTTATTGGGAAGGGTCCGAAGTAGTTAAGCTCTTGTGCGTTCAGGCAGGGAGTTGAGGGAGCTCGATGTGTGAGACTAAATAAATTCTTCATGGCGTGTCTTAGTGTGGTTTGTAATGCATATGATGGACACTGTCTGAGGGAAGGTTGAAGCCCAACTTGTTCAGACATTCTATTATTTGCGACTCATTTGTGATTTTGGAATACACATTTGGTGCATTCACATAGTATACTGGTTCTGTTGCAGAGACAGCTGATCCTCGTTGATGTCTCTGTGCTCTTGCATGTTCTTTTAATAAATAATTGTAATTCAAAATCTTCTTCATGGTATCTTTGGTGGGTAGTCTCAAAATGATCATCTTTGTTGGATCAGTCTCAAGCAATTGTTTTTAGGATATTGATTATACACACACACACACACAAAAAAAAAAAAACTGGTGAGACTGAAACCCATTGAGCCAAAGGCCTAAGCCACTAGTCTCTAGCAATCTGAAACCTACTGAGGTAAATTAATCAATTTTGCCTCCTTTTTTTTTAGAGACTACTTAAGAGCCATACTCCTAGTAGTGCAAATTGTACTGCAGCTTCTCTAGCTAGGGCTGGTTGTTTCTCATCACTATCTTGTTGCAGGCACACCTTTAGGTCAATTGGTGTCATTGTTTTTCCTATCTTGGTTTGCATCTGATTGTTGCCCTTTTTTCCAATTTGGTAGTCTTCTGATTTTTTTGCTGCCTTTACTCCACAGCCACAGTGTGTAAAAAATCTCTCGAATATCAGTGTAAGAACTGGACATGGCAGCTGGTTCAACTTTAAAACTGGACCTTCAATCATTTCTGTTTCTTACAGACATAAAAGCATGGTTCTTAGAATTCTGCTAACATGGTTTGGTCAACTGATTTGGACTCAGGCTGGTTGATCCAGTTCACTTTGGTTAACTGAATTTTTATTTGCATTTGAAATTGAAATTTCAAAATTTCAAAATTTGAAGTAAGAATTTGGGAAAACTAGGGTTCAAATCCATACTATTCAAGTTAAATAAGATTCTTAACTAGGATAGTACACTTCGACCTGTGCAATAAAATGGATGAAGAGCATATTTAAAGAACTTTAAATTGTGACACTGTAGAAAAATATTTCTTGGCTATTCAATACTATGACATCACATTAATTCAAATGTTGGCTGAACATGGTGGGGCTTGGTCCACATAGGCTAATCAGTTGCTCGGTTTCAACAACTGTGCTCAGGAATATTTGCCAAGGGGGGTGATTAATTTTTGACAAAAAGATTGGCAGTTTTTGGGTCATCAGTATTTGTTCCAGGTCACTGATTCTCTGGTGGATATTTTGGTCACCCAATTGGTAGAGGATTCTGCCTCACTATGGTTCTCTGCAGGGAACATAATGTTCAAGGACAGATTCTTGTTTCCCCAGATGGCTTCTTTTGTTTAGAATGTGTGGACTCCAGCCTGATTCAATGAGCTCTATGTCGTCCAAAATTTTCACTGTATCTTGGGCCCAATGGGTTGTGAAGAAGCTCTTAGAGTCAGTTCAAATCTTAGCTGCCTTTTCGGCTCTAGACTTTTCACACTAAGAAGTTTTCTAGTGGTTGGTCCTTCTTGCTAGATTGAGAGCCTTTCTTATGCTTTCTCTCTCTCTCTTCAATGGTTGTAGACGATGACCCAAATGATCCTATGAATTCTTTTGAAACCAGGTCTTGGTTGCTTGTGTCAATTAGAAGCTTTTTGAAGGTCTAGATCTATCTTTGCTTCATAGGTGACTCGGTCATTTCTCTGTGTTTGATGTAAGTAAGAGGTGCCTAGCCAAACTTCAGTATTTCTTATTCTTTGGTTTTATATCTTCTCTCATTGTCTCTGATTTCTCTTGTACTTTTGTCCTTTTTTTTCAATATAAATTTGGCAAATATTTTAATGAATCCCATGAACCAAGCATGAAGTTCACATTCAAAAAAGAGGTTGCAGTTCAAAAAAAGGTCTCATGTTTAGCTTTTTTATGGATATGAGTTCTGTGACTATTGGAGGATTTTATGGGGAGCCAAAGCAGATCAGGGCAGATGAGATGGTGGTAGGTGGGAAGCTTCTCCGGTAGGTTTCAAGATTCATTTTGTAGTGTTTATTTGTAAAGCTTGGGAGAGGCTGGTTGGCAAAAATATCGGACGGGTTTTATTGGATATTTTAGGTATTCTTAGAAAAGCTTAGGTTGCTTTTATGGGAAGGTTGCTGCGTCAACTCTGATGGTGCTAGTCTTTTTTTCTTTTCTATACTTCTAGTTGTTTACTTTTCCAGCTTTCATTCTATCAGTTGAGGTTTTCTTTTTGGTTTACTTTTCTGCAGTTGATTTTGAACAAGGTTCTTATGCTCGGTTCAAAGATTCAAAGTGTCATTGGCAGGCCAATTTTACCAGATGCAGCCGTCCATGCAGTAGTTGAAGAACATGTAAGAGATAACCTTTCTTGTTTGTTCATTTTCTTGGAGAGTTATCCTTGGTTTTTTCTATCCTAATACTGTTCTCTGGGCACTATCTGCAATTGACATGAAATAAAATATCACAGGCATTAGATGCTAAGGTCATTATATTCAAGAAAAAGAGGGGAGAAAGAACTATCGCAGAACCAAGGGGCACAGACAGGTACTTGGATGCAAAAATTCAGACAAATCATCTAGTTATTTGACCACTTTATAGTTATCTGATGTTAATGATATGTTTCAGGGGCTGACTAGGCTGAGGATAACTGACATTCAAGGAGCAGAAAAGACACAAAAGGCAATAGTTACTGCGTAGGAGCTTTATTTGGATCTAACTAAAATGTAATGCCTTTTTTCACCCTTAAATTATTTTTTGTGGTGCTCGAAAAGCTAAATTTGCCAGTCGTTTTCATTGTGCAACTACACTAAGGTGACCACCACTACAGACCAGGAGACCCGGTGACCCGTGTGTGATGAACAAAGAATATCACGAAGCAGTTAAAAAAATGGTGTACCTGCAGTGATGTTCATCTTTGGGCTACTATTACCCGAGAAGAAACTGTTGAGGGACAGATGAATGGTTCTCTTACTCTATAAAGTTGGAATTTTTGCTGAATGCCTATTCGGAATATTGTTCCTTGCAAACATCAACTTCGAGATGCAGATATATTCAACTAATCGCCACTGTTAAATCATTCTCAATGTAAAAGTTTAGGCTGGTCTCAAAATGACTAGTTACTAGGTATCTTTGCCAAAAAAGTATGGGGATCTTTGCTAACCTAAATTATTGTTGGACTTTTTATACATGCAACTCACTGCCAGACTGAGATGTGGAGCATACTCAGGTGGATTTGTTTTACCCATCAACATTAAAAGGGAAAGTGTTGAAAAGAGAAGTCTCTACCTATCGCCAAATTGGTCAACCAGAGTGTTGTACTCCATGGCATTGTCTGTGTCCAAAGTGGCTGGGTCACCTTGCATCTACTCATTCGCAAGATGCAGTTCCTGATCCAAATCACTTCCTCGTTTCATGCTTTTTTGAATCTGTGTGGCAACCTTTTAGCAATGATCCACTCCCACCTCCAAATTGACGCTTGAACCTACAAGATATTCTTTTCTTTCTTGGCCATTCATAACATACTAATACTGAAAATTAAAAGTTTGAACACCCTAAGTAGAGTCGTGGTAATTCATTAACCAATAGTCTCCCCTTTGGTTGTCCTTTTATACAAGCAAAGAATCCATGAGTACGCCATGTCTGAGCTACTCACCACAGCAATAAGAAAGAAAAGAAGATGAATAATAAAATGTCACTTGAGTGAGTGTTGCCATTCACCATTCAGTTCCATATTGTGCAATTACGATTAGAAAACAAAGTAAGTGCGAGCAGGGAGGAGAAGATAGGTATGTTCATACTCCACAGCACTTGGGCACTTTATCACAAGTCACCTCGCGGCCAAACTTTCCAAGTTTCACTTAGTTGCCTTTGGATTTCTATTATTGGATCACAACCCTCAGAAGTGCACTCGTTTATTCTGCTTTAAGCTTTTTGCTCCGTTTTCAAAGGGCCACCTTTTTTTTTTTTCCTGCTCTAAATTCAAGTCTCTATTCTCTTTGCCTTTTTTGAGTGATTTGGGAGCAGTCACTTTGGTGATGGAAATCTTATATTGGGTAATGGAAATCTTAGTCACCACAACTTTCTTCCACAACACCTTGCCTCCTCTCCCCTTTGTTTTTACCCCATTAGTTCTTCTATTATATACAAGAACAGAATACATAAATGCATTTCAGTGCTCTGCCTCGTCCGAGATCCTTGTCCGTTGGCTACCAACTTTGTTGAGCTCTGCTCCTTTAAGGAAATGGAAGATGATTGATGAAGAGAATCATCTTTAAGAACCAGTATATTTGTATTCCTGAAGGTATATACTGGGAAGATTTGGTTTAAATGGTTTTTTAAATCAGAACTATGTAGATATCAAGCTCAAAGTAGCAGAACCAAATTACCTTTTCATGTTGGTGGACAGCATTGAGAATTTCCTTTTCTGCAGTGTTGGTATCGTTTAATCTTTAATTGAGGGACATAAAATAGTGTCCCTCGTTCTCCTCCAGTTCGAGGTGTGTCTGAAGCCAAAGAAGTATCAATCAGTGCCCTTCTTCTCTCTTCCTTGTTCTCTGTAATCACCCAGACTTAGTTAAATCCCTGCACTGAAGTTTGCGAATCCATCATGTTACCCTTTTCTGCTCCAACTGAGAAGGTTACTGATGTTATCAAGTGATAGTGGTCGCCGCGTAGTGGATCCTACATTCTTTCTTTTTTGTTTCTTTGAGGAGATTTGTTAGTGGAGCAGACTATTGTTCTTCAATAGATTACTCTAGCCGCTACCAATCATGCAGCACTTGAATTTAAAGAAAACGTGGAAAAGAGTCTGTAGTGGAACAGTTTTAAATACATTGTTGATTTGTCCTAATAACTTTTCAATGAATATTAATATTTCAAGTTAGTGCTCTACGTCTCCTACCTCCAGATTGGTGCTGTGCCAGTGCAATGTCCAGAATATGAGATTTTGAAATCAACTTTCTGAATCATTTTGATTGCAAAACTATCAATAATCGTCGCAGGCTTACCGTGTGATCCTTGTGCCTTCAGAACTTCAAGTTCATGTTGTGGTGCTAACTCAGACCAGTCTTCCTCTTAGCTTGATTGATTCTGTTCAGACACACGCTTCAGTAAATTAATCAAACTCAAAGAGAGTTCAGTCCAATCAGATTTATAGGAAAATTGTTTCCGCAACAAATCATAAAAGTTTTAGGATCTGACCTGGTCTCCCTTTCGCTCGTCTTTTCTCGATTTACGATTACGAAAGTGTAGAACTTCGGGAAGATTCTCTTTAGAAGTAAGTACTTCTGAGAAGCAACCTTCTGGATTAATCGATCGCTTATTCGAAAACATCACACGGTACTGATTCAGCTGCTTTTACCTAGTAGAAGGTAGGCGGAGAGATAAACGTAAGAGACAGGAATAGAAAATCTTGGGGAACTCCATCAGACAGATATACCCCCCTTCTTTGTGGGAATATCTCAAAGAAGCCAGAAAAGCTAGTTGACTTCATACGGGTGGTATCTTTACCGGAAAAGGAAAGCCAACATCCGAATACGTGCCTCAACTTTCTTCAGCATTACGCAAATGCCCATCATTTGGCAGAGAATTTCAAGAACGGTATCCTCGACCGAATAGCTGAACCGTACAGATGAACGGCCCGAACGGCGGACAAAAACTTAAATTACCATTACGCGAAATGACGAGGGGCAATATCGGTGTAAATATTTGACTAAGATCTCCCTCCGTATATTCCATCCATACGTTAATGTGATGGCGACAGTCATAACCAGTGGAGCGAGGAGGAAGTTTTAGAAGTCTGAAAAGCACTCTTGTGTACTTGACAGAACCAGCCACTGAGACGTCGAGGGAGCGACAGCAGAGAAGCGATTCGAGCGAGTCCAGGGAGCGACAGCAGTTCGATGATAGGGAGACTGGAAAAATGGTGTGATGGATGAGGTTTAGGGAGGGAACGTCCTTCTCTAGGCGCTGTCTTTCCCTTCCAGTGTCTGCCTGTGCAGGGAGATCATTGTCTGCTACTTATGATTCGATCTCTGCTGATTTTATCGTTTCCTTGCGTTGAACCTTTTCGATTCTCGCTTCATCTTTTCTATGGAGAGAAGAGGTGAGTTTCTGCTTCTTCAACTGGGTTATTCTGTTTCCTGCCGCTTCTTTTTATCTTTCTCTATTTCTTGAATCGAGAACTCCCTCTTTCGACGTTCAGAATATAGATGGATAGAAAACGAACTTTTGAATGAAATGCTGTAGCTACTATTTCATAAGTGGTATGATTTTACGCTTTTGATATGCTAGTTTTTGTTTGTTATACGGGTTATTAACTGAAGAAAGACCAAATGTATTTATCATTCGTAATTAATGTTCTTCACTTGAAGATTGATATCAACATCCGTTAAATTTTGAATATAATTTTATACTCAAATTTGTGATGTTCCTTTGACTTTATTTGTTTTTGGGTTGTTATTTTCTTTTTCTTATTGAATGATAAGGTTTTCTCGTACGCTGCGGGTTTTGGTGAGAGTACGAGTATTGAGGTTGGTCAAACAGAGTCGACTTTTTTCTTTTTAACGAAAAGGCAATGAAATTATTTTGCCCTATCTGTTTTCTTTGGAATCTTGGACCTTGTTACCAATCTATGGTGGTTCAGCTTAATAAGTAAGCAGGAAGGAGGCTAAGAAATGGTCGTTTCTGCTTTATGAGGCATAAACTTTAAGCCGGTGGGTAATTGTCCCTATTTGATTCTTCACATGCTAAAAATTTGGTTACTACTTTTTTTCTGTTAAAGAGGATTCTTTCCTTATTATATAGAGAGTTGCTGTTCAACTTCGTCAAATAATAATTCCCTTGCTTTGGGTATTTTTCCCGAGTAGGTGTAAGTGGGTCCTATGAGTCTAGCTTTGTCTAAATTGCAGCTTCTCACGAGGTTGACTCGTATGCCTCTTAAGTCTACTACCACTTGCATGTTGTGAAAGCCAAGTTTTCTACTCAGTTTCTGGGTGTGAGTTTATTGTTTCACTTGTTACTCCGTTGCAGCATTTCTTCTATGTTTCTGTTGTTGTTTTTTTTTTTCCTTTTATGGATTTAATACTTGGAATGAAATGCCATTTTTCACTGCACTAGGAGAAATGCTGCAAGATTTGGATTTAGGAACTTTCATTGAAATAAATGGCAAAGTAAAAAAGTGAAGCACGAATGTATCTCTTAAATTCATCATGTTGCTCAGTATTGGTTTTTTAATAGTTTAATGAAATATTCAGAAAATAAAGGTAATTTATTCTTTAACAAAGTGAAATGTTATTTACTGATGCTTGTTTATATGGTTTTTATGAAATATTGAACAGGCACAAATAAATATGTTCAGAGATCTAACAGCTGTCGCTCAATGTCATGAATGGAATAGTTCTGTTGGAAGATCTCCTCTGGAAGTGATGTAGTTCATTGATTTTCTCGCTTCGGGCAAATCTCCTTTGGCATTAGTTAGTGAATACTGAGTTCTTTTGTTTTTGGGCAAATCTCCTTTGCCAGATAGTATCAAGGAAAGAAAGAAGAAAAGGGGAAAAAAAGGAAAAGGATAATCCCTTTGTTAAGTTATTGTAGATGAGTTTGAGCTTTACTGGGAAAATCTTCTTCACTCAGATACAAATACTAAATGAGACTTAAGCTTTCGAAAGTCCTTGTTGGCAATTTATGCTTCTGAAATATTTTGCTTTCTCTTTTTGGAACATCTGATTGGCAAGCAATACAGGAGTGTGAATTTTGTTGGGCAAATCTCCTTTGGCATAAACTGGAACATTTGTCTTTACTGGGCGGTGTTCCACCGTTAGTATAATTTGGCAATAGCCATTCACCGGGCAATTCTCCTTTGGCATTATATCTCAAGTTACTTTATCCAGAATTCATTTTTTGAGATATAAATATATCCATATAGTGCAGGAAAAAACAATTTGGATATTTGGGATCATGCACCATCTCCTAATTTACTCTTAATTATTGATTGCTGGCTTTGATTATTAGAGTGAAGGTATGTGGAGATAAATCAGTAGGGCAAGTACTGTGAACTGAATTGAATTATAGGTGCAAACATTCTTGATAACTTCAGTTATAAGTTGTACCATCATCTTACATTCAGTTCAAGGATGAGTATGGTGCTTAGTGACTCAGATTGGGACTGTTACACTGGAAGTAGTGATGATGAGGGTCAAGATGAACTTGAATCCATGTATGGTGGGCATGCACAAAACATTCTCTCAAGTCTAGAAGAGAGCATTGGAAAGATTGATGACTTCCTGTCATTTGAAAGAGGGTTCCTACCAGGAGATGTGGTCTGTTCTGTTGAGGATCCCTCTGGACAAATGGGTCGGGTGGTTGATGTGGACATGATTGTGGACTTAGAAGCAGTCTCAGGCACAGTCATCAAGGGTGTCAATAGTAAGAAGCTTTTAAAATTTCGTTCCTTTGCTTCTGGGGACTATGTGGTTTGTGGGCAATGGCTTGGGAAAGTTGTTAAAGTTGTTGATACTGTCACAGTCTTATTTGAAGATGGGGCAAAGTGTGACATAACAGTAGAAAATCCTGAAATTCTTGAACCGCATAGTAAAAATTCACTTGAAGATGCACAGTATCCTTATTATCCTGGTCAGAGGGTCCGTGTTAGGCTTCCAAGTGTGATCAACTGTGGATTTAAGTCCAATCAAGAAGTGGGAATTGTTTGTCATGTGGAAGTTGGCTTGGTGCAAGTAAATTGGATCTCATGTGTTGGGATTGACTTTAATCGGACAGGGCCCACTCCTACTAATTTGCAGGATCCCAAAGATCTAATTTTGTTGTCATGTTTCTCCCATGCAAATTGGCAGGTTGGTGATTGGTGTTTGTTTCCATTTGATGACGATGGGGATCAGGAATTTTGCATAAAAAAGCACCTCCCAAAAATCTCATCTCAAGTCCTTAGAAAAATGCACAGCAAACCTGTATTAAAAAGAGGCGAGTCTGGTTCTGAACAGATTTTTGTAATTGTGAAGACAAAAACAAAAGTTGATGTCATATGGCAGGATGGTAATTATTCCATTAGCTTGGATGCACAGTCCTTAGCTCCAGTAGATAATATCGGGGTCCATGAGTTTTGGCCAGAACAATTTGTGTTGAAGAAGGTCCCAGATGATAATTCAAATGTTTCTGATGGCCAGCGTGTGGGTATAGTGAAAAACATGGATTCTAAGGAACGAACTGTGAGGGTAAAATGGACCCCTTCAAGTCCTAACGTAGCCATTGACTCTAATGAAAAATATGATGAAGAGATTGTGAGTGCATATGAATTAACTGAGCATCCAGATTATTCTTACTGTATGGGTGATGTTGTGATTAGAGTGAGAAATTCTGAAAATTCAGAGAGAATTCATCCTAACCATGAAGAAAAGCATGACCATAGATGCTTCAGTTCACAGATTAGCAATATGGGCACTGTGAGGGGATCTCTCGGAAAAAATTACTTTGGAGGACAGGCTGGTGACGTAAATGGCTATGTATCATGTATTGGAATTGTCAATGGAATTAAGGATGGAGAGGTTGAGGTCAAATGGGCTAGTGGTGTAGTATCCAAGGTATTCTAATAACCTCTTTTCTTTTTGTATGTGTTTTCTTGCTTCTATTGTGTAGGACTGGCAGCCTGTGTGACTTGAATGCATTCATAGCAGGGCTGGTGCTCTGCCATTCTTTGTTGAGTCTATTTTTCAAGTGGGTCTCTTTTGGCAAGTTACTCCACAAGCTTTTATGATCATGGTTGCGTGTAACTTGACTTCAAAAATGATTGATTAAACATTTGTCATCTTGGGTTCAAGTCTTGCCAAGGTTTCAGGTGTCACCAGCAATCAGAAAAAAAATAAAAATAAAAAATAAAAATAAAAATTCAATTTCACTTTCCATTTTTTAAATCTGTTTCCAGGACCAATTTTCAGCTATAATTGTCTTAAATTCTCAGCTATTCTCTTCTAAACTATTTCAGGTTGGACCGGATGAAATTGTAGGAATTAGCAAACCTGAAGATATAGTGTCTACTCCACCATCCCAAGATGATGCTGAGGTTCATTCAAGTCAATGGATGCTGGAGAATGACAAACAATCGTCTGGCCTCAAGAATGAAAAGGTGAGCTATGTGTTTTAGCATGTTTGCATGTGGACTTGCTCATGGGCTTGAACTGACTGCCATCTATTTGCATGGAATATCTTCGGAGAAGGCTGTTGATGATTCTGCTGAGAACTTGAAGAAAGATATATGGGATTCTAGTGCATTTTCACTTCCCCGAGCAGCAATTGGGTTTTTAACAAGTGTTGCATCAAGTGTATTTGGCCTGCGCCTATCCAGTTCTGCCAAGTCTACTTCCTTTGAGAAGGTTGGGAAGAGCTGTCTTGATATTGAGGATCTCCCATCCAGTGCAAACAGCATAGAGATATTTGGACAAACTAGTCTAAAGCATGCAGGAAAAGAGATTCCGTTTGCATCAATCAGCGAGAATTCTGGAGCTTTCAAGCGATTTGATACAGTTGGGAATTACTTGGATCATCATTTTCTTAATGCTATTAGCCACAGTGCAGTATTATCTCAGGTAATAATCCTTTACGCCTTTGCACCCTAAAACAACTGATGTATCCAAAAAGAAAAAGCATTATTAGGTATACTCTTGCAGGTAAAAAGGGGGTGGCTAAAGAAAGTGCATCAAGAATGGCAGATCCTTGAGAGAGATATACCCGGTTAGTTATTTTTTCTTGCCTTGACAGTTCCAAAAAAAATAAATAAATAAATAAATAAATCCCCAGAGTTAGTTGTTCTATTTAGTTCCACGCCATATTTTTTCTTTCACACAACTAAAATAGTAAAAGATTAAGACAATGACATTCCGTAAATTAATTACGTGGTGAAAAAGAATTCCGGATATAGTTTGTTGTTGGTTCTACCAGCAGAGTACATTATGACTGAGCTATAAGTAATTTTAAAACTGAGATCAGTCACTCTAGTGATCACCTGGTATCAATTTTTTCTTGATGAAGATGGACTGTAAGTCTATGCTAAAATGTGCATTTAAAGTGGATATGTTTTTTTTGTTCGGCAATCTGTAAACAAATGTTGAGTGTAGGCACTGAGAGGCATACAATCAGAGCTTTAATTAACATAAATCTTGTTTGCATCTTTTTCTTCTCGTTTTGTTGAACAGATATCAATCTAAATCTTGCTGTTTACTTTCTCCTATTATTATGTTTTAAATGCATAAGATATTTAAAATAACCTATCTCTACTCAGCAGATACCATCTATGTAAGAGTTTATGAGGAAAGGATGGATCTAATGCGGGCAGCCATTGTAGGAGCCCCAGGAACTCCTTATCATGATGGGCTCTTTTTCTTTGATATCTTCTTTCCTCCAGATTACCCAAATGAGCCACCTGTAAGTACATCAGTTTCTAATATTCTTTTGCATGTCACATATTAGTTATGAAAAAAATATAAATTTCTTTTATTCTCTTCCCTTTTGAAATAGATAGATGCTTCATCTTCCAGAAAGAAATCCCAAACATTTTGAGTGATACATGGAGTTATAGTGTCAGTTATTCCAAAGATACAGTTGAGTAATCTGACACCACAACATGTTTTTTTTTTTTTTTTTGATAAAGATGTATTTATATAAACAAGAGAAAACACAAAAGAGGGAGCAGATCCCTGACAACCAACGATTGTAGGGTAGTTCCCTGCTTGGCAAGCACATTTGCTGCCGACTTTGAGGATCCGGAATGTGAGATCAAATACAAGATAAAATTGAGGTAATTTCAAGAATCTCTCGAAAAATGTCCCAATGTCGCCACGGGGGAGGGGATGCACACTCACATCATCCAATGACCACCTTTGAGTCCCCTTCATATCCGTTGCACTTATCTCTGAAAACACGGAGCCCGTTGAGGAGGCCATGAAGCTCCGCAGACGTAGAACCGGCGATTCCTAAAGGGCCGGCATATGAGAAAAGCTGGTTGCCAGAATGATCCGAAATAAGCCCTCCGAATCTAGAGATCCTGGGATTACCAAGAGAAGAACCATCAAAGTTCAACTTAAAGTAACCAGGTTCAAGAGGGATCCATTCCTGCATGATCGGGACCTTTGTCCCATAGTGCATCATAGCCAAATTACTCCAGTTTTCACGGATAGGAGTACCTACAAAGGAGGAGAAAGAATGTAACATGTCAATTAAAAGCAAACCTGCCATTTGAACAGTTCTGAAGATCTTCCTACCTGGACGGTTTCAGAAGCTAATCACACCTACAACTGAATGCAGTAAATGGAATCACCAACTGTTGCAGTGACTTTATTAAAATAGTTGTTATCATGATTTGCCAATGATGAATGACTGGTCTATGATTGGCCTAGTGGCTCATCTTGTATCCATATTCTGTTATTCTCATTGTTTTAAAACAACCTCTCTTTGCTTCTTGGTTCTTAGAATTTAGCTATTTCCTTACCAAACAGAAAGTAGGATGTCTAACTTCAAATTGTTTAATTAAAACTTGATGCAGATGGTGCACTATTATTCTGGTGGACTTCGTCTAAACCCCAACTTGTATGAATCAGGAAGGGTCTGTCTCAGCCTCCTCAAGACATGGACTGGGACAGGCACGGAAGTGTGGAACCCAGAGAGATCCACTATTCTTCAAGTCTTGCTTTCACTGCAGGCTCTTGTCCTCAATGAGAAGCCTTACTTTAATGAGGCTGGATATGACAGACAGATTGGCAGAGCAGAGGGGGAGAAGAATTCTACAACATATAATGAGAATGCCTTCCTGCTCTCCATCAAGAGCATGTTATACCTGTTGCGTAACCCACCAAAGGTACAGTTGGTGTCACAACTCTCTATTGTCCTGAAAATTGATATAAAATTTGTACTTTTTTAACTGGATTCACTTTTAAGAATTATATTCCAATTCTGGTTGTTTATCATGTTAAGATTGTTTATTATTACTGTTATCATTTTAAGATCGTTAATATAATATTACTGTTACCATTACTTGATTTAGAGGGAAAATTTATAGCGAACATTGGAGACGTTTGTCTCAATTTTCTCTAAAGTGAATTCTCTTACTAAGGAAATAAAAAGATATTTTAGTTTGTTATTTGCATGCCTATCATTCATACTGCTTTATAGATAGTTAACTGAGAAAGTGTTATAGATGTGTTCAACTAGATTTCAGAGAATTGTAGAAATGTTGATTTTGTGAACTTTTCTGTATTTATTAAGTTGCCTGGGGAACATTCTAACAGCCCCTGAATTAGCACTTTTTTTTCTTTTTCAACTGACTAATTATGATAATCTAATTCCTACTGAAACAGCATTTTGAAGCACTAGTCAATCAGCATTTTAGCAATTGTTCGCAATCTATTCTCCTTGCTTGCAAAGCGTACATGAATGGCGCGGCAGTTGGCCGTCCTTTTCTGCCAATAGAGGCTAATGGTGAGGACCCAAGTAGCAGTTCCACTGGATTTAGAATTATGCTTGCTAAGCTATTCCCCATTCTTGTATCTGCCTTGGGTGAGAAAGGGATTGATTGCAACAAGTTTTTGGGGCAAATAAATGAGATGCCAATAATGGGCTAGATGCCATTGGCCTGTTTGACATGTCTTGCATGGGACTTCAGCTTGATATCGTCTGCTATGACAGGTCTTGCTTGACGTACCTAGTAGTGGTGGAGGTCAGTCTACTACATGTCTGTGCGATTAAGAATTGATGAAGTTAGGTGACGTTCTTGAATTTTGAAGGGATGTTTCTTGTAAAATATTATTGTTTGGCTGCTTGTAAGCTTCCTGATGTTCCTCTGCTTAGTTACTGAAAAAAACGGTTTCTTTTGCGTGATTATGTTTGAAAATAATAAATGGCTTGGCCATTTGCTGTAAAATATGTCAAGGTTTTTTTTGCAGAAATGGACTCAAAACAATAAGTATGATTATTATGTTTGTGTATTACTTTCTCGTTCCTCATCTTTCCTGATATGTTGCATGTTGCAGTAATGAAAAACGCACATACTTCAGTGGTTAACACTGGCGTAAGGAGAACCATGTCGTATGATAATTTCAAAGTTTGTTTACTTATTAAGTTGTGGCATGGCTGATCTACTACGGAAAACTATTTGGTGTGAAACATGCGAAACGGCCGTTGATCGGACGGCTGATATAGTTGTTGATCATGATCGGATAGTTGAGATAGTATTTTATATGTTTCGTTCTAAATGGTTTTTCGTATTGGATTTTCTATATAGCATTTCTTAACCCCAATTATTGTTTTTATTGTTTGTATAATTATGCTTTATAAGAATCTAAATGAATTTCTAATAGCACAAACCAAAAACTGGAAGGTGGTTTCTCCCTTTTCTTCTTCTCTCCACCTCTGTTTTTCTTGAAGCAGGATAATTTTACTCTCCTCATTTCAATGGATAAGCGGAGGGGACCTTTCCTCTTTTTGTTTTTACAGGCTGAAATGTGCTAAAATGACAGGGGAGTGGATCACTTGTGCCACACTTTTAGGTGGCATTTCCAGTCCTGGATCTGTACGTCTCAATAATCTTTTAAATTTGAAACAGTGTAAATCCAAGACTTAAATTAAACAATATTTCTAAAACGTGTTGAGGCAATATTTCTCACCGAACCGGGCGGAGAATGTCGGGTACCGAAACAGTCCAGGGATTGTGCCGATTAAAACGGTAAGATAGGTGGAGAGGCAACAGATAGAGAACTCTTCCACTTGCACTGAATCGGCATGGTCAGAACCAAAAATTAGGGTCTCGTGGCTTTTTGACGCAATTATTTTGAAGTCCCCCGTGACTCGTGGGGCGTGACTAGAGACAACGTTTGTTCTTATCTATAGGAACTTTAGATTATCTTATTTACTGCTGTGCGGACGCTTATGGGGTCACCCACTCTCGTTTTGGATTTTCGACCACTACGGTTTCGGAACGGTAGCGTGTCGGAGAAGCAACTAAGCAAATTGGGCAAATTGCTGGAGTGGCAGTTTTGGAATTACACGGGAGACGAGGGGGTTTTGCGTTTGATTCGGGAGAGCTGCTAATTTCGCGGCTGGAGGGGGTCTGTTTTCCCGGGCATGAAACTTCATCCAAAAGACTGACCTCGGAGACTCCGAGAGTGATTTCTCAGAATGAGTCCAAGTTCATGTATGGAAATGATGGAGCACCCATTCCCTTGATTCACACCTTAAGGCGTCCAAAGGCACGCTTTTGCCCTTCCGACGCCGTTCTCTAGTCTCACTGTTTAGTTTTTTCCTCTTTTACTGATGCTGATAAGTGCTTTTGTCATTCGTGGAGCAGTGACAGCTTTGATTGATTCGCAGGGCGTTGCTCAGACACGGGAGCCCCGCCACTCTCATGTAGCGTCTCTCTGTCAATCTCTTGCTTTTGCTCTCTCCCTGCGTGCTCTTCTCTCGTTGCTGTTGCGTTTTGACCGATTCTCTACAGGACGCCAAGCTGCCCCGGGAGTTCTTCTCAAAAGTGCCCTGAAGTGGTCGATCTAACGTTGGTGGAGGTGCAGGGGTCGAGACTTCATAATCGGAAGCGCAAACAGGTAAAGCAAAGTCTCTTTATTTTTTTCCCGTGCTCGCTGATTTGACGAATCGCTTCCGACTTTCTTTGTTGCCTAAATTATTATTTATATTCAAGAATTAGGGATTTCAACAACTTGAGCTTGATAATATCGTTCGTTTTTATCAGCGAAAGAAGGCTTTTACGGTGTTTTTTTTTTTTTTTTTTCCTAAATGGTTTGAAGGTGTCTACTGTTAGTTTCTTGGGACGTGAAAGAGCATATTAATTTAAGCAAACAATAGGTCAATCCTGTCACAATGTAACACTAATCAAACCCCAAAAGATTGCTTGAGTCAAACAGTATTAGTTTATCTTGCAAAGCTTGGGGTCTCTCAACCTACCCTTCTAATAGGGGATTGTTTCCCCTTATTGTCTAGCTTGCTTCCCTGGCCTTGGGCTTCTTTGTTTTCAGTATTCTTTGAAGAAATAATCATTATTTAAAATAAAAAAAAGATTGCTTCAGCGAATTTCCTCTAGACGGGGATCTGCCCAGAAGAGTTGTTTGATTGATGATGGAGTACGTGTAAGTGGACTCAGTTCGTTATATAACACTTTAATGGGCAATACGTTTTTTGCTTCTTCCTGCGGCATTTCATTCTTAGCCAATGGCCCAATGGCCCAATGGCTGGATGTGAATTGAAAATATCTATGCGAAAGGCAACATATTTTAGAAGTTTTAGTAGTCTCCTCATTAGTTTTAGGGAATTTTATCGTTCAAAAAAAAGTTTTAGGGAACTTTGTACAGTGGGAAATTTTTGAGTCAATAAATAAAAGTGTTTTAGTAATTTAAGCAAATCAGTCATTATATTACTATTAATATCATTGAATCTGCCATTTCAAAAAATAAAATAAAATAAAATTCATTGAATCTGTGCTGAACCATGAATCGAAATAACAATGTCAAGGCAACATTTTTGCAAAATTTTACAAGTCTTATGTTTCGAGGAATTTTTTAGAATGATGCTCCAATGATAGTTTCTTAGTCAATATCAAAAGTGTGTTAGCAATTTAAGATATTTCAGTGATTCTTCTGTTGTTAATGTAATTGAATCCTATATATATTCTGCTGAGAGTCTTAATCATTAAAAACCTATTGAAATTGACCATAGTATCGTAATATTGATGCAAAATCTCTTCAATAATAACTATTGAAGCTTTGGGATGTGTCCCTGGCATTATGGATGCTCCTTGTTGACTACTTATGACGGGTGATTGCCTCAAGGTCTAGCTATTGATCAGCAATTGCCTTGGGATGTATCCCTTCAAGATGATTTATTTCTTTAATCACTTCTCTCTGTCAAGTCATCTTCAATTGTCCTTATCCTTTACTTTTATTTTCAGTTTTATCTTTGTTAATGTTTGTCAGATATTTTGAACGGAACGATCCTTATTCACCTTCCACCTTCAGTTTTTTCAAAGTGATAGTTCTAACAATGAGTTCTTGACCAAAATCTTCCTTATTGGAAATACTGATTGGCATGTCTGTCTACATAGGTAGGTTCCACAATGCTTCAGGTCTTTCCTAGGATGTTTACTGAAAGGTGAGGTTGTCTCTTCAGGCTGTTTCCTATGATGTTATTGAAATTGATGAAGATGAAGATCAGGATGGAGTTGTAATTACCGGGGAAAAAGAAGGTAACAAGAATAAGGCGACAATAATGGGTTCTGCAGAAGAATGGCAAAAGCAAGTAAAGGTAGACCTCTTTAACTTTATTGCCATTGATACTCTGTTGTTATTTGTTGTTTTTATTGTTGTTATTACTTTTCAGATTATCTTTATTGTTGTTATTTATACGTCAAACTCAGGGAGGTGGTTGAGTTATTTAATTGGTTCAACCGAAAAAAAAAGTGGTGGTTAATCCAGCGATGATGTCATCACTGATTTCATTATTTGGGAAATTTTTAAAATAGATTTTAGAAAAAAATAGGTTGGGAACTGTATAACATGCCAGGCTGACAAGTGTTTGCCTCTCTCCTGCTTTTTATAATTTTGGACCTGGTGAAGAAACCAGGAGCAGTTGACCTTGGTTCAACCAATTGGTCTAGTCTTGGTTTTTGACATTGACTACTTCTAGTTCTAATACTAATACTATTATTGCCTCTATTTGTCCTTCATTCAGGAATCACTTGCCAAGGATCTTTTTGACTTTAAAGAAAAAAAAATTCTGACTGACCCAGCTCCAAGTGCCTTAATGGAGTCACAAGATTTAGAATATTTTGAAAAATACCATGAGGATTATGCGGATACTGATGAAGATGCTTACATGTACAGTATTGAGGAGGAGGATGGTGATTATTTGCATGATAACAATGATGATAAATACGCAGACAATATTTATGATTTGAATCTCTTTGCCCAACTAGATGCTGTGGACTTGCCCCCTGGTCAAGAGGCTTCCTTTCCTTGGTTGCAGCATCTTGATGCCGGACCTTCTAAGGCTGTTAAGTGTGCTTCTTCTATTCAGCTTGGCCAGAGTTTTTACAAACAAAATGAACAAAAGCAGGAAATGGAAAAGCAACAAGGAACCGGACGACCTTCTGATGCAGAAAGTTCAAACAAGCAAACAAAACTTGAAATGAAAGAGAAAGGTGGTGAATCTGAAGTTGAGAAGAAACTTAATCTGTTTAAGCGGTTTGATACGGTCTGTGACTTTTCAGACCATCATTTTTCTGACCCAAATGTTTCCCTTGCAATGAGCTTCAGTGGAGGTCTTTTGGCAAAAAAGGTGATATCTCCTTCTTTTGGGTTCTTTAGTTCATCGGAACTACAACATTTTGCGAAGTGTTTTGCTGAGCCAAATATGTTTTTCTAGAAGTGATTATTAACATTTAATCTATTTTCTAATAGGCTGCAATGCCAATTAACCTGATACCGAGTAGATCATATGATCTATTTCTGGGTAGATCATTGACAGTCAGTCTTATTGGTGTACATACCTCGAAGAGTCTACAGCTTTGTCAATTACTTAGCTTGTAAGGGTAACCTCACAACACCTCGTTGAGGGACATAGGCTTTGTTCTCTCTCCTTTGGGAGCCTTCTTTTAATCAAATCTTTTTATCACGGTTTTCCAAGAAAAAAAGCACCAGTGATACTTAACCAATCTGATGTTTGTGCTTATCTGTTTTTTGTTGTTAACCAGCAGCTCTGTGGCTTTGGTGGGTCCACCTGCTGGATAATCCTAGCTGTGTAATTGTCTCATGAGCTCTCTTTCTCTATAGGTGCCAAAGGACTGGTCAAAGACAATTCAGAATGAGTGGAAGCTCTTGGAGAAAGATCTACCTGGTTGGTTATTTAAATTAATTTCTCTTTTTTGTATCTAGATTTGTTTGCTTACGTGGACTATGCCTCTGGCTCAATGGTCAAATGGTGTATTAGGAGGCCTTGGGTTCAATACTCACTAGGTTTTGGGATGTAGTTTGCATGTGTAACCAACTTCTAGAAAATAATTTTTTTGTTATGTATTTTGGCTTGCTTCATAACTAGATAATGTAGATTTTTTATATACTTAAAATCCTGAAAGCTGCTTTCTGCATCTTATATTTTTCTGTTCTATAAAAACTTTATCTTTATTTTTCTCTTTTCACTTTTATAGATACAATTTTTGTTAGAGTCTTTGAGGAGAGGTTAGATCTTTTGAGGGCTGTGATCATTGGAGCAGCTGGGACACCATACCATGATGGCCTCTTCTTCTTCGATGTTTGCTTTCCTTCTGATTACCCGAAAGTGCCACCGGTATGTAATTGATGGTAATAATAGTGAGAGTAATAATGCTCAAGTTGCTTCTAGGCTTTGCCTTTTAACCAAGGGTTTTTCTTGGTCAGGCCAGAATGCTTCACAGAATGCTAGGGTTTTAATGCAGGCTCACTGTCCTCTTAGGGGCATCACGAAAACTTTGAAATATGTTCAATCATCTGTGCTCCTAAGAGAAATTTTTTTGCTGTATACCATGTAAAATTTTTCCTACTAATTGAGAATATCAAGAGCCTTTTGCAGAGTGGTACTGCTTGTAACCAATGCATTATCTCCATTCTCCTTTTGTTTTAAAGGAAAAAAGGGCCAAAGAGTTTGTCTTTTTAAATCTTAGTAATATTTATTAGCCTTGGAGTGAAAGGTGCTCTGATATTGATTCCTTTTATCTTTATTAAGCCAATTGGGTTTAATAAAAGGAAAAAGCCAAAGTGGTTCACATGTTGTCTACCATTCATGACTTAGAAATTCAAATTGCTGAGATACCTGACTCGTCCTTCCCAAAGTGTTTGGATTCTGGCCCATTCACAATTATGATTTAATTTCCATACAATTATGTTCATGTCCCATAATAAAGTATGTAGCTGACACTACCAAAATATTTTGCAGCTGGTCTATTACTACTCAGGTGGTCTTCGACTGAATCCAAACTTATATAATTGTGGCAAGGTCTGCCTCAGTCTTCTTAATACTTGGCATGGTAGCAAAGATGAGAGGTGGACACCGGGGAAATCAACCATGCTGCAGGTCCTTCTTTCTATTCAAGCTTTGGTTCTAAATGCAAAGCCCTACTTCAATGAACCAGGACGGGAAGCTTGGGCTGGCCAACCTGAAGGGGAGAGGAAGGCTCGGGATTACAATGAGACTACGTTTGTACTATCGTGCAAGACGATGATGTATACCCTAAGGAGACCACCAAAGGTAAATTTCTAGTCTTCCTAGTTACCAACCTCCTTTTTGTTTATGACTGTCTTGACAAATTGCTTGTGCTTGTAAGGAATAGTGTATCCAAGTGACTTTTTTTTTTTTTTTTTTTTGTACCAAAGTTCTTTAATCGTGGTTTGGGATAGAAAGTTTCTATACCATTTTCCCCCCTTAAAAACAAAATTTGCATGCACTACCATGAAGAACAATCTCCAACTGCTAAGTTTTTGGCCACATGGACTGAGTTGTACCATATCTAACTGAAATATCTTCTTTTTTTCACCCTGTTCGTAGGGTCCTTGTGACATATTCATAAGGTCTTCTATACTGGCATAGGCAATTGAACAGTCTATCCCTAGTTCCCTAATTGTATAGTAAGATGGGTCATTTTTTGTCAACAGCATTTTGAGGACTTTGTGGTGGGCCATTTCCAGCAACGGGGACATGCCATTTTAGGATCATGCAAGGCCTATATGGATGGAGCCCAGGTTGGATGTCTGGCAAGTGGTGGGATCCAGGATGTTGATGAGGGTGATAAAAGCTGCTCTGGTGAATTCAGAGATGCAGTTCAAGAGATCTTTCCTAAGCTCATCAAAGCATTAACTGACAATGGGGCAGATTGTTCTAAGTTTCTCAATCAGGATGAGCAAACTGAACAAGCCAATGCATCTTCAAGTACTCGCACGCCAAAACCCTGGATGTGAACAGCAATAAAGGCTGACTACTCAATATCCTCCAAACTAGAGCTACTAAAATTCTTCTCATATGATTTCCACTTTATATTTTTCAGATGTAGACTGGCTAGGTACATGCTATTTTTATTGAATCTATACTGTAAATAGGCTTGTAGATAACTATGGGGGGGGGGGGGTTGGAAGATCTGTAAAGACTAAGCTGCTTACTTTTTGGAGGGGGGCATATGCATATACTGGAAACTGTATGATACAATTAGTTCAAAATATGCAAATTTTTCTCTCTTAATTTTTTTATAAAAAAAAATCATCAGATGCTGTTAGATAGAAGGTGAGAAACAGATTCTGAAGACGATCAGAAACAGTAAAATAGAGATAAAGGAGAAGCAGTGAGCTGTCTACCCTCAATCCGCTCACATCTCTCTTACAACAACAAACCTAAAGAAACGTATCAAAGGAAAGCGGGATACGGGTAATCTCGGCCTTGCGCTTCAAGAGTCCACCTTAATTTCCTGCAAACGTATGTTTGATCAACGACTAAGATTACCGCATGTGTGCTGTCAGAGAAGTGGTTTTGATTCGTATTACTTGTAGAGAACAATATATTTGATCTGTATCTGTTTGCCCAACTTGACCATGTGGAATTGCCGCCTGCTGAGCTAGGGGCTTGAATCTCCGACTGCCGGAGTCTTGGAGGAGCTGTATTTCGGACCGACCTTGACCAGTTCTTTATCAAGGTCGGCCCCCGTCGGCCACGCCAAGTGATTGCAGACAAGGATAGGCGGACGAAACAAGGTCATTCTGATGTCTTTTCCGCATTTTTTAGTAGCGTAAACAGAAAAAATCTAGTATTTGTTTTTTCATTTTCTGGTACTAACTCATGAAACGGTGCTTGACTTACGGTATATTTTTAAAAAAATCCCATTTATTATCATAATTTACAGTTTTACCTCAGACTACATTTGTCTATCAAATACAATGCAAAAAGTTTGGAAAAAGGAGGAAGGAAATCGAGTTAGGTGTTTCCGTAATAAATTTATTTGTCAGGGGTGTTCCTTGTACGTTAACTTCCACGATTGTGCGGAAGGAACCCTTCGATATTAGTATCGCCGCTACCTTCCCTTGGAACGGGCTTCAGTGGAAATGGCGACGACACCATTACCTTCTAGTCCTCGCTTCGAGATATCCAGGTTCACCATCTCTTCTATTTTCTTACAGACTCAGCGGCAATGGGGAATTTTTATTATTCTGTTGAATCTCTGTCCTTTCGGCGTCTCGATCCCGTCTCCTTACTCGCAGCATTGCAATTCCGTCGTCCCTGAATCGATCTCCAATGGAATTGAAATGAACAGATCATTCTTCCCGAGCTTCAAAAGTGGGTATTTCATTGGAGGTGAGTTGATCTTATCAGATAACTCCCAGTCTACGTTCACCTCACCCAAATCCGTTCGTCTGGTGACGACCCGTCTTACCGAAACCGGTACCCAAGGTGTTCTTAAAATTGACGCCAGTTTATACTTCCGCGGCGGAGTTATATATGGAACCCACCTTTCGAATCGTTCACGAGTTTACTCTGATCGGATCCACAGGATGGCTGCTCCCAGGCTTTACCACCAGAGAGGCAGGGGGAACTTCGACTTGCATGGATTCTGGTCAGCGTCGTCCGGGAAACTCTGTTTACTCGGCATTGGTGGCGGTTACTCCAAGGACGGTAACTTTATTGATCTGCATGCTGTCGTTAAGCTCAGTTACGCAATGAATTCAACAATTAAAACTAGTTTGGTTACGGGCACTTTGGAAAGCTTAGATGGCGTTGATGCTCTGAATTATTTCGAAAAAATTTCAATAATTGCGCTTTCTGACAGTTCCTATCGCTATACTTTGACGTCGGAGGCTGAGAAGTCTTGTTCTGCTATAGTCACGACGGAAAACTCGGTCAACTTGGGGAAAAATGGCGGCGTCTGTTCGCTTCTTCACCGTTTATACAGAGGATTTCAGTTGGAGTACCCGAGTAACTGCACTTCACGAAAATGTAGTCCATTCGATGGGGTTTTACCGAGATTTATGTCCATTGGTGTAACCCAGTGTTCACATGGTGATAGGGTGCGTCTGAAATTCCAGTTTTATAACTCAAGCTCTTTTACGTATAAATACCGTCCTTTGGCTCCCAAGAGTACATGGGTTAGTGAGGGAATTTGGGATGGAGACAAAAACCGGTTCTGTCTTGTGGCCTGTCCATTAATGAACTTCACCAATTCTTTCCTTAATGTTTCTACTGGGGATTGTTCTATTCGGCTGAGTCTGCATATCCCAGCGGTTTTGACAATACGGAAAAGAAGTATTGTAGGAAGTATCTGGAGCATAAAGGACACAAGTGATGCTGGCTATTTTGAGAAAATTGATTTTCAAAGTTTAGATAATCAATATTCACAATTTGCTGGTCAAAGATACGAATATACTCAGGCAGATCGTGTGAAGAAACAGTGTCAAAAGAAGGATGTGCCTAGAACTAAAGGCAAGAGGTATCCGGGTATTAATTCTTTTAGAATGATGAATTTCGACTTTTCGCTAGAAAATACTCAGAAAATATCTGTTTGGGGTTCTTCTTATTTACTCCAAATTGGTGATAATTTTTATCCCAATCCTGTCACATTGCAAGATGAATTGCATATGACTCCCGTTCAAGCTCCTGCAGTTAAGGTTTTCAATTCAAGCCAAAATCTGTTCAATGTCAGCTATGCAATAAGGTTCATCTCAACACCTAATTTCAAATGGGGCAGGGTTTCTACCAGAGAGATGTCTTCGGATTCATCTACACAAGTAGATATTGCTGCAGAAGGTCTGTATGATCTTGAAACTGGAGATCTCTGCATGGTGGGCTGTCGTTACGTATACTCAAATGATCTGAACTCAACGATGGACTGTGACATTTTTGTCAAGGTGCAGTTTCCCCCACTCAATTCAAGCACTGAGAATCTTGGGGGTTCTATCAGAAGTATGCGGGACAAGTTTGACCCGTTTTACTTTGAGCCTTTAAAAGTGTCTTCCAAAGAAGTATTTGGCTCCCTTGCCAAAGAGGATGAAAGGATGGATTTTGAAATCATGATGGTTCTCATCTCTCTCACATTAGCATGCATCTTTAGTGGGTTACAGTTGTTTCATGTGAAAAGGAATCCTGATGTTCTTCCATCTATGTCACTTTTGATGCTTCTTGTCCTAACTCTAGGGTACATGATCCCTTTAGTCCTAAATTTTGAGGCCTTTTTCAAGAACTCCAACCGGCAAAATGTTATGAGTTGGAGCGATGGATGGCTTGAAGGAAATGAAGTGATTGTGAGGGTTGTGACAATGATTGCTTTTCTCTTGCAGTTTCGTCTTCTCCAACTAACTTGGTCAGCAAGATTGGCTGGGGAAACAAATAGGAAGTTGTGGATGGATGAGAAAAAGGCTGTGTATTTGTGCTTATCCTTGTATACTATTGGTGGTCTAATTGCTGGGATTATTCATTTTAGGATGTATGGAACCTCACGCCCTAGATTCCGGGGTTTTGCTAGACCCTGGCATTCCATATGGGAAGATCTTCGTTCTTACTGTGGTTTGGTTCTTGATGGGTTCCTTCTCCCTCAGATTCTGCTCAATGTATTTGTGAATGTCAATCAGAAGGTTCTTGCTCCTGCCTTCTATACTGGAACCACCATTGTCCGATTACTGCCACATGCATATGATGCTTATAGATCCCATCGATATGCTTCTCGTGTTCCGTATGTTCATTTTAGGAATTCATTCATCTATGCCAATCCAAGTGGAGATCTGTACTCCACTGCTTGGGATGTGATTATTCCATGTGGGGGGCTGCTATTTGCAGTAATCCTATTCTTGCAGCAGCGGTATGGTGGTGTCTGTTTACTCCCACGAAGGTTTAGACAGAGCCTTGAGTATGAAAAAGTTTCTGTAGTTAGTGGTTAGTATGCGATTAAGGATGATTTCAAGCAGGTATAGTATGTTCTGTTTTACTACCGATGCACATGCCTGTAAATTCTTACTCTATGCTTGTGCCCCTGAAATGGTTAGAGTACTGTTTTATCTGGTATTTCTCCTTCTCTTGAAGTCTCACCTCAAGTATAGCTGTTGTAGAGGAGAATTATGCTGTTCGTCTTTGCTATTTGGGATTCTGGATTTGCCTTTCATTGAACCTGCCACCTGCTTGATCATGAAATTTTTAGCTTTGGCATATTTCTGTTTGTCTTTATGTGCAAGTCTTTCTGATTTAAGATGGAGGTTTTTAATAGTCATAGGAGAAGTTTATACATCTTCTTGTACTTTTGAACTCCTAGTCATGGGGCTCTAGTTAAAACTATAGGTTTTCCAAGAAAAACATGAAAAGTATCTTCACCCATTATATATGAAATCATTCAGATCCTTTCCCAGAAAGCACTAGGAGGGACACTCGTATTTAAAAAAACCCTAGACTTCCCATTTGTTCGCTGGTGAGGGAGAAAGGAGAAGCAGGGATGTTCAGGTCGGCTGTCACAGCATTCTCGGCGGCGCTGCTCGGACTTGTTGCAGCCTCTGCTCGCCCTTCCATTCTCTTCCATCTAGTCTCTTTTACATCTTCCGCTTCTTCCTTCCCATCTGATTTTTCTCGCGGTTACGCTCGTGGGAAACAAGCCTTGAGCAGCTCCGAGGAATGACGAAGTCGTTGATGATTCGGATGATAATGATTGCGAGGGTGATGTGGACGAAGATAATTTTGATGACGACGAGAACGAGGACGCGGATTCGGATTAATTCGCGATCGAAGTTGTGAGATTGTTGGTAGATATAGAGAACGAGGATCAGGCAAGTTTTTCGAATTGGTGTTTGATCTGTTTCTAGAGATGATTTGTCGCTGTTCCTTAGGTCGTTGACACTCGTTTTCGTACTATTAAGGAAAAATTTCCATTGTTCAATCAGGAATGGTGCTTATTGCTTTCTGTTGTTTGATCTGGGTGGTTGTCTCTGGCGCTGTTTATTCTGTTGCTTTAATCTCACTCTTGTTGCTCCTTGAAACCTAGACGATTACTGTGTCCGGAGCAAATAATCACGTAAAACTTATAACGTAATTCGGGAAAGCGATTGATTTTATTAAGACGATTTAGCAGCATCTCATGTTTAGCGGTGTAATTTGAAATCCTGAAACTTTTGTGACAAGAATATGAAATAACATAAGCCTTCCGTAAAAGGGATTCCCCAATTCCCGGATCAAAATGGTGACTCAAATTGTTCCTCCTGATCTTGCACAAAATTTTAGAATCAGAAAAGCAACAGATTCCTTTGTCATATTGCATCGGTATGTGTAATTTTTTTCATGTCAAACAACTCATATAGCCAAATATAGCTAAAAAACGAAGAGGAAGATGAGGATAGTGCAAGTACTGAACTCTTGGCCGGTGTGGCTCTGTCCTAACAGGACCACCTAGAATAGAGTAGCCGTCCCTATGCTTCCGACTTCTGTGAGGATCAGAAAATAACTGGTTTCCTTTCGTGAGTTACAGTAGCGGAAAGAGACCAATACTGAAGTGGCAAATAGACTCAACATCGGCACAGAAATGAAAAAATATTAATTAAATTGGATCAACGTTTCATGGTTGTAAAGTACTCAAATGTGTTTATTAATCTTAAGAGTATCAAAATAATAAAAATATATAGATAACAAAGAGGGGATTTTGCAAATGAATTATAACAAGGGATGCCATGAATGTTATCAGACCTTGACGGGATCAGCCAATTGGACTGGGTTTAACGAAGTTCAGTCTGTTGAAACTGATAATGGGGAAAACTAGTGACTCCAGCCAATTCTGGTAGGTTGAACTAGATTAATATTCTTCGCCAGCAAGGGCAATAATTCACCTGGTATGCAAAATGGAAGGGAGATAGAGCCAATTTTATCATAATTATTATAGTATTATCACGACTTCAACTCAACTGCATGTTTTACAAACAACATAATGCCTATGAACATAATTTACATAACCGACCATGAGGCGTTGCTTCTTACCCGTCTTAAGGAGACAAATAGTCACACACTTTCGATAAACCATGATCCAACCATTGTGAGGTTTAGGGACCATATATTGCACCTGGAGTTAAGTACGTTAAACCAATCTCAGAAAATGGCTTAGCATGAAAGTGGGAATTTAGATAGTCCAAAAAACAAAAGAGCTGTGACATTCCTCTCCCAAGATTCCTGAGAAAAAAGCATGGCAGTAGCAACAATTAAGAATTAACAAATAAAGCAACCACAGAGCAAAAAGGTATGTGCTGATAGTAATTTGTGACCCTAGTGACTGAGAGAATTCGCCATGTTAGTATATTATGGGCTATGTGAGGATGTAAAACTGAGTTACCAGCAATCAAAAAGTACTATGCTTGAGAGGATTGAGTCTCATTCAACTCTGAGCTCAGAATGCGATGAAGAAGAATGTCAACAGTGCGACTCCTTGTTTTACAGCTGAGAAAAATATAGCAATAACGTGCATCAGGATATTCAAAAAATTTAAGGACGATAAAAGCATCCAAAGCTTGCTAAAATAGAAGAAGTCACTTATAATTCCTGGAAGATACATACCCAAGAGCTCGACGCCGGTACTTCCTTTCTTGTGTCTCCTGTCAAATTAGCACAGGAATTTTAAGAGTCTCTTTTATGTTTATATAAAAACCAAGACCACTAACCCTCAAAAATTCATGCTTAGAATTACAGGAAGGTTCTTAATACAATTTATCCATTAAAAAAAGAAAAAAATGTATACAGGAAGGTGCTGCCTAAATCATAACCGATAAGCTTGCAAAGATACCTCGGTCTCTTCCTCAAAATCTGCACTGGGAGTCTCAAATTCCATTTCAGCAAAGAACGCTTCCAAGACAAATGCGACAACCTGAAAAGCAAATCATTTGAGTAGTGTATGGACCCAGGGAAACCTAGTTGTTCATGCATCTTTAATTTTTAGGATAAACAGTTACTAACAAAAAGTAACCAGCGAGTCATGTGTCCCCAGTTCCAATATTAAAACATGCATTTATTTGTGCTATATTATCTGTGCCCACGATCTTATACCAAATTAAACAGACTAAAATATTAGTTCTTTTGTGTCAAATAATTGTACATGTAAACCCAACATTAGAAAAATAGAACAAAATGACAAGCTCTGTCTAGTGAATCATAAATTTAACTGCAAACACATTTAATATGGGGAACAGGACATGTGACAGAATATTACCAGATTTAAAAGGAGCAAAACTGTAATAAGGTAAAAGCTGATAAAATAGAGAAAGGTCCACGATGTTCCAGTCAAATCTCTGTAGCTCTGAGAACATCAAGAAACAATTGTCAAATATTGTCATGAGCTACCAGAAACAATACCTTGCCATGCATACTCAGAAAGTTGACTTGTTTAAACATGGTATAGAAGATCAAAAACCAAAGGAGACACTATAGGAAACAATTACCATTGGCTTATGTATGATCGATAGTAGAAGAGAAAGAAAACATAACTTGCAGTAAAAGCTACTTCAGAACAACTTGAAGCAGGCTTTGACAGTTTACCATAGTAGATAATAAGAACGTAAAACAAGATGTGTCGGAACAGTCAGGAAACACAGTTACATTTCTTACGTCATAATGACACTAGCCAGAAGTAACTAATATGGAACTGCAAAGAAAAATGGTCATGAATTCATGTTTGCTCTATACCCCAATTGTTGTATTGATTCCACATAAATTGATGTGCCTGATTCAAAAGACTGATTTTAGAAGGAGAAAACAGGATTTGATTACATGACATTATATATTATTTTTCTTTGTTAATGGCATTATATGTTTAACATTAACATTATAACATATTTATTTTGTTTTGTAAGGAATTATAACATATTTATAATTAAGGCAGTAAAAACATTTATAGTTGATGGAAGCTTAAGAGGTAATCTAGGGCCTACAGGGAGGTCATGGTACAAGCTGGGTTGCAAATGGAAGTATTCCCTTGCTTTATTCTACTCTTGGTCTCTGTAATTCTACAGGTACTGAATTGTGTGCTCTCCTCTGAGAGCTCTGGATATACATTTTTTTTTTTTTTTTGAAATGAGATATACATTTTTTTTAAGACAATGGTAATCATTATCAACTGCCTTTGTAGGAAGAAGACGAATCTTTGTCACTTCTTGTAGATTAATGACAATATTTTGGGGCTTCATACATTCTAGTTATCTCCTTAACGCAGACCCCTAGAAGTACAAACTATTTTGCTTGACTCTTTGGCTAGGACTGGAGCCTCCTTTTAAGACCTGGTTGTGAGACCCCATTCCCACTTGATTGGCACCTTCAGTGCCTTGTTTTAGTTTTCTCTCTTCTTGTCTAATTTTCTTAAGGGGGCCTCCTCATATACTTTCCCTACTTCATGAAATCTCTTTCTCATCATGCTGAAGAAAAGAGAAGGAAAAAATCAATATGCTTTTACAGAATTTGAAGTGCTAACTTTTGGTGGGTATGAGCTTCATTAGTCAATTGCAAAAGGTAAAGAAACAGAAGATGTGTTATTTGAAGTTTGCATGGACATTGAACAGATGATAGATACAGGTGCATTACCTACATATGGAGCGTTGATTAGGATAATCTAAGTTTAATCTCAGCAAGTAATTACAGAACAATTGATTGCCACAATAGCTTTTAACAGTAAACTTACATAGCTGAAGTTCCATACATGGCTAGAGTACATAATGTCACATACAGTCACTTGGTGGTCAAACAAAAGTAACTATATTGAGTTTTGCAGAAGACTGTTAATATCAGGCTGTGAAGAAAAACTTCCCATTGAAGAAATAATGGATTTATGAAAATCTCTGCAGCCAATCAACAAGAAATGAATAGTTTTATGGGTGAGTGTTTATCAGACCTGCATCCATACTTGCCAGTTTCCCATGACTAGCAAGTTAAAAAGTGTCACCATCCCGTTTGGATAATCATTGAAATTGAAAAGAAGATAGCTAAACATTTGTTGAGGACGGTAAAAGTAGTAGATGACTTGGTTAAAGACAAAGAAATTAAGAGGACTCCAACAGACTGTTCATCATTGACAACCGAAGAGTACACTAAAGGGCTTTTTGAAATTTGATCAGTTGCCAATAGATAAAATCTACTGAATACGGAGAAATTAACAATATAGATGCAAGTGCAAAGTATAAAGGATACTCATTTTCAAAGAGATCAGTTTCTTTCAACTTCGTGTTCCCATTGTTGACGATTCCACCAAAGAGCTAAGATAGAAGCAAAAAATTAGGAAAAATATTGCACAGATTGAGTCAATAAAAAATGTACAAAAGTTCAGCAGAAAATTTTCCTCGGACAGCAGAGAAATTCCCCTCCCAAGAAAAACAATAAAAACAATGCTGGCCTGGGCAGTTGTAGGTAAAGCAAAGGAACACTGACAAGTATCACTCCAAAGCCACATCCCCCCCCCCCCCCCTACAACTGCAGCAGCTTAAACATTTCTTATAGCAGTCAATTTTTCTGACAACGTTTTGAAGGAATCCTTTATCAGTTTTTATTAGCTTGTGCAGTGGTTGACATTCCCATAATTAGGAACAGATTCAAGAATTAGACCAAAACTTTCTGACAGACATGATCCTCCTGATGCTATTTGTCAGCTGACTCCAGCTGAGTAGGGCTCACTAAATTTGTTGTTAGTATCAACTCTCTCTGGCTCTTCCCCATCCCCCACCTCTCCCCTTTCTCGCCCACTCAACTTCCTCAATATTGCTTTCTGCTTAGCAGCTATAGCAGCTTCCTAGTGTTGTTTATTCTCCATAATAAAATTTTAGCTACAAGAAAAATGAACAAAAATGTGTAGCAATTCTCAAATTACAAAGGAAGAGATTAATATAATCAAGCATCAAACTCTATATTGAATTGATGGATTTTCTAAATTTACATAATTTGCATAAACTGTACTGTAAATCCACTGTAAGAAGAGTACACTACTAGGTTCTATTATCTTCTCCTAAAGAAGCACTGAAGTTTAAGTCATTACAAATTTACATTGAGAAATCCATGAAACTCAAATAAACTATTGGAAGTGCATAAAATTTCATTGGGTTCAAGATATCATTCAAATATTTACGAATACATATACATTTCGTTATTTTAACAGAACTCTTTGTGTACATATATGTAAATGGAAGAAAGGGCTTCATATAGCTGATAACAACATAGTTGTGACGGGGCTTGGAAGATAACAATGCAGAGAAGATAGTTTCTTTGGAAAGAGAATCTTAAACATGATAACACTAACCTGTAATCCAAGTGAGCAGTAAAAACACATGATGCAAAAGATAGTTCCAAGATATGGCATCAAACTTGGTATAAGAGTTAGGAACGTTTCTACAAAAGCTTTGTATCGCTGGACATGGAGCAACAGCCTTATTAATCGCAACATCCTTGCAATAAGGAGGTACCTAATCCTGTTTTCACGAAAAAAAAAAGGAAAGCAACGCATTTGAGCAATTAAATCTTTATTTATTGCAGGCATCCAAGCAAGAGGAAACTAATAAATCCTGCAAGCAACGCATATGAGCAATTAAAGCATTATTGATTGCATCCTAACAACAAGAAACTAATAAATCTAGCAGAACAAAAAGTAATATGAGTAGAACATAGGCAAGAAACGTATTCCCCAGTTTGATTCTTTTGATTAATCAAGCTAAATACACATCATAGAAATCACAAATAAACTAATGTTTGGCACCAATATAATATTTGATGATCATATAACCCATGTAATTATGTAACTTCCAAGATTAACCTTAAAAAGGCCCGATCCTGATTCTGATAAAGAACATACAAATGAATTACATTAAAATACAAGTTCAAGGGTATTTTGGTCGTTTTCATATATTATGTTTTATTCTAGCTTATGTCTGTTAGCTACATATGTTTTTATATTCTTATGTTTCAAATTGCATTCAAAACAGGGTCGTTTTTTAGGAGATATATGACTTTTTGTATCTAGGGGCATTTCTATCATTTATGTAATTATTCACTTAAACCTTGAAATAAAATAAGGGAGCTTTTCTGGCATGAACTCCATTTATGTAATTATTCACTTAAACCTTGAAATAAAATAAGGGAGCTTTTCTGGCATGAACTCCATTTATGTAATTATTCACTTAAACCTTGAAATAAAATAAGGTGAGCTTTTCTGGCATGAACTCCATTTATGTAATTATTCACTTAAACCTTGAAATAAAATAAGGGAGCAGTCCTTTTGTGGCATGAACTCCAATGCATCCAAGGCTGCCTTCTTCCTCCCCTTTTCTCTTTTCTTTCTCTTATTTCTTCATCAAATCTCTTTCTTCACACGGGTTTCAGAGCTGTAACGTCAATCATGGGCAGATTTCTTCCAGTTTTATGGCTTCTTTCTCCTTCTTCAGCAACTCCATTCTTTCAAGAAATTTGGATTGGTAGTGTAAAAACTCAACTGTTTCCCTTTTCTGCCTGCCATAACCTATTGGTTAATAGCTACTACTCTTAATTGAATGCCTATTGGGATTTAAGGCCCTTCAAGGAAACCTACTTGAAGCCGTAGCTTCATTCTAAAATTAAATTAGGAAAAGTAATTCTGGGTGGTTATTGACGTTGTATTGGTTGAATTGTGATTTGTTTTGTGAAATTGAATGGCTGAATCAAGCACACAAGTTGTTATCCAAAAGACAACTGAAAACTCAGATGAAAAACACTCTCTGCCTATTCAGATAGCAATGATCCAGTTGAATGGATCAAGCTATGTGAATTGGTCAAGGTTTGTTTTGATGTTTCTGAAGGCTCTAAGGATGGCTAAATATATTAGAGATGATCCCTCTGTACCAGTTACTTAAGACTGAGAAGCAAAAGACAATGTGGACTACATTGGACTCTTATCTTATCTCAAGAAAGTAATTTGTTTTGAATCTATGAACTATATGTCAAGCATTTTAATATGAAGCAAGGAAATAGATTAGTGATAGACTATTTCACTGAGATTAGAGGGTACTACAACAAATCAGCACTTTTCATCTATTCACTCTGAATGTTAAGGACATTGGTGAGAAGAAGGATCAGATTCAGGTTTCCAGAATTCTAGATGGTTTGGATTTTGAGTATGATACTATTCGGGCCCAATTGTTTGCCAATAAGAATGTGACCACCCTAGAGCAAGCTTTTAATAGACTACTTTGATCTTAACTTTCAGTCATCTACTGGTAAGCCCAAGGGTCAGTTTCATGGTGGTAATAGCAGATGAAGAGGATGCTCTTTCTCTACTCACAGTGATGGACGAAATGATAGAAGGGATCAAAAATGTATTCATTGTGGTACATCTAACTATATTTCGGATAAATATTGGGAAAATTTTGGTAAACCTACCTCGGCCAATTCCATACTTACAAACACACTAGTTTATATGCAATGATTCAATGACTAGCACAATGACTGGCCAATTGACTACACCATCTACTACGTGTCCTATCATCGAGTCTCATCCTTCATCTTCAACAAGTGCCACAATGACAAGTATAGGTATGACTATACTAAATGTATCTCATTCACCCTCCTAGATTATCGATTCAGGAGCCTCTACCCATATGTCAAGTATTTCCTCCTTATTTCAGTCTATTAATCCATCTCCTTCATATCGTTGAGTTACTTTAGCTGATGAATCCACCTCTCCTATTCAAGGGGAGGGTATTATTCATACTACTATAAAAATCTCCATAGATTCAGTTCTCCTCGCCCCAAAATTTCCAGCCAACCTCTTGTTTATATGTCATATCACTGAGTCTTTAAATTGTTCAACAACATTTTATCCTATTTGTGTTTTTCAGGATTTGCAGACCAAAAGGGCCATTGATTTCAAGCATGAGAAGGGAGGACTCTACTTACCGGATTATGTTTCTATTCTTAGAGTTGTGGCACTTACTACTGTTGATTCTTCCTACTTATGACATCTACACTTGAGACATCCATCACCAATTAAGCCGCGTCAGTCTTTTCCTTCCTTCTCAACAAATATTTCTTTTGATTGTGAGTCATGTCATCAAGAAAAATACCATCAAACAAGTTTCTCAGTTAGTTTTAGTCGTAGCACCAAATTGTTTAAATTAGTCCATTCTAATGTATGGGGTCCATGTTAGATTCTTAGTCCATTTGGTTACAAGTATGTTCATTTATAGATGATTTTAGTCGAATAACTTGGGTGTATCTCCTACGGGAAGTATTTGACCTATTCATGATTTTTTTTAATGAAATAAAGAATCGGTTTGGTGTTTGTATTCATGTTCTTCATATTGATAATGGATTACAACTTTTCATCATTTTGTGCATCACATGGTATTACGCATCAAACATCTTGCCCCTATACTCCTCAACAATTTGGGTTCGTAGAACGTAAAAACAGATACCTTCTTGAGGTTACTCAAACTCTATTATTGCATATGCATGTACCTAAGTCTTTTTAGGGAGATATTGTTTTGACTTCTTGTTTCTTAATTGAACCGCATACCATCTCCTGTTTTGCATAGTCAAGTTCCTTTGCAAGTTTTGAAATTTCATTGTAAGTTGTTTGATATTGTTCCTGTTGTATTTGGATGCACATGTTTGGTACACATGTAGAGCACTTCAGTTGATAAGCTATCACCTACGTCTGTGAAATGTGTCTTTCTGGGATATTCTCGTCAACAAAAAGGGTACAAATTTTATGATCCTATTCGAGGAAAGACATCCGCCAGCTGATGTGACTATCTTTGAGCATAATCCATATTTTGCATCATTTGTTGAGTTCCTGCATCTTTTGGATCCTCGTTGGATAGTCCAGTTCCTATAGTTGTTTTGGATCCACCAGTTCCATCAGGTTCTTCTCCACCTCTTCGTGTCTACAGCCGATGCCCTCTTGCTCCAACAGTACCTCTAGCAACTACAGCTCCTAAACCTTCACATCTACATCGATTGCTTCCTCTTTGCCTGCAGGTTCCATTCTGTCATATTTGGATTTGCCTATTAGTCTTCGGAAAGGTAAACAGTCTTGTATTTCACATCCTATTTTAAAATTTATCTTTTGATTTCTTGTCCCCATCCTTTAAATCCTTTGCCATGTCCTTGTCTACATCCACTATTCCTTGTTCAATGCAGGATGTTTTGTATTCTCCTAAGTGGAAACAGAATATCAATGATGAAATGAGTGTTTTAATATCTAGGGGAACATGATATCTATGTGATCTACCAACAGGGGCAGCTATTGTGAGTGCCCATGAGTTTATACCATAAAATATAATGTTGATCTCTCTATTGAACGACACAAAGCAAGGCTGGTGGCAAATGGATATATATACAGACCTTTGGTGTTGATGTTTGTGAGACATTCTCGCGTGTGGCTAAACTTACATCTATATGTATATTGGTCTTTGAAGTAGTTAATAAAGGATGGTCTCTCTTTCATCTTGATGTGAAAAATGCCTTCTTGTATGGTGACATGAGGAAGTCTATACGGAGCAACCTCTGGTTATGTTGCTCAGGGGGAGACAGGAAATGTATGTAAGTTAAAAAAGGCTATCTATAGACTTAAACAAAGTCTGTGAGCATGGTTCGAGAAGTTCAATAAAGTAGCGATGCATTTTGATTTCTATGGAAGCCATTGTGACCATTCTATGTTCCTACTCAAGGGGAAGACTAGTGTGGTAATCTTGGTGGTCTATGTAGATGATATTGTACTGTCTGGGGATGATTTTGAAGGCATTGCAAAAGTTAAAAAACATTTGGCCACACACTTTCAGACATAAGATTTGGGCCTCTACAGTACTTCTTTGGTATTGAAGTTACTAGTAGTAAACAAGGAATAGTTCTCTCTTAGAGAAAATATGTATTAGAAACACTACAGGAATATAGTCTGTTGGGTGCTAAACCTTTAGACACTCCCATGGAAATCAACCATAATCTCCATAACACACATAGTCCTACTCTTAAGGACAGAACACAGTACTATGCTTGGTAGGTAAATTTATTAATGCTACAATTACTGTGCCAAATAAATCCTTTGTTGTGAGAGTTGTGAGCCAATTCATAGAAAATCCTCAAAAAGTGCATTTAGAAATGGTCTATTGTATACTCAAAATGGCAGATGTGCTTGGATATTTTGATGAAGATTATGTTGGGTGTAAGTTGGATAGACGTTATACGTGAAGCTACTGTTGCTTTGTAGGAGGTAACTTGATAAGTTGGAAAAGTAAGAAACAAACAATTGTGGCTAGGTCAAGTGCAAAGGCCGAGTATAGAGCAATGACTCACGATTAGTGAGCTTATGTGGATTAAGTTTGTTCTTCTTAAAATTGGTTTCCACATACCAAAACCCATTGTTGTGAAGTGTGACAATCATCTTGATTTCACAAGAGAACTGAACACAGAGAAGTTGATTGCCATTTTATTAGAGATGTAGTTATGCAAAGGAAAGTGGTAACTCCATATGTAAAATCTTCATACCAGTTGGGAGATGTGTTCACCAAGTCTTTGGGAAAACATGAACATGTTTTCTGTGACAAGCTGCATTTGTTCAATATTTACTCTCCAACTTGAGAGGGAGAGTTAAAATACCAGTTCAGGGGTATTTTGGTCATTTTTCATATTATATTTTATCGTAGCTTATATCTGTTAGCTAGATAATCATTTTATATTCTTATGTCAAGTTTCATTCAAAATGGGTTTGTATCAAGGGGATTTCTGTTATTTCTGTTATTTATGTAATTATTCACTTAAAGCCTGAAATAAAAGAAGGGAGCTCGTGCTTTTCTGGTACAAACTCCAATGCAGCCAAGGCTGCTTTCTCTCCTCTTCTTTTTCACTTTTCTTTCTCTTATTTCTCCCTCAAATTTCTTTCTTCTCACATTATATGGGTTATATGATCATGGTCATCATGAGGAAGAGCTGGCCAAATAATACCTTATACACCAATGAATAGACATGACCAGCAGTGAAACATGAGTGAGAAGCACAAGATAATAGTCTGGGAGGTCTTATACAAACCATTCTCCATTGGAGAGAAAAGAATTGCCAGGTGGAAGGCAGAAAGTTGCTGTTTCTCCAATAACTGCAAATCACATTGTCATTTGAAGATCTATGACATCGTATGTAATTGAAAAGCAATCATCAACATATTAAATAAATGCAAACATATAGAACCTACGCCAAACAAGAGTTCAAATAAACTAATCAGATTAATAACAGAAATCGTTGCTGGTTTAGCAGTAATTCTTGATTAACTTAAGAGCTCAATATGTTTTTTTCTTACACAATTCATAAGAAATGTATTATCTTTTTGAGGAGATTGATGCAGAGCACCTCTAGTACATAAGTTTTTCAAAGGACATATCTTCTGTGGCTGGCTTTTCTTTCCACCTAAGGCAGTCATAAGAATGGTACTATCTTTTCTACTTTTCTTATTTAATTTCTTGTCTTAAACTCACGTTCTTTAATTGCTTCCTGTTTTAACTCGCCATAACATATTTAACTGCCAGTCCCAAGCCCAAGCTAAAGGAAGAGGCTTTAAGTTAGGTAGACTGACAACGAAGTAAAACCTATGTCACATTTCCCACTATGAAACCCTAACAGACAGGATCAGATAGACTCATGGAAACACAACTTTCTTCTTAGGCTTCCTAAAAAAATTTATAGAGGCTTAGAAGAAGAGATTTCTCCTTTTTCTTCCTGGTACACTGCATTAGAAATCTTGCATTTAAAAGATTTCACATATTTTCAGAGACATTCTTTATCATCAGATATTTAGTTCAATAATTTAAATCTTGCATTTAAAAATTATAAAAATATGTGAAATCCAGTATCCACATACAAATTTACATATGAAACACTCATGAAATAATTTAGTATGTATATACACTCAAGTTGGGAGAACTGGAACAGAGAAATAAGATGAAAGATACACAATGCTACAATTGCATTTGCCAGTTGAAATGAGATTTTTTACTCTTCATTTCTCACTGTCTTTCATGAGCATAAAATTGACTCCTTTCTACTTAATAGTGAAAAATATGACCGCTGATATTAGCTTTTGAGCTTACCTATTATCCAAGTGACCACGAAATCAAAACGATTTTGACCTTCGATCCAATAATTGTCAAATCCTAAAGCAAAGATTTTCAAAGCCATTTCAAGGACATAAATCCAGCCTGCAAGACAAACACCATGAGCACCAATTCAAGTATCATAAAAATTAAAATGTTGAGTGTGAGCACATGCACACACACAAATGCAGCTACATCAGCAGCTCTTATTCCTAAATGTAACTAGATTTTTTTGGAGGGGGAAAAACAGCTTAGATTACAGCGAAGTGAAGCAAAAGACCAAGGATTTCACACTCAATTCCCTCTTGATAACCTCATAACCTTAAGCTATTTTTTCAGGCAGCATAAATAACCTATTGTGCACCATTTGTAAAAATAGAAGTGACACAATTTTACCCAACACCAGCTATTTCCACAACACAAGAGTTGCATTAGCCCACAGAGGACTTCATAGATGGACCAAATTGATCTATTCAAGCTGTTTAAAACTCCTGAATGCGTAAAACTACAAAATTAAAAGAAAGAGCACCCTATAACCTCCAACATAAGCTACATAAAGGTTATCAAAAGCCTAAAGTTTCCAAACTTCTCTTAATCAAATAGGGACCTTATTAGGCAAAGTTCTAGAGAGATTTCCTGTGGGACTGCTCAAGATATCATATTAAATTTGAGCGAACGGGCTCAATCCACTCCAAAGGGGACTGTTTCAGTAGCCTAAAACTAATATGCCAAAAATTATAACTTGCGCCTTAGGCTAAAAGGTCACATGGGGGGAGTTTCTAGCTTGAGATCTGGGTTCAAGTCTCACCAGTGTAAAGGGTTTCAACATTCAAAAAAAAAAAAAAACAAACAATATTTATTTTATGTAAATCTCATTTACAGAAATAAGATAATTTTTTTATGAGAAGATACTATGTAAAAAAAACCTATAATGAATGTGTGAGCTTCAAGAACTTAGAATCATGAGAATTGTTAAGGAATAGTCCCACGTGGATTAGTGAGTACAAAAGATCTTGAGCTTATTAGTCGGAAAAGTGGCTTTCTAAGTTGGCAAATCATTTTGGGATGGGCCTTGGACCCAATTTCACAAGAACAAATGTAAGTGAATATCCTAATAGTAGTGTGAAACCTGAAGAAAGGGGTAGTATACTCCAAGATCAAATGGTGTTGGAATATTTTTAAGGAAACATTTAAAAGAAGAAAACAAAAAATGATGGATAAACATTTCAGAACCATAACTTAAATTCTGTTGGAATATTTTAAGGGAAAAAGAAGAACACTAACTCCTTACCAAAGACAAACTCAATCTTTTGCCAGAACTTTTGACCTGAATTGTTTTGGATATCAAGCTGTCACAAAAAAAAAACCATTTTAGAATAGAATTATCGGCAGCATGAGGAGAGGCAAACTTCAGGTACTGATGAGGTCTAAACAAAGCTTCAGGGACAAGGAGAAATTAATTACAATTAAACAAAAATGAAAAGGAGCAAATGAAGACTAATCTTTGATACGAACTTGTGAAAAGAAGTTTTGAGGAGCTGGTCAACTATATATTATTTATTTCTCTTTAAAGAAGGCAAAGCTTTCCACTCAACAAATCAAACATTCATAATTACCCAACCAAGACAAAAGGCAACTAATACACATAAAGACAAATTATTTTTTGCATCAACATAACAAAATACATCTAAATGACTGGTTCAAATAAACTTTTAGACAGATGCGATTGCATAGTAGGCATTTTTTACATGAAAAAAGAAGCAATTGCGCATCTATATCATCTTACCGTTGTTTCAATAATAACAGCAACTAGATTGAGCACAAGGATAAAAGCTATTATGTATCCAAACATCGGACTTTTGATAAAGGCTTTGAAATTTTCACATGATGGTGAATGGTAAAATGATGGGTAGTTTTCAAACCATGATGGCTGCAAAAATACACAAATCTCCATGAGCTCAACTAAGATAACGACAGCCAATGGAGGAAAAAAGACTTCCTGATACAGCATGGTCTAGAGGAATAAAGCCCTCATGCATGCCCCTACAGGAATATACTTACAGCTGTTTCTTTTTCAAATCTCAGAGCAATAGCATTGCAGAGATCAGCAAATTCATCCAAATTAATCTGCAATTGAAGAAAAAGAGCACAGATATTAATGGGTGAAGGAAAAGAAATCCTGGTATCACATCTTGAACACGTTCTGTCTGTTCCATGGGATGGTATCAATAAATTAGAAAGGGAAAGGCAAGGAAACATTGATACTGCATAGATTCCAAGTCACAGGCATGAGTTTCACACATATCAAGGATTCCATTAACAGGTTTGAAACCCTTTTTCACTTCTGAAGAAAGAACTGTGAAAATTTAAAATTAAATTTATAGAGAATGGAGAAGTGAAATTAAGAAGACCAAGGTGTTCGTGTGCAATGCCTAGATTGTAGTCTTGGGGAATGACTACAAGTAAATTGGACAGAATTGAGCTGAAAACAAAGACAAGATGTGCCAAGATATTTCTTAAATGAGGCATTCACACAGTCATTTCCAAAAATTTCAAGTAACAATGGTTACCTTGAAATCACCACTATCATCTAGCTCAGCGAATATAACACCATAATCTTCTCTTGAGACTTTCGGCAATGACCTACATAATATATGTCAATGTTAGAGAAAGAGAGAGAGAAAGAAAGAAAAGATGATTGTCATGGTAGTACCATTATGGCTTAGTATCGACAAGTTATCATTAAAAACTAGGAAAAGTGTTAGAAAAAAGAAAAAAATGTAATGATAGACCTAGGCCAAATATAATGACAAGACAAATGAAATTCCTAAACTTTAAATTTTTATTCACCAAAGAATAAGACAAGGGAGAAATTCAGAACTAGAGAAAATAAACAAAAAATTACTTCAACCTAGACAACAAAATGAAGCCACTAAATTCAAGTCCAGGCTCAACGATGGTACTTTTAGCTTGTCTTGAGTTTCCAACAGAAATGAGTAGAGCCAAACTGAACGAGTGGCACTGACTTTAATCAAATAACAAATTAAATTAATCAGCACAGTGTTTTGTTCGCAAATCCACAACAGACTGTTTTCAATCTTGTATCGAACAAACTTTTTGTTTGGCATTTTACTGACAACATAAGACAATGTCATCAGTTTCACATTAAAGATATAACTTTAGCTATCTTGATGTCCTTATCATTCTTTCTAAAGAGTACGGTGCTATAAGTTAGAAAAAATGTAAAGAGAAGTAACAGAAAGAATGGAAATATAAAAAGTTTGTAACACATGACAGCAAGATCAGCCGATGATGCATCACACAAGATACAAGATTGGAGCTGATTCTCTACAAATCTACAAATAATTATGCACCTGATACAATGAAAAACACATGGTGTACTCAATCTTTACAGGATAGAGAATTGCATCTAACAACAGTCAAAAAGCAAGAAGCTGGGGTTTTACCTGTACTTAGCCAGTTCTTCAAACAGATGAATGCACTGTTTTTTGTCAAGATATCCACGATTCTGTTCATATCCACAAACAAGATGCTCAATCATTGCACTCACACAAGCAATGAGGCACACTATGCAGTCAAAGAGTATAATCAATATGCAACAGACAAAATATGCATATAGAAAGACTCTACAGATCCAGTGGATAATGTTTAACAAAACATAGAAGTTTCAAAAAAATCCAATGATGAGCATCCCCTTGATAAGCAAGGTCAATCCAAGCTCAGTTAGGTTCAATTATTTGAAACATTTTTTATAACTGCTTAACTTTTTTGTTTTGGAAAATATAACAGTTTAGCCACCTATTACTCTAAAACATTCTGTTTTGCAACATCAAAATACCATGTTAAGAATAGTTCCCAAATGGATCCAGGATTAGAAACCTCTTGCACTAATTACCCCATCTAACATACTGAAATATATCTAGACTTCCACAACACAACAGTTTGAAAGTATGAACCTATCACACATACACTTCTAGTTCATCAAACTTAGGATAACGATTCAATGCCACATAAATTTTCCAGTAGCAGTAGAGACAGAACGAGGTTGCAAGGAAAGTAGTGGGGCTTTAACATGTCTCTTCCCAAGATATTTATCAGAAGAAAACCAGATCCAGGTGTCCAACCTCTGGAAGGTAAGTTTTACTGACTTGGACATTATTTGGACCTCACTCTTGGCACTTCAATGAATTTTGTCAAAGACTCTGCTACTTGATATTAACACGCATTCTCAAGCCCCTAAGTAAGGAATGTTTCATCAGGTTGACAACCAGCATAAAACCATTTGCAAACACCTAGAGCATGAATCAGTCACGTGAAGCAAGAGGGAGATTCAAGTTCCCAAATTATGTATTTTAGGACAAGAATCTGATCAGAAACAATGACTAGGGTGAATTTATTTTCTGAATAAAACTCATTTCCACATATTTTACAAGTGGAAGGATATAAAGAAATCATGTAAGCTATCTGATTGGCCCAAGAAATAACCATTCATGTGATGCACCATCAGGGGTACCACAACAGATAAGAAGTGAGTCAAAATTGCTAACTGGATTCCCAACTCATCCCTATTGAAACAGCTTTTATGTCACTCTTGTTGGCCTTGATTCAGTGACAAATATCCAGCCATGTAGACATTGGTTGGAGGACAGCAAGCAACTCAACCAGAAAAAAAAAACAATCTTACTGTCCAGTGATAGGAAGGACTAACAGCAAAACAAGACCAACAATTCATTGGCCCATACAGGTTGAAGTGAACAAAATGTTCTACAAGAAACTTGAAGTTTAAAAAATTGTCATTGGCAATGAGATCAGAAGGATCAATGCAATTCATTTGAGAAGAAACAAATACAACTTTTGTTTGAAAACGGCGATTAGATTATATTAATAGAGCGTCTTTGATGAGTATGAAGTCTTCAACTTTTGAGTTACCCTCTGATATTTTTCTATCGAAGAACAAAAGTTACAAGTACGTTCCTGGCTAAAATAATGAAACTCAACAAGCCTTGACAATGTTTGGGAAGAACCGAAACAAATACTCGTGGAAATGTTTTTCATTGAAGAGTAGTTCAGAGCTTCTTTTTTTCTTTGAGAAAGAGTGTGATTGCATTAAGCCCGAAGGCAAAGCAAATACATTAAAGAGGGGGATCCCTCACAATGAGGGATTGGAGTAGTCCAGAGCTTTCATGTAGATCCTTCCATAACATTTTCTCCATGTTCAATGAAAAATCTGTCCATGTTCATTGTAATTCTAATGTTGCTCTATTAACAAATTTGGACCTGCTTGTTTATCCCATTCACATTGATAATATTTCTTTCAATTGGGGAAGGGGAAAGGTTATCATGTGGCACTAAATCAACTATCTAGAGAAAAAGTTGATAAACTGTACCAAAAATATCTTCGTTTCATTGAATAATCCAAATGTGACAGAAATCAGTTATAGTAAAAAAAGAAGAAAAAAAGCAATATATATGACAGGAAAAAAATAATAAAGGGTAAAAACTTCACCAAAATCCTGTCATACAAGCACCAGACTTACATCTTTGTCAATAAGACTAAAAGCTCTGCCCAAGATCCTTCTCCTCGTAGCATCCGCTTGAGCAACTTGTTTTGCAAGCTGCAAGGCAGCACAAACACGTGTCTTAGTTAACTTTTAAAAAAATTTAAAAGCCCAATTTTCAAAATCTTTATAAACATTTTCTTAGCTGCAAAGTACATTATAATGGAGAACTAGTACCTGTGCTTTAAAGCTATCATATACAACGGCAAGAATCAAATTAGTAATGAAATACACCCCCAAAAGAATGTAGAGGACAAAAAATAGGCAAGACCAGCGTGATTTCCTGATATACACAATCAATGTCAATCAGAAGAGAAAAATACGACTTTTAATATCATCTTAGAGAGACCAATGCTCTGGACAATGATTAGTGTCATAAATACCCGCGAAGATTTCACTCACTTGTATGCTGGAATCCATACATCAGGATTGTTGGACGTAGTAAAAAGAATAAACATTTGATACAATGTTGCTCCATATGAGAAAAATACTGTTTTCCCCTGTTGAGTATCTTCAAATATGACATACCCTAACCAGCTGGAAAATAAGAGGAATAATACCCCCAGAGCCTGCTCCAAGAAAAGCATTTGATAGCATTCAGAAAATATTAAGCTAACAAACTATCAAGGTGCCAAAAAACAATGATGAACAATGATGCAGCAGCAATGAACGAAAGAAGAAGAAAGTTACCAAGACATTAAGGTACATGCCTGCCATTCCAGCTAATGTAACCATACATGCTCGTAATTCCCTATCTCCAAAGACAAAAGAAAATTTAAAGTCAAAGAATACTCATTTTTGTGGCAACAATATAATCCTCAATGACCACAACACCTATCCAACCACAAAAAAATAATGAAAGCAAAATTTTGGTCAACTCTATGAAGATGAACTTCAACAAAGAGTATAGAGGGAGATGGAAACTTAATGTCCAGATTTGCCTCTCATCTTTAACCGTTTTAGACAAATATGAGGATATACTTAACATTATTATAAAAGTGAAGAGAATCTTCAAAAAGAAGTAGCCCAATGAGGAAAATATCCCATCACAAGGAGAAATATGAAAAGTAAAAGGTAGATTATATGAGATCCACTAAATGACTACTTGTTATATCATACCAGTAAAGAAAGAAACACTAATAAGACATAGGTCTGGAACACCATTATAAAACACAGAGTGATGTGATTGGTGGGATAGGTATGCTCAATCCAGGCCAATGCAGATCAACCTGATCAGACCACATTTCAGGCACGGGCCACCATCAAAAGAATACTCCACATTTCCATAAATTCAACATGAAAAGATAATGATAAGGATCGTTCAAACGTGTTTTAAAGAAGCAGAAAGTGGTGTCTGACATTGATAGACCCCCATCCCCCCGAAAGGGTAAGGCAAAGCAAAGGAAGGACAGTCAGTTAGACGAAGGAGAAAGGGGTGACTCAGGGAGGATTCTAGACCCTCAAAGTCTAGACAGTGCCAGACGAACTTCATTGACAGCTTTCTTCTTCTCGGAACTGTTTCTCCAACACCGGTAAGTCCTCTTCTTACTCCGGTCTCCACAGTCATATTAAGTGAGTCACTCCTATGTGATATGTCATCCCCTTGCTAGCATTTTCATTAATTTCAAACTCTTCATTTTTCACAGATGAAATATTTGAAGCTCCTATAATGTTTATGTGAATATATATTTGTACCCAAATCTTTCCCTTCAGCCTTAACTTGAAGGAATAGGTTAACATGAAGTTACATCTGGTATAGGACATGTGGAGGAACTCATTCTTCTAGTAAGATCATCCAAATGTTCAAATGGAACACCACAAGCCAATCAAGATTCTAAAAGCTGGTCTTCGTTTTTAGGAATCTGAAGGATGTATTATGAGGATGAATTATACATGATAAACCTGACAATTAAATTCATCCAATCTTGAAAAGGGTAAATAAAGGACCAGTTAAGCCATACCTGATATTTAAAATGAAAAATACAACACGGATATATGGAGCAATCCTCAGTGGCAGGTAGTCAAAGGGCAGGGAAGACAAATAGAGAGCATAAACCACTAAATCAGCAACCATAAGCCCCAGAAGCACCACCTGATAATGAATGCAAAAGTAAGCCATCAACAAGATCAAAGAAATCGGAATACGTAAATTTAGCATGAGAATTTCAACAAAGACAGCTGTTTCATGTGAAGATTTTTCATTAAATATATGTGCCTAAACCAATAGTGATAAAGAAAGATGACTATCAATAGTAATTAATGAACTAGTAATGTATCCAACAGCTCAGAGCAACTAATAATTTAATTAATAACTACTAATGTAGGCAATAGTTCAGACCATTTAGCGTTCTATTTCTAATGCAACTAAAGATAAATGAAGTAGCCACAGTTAATAACACAGAACCAACAGGCATTAGAAAGTATCAGGTGTGCTCAGTGTGCATGCATGTATGTCTGCATGTGTGTGCATGAGAGAAGAGAGAGACAGAGAAAAAGAGAATGTACATAGGACAAAGAGAATATGAATGAGACAACCAGATCATTCAAGAGAGAGAGCCACAACATTCATGGCATTCAGAATAGACATGATCTACCTCAATCTTGCATTATTTGGACTGGTACTAGAGATCAATATATGGTATTCAAAAGATAAAAGCTACAAATTCTCCCTTCGACATTGAAATAGAAGGCTGAGATGAGGTAGCTATCACTCACCTTCAAGATATTCAACTGGTTCTTCCAGTAGAGATGGCATCCTTCGTACGATACCGGGAATAGTGTGTAAAAAAGGAGTATAACTAGAGTGATACTCTGCAGAAATCACTAGAAATCATGAATACCTTTGGCAGAAAGCCACAGTTGTGAGAAATAGCACACTGAAAAGTAGTCAAAATTTTTACAGTAGCTATATTTAAAAGAGTGACAGTAATAAAGATTAACGTATGCCAATTAAATTCAGCTCCATACCCTAGTACTGGATAACGGGAGAGCATACTTCTGAATAACCAGTTAATCGGTAATAATTGAACTTGTCTAAATTAGTGCAAGTTTCATAAGCAGTGATGAATTGCAACTAATACAAGGTCTATAATATAATAAAACATCTTAAAGTGCCATGCAAATAATAATATCCACAAGTGACATTACTACTAACCTCATAGGCAAGGGACTCTGCACTGCTTAAGTAGGGCAACTGCCCAAGAAAGAAAAACTCTCTCTGCTGGCAAGAATATGAAGGGTACTTACCGCACCATAAAGGCTTCTGCAATTTGTTCAAAGAAAAAGAAAAAAATGAATAATTAATTGCAATCATTTGTGTGTGGGGCTTATAGCAATGGTCAGTATGTATAAGGAATCTAACCACTCACTACCTATAACCACACACTTCCATCAGATTAGATATGCAAAGAACAAACGTACCTCAAAGAAATTCAATATGACCAAAGCAAAGAGATTGAGGGTCAACAGCAGATCAAACCGAATAAAGAAAAAGTAAAATTTTTCTGCCTTTCCAAAATTTGATTCATCAAGTATTTCCTCAGGTAAACCGATACCATCTTCAGCCTGGAAATGTTGGGACACAAGACATTGATATTCTGTCAAATCTGATTAGCCATGTGAAACTATTAGCAGGAAATTCAAATCAATATTTTTGCAGGAAGAACTGAAGCACTGTCCTGTGTATTTTTAGCCGTTTTTTACATGGTCTATACTCGAAGATTCTTAGGGTATTGGAACTTAATTTTTACTTCCACAACATAGATTTCTTGCAAACTTTACTACAAAATCCAAGTGTTAAAGAATCAATATGGGCATGTATTGAAAGTGAAGCATTAGCCTTATTCAACAGAATCAATGACCGGTGCTCACCCAATGGACAAAACCATCCCCCAGACACAATTGTTGGACATATGAGGCTCAAGTGACAATGGTATAAATTAGGAAATGACTCTCGTCTCAATGAACTGAGAAAATCTAGACACATCACAAATATCTGGAATTCAAAATCATGACCCTTAATGAACTCATATTGCTATTGAAGCATACACGCAAGCTGCGAAGCATGATATGATGATTTCTGGAGTCCAATTTAATGCAATTCCGTAACAAAATAATCAACACTGTCGAGGCACTACTGACTATAAGCACCCGTCCATATTGTGAAAAAAACTAGCGCATCACTTTTTTTTTTTTTACTAGTGCTTCACATTGTCGCTCTTACAGTAGAACAATATTGCCAGGGTCACCATATCTACAGCTTCCCCAGACTTCTTCAAGAGCCCACTCGTCCTGCGGTACGATAGTCCAAAAACCAGAGCCAACTCTTTTTACTTTCGGTTACACTTTACAAAGCGTTGCACCCGAGTAACAACAGTTATCATTGTTCCGAAACTTCTCACGCTTCTCAAGCAGCGGAAATGACAAGACTATGAATTCCAGTCTACTAACGATCTCGAATAGATCTGTATAAAGCTAATAAGATCACCACTAATACAACGAATAAGGCGTAATTCATCACGATTATCGCATAAATGCGTACGAGAAAACAGACACGAGGACATAGAAAAATTCCAATTCTCAGCATCCCGGAACAGGAAGACACCCACGGTAGAGGTTCCGATTCACAGTACGCATACATATAGAGATGGATCATTGATTCTGACAGAAAATTTGAACGAAACAACGTATAAGATAGAAAGAAAAAACTTACCAGATCGACCAGGGCAGCAGCTTTTTGATAAGCTGTGCCATAACTGATTGCATCAGACCTGCTCTGGACGATCTTCAGTCGTTTGTATCTTCCACCGTTGTCGCTGCTGCCAGATTCAGAAACCAATGGAGTGTTGTCCATTATTCTCTGCCTTTCTTGCTTATCGTCTCAATTTACCCGGAGACGAAGAAAATCCTTGCTTTTAGGCACAGTGAGGAGAATGACTGTTGAGCACCAGTCAGTTGATGTGTAATGAAACAGGCGGTGACATGTCCAAGCGCGGGAGGCACCTTTTCCAAATGCCCATGGATGAAGCTGCACATTACGCGAGAAATATACGGGATCCACGCTTCTAGCGATTTAGGAAAGTCAAAGCGGATAGCGCTGAGAAATGAAACAGAAAGTTTCATGTCGGCAAAGGCAAAGAACGCATTCAAAGCGAAAAGGACAGTGTGTAAATATTTTTACGACAAAATCTGAATTCGGCAGTTGTGTGTCCTGTCATTGGCGATGGCGAAAGCGGAGAGCCATGGATGAAGAACCCATTTATGCGCTGAAAACTGGGCTTGCCAGAGTGGAAAGAGTGGGTAAATCATTAATGGGAAAAATTCAAATCCAAATTTTTTAAATGGTTGGTATACAAATCGATGCATAAAGATGAAAGCAAAGCGAAGGATAGAGACTGAATGAAAGGAGAGAATCTAGACTGGTGTGGATAACCAATGAAGCAATTCTTTCTTTCTGTCAATTTTGTTATGGATAATTTTTACAGTGCTCGGATTAGCGAACGTCAATGTTGGCTCCACCGTCCACGTACACAACACACACGCGGTAAAGAGTGGAACGAAGGCACAAATTTACTAATTCGGATTTCTGTTGCAACATAAGCATTTGCTTTATTTTGCGGGTCCCCTACTCAACCAAAATTTTGGTATGAGACTGTCCGGTACTGGTTGGGCTGCGTGATTAAATGCGCTATTCCACTTGGGAAAAGCTCTAGGTAAAAAAAGTTGGACCATTTCTAGACTAAATGATCGAATTTCTCGAAGATCTTTCGGATCGTGCGAATCACGAGCTCTCTTGAATGCCTTGTAACAAATCTACGAACGACTTTTCTTTTAAAAGAATGAATACAAGGGGAACCAATTTCTGTTATATTGTGAGAAACGTGGCAAGCCTCGTGTTTTGCTTTATAAATGGAGCTAGCGATCCAGAGGGCTCTACGGCAGCTGTAAATCTGGCTGTAAAACACGTCAATTAGAAATTGGAAGTGAGCATTGGTATGTATTGCACATTAGAACAAACACACGACAATGTTATTATATACAATCAGAAAGGAATCTACACATTTCCTATATTTCTATTGCCTTACCTCATCACGAACCAACCAACGAATATTTCACTCATTACTACTGTCTACACTGCATCCACAGCTGAACCCAGTGACAGGATCCAATGCCCAGGCAGGGCCTCCAGGCCTCAACACCATTTGTCGATTTCATTTGTGTTCAAACACTTCGCCAGAAGCCCTGCACGCAGAAGTGTAAGACTACGAGGCCCTTCTGAATGTTTCACCTCCTAGCAGTCGTCTGCTGGCATTATAGTCAATAAAGAATATTTAACTTTGAAGGAGATCTTGCCACCCTCCACCATGAGCTTAGCCCCAGTGACGACCCAATGCCCTGGCGGTTCCTCGGGGCCTCTCACCCTTTCATTTGTGTCCAGATACTTGCACATCTTTGGTGCTCTGTTTGCTCCAGGTGGACCTCCAGGGAAAACTGCGGAATTCAAAAAGACCTCCGCAGGTTTATTCCGAGGGACCTGGTTTGTGCTAAACCGAGTGCTCACAAATGTTGAAATGGAACCAGATTTTCGGGAGATGTAGGTGGGTCCATCCCATTCGGACCTACGGATCTTTGCAGATGCTACCATAGAGAAACCAAGCCTCAAGAAGAGCACCTTCTTCATGCCAGTATCCTTCACTTCAAGCCAGGCCTTGGTAACAATTGAGGCGGAGTCATCAAAACATGTCCCACAGTGTTGGACAGGAGCAGTGCATACATGGGAGAATAAGCTCCAGTGGACAGGCTCGTAGTAGTCTCGCTCATCCACAGAATTATCCTCCATTCCACAATTATGGTCATCAGAGAGATGGAGGAAATTAGGGATGGAAGAGAGGTGCAGGAGATGGATGGCCAAGTGGTCACTCTTCTTACCTTCCAAGTACAGACGAATTCCAGTAACTGGACGACTCCCTGAGTCAACCTAAAAATGTAGCAAACACAAAAACCATTTGATAAATTCAGGTAAGAATATTTTATACAATTACTCTTACTAACCAATATACAGTATTGATATTTGATAACGAAGAACAGGAGAATTAATCCACTGGCAATTTTAAAAATCACCGGGTAGTAACCCTTTATGATCATACAGATAGGATGCTTCATAGGCGAAGTCTGAAACTGAAATGTTTTAGCCACATATCAAGTAAGAGCAAAGCACTAGATTCAACCATGATGAGCATTCTAATGTTCAGGTATAAAAATCATTCAAGATAATGCCCATTTTCTTTAATGTTTTAGTATGTTTCAAGCTCATCGGTTTGAGAAAAGATGAATGTGGGTCAACTAAATTCATATTTTGTGGTTTATAGAAACCATAATAATTAAATAATAATAATTTTTTTTTTTTTACTCCTTTTTTTGTTATTATTGTTGTTAATTTTATTATTTCTATTTTTATTATCATCACCACCATCATCATCATTATTATCATTATTACTATCAAAATGCACAATAATTATAAGTTTGCCCACAGATGGCAGTAAGGCCTGAAACATTGCTATGAAGGAATCCAAAAATTGGACGCCCTTCCCTATTCACATCATCCATCTCAGTACTCTACATTCAACAACACCAAATAATCTTCCACTTACTCCCATGTCCTCATTGACAATTCCAATTTGCATAGCTACTAAACTTACAACACTACAACGAGAACAACATTGTCCACATCACTCCATTTTGAAGACTTGTTTCTTCTGTTCTGGTTTTCTACTTAGTCTGAACCAAGGTCGATCTTATCACCTCAAGATTTTCATTTTAGTTTTTTTCTCTTTCACTGACAACACCATTGTCCAAGTTACTCCGTTTTGAAGACTTAATTCTTCTGTTCTGGTCTTCAATCTGGTCTGAACCAAGGTCTAATCATCTCAAGATTTTTCAGTTGTTTTTTCTTTTTGTTGACAACACCATTGTCCAAGTTACTCCATTTTGAAGATTTGTTTCTTCTGTTCTAATCTTCAATCTAGTCTAAACCAAGCTCATACCGTCTCAAAGTTTTTTTTTTTTTCAAGTAGCAAATATCATCTCAGACTAATCAAAGTGTGGATTATGTAAGATCAAGACAGACAATCAAGTGAAAGAGCATCAATGTCCAAAAATACCCACTTAAAATCCACAGCATAAGAATTTCTGTGATGGAATACTGGATCATCGATTTAAAATCCAGAATTTGTTCTCAAAGAAAAAAAATTCTAAAGCTTGTGAAAAATGAAAACAATTACCAAGCGACATAAAATCTGCACAATAAATTACAAAGAAACTAGCGAATAACCAACTATGATTAATAACAAATTGGAAAAAGGTTTGTTATGTAAGAAAAAGAAGAAGAAAAAAGAGGTTTACCAGGTTTGTGTTAACATATAGTTTTGGACCCATGAATTTGAACTGGAGTGAAGGCAAACCATGGTTTCTGCGAAGAGGACCAAGTGGCAGATCACCATACACAGGGGCCCATTGTCTTGGTAATTGGAACTCCAAAAATTGGTGAAGCTCCTCTATTGGTGGCTTATCTGAATAACAATATTCAATTAGGTTCCACAGACAGATCAAACACTAGCTCCAAACTAAAGGTAAACCAAACTGCTCATTAATGGATCAGTTCACTGAAGTTAACATCAACACATAAAGCATTGGTCCCTGTCTAGGCAGTAGGTCAGTTTGTCCAAAGAGCACAAGTCCCAATAGATTATGAAAAAAAAACTTACATCTAAGATACAGATTCACAGCATGGGTTAGGAATCCACTTCCTCGAACGCCTTCCAGAAGGGAAACTATAGGCACAAAGGACATAGATATCACATCAGGAGCCTGTGAAATAGTTGACAGCCATTGACTATGAGCTTGACCATTATCGATGCCTCCTCTTCTGACATGGATGGTTACCAAATCCTGTATTCAAGAACTAAAAGTTACAAGGTCAAGTGGTGATAAAAGTTTACAGAAAAGTGCCATGAGGATGACAGAGATGCGTACTTCCTTCTTGTGGTATGTCACAACAGGTCTAATGGAGTTCGCAAATGCTGAATTGTGTTTCCAAGCAATTAATTGCTTCTCATTATACTGAAAATAACAGAATTAATGGAAAATCTTCATTCAAACATTGGAGACCATAATAAGAAGACCTAAAACAATGAGAAGGTGCTAGTAAATGTATCACCAACATTTACAATTTTCTTTATCTCTTATTTAACTTTTATGGAATCATCAAGAACAAAATGGAAGTAGATCGGTCCTCACAGAAGCAACAAATGAAGTTCTTGTAAAACCAAATTTAAATGAGAACATGGATTAAGAGAAGAAATTCATATTTATTTTGCTCCTTCTCCAACATAAACCACTTTGTTTCATTTATGGATTACCTTCAGCCTCTGTATAAATTCATCAGAATCCATTATGAAGCTTCCATTGGCATCTTCACAGAATCTTTCGTCAGCTAACTTCTTTAAGAGTTTCTGAACATCAGTTGCTTGAAGAGATGAGCTTTTTAGCTGCTTAATGTGTACTATATCTTTACCTCCCATCTTTACTCCGACAATGATATGAGTACCATATTTCTCAATAAACCTGAAAACACAAATAAATTAAGAAAAAGAAAAGGAAATAAACTTTAAATTGGAAAACACACCAAATATGTAAATCTTAGTTGACAATATAGATGAATTTATCATACAAAATGTTTTAAATATTTTTAAAACTGGTAAAAGCACTCATAATATCGTTAAACTGATTGACTACTCCTAACATCATAGAGAGATGGATTTTTCAGCAGTGTAGAGGCTGCAACAAGCTGCAAGACAAACTTGCTTGTGAAATTCTAGTAATTAATGAAACTCCAATGTGCAAGCACATTTGGATTTTTTTCAAAGATAAGAAAGAGAACAGATTTCCTCTGCTACGGATTGTGGAATTCTATGGACTGGTGGTAATATTTTAACCAACTCAACTATGGCATGTTAAGTAATACAATACACGTAGTTGGCAAAAAACATCCGTATTTAAGGACATGACTTAAATCTTAACTGATCACGCCAATGCTCAAGTTCAAACAGGAGCAACATGCCCAGTTTGAACAGAATACCTGAATGTAACTTCAGCCTACATCTTTAGTGAAACATTCCTACTAACTTATCATGTAAATTCATGAATAGATAAAACAATACTTGATGAATATTCTTATAAATTCAGCATATCCAGTCTCATATGGAAGACAGATTATTTTGCAATCAGATTATACCTCTTTCCAGAAACAGGTAATTCAGGGTGGAAAGTACTCATAATGGGAAGACCAGCAATGCTCGTACACAACATGGATCGAATACTTGGTACTCGATTTGATGTTTCTAGAGCCAGTTAGAATCCATAACCATTTTAGGAAATCAACAGCTTGACTGATTTAAACTAGATAATAAAATGTAAATCTTGGGCAGCTCCAAAACAATAGAGATATTATGAGGTTCAGATGAATTTTCAAAATGTTCGAACAAAAAGAATATAAAAAGATAAAACAGGACCTATTACCACTAACCCACAGTTAAGAAGTTAAGAGTCAAAAGAGATAATGAGAATGGGAATAGAAAAGGAAATATCAAATAATAAAATCTCACCCAGCCAGGACAGCAGGGTCCCATACACAAGGAACTTCTTGTTTGACTTCCTCTCGCAATTCTATCTTAGATCTTGCCAGCTCAATGTTGTAGAGGTTTATGTACCAACCATCATAAGCAAGACTTTTGGTTGTAGCTGCATCCTTCTGCCAGCAACCAGAGAAAGCAAACATTGCATTAAATAGTCCAGCCGGTATTTTACCAGTCAAAGAAAGTTCCTTGTTTAATTGCTCTGACATCTGCACCAAGCAGTAAAAGGTTCGTAAGTATAGATTGCTGTCTAGCTTTCTGCAGACATTTATTGGAAGTAACATACACATGAAAATTGTTCATCACAACTATGACACCCTTAGTGACAACCCAATTCAGCAGTTCATGAAAACCCAAACATGTAAAAAAATGATCACGGCTCAAAATCAGCAATCAGTAGAAAGAACATTATGAAGCACACAAAGTGCCCCAGTCAGCATCTCCTTACAAAAAGAAATGAGCGGAGTGGTTCTGAACAATGCAATACCCTCAACCTCAAGAAAATTAATACTTTGTTGTCTGATATAACCAACCTGCTATAGATCCATAGTAAATTTGTTTAGCAATCCCAAGCAAGTAGAAAGCAGTAAAAAGATCTTTTCTCAATGAGATAGATCTCAAAATTTTCAGTTTGTGAAGAAAAAGAAGCACTGTCTGCCATTGCATAAATGTTGTAAATGATGAAAATAGTCAAGATATTAAAAAATGAAGAAAGAGGAATCAAGTCGTAAAAAACTTCAGCCCTATCCATGTCTCCAATCATCTCTCCGTTACCGGGAAGAATTAAAGCTGGGTTCAAGGCCATTCCAAAAAGACAAGGTCTTTTCCCACAAACACTCCACATCATATCCAAGGTAACAAGCTTATGACTGGAGATAAACTAAGTCGGCACATATGTCTACTCTAATATAAAGTTAGGTTCACAAGCATCACAAAATTACTAGCCGAAGTTAAAAGGTCTTTTCTCAACTAATAAAAACATGATATTTTAAAACTTTTAGTGGGACTATTACCACTAACAGCACATACTGGATTTACTCACTTGAACAGTCCAAGAATTTAGTTGGGACCACGTGCAAAACTTACGACAGTGGATTACTGCACCAAGTATTGGTGAACTAAGCGCGACTACTGCCTTTCAATTTTTATACTGTATTTGCGTTTTTTTATCCAGAGCTCCAGTACATACATATATCATCCGTTCTATAACTCAGTTTGATCTTAGATTGTATTCTATGCTCGAGATTCCGTAAAAGCATTTAACCTCACGAAACTCAACTCATATGCCTACAGTGGCGTCGAATCCTATAGGGGAACTCGGAGTGGAAAAAATACAAAATAAAGCAACAAATTACCAACTGGCGACAGGAGGGAAACAAAACATCAAGAAAGGAAAATCATCAATACCTGGTGAAAGGAAAGAACATCGGATCTAAATCTCATCCTCTCCCCCTTGTCGCACTTGATCGACTTGGAAACATTGGGCACAACGATACCTCCGGGAAGGACAAGGTCGGGAGCTAGGTTTTCGTCAATCTCTATCAACCGAAATCCCTGCTTGCAGTAAGAGAGACGTATGTCGCTAGCAAGATCGTATCCGCAGCCGATGATTGAAACCGCCTTCTCAGCGGCTGTCTGCAGGCTAGTAGACGCCATTCGTCTGCTGCACTAGCTATCGCTTGTAAGTCTCCTGATCGTGAGTAAGAGCATGGTTGTGGAGTCCATGGAAATGGTCTTCGTGCGGTGGCAAAGCTGCTGCGTCGGCGTCTTCCCATTTGAAAGCTACCTTGCTTGTATCCTCCAGCAAAAGTTGTCAACGGCGGACCGAGTTTTTTAAACTGGATGGGAGAAATCAACTGTCTGGCCACCTGTCGTCGCAATCGACGCAAGAGAACTGGAGTTTCCATCTGGTTGGGCATCGAGTTCGTTGGATAGTGCCGTCAAAAGCACGATGATGTAGAGAGATCTCAGATTTCGCATTTGGGCCGTCGATGAACCAAAAGTTCAAAACCCAAGCTCTAGGATAAAGGATCAATCTCAGCAAACGGCTGGATTAAACGGTACTCCTGTGAGATTGATTTCTAAATCCATGTCGGTCACTGGGATAGGCCGTTGACGGGAAATGGTTAGCGGGAAAGACCTTTGAATGGGTTACTGTCTACGGAAAATTTGAGGGGTTGGAATTCGATGAAATAACATATCCAAGTGGATCCTGGGTTGATTTGACCAATTGCCTTACTCTGTGTTGGAGATAAAACGAAACGAAAGATAAGAGGACGATTAAGAGAAAGAGAAAATAAAATTAGTATTATTTAATTTTTTATGATTAAAATATTATCTTAATTTTGTAAAAAAAATCATGAACGAAGAGATAAGTGATTTTATCTCTTATTTTATTTTCTCTAAGTGATTATCTGTTGCAAAATAATATAAAATAATTGTCGCCCTTTTTTTTTATTCTCTTTTTCTTGTATTTCAAATCGGCCCTTAGTGAATAGTCGGATCGACCAGATAATACATGCAATTCTAACAAGGAAGAAGATTTTCTCCTCCCTTCCCACTCGCTCTCTAGTCTTGGTTGGTTGTCCATAAAATGAGAGAAAAAATGGAAGAAAAATATAGTTTATTTTGTTTTGATATAGATGAAAAATAGAAAATAAAATTAGTACTATTTAAATTTTTTATGATTAAAATATTATCTTAATTTTTTATTTCATTTTTCCTCTAAATTCCATTTTTTGTAAAAAATTCATGAATGAAGAGAGAAAGTGAATTTATCTCCTATTTTCTTTTTTCCAAGTGATTCTCTGCTGTAAGATAATATAAAATAATTTTTTCCTTTTTTTTTATTCTCTTTTTTGTGCATTTCAAATTGGCCCCTCATTGAATAGTCGGATCGACCAGCGAATACATGCAATTCTAACAATGAAGAAAATTTTCTCTGAGAGTGTGATTTTACTTTCACTTATGATTCCCGCCTTGGTACCCTTTCACTTTACTCCATTTTAGTTTGGTCTCTCTTTATATATTTTTATTATGTAAACTAACATAAAAAATTAATTCAATTTCAACTCCACTTTAACTAGTTAATTCACTCTCATTTACTTTCAAATTTCACTAACCCCTCTTATATAGTTGTCTCCGATAGCGAGAAAAATTTAACCCGAATTTAACCGGGGCAAAGCGCGAACTCGCTCTTCTGTGTTCTGCAAGCGACTCAGTGAAGGCTCGCCTTTTCGCCATCTTCAGAGAAACCCCCGATACTTGACGGGATAAAAGAAAATAGAGGATAAGGTTTTAGAAGCAGAAATCCAGAAAATGGCTATTCAGTGTCTCGCTCCTTGCTTTGCTCTTACCCCCAGACCCAAAATCTACTCTGTCAATGCTTCTTGTAGTACCCTGTCTGTTCGGAGGTCTTTCCAGTCCTTGAGCTTCTCCACCAACCTGTCGCAGAATGTTTTCGTCAAAGGTTAGTTTGTATACTAAGAAGCAGAAGAAATATGCTCATTTACCTGCTCGGCATCTTCAAAAAATATGCTTTTAGCTTACTTGTTATTAATTAAGTATTCCCTGGGTAATATTTATCTTTTTTTTTCCAATTATCTCTGTAAGAAACTCGAAATTGAGTATGAATGGCGATGATTACTTCAGTTTTTTTTTCTCTTAATAAGTCTAAAATGAGTGCGAATGGTGGCGGGTACTTCAGGGAAGCGTTTCTTGGTACCGGTTGAGAAATCTCCTAGGAGGAATGTTGTCTGTGAAGCGGCTCCAAGTAAGAAACCAGATTCTGCGGCAAAGAGAGCGCGGCAAGCGGAGAAAAGACGATTGTACAACAAGGGTAAAAAGTCCGAGATGAAGACTCGAATGAAGAAGGTGCGGATTAACCGACTTGTTTGAATTATTTTATGTAGATTAAAGTTTTTTGAAAACTGGCCCTTTTTTCTGTTTAAATGCTGTAGAGATGAGAAAAAAATTATGCCTTTTTTCGACGAGCCGACCGCCAATTCTATGGATACAGTAACTAAAAATTTTGGTGGATGAAGAACATTGTAGACTAGAAAGGAGGAGAAAATGCAATCTGATAGGAAATCTAAAAATTCTGTCTCGTGTTTAATACTGAACTTCCGTAGATAAAGATAGTTATAAGCTTCTTTAGTATTTTTATTCAGGGGATCACTTTCAGACATGCTGCCTGACACTAAAGATGGATGTTTCATCTGTTCCTATTGGTTATAGTTAAAGTCGAAAGAGAAAAGCAGATACCCGCATTTGATGTTCTGCCCATTGTCAACTCCACATATGACCGGTTTATTTCTATATTTTTATGGCTCTCTCTCTCTCTCTCTCTCTCTCTTTGCATTTTCTTGTTCCAATGAAGCTGCTGTTTTCACTTGTGACCATATTGAATCTCCTCTATTTTATCAAGATGGCCTTGGTTCAGACCAGAACCCAATTTCCCACACCTTCAACTTTTTTTTTAATAGTTACTGACTTCTTGATCTCCAAATCATTTGTAGTTGGATAGAATTTTATTCATTTCTTGCATAGACACTCGAAATTTGGTAGAAGGTGTGATAAGATAATTTATTTCAAAGGAAGAAGAAAAAAAACTCTGAGAGGACGATTACACGAGTAATCACTGTGGTCCAAAATCTAACAGGAAAGGTGAAGTGGTGCTCTCTTATGTGGTATACATTTTTCCTCGTAATCTTACAGAAGGTTCTAGTGAGTGTATACTTCGAAGATCAATTTACTGAACTATCTTTTTGGAAGGTAAGGAGAAATGTTAAGCTGATTATTGCAGGTAGGATGGCATGGCTGCACTTGAAATTTTTTAGGAATATTTGATTGTTAACAAATGAAGTGGCACAGCTAGATTAATGGTGGTGACAAGTGTCACTTTTTACACACATTGTTGTTCTGGTTCCTTCTTGAAAGGACAATGTTAGAGCAAGTTTTGAGAAATGGTATCTCATAGGGAATTCCTAACTCTAATCCAATCGTGAAGTCGAATTTATCTAGTTTCACAGTATCCTGTTTGACATCTTTGTGCTTCTTGGAATACTGCAACTTCTTGGTCAACAAAATATGTCTATCTGTTTAACTCATTAATTGCTGGTAGAAACTGAGAATTGTAGTATGTCCTGCCCTTTTTAGGTGCAAGGTAAACCTTCTTGCTCAATATAGGCACAGTAATTTGCATGGAGTATTAATGTAGAACAGGCTCTGGTGCTGATGATAATTTTTATCTTTAAAAAAATGTAGTAAGGAATATGGAGAGACTCATGGATGACATGATTCGCCATATAGTGCTATCAAGTTATCATCATCCTTACCAATACATAGTCATTTTCCTAAATGGAGTAGTGCTCAATACTCATAATAAAGCGATCGTTACTATTCCTGGGATTCTTTTCATTATTAGTGCCATTTGAGTGTACTTGTTCATTGGCCATTATAGGTGTAAAAGAAAGTAAACATTAAGCACAGTTAAGGTCAGTTTGTATGTTTGTCCATTAGCCATAAAAGACATGGAATAAAATGTGAACATTAAGAATATGGATCAGTTTTGTACTTTAGTTCATTGGCCATGTAAGAAACGATCAAAAAGCAAACTTTTATTTGCTGCAATGTCAGGTGCTTGAAGTTTTAGATGTTCTAAAAAAAAAGACAGATGCACAAGCTGAGGAAATACTGCCAGTAGAGAAACTAATCGCCGAAGCATATTCAGCCATAGACAAGGCTGTGAAGGCCGGTTCCTTGCACCGAAATACAGGAGCTAACAGGAAGTCTCGGCTTGCAAGAAGAAAGAAAGCTGTGGAAATCCACCATGGCTGGTATACTCCTGCTGCTGTTCCTACCGCTACTGAAGCGTGATTCTTGTTGTTGGCATTTTGAAGTTAGTGCTAATTACATTATCGTCTTTTCTCGTCAAAATTGCTGGCCCTTGGCCTCTATGATTTCACACCAGCGCTAATACGCATTTAGTGCAGAATAGTGCCCCTGATAGACCACCTGTATAGGGCTATTGTTCACTGGTTTTTTGGAGCGTGGTGACATTGCAAGAACTGGCTACATTGCCCATCTCATGTTTCAAATGACAATGATTTTGTTAGTTTTGAAAATAAAAAAATCGTCTTCAATCTGTTTGACAGCAATTTTTTTTTCTTTCCTGCTCTTCTGCAATCTGTTCTTCTGGCATATAAGAAGCATCAGGTTATACAACAGAGATGCGTTCCAAAACTTTTCTAGCATGATTTCTTTTGTGGCTTTACTTTCTCCACTCTGTTTGTCTCAACGTCGATCTAGAACAATTCCAACATTTAAGGATAAAGAGTTTAAAGATTTCAGGCTGTGGATCAGAATGCTAATAGTAAATACGAGTATCAGATTATAAGTGTTGGCAGCTATTGCTTTCTCGCAAATGCTCTTTCAGTGACAAGGCTCACCCATTTTGGCCACCAAGTGCAAGTGCTCATTCTAGCACAGAAGGGGATCAATGGAACGTCATGAGGTTTTAGGTCACTGTGTCATCTTTCATAGTTCAATTGTTGGTTGAGACCGGATCACAAAACCTGAATTAATAAAATAGTCTAGATACCCATTGTTAAATTCACCAAGGTTTCATTCACAGTTTCTGAAAAGCTTACGAGGGTTAGCAAATCATGTTTATTGCTCACATGTACGCGATTGAGGACCTAGACGGTCGGAATCTTACGTACTCGACCTCCCAACCGGAATTTGCCGCTCCATGAGCAACAAAGCAGTTCACGATGGAATAATATTGCCATGATCGCCGAAGCAAAGAATTTAAAGAGTTTCTCTTTCGTATCACAATTCACAAAACAAGAAGGCCGGTTTAATATTCAATTTCACTTAAAAACTAGTCACCGGATTTCTCTTCAATCTGTACAAAATCATGCAGGAATGTCTGCAGTAATGTTATAAAACAGAGTAATTTGATAGAAATATTAGACCGAACCACATCATCGTTACGTATTTGTCTGCCGAGTCTACATCAACAATCCCCCGACCACCGATCAAGAGTTGCCATGCTGCCTTCTCTTACCAGCCGACAAACCCCAGGAAACTGAAAAGAAGAAGAAAACGATAAACATGAAGAAGGATTTAATGATTTATGAATGTACAATTGAAATACGAGGAACAATCACAGTACGTTGGTTTCTTCAGTAGAGGAAAAAACAGATAAAGTAAGAACAGGACAAACAATGTCTAATCAGACCAAGAATCAGACGGAAGAACAGCAAGTAAAGAGACTAAGCAGGGGAAACAACAGTGTTGGATTTTAATTTCAGATAAAGAAACTTACTTTTAATATCAGATAAACTATTATAATGCTATACGCCCCACACAAGAGGATGTAAAACTAATAATGGCAATCTTGTCGCCATTACGAACTATCTTTTGATTAATCGGTCCCTGGCCTTACAGTGTCATCGGTCATCGCACGTCTTGCTCATATCATACCTTTCCAGAAACACTAGACCGAAGGCAGAAGGAAAAATATTCCCGACAGAGACCAAATTGAACAATCCGAACGCACGTCAAAAATGAAATTGAGCCGGCAAAACGAAATTCGGAGAAGAAAGAAATCAAATTCCGCTCGCATACCTCAAAGGCCGAACTGCTATTTGTCGAGAAAGGGAGTGGAAGAAGAAATTCGCTGTGTGGAGGAAAACAACAACCCCAGTGCAACCCAAGAGAAATAATTCCAACATCTTTCCTCTCTTCCTCTATCAGAAAACCAAAAACCCTAGAAAATAGAATTCAGCAAACGAAACGAGGATGTCGAGATGCTCTGCCAAGGCTCCGCAGCGTCACCCTCTCAGATAGGAAAGATAAAAGCCAGGAGTGTCTGACGTAGGCATTTGGTTGGCTTCAGCATCAGGTCCTTCCCACTAATCCTCAATCCTCAGAGATGATGCTGCATAAAATGACCATAATACCCTACCTGTCACATTGGCCTGGAATCCTGGCTTGGTTTCTCTTTGACAGAGTTAAATATGAAATGGCTACTGGAAAAAAATGATTTCTTCTCAGAAATGCTGATTTTCTTGGACCAGATTTACAGAACTTGTCAATGTACATTTTGTTGAGCGTTGTCCACCTGCTGAGCCCTTTCTTGAAACTCCTGGAAATGCTCAAACAGCTGGGAGCTATGATAAGTATAATTATGATATTTTCAGTTGAAGTTATTTGGTGAGAGAAACTGCCTTTTGCTTTATCTGCTGCTTCCACATGTTGTGGCTGATTGTCTGTGTTTAGAATGGGCACGACCACCAGAAGTGAAACCTGTAGTTTACCTTGATCCATCATATTGAAGGCCCTGCTATAAATTTCTTTGCTTTAAAATCCTATTAGCTAGATTTCTACAATTTGACTGTTGATGTCGAAAACTAGAAGGGCTGGTTAAAATAGAAGTGGTTCCTTATTTTCTCATCTGCTTAAAAAAAAAAAAAGTGGTCAATGTTACTCAACGTGGAGACTGACTTTCTCTAGATTTCTTTGTGCTCTGATCACAGAGATTTTTGGACTTACGCCATCCACAAATAGACTGCCTTTTAAATGGTTTGTGCATGCAGCCAATATATTTTCTATTGATGTTTGAAGTTCGTTTTCCAAATGTTAGAGGATCACGGTATACTTATTCCTGATGGAAATGACTCAAAGAGACCATAAAAGTGAAACTTGATTTGTCTTTGGCCCGCTTCACAACCTGTTCCTCCTTTGACGGCCATGTAAACCAACATGCATTTTGATTAGGTCTTGAAGCTTTATGTGAGTGCTAATATTAAAAAATTAAAAGCCTCTATTTGACTTTTCCAACATGCCAGAGGAATAAATACTCAACTGAACCTAATTAGCATGTCTGAAGAAACTAAAGATTCACTTGCCAATGCTTCAAAATACTGTAAAAGTGAAACACGAGCTGTATTCTTGCCAATGATGGTTGGGCAAAACATCTTATCTATGCTTACATTTAACTGCATATTACTTTACTGTTATGGCTAAGGTTTCAATTAATTGTTTTTTTTTTTTTTTTTTAAATGCTCTTGTAGTTGTTCGTGCCTAGTAAAGATGAGGGTAGGGGTGGCAATTTTACCCGATTACCCAATTACCCAGTTTACCCATTTAATTATGAAAAGGCATGGAAGAAAAATCTTTACTAGTTTATGAATTCAGGTCAATTTACCCATTTACCCGTCACCCAATTTATAAGTAAAGCGGATATGGATAATCAGTTTTTTGCACTTGATTACCTGTTTACCCAAGTTCTATATAATATATATCCGGCCTAAGAAGAAGGGAGAGACAAGAGGATAACAGACTGTTTTTAAAATATTATAAAGATGTTTTTATTAGTTTTAGTGTTTTATAATGTGTTATAGTTTTTGTATGAATCTTATGTGATATTGTAGTTTAATTTCAATTTTTAATTATTTTCAGATATTTATTATCATGTTTATGTGGTTTAAAATAATATATTAAATTATCCATTTACTTACTTGCTTACCCATTTACTCATGGGTAAATGGGTAAGAAAACCGGATACAAAATAAGTTGTTATCATTCGGGTGAAACGGGTAATGGAACAAAGGTATGGTAAACATTATGGGTAATGAGATACCCATTACCTGTTTACAGCCCTAGATGAGGAGGAGTTTAATTTGTTCTTGTTGATCCTGCAACTTTTATCTTCTCTGTTGCAAACTCTGATAAAGTTGGCTCATTCCAATAGGTTTAACTGTTGTTTGGTCTTCTCTAAGTTTCACTCTAGTTTCAGAGTGAACTGCTGGTTTTGAATCTTTTCAAAGTCACCTTTTTAAGTAATACCAGTTCTAGGTTTTGTGATAATTCTGGGACAGTGGCGATTTGGTGAATGAGAGTGTCAATATATTCACCTGCTGATCTCCAATACAGTACCACATTTTCAGTCCTCATATGTTTGCAGTAAATGATGGTGACACTTTTCCAATATATTTTACAGTCTGCTGGACCTCCAGGAACTATAGAACGACATTGAGGTTGCAATTCATGCTAAAGAAGTTCTCTGGGGGCCAAATTTTGAGACATTTGTTCATCATCGATTTTGTACTTTGTTTTGGTACTATTTGGGATGACACTGGATGCATAACTTGTTAGCAAGACATGCAGAGCTGATAATGCTTCCTTCTATTTATATATTTACGAATCCCTTGAAGCCTTGTGATTACTTTTCCTACCCAAGCTCACCATTCCTTATTCCTTGTCATGAGTAAAAAAGCAACTAGTTTTGGCTTTTGTGATAGGGAGTCTGTCTTTATCAAGTAATACCTACTGCCAAATTACATAAATCATCCATCCAGGAATATCTTCTAGTTAGTTGGTATCTTTCTATTAATAAAAAATCATTTTCTGGGGAAAAAATGTATTCACTTATTTAGATTCATGAGGTGATTAAATAACAAAAAATTGTTTATCTAATAGTTAGCAGCACTGTTTTATCGGTAGTTTTAGGCATTTATTTTTGCTGTATTTATCATTATTTACCTTGTGAAATGCTCAGCATGTTTCAATTTTTTTTTTTAAAAGGTTTCTAATATTTTGATATTCTGTTTCTAGTGAAATTAACATACCATTGTCACCAATGTCACCAACTATTCTTGGAATGTAGGAATAAATTTACAGATATATTTGCTTGATTCCTGGTAACTGTTGCCTTGAATTACCAGAAATATGTAAATTTGAGCAAAGATTTTCCAAGCATTTAAAGTGATATGAAGCTTATAAACTGTTAGATTTCCAAGTTAATATTATGTATTCAGGATAATTTATTGCATTTCAAAGCACTCCGTTCATCAAGATTGTGAAATGGTGACTTGTAAAAACAAGATAAATGCTAAAGACTACAATGCCCCTAACACTTGACAAAGATAAGTTCAAATGATCACCATGATAAATTTCTAACTTGATGAATAAAAACATTCATTATTGACTAGAACTCCATAGGGAATTTTCTAACTTCTGAGTAGGCCATGGATCCTGGCCAACTACTCTTTCTATTATTTAGATTTTCTGAGCAGAATGAGAAAGAGGTTTCCAAGAGGACGAGACACATGTCAAATGGAGGATACAAATAAAAGTAATAATACATCTAGTCAATCAGTAAGCTGCCTGCCACAACAAGATGTTGCTGGGAAGTGCCAATCCTAGATGTATTTTTTATGGTTGGCATAACTTATTCTATTGTGTTTTGTTCTTTGATATGTTGAAGTAAACATAGTATTAATTATGTAGAAAGGTGTCCAAATCGAAAGATCAAGCTTAGAATAGAGAGACTCAACCTAAGCTCTTGAACTAGGTAATGGATAACTCCGAATCCAATGTATTCTCAACACTCTTCATGTTGAACCCTCTTTGTGGCTCCAACACAGTTGAGGCCTATTGTACCTGTTCTATTACTTTGAAGAAATGCATCTAATTGAAAGGCTCAAAGCAAATTCTTATACTAGGTTGTGGATAATGTTAAATCCAATGTAAGACTGCTCTTAATAGATTATTTTGTGTTTCCAAAGCTATACTAAGCTTCATTCTGTGCTTAGAATATTAGTGCAATTTTTTTTGTTGTTTTTTTCCTTTTTAAGTACATTCAAATTCTCTATGTAGAGGAATATATTTTTGACCATAGTGAGCTAGAAAAGTGAAAGATTTCAGTAAATTGTTCTCATTTTTATATTTAAGGGGTATTTTTAAATTAACCGAGAGAGGTTTGAAAACAAGGAATGCAAGGCTGAAAGGAACTACAGCCTGGAGTGATGAATTGAAATTTCAATTGAACAGAGAGGTAACTAAGCCTTTTCTATTGACTTCTTACTCCACCATAACTTTGGGATTTTCTTGAGCAGAAGTTGTCATGATTAAGTGAAGTGCACCATATGTTGGAAAAGAAAAACCTAATTTTTGGATTGGCTTGATAGACAAACTTCCCTGTGCTAAAACGTTGGTTCGGTTTGTTAGACTCCTTTGGAGATTACTGTGCCAGCAAATTAGAAATTACTCATGTACTGTAAGAATCTAGATGCCTATTTTTCTTAGATACTTTTTGAATTCCTGAAGGCTGTCTGTGATTTAGAATAAATGCATTTATGTGCACCTCCCTTACTGTTGGAGATCTATCCTCAAAGCATGGATCAAGTTAAGAGCAACTCTGGGATGAGTTGGGTGGTCAATCATCTGTCGAAGAGAGTGATGTCCTCTACAGTATTGGTAGAAAATGCTTATCTTTTTAGTTTTATTTTCATTTTCATTTTAGCACAAGAACTGCAAAGTGTGGTCATAACTCATAAGTTTGTCACCTACTCTTTTACATGGCATATTGATGTTATTTACTGCTATCTTGTTTTGGTTTTTGCCTGTAGACTTGAGGAGCATCATTGAAGCTGCACTAAAGTAATTGATTTCCTTTCTTTATTCCTCCTCTTGAAAGCACTGCCTTGTCCCTTTAGATTGGCAGAAGAATCTTCTCTCTCTCTCTCTCTCTCTCTCTTTTTCTCTCTCAGCTTAACATGACTGCAATAATTTGAGTGTTTGCTGCTGACCATGGTGCAGCATCCCTTGTGTTTTGTCTTACTAAAATACAAGTAATGGTATGAAATAGAAGACAAGGACATTAATTTTGAGGAAAAGAGGAAGTTTTGTCATAAAAGTAAATGATACTAATGTACAGGTTTGGATTCCCAAATCCATCATTGGTGTTCATGGTTACTGATTCTTTAATACATCTTATTTTCATTAACTATGTTTTTGGAATAATAATGATCAAATTCTCGTTTTATTTTCTTTTCTATGGGGTTCAAACAAAACTTTAGGGGCTGGATTTAGCTTCATTTGGAACCCACGTGAAGGACAATGAAGCTGTGATAATCTGCTTTTTGCCTTTGTACTTACTACTTCGTACCCAAAAACAGAAAGCCTTGTCTCTACACCACACTGAGAGACGTAGAAACGTTACCCTGTCTCCCGACCCGAGAGCAGCAGCACGACAAGGAAGGGCAATTGTGACCGTCGTATTTCTGCATTTCCTCCCGCTTTTAAGTAACTTATCCACCGGAGGACATGAACATCTATCCGTCTCTTGCTATGGAGTAAAGCTTCGTCGTTTCAACTTCGACAGCCAATCACGAAGACTGTGAAAAGTGAAGAGCAATTCCTCCATTTACGTTCCAGCCTACCTTCGGAGAAGCCAGAACGTGCTCGGTTTCTCAGTTTACGAGCGAACCATTAATCTGACTTGCGAGGTCGCACAATTGGCTGTCGCCCACACCGGATAAGCCAAACCATATTTTCGACCGACAGATTGAAGTTTAATCGGTCAATGCCTGAAGAGGCGAGTAAAACCAGTACCTACTGCAGCTGGCTGTAATCGCGGCGTACGGCGATTATTCTACTCCTCAGCTCCGCTCACCCTTTGTCAATGATTGAAATTCGACGAAAATTTCAAACTCCTTTTAAATAATCATGTGTCCACGTTAGTGTGATTCTTTGGCTCGCTGTTTCCTCCCATTTTAAAACTCTTCATGCCCATTATGCTAGAAATTATGAAACATAGTTCTTCTCAGGAAAGCGCTTTAAAAAAAAAAAAAAGTACCAAATTTCTCACGAGCAGTCGTTCTGTTTACGATCGATCTTACATGGCCTCCATTTCGTAAGTGAAAAGCCGGAATCATGTCGAGCTCCAGTTCGTGCCTTCGAGAGGTTTTGTTTCATTTCTGCTTTCAAGTTTTCTTTACGTGATCGAGCGATCCCATTTGTGGGGTTGAATGATATTGGAAGGGCAGACTCCTGACATCCAGGGGCATGCAAGGATTACTATTACTCAACCGGTCCCATTCTGGGTTCACCTGAATATGAAGTTCTTCTGCATTTCATCCCTTCCAGCCTGGGTTACTCGCCTCTGAAAACGGCCTACGAAGAAGAGAAATTACAATAAATCGGCTTCCTTCGAGCTCTGAATTGAGCATTTATGGCTTATTTTAAAAACAGCACCACCTGCAATAAAGTTCCTGAACTGGGTTTTCCTGCAACTCCCCCAGCCAGGCTCCAGAAACGTCAAAGATTCATTTCTTCCTCCATTTAACAAAACAGAGGAACAAATCGGTTATTAAAGCATTATCCCGGAGCACTATTACTAAAGAAAAGCTTCCGGTAATCATCGAAGCATTTGCCGGTTTAAGTAAGAAAAAACAAAACCAGATCATCGATTGAACCCTTCCAAGTACCTAACTAACATCAATTTTCTAAGGACCGAATCGGTCGCCAGCTGGCCATCTACTTCAAGTCAAAAGGCAAAATCAGCTCTCTGGTGCACGTTAGTTCCTGATTATTTTCTTTAACCCACCTTCTTCATTTTTAAATTCATCCTACCCTTGGTTTTTTTAATACCAGCGTTGAATTTCGATCCAATCATCATGTGATGCAGCGTAGATACATCGATATCGGTTTCTAATCAGATAAAAAAGTAAGTTTTTTATGTTTCATGATTTTACCTTGAGCTAAAAAAACAAATATCAACGTCAGGGACTTAAATATAGCAAAAAGAAATGGAAAGCGCGTCTTTTTTGGTTTTTGCTTTCACAAGCTCGCTTATAGAGAGGATCCGCAACTGCAACAGTTGCAGAAGCTACGATAAAGAAGACAGAAAGCGGCAAATGATCTTCTGGTTCCTCGTTTCTGTTAATGTTCATCTGGACAACCTAATCTGCATTTTTTTTCCCTATATAATCTTCTTCTCTGATTAGGTCTTTCCAGTCCCTACGTTCTTTTCTGTTTGTCGTCATACATTGCTTCATATCAATAAAATGCTCTCTGTTTCATCTGGACGGAAGGGAGGAAATTCATTTTCATCCTCCAGAAGCGATCACTGTCCTCACGGCCTGTTCATAGAATATGCTGCCCTTAGAGCATAACATATTTCTCTAAACTACTTACGCCGCGTTCTCAATTCGCTGAAGAAGCTCCGGCGTTCGGCGGCGTACGCCGAAGAGAAGGAATAATGAGCAGGGACAGAAATCTGAATCTCAACCTCAGCCCCATGTCCCCTTTGTTTCAAACCTTTCTTCTCTTGCTTGGGTTCTTGGCGGTGACGGCATTCGCGAAGAACCCATCGCGCTCCATTCGATTCGAGTTGATACACCGGCACGCGCACGAGCTGAGCGACCGGGTGGCTCGTCCTCCTACTCAGTCGGAGCGCGTGCAGGAGCTACTTCAAAGCGACGGTCAGCGAACAAGGATGATTTCCGAAATGGTGCATCGTCGGAGGGCCGCAGAGATTCCCAAAAACGCGTCCTTCTTCTCCATGCGCTTGTCTTCGGGGGCTTATTCCAGGACGGGGCAGTACTTCGTGAGGTTCCGTGTAGGGACACCGGCGCAGAGGTTTTTGCTGGTGGCCGACACCGGCAGCGACTTGACGTGGATGAACTGCCGATACAAGTGCCGGCACTGTAAAGACGCCGGCCATCGTGACCGCCGCCGGATCTTTTACGCCGACCGGTCGCGTACGTTTCGTCCCATCAGCTGCGGGTCCAACATGTGTAAAAATGAGCTAGCCATGACCTTGACGAAATGCCCGACTCCGGCGAGCCCGTGCTTGTACGATTACCGGTGAGTCTCCCATCTTTCTACTGAGTCGCCTCGGAAAGTTAATCGAGTTCAAATAATAAAAGGAGATAACCAAAGATATCCGTCTCTAACTAACAAAACTGTACTAAGGGAAAGCACTTAAACCGCCGCCAGCGTTGATGAAGCTAATGAAGGGTTAATTGTGGAAATTGGGTCGGGCCTGGCAATTTTCAGTCAAAATAGTTTTATTTCTTATGCTGCTTTGGTGGATCAAACGGTTAATTGCATAGGTGGATATGTCAGGGACAAGGAGCAGACTGGTCTGGTATTAAATTCTTAGGTCCAGAACCATTAAAAGCAAAACTGCATCCAAACCCTTTGTCTGACTTTGACTGTCACACTCACTGACTCATTTCACATGCTCCCAAAACTCGTCCGAGTCGATTGAACGACTGTTGAGTTACTCGCTGATTGGGTTCCGGATTTGTGTTCCAGATATGGCGACGGTTCCAGAACGGTGGGTTTCCAAGCCAACGACTCGGCCACCGTGACTCTGTCTACGGGTGAAAAAGCCAAGTTCAAGAACCTGGTGATCGGTTGCTCATTGAGTTTCGAGGGATCTAGCTTCCGGGAAGCGGACGGGGTGCTGGGACTCGGCTACAGCCAGCACTCCTTCGCCGCCAAAGCCACCGAAAGACTCGGCGGCAAATTTTCCTACTGCCTCGTCGATCATCTCAGCCCTAAAAACCTCTCCAGCTACATCTCCTTTGGCAGCGGCCAATTCACTTCTACCCGGATGAGATACACCGATCTTCTCGTCAGCCAGCCGTCGGATCCGTTTTACGCCGTCGAAGTGGTCGGCATGTCCGTCAACAACACTACGTTGAAGATTCCTCCGGCGGCCTGGGATCTGAACATCGACGGCGGGGTGATTGTCGACTCCGGGACGAGTCTCACCATTCTAGTCGAACCGGCCTACCGGGCGGTCATGGCAGCTTTGAGCGACGCGTTGAAGACCTTCACTCGGGTAGACGAGGAGCCTTTCGACTTCTGTTTTAACGCGACACAGGGGTACGACGAGGCGGTGGTGCCCCGGTTGGCTGTGCACTTTAAGGGGGGCGCGGTGTTCAGGCCGGCCGTAAAGAGCTACGTCGTGGCGGTGGCGGATGGCGTCAGGTGTCTGGGGTTCTTGCCCACTACATCGCCGGGAATATCCATGTTCGGCAATATCCTGCAACAAAATTTCCTCTGGGAGTTCGATCTCGCTCGAGGAAGGTTAGGGTTCAAACCCTCAAAATGCGCTTCATGAGATTGTTCGAGCTTCGTGGTTCGAGGCGATTGATTCAGAGTCTCGGATTCTTTTTCTTATTCTTGTTTATTCCGTTCTTGTTCCATAGTTTAAAAAAAAAAAACTGTATTTATGTTAACGGAACTGAAGCAAAGAGTGGTTACAGATTGATAAGTTTGTGCATATATATTATGTAAAGCAACCTTAATTCAATTGATTCTTATCGAAACTGGACTGTAATCTGTAAATGCCGAATCAATCTACACCAAAAGATCTGGGAGAGAAGTTTTATCCTGCTTGCAAAGCAGAACCATGCACAAGAAATCGAATCTGCAATACAGATTGATTCGCTTATGAAAACATCCAAAAACCCAGAAAGCAAAACAAAAGCCAACGTTATGGTCCTGGACAGATGTGGATAAAAAGACGAGACAGCTCGTCTGTTCGTAATTAATGGCGGTACGCCCGCTTTCGTAAACTACAGAAACGTCTTTGTATGCATGTAATGATGAATTTCATTACCAACCCAGAACCCATCATCGTCTACACAAAACAAGGCCTAAAAACCACAAGATCTAGTTAAAAAACTTGAATCAACAGATCCAAACGCTCTGTTTGGTCATCCTACCAGAACAAAATGGGTCCCGAATTGCATCAGCAGAAATCGTGGAGAACAGACAAAAAAAAAAAAAACGAAAGGGGGGAAGGTGGGATCATGTGGATTTCATAAATCTAGGCGTCTTTCCGGGGTCCTCAAAATTTCCCTGGACTTTCTCCAACCAATCGGAACTAGAAAAGTCATCAAATCGTGTGAGTAATCGCCTGCCCGTCTCTCTCCTTCCCCCACCCCCTTATTTTATTCGCTACAAGCTTACCAAACCTCCATCATTTTGTTCCTCGTGATGTTAATCCATAATAGAGTAACGCTGCGGCGGTCCAATCGTTCTAATATCAAAATCCTCGGTCCTGCTCCACATGCCACCAACACTACTGACGCTCCCCCCCCTCGGGGCCGCCGTGACATGACCCCTTCACTGCATTCCAAGCATAATTGCGACACACTCGCATTAATCAAAACTCGTGATCTCTTTTCATTTCCTGATTCAACCTTTGCGTTTGTTCTCTTCTGATTATTTTTCGTCATGCACGGATGGAGACGTCGGGTTGCTTCGCATCTGTGGCCTCCCAACGAAGCGTAACGCGAGGGAAGCTCAGTGGCAGACGACAGACGTGCCTTGGAAGGGAAACACCGAGGCGGAAGATTAAGAAACAGCAAGTGGCTATCGTGGTTGCATTGCCTTTGTAACGAAGCTTTTTATCTCTTCTTTAGAGAAGTAATATGGCGGCAAACAGAATTTTTGAGAGATCCGTGATCAGGTTTTGAGTCTTTTTCTTGTTTCCCTGGAGTTATTTTATGGATGCAATTATAATAAAACGACAAAGATGTAAGACAGCGAGGGTTGTCTCTGTCCACAGAGCTTGCTTGGTGTATTCAACCTCTTTGACCTGAGTTTCTTGATAATGTGTATGGTGGGCCTCCATCTCTTGGAACGTGTAAAGATCAGACCAGATTGGTAGTTGGTCCAAGAATAAAGCTACCTCCAAATGGACCAGGCCAGTTTCTAGTTCTAGAGCCCAATCCTTCGGGTCCAACCTCAGGATGCCGCCAGCTGCCCACGGGCTGCATTGTGGCGGGAAAACATTCCCGCCATTTTCTCTCGCGCCTAGCGATAACCACCTTTCTCTCCATCCAGACTCGGTGGTACTTCACGACGGCTGAGTGTCTCTTGCTGGCGGAGTAGGAAGAAATGGACGCCGGTGGCTTCTTTATCGACGAGAAGGCAGTGCGGGTGGAAAACATCTTCTTAGAATTTCTCAAGAGGTATTGCTCTTGTCTTACCACTGGGGATTTGGGTTTTATTTTGAGTAACATCTCAAATCGTTTTTTTATTTTTCTTCAGATTTAAGCTCGATCCGAACACCAATGAGCCTTTCTATGAGACTGAGATCGAGAATATGAAGGATGCTACAACTTCGACGACTATGATAATTGATTTCTCCCATGTAATGCGGTTTAGTGATGTGCTCCAAAAGGCCATTTCTGAAGAGTATTTGAGGTAAGAAATTTCTGCCATTTGCGAATTTCAACCGGAATCCGGAGTCAAATAGGTCTTTTATGATTTTGTTTCGCTTCTTATAGATTCGAGCCTCACTTGAAGAATGCCTGCAAACGATTCATTATGGAGCGGAAACCGACTTTTATCGCGGATGATAACCCTAATAAAGACATCTATGTCGCCTTCTATAACATCCCATTGCTGAAGAGGTTAACTACGACTACCTCTAATTAAGCTTTCCTTTTATTTGGTCTTAGTTGTCGTAGCTTTGGTACGTGAAAATTCATTCTATTTCATCAACGTTTTGCAGACTGAGGGATCTCACAACTTCTGAGATAGGGAAACTAGTTTCAGTAATGGGGGTGGTCACCCGAACCAGCGAGGTCCGACCTGAACTTCTTCAAGGGACTTTCAAGTGCCTAGACTGTGGAAGCATAAATAAGAACGTCGAGCAGCAGTTCAAATATACTGAGGTGGTTATCGCTTGAAAGTAATACTTGTTAGGTAATCGTACTATGATTTGTTCTAATGGATTGCGATTGGTTTGGATTGCAGCCGATACTCTGTATCAATCCAACGTGTCACAATCGGAACAAATGGGCATTGCTTCGGCAAGAAAGCAAATTTACCGATTGGCAAAGAGTTCGTATGCAAGAAACGCCAAAAGAGATCCCACCAGGGTCTCTTCCTCGATCCTTGGATGTGATCCTTCGTCATGAGATGGTTGAGCGGGCTAGAGCTGGAGACACGTAAGGCCATTCAATTGAACCATTTTATTTAGAATTCACTTTCTTCTTACTTGTAAGTAAAATCAGCCAAGAACGCATTATCCTGATTCTATGTTATATCACTTATTTATGAGCACTATTTGTTACATAACTCTTTAAGATGAACAAAAATTCCTATGTTCTCTTTGTTCTGTGCTTGTCTATCTGGGCTTCTTGTTGAGTAAAAACGGTATTTTACCTAATCTTAACTTTAAAATGCAAAAAAAAATTATAAGCAATCCTCTGGGTGTACTTAAGAGTAGGTTTTAGGAATGATGTCTAACAAGTCGAGCTATAGGAAGACAGAATACAACTGAACCGATCCAAGTGATAGAGGTTATCTCATGTAACAAGTATGTGCACTGGACCTCAGTGTATCTACCCTACATTGAAGTGGAAATTTTTATTCAATTGGTCCCCTCACTTGTCCTCCTGTCACCTGTACCTCAACTTTTCCTCTTAAAAAAAAGCACAACTTGTTCTTGTTTTCCTGGCATCTATCTGAACTTCATCATCTATGTAGCAGTTCTGTTTGTTAATCTTTTACGGAGCTATCTTCGGTTCTACACTACATAATCGGTCTAGTAACAGTAATCAAATAATCCTTATGAGTGGCATGTTAGTCTACAGTGAGCAAGATTTGGAGAGCAGCCTCAACATGCCACCCATTTACCCTAATTCTATAAAAACATCCCTATGTATCCAACCCTTCATATTAAGAATAACACATGATGTTGGCTTGTATTTATGCTGATGTTCCTGCTCAATTGCATATCAATATATACCGTTTTTATGCTGCTAGCTTTGAAATGTTAATCTTCTAGATCTCATTAAACTCTTCTTTGTTTTCAACAATTGTGGTATCATCTACAAACATGTAATAATTGGAGCTGCATGAGTACATTAGTTGGTCTATCAATTAGGTAAAGAAGTGTAAATGTGTGCTCTGATGTAAGCCTGCTGGCACTGGGAGCTTCTCAGTCTCTCCACATTTAGCACTTAGGTTAGCTTCACATGCACCCCTCTGTATATCATATACTTGCTTTCTGCATAGCGAGCTCTGTCTTATGTTTGTTGGTACAGTACAGTAACCCCAGTCAGGAAACCATTCACCGATTGGGAATCAAAGCATGAGTCTTGCTTTTGGTTTGGTGTGTGAAGAAGCCCTTTCATCTTACTTGACATGAAACTTTCTTTTGGGCTTGTTGTAGGGTTATATTCACGGGAACTGTGGTTGTTGTACCAGACATTATGGCATTAGCTTCAACTGGTGAAAGAGCGGAGTCCCGACGAGAAGCACCTCAGAGGCAGAATGCATCTGCTGGGAATGAAGGTGTTCGGGGTCTTAAGGCCTTGGGTGTGAGAGATCTTTCATATCGTCTTGCATTTATTGCAAACACCGTGCAGGTACGTTCTGCTTAAATTTTGTGCTATCTATGATTTGCACATTTTGGAATTTCACTACAATAGCCTGCATCAATAATTCAGTAAGAGTTGGTAAAAAGGTTTCCAAATTTTGTCATCTGTCATTTGGCCGGATGGTCTTTGATTGATTCTCAAGTGCATGTTCAGGTGTCTAATGGAACAAGGTATACTGACATTAGAAGCAGGAAGAAGGATGCAGATGAAGATGGAAGTCCTCAGTTCACTGTAGGTTCTGATTTTCTTTAGTCCAACTGACTGGCAAAGTGATATTGTTGTGTATATATTATTGCATTCGTCTTGTGCTGATTTGATCACAAGTTAAAACCACCATTGGGAACATATATCATGGGACCACTATGGTCTTCTTGAAATTATTCTTGTAAAAAATTCTTGTACTTGTTCTTTTCCTTGAGTTAATTCCCAACTCTATACATTTATAACGTCCCTGGTTATTCCTTCTCGATGCTTCAGCAAATTTGTGCTTTATTGCTCTTTTTGGTTGTCTATTGGTACAGCCAAAAAGTAAAGGATGCATACTTTTTTTACTATCTTTCTGTGGAGACTAGGCATTGATTTTGGCAGATTTCTGGGGCCTAGATTACATACTGTAACATAAACACATTCTAGAGTTTCCTAGTTGCAACTGTTATGTACTGAATTCATGGATTTTCCTTTAAAGAAGTTTCCATTTTGTTTATAATTGACAGGCAGAAGAGTTGGAAGAAATACAGATGATGAGGAACACCCCCGATTTTTTTAATAAGATTGTGGAAAGCATTGCTCCAACTGTATTTGGTCACCAAGAAATAAAGCGTGCAGTCCTTCTTATGCTGATGGGTGGTGTGCATAAGATCACCCATGAAGGCATCAACCTAAGAGGGGACATTAATGTGTGTATTGTTGGAGATCCGAGTTGTGCAAAGTCTCAGTTCCTGAAGTATGTTTGTCAAGCTCAGAATTCAATCATCTCTTTCCAATTGTTTTTAGTCGATCATAATGTTTTTTATAGATTTTCTCATTTATTTTTCTTTTTCATGTTGCCTGCGACAACACTAACATGTGCATTTACTGCAGGTACACTACTGGTCTAGTCCCAAGATCTGTCTATACATCTGGAAAGTCTTCGTCAGCCGCAGGGTTGACAGCATCTGTGGCCAAAGAGCCTGAAACAGGGGAATTCTGCATTGAGGTAATGAACTCTGGTTGATCACTTTTAATTCTTCTAAAACCATGTTTGGAACTTCAGCATGATCCACTAAACGTGTCACAAAATAATATTTAAACCATTTGGTTATCTTACCTTCTCTTGCGTATTTTTGCCCTCAATGAGATTATGTGAGTTTGAAAACTTTATTTTATTTGGTTTGTGCTGTACGAAACTGGTCTCAATACAAGTAATTCTTCCAGGTTGTACAGGAGAGTCTGGTAGAAATAGTTTAGCTGGAAAGCTAAATAACAACTACTTTCTCTTTTCTCCTTTCCGAGTACATGTGATATTTTAGACACTTTTAATTCTATGAATTTGCAGTACGTTTGTGTTATAAGTCCATAAGGGGATTCATGTCATCTAGTGAGTTATGCTGCTTCTTCTGCCTTATTCACTTACTGCAGAAACCATTACAGATGGCAGAAACCATTAAGAACTAATTATATTGCCCCATGAGTTCTTTCTAATTGCATGACATAGCAGATCGTTTTTCCTTTAGTAACTTTCTCTGTTCTCCTACTTTGCCTTGCCCTTTTTAACTGTTCCAGTAAGTTCCCGTGTTATCAAAACCTACAACATGAACTACTTTTTTATGTTGTTTTCATCAATTCTACGAATTTCAGGTTGTTAACTTCTTGCTGCAAAAAATCCAATCAAGTTTCATCTGGACTGAAGGTGTTTTTCCACAATGTGCAGGCTGGAGCACTCATGCTTGCGGATAATGGCGTTTGTTGCATTGATGAATTTGACAAAATGGATGTCAGAGATCAGGTGCTTGCATTTTTTCTTCTATTTATTTTGATTTCTTATCTTGTAATGCAGTTACCGACTCTGAATTATCTCCCTTGATTGGACTGCAGGTGGCTATTCATGAGGCGATGGAACAGCAGACAATAAGCATTACAAAAGCAGGCATACAAGCCACGCTTAATGCTAGAACATCCATTTTGGCAGCTGCTAATCCCACTGGTGGGCGCTATGATAAGTCAAAACCACTCAAGGTGAAATTCTTGAGTCCATATTGCACTCATATTTTGCATAAAAGAGTGAGATTGAACAGCAACCTAATAAATAGTCTCTATGTTCAAAGATGGCAAGGTTGTTAAAATTAGTGAAATTTTCAAGAAGGGAGCCGGGCATGTCAAAGAGTAAACGAATCTGACTCCCACAGTAATCAACAACACCATTGCTCTACTGTTTTCTTCAGAAACAATGTGCTGATGATATGAAGCACCTCCAAGCTAAAAAAGAGACTTATTTCCACTAACTTTGGTTGCAGTACAATGTAGCCCTCCCTCCGGCTATTCTTTCAAGGTTTGATCTGGTATATGTGATGATTGATGAGCCTGACGATTCGACGGATTATCACATCGCCCACCACATTGTGAGAGTTCATCAGAAGCGTGAAGAAGCACTCTCCCCAGCCTTCACTACGGCGCAACTAAAGCGCTATATTGCATATACCAAAACTCTGAAGCCCAAGGTTGAATACCCACTACAAAGAAACACTGAGAAACTTATCTCGTTCTAGACTCATCTCTACGTTAATAAATAGGATGGTTGCATTCATGCAGCTCAACTCGGAAGCAAGGAAAGTGCTAGTAGAGTCATATGTAACTCTTCGACGAGGGGACGCAGCACCTGGCAGTAGAGTTGCTTATCGGATGACAGTACGACAGCTCGAGGCTCTAATCAGGCTCTCCGAAGCCGTAGCACGATGCCATTTGGAGAATCAGGTACGTCTAGCAAGAATCCTTCCCAAAGCTGTTATCATTGAGGTTATGGGTTGTCAATGAGGACTTGATGCCTTATATACAGTTTGAAAATTCTTTTTTATTCCCTTTCGTATGGCTCTGTAGGTGCGCCCAGCCCATGTGCGCATGGCTGTGAGACTGCTCAAAACATCCGTCATCAGGTACGGTAGATTCTTCTAGGCTTCACATGATTCTTTTTTTTTTTGTTCTTTTTGGGCTATATTTATTTTGTTTTCAAACACTTGCAGTGTTGAATCGAGCGAGGTAGATCTTTCTGATTTTCAAGAAGAAGGAGAAGATGCAGAAGCTAGAGAAGCTGATCGTCCGGAAGTCCAACCCAAGAAGAAAATAGTAATTACCGAGGAGCATTTCCAGAGGGTTACACAAGCTCTAGTTATGTGCCTAAGGCAACATGAGGAAACAGTAATGCAGGATGGTAACGCCACATGAACCTCAAAGAGTCTCAGTTCTATAATAACTTTTTTGAGTTGCAAGGAATCTGACCTCTTTTGCTGGGCAAAATTTGCAGGAAGCGGGTTAGCTGGTATGAAGCAGGGGGATCTGATCCGTTGGTACGTGGAGCAGCAGAACGCCCAAGGAACGTACTCATCCGAGCAAGAAGTTGTGGAAGAGGTCAGACGTCTCAAGGCCATCATCGAGGTAAGTACTATCAAAAAATGGAGCGAACCTTTGATTTGATTATATAGCAAAATGTCGCAAATTCAGAGATTGTTGTTACGTTGCACTGCAGAGACTGGTTAAAAGAGAAGGGCATCTGATCGTTATAGACGACGGAGCGACTTCCACGAGCGCCCAAGAGGGTGATGAAGCGTCAAGATCGTCTTCCGAGAGAAGGATTTTGGCCGTCGCACCAAATTATGTTGTAGATTAATCTTTAACATTAATAAAACAAGTAACATATAACGATAGTCGATTTCATGGGATTTTTAACTTGTTTACCACCATCTTACTTGAACGTCTAACGAACGAACATCCAAAACAATTACACGAGATCCAAGTTGGGTGCGAAGGATGTTCAGTAGCGGAAGCTAATCCAGTTGTGAACCAAGCATTGTTTAGTAAATGCAACGAAAGGGATAAGGGCAATCCAGTTGTGTAGGGTCGTTTTCCTTCCACGGAAATCAAATCAATCGACACTAATAAAAACGTATATATCCTTCACCTTCCCTTGGTTTTTTTATGAGCCTTTGCACAGAAGGAAGATAAGCAATGATGACAGGTGCTTTTAATCCGTTTCGTCCTCAGAAAAAGACCCAGGAGCCCACGCAGAGATTTATTCCCCCCCTGGCTTCTACTGGTAATGACTAAAAGAGGCAAAAATCTAGCACTCGGATAGAAGGCGCATCGAACTAGTCCTTAATACTCTTCTCATGTTTGGGGTTTTATAGATAATTTGGAAGTAAACCCACATGTAAGTCTACTTTGATATATGTAAAGTTGGGTTTAAGACCAATCTTAAAATGACTAAGTTGTCTCTTCTTGTTAAGAACAAGAGTAATCACACATTTCTATGAAAGTGCATGTAAAACATCAGAGCCGTTGATTTTGGCATTGGCTTGATCACCACTCGAGCAGAATTATAGGCCATTTTACGCCATAGCACATGCAATGGGCCACCCGTCTCGTCATCTGGCCGGCCGGCCGGCCATTATTCTGTAAACAACGTGGGCCCACGAATGGAGCCAAATCCAAGTACCCAGTAGTGATATTATGATTTGATAAATTTTTAAAAAGGGTTATTGACAGGTTTGGCGCATTGATTTGATTCCCCACCTTCCCTCAATCAGACTAGTTTTTTCTTGCATTCAAAATGTTGCGTCCTCTAGTAGAAGCTCTTTTTGAGTTTCTGTCTACGTTTTTAATCTTTACAGGTTGGAAGAGAGGAATTAAGAAGGCTCCATTGATGCACAGATTAAGCTTCCAACACTTTGATGCCCAGAATCTGTTCGGCTATGATTGAGGTATAAAAATATGCATAGACCGGGAATAATTTGAAGAGAGAACCTATAACACCCAAACAAATACAGCTTTCTTGAATCTTTACGAACAGGGTAGTAGAAACAAATTTTCAAACTACTTGAAGAAATAATCACACAAAACCATTTATATGCAATAAAGGATTAAAGATGAAAGAATAACAAATCCTGTAAGGGACGTACTGTACTTCTTTACAGAAGAGAGGTGAATGATGGCGGTAGATTTCTAAGCCTTTGGAGCTTCTTCAACTGCGGCCTTCGCGGGCTCTGGTGGAGCAGCTTCAGATTTCTCGACCACAACTTCTTCCTTCTCTTGCACCTCCTCGGCTACCACTTCCTTCTCTTTGCTGGCTTCCTCCGTCGTCGATGCAGCTTCCTTCTCTTTACTGGTTTCCTCTGTCCTTGCTGCAGGATCTATCTCTTTTGCCGCTTCCTCTGTAGTCGTTGCGGTGTCCTTCTCTTCCGTTACGATGAAGGTCGACACCTTCTCTAACACGAAGAAGACCGGCCCCGGAACCAAGCTCGGGCCATACAGTGAACCTGACTCGCTCACTGTCTTTGATCCGGGGAAATCTACAAAAAAATAGAGCACCTACTAATCAGATGGATTCTTCTTGGTTGATAGAAACCATTTATTCTCCTGCACGTAATCCAGACTCGATTAACTGATAGATCATACCGATTTTCGCTAATTCTTCGAGAAAAGATTGAACCCCTGCAGAGTTCTTCTTAAGTCCCGATTCTTTGCGTTCCTTGATGACAGTCTATAGAAACAAAACCAGAAGTTACGTTTCGAGAGACCAGAAGATAATCGAATATTACTTAAAACTACCAGGTACATAATCAATATGCCGAAGGAGCTAACCTTAACTTCGGCAGACGAAGCTTCATAGATTTCCACCACTTTAGGTTGGAGTTGGTCTTTCTTCTCTTCAAACTCCTTATTAATGCCTTCCTGCAAAGCAGACAAAAATCAACAAAACCAATATTAGTTTTCTTTTCCGTTGCAAGAGCAGAAACATCGGAGAAGACAAAAAGTCGAATACAACGGCAAAAGGAAACCACCTTTGATTCCTCAAAGGCCTTGCTAGCTTCAGCAGCGGCACTCTTTTTACCGTTCTTCCCTAACACCTTATTGATCTTCGGAAGAACCTTCGATTTCCAGTAACCCATCTCTCCTTAATCTCTAAACATACACACAAAAAGAAAAAAGAAAAAATGTTCAGATACAGAAAAATTACACAAAACTCAGTGACACACACAAGAATGATAAGAAACAATTTTAACAATATATACGAATCGAAAGAAACATACAAGAAACTGAAGGAAGAAGATGATTGATGAAGAAGAACGTTTCGAAGCGCTCTCTCTATCTCTCTCTCTTCGTCTCCAATCAAGCCGAGCTCGCCAACTGTCTGTCGGAGAGGACGCGCTCCTAATCAGAACATATAGAACGACGGCGAGCACAAAGGGTTTCCAACTTGACCAAATTTACAAAACGCCCCTTTCTCGTCGCAGTCCATATGGCTGATATACGAAACTACCCTCAATCATTCATAAAGTATTACATTAAATTGAAGGTTGACGATTAGAACACGTTTGCGTCTCTGCTATTTCTCTCCCACATTTTCTCATACTTTACCCTCGGTTTAATTTTCACTAGGCCTAATAACGTCATTTCTCGCGCGGAAGTCGGTTCGAATTGGACGACGGATAAAATACACGAGGAAAGAGGAAGGGTATTTTGGTACATATGAGAGAAATCGATGTGTAATTGTGGAAGGGTGGCAGCTGGCAATGGCCTCATTCCAGGTGGCTACATCACAAGTGGACCCCACGGCCAGTTTTGATATGTACACCAGGCTCCCGCTGTATTCTTTTCGACTCCACATCGCACGTGGCTTCGCTGGTTCTGATTCACGCTAGAAGACTCCCTCTTCAGAAGTACCCCTCTGGTTTCACCTATTTTCCGAACTGCCACCCTCCTCCGTGACAAAAACAAAACCGTCTCGCTGGGACGTCTTTTCTGGGAAACAAACAAGAAAACCGATCGGCCAATTTATACTTGTTTTCCGGTTGACTGTTTTTGGTGCAGATAAGCACGGAGATCAAGCAACCTTAATTAGTTCTTAATTCGCCTTAGTTTTTTAAAAGAAACTGAACGATTTCGTTCCGTTCTCCTCGAAGAAACCTCCCTCGTTAAAGCTCGGCCCATAGAAGTTGCAGAGCAGGCCACGCTCGGGGCCGGTGGCAGAAACCGGGAATTCCACCGGAGGAGGAGGGCATGATTTGGGTCGACAGGGGGGGGCCGTGATGGTACACTGACGTGCCGGGTGATTAATCTGGTTAATAATGTGCTTAGTAGTGGAACGAATTTTGATGATTTAGATTCCATTGCTTTGATGGTCGTGGGAAATGATAATTTAACTAAATTAAAAAGAACAAGGGCAGCTGAGTCGGGACTCACGATGCTGGTTCCTCAGATAGGTGAAACGAACTCGAAGATTTAGATTCCATTGCTTCTATCCTCCAAACGAATCCAATATAAAGTAGTTCCCAAGTAGTACAAGAACGAGATGACCTCGACAGCAACGGGGCCTGAACGAAATGCTTTAAGACGAACAGGAGACTCATCTGAAGCACCCTGCAATTCAAATCCTCAGACAGGTGAGGAGCATTTCGTCATCATCTGAACCACTTCTCCTTTCACTATTATGTGATCCAAAATTCTCTTTAATGGAGTTTTTTGGAGTCTTAAGGCGATATGATATGCCCCTATATAGAGAGACATTACAGAAAAACATTTAAGACTGAAAAATGCTCTAGCTTTCGGTGATCAGTTGGGATATCAAATATGAACGAAAAATTCAACTATGTCGAGGTGCTCCATCACTATCTTGAACGTTTCAGTCAAATTTTTTCGTTTGCTTTCTGATTATAAATATGGCCACAAGAAAAAAGCTTTTCCGTTCTCGATTCTGCTCCATTGATCTGGTGACCGGTGAGTATACCAAACCAAGCAGTGTAGATTTGTAAGCTTCTACACGAAGCTGGAGAAGGGAAAAGCTCTCTGCAGATTCCTAACTAACAGGCTTTAATTAGGTTAATTTAATCATGGATTGTAAAATTGGCCAAAAATTCACTGATAAGAACACCCGATTTACACAAATAGTTGTTAACTGATCTTTAGAAAACTGCCCTTTTGGATAGATAATTCGATATCTTCACCAGATGTAAATTACCTTTTGATGCTAGTCTTGATCTTTCTGCCAAACTCACTACAAGAGATTTAATAAAGCAAAGAGGAGAGAGCAGATTTTTTCTCAGACAAGGAATTCAACTCAAAATGAGAAGTACGAACGAAATGATTTGAATTTATGTTGAGTATTTATAAATTTAAGTCTAGTTCGATCTACACGAGATTTGGTTAATCTGATCATATGATAATTGAATGGTACTCGTACTGAGGAAACACAAGTTACTAAAGTGTCTATACGGCTGCATCTACAATGACTCTCTCAATCATCTTTCATCGCGAACACTGGTTACCAGCTAGTACTCAGAGAGGGGAATGCTCATTCAGCAAGCGCTGGACGAACTACACAACTTTAAACTTTTATTATTGCCCATTTATAACCTTGCATTGGGAAGTAGTTGAAAACCAACACAAGGCCACTACTCTGCACGTTCTCATGGTAGCAAAAAGAAATCTTAAAAAAGAAAATAAATAAAAAAACCTTGAGCCAACTTCCCTTCCCATTTCAGTTTCTTTCACTTCTTTTCATTTCACAGGCGTTTTACAACACGTAACAAAAACAAGCCCTTCTTTCGGTCGAAAAAGTTCTAGGGCTTCAAACTAAGAGAACTACACAAATTTGATGAAAAAGGCACAAAAAAAAAAAAAACTCCCCAATTTCCCATCCTGAGCCAGCGCAAAAGTTCCATTCAAATTTGCCATCAAAACCAAAACCCATCAAGTAGAAAACCAAAAGGACAAAACAAAATAGTTATACAATGCCTCCCACGCCGCAATGGACCCACTGATCCTGTAACTATGGCACAAGCTCTGAGTCAGTCTGCCTGCCACTCAATGCTGCCGTCACAATTCTTCTTAAGGTAAGCTCAAGACCAATGATATCTGGCCGAGGAAATAGATTATATCACTTGCACTTTTATGCTTCTTCCGAGCAGCTTCTGGTGTCATCAACAACCAACTCAAGCTGCTGCCTTCAAAATTTCCCTCCCAGTTCACGAAGTTTTGTTCATTTCTTTGCTTCAGTGGCCAACACAACGTCTTCATGGTCCTTACTAGGAGGAATTTCATTCGGTACTTTACCAGTAACAGCAGATTTCAGATCAACAGCTTTTGCTGCTTGCGCACCATCATCAATCTTTCTCTGGTGAAGAACAGAAACATGTTCAAAAAGGGATGCTAATAATAATGACAAAATGGCTGCTAACGACGATGATCAATATGCTATATTCTCACCGGTGTATACAGTACCTGCAAATGCTCTACATGTGGTGTAACTGGCCTGATCTTCTTGTCCTGCATTGCCTTCTGCCGGCTCTCATAAAATCCAAAATCATCCAATATGGAAGTCTTGGCCGAATAATTCTTGAAAATATTCAACATTTCAATGCCTTGAGAAAATTTTACCTGTTAAATAACACAAGAAGACAATTTTTCAACAATCATAGCATAGAGAAATCTACAAGGATCAGGGTCACAGGACTGGAAAAAAGTATTACCTCCTGTGTATCTCTACTATTAGTAACAGGCTTATTGTCATTGTTTTCCAATAATATGTGCCGGAATTGTGGATTTGGAACATCTTTTATGAAGTGCCACTTGACTGGAAAGAAACCAGTCCATTTGTCCTGCTGCCAAAAATCCATATTCTTGTTAAAATCAATTTTCCCGGTCATCTCAGCTACTCCACAAAACTGGCCACTTGCATTAACCTGTAACCAAAAAGAAAAATGATTCAATTAGTTTCATAGCATGGTATACCCTACAACCACATCGTGAAAACTCTAACATACTACTGCATAAAAACGAAACCAAGACTTGTAATTATCAGAGAGAGGTGACAATAAGCCATACCGAGAAGAAAAGAAACACGGGGCATTTGAAAGACTTCTCTTCCATTTTTTGCTGAGCCTCCTGATAAGCACTATCAAGCCTCTTATTTCCATTAGGAGTACTTGCCCAAACCCCATACTTGATGCTCTTATGAATGTCATCCTCACTGTAAGACTTTATCACATAAAACATGGCAAGTTCATATTTGGTGGGAAAGTCTGGAAGGTTATAATGATCCCTCTTGATAACAGTATTTATAATGTTAGTATCACCGTTGGTGTCAGATCCTAATGAATCAACATCCGGTATCATATTCTTCACACCATTTGTTCGTGGACCACGATTCTGTTCATTCAGCAAGTCAAAATCACTAATACCATTAGACCGCCCTCTTGCTTTTGGCTTATCAGATCCAACCCAGCTTCGTTCAGCAGCTTTAACATTCATTGGGCTACTTGGATAGAGCAATCCACCACCTTTACCCTGGAACTTTGGAATAGGAAAATAAGCTTTTGCCAAAACAGTGGCAGCCGGAAATGCAGATCCAGGTTGTGATACCTGTGCACAGTTGAACAGATTGAATTTTGACAGATGAAATTTTTAAATAAAAACCAATTCATTAACTAGGAAACAACAAAGTTTACAGTACCTTATTTGATGGCTTAAAAGCATGGTTATTAGGTGGCATCCCCAATATTGGTGACGAGTCATTTTCCACAGCATTATTGGATTTTGATGAGGGTGCAGACTTAGATGGAGAAAGGGTGTGACCAGATGGAAAACCTGGTTTAGGACCAGAGACTGTTGCACCTCCACCAAAGCCATTAACATGGGTCCCATCCACAAATAAAGAAGAATCCCAGGGATAGAGTGGAAATACATCCCCGTAAGGTATGGGAGAGGGGTAATATGTTGGAGAAGGAAATGTTTGTGGAACCCCGGGGCTTGGGAACACCCGTTGCTGACCCAAATATTGTGGATCAACGCCCATCACAGCCCCAGGCACAAAGGGGCTGTATGCATTGTAGCCTGGCTGATGTCCTCCAGGATAATAGAAGATAGATCCATTGTCTGAATGAATGGCCTAAGGAAACAAAGGAGGAGGATTAGAATCCCAAGGAATTCCTAGAAGTAGACGAACAAATCATTTATAGATCTACTAGATGTTAAAGCACAATACTAAATCTCCATTTCCTTTTTACGTGCAAAGCCACGTACATGGAGGGCTATGGAGATGCGATTTCACATCACAAAATCAAACAAAAAACAAAACTTAAAATATTTCTCTGTCAACACGAACAAGAGTATCTAGCCAGTAAGCATCCAGCATGGATATTAGACTTACAGGGTACTGAATCTCCACTCCATCAGTACCTAGAAAGTACCCCTGATCTTCCCACTCCCCAAATGAACCGTCAAAACCTGTAATATTAATAATATCAATAATGAAAATACAATCTAGAAGCCTCAGAAGACAAAACCAAGGCAACTTTAGATTAAAACAAGATTAGGTATCACCACCACATACCTGGATAATAGTATCCATAGTAGCCCCCAGCTGGATAATACGTGCCCTGCTCAGCCATCAGATATTCCTGATCCATGTCACTTTCTTTCATGCTGCTAGTTGCATCACCCGTCGAGGAGATGCAGGATGTTGCATCAGATGGATTTCCATCCTTAGGTGGAGCCTGCAAAAAAATATAAGAACAGCATAAGTCGAACCGCGGAAAAAACTGTTTAAAACACAAGGTTTTCCTGCAAATAGCGTATTTTGAATAATAAAAAAGAAAAAGAAAAAGTAAGAACACAGCGAAGGAACGGGAACTTACCATATTGTAGGCTTCTGAAGAAGGATCCAATTTCAGATTCTTCATCATATCCTCCACAGCTAATAACAAGAAAGTCAAGATTCCAAACCCCAAAAAGGAAATCAACAAACAATTCCACCCTCAACATTTTAGATCTGCTATCCAACTCAGGCAATATACCAAAACTAGACAATATTGCAGGAAAAACTACACAATAAAATTCTAGAATAATCTAAATAGACCGATCTAGGTTTACAATCTCCAGAACTTCTATTTTCTCACAAAAGCAGTAAGTTCCGTTCTTTCCAACTATAACAACAGAGGAAAGGTAATTTCACCTTGCAGATCTACACAATCCTCACAAGGCATAACAGATCCAGGTCAAATAAAAACATAGAAAAAAAAAAACCAGCACGAGACTCCCCCCCCACAAACGCGAAATCTATAGCATGTCATATAAATGGAAAAAAAAAAAGAAAGATCGGAGAGCCGATAGTCTACTGCAAACATAAAACCACCTACAAGAAAAAAAGAAACCAACTCGCCTGCAGTTAGATTAACGAACACGGACTTTGCATAAAAAATATCCGAGAATAATACGCTTTCAAGCAATAGGAAAACTTCTCCCGGAAGATGTCAGAATCCTTAAACACATTCACGACGAGATAACGAAGAAGGTACGCAATAAACAAAGCGATAAAGCCACGCCCCAAACAGAAAAATTCTAAATAGCAGGAAGCTAAACCGTTCTGAAATTGGATTCTCAACCGAGAAATACAACCAGAAAACACAACCGATGTCGATAAATATAATAAACAGAAGAAATCTGACAAAAAAAAAACATTTTTGAAACGAACAACACAGAAAACATCACGAAGATAAAGGATACGCTTTTCCGGTTGTGTTTCCTTCGCCATCAAATCACACCAGAGATCTCCACAAAAGAAACCTTGGTTTCCTTTCTCCAGTTCGAAAAAATTCAAAGAAAAAATCTCTCAAAACCTGGTTTAATATTCAGCTCCGAGAGAAAAGACGCCGCCACCGATCCGGAGAGGCAAAAAAAGAGCACTCGGATCTAAAGGACGGCCACGAACTGCTTTCCGGCGCTAGACTATCCGCTTCGGAATATCAGCACAAAAGAGATCCAAAACGGAGAAAGAAGAGAGGATGGAGAGGAGGGAAACTAGTTTTTGTTGGGAGCTGGAAAGTCAAGATGAAAGGAACGGTGGTAAGGCTTTCCACGTCAACCGAGCCGTAGCGATCGACGGATCACGTGGATTCACGCTTTGCTAGATCGACGATTCTTGTCCGTCCGATTATACCGACGACACAGCGTAAAACTAGAAAAGAATCCCGACCGCGGAGTGATGTACGTCATGCATGATGCGGAATCAGATGCCCATGCCTTCTCTCCGTATTCGTTACTCTTTTATAATTTTATGGTCCAAACCTATAAATAATTAGACCAAAATACTCCCCCTTCCACTTCTCTTTCCGGGCATCGCATTCCTTTTTTAATTCTTCACAATCTTGAACCTTTTTTTGTCAATAGATGTAAATCGGAGCTCCTTTTGGTAAATTCATCTTGCGTTTAAATCCCATCAGTCATCAGCCATGGCAGCGTGAGAACCGAAAAGTAGATAGGCCGCTCACTGTTCCCTGGACCCGCCTCCGCTAAGCCAAACTACTTTCAAGCGGTGCCGCTGGCAACCACCTTCAAATCGATTTTTTTACCACAGTCGACTTAATGCTCTTAGGGCGCAAGGCTTGAGTGCAACAGGCTGGCCTGTGCAATCCATCGTCCCTTCCACGAAGGCGGCTAGTGGCGTATATCCAAAAAGCAAGAAGGAATCGCAGTTTTCCGGGCGACCATATGCCGTAAGCAAGAAGTTTCCAGCGAGTCTCGCTCTCCACCAGGAAGAATTTGCAGGACTTGGAAAACAACACGTCAGCTCCAAGTAACCGGATCAATGACCGACACGTGGCAAAAGCCTAGGGTTAGTATACGTGTCTTATCCTAAAACAATAAGACGATCCTAACTATCAAAATCTCTCACCAGTCACCATTACCGTTCTTATTTGGTTCCGCTCCGTCAATGTACCCCGGAGAAGTCCATGGAAATTAAATGCTACAGGACCAGATCATTCAAAATTCAAAATTTTAATGTGCACAGTATAAGTGAAATGTATGCCGGGTAAAAGTAGCCAAATGTCGTTAGTGCCCAGAGTGATAGGAAAAGTGAAATACAAATCCTCGTTTTAGGCATAATGTGAGGGAAAGTGAATTAAGAGGGGTCGAGTTCTGAATCCACTTTCATTCCCTCGATTACATCGGGCTTGGACTATCGGGAAAGAAGGTTTTGTCGAATGAAAGTTCCGGAGAAAAAAAAATTTCTTTCTTGCTTGATACCAAAACTTCAGCGTTTTCAATCGCCCTTTGTGCGACCTATCTCTGGCACTCAACTCCCATCCTCTCGCCATCCCCAGCACTGACGACCTTCGGCGACATCTCTCCCCTCTTTGCAACCTCTCTGGCTCCTCCCTTGCTCTCGATCGTCGGCAATTTCAATCGCCCCCTCTGCGACCTCTTGTCGTCCCCTGCACCGACGACCTTTGATGACATCTCTCCCTTCTCTGCAACCTCTCCAGCTCCTCCCTCGCTTGTGACTGTTGGCAATTTCAATCACCCCTCTACGACCTCTCTTCGGCGCTTGACTCTCTTCCTCTCGCCGTCCCAGTACCGACAATCGTCGACAACTTACCCTCTCTGCAACCTCTTCGACTCGATTCAAAATAAAGTAGATAAAAATTTCTTCTTGCTCATCGATGGTTAATTGGTCTTGTAGGTTTTTGTTTAGAGCATTAGCTATTAAAAATCATTATTAGTATTTAATAAAAGTAATATATTTTACACAGTTAAGCATATATAGGGGTATGTCTCTAATTTGCAATAATCTTGTCCTCGTCCATGGTTGGCTTGACTAAACAGGAAATAAGGAGTTTCATTATGGTAACTTCTATTTACTATAAAAGTACTTCTACTTCATTTGCCGTGAAAATGAGTGTGTTTGTGGTGGAGAACATTATGAAAATAATAATGGAAGTAAAAATGAAGAAAGTAATAATAGTGATGATGTTGACGATGACGTGGATACTCAAATAAGTACTAAGAGAGAGTCCGCAATACAATCTGTAAGAGCATCATATTATCGAGATGTTTTAGCAATTCAGATATGACAAAATTATTGACTATTATGTTTTAATGTCACTAAATATTTTTTGTGTTATCCTTTTGTATAAAGATATATAAATTTTTATATTAAAAAGGTGATTGAGTTATATTTATATTATTTTTATCCTTATTATTATGATGTTTGTGTAGTATGCTATGTAGTACGATATTCGTATAATTATTTCATATTTAGATATTACAAAATTAAAATTTGATTACAATTTTAATAATATAAAAATAAATATTTGTTTAATTATTATATTTAATATATTTTATTTATTAACTAATATTAATTTAAAATTTTGAAAGTTATATACATTAAAATATTTTATTTAATAAATAATCTATATGCATTTTACATCGTGCACAGCTCCTCCCCCCTTACTTCTTCGGGAAAAAGTGTAAATTATCCGCCTAAGAGATGAGAAAATATGAGTCTAGGTTTCTTAATTTATTTTTTGGCAGGGAATTCGATTCGTGAAGGGGAACTGGACTGCGCAAACGAGGCTTCTGTTCATCAGCTAGGGCGATTTTACTGTTGGATGCACTATCTCAAAATTCAGATTCTGCGTCTGAAGCTTCCTCAGATTATACCGACGCTCTTGCTCACCAAACCAGCAGAACGATTGGCTATCGTTATTGTTGACATTTTTTTAACGTACTTTCGATTTCTGCTTTATGTTGAGATGGGGAACATATACCTGCCGTGCAACATGCAGGGTCCTATAGAATGGATGTTCGGAGTCAAGCCATTATCCTTTTTCTGGATCCTTTCATCCCGGACGTGTTAATGGGAAAAGAGAGAGAGAGCGGCCAGTGAGGGAGGAGAAAGAAGGAGGCGTCCCGGTTGTTGACATGAAGAAGAGAGAGGAGGAAGAAGAAGCCGTCTCACCCAACATTCGACCTGCCGATAACTCAAAAGGAAAGGATAGTTACCACTTCTCCACCAGGTGCTCGCAACTTCTTGTCGTTGCCTCCCTCCTTTCGTCGACAGCCTACCAATCTCTGTTTCTTGCCGATGCCAAAACAAAAACAAAATCGATTCAAACAAATTACGACAATACAGGCGATCACCCTTGTTTCCTTTTGGATCCTCTGGTGTGGATTAGAAATTTAGAATTCAGAACGAGCAAATAACATAGAGAAAATGAGGTGTCCTCGCCTCTGCTGCTTAAGCTTCTATCAAAGTTTAGACGTGCATTCATACTTCAGATATCAAATACTTGCTGCCAGCTTCGAGCACCTAATCCTTTACTGTTTATAAAAATAATTAACGATTAAAAGTTTATAAGAGACCCCATTGCCCACAAATTTAACAAGTTCTGTTGGGCAGAAGGGGTTTTAACTCCGATAGTTGATCTAAACAGTGATCCCGCACTAAAAGAACGCTTTGAAATCTAACAATGGAAATCTCTCTTCAAACGAGCCGAGACTTTCATATGCCTTATTGGAAATTGCTCAAATTGTAAACACATCAATGGTTATGAAAGGGAAAAAAAACAAAAAACATCTTCTTAAATCTTCATACGCTTCCTTTATTCTTCATTTGGCTTCATTTGAGGTTTACTGTAAGTAGAAAGCGATCAATGACAAGAGGGACGCCCCAAGAAAGCCAGTGATAGGGGCCATAGTGGTAGAACTACTGGTAAGAGCAGGACCAGGTGCCGCAGCTTGAGGTGCCTCAACTTCATCTGCTTGGACTACTATGGCAACCATAGCTACGACGAGCAAAACAAAGCAGATCTTCGTATCCATGATGATTAAGGATTTGATGATAACCTCAAAGATATGAAAAAAGAGGAAATCACCAAATAGAAGCTGAAGACCTGAGAAAGATGGGAGCAGGGGAAGGTTTTTATAGTGAAAAATCCAAATATTCCAGGTGGGTTGAGTTACCAGATTTTCCTTTTTTTGAGGAGGGGAGTTAAGAATGATAGTTTTTGATTGGAGGAGATTGGAAGGAGACACAGTCAAATTCTAAATTTAGCTAAGGTGTTGACGAGGTTATGATATTTTAAATATAATCATTAGTAATTAATCCTAAAATAATTTAAATGATATTTATGACCATTAAAATACTACTTCCAAACTATTTTAACATTTTGTCTTCAATAATTTTATTATCTAATATTTTATTTTTCTGAATATTTATAATCGTCAGGAATATATATCATATTTACATATAATTATTATGTAGCACTAATTTTGATCATTTCATTAGTTAAGTAGCTCAATTAAGTTCCTGGATCAACTGGTCCAAATCATCCGGACTCCACCCGAGACGCGTCCATCCGTCCTCAACCAAGGGCGGAGGTGCGGTGGCGTCAACGCGGTGACCTTTCGTTCTCCAATGGTAAGTTTACTATTCTACCCTTCATACAAAAGAACCGGTGACCTGACCAAGCTCTTCTTCAGTACCTCGCCACTTCCGTCCCCAGTTCTTCTGCAAAACCCTACAATCGTTTCAGTTCTCGCTTACTCTACCTAAGAAGAATGCAACATCTATCACTTCAGATGAAGCCACCTGGCATACACTCGTCGGATAAAGCCTCCGCCGATATCTCTTACCTTCAAAAACCTCCGAAAGCCGATAATGAAATGAAAACAGAGAACCATCGACGGCAGAGTCGTCGCATCCTCATCGATCTTAACATGGCAAGCATTGACGATACTTGGGCCTTTCCGGAGACCCTTGATGCGGATGCTTCTCCAGGTACTGCGAGAAGGGCTTTTTTTCGTTTGTTTTAATTTTTTGTTGTCAACATTTGTTTCTCGGTTTCATCCATTTTGTCTGTCTCCGTGAATTAAATTATTGTAGGAGACGCAGAAAGGAATGCTCTGGCAGAAACGATGGTCGGTAGACCGGAGAACGAGCTTCTAACATACGAAGCGGAAACTGTGGAAGGAGAGGAAGCAGATGATGCAGAGCAAGTGGAAGAAGAAGAAGTAGAAGAAGAAGAGTATATGGATGAAGTAGAAGAAGGAAGACAAGAGAAAGTTGAGGAAGTTCGACAAGCTTCGGAGCCTGTGAAGGAAAGGAGGAAGCGGAAGGATTTTGAAATTTTTGTTGGGGGTCTGGACAGGGAAGCTGTGGAGGAGGACCTGGAGAAAGTGTTTATGAAGGTGGGCGAAGTTGTGGAAGTTCGATTGGTGAGGCAACAGAATTCTAATAGGAATAAAGGTTTTGCATTTGTCAGGTTCGCTACAGTTGAGCAAGCTAGACGGGCTGCCAAAGAGTTGAAATTCACTCAGGTTTTTATAATTTTTTCTCTCCGCTGCTGCTAGTACTTGCTTTTTATAGTAAATGAAGTTCATTTACTGTACTGTTGACATTTTTGTTTATGCGTGGTGCCTTTCTGATTTGAGTAAACCATGGATTCTTAGATCGTTTTGCCTTCTCTGGATAGTATTTCGCACATATGAACTACGAAGTAAACAAGCAGCCTGGTGACTGGACTGAAAGCCGGTGTGAACAAAGCAATTTCGTCAAGCTGTTTAATATCTAGGGAAGTTTAACCAACTACATGGTAGGAGAGATGACTGTCTGCAGTAATCTTTTAGCCTTCAGCCAAACGGAAGGATGAATTTGTCCCTTGCAAACAGTCTAAGATTGTGAGAACTTAATTGTTTCCCTTAAGATCTTTATCTTCAACTTTGTGTCGTACTTGCGGGACTAAAAACAATGGTCATTTTTTCCTTTTTTTCAATCATTTTGTGGCTCATGTCGTTTCTTGTCAATAGACAATTATTCACTAAAACAGGCATTACTTCAGGAATCAGGTTTCTATTGTGTGGTTCTTTTACTTAGTATATGGCTTCCCTTGCCCTGTGTGAAAATGCAGCTTGTTTTTTCTTAGTTTTAACCACACTTCATCAATCATAATCTTCCTGCCTGTCCAGGTGGTTCCTGTTTTCTTCTTTTTCTAACAAATGAAATTTCCCACTAAATTTGGACTTTCAGATTTGGTAACTGTAGACCTCAATACAATTGTATGATGAGGTGCAAATTTATTATTTGTTCTTATCTATAATATTGTTTCTGTGGATTGAAAACTTAGACAAGATGCTCCTAAATCTATCATGTTATTTGCTCTACTTGGTTGTTTACTCTCCTTATAATATTTTATCTCTCTTTTCCTTCTGCTAGTGGGTGAAACTCCTTGCATCATAAGTTGGGAATATGTCTCATAATATTAGCTAGTCACTTTATGGTGGAACCCGTCTGATTTACCATAGTATCTTAGCTAGTCCATGTCCAATTCAGTTTTTCTTTTCGGCCGGGTTTTCATGTCGTACCTCTTAAGCCTGCTTGACTGTCTCTGCTGTTGTCTCGAGATGTGAGAGGGGTGTTAGTGGGTAAAAGTACTAGATCAGCTGTAGCTTTGAACGATAAACTGGGAATATGGTTCATAATATCAGCTTAACTCAGTTTATCTCCAATAAACCTTAACTAGAGCAAAGTCAAAATATTTGGGAATCCCTTAATTTCATGCACACAAATGATTGAGTGTTGAATTGTATGAAATATGTGCAGGTTAAAGGTAAGGTCTGTGGAGTGACTAGAAGTAATGACAAGGAAACCCTTCACCTGCGGAACATTTGCCCAACGTGGACTAAAGATATGGTGAGTTGCTGGAATATTGATTTGGTTTTATGTGTTCCAATCGATTCGATAAAAGTAAAGAACAGAAAAAATATTTGTAAATATTGTACGTATTTTTATTTATTGATAGTCTATCGTGATTCATACATTCTTTGTTGAATGTTCTAGCCAATTTCCTGCAGAGATGTGGGTGTATCTGCCATAATTTTGTGATCTTACCATTGAACAGCTTGTTGAGAAATTGAAAGCTTATGACTTGGACAACCTTGATGAGGTTCATCTAATGAAAGATCCAATTGACAAAGGAAAGAATAGGGGCTATGCATTTGTAGATTTCAGCACCCATATGGATGCAGTGGCTGCTTGTAGTAAACTGCAGAAAGGAAGCTTTTACTTTGGCACAAAAGTAAGGGCAGAAGTTGCTTTTGCTAAAACCATGGAGCCAGATGAGGAGGTTATGTCTCAGGTAACCTCTTTCGTTCCCTGTTCTATTGTTTAACATCCTTGCATTTTGGTGTTTGAAGTGTCTTTGGACCTGAAAAATTACTGCTGATGTTCTTACTTCTTGAGCACTTTATTATTCCAAAATCTTGGTTCTCTGCATTTCTCATTGTTTAGATTCATTTACCGTTTCCTTTTGAGCAGGTAAAATCAGTTTTCTTGGATGGTTTGCCAGCCAACTGGGATGAAGCTCATGTGCACGAGCAATTCAGAAAGTTTGGAGAAATTGAAAATGTGGAGCTCGCTTGCAACATGCCTACTGCCAAGCGCAAAGACTTTGGCTTTATAACATTTCAAACTAGGGATTCAGCTTTGACTTGCATTGATGATGTCAACAAAGTGGGTGTTGGTGAGGGTGCTGAGAAGGTACTACTAATGAGCTCAATAGCTACTGATTGCTCTGTTCATCTATGTAATTTAAAATATTCATGCTTTGTTTTTGGAAAATTAGGTTTCAATGAAAGCAACTCTGCGGAAACCTCTGCCTAGGCGAGATTCTCATCAACCTGTAGGTGGTTGGCGTGGTCGGTTGGTTGCTCGTCATGGTGGAATGGGCACAAGACCATGGGGTTTAAGATACCGTTACCCTGAAAGGCCTAATAGAACTTGTGGAATAATGGGTAGGAGTTACGGTGGTGGGTATAGTGGTTATGACACATATCAGACACGAGGGAATGAGTTTGAAACTGCATCACCTCCTATTCATAGATACCAAACCCGGCTTAGAAGAGATATTGTTCAACATATATCAGGTATGGCATTATTTTTTTTTGTGCCAAAACGTTCATGGTAGTTTGAATGAGTGAATCCTCTAGATCTAAAGTCATAAATGAACACTCTTACCAATTTATAAATTTAAAAAACATGGCAAAGCCCAGAATATACTATTATACTTAGGAATAAATGTGTACGTATTTATGATTTGTACTTCATTAACACCTAAAGATATTTTCATTACTCAAAAAAAAAAAAAAAAACCTAGCAAAAAGTCCTGGGATGGTAAACTAGAGTAGTTTAACTTAGACAACTTAAGAATTAGTGCTAACTTGTGGATGGTAAACTACATGATAATTTTATGATGTAGATTAGTGCTAACTGGTTGAATATTTATACGTGTGGTCACATGCATACATGGTAGGTGAGTGTTCTTCAAAATCACTTAAATATTTCATTGCTTGTGAAGGCAACAACGATGGCCTTAGGAAAAAATGTATAATGAAGAATGTTTGGTAATCATTCTAAAGAAGACGTTGCTTTACAATGAGTGTATTACTTAATGTATAATTTTTATCTCAAAACATTGCCCCTTAATGTGGAGGTTAAAAAGGCTCAGTTGTTCAGGAACAAATTCTATACATTCTAAACTACCATTTAAACATTTTAACAGCATTAATTTATAAGGTAATTCAGTTATGGAGTTAAATAAAATATGTAAGCATACTTCTAACTGTTTCAGCTATGATTTGCTCAGTGATTTTTTTTCTTTTCCTTGGTTTGTGTGGAAACGTGACCTGACCTTCAGAATTTTTTAATTTGAATTTCAGCACCTAGTGTTACTCGCCGTAAATCAAGAGACTTGTACATGGAAAGCAGTTCAGCTGGTACATACAATTTGGCTTATGAACAGGATGACCATCCAACTTCAAATTGTCGCTTTCCTTCCCGTAGGGCATATGCTGATGATAGATATGATTCTCGATATGCTCATAACGAAACCAACAGATCAGAATCTCATAATTATGCTTCAGTCTCTGGTCTAAAACGACCCTACTCTTCTCTGGTAATTTCCTAAATGACTGAGCTCAATTTATTCAATCCAGTGGGTTAGTTTATTTGCTTCCTGGGAAAAAAAATTAAATATGAGTCCTTGGTGTATGTTTAGGATGCTGATCTTAGTCCATCAAGCACTCTTTCAAGACAAAGTGGTAGAGACTCTAGTTCAGAGATAGAGGCTTATCCACATCGAGGAGTTTTTTCATATGATCATTATTCAAGGTTAGGCTTTGCCTTTGTTTAACTGTTAAACAATTGAAGACACTGTATTTCTTATTTTCAAAGAGGAGTGATTTGTATTGTTTTCGCAGAAGTTCACGAGATGATCGCTATGCTTATGACAAAGCAGATTATACTGGCCATAGCTTTCGAAGTCGGTATTTGTCTGGTAATGAAGACTCAAGATCATCATACTACTAAACTGGTAAGGACATTAACATTTTTAAATTTTTATTATTATTATACTATATTTTTTGTCTGTGTTTTTAGTAGCTCTGTTGTACTTTGCACAGGGAGCCCATTAGAATGTAACGGTGCTTCTTAAAACATACAAAGGGGCCTAGTTATTCTTTGCCTGCTATTTCGAGATCATCCTTTGGGTTCATGTAGATCCTTGAGATTGGCGAGAAAATCGACAGCTCTTGTTTAACGGTCGTCTTGTATTCTGATGGATTTACACATATTCCACAGTTTTTAGGTTACTTGTTTCATAGAGGTGTTCATTTTTCAGAGTTTATTTTCTTCTCTTTCTTCCAGGAGCCATGGCATAAATGAATCTCAAGCATTCCCATGCTTTGTATATTTTGCTGCATAAGAGCCCTTGTAAAGCAAGAAGAGGCAATCAGATTTCTCTGAATTGCTTCTCACTCATAAACATCCTTGGTTCTAAACAGTACGTAGAATCAGAAAATAAGACAAGGTTATGCTAGCCTATCGAGGAGTCACCTTGAGGAGCTTCTAATGGGGGACATATACAAGAGCCTGAGACAGGAATACAACAAATGTGGATGAATAATTTCTTCGTTGCTGGTTGAGGTGCCGGTTTTTTTTTTTTTTTATATTGAAGATAGAATATTCAGCTGGAAGCCCTCCAATGTTTTATAGTAGTGTTAGTCTTGGGATGAATACTTAAAATTGTATTAAGATTATTCTATCTTAGCCCGACTGGTTTTTTTACGTTTTGAGTTCTATTAAGTTTGTTAGTTTTGAGGTTGTTTAAACCCATGTATGTAATACAAGATGAATATGATTATCTGTAAGTCAATATGGTCTAATCACCTGTGAATCTTTGTGGCCTGATGGATTCAAATTTGTGGAGGATAACAGGTTATTTGGTTGGAGTCTGATTCAAACTTGTGGACACTCAAAACTTCTCTCTCGAAGCCAAACGTCCACTCTCAGTGTAGAACAAGTAAAGACTCTCCTTCCCGTCACTATTGTCTTCTTCCTCTGTTTCCATCCGTCTATCTTCCCTTTATTCTCGTTTTCTCCCTTTTCTTTGTCGAAGTAGGATTTGAGTCATTTATTTAATTTTTTGGGGATTAATTAGAAGTAATCCCATTTGCCAGTTTTGGTTTAGTATGCCCAAGTTTATGTTTTCTTCGTCTTCGTAGCTGGAAGGACTTGAACAGAAGCTCTAATTGTGTGTAGTTATTCAAAGTTCATCGCTTTATTGTCAATTTTGCTATAATCTTACTTTTGACCTCTTTAAGTTGATCAAAGATGGAACTGAAGCAGGTAGCGCCTTCTTCTAAATGGAAGTTGTATTCTCAGGGTCATTTTCTGTGGTCTCTGGAAAGTTATTTATCTTCTGTTTTATAGTTTTTGAGTGTACGTTTTGAGCTGAATCAAGCTCAAGCTCATAAGAAAATGAATGAACCAAGCTTGACCTCAATTGTATGCCCAAAGGCCAGCTTGACTCCAAACTTATGGAAAAGAAAAAAAATAAGAATTTGATAACGAACAGTACTCCATAAACATTTGCACAATCCTTTCACATAATCATAAAATGGACGGAGGTGGAGAAGATAGTACCCATTCACATGTGGGGAATAAATTTCAGTCAAGAAACCAATTACAGCCTCAGTTTCACCTGTTTGATATTTTTCTCTTTCAGCACCTCTGAACCCTCGAGATATTTCTGATCACCCTCCGCAGGTTTGAACTCTTGAGCATTTCACAGATGGCTGCACTAACATGGAGGAACCATATGAAGAGAAGGTAACCGAACAACATGATATAGCTCCATTTGAGGTAATTAAGTATCTTGTTCGTTTACTAAAGGGTCTTGCATTCCAAATTTAAGCATCAATTTGGGGACGATGATTATCACTTCTGTTCCAACTGGGATTCGCTCATTTACAGCTATCGCTCATGTCTCTTCACAGAAACCTAACAAAGGGAGTTTCGCTAATTGATTCCACCTATCTTTGTTAACTTTAGAAGGAAAAGACAGCAAGTGGATTGGGGAGGGTGAGGCGGTACAAGTGGTAGCAGCATTTTGATAACAATGGGAGGCGGTATTGTTGCGCCGCAGTTCGGATTCTTCTCGGATTTCCCATTTCTTGTTACTGTTGAGCATTTCAAAATCATCTTTGATTCCTCTGCCTTAGCATGACGAGAATAGTCATTAATTCTTGAGAGATTTTCCCTTATAAATAGCCACTCGATCAGTTTCTGAATTCAGACGTACCAGAGTTCATATACCCAAGTCTGCTGAAGATTATTGTGCTTATGAAGATGATTTTCCCTTCTAGAGCCACGCTTCTCTTGTTTGTCTTCTTCTTCCATATCCTGGCGTTGGCATATCTTCAAACTGAAGGCTCAAAGATGCCAGCCTAGTGGGAGATTGAGGGGTAAGAAACCCCCCAGAGGCTCATGTCTCTTCACACAAAGCTAACAAAGGGAGTTCCGAATATTGATTCCGCCTCTCTTTGTTATCTTTCCAAGGGAAAGAAAACAGGTTGACAGGGGAAACAGGCAGAATGTTCATGTATGAAGCAGACTGTTTTGATAACATGGGAAAGCTGAGTTGTTGCGCCGCCTTCGGGATTCTTATGGGATTTGCCATTTCTTGACTCTCGGGCATACTCTCAATTATATCGAAATATTTTAATAAGTAAATTTTTTTTCGAACTAATAAACTTAACATATTTATTCTCACTAGGACTATTCCTTAATATTTGATACATCTGCATTAGCTTAGCGTAAGAGAAGTGTAATAGATTTACCCTTATATATAGCCTTTAGATATTATCCCTTACATACACTAAATTACTCTAAAATGCAGAAGATAAAAAAATGAGAGAGAATGTCTCTAAGAACGTGAATAAAACTTATTTGACATGAGTGGAGATAGATGTCACTTTGTTCTACCCATTTCAATGTAAGACACGAATTTCAATGATATTTTAAGAACTACGTATAAACCCAAATATTAATCTTCATGTTGGGGTAGTACAGAGTCGAGACAAGCTCAAACCTATATATGTTCGAGTTTGGTTTGATTTAAATACTTCGAACTCAACTTCGAGTCGAGTTTGAGCTCCTACCTATATTTAAAACTATAAAAATAAAAAAATTACAAAATAAATAAAGATAATATTGTGATGAATTTAATATCATTTAACTGTAAGTTATCCCAAAAAAATTCAAGATTTTGTAATGGAGCATATTAATATATAATAACCAACTTAATAGACTTAAAAGAAAGAGGAACACTTCCATCAATAGTGTTTTTCAATTGACAAACAAAAACATTAAATGTTGAGGAACCCAAAAAGGGTTGAACAATCGACCGTCTTTGAGACAAAAAAGAGGAACTATCAACCAACTAAAAAGGGAATTGACGAGAACAATTAGAGCAAAAGGTATTCTCATAAAAAAAATGCTAACAAGTCGGCTCACGAATTAACAAATTGAGTTTGAAAAATTTTGAGTTTGACTTGTAATACTTAACGAACCTTATTTCAAGTTTGAACTCGAGCCGAGCTTAAGTTAAAACTGAATTGATTGCGAGGCGGTTTGGCTTGGTGCCACCCCTATCTGTATGCCAATAAATTTGAATCCCTCAGTTTTGTTTTTTTTCCAAACAATCGTTTCTTGTATATTGAAGGGATTTTTTTTTTCAACCCAACTGCTACTTCAAATTCCCATTTTTGTTTTTGTCCAAAGAGAAATTTCAAAACAAAAATGAAATAGATATGGAGTAAGGACACCATTTACAATCAATTTTGCCCTCTATCTCCCTCCTCACATAAAATGGGAGACGAATAGATGGATTCACAAGCTCCATACTAGTATTAAGAAGAAATGCTCGCTTTGTCTTTCATAATTAATTTGTAATTATAGCTTAATCTACATACAAAATATAGAAAAAATTTCATTGAATCAAAGTAACATCAATTACGTGCAATTAACTTTAATACATTTTATTAATTACATGTCCAGTGAATCTCTGAACTCGGCCAAGGTTCTACCAGGAAACAAATATGCTTACAAGCAGAAACACGAACTTCATCGAGTTGTGAGCAGATGATCCAAGAGAAATATCAAAGTCGGGATTTCTGTCTACATTGAATTCGAAAAATGCAAGAAGGAGATATAAAGTCATGAAAGCATCGAAGAATCATTTGATCGTTGGCTACGGAAATTTTTATCTGCAGAAGGATTTAGCTAAGGAATTAGTGATGGATTATTAGGCAGTAAGATCTTTAATCTTGGAAAAGACTACGAAATTTTTTAAGAAGGATTAGAAAACTGATCGAGAAGTGAGAATGGTGGAAGATGCTATTGGGTATATTATCTATCTTTGTGCAAGAAATAGAGATTTCCAATTTTAATCCTTAAATTCTGCTTCTGGTTATCTGCCATTTGTAAAAAAGGTCACTCATAATCTGTTGAGCATATGGCTCATACAATATAAAGTTGGTGGGGGGGGGGGGGGGGGGGGGGGGGGGGGGGGGGGTGGTTGGGTAGGATTATATTTGTACAGGGGTATTTGTGTTTTTTCGAAACAAATACCTCTAGTGTTTAATATTATATAAGGATTATGTAACCCTGGTTATCATAGCGAAGAATTATCCCTGTCGCTCCGATGGACATAGGCTCAACCGAACCACCGTAAATTTGTCTTGTCCGTTCTTATTTTTTTCGTTATTCATCAATAATTGGTATCAGAGCTACGCCCTGGAGTTAGCCATGGTGGATGAGATCCTCTGAATGTCGAATGAAGGGGTGAGCCTCGAATTAGATCGCGAAGGGATTCGTAGATGTGCTCTATTGGAAAGGTGGTGTGCTTCAGATTCTTCATGGACGAGTCCAGGTCTCAACACAGTGAAGAGGAGTTGATTTGGATAGAGCATACTCTTGAGACAGGTGGTACTCCATGTAAGGCGTGTGCTTCCAATGCATTGGAGTGAAAAATCTGGGTTGGTAGAGAGTGGACGGATGGTTGATTGTTTAAGGGGAGGCTCAGTGATCCTTTGTTCGAGGAGAGAATTGTTGGGTATAAAACTAAAGTCCCACATTCACAAAAAGTGGGGAGGATTATAGATATATAAGAGACACTTCATGTTAGAGTGGTTCTGTCCACTTTTGTAGGCGGTAGCTTTCCGCATCTAATAGATTGGTCTTTTGGGTGTATTGGCTAGCCGTTGTCATGGTATCAAAGCTGGGCACGCCACGTCCCGCGTTCGAATCCCGTGAGAGGCGGTCAAGAATGGGCAGGGTGGGTGTCAGAGTGGTTTCGTCCACACTTGTAGATGATAGCTTTTCGCACCTAACAGATCGATCTTTTGGTTGTATTGACTAGCCGTTGTCACTTCACAACACGTAAGACACCACAATAGAACGATGTGGCGGAAAGTATGAACAACACTATAGCTGAAAAAACTCGATGTCTCAGGTTGAATGAAGCGCTTGCAAAGACCTTTTGGGCAGAAGCAGTGAATCTCTTGAAGCGATCTTCGTCTTCGGTCAATAACCCATTCAAAAAAAGAAAACACGACCTGCGGCATAAGCTTGAACTTTGTTCTAACAGGCCAGGGCTAGTATGGGTTGACATTTACATGGCCCTTTTAAATTTTGATCTTTACAAACATCTCGAGATAGATTCGTGTTAGTTATTAAAACAAAGGAAGAAAAAGAGAACAGAAGTCGGAGAGATTTCGATGGGGAGTAGCAAAGTTGTATATGTTAATTAGAGGATGAATTTAGTCACACCTTGGTACTTACTATGTAAGGAGATTTGTTTTAAGTGTTCTTGGAAGCAAAAGGATGGGAAGGATAACAACACTGGTTACGATTGGGAAGAGTAGTGGAAGTGGTAGTAACTGGGAGAACAGTGACATTGGTAATGACTGGGGTGGATGGAATCGGAGATAACACATCGTCCGATGAAGAGATGTGGAAGAGCAACGGCACTAGTAGCGGCTGGGTAGAGCGGTAGTACTTGTAGCGACTGGGGTGGATGGAATTAGAGAAAATGCGTCGTCGGGTAAAGAGATGTGGAAGAGCAACAACACTGGTAGTGTTTGGGAAGAGTAGCAGTACTAGTAACGGTTGGGGCAGATGAAATCGAAGATAACGCACCGTCTAGGAAGAGCAACGGTAGGGGCGCACAGAATCGAAGAGAGTGCATCGTCTGGGGAGAATAGGATTCGAAGTGAGGGATTTTTTATTTTTTTGGTCACTCGTGTGAATTCACACATGTGAGTTTGCATGCGCAGGGGGGATTAATTTCTTCCCTTGAACATAGGTCTCTTGTGATTGTTCTGCTGAGACGACTTAGGGGGTAGTCTATTATCGCACCGGTGAGGGTGGTTGTCGGCAAAGCTAATGGTAGTAGTAGGCGATCATGATTACAATGGAGATTGTGACGCCAATAGATGGCGATGGTGACGACAAAGGCTAGATATTGTGAAAGAGGAGATGATGGGGGCAAAAGAAATATTCAAAAACAGAGTTGATGACTACAACATCGCTGTGAATCTGACGAGGGTCAGGAAGGCTTAAAAGGCTGCAATTACGATTGGTGATTCGAAGCAACTAACGACAGAGAATCAGAATTGGAAGAAGGCAGATGCAGAGAGTGAGATATGGATGCGATGGTGGGTAAGAGCAAGGTAGAAGGAATTGAGTCGCCCGGGTGGTTCAACTTGGGAGAGTGTGGTATTTATACAATTTAGAATAAAAAATATAAAATTTATATGAAAAGATAAATACAATATGGGATAAATCCAATAGAACAATAACTGATAGGATTATGTTTATATTTTGTTTTTTTTTTCTCCACCATCAAAATGCTATTTGAAAGTCAATCCATTAAAAGGCTGATGTCACACTTAAGAGCAGAGAAACATGGATAAAACTAACGGAAGCAAATCCTTTAATTATCTGTAAAGCAAGTGGGATAGTGGAGAGTTGCACAGATGGTTACTCCACGAGAAGCCCAGAACAATTTTAACGTGGGGAGAAAAGAGATTAGAGATATCGATCCGAACAACGACAAGAGACGTTTTGGTCACCAAGAATCTTCTTCCCCTGCCGCATGGTCCCGCCACTGCGCACTAGTATAACAATGGAGGCCATAGGCCATGGCATTGGCCCGCCGGGAGAGCCACCTGCACTCGATAATTAGTGATCCAGATTTTGTGGCGTCTCAATCAAATCCGCCCCTTTTCCCTTGTCCTTTGAGAGCAAAACAAAGTGAGGGACAGTGGCCACATCTGATGAGTCTGGACGTGGCAAGTTTGAGATAAGAATTACAGCGGCAGCACCTGATTACTCCTCTCCTTTATAAAAAGAGGTTTTTTCACGAGATTTCATCGTGATTCTCTGAGGTGCTAGAGAGGCTTTTTGCACGAAAAGGTGCTAGAGAGGTAATACGAGACCTGGAGGAGTTGCTCATCACCGAGTTCATCTCCTTCCCAACTACTTTCAGCGATCCTCAAGTTTCTACTATTAACTTCCCAACCGTTCAGTTTTATTTCGATGGAGACAGAGAGCGTGACAGATGTTTGTCCACGGTAGTTTCATTTACAAACCCTTTTAATTATCTTCTCCATCTATTACCTGGATTGATAGAACTTAATCACAACATTTGATAAATCTCAGCTTTTCCAACTGGGTAGCAGCAGAAACAGGTATTATATCAACTATTTAACTTTTTGTGCACAAAATTAAGTTGGAAAACATAGCGAGTGCTGCAATACAAGACAGTGATCTCACTAGTCACAAAGACGACAGCAACAGACGACACTATGGCTACATAAACAAAAGATAAAAAAGAAAACTATGAATTGACTATTGAAGGAGCATAGATTTCCTACTCCGTTAACATCGATGATCGAACACCAAAAGAAATCGACCCACCTCCTTTCGGTTTCCGCAACTTAAAAAACTCCTTCTCCAAAGGCCCTGCAGTTTTGAGTAGGTAGGAGAAGCAGAAAAGACCTTAAACGTTACTACTAGAGGCGTTAGAATTCTCGGACAGCTCCGTCCCCATCTCCTCTTTAATCTGGTTTTGACCATGGTTTTTCTGCTTTATATACTCCCCGTACAAATAAGAGGCAAAGCCCCAAAGGCACAAAACAGTGGAAACAGCTTTTTGGCCTCCGAAGTCATCCCCAAAAGCGATGACGCCTCCCAACACGTTCATGGGAAGTAACGCCGTCATGCATATGCCTGCCGTCAAGGAGGTCGTCAAGTAAACCACCCCCGCCGTCCCCATAAAACACATCTGCCAGGTGACCACCGTAAATCCCACCGTCAACCAGTACTTCCACTCTCCCAGATTGAATGACACCTCGCTCTCCCTCCTCACCTCTCCCAACCCACCGTCGCAGAGCATTCCAACTGTGGCAAACAGGGTTGCAACAGTCTGAATCACCACTTGCATTTCTAGTACCATCTGAAATCGTAAAACCTTTTTGTACACCATTTCCATTATAGGCAGATAGAGAGCGAATAAACCTGCCGCTCCGAGGATGGATGCAAAGCCCAGGAAAAACTGGGCTTTTGTCACGCCTTCAGGTCTGTCGTGGCTAGAGCCGAGGGCCAATAATATGGAGCTCAACGTTAGGAGCATGACGCAGTTGATGTTGGTGAAGTGAAGTTTTTGTTTCACGAGAAGGACGGACAGAAGGAGATTGAAGGCCAGTTGGGAGGAGAGTAGGAGGGAAGAGGTGGAGACAGGAAGGTAAGAGATTCCCCAAGAAATGAGAAAGTTATTCACGCCTGTTAGAAGCCCGATTCCCACGGAGATTAAAAAGAGTTTTCTGGTAAACATGGAGAAAGGTTTGGGATCGCGAGTGATATAGATAGGGACGAGAAGAAGAGGGAAGCCCGCAGATTGAACCCACGTCGATATCCATCTGCTCGAACCTCCATGAATGAAGTAAAACCTCGACAGTAAACTGGAAGAGATGGAACCAACAAACATGGCGAGATAATTGACCAGTACGAGGATCCAGTACCCCATATTGATATTCTCGAACAAGGTTGATTTAGCGGTTCTGATTCCTTTACTTCCCGGGAGGTGTTGCGACGACGAAATCTCCATTAACGTGGGACGGATTCAGTGAGAGAACAGGGAAAGCTCAAAGAGCGCTTCCTGTTTTCCAGCGTCTCGTCTCCTGATTTCTGTTGCCTTTGTGCTACGTTTATCTTAGCCTGGTGGGCAAAGCAGGTTTTTTTATGGAGGATTTAACAAGTGTTAGCTTTGCTCAGGAACGTGACCATTGAGAAAAAAAAGGTTCCCAGCTCTAATCATTATTATCTCGCTAACGCCTTATCCTCTCGGCCTCTAATTCACACCAAGAAGCCAGTTCGTTTAAGAAAACAGAGAATTAGTCCAAAAAAACAAAAATAAATAACGACAATCCTAACCATCCGATTCAGCGGTTATGAATTGGTATATATTAGCTGAAGGCAGTAAGCCCATTACAGAGCTTCTCATGCACGTCGCACTCAGAAGCTTCTCATATCATTAAAAAGTCGCCTTTAAAAAAAGCACGCGCCGAGATGCGCCTTGTGTAAATCATTTATATTCCACCACTCAATCCGAGGGCGAGGGCTTTCCTAGATGGAAAAATGGAAATCACTGATGATTCCTTATCACCGAAAGCTAAATGAGGTTACGAAAATAAGCGATGCACAGAACATTTATCTGTTCATCGTGTGTACTGTTCCTCGAACAATGACCAGAAGAAGAGATCACGAATGGGTTCTCGTACGTTTCTTTGTCCCTTTCCCAACTTCAACTTCAACTTCACGACTCCGGAACTGATCGAAGCTGCTGGGAATTAGGAACCGATCTTCGTTAAGCCACAGAAAGCCAGAAACCGTGACCGGGTACTGTGCATCTTGCTTCTCATCTCCCCCCCTGCCGGTGGTTCTCGACCGCCAGATAACTGTCAAAGCTCGAAACGGTGGAAAACAAGCGGGGACCCACAAGGGAATGCAGAGACAGAGAGATAAGAGAAAAGCTGAATGATTCCTGTAGATAACGAGAGGAGATATTGAGCTGTGAAGCACGAGACGAGAATGGGAGGGAAAGGGGACTGTTTTTGGAAGGTTTCAGAAAAAAAAAAAAAAAAGGATAGCGTTCGGGTGTGCTGGAAGTACACTTGGTGAGAGCTTTGAGGTTTTTGAAACGGTTGCAATTGAGTGCTGCTGCTGCCAATTCTATGGTTTGGTGAGAGAGAAGAAATAAAACGGATGGAAGTTGGCAGAGAAGCGAGGTGTTGAGTATCTTCCGCTTTCTTGTTTGCACATGGTTTTGTCTCTCGCTAATCCATTTACACCGTCGGTTCCACTCCAGTATTTTGTCCTTATATTCTCCGAATCCTTTTTCATATCAAAGAAGCATTTCAATTCCTTCGTTAATTTGCTTACAATCCCCTTCAATCCACCGCTCAAGAGAACATCTATTCTCTCATAATTTCTGTTGTTAAATGCATCTCTTGGCTTACAGAGCGAGTCAGAGAATTCAAAGGACGAAGACTGGTTCAGTGTTTTCTGTGCGTTCTTCTTTTCTCTAATTTATTTCACATAATCCAATACGGGTCAGCTTTACAGCTTTTCACGCTAAAACGGGCTCAGCCTCTATAAATTTAGAGACAAGGCTCTTTCTCTGCTCAACCTGTCTCTACGTGCTTACAGAAAATTACCCATGGATTGAAGAGGTTATGAACGACACAGAATGATAAGCCACCTTTTAAACTTTCACCCACTCGGTTTCCGCAAACAATTCTGCCACCTTGAATACCACAAGATTAAATGGTGATCGTCTCATCATTAATAATGGTTCTCTAGAATTAGTATAGCCAGTAAATAGGCGGTGAAATCTGTACTTGTAAAGATCGCCACCTTTCGTTTCCATTCCTCTTTATTTATCGTTGAAGAGCTAAAGGAAAGACAGGAAACAGGCTGCCGGTTAACGTTTTAATCCCCTTTTAAGCCAACCAAATATAGCAGTTAATGATCACGGCTCTTGACGAGGGATTCTGTTTGAAATTAGTACTAAATCGTAACACTTCATTAGGGCTTCTTATTGCATGCTGAAGCAGCTTCAGGAGCTGAGTGCATGTGAGAAGTGAGAAAGGATTTTCTGGTTCGGAACGTTGTTTAGTGAATCATGTAAGAAACACGAATTTCTAAATTCATAATCAGAATGTAAACGGAATCATGAAAGCTTACTTTAGTGCATGCTATCAAATTCCAGAAGTTGTAAACTGGACTTTTAGCCGGTTTCTTATGAAACCTCTCCTATTGCTGGGCATAAATGGAAATGGATCTTACTGTAGATATAACCATTAAATCCCGATCCTGTGTTTGGCCTTTTGCAAGGAGTTCTCCATCAAACGGTCTAAGAGATTCAAACTCGTACCCAAGACAGATCAAATAATATGTTCTTAATTTATCTTCATGGATCTTCTGAAATTTTATTAAGGTTGACTCTGACCTTAAAGCTGGGTATTTTGCTCGACGGTTTCGTACTTCACTCTCGGATTATCGTCGATACTAAGCAGTTCTAAAAAAGCCCTTTTCGACTCGCCGCCAAAGAAAAATAATTTAAGAATCAGTCTTTATCTGTTTGTTGGCTTCGCCATTCTTCCATCTTCCTGGGTTTTCTTTCTCTTCCTTCTTTCCGATTGAAGGATCAATGCGGTGAGTGAGTGCTTGGCACGTAGATTTTCTGGTGTTCCGACGGCTTTCTTCCCCGGAGTTGCTCCTTACACACTAAGTACGGTTTTGATTCGATGGTTGCCTTGCCCAATGAGGCAGAGATTCTGCGCGCATTGAAGTTGTCGGTGGCTAGAGTTGGGCGGAGATTGATGTGTCCATTTGGTGGGCGAGGAACGGCCACAGGGAGCTTGGCTGTTTCAGGCTTTTAGCTTGCCTAATAGGAAGTATAATATTATCATTAATATCTTAATAGCTCGTGTCTTTGATTGGCCAATCCTAGATATGATGTCTGAGGCGATTGCTTCTGGTGTTTTGTTCTCTTCAATCGTAATTACAGGCCTTTAATTCTTTCCATTTTTTTTTTGGTAAATGAAGACGGCTTTACTGCTAGCATAGACAGCCCAAAGCAACTCGTGTTCTTTCAGAAGACATTCAGGCCCATAGGCCCTCATCGTCAGTGCACTTTCTTAATGGGCTAATTATGTAGGATATTTTACTAAATTACTAATTATTTTATAAATATTAACAAAAATAACTAACTTTACACATAGGCTTTGACCCGTGATATGTCTGCATGGCACATAAAAGACCGAAGCAATTAATGCCATGTCATTAAAACAGTATCACATTGCCATGTCCAGGGTACGACATGTCATCACTACACATCATCATAGACGACATGACATGTGTTTAAAAATCTTATTTGTTAGTAGATGTTTTATTACCTTCTATTTTTTTAATAAAATTAAAATTTATTTTATTTATTAAATAAAAATATTATTTTAATCTTTTTTTCACCTTTCTTAATTGATTTAACATGATTTTAAATCTTAGAAATATTTTTGTTTTTGAAAATCTTATTTGTAGTACATGTTTTATTACCTTTTATTTATTTTAATAAAATATAGCTTTTATTAATTAATTAATTAAAAATCTTATTTAAATATTTTTATCACCAATTTAACATATTTTTAAATCTTATAAATATTTTAGTTTTTAAAAATCTTTTTTATACAGGTTTACTACCTTCTATTTATTTTAAAAAATAAATTAAAAATCATATTCTAATCAATTTTAAATATTTAAAAATTCTAAAATATTTTTAAAAAAATATTTTTTTAAAAAAAAAGTGAATACACATTATTTTACGTTATATATATATATATATATATAATAAAATATAAAATATGTATATTAACTTTTTTTTTTTTTTTTTAATCAGTCACTGCCTGGACGCAGATCGTGAATCTGTTTCTTCCGGATAAGTGCCAGAACTCTTTGGGCTTCTCTCTTCTCAGTTCTCACGTCAAAAACGCTCAGGTCTTCGGTGCTCTACAACTGTGCGACTATGAAACCCATGCACACAAAGGACCAAATAATCTTTCCCTTTTTCTCGGTCTTCATCCTGCTTGTGTGCTAAAAGTCACCGACGCGCAGCTCTTTCACGCGCCACAATAAGTCTGTCAGCATTTCCTCGAACAGTAGATGTGCGTTCCACCAAGCTTTATTCTCTGCGCTTCTCTCCAAAAGTTCAAATATTTAGTTTCTCGGTTGAACAGTGAATATTCTGCTGTCGACCGTCGTTGAAAGTCTCGATTACTTTGAATTGAATAAAGGATAAGTTTAATTGCTTTATTAGCTATCTTCGTAGACTCAGAGAGAATCTATCAGTAATTTGCTCATACAATCACAGTAAAAGAAACTGAGTCTTGAGTACATTCTTACATCTGTATCTCTTAGCTTGGCCCTAGATGACAAAAACACCATTGCAGGTCCCAACTTTCAGTAGATTGATCAGATGTTGTTGTAGGGTGGGACTCTTTTATGTTCCTTGAAATGGGTGAGACTCTCTGGCCTGTGCCAACATCTGAACAACTTCTCTCATCGTCGGCCTCTCCACGCTTCGTTCCTGTACGCAGAGCATCCCAACGAAGAACACCTGCATGGCTTCCTGCAGTGGAACGTTGCTCAGTCGTTCATCTATTATCTTTACCACACCTTCCTTGCTCCAGTCGGTTTTCATCTTCGCCCACTGAACAATATCCAACCCGTCTTCCCCAAAATCACCGACGGGTCTTCGCCCAGTTATAAGCTCCAAGATGACCACCCCAAAGCTGTACACATCGCTCTTCTCATCCACTTTCAAAGTGTACGCGTACTCTGCCAAAAGCCAAATGCAATGAAAAGATTACTTAATACTACAGTTGCATAAATCAATATTGAGGATGAAATTAACAGTAGAGAGTAAACGAAGATCAAAACCCACGAAAAAGAGGTGGCCAGAAACTGTAAAGCTTAGATCGGGAATTCGCGCTTGGCTACTCGGGTTTGTTATTGGTGAAATGATGGGTTCCAGTCAAAAAAGTTCGCTTCGATCGATTTGAATGCGCAGGGTTTATGGATTCCGAGACAAGGAAAAGCCTCACTCGAGTGCTGTCCGTAGTAGGCGAGAGGAAAGAAAGAGAAAAGCAAAAGTGGAATGGGTGCTTTGTGTGGGTGCATCCCTCTTCGACTGCCAATAAAGCTTCCCGCTTTGGGCCGGCCAATATATTCTATGCAATCAGTTTTAAAAGAGCCTGAAAAAGCAAAAGAAATTGCTTCTTCAGCTCCAAATTTATTTCAGAAGAGATCAATCAGTATCCATTGAGTGAGATTTCAGTAATTGGATCATACGCACTTTGCAACATCGAGATCCACATCTCTGTGGGCCAGGGTTGGCATAGATCAATCTTAACCATAAATTGGTTTTAGCGCTTGAACTCTCCCAAATGGATGGGTAGGATCGTTTTATGGCGCTAACTGAATCTCTAGAGATTCCGATGAAGTCCTCCAAGGACCAAGGCTAACTGAATCAACCAGATCCAAGGTATTTTTGTGATGTGGGTGTGGTGGGTGCAGCCGTGTGTGCCCCAGGAATGTAACAGGACAAATACGATACGTACCTGGGGCAATGTAACCGTAGGAGCCAGCGATGGCGGACATGCACTCGGACGTACCGTTATCCTGCAAGAACTTGGCCAGCCCGAAGTCCGCTACATGAGCTTCGAATTCCGAATCGAGTAAGATGTTGTTGGATTTGACGTCTCTGTGAAGTATCAAGGGAGAACAATCATGGTGCAAGTAGCAGAGGCCCTTGGCAGCTTCCATGGCGATTTTAAGCCTTACTTCCCACTTGAGATAGCCTCCCCGCTTGCCATGAAGGGCTTCCCCCAGGCTACCATTTGGCATGAACTCGTAAACCAGGAGTTTGGACTCTTTGTTGGAACAGTACGCAACCAATCGGACGATGTTGCGATGTCTGATTCTACCCAGAGTCTGAATTTCGGCCGAGAATCCATTATCGTGAGAGGATCCTTTACTTATTCCCAGAAGTCTCTTCACTGCCACTTGCTCCCCTTTGGGCATGGTTCCCCTGTAAACTATCCCGGCTCCACCTCTTCCGATGATGTTGTTATCTTTGAGACATTCCAGGATGTCTTCGCTTCCGAATTCGAGCTTCTGAAACGCGGTCAGCTTCCATTTGGAATTTTTCCGCTTGATTGATCTTGTCCTGAAGATGGCCACCAGAGCGAAGACCAGGGAACAGGCCAAGAGACCAAGAGCGAAGATCAGTTTAAACCTGCTAGGGACCTGAGACTTGACATCGTGCTGTTCATCCAATTGAGAGGTTGACGGAGATGAAAAGTTGCAAGGATTCAGGTTGGACCCACACAGCTGGGGATTGCCCATGAAAGAACTAGAATTGAAGTATAAGAACTGACCGTTTTCGGGAATCCGACCTGAGAAATTGTTGTACGAAAAGTCCGCTGAAGTGAGGCTCTTCATGCTTCCAATTTCCTTCGGAATACTCTGATTTAATCGGTTACAGGAGACATTGAGGTAATTGAGTATGCGAATTTGGGTTATTTGAACTGGAATTGGGCCATTAAGCTGGTTGTTGCTTAAATCCAAGTATGTCAGCAAGGATAAACCACCAATCCGAGGTGGGATTCTACCGGAGAAGTTGTTTCCGCTCATGTCTAACTTCCAGACATGCTTCAACTGACCCAACTCCCTTGGTAGCTCGCCCGTGAATTCGTTTCCACTGAGGAGGAGCATCTGCAAGCTCGAAAAATTTCCTATACAAGAAGGAAGAGGCCCCGAAAATCTGTTGTTAGATAGGTTAAGCTGAGCTAGTTTGAAAGGTACCTTAGTGGGTTCTTCTGCGATTCCTCCACTAAGGTAGTTGTTCTGCAACTCCATCAGGGATAACTCCGGCAAGTATAGAAATCCAGGCGGGATGGAACCGCTCAAATAGTTCTGCCCCAAACGAACTCTAGAGAGCGTCTCGCAGCGGCCGAGATCGCCTGGCACAGGACCAAAGAGGAAGTTGTTGAGCAAAATCAAGATCTTCAGTCTCCTCCCGTTACACAGAGTTCTTGGGACAAGACCAGTGAGCTTATTAGTGGACAGATCCAGCTCTGTCAACCTACCGTTCCGGCCGAGCCTAGAAGGAATAGGACCCGTGAAGTTGTTCTGCCAAAGCTTCAAAACCTCCAAATTAGGTAGCTCCGATATGAAAGCCGGGATGTCTCCATGAAATCTGTTGATGAACAGGTTCAAGAGCGTCAGCTGTTCTAACTTCGAAAATTCGGCTGGGATCTCCCCCGTGAGGACATTGTTGGAGAGATCGAGTGACTTCAAGCCGCGCAAATTGCCGAGTTGAGGCGGAATTGAACCATTCAGCTGATTTGCATGGAGGAAGAGTGTGTCCAGATTCTCTAGATTACCCAGCTCGGGCGGTATTGGACCCTCTAAGCCGCAACTGGAGAGATCAAGATGAAAGAGGTTGACGAGATTCCCAAGGTCTGGGGGGATTCCACCATCAAAGTCATTGAAATGACCCAAGTATAGTTGTCCCAGATTTGTAAGATGACCGAGCTCAGCTGGTATAAAGCCACCCAGCTCATTTCCTCCAAGGAAGAGATAATTCAGCTCTTTCAACTCTCCATAGATCAGAGGGATTCCGCCGGAGAAGTAATTCCCCCCGAGATTCAAGTGTTTGATCTTCGGTAGCTCAGCAACCCCAAGAGGAAGTGACCCGGAAAAATTATTATCATAAGCATCTAACACTTCAAGCTCCTTCAACTGGGACATGTCCCAGTTCAAACTTCCATTGAACTGGTTACTGGAGATATTTAGGAATTTGAGACAAGTCAGCTTGTGAAAATCAAAAGGGAATGCACCAACGAAATTATTGCCAGCAACAGAAACATTTACGAGGGTTCTAAGATGAGAAATCCTGGGGGAAATGTAGCCTGATATGTTTGAGTTGGATATATCAAGTGAAACAATAAATCTGTTCATTTGATCACAGTGGACGCCCTCCCACGAGCAGAGGGATAAGAAGTTCGACGCATTCCAACTACCTAGAGATGGAGGGTGTTGGAAGGATTGTTTGATCGAGAGTAAGATAGAAGCTTGTCTGTAAAGGGATGAATTACGCGGAAGGATCAAGGAAGAAGAAGAAGTGGAAACAGAAAGAATGAGAAGAGATAGGAAGAAGATCACCCTCATAGCAGAAGCGGCCATTGGAAGCTCTCTGGTAGTACAGAATAGAATGAGTACCAAGATGAACTACGCCCGGCACTCATTACCGGGCTAGAATTAAAAGAGAGGGAACTCTGCAGGTTCAGTCTTCAGATGATGGAGATGGCCTTGGATGCTGCTAACCCAGACTTTGCCTTTTATCTCTGCGTCCTTTCGTTTTCTTGTGTAATCGTTCCCCTTAGTTTTTGGGTTTTCTCTTTGTGCTTCCATATGAGCGAAAAGCAAAAGTGCGGTGTCGATAAAAGTAGTTCTCACCAGACCGTTGGATCAAAGTTAAAGACGATTGGATGTGAAAGCGGGAAAGAGAAGAGATCCATCGGAGGCTCTTACAAACTTTCGCTGTGAAATCACAGAGTCGCGTCTGGACTCTGGACCGGAAGCTCATGCATTCAAAGCCAACACACTGAAGCTCCATGTACAGTATGATCACCGTACAAAACCAATGATTTCTCGAGCAAAAAAACGAGTCAACTAGATGGACTAGTCACTGTAATACGGTCGAACTAGGCGTTTATTATATACCAGACTGGCGGAATATATAATTCGTTCAACAAAAGGTACGTAGTTTCTCTTTTACAAGTTTCAGAGCATTTGATTTGCCTGGTTACTTACAAAGCTTGTATCTGCCTTCTTCTCTGGGACCTGGAAAACTGCTTTGGCCTTCCGTGAAGATAGGAAAAGCATTCACGATTCAAAGCTTGCACTCAGAGCGAGAAAAACAAAAGCTAAAGAGATATTCCTGGTTGATACTTCCCAGATGAATGCTTTGAAGGACTGCTGGGACGCCGGTTCCACGTAGTAATGTTCCCTACAAGTACATAGATCTATTTTGAAAACAAAATTGTAAGCGCCGTCTGTGGGAATCGAACCCACGACCACATGGTTAAAAGCCATGCGCTCTACCAGCTGAGCTAAGACGGCTACATATAAATATATTTAATGTAGGTAATGCAATTCGATGGATTTCCGTATTAAATCTCAATCTATAGTTAGTGGAAGCCATTTTCATCACTTTATGCAAAAAGATAAGAGTGACATGCATTTTAGACATTAAAGTAGCTGTTATGACTCTCTATGTGGGTGAGGTCACTAAAATCATGGACTAGTTCATGCACATCATTTAATAGAAAAGTTAGATGCTACTCTTCATATTGTATTTTATTAATGTAATTTTTATATAAATGAAATTTAGTGCCAATAGCTCTCAAGCTTTTATTAGATGTTTGTTTCGTAACTCAAATGTAATATAACCTGACTCATTCACCAACTCGATGAGGTAGTGTAATAGAGATACATGTTTCTTTCTTCTCAATAGACTAAATATTCATGAGCGCACGAGAATCATAATATAGTATGATGGAAAGAAGAGAAGAAGAAAGAAAAATCTAAGACCGCCGCCCTAATCCAATATACCTTAAAAATAAGAAGTGGCAAGATTGATAGGGATCATCAAGAAGAACTTTCAACTCACTAATAAGTTTGGTGTGTAAAGACACAATTCATTCGACTTCTAAACACTTTCAAGTTTACCCGGTCACTCAAATCATTAACATATAGTCGTCTCTGATTAAAATGTAGTGAAATATTTTTATTTTAATAAAATATAATTTTTATATAAATAAATAAATTACCGTAACCATATTTTTAAATATAAATCAAATGATAAAGTATTGATGAATGCATCTATATGTATATATTAAAACATATAAATATTTATATATATGTTTGTGACTTTTGAGAAGAATGAGAAGAATGATTTAAAATTCACCACACCAATGGGGTGTCATGCTTTCATTAATTTATAGGAGTGATATCCCAATTATAGGGATTTACAATTGATTACAAGATATTTGATTTGTACAGACGAGGAATGATTGAGCTTAATTAGCTCCTATAATGGAAGGCCCTAAATAGGGCAATGATCCTTAATTGATTGAGAATCAATTCTATAATCCTTAATTGATTGAGGATTAATCTCCTAAGGCAGTATCTTCAATAGCCCCCCGCAAGCTAAGCGTCGGATTAGGATAGACGTGTAGCTTGAACCGAAAAAACTGAATAGAGGGCAAGAGACGCTTTTGGTGAAGATATCCGCAATTTGTAAGTGAGAGGGCACATATTGAGTGCGAATCTTTCCATCAACAACAAGTTCTCACCGAAAGTGAATGTCTAGCTCAACATGTTTGGCCCGTTTGTGAACAACAGGGTTGGAGCTAAAAAAAAGAGCGCTTTTGTTATCGCATAACAGAAGTGGCCGCTTGGGAAGAGATACTTTGAGATCATGAAGAAGATGGGTGAGCCAGAGAAGTTCGGCGGCCGTGAGAGCAAGAGCACTATATTCAGATTCACAGTTGGAACGAGACACTATAGGTTGCTTCTTGTCACTCCAGGAGACTAAGTTGTCCCCAAGGTAAATAGAGTAACCTGAGGTGGAGCGGTGAGTGTCAGGACTGCCGGCCCAGTCAGCATCAGAATAAGCAATTAAAGAGCCAGGAGAACTAGACGGGCGAAAGGATAGACCATAGTGAAGAGTGTCTTTGACATACCGAAGAATAAGCTTAACAGCAAGGAAGTGGCTAGCTGTGGGAGAATGTAGAAACTAACTAACTGAGTTGACAACATGAGCAATGTCGAGACGCGTGATGTCAAATATTGAAGAGCACCAATAAGAGATCGGTAAAGAGTGAGATCCGAAAATAACTGACCAATAGAGGATAGATGCTGAGAAACCACTATAGGAGTGTGCACAAGCTTGCTGTCAAGTAATCGAGCCCGGGCAAGAATGTCGCGCGGATATTTCAGCTGACTACGAAATAACCCATCAGCAGTGGAAGTAGCTTCAAGACCAAGGAAGTAGCTGAGAGAACCCAAGTCATTTGTAGCGAACTCAGAATGGAGCTTGCTGGCAAAGCTATCAAGCACAGAGGGGTTGTTGCCCGTAATAATAATATCATCGACATATAAGTGCAAATAAAGGATGTCAGAGTGTCGATGAAAGATGAAGAGCAAAGGATCAGCTCGACTGTAGTGGAAGCCAATGTAAGGAAAGAGCTGAACCGCTGGAACCAAGCTCGAGGGCCTTTTTTGAGACCATAGATAGCTTTCTGAAGCTTGCAAACATGATCAGGAAAGCGAGGATCAATATACCTAGGCGGTTGTTCCATATAGACGCGTTCATTGAGATGACCATTGAGGAAAATATTTTTGACATCCAATTGACGGAGAGACTAACGATGAGTAATAGCAATAGAGAGTACAACCCGAATAGTGGTAGCTTCGATGACAGGGCTGAAGGTGTCGGTGTAGTTGAGACCTCGTACTTGTGTAAACCCTTTTGCGACGAGACGAGCTTTTGAATCTCTCAATAGAACCATCAGGTAAATATTTGGTCCGAAATTAGAACCCACAATATTGGTATGAGCCGGTCGAGGTACCAAAATCCAAGTACGATTATTTTGAAGAGCATGAATTTCTTCACCCATAGCGGCAAGCCAGGCAGAATTCTTGGCAGCAGATTTGAACCCTTTAGGCTCAGTGGATGTTAGGAGAGCAAAAAATAGACCAGAGGAGCTAGAATACGCCAGATTAGCCGAGTGATAGGGTTTGAAAATACCAGCTTTGGCGCGTGTGACCATAGGATGAGAACCCACTGGAATAGCAGCAACAGGAGCAGTGGAATCCGCGTGTGGCAGAGTAGGTCCTGTAAGAGTAGAAGAGGCCTGCAAAGACTCATCCATGGGATTAGTGCAAATAACACAAGGACAGGAGTCAGATTGAGTAATATACCGAAAATGGGGCACCGGAAGGGACGGGGGCATGACAGTATAAGAGAAACTGGGTTCCAGAAAGTTGGAGAAATGGAGAGAGGATAAAGGTTGAGCTTGGGAAGAGGCTTGGGATGGGAAATAAGTCTCATCAAATTGAGCATGATGAGTGATATAAAGGAGTCATGTGAGACCATTTTCTACAAATTGAAATGAACATAACTTCTCTCTTTCCCCTTTCTATAAAAATATTAAATTAAACTTTTAAGTATACAGACAAATTTCTTAATTTTTCCTTAATCGAGATATTTTGAATAGAGAAAATAAATATAATCAAATAAAACTCTAAATAACTACAATAAATCAAATGTAGAATAAATTATAAAAATAAATAAATATGTAAAAATTGAAACACAATGAACTAAACTATATGCTAAATGACATAATAACTAAACAATATCCAGTAGTAAAAAATAAAAACCAAAACATTGAGTGAAATCAGACCATTGATAACCAATTGATCAAGAAGCAAAGAAGAGAACATGCAAATTCTACGAGTATTTAAAGAAAATTAATGGAGAAGGCTGATAAGATATGAACAAAAGTATATTTTTATCATATTTTTAAAAAAATGGAGGTGACATGTGAATATTTATAGACATAAGAGGACATATATCAACTTTCATAATTACAATTTTATGTCATTTGTATGACAATTATCCTTATTTACTAACCATGCAACACCTACACATGGGTTTCTTTTAACACTATAATTTAATTCTCTCAACCCTACATGGGTTTTTCATGTGCAACCAACTCTCACCTGTGGGGGTAAATGAGAAACCTTTAAGTGGGTTGGTTCATTAAACAGATATGCGTGTCCTATCAATACATGAGAGTTAGGAGTGGACAAGTATCGGATTTGGATCAGGTTTTGAAGAAAATGTGTTTATTGTAGTAGGACTAATCATATGACAATCATCCTTATTTACTAAGCATGCAACACCTACACATGGGTTTCTTTTAACACTATAATTTAATTCTCTCAACCCTACTTGGTTTTTTCATGTGCAACCAACTCTCACCTGTGGGGGTAAATGAGAAACCTTTAAGTGGGTTGGTTCATTAAACAAATATGCTTGTCCTATCAATACATGAGAGTTAGGAGTGGATATCGGATTTGGATCATGTTTCGAAGAACTATAATTTGAAATGGAATTATTGATTTTCAGGATCCCATGGATTTAACTTATGGAGAAAAAGAGAGAAGCCCAAGTCGTAAAATTCCAAAAGGATTCATGGAAAACAATTTAGCTTTTTCGGTGACTGAATATAACCTTTTGCAGTTCTAGCTCATGGGAATCGAATCGAGTTAAACAGAATTCAACGTGAATTTCAATTTTAGATTGCAGGGTCTCCTCCAGAGACCCTGCAATTCGAAAATTTTCAGTGTCAGGAACTGTTTAATGACATTATCTGCTTTTCAAGATTTCCTGCTCGAATTGATATAGTGGGAAATTTGACAGAAATATTTCTGAAATCTTAGTTCTCAGATCGATAAGGAAGGATTGAAGAAAAAGCAATGATTAGTTTCCATGAAGGAATCAAAGCAGGGAATTAGACGTACCTTTGATATGGAACATTTACTCTCTCTCTCTCGCTCTCCCTTTGTTTTTCCTTCCATATATAATAATTTACAGTCTCCTTTTATAGAACTTACAACACCGCTTCGCCATACCATGTTTGGCACTGGAAAATATCACGAATACGCAATAATATACCGAAGCAGAAACAGAATTGAAGCAAAAATAAAAGAAAAAACCTACTTGGGTTGAAGTCTATGGAAGCAAATAAGAGGTTTCGATCTTTATTAATCTTCACTTTCTATTCGTTCTTACTTCTTACTCTTATCTATTGATTTTCTGTGTCGAAAATAAAGACTTTACAGTTGGTTTTCCTACTCTCCGTATCCCAGTTTAACTACTACTTTAAATACCGCTAAAATCTTCATCCGGTTTTCCCTCCACTCTCCTCCCATCTTTCCGTTCATGATGGCGATCTCAGCAGGAGTTTCGATCTTCACCGAATCTTCTTCCCATAAGAGAAAGCAAATGGCAGGTCGACCTTCCTCTCGAGTTGTCTTCCGTTGGACTCACTCAGTCTCTCGTCGGCGACGATTCCAGGAGCAGAAAATTTGGAATCCTCGCCGACGAGAGACTGTGGGCCCAAAGGAACTAAGCTGCAATCTCGCAGTGAGGACCTACCGTGTCATCATCACGTACTTTTCGGATAAAGCAACCGTGCCTCGAGAGAGTACCCCAGGCTTTTTATTGAGCCCAAACTAAGACGAGAACTAAACAGCATCATTACCCGCTGGAATCCCCTAAAAATCTGAATTAATAAGTGCTACTGATTAATTAGATATTAATAATTCACATGTCGCTTTCTAAACGGTTTGATACTTTAAATAAATAACTTGACCGCTCCTCTACACTCGCAGTTTGAATTCAAAAACGCCGAGGGGAAATTCGAACCCCACGCTCCTCTGCACGGAAATCTTGATCGAGGCAACGGGCGGTGACGATTTCCTCAACTACATCGCCAATTCAAATTGGATCTCTCCACCCTTCGAAAGCAAGAACAAAAGGAGACACCGCCTCTCTGCTCCTCTCGTTTCATTTCGTTCGATCTCCTCCCTCATCTTCGTCGTTTGTCCGAAATCGAAACAAGTCCGGTTGCCTCTTCCTCCTTCCTCCTTCTAATATTCGTTCATGGTTTAATTCCTCTTCCGTTTTTTCTTTTTCTGGCGTCGTTTTTTTCGATCTTTTTGTCAGCGAAGCTCGAGCAGGGCGACCGTTGGTTTAGGTTTAAGTTCTTTTTGAAAGAAATGGCGAGCCAGACCCGTCGTGCGTCCATTTCTTCTTCTTCTTCTTCCGTGAAGAGGCCGTCGTCTGAGAACGCCGGAAAGGCTGCAGTGAATCCTGTACAGCAGCCAAAGAAGCGCCCGGCTCTCGCTAACTTGACGAACCACACAAATGTTGGCCGGAATGTCATTAGGACGGCAGGGAAACAGGTAAAAGCGAGTTATACTTCAAAATGCCATGACTCTTTGTTTTTTTATCTGGGTCCCTTTGGAGTTATTCGCAGTACGGTGTATGTCGTGGATACGTTATGATGTTATTTCTTCAACTGTTGGTACTCTTTTCCTCGTGAGCATGTCAATGCAGAAATTCTTTTATGACATACATGTTTTGCAGCTTACTGGGTTCGTCTGGGGTTTCTTCCAAACTTGTAATGGTGATTACGGTTTTATGGATTTGATTCTACATATTTTTTTGTGTGTGCGTTACTTTCTTCTATATTTCCTTGATAGCTGTTATTTGGTTTATTGTCCTCTTCAGATCATAAAAATAAAACTTTAAGGGTTCATCTTCGGTGGCAAAACCCATGTATCGCATTCTGTTCTTTTTATTTTGCCCAGCATTCCTTTTGATTTTTATATGTAGTAGCTTCATTTTCTATCTAATTTCACAGAGGATTTATGTGTATATATATTTTTTTGCGCATTATATTCTTGATACTTCGTAATTTAAAAATGCTTATGTAATTGAAACGCTATTTATTTCCCGGTTTCTTGAAGATTATACTAAGATACGCTCATATATAAAGTTTATTATTTAGTAGTTGTTTTTCTTGGAAGAAGACTAATAGCCTGTCTTTGACGTTTCCTGTGTTCATGACATGTTATCGCCATGTAAATAAAGGCACGTGATAAAATCCTATGGTTTTGCTTGTGTGCATGACATGTCTTCGGGTTGTTTTTTACTGGTCCATTCTTTCATTTGTGGTTTGGTTGCTCCAATACTCGGCATAATTCTAGTTCATAATCCATCAAAAGTAATTTTATTTATGCTTATATTGTTTGTCTTTTAGTTGTTGCTATTTTTTTGCTACTTTTAAATTCCTAAACCACTCCAAGAAAGATTTTAATGCTTCGTTATTCTTGAAGGTGCAAGTCACGTCTTCACTGTCCAAGGTGAAGCAGAATGCTTCGTTGCATTCTAGCTATTCTAGCTTGCAACAGAACAATTTGCATCCGTCAATTTCTGTGAAGCAAATCACAGCAGTTTCTTCTAAAAATTCTTCCATTGTGAGAAATGATGAGCCCAAACCTGCTGTTGTTCCCATTCTTCAATCTTGCAGCGCAGCTCTATCGCCCAGTCGATCAGATTGTGCTTCAGTTTCCATGGATGAGACTATGTCAACTTGTGACTCTTTAAAGAGCCCAGATGTTGAGTACATAGACAATGGTGATTCTTCCATTGTTGCCAGTTTAGAAAGGAGAACTTGTAACACTCTCCACATATCTGAGGCCATTGATGTAAACGAAGGTCTCAGATTCTTGCCCATGCAATCTTTGTAGTTCAATCCTCTTGAATTTCATTTTGGGTTTTTCTTTTATGTTTCTATATGTGAGAGAAAGATACTCTGTATTTGTAGCAGAAATCTGGAAGAAAGATATCGTAAAGCAAGCAGAAGGAAAAAACATTGTTGTAGATATTGATGACAATCACCAGAACCCACAGCAATGTGCATCATTTGCTGGTGATATATACAAGCACCTGCGTGAAGCTGAGGTGATTTTTTGGTTTCCAGCATCTCAAGTTTAATATATTGATTCTTGTGCAAATTTTGGCTAAAAAAATTATTTTTTTCTTGTCCTTAAAGTAATTTTTTACTGGTTGTGCATCTTCATTTTCGTTGTATACTAGATTTGACTGTTACTATTTTATCTATTTAGTTATCTTTTCACTTTTTGTCCACACAAAAATTCCAGTAACGTTATCATCAACAAATGAGCTTGTCGTGTTTGTATAGTTCATTTATTTGGAAAATTTGGAAATTAGTTCACGCTAGTCTCTTCATCTCTTAGCCAAGACTTTTGGTTCGAGTCTTGAAAGGCCTCTAATACTTGTACTAGATGAAGAAATGATTATTAACTTGTCTTATTTTAGTTCACTTCTATAGAAAGAGGGATACCAAATTACTCAAGAAATATGTTTCTATTTTTGTAATGGGTGGACTTGTAAATATATACAGAGGAGTCATTATCCTTGTCAAACTTGAAATTGGTGGTGGAGTGTCCTGCGATGAACCTTTTGATGTGAGGATACTCATAAAATGGATGTTGAGTGGGAAAAGTCCCACATTGAAAAATGGGAAGAAAAGTTAATGGGTTATAAAGTTGATCAATAGGCCTCCTAAGTGGCTAATCGTTTTTGGAATGGAACCGGGCATAACTCAAAGATGTAACATGGTATCAGTGCAGCCCCAAGTTATGTGTGTTTTTTAGGCTCCATAAGGTAGGAGTTTGTGTGCCTCATTAGAGGATTTGTGCCCAAGTTTTAGGTTTGTTACGCGTAAGCTTGGATGTGAGGGGGAAAAGGTTCACATTAAAAAATGTGAAGAAAGTTAATGGGTTATAAAGTTGATCAATATGCCTCCTAAGTAACTAGTCATTTGGGATTGAACCGGGCTCAACCCAAAAATCTAACAATGAAGATTAGATATATCTGCAGTTTCCTATTTAGATTGTCATTGTAGGTTTCATGAATGGGAGCACTTTCTTCAGTATGCTGTAGTTTTAAAAAGAAATGCATTTGTTAGTGTCAAGATCCTCCTTGAAGCATCTAAACTTCATTTTTACTTCATGGGGTTCTGAGAATTTTACTTTATCCATGTTTTGGTTTCCTTCATTTAGATCATACTCTGCTTTAGCTTTTCCCAACTAAGTCTGTATACTGTGGGGCTTGGACAGACAAAGAAAAGGCCCTCTACAGATTTCATGGAGCAAGTGCAAAAGGATATTAATGCAAGCATGCGATCGATTCTGATAGATTGGCTGGTTGAGGTAAAGCTACTTCACAAATAGTCTTGGATTTTTTTTTAAATATTGGAGATTCTTTGTTTGTAAGACTGAAGGTTTGAGCTCATTTATGTGCAGGTTGCAGAAGAGTACAGGCTTGTTCCTGACACATTATATTTGACTATTAACTACATTGACAGATACCTCTCTGGTAATGCAATGAACAGACAACGGCTACAGTTGCTTGGTGTTGCTTGCATGTTGATAGCTGCGTAAGAACTCGTATTTGAATGCACTTATTATTTGGTTTATTCTCAATGATGACTTAGTAAGAGAAAAATTGTGTTTCTATTAATTTTCTCAGCAAGTATGAGGAGATCTGTGCACCACAAGTGGAAGAGTTCTGCTATATTACAGATAATACTTACTTCAGAGATGAGGTCTGCTTCATTGTATTACTATCATTTTTAAATCTTTTACATCTGTATTGTATAAATCATTATTTCTTTCGTTACCAATTAACTGCCTTAATGACACAGGTATTGCAAATGGAAGCTGAAGTTTTGAGGTATTTGAAGTTTGAGATGACAACTCCAACTGCTAAGTGCTTTCTTAGGTAACATTCCACTTTGTTATTTGAAGGTTGCCATTTTGAAATGATATATTTGTGCTAATTTTTATTTTTGGTTTCTGCTCCTTTTTAAACCAAAAGACGATTTCTTCGAGCTGCTCAAGGATGCAATGAGGTACCACTGGTTAATTCTGTGGTACATTTTTGGTATTCTCCTTCCAAAATGATGAATTGCAGAATGCATTTTTTTTAATTCAAGTAGTACATGGCTTGCAGGTCCCAACGTTGCAGCTTGAGTTCCTGACTAGCTATCTTGCAGAGCTATCACTCCTTGAGTATGAAATGCTTTGTTATAAGCCGTCCCTTATAGCTGCCAGTGCAATTTTCTTGGCAAATTTTATATTGCTTCCTTCCATGAGGCCATGGGTATGATGAGTTCCAACACAGTTGTTTCTCTATAGCTAATATTTTATCTGGAATGTCATTTCTCTACTTTGATGCATAATAATTTCAAGCCTCTCTCAACCGTTTTGAGCTGAGCCTATCATATATCAAGAATTGAGTTTCAATCACAATGCAGAAAAAAACATTTGAATGTGTTCTCACATTTTGAAATCTGATGTGCAGAATGCAACTTTGCGACATTATACTCTATATAAGTCTTCTGAGCTACGTGAATGTGTGAAGGCTTTGCACCGGCTCTTCTGTAACAGCCACGGTAGCAACCTACCTGCCATTAGAGAGAAGTACAGCCAACATAAGGTAGTCAAACCCCCATTAAAGCCCTTTTTTTAATTTTTTATTTATAATCTTAAATATCCTTTTGCTATTGTTTAACTTCTAACTGTATGTGTGACCAGTACAAGTTTGTGGCGAAGAAATACTGCCCTTCAACAATACCTTTGGAGTTGTTTCAGGATACATGACACAAGTGGTTTAAGCGTCATTCTTGAGAGGAAGTATGATAATGCTGCCCAAAGCTTCAGAGGTAGTATACTTGGTGTATCATAGTGGTGTAAACAGACTTTGCAGCTGTTGCCCACTGCTGGTGGTCTGATTTCGTGGAAACTCTTTTTCTAGATGATAACATTATTGTGGGAATGTAGAAGAAAGTTTCAAACGTTCTCTTGGAGTTTCCAGTTTACAATTTGTAAATGTGACAATCTCTTCCAACTTACAAAGGTGGATGCCTAGAGCCTAACGAAGTTGAAACGTTCGACTCCTTTGTTCTTGCAAGGTTAAATTTATGCATTAAAGCAAGTGCCAGTTAGGAGTGGAACGTATCTTTGGATTTCTCCAGTGAAAGGGCAATGCAGCTGAATTACTCCTTGAGCTATCGATCCTAATATTTTGAGATAATTCTCTTTAGATGGTGGAGATGACGTCGTCTGCTTCTGGCTGCGCTGCGCAGGGCAATTTTAAGTATGAAAAATTCAAAACGGACGAATGGACTAATCTACACTTCTATCATCTAAGCTTAATTAGAAATGAAACAGCCGAATGGGATTATGTGAATTACTCTTACTCGTTAGTAAACAATGGAAGTTGAACACGCTGCATGTCTCTCAGGAGCGACTCCGATTAGTGACTCCGTTGACAGATCACGGAGGCAGACGGAAAGACTCCTGTGTCTGCTTGCCTTTTCCAATAAGAAGAAGCGATGCGTTTATTTTTTTAAAAACATTTTAGGTTAAAATTAAATTAAATGACTTAAAAAATTATATATTCTTATTTTATTATTATATAATACATAATGCATTTATTAGGTTAGTAACCATTTTTTTAGTTAATTATCTATTTAGATATATTATCTTTTTTACGTTACATTTTTTATTTTGGACACGGAGGAAAGTATTTTCCGGTAAACTTGACGTCCACGATACAAGGGATTGGCTTTTCACTGTGACTAACACTGACCCCACCATATCCTCCGTTTCCACTCGTAATTCTCCGTCATCCCTCCCGTATCCCCTTCTCCCTTTCCCCTCGTTTGACGTAGCTATTGTTGCTCTTTTCTGTAACTAACGCTCCTAGAGCCATCCGATCACTCGAAGGTTCTTGTGATGTCGGTCTCCGGTCCGCCTCAAAGGGTCCAAAGCCTTCTCGAGTGTGGGCTCTCCGACCTTCCTTCTCAGTATATCCAGCCACCAGAAACACGCCCTGGATCCTGCCGGCAAACGTCAGACGCCAGCGTGCCGGTTATCGACCTCTTCCAGTTCGATCAGACCCGCTTCGATGACGTTCGTCAGAGTATTGGACGGGCATGCCAGGATTGGGGCGCTTTTCAGGTCATAAACCATGGTATCCCAGAACGATTGCTGGATGATATAAGGAGCGCTGGGCGGTCTTTCTTTGATGCTCCAATGGAAGATAAGATGAAATATGTTTGCGATCCCAATTCGGCGGCTTCAGAGGGTTATGGAAGCCGAATGCTCGCGAAGGATGATGGAGTCCTTGATTGGAGAGATTACTTCGATCACCATACGTTGCCGGAAACGAGACGGAATCCGGGGAAGTGGCCAGACTTTCCTCCGTACTACCGGTTAGTTTGTCATCTCTTTGTTAGAATTCGAATGTGAATTTATTGGGATAAAAATGTTTAATTTATTGGTATTTATTTCCTAAAAATTGAAATTTCGAGCTTTCTCGATACTTTTAATCAAAGCGATTGAGTGGCATCGGTATTGTCAACGTAATATGGTTTGATCTTCTCGTAAAGTTTTCCTTACAAAAATAGTGTCATAAACACAATTCACAGCTTATTTTTTAGATCCAAACAATGAATTAGTACTTATTTTGCAGAGAAGTTGTTGTGGAGTATAGCAATCATATGAAGAAGCTTGCACGGAAACTACTTCAATTTATCTCTGAGGACCTCTCCCTGCCACCGTCTTATATTGAAGACGCAGTTGGAGAAGCTCATCAGAACATAACCATAAGCTTTTATCCACCTTGTCCACAGCCAGACCTCGCGCTCGGACTTCAATCCCATTCTGACATGGGTGCGGTCACGCTGCTGATACAGGACGCAGTTGGTGGCCTAGAAGTTCTGAAGGACGATGGCTGGGTGCTTGTGCAGCCCCTTCCTAAGGCTATCGTTGTTATTATAGCTGACCAAACTGAGGTAAATTCTTATATCTTACTCACTCTATTCTTAATTTACTTTTTAGTTTGTGATGATTCCACCTGTGGTGTTCCTTGTGTTGCTGTTCATGTATATTGCTCTAACATGTTTCTTTTTGCTCCCCTCCCCTCTCCTCGCCCCCACATGAATTTTGTCTTCCTTGGTCTTTACTAATTAAACCTGTGCAATCGATAATGGTACGGCTAGTTAGGAACTTAGACTGGTAAGATTTGATCTTTTCTTAATATGTATGAATCAAGTATCAAGTTCTAGGCAAACAGGTCTGAGTCCCAAGGTTTGCACTAGTCTAGTTATAAATTGTCAATGACCTTGCAAATGCTACTGCATTAATTTTGGTATTGTGGGCATTTCTCCCACTTTTATGATTGGAGCCGCAAGACCTTGTGAATATTTTTCTTCCAGCATGGTCCAATGTTTGCCTAAAAACCTTTTTGTTGTTCATGGAAAAGCTTGGGAGCATGCTTTACATAAAGGCATTTGGGCTGCCAATTGATTCTCTTTTTCTGGCATGGGAGTTCAGCAGAATGAGTTGTCTTTTTTTAGGCTAAATTGAATACACAACTCGGTGAGTTCTCTTTTAAAGCTATATTTGTGGTTTGACGTTAAGTAGCATTCCTGGTAGCAAATGTCTGTCAAATTTATAGCCTTCAAGGTTTAGGTGTGTGAAAAAATTACAAAAGCTTGCAGTAGAATTTTTCAGTTTATCTATCTCAACAGATGTTAATCATTGATCCATATGATGATGATCTGCACTCTCTTCTTCTGTTTCTATGCACCTGTATATTAGTTAGTAGTTGTGTAGTTCATTACCATTATTGTACTCTTTTGCATTGTTTGTGTCTGATACATCGATTTCCATTATGAAGGGAAAGCAATCAAAGAACTACTCATCCATGATACGTGAATATATTGACCTGGAATCATTTCTCTTCGTCTGTTTGTTCCCCTGCAAAAAGCATTTCTTAATAGTTAGCCACAATTTTCTGTAGATCATGAGCAATGGAGAATGTAGGAGTTGCGTGCATCGTGCAGTGGTCAATGGCAGTCAACCACGGCTTTCTGTTGCAACCTTCTATGATCCCTCAAAGACCACAAAGATATCTCCAGCAGCTCAGCTTGTTACACACTGCTCACCAGCAAAATATAGGGAAGTAATCTATGGAGATTATGTATCTGCATGGTACACCAAGGGTCCTGATGGGAAGAGAAACATTGATACTCTTCGAATTTAGGATCTCTCTAGACTCTGATTTTGGGTTTGGGTTTTTGTCATAGATCCTAAGGGTGGCACCAAGCCAAACCGTCTTTCTAATCGTTCAAGCTTGGCTTGAGCTCAAACTTAAAATAAGGCTTGTTAAGTATAACAAGCCAAACTTGAGATTTTCCAAGCTCGGCTTGTTAGTTCGTGAGTCGACTCATTATCATAGATTTTTTTATGAAAATACCCTCTACTCTAATTGTTCTCGTCAATTCCCTTTTTAGTTGGTTGATAGTTATTTTTATTTACCTTAAACCTCAAAGATGATTGATCGTTCATCCCTTTTGGGTCTCTTAATATCTAATGTTGTTATTTTCTAATGAAATAAACATTATTGATGGAGGCATTTGATCTTTCTTTTAGGTCTATTCAATTAGTTATTTTACATTGGTATACTCCATTGCAAAGTTTTGGATTCCTCTATGATAACTTGCAGTTCAATGGTATTAAGTACATTACAATATTTTTTTTTGTTGTTGTTTTAAATGTAAATTGGAGTTCGAACCCGGCTTGAACTCGAGTTCAAATTCGATTAAAATTTTTAGGTTTGAGCTTGATTCCAATTTTAGGCTTGAGGCTGAGTTCGAGCTTGAAGTATTCAAATCAAGTTAAGTTTGAAACATATATAGGTTTGAGTTTGGTTCAGCTCGATGCCACCCCTAACATAACCCACTTCATATTCATCAAAACTATAAACACATGTGACAACAGGGAGGGAAAAGAAGGAATTATGGAATTTCACTCCAGCCGCAATGGGAGGCTGAAGTGCAGCTCGATAAAAAAATTTGTAGACTCGTTACTTTTACATGTGAAAAATTTGTAGACTCGTTACTTTTACATGTGAAAAGAAGAAAAAGAAGAAAAAGAAGTTTGAACAAGTGTTCTGTTCCTATGTAACATTTGTGATTGCTTAAAAACAGTTGGGAGCCTTTGAAACGAGAAGCGGTGATTTGTCTGACTCGATGATTGCTTAAAAACAGTTGGGAGCCTTTGAAACGAGAAGCGGTGATTTGTCTGACTCGATGGTTTTGGAATCACGTACATGCGAATTGAATTTTGCGTCCTACTCGAGTCCTTGTTTATGATCTCATTATATCAGTCTGACATTATCTAGGTCAGTTCAAATAAGTGGAACATTGATAAGTTTGATTTTATAAAGTACTTCATTACATCGTGGAAGGCAAAACAAAAACTTTCTTTCATGGTATACGGCAATAGGCGGGGTCAGTCCCTGTCTCCCTCCCCGCCTTACACTCCCATACCGGTAGAAGGGCAAAGGGTGGGGAAGGATGGCCCACCTTCCTCCCATTTCTACCTGAACTAGGCGGGAAGGTCTTGGCCTCCTGCCTCCTGCCTCCTGCCTCCTATTCCTTCACAGAAAGTGAGAGATGGGGGTGGTGTGAGGGGCAAGGCAACATTAGGATGGACAATGGAGTACCCTTCACAGTATCGAGTCTACAGCCATTGGCTGTCGTAAAATTTTCTGCCCCAAGTGCAGTTACCATGGCTCCTGTTGTGTGGCTTTACAATCACGTTTCGTTACAGATCACAAATCGTTTCTGGGGCTTGCAATTACCGTTGCTCTGATTTCTTACTCGTATGACTTTATGGGCCTTCATGGGCTCCGAGAAACCGGACCACTGCTCCCTCTGCGTTCAAGCGCAGTAGCGCTGCCGCGGCAGTAGTTTTTCAGTTAATTTGCGCCCATTCTTGTGTCCCTCTTTCGTTACAGAAAGTTAGAAACCGCCGATGAAATGAGAGGTGCGATTGAGGGTTAAAATTTTGGAGCGAAGAGAGGAAGATGCCGTCACAGTCTAAGGATCCCTTCGAGGCGGCGGCACTCGGCGACCCGGATACACCACCCGATTCGCCGGTCGCCCCGAACTTAGAAACTCGGGCCACCACGGCTGCCGGCGACGATGACGACGAAACCACCGGTCGAGCGGCTGCGGGTAGAACGAATTCCTCGGTGGCTCTCGCTGCTGGTGGTGGAAAAGGGAAGGAAGAAGACGAGGAAGAGGAGGAGGCAAACATGCTCAGCAAGTTCCCGTCTGGTGATCCCGATAAAGTGACCAAGATGCAGTAAGTCCTGTAGGCGAAGCTGGTTATGATGTTGTGTATACTTACTTTAAATATCTTTTACTTGCCTGAGCTTGTTACGACTTTTCCAAAATTTGGGTGTTAAGTTTGCAGACGAACTATTAATTGTGTTCCAATCACATATGCGCAATGCCTGGTGGTGCAAAGGCTTCTTTAGTCGTTAAAAAGTTAGTTATGGAGCCGAACGGGATGTTTATAATCTGGACGTGTTTTATGTTATTTAAATGATTCTGAAACAAAGTATAGGAATGAATTTGGGAGTGAACATGCTAGTCATGCATTTCAAATGCCTTTTCTGACTCAATAGGATTTTAATCCTTAACATTTTTGTTCAGATTTCTTCGGGTTAATTAGTTCCTAGTCTTCTTGGAATGCATGTTATTCAGATTTTCTTGCTCTTATGGTGTTAAGTGTGAAATAATGTAATAAATAAGGTTGAGAGGGAAAGGAAGAGAAAGAAAAGAGAGAGAAGAAGAGGAGAGAGATGACTGCAAGAGAGACTTGTGCTTAGGGGTCGATTTGACCCCTAACCCTTATATATAGTTTAAGTGAAACAATAGGTTCAAAGACAATTATACCTTCACTCACTTAAACCCTTAGAACTCCTACACCACACCTCCTAATTACATAAAACTTGAACTACATAACCCCTAACCCTTATATATAGCAGTCAATATATCGTGGATATGGTCAATCCGCATACTGACTCAGCGTAAGGCATTAATTAGGCTCCACAACTTAACAGCCACATCATCTTTTTTATTCAGAGTTGCCCAAGATATGAAAGATAAATATATCAACATGTTTAGTCTCTTTATTCTTCTAAGGATATAACTGTATTTTAAGCTTGCATAATTTTGTTAAATGCAATGGATAATTGTGCTCTAATTGCATCAAATTCCTCCTCTAATCCATTTAGGAACTTTGCTATGTGTAGTTCTCCATGTTGTTTTCTCAACTCCCTTTCATTGGTAGTGAAGGGGTGGAAAATACTTATCTCCTATAGGACGCTAAGCAACTCATTTAGTAGTCTGTAACTGAGCGATCTCCCACCTGAAACTAAACAATCTAGCATTCAACTTACACACACAGGATAAATTGCTCTTCTGAGCATACAATGCTTCTAAAGACACCTGCATCTCTTATGCTGTTTCACAATTCATCATTTGATTTTGTAATTTGGAATCAATAATGTTGATTAACCAGGTCATGACCTAATTGTCATATGCTTCCTAGTCATCATCTAGGGGAATTAGAGGGTCATCTCTAATGAATTTTGACTTTCTTTTGGCCTTGTGGTAAATCTGAATGGTATTTGACCAATTGAGGTAGTTCTTTGACCAATTTTCTTGCTTCTAACTTTTTCAATTCCAAGAAAATACTTTTAAGGAACCCAAGTCTTTATTTTGAAAATATTGTGAGAGATGTAACTTCTCTTCTTTAATACCCTTTGCATCAATTCCAAATCGGATGATATCATCCACATATACCAATACGGCAACAACACAGGATGATCTCTTCATGACAGACATATAATGGTCAAAGTGGCTATGAGAGAGTCCATAAGACATAACAACTTGGTTGAATTTTTCAAACCATGCCATCAGGCTTTGTTTTAGCCCATAAATTGCCTTTTGAGTCTACACAATCTTTTGAAAGACCTGGGTCGTGGATTCTCTTGTAGTCATCTAGGGGCTGAAACAGAGCCCGAGTGCATGGTTTGAAAAATTCAACCAGGTTGTACGTTTTATGCGTTCTCTCGTAGTCACTTTGATCATTTCTGTTTGTCATAAAAAGATCATCTGGTTTTGTTGTCCTGCTAGTATATTTGGATGATATTATCCTATTTGGAAGTGATGCAAAAGGTAGTGAAGAAGTGAAGTTACATCTCTCGCAATATTTTCAGACTAAAGACTTGGGTTCCTTAAATATTTTCTTGGAATTGAAGTAGCTAGATAAATTGATCTATGTTACAGTTACCTGTCCTTATATATTATTCTTAGCCAATTTGGTATGATAATTCATCGATCACCCACGAAAGGTACATCTTGAAGTTGCTTAAAGGATATTAAGATACTTGAAGGGTTCCCCTGGAAATAGTGTTGTTCTTTAAGCCTCATGATCACTTGAAGATAGAGGCATTCTCATATGCAGACTATGCTGGGTAGAAACTAGACATAAAGTTTATGGTAGTTCGAGTTTCATGTAATTAGGAGGTGTAATGTAGGAGTTATAAGGGTTTGAGTGAGGGTATAATTGTCTTTGTACTTATTGTTTCACTTAAACTATATATAAAGGTTAGGGATCGATTTGAACCCTAACCACGAAAGCCTCTGTTGCTCACTTGTTTCCGTCTTTTTCCACCATCTCCCTTCCCTTTCTCTTCCTTTCTCTTTCAACATTTTTTTTTTTACATTATTTCAGCATGGTATCAGAGCAAGTTGTGTGAGTGTGCCAAGGCCCAATTTGTCCTCCCAAGGTTACTTTTATGTTATGGGCTCCATAAGGTAGGAATATGTGTGTTGTAGGCTCCATTAAGGAGTTTGTGTGCTCTATTAGAGCTTTGTATCCTATTAAAGGGTTCATGCCCGTTGTGTGTATGCCTAGATGTGAAGGGGAGTGTTGAGTGGGAAAAAATTCCACATTCAAAAATTGAAAAATGAGAAGAAAAGTTAATAGATTATAAGGTTGAGCAATAGGCTTCCTAAGTGGTTAGTCATTTTGGGATGGAATTGGGCTCAACCCAAAAATCTAACATTAAGATTTTATTTCACTTCCAAAAAACTTTCGAATTTATCTTCATATATTTGAATACCTGGTGAATGTAACTTTTCATTTTTGATGATATTAGTAGTTTTGCTTCTCCTCAGAGCAATTCTGTCCCAGTTTACAGAGGAGCAGATGAGTAGATATGAGTCCTTTCGAAGATCAGGTTTTCAGAAAGCCAACATGAAGAAGGTATTCTTTTCTTCTACCTAATCATATTTAAGTGGATGGTGAGATCTTCCATCCCTTTTCTTCTTTAGTAATTAAAAACCAGTTCTGGCATTTGTGGTAATTATACAGATTAAAATAATTTGATATGGTTGCTTAGCAAGAAAACAAATGAACTTGAGCATCTTATAGAGATGACCTTGCACCCCCTTTGGATCAGCTGTACATTTTCATTAAGTATTCACAGGAAAATATATTTTGATTCTTCTTTGTCAGTTAACCATGCTGTAATTGCAGCTGCTTGCAAGCATTACAGGAAACCCAAAGATATCTGTACCAATGACAATTGTGGTTTCAGGCATAGCAAAAATGTTCGTTGGAGAGCTTGTTGAAATGGGTATGCACACATGTTTCTTATGCTATTACAGTTAATTTCTGATCTTCTTTCTTAGTGTTCTTTTTACTTAAAAAATGTTTTCTTTCAGCTAGGATAGTTATGACTGAGAGGAAAGAGAGTGGGCCCATTAGACCTTCCCACATTCGAGAAGCCTACAGACGGCTGAAGCTTGATGGAAAAGTGCCTAAGCGGTCTGTACCAAGGCTCTTTCGGTAGATGGATCAGGGATCTAAATTCTGGTGACCATTCTCAGGTTTGAACTGCTATCTTGCTTCACTGTGTACCACGTTGCCTTAGGAGTTCCTTCATATCAGTTAGTCTCTTGAAAAAAAATGGTGACATGTATTTCTGTTACCTTTCAAGATTTTAATTTATACATCTCTTTTATGGAGGTTAATTTTGTCAACTAAGATATGGGTGGTTAAGGAGAAGATTTTGATTTATATCTCTCTTTTATGGAGGTTAATTTTTTCAACCAAGATACATGTTGTTAAGGAAAACATAGCCTCTCACTATCTAATTCATGTCAAGGAGTTGTTGGAAACCACTATCATCATCAAAGCCTTTGACCAAACTGTCTTTGGTTGGGTAGGTGTATCCTTTTTCTCAATTCTGATGTATCATCAATGGAGATCTGTGTTGGTTTAGATTTTCTAGTTTGCTACTATCCATGTTATCTAAGATAGCTCTTACATTTCTTGCAAAAACTTAAAAAATAGAAAAGCTCCAAACACCATTATTGCAGAAGAAACTGAATAGCTATCCAGGGATTTCTTGTTACCTCTTTCTATGACATTGGATGAATAAAGTGATACTCGCCCCCAAATTTTGGGAAAATCCTAAGGACATCTGCCTTTGCTGCGTTTGGAATATATGGATGAAAACAAACAAACAAACCTTTTAGCATAAGAATAGCTCCATAAGGTATATGATTGAAGCAGTATCCTGTTGTGGGCCTCCACTACAAAAATATGCCCCCTATTCCCAGTTCTATCGTCAGAGAAGACTGAAGAACCATCAGCTTCTTTCAAGACTTGACTTCTTCAAAACTGATCAGCTGGCAGTTTTCTTTGTTTGGGTAGCTCATCTTTTAGTAGCCCTGGGCCTGGGGGATTGGAGGTAGCATCAGAGACCAAATTGGATCCAATCTCCTTATGTACTCATGGCCTTTGGGTCATTTTGACTCAGCTTAAGCTGAAACAAAAGCAGCTGTCGAGTGTCTAAGATTGATCTCCCAAAGATTTTCAACAGAAATACTCATAGAAGGGGACTCAGCTAACATTATATCCTCGTTATCCAGAAAATCAGCGTTCCTTGGAGGATAGTGCTCATCTTTGATGAAATTTTAGATTTATGTGCTCATAGATCTGTTTAATTTAGCCACATCCTTAAAGAAGCTAATGATCTTACTGATCATGTAGCTAAATTTGGGGTCTCTGACCCTTTGTATCATGTTATTTATTTTCCCTGCTCTTTAATAAAGCTTGTCACCATTTTCATAAAAAAATAAAATAAATAAAGTGGCACTTACATATCTACTTGTATTGCTCCCATTAGCTAAACTTCATTGCAGGAGTTGCTTCCACCAATAATGTGATCATAGCTGTTAAGGACCTAGTAGTGCTGAGCTGCCGAAATTGGCAAAACGCGAATATTGCAATAAATGCCGCTATAGCCACACAAATGTTATGTTGTTAACTTGTTGTAAGTAATTTATACTCTGCTATATAGTGGTTTCTGTCATATTTCATTCACTTTCGGAATCCGTGAGAAACACACTGGCATGCACACCCACACCCACACCCAATACAAGCAAATGCTATATTGTTGATTATTAACTAAACTAGTAAGTAAAGCTTGTTTCGCGGTTGCTGTGATGACTCTGGTATAATAGACAGTGGCTTAACCATTGGTTCATGGACCCCTGGTTTTTAAACGAATGACTATTTCTTCCTTCTTGCTTGAGTTTTTATCCTGACAATGCTCCTTTTTCCAGGTCTCTTACTGAGATCTTTGCTATATGGTGAAGTAGCACAGAAGGATCTTTTATTGCCCCAGCTGATTAGAGTGAGTCAGGGTGGAGCATGCTAGAGCTCAATTCTTCAGGTACTGAATCCTGGAGTTAAAACTTTATTTATGGAGCAATAGGAGACGAACATCATACATTTGTTATGAGTAGAATGGTGATTGATATCATACACTTATGTGAGCAGTTAGTAGGACATGAAGACACGGCTGTGGTATGCAGAATTCTGTATACAGGCCTTCTGGGTATGCAGAGTAATGAATAATTGTTTACAATCCTCATAAAGATTTTAACAAGGTGTTGCATGTTCTCACAGGCTTTTGGAGTTATATATTGTTCGTTTGCTTAGGAAAAATAATATTTTGTTGCCGTTCCAAAGAAATAAAAGTATTTTTTTGCAATTGATAATACTATATGAGAACAAATATGTTGAGTTTATTAGTTAGGAAAGAGATTTTCTAAGATGGTTAGTCATTTTGGGATAAGCCTTGGATCCAACTTCACATAGTATCAGAGCAGGTATTCATATGTGGGCCTCTACCTAAATTATATACATGTAAGAGCTCAAAAGGTTTACACATGAATGAGAGTGTTAAAAGAATAGTCTCACATGGATTATTGAGAACAAATATATTGAGTTTATTAGATGAAAAAAATTCTTTAAGGCTAGTCATTTTGGGATAGGCTTTGAATCCAATTTCACACTATATATAGTTTATTTAGGTGTAAAATTGTCTTATTTGAACTCGTTCGAGTCCCTCGAGCTTTGGTATGGTATACATGGAAATGTTTTCCCGCATACAGGTTTGAAAGGATTACAACCCATAATAGGCATTGTAAAGCTTTCCGGCCTTCCAGGCCACATCCCGGTGATAATTTTTGGGTCAATTCAGGCTGAAGGAAAATGATTTGTTGTTATATATCGAAGGAAACCCTACTTCTCGCAGGAAACAGATTTTGTTTTATTTATTTAGTTATTTATCGCTACTTGTTACTGGTTCCTATTGCCCTATTTATCCATAACATGAAGTTTCACTATTTGAAAATCGAAGCTGTTCTTCAGTCCAGGTTGGCGCACATAGCCGCTGGTCAGAGGTCCGTGGCATACCGGACAGCGGATTTGCGGGACCGGTTGATCCGGCAGACCCAAAAAATACCACCAAGAGATTTGCTGGGCTCCCGAAGATCCCATTTCGCTAATGGAAGAGCAACGCAACTCTCCCACACCACGTCATTGTGACATGGCTTTTGATGAGAACAAAGTCCGTCAAGCGTATTTATGAGCTGTTACAACCATAAATGCCTAAACCTTCAATTACATCCGTCCTGTGAACACGTCAAGCTATATTCCAATATCATCCTTTTTCAAATGGAAATTAGCTTTAACTACTTGAAGTAAAAAATGTAACCTTTTTCACGTTTTGAGTCTGGACTACTGCTTTTCCCTGACGGATTTTAGTAATTTATTTTATCCATAGAAGGTAAAGGAATAGAGATGTATTTGGTCACTCTGCACTCTGCAGTGACGGTGCTCTGTAAAATGGAAGCAGATAAGTAAAATTGACTCTTTTTAAGGAACTTTAGAAAGATCTGACAGGTAATCTAACTTGAACCCGTGGAGAAATAAAGTGAAAAAACGCGGTGCGTGGACCATATGCTCCTGTCTGGGCTCTTGACTCTCGAGCCCTCTCTACCATTGGAAGATCCAATGTGTTCCTTACAGGAAGTAGGAAAAGCAAATATCGCCTTCTTTCAATCTCAGCAGGTTTAGCAATAGCGTGAGACGACGAAACCCTGGTCCTTGAGTGCAATGGTACAAATTATTTAATTGACACACGCAGCGTGATCGCGTCTGCGAATTCGATGATGTCGCCGGCAGGAAGGGCCCAGATAGCACTTCACCAGAGGGACTTCGTCTTCCGGTCTCGCACTCATCCGGCCCTACCTGCTTTCAGAAATTGGAGAAGAAGAGGAAGAAGAAGAAGGCAAAAAGGAAAAGCAAACTTTCTCCATGCGGTCTTCTTTATGCTAAAACTATTACTGGCCGGCGGTCGGCGACGCAAAGCACCTGGTTCAACAAAGTTTACCTGGATGCAGCCTTTCGTGAATCGCGCTGCCGATATCGGCATGGTTTACTCCGGCTGCGATTCAAGAATATCACCGGATTACCTTCAGCTACTTACTTTTCTATATTTCTGCCTGCCTGATGATTTTCCTCAATTTCTTCACTTTCTTGCGAGGGTTCTAGCCTGACCGAAGAATTGAGATCTGAACTAATCAAGAAACTCGAGATGATAGTCGGCGTCCTCAACCCTGTCAGCAGATCACCTCAGCCGAGCGACTGTCGTCCAGCTCCTAATCTATCCGCTTGATTCTTTGAATGAGATACAACTGCGAGTCGAAGCAGGAAGCGGGATCTCTGACGGACAAAAGGAAGTGAAAATCATAATATTATAGTTTTTATCAAATCTCTACTTACTGGTTTCCTAGAGAGATCAACAATCGCCTATTCAGACTCCAATAATTCTCTTCTCAAATCTTCGGATTAGACGGAAGCTAAAAATTACATGTTCCGGCTTTTAAAAGAAAGCAAAAGTACTGGATCGGTCGCCGGCGGCAGAATCGGTGATCCCGTCAGATCCACCCACGGTTACATAGGATTCAATTATAGAGCCTCAGAGACAAAAAAGTCCTCTTACAATATTTATATTCGTGGCGTTTTCTATTCAAATTCGAACAATCGACCAACCCTTCAATTTATTACCATTAATACCTCAGATTCCTTTTCGTCACCGCCGATTAAATTTTCCCCTCTTATGACAGCAGCGGCTTTTGGAATCCGTGACCTCCGGTTCCGCCGGAGGCACACAGATTAACCCTAGTTCGTTTCATTGAGCCGATCCCGATCGTCCGTCTTCGGGCGGCCCACGGATAAGATCTGACGGTTCGAACAGTCCAGAACTTCCACGTGCGAAGCATGGGACCCACATTTGGGAGGTTCGTATTTACCGTCCGACGTGTACCGGAGGAGGTTGAGCACGCGGTTACATACTCATATCCACAATATAATAGCTCTATACACGCGAACCCTAGAAAGTCTCGTCTCTTCTTTCCTTGATAAAAAGAATTACCTAATTTGTAATGACGAAACTACCACTGGAGGGTATTTCGGTACTTTGAACGAGTTATTTGCCTCGGTTCGCCGATGTGTGCTCTGAGGTTTACTGGATCACGAAGACCGCGAGAAATTGTTTTGAGAAAGACGATCATAGCCCTGAAGTCTTGGTGAAGAAATCGGGAAGCGAGAAACGACGAAGGAAGGTGTAACTCGGAGGAGTTCCACTCGGGGACGCTTTATGGTCCAATAGTTCTTTGTTCGTGAGCAAGTTGGGTGTTTTCACAAAAACAACTGACAGGGGGTTGTGAATGATATTTTCAGACTAAGAAGGGGTATTATAGAGAACTTGATCTCGATAAAGCCAATATTTTCCCACCGTTTCTGCGATTCACCCTTCTCTTCTTCGGCACAGACCCTTCCTCGCAGTCTCTCTGTTTCCTCTCTCCATCTTTCCGTGGAGAAACTCTGTGCGGCTTGTTCTTCTTTGTAATTTTGTAGTAAGGGGAGGCGAAGAAATCTTCATTGTTGTTCGATTCCTGAAAAACTATGCGACTTTACTCCCGGGTGCCTATTTGGAGAAAGATTTGTTCGTCGAACAGTTGAATCTTCTAGCCGTGATCTCATTCGGCATTGGACATGATGAGGTTCGATGGTTTCCTCAGAAAACCGTTGTCTTGCGAAATTCGCAATTCCTGCATCACTTCCTTTCCGATTATGTTTCTCAAGATCCGTGGATTTTGTCTTCTTTTTCGTGCGTTTTGGAAAAGGTTTTCTGATTTTCTTCCGTAGGAAAGAAGCATGGATTTTTATACATACGACGGGTCGAAATTGCTTTTCCGCGCTCTCTACGAGCTGGAGAAATTTCTGTGTATTAGTGGTTAATTTCTGGTGCTTTTCCTCAACATCTGCCATTTTCGTTTGCTCACGAGAACAGTCATTTGGTTTGCTTTTGTACTGGTGAATATCGATTGATTTCGGCGAGGAAGTGTATGAGTTGAAATCTCCGATTCCGTTCTTTTACTTTCCTGGTTCTCATTTATCCTACAATTCCCGGCGATGTTCATTAGCTAGAGCCAAAGATCGCTTGCTTTCGGTCTCGCAGAGGGGATCTTCTGCAGATTCCGCTCAGAGAGTTCTGTGTTTTGGTGATTGAGAAGATAACCATTCTGTTGCGAGTGATGCTGTTCCGATTTTGATAACCCAAATGTCTGTCTTTTGGTGTTGTTTCAGCAGTAGAAGTCGTAGGGTCTCTCTTATCCCACTCTTGTTCGTCTCAGGCGGAGGAGGAGTATTACGACCACTCTTGTGACTTCAAATTTATCCAACCGGAGCTTCCCTTGGACCTAATCGCCATTTTCCTTTCTGCTTGAAAACGACTTCAATATCAATCTTGTTGGTAGACTTACATTTTCTCGTTTTTAAGTTTATACCAACCTTTTTCTTGGTCTCTACGGCAGAAGTCGTGTCCTCGTCATGATTTCTCCGGCGACCTATCTCTCTCCAGGTCGATAATTGGCTCGTCGAATCGTCTACCCAAGATTGTTCTGATTTCCCAAGTAAGATTTGAATCGCCTATTTGTTCTATGTCATGAATGACATAGTTGTATTTTCTGGGGGAAGGGGCGTTAAATGATTTTCATCCCGCTTACGGGGCGTCATCTTTGTTCTTTTATCCAATTGCTCATCCCTGGATTTACGTGTTAATTGGGCGATCTCTGGCCGACTCTGAGGTTTTATTCTTTTTTCTGTGGTTTGTGTTCTTGCTCTTCATTTTGTGCTAGTTAGTCTCCTTTTTCTACTTTCCGATAACATTTCCCCATTCTAGAGAGCAGATGGCACTCCGATGGAAGCAGCTATTGTGGGCTTGATAGCCTTTCCATAGTAATTCGCTGGATTCAAGCCATATCCGCCTTTCAAGCACCAATTTCTGCATTGCTCGTTTCTCTTCTTACAGTATTTTCAATGGATGACAGCTTTCGGAGGAATAGAATTTCTTCTGTTTCAAATCGTTGATTGTTTTGCAGAATACTTGAATTTTTTTTTTTATCCGGTAATGTTTTATGGGGTTTCTATTCAGCTGATTTACTAATGTTCTGATCGGGCTGATATACTTTTTCCTGATGGAGATGGAACTGAGAATCTTGTTCAGTCATCTCCTTGTGCGGCCTTGCGGTTTGAGTCTGTTTATGTCTAAGACATTGGTGGATTTATGAAAAGAAGAGGGCGGCTGCACTGCGAATGGAAATTTTCAAAGTTCTCGTTCATCGTTTATTCTGATTCTTTTACTGCGTCAGTTTCCTAGTTCCTACTCTTGACTGCTCCTCGTGTGTCCGACAACGAAGTTATTCTTGGTCGTCGGAGTTTCATTTGCGAAACCGGATTTTCGTTGCTTAGAAGATGCACACACTACGGTGTAAATTTGTTTGATTTGTCGGCATGGATTTTGAATTACTGGTGGAACACTTCACTTTGAACCATCCATCCCGTGGTTTGCTTACCTATGGTTGTTATAAGCAGCTCAGTCTTACGACGATCTTCCCCATCTCCGGGCAAAATTTGCCGTCTTCTTTGAGCAACGGAATGTGTTGTTCTGTTCTCCAGGTGACGAAGGCATAAGGTGCTTTACTCTTCAACATCCCCCGCATCTTTTTCTGCCTCAAGACGTAGCTGATATTCGTTTAGGGTTTTTGATCTTTGAAGAGATAGGGACATTTGAATCTCGCCCATATATCTTTTATTTTGAGTAATAGCTTCTACAAGTCCCTGTTCTCTATCTCCTATCTTGAACCACTGGTAATGAGGGTCCTTGGTTTTTTCGTTTTTCTATTTCTTTCGAATTTTCTTTTCTCTCAAAATCCCCCAAAAAGAAAATGGTATTTTGTCTATTTGATTCTTTTTCTTTTCTTCCTTTCAAAGATTTCCTGGTGATTGTTTTATTTGCTTTTTAGTCCAGAAAATTCTCGGTCGCTGTTTTGTGCGTTTTGTGCGTTTCGTGGTGGTTATTGCGTTGATTTCGAATCATGATTGGAAGTATTTAGATCATTGTAATTGTGCTTCTATAATGCTAATCATTCTTGCATTTGAGTTGCAGATACCAGAGATTGAGCCCAGATTGTCTTCCTTTGAGCACCGGAAGAAAATCCAACTTGAGAACGTGTAAGGAGGACGAGGCAGATAATGGGCGAATCCCAAACTACAATGGTTTCGAAGGAAAAGCCCTAAGATTTAGACCCGGAAGCACCCCGTCCAGCAGCCAAGATCAAAACTTTACCGCTCAATTTGCGGCGTCCGATTCTCCGCAATCGGAGAATCACACGACGAAAGCCCGTGAGGGCAGTCCAGGAGGAGATGTCATACTGCAGTGGGGGCACAACAAGAGATCACGGGGTTCCAGAGCTGAGAGTCGAGTTGTCGGCGATGAGTCGTCGGTTCAGGCGAGGCAAGTGATAAAACTGCACCGACGAGAAGTCTCGGGGCTGGACAAACCGGCTTCAAATCAGACGACTGCGATGCCTCCGCCTTGTGGGACCACCTCTTATAGTCGCGGGACTAACCTCAGACCAGCTTTACCGGTCCGCGAAACGTCAAGCTCAGTGCTCAGCCGGTGCGCTTGCTCATCTCTTCCCTCGTTTGTACTTCTGCTTTTTCCTTTAAGAGATAGTTTCCGCTGTTTGGTTGCCTTTCCTCTCTTTTTCTTCTTTTCCTCGTGATGCCTCATCATCCTTATAGGAGGATTTTGTTTTCAGTCAATCTCTCCTTTTTAAAATTTTTTCTTTTCGTGTATGTAGAAATTTTGATAAATATTGTTTTTTCTCTGATTTGTGGGTGAAAGAAGAAGTGATCATTGGCGGTGTTTGGTTTTGTGATCACTCATTGAATCTTTTAATGCCTCGCCTTTCTGTCAATGAAAGCTACAAATACTTTTCTGCTATGAGTTTATTACTCTGCGCTTTTCATTTTGACTGGCATTTGCAGCGAGGACGCCTTGGCTCCGTTTCTGTACGTTTTCTGCGTCGTCCATTGCAGAAGATTTTATCATTTTCTTTGATTGGTTTTACAGAAGGGCCGCTGAGCGGATCCGCTTCCATATCTCGCTGGTATTGTTTCTCATTAATATTTTCTTCTTCAGGAGACATTAGTGGTTGAAAGTCTTTTGTTAGTTTTTTTTTTCTTTTCTTTCGGTGACCATCTGCTCTTCTAAAGTAATGCTTTTGGTGAAATGCCCGAATATTAATCGGGGCTCCCCTTGCTCCTACTAGTACAAGTTTACGTAGTAAGCTTGGGGGACCTCTCTGGTAGAAAAGACACGTCTTTGGAACTCGAGGTTCTATTTTTTTTTTCCTTCGCTTCTTAATTTTATCCACTTTTGCCTCTTCGACATTTGGCTTTCGGAGCGTTTTGGTGTTTGGCTGAGACGGCGAAACCCTAATAGCATCTATTACCAGGCAGCTTTTTTCTTTACCTCTGGCACTGGGTAGCTGTCACAACTGCTGAGATTGAAATACTGGTCTTAGCTTTATTGCTTCTCTCCCTGCTTTGACTCTTGTATCCTCTGCTTTTTCTTTAGACTTCCATTCCGGTCCTCAGAGGCATTAAATATCTGTGTTTTATATCAAATCAGAAGGCGTTTCGGTTTTCCCATTTTTGATTTTTGTCTCTAATTTGTATTATTACTTGATCTTCTTACCTCGATTTTAAAGATGGTTTCTATCCGATGTTCTCCTTTTCCGCGTGTATCTGGTTGTTGCAGACTGATATTTCTCTTTCTATCCTCAACACTCGTTCCGACAATTTATCTCAAGTTAGCCACGCGTTCTTTGATCTTTCGTCTCGTCTAGGTCATTGTGCATTTCTGTCAATCAAGTGCATCATTCTGTTACTGCTATATATGTGTTTTGGGTGTTTATTGAGGTGAAGAAGAATACCCATTTGTTGCGCGGTGCCGTCGGTCTCATCTTTGTTATTTTAACCATGATCAGGAGCCTAGTAGAAGACCGGCCGGGTCCGGGAAGCAGGTCACCCTCCTGCAACGGAAACCATCGGACTCATTCCCGTTCAGGTGTGGAGAAACGGCCTCCTCCATCGCCTGAAAAGATAGAGAAGTCGGCTTCTTCCTCTGGGAACCAGCCCCACGAGAAGGCAAACGGTTCTGTGGCGCGAGCTGATCCGATGAACGTTGAATCAATCCCCCAGTGTGAACCTGAAAACGGGACTGCTCCCGAGAAGCTGAACCTTGATCTGTTCGAGTGGCCGAGAATATACATCTCTCTGTCGAGGAAAGAGAAGGAAGATGATTTCCTTGCGATGAAAGGCACGAAGCTACCTCAGCGACCCAAGAAGAGGGCGAAAAACGTGGATAAGACCCTTCAGGTGTATAGAAATGGGAAAATTAATCAACTATCTTCTCAACGATTCAGAATTTTTTCTTTTGCAGATTGGTTTGGTAATAAATTAGCATAAAATATTTATTTATAATTTCTCTGTTTTTTCTGCTAACTCATCTTTGTTGTCTTTCACTTGAACAGTACTGCTTTCCTGGGATGTGGCTGTCTGACTTGACGAGGGGCCGGTACGAAGTCAGGGAGAAGAAATGCGTGAAGAAGGTCCGAGACAACCCTCTCTACTTCATTATTTAAGGCACGCTTTCAAAAAAATCGATTCATATTTTTTACCCTTTTCCCAATAAAAGAATGCCATACTGGTTGTTCTTTAGGCATTCTTAATTTCTTTTTATCGCTTTGGCCTTCTTGGAATTTGATTCACCGGGTAATAAATGTCGCTTTTGTTTTTTCGCTTCGGTTCTCTCTCGATTCCACGTGGGTCCTATGAAAAAACCCTTCATGCTCCTTTACTTCTCTTATCTTTTGCTTATCCAAATATTCAGTGGCCATCGGGGCGATCTTTCTAATTAAAACTAAACTGCCCCCGCTCAAAGAAATAAATGATCTTTATCTAACATGGGGAGTGTGGCTGTTGCAGAAACGAAGAGGATTGAAGGGGATGGAAAGTATGGAGAGCGACTCGGAGTAGTTGTAGGAGCGGGACCGCCACTTCCGGCGCCTGTCACCCTTAAGCATCGGAGATTGTCGACGAGCTATTTGGTTGTCGTTTTTTTTGTTCCTCCAAAATTCCGAGCTCCAGGAGGATTTATTTCCCTTTTATTATTGTGCCGGAGATCCTCTGTACAAATTGTAGCATGGTCAATGAGAAAATTGTCCTTCTCTTCCAGCATTGTTACACGTCTATTTCCTAATGCAGCTACAATTTACAAAACCATCTTTTCTATTTAATCGGATAATCAGGTTCCAAACTTACATAATAACTGCATGTAAACAATTAAACCCTTCCTTGGGTAAAGTGTATTTGTTTCGTGCCCATTTTGAAGGAACGAATTTAATTGGTAGTACCAATTGCTACCCCAAATGAAGGGGTGACCATTAAAGTCAATCCTTTGATCGCGCATCCGCTAGACAGTTGGCATCCCATCCATGAATTCAAAAGATTCTCATTCCTGTAGCAAAGACATTGAATAATTCCTCTTAATTCACTTACACGAAATGAATTTTTTTTTCGTTTTTACCAAAGGAGAAATATTTTTTTATCTCCTCGTCGATATAACCTGGGAAAGCTAGAAAGCTCTTAAATTAACAGGATGGAAGGACGCCTGCACCGAGCGTGGGAGAGCCCGCAGTCGACTCCGATTTTCCTCTCTGGAGAACCTGGACGACTTCCTCGCTTCACCTCAGTTCTCCGCGGCTAGAAATGACCTTTTCACTTCGAATTCGAGGATCATGCTAATTGAAAATCAGGAAGCAAAGCATGAACACGCTGAAAAATTTCGATTCTCTCTCTGAAAGAGTTTCTAATTAGGTGTTTCACGAGCAGACGTATGTCTCTCTCGGATACTCGCCAAATTGATGTCTCTTCAGAAGATGACAGCTAATTTCACCTTTCATCGGTTACCTAATTTGCTTGCAACTATGATGATTCTGTTTTTGGAATCTTCGATTAGGTTTGTGATTCGGGGTGTATTTAGCGGAGAGATGCGATTCTTTCCAATTCCCGGTGCTGCATCGGAAGAATTCGAGCGAAATAAATAAAGATGGAAAATGAAAAGGTAAAGTTAATGCTTTGATAGCTTTAATGGAAGGCTACAAAATAGTAAATAAGGTTTAAAATAAATTAATGAGGAAAATGAAAAGGCAAAGTTGGCAGTAATGACTTTAATGAAAGGCAACAACGCCTGCGTGGTCTTCTCGCCCGGACTTTGTTGGTGGGAAGGTGAAACTCATTATGGGGGCTTCTCTCGGCCCCCTCCTTTGTCCGACTCTCTCTTGTCAGAGAAGAAGAAAAGGAGAAGATAAGAAGAAAAGGGCGTCTCAGAGGAAGAGAGCAATGAACAGAACGCACGAAATGCAAGAAACGTGCATGGAACCGAAACAAAACCAAAAATAGAACTGAACTGAAGAGGAAGAAAAGAAACAACACACAAGAGGAAGAGAAAAGAGAAGAGAGAGCACCTGAGAGAAGTAGAGAAAGACGCAGAGCATACTATCGCAGAAGCATCTCATGAGCAGGAAAAAACACAGAGAGCATTGAAGGAGCAAACTATGCGAAAGTTTCTGCAACCAAAAGATTCAAAGAAAACCAAATTTACAGTATAAAATGCAGAAATAGAACAGAAGGGACATTTAACAAAATAATCGATTAAAAATTTTTAATTACTAAATACCCACTACATAGTCAACGTGCCAACGCATATTAACGATTGTCACTTCGACTTGCCACCTGCTCACGGTGAGGAACGAGTTAGAACCGATCAAGAAAGACGAAAAAAAACGTCCGTGTATATCGGCGGGTATCCTCTAGCGCATATTAGCGATGGTCACTTCGACTTCGAATTTCGAAGGCGTCCAACGCATTTTTGCAAACCTGCCACGGAGTCGCTTCGTCAGTCGGTCTACTGAATTTTTTTGGCTCCTTTCCCGTGGATTGGTTGGTGAGATCAACCGGTAAAACCTTGGCTCCGCATATCTCAAATTACTAAATTACCCATGTCCTTTTCCTTTATTATACTCTGAAAAAGCTTTAATAATGACTTCCCACCTGCCTCCACTCCCTTTTCCGGCGTTCCTGTCTTTTTTTTTGGTTTAGTTGAATGACCTACGAAAATGGGCCCACGCAACGTCGCAAATTTTCTCTATGACTTTGTGCGTTCGATAACGGAGGCATTTTGGTAAAGCTCTATCCAAGCAGCCGGTCAATTTCAGACGCTGCCTATATAAGAGAGATTCTTACCCACTGAGTTTAAGACACGGCTCCTTCGAGCGAACTCCTGCCTTTGCGAGCCTTTTGAATCTGTTGTACTTAAAGTCCTCGTGTTCTCATTTAGAGGTTCCTCGGGGCTCAGATCTCCTTGTTTTCGTTTTCCTTCCGTCGCTTCGTTTCTTCCGCTCCAATGGCTTTCGAGAAGATTAAGGTGGCTAATCCCGTCGTCGAGATGGACGGTGAGTGGTTTCATCTTTTCTGTAATTTACCTCCTTCGATCTCACGTATATTTCTTGTCGTAAACAATAAAGATACAATAAAATAGGTTTTTATAATTATTATTCTTTGATTGCTTCACTCTCCGAACCTGCTTCGAGATTTGAAATCTCGATTTTGGCCATGGCGTTTGAGATCTGAAGTTTTTCGTGTGACACGATTCATCTTTGACTGATAGTCTCAGCATGTGCTACTGCATTTTATAGCGGATTGCTGTCAATCTTCTTCTGTCTGTTAACGTGCGAGCTTGGTCTTGGTCAAGCTGCCGAGTATGGCAAAATTGTTTCCTTTCTGCGATCTGATAAAACATTATTGATGGTCATTGTAGTTGCATCTGCTGCAGTCTTAACTTTTAAGTACTTTTCTATGTATGTTTTCCGAAGACTCCATCAGTTTGGTGTTCTTGCTGGCGGTTTAGGAGTATCGCTTATTTCTGATATTCAATCATAGAATGCGAGATACTGCAATTAAAAAGGCACTCTTGAGGAAGATGATGAACACTGAACCGTGAGACTGAGCATCCAGAATCAAGCTCATGTATAAGCGTCAATATAAATTTTGTTTTTTAAAAAAAGACCTATCTGAAATCTGCTGGTTGTGGTGAATATTGCAGCTCAATACAGCTGACGTTATACTTCGAAGCATAATTCGATTTCAATCTGGCAATTTTTTTTTTTTTATGGTCTGAAAGTGAAAACTCCTACCAGGAGAATTTTATCATTGTTACAGTTCTCGTCTGACTTCTTTTCTGCCAAGGAAGTAAACGAGTTGGTGAAATATTTTCATGCCTGCCTTGCAATTGCTTTTTATCTGATGCACTGGATGCAGTGGATGGAATTTGTTAAATTGTTGCTTTTGGTGTCTATGGACTTTTACTTGAGTAGAGTTACCACGTGCAGATTGAAGCAAACTTAGTGATAATCTACTAAGTAACTGTTGAATCTACTAATGGATGGATTTGTTTGTCAATTGCATACCTGTGCCCTTGTTACTCTTTTTAGGGCAGGGGAAGTGGAGTTTTGCTCTCAACTTATACAGCATTTTTGTATCAATTACGACATACAAATGGCAATTTCTTGCAGTTTACTTCATTACTCAATGTTAATGATCAAAATGCTTTACCATGTTCACGAGTATTATCACAATTATAAATGTTTCTTCCTCATCAGTTACCTAGCCTGTCTAAGGGTGAAGGCCCCTATTTGCATTCGGTACTCTTGTTAAATACATCTTGGATTCTCTGTAGGAGCAATTCACTCTGAGGCCAGAGTGAATTTTCACGATGTTAGATATCTGTTAAATATCATTTAGATGATTTTGAAGAAATTTACAGCTAAAAGGCATGCCCAGCTAATCCTGTTAACTGTTACAACATTTCTTTCATACAGGAGATGAGATGACTAGAATTTTTTGGAGATCAATCAAGGATAAGGTAATGTTATATTTACCTTTTTGCTGAATGCATTTTCTTTTTATTTTCTGTTCTATGGTAAATCAAAGCCTGAGATGATATTTCTCCGCATCTGGCAGCTGATTTTCCCTTTCTTGGAGTTGGATATTAAGTACTTTGATCTTGGTCTTCCAAATCGTGATGCTACAGATGATAAAGTCACAGTTGAAAGTGCAGAAGCAACCCTTAAGTAAGCTTCAGTTTCCCCTTTGCTGCTGCTAGTCATTTATTTTACTGAATCATTGACAGTGTGTCCCAGATAACATGAGTTACCTTCATTTTTATTATACATTTCATTGTTTGCATTCTTGCTTCAATTTCTACTCTCACATCTGGTGTAGACACTGTTTTAGGAATTCAGTTTGTCTCGAATTTTGGCATCTTTGCATCTCTTCCTGTAGTATTTAACAGGTTTTCTGTTTTTTATCAATTCTGCTATCATCTGCAAACTTCTAATGTTTTTTCTTTTTTATCAAATCTTATTTGTTAAAGAGAGAAAGCAGCAAACAGTCTTCCATTCACAAATTCTGCCTTCCCATTTTCAAAAGAAAAAAAGAAACAATCAACATTCTCTTTGAATAATCAATTGAACTAAAGGCCTAACCCACAATGGAGCCTTGAATTTACTTCTGTCTATTTTTTGTTCAGATCCTTAAAACAATTCTCACTTTCATTTTTTATTTTTGTAGTTAACTGTTCTGCATTCAGTAATAACTAAGAGTTGATCTTATTGCAGGTATAATGTGGCAATCAAATGTGCAACAATTACTCCTGGTATTCATCTTCTTAACATGGGGAACTACTTTTGCCTTTATAACTAGGAAGTCCTTTTTAACTGTTAACAAATTATATATCCTCTTGTCCCTTTTTTATGGCTGCAGATGAAGCTCGTGTGAAAGAATTTAACCTCAAATCCATGTGGAAGAGTCCTAATGGGACAATCAGGAACATTTTGAATGGTCAGAGGCAATTCTCAGATTCTTGATCAAAAAAAGATTTGAAGTTCTTAGCTCCACGATCACTGCTTAATTATGTCTATCTTTTGAACTGGATGCAGGTACAGTTTTTAGAGAACCAATTATGTGTAAAAACGTCCCCCGTCTTGTCCCTGGTAAGAAACATGACCATGTTTTCTGTTATTTAAAATAGTTATTCTCTGCTTCTAAATCACTATCTCCCATTATTCTTCAGGATGGACTAAACCCATATGCATCGGAAGACATGCTTTTGGTGATCAATACCGTGCGACTGATACGGTGATCAAAGGACCTGGAAAGCTCAAATTGGTCTATGGTATGAACTTAATTTTGACATGCCTTAGGAAAGTATCACTGATGGGATAGGATAATTTTCAGATGTTTCTAGATTACATATCATGGTAAAAGTGTCTTGTTGCCTTTATTATCAGAGGGAAAGGACCAAACCACTGAGCTGGAGGTGTTCAACTTCACTGGTGCTGGGGGAGTGGCATTGTCCATGTATAACACTGATGAGGTTGAAATTAGATCTCTCTTTGTATGAACCTTTGTTTAAGCCTGAATAGTCTCATCTTATGTGGATGCTTTTGTTCTACTTTTCACTGTTCTTTCAGTCCATTCATGCTTTTGCTGACTCTTCAATGAGTACAGCATATGAGAAGAAGTGGCCCCTTTATCTTAGCACAAAAAATACAATTCTGAAGAAGTATGATGGGAGGTTAGTGAATTGGGAGACATGTTTGTTTATGCTAATGTTCAGCACTCACCAGATGCTCCTTGTTGCTCTGTTTTTTTAAGAATACCTGCAAAATTTTCAGCTTATGAGGACAAACGTTTACTTTATAAATCCAGGTTTAAGGATATCTTCCAAGAAGTGTATGAAGCTAAATGGAAGTCCAAGTTTGAGGAAGCTGGAATTTGGTAAGCTGTCTTTTTGTTGGCTAGAGGATAATTTAGTTCAGTATTTGCATTGTTTGTCATGTGCTGTCAACTGAATGAACAGGTACGAACATCGGCTTATTGATGATATGGTTGCATATGCCCTTAAAAGTGAAGGAGGATATGTGTGGGCGTGCAAAAACTATGATGGGGATGTCCAAAGTGACTTCTTGGCTCAAGGTTAGCAATTGCAGATTTAGTTGCTGTACTCTGTTACTTGGTGAGTAATTCGTATGTTTTCTAATCTATTTTCTGGAACAGGTTTTGGATCACTTGGATTGATGACATCAGTGTTGGTATGTGTTTCTTGCCCTGACGTACTTTCTAAAGTTTAAGTTTTTGAATTTTTTTTATATTTAAGTCGTACTTTATAATGTAATCTGGAGGACAAACACACTCTAGATATCAGAGGTAACCATGCAAGATAAAAATCATTGTGTTGAAAATTTACTAAGGATATACCTACTTGTTCATGATTTGTCCAAAAATTTACACCTTACTCAATTCTCTTCTCTAGGTTTGCCCTGATGGAAAAACCATTGAAGCTGAAGCAGCACATGGCACAGTGACTCGTCACTACAGAGTACACCAGAGAGGAGGTGAAACCAGTACAAATAGCATTGCTTCAATCTTTGCCTGGTCTAGAGGACTTGCACACAGGTATGGGTTTTTTTGGCTCCTGTTTTGATTGGACTAGTTTCTTCTGAAGAACAAGGTTGTCCAGAAGATAAACAGATGGATACCAATCAATTCACAATGAATTTATAAATATTGGAACTGTGACACATAGTGCAGTTAATGGGTTGACAGCAAATATTGAATTGCAAAATTCGAAGTATTTGCCTGGTTTGATGCTTTTGAAGTATTTTTATGTTCCTCTGTAAAGCTTTGTCTATCTTTTATCTCTCTGTGATGTAAAGTTTTTTTTAAGCTGACAATGGTTCCTTATTTCAAAAAGTGTTTACTTGTGACAGGGCTAAATTGGATTCAAATGAGAGACTGCTGGACTTCACACAGAAATTGGAAGCAGCTTGCATTAGAACAGTGGAATCTGGAAAGATGACCAAAGATCTTGCACTCATCAATCATGGACCCAAGTACGACAGTAAATGCCTTTTCTTTTTGTTTTTACACTTCCCAATGCTTAGGTATTTACTTATTGGTATCATGCTGAGCAGGGTTACACGAGATCAGTATCTGAACACTGAAGAGTTCATCGATGCAGTGGCTAATGAACTGAAGGCCAGATTGGTATGCAAATCCAAGTTGTAAAGCCCTCATTTTCTTGTTGAGTTTCCTTCAGAATTATTTAATGCCAGTGAATTTTATCATAATAATCCAAGTTGTTTCCTTCAGAATTATTTATTGCCAGTGAATTTTATCATAATAAACCAAGTTGTAACCATCTTGCTTACTCTAGCAATGGTTTGTTTCACAAATTGAATTTTATATAAACTGGGTTTTGCTATTCATGGACGTCTTCCTTATAGCCTGTGCATTTGCTAGATTTATCTATGTTCCCTGCAATCCGTTGTTCGTCTATCTATTGTCTGGTAATGTGTAAGCAGTGAGTTGATAGACTTAAAAAGTACTATCCCCTAAATCTAGTTTATCGGTCTAAATGCTTTGTAGGTTCGTTTGGAAAGTGTAACTGGCTCATACAAACATGTTCTGCTTTGTCTTTCTATGGTCAAACTTACGTATTGGTTTTAAATGTGACTTGTCCATTTGTTGGTTTCGTGACAATCACGCTGATTAAGTTTTATGTTTTGAATGATTTGTATTTGTTGCAGGTCTGAGTAGAAGTAGCGGAGATTTTCAGGTCAAAAAATGCTCGTAGTTTGACATGCTTCCGCTTTTGATGATTGGCGACGCACTATTGTGTGTATGCCCCTTTCTTTCTCTTCTCGGCTAAGGATGTTTTTTTGAATAAAGAACAATGGTTTCGGATGTTTTAGTCTAAATCAATCAAATGCCCGTTGCGAGAATTGCATCGCACCATGTGATGCCATTACATCTCCTCGAGGCTCGATATGTCGTCGTGGTTCAATACAAAATTCAAACAGCATTGGGTATGTCCGATAGATTTCAAATTCAGATCAATTATGAATGTTTGGTATCCAAAGGCAAATTTAACATTTATGAACTGCAGAATGAGATCATCGAACCTGTGACTACTAGAACTACGGAGAGTCAAAGATCGTTGTATTTTCGGTAATTGAGGATACTAAGCGCGTGTGCCGTAAGAAAGTATGTTAACGGTAACCATGAATGGATTGGATGGATAAATGAATAGGCCAAGAGCAATTTGTCGGTGCAGTGGTTTATAATTCCACTCTTTTCTTGACAACGGACCGCAGGCCCTTTTGCGGCAGCCTTGTTGAGTAAACCATAGAGTGCTTTAAAAATGACCTCAACGCACAAAGTGTTCATTTCCACGTTACCACCGAGCAGATCTTGGATAGAGGAAAAAGACGGTAAGAAAGAGTTGGGGACATCTCATATTAAACAGTTTAAATTTACCTCCATGATCGCTCCTGTTTGAACGAATCAACGCTCCTTGTACAGCAAAAGGACCCTTGCAGAGGTTTCGGACTCTGCAAATGCGATGGTTAAGTTATCAACCGGTCCCAAGCGCCGCCGACGAGATTAATATACATTTCAATTTTCAAAGCACGAGACTGCGGCAGCTTCGATATGGCAAACATACCTTTATTAGCTGGCTTCAAAACAATGAACATTTACTTAGGAAAGACAGAACAAAGAACCCTAAAAAAACATACTCAAACTGCATAATTCATCACCACCAATGATGGCACCTCCAGAGGCAAATCCCATGTTATAAACTACTATTAAAATTGAATTTAAGCCAGCCTCAAAATTATTCAAATTATTTGGGTAAAAAAACTCTGATAATACCTCTGCATCAACAAATAAACCTTTCTGCTCTCTTTTAGGGTTTTTTTCTCTTTCAGAAGATCTAAATTTTCATCGAGAGTTTTTCGTTGATTTGAAAAATAGAGAGGCAGAAGCTTGTTGAAAGGTTTCCCGGAGTTAAAGAAAGGCGGGAGGGATAAGCTTTCCCTATACAACTCTCTTTTCGGAAAGGAGGAAAAGAGGAGAGGGGCTAAAGCCACCACAACAGAAAACAGAATAGATATGAGAGCATAAACTGAAAAACTTAAAACCTTTCAGTCACAGAACAACAAACCGTAGAGAAACGAAAATGAAATAAAATTATCTTTTAGACTCACCCAATGTTTTGATGAATTCCCGTTGTCTTCAGCGAAAACAGCTGTGAGAAAGCAGAGAAATAAAGATATTGCAATTATGAGAGACAGAAAATCTTACTTCTGTAAGTCTTATCTTCCAGATTTTATTGGCTTTGGCATTTGTAACGTAAGCATCTCTCCGTCTGCGTCCACAGCCACATCTCCAAAAGGAAGTATTCAGTTCTTCCTTCATCTCGATTCAATTATTTCCAAATTTCTGTTGTTCTGTCCTATTTGCCCTCTCCAATTTTAGTTGAAGAGAATTCTGAATTCTGATGGCGAAGTCTGCAGTTGGATGGAGTTTTCCCATATAAAGAGCGACCGAGGGAGACGAACACGTGGGGAGTTTGCCCATATAAAGAGCGAGCTAGGGAACTTACCACTAATTGTATTCCTCCACGCCCAATTTTGGCTGACCGTCATCACTCGTTTACAGACGTCTTTCACCTTTTTTACCGTCATTGCTACCCTGAGACTTCTCCACGTCGGGGTTCTTCTTCCTGTTCTTGCAACCACCCGAGTATTCAGCGTTTACAGCTTTGAACAGTCTCGCAGAGTTGGGTTCGTTAAACCCTCCAATTCGTATAAAAGAAAAAATGATTGGGATTTTCGATATTTCCTCTGTCACTCTTCGTAGTTCCTCTGATATTAAAAAAAAATGGAAAAGAGATAAATTCCAAGCATGTGATTTGCGAGTATGTAAACCTCGATCTTATTCACCAGAAATCTTGCGAAACAAAAAACAAATCTCATCAGTTTCGGCAAGTCGCACACGCCAAATTCTGTTTTGAATAGCTGGTTTGGCTCTTTTGTTTTATGTTTCTAATTTCAGCAAGCCATTTCCGTGATTCCCAAAGTCAATAAGGATTGTGACTAATCAAGATTTCAACTCGATATGACTAGTTAAGCCATTTCTGGAAGTAATGAAGCTTTAAGATTGCAAGGTTAAAACATCCAGCTTCTCATTAGGTAGAACACAAGGATACCCATTAGGCTTTAACAATTTGAAATTCTCAGAAATCTCAAGTTAATAGAATGATGAGACTACCTATTAAAATAAACAAATTCATAGCACATATCTGCACTTTTTTTTTATTATGTGGATTGTCTGCTAAAAAAATCTCTCTGACACTGAATATCTATGGTCGTTTCTTCTTTCAAAGAAACATCCAGTATGAAGAAATTAATTTTTAATGCTTGATTAGAGCACAAAAAGACTGAACACTACCTGCCAGCTGTTTGTTTGTTTAAGAACCGGAAGATAACTTCTTATTATGGACCTCCTTTTAAAAATAAGCAGTTGAGCATTCGTATTTAGTGTTGCTTGTAAACTGAATTTCGTTGATTAATTTGACTGTTCTGAGGACCTGAAGTTTGTTTAGGGTCTTAATTGAGGATGCAAATCTTCTTGTTTAGGGCTGCATTTACCTTTTCTCCAATTTGAGAATTGACTAAATTCGTTTGTTTTTCTGCTACTTACAGAGTGTGAGGAGAGAAGTTGGTATACATGCAAAGCTTCTAAACAGGACTTTGCTGAGACCAAATAACCTATTGGAAGAAGAGTGGATCATCGACTCTGAAAAGGGGGTTTCCTTCATCAATTCCGAGAGCCTCTCTCCACTTTTATCTGTTTGGAGAGATGTGAGTTCTCAATCTACTCCACCTGCCGCTTCATTGTACATATCAGAAAACATTAGGATGCGACCAAAGTCGAAATCATCTAATCTGGCTATCAACAGCGAGGAAGCACCATTTTTTTCTGTGACTGGTGAAGAAGGAAAAGTGTTCATGAGCGAAGACCTGCCACCCAAATAATCAGTTGGGCATACGGAGTAGTGGGCGCCTTGCTGGGTTTCCTTGTAAGTTTAGAATTTGACACAATACTGTGGAAATTTCTAGAATTGGTGTAAACAATATCAAGTCAAGATGGAAATACAGAATAAGTGGGCATGCAGTTCGAAGTATCTCTATAGCTTCTTTTTAAGGTCAGTTTGATTTCTAGAGAGCACCACGGACCTCCAAACACCGAGCAACGGAAATAACAACTCGCTAGAAAGCACACGACCACCCGCCTTCTGCGCAAAATCAGTACAAGCCAAATAAGAGTCGATTCTGCAAGCAAATATGCTCAGAAACAATTGACTAAAATGGTTAACCACTCAATGATCGTACTTCAGCATCAAATTAGTTAAAGATTACAAGTACACAATTGTATAAAAAACTAACGTCACCTAAGAAAATACGAGGACTACGTCAAAAACAAAACTTGAAGGGGCTTCCATATGAAACCAACTCCAAAGCTCCCGAAAAGTAAAATAAAGGCAGGATTCACTAATTCCACGAGTACATAAAAAATCTGACCCAACATTAAGCTAGTTCGTATATAACATAGTCTTTGTGACTTTTCTACTTCGTTTTTTTTCTATTCAGGAATCATTTGTTCATTGTCAGCATCTCCCTCTTCCTCGATCTTAGGCTTCTGTGGAGCTTGACCTGGAGCCTGCTTCTTTTTAATTCCACTCACAATATCATCAATCCTCAGAAGCATGCAGGCAGCCTCAATGGCAGTTTTGAATGTCTGAGCCTTCACATTGTATGCATCACAGATCTGTAAAAATATAAGCAGTAGCAAGCCTGAATCATCTTTACATCTGAGGAAAAAAATTAAAGCAATCCTCAAGAAAACAAACAGTTGAATTACCCCTCAGAACTTGTAAAATTATTTTTTTAAAACGGAAATTAAACAGGCACACGCTATTACCACACGGTCAAAGCAACATTGTTACCTTCCGCTCTTTCATATCTGTGATCTCGCCAGTGCTACCATCAATGCCAATCCACGCATTTTCACCATTTGCATGCTGGACCAGAGAAAGGGAAAATCATTTGTAAGGGAATGTTTACACCTGGAAATCGTGGTGAGAAGTCAAAAACAACTATTTAAATACATGCCTCACAACTATACCTTTCCTTGCAGAGCTGTCATAGTCCTAATAACATTAACACCACAATTCTGTGCCAGAGTTCGTGGAATAGCCTCAAAAGCTATGGCAGCAGCTTCATAAGGCCACTGTTTAATACACAATAACAGGCATTAAATATAAACATTAATATAGCATATGCCGAAAAAGGGAAGTGATACAGGAAACTGATGTGGAAATCATAATAAGAAAAACATACAAAATGTAAACTTAGGAAAACACTTCAGAAACTTCTAAGAAGTGTTTCAAAACCAAGAAGAAATCATCTACAAAGTAATAAGAAAAAGTACTAAATATGTAAGAATCACATAAATATAAAATGATATAAGGAAATAACCATTAAACAATTTCTAAATTTCTTTGAAGCAACAATTCTCGGCAATTAGTAAACAAATATATGATATTTGTATTAGCTTTACAATATTTCACTTAAACAACTTTTCAAACCCAAGACTTAATTTTTTTCAGTTCAATCCTTTTATTTGAAATATAAAAATACAAGTTTGTGCAAAGTTTCAGGCGTGAGCAAATAAAAATAAAAATTTAGATTTCCAACAAAATTCAGCAGAAGTTGAGAGTTTTATAAACATTTCTAAAAAGTTTTTGAAACCTTTCATAAATTAGCTAGGTTTCTGTTTTAAAAAATGTGTTTGAAGCGTCTGAAACATTTCATAGATTAGCTAGATTTCTGTTCTAGAACATGTTTCTGAAGAATAGGATTCCCACCCTGAGAAAGCCAAATTTACACTTCAGCCTAAAAAAAACTTATTCCTTTGTTTTTAAGTAATAAGGTATGTGCAAAAGACTAGAGAAAGCTACACAACAATCTACTTCACTATATCAAATTGCATATTGCACCATGATATTGCTTGTCCCTCCATAGATATCTAATATCACAATATCAAACAGGTGTCCACTTAATGTTTGCAATAGAAGACACAAATTACCAATAAAAGATTACAACTGTCCAAAAACCGGAAGATAGAAGTTTACCTTCTCAATTCCTTCAATAGATGAGCTTTTTTGCTTCAATGTCACAGATACAGTTAACTCTGTTGCACCACCACCAGGAACTAGTTTTGGATATTTTATGATATTTCTTGCCACAGACATGGCATCCTGAAAAGAAAGTTATGTTCAAAAGATAAATTCCTTACACAATATACTATAGATCCTTTCAATTCTCTTTTGTCTCTTTTTATAATCAAAGACTGAACAACCATTTACCTGCAAGTTCCTCTCAACTTCATTTAAAAGATCCTTACTGGCACCTCTTAGAAGAACAGTACAAGCTTTTGGACTTTTACAATCCACAATAAATGTGAAAAACTCATCACCAATTTTCTTAACCTCAAAAAGTCCAGCTCCAGTTCCAACATCCGACTCTTGCAGCTCTTCTGGTCTGTTAACAATAACAGCCCCACAAGCTTTGGCAATTCTGTTGTTGTCAGTCTTTCTCAGTCGCCGAATGGCACTCACACCAGCTTTACTCAAGTAATGGCAAGCAAGATCACTAAGCCCCTTTTCTGAGATTACTACATCAGGTTTGAACTTCAGTATCTGCATGCACACATTCTCAATATATTCTTCTTCCAGTTTTAGAAGAACCGCCCTGGCATAGGGATTACAGAATAAGTTTCACTAACAAGATGAAATGCTGAAAGTAGACATAAAAATAATAGAGTGACTAGAGACACCATAAAGAGAATCAGCTACCCAGGAACACTTAATTATCTTAAGAAAGAACTTAGAAGCAAATCATTGAAGTTATTACCAATCTTCTTCTTTAACCAACTCTGCATTTGTCTGGTTTTCGCCTTTCTTATATTCAAGGGGGCAGTCAAGAAGAATGATGCGTGGATTTACTATCTTCCTTCTCATCTTTCCAGGAGCAACCACATCTTTGTTAAACATGACTCCTTTAAGAACCTTGGAATCCTCCAACTGACCACCAGGAACCTTCTCAACTTTGATGTATTTCTTGATGTCCACATCTTTATACCCTTGACCAAGGTCCACACCAACCATCGTAGTGGCATCAATTGCTAGATCCTAATGTAAAGAACAAAACGTTAATAAGAAAGATTACAGAGAGAGAGAGAGAGAGAGAGAGAGAGAGAGAGAGAGAGAGAGAGAGAGAGAGAGAGAGTTTGACTGACTGATAGGCAGAGAAGATGAGTGTATACTCACAGCAATGAGATTCCCAAATTGACTAGTAAACTTTGTGCCAATGCAAGTTTTAACCAGGTCCAGCATTGTCATACCTGATAAATGGAGGTGTAAATGAGTCAAACAAGAAGTACATATCTACAAACCACAATGTCATATTGAGATTCCAAAATTGAACAGAAACTTTTCTGTATTCAATTTCTGACTAGTCCAAGCATCATAAAACCAACAAGGGTTTCATGAAGAAGAAATCCATAAACCAGACAGTTCATAAACACATCAGTCAGAATACTGATCTCAGCCAACATGGATTAATACACAGAATGCTTCACACAGACACACACCTAAGCAAGCACATATACATACATAGACACATATATAGAGAGGAACCTTACGATCATTAACATCAATAGACACAGCAATCTTGTCAAGCACTGCAAGAGCATCTTCAAGAGCTTGATTGTAGGCTGCAAATTTGTGGTACATTTGAAATCATCAACATAAATCTAATTCAAAGTACAATAAACATCTTGGTACAAAACTAGTAAATGTGAAAATTCTCTACCAGCAAGGAATCCATTTACAGAAATAAATAAAAGAAAGGACCTTGAAGCAAATTACACATTACCTCGACAAATAACTGTAGGATGATAGCTCTTGTTAATAAAAGCTTCTGCTACATGCAGCATTTCACCAGCTATATTACATTTTAATTAAAATAATCAGTAACAAGCTTCAGTTACTTCATGCTGCAAAGACTAGAGCTTTAAATTTGCAACTTACTCAGAACAATGACAGATGTTGTTCCATCCCCCACTTCTTCATCTTGTGTCCGACTTAGTTCAATCATAGACTACCATGAAAATAAAAACAGATGAAAATTTCATGAAGGAATTCAAGATTACAGTTAGAAGACTAATAAAGTTCTAAGTGGAGATTGACTCAAAATGGTTGTGCAAAGAAGGCTTGCATGTAAGCCAAATGGCAGAGGTCCATCACGAATTTACATAGCAGCAACTTCAAAATATTAACTACTCTTAGTTAATAATTTGATTATATAGGCCATCCACACTGCCATTTTTCCATTACACTGCTCTCTTTTTTTGACAAAAGCATTGGAATTGAGATATCTATTTAATCCATCCAGGTTGTTATAGTTGTTCGATATCAACCTAAATTACACAATAGACTAACATGACTCCCACTCATGATATATAATTTTTTTATAACCCGACTTGGTACAGATCTGGCCGGGTGATCAAGTCCAGTTTACAAAATGGACACTCCAGTCTGAGTTGAGTGAAACAAAATTTTATAAAATTAAAGGCATCAAAATTTATTTATTTGACGCTTCAGAGACATCCAATAAAATAAAATATAAAGAAGAAGCAATTTGTTTCCTTTGTTTTCCAATTAAAACTTCTCTCTAATCCAGCCAGGTGATCTGTCATGCTCAATCCAGTACTCTTACCCCAGCCTGTGAGTGCAGGTTTTAAAATCTAGCTCAATGAGTTGTGCATGACCAGCTCTTGGGTCCAGGTCCTGGTCAAGCCAGTTAAACAAAAAGATCAAACCAGACTTTAAAACATTATACAAAATAACATGATTCCTTGTCGTTCTCGAGGACAAGGAAAAGCAGCATAAGTAGCATATTAGGAACAATTTCTTTTTTCTTTTTATAACAATAAGAAAGTGAATTCCATTAATAAAAGCTCCCAAGGGAGAGACAGACTAGAAAAGTAGACTCGTAGGGGTAACAAGGTGCTGCTAGAGGGCTCACTCCTGAGCCAAAGTGTTGATGATGCTATTAGCACTCTTAGGGTATGCCACCATATTAAGCTCAAGTATTTATAAAGGTACCCTATCTCATCAAAATGCCTCAAGAACTTGCCCTTCTAACCCAACCAACAGCAACGGCCAAGTCTCCTACCACAAGGAGGGGAATAGAGAAGCTTCACATGTAAAGTTGAAGGCCTAAAAGAAGGGCTCTGAACTCCACCCACTACTGCCTTACATTGGCTGAAGGGGGCAGAGTAAACGTCTTTGATTGAAGATTTAATGGTTTTATGCCGTTTAGGGAATATCATAAAATATCAACAGATTACATTTCTTTCTATGTCACTTCTTTTCTGTTCTTCTGTATCTTACCGATTAAAAAAATAACAAAATGTTACTTTTTTTTCAAAAAGGAAGGCCACAATCATGCTTCAAGAGCAATATTTATATTTTTCTAAATCTACCTTTTCCTTCATCATGACATTCTAAGGTAACATATTGTTCAAAACACTACCTTTGCAGCAGGATGAGCAATATCCAACTCACGCAGAATAGAATTTCCATCATTTGTGACGACGATACCTGTAATTGCAACATAATAACAAATATTCTCAGAAATATAGGTATGAAAGGGTGACCTATGCAAGTGGAGCATGCACTAGAACATGTACACCTTAATCTAAGTATTGCTCACAGGCTAATTTACAGGGTTTTTTTTTGTGATATACTTGAAGAAGAGAGGAAAATGGGGGTTATAAAACAAGGATTTCAGATGTCATGATTTACAAGATTAAGACCATAACAAAAACCTATGAAAAAGGAAAACAATGAGATCACCTCCTGCTGCATCAAGAAGCATCTTTAACATGGACCGTGGACCCAATGTAGTGCGGATTATATCAGCAACAGCCTGCAATAACCACCAACATATATACATATGAATGCTGATACAACGGCCAAGAAACTTAAAAAATAAACAAAACTATAAAGTACAAAAGATTTTGCTTTGACCCACAGAACTTAGAAAAAAATACGTAAAGAGAAATAACACAAAAATGTTTCTATTTAGGATCACTAACACATTAAATGTTAACCTCAAACACCAAGACTGCTGTTGCATGAGTTTTCAAACATTCTGATAGTCACAGCACATAAGGAAATACTTACTAAGAAATCACAACCACAAACAAGAAGAAAGGGAAGACCCAGGCTCGACACAACTTAAAATTGGTGGTGGATACTTCCAGAGCATGTCAAACATTTTTCCAATTATCAGGCCAAAAAAGTATTTGCATTTTATAGTCATGACATGCCAGAAGATACACGATATGAAGGTATATTACCTGATCCATTTCAATGCTTGCTTCCTTTTTTCCCCATAAAAGCAAAAATTTTAAGAAAGAGAAAAGAGAAGGTTACGAGAAGAAAAAATATTGCCTCAAAAGAGCGCAAAGGTTGCATTCATAACATGAGCTTCAATGACTAGATCAAGCCTAAAAATTCTCGCTGATAAAAGCAACTGAAAAATGTGACCAAAAGAAATTCAAAAGATCAATGGAACAACCTGAGAACAAAAAGCAATGGATGCATAAAAGACATGTTTAAATGAGTTAAGAATATAACAATGCAGTTTTATAAATAGCCTGAATTTATAATAAGAAATCATTTCACCTTTGCAGCTTGGATATTGGCATGGTGCACCTTACTTCCAGATTCACGAGTTAAAGAATCTTCTGCTCAGTTCAGTCCAAACATACAGCAAAATTATCCATCAGAGATATAGTAGTGGTCTACATAAAGCAAAAACCGCCTTTGTCCACTTAAAAAATGAAATTATTGCCACAACATGAACAAAAAGTTTCACTAAAGAGAATGAATAAAACAAAATCATCAAAAGATGTAGCAAGAATAAATCAGTGAGATGAATGGCAGAAATAGTCCCTTTACAGATGATTACAGATACCATGTGCACTAATAAGCAGGGCAGATGTCATTATAAAGAAACTTACCGTTCCACTGACAGAACATTGAAGTCTTCTAAAAACAGAATTGCAACATCAAACAAAAACTTTTAACAGAGGAAAATCATCGATACATAACCAAATAAGCAACCAAAAATGAAAATTCACCGCAAAGATTTGGGTGTCCCAGGATGAATTCTTGGCTTATCCACACTGTGCTGAAAAGTGTAGTGGCAAAGAGAGTGATATAAATATGTAATAAGCACAAAAATGAAAGCAGCAGCCTTCCAAATTAAAAATTAAAAAAGTGGAATCTTAACTACTGAAAACCAGCTGTTGAAGTGTTCATGAAACTGCATTCAATCAGATCCCAAAAACAAAAAGCACTCCTTAATCTTCATCCTAATAAATTTTTTAGGAATATTGATCACACATGCATACCATACCCTTTTTCCCCCATGATACTTGAACCCAAAACCTCACACGAGAAAGCCCCAATGAAGCCATTGAGCAGGAGGCTCCACCAGCAAGTCCATCCTTACTTTTAGGCCCACTTCCTAGAAAAGCTTTTTATTTGTCTGAATTTATGGCCCCAGTTCCCAGATTTTTTTTTCATTGGCAAAATTTTATGCAGGATCGAATATTCTTTTTTTTTAAAGTACCAAAAACTCTAATTTATCCAGTTACAAAGAAAAAAACGGCTTTAACCTCCAGAAGGTTTGGTACAGAATGGACTCAAGAGACCAAGCATGACAAATTCACAACTAAAGTTGAAAAAAAAAGCCCAATGACATGGAGCTATATTACTCCAACCTCGTCTATCTGAACTGAACCATAAAGAGGGTACAGAGGCAGTGCTTTTCTCTCAAGAGAATTAATTAGAAGATATGGCAGCAATTAAATGGATGAATAGTTACAGAAGTTTTACGTTGCTTTCAAAGAGCTCAGTAGGAACAGCAACATAAATAAAGCCTAATTTGATTATAAATATAACACCAAGTATCAACCTTGGGACAATTTTGAACCCATCAGATAGGCCATGATACAAACATATTCAATCCACAAATGAAGTATATGAACCACTTTCAACTCCATACTCAAGAATCTATCAAAGGACGAAAATGTAGAATTGTAAAGGATAAAAGGTACAGAAGTAGAAGGAAAAGCCACATGCCCAGCTCTCTTGTCCGTTTGCATGACGACTGACAATAATCCCAACTCATTTCCTCAAAATTCATGTGCCTACATTTTTTAGCACCTCATGTGAATCTAGAACCAACAAGCTGGCACCCTCTTTTAAAATACAATCTTCATAAGTATTACGCTTAAATACCTTAACCACAGAATCAAATGAGACCTGTCATCTGTATTTTCTAACGTAGTATTCATCCTCAAAAAAGACGTTCAGTATCCTTCTTCATATTTTTCAGCAGGACTTTAGGTCTCCAAAAAGATTAAAAAATCATTTGTCATCTTCCATTCTCCACAGGAATGATCTTGTAAAGGCACTAACTATTCTTACTTAAACCGAGCAAACTTATTCCCCAGCTTCATAATGGCCAAGCGCCAGAAGCTCTTTCTGCAGGTATGAAAAACCTAAAAGCAACCTTAGGTGCATTAGTAATGGAAGTTATACATTGTACAGAAGAGTGTCACGCGGATACAGCAAGATAATGCCTTGACAGCAGAAAACTGTGCCATTCCAGTCCATGAGCTATGATGTTTAGTGATTACTACAACATCCTACAGAACCATTTCAAAGTTTTGAAGTTTGTTTCGGCTTCAGGTCTTCGTTAAGCAATCAAACGCAACCAACACCAATCGCACATCAACAGAAACAAAAGAAACACGAACGCATTGTTTTACCGAGAACAAAAAAATATATAAAAAATGAAGGTTAAGCAGCAAAGCTCTAACACTAAAAGCATCCAAGACAAACAAACGAATGCCAATCAAAACAAGTGCCCAAAAGGTGATCAACCGAGAGAGAAATAACCTAAATAAACTTAAGAAACTTACTGAGGGCGAGAACCGGCGTTTGCATGGCTGGAGATCGAGAATGCAAGTTTGCCAACAGAAGGAAACTCCGACCGCAGGAAAAGAAATGAGAGTGTTGCGCGCTAGTGTTCGGAATACTTATAAGAACCTACAGCCCGGGTGCCCTTACTACAGACTGCAGGGCGTACGCGACCTGACTCGAGTACTTCCGCGGTTTCATTTTTCAAGTCCCTTCTCATGGTCTAAGCATTCTCGGTTCAGGTCAAGCCATAATTAGTAATTTTTACTTATGTAATTTTAAATACTGGTTCAGGAAAATTTTATAATTATAATTATAAATTTATCACAAATCTGTTTACAATGGATAGACTATCGGAACTGACCTCGATCAGACCTGTCTTACCTCCATCTCCTCCCTCCTGGTCTCGGTCTCGACCAGACGTGTCTCACCTCCCTCCCCCGGTCCGACCTGACACAAAAACATTAAACTGAATCATGAAAAAATTCCATTATATTTAAAATAATTTTAATGTTTTTATAGTGTCACTGTCACTGAATTGAACCGTCTAAACTGCTAACTGGACCGGATTTAATAACTTTATCTCTGTTAAATTATTTTTAATGATTATTGATTATCCACTGTCGAGTTAATCAACTTAATCCCTTGGTATTCCGACCCGGACTCTTGAACCGCTTCAGGCACTTGGAAAATTGAGTCAGAGTATCCGAATATTATCCACACTCTTAAAGACTCGGAAAGATTCGAATAAAAGGGGCGAGTTCTGACTGAGTCGAAACACCCACATATCGGGTTCACAGGCTGGGTCGAACCACGCTAATTCTTTACGTACCCGTCATGGAGAATCAGCCACGGTGAAAGAGCCATCTGCCTCCTCGCGCAACTGCCACGTCTTTCAAAATTTCAGGATGTAGATCCAGTCGTGGACAAGTGGAGACAAATTCAGGCATCGTGGCGCTGTGAAGCAGAGTCTGCGTCTCTTTATAGGAGATGTCGAAGGTAAGCCTGTTTCGGGTCGAGAAGCTGGAAGGAAGGAACTGGAGAGGTAGGGAATCACTTGGAGCTGAGCGCACGGTAGTATTCTTTGGTTTAATCGCGAGTGGACGCGATCGACCATGTCAGGAGCGCAAGGAGCACAGCCGATGGGATCGAAAACTGCGACCATGTATGAGACGGTGGAAAGCGGGCAGAACAAAACCAAAACGGATGTCCGCTCGGCTCAGGACGAAGGAGGTATCCAGGTCGATAAGCTCGAGGAGAAGGTTAAAGATGCAACTGGCCAGGGTGGGCCGGTCTTTGGCGCCGGGAAAGAAAAAAACAAGCAAGACCTGGGCGTCACCGGCACCGGTTAACAGGCAGATCGGCGGCTTCAGTCCTTTGTTTATATTAGTGTAGATTAGTTTGGGTGTGTATCAATGCCGAAGTGATGATGTTGGCCAGGACGGGCACTCAATACAATGTTTTGTGGTTTTAGGTTACTCGATATATATATATCTGATGTAGCGATATCATGGTCTCATAGGAATCCTTGAGCATTAAACCTGTCAATTCAACCATCAAAGTTACGTTTGATTCTAAAAATATTATTAATAGGATAAGAAGGTACTAATTGCCATGTCACATTCTAATTGAGAGCATCATATTTTTCCCACATGGCCCGATGCTATTTTAGATCTTTGAGAACTTAGGTCACGGTAATCTGAATTACGATATCTAAACAGGTTGTAATTATATATTAATAATATAAATATTATATTTAAATATTTAATGTACATGGAGGTGCATCATTTGATTACTAATCAGTTTGGTAAGCAATCAAATTATTAACTACGTATACACTATTGTAATTTGCAATAAATGACAATATGCTATTAAGTTTTGTCACGTGGTATTTAAATAGTGAATTAATTGTAGATACAACCTTCCATGTAAAATAATTACCTAAAAATGTAATTTAAAGTCAAAGAGTACAAATGGTACGTTCCAGGGGTTATTTTGGGTTGAGTCGACTGGGTTTAGTTAAATAACCAGGCAGCCGAGGTGGAACCGAAAGCAGGGTTTACTCGGAGTCCCGGCCCTCGACTCTATTTGCTTGGTCTCAATTCTGATCAGACTCGGCAGAATCGTGAGTCGACTCGACGAATGAGAACACGAAGATCGAAAGTTGAGAGACGGAAAGAGGAGCCGAAGACTGTCCGGACTCCGAACCGGAGGTTTCCGTGTTATTTAGTCGTTCTTTACTGAAATGTAACAAGACCTGCAGGTTCTCAAAAGTGAAAATATTAGGCGGCAAACAAAAAGTTCATCTTCGAATCTTCGCGCGAGTCGTCTTTCGCCATCTCCGCTGAAAGCTTTCAAAATCTTGAGACTTGCATGGTATCTCAACAATCAACTGCAATTTTCACCGTCCGGAAGGCATCCGACAGTGGTAGGTTTCTTTCGGTAATTTCTCCTTTTGGTCAATATCTTTCTACTATGGCGTTGATTAATAGGGTTTTTCATTATTGTTTTCATCCTTCGATCTGTTTGGTGTTTTTGGCCATATTCTAGGATAATCTGGACTTCAGAATCGTAGAATGCCTTTGTTGAAGAAAAAGCACTTCCAACTCGAAGAACCGCCTGCGGATTTGCGGTCAGATGAACAAGTTTGGCAAGTTCGGTTCACGAAAGAGATATTTAGGAGCTACGAGTATCCTTTTCCTTGCGTCATTCTTTTTGCTCTATCTGGATATTTTTTTTCTGAATATGTTTCTGTTGCGCGATTCTTTCTCTGGTTGCCAAATCAATTTGAGAATGTCAAAATAGTTGACTTGGTTGCGACATTTGCCGTCCGAAAGATTATCTCGTCTTAGAGAATTTCCCAGTAAATTTTGCTTGAGTTGTTGGAGGATGTTGTGGTCATTTATGTGATGAACATTTCACCGTGATTACCAACGCAAACATTCTCAGATATCTGGTTTCATCATTGGAAGTAGGAATAAACATAAAAGAGTAATTCACAGGTCAGGTGAAAAGAAAAAAAATGGGTTCCTATCGTCCATTCTCCATATCAACCTGAACCTGGTTTCAGGCAATGAGGTATACTCCTCAACTTCAGAATTTTCTGGAGCACGCTGGCAACCTTGCTTTTGAAATCTTGGATCTGCTTCAAGATAAGATGTCTGAGTAGTTAGGCCTCTTGAAACTGAATGGGGAATCGCCAATTGCCTTGGAGAGTTGTTTTAAAATAAAAATAATAATTCAATTAAGCCTTTTTTCTTCAACTTTTTAGATCTTCTCCACTCCATTGAAAAGAAGAGAAGAAGAAATAATGCAATGCTATCAAGGAGAAGATAGTCAAGTTATTTTGATGGCTGCAATCTGGAGCTGGAATCTGAAATCCTGTTCCCTAATGTCTAATTCAATTTTCTAATCTACAGGTATAGTGTACTATCTTGTAGAAATTCTGTATCCTAGGTTTCAGAGAAGCTTCTTCCCAGGATGAAATATAACTGACCAACAGTTCTGCCAATGACCTTGACCAAAAATCCTCCATGTTTATGGAAGGAGCTAAAAATCCTTAATTTAATTATTGACTCCGGTCTGATATTTAAAAGTGACCTTCCTCTGTTGTCATTATTTTATTCTAACAGTTATGGTCCCTTGTTGGTCATGATGCCATTGTAGGATAGTCTCCTTTTAACTCACGAAAAGTTTTCGTCTTGATTTTTTTTCTGTTTGGAGGAATTTTTCTGGTATTTCTAAAAACAATTCTGTTATTTTTTGTTTAGCATATAGACTTGGTCAATCAGAAATTCTTTTATTGCATGCGTGCATTCAGAATATTTCTTTTTGTCATCTTTTTGTATGGGAGTTTAAACATAATAACAGTGTATGACAAAAAAAGTTGCTCTTGGTTAGTGATTCAAGATTAATTTGTTGATTTTTTTTTGTGGGGTTAGTGTTTAGAAATATAGTTATTTGACTTTGCTATTTGTCTTGCTATTGAATGGTCCGCTGGTTAGCATCCTTTTTTATCCTTAGCTTCAAGCAGAGAGTACTTGAAACGCATGAGATTATATTGCAAAAGAGTGTGGACCTGTAAAGTCACTGGAAAGACACAATTAACTTATGAGGAGGCTGTGGTATCAGAAAACCAAGCAAATGAGAAAACTCTAGAGTTCCCCAAAGAATTCATTCCACATGTTCTACGTTTTATCCAATTCAGTAAGGACTTCTTCCCCTTGCTAAGCCTTTTGAATTTTTTACTTTTTGGTAATTGTTGTACTGATTATTTTCACTATTTATATGGTTTTACTCTATAGGTACTCTTTTGAATTAATGGGGCTCATTCTATTTATGTTTAATATGTAATGGTATTAATTGATACTTAAGTTTAATAAAAAAATGCTTTTTGTTTAATGCATATTTACAGGTACACTGAGCTTAGATGATCTGGTAGCCATGATATATGAGAAGTTAAAGGATTGCTTTGTAGAAGGTGAAGAGTTACGAGGCACAAAAGAAAAATCTGAGCAGCCTTGCCGAGTTTTGAAGGTTTTATCAAGTGCTAAAAGTCTCCTATATAAGGTTGGATGGCTTGATCAAGGAGGAAAAGTGGTGTACATGTCAGTTGAGGATTCTCAAAATTTGATCAGGAAGAAAGCACCATTTTCAAGACGTCTTTTAAGATTTTTTATAAAAAAATCAACCTTTCAAAGTTCACCATGGGTGGTTAGTTGTAAATTAGCAAAGCAATTGGGAGTATTTATTGAGCCTCCAGAGCATTTGAGGGAAAAGGTTGTAAAGAATGTAAAAAGGTCCAATGATCGTTCAGCAGTGGAGTTGGTAAGTTTCACCTGTATTGTAGATTTCTTGTGATCAAACAAGAAAATTAAATGGATTGGCCTTTGTCATAATGGCTGCAAGGGGATTTTTTTTTTTTTGTGTGTGTGTGTGTGTGTGTGTGGGGGGGGGGGTTGATTATTGGGCTTCCATTTTGAGCAGTTGGGGTTTTTGGTGTAAGTTTATGTGTGTGTAAACCAGCTTTAAAAAGTAGATTGTTTTGTCTATTCTAAGGTTGCTGTTTTCTTCATTTTCAGGAGCTGGGAAAAAAGAATGTCCGTAGGATGAAAGGTGTGAAGAATGAAAATGATGACTTACATGTGGCGAAGAAACAAAGAACAGGTCTTTTACATACTATATTCTCTTTGACATTAATTACATGAATAATTAGGCTGTATGGCAATCTAAGTATTAACCAATCCTTGTCATTGAGTGCAACATGATCTACCTGGTTGCTATGTGCGGGTTTAGTGTATTGTTGAATTTTTAGGGAAGAAAAATAATTCATTGATTTGATTTATTAATTGAGTACAATGAGCTTCTATTTATCATAGAGGAAACAAATATAATCGGATTACAATTAAATTACTTTTGTCCCAATTGCACCCAAAGTTTAATTCCTAAAGATAAGTCCTGAACATAAATAGAAGACTAAAATAACTAAAACTTTTCTAAACAAAAACACTTATGTGAGACTTCATCCCCTAAGACTTCTGTAAGATTCCCTCTATGATAGTCATGTATAACTCTTTCACATGCGTTCTTCAACTCTCCCCTTCAAGTTAGAGTTTATAATTCAGCTTGCAAGGAAAAAGATTAGTGGTCTTCGATTTTATTTTGGTTGAATTTTTTTTTCACATATGCACGAACTTTTTCTCTTGATTATTCTGGTCAGATGAAACAAAATGCCTCTTTCTTTGTATTTCTTCTTTCACGTATTCCCTTCAAATCAAGGATAAAAAAGACAGAGACTCAATTTGGAAAAAATAAATATGGGAGAAGAAAATTAATCATAGCTGTATGACAAAACTCCATACACAAGTTAAAATGGTCATAATTTTTAAAAAAAATTGCTCAATTTCACAGCTGGAAAAAAGGTCTTTTTTAAGTCATAAAAAGAGAAACTTGGCATTGATACACATTGGGAAAAAGCCTCCGGTCATGAGAGAATAGTCTCCTCCTGATCCTGGTTTCCTAAAGTTAAATTTTGATGGCTCGTCTCTTGGCAACCCCGTTATTTTTGGTTTTGGAGGAGTTATTTCAAACCACTCCGGTAATCAGCTCTTCACTTATGTCGGACCCCTTGGTATATCAGACTCTACGTCTGCTGAATTGCATAGTCTCCTCTTCGGTCTTCGTATCTTTAGAGATAAATGTAGGGGGCCTCTCCATGTTGAAGGGGACTCCAAAGTGGTGATAGGTTGGTGTGAGAATGCATCTTCTCCTCTGTGGAGGCATTGGGATACTTTTAAAGAAATTTTAGATATTACCTCAATTGTTCCTTGTATTTGGTTTCACATTCCGAGATCCGCTAATTCGGCGGCTGATGTGCTTGCTAAGCAAGGAGTCACCCTACAATCATTGGTTGTAAGGGACGTGCTCCCACAAATTTTGTAATTCTCTTCCATTTTATTAATACATCTTCTTCAAAAAAAAAAAAAAAAGGTCATAAAAAGAGACTTCTCACTTTTTAAGAGTAGATAAAAAAATTACCTCTTGATTCATGTGAATTTTGGGTGAGTCTAAGCATTACTTTGAAGTGATAAAAAATGATAAATTGAAGAAATATTATAATTTAGATTGAAGGAAGTTACAATGTAACACTCTAGTTTAAACCAAGTTTCTAAAAAGAATAATAATGACTTGCTTATCAAATCAATAATGAGTGTGGCCTTTTTTCTTCTTTTTTTTTATGGCAAAACCAGGAGAGATTGTAACAGTAAAACCATAATATTGAACTATGGAATTAACCAAAGTTTGACCAAGAAGTATGACCACAATACTAAATTCACATGACAAAGGAATTGAATACCAAGTTTATTTTATGAGAAGACAAAAGAACATGGCACAACACCTTGTAAAGCACCTAGTGGGACCCAAATAAAAGGTTAAACCTGAAATAATAATGGGGAGATAAAATGCCAACATGCCACTTCAAGCTTCTCAAGATTTGTAACCTTGTTGCTCTATCAGCATCCGACATTAAAAGTAGTACACCGTTTCTGCCAGAAATAGCATTGTATGTACTTGTCAGACAGGACTACCAAGTGTGTATAGCTGTGTGCTTTAAAGGTATTGGCTCATTGCTGCTACTTGGTGGCCTGTTGCTGTGCATCAATTGCCTCAAATGTGAAAGGGGGAAGTTGGTTCCAAACATATGCTCCTTACCACCATCTCTATTGGTAGATTACGAAATTCAATGTTTTGATAGCATCACACTTGACATTCTCAACAGTAGCATCTTGGATTCATCAAGGCTGTAGTCATATCTGAAGTTTACAAGTTGGACTCATTGACAGACAATACAAAATCCAGAATCTTCTTATTTTGTCTGCTATGGAGAGGAACATTCTTCTAGGAAATTGAGAATTCAATCCGAATCGATTCCAGAAAATTTTGAGTAAGTCCAGGACCCACTAAAATCGCTCTCCTGCACAAGATCCTCATCGAAAAGAAATTCCTGAAACATCCATGTAGCTCGACATTCAATCTGCCTTCATGCAAAGCTCGACCTTTCTCAAACTCATAGCTACGGTCAATGTTTGCTTGATTATAATTTTGGTGTGAGCAACAACTAGACAAGGAAGCACACGAGAATCAGACCCGATCAGAACTTCCATAAACCTGAACAAAGCTTGTTGCACAAGGAGGCTGGAAGATTGGGTTAGCAGAAACTTCACCAGTCGAACTCAACTGCTCAGATATTTCTTCTTCTTTGAGCACCTTCAAATTGAAAAGATGATCACATAATTTGTGAAATCTGCTACAAGACGTTGGATGGATGCCAACATGAATTGGTCCAAAAATCTGAAATCGACAATGAAGTCAATAATGTCAAGCTTCTGCATCTGATAAAACAGAAAAAGATCTCAACTCTTCAAGCATCAACAACTTCTTGTACAAGCATCAACAACTTCTTGTAGGCAATGGAGAGTAGAACAAAGCATATAGTGGTGAAGTTCAAGACTTTTTGTGTCAAGAACACAAGCATAACGACTGATATGCAGTGGGTGGCTATTGGGAGAGGGATAATGCACTCAGAATTGAAGACGCCTACCAAAAAACTCATGCTTTCTCTGTAGATATGGACCAAAACCGCCAACAAGTTTCCATAGAACAGAAAAGAGAGGCCTTCACTGCCTTGGATTCAGCAGATGCTGAATTCAGTTGTTGCTGGCTTGGTTGGGGTTAGGTCACTAGCCATCATCTGGCTGATCTTTGTTAGGAAGAGAGTTTGATTAATAGATTAAGGTAGTGCTTCTAATAACAAAGGAAGTGCTTTGCTTAAAATTGGAGCAAAGATGGATGTTTCTTTTGTGAATGCGAAAAGGTGGAGTCTCATGAGGTGAAGGAACAAAAGTAAACTAGGGTAGAAGCAAAGTGGAAGCCAAAAAAAGAAGGAAATAAGCTACAATGCCTAATTGGGAGAGAGACCCATTATCTTTTTAAATTGATGTTGTGCTAATTTACAAACCTTACTTTGATGCCATGTTGAATTTCTAGAGGAAAAAAGATAATCAATAATCAATTAACTTGATTTATTAATTGAGTACAATAAGTTTTTATTTATAATAGAGGAAACAAGTAGAATTGGATTACAATTAAACTTCTCATGTTCCAGTTACACTCCAAGGTCTTAATTCCTAAAGATAAGTCTTAGAATTATTGCACAACTCAATATAAATAAAAGACAAAATAATTACAATTCCTTTAAACAGAAACACATTTGTGAAATTTCCTCCATGTTAATTATTGCTAGTGAGACTTCTTTCTATGAGAACCATGTAAGACTTTTTATACTTGCTTTTCAACATATATGGTTAACTTGCCCTAAACCCTAAACATTCTTGGGCATTTTCACAAGATAATGGTGATCTAGATATTTAAGTCTAATAGTTGTTTACTATGGACTGGGATAAAAACAGGGTATTTCTGGTCCTCTATATTTGAAAAATAGTGGCCTAGGTTTTGGTCATCAATAGGGGAGAAGGCAAAAGAGAATGTTTTTTTCTTTCTACATTAATGATAGCCCCAACTTATTAGATGCAAATATTTGCATAGCTTACTTTCAAAGAAGTATTTGCATCTATGTTTGACAGCTTACTGTTTTTTGTTTTCTGTTCTGGTTGCTATCCGATGCTCTACTGAAGAAGAGAAGAAGATAAAGCAGGAAGTACTTAAGTACCCCATTGAGGATTTGTTAGTGAAGCCAAGTCCCAGTGATATGTTGTCTGAGCGACCTAGCCCTGCCACCGATTTTGTTGTTCCTATGACCAGTGTGGGAGATCTACTGATGGTGTGGGACTTCTGCTCATCTTTTGGAAGACTTCTGCATTTATCACCATTTTCTCTTGAGGATTTTGAAAGTGCGATTGTCTATGAAGGGGATTCAAGGTTGATTGTGGAAATACATTCTGCTGTCCTCACTCTGCTTATTGAGGATCATGGAGAGTATTACAACTTGATTGAGCAAAAGAAGAGGAAGGAAGTGGTAATATTGAATGCTTAACTTTGATTAATGCTACTCTCTCTACTTTACTTGATATCTGTTTTTTTAATTTTTAATTTAATTTTTGTGACAGATTACATCAAAGAACTGGAGAGATTATCTGTATGACTTTCTGGAGTTGGAAGAGGAAGCTAATATAACTGGTGACTTGGTGAATATTAAGCATTGCCAATACTTCAGACTTGGAGTTCATGCCAAACTGGACATTTTGGGTAGATTGGTCCACTGGGCTCTTCTAACTGATGCTATCAGAGATAAGTTGGATCAGTGCATTGAACAACAACAAGCACTTCTGGCAGCTAAAAGGGAAGAAGGTTTGGAGGAGGCAAGAAAGAAAAAAGAGGAGAAACAGTTGAAAGCTGCCAAGTCTGGAGGCTTGCAACAGAATGGTTTAGACTCCCATGTGCACGATACAGAAATTCAGAAGCATGTCAATGTTGAAGCAGTTGAGTCGGACAAAAGGTATTCCATCAATGCTATTTTCTTTATTTGTGGCATGATTGAATTGTTCAGACTTATTACTCTTGAAAACATTTATTGTGTTTTATGTTGATGGATTCCTTTCTGCTTATTGGTACTGTTTGATTATACATTGCAAAGGTCTTCTGTGAAGTATAAGATAGATGTCAAAAATCCTGTAAAGGGAGGAAAACGAATTGCTAGGACAGCTGAGCTGAAAAGGCTTGAAGAGGAGAGGAGGGCACATGAAACATCCAGGACAGCTGAACTGAAAAGGTTGCAAGAAGAAAAGAAGGCTCAAGAACGAGAGGCAAAAGAGAAGAAACTTAAAGCTCAGAAGGTTAGTGTACCAAGTCTTAGTGTGTGTGGAGAACTGATCACTGAGTGTTGAGGAACTGATATCCGAGTCTTGAGGGAGCTATTTATTTGACTACCTTGCAAATTATGTACAGGAAGAGCACTTCAATCGAGAGATGGAAAAATTCTTTATACGAACAAATGCCTTGGGGAAGGACCGCGACCACAATGGGTATTGGTTCTTCCAAAGGGAAGGGAGGTTATTTGTGGAGAGTATAGATCATGAAAAGTGGGGCTTTTATGGTTCGAAGGAGGAGGTAAGATTTAGACACGATAAGCATCTCTATGGTAGGTCCTTAGCTGTGGAAATTATTAGTCTTGATGTTTTGAAAATTCCAGCTTGATGGCTTGATCGGATCTCTTAACCCTAAAGGTGAGCGTGAACTGGCCCTTAAGATGCAGTTGGAGAAGCACTATTCAAAGATATGGTGAGTTTCTCTCCCTTGAAACTAGGGACTGTAGTCATTAGTGATATTCAGATTCATTTCGTGGGTGTATCTGCAGTGCTGCGATGCAGAAAAGAGCGAAAGAAGTGGCTCAGAAGGTGGTCTTAGATACTGCAATTCTCAGAAGATCAGTCCGTGTTTCAGTCCCACCTAAGGATGGTAATGTGCCTCCTTTCCTCAAATACGTAAACAAGTGGAAAGAATCATGAGTCAGCCAGAGGCGGCATCCATGTGCCATGTTTTTTTTGCCCACGAGTGCATGGTTGTGAACCTAATCATTTTTCCACTACGATGGGTAAATACTCATCATAACCGCAGTTGATCATCGACTTTGGTTACATCTCTAAACCAGCGCGACCCTACTGCAAATGTAATAAGAGGATGAGGTCAATTTTTTGATTCGCAATTATTATATTGAATGAATCTCTTGGTCCCTAATGGTTTTCCTGTTGATTTGACTTAACCGTGTCGCATGTTTGTAATATTTCGACAAAAAAGATTTATAATTTTCAATTGACCCAGTTTAATATTTTGTTACTATTCGATTTTTTTAGTATGTAGATGAAAGAAATCAAATAGTCGTGTGAAATTACATCTCAGCTTTTGAGTGTCCCCTGTCCATTCAATAGTGCAATATGTGACTATGCCAGATCAAGGAGGTAGGAGCAGCTGATTTTCGTTGGAAATGGAACTAATTGGGTTCCAATCATCCGCGGAATTCAATGTTATTTCGGGTTACAGGTCACAATCCACCACCATCGAAAACAGATACATACGCTACGTAAGTTATACCTATCCAAGGAATATATCGATCATCGAGTACAATCCACGTCTTTCTTGACACCGAACTTAATCGGTACGTGTGTATAGTACCTACACTGGTATTCATATATTAATAACATGGCCCGTTTTGAAGTAAACGGAATTCAGATAAGTAATCGGGCGAATATCTTTTTCAGGGAAATTCTGTTTATCTGTTTCAACTACACTAATTCATTCTAACAGAAAATAAAAAGTGAGAGAACATGCTTCCACAATAAGAGTGACTCGGCCTTCAACAAGGAAATAGACATCCAAAAATGTGACTTCAGACGGTTGAACATCAACTTGAATTGCGGCGTCCATCCTTGAGATTCTGCAACCAAATAAATATATGTAAGATCTTATTTCCAGTTAACATTCAAATCTTCAATTGAGCAATGCAGGTTGGATTTTCAGGGCAAACCAATCGTTTGAAGGACCGGGCTAGTGCTGTTCTCTTTGACTTGTCAGACTCTGGCTTTGCTCGGTCCAGTGCCTGAAGCATAAAAGTATCAAAAGCGTTAACTAATTAAATAAATAAATGAACTCGCTGAGCAGCTTTGTCCTTCGAGCTGGTTGTTACGAGAGAACCACGACCTATGGTTTGGTAATGAACTTTGAAGATGATTTGTTATACAAACATTAGAAGAAAAAAATGAAAATAGCTGCCTTTTAGAGGAAAACACATCAACTAAATCTAATCAAGCTTTTCACCGGTAGGTACCACATTGATACACCCAAAATTTCAAAACTGATTTAACGCAGTATGGTCACAGGCCTATACCCTTGTCCACTGACCCAATTCGATCTCACATTCAAATGTTAAGGTCTACTGAACACATTAAAGGATTACTCTTGCACAAAAATAAACCTCACTTTTGTGACAAATTGTCACCTCAACACCAGGTAGCCTTTCTCATTTTTCAGTTTGACATGGAGTTCCCATAGTGAGGCACCATCAACGTAGAACTAGTTTTAATACCAAATCTAAGATGCCTAAGTAAACATTTAAAGATCCAAAGCGGATAAAATGTAAAAGTTAAGGCTCTTTAACTTATTCTATGCTAAGTTGGCCAACATTGACATCCATAACGGGCTCATGAAGCACATGCATTCATCAATGTCTAACAAAGGAATTAGTGAAAATGAGGCAAATTGCACTATATTATTATCTATCCATCTGCTGAGAAGAAATATAACGTAACAACATCAGTACAACAGAGTCACTTAGATTTTGTCAACTCATGGTCTGAGATTGTCCTTGCATAACATTCCACTTTATGATTTTCTTTTTCAAAAAGACAAAAACGTGAGTGCACATAAACACATTCACCTACACATTAAGGTTTCTGACATCTAAATATGCTGGGAAAAGATTCTGTAATGAGGGGTTTGGATGCAAGACCCGACTCTCGGGTTCTTTTTCCTTTATTTGAGTTGGTTTTATTAAAACTTTAAGAAGAATGGTTTCTAAGGAAATCATTAATATCCTTGTTGCTGTACTCAAAGGGCACACCTAGGCCAAAAGCCATTTTCCAGTCTTTTAGAATCATAAAATTGAGGACATATTGAATCTTGTAGTTGACCAGCTAATTCCAAAGTTTTCAACCACATGAATGTGTTCAAACTGATATCTTAGAATTTTGCACAGCAGGAAAAAAAATCTTGATATTTGATTTCTGCTAATGATTCTTTGCAGTTCAGTGCTTTTTTTTATTCTTTTTCTCCCCCAAATGCAACTAACTAGTGTAGCCAAATTTGTACACGTACGCTGGTTTTCTAGGCCCTAATGACAAATAAAACAAAGACAATAAACAAGCTCAAGGTGGTGAAAACCTGAATTAGTGACTCCACGCGGCGCCTCATCCTGGTGTGCATGAAACCTTCTGAACACTGGTCATAAAATAAAAAAATGAGTCAGAGAAATAGTGTTAAACAAGTTGGTTGAAAGAACGTGACTTAAATCTTCAGCCTTTGCCATAGGAGACAAAAATCAATGGGACACTAAAAGGGTTTCACATGGGTGTAAACGAGAGAGCATCATTCATGAATTGCAGAAGGGGATAGTAGATGCTTAGCTGGGGTGACTTCGAAAAGAAGTAGCAATGATGCAATTTACACCACCAGAAAGCAAGAAAAAAAACAAATTAAGGTTCTGCCTAGGTTAAGCTCTCGTGAAAGAGACCACCAAGCTGGCTGAAAGGCCGCTGTTGTTTGTGCTTCCATTTTCTCAAGCAAAGGCTTCAAAACACACCCATGGTTCCTGATTGCGCTCCGTCTATGGTTCTAAAAAACAACTTCACCAAAACACTAGAGCTCCACCAAAAGAAATCAATCAAAAATAACCAAACATATTCCCAATCAGCTCGGTTGTTCAGATAGTTAGTGATATTAAATGCTAACAGAACTAACACAACTAAACAAAATACAGAAAGATTAACAGAATAAAAAGAAGTGCAGCAAGCCATAGGCAAGCTGCACAAATGACCCCTTTAGGTGAACATGGGCAAAACTTACCTTTACATGATAACTGACATAAGCATGAAATGTCAATAAACTCCATACAGTTCGGTCCAGCTTTCTGCCTTCCACGTGACGAGAGAAGATTACTGCATAAGCAAAATTTTCAGGATCAACTTGAAGAAAGAAAACCTAAAGTTCCTATTTACTAATTTGACATTACCAAAAGTAACAAATCCTGCATTTGCAATTAAAGCTTGAGCTGGAGCTCCTCGCAACTCTAGAGGAGGAGATGCAGACCACTGACATAGTGGAGCATTATTCATTCCGGTTGTGCGCCTTGCTTCCACAAATTCCTGAATGATACAGTAAACAGAAGTATTTTTTAAAATCTAAAGATTTTCATAGGATCTTTAAATTCAACGACAATTAGGTGTTTTAAAAAGAACAGTGAGCTAAAGTAGTATTGAAGTACCTGCAAAAAGGAAGTTGCCAGGACAATATCAATGGGATCCTTGAACCTCATGGGGTAGATCAATGTTACCTTGTCAGCCTGTTTTTAATCATGGATCTTACATCAATAAATTAAGGAGATAGCAGCCTTAATTAAGATGAAACTTAACCAAACAAGCCTGAACAAACATTATGATGTTGTGTTCTATATGAATCCTACTGAAACCAAACATGAAGGAGATGACCATTTCAAAGAAATTATCATATCATAATAGATAACAAGAAGATTTACCTGAGGGACAACAAAAAATGACTCCTTGGGTCTGTGTACTAGAGCAACTAGTCGGTCTACATCTGGAGCCACTGTCCTTGATGCCAAATGCTTAAGGATCACCCTCAATGGTGCACCTAATACCACCTCCCTGACAGATGCAAGCTTTACCAAAAAACGATGTTGCTTCTCTGCATGAATTGAAATGTAAAGATTATGAATAAAATCTAGAAGAATTGTCAGGATACTTGAAGATATAGATGTTGAAGTAGTTTGCAGTATAATATTGGGGGGAGCTAACCAGTTCTAAAACCTTAATTCCCAGAATAGGAATTGGAAGCAGAAAATGAATAAGAAACTGAAGCACTTCTATGAAACATTAAGAAAATGAGCATTTACAAAATCGAATAACAAAAGTTCATATCTATATTTTTTAAAATGATTTAAACAAAAAATCATAAGTTCTTATTAGCCATGCTTACTAAACAAAGTAATAATAACTGAATAATTATATATTTTGTTTGAAAAAAATTCTTTAATATTTTTAGGTAGAAATAGATAATTTTGAGGCTAATGTAAAAAATGTTTGATATTTTTAGTGGCAATTTCTGATATTTTCAGTAGTAGTTTGCAATACGTTTTAGAAACATTTCAAAGGCATTCACTTGAATTTTAAAAAGGTTTCCATTAAAATTTACAAAAGGTATTGTTTTGGCTCCCAAAATGAGTATCTCATCTTCAGAAAGACTCCCCAGCAACTAAGCCTGAAACACTTTTCAAATCAAGTTTGCTCCAATGCCAATTGTTTGTCTTAACTAACAAAGGCATTGTCTAAAGCTACATTCAATTTAGAAAGGGTAATGGAGAGTTTTTCAACTTTGCACAATGAAATCAAGATGGCTTCGATGTCAACAGTTTGTCTTAGCTTACAAAGACATTGAATAAAGCTAATTTCAAGTTAGACGAAGTATTGGATAGCATTTATCTACTCTGCTCATCAAATCATGAATGATTGCAATGATTTTCCTAAAACAGTAAATTTAAAGCATCTCATATCTTCATTTTGTACACTTAAATTGTTGTATATGTCACTCTGTAGTCTTTTTTGTTTTTTAATGTTTGATTACACACACATACTGCACACTTTCCCTCAACAAGACTTGAGCCCTAGACCTCACACTAGAAAAACCTGGTGGGGCCATTGGGCCAAGGGCTCAATCCACATCAATCATTAATTAATAAAAACACCTTTCCATTAAACTGATAAAACAAAACTCCTAGATTTGGCTTCTATATTTACAGTTTGCTCCCTATACTCATCTGATGTGGTAAACTGAAAAGCAATACTTCTTTTATCAATAATATTGTATTGCACCCCATGACTGAAAGATTTTTACATTATATATCTCACTGTCTAATTAAAAGTTGTATTACTACCCACAATACTTATCCTCTTTTGGGCAAATTGTGCTTCCAAACATTCAATAGGAATTCAATCTTCGAGGACTGTGAAGAGTGCAAAATGCATACCCATAGCATATTAAGTAATAAATATATAGTGGAGAACTTATTTCATATGCAGCTGTGTAGGAACAAGTTGACACATCAGACTCAACTAAAATGATCAAAAACAGATGCCATGTCTTAAGAATAAGATTTTGAATGACTGACATGCATCTACACTTAGACATAGCAATGTCACAATGACCTTGGGAAAGAAACTCGTTGAACCTTCATCTGATGGTAGTTTTGTGAGATTAATTTTCATTGTGAGGTTAAATCCATCTTTCGGTGGATCAAGAAACTGCACGACTGCACCATATGCTGCCTTCACAGCTTCTATTGCACGGAATGGAAGCCCACTAAAGAAAATTGTTTCTGGAGGTGGCGTGGGTAGTGAAACTGATAGAAGCATGAACTGTGGAGACTTCGGAGAGAACTGCAGAAGAGAAACTTTGAGAGTGAATCAGGGTATAATACAGTTTCTTGAAGAACGAAAAAATTTCCAACCAAGAATAGTAGTACACATGAAGTGCTTTACTTTTACCTGGATATGGTACCGAACATCATCAAATTCTACTGAATGGCAATCTAGTTCAACTAATTTATCTGGACTGCAAAGTAACGCACAAGATTAAAACGAGAACAATAAAATACCAAAAACTACTACTTATGTAATTACTTTCTAGAATACAATGCTCTTTAGATGAGTGATATGAAACATTTCACTTATAATTTTTCTTTCCCTGAGCAGAAAGAATGATGCTTTTGTGGTCACTGGCAGGCAAATCTTGACAGTAATTGAGACCATACAGTTTAGGAGAGTTGAAAAGAATGAAAACAGAAGTACGCAAGCGCCGGTCAGTTTCTCTTGAGCCATACCAAATCATGTTCGTATGCCACAAAGATGCAGAAAAAGGCAAATTAGCTCTCTTTTCTTTTCTGAATGTTACATATAAACTCTTTGTTTCTCAGGAAAGTGACTGCGGAAAAAACAGAAAAATAATAACTTTCAATATATGGTCCCACCATCTGTAGCCAATGATGGCAACAGACTAACCAGAAACCTTTTCTGCACTCCAGTATCAAGCATTATATCCTACAGTTAAGAGCAGATTTACGATCGGATTTAAAGGGGGAAAACAGCACAATTGCAATTAAGGACTAAATTCATCGGAACGCGAAATAAGCCATCTGAAAAAGAAGAAAAAACAACTTACTTTTGGACGCGATTGAGCAAGATCTGGAGTAGAAACCTGGACGGCGCCTGCAATAGTATCATATCGACTTGGACGCGTTTGCTCAGTAAAGGAGGATAGGGAATCGGGAACGGTGATCAAAATTAGGAGCAAATCTTTCGCTTGTACAAAATCACAGGGGGATGGTACTCGCGAGTCTCCTGAATCGTGACCGAGCCTCGAGTCAAGACATCTCCGAGCAAGAGTGTGGAGGGCTTTCGTTTCAGAAGTTCACTTCCGACATTTGCCAGCTATAAACTTTCCTTCAATGGGCCAAGTAACCAGAAAAGTGACAAAAGAAGGTGAAATTACTTTCATGTATGCAAGTATAAGAAAATAACTTTGAAATAAATTTAATTTATAATTTATTAATTTATTAATTTATTAATTTATTAATAGATAATCCATTTTTTTACAATATTCTCACGTAGTATCTGGTGTAAATTTCAGATTTTATTATTTTTCATAATTTTTATATTTAAAATTTAAATTACATTTATTTTGTTGGGAATAATTTTATTTTATTTTGAATTAGGGGCTTTCTTGTCAAACCTTCCACAGCTCTGTCTATGTGGAATAAGTAGCCTCTTCAAAATGAGTGTTCCATATACCATAACCTGTTTTCGTGGGACCTTTTTGTGTGTCCTTCGAGGTGATTGATCTGGGCCGTTGCCGAACTGCGATCAAAGTAGACGATTCTCTTCAAAGTCGCAGGCTGTTCCACTGCGGCCAAATAATCAAGGAGTCGAAGGCAAGCAACCGAGCTCAAAAAGTGGGAGAAAAACACCGCGATTCCAATGGAGGACGTGCTAACGGAGTTACCACCGCCTTCGAGGTTCTTCAACGAAGATCTTAACAATTTTGCTTCTCCATCTCCGCCTCTCCCTTTGCCCTTCGGCGTCCTCCAAGCTGCGAGGCGCAACCCTGATCTTCTCGTGGTGGCGTTCTCTGCCCCTTCTGTCTTCCTCTTCCACCATGCTTCTCCCAAGTCCCTAGTAGGAACCCTAGTCCTTCCAGAAACATCTTTCTCCGCCAACTCTATCACCCCTTCTCTTAGAGATAATTCCTGCAACATCTATGCCCTAGATGGCACTCATTCCATCCTCGTCGCGGCTGTCCAGTATCGCGTCCCGCCCGATCGGTCCCACGCCTTGGCGCGATGTCTAATCAATGAAATTCGCCCTGAGAAGGTCCTCATACTGGATTCGATCCAGAGGCCGAATTTCCGAGGGAGACTCTCGGTGGACGACAATGTGGTGTATAAGCTGGAGACGTCGGAGCAGAGGATGTGTTCCGGGTGCCCACTGGTGAAGAATTTGGAGTATTTTCCCTCTGGGAGTGTGATTGATGGACCTGGTGCTGCAATTCTGGCTCGCTGCCAGATTGAGAAGATCAAGGGTACTTTATGCGTGTCTTGGCCTGATATCGACAGTTCGGCGATTTCATTGTTGAAGGTCTTACTGAAAGATGTGTTACCGAATACCAAATTTGGCGCTACTGCGGAATTATTTCACGTTCGGGACGCTCGAACCGATTCGGTGCTGTACACGTGAAGAATTATCGGTTTATCACCGCTCCAAAATTGTTGGTACCGCCAGTTTTCACCTCCTTTCTTTGAACAACTCGATTATTAGGCAGCCTTTTTCGATTGTTTTGCCTTCAGACAGGAAGAATGTGCTTTTTCTCTTTTGTTGTAGAATTTTCGGCTTTCCATTAAGAAATTTAAGATCATGGCTAGTTGGTATGCAGTGTTCCAGTCAATTTAGTGGCAGTCACACGCTCCAACAATTAGGCAACCATAGGAACTCTAACTAATGCGGCACTGATACCTATTCCAGCACAAAGTCTACTAAAAAATATTTACGAAGAATCTTCAGCAGTAGTGGTAGTCTGGAAGGGTTTCCAGTAAAGAAAAGAAAGCCTCTTAAAGGGGGCTCAGAGTGAGAAAGGACGACAAAATCTTTTGACAAACTGCATATTGAAGACTAAAACGCAAAGATTTACTCAATCAGCCTTTGGAAGGCAAAGCAAGTTGCTCTAATATTTGCATACTATGAGAAAAGGAAAATCTCTTCAGATGTTGTTGTTGTCATTCGCTTACTTCAGTAGTAGTAGCCTCCTTCTCCGTGCCTTCTGCTGCTGAAGTAGCGGCACCAGCTTGTCCTGTAACCATCGCTATGGCCTTGAACGGAGGTGGGTGGTCAAACTTACAAGTGGGTCCAAACTTGCATATGCCCGTTTTCATGTATAACGAGCACAAAACTTCACCCTACACAGTTTTCAAGTAAATCATCAGCATTTCATTACTGAAATCAATCGTGATTAAGGCTCATAACAGTTCGATGTACCATGCTCCATATAGGAAATAGATGGCAGCAGTCACAGGGAAATTCAAATAGACTAACAGCTCTATTATCAGATTACAATGTCAATTGCAAGACAATCTTTAAAATAATAAAGCTCCTGACCTACTAAAAAGGATTCTGTAAGGGAATCCTAAGCATTGAGTATTATTCTTTGTTTTTAAATGATCAAGCAAATGCAAGTTGCTGCAAACAGGGACAGCTTTACCTCTCTTCTCGGGAGCCCTGCAAGAGTTAGCTTCACACTCTGTTGAAGAGCTTGCTTCATCACTGATGGTGCTGGTGCTGTACGATCAACAGGATGGTCAAACTTGCATCTTTCCCCAAACTTGCACACCCCAGTTTTCATATAGTACTGCACCATCATGAAAGAAAATACACATGATTTAAAAGAAGGGGCAGGGAAAAAGCGTAATGCTCTTGGCGCATTTGGTAATTTAAGTGCTAATTAAGCATTAGTAGAAGGAAGCTAACAGTGATTTCCATAGTTACAAGAAGCAAAAGGATTAAAAGGGCAGAAGTTTCTCTCAACAAAAGCAATTCTTTCTTCAAGAACATAACTTAAAATTTTCAATTATATTAGAAAACCAGTAATACGGTTGTAGATATTGTCAGTAAAATCTCAGTTAGAGGTTCACCATAGTACTTTTACAATTCTTATTCATGAACTCGTCTGCTCTCTCTCTCTCTCCCTTTTTTTTTTGGTTGGAACAATGCATCTTACTCTACTGCATTAGAAAGTTCAGGAGAATCATTCTTGATAAGAAAACATTGACCAAAAGATAGAAGTCAAGCAAGGATGTGATAATTCCTTATTTCATTCAGAATACAGCAGTACAAGACTTCCAAAACATATGGTTGCTGCCAATGCTTGGATAATGCTGAAACCTAAATCTAGAGGGCTTTTCAACAGCACAACAATTATTTATATTAGCTCTAATAAGTACTACGAGAGTACAGATTTTGTATTGCCTGAAACCATAAACTAGGGCATTGAGCAATCCCATTCTTCTCAAGTTAGAAGACAGCAATGACAAACGAAGAAACAATTGAATTTGGCCATCCATTTCTCTGTAAAAAAAGAAGGAAAGGTCACAACATACATCACATTCTGTCTGTCCCAACCGTTGGGGGTAAATAGTGAGGCCCGAGGGAAGCTGCAATGAAAAAGGAGAAGAGAAATTTCATCATTGATCAAGGGCGAGATGTTCATACCATGAAAGTTCAACACATGTTGGTTAGTTACCAGCATTAATAATACAACTTACACTAGTTTGACCCAGCCAGGAATTGATATTTGAGATTGATGTGCCTAGATTTAGAACTCCTAAAGGCACAGTTGCCATTAGAGAAGGCATAAGTGCTTGACTCAGAGCAGCAGCAATAGGCGGATTTATGGCTGTATAAGATTCTAAACCACAATTATAAGCTTCAACAGTGTGGAAAACCCCAATCAAACAGAAAGTAGAGATCAAGCAAGAAGGATACCATATCTATCAGGATGGTTATAACGGCAAGTGGAACCATATTTGCAGCTGAATAACCAAGTTAAGAGTTAGTTAGATATGAAAACTATAACTATAATCAAACAGCTATGACTATGCTCCTGCAATAACCATGGTAACAAAAACTTTACCTGCTAGTCTTGAGATAAAATGGGCAATCCATTTCACCCTACAGAGTAATTAGATAAGCCTCAGTTCATCCGTCTGCTGATATACAAATGATTAGTACATAGCATATAAAAGTTATCTTACTGGTCGTATAGGCAACCCCTTTGAGTTATGCATCAAAGCTGGGATAAAAGGAGTAAAGGATTTTGTAGTCTTTGAAGCTGCAGCAGAGTCATGCTCTTCTCCACTGGTTGGATCCGGAGCCACAGGTAATGGGACATCTTTTGGGTGATGAAATTTGCAGTTCAAACCAAACTTGCATTGTCCAGTTTTCATATAGTACTGTTGTGTTTGGAGTTATATAAGTCTGAAAGTATAGGTAAATAAAATTGTCATACAAAAATTACACGAAAAAAACTTACTGAACACGGTGGCTCAGATGGCCTCTCAGGCAACAAAGACTTGTCAGAAATTTCGGAGACACCCTGCAAAGACACCATTTGTTAAAAGAGAATCAGAAATATACTCACATAAAAGCTACACGAGATAATTTACCTCAATGCTAGCAGATGCATTTTCCACTTTATCTTGAGGATGGTTGAACTTACATTTAGAGCCAAACTTGCACTTTTGAGTTTTCAGAAAATACTGACCACAGTTGAGGGAACAACAAAACACAAAAGATAGTCAAACGTATTTCACAGACATATATATATAGAGAAAGAAATAGATAGATAGATAGATAGATAGATACATAGATATATATATATATATATATATAGAGAGAGAGAGAGAGAGAGAGAAAGAGAGAGAATTGAATAACAAAACAGGACTACATAAGTTAAAAGTAACTGAAGAGATGACTTTGAATGCCTACAGGACAATCAGGTTCTCCTTGTCTTTCAGGAAGAGCCTCACTCGTTGGGATCAGTGGGACCTGCAAACAAGAGAAAGCGGTATCAGGAGAACTGATTAAAGGGATTCTGACAGATGCATCAGTTAGCTCCTCTCATGCCCCTTGTAGGAATTATTTTAAAACAGAAATCATAATCACCATCATTGGAAACTAAGGTCAGCACTATGATGATGTAAATTAGTGAAATTATTCTCTTCATTCTGACAAATTCTTTTTTTAATTCTTTCGCATCAATTAGCACCTCTTTTGCCCCTTTTAAGAATTATTTTAAAACAGAAATCGTAATCACCATCATTGGAACCTAAGGTCAGCACTATTATGATGTAAACCAGTGAAATTATTTTCTCTTCATTCTGACAATTTCTTGTTTTAAGTCTTTCTATTGAAATTTTCTGTACTAAGTCTTTCTTCAGAACATTTTCAGGTTTTAACAGATCCTCAACTTCTTCTGACGTTTGCACTATCATGTTCCCAATATTTCCAAACCACCACCTCAAAGGACCCACTTAATAGGCCATTTCCACTTTAACCACTCCAGAACTTATTCTGCGAGTCACATGCATACTTTACAATAGTATTCCAAACTGATTAATCTCACAAAGTAAGGATATATATTTAAAAAATTCTGCTGTAGCGAAAATTATAAGCACTCCAAAGCTGTTAAGACCGATCAGAATGTCAATAAATTAGACAGATTGGGCTCTAGATGTACTACTGAATCCTAAACATCATGATATGCTCTTACCGAAATTCTCCTCATTTTGTAAGATTGTTTTAACAGACTAGAAGTCTTATTCCTGTCTCAGATTCAAATTTAGCTCCATGATAATAATGGCAAGACCCCTATTAACTAGCTCAATTATTCAGCTAAATTGGGGCGAGGTAATCCATCTTGGTGATCATCCTCCTCCAAAATACAATCTTGAGTGCTTTACTTCAAAGAATGATACACATATGAGGGTGTCAAAAGAAACAAATATCCTACGCAACAAGCAACTATCCTTTATTAGAAATTAGCAACTTCCTTTGGTTCAAGAAATAACAGAAGTATATGATGTTGCCAAAAGATTATCTTGGGAAGTACATTATTAGTATGACTATTTAAGTATTATCACGTACTTATGCCTCTACCCAAGAGCAAATTATTAGTACAATTAGTACTTTTACATAAAGATGGGGAAGGAGATGACTCTCAGGGGAAAAAGAAGAAGCTCTATAGTGTTTTCTTCTCAATAATAACTGAGATCAGTCCCAGATAAATTACATAAATGACTAAGATTATTTTTTTCATATCCCTCACTAAGCAGAAAATCTCCGAATAATCTGACTGGTCAGATCAAGGCCACAAATCATAATTAATATCAAGTGATAGAAAAGATTGACCTGCTGGATGGTTTGAATGATCAATGTAAAGCTGTAGGTTGTCATACATCATATATGAAACATGTGGGTTATTATTTACAGTTTCTTTTTTTTTTTGAAAAAGATGTATTAAGGGTTATTATTTACAGTTATAAACCAATTTCTGGCAAACTGGATCTGGTCATGGAAAAGCTCAGACTTTGAAGTTGTTCTACAAGCTTCAAAAAACTCTTATTAATAATTTAAACTAATGGACTTATAAAAATAAACTAGAAGGTCTCCGAGTAAAGTTGACCATGTGCCTATTAATTTTTTACTACACAAAAAGTAATAGTAATATATTGCATCTGAATACAATCCAAAAGCTGAAGCCCAAAGGTACCATATAAATGTACTAAAAAATCGTAAATTAGTTTAACCTCATAACAAATATATTAAAAAAAGAGATAGAAAAATGATAGACAATAAGATTTAATAAATCTTCAACTGCCTCTTTATAAAGCTAAACAATAATAAGCTATAGTGATAAATTCATGGAAAAATAGGATGGAAATTGAATACGTATTATGACATAAAAACTGATATAATACGAACAATTAAGTAGTTTTGTCTGTAATAGAAATAATAGTAGTTAGCGATCACCTCTTTCCAGTCTGGAATTCCACCCTCAGGAACCCAAGGAGGGTGGTCAAACTTGCATCTATCTCCAAACCTACACGTTCTTGTCAACATGTAATGAGCACAGTCCTTTTCTCCTGGTCGCTGGGGATAAATGGGCAGGTGACTTGTAGCGTCAAATCTAGGGCGTTTGGCCAAAGTATTTGTAGCAAATGAAGCTTCATTTTGTTCAATAGTGTTATGAGTTCCCAGAAGAGACGGATGATAGACAGCTAAGGTAGATAATAGAGAAGATAATCATAAGAATGCTACAGTAATATAAAATAATTTCTTATGAAACTATTAAACTATAAACCTGAACCAAAAACTGCTTAGAAGAAAACAAAACTAACAACAACAGTTATAATAATACTTAGATACTGAATTGTCTTACAGTATTACTAGTGACTACGGGACAAGCACGGTACTTCTACTATGATTTAAATTCTAGATAAAAATAAATAGGTTTACCTCAATAATTACAAAGCAACGATAGATTTGTCTGCAGCAATCTATACTCTGCATACAGCAGCAACTAATATAAAGTGATCACTATTTGATTTTGGTGCATATAAATGATTTGGTACAGTCCAAAAGTCTTCTTTTTTAGGGAACAAAAATTAATAAGAGGGGAAAACTCCTCACAAAAATGATTTAAGAGGATGATAGGGTCCTAGAGTCAATATTCAAGTAAAACTCTTTATTAGTACATAAATTACATTTATCCAGATCACAACTCCCACTTAATAAACATGATGGAGACAATCTTATTTTGTATGATCAAAAACATTGTTTTCTACACCAAAATCTTTTACCAATTTGTACAAATAAAAACAAAAAAGTTGTAACATTTAGATCCTTTGAAATTGACATGAACTCTTCCTTAACTTTGTAAATAACAGTTTCTGTTACATAAATAGTAGAGATTTTATCAGCCAGTATTACAAATTGTCCTTCTAGTTGAATAATGTGAAGATGCTAAAGAGCATGACTTTGGCTCAAACAAGTACAACCTTCATAAAATGACGAATTCATTCCTACAAATACCCTCTTACTGTCATTCTGCTTGGGGCTTAAAATAAACTTTGTGCTTGGGAATTCAGATTGACAGGTAGTGTCAACATCACAGGGTCCATAACTTCAAATTGAAACTAATAAAGAAGTCAATGATCACATTTTCTAGACGAAAAATATTCCAACCAAAATACTGCATAAAGAACCAATTAACATTAAGAGATCCTCTCAAATTTTGGAATTTTGGAATATTATCCCGCTAACATTACATTTTTTTTTTTTTTTTTTTTTTTTTTTTTAGAGGGGCGTAGTGCGATTCGAACTCGCGACCTGATGCACCTGATGTAAAGAGAATACCACTAGACCAAACGGCCTTAGGTAATAACATTACATTCTTAAAAAAATGGATGTCATAATTAACATCTAAATACGTCTCAAACAGACATAATTAAAAGATACTTCGGTCAAGAAATTAGAGTAAAATAAAGAAGATAATGTATTTGTTGTTTGTAGGAGGATGGATAAATATTAACATGCACTAACATACAGGTACATGAAATCAAGTAGAAGTAATCTAACTATGTTGCATTATTTCAGCTTCTCATGCTCAATTTTGGTTAGCAATAGTTAACATGGTAATGAAAAGAAGGATGGCCTAAATAATAAACTTATCCAATGGCACATGGAGTGGACTTCACAGGAGTGCATAAGTCTCCGAATTTTGAGAAGAATAGTCATCCAATTATCCTGGTCCCAAATCTACATTAAAAGTTCAGCCTCAATTACTTTATTGTGATTTGTGAAGCTCACATAACATGCAAATTAAGAAATGCAAATGCTGAATTCGGGTGTTTCAATCAGAAAAAATAGGGAAAAGGTTTGCTAACAACTCCATGTACACACTGTCCTTTAAAAATGAATCACCTTCTACAAGTTAGCCACTTCATAGATGGGAAATGTACCCGTGCGCATTGGAAGTCAATAAAGAATTTCCTTCCTTTGTAGAGGAAGTTTGCTTTTCTAGAAACAGCAACCATTCCTTTTTTTCAGAATGAAAAAAAAAAAAAATCTATTGTAAGTATTCATTATATTTTTTTTATCACTCTACTGAGAAGAAAACGGGAGAAGATAAATGCCTCAGTAGGCATGCTCCATGCACATGTAGATAATCTCCAAAAAATATGCCAACTTGGGCAAATTCAATTACAAAAGAGGCGGAAAGGTATCCTAAAGAAGCAACGCACTCCAAACTTGAAAACCCAACCTCTCATAATGCATTCCAGAATAGATTGCATGCAGCATTATCACGGAAACTAGGAAAAATAAGGTTTTTCTTCAAAAAAATATGCCGATGTTCAAAAATAATATATAAACAATGACCTGTAAGGCGATTATGTTTGTTTTCGAAATCCCCAAACAAAGATTCTCATCGTTACAAATTTAAGAGTTTAGAATAGCTAAACTAACATCTCATAGATCATATTCTCAAAATCGTACGAAGAAAACGAATCCATTAAACTAACCTTCGTACGGCCTTTTGACGCCAGGAACCGGAGGCCCAGCGGCGGTCGATTGCAACCCTTGTAGGCTGGCCCATGATGATTGATTAAACAATGAGTGTAAGGGCGTCATAGATCCTGCAGCTGCGGTAGCATGACCGCTCGAAATTCTGTTCGCAACATTTCCTGCTTTGCCGCCTAGTCCAAAAGCATTGTTGCCGCTTGCATACCTCAAAAGATCGATGCCTGAGAGAGGTTCTGAACGGATGTACCTGGAAGAACCCAGAAGAGAAGGGTCGGCATCGTCTAGATTCGATGAGTATGCGCTAGGAAGACTACCGCCACCGCGGGATGCGCTATAGAGCTGGTTCGCCATGAGTGAGAATCAAAACCTGACTCTCTACGACGCCGAGCCACTTCAGAGTGGGAATGCCCGTGAAGAACAAGACAACGACACGCCTGTTTGGAAATTGGAAATTTGAAGAGAACAAGAACCTAAACGAGGCGAACCTCTAGCCGACTGGACGAGGAGAGCGAATCCAGTAGGACCAAAAGACAGGAGACGAAACTTCAAAAGGGTCTCTGTGTACTTGGAGAAAATACACAGACCCATGCTCGCTAAAACACTGCAAATAAAACCCATAACGAGAAACTAGGACGGAAAACATTTTCTGGTAATCGCTTACTACATCGAAAACCTATTTGTTTTCTGCAATTCATACACTAATTGCTTGCAGAGTTTCATATCGAACATTACATTTAATTTTGATTGAAGATGCTTATAATTTTTTTTTATGAAATTGATAAAAGTCGTTTGATTGGCAAAATTTTACTTCTGATGAAGAATTCTTTCTTATTCTCATAAAAATAATTGTAAAAGGCATTCTCAATTTCTTATAAATTTCTTACCAAAAAATAAAAGGATTTCCCATAGCATTTGTATGAAATAATTGTCTATATATCTATATTATATGGCATAAATACTTTATAATTAACTCTATCATGCACTAAAAAGCAAACTTTACACTCTTACTTTAAAATTCATATGCGAAATCTAATGTCAAAATTGTCATTTACGAGTTTTGTATTTTTTTCTCACATACTTGGATTAAAGACTATTTTGTGACTTTATAAGTAGATAGTTTAGGTACAGGTTCACATATAAGTACCCGCCTTGATACCATATTAAGTTGGGTCTAAAACCCATTTCAAAATGACTAGCTAATTTAATAAATTTTTTTATTAACTAATAAACTCAAGATATTTGTACTCACTGATATATGTGGGACTATTTCTTAACAATAATGATTTAGGAACCGTTCGTGTCACTATAGGAAAATAAAATAATAAAAAAATCTTTATTTACTAATTTACCGCTGATTTTTAAAAAGATTTTTTTATTTTTGTGTTGCCTTAGGAAATAATGAGAAAATTAGGTAATGTTTATGTTTACACTAGATATAATTCTTTTTATAAATAATAAAAAATAATATTAAAGTAGGAAGTAAGTGATCAATATAACCATCTTACTATTTACTGATTAATTTTTCTCAACGTTTTTCATTGGGGTAATAGAGAACATATTTTTATTTAAAAGATAATAAATAAGACGAATCGAGCAAAATGAAAATTTCATCCCAAATATGGCATAAAACACCAAAAAATTGGTTAAAAAATGTGGCAAGGCAAGTTACTGAACAAATAGCTATTTTTTTGCTAATTTTATGGTTGTTGTGGGAAAATGGGAATTTTCATCAAATTAAAATTTGTAAGATACATTTAACTAATATAAAGTACGATTAGTTATTAATTAGAAGTATAGAATTAACTACTATTTGTTATATTTGGTTTTCTCCTAATGTCACTAATAGACTTGCACCTCCTTTTGTTATTGGCAAAGGGTAATTGGCCCTTAGAGGGGGGAGGGTGACTTATTTCCCAACCTTAATCAAACAACAAAAGCAATATAGAAGCCACTTTTTCATTTTTTTAGAAGGGATTTGATCTTGTTCCCTTTAAAAAACAAGGAGAAGTGATGAACTTTTTTTTTATTTCTTAATAAATATGATATTTTTTAAATAAAAATATAATAATGTATTTTCTGTTTTATTATTTCAATCAAAATTATTGTCTTCCTTCAAAATTTTAATCATATTTAATAAATCATTTTAAAATATGAGGGGCTATATTCCAATCCCGAGACCTATCATTGGTGGCTAAAATAATTTGCTCTAAAACAAGCTCTAGCGTGTCGTTGGGGCTTAAATTGATGTGCTTTACCTGAATTGAAGTGTGTTATGGTCTTGGGGTTAGGTACCTATGTCTTCCGTTCCTACCAGGTCGGTATTTTGGGTAGTATTGGCTAAGTGTTTAATATTTGGTATCAAAGCAGGCTCCCACGTCGCAAGTTCGATTCCTGGAGTGTGCAAAGGCTGAATTAAAATTACTGGTAGGGTCGGCAGAAACCAGGTCGGGCCAGTATCGCTGAGTCACCCACAAAGACTAGATTAAAATTACTGGTAGGGGCGATAGAAACCGGGTTGGGTCAGTATTGTACGTGAAAGTGGGTGTCATGTTATAGTCCTCAACTTAGTGAAAGAAAATAAAAAAAAAACGGATACAAACGCAAAGAGTAAATATTAAGAGAAATGGGGAGGCCCGGATGTCTGCATATGCATCACATGCTTAGTGGCGCGTAATAACAGGGGCTAGTAGACGGAAAAAAAACAGGAAACGGAAAAGACAGTGAAGGAGCGGAAAAATGCTTCTCTTGTGTTCCTACAATCTCTGCAGCTCTTCTCCGCTGCTGTCGCTGCGTACGCCGTCTTCTTAGAGCTCCGTCACATCTAAATCTCAACTGTCCATGCGCCGGAGGAGATTTCCATCAGCCTCGAGGATCAGATCCTCGGATACTGAAGAGTATTCACTTTCCCCGGATGAAGATAAGGTAAATGACTTTTGTTGGCTTCTCAATTTAATTGGGTGAGTTGGTTGCTTTGATCTCTTTTACATTTAACTTCTTAGCCGGAATCACAAGTACTTTTAGCTGGACTTGGGGAGAGATTGATACTTCCAAGGCACATGCCTTTTGTTTAACCTGAATTCATCGTTGGCCGATAAAACGAGTGAGCTTAGAGTTTTGCAAAAAGAATTACTTTTGTCACTGTCGGAAGACCAGTAATTCTGTACTGAATTTCTGTATTTTTGTTCATCGGTTCTATGGACATTTTGAAGTTACAGCCACTTCCTACTTTAGCCATTATTAGAGAGCCAACAAGCAGACTTGGAAAAAGAAAGTAGATGCTCGAAAAGAAATAGTATGCGATGGCGCAAATATTGATGTGTGTAAAAATCCAGATTTGGGTGAAGGGAGTAGAGAAAATTCTGAGAAAAAGGAGAAAGGAGAATAATTTTTTTCTAAAGAGCCTGAAAGGGTTCGTTTGGAACTGTGCACGAATTCCCAGACAGCTTAAATATGTGTTTTTAGTTCCAAATTACAAAAATGCCCCTATATACTTAATAAACCTTAATCTCCTTATATTTCCCTAAATACACATCCTATGTATATAAAAAGTTAACCATTGATGTAATTTAACATGTATAACAATATCACATAATGGAAATTAACCATTGAAGTGGTAAAATAACCAAAATACCCTTTGATGTATTTTCTAACTCCCTCTCAAGTTGGAGCGTATAAATCTAGGAGTCCTAACTTGTTGGCATAATGATATAAATTCTCGTTTGCCAAGGGCCTGGGTGAAGACATCACCTAACTGATCTAGACCGAACTAACGGAGTCATTGCCTCCTTTTTCACCACCGCATCTCGAATGAAGCGGTAATCTACTTCTATATGTTTAGTCCTCTCATGGAAAACTAGGTTACTTATAATAAAGATCGTAGCCTGATTATCACAAAACATGTTCATTGGCTCATCCTGGTTGAAACCCAACTCTCGTGAGATTGACCTAATCTACATCAACTTGCTCACCGTGTGAGCCATCGTCCTGTATTCAACTCTACACTAGACCGGGCTACAACATTCTGCTTTTTAGTTCGCCGACAAACCAAATTTTCTCTTAGGAAGACACGATATCCAGAGGTTGATTTTTTGTCCAATTTGGACCTTGTATAGTCTGCATCAAAGAAAGCCTCTATCTTTATATGATTGTTAGGTCTAAAGAAAAGACCTTTTCCTGGTGCTCCTTTTAAATACCTCAAAATTCTTTGTACAACTTCTAAGTGTACTTTTCGAGGATGTTCCATAAACTAGCTCACTACACTTACTGCAAAAGAAATGTTAGGTCTAGTAACTATTGCATAAATTAATTTTTCCACTAGCATCTGATACTGTGTTTTGTCATTTCATTCATCATTTTGCTCATCATGGAGATCATGTCCCGCTTCCATTGGGTTAGCTGTCTTGGCTCCCAATAAACCATACTCTTGAAGCATATCTATGATATACTTACTTTGTGTCATCACAACGCTTTCTTTACTTTTTGCCACTTCAATGCCCAAAAAGTAATTCAACGGTCCCAAGTATTTAGTTTGAAAATATGCAAACAAATGAGACTTGGTATCCTTTATACCAGAAATATCACTCTCAGATAATATAATGTCATCTACATAAACCAAAAACACCACAATTCCAAGGGACCTCTGCATTACAAATAAGAAGTGATCACAATGACTCCTCGAGAACCCCATAGATACCACAACTTAGCTGAATTTTTCAAATCAAGCACGTGGACTCTGTTTCAGCCCATAAATCGCCTTCTTAAATCTGCATACTTTATGTGTCTCCCCTTGAGCAATATATCCTGGAGGTTGCTCCATATATACCTCTTCTTCCAGATCACCATATAAGAAGGTGTTTTTAATGTCCAGTTGACGTGGGGACCACCCCTGATTCACTGCAACTGAGAGCAAAATACGGACATACGACAAATGAGCAACGTGCGAAAAGGTTTCAAACATATCAATACCAAAGATTTGAGTATACCCCTTCGCAACCAACCGAGCTTTATACCGCTCAATAAAACCTTCTACATTATACTTGATAGTATAAACCCAGCGGCAACCAACAACTTTGGCCCCAGATCGTAGATCACACAATTGCCAAGCGTCCCGATCTATCAAAGCATCCATTTCAACATCTATAGTTTGCTTCCAATGAGGAGACAAAAATGTCTCCTGCACTGAAGAAGGGATAGTGCAAGTAGAAATGGACAAAACAAATTTTTTATAGGAGTCAAATAAGGAACAAAAAGATACATACTAAGATAACGGATATCGTGTACCTTTACCTTTTCTGACACCCTTTCTGAGTGATTTCTCGATAGTGACAAACTTGTGACGATCCAACGGGCTCATCAACTGGTACATGGATAACTAGTGTCGGTTCAGGTGAGACAACAAGATCAGAAGGTAAAGCCACAAATGAAAAGAACGGTTCATCCTCAAAGAAAGTAACATCAGCAGATACAAATGTTTTTCTAGTGGACAGGCAAAAACATTTGTACCCCTTCTGTGTGAGAGAGTGCCTCAAAATACACACTTAACTGCTCAGGGAGACAACTTATCCCTAGAAGACCTAAATACATGAGCAAAGCAGACACATCCAAACACGTGGGGAGAAATAGCAAATAATGGGGCGGACGACAAAAGAACCTACATAGGAATTTTTCCGTTTAACACAGATGAAGACATTCTATTAACCAAGAAACAGGTTGTAAGAACAATATCACCCCAATAAGGTTTAGGCACATGCATATGTATCATTATTGTCCTAGCTACCTCTAGTAAATGGTGATTCTTACGTTCATCTACACTATTTTGTTGAAGGGTAAAGACACACGATGTCTGATGAATAATTCCTTGTTTTTGTTCCCTTCAATTATCAGTATGTAAGATATGAAACAAAGCAGCAAACTGATTTTTTATTTCATTGAAGAAAAGTTTGAAGACATCAAAAGCCTCATATTTTTCCTTAAGAAGGTAAATCCAAGTACACCTACTAAAATCATCGATAAAGGAAATAAAATACCATGTAAAAATCCAGATTATAGTGAAGGAAGAGGAGAAAATTGAGATAAAAAGGAGAAAGGAGAAGAAATTTATGAAGAGCCTGAAAGGCTTCGTTGGGAACTGTGCACGAATTCCCAGACTTCTTAAATAGGTGTTTTACAAATTACAAAAATGCCCCTATACACTTTATAAACCTTAATCTCCTTATATCTCCCTAACTACACATCCTATGTACACAAAAATTTAACCACTGATATAATTTAACATACAGAACAGGATTACATAAAGAAAATTAACCACTGAAGTGGTAAAATGACCCAAATAGCCCCAGAGAGTAAATGACCAAAATACCCTGGATGTGTTTTCTAACAATGTGGAAATCAGAAATTATTATATTTTTCCATCAACTTCTTGTTGTTTGGGGATTAGCTCATACTCTACTTTCCAAGAGTAAGGACTTCTGGAACCAAAAGAATTGAAAATCTGATGTGTAAAATTGATTCATGGAAGTGGCAAGAAAAGGGTATATTTTTGCTCCACTGGGATGTAGGAGACCCCAAAAATGTATGGTAGGAGCTACATGAATAAATTATTTTATTTTGATATTGCAGGAGATAATTTAGATTTGAGTTTGTTTTACTTACTTTCACACTCTTTGCTCCCTTCCATTGCCTAATAACTGCTTCTTGTTTTTGTTGTGTGCATGTGTGTGTATATTGTGGAGGGGGGGGGGGGGATGTACTTCATCGACATAAACCATTCACTAATGCATTAGGATGCTTTGAAAACAAGTTTAGATCTTCAAACGCTTTTGAGAAGATTCTAGAAAGTTGCTGCACCATATTGGTCATTTGAAGACAAAGTTCAAGCTAGGGTGAGACTTGCTACCGTCTTTGCACTTACTTTAGGAACAATTGGAATTAGTGTTGGTTTTAATTTTCTCGGACGAGACTTCTATAATGCACTTTCTAGTGAGTAATTCCTTTCATTGTTTTGATTTCTATTTTCTTTCAAATTACTCTAGATAAAACTATAATCTAATAGAATCTTCTTTTTTATTAAGTTGTGTTTATGTTTTCCTTTTGATTCAAGACAAAGATCAAGAACAATTTACGAAGCAACTTCTCTACTACTTTGGAGGTTTTGCTGGGGGAATTCCGGTGAGCATATTGTTGCACTCTTGTTGGTATTGCTCTTCAAGCCATATATGTTTTCTTTGGATTTAGGACATTACACGAAAGAACAAATAGATTTTTTTCTGGATTTTCTGCATTTGGATAATAGTTGTGACTTCTGATTGCTTTTTGTTAAGGAATAGTCCCATAGAGTACAAAGATCTTAAGTTTATTAATTGGGAAAAAGGTTTCCAAAGTTGGCTAGTCATTTTGGGATAGGCCTTGGACCCAACTTAATATGGTATCAGAGCCACAAAAGAGGACCTACACCTAAATTATCCACTTGTAGAGCGACAAAAGAAGGTCTACACCTAAACTATCCATTTGTAGAGCCACAAAAGAGGGCCTACACCTAAATTATCTACTTGTAGAGCCACAAAAGAGGGCCTACACGTGAGGGAGAGTGTTAAGGAATAGTCCCATATGGATTAGTAAGTACAAAGATCTTGAGTTTATTAGCTGGGAAAAAAGTTTCTTAAGTTGGCTAGTCATTTTGGGATTGGCCTTGGACCCAACTTAACACTTTTAATAAATCTGACCTTCTTTGGCATCAGATTGAAAACTCGAAGGTTGATTCTGATTGTTCAAACGGTGGCTCCTAAATGATTGTGAACCAACTTTATGAGAAAAGTGACCACCAATCACATAAAGAATGTTCTTTCAGTGCAAATGTTAAGAATATATTGTCAATATTCAGAAAAGAAATTGCTTGTTAGTATAGTAATGATTGGTAGTACATGTTCTGCTAGGCTGTCATGATGGAGTGGTCTATTCATTTACTTGACCGTAAAACTGTTCAAAGCAATGCTATCGGACATGGACTAAACTGGCCAATTAGTGGAAGCCTGGTTTGGTACTATATTGGGAATTTTTCTTCATTACCAAGATAGTCCCAAGAGTTGGTGGTCCAACCTGGACGAATCACCTGGCCACTCTGTATTGAATGACTAGATTGATTTTGAACATTGTATAAAGTGGGTTATGTTTCTTATCTACCAATTTGAATCCGAAAGCAGAATTTTCTGTTTAATTCATCATTCATATTGAATTTGATTGTGAAAATACTAACATGCTAGGCTGTCTAGCTTGTTGTTAAAGAATTTTTTTTGTTTCTTGAACTATCTACCCTCCTTTTTTTCATGATGTCCTGTTAACGTTACATTAGGAACTTGTAGCCATTCATCTTAGTTATTTGTTACGGGCTCTGATTTCTAGAAATTCTAATATGCTAGGCTGTCTAACTAGTTGTTAAAGGAATTTCTTGTTTCTTGTACTATCTTCCCTCCTTTTTGCATGATTTCCTGTTAATGTTACGTGAGGAACTTGTAGTCATTCATCTTAGTTATTTATTATGAGCTCTGATTTCTGTGTTCACTATGTTTGTTGCAGTTTTTTGTCCTAAGATATTATGCAAGAGAGACCTCTCGTTAAGATGGAGATCATGGATGACCAGCTATATCTGTAACGCTACTTCCAGAACCAAATATTTTACCAAATCCAATCCCAATCTATCATTGAAAATCCGGACCAGCGGGTTGTTGATGATCTAAGTGCTTGTACTGAAACAGCCCTTTCATTTTCTTTAACACCTTTCAACACTGCTGTCGATTTGATATCTTTTAGTAACATTCTCTATGGTATCTATCCACCACTGTTTGTTGTACTTCTTGTATACTCACTTGGTGGTACTGCGATAAGTGTATTTCTTGGAAAGGTGATTTTCTAACCTATTGCCATCTAAACTAGGAGTAGATTTGGTAGAATTCATTTTCTGACCAAATGAAATGAATCGACTACTCTCTCTTCAGGGTCTAGTCACCTTGAATTTCATGCAAGAGAAAAAAGAAGCAGACTTTCGATACGGGCTTGTACGCGTTAGAGAAAATGCTGAATCAATTGCACTCTATGGTGGTGAGAGTAATGAAATGAAACTTCTGTTGCAGGAGTTCAAAGCAGCATTTGAGAATCTAAGTGTATGTGAGCTGCAAACCTTTCCAGGTTTAACTTTTCTGACAGCTTTGACAAGTTTTTCTTGGACAGCAGTTAAAGCATTTTCATCCACATTTCTGTTTTACTGCAACTACTTTCTTAGTGATACAATGTTAACAATGGTGCATTATTGGATGTGGGAAATTGTTCTATCATGTAAGGTTAAGATATTTAAAAATAGATTCTGAAAAAAATATTTTGAAATAGTTTATATGTCGCTGATATCTGATTCCTCATTTTTTTGATAGATTATTATGGCATTGGAGTGAGGAATATCCTTGCAAAGTCACTGCATTAATCTGATTGATTTACATTTTCGATATCTTATGAGTCTATGCAAGAGGATCTATATTATATCAATTTCATATGGAGCTAATCACAAGCTCATGTATCACTGGCATTGCCAATAGTGAAAATCTTGTGCAAATATGTATATGATTCAACAAAAAATATTATGCAAAACCTATGTTCCCTTTGTCAGTTTGGTACTACAGAATTTACTTATGGTCTTCACTTCCTGGAGCAATTGTTGATTTCCTCACGGAACCTGGAGTTCTTCACCAGTGGCTACCTCTATCTGATTCAGATTCTTCTTGCTGCTGTTGTTGCTCCCATGTACTTTTCAGCGAAAGTTGAGTTTGGAGTTAAACTAGTCTGATCACATACTTGGTGATTTTTCTCTTATTGTACACCAATTTCAAGCAATCAGTGCCTTTTTCAGCCTGCCATCATATGTGGAGGATGCAGGTGATTCATATGATGGCAGGCTTGCAAGCTTCAACAATCGAAAGAAAGGGAGCATATTTTTCCTTCCTCAAAGACCATACATGGTTTTGGCCACACTTCGTCAGCAGTTGCTTTATCCCACATGGATTGAAGATTTACCTACCATGTCAGCAAACTCTCAATATTCAGGTATCACCACTTGTTAACAACTTTGACTGACTTATTGTTTTAGAAACTTTTAGCTGAAGGCAGACTTGGTTTTGCAGCTTCCCTTCCTTTCTTATCTCAACTCACAGGCCTAGATACAGGTAAAAAACCTAAAAGACCAACAATAGAAGAAGTCAGGCTTGATGATATTTTGTCACGCTTTAAGGGGTTAGATTCAATTTGTGAGTGGTCAAGTGTTCTTTCACTGGGTGAACAACAGCACCTTGCATTTGCCCGTCTGCTATTAAGTAAACCAAAACTGGTTCTAATGGATTAATCCACTAGTGCTTTAGACGAGATAAATGAGGTAAAGTAGTGGTATATAATAATTTTCTCATTCAAATAAATAAAAAAAAATATTTATGGATATATAGAAAATCATTTACTTTTGAAACAACCAATGTGTGTGTTTTCACCCTCAATGGCTGGGTGTGGTTGATATCAACAGCTATAAATGCTCAAAATTCCATTCCATGCATATTATTATCTTTATGCAGGCTCATCTGTACAGGCTGATTGAGGATGCAGGCTCATCTGTACAAGCTGATTGAGGATGCAGGCATGACATATAACAGCATTGGCCACAGAAGAACGCTGTACAACTACCATGACAAGATCTTAAGAATATCCAAGATAGATTCTGAAAATTCTGAGGAAAGAAACTGGCAACTCGGAAATAGAAATCTGGTGGATACACTGGAAAATGTTAACCCCAACGGCATAACTATATGAATGAACAATGAAGAGCCTTTGGAACAATATCGTACAAAATGCCTTCTTACTTACTAGCACGCGTTGAGTTTGGTCATCTTCATTTATGCATTTTCATATGTATGTTATATAGTCTATTCAAGAAAGGACAGTTAACAGTTCAATGTTCCTAACCAGTTCGATGCCGGAATTGTCTATGAAATTTCGATGCAATTTTCTGAAAGAGAACAAAGACACTTATTTGCCGTGTCAGCTCCTCTTTTAGCTGGGGTTAGAAAACAACGGACCAGCCAGAACTTTATATGCTATTAGTATGACAAGTGAGCCAAGTGTTTGGAATAAGCCCAATGAGAAAGAATAGTGCTATAATCTTCACCGTGTCCAGCCAGCCAAGTTGATTAAAGTACCAAGCTAGCTTGATCATCTTAATCAAAACTAGTTCTAACACCTATTTTACTGATCTGACTCGAACGATCTTTCTTTCTATTTTTTCTTTTTGATACAGGAGATACGATATGGTATAAGCTATCAGCATCGCATCTTAAGCCACAACAACAAAACCCGCTTCCTCTTTTTCCATTTAATACTATGTGTTATTTCCTAATGTACAGGCAAATCCAAAAGATCCCATAAAAATGATAACGTCCCTGTTCGATGGGATATGGAGAAGAGAAGAAAAAAAAAGAAAGCCCAGGAAAAACCCCAAAACAGAAACACCTAAAACACGTCATTTCCTATATTTCAACATGCTGGTAAAATACAGCAGGCCTTCCCCTTGTTACAAAGCACGGAACCAGGCTCTGAGGCATTCGTTCCAGTTCCCCGACTTACCACTAAAAATCCTCTCTTCAACACGGCTGTACAGAATACCACTCTGGGAGGGCTTTGTCAAACAAGCCCATCCACATGAACTGACTTCAACTTTTAACTTTCAAGACCGAATAGAAAAAAACAAAGAGGCAACAAAAAAGGAGTCGCCTGCTTTAATTAGACATGCACACCGTTTCCATTGGCATAGAACCCATTCAGTGAACCATTGGATTTGTAGTTCCCATTTGGGTAGGCCTTCTTCACCACGCCATTAGCTGGGCCATTTATCGTGAAAAACTTGCCGCTAATGGGAGAGGAAGTATGCATAAAACAATCCGCCTGACCGGATGCAGCTGCAATTAGACCTGTTGGATGGCAAAGGCGGCCAGTGGTTTTTAGGTCGGTAAGAATTTTGAACACAAGTAGACGAGACCAGATAACTGTTCCAAGAAGTATATTAACAGAACCACATGATTAAAAAATACCTAAGAAGAGTGGGGAAGGCTTTCCCGGTCTTGACTTGAATTCCGGATGAAACTGTACACCCACAAAGTAAGGATGGCTAGGTAACTCCAGAATCTGCAAAGCCAAATATAGTAGCACAAAATTTTTAGGATATAAATCATTTGGTACTACTGCAAGTATATCACAGAAAGCAAACATAAGCCAAACAGTCAGACGATGCACACCTCCATACGCCGACTAGTCTCATCCTTGCCAACAAAAGATAATCCCGCATTTTCAAGAGCCATAATCATAGTAGGATTAACCTACATTAATAAAAAAAATTAAATCCTGAGTCAACAAAGGACAAGCAAAGCAGCACATCATCCTATATCAAGCTATTAAATAAATATGATCTTTGATCTTTGTCACACACCTCATATCTATGTCGATGTCGCTCATCTACATATTTGACATTACCATATCTGGTATGTGGAAAAAAATGTTAAAAAACTTTCTTTTTCTCCATTGGAAAAGAGGAGCAAAAAAGCAAAATATATATGACACTCATATGAGAAATAAAAAAAGTTTTGATAGAAAACTAGGGGTTAGTCAGTCTTACAGCTTTGCTGACTTGCAGTTTGCAACTTGAAAGTAAGTCCTCCTTGAACCAAGACGCATGGTTCCTCCCATATGGGTCTTAGAAGCCTACAAAGCAAAGTATTCCAGTTAAATCAATCCATAAACGACAAAAAGAAATGAAAGTGTATCATATTGGTGTTTCCCAGGCCAAATAATGAAAAGATGAACTAGAATGCGGTGGTTAGAACTCAAATGTCCACCTCTGGCATATGAATCACACAGGGGGTACTTGTGTCTGGATCAAATTCTTCACTGTTTGCATCCTGAAAGCCAAGAACTGAGCGCGTGTACTCAATGACAGCTATTTGCATCCCTAGACAAATACCCAAAAATGGTATATTGTTTTCCCGAGCATATTTGGCTGCAAGAATTTTTCCTTGAACCCCTCTGTCACCAAATCCACCTGGAACTAGAACACCATCCACACCCTGAACTGAAGAACCATTCAGAAAACTAACCGAAAACAACTGTGTATACACAGGAAGGAAGGAGCAAAAATACATGTACATCCCAAATATGAAAATCAGCAGACCTTCAGCAAGTTCCATGCAGTTTCATGAACATCTGGTGACTGTTCAAAAAAAAAAAGTTTTACCGCGTTATCAATATGTGACCGAGGAGTATTAAGATACAGAGTATTTATGGATAAAGAAAAACCTCTTTGGCAGTTTGATCTTCAAGATCAGTAGATGGAACCCATTCCACAATGAGTTTCCTGCGACATGCAACGGAAGCATGCAAAAGGGCCTGCAGTAGATAACTGTTCTTTAGTTTAAGGGAGTTTATATTAGAAACTGTCATTTCACTACTACAGATGTTTATGTACTAGCAAAAATGATTTACTAACAATGGATTTTTATACTCCTTTGTAACAAAAGAATCCTGGGTCGAAAAATTAGTTCACCTTTAACACAGAGAGATAAGAATCTTGTAGTCCAGTATATTTTCCGACCATGGCAATTCTGACCTGGAAATCATATTTTTCAGTAATTTAATGATTTACAATCAGCGTAACTGCTTCAAATGACCAGTATGAGAAATTTGTGACCTACAGGGTTATCTAGCATGTCACATAGCTTTGCACGTCCTGTCCATTCCTCCAATGATGGTTCCCTTGAAACACTGCTACACATAAAAAAGGAAATGTGTCATGATCTGTAATCAATTCCTACTAAGGTAGAAAAACTGATTTCACTAATGAGGAGAGCTGCAGAACTAACCCAAGAAGGTTTAGCCCTTTCAGAATTGCCTCATGTGCTTTTTGATCCTATGAAACAAAAAAAATCATTTGAGTTTCTCAGGCTTGGGAAATATTTCTGCACAACTGTAAGAGGAGATTTTCTGCAAAATCAATATAATCTAGTAAACAATCACCTACCCTTAACAGCAAGGGGATGTGCCAAATGTTTGATACATCATAAAGAGTTACGATATTTGCTGTCTGAAACATTTACAACATATAATACTAATTAGCATTGACAAAAACATAGTGAAACTATAGTAAGAAATACAATAGCAACATAAAATCTACTTTCAGTACCGGCACATGGCAAAATTGTGAGATTTTTTCTTTCACATTTTCATCCAAAGGCTGCACAGGAAATTCAGACTGGCATGAGATTAACTAGGAAAATTGAGAGAGAGAGAGAGAGAGAGAGAGAGAGAGAGAGAGAGAGAGCAACCTTTGCACTGCGACAAGCTAAGATGTTTGGTGTTAGTCCTAGACCTCTCAATCCACGAACACTGTGTTGTGTAGGTTTTGTTTTCTAGAAAAATTACAAGAAAAAAGTTAAAATCAGAAAACAATGATTGTGATTATTAGTTTGAAAAACTTAAAAGATCATGGCATAAATCCTGCAATCATGATCAGAAAAAATTCTAAAAAAATTCCTGCTAGATGTACCTGTTCCCCAACAACATTCAGGACAGGAACAAGACTGACATGAACAAGGCAGAAGTTGCCAGGGCCTGAGGAAGATGGAAACAAACATAAGAACCACATAATTCATCAGAAGGATTGTGTAGAAAACTAAGTACAATCCACTTACCAACACGATCAGAGAACTGAGCCATTGCCTCAATGAATGGCATCGATTCAATATCCCCTACATCAAACATGTGATTGGTGTTAGACCACCATAAAAGGATAGTGTGCAGAAAATTCAAAAATTAGTTAGAGCAATTACAAAAAAAAGCAACAAAAGTTATTACCTATAGTTCCTCCCAGTTCTATGACACAAACGTCCGCTGGTCCTTCTTGTCCATCCACAGGTATCAGAGCAACACGCTCAATCCACTCTTGAATGGCATCTGTAATATGAGGCACCACCTAAAATATGGGTATAAGATAAAAGTTGAGGTCGATCAAAAGATGAAGAGTTAAAAAAATAATGACAGTGACAATAGCAATGAGAGAGATACCTGAACAGTTTTCCCAAGATAATCACCCCTTCTCTCCTTATCAATAACAGACTACATGATCAGTCAAACAACACACCAAAAAACAAGAATGATCAGCACATAGGGAATATAATAAGTTCATAGGCTGAGCGTATATTAAATCCTTTTAGCCTTGCTAGTGTGTTAAACTCATTCCAAAAAGAGGCCCAGCAGGGATTACAAATATAAGATGCAGGCAAGAGTAGAATACCTGGTAAATTTTCCCAGTTGTGATGTTGTTATCGCGAGTCAATTTAATGTCAAGAAATCGTTCATAATTCCCAAGATCCAGGTCAACCTTTAAAACATAGCAGAATTTACACTTTTTAGCAAAAGAAAATAACTAAATAACAGCATTACAGTACCAGTCTAACTCATGACAGGAAAGCAATTGTCAAATGAGCAATTTAAATAAGATTCTACTCGGAAAGGCCACATGGAAACACAAAAACTGTGCAAAGCACATTTAAAAAAGTTTTACCTCACCACCGTCATCCAAGACAAACACCTCTCCGTGCTCAAAAGGTGACATGGTTCCGGCATCAGTGTTCAGATATGGATCTGTGCACAACATTTTACCATAGACTTAATCAGAGACAGACCAATTTAAGCCATCAAAACCAGATAACACCCTTATCGCTCTGAAACCTCTTCTGACACAGCATAGTTTGAATACAGATTCATTAAAAAAAGAAGAAGAAAGGTTTCATACATAGAAGTATTTTCAGAACACAAGCTTGCACAGTGAAGTCAAAATACGCAGATTAAAAAAAATATATCAAGGTCCCAGATGTTTCGACGTCCTATCAGAACGGAACCAGATCGACAACTCTTGGTTAGTGTAATGCAATTTATGTAAACTATTTAAAAAATCAACGTAGTGGTTCCTCCTAGGAGAGTATATTGATCAAAGAAGAAACAATTCCAATTTCAACTTCGTTCCTATAGCTAGTATCCCCAAATAAAGGAGGAAATCAGAAATCCATTCTCCAATCAATTATAAGAAAGAAAAGAATTATAACTTACCCCCTCGCATTCAAAATTTTTACCACTTCCTTGAAAATAAACGGGTAAGTGAAATCAAAAGTTCAACCTCTTTGTCGTTGTTCTAAGGCAAGAAAAGAAAAAAATTCCTTTTCACCGGAAGAAACTCGAATCTCCGCATCCATGCAAAAGTTCAGAACGTCAAAATTTTCCTAGAGAAGAATTTCAATCCCTTCCCAACCATTAGACAAAAACTATGGACAACACTCAAACAAAGAACACAGAAAAGAACGTTTTTTATCTTAGAAAACAAATCCCCGCAACTGGGAACCTCGTACATCCCTAAATCTCACAAAACAAACCCTGGTAAAAAAAAAACTACTAAAGAAAGCAAATGCGCCTCCCTTGAACCAAAAACCGAAAAAACGGTGCGCTAAAATCTATTGAATAGAAAAACTGAAGAAAAAAGGCATAAAAGATCACCAATCTTGATGGAAGTGACCCGGAGCCCACAAGCCTTCAGAACAACTCCAATACTGCTAGCAGTGACACCTTTCCCGAGCCCGCTCACCACTCCCCCAGTCACCAACACGCACTTCATCTTCCTTCAATCTTAACCACACACCTCACCTGTTTCCACCCACAAACACACCATCAGAAACTAAGAAACTACAAAACAAGAATCAACATTCGACATTCCGCACAATGACTCCCAAACAGACCTTGCCTCCCCCCCGTTAGTTTCTGCGTAAACGAACGAAAAAAGCGGTAACACCAAGGAAAAGAAGAAGAAGCAGGGGAGCTCAGAGAAAAAAGAGCTGTCGACTCCGCTACGCTTCTTTAAGCCTCAATCAACACCAACCTATGTATTTATCCTCTCGTATGCTTTAAGTTCGTCGTCTTTGTTCACTCTTATCTGATTCACAATCTCAATATCCACGGAGAATATGTAAGTCCGGCGGCTGTGGGAAGTCTGTTGCCAAGAGCGCGAGAGAGAGGAAACGAAGAAGCGAGTAAAGAGCAGAGAGAGAAAGAGAAAGACGCAAGCAAATGGAAGCGATGAGAAAAACGAGGGAGAGGTTAGGGGGGTTTTCTTAATTATATAGAGCCCCCACCAAAGGAGCCTCTTGTCTTCTTTATTAGATGCCAAGATTTTTCAGTTAGGTTTTCTTTTTTTCTGTTTTTGTTTTTAACTCCCTCCTTAACCCTGCTTTTCTTTCATTTTTCCCTGCTCTTGTTTTTTTAACAGTCCCCATTTACACATTTATATTATATTTAACCTTATTATATATCTTATTATTATTATATCCCTCTCCCCCAATGGTTCCTCACAGTCACGTCTACTTCCCTCTTTTTCGCTTCGTTAGTCCTCGGCGTCGCGCGGCTTTCCCGACTCCGCTCCGCTCACTCAGCTTCGCAGTTTTCTCCTCTCACGGTATATTATACAGTAATTATACTTCAACATGTTCAAATCACTCAATAAAATAAGAACGTAACGAAAATACCCTTTCTCTCAATCGTGCTCTTCGCCTGTCCACACTCCCACCAACCTTCGGCTACTAAGAAAATTCCCTCAGTGTGGGAAATTATACAAATACCCCTGTAAGTTGTACTATCAAAAAAATCCTTATAATGTGAAGCCTGACCACTAGAATTATTCGTGTTTTGTTATTGTGTGTGTGTGAAAAAAGTGAGACACGTTCGGTGCTTGTGGTTGCGGAATTTATATGGGCATTAAATTGAAAATTTAAATTACTTTAAAAGTCTTTTTTTCTATAAATGTAGAGATTTATGGAAGTAATTATCCACCGTTGGATTTAGAGAAATCTCAGATGTTCTTGCCTAGTGTCATCGGGTGCTGTCCCTTTGGAAATAGATCTCTCGAGTCATATAGTAATCTCTCTATTCTATCCAGATTAGTATTTAATAAGGGTTCATTAATCGCCTAAGTAAAAAGAAAACCTCGCACCAATATTAACATAGGGATTACCAACGTTTCGGCTTTTCGAGAGAAGACGACAAGGCGTCATTACTGATGATTCCGGAAACATTGCGGCAAGCGTTGACTGAGTCAGTTTTCTGTTGACTGTGCCAGTAATAGTGTTTTTTTGTGAATCACGCACGCCCCCCTAGTGACTCAGACGCCTCCATCGCAACTCTCGATGATCAAGAAAAAACAAACAAATCCCTGGCGTTTACGACGATAACAAGGCCTCGAGGATAGATTGTCCCCCTCCCATTATTCCCTTGTTAAGCTAAGTAAGATTATTACTTTGATTAATGACTTAGATCGAGTGCTTCTCGTGTGACATGACTTAGAATAACGCCTTAATGGGTTAATATCAATGGGAGTAATATGGTCACTTCCTCAGTTTGATCGATTTAGAGGCCGATGCGGTATTAGATTAAGTATTTTTATGTGACGTGTACTCGTTAAAAGTACTTCTACATGTGCTTATTAATTGGAAATATGCCTCCGAAACTTTATCCGCGTAATAAAATGATTTAAAACGATATAAATTGTTTTCCTCGATTCCCGCATGCTCAGATTCTGATTCTCAGCTTCGAAGTAGAATATTCATTCCACTGTTTGAACGGATCCAATGGTCCTGCCGTTAACTGATTGGAAGCCTAGGAATTTGAGTTCCCTAATCGGTGCCGGTTTTTCTGTTTTTCGATACAGTAAAGGTCAGGTGGGTCCCATCACACTGGTTTGTTATGCATTCATGGGCCAACAGTGAACCACGTGAAAGCCTTCAATTGACAACGGCGTCCCCTTGTGCCACATTTATGGCAAAGTCAAACCGGAAAGCGTACATTGTGGGCCCGAAGGGCGACCAATATGTTCGCTCCGGTCCACATGTAATCCGGATTAAAATTGGTTTGACTACGAGGACCCACCATGTATATCAAATTACCGGCTAACGGCGGTAACGTCATTTCCTCATATTTTCGGCGGCCTGAAAAAGAAAAAATTCGAGGAAAAAACTTCAAAATTTTCCAAGGAAAGTATATTCACTCATGAGTGGAATCAGGATAAGAATCACTTTCGGAAAGGCGGAACGGGAGTTTTCCAAAGATTCAGTCGGGGTTTGAGCGGTTCATCCAAAAGACGACATATTAAACGTTCGAGAATGAAAGGCTTTGATCAGAAGAAAAGCATATTCGACTTTCGAAATCTGAAATCTCCAATGGGTCAAAGTGGGGTGTGAACCGGTGTGAACCGAGGGGAGAAAAGATTGTGGAAAAGTTGGGGAATTTCTTTTTTCCTCTTTCTTAAAGAAAAGGAAAATAGTATCAGGAAAAACGAGGAAAGGGGACAAGTGCACCCTAAGAAGAATAAGAGTAGTCCACCACGTGCGGGATGCGACGGGTCTGAGAGAGTAGGACCCTTGGGCCCACCAACTTGTAGGTCGATGCCGAGGACACGAGGCGCCAAACCGAGGCCAACCGATTCTAAATATTTTTTCGCAGGTTTATTAAAGCGAATTAATAAAGAAAAAGCTCTAAAAAGAAGAAAAGGAACGTTCTAAAGAGATGCTTTGAAGTTCCAAGCAGAGTTACAGGAGTGACTCGGGGGAGTCATCATAAATGAAGTTGAGTTTCTCAAGGCCATAAGTCGGACCAGGCGAGTCAACCCGTTATGTCACCAAAACTATGCTTTGAAGTCTTTGTCTTTTTGTTTTGTCCATTAGTAAAAGGGATCTTTTGTCTTGGCGAGTACGTAAGAGACGAAATGAAACGATTAAGACAATAATTTTATTTACATGGGTTAGAATCCCGCCCATTCGTTAATCGAATAATAATCAGAAATACTCTCGAGCAGACGAAATGGGATTACAGTGAGATCTGAAAAGCTTGTCTGGATGTTATCGCTGATGTCAGGGTTGTCAAAAGGGTTCAACGGAGGGGATAGAAAGCAGAGAAGGGATATGGAGTCAAGAATAGGGTCTTCATTCTTCAGTCTTTTTAGTTATATTTTAAATTCGGGAGAAGAAGCTCCGAAGAACAGAGACAGCTCCGTTTCATACGGGGGAGTCTCAAGTCTGCCTGCCTTTTTCTCTGTAGCCATTGATCGAACAGCCTGCAGAAGATCATGCTTTTTAACTTCACTCAGCATTGCTCGGAAGGAAGAAACGTCTAAAGAGGTGGAACAAGGATGAGTAAGAAATGAAAAGAAAAATGAATTAAGAATGCCATTTGCAACATTTAAGCTACATGCCTTTGTCCCCATTTTGGTGCACAAAGTTCATGGTTTTCCTACCTAATCTACCTACCTAGTTCAAATAAAGCTCACTAAAGTTCATGGTTTTGATACAAGATGATATAGTAATTTGACCAATTTTTCAAATACACTAAAACCCAAAAATTAATCAAATATATATTTGATGTAGTAAGTACTATTTGGTAAAGGAAATTGCAAACTCCACCTACTAAAAAATTATACTTTTCCTTTTATTAGGTTAGATGACATGCAAGAGTGTAGTTTTTCTCATTATCGACAAGGAACGGAAAAATGAACCGAACAAAACTTGAAAACAACAAAAAATAGTGGATTATCATAAGAAAAATAAAATTAAGATATGGATAAGAAGCTTTAAAAAACAAAAACAAAAATGATATATCCTACAATAGAATATACAAAATTATATAAACTTTTATTAGTAAATATGATTAACTAAGGTTATATATGGAAATAACCTAGATACTTGTAACAAATGCTTCAAAATTTTCGAAGCCTCGTACTTTGATGAAATATATAAATACTTGTATTTGACAAAGTTTCGTTGATAGGCAAAAGACAGATCTTTATTCGAAGTTTTGAAAAGATTTCCCATAAAAGGTGATATTGTTAATGGTGAAGGACCACTAATCAGGGGGGAACAACAATACCAGGTGACATGAAGTATCACTACCCAATGGCCATAGTGGTACTAGTAATTTTATTAGATAATATGCTGATGTATATCGCTTTTGATTATCTACAAGACCCTTTCTCCTTGTTGATAAAAGAACCAATTTGTTCAATGACCACTGAAATGGGGTTCACCATCATTAGATGTAACTGGCTTTGTCACATTGATTTTTATCAGTTATAAAATTCAAGAGAGATCATGCAAATTTCAGAAAGAGTTACACCTATCTAGTAACACAAAGCTAGTCCTGATTAAGCATAAGGGGAGGATGAATGAGACCTGTCTCAACTTTTACACATCTCCTTGAGATTCCTGAGCCTCGTTGTTTATAAGATAAGTGCAGTAGGTTAGAGACCAGATCAGCTTCTTTAGGTCAGTCTGTTTGGACCTGATCACGACTCGTAGGCAGTTTCTTGTATTATAAGTTTGATTCTCTGGTTATTTTATTAACGAAGGTAATTTGTTTTAGATTATCTATAAAAGCATGATAGGTAACCGCTAACTTTTTGACAAAGCCTCAATAATTGAAACTCTTATGCTCAATGACCACTAACTATAGATTAATCATTGGTTTTATCACGTATAGATCTCGGGGAAGCTGATACTGGTTTACGAATCCTTTGTATTATACTTTCTGGAAACCTTGAAAATTTCCATTGGTGGCATCATTTTTCTCAACTCATAATTAGTTAATTTTTCTTCCACTCCGGCGAGTGCAACAGTAACCACGTCTTCCGATTTTAGATGATTACAGTCGTGGCTAATGATAAGAAAATCGATCTTGCTGAAGGTTGAAGATAACATAACACGAAGATACCAGGATTAACAGAAATGGTGAAATTCGCTTTTCCTTTGTCTCAAGACTCTCAACATTTATACAAGAAAGAAAAAAGAGAGGCAACACATTGAAGAAAGGACCCACGAAAGACTGACTCGAGCTTGTATGATTACAGAACCTTGCTGCCAGAGTACTTGTCTTCTGCTGCACTACTCCAGAGTTCCACTCTTCCATAAACTATTTTTTTTTTTTTTTGCTATTAACTGTCAGTGGAAAGAGAGAGCGCGATAGTCACTAGGTGATGATTTTCGGTCTAAAGAATGAAAATCTTGATAGTTTCATTTGACTCCTTAGCTGCTTGAGGAGTCCAGATGTTGACTATCGACTACCTGTCGGTCCTCTCCGTTATCGCTATCATTAGGGTGAAACATTCAGTAATCGATTCCAAGTTAGGTGTTGCCATGCAGTATTTCCCCTTGGTAGAAAAGAAGAAACTTGAGACGTCAGACAATCGATACATTCAATGAACTTCATTTCCCAAGCCTAGATTTGAATTGTAAAGATGGTCAAAGCAATCCTCAGGCCGGGGGGGGGGGGGGGGGGGGGGGGGGAGGGGGGTGGAGGTGGAGGAGGGTGCGAGGACTGTGAAATCAGATCCTGATGTCGGGCGTGTCTGAGTCTCACATGGGAGTGTCCCCGTTAAAGCAGTTTCGGTGGTTCGACTTCACGTTATCGAAAGCGTCTTCTTTCTGCATGACGCAGATGAGGTTTGGTAACATGGCGAACAAACCATCATCAAATTTCAAACCCACCCACTCCTCGACGTTACCAAGTCACATCTGAGCTGCTTCTTCCTTCCACTGATGAAGATTCCAAGTTCCAAGTCGAGTCATTGCATAATTGTTGATGGGTAGAATATATTTGATTTGAAGGTTATGTAGACCAGTGAACTCACTGAGTTGATTCCATTCGATTGTCTTCAACAGTAGCGGATCATCGTCGCTAGTCCCAGTTTTGTCCTTCCTTGCCACGTTTCTGGCCTTGTCGACTTGTTCATTGAACTCTTGACAGACTTTTTTGACGACCTGGTCCTTCCTGTTACGTTGTTGCTTCCATCACCATGTTGACTGAGCGCCATGTTCCCAGGAGAGAAAGTATGGAGCGTCTCGACCTCCCCATCCTTTGTAGTTTGGTCTTTGTCTTTTCCGGTTTCTGCTCAAATCATTCAATCCCGATCACCTTTGGCCGACTTCTGCTTGTTGTTCCCTGTTTGGCGCTTTCCTGTTGACATTTCCTGCTTGTACGTTGCCCCATTGCCACTCCCATCTCACCTGTAGCATCCCAACACAGGAGTCTTACCGCCAGTACGTGCTCTGGTAAATTTCTTACCATTGCCGCATCAGATCATACTCATTCGAAAGTTACGGCTATGGGCGTGGTCGTTAAAGGTCTTGTCATTTTACTCATAATTCACAAGTTAACAGTTGAACGTACCGACTCTGGTTTTCTTTCTCGCGCTTTAGTTCAGGAGGTGCTTTCGAAAGAGGACAGGGGAGTCAGGAGAGTTATTTTACCCACCATGTGAAGGGCAACCAACTACCAACCGACTTAAACACGGTACAGAATCACAGATGCCGTTCGAGTGGTCTGTTTTCACCGATAATTTCATCGAACATCGTGTAGGCGCCACCGTATTTCGACTTTGCTCGTCATTCCAGAGCTGGGATAAATTCCATAGTTCTACGAGAGGGGTGACAACAGGACCATGTGGACTTTGCTCGTCATTCCAGAGCCGGGATTAATTTCAGAGTTCCACGAGAGGCGTGAAAACGGGACCACGGGCACATGGCCTCAAGAGTAATTGGAATTCCCATTTTTCAATGATTCTTTACCGTACACAGATTTCAAATCCTCCTCCTCCGAAGCCAACAACTCAGTATAGTTTACGCCCAGAAATCTATCTGCACAAGAAAATAATCTCCTCGTGAAATACGTCCTTTCTTCCTTCCATTAGAAGGAGAGTTCGGGAAAATCGCATCGGAGTAAATGTGTATAATATAATTAATGAGGAGAGCCGAAGGGGCAGATGCAGGGAGCAGGAGCCGGCCTCGGCGAAGGCCGGAGCTGTCCAAGAAGCGACAAATCCATTATCCACAATCTAAAAATTCTGTCTTGTGATCAGTCATACCATCGGGTCAAACCAATTTTTTTTGTTTAAGCCTAACCACTACCTTAGCAGTTGTAAATAAATATTAAGCAGCATTAAGATATAATAGATTAAAATAAGTGACTGGAAAAAACAAATCTCTTTTAGTTAATCCTGAAGGCTGAAAGGAAAGGGAGGTAAGAGAGGAAATCTACTTTTCGATTCGGTCTTGTTGTTAGTTGACAAGCGGGAGATCCCGCTGACGACACGTGGAGTTCCAGAGGGGACCATAGATGTAATCGCCATCGTCGATGAGGGTTATGCGGGTACTTAAGAATCTCCAGCAGAGGGCCCGCAATATCAATACCGGGGACGACGAGTTATCGGGAGCCACGCCCATCGGGACTAGCGGCGGTCGGAGTGGTGAGAGCAGACGTGGTCCCCCTTGTGTACAGATAACGCCAGGGGTTCGCGGCGCGAGTACGGGCGGGACGTGGCGGTCGTCCCTTGTCGACATAAGGACCGAGGGAAGTTAACGTCGGTTTTGACGGTTGACACGAGAGTGACACGTAGACGCCTTATCTTCTAGCAGTTGCCCCGTAGGGTGGGGTCCATTTGACGGTTGATGAGTGAGTGCTTGGACGAGTCAGTTGTGTAAGCGTGCCTCGCGCCTGTCGTCATCTCTCCACGTGACTGGTCTTTTTCTGGGCGGACAAGGACTTTGACTCGCAGGGCGTTCAGTCACTTTTTATGCAACCACGGGCAAGCTCGACATTAGGTATCTTTCGATAGTTAACGGTCCTGAGCCCGGAATTTTTTTATTTTTATTTTTTATGGCTTATTATGAATAGTGAATACCTTTCCCATAAAAGAAAAATCGGCTCGAGCTGTGGAAAGCTTCGTTCCAAGAGAAGAAGATGGTCTCAACACTGAAACTATTTAGTAATAAAGGTTATGAACCTCCATTGTAATAAGAAACAAACTACGGCAACCTATATTGAACAGGAGGTTGAAAATCTCCATCCCCGACCTGTCAATCTTGTCCAAATCTCTATACATCTGCAGTGCAATTCGACGTGTCCCACCCGTCTTATTCATATCCATTCAACAACCGAATCCATGCTCCAAATTGCGCGTTGGAAAGTCGAGATCGACCGGAATATAGAACTCTCCTCAGACCTGAAGCCAATACTCAACACACACGCATGCTTTGCTGACAGTTTTTCGTTTTGATTTTCTTTCAAAAAAGACATGAAATCAAGTCATGAACCCACATTATCCGAATCATTTTCCTCGCCGCCTCCCGGCTTTGATTCGCCAAGGAGACGAACGAAAACGAAATCTGCAGCGACTTTGTTGAATTCAAAGTGGAAAGAATCGGATTTATTCTGCGCCACCGTATCCACAGCCCACGTTTCCATACAAGAGTACACGTCCACGTAGTAGTGAAACCCTTTTCTCTCACAAGTGGATTGTGTGCTTCGTCGGCGACACGTCAAGCAGCGCTGGAGTCGACCTGCCTGTCACCTTTCTTGTACCAGAAATCCTCTCCGAGGCCATTGTTTTCTCATATACTAAAAATAAATTTTGTCGTCCGGAACTGCTCGTTTTCCAGAATTTCGGCTCTTTTTATCTTCTTTTGCCGGAAAGATAAACAGTCTAGCCGACCACGGCACTGGTCAACCGAGAGCTACTCTTTTTCTACATTTTTCTTCCGTCTGATGTGAACCCAGAAGATGAAGCTGAGAGAGAAAAAGCAATGGAAACTGGGAATAGTTCTAGTAATCTTCTTTCTGTTTTTCCTGCATTCATGATAATAAGATAAGGTGGAAGTAAAACAGTGGGATGTAGTAAATCATGGCGGCGACGAAGTTCGTGATCTGATGGGTTTAATTTTTTTCTGCAAACCTCAAGATTGCATGTGGCTTTTTGCCTGTGAGGTTGACTGGCTAACTACTATACCTACCCACCCTTACATCATTCATTTATGAAATCGATGCTTTATTTGGCTAGGGCAGGACATGTGAAAGGGCGAGACACGTTGGTTTCCCTGATCGCCAGAGTACCAGCCACATGCCTTGGTACGCCCCAACCATGCAAACCCCTCCTCAGTACTCTACGGGTTGCAGATATCAGAAATCTCTACCCTGTCATGTCCGCGTCGCTTTTACGGAAAAGCTTAAGACGTGGGAGAGTGGAGTGACTGCGTAACGCATTCCATTAAAAACCCAACTCGAGTTGAGAGAGAGAGAGAGAGAAGATTGAGTTAGTTTTTTTCTGGTTAATGAGGGTGGCATTTGGAAGTTGAGAAGTGGTTTTCACTCGGAGACGAAGATGCCTTGTTGTCTGTTGGTGATGTGATGGGGACGGGGGAGATTCTTCCTTTGCAGAAAACGTCACATGTGAAGTCATATTCGAGTACGTGGCCAAATGGGGCGTATGCCGACAGAGCATTACGTGGTTTTGCCTATACTTTATAGCAATTCTATCTTTCGATCCTCCGGTAACAAACGTAACCTTCAGAATCCTGGTGCAATTCACGATTACAAATACTTTACGATTTTAACTGTCGTTAGTCGATTTAGGATCAAGTTAACGTCTTAACCCAGCTTTAATAACTGAGAATAGTAATAATTAAAAACAGAAAAACAAATCAAGGGCCTAACTTCGAAGAAAGAGACAAGGGCTTCGACTCCGACTCGTCACTTTTTTCCATTTCAGACACAAACAGAGACCGCTGCGATTTCCTTGACAAGAGGGTATCTTTGAGCATGTGATAGGGTATAGATGAAGGGTCCCACAGGTTAGGACTTGTCAGAACCAGGTTAGCGTTTACGTCACTAAGAGCTGAGGAGGTTGCAGCATGCAGGGGACGACAATCAACATGGATCCCACCTTATTTATATCTTGATATGCATCCATGTCTTTCTCCTTTGGAAAATTTGAGAACGATCCGTGCCTGGAAGCATTTATGGACCATCGCAGGCCACCCAGAAATCCCTCTTCCAGAAAGCCAGTTGATGCGAAATTCTAATTAAATGCATAAAAGGAAAAGATCGGAAGAGAGAACAATCCAAAGAGATTATAATCAAACGTTGTTTAGGGTAATAGGATCAACAAGAATCGAGAGTCTCAAATGGTAGAAGATTTTATATGCTTTAATTCTGGCAGCATCTTTACTGCCTACGCAAGAGATATGGCCATTTTTGTCGAAACACCGAGTAATTTTGAAGGATTACTCCAGGTTCAGGAGTCGGGAAAGTATGATAGAGGAGGTCCAAGCCTGCCGTTAACTTTCACTGTTATGAATGTTCGTCAAGACATGGACCTGGGTTCAATGGATAAGATCAGGACAAGAAATTGGTTATTAAGCTAGGAAATTGATGCCGGACATTTTGTTGTTAACGTAGCTTCCATCGATTTCTGTCCTTTTAATTGAATTTATAAGGTGGACACATGTAAACATATTGAGTAGGCTGTCCGGGTTGCGCAGTGTGGACCAGTAAGAGGGTGAGATTCCGGTGGCCTGAGAAAATGGGTAAGTGGCTACTTGGCAAGCAACTTGGCCGAGATCGTAGATTTTCTGAGCAATGGGAATATTATCCAGCCGCCCGCCGGCCAAATTGATGTCCTTTTATTTGTATCATTTTCTGGTGCTGGACGTCTGATCTTCTGTTGGGTGTTTTTTAAGTGGCAAGAGAAGTGAGTGGTAGAGATAAACTTTGCAGTTATTATTTAGAGCTCGTAGCCTTCGCTCTGTCGGTTTCTGGTGAATCGTGGACTGGAACCTGACGAGTGCCTCTAATAGACTTTGATTAGATAAATGTTAGTGCGTAAGGTAGCTTGTACAAAAGAATTGTAACGACACAACTCAGAAATTTTCCTCATCGCAAAGAACAGTAAAACGCCGAACATGACTAATAGAAACAGAACATTTGGATCACATTTCTTTCCTTCTGCTAAGCTTACTAAACAAACGTCGGGATACTCGAGCCTAAAAATAAAATAAGCCCAAAAATTTACAAAGACCAGAAAAAAAGCTCCTGGCTGAGGAGAAGGTAAAAACTCCATTCACAATAAAGATCCCCCGCTGTCTTATTTACTAGCCTCTTCAGATGGTGTTTGTATGCTGGTTGGAAGTTGGTCCCCACTAGAAGGGGCCGTGGTGTGGCAGGAGCAAGTGGATCACCAACAGTGGAGGTGCAAGTGGGTCATTAATTGGCTTCGCAGGAGCATTTCTGGTGCCACTGGTTGATCACTCGCTTCCGAAGTGCTTGGGTCAGTGCCTGTTGGAGATTCAAATGGATCATGTTAAAGAAATAGTCCCACATCGATTGGTGAGAACAAAGATATGCTTGTAAAGCAGGAGGGGCTTCTCTTGGATTGCTATTGTAGCAGCAAGAGTTGGAATTCAGGGAGGAAGTATCTCAATCGGTGGTCTCTTTCAGCTTCAGCCAAACTTGTAAGCTTTGGTGCTACTAAAGAGGCTAAAAATGCAGCAGTTGCATCTGTTTTAGTGGTTGGAGTGTGTTCAAGCACTTTTTGCAGTATCTTGTTCTATGCCTCAACCAAGCTCTTTAGTCTTGGGCGTCCATGGGCCTGGATCAAAGAATACAAGGTCAAATAATGAGGACTGCCTATTTTCTTCAACTCAGAATCCCCTCACTCTTGTCATTTGAACCAGATAACAAGTTGGAGAGAAATACAGATAAGAACATTAAATCTTTTCAGGGTTAAAAATGAAAAAGTAACATCATTTCAATAAGTAACTGAGAAATAAGTAGTATAGAATTCTCAAATACAACAACAAAAGATTACGTGGGCATGTAGTGTTAAGTTGTGAAACCTAATTAATGACTTACGTTGAGTCGGTACGTTGATCGACCTTGTATTGCGGGGAGCGGGGAGCCCTCGCCAGGTCCATGATATATTAACTAATGTTTCATAAGGGCAATTTGGGAGTTTTACTCTAGTATTATGGTTTTCCTAATTTTCTCTTTATATTTGGGGCGCAGCTATTACGGTTTTATTATTCGCAGGAGCATCAACAGTTGCGATTATGAGAGGTTAGAGAAAAACACTTTCAAGTGTGTGATTTCTCTTGTAAACTTTTCCATCTTCATAGTGAATTACTACAATACCGAAAGATAGGACGTAGTCTCATGTTGAGACAAACCTGTATAAATCTTGTGTATTTTTCTGTGTTTGCTTTTACGTGTTCTGTAATTATTATTATTGATCTCGTTAATTTTGAATTAGGACTTCTAATTCCTAACATGTAGTATAGCTTCTGCCATCACTCCAGTATCCTGCCATGCTTTCTCCATCAACACATAGTCCTGCTAAAACTGCAGCAACCAATGTGTGTGTGTGTGTGTGAGAGAGAGAGAGGAAACAGAGGAAACAAATCAACATCCAAACTCAGAGATGGAGCCAAATGAAGCTCAAATGCAAATGCAACCAAGTATAACTATACCCAACATAAGCTCAAATCTCAACAACTCTTTGTGCTACAAAACAAGACAACTTATTTGAAAAAAGACCATACCAATTTAATTAAAGATGGTTATACACATTTTTTTCTACTATATTATACATATGCATGCAGTAATAGCTTATTGACTACAAACCAAAAAATTAAGCAAAGTTTTGACAATTAATTACGACTTATATTCAAGTTTAAATATCATAAATTTGATCAAGTGTTAACATCTAAACCTAATTATTTAGAATATAACCCAGAGAGCATAGCTAAACTGTTAGAAGCGAAGTCCAAGGCTACTTTAGTAATTTTATTCCATGGTACTACTGTAATTTATTATTTCTTTCTTTTATAGGTCTTTAATTCACTGTTTTTACACTTGAATATGGGATAAGGGTATTTCTGTCCATACACTTATTTTCATTCAAGACATAATATAGACATCAGGGGTGGGCATATTGCTTATATGTATCAGATTTTGGCACTGATCCATTTCATGTGGGGATGGGCTTCCCATCTCTTCCTGCTAGGCGAGGATGGGGTTAACCTCTAAAACCCACACATGGTCAGCTCAGGTATGAGGTTAACCTCAAAAACCCAATTGACATAAAGGGTTATGTAGCCTATGTTTTAGTTATAAACACACCCTTATATTTTTATATAATGTCATAGTATTTCAAAATTAAAAATTAGATAGAAAAACAGAGTGAGGGTATTTCAGAAAAAAAAAGTAGATTTTCGCCTTAAGCTAGCGAATTACATTTACACCCTTAGATTTTAAGAAAGAAAAAATGAAACTAAAAGAAGTGACAACATTAAAGGAAAGATGGTTTTCAACCTAAGTTAGCAAATTATAATTATACCCTTGCCTTAAATAAAAATGACAATATAAAGAGAAGGAAAAGAATTGTTAGAAAGTAGTACTATCTATTAGGGGTAGTTTGGTCTTTTTATGAAGTTTGTATATCTCGGTGAGAGTACTATCTTGTTCGGCATGTTTAGATGTCTCCCTATGGTCTAATTTTTAATGTGGTTTAGAGGTGTAGATGGGTAGTTACAAGTAGTTATGTGTAGGGGTGGCTTCGAACCGAGCCGGCTAGCAAGCAGCTCGAGTTCGGCTCGGTTTGATTCGTTATCTATCGAGCTCGAGCTCTGACATTGGCTCGTTTACCTTAACGAACCGAGCTGGACAAAAGCCAGGTTCGGTTCGTCGGTTTGCAAGCCGGCTCGAGGTGAGTCGGGATCGGTATCGGGTCGGGAGCGAGGGGGTGAAATTTTTTTCCTCCCCTCTTCACCGCCGAGCCCCTCCCGTTGTCTTTTGTCGCCATCTCTGCCGTCGTTGATAGCTGCTCGTTGACCACCTCTGTCGCCGTCGATAGCTGCTCATCGGCTGCCTCTGTGGCCGTCCATTCAATTTCTTCCTCTCCTCGTCGTCGCCACTTCCATCACCGCCGCTTCTGTCGCCACTGTCTTCCTCGACAATAGGTCCTTCCCGGCGTCGTAACCCCCTTCCCTCCGCATCGTCTCGATGGAAAACCTGAACCAGTAAGTTCAGGGGAGAAATTAGGGGAGAAATAATCTCCCCCCTCCCCCTGTCTTCCCCGACAACAGTTGCAATTTCACACGAGCGAGAACATAAAGTAAAAAAAAAAAAAACTTTTTCCTTAAACTCTCCTTGCTCGTAGCTCCTGAAAAAAATTAAAAATACATTTTATAGAAATAAGTTTCTATGAACTATTAGTGTCTCATTTTTTTTAAAATATTTTTCTAATTGAAAATTCTTATTAAAAATCATATAATTTTCTAAGTAAGATTTTCCTACCAAGATAGGGTAAAACTGCATAGAAAATTTTTGAATAAGTATTTAACAGTTGATGCTGTAATACTTTTAGCATAAAGCAATTTTCATTGCAATTTATTGTTTGACATTTTATTTGATTAAAAATTTATCGATAAGTATAATAATATATTAGATCGATTATTAATTTTTATTATTTACCTAGAAGAGGCAATAAAAGGTCCATTTAACTTTCCTAAGAAAATTTTAAAATATTTCTTATAATTTTCTACTAAGTCACTAATAGTAATAGGATTTTATTTAAAGGTTTTTTTGGGAATATGTATCATAGGAAAAATATTTTTAGTTTTTCCCATAATATAAATTTTCATCTAGGGGCACTAAGGAGGCCATAGTAAATTTATGGCCAGATTCAAAAATTACAAAACAAGCTAGACAACAATTGGAAAAAAAAATATCAATATTGGTGTATTTTAATCCATTACTAAAATTCAATCCTGAACCTCCCCTATAATTATTTTTTTAAAATGTATGCATAATTTTATATATAATTTATTTGAAGCCACCCCTACGTGCGAGATCATAAGCAAGGAAAAAAAAACTCTTTGTCCCTTCCTCATGGCTCTTGAAGAAACTGAAAAGATATTTTAGTAGAAATACGTTTCTAGAGACTATTAGTGGTTTTTTCAATAAATTTTGAAAAGACATTTTAGTATAAATATAGGGACAATTAGTGCCTCATATTTTTTGAAAATATTTTTCTAATTATAAATTCTTGTTAAAAATTCATATAATTTTCTAAGTAAGATATTTTTGCCAAGAAGGGCCAGAAAACCATATAGAAAAAATTTGAATAAGTATTTGACAGTTGATGATATAATCCTTTTAGCATGAGGCAATTTTCATAGCAATTTTGTGTTTGACATTTTATTTGATTAAAAAATTATCGATAAGTATAATAATATATTAGTTAAATTATTAATTTTATTTATTTCCTTAGAAAAGGTAATAAGAGGTCCATTTAACTTTCCTAAGAAAAAAATTTAAAATATTTATGGTAATTTTGTAGTAAGCCTCTAATAGTAATAGGATTTTATTTAAAGGATTTATAGTTTTTATTTGGGTGATTATAAATTGATAGTAATATTTCATTTAATTTTGTTGTGTTTGATTATTGTATGAAGTTTATTCATAATGTTATGCATTGTATGGAGTGTTTAGACTATTTTATGGAGTGTATAAACAATTTCATGGAGTGTTTATGGAATGTATAGACAATTTTATGGAGTGTTTATGCAGGTATTATGTATATTGATTATGCCCAATTTTAAGTAGAGGTCATGCCGAATTTCATACAAGTATTATATATAGAGATTATGCTCAATTTTAAGTAGAGGTTGTGCCCAATCTTATACACGTATTATATATATAGTTTATGCCCAATTTTATGTAGAGGTCATGCCCAATTTTATGTAAAATGTATGCATAATTTTATATACATTTTATTCGATATATATTTTTTGAAAAGTTTTAAATGTATGTTGAGGCTCGAGCTCGGCTCGAACTCGTTGGGCTCAAGCTCGATAAAAATTTTAGGCTCGAGACGAGGCTCGGCTCAGCTCAAAATATTTAAATCAAGCTCGGCTTGAACATAAGCAGGTTCGAGCTCGGCTCGGCTCGATGCCACCCCTAATTGCCATCCTTTCAGAAGAAAATAGCGTGGGTTTTATTTCTTCCTTGCTTGTGTCTATTGTCATGTACTTGTCCTCCTCTAGGAGATCTTTTAAAGGAATCCTCTTTCTAATTGTTATTCAAGGAAAGTATACAAGGAGTTCACATTTTTTTCTTGGACGAACACACAAAAACAGTTGTAAAATATTTAAACAAGAAATTTGAAATTTCAGAACTGAATAATAGTAGAGACACCATTAAGAAGAAAAATAAAACTGTTAGTAGAGAATTGGAAATCCGGATTTTGCAAAGGCCTTTCCAAATAAAAAATAAACAGCTTGCACTGCAATTTTTAGTGACAAGAGAGAATTAAGGTTCTTTTTATTTTCTTTGAGGCACAATAGTCTTTGTTTTCAATTTCAACTTAACAACTGTTGGAAGATATGAATATGGTGGAGTGTCATTCATGTAATTAGTTAATATTTTTTGTCTCTTCTTCAATCTTACTAAGGTGAAGGTTATAATTGTAATATTGATAATTTTAGTATCTATAAATGAAGTTTGAGTAGAGTTTTGACTAAGTCTACAACCCTAATTCCCCATCCTCTTTCTCTTTCTCCAAATTTGTCACTCTTTCTTCTTCTCCTCCTAAACCTTCTCTCCACAACTCTCCTTCTTCTTCTCACCCCTTAATCATCTTCTACTTTAATTATACATCATGAAATCTTAAGTTCCAACATGGTATGAGAGAATGGAAAAATTTGAGATGAAAAAGGAGAAGAAGATGGAGAAGAAAGGAAGGAAGAAAAAGAAAAAGGAAAAAAGAGAAGTTTATTGTTTTTCTTTAAGTCTTCTTTCCCAATTCCTGTGTTTCATTGGATGTTTCACTCTATTATAGTATTTTTCATATAGAAAATTATATATCATTGGAAAGAGTTTGAGTCTAGTTTCCAACTCAAAAAGAATTGTTGAAATTTGATTTTTCTACAAAGAGAAATCGACATCTGAAGCAACAAAGGTCAAACAATAGAAAAGTTTTATGCAGTAGCAGAAAACTTCAATTTTTAAGCCATTTTATGCCATCAAGAACGAGACTTTAAACGGAGAATTATATATCAAAAGAAAGATCTGTAATTTTATTTTCTTACCTATTCAACTAATTCTCAATATAAAATTTTTAGATAGAGATATCGATATCGGAAGAGTCAATGGTCATACTAGCCAAAGAAGAAATAATACTCAGTTCAGCTAGATTACATAGTCCAAAATCTATTAAATTATTTATCTCAAAGGAATTATATTTGGGTGAAAGGTATTTAAGTTTAGTTTCAGAAGGAGAATGTCAATCTGATCTATATTTAAGGAGATATTCACATTGAAAAAATCAAAGGTCATGTTGGTATCTTGTTGCTTGCGAATATCCATATTTAAGTCGAATTTTTTACTTCATTTTTTGAGTAGTTGTTATTGATCAACAGTATCGGGAAAGTATCTCATGATCTACTTTTGGAAAGTTTTTGTTTGTTAACTAATAATATATGGTAAGAATCTTTAGAAGATCATTTTTTTTTCCAGAAACTTTCCTTGATTTATTTGTCAAAGAGAAGAAGTGTTCCTATTCTGAATTATGGTAACTTCCCAAAAAAGTAGTTACTCGATTTAAAGTTGCAAATTATAGAAGTATCTATGTAAGAAAATTCTGATCTAGGATCAGTTTCTAAATGCGTGTTTCTTCTCTAGTTATGAGAAATCCTTGCAGCATACTAATAGCATGTTAGAGCAACACTCTGTGTACTTACCTCCTTATGAAATGAACAACATCACTTAGCCTATCACTCGGTGAAATCCTTTCAAGCTATAACTGGTCTAGTCTTAAGTTTTGTCTTCGGTTTTTTATCTTGCCTTTCAAGATTGGTTTCTTTTTGCAATTACATTTCTAAGTGTGGACTATATTCAGAAACATGAAACTTATGTTATTGGTTGCTAATTACTTGGTTTAATATGGTTAGCTCTCAGTTTGGTGTTGAATTAATCACTGATGACACTATAACTGATCATGTTCAACGACTATCTCAACCATCCGATCATAATTGGACTGCTGAGATAATTGTTTCACATGTCTCGCACCAAATGACTTTTCGTATTGGATTAACCGTGTCTGAATCAATATTCAAATATGGGACTAATACCCATGTTAATACTTCCGTTTACTTCTTGGCAGTTTGTATTATGGACTGATACGAATGGTTGTTGATACAAACAACCAGATTTCGGCTGAGACCTTTGATATTTCTTTTCCAAGCTGATTAGCTATTTATGAAGCTTCTTTCACAAACTTACTGACTTAGAAACCAATAGATCCTTATCAAAAGCAGTGTTTTCTATTGTAAAAATTAGGAATCTTCTGAGTCCGTCATACCTGTTATGTCTTCTTCGAAACTAACAATATGTCTTACCGATGCATTAGGCGTCGTCCCTTGCTTTCTTCAAATCACAACACAAAGCCTCGACTCTTGAGTTCGTTTTTAAATTCTACAGAATTACATTGTCACTAAAATGGAACACTTTTATGTGATTCACGTCCGTCGCCTGAAAGTCGCGTAGTAAACGGAAGCAGAGAAATGACACCCTTTGTCGAAATCTGCCGTGCAAGGCTACTGGTACGTTTCACGTCTGTTTTATATGAGGCTCTTGTCGGTGGTTGCATTATGTTTCCATTATGCGGCGTTAGTACGAATCTGGCTTTTAATAAATTGAAATTTTTGAACGTCTGAGCAATCCTTTAGATTGGCAAACTGTACGCCAAAAGGAAAAATTGGGAGTGGGTCAGTAGTGTGTGTGAGAACTAAGAACTGACCACTAATTTTTCTTCACCGAATTTCACTCATCATCTGCTGCTACGCTGAAAAGTCTTGGTGAATGTGTTTTCCAGCTTTGAGTGCTTTTCCCTGCAACGAAGAAGGAGAGAAAGAATATCCTATTTTTTCGCTTTGATGTTCTTCCGAAAGCTCCGATCTGCAGCCATAACGGCGGCAGACGGGAAGCCTCTTTTCAAAGATAAAGAAATCCGCTTCAGATCCGTCCTTGCTTTCCCCAACTCTCTCGTCTACTCGTTCCTCCTCCTCATTCTCTGTTTTCTCCTGTTGCTCACTTGGTTTCCTACTAAAGGCACGGGTGGTTCTCAGCTTTTCATTCTTTCCACCAGTCGAGAGAACTGTCAGCCGAAAGAACGAAAATGCGACGGCAAAGCGTTCTTTTACATGTACGAGCTGCCGGAGAAGTTCAACTCCGGTCTCCTCCGGCACTGCCGCAACCTGAGCGTCTACACTGACATGTGCCCTTACGTCGCGAACCGCGGTCTGGGCCAGCCGCTCCCTTCGCTCGGCTCTCCGAGCTGGTACGCCACTCACCAGTTCATCGCTGAGATGATCTTCCACGCCCGTGCGGAGAACCACCCTTGCCGCACGAGGGACCCGCGCTCGGCGAGTCTCTTCTACGTCCCCTTCTACGGCGGTCTTCACGTGTCAAGCAAGTTCCGGGAACCGGACCGGCGGGAACGTGACAGACTAGCTGTCGAGCTTGACGAGTACCTCGATCATCAGATCACGTGGCACAAATTCAACGGTTCAGACCACTTTTTGGCGCTAGGAAGGACAGCGTGGGACTTCATGCGGGACGACGACGGATATGATTTTGGCGCTAATCGCCTTCTTAAGTTACCACGTGTTCTAAACATGTCGGTGCTGACCGTAGAGCGGCACCCAGGGCAGGGGTGGGTTAATCAGTTCGGCATCCCGTACACGTCATATTTCCATCCGTCGTCGACGGAAGAGATGGTGGAGTGGCAGGAAGAAATGCGCCGTGCTCGCCGCTTCTACCTGTTTTCCTTCGTGTGCGCCCCACGCACGAGTGTGGAGAAGGCGGCAGTGAGGGACCAGATTCTCCGGCAATGCGAGGCGTCGCCGAGGTGCCACATGGTCAGATGCGGCCGCGGAGCAAGCGCTTGCCACGAACCCAGCGAAGTTCTTAAAGTGATGACTCGGTCGATATTCTGCATGCAACCAGCCGGCGACTCGTTCACTCGGCGGTCGGTGTTCGACTCGGTGCTGGCAGGTTGCATCCCGGTATTCTTCTCGCCCCATACGGCGTACACACAGTACCAATGGTTCTTCCCGGCTGAGCCCACGGCGTACTCGGTTTATATACCAGAAGATAAGGTGGATATGATGGAGGAGGAGCTGATAAAGATCCCTAGCTACAAGGTGGAGCGCATGAGAAAAAATTTGATTAATCTCATCCCTTCTATCACTTACACGCACCCGAACGCAACAGAGATCGGATTCAAGGACGCCGTTGACGTTGCACTGGAGCAATTAGTGAAACACGTCCAATCAAAGCTGCCATTAGAGTCCTTGTAAGACACAGACACAGATTGAGCTGCTGCTGCTACAGCAACCGCTGTGATTAGCTTTTATTGCGTCCTGACTCGCCTTGTGATCACTTACCAATCCATCCCTGCGACAGTAATAAAGACCAGGCGTATGAAGTAGGAGGTTCAAAGTTACTAATATTTTTTATTTGTCTGGATGATCTTCAAACTTAGTCGAGAAGAAATTCTCTTGTTCTTCTTGCCCTTCCGTATTAGCGGAAGTAACAAACAAGCCACGTGGACCATCTTGTGGATGATTTTTATTATTTTTATAAAATTAATTAACAAACAATTAGTTAATATTTAATGTAAAACTAAAAATAAAATTTAATAAATAAGTAATTATGAATTATTAGTTTCAATATTATTTAAAATAAAAATAATTTATTATTAGTTAATAATTTAGTTATTTAAAATCAATATTTAATTGTAAATTAATGATGATTAATTGTTAACTTATTATTAATAATTGATTATATATTAAATATTTTGTGATTTATTATTAATTACCAACTTATAATTAATAATTCATTATTAATAGGAACCTCATCTATGCTATATTGACCAACTAAACGCCTTATTGAACTCCATGAAACTAGAAGTCTAGAACCCCAGTATATATATGGAAGAATCCATTTACACTCGAGTAGGTGAATGGCCTGAGTAGGGATTTTCTGGACCAGTCGAGGAGATCCATCACAAAGTTACCGTGTTTTAGTTCCAACCTGCGTTAGATGTTGCTAGAGGCGGCGGCGGCCATTGATCCATTCGTCCGAACTTCCGTCAATCGCCATGGTCGTCTTTTTTCATGCGGTAGCAAAGCTGAAGACATTTCCCTCTTTTATAGGATTCCATTTCCGGTAATCGCGAAGTGAAATTTGTATTTTGCAATTTGTTTACGTGTGAAGTGGGCAGAGAAGGATGATGGAGCCGGCTACTGGGCTTGAATGAACTAAGTGTAAAGGTTTTGTTCCTTTGACTCGTACAGTGCTACAAATATTCTAAGAGAACATTGCTGAGAATGGATAAATTTAGTATTTGTGGTTCCGCAAGAACAGTCACCAATCAGCACTGGGGAGAAAGTTCTGATCAGGGATTTTGATATATGCTCACTAATCCCAAGCTTGAAATTAGAACTTCATTTTATATATTACTCTAAAAAGAAAAAGAAGAAAGAAAGAAAAGAAGACTTTGGCCGAGGAATATTGTTTTTCTAAGCGAATTCCAGTTCTTAAGTAACTTAAACGATGCTTATTCTCCTCTCAATCCGTAGCCCTTCTCCTCCTTTCGTCTTCACAATTCTCAAGTCGTGTTGTTAGAACAAAAACATGAGAAGCAGCAAGACGCCGATCTTGCATATCTGATGCTCTGCCCTTAAGACAGGGATCAGTTTGCTAGGACCAATCACAAAATCTCTGACTAGTTTCAATGGCCCATTCAAAGTGCTGCAATACGTAGGGTCTTGAAGGGTCCTTATAAGCGTAGATCTTCCCAAAACATCCGAAATCCATCTTATATTTCATGTTTCAGTTGAAAAAGAAGTTGAGATGTAAATGACTCCAAATCCTACATTAGAGTAATATGAGGCAGAATTTAAGGATGCATATAGAAGTCTTGGTGGATTGATCATATTTACAAAGGAGGTTGCAATGAGGTAGATAGAAGATAAAATTCCAGAGCCTGAACCTTGAGGGCAAGGTTGAAGATAGAAGGAACGTTAGAACCCTGGTTATATGTTTACTTATTTTAGTAGTTATATATAATGCCAAAAGGATGCACCAATAAGCAGAACATAAACAAGTTTTGATTGATGATTAGCACATCCACCAAGATCAATTTGTGCTTCATTACAACTCTCTTTTGTTAAGTAGGAGTTCCACAAGAAGTTCATGGTTTGAATTCTTCATGAACCTGCAGCCTTACCTACTGAAACATGGCTTCACCAACCAGAAAACCCTCTCCTAGTTACTAGGCAAGTTATATTGATCTGCTTCAATAAGGAATTCCGTTGTTTAACAATTGTAACAAGAAGATCGAGGCTACTTCTTCCCTTTTTGGTTGTTGTTTACATGAATACTAAGAGCAACAGTTAAAAGCCCTTCCTGCGACTAAAAATACTAAAATACGCGTGATAAGTATATCTGAAAATGGAACAACGGGTATTTCTATGACAAGGTGGCCACATATTTGCTTAGGGGGAACTCTTAAAATCAAGAAATTAAGAAACGTAATGCCCATTTGAAAAGGCATAAAGGAATACTCATACCCTAAGCACTTCAGGTGTATGTATATACAGTTACGCACTCACCTTAAACATTGTAAAATAGTCGATGCCTTAAATGCCCCAAAAAACTAGTCTTGGTGTGCTTCACTTGGAATATTTGAGAATGTCAGCTTCACAGCCAAGATACTGGAAGGGAACTTTTTGAATAAAAGAGCCAATTTCCGGAGCTTGGGACGTTGAAGGATTCCATTTGCCAAAGCAGAGCTGATCTAGATTTTGATGGGAGGAGAGAAGCTTGTCTAAGAAAGACCAGTCACCATGAAACCTGTCATGTTGAACCACTCCTCCTCCTCCTCCTCCACCACCACCACCACCTCCTAGCTTCATAAAATTCTGGGAGCACTCAATGTGGATATTGTTCAAGCTGACTGGTGGAAGAAAAGGAGTGACAGCAGATTCAGGGCTCAAAAGCTGTGGAAGATGCATAGAGTTATCGAAACCGAAATCATACTGCATCTGAACGTTGTGGTGGTGATCCAAGTGAGCTGATCCGCTAGGCTTCAAGTGATTGAACTGTTCGTCTTCAGCCCCTATCTCTGATTGAGAGCCTCTTTGAAAGTTTTTCTTTCTAAATACCCTGCAAACAACCCATCCATCTTCCTGCGGACACAGAAAGAGAGAATCTGTTTTTAGGTCTTACGAAAGAATAGTATCGGAAGGCCTTAAGGGGTTCATGTGAAGAAAGACTATCGTTACTGTAAGGAGATTTTTTGGGTTCTTTTGATACCTGAACTTCGGAGTTGTCATCATCTAGACGATACTCGTGCATGATCCAATCAGTCTTCTGGCCATGAGGGGCTCTTCCAGTGTAGAAAACTAGGGTTTTTCTCATGCCAATCCTCTTGGAATTGCTGAGATGGATGGCCTTGTCCCTCCCTGTGGCTTTCCAGAAACCAGCTGTAGTGGCCCTGTTTGTCCGGGTCCCAGTTGGGTATTTCTTGTCCTTGTGGCTGAAGAAGTACCACTCGTTTTGTGGGCCAGAACCAATCCTGCATTGATCTGCATAGGCAACAAAAATTTGTATAAATGTTCAGTCCAACTTGCATCTTCTGAAAGAAGCCACGAATGTATATTTTCAACGTTTGCGTCACCAAGTTAGCCAGAGAGGTTGGCTTTCCATGCAAACCCTAGAAACATTTTGTTCGTATCTTTCCAAGAAAGCAGTAACTGTAGCATTATGGTGTGAAAAGTTGAATGGCCTTTCCATGGAGCTTAGTGGGAAGGACGAGATTTACATGAAGAATGTATCAAAAGTAGTATTCGGCAGCAGAAGAAGAAGATTTAGGAGGAAGAAGAAGAGGAAGGAGAAGGTGAAAAAGAAGAAGAAGAAGAAGAAGAAGAAAAAGAAGATGAAGAAGGAGAAGGTGTAGAACAAAAAAAAGTAGAAGAAGAAAAAGAAGAAGAAGAAGAGGAAGGAGAAGAAGAAGAATAATAAAAGAAGGAGAGGCTAGAAATTTAACCTTTGAGGTCCCAAGGCTCGAGCTTGTTCAGATCTATATCACGGATCACATCCAGGTCTATGGCTTCATACGCGACTTTTTTTCTTAAGTAATAATAGAGAAGCTCCTCCTCTGTAGGATGAAAGCGGAAACCCGGAGGAACTGTGACATGTCCATTCCCTGGCATCATCTTCACTTACGTTAAACCTATACCATGGAAGAAGAATACAGACGTAAGGAACAGCAATCAAACTCTTCCCACTCGTAAACATTTATACATATCAACCTACTCTTCAAACATATATCCTAAAAATGAATAAAAATGGGAAAACGAGACAAAGAACTGGTAGTTCTTCCTGAAAAATCAACTTTCAGCACCCTAAAATGTAAATATTTAAGGAAACGCGGAATAACTCAGTCACTTCTTTTTCATAGCAGGCAAATCCTAGAACTCTACCAATTTGCAGGGACGAGCGTCACCCTATCTTTTAGAACCACTAAAGTCAAAAACCTACTAAGGCGTTGCGCTACTGCAATTTTGTTGAAGATGGACAAAGTGAACATAGTTTGAATTTTGAAAATAATTGCAGTCTGAACTGTTTTCAGCTGAGATCTGTCTTTTGCTAGATTTGAGAGTCGAGACGGAGACGGACAAAATTTGATTCGTATGTAGATGCCACTGCACCCATTGTTTTTAAAATCTGATTTTTCTGTTGAGCGGAGATGAGTAGGTGAAGGAAAGAAAGCCTCAATATCCAACGATGAGCTCCAAATACGCAAAAAGTGGAGAGATTTCAACCGGGGGACAAAAATCGATAAAAAGCCGAAAAGTTTGAACATCAATATTTCATGCAAACTTCACCAGGAAATTCCATTTTTGCAGGAACTCCTCAGTAGTCTACGGACACGGTACTGAACATAGCAAAAAAGCGGAAGTACTGAATGGAAAGTGGAGATCTAAACGACGAAACTCACCAAGCAGAAACAGGCAAACAGAACAAAAAGCCAACTCAAATTCGAACTGAAAATCGAACGCAGACTTCTGTTTCTCAAGAAGAACTCCGGAAGGCTTCACCAAGTCTTTGGCAGAATAAGCTCCAGAATGGGTCTAAAAGGAGAAGACTCGAGGCTTAGATATACTCTGTAAAACCCATTAAAAAACAGAATAATATAATAAAAATACAGAGAGAGTAAGCTGGAAATATGACATTATATATTTAAAATTTAAGAGGATGATTATCCTTTTGGGGCATGAGAAGACTGGGCATTGTCCGTTGAATAGGGCACCTACCCGAAAATCGCCTTAGAAGGTGAAGAAAAATGCAAACCTGTCAAATTGGATCTCTCATTCTTCCATTCCCTTCTTAAGAGTCAGAGTCAAGGGAATGAAGGAATTTCACCGCTCATTCCATATTCCCATGATCTCTCAAACTACTGAGAGTCTGAAACCTTTTTCTTTTTATTTCTTGACGCTCATACCGTTGGATTCTTTTGTATTATCCAGGACAGGGGGACGTAAAGACCCCTCCATACTCTTGAAAACTACCTCAATGCCATTTGAATTGGATCGAAGGTGGAAAGCTGGAAGCCAACTCAATCAATTATATTTCCTGGTTTCTAGGTTTATTGACTTTGAATACTCTTGCCTCTTCACATCCTTGCTAATCCTATTCATAATTATTTTTTATTTCGAGTTCATATCTTAAGGCAGGAATTGGACCAGTCGGTTGAACCAGAATCGCTTTGAAGTGAGACTTAACCAGTTTTTACAAACTTTAAATAAAATTGATCGAGTTGATTAGTGATATAAACCAAAATTCTTTCTGCTTAGACCCTTGTGATCAAGTCTCATATATACTACGATAAGAGGATTCGAACTTGGGTTAGTTTTGGGTTTTACTTTAAAGAAGGAAGGCAACATGAGAAGTATTTTTGGTAAATTAATGAATGTCTAGGGGTGTTTAGTGAGAGGTGTAGAAGAGGGAGCTAGGGTTACAGATGGTTAAGCACACGAGAGGAAGGTAAGGGTAAAAAAGCAAAATCCTCAAAGCCCGCGGGAGATGCACGTGCAGATCCCACACTCTATCGTGTTTCGAGGCCTCGGTTCCATTAAACAAAACACACTCGCCTTTATTTCTGACTCGAAGGGATTCTCACGCCATTGTCACTCCCTCTCCCTTCCCCTGGTCAAACACGGAGAGCGCATCCATGGGAAGAATCACATTATAAGCTCTACTATCACTTTCTTCTCCGAAATCTGATTCTATATATATCTCTCTAAAACACTAGAAGGGTTTCGTCATTCACTAATGACGCAGAATCAAGTGCAGTTAAGATAATCCTTTATTTCTGACTCGAAGGGATTCTCACGCCATTGTCCCTCCCTCTCCCTCCCCCCTGGTCAAACACAGAGGGAAGAATCACAGTATAAGCTCTCTAAAACAACTAAAAGGGTTTCGTCATTCACTAATGACGCATAATCAAGTGCAGTTAAGATACTTAAATGTACTGTAGATCTCCCGAGGGCCAGTTTGATTTTAGAAGGCATGTGGTGTCAGCCATTTAATCCTATCTCGTATTTATATATATATCTCTGTCCCCTGTCAAGAACGAAAGTGAGTCAAGCGTATCAGTGAGATGTAACAGTATATACAGTATCATCCGATGAGAAGGAATACAACGGGATTTTGCTTACAATCATAAGAGCCTTCATAGGATTCCTTTCTTTAGGGGTATTTTCACAAGCGGAATTCGAAGTTATTGTACCAAGTCAAGAGGGTTAGAAGAGTAAAAGGAGAGATAGTTAGGGTTGGGGAGTCCTTTGAGGTTTGTGAACATAAGAAGGGTTTAAAAGCGTGGCCTCGTAAGGAGTGACCAACAGAAGAGAGGATGTGACAACGTCACGGCTCCTCTCCTTCTTCCTCGCCTACATTTCTGTGCTCTGTCTCTTGAAATTGATGGGGATGGGCGACGGGGATTTCCCTCTCATGCGTTCACAGTTCCTAGACAGTCTTTCTCTCTCTTTCCTCTCTTTCTCGAACTTTCTCTGTCTTATCTGTAATACGTGACGGAATTGACAAAAGCCGTCTGTCGTTACGTAAGTGTGACTGTGTTTTTTATTTACAAAAATGCGATTATTGTCTCACTCAGCCTCTGAACAGAAGATCAAAACCTGTGCTTGGTGGGTCACGCTACCCATCTCCCGTCACTGTTGGAAGTGTTTAGTTTCCAGCGTCTGCTCGTAGTGATACGGTTGTTTGTCTTCCGAAGAAGTTTCTGTATATAGGGTCGACTGTTTTTCAGTTACGGCACCGGCATTCTCTGTCTAGGGACAAAAGGCTTCCGGGGACGAAGGTCAGGGTCTTGCCTTTCTTGTACAAACTGATGATAATGGGTGTGAAGACTGAAAGAGAAATCTACTCGGTATATGCACGAATTAGCGAAAACTCAAAAAGAAGCATAATCTTCCATTGGATAAATGAAAGTTTAATTGTCTTAAGCAGTTTGCTACCCATTCGTTCAAGTGTTAGCCAAAATTCTATGAAGTATGAAAGTGTGATACTCCAATTTGAGGATTCAGGAGGTAAGATTTCAGGCTATGAAGAAACAAATTATCATAAAATAGATCCTCAAGACAGTCAAATAATCAAAGTAACATATTTGTTTAATGAAAGCATAATTAGTTATTACATAAAGAAGTACTAAAAATTAAAAAAATGCAAAGCTGAAGCTAGAAGCTGTCGTTCCATGATGAATAAGCATGTAGTCTTTCATAAATATCAAGAACATTATCCTTTAATCTTCAAATTATTTAGATAATGCTTTCCTGTTACTTGAAGCAAATGTGTTCTGACAGGTTGTATAGCTGCTGTATGTCAAACAATAAAAGCACGTAAAATAATTAACTCTGACCATAATAAACTAAGATTTCCTAATATTTTTCTTAATCAAAGCTTATCATCTATGATCAGATGGATAAGGGGCTCGGAGATGTTACTTACCAAAGCTTAATTGTTGTTGTGAATGTTTTGATACTTCTCTTAACAGTGAATAGTGTTTTAAAGTCATTAAAATCTCTCAATCTCTCTCTCTCTCTCTACAGGGCTATGGCTTAAGCTCATATATTTTCTCTTGAGGCGTAAAGCATACGAGACTGTAATCTGAATAAGGGATGACTGCATGTTGACAGAAAACTAAACGCAATGTAAGATCTGGCAAACTTTCGAAGGGACCCTCGTATCGGCCAGACAATCGAGGTTCAATAAACTCCATGCCCATGGCAGCACTCGTGGCTCACAATTAGCACTCACAGAGTATCCCTCGACGAAGCTGCATTGTTTCTACATAATCAAATTCTAAAGATAATAATATAAATAATTGCTCACTTTGTATTAGGAAAGTTTGATAGTCGTGCTATACTAGGATAAATTGATCTCTCAATTGTGATGGATAAGTATTGATTGGTTCAAGTGTAAACACAGAAACTTACAAAAAATCATTGAATTAAGTCTACTTGAATCGAATAACATACTATTTGCTATTCTCTTTCCCTAGGTTACAGAAATGTTTATCTATTGGTTCTTACCAATTGATAAAGAAATTAAATGTCTCTTGGGTTCTATTGGCTAGGCGTTTGACATTGAAAACTATAGCTATGGAGTAAGCACTTGCTACAAACCAATTGAAGCACTTAAGAGTGATGAGAGTGTCGATACTTTGCATGCAATGATAAGGAGGACCACTCTTTCCTTGTTGCTAGCTTGTTGCCTTGCTTAATTCATCTTTGATATGCACATCATCCTTTTAGTTAGGTGAATTTTAACTATTGAGAAACTGCATGGAAAAAGAAAAAAAGAAGAAGAAGTAAAATGAAAAAAGCTTAGGTTTTAAGATTTTTAATTATTTAATTAAATTCATTTATTTATTTTATAAATTTACTATTACTACTTTGATACTAATAAATTAATTAAAAGTTAAATAAATAAGTGGTAAATATAGATAAAAATAAATTGTGGCTTCATCGTCAATGAATGAATCTTGCTTAGATTCATTCCATATTTTTTTTATCATTTCTTTTAATTTTTTTTATCACAAATTGTTCTTTTATTGTATTGAGCCTCCACCCTTTAATTTGCTTGGAAGGGATTAAAATTTTGATTCAATTATCTTAGTGATAGGATTAGTTAAGTAAATCAAGATAAAATTGAAACAATTATAATAACAATCACATAATCTATTTCCAGATGAAAAAATCCAGATGCAAGATTCCATTCCCATGGAACCTTAGCACTATTGCAAAAGATCAAAAGACCAAGTGTTAAACCAATATTAAAATCATATTGATCTTCATTATTTTGATGATAAAAAATTGATTTGTGTGAAATTGTGCTATGATTGGAGTTATTAATATATTTTAGATACATATTTTTATGCACAAATATTATGAAAAATAGAACCCAAATGTTATAGAAAATTTCAAGAACTCCCACTAGATAAGAGAATAACTAGTCAAACTTCGATTCTTAAGTATAAATATATGTTGGAGCATAGGACATGCATACTCTTTCCAAAAACATTCAAAGATCATTCAATTTTTTTGAAACCATTAAATCAATAAATTTTTGCCTTAGTCATGTTTTCAATTAATTATATACACTACAAAACAGTATGATTGATAATACAGAAAGCAATAAATATTTAGCATAAAGCTTAATTGATCAACCTCTATAGGCATGATTGATCATCCAATATGCTGACCAGTAGGTTTATAAAACATGATTGATCATATAAACTAGTGTGTAAAGCTTGATCACTCATAAGGCCAAAAATTAAGTCATTTTGAGTCAATTGATGAATTAACCCTTTGTATAACTTTTTCTACAATGGTCTAAAACGACTATTTTTGTGAAGTAATTTTTAAATAAGGACCCAAACTCGTGCCTTAACATTTTGTAAATATTTATTAGTACGTCTAAGCTGTGAAGAGATGTTTTCAAGTGAAAATTTCTAATTCTACCCATTTGCAAGAGAAAAATCTTATTTTGACCAAATTTCTTTAAATCCTCTTGCATTTCTTCGCATTCTAAGTTCATTCATAGCTCTACATATTTCATTCCATGTGCTTAAAGATTACAAGCTTCAATCTCACTAGAAGAAAGACTATTTCTTAAAAAAAAATTGAAAGTTTCATTTTTCTCTTTTTTATTTTCACTTTCTTTATTAGAGGTTCTCTATTACCTTGAAATAGAGAGGAACTAACCATCTAGAGCCTTGAATCTAGAAAAGGAATGCCCACTAGTGCTAGAGCTAGATTTAGTTTATTTGTGAATCTCATGGGAGAGATTGAGATAGTAGTTGGGGATTATATTTGGCTTAAAGAGAGCCAATTTTTTTTTTTTTTTTGGGAATTTCAGTTAATAGAGCATATTAGTAACATTATTCCCAAACAAGGGTTCTTGGATAGTGATTACCACTAAGGGGGCGTTAGTCCACAATGAAGTGGAATGAATTCCCCCCGCATTACGTAGTTCATCCCATTTAAGGCGTTAGTCCAGAATGACTTGAATTGAAGTGAGATAACACCATTTCATTCGCTCAGGCAAAAACGGGGGAAAGCTGTTTCCTACGTATTTTGCGAATCATCAGCTTTCCATGAGCGACGCGCGTTGCTTCTTCCCCCCCCCCCCCCCCCCCCCCCCCCCCGCTATTCTGTTCTTCCTCTCGTCAGCCTCTCCAGACGCAGAGCCCCCTCGACCTCCCTCTCTTCCCCCCCTCAGCGATTTTTTTCCTCCCTCTGCCCCCACCTTCGTCGCAGAGCACGGGAGGCTCTGTCTCAGAGCCCCTCAACCTCCCTCTCTTTCCGCCCCCGTCGGCCTTCCTTCCTCCCTCTCTCGACCTCCGTCGCAGAGTACGGGAGGCCAGAGCCCCTCGGCCTCCCTCTCTTTCCGCCTCTCCCCCCGTCGACCTTCCTTCCTCCCTCTCTCGACCTCCGTCGCAGAGCACAGGAGGCCAGAGCCCCTCGGCCTCTTGGCTTCTCTTCTCTCTCAGCCTCTCTATTTTCTCCCTCTCGGCGCACCGTCGGAGCATTGCCTCCGTCGCCGTTGCCCGTTGCCCGTTGCCCGTTGCCGTCGCCGTTGCCAAGATCGTCGCAAAGGAAGACGAAGACGATATTTATTGATAAATTAATATATTTATTTATTTATTATGTATTTATTTATTTTTATTAAAATAATGAGTTTTAATGTTAAACTATATCTTATGTTATTACATAATAATTTATTTATTTATTATATTCACTTATGTTATTTTTAACTTTTTTATTTATTTTAAATAATTTATTCTAGTCACACGTAATTAGTATATTAATTTATAATAAACTATAATCATTAATTGGTTTAATTATCCAAATTTTATAATTAATTAAACCATAATTATTGTTTTAATTTATAATAAATTATAATCATTAAGTAATATAATATAATTTTTCATTAATTAAGATATTAATATGTTCTAATACTACACGTTAAATCACTTATAAGTGTAGTAACCACGCTTATTTTTGTTAATTATATGTTTAGGTATATGTTCTATTTAAGTATATTATAAAATGTTACTTATTCTCTTTTTTATATCATATTTTTCATTTGGGGGCACTAACACTGGAATCTGTTTTCCAGCCACTTGAACTCGTCTATACTAACACCCAAACATGAATTAAAGTGGAAGCAATTCATCTCACTTCAATTCAATTTTCCACTTCATTGTGGACTAACCCCCCCTAAGGGAACATCAATTCACCCCCTTGAGACATATCCAAGGACAACACCAAGCCCTTTGATCATAAATAAAAAAGTGATAATAAATATCAATTAAAATTTTAACTAAATAATATAAGATTTTATTTTATTTTTAATTAAACATATAATAACAAAATAATAAATAAAATAAATAAATCGATTGTTCTAAAATAATGTTCAGTTATTTATGTTATTTTTTATTATATGCCAATATATTATTCTAGATTATTTAACAATAAAGACAATGTTCAATTTCCTAAATAAAAATTATAATACAATAATAAAAAATAAATTAGAAGAGAGAAGTAGTTTTCACAATATATATGCAATAAAAACTCATTATTATTACGTTATAATTATGCAATATAAATACATTAGTTGAATCTAATGCATGAAGTTAATTGATTATTAGAGTAATTTACTCCAATAGGTTAATAGTATAACATGATATCAATAGTTAAATACAAATAAATTGAATAATTATATCAAATCCAGGGTAAAATTAGTAATTGTGGACGTACAGATGAACTGGTCCATGAAATGGTGCAACCATTTACAGTATGATAACACAAAAGAAGATCACAAGCGATTTTTGGGTCCTATCTCTAGGGACCCTCTAAATCGATCTCCACGGTAAGTTTAGAACACCTTCATGAAGGAAGTTGGGTGATTTAGGCTGATTGAGACGATGGTCAACTAGCCGAGTCCAGACGGCATGCCCACCTGCGCACCACACAGCTCCAATCATGATCACAACCTTGGCCGAGCATGCAAATGAGACCCGGAGGGGCGCACGCATAACAACAACACAAGGAAAAGCAATACACATATGGCAGAGGAGGCGCGTATGGCAGCCATACGAGTTTGGGACGCAATATAGGCAAGTCCAGCACGCGCACAAGGCCTTGGCACAACGCACGCAAAGACTGGCAGCAACAATGTGCATGCCAACAGACGCGAGCGCAGGCACATCCGCGCGGCAGGATGGGATTGCTGCCAGGATGGGACGCGCGCGGCGGCAGATGGGGTTGCGGTCAGGATGAGGCGTGCGGTAGATGGGGTTGCGGCTAGGACGAGTCGCGCGCGAGATGGGGTTGCGACCAGAAAATTCACATCCGACACTAGAATTCAAAATTTTGAATTTTGGCGGGTTTCTGGGCATTTCTATATCCTTCTGAAGGCCAGGAATGGGGCTTATAAATAGGAGAGGTCTCTCCCTTTGAAAAGCAATCTTAGCACAATTTGTTTTTCCATTATATAGAGAGTTTTAACCTTTGGCCTTCAAGAGTGTTTGTCCATCCTTTGTAACTTTGTTTTCTCAATACAAAGTTAGCATTATTCTTCCATCTCCTTGGTCTTTCAGTTGTTCTTTTACTTTTGCAACATCAAGTGTGGAGGTTGGGTGTATGATCCAAGGGACTAGGAGGATGACTAGCTCTTGGAAAGAACTAGGCCGCACAAGGTAGATATTCCGCTTAGCTAGATGGACTTAGCCTAATCTAACCACGTGACACTGATGCTCCAAGTAGTTTCAGCTTGTTGTTTGGATGATAATTTTGGTCTTGTACTTACATATGGCGGATTTCAGTTACGACAGAGTGATGCTAGGGAATATCTGTTTGTTCTGATTCTGAAGCACATATTCGATATAGGGGTGAGACTATGTTATGAGACCATCTTAGTGACGGTGCTCCAACAATCTGACTTCTAGGATTCTTTTTTCAGCTTCTTTGGTTCTCCCAACTCTCTCTTTCCAAGTCAAGGGTTTTTCCAAATGGCAATGTGATTTATAATTATAAAGGGGTGAGTGTTCAACCACCCCCTTCCTTTTCTCCCTAAATATGTCTTTTACCAAGTCTTAGTTTGTTTACATGTTAACATGTGATATAGGACTATGTTTTATCCTCTGAGATCATGACATGTAGTAGGGTAAGTCCCTTTTCCCTTGAGATCATGTCAAGTGGCAGGACCAAATCTCTTGCTATATGTTAGAAGATGTAGACCATGTTATATCATGTGAAGCTCTTGTTAGTGCCACTTGTCACTCACACGTTTTGTTCATCTTTGTTTGTCTATTTGTGCAGTCAAGTAGGAGAGGCTTTGGATGGTCAAGTTTCTAGTAGCAGGGATTAGAACAAAAGTTCTTTCAACTTTACATTTGATTCGTTCAACATTTGCTTCAATTTAGAGATCTGCTTACACATTTCAACATCCAATAGGGTTGCAGTTTAAGATTTTGACTCGAAGAGACATCAACTATCAACTGAAGTCTTCCGTCAGTTTGTCTCTCTTTGATGGTTCTCCTTCCACAAAGGAAGTAAATGGGTAGGTACCGACAAATGCAGTACGAAATTAATTGTAGACAAAATGACAATTTACAAGAGAAACTATGTTTGTTGTTTCTCGAGATAGTTCCTTCTGAGGCCCACAACTGTGAAAGATGGGAGAGCTCAATGGTGTAAGAGAGGATTTAATGACAGATTGATGTAAAAAACTTTGTAATGTCACAATGGTGTGTCAGTTATTAGAAAACTGTAATCTTAAATCATAATCCAAAATTTTCATCACGCTAGAATATTAGGATTGGGGATACATACCTGGATCCATTCCGAAATCTCGTCTTTCTGTTGCAGAATTACTATGATGAACCGATGAATGATTTTATGATCTTACTCAACTAAATCACCTTTATTCCTCTACGGGGACCGTCGTCTCTCTTCCGGATAGCGAGAAGAGAAACCGTATTTGATCTAGTCTATGGGGACCACAACCCTGATGTTCTATTTATATTGTTTAATCAAACAATATGAGTATCTACTCAATTGGCCCATATTCTTCTTTAGCTGTCTATGGTCTTACCAAATTTAGACCACTTAATTTTAGCCCATACTAAATATAATTGAATAAAATATATTACCCAATTTAAGAAACGTGACATCACTAAGGGGGGTTAGTTCACAAAAAACTTGAATTGAAGTGAATAATTGAATTGAACTTAAATGAATTGATTCAACTTCAACTCATCTTTGGGTGTTAGTGTAGACGAGTTCAAGTGCACTACAAAACAAATTCCAGTGTTAGTGCCCCAAATGAAAAGTATGATATAAAGAAGAGAATGAGTAACCTTTTATAATATACTTAAATAGAATATATGCCTAAACAGATAATTAACCAAAATAAACTTGGTTACTACACTTATAAGTGATTTAACGTGTAGTATTAGAATATATTAATATCCTAATTAATAAAAAATTATATTATATTATTTAATGATTATATTTTATTATAAATTAAAACAATAATTACATGTGACTAGAATAAATTATTTAAAATAAATTAAAAAGTTAAAAATAACATAAGTGAATATAATAAATAAATAAATAATTTAAAATAACATAAGATATAGTTTAACATTAAAACTCACTAGTTTAATACAAAATAAAAAAATACATAATAAATAAATAAATATATTAATTTATCAATAACATAATATATATTTTACATATTATTAATAATAATATATTAAAAAAAAATTAAAAACTAATGGTTTAATTAATTGGATAATTAAACCAATTATGATGATGGTTTAATTTTTCCTAACTTACGAAAAATTAAACATCGTCTTCCTTAGCGCGCGTCGTCTTCCACAGCTTCGGGCCAGCAGACGACGACGGACAATGGAATGCTCCGACGGTACGCCGAGAGGGAGAAAAGAGGGAGGCCGAGAGGCTCTATGACGGAGGCTCGACCTCCTGTGAGGAAGGCCGACAGGGGGGGGAGGAAGAGAGGGAGGCCGAGAGGCTCTGTGATAGAGGCCGAGAGGCTCTGTGACAGAGGCTCGACCTCCCGTGCTCTGCGACGGAGGTCGAGAGGGTGTGGAGAGGGAGGCCGAGAGGGAGGAAGGCCGACGGGGGTGGGGGAAGGGGGAGGAGAAAAAACAACTTTGCTGAAGGATCGCGGGGGGGAGAGGGGAAGGAGCAACGCGGGTCGCGTGCTTCAATCGGTTGATTCACAAAATAGGTATGAATCAGTTTTCCCCGATTTTATCCTGAGCAAATGAAGTGGTATAATCTCACTTCAATGTAATTCATTCTATACTAACGCCATTATTTAATGAACTAAGTAATGCGGGGGGAATTAATTCCCTTTCATTGTGGACTAACCCCCCCCTAAATGTAGCTTTCAGAGTTCTGGCTTCATTGGCTTGTACGTACCCACTTGCGAGCACGGGAGAAAGAGACGACCCTCCATTAAACATGGGACGCATACATAGAAGGGCTGGTGTATTCCAACTTTGACGAAGTTGGGGCCCTTGTTTGAAGAACCGCGTCTTCTTCCCTGCCAAGTGACAAATCGTTCGACCGGCTCTTGGTCCTCTTGCACTGTCGTACGAGCAAGTTGATAACTGATTCGGTCGTCGGGCAAGCATGCGATCGCGGTCTCTGGGTCTTTGTATGTGTGCCGGTCTTTGAAACAGCGTCTATTAGTCAAGCTTTTGAGTGCTTACGTCTGCCTCGCAGCTTCCTCCTGTCAATCCATATAAATATCAATCTGTCGAAGTTGAGGTAAACGAACGTAGCTCACATCCCTGCGGCCTCCTGGAGCTAGAGTTAGAGCTAGCAAAGGCCAAAGAGCCAGTCGTCAATCGACAATCGTTCCCCATTTACTTAGTTGCTATGTCGTCATCCATGTTCAGCGAGGGGAAAAATCTGGTTAGAGTGAAGATAATCATGACTCAGTTCGTCGAAACGGACGCCCAGAGCTTCAAATCTGTTGTTCAGGGCCTCACTGGGAAGAACTCCAGTGCAGAGCCGGAGAGCACCGCTGAAGCTGCCTGCCGGGATAAGAAGAAAGACAAGTGTGATCAGCAAGTTTCTTCGGTAGAAGATCCTCTACGGTTAGAAGACTTGGACAGAATGCTTGTGGAGCTGGCGGCCATTGACGAGTTTCTTGGTCCTTGGGCCGCTTCATGAGTTCCGACCACGCTTGCTGCCACTGTTATTCTTTGTCGTCGTATGTATCTTGTGATTCTATAACAATACGAATTACTCTCTTGGCAGACTCGCTGCTGGTTACTTAGCGTTTCATCGTCATGAGCTCGACATTAACCTGGTTCGATCGTTGTTTGATTGTTAGGCATGGGGTTTGCAGCTCCAAGGCCATGATTTTTTCAGTTTGATTTTTTTTCCTTTGATTCGCAGCTCTGTGAGATTTCCATTACACCTCACCAAGACTTTTCCATTCCGTCTGTACTCCCGTCCCGTACTAGCTTTTTTAACTCTTATTGCCGACTGATGATGATGTGACCACTAATTACCTAAGATCCAGGACACTCTTGACGTGAATCGTATTCCCAAGAATAAGAGGAGGAAATTCTCTCGGTTATCCCCCGAGATATATCATAGGAGAAAATCCTCCAACGTTGATATTGTAAATTAAACTGGATAAATACCCATGTAATTTGAAAGAAAGGTATCGAACGAATATAAAACTTTACCAGAGAAAAAGCTAACATGGTATCATGGAAGAGGACGATTAGTCCACAAGTCCATTGCAGTCACTTCTGCAGTCCTTTCATTTTGTTCTTGTAAAATAGGACACTTGCTTGATAAGGTAAACTTCTCCATCTTCACCGAGAAAACCAGTTAATAAGGTAGAGTTTTCTTAATATGAATCTATGTAGGGACTAGTCAGAAAACAAATTCTCACCTAGTAATAAACTAAAATTGTTTGGAGTGTCAATTTTATTTGACTATTCATTTTTTGTCAGCCGTTTATTAAAGAGAAGGGACATGAAACAAAAAAAATGTTACATGTATGTAGAATAAAGTAATTTTTCCTATTTATCTGTTTATTAAATAGAATAAAATCGGAAATAATCTATTCCATACTCGTTTACTCGATTACCAATCATGTAAGGGTAGTTATTACAATTTTTTACATACCCATATGAGAAGGACCTTATTATGCATGTTATTATATGATTTTTATTGTCTTTCAATGTTATAAATATGTTGTAATGTTTCATTTAATTTTATTTACCCAGAAGGGTAATAAACAAAATTAAAATACCTTAAAAAATAATCAGATGGAATGGATACATAATACTGGAATGATAATCGGTATACAAAATAATGTTATTTTGTTTCCTTTGTATACCATTTACCCCCCTTATGCTTTGTATTAGGTAACTCTTATATGCTTTCTTAATCATGAAATGAGCTCAGATGCACTAGTTAATTACCCTTCATCTCAGTTCAAAGTGGTGGTCCGTGTGGCTTCTCAAGAGGGTGAATAGATAATATCAAATTAAAATTAAGTGGTGCGTGTAATAAAAAATCATGCATGAAAATAATTCAAAGTAAATCAAAATATGCACACACCATAGGAGAAATGATTTTTGTTTATCGATGTTCCCCTGGTGGTATTCACCGCCACCCTTGCTTGGAAAATTTCACTATTTAAAAAGCTCTAATAACTGGAATTACACAGAGATTTCGACTCTCTTTAAGCCACGTGTAACTCAATACACGCTTTTTACAATGCCAAACTCCCCAAGAGATTGCTACTAGATTTTAACTCTAACTAGCCCATTCTATCTAGATTCTATAGATTCTAGATGAACTTTTCACAAATTTAAGTAAAAAGAAAGGAAAAATATACACCTTTATAGGAAGAGATCCATCTCCTTGAGAGATCCAAACTTCCTCTTCTTTGGCAGCACAACGTGAAGTGATTGAAGGAGTTTGACTATATGAATGTAAGGATGGTATTGAAAGATATGTGTTTTTCAAATAATAAGGATCACTCTTTCACTCTAAGGCACTTTTCAGAGAATTTACAAGATTGAGAGTAAAAACTTAGGATATTTATCAATAAAGGGTCATTAATATCTCAATACACGGTTTGGTGGGTATTTATAACTTTCCCAACTCAAACTATCAGTTATTTGCTTTTTTGCAAAATTAGTACTTTGATTAATCGATCATTGTAAAGTGATTGATTGATTAATCGATCATAATGACTACTTGTCTGTCAGACAGTGACTTATTGAATGATGGATTGATCGATCAATATATTACTGCTGGTCCAGAAAAGTTAAGTTGATTGATCATTGACAAGGGGCCAATTGATTAATCAGAATTTCCTCTAACTGTGCAATACAAGTATGAGCGATCAATGCATTTCCTATGATTTATCATGCTTTATGTCCCTTATTAGCAAGATTGTATCTAATAGATCAATTAGGTGGGATGATGGATCATTCCATGAAAAATGTGCTTGTTTGGGCAAAATTGATCGATCAATCCAAATGGGATGATCGATCATGCTTTATAGCACGAAATGGTCATGTTCTGGATGATCGATCAATCGACTATGGTCGATCGATCGTTGTTTATATTTCTGGCCTACACACTTCTGAATGATCGAGCAAAATATGTCCTTCAATGACACTCGAGGTTTTATGTAGACTTGATTGTTTTGAATTTTTAGACCTTGAGATGTATTGACTCTTGAAGGTGAAGTATCTGAAATACTTAGGTTTATAAATTGTTAGATCAATTAAGTTTTGTTATCATTAAAAGTAACATGGGAGTCAACCTACGGTCAACACAAAGAAGGCAAACTTAAACTATATTAATTTTCTTAATGAGGGGGCTTAAAAGCTTTCATCTACCACTTTCCACCAACTTCTTATGAAAAAAACAATGTTTTGTGACTTGGTTAATTACAATTCTTTTATCCCATCTCCTCAAACGTTACTAAACAACACTTGTGGTTTGATTATATTATTTTGGTTGTTACGACAATTTAAAATGAGCTATCGTGGTCTCTATGAAATCATCAAATTTGTCAATTCCGTGCAACGTTATAAAAATCGAACCAATTGAATCAAGTTTGAACTCATCCCCGGTTTGGATCAAAAGTAGGTGGCCAGACCGAGCTAGCCCCTTAACCGACTGAAGCTGCCCTTAAGAGAAAGGTGAGAGGTCTTTTCATGTACACATATAGAGAGAGTAATTGACAAAAGTGGGGACATACGGGGGGCCACTGTCCCTCCTCCTCCTTTTCCTAGAAACAATAGAGGGGTTCCCCACCCTCTCCTATTGTAGAAACTTAATAAGTAGGGGTGTTGCAATGCCGTGCCCCCTTCCACTGCCATCTATCAATATGACATTATCATTGGTCAAATAAAGGTTAAACATGATTAATCCAAATTTAAGGTCCTAATCATGTTTACTCATGCCAATTCCAAGTTGTCTGACCTACCAATTACAAAATCTTGCCAGTGGAATCATTTAATTTTATAACCTTAGTTTAATCTACCAATTCCGATATCTGGATTCCAAAGCCTGCACTAAACGTGACCAGTAACGCATAATTAAGAAAGAAAATAAGAAAAAAATAACGATATTTGTGATACTATTTCCATAGATAGTCGCATTAGTGGTTCAGCCCGGTTCAGCAGTTCACCCATCCTCTCTGATTGATTAGTTAAAGACCCTAATTAAGTATCTAAAACGTGTAAGACCATAACAGATGACCAACCATTCTTCACCCCATGCGCACCATATTGCATGGGAAGAAAAAGGCCTCTCGGTCGTGGACTATTTTGATATGCAAGCCCATTTCCCATTAAACAACTCGCATGGACCGCACCAATTTTTTTTTTCTATAGATTTTCTATTACAAGTAGGTTATACCTACTTATCCACACTTTAGTGACGCTAGAATTCAATATCCAAATCTAAATGACCTTCGTGAGACCAATTGGCCGTATCTGAGATGGATCTTCTGGACCACTTGATCCAAGAAAATCCTTATGAACCAGCCAACCATTACCTAAGTCTAACAAAACAGCTGAACTTGTTGAATGATGGGAAGTTGTCTCCGTGCGCAGCCCCACTTGTTGGCTCTCTCACTTTCATCACAGCTTGTTTTAAGACTCCTTACTTATGAAAAGGATGGGATATTTTACCAAAATATCCTCTACTCTAATTCCTTTTTTAATTAGTTGATAATTGAATATCGGATAACCAAAATTAATCAAAACGCTTGTAGCAAGTTCCTGTTCAATTATATTAATGAAAATAACTCCAAATGAAACAAAGCATGTGACTGGTCTCCCAATCAAGGAACCGTCATACAGGCCAAAAAGGAGAACCACACGACGACTGATAGGACCCACATTTCCGGATGGGCCACCTCATCCTTTTTGTCGCATTAGTGGTTTGGCAAACAGTCGATTAGAAAATAGTTTCTTTTAACCGTCCACAAGACTTTTCGCCTGGTGGCTCTTACCCAAGAGATGGTCCAACCCGATGGGCGATGGCTGGAGTGGACCGTCGACGTCCGGTTCATGAAAGCTATCCTCTGTAATAATATATATATCAGCAGATCAAGTAATAAAAAACAGGACCCTGATCCAGTCATGGATCCGACAAATATCAAAATAGATTCAAGTAATCAAATCCCAATTCTATTGGAGACAAGTGTTGCACAACAAACCGCAAACTTTGTTTCCAATTGAAGAACCTTCTTGTTTACGCAGAAATCTGGGAAAGAAGAAAAGGACAATTTTCGATTTCGTACGTTGAAAGGAAGCTCTTCCCAGATTCTGAATTCTGATAACTGAGACTGAGAGGAGGCTTAGCTGGTAATTGGTTGTTTACAGCGAACGGCGGCGGGGTGAGTGATGATAAGGCGAGAGTGGAAGCAATCAGGGAAACGCCGAATGTCGAAGGGGCAAGAGGCTCTTCGGTGTTCTGTATCTTTTTGACAATCATCGTCGTCTTTTTAATCTTTTGCAGGGAAGGCATCTGCTTTCCAACCAAACCTCTCTTTTCCTTTGATGAAAAGCATTGACCAGTTAACGTGGACACGTTGGCCATGGACAAGGTTTCGAGCTCTGTGACAGAAAGCAGAGAGGATTTGATGCGAATGTTCCAGTTCGTGCATGTTCCCGTCGCCTCTCTTTGTCCTTCTTCTTTGCAGTCTGAGGGTTTAGGGTTTAGATGGTTCTGTTTAGCACCTGAATGATCAAAAAGCTCGAGAAAGAGAGAATTAAAAGAGAAGAGGAATCTCCACAAAGTGGGTTGGCATCCCTTTTGAGGAATCTTTGTGAATCAACCTACAAACACTGTTGTTCGTATCAGTATATTCTATGTCAGATGATTTGTATCAGATTTAAAGGAGAATATTAATGTCGAGATAATTATATATAAGATTTTAATATTTTTATTTTCTGTTCTATTGGATTATATAAATCCTTTGTAACACCAATACATGATTTAATGTATAATCGTATTAATTAAACATTGAGAGTTCTGATAGTTTCAAATCTTCATCATCTTGTACTGGCTGACGTGTGTTGGTGGAGTGCGAAGGCTTGCACCATGCAAACATGTTTACGTGGGTAGCAGAGAGAGATGGAAAAGAAGGAAGAAAACAAAAGGGCTTGGTACAGAGGTTGCAGACGTCCATGCTTTCCAGTAAACAGAGGCCTTTCTCCGTCGACCTTGACCACTTTCTTTGCAACGCATGATCTGATTTCTTTGTTTGAGAGTAACGACTGGACTGCGAACGGTAGAGGAGAGAGGAGAGGGATGTAAGCTAGATTGGCTCGATGCATCGTTTACTGCTGAAGAAACGTAAGCACCTTTTTCTTCAGCAGATCAAAAGCAAGAAAGTGTGGATAGGGAAATTATATACTTACGTCCCATCACCACGTATTCCATTCGTTATCCAGTCCAGCTTTCTTCCTTAAACCATTTGGCTCCGAGTTTTTGCTTCCGAAATTCACGAAATGGGATGAATTTATATGCTTTCTTTGTCTTCCCGTAAAAGGATTCTTCACAGACTCTTCCCTCCACGACTGACCACGCAACAGCTTTACTAAATTCCTTTCAGACCGTATTTTACCTCCTGAAATAACGGTCTGAATCGAGAAAAGGGAGGTTAGGGGAGAAACCATTTTCCATGGAAGTGCTTGTAAACAATTAACAAAATTATCTAGTTGATGGTAGTGCGTCTCTGGGTTAACCTTAAATTTCTTAGATTTTTAAGATAAAATCTGGGTTATTTATTCATGTAAGATTCAAATGAAGAGACGGCATGATTATACGCAGCCACATACATGGTGTTTTCTGCACCTTTTGAACCCGAGATTACCAAAAGGAAAGGGCTCTTTTCGGTAGACTTTTTGGAACCAATTGGGAAAGACGAGTCTTGCTAATGATTTTGTCCAGGGATCTGCCAAATGTAGGAAAAATCTTTTCTTTCTTTTGAAGAAACTTCTGAGGGTATTATGGTCTAATCCTGATTATCTGCTCATCAGGTGGTCAGATGGTTGGGCAAACTGACCAAAGTGGCTGAAGAGAATTCAAACGTTGAAAGTAAGCATTTAAAATGAGGCCAGCAGGGGAGACTCTCTTCTTGAGCCTATATCGGCAAGGCAAGCCAAAGTAGAAATTTGCAGACAAGGAAAGAAAAGAATTCAAATTTCTCTTCTCTTCAGCTTACCTCTATAAATTCTTTCCTCCTTCCCTCTGAATCTCCCCTCCTCTCTTTCTCGTGACATGGCTACCATTAACTTCTGCTCTACCGTCTTCCACATTTTCCTTCTACTCTGTCTCTCGCCTTCAGGTACCATTCCTTTCTTTTTGTGTATGCTACTAATTAATCCACATTTTGTGTTCCATTTCGGCTTTATTTTCTAATTGATCGATAATCCTTTTCTCTGAGTTTCATTTTGCAGAACTCGGTCTTCTACCAGGAGCAACGGCGCTGGGCATCAATTACGGCCAAGTCGCTGACAATCTGCCGCCTCCGCTTAAAGTCCTGACTCTGCTGAGCTCCCTCCGGATCACTAAAACAAGAATTTATGACACCAATCCGCAAGTTCAAACCGCATTTGCAAACTCAGGCGTCGAGCTCATCTTAACTGTTCCCAATGAAGCGGTGAACCAGGTCATGGATCCATCGCAAGCCCTGCAATGGGTGCTGACAAATGTGAAACCATACTTTCCTGCCACCAACATCACCGGGATCGCCGTCGGAAACGAGATCTTCACCAGCGACGACACCGTTCTTATATCCAACCTAGTCCCGGCCATGACAAGCATTCACCAGGCACTCGTACAACTAGGCCTAGACAATTATATCCACGTTTCAACCGCGAATTCATTGGCTGTCCTGGCAAATTCCTATCCGCCGTCCGCCGGAGCGTTCCGAAGCGACCTCAACGGAGTCGTTGCATCACTTTTGAGTTTCTTGTCGGAAACAGGGGCCCCGTTCTGGATCAATGCCTACCCGTACTTTGCATACAAGGATGACCCCTCGAGGATTTCTCTGGATTACGTGCTCTTTAACTCAAATCCGGGAATGGTGGACCCTTATACCAGGTTACACTACGACAATATGCTTTACGCACAGGTTGATTCTGTGATCGTTGCCATGGCTAGAATGGGCTATCAAAACGTAGAAGTGAGAGTTTCAGAGACCGGATGGCCATCCAAAGGTGACTCAGACGAAGTCGGAGCAACTATCGAGAATGCTGCCATGTATAATCGGAATTTGTTTCGCAGGCAGATGATCGGTGAAGGAACCCCTCTGAGGCCTCGCCAGAGGCTGGAAGTCTATTTGTTCGCGTTGTTTAACGAAGATATGAAACCCGGGCCAAGCTCCGAGAGGAACTATGGGCTGTATCATCCAGACGGAACCATGGCTTACAATGTTGGCCTGACCAGAATATCGACTTCCACAGCTTCCGTCACTCTCACCTCTTCTGCGACGCAGGTACTTCCTTAGGAAACTTTCTCTTCTTTCTCTGAGCTTAATTTTTTTAAGTAAATGGAAGAAAATAAAAAGAGAACACCCATGAGGACTGTGGAGACTGTAGACGGTACCAACAGTACAAAATACACAGGCACCCTGTAAATTTTTACGACGTTTTCATTACAATGATACAGTAGTGGATGAATTCATGGTGGTTTATGAAATTCAAAGATCTGATTCCTCTTTTTTTGTTTTTTTTTCCCGTTTCCGAAACGGATTTTATTTGAAACAGGCAGCAAGAAGGGAAATTGGCAGCTTGTGGTATTGGGGATTTGCATATCTATTGACTTTCCAAGCTTTAATCAGATGGCCAATTTAGACAGGAAAAAAAAAAAGAGAAAACGAACAGGTTATTTCATGGATATTTTTTGGAAGAAAACAAGCAACAGCTGAGGGGGGTTTTTTATTTTTCCAAAATTTAGGGTACTATTGTTTATATGATCATTCAAATGAAAATGAAAAATTAATATATTTTAATTTTACAATGAAAGAAAGTGAGCAATTGCCCAAAGTTTACTTCTGAGTATAAGCAATTTGATGCATAAAAACGTCTAGTAATCGATTTCTTGCTTACTGCTTCAGAAGGATTGATAAAAATCTCTCATGATACAGAATCAGCCACGAACTTAAACCATGGCTAAAACACACCGGCTTTAACTTTATGGCATTCCATTAGAGAAGAATTTAGAAGAACCCTGCTCCCAGATCTTTCTTTCTTGTCCAGCATGATTCACTGGGCAAATGGAAAATGAGAGCCTCGACCACCCATATCAGAATATCTTATGTTACTGTGTGTTTGGGGCTCCATAAACCAACCTTCAACTTAGTTTAATACTGCACCGCTATTGTCGAATTCTTCTGTGTCGCACTTTGGCAACGCGAAATTCTGAAATAAACGCAGTTCGTTCCTTTTCCTCCCCATTTGACTCAAGAGCGTGAGCCTTTAGCATCTCTGCCGAAATATTATTTAAGCGCGTTTTAATTTGGTTGTTGTTCGTTGCAGCTCTTCTCAAGAATAATAAGCTTTTCTTTTTTAAGGAATATAGTTTTCATATGATTCGCTCGATAACATAGTTTATCACAAGCATCGGTATCAGCAGCCGAAGGCACTTGAGTTTGAGTGGGAGTGGACTGCACTTTCGAAGGTGGAAATGCAGGACGCAAGCCGGTGCTTGTAAAAGTTACACTCGTTTTCTCCGCCTTTTTTCTCCGCTTTTCCCTTTTTAATTTGCTGATGTTTCAGAAAAGCGAGAAAAAGAAAGAAAAAAGAAAGATCAAACCAGATGCAATGAGAAAGCAAACCGTCGACCCTTGGTGAGTATCAGTCTTCCTTCTCGCGGAAGCAGCAGTAAGGAGACCGGCCGCTTTATTCCCCGAGCTTAGCACGGTCGGCTTTGGATCCTTTCCAGACTCGGAGTCCTATCTCTTCTTTAATTAACTATCGCAATCTCTCCAATGAGTTCCCAGCATTGCCCGCTCTCAGCCATGAACTGAAAAGCGTGAATTCGGTCATGTTTAGGTTCGTTTTTGCTCTTTCTGACAAGCAAGAGCTTCTTGAAGGCTTCTCTTTTTTTGAGGAATTTACATCCGCTGCTTCCTTTAGCAAGGAAAGGGAGCCAGATTTGAGCATATTCTGCACGAACAAAAAGAAAGAGTTTTCTTATGTCCATGCTTTAGTGTTGGGTCTATCCTTTCGAGAGAGTAGGAGAGAAGAAAGTTTCCCTATCCTGTTCATTCACTAGGTTAAACTGTTAAACCAGTCTCTAGCGCCGCTTAACGTCTTCTTTGCTGTCACAAAAAACATTTTTTTTTTATGAAAGAAAAAGACTTCTGCTATCATTTCAAGTGCACATCGACCACCGAGAGGTCTTCACTTTAATCCGACTTCGATCACCAAAATAACTCATAAACGTTCCCCCATTGCAAAAACCTAGAAGAACCATCATGAACAACTAATTCAAAAATACACAGCCAGTGCTTTGGGAAGGAAAACGAAAAGCCATGTGCTTTGGGAAGGAAAACGAAAAAGAGAAAAAGGGACAGAACCAACTTTTCTCATCTTTTCTGCTTGTTGCGTTAGTTGGGATAACAAGATATGATAAGGGGAGAAGAGAGAGCAAGGATTATTAGCATTTGAATGACTGTAATGACTTGCGCTGCAAACTTTTGTAATGTTTATATCAGGGCATCATTCACGAGCAAGAAGCCAAAAAGGTTAGGATCTTCTATCCATCAATTTACTAAATTTGCTTCCATATTATTGACACCCACTGGTCAAATCGATGGCTCCCCGTACCTATCAATCAAAAGGCATGTGGTCACTAAATCATATCCCAAACTTCTCTCAAAGCTTTACGATGTAACAAATCACCTCTTTGTACAGAGTGAAAGATATAGTAACAATCTGGTGCAGACAGAGAGCCAAGTTCTGAGCCTAACTCGAGAAATTTTTTGAAAATGGTAATTAAATTTTAAGGTAGATGAATAAAGGATTCTTATCGACAAGCGTGACCAATACGGGCACCCAATTCAAGGGGCGACATTCTGCTATCACAACAGCAGTAAAGACGCTCTAATCGGATCAGCCAATCCAACTCATTCCGACAGGTTCACACGGTACGTACGTTGCCCGAATGACTGAGTTCCAAGAAAAGACTCAGACAAGGCACAATCGCCTGCGCTCTCTGAAGCTGATATAATTTATGGGAGAGAGAGAGAGAGAGAGTATAAATACGAGAAACAAAACTGCTTGGTTGAGCTTCAGCTAAGCAAACAAGGAGCATGAACAGCGGTCATCAAATTTCATCAAGTACTGAAATTGGCCTCGGCCATCTCACCCTCAGCAACAGAGTAATAATAAGCCTCATAAACAACATCAGGAGCTATATAGAACAGCTAACTCTAACACTATCAACACTAGGGTCGGATCGAAGTAAAAGAGGAGACAGTTAGGTAACACTACAGGTTGGTCAACTTCAGTTGCATAAGATATGTATTTTACCCATTTTCTTCAACACCGAAAATGATCTCTCATAAAAGTCAAAACCACATCTTAATCCCCTCCACCATACTTGTTATGGCATCCCTGGCCTAGGGACCCGAGGCCTCACTGGCGTCTTTGAAGGGCTCACCCTACATAATCCACAAGAAGCTCAAATGTCATAAAGGAGAGATTGCAAGTTAACAATATAAAAAGATTTCAGTTCTTATCTAGTCCCCTACCTGATTGGAAGAGCTCCCAGAGGCATCCCGCTGCAGTTCAAAGCGATGATCGCACTCTCCGCCTGTCAAAGTGAACAGCAACCATTAGAAAAGAACTAAAACTGCAGACCAGACCAACGTTTGCACGAAACAGAAGTTGTAGCATCTAGTAAAAAAGGAAGTGTTACGGATAAACGACAGAAGCTCAGTCAACAGTGTAAGATTTATCTTCCTTTAAAGTTTAAACAATTTCCTGTGATACATTTTTAATATGACATTAACTAACAGCCAATCCTAAACCCAATATACAAAGAGTGCATCAGCTAACTGGATACGATAAGCGAAAATAGGTAACTGGGAAATGTACCCTCAATCAAAAAAATGCATGCACGAACTAATGTAAACATTACAAAGCCAATAACAGGTGCAGAACCACAGCAAATGCCTTTGGGTACAAACCAAAAAAAAAAAGTCAAAAACAGAGAAGATCATACCACTTGCTGAAAAAGGGAAAAAAGAAACAAAAACAAAATCTAACCACTCCTAAATGACCTTATTCTGGAAGCAATATATGGAATTCAGGTATTTCAAGAAGTATGCTAAGAATAGTATATGAAAATTCCTTCCATCATAAAATGAAAAATCTATTTTAGCACATTACATTATCAATACTAACCACAACAAATTCAACAAATGCTATGCGGGTTGAGTGCATATGATCTCCCAAGAGCCTCAAGCGGGAAACCTGTACAGAACACACCATGCCTATTAAATGGGAAGCTCCTCTTGAGAACCAAAAAAGAAAAATAACAGCTTCAGTGCAGTTTCCTGACCTCACCACAGGTTGATTCAAAGAACATCTTTACATCAGTTTGAGAAACCTGTGACATGATAAAAGAAAGAATCCCTCAGCACCATGACACAATTAAAATCTGTCAAGCAAACATGAGATGATAAACAAATTAATGACGAAAACAGGCTGTCCACTGGCAATAACATAATATTTAGTTACCTTCTTATCAATGTTAGTACAATAAACTGTCCTTGCACACATTTCTCGTTCATCTTCTGACTGCATTGAATCTCAAACATCAAGACTTCAAAAGATATTCCCCTCCTCTAACAAGAAACATCAAATAAATACAACATACATTAAAGAATCAGAAGGTTTACTGGTGCATACCCGCGGAAGAAAAGTTGGATTGACAGGCAAGATAGCAGTTTTTGAAGGCAGAACCCTGACAGGATAATAACCTAACATGGTCCCAGCAAGATTTAAGGCTGCCCTCGCTCCCTCTGTTAGAATATATTTTAACATATATGTGTTAAACATACAAAGACATTTTAAGAAATGTGTAAATGTGTTCTTTCTAAAATTGCAAAGACTAAGAGGGAATAAATCAACTCACCCTCATCAGCAAACTCTACAAAAGCAAAACGAAGTACTGAATGGGGGTCACCACAAATACGACAGTCAACTACCTTCAGCACAGACATTTTAAGCTTCAGACTAAATTTCACCACAATCTTCTTCATAAGTAAAGTTTCTGCTCAAACCATTAATCTAGCTTGGTTACCAGGGCACTTATTTTCCTTCCAAATTTCGCAAAGGAAAAGTTACCAAGGATAAGATGCCATATACAAGCATACTCAATGAGAAACTATACATTGCTTAATGCAAATTCAACAAGTAAATAGAGCCACCAAAAGACATTAATATGGGACAGCACTCGGCGTACATAACATCCATGTTTCAACCTTAAGAATGACAAGAGATTTGAGACAAACATGTAGGCTTCTTACGGTAACACATGAAGACTAAAGGAGTTCTATAGATTAGCCTAATCATATGATACATCCAAGCCAACAACTATCAAGATGCAGAAACATAAATGACGAAGGGGTGTAAGGGAATACATCTAAAGTAAATCTAAAGTCTTGAAAGTTGAAGTGTTTATTTGTGCTAACTACTAGACTGAAATTATTTGAATCCACAATCAATTAAAATATTTTGCACAATCACCAGTTTAATGTCTAACAAGTTTGATCAACAGGAGCCTAGGTTAGCGGTTACTCCAGAAGATGTGCATTACACTTGAAAAAATGCAGTATTACAAGCATATCCAGCACCACTCCAGTTCGACATAGATCCTCAAGTGCTGCAAATTTGAAGTCAAAACACCCAAACCAGTAGCCCAAAAGCCCAGATAACTACTAAGAAGAAAGTCCATAAGAAAACTGGGATGAAACAATAAAACCTTTACATTGGATTGAGAGACTGATAGAGGAAAGGTCAAAGTTTTTTATTGGTCCTGCTCCCTTCACGAGTAACAGACGCAGTTTGAGTAACATCACAACAGAATCCCCCAAGTGTACATTCACAAAATCATTTTTGAGATTATCCTAGTTGGCAGTGGGCTTGTTCTACTAAATTGTTGGGATGACTAAGTAGCTCAAAATAAATGGTCTGAACCTAAGGAGTGTGCCCACCAGCAAGAATTCAATTAAGCATTTATTTCTGAAAATGTAACAGCTTAAAACAGCTCATTGGAAACTTGCCACAAGCCAATTAACTTTATCAAGTTTGAAAACCATTAATAGGAGAAATTGGCCCTTTTGACAGCTACCCAGCTAAAGCATGTTAAGTGTCTTTATTAAAAATAAAAAAAAAGTTAAGTTTCTTAACAAGAGGATCCGGTGTCAGAGCACATATATTAATGTTTTCTGTAGTATCATCATTCTAAGAACAGTTCTAGGTATATCTCTCCACGAGATTAACACCATCAGGCAAGTCACATGAAGGCACGCCATGTCAAATACCCTAAATCCCAAATGCAAAATACCCTGAACATGGAAATGGAAACAGTAGTTCTAATAATATAATGTTTCATTACAGCAATTTTAGAAAGTTGAGAAGCTTGAATATATGAATTTTTTTATGAAGGGAAAAAAACAGATGCTAAACAAAAAAATATAATAAAGTCGACTCAATTTTTACTTCATTTGGTCATCAAAGAAATTTAATGTGTGAATGTGCTTTTTATTATTTCATTAAATAAAAAACTTATCAGTATTTCAAAAGAAATAAAAAAGATCTACTATATTTCATGAAACTTTACTGTAGAGCATAAGTACTTGGAACCAGACTGGACATGATACCTACAGGCACTATCGACAATTCAAATAGGGGGAGGTTAGCAGACGCAAAAGAGGACATAATTGTAACAAGAGTTATCATGCCAACAAGATTGACAGGACCCAAACTACTGGAGCTACGTTCACTTGAGTGTAACACTACATTCTTGAAGCCATATAGATAAAACAAGAACTCATCACCATTCATGTTATTCAGCTCGAACATGCTTCTTCCAGAAACCATCTAAGTGGAGAACTCTCCTAACATAAATCATGGCGGGCTCGCTCATGAGAAGCTCTCAACTAATTCGTCTGAGCAAAGAAGGATAATATGAACAATACATGGGATAACAGAGGTATTTTCAGATGGATAGTGTAGCTTATTTACAAAAAGAAAAGATTCCAAAGTCATAAATGAATCAAACTATGCTATTAATATAAAGTATCTTCTGATAGTCTTGTTTTACATGTAAAACATCTGATGGTAAATATTTTCCACTAAAGGGACATATTGACAAAAGCAAACTCAAAGCTTTCCACATCCAATATGTCTAAGCTTTGGTGTTTCCCACTACTTTCTCTTTTAGCCCAGAAAGTAAAAAAACTAAACTGTCACGTGAGACATTAAATTTTAAAGTGAAAAGAAGTAGATATTCCCAGTATAGAGTTTTGTCATTACAAAAATATATATATATATATATGTATTTCAAAGTGTAAACTTAAAACAAAAATTTATGAATCAACTTATAGACAGTGAGCCACATGTCAAATATCCCTAGTTTCTCCTATAATGGTGAAGCAATCACAAGAATGGTCAAAATTTCATTGTAAAGGAAAATTACGCAATACCTGGGAAAGAGCGGAGCAGATGAACAAAGACGCAAAATTAGGGTTAACATAATTTGATTTCCAATGAATCCATTTGCAAAGGGCAGTGTCTACGCAACTATATAAAGTTGTTTTTGAGCCGATGGCGATTGGGATGAATATCCTCATTTTACAGAAAATGTTTGGACAAACTTCATCGCCAATTGGCCATTTCTTTGGCCCCACGTTTTCATGGTTGTACCTGACAGGGTAGCCTTCTGCAGCGATGAAACTTGACAATCCACATGACATAGAAGGAATGGTTAGTAAGGCGAGAGCCTTTGACTTCATTGGATCCTTGATAGCAGAAGGATCCAAAAAAGCAAATTGAGATCAGCAGTGGATCTCAAGAGAATCATTGCAATGGCCAGCTGGCTTCAAGTTTTGGCGGAACTGCCATCAAACCAATTTTGTTGAAGCTGGTTGGAGGAGGCAACTAGAAGATTGGCACGGGAATATGCTTTTCTTATTTTGTCGTATTGAGAGATATTCTAAATTGAGCCAACTATACGTGTGGTACACCGGATTCTCTTCCATTAATGCATGAAGAATGACGTCCACTGACAGAAGCCAACGTTCTATAGCTAAACCAATTTCAAAAGATGGAAAGAGAAATACAACCTCAACAATTATGGCAACAGAAGAAATGGATTAACGAACTCCCATAAACAGTGCCTTATAATGTCACTACATATCCGATTTTCCAAACTTTAGATAATAACTACTTTCCATATTCAGAACAAATTATTTAATTCTTCCTGAAGGTATCCAGAAGAACACAGAATGCCTAACGTTGTTGCTAAAAAAAGTTATGCACACATTTAAAAGTAAAAAAAATAAAACCAAGGATAAATTACACCGGATCATACAGTATTCTTACAAGCTATAATTAGATGAAAAATAAAAGAAGAACACCCATTTATAGAACAAAAGAGAAATTGGAAGAATATCTCGATCAGGGCCACTTACTTGTCCACAATTAATAAATAACGCAGCAAGCCGCTCTTCAGTAACCTAATTTATACAAGTTGAACAGTCAGAATAGCAGAATAGTCTGAATCGAGAGGAGAGAGTCAAGAATAGGCATGCATAATTATCACTTACATGCTGATCTATATCAGAAACATATACAGTTCGTCTAATACTGTCTTCTCTCTGCGCTCTAAGCGCTCTCCCGTTCAGCCTTCGCCTCCACTGGTTGTGGTAATTTTTCCTCTGAAGAATTAAAAATGAAAGAGAAATACCTTCATCAAAGTTCACGACAATGAAATAAACCACAGATAAAGAAGAAAGAGAATAACGAGAAAACTTGAACTTTTGCACGCATTGATCAAACAGGGAAAGGCACATGCATTGATCGACCAGTAAGGATTGAAGTAAACACGCCACGAGGAAGGGAAAAAAGGAAAAAGAAAAGAAAAATCGAATACCCCAGATAGTACGGCAAAGAAAAAGGAAAAGAAAAGCAGTAAACTTTCCTATAACCTTCAAAATGAAGAAAGAAGAACAGTAACCCAAATAGATTACACGAACTGAAGTCGAATTAGCCACAGGAAAACGGATACATATTTTACAAAAAAAAGAAAAAAAGAAAAAAAACTAGATTTCTCCGAAGAACCGAAAAAACAAGTTGAACAAAAGAATTGGAAAACGAGAAGGGCAAGAGAATACCCTTCTATTATTAGTGGAGTCATCACTGCTGGAATCCTTGTTCTCAGCGTGGCTGTGGCCGCCAGCCGGGAAAACGGCAGTGAGATCATTCTGAGATCGACGATCAGCGGAGTAAGAGGAAGGAAAAAATTCCTTGGCCGAAGGGTTCAACTTAGAGAGCAAATCGACAAGCTTGCGAACGTCGCGTTGGAATTCCGATTTGGGGTCAGTGGATGGAGAAGAGCGGTGAATGAACTGATCATCGGAACCCACCGCATTCTCCGCAACCGCAGCCATGGATTCGCAATCAAAAACCTCTCAGAAATCCTCGCCCAACACCCAAAATTCCTTCTACCCCTCCCACAGAGAAAAAGAAACCACGAACCACCTTTAGGGTTTAGAGAGATTTTAACGAGAGAGAGAGAGAGAGAGAGAGAAAGAGAGAAAGATTACAGACACTCGTCCTCTTCCTCTTATACAAATGCCTAAAAATAGGCATCCATTAGTCACCGAATGCGATTCGATTAAATGCAGGCAAGAATGAATGCAATCACCAAGATGGTTTATACATCACAACACAACAAGTTCCTTCCCTTTCTTTTCCTTTTTTTCTCTCCTTTTCTCTCCTTTTCTCTCTCCCCCTCCTTTTCTCTTTCGTTTGTTTCTAATGAATATTTCTCAGAAGAAGCGACGAGTTGAAAGTCTGAAGCAGAGGTGGCACGTTAAAAATGGACTGCGTTTAAAAAGAAGAAAAATAAAAAAGAGTAGCGACTAGCGAGCGAGAAGTATAACGTCAGGTGACGTTAGCAACCTTCGGTTGTTACTTTTCCTGCAAGAGATATGTCATTTGTAACTACCAGCAGAGGATCCGTTGGGATCGGAAAATAATTTTTAAATTTAAAAACCCCCCCCAAAAAAACAAAGAAAAAACTTCCTAAACAGCTTTATATTTATTTTATACGCGTGACAGAAGAGTCACATAGGCTTGATTAAACAAAACAAAAAGGGCAAAAAGCGATTCATCGGAAGCGCTCTTTCTTAGGTTGATTTGGTTTCAATGACGCAGTGAGAAGTGGATAAGAAAGTTTCCGCTTTTGTTTGTTTCTCTGGTTTTTTCTCCATTCGTTTCAGGCCGGTGAGTGCGTCATTTACTAATCATTGCTGGGCCCCCACCCACTCGGGCCCATCCCTTTTTTTACCGTCCGGGAAAGGGGCCCCCTACCCACTGACACGTGCGTAGGATGGTGACCGCAGTATTATGTCCCGTGTTGAAAAAGTGATGCGCTCACGGAAGACCCATTGTTGCTTCGCTCGTCTTCATTGCTCACATAAATCAAAATTTTTACTTAAGAGGCTAGAGAATGGTTATTAGCCTAAATACGGCCTGATTCAATGACTCTCTGAAATGAAAAGAGTATTTCAGGTTTAATTGGAGAAAAGCTCAAAAAAGGTAATCCTTCTCTCTAAAACTCCTTAAAGATTTCACTCTTTTATTTGTCGAAACAATTTCCTCCATATATTATGAACTGCTGAAACGAATTTTAAAGCAGAAATTTGATTTCTTATCCTCTGCCGACAGTTCATTGCTCTATATTCGGTCTCATCTTTTCCTTTCTCTGCTATTTATAGCCATTGGCAGGTTTTCCCTTTCAGGCCAAGCCAAAACAACCCATTTACTTGATTTATACATCACTTTGACAAGAATCTATGCATTCAAAAGCCTTGTTCCCCTTCCTCTGCTGTCCTTTCAAAATCCCTTCTCTTTCTCTGCTTCGCTACTTTTTCTGTTTAAACTCCCGTCTTCCCTACCTGCACCTTGCCATGCAACCTTCCAGTAATGGAGAAGGGAGAGAAAAAAAAAGGGTTCGGTCGACCCTAGTGGATAAACAGCGGGCATTTTAAGAATCTTACTCTTGATTAAATAATCCCATCATGGACATGATCAAATAATTGTTATAAACAAGTGGGCGTATCCATTGTCAAAAGCTGGTGCTGTGTCTTGTGTGAATATGCTCTTATTTTTAAACCAAACTTATCCCAAATACAACGAACAATTATGTTCGTCTACTTAATTTAAATTATCCCAACTATTGCAAGTTTTAGTTCTTCGGATTTCGGATGATAAACGAGTGGCTGTAAATGCCAAAGAAAAGGGTGGTTGCGAAAGATGCTGTTGAGAACTTGGAGCCATCCTTTTTTTCTTTTCTGGTAGAGTCATGTGAAGTTGTATAACGTAAATCAACAAACGCCTCACATTTTAAGTTTGGATTCCTGTCGGTCTAGGCGCCCTATGAGGAAAGAGGAAATCAAGCTAAAAGGCTTTAATCTAGTTACCCTCTCCACTGGCTTTGTTCTTGCTATTCCTGGAGGGATGTTTTATTTTTTCCTTTTTCCAGTAGCCAGGAGTAGGCCTATCTGCTTTACTGTTCCCTCGCCTACATGTGGAGGTCCAATAAACGAATTATTGGGTTGCATAACCGCGGAGAGAATTTCATTTTTATCAGAGTAAGCAGCCTGGCATTTGATTTTCTTTCTGAGGGAAACAGCAGGATAGAATTGTGATTAGGTGACACCCAAGTTGTGTCTGTTTTCTGGAGTCTGGACTTGCGACAAGTCAGGGAGAGAGGAAGGAAATAAAGAGAGCGAGTCCAACTCACTTACCCAACTAACCTTCTTTCAAATCCAGATCGACTCAATCAGTCACTGCTCAGGCTAACTAGTAGTAAAGCCATGTACAAGATCCGAGTGTTAAGCAGAAAACCCGCATGATATGGAGTTTGGTAATGTTGTTGCATGGGTAGATATTGAAACCTTGTGCCTGGATAAAGAGAAATGGAGAAAATCAAAAGGGCGGGGACCCAAGTTTTCCTTATAATTCGCATGAAATTTTTGGTTGGACCCAGAAAAAGAAGATCAATGAGAGTTAACTTACAGAAACTGAAGTCTGAAATTCCGAATCTTGAAATCCCAGAGGGGCCGCATAAATCTTTAACGGCAGTATTCATCTTAAGGCGCGCAGTCAAAAAAACTCTTGGATCCATGTTAATTGCTTCCGAACCAAAAGCATACATGAAAATGAATTTTAACAAAGTTGATAGAAGACGATCTCCGATAACACAGTACCAGGTCGGATCAAATACCAAAAGAATAGTTTCCAACTACACATGTCACATGATAAAACTTTTAAACAACTCTTTTCTAGAAACAGTGAAGCAGGCTGAACATGCTTTTCTATTTTCATAAAAAAAGCACATTTGACGATGCTCTTCACGGCTGTCATATAAGGGATCATGCCCTTTAAATAAGTATGCGAGTATTGGAAAGAAAAAGTCTAGAAGATCAATTCCATTTTCAGTTCTATCCAATCAAATTCATCAAGCAATACAATCGATCACCCATTGGCTAGTCAATTCCCAATAGAAGTGGTCCAAAGTAAATAAATTTCAATACCCAATAGGTTACAAATATATGTACATTGATGAACGAAAAACATTACATGACGCCTTTGGTTGGGTAACGCCAACTTGGGAAACAAATTAAACAGAGATGAGACAAAAACTGTCAGGACTGCTGATACTCGGGGTTAAATGCAAGGGCCTCCCTATATATAAGCTCCTTCATTTGTTCCTCTGTTAGAGCATGATGCTCAAAGTCAAAGCTGAAGGGGGTCATGCAGACGGGCTCATCACTGCTATCATGTAGAGATGCCAAGTATGGATGAGCCAACGCATCTTCAACTGTAACATAAGGACAATTGAATTTCTGTTGAGAGACTTCTCATGCAATCAAAACAAATGCAAAATGGGTAAAAAAAATTCATCAAGTGCCCATTCAGCTATTAATCACTAAGAATTTGATATTTCCAAAGGGTTCCTTAAGAGATAATAAACCAAAAGAACTAATCATTTCTTATTCCTGCATTAAAGTGGCTCAACGAATGAACATCAAAAAATATGTATCATCCTCTACTCTTTTTTGCCAAAATTGTACCCATCAAAGTTTTAACTACTGGACCATTTTCGGATACCATGCAAATGCTTAGCCTTTCTCCATTCTTTGAAAAGTGGAATTTACCAATAGGGGAAGAAAATATTTCCACAAGTTACCAGGCATCCCAAATAAACTTGATATGTTACTGCTGGTACGAAACACTCACATCAGTTGCTCCTCTTGTACATGGCTCAGCCACAGAAATTACTCTTACAAAACAAATTTTGACACCAACTTGCAGCTGACACCCTCTTTAGTGGTGCTGAAAGGGCAACTGAGCACTGACATATGTAATTCAACATGGATCAGCCTAAACTTGCTATCACACACCTTAGTCTCCGTTACAGTTGCTGAATAATGGGTCAACTCCTAGCTTTTTCTCTTACAAGAAATCTGGATATCCATATCCGACCCACAATTTAAACAGCTTTCAATACATAGCCTGCCCTAGTGCTCTCTATTTTTTGGTTGTCATAAATTTTACTTTTGTGGCCTTACATATGAAGTCAGCATTTTCTGTATTTCCTTTCCCACTCATAGTAACTCGTAGTACACAAGTTAAACCTCTGAATGCACATTGAAGAAATTGCACCTACTTAAAAATATCCTAGTCACCATTATCAGAGCCTTGTCCTAATGTAAGAATCAGTTGTACTTATTTTTATCCTTCACTCTGCTCTATTTCTTTCTGTTCTAGTTCAATAGTTAAATTGGTCTTCTTAAGTCTTTCTGCATTATTTCAATTTGTCATTTTTTACCTTCTCTATTTCTTGCTGCCACCAACCATTATTTCAAAAAAGTCCCCCTAACTGGAGGAATACCTGATTCCTATTGGAAGCGCTCACTCTCAGATACACAACTGGAAAATAAAAATCATTAAGACATGAATCTTATAGACCCAAAAGTTTGGAGTATGTTGTCCATAAGAATCGGTTGTATGATTTTTATTGTTTTTTCTTGGTGAGACATGAAAAAGAAGTATCCAATGGGATTTGATACCTTAAAACTCATTTTCATGTAAAAACTAATATATCTTTGCAAGTGAAATGCACGAATGCGTATCCCTAACAAAGAAAAGAGTGTCATACCCTAGAAATCGCATGCTGATTCCTACCAGGAAGTACCAAGTTTAATCTGACTTTTAAATACTTGTATAATGTTTTAACTTTAAAATAATCAGTGATAATTTATTCCAGTAACAAATGCATAAAATTCAGGGACCAGATTTCACAAAATGCAGCTAAAAAATTCAAAGAGAGCTTCAGTTAGAAACAAGAAGTTGTCTCATTTTTCAAACGATTGATGATAATATCATCTGATTAAATATTTCAAGTAAGTAGATTAAAATTTCAACAAACTCAAAGTTAAGAAAGAAAGAAGTTCACCTGTAATTCTCTGTCTAGGATCAAACGTGAGCATCTTCTCAACAAGGTCAACAGCTAAAGGATGAACATTTGGAAACCTCTCCCTAAATGATTGTCGAGGATGACGGGGCAACTGCCGAATGTATCTTCTTCCATTCTCGGACATAAATCCCATATCAGCTTCAGTAGGTGTACCAATCAGCTGGAGTCCATAAAAAAAATCCCATAATTGAAGTATGCTTGAGGTGTTCATGCAAGAAAATATCTTTTCTGCATAGCCATGATGTATGGACTTTGAGTTTAAGTGCATTTTCATGAGCATGATCATGTGTTTACTCCAAGTACTTAAATATCCAGACTTGTCAACCATATAAAATAAGGAACTAATTACCAAGCAAAAGGTCAGATCAAGTGTTCTATCGAACCTTAATGCCACAATGAGATCTCCTTTTCATGTTTTTTTTTTTTTTTTTTTTTTTAAATGATGCTGAGATCTCCTTTTCATGTTAATCAAGGAATTCAACTTCTTTATGCTCTGCAATTAATAACAATAGTAACTACAACAACAACATTAATAATAATTTATACACAGGAAAATAAGAATATTCATTTCTATGAGCTCAATCTCAGAGAGGTCATTGGACACAAATTGAATTGGTTGGCCTTTATCTCTAGCACATGTTAAGCACAACAAGACACATGCATGTATTGAAACAGGACCAATCTACTAGATGAAGCTAGGACCAGTTGCAACAGAGATTGCCCTACCACTGCTCCACCTCATTCACCTATTTAATGGATATTACATGCTACAGATTAGTGTACCAGACGTTCTCATCATAGGTGCTGTAGATATAGAACAAAGAACATATCCTGAAGACCAAGTTTGCCATTTATATCTGCAGGAGAACAGGAAATTATCTAGTTTGCCCTTCAACAGGCCTCTGGCTTAAAAAAAACTGCTACAACTCCATCAAGTTTGATATCACCCTAAACTCAGAGAATGTATAGATTGGAGAGGAAAGTAGTAATATTTTATCAAGAATTGGTAACTGGAATGAAAAAGAGGTCTCAGTCCTGGGTATTGAACGCTAAAGTTTCTGTTACCTTATAAAATGTCAGACTTGCCGCTCATTTATTCATCCACTCTCTAAACTTACAAAGCTATCCCTTCTCACTTAATGGTTAATGGCTTATTAAGTATGTTAAAATACCAGATCAGGGGTATTTTGGTCATTTCATATATTACATTATAGTAAAATTGTTAATAGACAATGTTTTATTTTATTCAATTTAGACATGTATTTTAGTAGTTATGCAATTTTGAGGGTTTTTTGGTTTGGCATAGGACTAGTAGTGGAGAGAAAGAGATGGGGAGGGGGTTGGGGTGCTAAAGACTCCTCAGGTAACATCCATCTTGTTTACTCTACACAAATTTGGCTAATGTGAGAATACAGTATAAGTGCGAAAGAGCTTCCTCCCCCCCCAAACTCCCTAACGACTGCTGCTTAATGCACTCTCATGAGATATAATAAAATATTAACTCAGGGGTATTTTGGTTTTTTATATATTATTTTTTATCTTATATGAAGTCAGTTAGGTAGGCAAAGTCTTCATATGTTTATGGTTCAATTTTCATTCATTTTAGAGAGGTAATTTTATGTTTTGAGGGGTATTTTTTTCTTTAATATAAAAATCATTTAAAACCCTGATTAAAAGAAAAAGGGAGCGTCCTTTTTTAGGCACACACTCCAAGGCAGCAGTTGTTGCTCCTCTCCAATCTCTTCTTCTCTGATTTCGCTTATTTTTCACCCAAATATCAGATTTTTCATGGTATCAGAGCAAGGTTAAGCACTTTGTGGGGAGATATCTCTCATTTTTGTGGTTCTTCTCTCAGCAACCCTTTTGGAGGATCTTCTCAGATTTCTGGACTGTTAGGATAAAAACTTCATTTTTTTCCCATTTTTCCGCCTGCCATAGCCTCTTGGCTCATGGCACTTCTCCTAATTAAAAGATTATTGGGGCTTTGAGTCATTTAATGATCCCAATTTGAGAAATTTCTTCAATACTGTCTGTGTCTCCCTCTACCTTGCTTGTGTCATCATCAATTTTGCATGTGTCACCCAAATTTCATGCAATTGAGTTGTTTATTATTCAATTCCTGGTCTTGATTGCTGAAATTGATTGTTATTCGTTGGAAAATGATTGGGATTACTGCTGGATTGCCCTAATTGGTTCAATCGTGGGACTCACTTGACTGCGCAGGCATAGAATTTTGGGGAAAAGGTTCCCATTTGATTGGTTGACGCATTGTTGCACTGAATTGTGGTAGTTTGTGGCGTATAGTGGCTGAATTCAGCACACAAATTGCTGTCCAGAGGACCAATGAGGGCTCCGACATGAAATTCTCTTAGCCTATTCAGATAATTATGATCTGATTGAATGAATCGAATTATGTCAATTGGTCATGGTCAGTTTTGATGTATGTGAGGGTCAGAAGGATGGCCAAATATAACGATCTCCCTATACCTATTACGGAGGATTGAATGGTCGAAGATAATTTAGTAATGACCTGGTTGGTAACGGTATGGAGTCACGATTTAGTAACTAGATTTTGAGTTGTAATACTGCTAAGGCAATGTGGAATACCTTAGCATCTATTTATCTTAGGAAAGCAACTTGTCAAGAATCTATGAGTTGTATGTGAGATACTTTAACATGAAGCATGGCAATAGATCAGTGACAGATTACTTCATTGAGATGAAAGGGGTACAACCGGAAATCAGCACATTCCATCCATGTACTGCAAATGTTGAAGACAATAGTAAAAAATAAAATCAGATTCAAGTGGCTCGATTTCTAGATAGTTTGGGCTCTGAGTATGATGTCATTCGAGTTCAGTTGTTGACCAATGAAGATGTGACCACCCTAGAGCAGGAATTTAATAGAGTTCTTCGAGCTAAAGATACAATAGTGGGTAAAAATAACTTAGGTGGAAGACTCTCAAATGCAATTGCTCTTAACCTCCAACCCTCTACTAGCAAATCTGATGGTTAGTTTCATGGTGGTAATAATAGAGGTAGAGGTCACTTCTTCTCTACCCGTGTTGTGGTCGGAATGATAGGGGGGATCAAAAATGTGTTCACTATAGTAGGTCAAACTATATTTCTAAAAAATGTTACGAAAAATTTGGTAAACTTACCTAGGCCAACTCTATAATCAAAGAACAAGACGGTTCTTCTCACACTGTCTCGTATGAAGAAATTCAGTAGTTAGTACAACGACTAGGCCAATTGACTACATCATTTGCTACTTCTCCAACTGTATACACTCCTCCTTCATCCTCAACAAGTGCCACAATGGCGAGTACAGGTATGACTACATTGAATGTGTCCCACTCTCCCTCCTGGATAATCGATTCAAGAGCCTCTACCCACATGTCAGATATGTCTTCCTTCTTTCGGTCCATTAATCCATCTTCTTCATATTGTAGAGTTACTTTGGCTGATGAGTCCACTTCTCCCATTCAGGGGGAGGGTGTTGTTCACACTACCCCACAGATATCGTTAGACTCAGTTCTATTTGCTCCCAAGTTTCCTATTAATCTCTTGTATGTGAGTCACATTACTAAATCTTTAAATTGTCCTATAACTTTTTATCCAGCTACATGTGTTTTCTAGGAGTTGCAGACGAAGAAGACGATTGGTTCCGAACATGAGAAAGGAGGACTATATGCTGGATAATGTATCTGTTTCTTGAGCTATGGCACTCTCTACTACAGATTCATCCTACTTATGGCATCAACGCTTGGGACATTCGTAACCAGTTAAGTTGCATCAATCTTTTCCTTCTTGCCAATAGATATCTCATTTGATTACGAATCATATCAGCCAGGAAAACATCATTTGTCCAGCTTCCCAGTTAATTCTAGTCATAGCGCCAAATTGTTTGAATCAATTCATTTTGATGTATGGGGTCCATGTCGAATTCCTAGTTCATTTGATTTTAATATTTTGTGTCACTTATTGATGATTTAGTATAGTAACTTGGGGGTATCTCCTACGGGAGAAATCTAAAGTCTTTGATGTATTCCTTAATTTTTTTAGTGAGTTAAAAAATCAATTTGGTGCTTGTGTTCATGAGTTTCGTACTGATAATGGGTTTGAATATCTTAATTTCAACTTTTTGTACCTCCCATGGTATTACAAACATCTTGTCTTTATACTCCTCAACAAAATGGGGTGGCTAAACGTAAAAACAGACATCTTCTTCAGGTAAATCGGACACTATTACTACACATGAACGTTCCTAAGTTGTTTTGGGGGATGCTGTTTTAACTTCTTGTTTCTTAACTAATCGCATGCCCTCCTCTATTATGAATGGCCACTTTGCTTTCTAAGTTTAAAAACCACATTGTAAACTATTTGATGTGGTACCTCGTGTTTTTGGTTGTACTTGTTTTGTCCACATATTTTGAGCTTTAGTTGATAAGTTGTCACCTCGGTCAATCAAATGTGTCTTTCTAGGGTACTCTCGTCGACAAAAAAGGTACAAATGCTATGACCTTGTTCACCAAAAGACATATGTGTCAACTGATGTAACATTCTTTGAGCATACCCCGTATTTTGAGTCCTCTAGTGGGATTCATGTTTCTTTTGAGTCTTCTTCAGATAGTCTAGTTCCAGTTGTTGTTCTGGATGTCCCATCTCCATCAGGTTCCTATCCACCTCTTCGTGTCTATAGTCGTCGTCCTCGTGCTACTACATTGCCTCCAATAGTTAAGCCTACAAAGATACCTTCGCATGCCACGTCATCTTCCTCTTTTCATGCAGATTTTGTACGATCCTATTTGAACTTGCCTATGAGTTTGCGAAAAGGTAAACAATTTTGCAATTCTCATCCTATCTCTAAATATGTTTCTCTTGACTTTTTGTCCCTCTCCTTTAAATCCTTTGTTATATCCCTGTCTACTTCTACTATACATGTTCCGTGCGATGTTGTGTGTTCTCTAAAGTGGAAACAAGCTATGGATGATGAGATGAGCTTTTATTGTCTCGGGGAACTAGGCATGTATGTGATCCTTTGGCAGAAGCCACAATTGGAGTGTCATTTGGTTTATACTATAAAATATAATGCCAATGGATCTATTGAATGACACAAGCCCAACTGGTAGGGATATACACAGACCTTCAACATTGTTGTTTTTTAGACATTCTCTCCTGTACCTCAACTTACTTCGGTATGTATCTTAATCTCTATGACGGTTAATAAAGGTTGACCTCTTTTTCAGCTTGATGTGAAAAATGCCTTCTTGTATGGAGATTTACATGAAGAAGTTTATATAGAACAACCTCTTGGGTGTATTGCCCAGGGGGAGACAAGGAAGGTATTTAAGCTATAGAAGGCCATTTATGGACTTAAACAGAGTCCTAGGGCCTAGTTTGAGAAATTTAGTATTGTACTAATGCAATTTGGGTTCGACTGGAACCATTGTAACCATTCTATGTTCATACTTAAGAGGAAGACTGGTGTAATTGTTTTGGTGGTATATGTAGATGATATTGCACTCTCTGGTGATGATCTTGAAGGCATCACTGAAGTTGAACAGTACTTGGCCACATATTTCCAGACAAAAGATTTTGGTCCCCTCAAGTACTTTCTTGGCATTGAAGTTGTCCACAATAAACAAAGTATTGTTCGCTCCAAAGGAAAATATATATTAGATATGCTACAGGAGGATGGTTTGTTGGCTGCTAAACTGGTAGATACTCCCATAGAAGTCAACCATAATCTTCATGACACACAGGGTCCTACTCTCAAGGACAAAACTCAATAGCAACACTTGGTAAGTAAATTGATTTATGCTATAGTTACAGGCTAGATATTTCATTTGCTATGGGAATTGTGAGTCAGTTCATGGAAAATCCACAGAAAGAACATTTAGAAATTGCTCAACGGATTTTAAAGTATTTGAAGGGTGCACCTAGAAAAAGGTATGTTGTATACTCAAAACAGACAGATAGATGTACTTGGATATTCTGATTTTGATTATATTGGGTATAAGATGGATAGACAGTCTACATCAGGCTCATGTTGTTTTGTTGGAGGTAACCTGATAAATTGGAAAAGTAAAAAACAGACAATTGTGGCTAGGTCTAGTACAAAGGTTGAATATCGAACAATAGCTCACACAGTTTGTGAACTTATGTAGATTAAATTTGTTCTTATTGAATTTGGTTTCCAGTTACCAGGTACTATGGTCATGAAGTGTGATAATCAGGCAGCCATCTTTACTGCAAGCAGCCCTGTATTCCACGAGAGAACTAAATATATAGAAGTTTATAGCCATTTTATTAGACTTGTGGTCATGCAAGGAAAGGTGGTAACTCGATATGTGAAGTCCTCAAACCAATCGGAAGATATGTTTACCAAGCCATTGGGAAGACGTGAGCATGTAACCTTCTGTGACAAGCTAGGGTTATTTGATATCTACTCTCCACCTTGAGGGGGAGTATTAAAACATCAACAGGGGTATTTTGGTTATTTTATATATTAAGTTTTTATCTTCTATGAAGTCTGTTAGGTAGGCAACGTCTTTATATGTCTATGGTTCAATTTTCATTCATTTTAGAGGTGTATTTTAGGAGATATGTAAGTTTATGTTTTGAGGGGTATTTTTGTCGTTTATGTAAAAATCACTAAAAACCCTGATTAAAATAAAAAGGGAGCATCTTTTTTAGACACGCACACCAAAGCAGCTGCTGCTGCTCCTCTCCAAGCTCTTCTTCTCTTATTTCTCTTCTTTTTCACCCAAATATCAGATTTTTCAGAAAACATTTGCAAAATTCTGAACATTTCTTCGTTACATACTCCTAGAAATGCAAATAGCATAACAAGCAAGGTATGAAGTCACCTGGCAGCACCTTGCTTCCCATTTGAGCATTTCTATGTTGTAAGCCTCAGTGGCCTTTTGGATTTTTGTGCTGTACTCTCTCGTCTTTGGGAGCTTGCCTAATGAATTCTTCCCTATTGCTGTTATAAAATAAAATAAAAAGTTGGGTCTTACTAACAGTCTAGGGCATGCCGGTGCAACCAGCATCATCAGGGATCATTCAGGTAATATCTGTCTTTTATTTTGCCCCTTTTGGTAGGTGCAACAACATAGAAGTGGAATTAAGGGCCCAAGTCCGGGTAATCCTACTCAAGTGGAATAATTCACTTCCACAAATAGTGGAAGGGACACAGGAGTTGTCATCAACTTGGCAACCAGGATGTAATCTCCCATGGACGGCTTCTTGATGTATTTTGATGAGTTTGTTGATAATGTTGACACTAATCTATATCTTGGTCATACACGCCCAAAAGCATCATATGGCACAGCTGATTCCTTTACTAGAACGGGGATGACCGACAAACATCTTGTTCTCGGCAATTGTTTTCCTCTTGCGAAACTTTGCGTTTCATTTATGTTCCTTCTGGCATGATGTAATCCTAGTTTGTACCCTCTCTCCACCAAAAGCCTCTTCTTAACAAATCTCTTTTCTTATCATTATCTAAAAGAATAAGTCAATAAAGTATGAACTTCCGTACCGAAGTTCATTGAGTAAAACTGGCCCAAACAATAAAAAGAATGCTTACATAGACAGGTTTTTTTATTTTGGGATAATGAGATAGGTGCAAGGTGGACTTAAAACAAACAACAGTTATAGTCATGAAATACAGTTCTCTAAAGTGTTAACAGAGGTAGGTAACTTCACCTCCATTAGTAAACGGAGCTGCTGGGCTTGATCTTTCCCTGGAAATAAAGGCTTTCGATCCATCAATTCCATGAAAATGCAACCAACAGACCAGACATCAATTGCAGCAGTATATTCTGATGAGTTGAGTAACAGCTCTGGTGCTCGATACCATCTTGTAACAACATACTCTGTCATGAACTCACTTTCTGAAGTAATGCGGGCAAGTCCAAAGTCACATATCTTCAAATCACAATTAGCATTCAAGAGAAGGTTGCTAGGCTTTAGGTCCCTGTGAAGAACATTTGCTGAATGTATGTACTTTAGCCCACGGAGGAGCTGATATAAGAAGTACTGAAATGAATAAAGCAAAATAACTATCAGATTTTTTTTAAAAATAGGAGCAATCAGAATTTCGCAGAAAGCAATATATGTGATTGTAGCATAAATAGAAATATTTAAAAACACATATGAGGTCAAAGAGAAACAATTATAAGGCAATGATATCATTGGAACAAAAGCAGGAAAGGATATCCACTATGCTAATGCTGCTATTTCTCTGGGGAAATCAAGCCAACAAGGTTTTCCCCATATCTCCTCATTTCTACATCTTAATTGCAATAACACATGAAAGTTGTACATAAGGAGTAAATAAACCAGCTTAGTTGATAATTCAAGTTTTTTTAAACCAATTATAAAAATCAACTGTGCAACTCCAGTCTGAACCCAATTTTCAATAGTCTATACACCAAATCAGCCACAGCTATTTGCATATATATCTAGGTAGGTAGGTAGATATATATGAGAGAAAGGAGGCTGGAATCAAGTCCAGCCAACTTTGGCTGCAACCACCATTTTATTCTTTAGAATAACTATTTTATTAAAAAAAAAAATACTCCATTATATTACACCAATGCCATTATGTCCATTACAATATTAAAAAATGATTAAAACAAAGAAAAAATATCACATTAGTATGAATGCAGAGGATAATAAATAAATAGAGAATGAGGATAAAACAATTTTTAGGTCATTCAACTCAAATTTAATAGTTAAATTGAACTTTGGGTGCACCTAAGCTTATATGGACTTAGGTCAATACTCCTGTTTTCCTATAGCAAAAACAGCCATAATTGATGGGTGCAGGAGCTCCCTACCTAGGATGTGTTTTTTTCTTTAAGTGATTACACTGTAGTTAAGTAGCAGATAGCAAAATCTACCATAGGAGAGAGAAGAGAGATTCTTTGATGGATTGGCTGCAGAGTCACTAGTTTTTAGGGAGAACTAATATGAAGAAGCCTCCCTACTATTTTCCAGGATTTTGTTTCATTTCCTCTTTGTGAAAAGGCAACATTAATGAATTTAAATAATAGGAAAAATTAGGACTTAGTACAGAAAACAGTAATGCAGTAATTGCCCCTGCATAACTCTACCCATCTTTCGCCAAATCCAGACATGATACATTCTCTGTAAAAAACCTCATTATTCCCAGGGTAAAATTGTGTCTTTAAGTCCCAACACTCTCTATCGATTTTCTCTATTTCCCCATAATCACTCTTAAGGTAGCACATTGCTACCTAAATGCCAATAGCACACAGACAGTAAATCACTATATATGTAATAACAAAGAAAATGTTAACAAAAATAAGATGTTATAAACCACACAAATGAAAAATAGAACAAAAACTTTTAGACCATTCCTTTGAAAGGGTGGAAAAACATAACATCCAAAAGTCGAAAACAAGCAAAACAAAGTCAATGATTCAGGATCAACAGAAGGATTTTTTTTCAAAGCTCCCATTCCAACAAAAAATAAATAAAATGAAAAGAGAAAAAAATACTCTATTATCTAATAAAAATTTCGAGAGCCAGTAAACTGAATGCTAATTATTAACCAATTCACACCCAATTGGATTTCCTCTTTGAATAAATAAAGCAACCAAATATTCTAAAAATACGAAATCTTGTGAATAAGTTCTGCCAATAAAGAACATAAATTCTAAGGTTTCATAATCCATTCAATGATGACATCATTTGAAGAAGACTTATGGTCCAGACAAATGACTCATCATCATCATATCTTGTCTAGACTATGTTGGACAAGGCTAATAGAGGGAATGACTAAAGGAAAAACAATATCCAAGGTCATAGAGCTAAGCAGTTGTTCCAGTCCACCCATTCCAGTCCACCCACAGAAAAAAAAAAAAAAAATTGAAAGCTCAAAAACTCCTTGATGAGGCTGAATTACATACTTTCGTGGATGTATGGTAAGTTGCAAACAGATGCCATCACTGACTACTTTTCACTCCATGCAAAAAGGTAATGTAGGAGTAAACTTTCACAAAGTTTCTGAGGAAATTGATTTTATATCATGAGATATTTAATCAATTTCTAACTTTTATGGATGATACTGAAAACCGTGCCTGCTCTAAATCTTATATTGTTGTCACTGCCTTGAAAGCAGTATATGCGGAGAAAGACTATCACCAATAGACAAGATCGTTATTTGCGTAAGGAAATCACTACAAAAATCCAGAGAGGCCGCCTCTAGGAATATTCGTGTCCTCGAAATGACACCTCCAGAAATACTCGTGTACAGGTGTATACAGCTAGAAATGACACCTCAGAAATACTCATGTAAGGATGAATGCAGCTAATGCCCTCCACAATTAAAATGCCAGGCAAGTTTATAGATGCACTTATAGACGTACTTAAGATAATGAATCACTTAAATTGAGCACGAGACATCACAAGACCAATGTCACAGTTCCATGAGAAGAAACAGCAATATAACACATAAAGGTGCTCACTATCTGATAACTATGATCCTGAGAGTGTCGCTAAGATGAACATTTCACTAACTTATATTTGGCTTACAATAAAATGAAGATCTCATTAACTTATATTTGGCTTACAATGTAAATAATAATGAAAATGTGACCTGGCAGTGTTCCTCTGACAAAGCTTGATTCGAGCGGATTATTTGATGAAGATCAGTGTCCATTAGTTCATACGCAATATAAACATCCTTAAATGCTTCTCTGATAGGTGGAGGTATAATATCTCTGATCGCCACAACCTGATGAGAAATGCAAATGCAGCTATATTAATGACAGAAAAGAAGAACCATAACGTGAAAAGGGTGAAAAGGAAAAGGGCTGCATTGTTCCACTCTATGCATGAATTTTCAGTGAATGCTCATTCATTCCTAATAACTTTAATGAGTTAAAAATCTTCAAAAGGAAAGAGAAATAATGGTGCTCCAGCAACCAAAAAGAAAAACTTGTATTGATCTTCAAATCATATCTGAAGTTACAGCAGATTTCCCCTATTTATAGACTAAAACAACCAAAGAATTGCCAAAATAAGTTACATCATCAAAATAACACTTTATAAAGATTAAACATCCCTATTGCAATTGAATTGTGACTAAATAAATTGAAAAGCAAAAGGAAACTTGCTAACCAAACACTTTCCTAGATCAAACTTTCCTAATTGGAACTTGTGACAAACTAGGAAACTAATAAAAGTAGAAACTCGGTGACTTTCTTTGGGTAGAAAGTACCAAAATAGAGTACTTCTCTAAAACAGTAACTTTCCAAAAATAGAAACAGTTGTATATCAGTCTTCTTCTTTCCTTTATTTTTCCCTTTTTTATATATCTTCAATTGCTTCGGGATGACTTTCTTCTTCCACAAGTGAATCATGTACTACAGCACTTAGCCACTAATGGGGAAGGAAGAGCCCACAACAAGAGGGGATGGGGAGGGAGGGACAATAGCTGAATCTCAGTGATTACAGAGGCGAGGACTTCACCATGTCGAGCTTAAGGGCTGGAAGCTTGTAGCTTGGTTCTCCCCTCAGGTACAATCTCAGCACCCTTTGTGAGCTCTTCTGCCCCCTTAGAGCCATAAAGGTAACTTTTGAAGGCAGGTCAGAGGGGAATCCAAGCACATCCGGAACAGACGGCATAGTTTGTGATAATTTGGGTTCCACCCTTCTCGCTTTATTTGGTCTTATTGGTATTAGTGACTCCACTAAAACTGAACAAGATTGTAACAACTGTCCCTATTAGGGAGCAATAATGTCTTAAATGATTAAGAAATAACTTTTTTTTCCAATATTGACTAAACATGCACTACACCCAATACCACCAAAGAGACTTCATCTTAAGACTTACCCTAAAAAATCATTAAGAGAGCCTAAAAGAGCAATGGATACAAGAGAAAATACAAGAAAGGCCAACACTATTGCTTACAAAAACAAGAACAAAAAAAAAAGTAAGACAAGTTATAACAGGAATGAGCTGTTGAAAGCATAGATTCTGTCAAGCAGCTCCCACCCTCACTAGAGAGTCAGCTACAGTATTGGCAGACCTGTGATTATGCTGCCAAGGAATGACCAAATGACAACGTATATCCTTTATCTCATCGAAGTATATAAAAAATCTCCCCGGGGTGTCTTTCTTTCCTGAGGCCCTTGAGATAACAGCTGAAAAATTGCCTTCACAAGTAAAGTGGATGAGAAGCACTCCCTCTACAACTTGAGGCCCACTGTGGACTCATGCTGTCCAAAAGAAGCAAAGAAGACAAGAAGGCAACACCTCACAGAATCCCAAACAAACCCCCCTTTCCCCACCCACACAGGCATGTGCACTTGTTAGCCCAGGACTTTCCCTAAAAGCCCCATCAAAAGTTGAGTATGAGTCATCCCTCATGAGGGGAAAACCAAGCAACCATCCTAGCCATATAACCATACAATGAGGCACAGAATTAACAGCACTTCCAATTCCTTTAGATAACAGAGCTAGGGAAGGGGGAAATTTCGATCAAGGCAAACATGAATGACTGTATAAAAAAAATAGTAATTTTAATACAATAGATATATACATTATATATGGGATTTTGAAAGAAAAATTGTAAATACTTATATCCTATAAGGTTTTATCCCTAAACTGAGTTAACCCTATCAGGGAATCCACATCAAGTTCCTCATTTATTCCATCCAATTGTCATCAGTAATACCAAACTGCAAGGCAACAATAACAAACCAAAGATGGAAGAATTACACAAGATATGACACCAAGTCTTCAACATTTCTCAAGTAGTAGGAGTAGAAATATGAAGAAAAGGCACTATACAATTATAATATCTAGAAACTGCGGGAATTCTGTACTTTTTGGCTCTTCCTTCTTTTCTAGGTTCATATTTCTGAAGGTTTCATATTTATGTTTCCAGGTGGCTACAGATACCCTCTTCCCCACTCCAAACAGGTAGTAGTGCAAGCAAAATAAACAAGGGAAAACGATATAGAAATTCTTTTAACCACAAAATGCTCTATTTTTTAACTTTAAATGTTCTTTTGAGAAGTAAAATCTTCTAAGATCATGTTCTTAAAATATGCATTTTCTGTTTATGAATGTACTGAAACAGTTGGGTAGAAGAGAATCAGTGTGCTATTGGGATAGAGAAAGCTGCAAATTGAGTTTTTCAAAGACCAAGTGTGTCAATTCAAACTCATGAAAACAACCAACTAGATACACAAGACGAATAAATATAACAGTAGGAATGTGTATATTTATTTGTTTATTCCAGTAGCAGAAGACAAAATTTATCTCCCTATAAGCAATCTCAAATTATATATTAAACCATGTAATAGAAACTTTGAATGCCCATAATAAATTTTATTAGCAACTATTGAACAATTTAGGTACAGTATGTCTTGGGGATCATCAGCCAGCATTGCCAAGAACATGAGCCTGCCACAGTTATTGGCCATCAGTTACTGATAAAGAACTAAGGTACATAATTTTTGGGTATCTATCAATTAATTCTTTCTGATGTATAAATGTCATCGCTAACTCTTTGAAGTGTTCATCATGCCTAATGAAAACATCTCAAACACTCCCATCATTTGACCTAGGTCATTTTCAGCAGAAACTTTTACTTTCAAAAGTAATATCTAGGAACACCATTTAACGTTCTGTTTTGTCTCAAAATGGAATAATAAATTCGCGATAGAACAGAAAATACTGTTCAACTGAAATGATTATACTCACCGCATAACAAGCAGCTTAAATTCTTAGGTGTAATTTAATAGGTGCCAATACTTAGTTTGAATTACAGGAATACTGCTGTGGTTCTTCGAGAGAGGCTTATCTATCATCGAGCAAGTCATATCGTAATACCCAAAACCACGAACTACAAAGATACAGAGAAAACCAAGAGGAAACTTCAAGCCGAAATAGTTTAAAACAATGACAAAAGAAACACATACGTTTTCATGATCCATATGACGAAGAAGCTTTATTTCCCTTAAGGTTCTTTTCGCATCAATTCTGTTGTCAAAAGCATTAGTAATCTTCTTGATTGCAATTTGCTCATTTGTTTCTGAATTCAATGCGGAGCTGAAAAGGAACAAAAGAAAAAGGTAAATCAGAACAGAATCGAGAAGAAAAGATGTTATGACCAACTAATTACGATGACTATAAAAAGAGTCGGGAAGCGAGCTGCAAATACCATACGATCCCGTAGGCACCTTTGCCGATGGGCATGATCGGGGGCTTGTATTTTTCCGTGACTTCGAATATGCTGCCGATGATGTTATACTGTATAAATCGACCACCATGACTAAGAGTTGCTGGAATGTTCACCGATTCAGTAGGTGCGAGCGCCTGTGCCTGTGCCGGTTGAGGCGGCAGCGCTGCTTCGGACATTTCAGTGTCCGGCGGTTGAGAGTCCATTTATCAAAACCCTAACGATTCCAGAATGAAGAGGAAAACGAAACCGGAAAGCCAGACGTCGAAAGTGAGTTATTTTTTTCCTCTATCTTCTTCAGCAAGCTCTCGTTCCTCCGTTATTGTTCTCTTCTCAAGCTGCAGAGGTGGAGCATCCCGAGCCGTCCCTCTGTTCTCTCTCAGAGCTTCGTTTTCCGTTTTCCATTTTTTTTTTTTTTTTTTTTTGCTTTTTCGTTTTCTATGTTTTTACCTTGTGTTGTTTTGATTCCGCGAAACTTGAAATGCTCGCCTTTTTGTACGAAGGATTTTGGAGCGTGAGATCTAGATGCAGAGATCTCATAGAGAAAATGGACGGGCTAGATCAGACAACGAAAATCATTTTCCGTCAGTTCCACGTGGGATAAGAGTACCGGCGGAAGCGATTTGAACGCCGTTCGCAGGAATGACGTATCCGCTTTGTCCTTGTAAGCGGTAAGTGGCAAAGTAATCGCGAAGCAGAGCTTCAGTTAATCCTTCAATCATTTCCTCGGGAAAAAAAGGAAATAATGGATTGATGACAGAGGTAATTCTTTTCTCTTAAGCTTGGAATAATATATGATTAAGCAGAGGATTATTTCGTCTTCGTAGCAACTGGTTATTCGTTGGCAGGTGTCAGATATGGCTAGTGAACTGGACAAGAAATTAGAAAATCAAAAACAGGGGAAAGGGGAAGGAAGATTCTCTCGTGGAGGAATAATTTGTGCAGGCTGTAATCCGTATAGACTGTAGAGGAGAGCAGTGCCAGTGTACCAGAGTACGCACTTGTCTCGACTCGAGGCATTTGAAAACAAGCTATGTTAGAATAACATAAATACTCAATCAAGTCTATAGCATCTTGTGAAAAAAAATTGTCTGTTTTAAAGTGAACCCGTTATGGACTAGAAAAGTCTACGGCTTTTAACACTACTCATTATGGATTAGAGAAAAAAATAATAAATTTCTATGTTCTATCAATACTTAAGCGCTAATTTGGGTAAAGATTTGACCAAAAGTTTCACCCCGAGTAGCGAATGCACCCTTACTCGCTAGAAAATCAGGTAAATAGGGTCAAAAATCAAAATACTCTTATTCGGAACCCTTTCATCAAATAATAATTGATCAAACAATCAATGAACGCATCTATCAATACTTACCGTGGGTAATTCTTTTTGCGATGGTCTGGTAACCTTGTCAAAAACTGAAACCACTAGGCAAAGCAGCGAAGTGATAATATGTGACTGAGTAACGTATAAACGACACCAGCTTCAACCAGTGCAAGCGATACCTGAGAAACCCGTCGGTCACAAAAGCGCAATGAGACGAAACTTTTTGGCCCCTTCTCGTATACCATTTATACTTCAGTTCATTGGATACAGATTAAGCGGAACATCTTTATCTTATTTCACGCACAATGTTCAATATTTGCACTCCCAAATGTCAAAAGTTCTATCCAAGACAAGCTACGCACGCATCCCTTGAACTGTAGCACAGAAACACAATCTTGGAACTGCCGACTGTGATCTGTGTGAGACAGTTGAACGTGTAGGTGTATTACAAAACCTATTATTCTCCCACACCTGCAAAAAAACAGGATACATTAAACATTGGTAGGGGAAAGAAGAAAAATAGCATTAAGAAACTGCTCTCACAAATTGAAGCGGTGAACATGAAGCATTTAGCTCTTACCCAAGAAACATGTGCAGACTCTTTTGGAGTAACATCTGCAGTTACAATGAATTCTAATATAAGCACTCAGGCAAAAAAGTAACTCAGCCTACACCAAGGAAGCAAATACCCATGGATAAAGGGTTTGGCACAGGTTCACAGCATTTGCGACAAAACGAAGCACATCATGCAAAGAAGGCAACTTCCAGAAGATGTATGATCCTTAAAATCTGAATGCTGAATTGAAAAAACCACCAGCATTGGGTGCCTGAAAGTTGGTATCCTCGTGAGAAGAGAATGGTCTAAGGAATCCATATTGTGAATCATATCCAACTCTTCCATTATTTACAATCTCGTCTAAGCTTGATTGACCTCTTCTGGCAAGAAATGCAGAGTCAATCGCAGTACCGCTCGGCAATTCCCAAGAACCCCATGCTCCACCAGAAGTCCTCATCCCCTCCTGCAGAGTCACATCTCGTACAAGGTTGTACTTGCTCTGATCCATCACTGCCAGTGGATGTTGGTTAAAACTGGCTTGCTTCAACTTTAACATCTGAAGCCTCTGGTCAGCCTCAGAGAAACCAATCAAATCTAAGCCATGATTCGGAGAAATCATATGTGGATCTGCCACTGGAACCTTTCCTTTACCAACTGCCATTATTGCTGGATCTATAAACTCAACATCCAAGTAACTGCTTCCATTTATTTGCTGAGAGCTCAAGGAGGCTGAACCACCAGGAAACTGGCGATGAGAATTAAAACCTACAAGATGAATAAGAATAGAAATATTAAAGAACGATAAATAATGAGCTTGCAAACAGAAGAATGCAGCAGTATGACATACCAGAAGGGGGATGAGCTGAAAAATATTGACCACGATCAGTTTGTAAGGGAAAGCCTGGAGGTGGAATAGATGGGGCTTTTCTATGACTTGGGAACCTGAGAGGTTGAACCATTTCAGGCCTTGAAGCGGCAGGTAAAGCTGCAGGAAGCACCAAATGAATAACACAATTTTAACAATTGAACAGACACAAGATAGTCTAAATAAGTTAAAATAAAAAGCAACAATGTGACTGGACTTTTTTGGCTAATCATGATTCATAATTGATCTATTTCCACATGAAGCATGCCTCGGCCAATTAAATTAGAAAGCAAAGTATCTAATACAAAGATAAGTACCCTTTTAGGTAAAAGCATCAAGTACATAAAAAGTCAAAAGCCAATACATAAAGCTTTGCACCAGGAATCCATCTAAAATAAGCCACCATATAGTATGATACAACAGAAGAAATCACTAAAGATCCTGTAAGCAAAAATCTGAAAATACCTAGAAAGGAAGAAAATGGAGAAGTTACAACTCACCAGAAACATTATTACTACTAGAAAGGTTGTGGAGGCTGTTAAGAGAATCGAAGATACTGCCTCCTTTTGCAAGTTGATTTTTGTTAGCGCCTTTGACTTCTTCAAGTTGCGGCAGATAACCATTTCCTGTCTGCTCGCCTCTGTAGGTATTTAAAGAAAAGGCACGGTCATCATTGTTTTGGCAGCATTCATCGATTCTTGCAAAAGAAAACCTGGACTCCTTACTGCTACATGACTTCCATGGAGTGAATAATCTTGTGTATCCAGATGTTTTATCATTATCACCAAGTAAAATTTTTGCTAGATTATGAGGACTAGCAGATGGATCATCCATGCCAAGATCCAGTGACAAAATATCTTCTATAATGCTGTTCTCACCCTTTTCCACCTCTTCATTTATATTATATGCCTCACAACCAGTAGAACTTCGGATATCAACATCCTCCAATGACTTAGGATTTTGAGAAAGGTAATGCACATGCTCCCTGCCTAAGTTCCCATTTTCACATTTAGGGGATAATGAGACACCCAGAGCAAGTGGCCTAGTCTCATTTACTGGGTCCATGATAAGGTCACCATAGGCACTGCCAACTGTTGATACAGGGTTTACAGACAGATCAATGGCCATCTCTGTTTCAGTTTCTGTCCATCCAGCAGACTTCTCATCTCTAATAAGTGCAAATGAATCAGCTGAGCTCGTCCCAGTCATGTCACCTACGTGTGATGCAGCCACTCTTGTTCCAACATTTTCTATCATTTCATCTGATATCCTGTGGTCTGCATGTTCTACCTTCAACGTGAACTGCTCAGTGGAACCATTGGAATTTGAAGCTATGTGAGGTGGAGTGACCACTCTGGCTGAATCTCCACAAGTGGAGGAATGGTAAATTTCTTCAATAGTACTAGTACCAACTTCAGGAGGCTCATGGAAGCCAACAATCTGCTTCTCTGGTAGATTTGCTTGAGAGCATTTCCAGTTGTAAGGTTTTAACGATGGAGATGTCTCTAGCACACCATTTGAAACAGGTGTCAGGCCTGTCTCTTCTTGTTTATCATTAGAAGGCATCTGGGTCAAACTCTCTGCGGCTGCACCAGCAGAAGACAAGGGAAAGCAATCTGATGAACTTGAATTTTGCCCTGCCAGTCCAGGGGAAACTGCAGCATTATTAACTGATGACTTACTAGACACAATTCTTGAGCCCCTGCCAGAAGAAAGAATGCAGATTAGCTAAGAAAGAATCTCAATAAAAACTGGAAAAGGAAATAAGAACAAAAGAAGACCACTAATACCAAGAAGCTGCCGCTGGAAGACTGCCAGATTTTGCACTCTCACTATTCAGAAGGGAGCTTTTTGCACTTCCTATAATCTAGGGAACAAGCAAAAACAACTTATAATGTATTGATATTCCACAAGAAGCAAATATGCACGTAGAGTAATTTAGTAAGATGGAAATGATACAGTTCAACAAGGAAGTCACCATGGGACAAAAAGTACCACAGAAGTAGGGTCATTTTAAACATAGCCCTAAGTTTGGTCTAAATCCAAATATATCTACTCCGTTTCCATATACAAGTCACATAGCTGGGATCCTTTGGACAAATGCAGCTACAATTTTAGTAGAGCCAAACAGAACTACCTTGGAAAGTTACAAATAATGCAAGCTAACAGTCCACCCTTCTTTCAAAAATACCAAAACTAGCCTCCATCAACAAGAAGAGGAAAAGAGAAGGGGCTGGTTCTTGTGGGTGTTCCCAATTCTCTTCCTCCCATTGCACAGAAGATATGGGCCATCCTAAACCTTATATTTTCTCTGTATGAGCAAAGAGAGGCTTGTCCTATCCCCCCATACACATGGAGAGAGGATCTGAATAAGAGATGGATAGACCCACAGATTTCTTGCTATGGCATTTCCAAGAAATCACGACAACGTAACTGAAATGATCCACATTGCAGATTTCTTGCTATGTGGCAGAAGAAGTGTGGGGAAGGGAAGCCGACATCTTCTCCTTCCCACCTAGACAATTTATATTAATAGAGTTGAAATATGAATTAAGTATATTATGGTCATTCCACTGGGTACATGTTTGATCAGGAGAGTTCTATATAATAGTAAGATAGTATGTAATAATAAGATAGTATGCAATTGTAACATAGTATGTAATAGTAGTTGGGTTGGGTCAGTTTTTAGCAAGATATAGTATGTAATAGTAAGTAGTGTTTAGAGGAGAAATATTTTAGTCTTTTGCCTTAATGCTGCTTAAGTGATTTAATAAAAGGAGCTAGGGGTCGAGTTCTGACCCCTAACATAGGCTGCTCTTCTCACGCAGCCTTCTCCCAAACTTCCTCTTCTCTACTCACTTTCCCTTCTCTCTCCTCCTCATTAATCCCTAATTTCTAAAAATAACAATAAACAAATATAAATTAAAGAAAATGGACACCTGAGTAAGTTTGGCAATTATACCTGTACGAAATAAAGTGAAAATTATGTAATAATCAGTTGTTCCAACGCTATTATAGTGTGAGAAGTAGATTGATCCGTAATCATTTTCTTTGTTATTTACATTTTAACCTCTATTTTATTTCTTTAGAGTCACAATTGTATTTGTAATTATTCTTATTAAAAGTAATATTAGATTTAGAGATAAGCAAATAGTAGAGTCACTTGACAGCTTCCTCTCTATTGTTTCTTTCTTCTTTTCCCTCCTTCTTGTCATTCCCTCTTCATCAATTTCCAAGCTCTCATCTCTACACTCTTCCCTGTCCAAACTTTCTTATTGATTTCTCTTTCATTCTCTTAATTATGAAGCCCTTGGCCACACAATCAGTTAATAGTACCATTCATATGAATTTTGTGTCAATACTTTATAGGATGGAACCTAACATGGCAGTATTTTCTTTTTTTATTTTAAGAAGCAGTAACATGACTGTATATGGAAATAGGCTAAAACTTAAGGCCATCTTTTGAAATTACTGGAAAAGAAACTATGCAGATTTGATGCTTCCCTTATATGTCAAAAGTCTAGGACATAATTAGTTCTTACAGAAACTGCTGGCTTTGGCAGAGGTTTTGCTGAAACAATGTTGTTGCTCTTGGTGGAGACATCATCTAGTGGAGGAGGCAAGAAACTCCCCGAGCGTCGCTGTAAACTATTTACAACACTCACAGAAGAATGCTGATGTTTACTGGAATGACAAGATTTTAAAAAAAAAAAAAAAAAAAAAAAAGTAAATAAGTTACGAGACCTATATGTAGACTGAGATATCCAAAGCTTAATCAAAAGAAAAGGGTTCTATGAGGAAGGAAAATGAAAGTACCTTCCACAAATTGAATAAGCCTCATCTTTCGAGTAAGTGTCTTCTTGTGACCCAGTGTCGTGCAAATATAAACAGTCAGGATTTCCACAAGGCTGGACCAGTAAACAGCCTGCGGTTAACAGAACTCAAAACTGAAAAAATAAAAATAAAAATAAAATAAAGAAGAAAAGAGAAAAAGACACAAAGAGCAAAGACACACCATATTTCTCAACCATGCATGGCAATATTTTGTGGTACCAAAACAAGCTCTGGTCACAAATAGATTAAAACAATCAGTAACAAGAAATGCTAAAGAGTACAAATGGATTAACAGTGACAAATTGAAGAAATACTTGCCTCAAAGGTCTACCATCTAAGATGAAGCCATTTACAACTTGTATACAACGAATAGCTTCCTCATCCTTTGAAAATGTGATATATCTGAGTGACATGAATAAAAATCAACTACCATAGAAAATCTAATGCATCTGCGCAATGATATGTTAATTAACCCAAAAGCTTATCTTTGTAGCCACTTCCATGAGCAAAAATATTCCAAGATAATTTTAAAATGAGAAGGTAAATACTCACACACTACATGAATTGTTAGAAGACAGATGCTGATTGCTTCCAGCATTACGTGATATAGAAACCTTTAGGATTTTTCCATATTGTCCAAAATACTCTTTTTGCTGAAGAACCTGCAGCAAGGCATAAATTTAGTGAAGGGTCCAACTCGCACCCAAGTTGGGAACTGAAATGTACAACTTAAAACACCAGCTGAGCACAACATGTACAAAACAGGCAGTGTCGTCCATATTGACAAGTTTGAAGTATATGACATACTAAATCCATGTCCTATGGATACCTCTTCATCAGCTAGATTTGCAGGTAGTCCAACGATATATACAAGATTTCGTTGAATGACTCGAACAGTACTAAGATGCTTCCTTGATTCTGAAGCTTTCAACTTTGTCTTCTGTGACTTCTGCCTTTTCTCAAAACTTAGTTCAGCCAGCCTGGACAACAAAACATGGAACGATAATTCACCATCATAATGGACAATAACGTTTTTAAAGTGAGTAGTGAATCACTAAATATATGTATAAATATATGTATGTCAACTGTGACAAATTTTTATTATGAGCAATGCTAAAAGGTTATGAGGAAATAACACATATTAAAATTACAAGCATGAGATTCACATGTGAATGCATGTATACATGCCAATATGTACATCCATATGTTTTTGAGTTAGGTGTCTGCCAAAAAATGCAGTTGCGATTTGCTGCTTGGCATGGAGCGGGTTCCTCCAAACCACGCACAGAGGCCACCCCCCTAATTCAAATCAGAGCATGGGATCAATTATAGGCAGCATTAGTGAATGCATAGAGCATTGATTATCTTAAAACTGCATTAACTACATGACAAGAGATGTATATATATAAAGAAAATAAAAGAAAAGAACCTTTCACAATTGACTGTCATGCCAACAATCTTTTCTTTGTCATATGAAGTACGGCATGCAGGACATCTCCCTTCAGTTCCATCTTTCTCAGCCATCTCCAGTATATGATGCCAACACCAAACGCATATCTAGTACAAAAAAGTCAGCCAAGCTTCAAAAGTAAATAAACCAAAGTTGTTGTTTCTGAAAATGTTGAGAGAATTTATTTCGAAAAGAAAGAAGTATAAAGGAGGTCCCCAGGGGAGGAAACAACAACAGAAGAAAAACAAAAGGTACATGCTCAATAAAAGAACTTGCTAATTTAGAAAAAAGTTCCACAATATTGAGATTATATTTTAGAAATTGCACATTTATCAAATTCAAACCTCATATCCACATTTGCATGGTCTCAACTGCTGATCAGTCAGATCCATCTCCTCCATGCATAAAGGACAAGTTCTTTCTCCTTCATTACTCATGGTGCTCCTGATGCATAAATACAACATTAACTAACAGAAATCAAGAAAATTGGAGAAAGAAATGTATAATGCAAAAAATAATATGGAATTTTTTTTCAATGACCTTCTCATGGAAAGAGCTACAATCAACGCAAGCATCTACCAAAATATTAACACTGAGAAACATTAAGCACATCAAGCCAGATTTTACAGAAGATGATAGCAAGTGCATATGTAATATATTTGTATCGGTGATGACTCTTTCACCTGTATAAATGGACTTCAATAAACAGATAAAACCTATATGCCAAATTAGCCTCATAGCAGTGCAGCCACGCATATACTTGAGGTGACATTGTGAATCAGGAATCATAAACGATGTAAACAAGAAGGAGTGAGGGAAAACACACACATGCATCCAAAGTTTATGGTTACGCAAAAGCTAACTCGTAATGTTCTAGCTAGCTGAAGAGCAAACAAGAGAAAATCGGAAGAGTATTCAATGATACACAAAGAACAGTAATAGAATAACAAAAGTGAGGACCTCATGAAATGGTACATAAACTCCACTAGAACCTGCTACAAAATACTCATGTTAAAGAAAGCAAACCAAACAAAGCATTCCAAATGGATTTCTGTTTAAATGGGTTGACATGTGTTTGGTACATGTGCTTCATCTAAACCAATCAGGTTGGAAATCCTAAGAAGAGGACCATAGCAGTAGAAAGATCTGAAACTATCTTCCAATTGTTAAAGTCTGTGAAGATAACAAAACATGCATATTCTGAAGACCATTAACCTCTGAATATTTTAGGACCATTAACCCCTAAATTGAACTTAAAATAGAACCAAAAAACAAAAAAACATTGTTTTGACCAAAAAAGTAGCGCAGTTTTAAAGTCGATTTGAGGCTTTGTTTGACCTCCAAGTAATGCCACCACAATCCCTAATAACCTCAAAGTCTAAAGCCTACACAATGCAGAGAAACATTTTTCTTCCTTTTCTTTAACACTGGAAGAATTGTTGAGAGCACTACTGCACACAAAATACATGTAATCACCCCCAAGAGCAGTATCTAATACTATGTTTAGCATTAGGGTTTAAATGGAGGCTATTCCATGGTCTAATATGGCCTGAGGGTAGTTCGTGATCCAATATGGAATACCGACCGCCTTTCACATTATGAAGCACCTAGCAAAGTTAAGCCTAGAACATCTTATCTTTTTCAGAATATTTTTTCCTCAGTTCATGACATGATTTAAGAACAAGTACGGCAATTGAATCAGCCTTAAATGAAAATGATGAAATTTCTGCATTCACACCAAATAAATAACATAAAGATTTATGCCAAAAATCTCTTACAGGTAGCAAAGCATTACCATATACTAGTAAAATAAAAATAAAAATAAAAAGGAATAAATCCTGAATGGCAGCATATTTCTGTGAGCATGCTTTGTCAAAATTGCCTTCAAAAAACAAGTTAAGCTTCACTTGTGGTATTAGAGCTGAGCATATTTAGATGGCCATTTTTTGGTGCAATTGCCTTTCAGAAACAAGTTAAGCTTCACTCTACGCTTGTATTTCAAACTGCAGTCTCTCCAAATGCAACTTACTCTTTAACCCAATTTTGTACCCTCTTTAAGCCCAGTTTACCAGCGGAATGAAAACAGCACGAAGTGCCCCCGTTATCGAACAGTTAAAACCATTGACTACCATAAAATTCTTGCAATTCTTCCACCCTAAAGACATGAAGAAATAGAAGAAAAAATATTTTTCTTCATTCTACCAAAACGTCTCAAATCAACTCCCTTTCCTTCTATTTCGTATTCTGCAAATGGAATAGACACGGAGCAAAGAGCACCGTCACCGAATCGCCCAAATCATTAGTTACCAATACGTTTTGCATCTCGCAACAATAACAACTTTCATAAATTCAACCAAATTACGCCCTACAATCCAATCAAAAGCAAATTGAGGAAAAAAAAAAACAATCCATGATGGATCAAGAAAGCGATAAGGTTCGTCAAAGCACGAAACTAAACATCAGAGCGATTTTCAGACTTACATTGAGAGATCTTCGAGATCGAAAGAACTCGATACAGATGAAACCAAAACCTCAAATCTTCGCTCGAAAAAGATAGGCAATAGCCCTACCTTCGGATCCTCTTTCGCAGTAGTTATATGTCCCCCCTCCAGGAATTGAATTTGTGTGGCGAATGTCCCAAATATAAACTAGAGGTGCGTCAGAATTGCTCTTTATCAGAAAGAGTCGGTTTTGACGCCTTGCCGACGCCCTCAGTATCCTTATTTTTTTAATGTATAATACTATATATATTACGTCCGATCTCGTTGTGGCCTCATATCGGGCGTTTTCACTTTTTTTTTCTTGCACATACGACAGAACGCTGGTTGTTTAAAAGAAACCGTTGTAGATTAAAGTAACATCGTTTTGCCGGTATTCACCAAGCTAAGAGCCCTCCTAATAGGTAAAAATTACCATTTTGCTGACGTGTTCTTGGAGTCCGGAGGAGATGCTGCTAGACCTCGTTACAGTTTTAAAGTAGGGGCAATTTTGTCATTTACTTGAAGCAGCCGTCTACCTGTCTCGCGTCTCGACATCGAGTGGATTGCTAGTGAGAGGCAAAAAAGAAGTTGGGTCACTTTGAGAAAAGAAGTTAGATTAATGTAGGCATTGACTTTTTCTTCACGACTGTTTAATATTCGATTAACGCCAGTCAGATTCAACTCGAAACCAGGTTTTCCGACTCAAAAATCGGAACCGACTTGGGGTTCTTCAAAACTCGGGTCAGGTAGGATAAGCCTGGCTCCACCCGATTGCTGACCTGTCCTCTTTAAAATTTAAGTTGCCCCAGCCAAAGTCTTCGATAGGTCCATCGAGTCGTATAAATTGGATCAAACCGGTCATCAAATGAATTCAATTGAATTCCCTCTCTTTCTCAATTTTATATAATCAAGATTAAGAAGAAAGTTAAAATTGGAAACGTGGTAACCACTCCTTCACTCTCTTTGGACAATTACAAGGAAAGAGGTCTTGCTATACCATAGGGAAAATCGGGTGTGGATTGGGGTGGAGCAAGGAGGAGGTTAGTGGTTATTGTAATAAAATATTTTTATTAAAAAGAGCATCTCAAACAATTCACAAGATAAATTTATTTTTGCCTGTAATAAACATTGATATTATAAGAGTTGATTGGAATCTTCTAGAACTAGTTATTAGGACGCTCACTGTAGTTATTATCTAATTTTTTATTTTAATTCATTTTATTGTTTTACTTATTTTCACATTGAACAAAGGCATAAAGTATTATAATAAACATGTTAACTTTAAGATCCCATGATAGGTACTCGACCAAGAGAGAAAGAGAGGAGAAAAAAAAAAGGAAGAAAAAAAAAGATGGCTAATGAGGTTAAGAGAAAGAGAGAGGGTTTGAGATAAAAGTGTAAGTACGAATTTGAGAGAGAATATGGAAGATTTAACGATTTACCCCTTTATTTTAGTCTTTATTATAGTTTATGAGGGAATGTTACAATGATTACATTGTTTGTAAGGTTGCAAGTTCTAAAAAGAAAAGGAGTAGACATACATCATTTTCTCTATTTACACCCATATGGCATCCTTACGAAAAGAATACCAATTTACACCATTTGCCATCTCTTTGACGTGGAAAAAGTATTTACCTTAATGCCCCTTTAAGAACCTGATTGATAGACCAAATTCGTCCTGCATCGTCAACATTCATAGATCTTTTCCATAGCCATCACCCGTGAAACAGTTCGTGTAGACCCCAAACTCACAGTGATTTCCATGTCGATGATTCTGTTGGAATATGTTGGTGTTCTGTGTTAAGACTTGGCTTTACGCACCTTAATCGACTAGTCATTTCGGATTGTATTGGTTAGGTGTTTACATGGTATCAGAATAGGTTTCACATGTCCCACCTTCGAATCCCCGCTCGTTCGCATACTTGGCGCGGGGACTTTGTATTTGTATTTGTATTTGGAATTTGTCCTGGGTTTAACCCGGGGGTTTGGTTTACGAGGGAGTGTTAGAATATGTTGGTGGTCTGTATTAAGACTTGGCTTTACGTACCTTAATCGACTAGTCTTTTCGAGTTGTATTGGTTAGGTGCTTGCAGATTCTTGGAAGGGTTCCAAAGCTTTATCATCAAACTGAGGTTACTTGCGATGCCAATTCACCACATTTGACTCTACTGACTCTTTATTGAATTATCTTTTGACACTTGATATTCGACCAAGAAAGATCTCTAAAGTAAAAGAATCTCTACTCTTAGTAGGAAAGATTTTAAATTTTAGACATTCGGAGCGACACTGCTTGATTCTCGAGCACAAAAATTATAAGCTAAACTTGCAAGTATTAGCTAAGAAGTCTGAAATGGAGGCTATTGAATGAGATTACCAAAGTGTCGCTAAAAAAAATTCAAGTAACTTTGAACTCCTTGTTTTTCACAACTTCCCCAAAAGATTAGTGTGATATCCTGTAGAAGGGATGGAGTAGGTTTGAAGAGCGTGATCGATGCTCTGAATGTTAGAGAAGATGTGGGTTGAATAGTCAAAGGGACATAAAGAGAATTTCAGATTTTTTTTATTTATGGGGTTGACGTGTGGAACACTCAAAAATTAAACCCCCCTTTTTCATATATCACCCCCTCTTCTCGAGACTTTTGAAGAACGTTGCTATTTGACAGAGAAACGAAAAATTAGAAGCTTTGAGAGGGTGAAGCTCTTTGAACGACTGATTTCACGGTGAAACAAAATTTTTGGTGCTTCGAGAGAGAAGCATTTTGAAACACCGATACAGAGAGAAGAAACCTTTTTTCGCCGCGACGTTGCTACCGCAATAGAGATTTTTTCTTACCGTCGCGTGTTGCTCTGACGCTGTTGATTCTCTTCAATTGGGCGTCTCCAACCTCAGCATAGAGAGAGAGACCATAGAAGAGAAAGAGCGTTGTATCCTCAGTGTAGAGGGAGAGAGCAGATGAGAGAAAGAAGGAACGCCTCGGTAGAGGCTGTATTTGTTTTGTTCTGTTACTGACCGGTGCTGTTTGTTTCTGTCTTCATTTCTGACTGGTGCTGTTTGGGCGTCGGCGAGTCTCGAAATCTTCACACAGGTTACATTGTTTCCTTAAAAATCTATATTTTTCGTTATTTGCAGTGGTAGATTGATTTATGGATTGTAAGTTGAGAATATTGTAACTGTGAACATATTTTATTTATAAATAAATATCTGTAGCAGCTGTGGACGTAGCCCAATTTGGGTGAAGTGTACTGTTGTTATTGCTCCCTAGGTAATCTAACTGGTATAATCCTAACAAGTGGTATCAGAGCGAGATTATACAGAAAGTCAGATTTGAGTAGGAGCAATGGCCGCAAATGAAGGGAAGGTAAAGATTGAAAAGTTCGATGGGTCGGATAGGTACTCGGCCAAGAGAGCGAGAGAGGAAAAAAAAAAGGAAGAAAATAAAAGATGGCTAATGAGGTTAAGATAAAGAGAGAGGGTTTGGGATAAAAGTGTAAGTACGAATTTGAGAGAGAATATGGAAGATTTAATGATTTATCCCTTTATTTTAGTCTTTATTATAGTTTATGAGGGAATGTTACAATGATTACATTGTTTTTAAGGTTGCAAGTTATAAAAAGAAAAAGAGTAGACATACATCATTTTCTCTATTTCCACCCATATGTCATCCTTACAAAAAGAATACCAATTTACACCATTTGCCATCTCTTTGATGTGGAAAAAGTATTTACCTTAATGTCCCTTTAAGAACCCGATTGATAGACTGGATCCATCCTGCATCGTCGACATTCATAGATCTTTTCCATAGCCGTCACTCGTGAAACAGTTTGTGTAGACCCCAAACTCACAGTGATTTCCATGTCGATGATTCTGTTGGAATATGCTGGTGATCTGTGTTAAAACTTGGTTTTACGCACCTTAATCGAATAGTATTTTCGGGTTATATTGGTTAGGTGCTTACATGGTATCAGAGCAGGTTTCACACGTCCTGCCTTCGAATCCCCGCGCGTTTGCATGTTTGGCGCGGGGACTTTGTATTTGGAATTTGTTTTAGGTTTAACTCGGGGGTTTGGTTTGCGAGGGAGTGTTAGAATATGTTGGTGGTCTGTGTTAAGACTTGGCTTTACGCACCTTAATCGACTAGTCTTTTCGAGTTGTATTGGTTAGGTGTTTGCAGATTCTTGGATGGGTTCCAAAGCTTTATCATCAAACTGAGGTTACTTGCAATACCAATTCACCACATTTGACTCTACTGACTATTTATTGAATTATCTTTTGACACTTGATATTCGGTAGAGAAAGAGCTCCAAAGTAAAAAAATCTCTACTCTTAGTAGGAAAGATTTAAAATCTTAGACATTCAGAGCAACAGTGCTTGATTCTCGAGCACAAAAATGCTAAGCTAAACTTGCAAGTATTGGCTAAAAAGTTTGAAATGGAGGCTATTGAATGGGATTACCAAAGTGCTGCTCAACAAAATTCAGGTAACTTGGAACTCCTTGTTTTTCACAACTTTCCCAAAAGATTAGTGTGATATCCTGTAGAAGGGATGAAGTAGGTTTGAAGAGCGTGATCGATGCTCTGAATGTTAGAGAAGATGTGGGTTAAATAGTCAAAGGGACATAAATGGAATTTTAAATTTCTTTTATTTATGGGGTTGACGTCTAGAACACTCAAGAATTAAAACCCCCCTTTTTCATATATCACCCCCTCTTCCAGAGACTTTTGAAGAACGTTGCGATTTGACAGAGAAACGAAAAATCAGAAGCTTCGAGAGGGTGAAGCTCTTTGAACGACTGATTTCACAGTGAAACAAATTTTTTGGTGCTTCGAGAGAGAAATATTTTGAAACACCGATACAGAGAGAATAAACCTTTTTTCACCGTGATATTGCTGCCGCAACAGAGATATTTTCTTACCATCACATGTTGCTCCAACGCTGCTGATTCTCTTTAGTTGGGCGTCTCCAACCTCAGCATAGAGAGAGAGACCAGAGAAGAGAAAGAGCGTTGTATTCTCAGTGTAGAGGGAGAGAGCAGAGGAGAGAAAGAAGGAACGCCTCGGTAGAGGCTGTATTTGTGTTGCTCTGTTACTGACCAGTGCTGTTTGGGCGTCGGTGAGTCTCAGAATCTTCACACAGGTTATACTGTTTATTTACAAATCTATATTTTTTGTTATCTGCAGTGGTAGATTGATTTATGGATTGTAAATTGAGAATGTTGTAACTGTGAATATATTTTATTTATAAAGAAATATCTGCAACAGTTATGGATGTAGCCCAATTTGGGTGAACCACGTTTGTTAGAATTATGGTTTCAAATAGTTAATTTATAAAATAAATTACCATGATATTAGAGGCGTGGGGCCCACTTCTAGATGTTGTCATTGGATGTTCAGTACAGGGAATAATGGCCAGCACATCCCCCTGTAGAGGTAGATTAAATGGGTACATTGACTTAGTGGACACATCCCTTGGGACTAAGGAGATATGTCTCTTTTGAGGGAATGTATCCCTCCTGAGAGGATGTATCTCTTCTAAGAGGATGTGTCCTTATGAAAAGTCATTAGTGCACCCTTTGAAATTCTATATAAACCTCCATGGTCTTACAAGTGAGGCTAAGGCTATATGCACACCCAGTCTGGCTGAACGGGAGCAAACTTATCACTTGTAAACGAAGTATAAAAGATTATCTTGTGCACTTCAAGTTCTGTTTATATTCTTCAAGATGAAAGGTACGCTCTCTTTATTGTTCTTATTTCAATTCTATAATATATGTATGGTTTTTATGATAATGGAATTATGGAGGATTTAATATCTATTTTCTATGATGTTTATATTATTATTAGACATCAAGTCTAACAACGTTAAAATCTATGTATTGTTATTATTGCTCCTAGGTAATCTGACTGGTATAATACTAACACTGAAAAAACGAGAGAAAAGAGAAAGGAAATTTTTTTCAAGATGAAGCATCTAGAAATGAAGGAGTTCAGGGATGAAGTAGAGAGATTTGTTCCGGAATTTCGTCAGCTAGTAAAGTATAAGGTCGGTGCTCAAGCCCTAACTCCCGGAAGGCAAAATAGTTCGCACGTTTCATTCTATCCGAGACGTATTGGATAATAGAATTCTGATACAACACGAAAATAATCACATAATACATTTTCAACGGTCCAGTTTTCCTCTTTCTAAAAGCAGACGCGTGTACCTCTGCAACTTAGAAAAGAAGAACAAGAAGAAAAGTCTCTGGGTGTACACCGGAAGCCCGGAACCAGCCGTGCTTTGATCATCTTTCTTCGATCAAACTCCTAAATCCCATTTACAATTTTTGATTTTTTGTTTGAAAAGGTTGAGAAAACGAAGCAGGCTCCAGCAGCAATAAACCAGCCACGTGGCGATGCAGCGGTAGTCGGCGTGCAGCCAAAAGCTCCACCGGCACGGCGGTGAACGCAACAATGATAAGCGGACCCACCCCGTGTCAGGTTGCTTATGCGTGGAGGTCAGCTGCAGAGATCACCTTCGGCTACGGTGCATCCGACGGCCGCGAGTCGCTGGAAAGGCGGCGACTACCGCTTGGCTTGATTAAATTCTGACTTGTTTTTACTGCCACCGCTCCCTCTCTTCACCGCATGACATTATTGTCACCCCCATTTACCCAACATCTGCCTTCAAATTCCTGTCTCCGTTCTTTCGAATGCCCTCCCAACTTCACAATTTTACAGGAAAAACGCGTCGGCCATCGGCAGTATTCGACGCTTGATTAGCTCGCTTAGTCCCGGGGGATATAAAAATTTAAGAGGAAAATCGACGTCATGCATTGATTATTCGTTCGTAGTAGAGTGGTTGATCTCGCCATGTAAGAATCTTTGTCGATTCTCTGTTGAACAACCAGTTATTTGCAGTCTCTCTATATGTAAGATGTGGAATCTTCAAAGCAATCCGATCCATCTAAACTTTAAAGGAGTTGCGGGCCCAGATGGAGGACTCGGATTAGGGGTAATGTTTGTAATAAGAGGTAAGTTCAGACCCGATTCATCCGCATGTAACCGAGCAGCTAAGCCAGTACCTTGCTCCTGCTGTACTGCCCCTGCTTTCGTCTCTTTTCCATCCTCAAGTCACTCTTTTTCCCTTCTCTTTTTCTAGAGTCCTCCAATTCTCTTTGCCAGAAGCAAATCGATCTTGGCAGAGGCGGGGGAGAAGCAGCGAAACAATTGGAACAAAAAAGGAAAAGAAAACCCTAGAAGTTCGTCTCCGGCTCAATAAAGTTCTGTTCTCGCTTCTGTTATTGTCGGAGAGACTCCTTTCAACTCCTGTCATTTCCATTTTTTTTTGTCTTGTACTCTGAATCATACGGTTAGTCCTGAAGGTACGGTCTTTGAGAGCTCCCCTGGAGATCGCTGAAGTAATCGCAATTTTCTTTTCTGGTCTTTGAATTCCTCAAGAGAGCGGCTTGTTTGTCGTATCTGTTTCTCAACAATTTTCGTCCCCATACGAGTTATGATAAGATGTTGAATTTTTGAAATTGAATCTCTTTGAGAGAATGAAGTTTGAGTTGGCTGTGCATCGATTTTTCTCTTCTTAATGTGATTTGCAGTTTCCTGTGGTTTTGTCAATGGAAGCGTGGGTGTTTGTATTTGATGGTGTGGAGGAACGTTCTCTCTTGATGCGTGAGGGATATTAGGTTTTCTTTCAAATGCCTTCAGGTGGAAATTGGTTTGAGTTGCATTTGCTGATTCGGTGGAGGCGTTTCTGCAATCTTTGGGTTTAGGCTGAAGTGTGTTAAAGCATCTGAAGGAAAGAAGCTAATACTTGGGATTCTCTTTACTATTTTCGTCCACGGTCCAATAGGAAGAAGTATGCTATTGATTAATATTGAGAATTAAGAGTAGGATAGACGAAGGGTTGAATAATATGGGCAATAAGTTGGGCCGGAGGCGGCAGGTGGTGGACGAGAAGTATACTCGGCCTCAGGGTTTGTATCAACACAAGGATGTGGATCATAAGAAGCTTAGGAAGCTCATTCTGGAGTCTAAGTTGGCACCTTGTTATCCTGGAGGAGAGGATTGCACGGTCGACCTGGAGGAATGCCCAATCTGTTTCCTGGTTGGTGATTCTGTTCTCGTCCGTATCATTTTATTTTGTTTCTTACTTTGTTGTTTGAACTAAAAAATTGTGTTAGAATAAGTTTTATTTATTTCAATTAGATGCTTCGTATTATGATGTTGATGTTGGAGGTCTTTTTAGAGGCTATAGGCCAATTTTACGGGTATAGGGCCATTGGTTGACTTATAATGTTGTATGATGCGAAAATATGAATAAATTTACAAAATGAACTGTGAAATGAACAAAATTTTGTCCGTTTACCATGATGATAGAATTAAAACTGTTGGAGGTCTTGTTAATTGAACTGGTGATACCAAGGAGGTGCAATCATGTCATGGTGTAGTGTGTTTGATTAGGTAGAAGATATATGCTATTGCATTCCACTAAGTTAGGTTCAGAAGTTTCTTGCATGTATAATTGAAGTTTCACAGAACTTCTGAATTTTATACTTTAGTAGTGACTGTCTGGTCTGTTAACACAACTTTTTTTTCTTTGTAGTGTTACCCTAGTCTCAATCGCTCAAGATGTTGTATGAAAGGCATATGTACAGGTACTCTTCTTTGCCATATATACCCATAATTTATCAGAAATCTGTTTCTAACTTAAAATTTTCTAATATTAATCAAAATAAAAGGGTTCTAATTGGTATTTTTCCAGAGTGTTTCTTGCAAATGAAACCTCCACATTCTACTCGTCCTACGCAGTATCCTTTATCATTAGATTGAGTTCATTCTTGTGTCTGATAAATACCTTTTTGCTGGATCTTATGCTTTAATCTGCCTAGCTATTTGTTTTTATATTTTTTCATTGGATTACTTAACTTGTAAGATGTCCCTTTTGCAAAACCTCTAACTATGCTGTGGAATATCGTGGGGTGAGGACGAAAGAGGAAAAGGGAATGGAGCAAGTTGTAAGATTTCTTTGCTGCAGCGCTGTCGATTTGCTTCAAAAAGTTTGTTGTGCCAATGTAATGTAATTGAGTTTGCTTTCATTTGTCAATGTTCCAGGAAGAGCAAAAGGTCATAGAAGCACAAATAAGAATGAGGTGTCAAGAGATTCAAGATGACAATGAAAGAACGCTTAAACGTGAAGAGACTGGTTCTTTGAGCATGAGAATGACCCATGGAGAAGTTGAATATAGGGATATATCTAGTAACTCCGTTGCAGGTTTGTGCCTTATATCTTGTTTCCTTTGCTTCAGTTTGCTGACTATTTTTCAGTCAAACGATTTTTTCACAGTATCTGGTGCTTTTATGACCTCAACAGCCCAATCTGTTACTGTCTCTGGACAAGCTGATGACGTTTCCTCTTCTCAATATTCGTGCACAGTGCCTTCAATTAGATATCCTTCAAATTTGAGGCCGAACAGGTTTGTATATTATGATATTAGAATGCTGTTTGTCTCATCTGCTTTAAGACTTCTTTAGTTCTCTTATTTCTCTTCTTGTCAATTGTGTTCATTAATATTATTAAAAAAATTATGTTGGTTAAATCGTGAAATTTGCTATTTACCAGCACCCTTGAATTAGAGGGCTTGATACTGGTGCTTACCCCTGCAAAACTCTGAAGCTTCTTCAGTATTCTTATTAAAATAAATAAATAAATAAAATAATATTAAATAAAAAGAAGGGGATTGGAAGAAAGTTGTTGCAGATCTTAAATAGTTGAAGACTGACATTCTGTGTATGGGTCTGGATGGACATGGAAGATTTTGGAGTCTTTCAAAGAGTACGAGCTTAAGCTAGTTGACTATACTGAAAATAATTTGTGAACAGTTGCTCAATAATGTGAAGTTGAATTTATTCGTGTATGCCACACAAATAAATAATTTGCATAAATTCATGAAATCGAGTTATGATACATAAGTTTCATTTTTATCAAAAAACATCAACTTGTTATTTTTATTTAATATATGATTTTTATTCTTATTTTAGATTGTTCAGAATTGATCAAGGTTTGTGATGGTCCTCTTTCTTTCCGGAAGGAATGGTTAGGGACCTAATAGAGCTCATCTTGATACAGGATAACTTGGGTGAATGTTTAGCACTTCAGGACTTGCCACCCTAGTAGCTTTACTTTGACTATACTTTCTCTTCTATGAACATTGATTTTCCAATCAATTAACAGTTGTGTTGTTTGGGAAGCTAGTGCTGAATGCAGCAATGCCTTTCTATTGGATGCAATAACAATATTCTTTCTTTTGTTATAAAAAAAAAAAAAACCCATTTACTCTTTTTAAGGAATAATCCCACATGGATTAATGAGTACAAAGATTTTGAGTTTATTAGTTGGGAAAGAGGCTTCCTAAGGTGGCTAGTCATTTTGGGATATAGGCCTTGGACCCAATTTAACAACTCTCAAGATTGTTTTTCAATCCAATGGGGTATAACTGATTTTGGAAACTAGTACGAAAGTTGAAATACTTAGCTGTTCTTTTTAATGGTTATCTTTGCCTTGAACTCAATGACCACATGTTACTGATCTTTCTTTCTCATGGCACTTGGAATGGAGGCATGTTCTTTATTCAGCAGGTAGTCTATCTGATCTTCCAGCCAAATGAGCCACCCAAGAGCATCTTGTTCTTAGGAACTCCCTCCCATTGTAATCCGGGGAAACTTTCCCCCTTGTATCTTGTGTACTATTGCTGAGACATGCACTGTCTGAAAAAGTCTAAAAATTACAATTACAACTGTTGCAGTCTATTTCTGTTAATTAACCTAAAAGTATGATATGAAAAAGGTTGGAAATGCTCCTGATAAACATCTGTCAATTGTCATGTCAATCACTTGTTATGAGAGATGTTTCTAGCATGTCTTTGCATAATATGGTTCTATTTTTGGCTCATGTTTATGAGATTTATGTTCTGCAAAATCTGCACAGATAGAAGACTTGAGTTTACGACTCTGACACTTTTGATGTGTCAAGGTCCACTGACCCCAAAACAGGGATCCTTAGATAACTCCTGTTTTTGTACCTGAGTTGTCACAAACATTTTTATTTTTATTTTTTAATTTTTTTTAATAATGTTGAAATGCTTATGGCTGATTCTGAACTTGAGAAATGAATGCTTTATACTATGGTTATGAAATGCAGGGAAGATGACTTCGACTTGGATCTTGATGACATAATGGTGATGGAGGCCATCTGGCTTTCTATACAGGTGATAATATTATGTGCTTAAATTCATTTATTAGATTAAATGGAAGGGAAAATGACAGAATTAGAGAAAGCATAACATTAGATGCTAAGTTTCAAGGAAAATTATGTAGCTTTTTGTTGTATGGAGACACAGAATGGTTATCGCTTATGTCATTCTTCTTTAGTTTACAGTTGCATGCAAATGCAGCAGCATGGCTTGGTCCATTCTTGACCAAAAATTAATGGAACACAAATAAGAGAAATATAAAATTCTGATATTGGATGTCCTCTTTAATGTGCTATGTTAAGAATATATACAAGTGTTGTGTTGTTGATGCCTAGGGTGGTGGGAAAATTTGGTTTAGCATTTACTAGCTCATGGAGCCATGTAGAACTTTATCAGTTCTGTCATTGTTAATTTTAACTTCTTACTTTCAGGTCTTTTGTCCTTCTTTTATGTTGATCTTGCTAACTGATTAGTTAATTTGCTTGATTCTGCTTCTTGCTTAAAATAATTATTTCTTTTCTAAAAGGAGTATGGCACCGACAGAGCTGCAATGCACAGAGCCGCAATGCAAGGGAGTACATTTTCATCAAGACGTCCTATGTCAGAAGCTACCGATCTCATTCGAGCCATTACCCCTGGTGAACCATCTCCCTCGGGTGGGCTTGCTTGTGCTATTGCTTCACTTGCCGAGCGTCAGCAAATGGATGGGGATCCTTCTACTAGTGTGTCCTCCTATGACATATCTGCCCCAGTTGGCAGTATGCCTCTTGGACATGAAAGAGTGGGGGTCAGTTATCATACACAGAACTGGATCCAGGTATCACCTGATAGTGGGAGGGCAATGGTAGGTAGAGAAGATAATGAGTGGACAATGGATCATGGTTCGGAAGTGGCCGAGGCAGGAACGAGCTATGCGAGCTCAGATGTAACACTTGAGGCAAGTGGAACTGAGGTCGGTGGAGCTGCATTACCACTTAATGATGGTGGAGAGGAACATTTTCAGCACCCCATGTCTGGACCTGTTTTGCCTGAAAGTTTTGAAGAGCAGATGATGCTGGCAATGGCAGTTTCGCTGGCTGAGGCTAGAGCAAGGCCTAGCTCACAGGGAGCGGCATGGCTTTAGTAAAGTTACAAAGGTAGAGTAACGCATTTGCAGCATATTTTCGTCGTTGGTTTTTCTGTAGTCATTTCTGTTCCTGTTGTTATTCTGATATTGCTCTCATTTTTCTGTTCTTTTTTTGGTTCATAGTATAGTGATGTAAAAAAAGAAAAAAAAAGAAAAAGTGAAAGCAGTATTTGCGAGATCGTGGGCTGGTTTTCTATGCGTGCAATTTTCAGCCGTCTAGCTTGAGGAAGCCCACTGTGGCGTCGTTAACGAGAATATGTAGACTAGCTTCAGAGCGCTCCCAGCTTTATTGAGCTCCATTGGAGGCTTTGTACGCAAACATCTTTGTAAATAGGAGTTATGTCTATTAGAAGGGTTTGAATATCTCAATCTGATAAAGGAGTTACCCTCTACATTCCACATTCAAATTTCAGGCCCGTAGTGCAAGTAATGGCAGATGAATTGACTTGACAGTAGGGTAATTATTCGGCTTATTCCCTCGTCTAAGAGATTGTCCGTGAACTTTCCAAAGCTTCACGCCATCTGAATATTCAGAGACCTCGCCGTGAACCTCGCTGTTGAATCGCGTTGAACGCGATCAGGGTTAGCTGTGGTAAATGTGATCCTGATCAACCTTGGAAGCTGGATGGTCAAATGATTAAAGAAGTCGCGCGAGGTTGTTGATAGACTTAGTTTAGTGTTGGGTATTTATTAGTACGAGTTAGCCTTGGGACTAAGTCAATTTCAATGGCTAGGTTCAAATTCGCATGGTAGAGCCAAGAAACCACTACATCTCTACAGGCAATATCCACTGTTCTTCTTAAATCTTAACTTACAGCATTTTACTGGTCGTTTGGAAGTCATAAAGTAGTTGAAATTTACGTCAATTCACCATCTCCCACTTGTCTAATTTCCACCAGATGAAGAAAATGAATAAGTCTCGACAAGCATGGAAGACTGCATAAGAGGGGCTCCATTATGGTCGCAAATCGTTGTCCTGCTTAATTGCTTCCACCTTCGGCAACCATCCTAGCGAGGCTTTTCCTTCGTCACCTCCGCGCATTATGGTCAGGAAGCGTCGACCCTTTGAAAAGCATAGCGGATTTTTCTCACTCGAAGGTCCCTCGCAGTAATGAGCGTTATCTATGGTAGCTTTTAGAGATTTAAATGAGATGTGTTGACAGGTAAATGGGTGAGTGCCCACACCAATCCGCCTTCACATGCCGTTGTCTTCAAACGCCCAACGTTCACATGTGCTGTGGCCCGAGGGTTGGCTTCCCATGCTTTCCATTCAAGGAGAGCAACAGATTACTGAAAGAGATGGGCGATCTCCAGTCTCTCCTCCTTCATTCTTCTCCGCAATTACTTCACATTTATGCAAACTAAATCATTGCTAGAATGTCTTATCAGGCACTCACGAACTGGACGTTTTCCTTTTACTTCCGGTTCTATTATTCTGGAATGAAATGTTTTGGTGGAGCAATGGTGCTTTTCTTTTCTGCTCTAAAAGGCATAAAGAGAAGAAAGGAAACACTGACCAGCAAAGGCAGGCAGTGATTCAAAGTGGGGACCAAGATATCCCCCAAAAGATTTCAGAAAGCAGGACAAACCAAAAACTCTTCTTTTGAGAGTCATTATTAACTTGGAGCTCAAGGATTAACCAGTAAACCACCAAATAGAGCTCCATTATGTCATTGCAAAGAATCCAACCATTAGAGCTTGGAGAAATCATCCGACAGATGTTCCACTGACACCCAATCTAAATCTTGACATAAAGTCTGATTTTGCTTGAGTGGATGAATTGATGATTTTGCAGTAGATTTTGAACTCTAATATAGTTCGTGGATTTGATTCGATCAGGAGATCTCATCAGTGAGATATTTAGCTCAGCGAAATCTAAATTGTGGGAGGGATAACGCAGGCAGACTGGAGGAGTATAGGATGGGAGTCTACTTTTTGTGGGAGCTGTAGAAAAGGGGTGGATGGATTCTCGAGGGAAAGATGTTTCTTCTTTAATAATTTTTCACTGTCTCTACGTGCGGATTCCAAAGGCTGCATTGCTTCCTTCGTCTCTACTTTAATTTGAAATACCGACAGAAGTCAGACCACTCTCTCTTTCACTACCGAGTACCGACTGCTCCAGGGGAAAGATTTTCCACCCTTGTTTCAAAATGCATTGCCCCTATAAATAGCTCTCCGTCACTGCAATCATCTGATTTCCTGTCTCTGTATTTTATTTTCTTCTCTTGTTCGTTGTTTCTCTAGGGTTTCTAGGATGCTTAGGCTTCGTCGATAACGGAGCTGTGACATTTTCTAATCTGGCTCAGGAAGGTTATTGTTCGGGCGAGATCTGCATCGGTGAGATTCTGGTTTTCTTTAGCTTCGTGTACTTTTTCTTTGCAATTGTGGTCTGCCAACTTCTGTTCCAGCAAGCTCGTGTCTATGAGATCCTTCGCTATTTTGGCGGGCTCGGAAAGCTGGTTGCCTGGAATGGGGCTTCTACTAGATCTCTATATAGTGCTGTGAGATCAAAGGTGATCAGGTTTTATGACTAATATTTTTGTTGCTTTTCTGCTTATTTATTAAAAGCAGAGGGATCAAGCTCGCGGCATTTTGCTTCCAATGGCGTCTGAAACCGATTTTTGAACAGGAGCCGCAGCCGGTGCTCCAGGTATTGACGATTGATCTCTTTATACGTATGGTGTTTCATTCCGAGTATTATTGTGTTAAATAATATTTTCGATTTTCTTTCAAAAGTGCTTGCTTTTGTTCTTAGTCTTTGACATCATTGTCAAATGGCAATGCTTGGATTATTTCCAGGCAGACAAAGAAAGGACAATCGCAAGGAAGGATTCCTAATAATAGTAATCACTTCGCTTCAACAGAGAAAGCACCGTAATACCTAACAAAAACATGTATCAGACGACTGCAACCTGGAAATTCTTCCTCTGTATCATTCTCACTTCTTAAAAACCGATACTTGCATTGAAATTCTTCTAAACTGAAAATGGATCAAAGAAACGGCTGAAAGTACATGAGATTTACCTATCGAGGTGCATTTTTGAGCTTGTTTCAGAGGAAACTCTCGGATCACTTCTCGTGAAATTTGCAAACGCACTCCAGCCACAGGAGCTCTGGTTCAAAAATGGCCGCAAAAATTTATTGTAGTTGTTAGTCCCTGTGGATACAAACTCGTTCCGCGCATTAACTGTCTGCAGGTGGGTGCGTGTGCTTCTTTTTTCAAATTTTTGGTTCTTTTCCGTAATTGATTAAACCATCAAATGCCTAAAATGCTGAATCAATAGAACTGCTCCTGTTATTAACCGATATGAAACGAATTCGTTTTTTAACATGTTTTCTGCTTTCTGTTTGACAATACTTAGTTTACGTCTCTGTTCGATCTCGTAGAACTGTTACTAAGTGAAATGGTTTATCCGGGCAGAGTTCTTGAGGAGATTTACTGCAAAAAGTGTTAAGAACTGCCTCAACCAGAACAGAGAATGCCAAGATCAAGGTAAAATCTTCTTTATGATCATGTCGCTAGTGCCATGCTCTCCTGTTTCGCCCATTTTCTTTTCTCTCTTTTACCTTCTGGGCGATGTTGTCGAGATCCTCTGACAAAGTACTTCGTTTGGTGCCATTTGTTCTTGACTCTGTGATCAAGAGAGAGCAAGTGTAAGACCGATGGAACTGATGAAGTAACAGTACTCAGGAATCTAAAATTTCAAATTTCTGATACAGGGGCTCGGAAATGCCACAAAGACAGTCTCCTCGGGCTCCTCTCCAGCTGAGGACCTCGAGTTCGGAGTCCGACGGTCATCATCCCGCCAACAGGGCCACCGTGGACCGAAGTCCTAAGCTCGGAGACCGCCGATCGCCTCGAGCTCCTGTAACCGAGGTGGGTTAACTTTTAAATTTCAAGATTTATGAGCCTGTTTTGGCTGTGTTATTTAAATGGTAATAGTTAGGAGAAATTTTAGCAGAAGAAGCGAGGAACTCGTATTGCGGACCTGCAGTCTCAACTGGGTCAAACACAAGAGGAGCTGAAGAAAGTGAAGGAACAATTAGCCTTGTCTGAGGCTGCCAAGAAAGAAGCTCAGCAGGAGCTTGAAAAGAGCAGGTTGCAAACCCTCACTCAAAATCCTCCTGAACCTCAAGTTTCCCGCGAAAAGACGGTCGACGCTACTGTTACGAAATCCCCCGAGGAAAACTCAAACGAAGAGAGCTCTCCAGAAACTGACGTATTTGAAGTGCCATTGCTGACGATGCCTGCTGACCCAAAACCAGAGCCAGTGCTGACGATGCCTGCTGCCACAAAGCCAGAGCCGGTGCTGACGATGCCTGCTGCCCCAAAACCAGAGTCAGTTCCAGCGAGCACGCTGGAGCAGGAAAAGAGGGAGAGTACTGATGCTACTAAGCCTTCTCAAGAAAGCTTGGCCCCGGAGAAGCCGATGACAATGCCGGAGAACGCGGAACTGTCGGAGCTGAAAGCTAAGTTAGCTGCCAAGGAGAAGGAATCGGAGAGTCTGGATTCCGAGAATGAAGATCTGAAAAGACAGGTGTCGGAAGCAGCAGCGGAGGCATCGGCTGCTCGAGCAGAGGCAGAGGAGGCGACTTTGAAACTGACGCGAATGGGAGAAGAACTTGATGAAGCAAAGGGAAAGGTGGCCCGAACCAAGGCAGATTTGGAAGTGGTGGAGGTGGCAAAAGCGGGAGTGGAGGCGGAGATGAGGAGGCTGCGAGTGCAGACGGAGCAGTGGCGGAAGGCAGCTGATGCGGCAGCGGCGGTGTTGGCTGCTGGGGTGGACATGAACGATGGTCGGAGGATGGCGGAGAGGTGCGGTTCCATGGACAAGCATCTGGGAGGTTCTGATGCAGATAAGTACGCCGGGTTGGGATCCCCGATGATGGGAGACGACATGGATGACGGCTTTGGCAGCGGTAAGAGGAAGGGAGCGGGAATTCGGATGTTCGGTGATCTATGGAAGAAGAAGGGACAGAAATAGTGGGAAGAAAAACAAAAATAGCCGCAATTTGACTCCCTTCCATGTTGGCTTTATGTTTTAGCCTCTTGTTTCTTCATTTATCTTACCGTGCTTTTCTTCTTCACTGGATCGCGTTTTGACAGGCGTCGTGATACCTCCGCGCTGACGAAGTGACAATGGATGGCCCATCTGTTTTAGAAGCAAGTTATGTAAATTATTAGTGTAATGGTTTAGAAGCGCCATGAATGATCGAAGCTCCGGTGAATTTCGTTCACATTTTCTTTGGTGAGGCCGAACAACCTTCCCCTCCGGTCGGTTCCACACTTGGCTCTTGATAAATTGTTTTCGGTTGAGAAATTTGCTGGCTAGGTAGCAACTGCAGAAAGCTGCAAAATGGTTTGCAGAAGCAGTAGCATTGACAGGAATCTCCGGGTCTCGTATCGAATATGAATATGAATATGAAATGGCTCGTTCCAAGATAGAATTTGGATGTCGAGCTCGTGAAACTCAAACTAACAACAAACTCGAGGTTCTCTGAGAAGAGATGGAATATCCTTTTATTCATTTTTGTTTTATTTTTATTCCATTTAATAAAAACAAAAATCAGGTAAATCATAAAATTGACACCCACCTTCACTTTATTCTATTGATGCAAAAGTGTCAATTGTCCCATTAGTCCCACTTTTCTTTACTTGTACTTAATTTATCAAAATTACCTAAATATAAGGAGAATATCACCTAGCTTTGTAAATTATGACATTTAAAAAAATATTTAATTAGATAAAATAAAGATATATTCATGATTCAAGACAAAAATGTGTAACATAATATTCCATTACAAAAAATATCCTTATTTTATATTATAGAGAGTGATAACGCAACCGCGAGTCTCTGGAACATTACCGCTGCTTCTTCTTGATTAAAAAGTTCATTTTCTTCTCCCACTCTTTCTTCTGCTTTCCCTCTCTAGAAACTTCTGTTTAAACCCTAAAAGTACAAACCCCTCCCGGGACTGGTTACTGGATATCTGCTTCAAAACAAGGAAAGCGGCAATGGCTGAAGATTTCTCTCTCGATCTTGAGGAGCTTCGAAACCTCCAAAGTATTGCGTCGAGGCCGAGGATTATCTCTCTTATTTCAAATGAAATCCAAAGGCTAGAAAAGGTGAGTTTATCTTCTTTTCAGTTTGGTTCATGTGTCTTTTCTATGTTTTATGAAGAGATCTTTTACCTCTGCTGGAGCAGCCGGATAAAGTTGCTTTCTGGAGTGGATTATTTTGTTTTGGTAAAGATTTCCTTTTCTTCTGTTGAACCAATCAACTGAAGTTTCTTTTTGGAGTGGATTGTTTTATTTCGATGAAAGTATAATGGATTGCATTAGGAATCTCTATCTTAGTTCGCAAACGATGCTTGTCTCGCGGGATTGCATTTTAAACTTGGTTTTAATCCGCGTGTTTTCCTATTTTTTATCAATTAATTGTATTGTTTTTGGCACTTTTGAATGTCTCCGTGTGAATTAGAAGTAGGGGAAATATATGATTTTGGTCTGTGCGCTGTGAGTTGTTCTTTAATTAGGTCGAGTAATTTGAACATTGTAAGACTTTTGGTTGGGACATTAAGTTCTTATTTTTATGCCCGTATCTGCTTCGTCCAGGCTCTTTTTCGATTGTAGGAGCTGGTTCCCTGTCTCCGTTTCTGTACTGTTTTCAACAAGCTGAGTTTTTCACCTTATTATTCAAGTGAGAAAACACGTTGATCTTAACAAGGGCTTTTTTTTGGTTTGCAATTTCTTAATAGCTGCCACAAAGTAGTGGTTCTGGCACGGCTGTCCAAACTCCTACACCGATCGCTTCAGAGCCAAAGCTGGTAAACGGCCCTGCTCTTATCTATTCTACTCTTGGTTCGTTCAGTTGGGAACAAGACAACGACAAAATAAAGGTACAATACACAGATTCTCTTCCTCCATTTTCTTAATATTGAAATTGTATCTTATGGAGCAAACAAAAAAATGATTTAATTTCCTGTTTATCTACAGATATATGTGTTCCTGGAGGGGGTAGATCAAGAAAAGGTGGAGGCTGAGTTTAAGTCAATGTCTGTTGATATAAAATTCCATGATGTTCAAGGAAAGAACTATCGGTGTGCCATACCAAAATTGAGCAAACAGATTATTCCAGAGAAATGTAGGGTGGTTGTGAAGCCTACAAAGGTTATTATTACACTGGTTAAAGCTTTGAAAGGGAATTGGCTGGATTTGCACTTCAAGGAAGACAAGGTAATTATTTAACTTGTTATGAAGACTACACCTATGTTTGTATAATACTGGAATGGAGGTAATCATTCATAGAAAAAGGAAAAAATAAATAAATCTTTGGGTGTGTGAGGTGAGAAATTCTGCTTTTAGTTAGGTTCATGCTATCACTCCACTGCGAAATGATAGTGTGTAGTCATCTCTACTTATTTATTGCACTCACATGGTCTTAACCAAATTAAAATTCATTAGCTGTGTTAGCATAGCTGTTCTGCATCCATAATTCAATTCAATAGTCTGTTTAAGTAGTCATCCCTACTTGCCTATTTCACATTGCGATGGGTCTTCATCGACTTTTTTTTTTTAAAACTTTGTTAGAATAGCTGCTAGACAGCCCCAATTTCTATTTAATAGTCGTTAAGGTGTGCACTTATTTTTCCAGCTGAAGCCGAATCTGGACAAAGATAAAGACCCAATGGCTGGAATCATGGATTTGATGAAGGTGAGTCTTTTTTATTTTTTGGGTTTTATTCTCTAATTTATACTTGCAATTACAGTATCAAGTCAGCATGTTCTGGTATCTTGCTTGGAGCGAGATGCCATAGGGCTTGGGAGTACATGCCTTGGCCTTCTTTTGAGTTAACTTGCTACGGTTTCCCTGCTTTTTCTGTTCTTTAACCCTTGCAATATTCTCTGTTGTTTAATTTGTTGGAGTTTGTGTGATAGTTAAATTAAAGCAGGATATGTGTGCTTGGGTCATGAATATATTTTGATAAAGATGATGTTTACTTGTTTCTAAATCATGACAAAAGTACTTCATTTTCTAAAAGAGAAAAATATTTATTCTTTCTCGTCTTGTTTTATTGTGATGCTTCTGCTTTACTTCTTTAGCTTTAACTTGAGGTAATATTGTATTTTGCAGAACATGTATGAGGAAGGTGATGATGACATGAAACGGACGATAGCAAAAGCCTGGACAGATGCTCGATCCGGTAAAACGGCAGACCCACTGAAGGGTTACCAGTAAACTTCTACCGGATGTGATGAGCAATGGGGAGCTGTTAATTTTACTTTTTATGCCTCTGGTTGTGTGAGCCTGTCTTTTGCGTTAATTTTAATGTTCCTTTCCTGTTTGCATCGATGTGTAGAATTTGGATAGACGAGCCAGTAGTGTATGCGTTGTAAAGGTCATTGTAACCGAGCTGTTCTGTGGATCAGCCGAACCTATGTGGACGCGAGTAAAGCTGTTCGATGGAAGATGGTAGTTGTTGATCTGCACCTGGTAATAGCTTGTAACATCATCTTTGCGAGCTCGTATTTTCTTTTAGTCTATTAATTTACGAATTAGATACATGATATTTTTGGAAGGGGAGCTGTCAAATGATATTCTAAAATGTATTGACGTAATGAGGTAAAAAGGTTTAAGAGTTACCAAAAAATGTAAAAATACATAAATGTAAATTATATGGTATTTAGTAAATTATGTTTGGCAGTGTTATTTATTTCACAAGAAATCAAGTTTTCCAGTACATCAACACCACTAAAGGAATAACACCAGGCGCATTGACAAATTCAGACATGCAATCCCGCGGATGAGAAATGTCACTCCCACTAGCCACAGGGAACAGGTGTTTTTCTCCCTCGTAAAAGAATTTGATTCATTGGACCTTTAGAGTGGGAAAAGAGGATTCTACGGCCCCAAAAACTTCGAGTAAAGCAAAATTAACCTCGAAAACGAAAATAGAGTGAGCTTCTCAAACACATTTAACCCTTTCAAAGCTCGCATTTTTATTGCGGGATCTCCACTCAGAAGGAAGACGCCAGTTGTGCGCCCAAACTAACGAGTGCCTCAAAAAGTGTTACTTTCATGAAACCCGCATTTTTCCCTCTCCAACCGCAATTCCTTTCACGCTTTTCGCATCATGGAGTCAGTATTTCCTGATAGGAGAGCACTCCGTGCACTGAACAGTTGGGAGACCCAGCTCCTGGTAATGCCAGACTTAAAAAAATGAAACATTACATAAACGTTTACTCACTGTTAACCTGAATAAATGGTAGTCAGCATACAACACCATGAAAAAGCGCAGAATTGATGCTTACAGAAGAATTTGACTACCATAATCCAGGTTGAACTTGTCATAACGATGAGCATGGAGATGAGCTGGTGGCCTTGATTCCTCAGAGCGGTCTCGATGTCCTCTGAGCAGACTGGACCAACTGCTGGCAACTCTGCAAGCAGCGTGAGACAACGTTTAGGTGGAAGGTGGAAATACTGGGAGGATAAAATTTTATACAAGCATCAACTGGAAAAAATATAAGTCTTTCCGTTGTTGGGAGGGTCTCATTCCAGTTCTGTTCCAAGGAACATAGCTGCACTTAAAAGCATTTCAGTGCTTCCAACCAAAGCACGAGGAAGAAACCAAAAAAAAAAAAAAAACCAATCTGAAAGCAGAAGGATACTCGTTTCTCAAGAAGTCGAAGCAAGGCTGCATCAAGCTCCCAAGGAAGGTTTGTTGCTGCTAATACAAAAATGAGTTCAACCGTTCGTGCCAAACAATCCATCTGCAATCTAAACAGCGTCATCAACTTTAAGAAGACAAATAAGAAAAAACACAACATACATTGTTCTCCAACTATCACATTGAAATATACAAGGATATAAGAGTGAATCAATCAGTTTGTGCCAAATAGGGATAAACAAAGATAAAACACTCGTGAAATAGAAACGAAACCTGACATAAAGCATGCAGCTACATACTTTAACTCTCTTTGTGCTGAATCAGTTTGAAATGATTTGATGAAACAATCCTGCAGAACTGGGCTGAGTTGGGTTGCTCTTTCCAATCGATCCAGCAAAAATTATTGATTTTGGAAATTGGAAGTGGCAAGAGATTTATGGAACCCAGAAAACATGGAATGAGGCAGCTCAATTGTCATTGATGTTCTTGATTGGAAAAAAAAGAACCATTTTTGGACAGTTTTTCACAAAAGGAGTTCTGTCTCACAACATCTTTGTGGCCTAAGAGAATTTCCCAATATCAATACACTAGTCAAAAAGATAAGAACGTGAGACCTTTTTTTCTAGAGGTGCATTTTTCTATTAATGTGTGACACAAGGATTGACTTGCTTAAATAGTGGCATCTAAAATCTAAACCATGGAAACTAATTGCTAAAAAGGGCTAGAATCTACTTCGATTAGATTGAAACCCTTGAAGAGTGTACAAGCCAATCCAAACTCTTTTAGAAACTACTCGTCTAATTAGAAAAGTCCTAATTAGAACAAGACACTATGAACTGAAAAGAACAGTACAAAAATGAGAAACTTGCTCACTGCGATACAAAACTTTCAAGTACAAAAAGGGACATTTTTTATGTATAACATAGTACACTTTTAGTACAGAAAGGGACAATTTTGGGAATAGAATACTAAACTTCAAATAAAAAAGACAATTCTGAGAAGGAAACTTCTACGAATAAAAATATTTAATAAGAACAGTATGACCCTAGGTAAAGCCAAATAAATCACACTCCAAATGCAATCCCATGTCTTGAACCAACAATTTTTGGGTTCAACAGTTCCAATAAATGGCTTGCGATTGCTTAACTCACTGAATGATTTACCTTCTAAAGCAGCACAATGTTTTTCCTTTCATGCAGCAGTCAGCTCTTTAGCTATTCAATACAGAGATCCTTTAATTGTTGATTATGTATCCGTACAGCATACTACACCCAATACCCTCTGTGAGACTTTGATCTCACAACCTGGTGGGGACATCAGTATGCCACCAGTCACCTCAGTTTACACTCGAAGGCATCGGGCCCTACCAGGACCCATCATGTTGTGGCTGAGTGATTCCATATTTTTGTAATTTATTTATTTTATATTTATCTTCCTGATTTTACGATATTTATCAGTTAGTGATTTCTCTCTTTTTTGAATTTTGAATTTCAGTTGCTCTTTTATTAATTGATTGTAATCGGATTAGTGAGATGGTTGATAAATTAAGAATTATTTTCTCTTATTCTTTCCTCTCTTCCCATTCTTCCTCTTCTCCCTCTCTACTCTCCTCTCCTCTTCGTCTCAATTCTTCTTCTCCTTCTCTATTTCTCTTCCTTTCTACCCCAATTTCACAGCCCAAATCATTAAATCACAGTGTCCCTCATCACAACCTTGTGCTAGATACCTCTCATGTGGCCAATGAGCCAAAGGTTCAATCCATAAGAGATCCTTAGAACTAGTCATATAATTTGCATCGAATGTCATAAGTGGTTGGTTCATCCTTGAGTGAGAGAATACTTGAAAGATGAAATGCAATTATTTGCTTTATTGAGAAGTTTAAAGTGCACCAAAATTCAACAGATCATCAGAGAAGTTTTTTTCTTAAGGTCCAACATACTACAAAAGAAATTGACTGCAAACAGGATTTCCAAGTCTGAGAAGATTAAAAAGTTTACCTATATAAGAAGCTCAGTTTTCAAACGTCGACTAGCTTCATGCTCACTACGACCTTCACCAATTGCATCAATCTCATCAAAGAAAATGGTGCATGGTGCATGGTGCCTTGCTAGCTCGAATAGTACTTTAATCAACTTCTCTGAATCAGCTGAAGGCATTCAAAAGCTATTGGATAAGTTTAACTGTCAATTAAATATATCTAAATTCTGATAGTTACTAGAGATAAGGCGTATGAATATCATATCACTAACTACCAAGTTAATTAAGCAAATAAAAAAACTAAAAACAAAGCATTAAACATAATATCCAGAAGACTCATTTAATTTATATATATATATATCCAGAAGACTCCACCTTGAGGCTATGGGGTATGAAGTTATGGATTTAGCTGTTAATATTGTTTATTGGAATCATATTCTGAGATCAGGCAATTGTTTGGCTGATTCTCTTGCAAAAAGTGTTCCCTGCCAATCCTTCATTGTAAGGGACAGGTTCCCCACCAATCTTTCATTGTAAGCAATCCCCGCCCCCAGTTTGCTTTTCAATTCTGACTTACGACTTTCAATACAAAGAAACCCCTTTCTCCAAAAAAAGAAGAAGAAGCAGAAATAGACAACAGAATAGGGATCTACCCCGCCACTTGCTGACAACAGATGAAGCTGAAATGTTGAAAAAAGTTGTCTTGCATTCTGTTGCAACAGCCTTCGCAAGCATTGTCTGCAGTCACAAATTGCAAGTTGGGTATACATTCAACAGTGGCTAGCTAAATTTATGAAGAAATCTGAGAATAGTCATGCAGAAACAATTCGTTATTTTTCCATTTTCAGTAATAGCTAGACACAATTTCTAGCCCTGAAGTATCACTGAAAACTATAATCATGTGAAAGTGGAACTGACATTTGTATTATTATGGTAGTTGTTACAGTTCAGGGGTATTTTGGTAATTATAGTAGGATATAATTGTGTCTTGATGTTCGAGTTAGCAAGATGTTAAGCAGGGAACTCCAGTGATGTAATCTTTTATCTTTCAGTATTAGTGTTTTATGGCTGTAAGGTGTGAGTGTTATAAGGGCAATATGGTCTTTTTCTCTGTAATTCAAGTAAGCGTTTTAATAAGAAGGGGTTGGCCAGACACCCTAATGAGACTGGAATTAAATGCAAGTCTCATTGTCCCTTCTTTTTCTCTTTCTTATCTTCTTCTCCTTTCTTAATCTTTATGCTTCCTTCAGTTTACATGCTATGAGAGCAATGAATCCACTTGAGGACACTTTGTATTAGAGCTTCCTCTCATTGTCCCCTCTTCTTCTCTTCCTTATCTTCTTCTCCTTTCTTTAATCTTTATGCTTCCCTCAGTTTATTTGGTATCAGAGTAATGGATCCGCTTGAGGAAACTTCTATTAGAGCATCATCCTTTCTTCTCAAGTCTGGGAGTTGCCTTGAGGGAAAAGCTTCAATCCTTTTCTGTTGATTAACCTAAAGGTAGAACCATTTCATCTCTTTTTGGGCCAGAACATTCAAGGTGATAGCACGTTGTGCAAATTAGGCAGCTTCATATGTTTCTGTGCCCCAAGAAGTTTGTTTTAAGGTCTTCTCTTAGACCAGTACTTGCGCACCTCTTTAGGTGTTGCTGTTTTCTGCTTAGGTCACTGGTATTGTGACTGCATCAGCATTTTTGTGAGTTGGAAATCATCTTTGCTTATTAGTGAAGATTGGTTTTCGGTGCAAAGCCTACAACTACAAGTGGCTGTGCAATTTTAGTGCTTGCAGTGATAATGTGGAGTTTGATTTGCTTGAATTGGTGATGTTTGTGACTATTGATAGTGCTGGATTGTGATTCTTAGAGGGATATTAGGGGCTTACACAGGTGGAAGTTGTTACACCTTCCAAGAGATCAAGACCCTCATACCATTCAAATAATCTCTAATAAGCTGAATGGGCAGAACTAAATGAATTGGTTAATATTTGTTTAAAATGTTCCTCAGGGTAAAAAGGAAGCTGAAGTTCCTGAGTGAGGTTCTTCCCTCACCCTCCAATAATGACTGGGAGGTAGAAGACAGCAAAGCTATAACTTGGCTAGTGAATAGTATGTAGGAGAGTCTGAGAGAGTAGGTTATTGTACTACAGCTACACGTCTGAGTGACCACATTATGAATTGTACTACATCAAAAGAGATATAGGACACTCTTAAATCTATTTTTACCCAAGAAACTGGCCTATTCAGTATTTATGATGCAAAGTATTTTGGTATGTCAAGAAGTGATAGGATAGTGACACAATAATTTATAAAGATGTGAGATGTCTTGTAAGAGATCAGTACATTCCGTCTTGTTACTATAGATGTTACTGAGCTTAGGAAGAAGAAAAATTGGATTCAGGTTACACGTATATAGGTTGGAGCCAAAGTATGATGCTGTTTGGGCCCAAATTCTGGTTGATGATTGAGATCATACATTAGAGAAAGCTTATGAAGTTTTTTGTGTAGAAGAAGTAGAAAGAAATAGTAAAGCTCCTAAAGGTTTTGATGCTACCTTTATATATCTCCTCTTCTAAGTTATCAATCTAAATCTTCTCAAAGGGGAGGCATTGGAGGTAAGGGCATGGCAGCGATAGTGGAGGCAAAGGTAAAGGCCGTGGAGAAAAAAAATGTGTCCATTGTGATAGGTTGAATCACTTCTCGGATAAGTGTTAGGATAAATTTGGGAAGCCTACTGGGCTAATTCCAGTGCATCGGTAGAAGGTGGAGAGATGGTTAGTAGTGAGATTGGGTCCTTTGGTAGCACCAAAGAGACGCTTCAAAAGATACTTCAGTAGTTGGGTCAGGTAGCAATGACCACTACTGCATCTTAAGCACTTCCTACTCCTACAACTAATACCACAATGGCAAGTTTAGATATGTCTGCACTTCATGTATCCTCTCCTTCTTCTTAGGTGATAGTCTCTGGGGCCTCCAGCGTTATGTAGATCATGTTCTTTGTTTTTTCAAATGTATCACCAACTTCATCACCTAAATTGGTTAGTTTTGCTGATAGCTTTACTTCTTTTGTTCTTGGAGACAGAAATGTTTGGCCTTCATCTAACCTTTCATTAACTTCAATATCGTATGTCCCAAAATTTCCTGTCAACTTGTTGTCTATTAGTAAACTTACAGAGCCATTCAATTTCTCAATCACATTCTTTCTTTCTTAGTTTGTGTTTCAGGACTTGGCAGACAAGGAAGAAGATTGGTTTAGGACATGAGAGCAATGGGTTGTACTCTTGATGTTGTTCCTGAGAAAAAGATGGTTGCATTGAAAGTTGTGTCCTCTCCTTACTTGAGGAATCTAATGTTGAAACATTCATCAATAGTAAAGCATGCAAACATACCTAAATAGATGAACTCAAGCTTGCATGATGATAATAGTCCACCACTTAGAGATAGAACTATATATCGGAGATTGGTCAGCCAATTGATTTATGCTACTATTACTAGACCCAACTTATCATTTGCAATTGGAGTTGTGAATCAGTTTATGAAAATTCCCAAAAAAGTGCATTTGGATGCAACACAAAAAATTTTGAGATACTTGAAAGGGGCTCCTTGTAAAAGGTTGCATTATAAACCACATGGACACTTAAATATTGTGAAATTTCAAATGCAGACTATGTAGGATAAAAGTTAGACAAAAAATCTACTACAGGATACTATGTGTTTGTGGGAAGTTACCTTGTAAGCTGGAAGAGTAAAAACCAGAATGTAATGCCAGATCAAATGCTGAAACTAAATATCAAGTAAAAACGCATATGTAAGTGAGCTTATGTGGCTTAAATCCATTCTGCAGGAATTTGGTTTGAGGGGGAGTAGTCCAATGAAACTTAATGGTGATAGCCAAGTAATAATCTTCATTACTAGCAATCTGGTGTTCTATGAGAAAACCAAACATGTATAAGTGTATTGCCATTTTAGTCATGATGCAGTAAGTGAAAAAGCGAGTGCTCCATGAATACTAATCAGATTGGAGATGTGTTTACCAAGGCCCTTGAAAAGTGTCCCTTCATCAATTTCTGTTCCAAGCTGGGGTTGGTGGATATACATGCCCCAGCTTGAGTGTTATAGTTCAAGGGTATTTTGGTAATTATATTAAAGATATTATTGTATCTTGATATTGTAGTTAGCAAGATGAAGTAGGAAGTCCAGTACTGTTTTATGGCTTTAAATGGAGTGAGTGTCATAAGGGCAATATGGTTCTTTTCTATGTAATTCACTTAAGCTATTTAATAAGAAGATTAGAGGTCAACCAGACACCCTTACAAGACTGGAATTAAATGCAGTCTCATTGTCCCCACTTCTTCTCTTTCTTATCTTCTTTTCCCCTTTTTAATCTTTCTTCATCCCTCAGTTTACAATAGTGACTTGAAAAATAGATACATTGGTTACCAACGCAAGTAGGATGATGTTGCATAACCAATGAATCTGTAGCAGAATTATATATAGTTATATTTTTTTCACAAAAATTAGATTTCATTTTGCTGTCTTCCACTTTTTTTTAGCTCATTTTAAAGTGCTTTTGATTTCTTTCAGAGATGTAAGAGAAATTCCCTAAGAGGGGCAGAAACCACAGCTGATGGCAAATTTTGGATGGAAAACATGAAGAACAAGAGCTTACTTTTGCTATATAACTCAACTTCAACAAGGTCTGTCTACAGAAATGAGGAAGATTTTTTAGCTTACACACAAATATAAAGACTTCGATATAAAATATGGCAAAATATAACAATTTTTTTATTCTAGAAGCCATGTCAGTTGCCGTGTGCAAACCTTTCCTGTTCCTGGAGGACCAAACAGAAGAATTTCTTTTCATGGAGACAAAAGATCAGTGAAGTAAGTGAAATCAATACACCCAGTTTCAATAGTCTCAGTCTCAATGTAGAATGGAATGTCAAGATACTCTGCTAGCATACCTACATTCAAACTGCAGAACAGATGATAAAACAAATAAGAATTGCTTAACATATGTCATATTCAGCAAATTTTCTCCAGAGTTATCTGAATTTCTGTCATGGAGTTCATACCATCATAACTATATAACATAAATATTGCCCAATGAAAAGAAAATTCTTCTTCTCCCCAATCGGTAAACCTATGTTGTTCAGTTTTGCTGAATCAAGCAGGTTAGTAGGGTTTCTAGTCCTGAGGCAATTTGCCCAGGAAGTCCGAGCAACAAGCAGCTGGGTAATACCTCGGAAGAACTACCAAACTGGAAAAACAATTAATCTGTAAGAATCTGTCAGATACTGTAAACAATATTTCTCTAGTCCTTTCTCAAAAAGGAGGTTATATAGGTTCACATAATTCTACAAGATAAATATCTAATCTTTCAGAACTCCTACTGAGGGTTGACATATTTTAAAGTTATGTAGATGAGCTAAAAATATATAGCCTCCCCAGGATACAATCTCCTTGCAAAAGACAAGTTGTATCATTCAATGCAGATAAACCACATAGTCAGAAATTTAGTATCATTGCAAAATTTTAGCATCTTTAATAAGAAACTTACTACAAATAAAGTGTCAGCTTGTATTCTTTTCCACTTCAAATGTCTCTAAACTATTCATGAAACAGTGACAGAGGGTAGGTGCAGGTATCATATTTGTCCAGTAATGCCAACTTTGGGGCAGCCAGCAAGTATGTGCCATCAGATTCAACTAGGATTGGTGTGGGTCAGTTTTCCAAACAATATGTCCAAGACAAGGAGAAGTTGGGCTGCGGCTCAGTGGTCCAGGGGGGTGGGGTTTCTAGTTGGAGGTCTTGAGTTCGAGTTTCCTTAGGTGTGGGGAGTTTGGATATATCTTGTAATGAATTAAAAAAAATTCTGGAGTAGACAATAGCTTATTGTCCATGTAAATTTTTACACCTAAAATTTCCCGTCATGATATCAGAAGTTTCTTGAAATGGGCATTAACAGTGACAGAAGTCCCTTACTATTTTGCTTAAGGTGATATGAGCTAGCTGGAAGCCAATATGGTTCCATTTAAGAATGGCAATTCTCATCAATTAAGAATGTTGGTATGTAAAAAAGTTCACAAATCAGTAGTTGTACATATGCTCCAGGTCTTAGACTAGTTGTGTGTGAGTGAGAGTTAATGTGTGAGGCTGAGCCCAATGGATTGGGCTTGAAAAGATCCTATACTATTTGGGAAAATACCTCTTAACCCAGTCATTTTGGGAGGAATCGGCTCAACTTTAACAAGATATCAGAGCTAACCCAAGTTCAAGTTTGTACTTTGTGGGCATTGTGTTTATCCCTCGTATGTTTTTCAAGTCTTGAGCAGATTCTCAGGTTAAAACTTGGATGTGAGGAGTGTTGGTGGGTAAAAATATCCACCAGCCTAGAGTTATACATTTGTTCCACATCTTGGGTTTAGTTGTCGGAGAGCGAGGGATAACAGTCCTACAACAGTTTGGCTTGAAAAGATCATATGCTTATTTGTTGGAAAAAAATGACTTCTAGCTTAAACTAGTCTTTAAAGAATATGTTAAATACAGCAAAAACACTTATTATGGAAATCGAAATGTAGAAGCTGATAGTCAAGGATAACCATTATTAGCTTCATCTAATGAACAAAGGTATAATTTGAAAAAAAAAAAAAACAGTAAGGACAACGATTCAGATAAATGTTCACCTTTTGTACAGTGTATCATACCCTGAGTTTTTCCTTTCTAAATACTTATCATGGATCTTAGATAGTGACAGTGAAACAGATTATTAGTACTCCTGTGGTTATTGCCAAATCGATTTCGAACAATGAAAAAAGATTGACTCTTTCTTCTTCCATATCATTTTTTAGGATGGATTGGTTATATCATCTTCATAGATCGGTGAATTCTTGGGTCGAGCTGAGTTTGCACCAGCATAATATGCAAATACTATGAGCAGTTTTTTTAATGGTAGAACCTGTAACATCAGGGATGGTAGCCACCTTCCGCCACAAGAGCAAGGTGAAACTCTCATGCCATCATTGCACAGCTATCAACTGAACACAGTGAGTAACTGTTGTCTGTTCCGGAGGGTGCTACATATCACCCGCTTTAGGTTTTCATAGAGATTGGGTCAAGGAAGAGCATGGGAAAGCTTCCCTCGCAACAACTCGCCAAAACGCAAACACTCTAATTAGAGGTCAGGTCTGCCATCAGAAACTATAAGAAATTTCATTCGACACGTATCAGATACGGGACAAAGCAAACTGCCGACAAAGAACAATAATAGCATGGAACAAACTTCAAGCCACCAAGGAAGAACAACAAAAAAGAGTTATCTGTGCTCAAAAGTTTGAAGCTATGTCACCCCTTGCAAAGCTAGTGAAAGACTTTCAAGCGTGAGAAACAAGCAAAACAAACAGCCATAATGGCTACCAGCATGGATTATTCTCCTTTTCTTTAATCATTCTGAAAGAGGACCTTCAATGATCTTTAATCAACTTTATGTTAAGAGAAACCACTGTCCACAAAATAGCAAATCAATACCATACAACAAAGAGTAAAAAACAATGCCATGAAATAATGATAGTAATTAAGCGAAATTCTAAAACTTGGAGGAACTTCTCTGATTACAATCAATTTTTATACAAATGAAAAAATTGTTACAAAAAGAATATAAAGATGGACAAAGAACTTTCTCTGGTGAAATATGGGCCAAGAGAGAAGAGATCTGTCCCTTAACCTTACTATATGCAGTGGGAATAACAAACACTTTTGGAATTAAATAAAGCACATGTTGAAAACGATGAACAACTTTTTTTCTGAATGATTGCACTACTTACTTAGGGTACTTTATAGGCATGACAACAGCTTCTTTAAGAAGGCGTTTAGCATTCTCCAACCCCTTGATGGTTTCCCACTTCACATCTGGACTTCCCCGTACTATGTCCATGGATGAAGGCAGAACACTTTAAATAGCCTTTAAGTTTTTTTTTTTTCCATTTAATTTTTTGTCCAGAATTCTCTCACTCTATTCCCTTGGAAACAGGCTGGGATTTCTTGCCTATTAATTTAAGTGCTTGTAGTTGCTGTGAGTGGAGAAGGAAAGAAAAGAAAAGCACCACTACTGCAAGGTAACCTAACTAAAACAGGATGTTCAGTTTTAAAAAATTCAAAACCTCAAACTATTAACTGCTAAGTCAGTGCACACTTACCTAATTATTCTGGTAAATTGCGAATGTCTGCTGATTCAAAAGAAGGAAACAGAGGCTTTTGCCTGAAAGATTAAACAAGAAAATAGTTTGAAAGCAATTATAATCCCTCTTATCACAATTATTTTCACTCTAACGCATTTAGATGCCACGGTACCTTGCTCAATGTCCTAACAGAACATCATTGCTTGGAGTCTATATAAGACTAATTGAGAGAAACATATGCCTAAGGTTATTTCTTTATGAATATGAAAAAGATATTTTGAGGGCAAAAAATAAAATAAAATTAAGCACCATGATCATCTAATATAACAAGTCAACTATAAGAAAGACCAAGTAGCAGAAAAAGCAATAATGAGCAAAAAGAGTCCAATCCTAAGGAAAAATTTGCTAGCCACCAATGTTTTTCTTCCACATGATGAAAAATCCAAGTTCTTGGTATCCTTGGAGGACTTCACATAGTTCATAAATTTTTTAACAAAAATGAGAAAATTTTATTTAGAGAGAGGACCCGAAAGGGTCACATTACTTATTTACAAAGATATTTCCAACATGTTATCACACTTTTTTTACTGAGCTAACGCTCCTACACAATTCAAAAGACAGCAGCTCAAGTGATCATACAGTCTTTCTTCATACTTCTCTAAAATGGCCACAGAAATCTGGGTAGAAATTTTCCTATCCTGAAAGTTTAACAAATTTAAGCAAAAAAATTAGATAAAATACTAACTCAAAAAGAAAAAATATTTCTGATGATCACCTTTCATCTACCAATAACACCTACTTGGCGTTTGTATTGATCAAAAACAGCTAATTCAGATGTATTTTTGCCATTTCTGCTCCCATTATTAAGTGAAGTTAAAGAATGTCCATTTGCAGCTGCTACTTGACCGGCCTGATGAACTGAAACATCTTCCTCAACATTCCCCTGTTTTTTCCAAATTTTACATCATAAAATAGCTTAAAATCCTAAAAAACGAACGAAAAACGAAAAATAGTTCAATATATTAGTTTATGGCGCCTAATTCACACATAATAATCAATTATGACAGAAAATTAAAGAGCAGAGGAAAAGAACTCTTAAAACAGGGAATTCGAAAAAGCTAAGATAAACCAATGAAAAGAAGACCAAATAAAAAAGTAAAATGACGGCAAATCCACCAGAGTGACCACCAAGGGATAGGAAACAGATGTAGTAGATCAAATGTTAGGAAGCAACAAAACTCAGATCAAGAATACGACCAAGTTAAAAAGCTAAAGAAAGCAATGCCAACGGCGCAGTTAAATTGAATGCGAAATACATATACTAGACAGTGTCAGAGAACTTATTGGATATGAAAAATGAGAAACTGTAGATCGAAGAAAAAGCGAATTTTAGAACTCGATCAAAATGCTACGAACAGTGAGACTCGACAAAAGGAGAACTCGATGAAAAAGCGAAGTTCTTATGTAGTATGGCATAAGGAAACTTATCCAAATCTACAGGTTCACTTCGACAACTAACAACTCGAATCTACTGCAGAAACATTTGAAATGATCAAACGGAACTCATAACAGTCTCAAACAAACCAGATTGAAATTCACCGGAAGACAATATAACAGGAGCAGGCAAATGATACCATGTACAAAGAAACCTCGAAAATGTACAAACAGAAGAAAACACTCAAGAAGAATGCAGAATCAGCAGAGGAAAAGGAGATGTAGGAGAGGTATACCGCGAAGGACGAGCGAGTAAGAGAGGGCTCATCTCCCATTTCTGATCTAATAAAAGCTCAGGTGAAAGTGAATGGGAGCGATCTCTCTTTCTCATGTAGTCGTTGGCATAAATAAAAAAACACGTCTCCTTCCGAATGCGTCTCTGGAATATGCAGTTCCGTCTTCCGCAGACTGCAATGAATTTCTCTTCTCCAAATTTGCCTTACCGCGCTTTAATTAAAGCTTAAAAGTAGTTAATTACAGAAATCAGCCTAGCTGGAAATGCTCTTCACGTGGTGCGCAAACAATATGGGGAATTAAATTTAAATCGCGTCCGGACGATTTTAACTTCTACGTAACAAGTTGGAATCTGGTTGTCCGTCTGTCCCATTTAAGTATGAGACACGGGCTATCAGGAAGGGCCAGTTTGGTGTACGAACGAAGAGCACAAAGGGTCGATCGAGGTGAGTTCTCCGTCTGAATTTGAGTAAACTCGGACCGGTAGTGTTGGGTGTGGTTTAGTTACTTGAACCTTAGCAAATGCCAATCGTCTCCCCGAGTTAATAACGGCCACGCTTTTTGGTGTCTAACCTTCCGCATGCGGCAGCCTTATACCTGTTTTCTTGTTTGATAATCGAGATCGCTAGGCTAACGGATTATCTCCATTCGATCAAAATCATTTGCAATGAGCAACGAAGTGGGCCCATGGAGAATCCATTCACTGCATGTGCGTTTTTTTCCTGTTTATTCTTTTCTGCAAAGAGACATACTTTAAGAAAAAACAAAAAAAGGTGTTCTTCGTGCACAGACTAGTTAGAGTCTAGATGTGCCGGTCTCATCTGAACTGAAATTAATAATTTCTCAAGTGTTATCCAATTCAATTTCATATCTGCAAGTATAAATACATTTTATCAACCTGATGCATATTAGCGCTGTAAGCATAATAGCTCTGAAGCCCACTAGGAACCAATACTCCGCTCACCGATTCTTTTTTCTTAAGGGAACCATGAATTAGAACAAGAGAGCACAAACAGATCTCAATCGCTTTCCTCATCGCTCTCATAAGTTTGGCATAGAGCCTGCAGTCCTGTTTTAATCTGGCTTGTTTTTGCCACCTCCTGGGGCTTCTCTTCTCTTGCCTTGTCGCTTTCAACAGGCGCAGGTACATCCTTCTTGAGGACTTTGACCACCAGATACGGAGACTTCAGAATGGACTTGAGCTTTTGATCTTCTATATTTAACAAAAAGACAATAATGGAACTGTCAGCACAAAAGATACAACATCGAATGAGCAAAAATGATGCAAATATATATACTGGATAGAGAAATGAATACACAATTATTAACAATTAAATGCCAATGGTGAAGACATGCCAAATACGTATAAAGCATGAAAACAATGCGTAAGTGGTAAACAGCACGGAGTAGTGGAAAACGGTAACGACCAAATTGAGAAGTTGCTATTATTAAACCTTCTATAAGCTCAAACAAGGTAATAAGGTTCCTAAGCTTTTTGTTCCCTCTTTTTTTCCAAAACATAGCATAGCGTGTATCTGATAAAAAAAAGGAAGAAACAATTTCAAGTTAATGTATCACTTACCATCACGCTTGTCCATGATATTGGCATTTGTCAACAAGTCTGTTGGTCGGGCAATTCTGCTTGGAAGCTCTTCAGAAATCTTTTGACTCTGCACAAAACTAAACCATAAGGCTCAATGGAAATACAGCCTAAGATTGTGATCAGAGTGGTTGATGGATAAACTCCATCAACTATTTACCCCTGAAGAAGAAAAATAAGGCAGTTGCACTTACTTATTACATATGTTAGAGATTAAAAAAAGATTGATATAAGACAAAGAGAAACATTTTTACTTCATCTTGATATAAAAACAGTTACTGCTCAATCCTTTCAAGCAAGCTCCACACAGAACCCATGTTAAAATATTCAATAGCAATTTCTCAAAAAAACATTCAAGATCGAAGATTTCATAAAGATGTGCTTATTCAATAATTTATGCATGCAACAGCCAAGAATCATCTCTCAGATATATGAACATCTACTGAAGATAAAAGAAAATATTCCAACTCTGGGATGGCAACCTACTTCTGACCTATTTATTCCTCCACTCAAAATGCGGTAAGGATTTTGTGATTACAAAAGCTCCAAAGATTACAGAATAATTATAATGTTAGAAAAAGATCAAAACTCAGCTCTGGATAATTTGGATTATCTTGCTGTTTCCTTAAGCAACACTGATAAAACCCTATTAATCAGTCACCAGAAGTTCACAATTGCACAACCCATGCTCATCTGCTTATTATAATAATTGGGAACTGCACGTGAAAAATTAAAAATACTGACCAGCATGTAGTTTTATGAGTCAGAATTAAGGGTAGCAGGAGTAAACGGGTAGTGAGAAGAAAACAACTATTTGTAATCCACTTTCCCCTTCTTCTGTTAATGACCAATAGTAGTGTTGAAAAATCAGCTTAAGGGCATTTTGGTCATTTTACATTATTAGTAATTTTATGTTGCGGTGTTATCTTATTCTGCATGTTTGGTTTAGTTTGTGTACCAATTTTTATATTCATAAGAATGGGAGATACAAGGGTATAAGTGATTCCGTATAAGTAGGGGCATTTCCGTAAATTATCAAAACAGACTCAATAAATAGCATTGGGGCCAACACAGGTCACTCATGAACTCCTCTTCAACTCTCTCATTCTTGTCTCATTCTCTCTCTCTTCAAGTTTCTCATCTTTTTACATGGTATCAGAGCAGGAGATCATTACTGGGATTGTTTATCTACAATTAAACTCCTTTTGAACAGGACAACCTCTTAGAAGAAGGGTCCTCAAATCTCCTCGGTGATTGGTAGGCAAAAAATTGATTTTTCCTCCCTTTTCTTCTGCCATAACTCTAGGGTTACTGGTTCTATCACTAATTGAAGGATTATTCGTTTCTTTGATTGATATTGGGATGTGCATCACCTATACTAGACCTGTTGCTTGCATCATCAATCTGTATGCCGACATCAGCCCTAATTGAGGTCTCTCTTGGAAAATTCTCTGTATAATTGCAGTTTTATATTGATCTAGAAGTATTGACCAGTGAAATGCCATCCTTGCCCTAACCCTAATTTTTGAGAAGTGGGGCCCACATTATTGTGATACAAGAAAGGGTTTGGGTGTTGAAATTGAAGTAATTTGTGAGTCTATATTTATTCTATGGTTGTTTTGGGTGAAGTGTATGTTCCATCAAGAGAGATGGTTGGGTCTAATGGTAAGGATGTGGTTTTTATTACTTATAAAAAGTTGATAGGACCGAACTATCTTAATTGGTCCAGATCTATTAGGATGTATCTGAAAGGCAAGAAAAAGACAAAGTATATTCGAGATAACCCTCCAATTCCTACAACTGAGGATGGACAAGCAGAAGATTACCAAGTTATGACTTGGATTGTCATTAGTATTGACTCTACTTTAAGAAACAGGATGATGAACTATGAAACTGCAAAAGCTATGTGGGTTTCTATGGAGTCTTTGTATGCTAAGGAGAGCAACATATCTCATGTCTATGAGCTATATAATGATTTCTTCGCTCACAAAAGAGGCAGTAAAAAGGTCACACAATACTATAGTGCCTTTTTGGGACTTTGGCAAGAAATTAATGTATATCATCCGTTCACTACGGATGAACAGGAATTGAAAAAACAATAGAATCAATTACTTGTCGCGAAGTTTCTTGATGGTTTAGGTGTTGAATTTGATGGGATTAAGGCACAAATTCTAGCCTTAAAAGAGGTGCCCTCTTTACCCACAACATTTAATAGAATTGTGAGGGCTCAGACAACTTTGGTATCCCAAAGAGAAAAAGGGGTCAAGATGGCTGATGCAACTACACTTAATACTTCAGGCCTAGGTACGAGCCCAATAGATTCTCCTCGAGGCCGGATAGGCTTTGGGAGAGGTAGAGGGATAGATGGTTCAGGTCGAGGTAATGGTAGATCCGAGAAGAAGTGTGTTCATTGTAGACAGACGAACAATTACTCAAATAGGTGCTGGATTAAATTTGGAAAACCAGTATGGGCAAACTCTATCACTCGTGAAAATAGTGGGACTGTATAAGAAGCTACCTACGACTCCTGTCACTTCAGGAAGGGCAGATGGAGTGCAACTGTTATTTCAGCAACAACAACAGATTATGCAGCGTTTAGCTCATGTCTCAGTTGGTTCATCTACAGCACTTGTGGTTCATGCTTCTACTCCTACGACTAGCCAACTCAGTATATCTTCTCTTCATGTGTCTCCCTCTCCTACTTGAGTTATTGATTCAGGAGCTATTGCTCATATCTCAGGTATGTCATCTTTGTTTTCTAACATGAAAGAGTCATTACACATAAAGTAGGTTAACTTAGCAAATGGGTTTGTCTCCTCGATTCAAGGAGTTGGTATTGTCACTTTTGCTTCTTTTTTGTCCTCTCAGTCGGCTTTACTTGCTCTTAAGTTTCCATTGAACTTGTTATCGGTCAATCAATTATCTAAATTTATGAATTATTCTCTTAATTTTTATCCTACCCACTATCTGTTTCAGAACTTCGTGATGAAGAAGACAATTGGTTCCGTGCATGAGAGAGGCAAACTGTATTATTTGCAGAGCCACCTATCAAATAATACACTACATGCGCTCCACACAGTCGTTACCCTTTACAATGGCATTTGAGATTAGGTCACCATTCGTTGGCAAAACTAATTCAAGTATTTCCAGAGTTTCCTTCCAATCTTTATTTTCAGTGCAAGTCATGTCAATTGGGCAAGCATCATCGAAGCTCCTGTCCAGCCTCACATCATAAGATGAGTCAGTTATTTGAGGTCGTTCATTCAAACATTTGGGGTCCTTATCCTGTATCTAGTTGTTTAATTATAGGTACTTTATTTCTTTAATTGATGATTTTAGTAAGTGCACTTGGGTTTGTCTCCTTTGGAGAAATCTGAAGTTTTTTTATGTTTTCAAACTTTTTTACAATGAAATAAAGAATCAATTTTCGATCTCTATTCATATTTTGCGTATTGAGATATGTCTCGAATTAATGAATCATAAGTTTGATATCTTTTGTCAAAATCAAGGGATCATTGTTCAGACTTCGTGTGTATTTACCCCCTCAACAAAACGGAGTAGCAAAACATAAAAATCATCACTTACTCGCAAGTTGCCCATACTATGATGTTGCATATGAAGATTTTTAAATAGTATAGGGCTGATGTTGTACATATTGCATGTTTCTTGATCAACAGGATGCCTTTGTCAATTCTTGAAGGTAAAATTCCTATTAAGGTTTTGTTACCTTTTGTCTCATTGTTTTTTGTTTCCCCTTGTGTCTTTGAATGTGTTTGTTTCACTCATGTTTTGGGACCATCCAAAGATAAATTGTCTCCTCGAGCAGTCAAGTGAGTTTTCCTTAGGTATTCTAGCACATAAAAGGGGTACAAATATTTTTGTCCATCCACTAAAAAAATATTTGTATACTCCCTTCTTCGAGTTGACTACTTCAGTTGATATATTGTCTCCTTCCCCAATCCCTGAGTCAGTTATTTCTATTTTGGTTGACAATTGTATTGGATCTTCACCGAGGGCCACTGTTGAGAAACCACTGCAGGTGTATCAACGTTGATAGGTGCCTCCTCAGCCTACGGACTCCTCTCTTATGCCATGTTGTGACTCAACTTCATCTAAGGATACTGAGGTAAGTGATCTACACCTACCTATTGCTTTAAGGGTCTCGGGAAAGGTACTCTTCATCCGTTATCTCAATTTGTTTCATATGACTCTGTCTGATAACTACAGAAAGTTTGCACTATCTATCTCTGCGTGCACTATTCCATCTTCAGGGCAAGATACTGAGTTTTTCCCACAATGGAAGCAAGCCATGGATACCAAGATGGAAGCATTATTAGACCGGGGGACTTGGCAATTATGTGACTTACTTTCAGGTGCTGCAATTGTTGTTGTAGATGGGTGCACATGGTGAAGTACAAAGCTGATAGCTTTGTTGAGACATAGGCTCGTCTAGTGGCAAAAGGATACACAGACTTATGGAGTAGATTTTTTGAAACTTTTTCTCTAGTTGCTCGATTGTCATCAGTAAGTATTCTAGTATCTATTGTTGTTAATTAAGGGTGGTCCTTATGCCAGTTAGACATCAAGAATGCTTTCTTATATGGTGACCTTAAAGAAGAAGTATATATGGAGCAACCGCCAAGGTATGTTGCTTAAGGGGAGATGCACAAGGTATGTAGACTCAAGAAAACAATTTATGGCTTGAAACAAAACCCTTGTGTTTGGTTTGAAAATTTTAGCCAAGTGGTGATGTCTATGGGTTTCTCTAGAAGTCATTGTGATCACTCTTTGTTTGTAAAGCAGAGGACTTCTAGGGTTATTGTCTTCCTTGTATACGTGGATGATATTATATTGTCTGGCAATGATACCTCTAGAATTGAAGAAGTTAAAGCTCTACTACCTACTCACTTCTAAACTAAAGAATTGGGAGCATTGACATATTTTTTGGGGATTGAAGTAACAAGAAGCGAGGAAAAACTTGTGTCATCTGAAATGAAGTATATAACAGGCATGTTACATGAATATGGTTTGTTAAGGAATAGTCCCACGTGGATTAGTGAGTACAAAGATCTTGAGTTTATTAGTTGGGAAAGAAGTTTCCTAAGTTGGCTAGTCATTTTGGGATGGGCCTTGGACCCAACTTAACATGGTTTATTGGGAGCCAAACCAGTAGATAAACCAATGGAAGTTGGAGATAATCTCCATGATAATCAAAGTACAGAATTGAATGATAAAACACTGTACATGAAGCTAGTTGGGAAGCTCATATATGCAACAATTACACTTCCTGATATATCATTTGCAGTGAATATAGTAATCCAATTTATGGAACACCATGGAAGGTCCACCTAGAAGCAACACAGAAATTTGAGATACTTGAAAAGAGCACTAGAGAAAGGTCTCTTCTTTAAAAACAATGATCATTTGAAAATTTAAGCATTCTCATATGCAGATTGTGTTGGCTCAAAGTTAGACAAAAAATGAACTATAGGGTATTGTGTTTTTTTGGGTGCAATTTAATTAGTTGGAAGAGCAACAAGCAGCATGTGGTAGCTCAATCCAATGCAGAAGCAGGATACAGAGCTATGGCACAAACTGTTACTGAGCTGATGTGGGCGAGATCAGTATCTCAAGAGTTGGGCAATCGTTAGAGGGAATCCATGACTATGTTTTGCAACAATTAGGTTGTCATATTCATTGCAACTAATCCAGTTTTTCATGAGATGACAAAATACATAGAGGTAGATTGTCATTTTATCAGAGATGCTATGATGAAAAGAGAAGTAATTATCCCATATGTTCGATCAAGAGATCAACTTGGATGTTTTCACCAAGGCACCGGGAAAGCGCAAATTTGTGATTTTCTGTGACAAGCTGGGCCTCATGGATATATATGCTCTAGTTTGAGGGGGAGTGTTGGAAAATCAGTTCAACGGCATTTTGGTCATTTTACATGATCAGTTATTTTATGTTGTTGTATTTTATTCTGCATGTTTGGTTTAGCTTGTGTACCAATTTTTATATTCATAAGAAGTGTAGAATGGGAAATATAAGGGTATAAGCAATTTCATGTAGCTCATTGAAGAGCTCCTCTTCAACTCTCTCCTTCTTCTCTCTTTCTCTCTGTTCAAGTTTCTCATCTTTTTACAAGTTGCTTAGCAAACCTTTTCATTTGACAAATTAAACATTTGATGCTTCAACAACATGCCCTTCATTATGAGCCTCCCTAGTTTTAGGGCCAGATTTAACTTTATATTTTCTGGTAAGATAACCAGAAGATTACTAACCAAAAAATATTTCCACATTTTGGTAATTTCACCTAAGTTTATAAAAATTTGCATTAAATTTTGCTGAAATATGTATCCAGTCATTTTACTGTCAATGATTCAATGAAATCAATAACAGCTTTTAATTTTGGCATGTATAATCTTCATTTTTTATATCATCAACGTTTTATGCCCTGCTGTTCCAAATGCCTATTCGTTAGAGAAGGATCTACTGAAGATGTAAAAGTCAGCAGCACTTGCAAGAACTGTCCTCCACAGTAGATCAATACAATCCAAACACTAGATGGCTAACAAAAAGTGCTCATGTTATACAGGGTCAATCAAACATTTTATTCTCCATGAATAGCAGAAGACCTTGTCCACAACAGCTGTCTTCAGGAATTTCTTAATCTCCAACAGCCCGCTCCCCACCCCCCCCCCCCCCCCCCCAAAAAAAAAAATTTTTAGAACTGAAGAAATCTTTGTGGGACTCAATGCAGTAAACCACACCTATAGACTAAATTAACTAAATGATTTCGACTAATATTGTTCAGTTTCTGATATTGGTGCATTTGTCCTGAAAGATATGCTAAAAGAAGTTCAATTGAAAATGAAGCAAATACACACCTTGCTTTTATGGTTTGGTGTTTCATATAAATCATCCTCTTCTTCTTCATCCTCAATCCGGCGAACGAAATTTTCTGAGTTCTACACCATTACATTACAGGCATTAAATCGATTAGTACCAACAGATGTAGCTCTTTTTATTAGCATACTGAACTTACAAGCAAGACCATTGAGGAGTCCCCTTACATGGAAGATTATTGACCTCATGATGGCTTCATCCTCTTCTTCTAATTTTTTTTCCTGTTATAGACACAAATTTTCAGATATCATCTCAAACACAAGATGAAGCTTATAAGATCACTTCAAGATTAAAACACCATTATACCTTTTCTTCAGCTGTCCGTTGCAATATGCCGAGCATTTGGTCCACACTAACAGTTGAATGCCTTGACTGCATCACAGAGGCTTACTTAAGGATCAGTAAGCCCAAACACAAATTGAATCAGTTTGGAAATATTTAGCTTGGTAATACCTTCATAGACTTCATTTCATCCAGTGCAGCAAGTATGTCCATCTCTCGTTTTGAGTCCAACGTTCTATTCTCTAGTGATTTCATGGCATCCCCCATTTCTTCTGCATCCCTCTGTCTCTGTTCTTTGTCAGCTTCCTGGTAAATAATTTAGGTAAAATAAATAATAAGCAAATTAAAAAAAATGAACAAGAAATAAAAAGGGGTATACATAAACATTTGCTGCTTACTTCATCCTCAGCACGCCATGGCTCAAAATTGCGGGTGGCACCAGATTCAACCACATAATCAGAATTTTGAGGATCAGTCTTCATGGTGAGTTCAGCCGAGCATCTGGTGCATTTGAAATAAAACCTGAATATTTGGATGCCCAAATAGGTCTGCAAGAATTTATATTTCAAAACAAGTAGGTGAGTTCATCATTAAACAGAAAAATTGAACAGGCCTTCCTTCTCTCCAAAGGAAGTGGTTACAGTTGCTCACATATACAACCTACTTGTTTATCCTAAATATTACTTTTCTGGCAATGCCAAAATAAATGATCTAAACAATAGCAGTAACTAAAAAAAAAGTCACACCAAGAGAAATTTCAAACAGAACAATCTCTTTAAACCTTAAAGGGGCAGAAAATGTGCTAACCTCACCAACGACATCTTCTTTGCGAGAATTGAACTTGGTCCCCTTGTATATGTAATTGCCACAGGTATTGCATCTGATGCTCATTGGAAGCATCATCCGCACCTTAATCTGCTGATTTTTGGGTAGTCGGCGCCTAGGGATCTTCGAAGGGTCAAAATCAGGAGGGTAGTATTTGTTCAATACCTTCCTCTCACCCATATTTTTATCTAAATACCAATCAACAACCTGTAGGAGAAGGTTAAACCAAAAGCATTGTAAGAAAAAAAGCAGACGTGTCAATGAAAGAAGGAAAAGTAAAAACAACAGAGAAGAAAAACAATAATAAATGAGAATGCTAGAAAGTTAAGCAAGCAGCCAAAAGTAAGGTTTGGAGAAATAAATGGAACTAGAGAAAGTGTCTCAACTAGCCATACTAAAATAATTTTTATGGGAGAGGAGAGCTGTTGTACAACAAAAATGTACGAGTAGCTATCCTAATTAAACATCAAATAACATCAAATATCAGGCAACTAGACCATTAAGTAAGTAAAGGACATTTGGTTCTTCAAGCATAAATAATCCATTCACTCCCTCCCATCAGGACTACTATGAAGGAATGGACCTTGGTTAACACTGACTTTTTTGTGAGTGGAATTCTGTGACTTCAGGTCATGTCTGCCTTGAAAGCATACAAGAGAAGGGGAAATTTAGGATAAAACTTTAATAATATATATTTTTGTTTTTATTTTAAGAAAACCTCAGAACATTATATTATGTATATACTAAAAACTATAAAATCATAAACAACTGAACACATAAAATACATATGTATCCATTCATGTCCGTGAAGATGAAGGGAGCTTAACTTATTCAAAGATATGACGATGACCTAGACACATGTATGCATACATCAGCTGAGGATTTACTCAGAACGCCTCAGAGATCAGAATGTCCATCTTTTATGTAAGTCACAGATACAAGACCTCTTACTATCAAAGAACAATACAAACACAGTAATGCAAATAAAATTGTTCAACATCGTATAAAATCAGCATAACAAATCCTAAAATGAGGACATGACTCAGCCAACTGGTTTCCCATGGTAAATTTCCTCGCAGTCGCTAGGAAAAATATACTACATAGACAAAAATAAAAGCCCAATTTTCTGAATAACATTAAACAAATTGACCTTGGAGAAGATTACCGACAAAACAAGGGATGCGCGCTAGAGAGGAGCAAGGTTGAAATTCAAACAGCTCCTCTATTGGCTGAAACGGGTAGAAGCTTCGGAACGAGAGATTTGGTAAAAATTTCCGCGCGAAGAGAGAGGGAGAGAAGAAATTCTATAAGACTTGACAGCCGGAACTCGAGAATGGCGAAGTGATCATAGGAGGGAGAACCGGAGAAATTGGGGGTTTAAGTCGGTCCAGTAACGTTAGGACTGTAATAAAGTACCCGACCGAGAACCCAAATCAGCAACCCCAACCCTGTATAGCAAATCGCGTTTGGGTTTCAGGTGTTAAGTTTTAATTGGTCAAAGATATGCTCATTGTTAAGTTTTTCAGGTGGAAAATTTTATCTCGATCCTTCCTTAGATTGATCAAATTTTGAAAAATAGTTGTCCGTTGCCTAGAATTATAGCATAAGTCTCTTCTTTAGAGCTAAAAACCTTCCCTATCATTGAGCCAATACTTTTTAGTATTTGTGCCCATTTTGGAAGAATAAATTTCTCTTGATTCTTTTTCATTCTTCTTATCTTAAAAAAATGTTAAAAAAAGGCTAAGAAAATGAGCTTCCTATTACTCTAGTAAAAAAATATATCAAATAATACTACAGTGGATCTTGATAATTTACCTCTTACTTTTAATATTTTTTTTATTATTTATAATAAAATAATTTATTTATAATATAAATACAATTACCATAACTAATTTTTTCCATTGTTTCCTAGGTAAAAGAAAAAATTTCCAATAAGAAAAATAGTACAAAAACATAAATTTCCCATTATTTTTTTTCCTATAGAGACACAAACTATCTGGTATATGTAAAAGCTATTAAAAATAAAAAGAAAAAATGCATGTGATAATATCTTATTTAGATAAAATGGACCAATTTTTCTATATAAGTTTTTCACATATAAGGTATTTTTTAATTGGGTTTGGGTTTCACCGATCTAACTTGACCTGACCCGTGTCCACCCCTAATTGCCGACATTTCTTTCACCTATTTATAATGTATGATTTGCTTAGATATTAACTAATTTTCATATTTTTACACCATGATACAATTGTTTTAGCTTGGACTTCTAGGCTAGTTTGATTTGAACTCTTATAACATGTCTCCAAATAAATAATATTTTAAAATATAATTAAATATGTATAATGGTTATCTTGTGATTTCTTATAGGTATATACTTTTTTTTTTTGTGTGTGTTGTGATTGGTTGCTACAACAAGTTGATACATATGCTTGGTGACTTGACAGGATTTAGTAGCCCATAATTTAGTTTTAGAATTAGTTCCTTCTAATTATATGAGAATGGTAATTATACATGTTAAAGGAAGTTTAGAATTGGAATTCTGCACTAACTAGTACATTGCTAATCTAACCAAACCTTGGGGAGCGTGAATAAAGTGAGGAACCCTCCCCTCTTCCCTCTTCCCTCTTCCCTCTTCCCTGCACACAAACTATTTGACAATGATGATCTTACCAGGTTCAGTTAAGGTAGTCCATGGATAGCCTTGTTCCTTCTTAATGGAGCTAAGCGTGATCCAGGAGCGACAGGGTAGCCATTGACTAAGTCAATCTGAACCGAGTCCTTCTCTTGGACAGACGATGTCCTTCTCTCCTGCACTTATATAATTGCAGAAGCTTCTACCAACAAGGGAATGGGACGGTTGGCCGTTGAAATGGGTCCGCGATAGCAACATTTGCGATGAATGAATGCGCACCGAGGGATAAAGTTATAAGCCGGTGCGCCGCTAATATCACATTCATATCCCCTTTCTCCGGCCAGCAGTTCATGTCGGCTTGCTTCAGATAACAATGGCGGATGTTGCCACCAACCGTGTTTGACCAACACTGTTTTAATTTCCAAACGCGGAAGATGCTTTCCACAAATGCCTTCCCTTCTTCCCACATGGTCGTCCCATTAAAAAACCCATTGCTTTCAAGAAACCAGGACCAACAACCCACCTGAAAAAAAAGACTATATATATATATAGGGCATAAAAAGGGATGCCGTTGGCTCTATTCTGGGATTGCCTTCAACGGAATTGTTCAGGACGCAGAACAAAACTGTCCAACACAATGGGATTCTTCCATGAAAAACTGAGAGACTTTATGCAGCTTTCCTTTCCTATGTGTAGAGATGGGATCTCTGGTTTTCTCCTTTCCATGAATAGCATATTCTTGCATTCCCTTTTTCACTTTAATGGCGAACTTTTAATAGATTTCAATAACAAAAAAGGGCAACATTTAAACTCAGAGGTCCCGGAACGATTCGCGAGAGGGCACCGACAGGGATGCAGCGTCCCCTGGGAGGACTTACTGGTGTTTGGATATGATTCGGACTGGTAACAAGCTATTTTCCAATGCAATTGCAGCGATTTTTATTCTGTCGACATAAATCGACAGATAAAAGGAAAAAGGAAAACTTTCCAAACTTAATGATAATGATAATTACTAGCTCGATTTGGTGTCCTCTTCCCAAACCCACCAGAGGCGTTACGCACAAAGTGTCGAAAAGATCCATGTTGATCTCAAAGTCCGGTCAGTTAACGTTGTGTCACAGCAGGCAGGCGCCAAGTTCTGCATTTCATTAGCGCGCGCCACATATCCTTGAACCCACGCGACGCGATCAAAACTGCATAGCCAACCCCTCTTAGACACCACAATCAGTAGAATCCGAATTCCTCCTATTATGAACCCACGCGTTCGGGTTTCTGAGCCCCGGGCGACCCATGTGATTTTAACTGTGAGGAGCAGTTCATCTCCCATGTGAATTTTAAGCAGTTTCCTTACCAATGAACGCCACGTTTTACGTCCCACAAGGCCCTCTTTCCGGTTTTAATCTCGCTTTATTCTTGCATGCCGTTTTTAGAAAGTGAAGACGGATTGGTAAGAGTCTCTTCAATGCTCCAAGCTCGCGTTTTCACTTGCTCAGTTTCATTTGTCAATGGAAACAGCCACAGGGGAGCAGCGGTGATCGCAATGGCGTCGGCCTGCAAGGAAACCTCTAAGCAACTGCGTTTGATTTTGTAATTACGGGAAGAGAGTGAAAAAAAAAACACAAAAAAGGAAGAAGAAGGGCTCAAGCCTTGCTACAATTATTACTCAGAAGAGAAGACTGTTGTTCAGAAGATAAATACTCAAATCTCTTCACCACTCTACTGAGAAAATGCTTTGTTTACTCATCCGTACCAAATAGAATAAAACAACTCTTCTGCACCCTGACTTTGTTTTCTCTTTTCTTAGTTCTTTATAGTATAAAAATGCTTTCTTTATGACAAGTTGCTGATTTGGTGAAGACTCCTACTTCATTCTTTTCTCTTTTAATAGAGAAATAAAAGCGGCTGAAGCTGACCAAAGAACTAAAAGTACTGGAAAAGCCCAGGACCTCTGTTCCACATTTTGTTGACTGCTCCAAAGTTTCACACCGGATAAAACAGAGATTGAACTAACAAGTCCACATTGGAGAGATATATTTTACTTAAGAACCCAGTTTTTGTTTAGTTTCAGAACGTTTTGTCAATTCACAGAAGAAGAAAAAGGAAAGAACTACCACTGTGTTCTATTAACCCATGATGGTCGTCTGGGAGAAAGCCAGACAAGCAAACCTGTACCTAATAGTTGATATATGAACTCACTCTGCCATGAAATCTTCATAAGCGGATGCACCCTTGCTATCAACTCTGTAGCATGAGGAAAGTATCAGTAGTTGGAAAGCCCTTCCCCATTTAACAACCCTGACCACAAAATTTCATTAAAGGTAGCTTTGGTAAAATACTAGAGCGGATTCATGGAGTAGTGTGATCATTTTCTCGACCAGGAAGACAATAGATAGAAAAAACTTGAAGAAGATGAACTACGAATGCTCAATCAAACAGCATAAAACTCATATTTGTGGCTATTCAACATTGAGACATTTCACCAAATATCCTATCCCTGTTTTTTTTTTAAAAGGTTGTGGGAAGCAGACGCAGCAGAATCAAATACAAGGAGGAAGAGGGAACTTGTAAATTGCAAATCTTTCCTTTTACAACAGCAAGTAGCAACTGACAGGTTCACAGCTCGTTCGGACATCTAAGGGTCAAATCCTCACAGTATTTGAAAACTTCTACTCGATCAACAGCATATGTACCGCGAAGAGGGATTGTAAATATTCTACGGCATTATCCGACATACAAGGCTGTATTAATTGATTAAAATCTACTTATTGAGGCGGGCAGTTACACTGAGAAAAACAAGCTATTTCTTTCTTTCCATCTTTGGTTAATTTGGTCAGCAAATCCAACCTATTGACCGAAGCATTTCCTAAAAAAGGAAAAGTTTCAGTACATCAGCCTTCATTAAGCGACTTCTTCTCAAACAGCACAAGCCTGTTATCGGCCAACCGTGATTTATAAGCCGACGTTTTGTACTCGGACCATGTGAACTCCTTGTACTTGCTCTCTCCTTGGGCGGTCAGCGATGGCAACGGTGCTATCTTTTCCTGTAGCCCTGGCGCGCCGAAATAGATCATCGACAGCCTAGATTTGAAGCTGTTGGCGATGACTCTGTGTCTCACGCTCCTGAACCTCCCATTTGTGAGAACCTGTAGTGAATAAGAAGGTAATTAATTTATAACGGAAATCACTCTGAAGAAACTGATTACTGATATGAAAAGAAAACCGAAGACCCATTTAACTGTAAGCCAACTCTTTTGATGGGAAGAAAGGAAACGGAGGTAAACGAAAAGACCCATGAAGTGATTTTGTTTCAAACGAGGATTGAACGACTTAAAACGAGGATTGGACGACTTAAAACGAGGAGAAAGTTCCTAAAAGATGTGTCTGGGAATTGCTCGAATCGTTTAAAATGGAACTGAAGGGAAAAAGTTACGTACAGGAACATCACACTCAAAATAATCAAAATACAAAACTATCCTGCTTTGCCTTTTTAGCAGCCAATCTTCTTCCCAAAATGAAACAATGGTTTGCAGAGTTTACCTGAAACGAATCACCAACAAGGATGAAAAAGGAATTTTGGTCTGGTGGGACTGAAACCCAACTACCATCTTTCAGAGAGATTTGAAGGCCAGTTGTAGCGTTTGATCTCAGGACTGACACTATCTGTGGGTCCGTGTGCTCCCCAAATCCAATCATTTCCAGAGATTGGAAGTCTGGGCATGGAGGGTAATGGTTGAGCCGGAATACAGAGTCACTCTCTTCGTCCATCAAAAGCCTACTGAAGATGTTTCTCGGTTGGATCTTTAGCCCTTCAGCCAAGAGTTCAAGAACTTCACAAGCTAAGTCCCTCACGCCTGATACGTAATCCGTCACAGCACAGCTGCCAAAATGGAAATGGGTAAGTACTGAATTATTAGGAAACCGAGATAGAAATCATATGAAGACGCGAGCTATCAAATAAAGAAAATCGACTGTCGCAGGCTTGAAGATTTTTTTTTTTTTTTTTAAAAAAAAGGGAAATCCTATTGACATGAGAATCTGTCATGACTCACTTCTTGAAAGCCAGAAAAAAAAATTCCCATGCCAACATTAGCAAAAGAGTGACAGGAACAGAAAAAATAAACAAAAAAACATCATGCTCAATGATCTTTCTTGGTACTCTGTGTGGAGTACGGAGAGTGAGCGGAAGGATGAATTTGAGTTCGTTGTGCGTACCGAAACTTTTCTGGGTTTCCTCGGGAGACGTCGAAAGCTCTCTGGTTGATGGATTTCTCGTCAGTTTTCAAGAGGAGATACTCAACCCATCCCACATCACCATTCGGACCAATTTTCTTATTCCCATAGCCAAATGGATTAGCGGGCCCTGCTTTCTCTTTCTCAGAATGAGGTAAAGAGAAAAACTTGGCAGCTTCATCTTCTAATCCTTTCATGAGTCCTGCTGGAACGCCATGGTTGATGACCTTGAAGAATCCATACTCTTCGCAAGCATGCAGAAGAAGGGATTTAGCATCTGGGTCGGAGAGGTCTATCACCGGAATGGCTGAAAATAAGGTCTGTTTGGGATTTTTAAGGAAGGAAATTTGATCCAATGCAGGCCTAGATAACACCACCATGATGGCTTAAGAAGAGAGAAACGGGAATGAGGGAAAGTTTAGGAAGCAAGGGGGGAATCTCGTAGGCGTCGCTGAGCAACAGGGCGTAGTGTTTAAATGGAAGTCGGTGAGTGGGAAACAGCTTAGGAAGACGGGGCGGAGTTTGGGAGACGACGCTGAACACGGGGCGTAGCGTTTAAATGGAAGTGGGTGAGAGAAAATGCATGGCCTGACTCTTGAGGCGATATGCACGAAGACATCTGGTCTCACAGTCGACTGCGAATTTATATCGTTCCACGGAGAAACAGGGGACCATATAGAAAAAGAAAAGCAGAAAACAAACAGATGTTAAAAGGGAACAACAACAATGAAGTGGTTAACTGACATTTAATAGAAAATAAGAACAAATGAAAATCCTCCACCCTCGAGTTCAACAAGCTTAAAAATATGGCACGAATCTTCTGCGGAACTCTCCTTCTGTTAAATTATCTGCGCATACAGCGATTTGTCCCGTATTTTCGAAGCTAGAAAGTATTAAAATGATTCTAAACGGCTCATTAATGTATAGAAGAAAAGTCAGTTCAGGAAGATTCCCTCCGCAGTACTTGTGAAAAGGTTGGGCTAAACGAAAAGTACTGGATTTTCGACCGAAGAAGGCACGTTTGACGAATTTGGTTTGCACCAGGCCGGTTGATGTCCTGATTGAATACTTTCTAATAAATCAATCCCACCGAAAATGCAACCCTTGTTGAAAATACGTCAAATACGGTAGCTCCCATCAACTCTTTATAACCAAGCGTTGTCGGCGTGAATGTCGATACTATTATTAAACAAAGAGTAAAATTCGCTCCGCCCAAAGAGATTAACATCGACGTTGCTCCAATAATTGTCGAATGATAATTTTAGGCGAGCCTGATGTTATCCTGATCGGTACTATGTATCCAGTAGGTCTTTGTTGTGATTCCCTAAGATGTCAAGTCCAAGATATTGCCCTCATTATTGTCAAAACGATCTAGAAATACTTTTGCGGCACTCGTGGATTAGCATCCGCTTCATTTATTCTCAAATTGCTGCGGTGGGTTGCTGAATGGTTTGTCACGATTCACGGTTCACAGCTATCCGGAAGCCCGAAGCGGAATCCGAGGAGGAAATATAAGTTAGCGAAAAAAATAAAATAAAATAATCTTCTGCGGAGGTTCTTCCACCACTTTTACGGCCGGCATTACCATTTAACATCGACCAAATATGATTCTGTAAAACATACGTTTTGCCTTTCCAGAGCTTCTCGAGTAATGACCACTTTCGATAAGAAGAAGAAGAAGAAGAAGAAGAAAGATCCCTTCCGTAATCCGGAGGAGTTGGGTTTGAACGGGATGCCATCATTTAAAACAGTGTTTAGAAAGTCAATTATGCTCGGTTGAGTCAACATGGATGGTTCACCCTTCGTAAGAAGGGGCAGTGGTCCCTTCTTACGCACAATCTCTTTTATAGTCTTAGGATGAGTTACGAGTCCGGTCCACACAAGTCTAAGTCGGTGTCAAGTGAAAAACGAAACACGCGTGGAGATGGGTCCCATGCCAGTCACCATCTTAGTCAATTGAATTATTTATTATTTATTTTAAATTTTAAGATATTCGGAGCCTTAAAAAGGTCAATCAGGGTGATGACGGTTTATTAACATTATATTCATATTTTGGCCTTTGATTTCGCGTTGGAATGGGGCAAGTGGACGTGAAATGGAACAGGAAAGAGGAGAGAGATATTTGTTCTTTAATCTTCATCACCGGATTAATGTCTCTGTTTTATATTAGTTTTAAACAAAGGCCGAAGGCGTGGGAGGATTGGCCTCCACCTCCTTAAAACCACACTCCCTTGGTCAAAAACGCAAAGATGAGATGCGGCCCACTTTGCGGTAAGGTCGGAGGAAAAGAAGGAAGGGAGGCTAACCGGCTAAGGTGGGGGCCGTTGGGGGGCGTGTCAATTGCTATAGCCTATGAGTCTACTGATACGAAGTCCGGCTCCTGTCACTCGGCGCACGTGGGTCGACCGAATGCCACGTTGACGGCCCCGACCGACTTTTAATTCTGAGGTTGTTATGTGATTGCGTGGTCCGCTACCGCTCCTATCTTTCCTCTCATCATCTGTCGACATCACTCGCTGTTCCTGCTGCATGCTCTCCCAGCCAGGTTGGCAATTTCGATTATTCCATCTCCTTTTAATTCATCGCCGGTCGGAGAGGCGTAGAAGAGCGGATTTCTCTCTCTGCTCATTCGTTCGCTTAGTCTCTGAAATAAGAAGACACGGAAAAAACACCTAATTGATTTTGATTTTATGATCAATGGACGGAGGAACTGAAGAGCGAGCACATCGTTGGTCACGGTGAAAGTCGGAGTGTCGGGGAGCGATTCAGCTGATTGCGACAGAAGAGGGGGGATAATGGACCGGTGGTGAACAGTCATGAATGTGTACCATTGTAGCCCAGGGACGTCGTCTTCACTTCCAATTTTGAATATGATTGTCTATTTTCAGCTCCATACTTGTCGATCCAGAAAGTCAGCCACGTTGCGCGCGAGCGATTGGGATCGGGACCAGGTAGTCTGACTCGGCCCCCCACTACCGCGATCTATCTCTTTGTTGATACATCAAATAATGAGCCCGGCATTTGTAGAGTGGATTACGTTGTGAATTGCGGTGGGTTGAGACTGGAGACTGTTCTTCCTTGCTTTTGAAATCCGCAAGGCTATCTTCTTGTTAAGTTGGTTGCGGGCCTTCGGATGCGGCTTCCGTAAGACTTTGAAAGAGGACTTGACATTTTGAATGGGAATTGGGACCCTGCACGTCCATTAAATGCATGTCAGATCAGCTCGCCGAAGAGGGAAGGCTGTTCCTGTACCAAAAAGGTCAATTTGTTGGTAAACGACGATTGAAGGGATGAAACTTTAGCAACTGGCCTCTCTCAAATCTCGATTAGGAGCAAATTTTATATAGGGTAGCGGGCGAGGGATGGGTATCACCTACGAAAGATTTGGTGGAGCCCAGCCGGCACTTCGAGTTTTCTTTTGTACCGGTGGCAATCCCTGATTTCTGTATCCGACAATCCTGGATGCAGATGACAGGCGAAAGGACGAGTCGGGGACTCAGGATAACATGTCTATCCATCCAACCTAGCAGGAGAGGAGGCCGTAACCTGAGCATCATGACTTATGAGGACTGGCCCGTAGATGCCGGCGTCTGGAACCCTAGCTCTTAATTCGGAATTTCATCCCACGCTTCTGCTGACACAGACGTCAACTCGAACGGACTCTACTGGAATGCTAATATTCCTGCTAAAGAAGAGGTGTCACCAAGAGAAATTACTCCTTCAAAGGGGTCCCCTCCGGGCACTATTTCTTTTTCTTCTGCTCTCTCGCAGGCTCCCTGTTCTACTTTCAATGCCGTTCTCGTTTGTTTCTATACGTTGGTTGTCGTCGGGAGGACCATATGTTCTTCCCGACGACAAGCCACGTATAGAAAGAAATAACGAGGGATTTGAAAGTAGAACAGGCGACCCTGCGAGGGCAGAAGAAAAAGCAATACTGCTCGGAAAAAGGCCATGCTCGAGAGGATGAAATGAATGTGGCTGAGCTGGTGAGCATGACTTCCAGGATAAGAGAGGGCCAATGGAAGTGAGCTCTGCTCGGGGTCTGCGTGCATTTAACGAAGGTGCAACATGTGGAAAATTGTTTCTGCACTCTGCAGTACGCTTCGGAGTCGCAACAACTCGTTGCCAGATTCCAGTGTCACCTCCGCGGAGAGATCTGCCAAGTGCCAACATGTGAAGTATGTATGAGGATATACTTTAATCATTGTTGAGAAGAAGTAATTTTCTGCTTCTTCGAGTTTTATTAGCTTGGTTGGGCATTTGCCTGTAGGTTTACTGCGGCAGTCCATTCCGATTCCCCAGTATCCCATCTTTCATGGGTAATCTTTGTCCTCTCCTTAGATGAGTTGGTGGTTCGAGCTGGTATTGGTTAGTCCACCTGAAATTGACAGTGAAATCTAGCTAGGATCTAGTTAATGGAGGCCATTACTATTTGTTTTAGTTCGCTTGGATTGGTTAATTCTAATTTTAATCACATAAAAGTAGATGAGACTTATTCAGAGAGGTATAATCTATTCACAAAATATGTATATGACTTGGAAGAGATCCTCTCAAATTGAGGAGAAGTGGGAAGGGAAGGGGGTGACCTCACACTAGTCGCCAATAAACTCCCACCTCCCCCGAGATGTCAGTCGGGTCTGGTTCAGTGCACCCTTCACTTCCGAGATGTTATTCGAGGGGTTAATTTTTCACTTTTCATTATAGAGGATTCCTGTATGAAAAGGAAGGATATTGATATGACCCTTGAACGCTTGTAGAACAGATATTATAAAATTAATTTCATGGAACACATTCGTCATCAGGGGGATTATTATGTAATCAGAATTCAGGAAATTTGAATTTCTGAGAGGTTAGGAAAACAGTGCCGGCTGGGCTCCCTCACTTCGGTTGTTTTCCGGGCAACATGCACAACAACTGAAAACTAAATTTCTGAGCTCGCGGTTCTCTAATGGAACCAAAAGATTCACGGGCGGCGCGGAACGTATATGTTCTTCGGTCGGTTAATTTGAAAGGAGGACAATACGGGGAGGACATCAAAAGTCGGCCGACAGGCCCGCCACTGCTCCGCCGAAGCCTGTGATTGAAAACATTACATGTGGGTAGCACAGTGCTAATACCGGCCAGACCACATGCTGCGTGCAGAACGTTTTTGGCATGAAGTTTTGGTTGATCAGTCGTTTCACTTCTCCTGATTACAACAACACATTTTCACGATTGATTGTCCGTATGAAGATAAAAAGGCAAACGAAACAAAAAAATGATCAATCATGTCTTGACTGATAAAATCCACGCTCTCCGTATATAGGAACGTCAATTAAGCAAACAGATTTTTTTTTTTTTTTAAATATCACCCAATCCATTATTTAATGGTTCATGTAATGCAATGTACATCAACAAATTGATAGTAAATAATGCCGCAAAGAATCAGTCTCCTGTCTCGCCCATCTATATAAATTCAATCACAGGAAAAATAAATAAATAATACACCACGCACAAAAAATAAATAAAAAGTCACGTCTGTTCCTCCGTCAAATCAGGGCGGACACCTTATTGCGAAAAGAGGGCGACGATGGACATGAAACAGACGCAGAGAAGCCCACCCAGGACAGGCAACGGTGAATCCGACGCGCTTGCCATAGCCGGCGATGGAGCAATACTATCGCCGTCTTGAGCAGAAACCGCAACCGCAATAACGAGAAGAAGAAAGGAAAGAAGGGAGGGATTCATCGCTGCTGCCATTGATAAGTATTCGAAGGAAGGCGCGAGCAAATATGGAGAAAGAGAGGCTTTTCTTTGTTCTCTGTCCGCTTTGTGGACGGAAGTATTTATAGCTGCGGAGGGGAGAAAACTGAAAATGTAGCCGTTGGCGTAATCTTCTGGAACGTTTTGAAAATTGTCGCATGTGGCAGGTGCGGGTGGTGCCAACTAGCCGTTAACGTGGACAGCGGGAGCGAAATGAGTGGCAAGCTTACAAAGGGAAGATATTATCTGTAAAGCAGCCATTGACCGATGACCGCGGTTAAGCAAAGAAATAAAAAAAGCAGCCGTCCGGACTCTGGTTGGTGCGGCCTGCGGTGTACCAATCATTTCAAGCGCTGTCGGCCCATTTTTGTTCAATCAATGTGGGGTGCCACAACTCGCACTGTCGATAGAGTTGGGTCACTTCCAAAGACGGGAAGACAGGTGTCGACAAGTTCTTTGTACGGACCCTTGAATGAATGAGTTGTCTTGATTCTTGTGCTCTCCTCTGAAACTTTCAGTCGGTGGTACTAGTTCACCTTCTTCTGGCTTCTCTCACAAGTCTCCACTGGAGGCCGCGGGGGTGAAAAAAAACCCACTCGGAAATTACCGAGCCGGGTATGCAACCAGGTGGAGCGCGGGAATCATACGACTGAACTTGTTTATTGCAAAAATACATTAAGAGCAACTAAATTTAATTAAATGAAACAAGAAAAGTCAAAATTGAAAAATACAAGGGGTCCCGACGGATGTTTGATATTAGATTTGTCTACTCTAATTCAATTACCATAGAAATTTTCAGAGCATATCCCTCAAAATTTGCCTTTGTTGCCCGCATTTTTTCCATATTGGAGTACGTGTCTTGGTCATGGTTAGTTCAATTCATCATCTAACATGTTCTATTGGATTTATTCTATGTTATATTTATCTTATCATGTAAAACATATCTTTTTTATTTTAAATTATATAAACAACACCCTTAATCAATTATAAAGGTGTTGTTCAATTCATCATCTAACATGGTATTAGAACATATCGATTTTTTGCATATGTCGTCCTCTCATTTTTTTTCCCGTTTCCACTACCTCTTCACTCTCTGCCACACCCTCCCAAGTTGAACCACTCGAACGATGTGTTTTCTCCGATTTCGTCCACCCCAATCACTACCAGTGTCATTGCTTTTCCACATATCTTCGCGGAACGATGCGATTTCGCTACTCTTCCACATCTCTTCAGCAAATGATGCAATTTTGTTCGTCCCAGTCGCAACCAATGCTGTTGTTCTTCTGCATTTCTTCACCAGACGTTACGATTCCATCCGCCCTAACCGCCACCAATGCCGCTGCTATTCACATTTCTTCACCAAACTATGTGATTCCGTCTGCCCCAACCGCTACTAGTGTCGTTACTTTTCTGCATCTCTCCACCGAACGATGCGAGTTCGTTCGTTCGGCATTGTTAATTATGAGTTTAAGCTTGACATATCTGAGATAGTTTTGATTTTTCAAGTGTGTGGAACCAAGGAAGAGTTGGGCAATATTTGTCCGACAATGATTAGCCCCAGGGTAACAAAGACATAGGAGTACATCCAAACTAACAAAAGACTAAGACATTGGTAATTCAATAGCTTAATCACGAGAGGATTGAGGGGTTGAACTTGCAACATTTCAGTCCCAAATGAGGCTCAGCCTGATTATTGAACAAGACAATTCTTTATGTTGACAATTGGTTCCAAAACAAACTTTTCATCTTTGATGCAGGGAGAGCTTCAGGCACTTGCAACAATCATCTGTTGTTTTCACATGGGAATGAAGCCTAGAAACGTATTTGTCTACCAAGATTAATAATATCAAGCAAAGATCATAGTTTACTTTGCAAATAAGAAGATTAGAGACAAATAGATGAAAGACTTTTTGTCAACAGAAAAAGAATTCATGATTCTTAAAGAACGTTACTGAAAAAAAACAGATTCATGAAGAAAGATTGGAGACAACTTCCAGGGACATCCCCGATGGCTTCTTCTGTTATGATTATGAAGTTTTACATTTAAATCTTACCAATTGAATGCCTGCAGTCGTCAGTTCAAATAGCTGCCAGAAATGAAGCTATAGCAATTGCAATACCTAGAAATGAATTACACACGTTAGCTCACTAGATAAAATAATGTCTTAAATGAGCTTTTACCAGAACAACATGCATTGCTATATTGCACTAAATCAAAAACCTTTCCTCAAAAACCTTTCCAGAATACAGCATTATGCTGTTTCGTGATTCTTGTACTGAGGGGATGGAGGTCCATCAGAAAGTAAAGCTGATCTGCAAAGACTTCTCACCCATAACTTCACAGTAAATGATGATGTTCTTATCCAACTTTCTACTAAAAACTGATATTAAACAAGTTGAAGAGTAGATATAACAGAATCTTACATAACTGTCACAATAAGAAGTCTTCCAGAGTTAAAATTATTATGAAAAAATGTCTCATCGAAGAGTTTCAGTTAAAAGAAATTCAACAGTTACGGAGCAGCACTTGAGCGAGAATAAGCTATAGTGTTGACAAGAAGGACAATTTACAATCCAAAAATCAAAGTTTTTCTCTTTTCCAGAAATTCAACAAAACAAAAAGTTGGAAAAACTGACATTATTCCGTGTTTAAGGAAAAGATATTTTGTTTCTATTCTTACCAAACACTTGATTCAGTACCCTTTGCAATAAATGAAGCTCCTATTCTATATGTCCATGGCAGTGACTGATCATCAGGTATAAGGTTACCACCAGACCTTCTAGTTTCCATGTCAGATACGAGGTAATTATCAACATACTCTGTGTCGAAAGCTAGGAAGGAAATTGGCCTCCCTTCTATGTTTTCAGAGTTTCTGGTACAACCTGCTGGTGAGCCATGTCAAAGGAGGCATGAAGGCCAAAAAAGACATAATATATCAGCATCACAAGAGTGCAGATACCAAACCTAATTAAAGCTTGGTAGCCAAGGGAACCCATGAGAAACAAATTAATTGCAATTGACAACGATGGCAACCAAGGCAGCAAGGGGACACCCCATACTTTAGGGGTGCGCTGCTGAGGAAGCAAGAGAGCGCTTCCCAATGTAGCCAAAAACCAGAGTGGAAGAGCAATTGAGTAACCAATCCAACCCCCAGAACTAGAGCTCCAATAAACCATTATACCAATGGAAGACACGATGATGACTGTGAGGTGAAAAAGAAATTTGATGACTGCAGATTTTGGGGTAATATCTTTCACGTAGTATCTTCTCACTAGCAATGCAACGGCCATTAACATGAAGATGAAGAGGGTGCTAATGGCTGAAACACTTGACAAGACAGTCAAGCCGAACTCGAACCTACATATGTTCAAATCGGGTTTGATTTAAATATTTCTGAAGGTTTTATAGTTAGCAAGCTTTAAAGGATAACCTTTCTAAATTGAAGGTGTGAACCAGTATGTGTATCTCCAACAACTCTTGAACACCTTTATTATTGGCTGGAAAAAGTTGCTTAGGTCTGTTGTTCTTCTTTTTCAATTTTAGTTTCGTACTTACAGCTTCAGCAACTTCCTTAGATTAGAATAAAGTTAGATTGAAATAGCATGTAATAGCCAGAAGTAAGATTTCTGGTCCTCTGTTAACACCAACAGATCCCTCCATGCAGGTAGTCATTTATTATTTGATTATGCTCTTTGATTAGATTATTCGAATGAAACACTGATTAGATTATTCTAGCATTTGGAAGGCTTCCCTATTTCTGTTTGTTTTTGAATCTGTTTGACTTAAGTTCTTCTGAGTTTTATTTGCTATGCCGATTTCTACCTCTTTAGATGCTTAGAAGCTAGGTCCTCTGCCTATTGGAAGCACCCAAGGACGAAATGTAGAGCTTTGGAATATTTTCAGCTTTCCCAGCAATTATTGAAGCTTTCTATTTGTTATTCATTAATCAACTTCTGCAATGGCACAGACAGTAGATCAGTTTTTTTATTTGGTATATCTCCTTTTAGTTGATTCTTGGGGTAAATATAGTCATTGTTGATAGGCTACCTGACTTTATGACAAACGAGGAACCTGTTATAAGAACAGGTAGAAAAGGATGTAGGCAACATTTTAGGGGATGGCTATCAGACCATTGATGCTTTATAGTTCTGAGCATTGTCCAAGAAAGAAGTAGAATATGGTGATGGCAGTGTGGCAAAACCTAGAAACTGTGCTTAAAAATGGAAGGGAACAAGAAACTCAACTGGAAGACTGGGTTATTTGAGACGGGCCAGGCACCTGTGAAGATTGTCTTCTTTGTTCTTTGAAGATCAGGTGGGAAATAGAGGGATGACGGATATGAGTTTGCTAAGGAGAGAGCAGAAAGGCGGAGGCTATTTTATTTGAGGTAAGGCTTTGACTGTGTGATTTCTCGGTGCAGGAATTTAATCATTATAAAGCATGTTAAAGTTATCCCACTTCTTTCATGCTTATTTCTTATTTCTACTCTTGACTCCTAATAATTTTTGGGTTGAATTTTTCATTGAAATGAAATGTTAATTTTTAGTTATCTATGTCAGAGTGGTTCCGTCCACTCTTGTTAGAGTTTGTGGTATGAGTTAGATACTTGGTTTTCCGCACCTTAAATGACTAGTCTTTTCGGGTTGTATTGGTTGGGAAGTACTCTTACCTAGGACTTTGACAATCTAAAGTAGTTATTTGATGATGCAGGGCTAGGGCTATCTAATGTTAATTTTAGTTAAGAATAAAGAACATTCTGACTATTCAATTAGTATTATGTTTCTATCAATTATAGCTCTGCCTCTACTGCGAGTTAATACGCACCAGTCGATGAGAGTAACAGATGTAGAGCAAGAAATTAGGGCCTCAGATCATTTCAGGAAAAAAAAGGACAGAGAAAAGTCTAGAGCCATTTGCTATCCAATTGACTGGAAATTGAAGGCACGGCATTCCGTTTTTCTCTTTTACAGGTATGCACTCCTTGAGTAAGAGAATATCAGGGCAGTTCATGTGCTTGGTCTTTGTTCTCGGTCTCGGGAGCCTCCGGCTGGAGCCGCTGCTGGGCCATATCATAGGTGGCGTGGAGTCCAAAGAAGAGGTAATAAACCAGCATGAAAGCAGAACATATCCCAAACCTCACGAACGCCTCGTACCCCAGTGACCCCATTAGGAAGATATTGGTTGCAATGGATAGAGAGGGCAGCCACGGCACCATTGGAACTCCCCACACCTTTGGAGCTCGCCGTTGCGGCAAAAAAATGGCTAATCCCATCGTACCCAAAATCCACAACGGAACACTTATCGCGTACCCGACCCAACCGTGGGGGGCCGTGACTGCCCAGTACGCCGATGTACCGATGGATGCACCGACGATCACCGCCATGAAAATCGCCAGCTTCGACAGATCCGACCTAGTCGAGATACCACTCACATAGTATCTTCTCACAAGAAGCGCCACGGCCATCATCATGAAGATGAACAGCGTGCTCACCGATACGAGGCTGGCCAAGACGTCGAGGCTGGAGAAGAAGGCGATGCAAGCGCTGCCAATGGTTATCAGCAAAGTCGCGTAAATGGGTGTTCCCGTTCTCGGGTGCACCAGCGCGAACAAGGGAGGGATCATGTGCGCCCGGGCGATATGTGTGATGTAGCGCGCCTGCCCCAGCGCGCCCACCAACAGGACCGTGGTCATTCCCTTGAGTGCACCCAAAGCCACCAGATATTTGGCCCATTTCATCCCCACGCTTTGGAAGGCTATGGAGTACGCCGCGTTCACATCTATTTTCGTGTACGTCTGCATCATCGTGAGTGAAAGAGCCATTAAACAGTAGATTACGGTGATGATTGACATTGATCCGATTAGTCCCAGCGGTATGTCTCGAGAAGGGTTGCGCGTCTCCTCGGCCATGGTGGCGACGTTGTCGAACCCGCCGTAGGCGAAGTACACGACAGCTGCGGCTCGGAACACCCCCTCGGCTCCGTGAGGAAAGAATGGCTCTAAATTGGTGGTGTCCGCGTGAATGAAGCCTGCAATTATCACAAAGAAGATGACGACGGTATTGATGGCCGAAGCTATCCAATTGAGGACGGAGGTCTTCCTTGTGCTGGTCATGGCGATGGCGGCGGCCACCGTTAGGACTAGTACAGCAATTGGGTCCAGAAGATTGTAATTTTTGCCGAGATTGGTATGTATTCTTAAGGAATTTGGTGCACGATTCATGAGTGTAGCAAAATATGAAGTCCATGCTCTTGCAACAGCTGCCCCGCCGACGATGCTCTCCAGAAGCAGATTTCCAGCAGCGATGAATGCCGCAAAGTCACCCAACTCTACTCGCAGATAGGCGAAGGACCCGCCCGCCACCGGAATTTCGACTGCAAATTCGGTGTAACAAAACACGGATAGCATCGCGGAGAGACCCGAAGCAACATAGGAGAGGATTATAGCTGGACCGGCGTTTAAGTGAGCTTCTTGGCCTGTGAGGACGAAGATTCCTGTTCCAATGACGGCGCCAAACCCGAACCAGGTGAGATCCCACCAGGTGAGGCAGCGTTTCATTTCGTTCTCGCTCCGTCTTCGTAGCTCACCGAGCTCCTTGGAGTCGTCGGACCGACTAGTGAGACGATCCTTGAACCGAGGAAATGTCTGAGAGAGAGCAGATCTGTAGTTTCCCCAGCTACGGAAAGACTGCTCGGGTATGAAATCGTCTTTACTCCACCTCCAGTAGCTCCTCGTTTGCAGCCCATCGCTACTTACTCCTTTGGCCGAGCCCATGAAAATGGAACCTGTTTTCCCTCCTTTACGGCCGGGAGTGTGGAGGCAGTCTTCTTCACTCTTAAGCGCTTACTCAGAGAGGAAGACGAGAATCTGAATCTTATTGACGCAACAGCAGGAAAATCAGGTTATACAAAAGATGAAGCAGGGGACTGGTTAGTGTAACTGTAAATGGGATTTTAGCATTGGGGAAGAAGGCGAGAGACGGCCGATTGTTCTTTCTGCTAAAAGAAATCATGTGACATCTACCCCATTGGCATCTCGGAGCAACCAAAACGGCTACTTATATAAGTTTTTTACATCTTTGATTGACATAATGTTTGTTCCTAGTAAAACATTTCGGCAGATTCGTCTCTTAGAAAAGTCTTCCATTTTTATCTCAAATGTACCAGCAGTGGAACCCACCCGATGCAAGGGATGCAATTTCAAACGAGCAAACCATTATTCTAAATAGACAAAAAATTTGAAGAACATGAACAATCGGGATTTGGGACTCTCAACTAGGAATTTGTGAAAGAGTAAATACAAATGGAAAATCTAAGAAGGAGAGAATCTGATAAAAGCAAAAAAAATACATCTTAAGAAGAAAGACTAGAAGTGAGAAAAAACCAAGCTCTCATATCCCGTCTGATGGTGAAGTTCTTATCTGTTTTGTGACTTTGTAGTAGTACCTTGGGCCATGACGGTACGTCCTCCATCATCATATTTGTTGAATTTTCTATCGAGTTTTGTCTTCTTTCTTCAGAACTGATTTCCAACTTTCTGAATTCTCCCATACTCCAAGCACGCGGTTTTGAAATTCAGGGTGAGAGAATCCCGTTTTGGCTTTCCCACTTAACTCCAAGACCCAATCTAACTGGATTTCGCTGTAAATGTCTTATAACTTACTTTCTCAACTGGGACGTCGAAATCCGAATCCTGGCTCTGTCCCTTCCTCCGAGAGTATCTTGTGACCACTGCTTGGGTTAATCCATAAATTAAAGTGGACTGGGTTGGATCTACAAGAACTGATCCTTAAATAATTTTTATTGTAATTTATATATAACATGTACATAATTTGCTAGCATGCTTTTGAACATGGCTAAATGGTTCTCCATCAAACACGTCCCCATATTTCTCTGATGATATTTTAATTTAATTTAGTGACTAGTAGTATCTAAATTTGGCCATTTATCTCTTTTAATTTAATTTAATTTAATTTAATTTAATAAGAGGCGATTGCTCTGATTTTTAAGCCGTTTTTGGTGATATTGATAATAACTCTTACAAGGATAAAACCTTGAGAGAAAATGGGTGAATAAGTTATCAATTATAGTGGCTACAATGAATTTTCTGATCAAATCCAAGTAGTTTAAATATTAATCAAAATAATATCCACAAACACAAAAGTGTTTTTATAGTGGTTCGCAACCCTCTCAAAGGATTGCTATGTCCACTTCAAAGGTATCTTACGCCTCGAAATTTAGTTCATGAAATAAAAAGTTTAAATGACATTTCAATTACAACACCTGCCCAACACTTTACTAACTCCAATACATCGAACGAATTATGTAGAATATTTAATTTTAATTCAAAAATAATAAAATAATATGCATATAGTATTATACGAAAGTAACAACGTTGAAAAATGATGGAAAAATTCATCATTTATGTAAAAAAAGTCGGATATGGGGCGATTCTCACTGTTGGTCTTAGAATGGCAAATGTCAACCGAAATTGAAACCCTAAAGAGCTTGTCAAAGCAACCACTAGGGTTAGAAGACTCACAATATAGAAAATGTAGCCCGAATAAATAATTAAAAATTAAACTACAAAAATATTATTTTATAATATCATAAATGAATTATTGCTCTCTATCTACCATCAAGCATGAATTCTCTTCCTTTCCCACTATTTTTCTTCATTCATAGAACAAAACTCATGACAATTGCTTATAAAGAAATTTTGTTTGCCTATTAAAGATTTATTCTCCATAAATATTTTTTTGATCATTTGAGTTTGGTAGTAGAGATGTCTTTTCCACCTTTGAGTTTTTGTAAGTAGAGTTGTCTCAAATGAAATGATTCTTTGGAGTAGCCTTGCATAACAAGTTTCACTTTTGTTTTAGCTAATCTCAACTCTATTAAGACTCCCATTTGCCACCCCCTTACTGTTTAATTTGAAGAACTTGCTCGATTGCAGGCCACAAATCCTTTGAAGACATTCTATTCCTTGCTTACGGTTGATTAAAGTAAAGAGAAACTGACAATGGTCCCTACGAGAAGATCCTTGTTCACTCAGAAGAAGCAATTTCTTTATTCCTTCTCACTTCACACTCATATTTATATACCTACAGAAACCACCCATGTCGACTTCAACCTTGAAGGGGTTCAGATTTGAATTTGTTATCGGGCCATGGAGGCAACGCTTAACCTCCGCCATCACCTCTACCTCAAACCAGTCTTCTGTCTTACCATACCCATCTCCACAGGCCACACTCTGGGCTACCACCGTTGCCCGATGGCCTTCCCTAGCCTTCACTTGGATGCCAGACGGAGTCCCAGTTTCCCCCCCAAGCCGTTGTATGTAGTCAGCTGCCAGCAGCGGCCTGATGACACCACTCCGGCGAGTCCCGTCCCGCTTCCGGACTCCCTTGTAGACGCGATGTCCCAAAGTTCCAAGAAAAAATCATTTTTGGCGAAACTTCTAGGGTATAGGAAACCGTCTCTTCGTTCGTTGTATCTGGCAGCACTCTGGGGTCCGAATATGGAAAAACAGGTACTTGAGGACGCCGAGAAGGCTTATCGTGATTCTAATTTTTTGAAGATTGCTCGGAAGGAGTTCAACGAGGGTTTGGCCAAAACCCGCATCGACTGGGAAGATTTAAGGGTTTGTTTTAATCGATACTCCTACCTTTATACCATGAAACTTAGGTATTTCTACTTGCTTTCTAACTCCAAAACCTGGGTCATGATCGCCTGCCTATTCGTGCTCTCTCACTTGTGCTGCAGGATTTTGTAACTTGATAATCTAATTACGGTGAGACAAGAAGTTGTAATTTTATACTAGCTAATTAAGCAACGACTACAATCATGTTCAGCTCTTCAGGTGTATATGCTTCCGCTTTAAAAACATTCTGCTCATATCTGGGTTGGCTGACTGACAGTCGAATCATTGTTTTGTGTTTAGTTTTACACCAAGAAGGGGAAGTTCTCCAGCAGGAAGCAATAACGTCTTCCGTTCTTGTGTTTATTGTGTTGCAGAGAGCTGCACGCAAACTGGAAATGGCAGGCAAGGAAGCTGAGGCAATAAAAAAGTTGGAGAGAATTAGTAAAAAGTTGGGCGGTGAAGATGCTTACGAAGCAAGCTTGCTGAAGGCAGAAATGCTTATTTACCAAGTAATTGTAGCTCTTCTCTTGCTCTTCCCTGTTGATCGTGGTTTTGCCATCCCGATGGTCGTTGGTTCATTTTCTACTATCAACTGACGCTCCGTTGTGCAGAACTCTTTTCCGCAGAGGAAGAATTTATTAGATATTGAAAAAATGTTGCTTCCTGATGATGCTAGGCCGCACTTGTTACTGGTGAAGTGCCTCTAACACGAAATTTCCGATGTTGCAGAATTTATCCAATAGTCTAATTAGAATTAAAGAATTCTTCGTCGCTGCTGTTGCAGGCTGTTGCGCGAGCGGTTAGTGAAGGAGCCAGTCCTGAGGCCATGGCAAGCTGGAAGAATTATGTTAAAATAAGGGAAATATACAAAATTCGCGGTGAAAATCTGCTAGGTATTTATAAAATTGCAACAATTCGTAGATTTTACAACTCTTTACAGTTGACAATTTGAGTCTGTGACAATCATGTTTGAGTTTTGACTTTGTTTCAAACTCTTTGTATCTGTATCTCTATCGGTCTCAGGGCCTCAGACGGATTTCGGTGAAGTCTCAGGGCCTCCCATGGATTGCGGTGAAGTCTCAGGGCCTCCCATGGTGGAGGATCATTGGAAAGTTCCGACGAAAGAACAATTCCTGGAAATTGTGGAGTACTTGAAGCGTGAGATTAATACAGCTTAGTGATCGGGACGAACCGTGTGGTCCAACAATTGAATCCCAGTTAGGAAAACTGTGCGGTGGAAAATAATGGAGGCATTTTTAATTCAGGAAATATTCATTTTGCTTTTCGTCTTAGACAACGAACACTGTTAAGTTTAATCTGGAATCTGTGCCGAACCCATTGTAGCGTCATTGAATCTGAGTTTCTTCAAATGAAAACTGTAATTTAATTTTGATTTTATGAATTACATTGTCAATTTTTTATTTACCCGCGTATTACCAACTACCAGTAGGTGATCGAGTAATTAAACAAGTACGAATTAATCCGTAACCAGACAATCTTTGTTTCTGGTTTCTTGAACCAGTCCGAGGGAACGATGATTCAGCTGCTAATAAGATACAATTTCTGATGAGAATTTTGTTTCAGAATTAAAGTGAACTTTTTGTTACTTTTTTTGCTTTCTTCAACTATATGAGGAATCCTTTTGAACTGATCGAAATGGACTCGAATCTGCAGTAAATAAAAGTTCCTTGTTTATATGTTATATTTGGTGCTCGGAAGAACTCTAGAACACACTCGGATATGCATTCGACTGAGCATATCCTCTCTTTTTATATTTTAACTCCAATCATTTTTAAATATTCTTCTGAACCTCATCATTTTACTTCCTGTAATTAGCATTTCTGCAGTTCAGTTGTCAACAATTGCATGAAATTTTTAAAAACATCTTCAGATTGCTAAATTTGAAACGGAAGAGATAAGATAAAGTGTGAGGAAGAGGAAATTACTAAGAGAAATTGTTTTTTTTTTCTTCATTAAAATTTCTACCGAAGCCTTAGGTTTGCTCTATAGAGGCACCTGGTTTTTTGTTTTATTAATCGAGACGGAGTAGGAGGTGTTACACCGAGGAAGACGGAAACTTCTAATTTTATTTCCGTCTTCTCCACTTGCAGCCGTTCCTTCCGATACTTAGTCTGTAGGCTACGGATCCTAATGAATCCGTAACCAATCCGAATTCGCTACTGTTATAACTAGGGGCTAAATCCGAATATAATAAACCTTAATCCAAGAGTATATTCCAAACCACGAAGCATATAATCAAAGAGATAAAATATAAATAAGTGCGGAAAACAGTAAATAAATCACAAATGAAAAGAGACAAGGGTTACGTGGTTCGGCAACAGCCTAAGTCGAGCGAAGAAGAGCTTTGTGGCTCCATGCATACAAAACCGAAACCGATTTTCCCCAATGAAGCCTCTTCCCACCTCTTCCCAGAAAGACCCTCTTCCTCCCGACGACAACCTTCTTCCCCGACGAAAAACTCCCTTCCCGTAAGTCTCAACACCCCAAAATCCCCCAGTGAGATCCCGATTAAATGATTTAATCGGGTAAAATACGCGGGTCCATAATCGGGTACGGGGTCGTATAATCGGATTCAAGACACCCGATTAACAGCTACGAATTCCCTTAACGTGGATTCGATTTGGCTTCATGGGGAACTGTTCTACACTGTCTTCCACTTGCCACAGATGACTCATTTCTATGCTTTTCATACAGTAGCGTGCCTTGCTTGTGCATTGGTTCATTCACAAGAGTAATTTGCTTCTGAGTCATTTTGTGATTACAAAATGTCGATTGTAACCAAAATTCCCTTCCCCAGATGTATTATCAGACATTATTGGTTTGATAATGATCTGAGATTTCTCTTTTTCCTTTTACTTATAGCGAGAAACGCAGGATGCTTGCTTTGAAAATGAAAAACTAAGAAAGAAACGAAGAAAACGAAAGTGAAGAAAAGAGAAAGATGGTTGAGCCCCACGATTCCTCTCTTCCTTGGTAAAAAAGTATTTGTTAAATAGTGAAAACCGCCCCTTCTTTGTCTGAAACAAATTCACGTTCATCAGTCAAAGCCGCAATTTCGGCGTCCACCGGAGCTCCTTAGTGTTCCCTCTCAAGTTGCCCCCAAAAACTGTCCAATCAGTTGTCTCCACTCAAGCCTGATGCCGTCATTTGTTTCCTAACATTGTTCAGATAACAAGGATGATGAAGATGAGAACAAAGGGAGTCACGGGGTGGGAGCGATTGTGTTTTTGGTTGGCATACTTGGGGCAATGTGCTTAAGTGGGAGGACCTGCTCTCCGATTTTGGCTTTCCAGCTTTTCCAGTAGGAGAGGAGCTTGTCCATGAGATCATTATCATTGGCTTCCCTTAGGAGCGCTAAGAAGGCTTTGGAGAGCTTGCTGGATGCTAAGAAAGCTCGATTGGATAAAAAATTACTGGAAACTGTTGAGAGTGAATTTCAACAGCTTTGAAGCAAGAAATTTTCGATCCGTATGAGTTGCAGGTTGAGTTATCTTTGTTTTATTCCTCTTTATGCTTACTAGCAGAAATTTTCGTGTCAAATCTGTTGTTCGTTCGTCCTGTTTGGCAACGAAGAGCTTCGTTCCACATCCAACGTCCCGTGTTAATTATAAACTGCATAGATCTTGTTCCGATATTGCGCAAGACTAGGGGGCTTCAACAGACTTCAACACCAGTTGCAGTTGAATTTTGTTGGAGCCTGAATTCATGTCAATACTGTCGCGAAGCTTTCTTTACTTATCTAGAGCCAAACACAGATGCCCATCATCTTCCCATTTTGGATTAGTCATGACCGCAAAAATTTCGCTTCATGTTTTGTATCTGAGTTGATAAGTTTTGTATTTATCAACTTGCAGAAAATTGTGTGAAAGCTAGAAATGAATCTGAAGAGAGACAAAATCGCTAAAACGTTACAGCAGATGTACGTCAAAGCAGAAATCAGAAAGCGCCACCTTGATCGTGGCTCTTGGTGGAAATGCCTATCTACCGGTTAGATTATATGTAGATTCGGGTTCAGAATATTCGAAGATGAATTCGATCTAACTGGGTGGTTTGCTCTATTAGAAATTAATTTCGCAAATGTGTTCATGCAAGGAGAATTATTGGAAGGCCAAAAGGATGTGAAATGATTTTGAGAAGAACTTTACAGAGCCGGAGAAGAGGACAACTGATGCAAGGCCTTCACTCTACCTGTTAGACAGCTACCTTCCTTACTTATACCTTTCCTGTAATACTTAATTGAATTTCAAACAGCATGAAAATTCATTGTACAAAACTTAAACGGAAAAACCCATAAATCATATCTCCCTCCGTGCGATCAGATTCCGATTTTGATAAAAAAAAAAAATGAAGACTTTCTCGCAATCTGATTTGGAACTTTCACCCTGCGATCACTCTCAGAGATAGTGTAAAACTGAGGGTTTAAGTAATCAAGATTGGGGACCAAAAAACCATAGATATTCTTTAGCCAAGCACCCATCAAAGCAATTCGTGGCTTCATGTCTCGTCATCCACTACTAGACTACCGAGGGAGTTGTAACTCCATCAACCGTTAAAAAGAAGTTGAGGACCATTCTTCGTGTCTCTATGAGAAACGGTTAACATTCTCCTACTAGGTCCATACTTCTAATATAATCTTAAACTCATCGATAATCTGTATTTAAGTATTAAATACATAAATCATGGTGACAAGTCATCTACTTATATGTATTACCTTCCATGTATTACTATGCATTTATTTATTTTATGTAGCAACAATTTCTTAATGAATAAACCCTATGTTTATTCTTGGTCTAACATAGATGAATTTTCTAAAAAATTAAGGTGCACATAAAAATGAGAAAAAATATCACAATAATTAAGAATTTCACTAAAATAACATTTTTCATACGATAAAAAATTACATAATGGAACCAAGTCCCATATTCACGACATGATCCTTGAATTTAAACGGTGGCATGCCCTTAGTCAAAAGATCAGCTATCATTAATTTAGTGTTTATGTGCTCAATGATAACTTCATTTTTTTTAACACGTTCTCTTATGGCCAAATACTTTATGTCAATGTGTTTACTTCGACTTCCATATTGTTGTTCTTGGCCATAAAAACAACAGATAAAAACAGCCATACACCATGTGAAGTAGCCTCAAAACAGGAAACTAACACGGCTTCCATAGTGAACGTGGCAGTCAAAGTCTGTTTGACACTTTTCCATGATATAGCTCCACTGGCCATCAAGAAAATATATCCTGATATTGATTTGCGTGAATCAATACAGCGAACAAAGTCAGAATCTGAGTAACCAATTACTTCTAAATTGTCCGTCTGTCTATACATCAGCATGTAGTCTTCTTTGAAGGTACCTCATTACTTTCTTTGTAGCTCTCCAGTGGTTTAACCCTGGATCACTCTGATATCGTCCCAACATTCCTACAACAAATGCAATGTCAGGTCTTGTGCAAACTTAAACATACATTAGGCTTCCAATTGTAGAAGCATATAGAATGTCCTTCATTTGTTCTGTTTCAAGGTTTTTCTTCGGGCATTGGTTTAAATTGAACCTATTACCCTTCACAATAGGGGTTACACTTGGTGAACAATTCTTCATCTGAAATCTCTCTAAAATTTTATTAATACAAGTTTCCTGAGACAGATCTAAGATACCTTGAAATCTCTCTAAAATTTTATTAATATAGGTTTTCTGAGACAGACCTAAGATACCTTGAAATCTGTCTTTATGAATCTTTATGCCAATGACATAAGATGCCTTACCCATATCCTTCGTATAAAAAATTTTAGAGAGAAATTCTTTCACCTAATGCAAAAAACCCTTATCATTGGTTGCTAGCAAAATGTCATCCACATATAAAAAAGAAAACGGATTTTACTCCCACTGACCTTCTGGTATATACATTGATCCATAATGTTTTATACAAAATCGAATGAAGAAATTACATTATGGAATTTCAAATACCATTGGCGAGATGCTTGTTTTAATCCATATATGAATTTTTTGAGCTTGCAAACCAATTGCTCACCACACTAGAGGGGAATCCTTCAGGTTGTTTCATGTAAACTTTCTCCCCTAGATCTCCATTGAGAAATGTCATTTTTACATCCATTTGTTGTAACTCTAAGTCAAAACGGGCTACTAATGCCAAAATAACACGTAAGGAATCTTTCTTAGATACAAGAGAAAAAGTCTTAGTCTAATCGATTCATTCTTTTTGAGTGGATCCCTTAGTAACGAGTCTTGTCTTGTATCTCTCAATGTTGCCCAATGAGTCTTTCTTTGTCTTAAAGACTCATTTACATCCAATGGCTTTAAATTCATTACACAACTCAACAAGATCCTAGACTCCGTTACTCTTCATAGAATTCATCTCTTCCTTCATGGCATTGTACCAAAATTCTGATTTTTGCAATTCATGGATTGTGAAAAGAACTTGGGATAATTTTCAGCTCCAATCTTGTAGTCAAATTCTTGTAGATACACAACATAATCATTAAAAATTGCTGATCTCTTTGGTCTAGTAGATCTTCTTAATGTTATATCATCATATTCCTAAGAAGTATGTCGTTCAACCAGTTGCTCAAAAGCACTTGGCAACTCTTGAACTACCTGATGTACTGAAATGTCGTCAGCAGCTTGTAGAACTTCAATAATTGGTTGTTCAACACCAGTTTGTACTTTAAGGGTACTATAAACAAAAACCAATCTATCACATGAGGTGGAGATTGGCATGATGTGGTCGCGCACACCTCTCATACTAGTGAGCCTTAGGGAGGAGAGCTTCATGCTTAGGGTGCTTGCTAGTGCCTTGTCTGAAGTGACAAATTATTCATCAATGGCTTTCAACAAATCTTTGACCTTTTCATGTTGATCAACAGAACCATGAATACCAGCAGAAATTATAGTCTTAATGAACACCATGCTGAGGCGATTAGATCGCTCCCATCATCCATAAAGCGTAATTTAACTCCAATTCTGGTATTAGTAATTGTTGGCAGTTCATCTTTCCTAATAACATAGTCTATGTCCATCCACCCTAAATGAAGAAGAATTCTCTCGTTCCAGACCTTATAGTTATCGCCCTTAAGTTTAGGGATATCACAACGAATATCAGAGAAATTTGCAGGTTGTACAACTGCATAAAATTACAAATTACATGTTTATGTTAAAACTGACGCCTAAATAAAATATCATGTTTTACCAATGTAAGTCATGCTTAAAAATTGAATCTATTGACAAAAAAAATGATTGTGGGCTTAAATACTTTTAATTCAAGTATAATTAATTACAATTAATGTCTAAATTTTATGGGATAAAATTTATTATATAAGTATAATTAATTACAATTAATGTCTAAATTTTATTTATAATTAAAGTTTAAGATAAAAGTATCAAACCATTTATGAATTCATAATTCCTGTGGGTAAATTATGAATAACTTGATATTTTATCCTAACTAATAAACTCAAATATAATAAAAATTCAGGTGGAATAAAATTTATTATATTAAGTAAAATTAGTCACAATTAATGCCTAATATTCTTTATGTGATCCAAATCCATCATAATATATAATTTTTATTAAATTAAAGATGTTGTGGCTACTCTCGAATTAATTAAAATTATATGGATCATTAGACATTAAATCACATAAATGCCAAATTAACATGAGTAAAGTATGAATTGCATAATTTTAACTAATATTAACAAGTTATCATTATGCACAAAATATTCTCATAATATAAGCATAATTAAAAACTATAAAATTATGCATAACTTTAATTTCATGCATTTAAGTATATGTCAAAACGAATAAAAAATCATTACAGGAAATAATTCTATAAAATACAACATATTTGACACATAAAGCCAGTCGGGCTTAATGGTCATTAGCGCTAGTTTCGGTGCCAAAATTTTCCAACACTTGGGTTTGAATCCCCGCTGGCACAAAAAAAATGTTTTTGAGAATCGAGTCGGCTCGGTTCTCACTTGGGCAACTCGCTTCAGCGACTTGGAACGGGCGAGCCAACTCAACCCGAACCGCTGGTTTTTTTATTTTTTTTATTTACATTGAGTTGGCTCGGCCTACAACTTTGTTGCCTAGTTGGAACGGCGAGTCACAAGCGACTCAACCCGAAACAACTCGGACTTATTTACCAAAAAACCTTATGATTTTCATCAGATATTTCTGCGCATTGGAGATCGTCTTCAACCTCCTGCTGAACACAGAAACTAAGGTTTGTGGGTGGTCCCTAATACACCAGCGAACCTTTCGGAATGATCGTCGATGCCAACTCCTACACATTTCGCCGATGTGATAGCTGTCGACCGTCACGCGTGGTGAGCGCACAGAGATTGCCTGGCACCGGCGTTCCTTACGAAGTCGGCGCTGGCCCTATCCATCACCAGACGGTGCTCAACGACGTCTTTTCAACAATCATTGGCATTTGTCAAAAATTGATGCTCCAAAAAGAGAGCAAGAGCGAAACTCGTTCAAAGGAATTAATACGCAAGTAGAGGTATCTGCTTTGATACCAACTGTAATACTTAATTGAATTTCAAACAACATGAAATTCATTGTACAAAACATAAACGAAAAAACCCAGAAATCATACCTCCCTCCATGCAATTAGATTCCCACTTTGATAAAAAAAAAAAAAACAAGACTTTCTCGCAATCTGATTTGGAACTTCCGCCCTCTGATCACTCACAGAGATGGTGTAAAACTGAAGGGTTTAAGTAACCGAGATTGGAGACCAAAAAAACGTAGATATTCTTTAGCCAAGCTCCCATCAAAGTTATTTGTAGCTTCGTGTCTTGTCATCCACTACCAGACTACCGAGAGAGTTGTAACTCCTTCATCAACCGTTCAAAAGAAGTTGAAGATCATTCTTCGTGTCTCTATGAGAGACCATTTCTTTATGAGAGGTTAATATTTCCCCATCCAAAACATTTTGATTGACATATTTTTGTAGGCTGAGACCAACTTGATGGTGGGAGATACATAAGCGAGGGAGAGGTGAAAAATGTTTACTGAGATTCAAAGAAGAATAAGAGGAGGGTCAGGCCTCATTGCAAATGAGCTTGATCGAGAGGCGACTAAACACTCTTTAACATTCAAAGAATTTAATGAACATACAAAGGTGTCAAAAAGAGAGAGCTAAAGTTAGAAAATGGGTAGAAAATACTAGTTCATCTACAATCTTTGGTTAATCGATGCTACAAGAACCATCAAGCTTTGCCTTTTCTCTTTCCAATTTTTCGGATGAATCCCCTGAGGGCTACTTTTTAGAATTTAATGAAATTGTTTGCCGATGATTCTAACAACTAAGTTGTTTCTCCCTTGTGACTACTTAGCGCTTCTTAAGATTATTTAAACAATGTTGGCCAACAATTTCTTTTCACAAATTCCATTTCTTAGAGGAGTATAGTGTGATATCCTCAACGTATACAAGCACAAAGTTATATGAATGACCAACATTTCATAATCTTAATACCCTTTCAGGTGATTGGCTGCGTCTACCACTATTGTGAAAAGGCCTTTGGTGAGACCCACCACTATGAATTTCTATACATATGACATACATTAAAACACTTCCTTTTATGCCTATGACATGCCCCTAATGGGTCTTCATTAAAATAAGTTGTCAGGTGTATTACTACAAGAGAGTGTGAAGTTAGTTCCAAGACCTATCCCAAAATGACTAGTCATCTTAGGAAACTCCTTTCCCAACTAATAACTCAACATATTTGTTCTCACTAATATCTGTGGGACCATTCTTTAATCCTCCCCCCTCACATGTAGGCCCTCCATGGAGGCTCACATGTGAGTACCATAACATATAAACTAAACAAAAAAGAAAAGCTATTGCACGCTAGTACACTTCATGAAGACAAACCAATCAGAATCCGGTGAAATTCGATAGGAAAGCAAGCACAAAAGCAGTCTCTTCTCTTCGTTAAAGCACTTGAAACTATTTACCAGCTAAGAAAAGGAACTAAAAGTTCAGTTCAATTAAAGGAGAGTCGAAGACTGCAAGAAGATTCTAGAGAAAAATTCCATTCAGAGAGGAGACATGGTAATGCTACCAAAATCAGCAAATCCAACGAGTTGGTAAATTATTTGGTGGTGTCTACTTTAGCCGCAGAGCAACCGAAAATCCGATTCTAGAGAAAAATTCCATTCAGAGAGGAGACATGGTCATGTGACGCAGGAACACATGCTTTACTTCCAATAAGAGCAAAACGATGCTAGATGTTGCGGGTACTTTGTTCTTTATTCTGTCTCTCATCGTTTAAAAACCCCTTCAACCGCGTCTCTCTCAGATCACAGGGCAACCGATCGACTTCAACCAGTGCCAAATTTACTCGCTTTGTGACGAAAGGATGGCGGCTCCAGTTTGCTCGATTCAGACCCACCATGGTCTCCAAGCCCCGAGTCTCATCACTGGCTCAGGCATGAAACCATTTCAAGTCAGTAAAACCATTGGTTTCCGAAGCCCTTCGCATATTCAAAGGGGCAACGGGCCGTCGTTGCCGAGACCAACGAGAAGCCTGATTGTAAAGAACCAACAAAGCAGCGGTATGTTTGTTGTTAACCTGGTTATGTTGCTTTTTTTTTTTTTTTTCAAATACCTGATGCAGATACAAGATTTGGTTATAGGAGGTGGCAATGAACTAAGCTTCACCAATCCGACGACTCCAGTGGCCACCTACAAGAGGTTGTTCAAGGAGGAGGATTTTCTCAATCAACCTTTGCGAGTTTCTCTAATTGACAATAGAATGTATCTATCGCAGGTGCCACAAATCAGGGTACGCCATTTCCCTCCTCTGGCCACACAACCGAGACCTTTTGTGTTAATGGAATGTAATGCGGTCCACGCATATATCTAAATTCTGGTTTTGTGGCTGCATGCAGAAAATCGCAGTGCAGCTTATCAAGAGTGGGAAGCTGGACGAAGCAGAGCGGATGCTTCGGGTGTGGTGCGACTTCAGTGAAGATAAGTACCCGCTGCAGACGTTGCTTGTCGAAACGCTAATCTATCAGGCAAGTTATTTCACAAATCATCAATCCCCTTCAACATATATCCAGAAAAACTGATCATACATAAAGAATGAGCTTCGTTACGTTTTCTTATTTCAGGGGAGGTATGAAGAAGCTAATAAGCTCTGCGCCGTTGGCGAGGTTGGCCCCTCAGATGCTCGTCCCCTATTGAAGGTGAAACAGTGAAACTCAACTTTCAGAGCTCTTTATCTTGTAAAATGAAAATTCATGACACATTGCCTGATGATGCAGGCGGTTGCCTATGCTATGTTATCAGAAGATTTGGACGAAGAAGTTAAAAGATATAAGAGCTTATCAGAAGAGTACAAGAAAGAAGGCAACAAATGGTGGGAAACGTTCAGCAAGCATTTGACTGTGGACGAAGACCTCTACTCTGCTCTTGGGGAGGAGCCAAATTTGGACAAACTTCCTGTGTACGCCGTGGCATTGAACAAACGGATCAAAGACTACATAGAAAAAAAAAATGCTGACAAGATCAAAAGTACTAGGAATCCCTAGGCTTGAAATCACAGAGGATTCCGTCAGCTGCGAGTCTTGAAAAGCAATACCAGTAGGAATATTTACACTTCTCTTTTACCTAGAGAAGAGTAGTATCACTTCGATGCACAGAAAAGTTTATTGTACTCGGAGGGCAAGGGATCTCTTCTCCCACAATTCGTGTCATTCTCTTTTGTTTTTTCTTTATTTTCCTGAAGTTTGAGACTTATTTGAACAGACTTGTTCGGCTGTGCTGACTTAAACGTCCGTCCCCCTGTGAGCTTCCAGCTTCTTGTACTGCCAATTTGATAATAAATGATAACCATCTCCAGTGATATATATTTGTCAATAAATCAACTATTTTCATGTGTTAAGACCAGGTGAAGTAGGTGACAGTTAGCATCTTCCGACTCATTTGCTGTTGTCATATGTTATGGCCTACAGACTGTATCGCTCTAGCCTAACCATCACTGTTCTGGATTTTCCATTTGCTACCCTTGTCTTAGCTACGGCGGCCAGACCTGATGCTGCATCCAGTTCTCTTTGATCTGTTTTACTTCTTTAAGGGTTCCCCTGCATTTCCTTCATACTTCCTTTCCTAGAGTCCCATCCTTTGGTAAGTCGGCAGTTACTAGACTGCTTCTTCCTAACAATTGCAGTAAGTTGATAATTTTAATTTTAAAGGCACGAACTCGGTTCATTTTCAAGCATTTTTTTTGTTTTAATTAATATATATGTTATTAATAATTTATCTTAGCTTATTAATAAAATAATATATTTATTTATTTATTATATTCATTAATTTATTACAATATTAAATTAGAAATTTAAGAGTGGTAATTAAAATATTCTTAAAGAAAGCATTTGATCAATTATTTTTGTTTAATTATCCAATTTTAATAATTAAGTAAATTAATCAATTTTAATTTTGTTGAAATGTATTATTAATTAATACTACATAAAAAATTCATCTTTTGTTATTAATAAAATAATTATTTTTTATTTATCCAGTATTTTCATTTTGTAATTATTGTATTAAATTAGTGATTTAATAGTCGTAATTAAAATATTGTTAAAGTAAACATTTGATCAATTATTTTGGTTTAATTATCCCATTTTTATTATTAATTAAACCAATAGTTTTAAATTTAGTGAAATATATTATTAATTACAAATATTTAAAAATATATATTGTGTTATTCATAAAATAATATATATTTGTTATTACTGTATTAAATTAGTGATATTTAATGTTAAAATGTATCTTATGTTATTAATAAATTTATTTATTTATTTATTATAATTGATTAGTGCACAATTAATTGTCACACGTAATTATTATATTAATTTATAATACTGCAATCATTAAAAACTAAGGTCTAAAATTGAAAGACATTAAAAAACTCTACAAAGTTGGTAATGTGGGGAAGTTTTTAAATCAAACTGTCAATATAAAGATAGGGCCTTCATGATGTTAGAACGGGAGGAGGAGAAGCGATACGATACCTTCCTCAGGCGTGAACCTTTATGTTTCTTCACCGAGAGCTTCCTAGCGAATCCTCATCCTTTTACAACCTCATCAAGAAAGACATCAACGTTGATCAACCCTCTCCCTCTCCTTAAAGATCTCGTCATCCTCGTCCCGACCCCCAAAAGCCCTCCGTCCTCTCCTATCCACCTATCTCCTCCACCAACACAAAATGTCCCTTGTTCAAATCGGCAACGAACAAGTTTACGTAGAGACTAATAAACAACAGCAACAACAAAAGTCGCAGCAGAAACAGCAGCGACAGTCCCAGACGTTCTGGGGATTGATTTATAGAAACGTGACTAGGCAACGCCTCGAAGGAGCTGCTATGGTTGCGGTTTCGACCGCTGCTTTGATTGCAATTGGCCGCAGATATCGTCGTGGAAAGGATGCTCGTCAGCACTTCCAGAGGTCCTTTTTCATGATGCCTATTCGTGGAGGAGGGTCGGTCTTGCAGAGAGTATTGAATGCCCACTACGTTCGAGTTGACAGCTCCACGTTCCAGAAGGCCAAGGAAGAAGCCGAAGAACTACTGTCAAAAATCTCATCGAAGGAGGATACGGACTTCAACAAGTTGGAGGTTTACCTTCTTTTTGCTTCTGGGATTTCTTTGCACCTACTTCCCAAGAGATTCTAAAAACGTTGATTATATTGTGCGCGTGAACTATATCTCTCTCTTAAGACCAGTAGAACGATTGTTCGTCTACGGAGCCTAACGACATTCAAGTTGAATCATCGAACAGAGACTGGTGGCGAAGATGGAAATGAGCGGGAAGGAAGCTGAAGCCGTGAAGATTCTACGAGATGCCAGGGACAGGGCCTGGGAGAACGGACTAATCAAGGAGGCCTACGAGCTCGAAATGCTAATGGTGGAAATGCTAATTTACCAGGTTTGTTTTCAGTTCACTTGGCCTCTAATATCTTAAAATCCTATGCGTGTATAGGTAACCTCGTTTTCGTTCAGGGAGATGCTAAGTCAGCAGAAGCCTGCAAGTGCTTGCAACAAGATTATATATCCGATGCACGCCGTCCTCTTTATAAGGTATAACTGGTCGCCAGTAAAAGAGAAACAAAAATGATCAAAACCTTTACTTTTTTCTACTAAAATATATTTGTCGGTGGATGCGTCACCATAGGCTGTTATCGAGCTTATGGCGGGCAACATTGCAGCCGCCAAGAGAAACTGGGATGACTTTCTAGACCTTCGGGAGCTTTGCAGCAGGCCAACCTCTGAAGAAGAAGCACAGGTTCTCCCAGCACCATTCGACGAATTCGTGAAGTTCCAAAACTTAATCATGACTCTTAAAGAAGACATTGAAGAAGTCCACAAACAAACTCCCGAACCTTAAGTCCCAACGGCCACTCTGTTAACCTATTATCTCCTTCACCAAATACTTCAAAGATCGTCTTTCTTTTCCCATTTGTATAGCAAATTTCTCTCAATGCTGAAAATCAAAACGTAAGTGACGATATTAAAAGAGCTTTTATTGGGAACAAATTTCGCAACTGTAAATACTCTCTTTTTAGCTCCAGTCACCCTCTTTCCTTCTGTTTCTCTGCCGATTTGAGTAAACCATGAGTCTGCTCGAACAAATCTGCCATCTCCACTGGGTTTAGGCTGTATTTGGCCAATCTCTTCTTTGAAAAGAAAGCTTTTACTAAAAAGTTCTTCTTCATAAAGAAATCTTTAAAAGCAGCAGTATTGCTTAATTACAATTATTTTCAAAGAGTGTGTGTTACATACAAAATTATGTCTTAGATTTAACTATAACGATAGAAGATATTATTTTAAAATATAAATTATGAACATAGGCCTAGTAATTTAATTTTTATAATGAAATAAAAATAAGAGATCAATATATATTAAAAATACTATAAATGCCCTTTATTTGTACATAAAGTCTCATAATATACTATCTAAAGGCTAGATTACACACCCACCAATATTGATATCATAAAAAATAAATCATAAAAAAAAATTACTTTTAACTCTCCTTTGACAACTCTTGTACTCTTCCACCTGTGACATTTAATAACTACGTGTGTATAAAGCCAATATGTATCATATATTAGTTGATATACATTGAATTTCACTTCGTGGAATACGATTGATACGAGAGCTCTATTGGCTAATGGTTTATTAAAAAATATCTAAAAATCAATACACTAACTATGTTTAATACTACTATACTAAAATTACATGGTTTTACATCTCATAATCGAGACTTGACTTGAATCGCTGAATTTAAAAAATCAAGAAAAAGTGTCTTGATGGGTTTAATTAACGTAAATCATATAATCGATTGCATGAATCAAAGAAATTTTGAATTCCTAATTTATGGATTCAAGTGATCCTTAATTTGCATATAAAAGCATATTATTGATGTAAGAATCATCCAAATTCAATATATAAAAATCTCTCCCTCTCTCTCTCTCTCCATCCATGGACTAGTGTCCCAAGGTTGAATCACGCAAAATTTCTTTGTCCTTTATTCTTCAAGTGCTCGTTTTCATTTTTGCATATATTTTTACAGGTAGTAATAGAGGACTCATACATTAAATTCCTTATTCATGTAGTAATCATGTTCGTTTTACCTAATTTGGGGTTTAAGTATTATGTTTTAATTAAGTATACTATTACAAGTTACTAATTCTCTTATTTTTTATATTTTTCTCATTTTGGGCATTAACAGTAGAAACTATTTTCGAGTGCATATGAACTAATCCACACTAACACCAAGTTTGAAATTGAATTTCATATAGATGAATGAAATGAATTTGAAACACACATACACACCGATGGAGGATTTGAGACCATAATAGAGCAAAAACACCGTGTCAGGGTCCAAATAGAACTCTGGGCAAAGAAAGGAAGCGATACGATACCTTCCTCATGTGTGAACATTTATGTTTCTCCGAGAGCTTCCAAGCGCATCCTCATCCTTTACGACCTCAACAAGAAAGACATCAACATAGAGCAACCCTTTCCCTCTCCTAAAAGATCGCATCTTCTTCGTCCTAACCCCACAAAGTCCTCCATCCTCTCCTATCCGTCTACCTCCTCCACCAACACAAAATGTCCATTGTTCAAATCGGCAACGAACAAGTTCAGGCAGAGAATAATAAACAACAACAGCTGCAGCAGAAACAGCAGCGACAATCCCAGCCGTTCTGGGGATGGATTTATAGAAACGTGACCGTGCAACGCCTCGAAGGAGCTGCTATGGTTGCGGTTACCACCGCTGCTTTGATTGCAATTGGCCGCAGATATCGTCGTGGAAAGGATGCTCAAGCAGCTCCATCCCCGGCTCCTCGGACCTTCCAGAGGTCCCTTACCCTGGCGGCATTTCGAGGAGGAAGGTCGATCTTACGAAGAGTACTGGATGCCCAACACTTCAGAGTGGAAACCGCGTTCCTGAAGGCCAAGGCAGAACTATTGTCAAAACTCTCGTCCACACAGGCCTTCGACTTCAACGAATTGGAGGTTCACCTTCTTAACACGTCCTTACCAGGCTTACTTCAATTTTTGCCAATGCACCGACTCCCCGAGAGATTATTAACCTTGATTGGATAGGGACAGATCTGCTTAGTACACGTGTAGAGGATGAATGGGCATGAACTCTCTCCCTCTCTCTCTCTCTCTCTCTCTCTCTCTCTCTCTAACACCAGTCGAACGACTGTACTCCTGTACCATACCTAATGACAACCTAGTTCACTCATTGAACAGAGACTGGTGGTGAGGATGGAAATGAGCGGGAAAGAAGATGAAGCGGTGAAGATTTTACAAGAAGCCAAAGAGAAAGCCTTGACGAACCGAAAAATCCACGAGGCATACGAGCTTGAAATGCTTGTGGTAGAAATGCTCATTTGCCAGGTTCGTAAAAGTTTTAAGTGCCTTCAGAGTCCACAAGTTCTAATCAGCTCTCAGCAACATTAATGTTCGAATGTCTTTCGTTTTACTTCAGGGAGATACAAAGTCAGCTCAAGCCTGCAAGTGCTTGGAGGATAATGAAATATCCGATGCTCGTCGTCCTCTTTATAAGGTATAACTGCTCCCACAGTAAAAGAGAACATTTTAATCAAAACCCATATTTCTTCTGATAACTTATATTCTCGATGGATGCATCACATAGGCTGTTATCGAAGTTATGGAGGGCAACATTGATAAAGCCAAGAAAACCTGGATAGACTTTCTAGAGAAGAGAGCGCTATTGCCAACCTGTGAAGAAGAACAAGATCTCCCAGCAGCATTATACGACTTCGAAGAGTTCCGAGATGTAATCAAGTCTCTTAAAACAGAAATTGAAGAAATCCACCAAGAAACCTCCAAACCATAATTCTCAACTGCCGTATTTTGCAGGCCTTCTGTTTGCTAAATTAAATCACTAGCATACGTCGTATATGTATCTCCTTCCCTAAATAATCTGAACCGAGAACTTCAAGATTTGCCCTTCTTTTCCTTCTTTTTTTTTTTTCCCTTTCTTTAGTGACAACCTTTCTTCGGAGAAAGAAGGAAAAGAAGTGGGGGAGGCTTTTGCGTTACGCTTGAGGTTGTGCCTGTACTCCATGGCTATGTGCTCGAACACCTCTGCCTCAAACATGTTGATTTTCAATCTGGGTTTCTTGAAATCTCTCACATACGCAAAAACCAGTTGATCTCTTCGGTTAAATGCCTCCAATTCATTGAGCATTAGGAAAGAAAACAAGTTTCTGTAAGGCAGTTCTCCCAGAACCCGTACTACCCTCAACACTCCTAATCTGTCTTCGGTTTGTGGCATTTACAAGAATGTTATATGAATTAAGGCTTTGAAGGGTGACATCGTCTAGACATTAAGAAGCAGACTATTTCCAGAGTTCCGCCTCCGAAACTTCTTCGCTGCCGGATTTTATCATGACCTCCGAACACTGCAGAGACCACCACAACCTCATCGCATTTCTCCATGGCCACTCTGTCTGTATCCAGCATCAAAATAGAAGCGGTTGAGACTTGAGAAGATTTTATTATGTAAAACAGAAAAGAGAAAAACAGGAAAAGAAATTAAATGCCTAGGTGTTGGTTAAGAACTAAGAAGTGAAAAAAATTGGCTGGCCACAGAAGATCTTCCGAAAATCTTGTAATTAGTTTTGCTAAGAATAACAGAGGTGGTAAAAATGATTCATTAGGATTTGCTGCCTATAAACTTTTAGTTTCCTAAAGCTGCGGATTGTGGACTCATTTAATTTCTTTTTTCCGTTGTTTAATGGGTATTAACAGTTTTGAGCGCAGATGTTTCCTTTATCGAAGTAGTGTGCATGGAAGAGATCGCAACTTGAGCTTTTATACAAGAAAATTTTAATTTTAAGCGATCTTCAGTATCAAAATTCGGTTTCTTATATCCAAATACCTTGACACTCCTGACAAAAATGTATGCAGAACCGGCAATCCGTTTGTAATCATAAATGGGAAAACCTGAACAGAGAGGACATATATCTACAAAACCAGTCTCTGAAATCGGAAAATTCTTCATGAATCCACGTGGAATCTCCGTCTCATCATCACTTAGACGGAAATACGATTTCCTCTTCTGGTAACTGAAATTTCCCGCAAAAGTATCCGCTGTGCCTTCATTATATCTTAAAGCAGAGGAAAAATGCGACGAGTTCCTGCACACTTCTTGGATCTCCTCCACATAATCTGCTTCGCATAGAAAGAAGTGGTTACCTTGAGATCAGAAGATAGATGAAAATAAAGAAAAAGAAGCAGCATCTCCGTAAAAAACCTGAAAATTGAAGACGAGAGTTGCAGGAGGAATGGATGGTTGGAATAGCATATTTGTGCTGTCCATAGCCTTTGGGGTAAGAGGAGAGAGGCTTCGGTATCGACTCCAAGGAATGAGTATGAATTATGCATTTTGTTGCGGTGAGAGAGGTGTAGAGAGCGAGGAAGAGGGAGGTGAAGAGATGGAGCATAGAGCAGCAGAGGAATTTAGTATCGCTTCTGGCCGTTTTCTGTTTTTTCCGCCCGAGAGAAGCGGAAGCCTTCTGTCATGACCGTGAATCTGAAATGCCCGATATACCCTGACTTCTGAAGGTGGATTGATCTCTACGTCTATTATGAGACGTCAAACGATACATTTAAATGGTATTAAAATAGAAATTGAGGGCAAAAGGAGAAAAGGAGAAAAGTAGAACATCGAAGGTACGATTGAGAGCGATGCGGATCAGTTTTGGAAGGAGAGAACAACGGCGGTTAATTCGAATCAGACTTCCGCCGAGTTCCAAGACTTTCCAATATACTATAATGCATAAAAAAATAAAAATAATGAATATAAATACTGAACTAAAAATATATAAAAATAATGCAAGTATATAAATAACTAGTAATATTAATTTCTTTATATCAGTAAGGGATTAAGGAATTATTGTTCCATTAAATCCACTCACCTACATATTTGCAGTAATTTGGTAAGCAAAAAATATACAAAATATTTAAGGATACATAATTTCAATATAAATGATAATAAATAAAGCAACACATATTTAATATACAAAAAATTAAATAAAGTGAAATAAATTTTATTTTTTATATGATTATTTATATGGAGAGTTGATCCAATACGAAAGACCATTTGGTGTGAAACGCTATCTCAATCGCTTGATCATGATCACCGACTATCTCAGCTTTCTGATCAACGGTTACCTCAATCATCCGATCAACGGCTATCTTTATTGTTTGATCTGTCCTCACCCCCACAAGATATGGGAGAAACATTGAAACTGATTTTTTGAGTCAAGTCAATATTTAATTTTACTTTTAAAATTATCCAAATCAACGAATATATAATTTTACCTCTTTACGGACATATTGGAGGGTTGGTTCTTCCCTTTCAAGTCTAGTTTGATCTATTTGCGTTTTTTGGCTTGTATTTGAAAGTCAATATGTTTATAAACTATAAAAAAAAATCATTGATCAAACAAACTTATTTATCGGAGCATATAATATTAAGTTATAGAGTCTAATTAACGCCTTACACAGGGTCGACACACGGATCAACCAAATTTGGGGATTTTATATTTGTATTTTCGATTGTCTTAGTTTTCTCTTTATATTTTGGGTAACTACTATTAGGGTTATTATTAATTATCCTAAGTTGTTAGAGTGAGAAATGTTAGAGAAAAATACTTGAGTACGTGTGATTTATCTTATAAACTACTTCATCATATTAATAAATTATTGTAACGATGAAAGATAGGACATAATCTCACCTTGATACGAATCTATATAAATATTGTGTTTTCATATTTTATTATTTATTCTTTTATGATTATTATTGATAACTTTCGTATTGAATTAGAGCATATAATTACTAACGTATACACGATCGTTTATTCTTTTCCTCCCCGTTTGTGGTCCTTCGCCTGCTGAATCTCTATCCGTTCGTTCCCACCGAGCTCTTAAGATAATACATCCCATCTTGTGACAAAATGATGTTGCCACCGCCAAAACCCTTGTAATTTAATCCTAATTTATCCCGTTAAGCTGTCTGCCTGCTTTCTCTGTCAGTTATGCCTCTCAAATTTGTTTATTTTACTCTTTGCTTTAATATTTTAATCTGTACGAACAGCTCATAGAATACAGAGATCATGTCAGAGTTCCCATTGACTTTCAGACCCATCAAATGAAAAGGCAGCGAAACCATGGCACGGACAGGCGTGACTACTGGTTTATCTATTTTTTAAGGAGAGTCCATGAGGCAAGCGTTCTGAGTTTTACCAGTCTGGGATCCAATCAGGTATCTAAATGCCGTTCGGGCCTTCAATTCAAATCTTCGAGTCCGACTCATGTGATCGGTGAGAAGAACGAGGCATCCTGGTTGATCACTGCGGCCATGATCGAGTATTCATTGTTTGCGGAGTAAGATATCAGAATCATTATACTACGAAGCTTCATGCACTGGAGAATTGCTGCGCAGAAGCTGCAACTTAACAACACAAATACCTTATTTTAAAAGGAATGTTGGCGTTATCAGCGAACCGCCGGCTATTTCGCGGCGACCCTCGTCCTGTCAGAGGTCGCGGGGGCATCACATCACCCATGTTCCCTATTCACCCAATTTCTTCTTTTTTTTTTAAAGAAAAAAAAACTCTTCTTCCCACAGAATCTACATTGCATTTATGGTTCTTACATTCATCTCTTTCAACCTTTTGTTGGTATTGTTCTTCTTACTCTGCTATTCTCTCTCTGGAAAAAGTAAAAGGGTTAGGGGAAGAATGGACCTGTTGAAAGTTGGAACAAGTGGCTTGCCATCGCAGGAGGAGACGGTCGGTGGATCCTTGTATTGGCAATGGACGCAACCATTTGCAAGTTTGCAACCCAACTTTAACGATTTGTAGTCTCGTCATGTTCCCCAAATTCCTCAATTCGATTAGCAGTTCGGCGCTCTAAAACGTAGCCACTAAATTTAGATTATAGAGCTTCCTTTATTTTATTGACAGAGACGAAAAGACTTTGAAGGATTTACAAAGTGAAGATTCCGTCCTCGGGCGTAAGCTGCTTTCATTGTCACGGTATTGATTTGAGTAGAAAAAGAAATCAACGCTGGACTAATAATCAGGACGGCGAACTACTTCGGATTGGAAAATCCTATTCAATTATTGAAGAATCATATTACAATTAATAAAAGACGAGTTTTATAAGATGAATTAGGTGAAGCTTACATCCTCCATGCACGCTTCTTCCTTTTACTTCGTCGGGATTGAGAGTTCACACACAGGTTCAATTAATTATTAACATTATTTTCATTGATCATCAAACAGGTTCTGCGCTGAGCTCGAAAAGCCCAAGTATTCACATCATGTCGTTGTGACGTGAAGAGGGAAAAAAATTTCTTTCAATTTGATCTTTCCTGAGTCGTGACTGGTGACGTAGAGTTGAGATTCCTTCGCCTGAGTGCTTTTCTGGATGATGCAAGCGATGGACTATATATTAAAATCACCCCGTCTCATCAGATCTTATTTGGGGTTTGAAGGTACAGCCTCGCTTTTGAGTACCTGACCACGGAGTTTTAATATCAGATATTTTTGAACGACCAATTATTCCTCTTTCTATGGGGAGTCCTATAACCTTTTTTGAATTGAAAACGAGTTATTTCTGCCTGTTAAGACAGCCTGAGACAGCCACACCTCACCGAGATGAATCCATGTCCGAGGATGGGTAGGCCTCACCAAGGGTGCTCCAACCCCTTCAATGGATAAATCCGGATCTTGAGATTGATTCTTTCAGCAGATAGAATGTAGTTTCTCCCGAGAAAATGTCCAGAGTCCTTTCCATAATCCATATACGTGAGTGAAAAGTAAAAGAAAGCAAAGGAAAAGAGCAAAATGTTAAACCAAGTACCAGCAGCAGGACTGCGACAGCAGCCTAAGCGGAAATTATTAAAAAAAAAAAAAAACGGAAAAGAAAAAAAAAAGCTTATTCTATTTCTTTGGGTGACGGGAGAGGACGGGGAAGGAAATTCTTCTGAAAATTTTTGAGAAAAGAAAAAAAGGGTTCTGTTTCTTGTTTTTTCATTTTGCTGGCTAATGATTTAGTCCAAGGGAGGTGGAGGGTGTGGCGAACGCAAGCAGAGGTGCTGCTCGGGAAGTGTTTGACTGTTGAAGAATCAAGTAATCTGAAGTTGTTGAGTTTGCTTCTGTAGATTTAGTTGTTTACCAAATCGAAGGTAAGGGAAAGTTAACTTCTTGTGTTTTAAATGTTACATCATTTCTGCTGGAATCTTGGATTCGGGCTAGATGATTTCATGCGAGATTTGTACGAAAAGTATGGTTTTCTTTTTGTTTTGCTCGCTTTTGCCGCTTTTGTTTTCATAAAAGAGAAGCGTGGAGAAATGGGTTTGGTGAAATATCGGACGTAATGGTTGGATTTGTTTGTTAGAAATCCAAATGCCTGCAAATATCATTTATGGTAGAACCTCGTATTGTAAATGCCAGATTCTGTAGACCATTTTGTGGAGGCATTGCTAGTGTGGTTACTTCGATTACTTTTTTTTGTACCCTTGATGAATGAAGTTGCATGTAAAATGTTTGGTAAAGTGTTTTTCTTTGAAGTCTTACTGTTACGGTTAGTGGGATTTCTGGCTATTGTACTCTTCTTCAGACCAGGAAATATGTTCAGTTTTCTCCTGAGCTTATGGCTTCGTATTTTCCGAAAAGAATGTGCATCTTTATCATCTGGGAGAAACACCACTGGAGCGGTTTTCCCTTAAAACCTTGGATATGCGTTGCTCTTATTCCGTGATTTTGGTTTTTATTGTGCTCAAAGCATTCGCAATAGTTTCTGGGTTTTTAGGAAAACTGTGGGAAGAAAAAAAAAAAAAAACACATATCTTGGTTTGACCTTTAGTGCTGGATTTATCTCTTTTTTTAGTGTTCCACCGCCCCCCCCCCCCCCCCTCAATTCCTTTGTGTGCTGACAAGTTCAGACGAAGAATCCTAATGGGTTTCCATTGAAAGCTGGGATTTTCTGGCGTGTGTGTATTCTGCGGTTTCATTGAAGGTAAAAAAGTTTTCTTTAATCAATTTTTTTCATACCCGGGAAAGCTAGCTCTACGTTGGATGTAAAAACTGTCTAGTTTTTAATAAATTTTTATGTTACTCGGCAGGTTTTGAGACTTTGGTTCTCTTTTAAAGTTGTAGGGAGGTCATGGTTTTCCTTGGTTTCTCTTTTGCTATCTAAATGCAAAACACAGCTTCTCCCCTTCTCAGTCTCATGCTTTGTGGGTTTCTTTTGCATTAAATTTCATCTAAATAATTTTAGAACATGTAGAAGGTTGTGGAAAGCTGGGCTTGCTTGTTGTGGCTGTTTTTTGCCGCTATTTCGCTCCCCTAATATTTCATATAATTTTATTCAGACTTGGTGAAATGGACTTCATTGATACTCTAACTAGATTTGTGAGTCTTTCTTCTTATCACCTAGTGATGAACTCCCATTCTCTTAATTTTTCTGTCAGGAACTTTATAGTGATGAACTGAATCAAACTGTATGGACATTTGGATGCAACATTAAAGTTTCTTTTTTAAATCAGAATGTTTTACATGCTGTTCAAAAATTGAAATTTTATTAGTGATTTCCCATAAATGCTGCTTAAGAACGTAAAAATTACAGTCTTTAGTTGTGGCTGTTCTGGATTGGGCCATCAGTTAATTCCCTCTCATCATTTCTCTTGATCCTTTATTTAAATATGTAAAGAATAATTTTCTGATGGTTTATTTATTTTTCCAATGCAGACTTTTCTAGTCAAATCTGATTTGCTTGTCGTATGCATCACAAGGATTCACTCTTTTTATCAAAGAAAAAAAGTTGCTATTATATTGACTGCCAGTTCATTTAACATTAAATGACATGGGACTATTAGTTCACTGCAATTATCTTCAGTTCCTTCTGTGACAAAAACTTGAGAGGACTGGACATGAGTATGTTGGAGGGGACATGCTTGAGCCAAGGGAAGCTGATATACCTGTTTTGTTTCTCTTCCTGGTTGTGCTTCCTCTGGTCACCTACTTCCTACTTGGCAAGTGGAATGAGTCTTGCAAGAAGAATGCCAGGATAAGCATGCTTGCTCAATTGGCAGCTGAAGAAGCTCTTTGGGTAGAGGCTATGGCTACTGCTAGTGTCATTCCTCCAGTTGTCAGATCTTCATTAAAATCTGGATTTCAGGAATGTGCCAGGTGCCTTGCTCCTGCGACAACTCGGTGTTCTAGATGCAAATTTGTTAGATACTGGTATGTTTCTTTTAATATCCTGCTCAAGCAGATGAGGTCACGTGAATCTATGTGGGGAGGACATGAGTTTCTTGTTTCCTTTATGATTTCCTAGCAAACATTAGAAGCATCACTCATGCAGCATTCTCATGCCAGAACATGTTGGCATGTGATTTGGACCTCTGCAGGTTTGAGTTGTAGTCCTACAGTATTAGTCAAATAATCTGTAGCTATCAATTTTAATCTGGCTGTTGGAGACATTTACCTCCAGGATTCCAACCAACCACCATTGCCCCTTGGGATTACTCTTGCTTCTATAGCCCTTTTTCATGAGTCTGTACATCTTTTCCAATTTTCTTCAAGACTTGCATATCTCATCACTGTGTCTGCAGTTCAGGGAATTGCCAAATAATCCATTGGAGGCAAAGTCATAAGCTGGAATGCTGGCAAAGGAATGATTATCACTGGGATTCAGCCTCAGTTTCAGAATCTGTTCAACAGAGGGCTTTACTGAATGAGAATCCAAAACCTGTTTCTGATAATCTACCTCCAGATGCAGCTCTGCATACTCAGTTTGCTTCTGTCACATCTAGCACTGATGTTGATGGATGCCTGGGTACTACTAAAGACACAAAGCATTTGGAAAAGAGGATGTCTCAGAAAATCCTCAAGGAAGTGGCAAAGCCTGAAGATGCTCCGGTTATTTCTGTAGAGGAAGCCAACAGTAGTGGGCCTTCTCTTGCATTTCAATCAAAGGAAGCTCTTGTGGGGCACAAGGTTCTAACCCCTAAAGCTGGTTTTATTTCTTTCCTGTCCTATTTCTCTAGTAATCACACTTCTCCTTGTGATGATTTCAGTTAAGGAAGAACTGTCATTTTGCTTCACTAGATGTCCTGATAAATCAGAGCACCAGTCGTGCTCCCATAACTGCACGTGGTCCACCTTACAAGCATCCAGACCAAAATGGATGTTTATCAGAGATAAGCAGTGAATCCTGCGATCCACCTTATTTAGACAGAAAAGGAACAGATTCACATGAACTCTCACTGTACTATCCTTCGGAGAATGGTTTTTTCGTCAAGGTGGAAAACATGGGCTCGACCAAAGAAAGAGTGTCCATCAGAGGAAGTTCAAGGTCCAAGAACCCGTCTACTTTAGGGACCTCAAGTTTCATATCACATGGATCAACTAAAGTCTCAAGAGCATACCCATGTTTAGGGGGAGAGAGTAAGTCATTTTTAGCAAGTGAATCCAGTATGCTGTCTTGGATTTCGTTCCTTACTTAGATGGTTTATACTTGATATAATGTATGTATTATTTATTTCTCATACTTTGGCCTTTGATCTTTGATCAGAAACCCCACCTACGAGTGCTTCCACTAACAATCAAGTGCAAGAAACAAATGACATTTCAAAGTTGATGACAAAGATGGTGGGCACAAAAAAGTTGACAAAGTTTCCTAGACGAGATAGTAGTGCAGTTATAAGTGATTGTCTTAACAGAAATAAGGTTATTTCAATGACGGACAGTAAAATAATCTTAATATATCCAGTTCATTTTCCTATTGAATTACTAATAAATGCTTTCATTGCATGTTCATTGTTTTAACACTTCAGATGCTGTTCCCTTACGAAGAATTTGTCAAGTTCTTCCAATGTGAAGTCGGGGATTTGTCACCCAGAGGGCTTTTAAATTGTGGAAACAGGTGGTTATTTATCACTTGGCCTATTCCATTAACTTGACCGTAGATGTAGTTAAACTACTAGACCTAAAGTCTTAGTTAAGGCTCAACATAGAAATTTGTGAATGATCATCTTTTCATTCCCCCTGTTATGACTAATTTTAATTACATATTTTATGTTTTAATTTTTGCAGCTGCTATGCAAATTCTGTGTTGCAATGTTTGACATCCACAAAGCCCCTCATGATTTACCTTCTTCATAGTTCACATTCAAGAGCTTGTAATTGCTGTTTAACTTGAGCTAGTATATACAAGTAATTACTTCTTGAATTGCATTTTTTTTACTCTCTATCTGCAATATATATTAGGCCAAGAGAGGGATTGGTGTCTTATGTGTGAGCTTGAGCAACATGTTGCAATGATGCGGGAAGGTGGTGGTCCTTTATCTCCTAGCTCAATTCTGTCACGCATGCGTAATATTGGTTGCCGCATGGGTGCTGGCAATCAAGAAGATGCTCATGAGTTCTTAAGGTGTGTGAAACATGCAGCATGTAAATACTTTTTTTAATGTCATTGGAGGAAACCCTATCAGATTAAACTAATGCATCATTTTTTTAATGTTAGAAACTAATACAGTATCCCAATATTATAGTTATAATTCTATTATTCATGTTGATGTGCCTACACATTTTAGGCTTCTCGTTGCATCCATGCAATCTATATGCCTTGAAGGATTGGGCAGTGAGAAAGAAATTGACCCAAGATTACAGGAAAGCACATTTATACAACATACTTTTGGAGGTCGCCTGAGATCAAAGGTTTTTTTTTTTTTCTTTGTTTTTTGGCTTCCAATTATCAAGTTTTTCCGATATTCTCATTGATTAAGTAAATCATATTTTACATGTAAATTTTTAATGCAATCTTAGTCCTTTGATCTATTACCAGGTTAAGTGTCTGAGATGTCACCATGAGTCTGAACGGTATGAGAACATTATGGATCTTACACTAGAAATATTGGGTTGGGTGGAGTCTTTGGAGGATGCGCTTACTCAGTTTACTGCACCTGAGGATTTGGATGGTGAAAATATGTATAGATGTGGAAGGTATAATCCTGGTTGAAAGATTTGTTGAACTCATTCAGCAATTTTCACCAAAATCACATTTCCTAGCCGGTACTCATTTCTACATATTTGACAATGAAGGTGTGCTGCATATGTTAAAGCCAGAAAACAGCTGAGCATACATGAAGCACCAAACATTCTCACTATGGTTTTGAAGAGATTTCAGGTGAAAAAAATATACTCGGTTGGGATATATCAATTTTCATCATTATCTGATACGAAGTGATTTTTAACATGTGTTTCTTGATCCTCCAGACAGGGAAATATGGAAAAATCAATAAATGCATCACATTTCCTGATATGCTGGACATGGTTCCTTTTATGACGGGCAATGGTGACAGTCCTCCCCTTTACACGCTGTATGGTGTTGTTGTGCATTTGGATACATTAAATGCGTCCTTCTCTGGCCATTACGTGTCATATGTGAAAGATATGCAAGGCACGTGGTTCAAAATAGATGACACCCAGGTAACATCTTAACATGGAGTAGTGTGTCTCCGTCATTATATTGATGTTGGAGTTCTGAGGTCCCAAATAGATAATCGAGCAAGGAATAAAGTAAGATTTATATAAGAACCTCAGAAGTTTTATACAAGCACAGCTCAAGTTTAAATTTTTTGGATGGGCAAACCTTCATAACATCTTCCTGTGAGCTTGCCTTTTGAGTCTTGCTTGAGATTGTTTCTTCGCCTTGGCTCAGCTGTGGCTGTCATGTGAATCTTTTTAAATTTTAGACTTTTATCCATCTTTTTTTTATCTTTTACCTCTAAATTGTTCATCTTTGTGTTCATTGTTTAGGATTTCTTCATTAACTACTAACTTGTCTTATAGGTTGAGCCAGTTTCAATGAATCAGGTTATGTCAGAAGGTGCATATATCCTATTCTACTCGAGGTAAAAAATGGGAAGATCTTCTATATGCTATTATGCATCTCCATCTGTGTTTTGCTTGTAAGTTCCTCTTGGATTTTTTTTTTCTCAGGTCGTACCCACGCCCTCAAAGAGTTTGTTGTAATGGTAGCATTGCTTCGGCAAAACATGCTACATTCAAATCTCATAAATCTTCAAGACAAGGGCATAGTAGCAAAGGGGTTAGCGTATCGGAGTACTCATCACTGAGAAGAATTCCAAGACCTGAAACCTATTCTAGTGCCAGTCGCAATTATGCAGACCCACCAGGCACAGATTATTCTGATGCAACATTGAGTGATTGGTCTCTTTTCACCAGCTCAGATGAATCCTCTTTCACCACCGAGAGTACCCGAGACTCGTTTAGCACCGTCGATTATAGTGAGACTTTAAATGGGGAGCCAGTTTCATCATTATTTAGCACATTGGGCATACCTGAATACACCAACAGCACCGTTTCCTGTAAAATGTACTCACCTTGCAGGCCTCACACAAAGTTCTTCTCGGAGAGCAAGGCTTCTGTTTTGGATTCTTCAGTACCAGGCCCGCTGCCTGGCAGTTTTGTACATAAGGGAAAGAACTTAGAAGAGGTCAGTGTTTCATTAGTTGATCCATCTCTGGCCCTGGCAGCTAGTAACTGTAGCATGTTTGTAAGATATGGGAGGAATCCCAAAGGTGCTCTTGTCCAAAGTAGTGGACGTTGTGAACTTTAGTATTAGTCGGTAGATTCTTCCTGTAGTTTTAGGTATACGCATATTTGCTCCCTGTGGTCGAACTGATTATGCCTCAGATATGTTTTAGCGAGATGGGGCATATAGATCATGCTTTCAATTGTTGGGTAGCTAACAGAAAGTTTACAAAGAAGCGGTCATTTGTGCTATCATACAAAGTGTTGTGAATTGCCGAATTCATTTGCATCAGTTGTGTTACAGAAGGAAGCCAGGCAACAATTGGCATTGTTGTAGCCATACAAGACGACTACAAGGTGATCGAACGTAACTAAGATTGTAATACACAAGATTAAATACGCCTTTCGAAAGTGTAAGGCGAACGGTATTGTCGATATTTCTGGATGCTGGGATCTCCAACCCTAGGATCTATCCTTCAGAAGGAGCTCCCACTTCATGCTGCTTACGGTTTCCTGCCTTCATCAGTCTCTCCAGCTCTTGTTGTCCTCCCACATCTTCCAATTCCTGCAGTTGCAACGAATACTATTTTAAAATCAAGACACTATTTTCAAACAGAGATGGATGCCTTTGAACAAAAGTTACCTTCGGGCCCAGAAAAAGGCCGAAAGGGACACCATCAAATCTGTCTGCATGGTGGAGCTGCAAGAAACTGTTTGTGAGAGAAATTATTGGCAGAAACCTGAGGGAGACGGAGGAGGTTTAGTCGAAGTAATAACCTGATGGGCAGCTGCCACTTTCTTCAGGTAGGGAACATCAGCTACTGGTCCCACCGGGAATCGTTTGTGAACTAGTCCGTCGTGGACAAACATATACGCCATGCCGTATACCGTGAACCCAAGACCCTGAAAGTAAAAGAATTGTAATAATCTCGATGCCTCCGATCACAGTTAAGGATGAAGAAGACACTTAAGTCGGTGATTACCGCCCCAAAACTAAGTCCAGAAAGGAGGCCCTTGTTGAAGAAGCCGTACGCCAAGAGAGAGATGGCTGGGATGCAGTTGGTGATAGCAAACACGTCGTTCGTCTCCAAAGGGCCCTCTCTTGGTCGGTGGTGAGACTGTTCAGTGTACACAGACAAACAGTTTAGAATTTGGACGATTCACAGAGAAGAAGGTTTGCGATCATGGTGATTAATTACCTCATGCATGAACCAAAGAGATGAGTGCCACAATGCCCTGTGTGCCCAGCGAGCCCAATGCTCCATGCCAACCTATACACAACATTTGATCCACCCTCTCACCACATCAATCTGCTTTTATTAAGTATCATATAAACGAACTCTTTCTGAAACTAAAAGACAAGTAGAAACCAGAACAGAAGAAAGCGCCGTACCGTGGCACCAACCGCCAGAGAAAAAGTTCCTAACATCTCCTCCCAGTGAACCTCTCCCCCCTGTTACCATCCATAAGCCAGTCCACTATCAGGCACGTACGATAATGGCCGAAAGAAACTACGAACTTGTTACGAAAGATTAATAGTATGTCAGCCTAAAACCAGACCTGCATCTGCCATGCAAAACGGTAGTAAACGGCTCCGGCAGCCATGGAGGTGACGCCTAGAGAAGAGGCGAGAGCGGCAAACAGGTAGGCCTGTCGTTCTGCTTTCCTGTCTCTGGCCTTGGTAGGCGTAGTCGTCGTGGTTGTGCTGTCCAAGGGAGTCTGATGCGCTGTGATGAAAGACCTGGATTTGGACAGCTGCAGGTGGAGCTTCCAGTGGCCAAGGATGCAACCACCATTCACCAGCCGAGGTCGGGATACAGTGCTACGAGCGGGCGACAGAGGAGAAGAATGCAAATGCACTGTAGGTGGGTTTATCTTAATCATCTTGTCTATAAACACTAAAGATTTGAAGATCAATCGGGAAAACTAGTTGAAAACTTCAAACTAGCTAGCTCGGAGATTATTACTCAGAACACCGGGAAGGGATGTGCTGAAACAACAGAAAATTACAGCTCTATTTAAAGCCGAGTAAGAAGAAGACGGAATTTAAAAAAAGAAAAAAGAAAAAAGAATAAGAACAAATAAACGATCTGCCGAAGACCCACATGGCCATAGCAGAAAATTACACATCGAACCGCACAACATAATGGAGCTTCATGTCTTAAGCGCGGGTAAGCAACTGAACAACCGCAAAATGACCACAGCCATGACCGGATCATTCGGTTTTTTCTCTTCTTATTTTATATTTATTTTTGGGTAACAACGACCAGACACATTAATCACAACTTGGAGACATTACCCTTTTTGGGTCGGCTGACCGGATGCATAATCGAAATAAACAACCAATATAATAAAAAAAACCGCGAGTGCGTGTCACGTAGTGGCTCGCGGGACGGGTGCGGTTCGTGTCGGCTGGTAACATGCGTTGCAGCCAGCGAGTGACACGGCCAACCAGACAGCCGGGTGCGCCATCCTCCAATCCCCTCCTCCGGCACCGGCCATTTGTTTTCTACTTGTTCGCTTAAAAAAAGTGGGCAGGGAGAACCATCTTTTACCAAGTGTCACGCGCACGCGTTAGGCTGGGAATCCCACTCCACGGAGGAGACGATAGTAGTGAGATATGTTGCTAGATATTAAAAAAGAGGCAACTTAGAGGGAGCGGTGAGGGTGGGTGGCGCAAGCAAGAACGAGTGGCGGTGGTGCGTCTGTCGTCCATGGAGGAGGAAGCAGGGACGCGCTTTCGTCGTCAACGTAGGTGCCATTTTAGTAGAAGAAAAATTATCACTCTATAACTTTAGGGTACGCTGAGGTGTGGAAGCACCTCATGGGAAGGCTACTGGATCATGATAAAGACCTCCGCGAGGGGATCGAATTATATAATTTGAAAGCTCAAAAAAGAGGGTGCGATGTAGAAGAGACTGAGTAGCTGTCACGCTGGATTCGATCAGTCTCTTCCAATCCAGTGATCCAAGTGAAGGTAGGTACGTAGGTCGTGCATTAATCTCGAGAGGAGAATGTCTGAGCTATGAGACTTGACTCGAAAGGCCATGGTGGGAACAAAAATGGAAGAGGTAGAAAAGATGGAAATGATGGTTTTGGATGAAGAAGGAGACAGGATAAACCGATAAAGAGAAGACGGACAGCACATCCTGGTCCAATTACTCAATTCGATTGTTGACTCTCACAAGACCTAATTTTTAGCTTATCTGAATTCCATGACTTTCAATGTTCAACCATAGTTATCGGAATAACAAAACATCAAGCAGACGATTGATGAAAAATATCAAAATCAACTCCTACTCTTTCCCAATAAACCAATTGAGTTCGATCAAAACTAAGATTATATTTGAGCATTGAGAATTACCCTTGTTTCAGGATTAGTAGACTCACCACTTAACCTCCGTTCTTCAAAATCCAGGTTGAAGTTACCGAATCCAATAGACCGAGTCATGGGTTGATCACTGTATACACAATAGCTCTTTACAAAAGAAAAGAAAAGAGAATGATAAGGCTTTGTTGATGGAGCTTGCCCTGGTGCTCCCTTCTTTTGTCAATGGAAGGGGGTTGCCATTGCCCCTCTCGCTCTCTCGGTAGACCGGAGAGAGGGGAGACAGCCTCTAAAGATGATTTATTTTTTATAATAAAAACTTGATTTTAGTGAAATAAGTCCATAAAGTCGTTCATAATGGTGGCCCAGTGAAATAAGTAGTCACATTAGGCGGAACTCTTAACGCAATGGTGGACTCCATTGATCTTTGGGCTTTTGGAAGGTGATTCAATTTCGTCTTCGTCACTGCTGGTCCCAGCTTGAAGACATCTCTGGTCCATTGATAGAGCAGTGGTCCTCACTTGCCCGATCATTGAAATTTGATCAAACCCATTTGTCCTACACGAGAAAGAAAATTAGTGATGTAGGTCCTCATCAGCTTCCAATTATAGACCACTAATTTCTTCTTTCTCGTATTCCTTTCAAATCTTTTTTAAAGCACAGGCCCATTTCTACTTTTGAAGGTGCCCACTTGCGTATAGGGGTGTTACCAGTAGCTGGTCCTAAACCGTGTTGCGGTGGGCCTGCTTTTTGGGCCGACTTTTAATTGAATTTAATGGCGTTGCCGTCACATTAGCTACGCTTTTCTCTTCAAACTTTGAGCCCATGATTTGGATTCGTGAAAAATATGATTTTCCAAATCACGGGGCCCTGCCCTGAATGATTCGGTACTAGGGAGTGCGACCCCATTTCTGCTGTCCTCGGTAAAATGCGTCGATTTAAAGTAAGACCAAGCTAGTTACCAGCCGACACGAATTTCCGATATTATTTCTCTGCCATTACAGACTCTGTAGTTGCTGTAATTACTGAAGAGTTGGGACGAAGTGAAGCGGAGAGCTCAACATGATTTGAGTCTAGTTCGTCTCATGTCTGAATAAGAGCTTAATGACAATCTTATATGATTATATGAATCTTAACCTTGGGCGAAAAGGGGAGAAATGGTTGTAATGGGATCCGATGATGATTAAGCCGTGACCGCATAAGATTTGTTTTTACTTGGAGAAATCTGTAATGTGCGACCCACATCTTCTTGCTTCAGTCACTTCACCCATGAAAAAGCAAATGAATTGCTTCAGTCACTTCAGTCTCTCTTTCTTGTTGCGTTGCGTATTGAACTGGGAGAAGAAAGGAAACAGAGAACCTGAATAAATATGGAGACAAGTGCTCCTCTTTCGAAGGTCAAAAGAAAGATAAAAAAGGGTTCATCAAGTACAGAAAGGCTTTGGTGTAGGACCCTGAGATAGAGAACCTTTAAAAACTACTTAAAAGTCAAGAATTTACAATAATTACCCAAAATCATAACCCATAGAGAAAGAAAAAGGAATGTTTTCTTGATATCTTTCCACCCCCTCTTTCAGTCTTCATACGAGGCTTACTCTTCGTACAGTATGCATAAATAACACCATCGGGATCCACGTTACATTTCCTCTTCTTTCTTCTACCCTGCTTCCACTCTTAATGCAGATGCATCTCCATCTAAACCCTATCTCTCATGGGTTTCTGCCACTTCCTGGGCGTCTCGGTCTTGCTCTTCTTTCTAGATTTCTCTTCCATGCTTTCTCTCTCTCATTCTCAAAGAATCCACGGCAATGTTCCTCCACGCGCGCCGATTCAATACCAAGTTTTCAAGATCAAGAGCGTCAAGCCGTATGTGTTGAATGAAGGCTTCGTGAAGAACAGGAAGAAGAAGACCGACTACTGGGGATCAAGACCCTTCTCGGCCATGCTACCGAAAGGTTACGTCCCTCCTTCTGGTTCGTCTTCGTGCCACAACAGCTTCCCTAACTCGATCAACTTCTATTGCGATGAGTCCACCACTACTCCGTAGAACCAATTCGGTTTCTTGAATATCTTTTTCTGGTTATCCTTCGGTGTTCTTTTTGGAGATTATTGTATCCAGTGGAAGAAAAATGAGAAAGCAAATGGATTGTAATTTTACAGGCTTTTCTGTCCTCTCCGTCTTTTCTTGAATCAGGTTGGTGATGAGACTTGAAAGAGTATTGATCTGGAATTTTACAGTTGTTTCTGAGTAGCTTTGATTTTGTAAAAGCCAATTTGTTGTTCTTGTAAGCTGTGGATAATAACTGATATTGTGCTGTGAATAAAGCTAACCTGTTTGAATTTCGATATACTGCTACTGATATGATAGATGTTTATTTCTTTTTCTTTTTGCCCTTGTCGTTGCACTCCTAAAGGCATTTCTCTTTCAGTTCCAATTATTCATCATAAATATTCGTAAAGACAGCCACTAATGATGTGATGAAGGAAAAAAGGGGAGACATCTTTATGTGCTCCATGTTCTGAATTCGAGCGCTTTTTCTATTCTTCTTCTGCATCTTTCTCTTTCATCTCTCTCGCTGTGCATGTCCTGCTGTTCATCATATACCCTTTTCTTCCTCGAACAAGAAAGCATGTGATTTCGCATCGTTCGATGGATCTCAAATCTTCGTAGCGTACACTCCATGCATGCATATGGCTCCATCAACGATGCATCTTCTTCGTATATTTTTAGGGTTCTACGTTTTTTAATCCGATAAAAGTTACTGCATCAGATTGAAAATTTCCTGGAAATCATAAGCTCCGCAATGGGGTCTCCTCTGATAAAATAACCAGAACTTTGACGCTCTCATTGAGGATGAAACTTGTTCGGTTAAAGCCCAACAGCAACTCCTACCTTTTTGCTGGCCTTTAGCAATGGAATATTTGATGTTTTGTCCTCTGCTCCAGCCTCCAAGGCAGATAAATTTCTTCCCACGTGAAGAGAATGTTGGGAGGCGAGGTTATTGTGGCGAGCCATGACCCCCACTACTTAAGTGATCTGCACATTTAAAATTCTAAATTAAAAGCCTAATCTCAGCAGAGCGAGACTTCTGCTGAGACTTCTTGATTCATATAATGGCACCTGCGGCGGATTCAGAACCCCTGCTTCTAAGATAATGAGGTAATATTCTGAGGGCAACTCTCTTTTTTGTCATTATAATAAGAAAGATGTATCGTAATGGAAACTTCTTAATCATATTGCAAGTAAAATATTCCCCGAGTTTAAGGAAAGAGCCCAAGAGCTGTCTTTCTTCCAAAGGTACCTAAGTTTGACTGGAGTATTTAATGAAGCCAAGACAGTTCCTAGTCCCCACTCCTATCTAGCGTGAATTAGGCAGAAAAGTTGAGATAATCGTCTTATTTACTGGGGAATTACTAACCACTGAAGGGTCATTTAAGTGCTAAAATCATGACAAGCATAGTGTCGAGGGACAGGCATGATAACCCATGAATCTACTGCTCCCACGAGTGAAGATCTTCCTCATCGAACATCATCCATATCTCATTAACCCTGTTATTGAACTCGAACGGCGAGTTATACTGAGCAACGGTGTAGACACCCGTGGCGTCGCCGGAGGTGGCTTTATCCACAGCGGCTGACCAGTCGGAGTCTCTGAGGCTGTCGTATAGTGATGCGGCTTCTTTCCCGACGTCGGAATCGGCGACGAAGCCGTTGAATTGTCTAACGGCCGCGTACTTGGAACTCCATTTCTGAACGTGGAGATTTTTCGCAGGAGGTGGGTTGGGTTGGTTCTTCGCCGGGACATAGAAGCTGACGACGAACGAGGACGTGCAGAAGGGTCCGTCGCTTGGGGTGACTTGAGTGATCACTGGTGCTGTCATTTCGATCTTCTCTTGGTCGTCGTTTTTCCCCTCAATGTAGTCGAATAATCTGATGGAAGGAACATCACATTCAAGAGATTAAAAGTGCTGAACAAGGTAGACTGCACCAGATTGATCACAGACCCTAAAAGGAAAACATACAAGAAAACCATGGTTTGGAGACTCACTGGGTCAACTCACAACTCAGTCAAGCGGACCCAAAGGTGGTAACGTTCCTAATATCTAACTCGCCCTGGATTGTGAGAATCGGGTGGGTCAGTTATGAAACTGAGGCGAATCACAAGTTGCGACTCTTTGCCAGCTCTTCTATTTTAGCCAAACAAGTACTTAACTATGAGTCATGACATACCGTATTACAGAATTTATATATTATAAATAAGATGGTCGACTTGACTCAGGCAAATAGCCCAACTCGCCCAAGCCAACTTGAGACTGGGCGACGCTGACTCAGGTCCCAAACTCGAGTGGCAAACCCGTGAGAAAAATTGGTGTGGGTTAAGAAGAATGGATGAGAACTATGGTTGGTCGCACCCTACAGATGCATCTGACAATAATGGGCTTTGTGTTACTAAAATAATTATAAAGCAAATACAGTAATCTAAGTATCCAATCAATACTTCCAAAATCCAAAGATGAGGACGTGGAGGCGTCCACTCCGAACGACGTCTAATCTATTGCGCTCTTACCGGCTCATCGGAAAATAAGATGAAACGGAAAGAAAAACTAAAGAGAGCAAAAGAGGCGAGTGAATTCTTACTGTAGGAAGCCCTTTCTCGTGGCACCGACGAGGGAGATGTCTTCGATCGGGGAAGTCGACGACCACATTGTCAAATTGTATTTCCGGATCTCGAATCCATTTCCAGCGTGGATCAGATCGAATTTGGGGCATTCGATGCGGTTGCACGTGGGCGGGAAAATTCCAACCGTCCTATCCCTAGAGTGCAGCGAAAGCACTGGTCTTGAGAGAGTCGAGGTGATGAAAACTGAGATAAGCAGAAGAAGAAACGACAGTATCGATTGCACGGCAGCCATGGAAGTAACTCGAAGCTCTCTATCAACTATCGAGAAGCCTCACCAGCGTTGTTGCGCAACGAGTCGCTTAAAGCCGGGCGGAGTATTAGTGTTATCCTCAGACAAGAGAGGCGAGGCGGTTGGATCTCCCGTGAGGTTAGAGTGGTTCCACGTGTTTGCTCTGTATTTCTTGGCCCTTCGGGTGTCTTCGGTGAAGATAAGAATCATCACCAGCATCTAGCGGATCGCGGACCACCAGAGAGTTCAAGAAGTCCAAATTTGTTTAATATTTAGAAAGAAATTAATGGTCAAACGTATTTGATCTGAATTTAACTTAGATATATAAAATATAGGACTATTTTTTTCCAAGTTTGGCAAAAAAAGCCTTGAGTTCGAGTCTAGGGTTTCACATCATGGGTCCAGGACAAGATAGAGTAGGGATATGTTGGATTTGCATGGATGGGGCGAGAAATTGGTCGGGTTTAAATTGGGTTTAGGGAGATGGGGTTGTTCTCTAATATGACCTTGATCCATCAATACTAGATCAGTGACAATGCATTAAAATTAATCGAACTTTAATGTATCTTATGCTAACAACTCTGTCAACATGGCTTGAGAAGCCTTCGTTGCAGAACTAAGTATGACATGAAACTATTCTTTTACAATTCTCTTGACGTGTAGGCCATATTTCAGAACACTTCTATTGACGTGGAGGCAAGGAGAGAAGGGAGTGATGGGACGCTTTCGTCCTGCATACTGCGTTCCAAATTCAAAATATCTCGTTCAAGGTCATTCTAGAATCCCAATAGACATCGATTGATGATGTTTCAACCACATCGATAACTTGAACGTGATTGCAATAGAGGAAGCGAAAAGAAACTGGGCCATCCCACCGACTCCCAGAATCCGGACGCTGGTTCTGTATGATCAGGAACCACGGCGCCTCATCTGCTCTTCTCTCTCCGTTGCCAATAAATGTAATGGTAGAGGTGGTTGCAACGGGGTAAGTGACTTTAAATACGCCCCAACTTTGCCTTACCAACCCGTGCCCTCAGGATGCGAATGATTCGTCATTCGCATATCACGGAGTGAAGCTTAATTAATAAAAAAGTAAACAAACCTTGTTTTGTTCTGGTTTCAGTACATTACTCATTAATTAAATAGTTCGGACTGGAGTTTCAAATCGACACTTGTAGTGTTTTACAGGGACCAGTCACGGGTTTACGGATCTCATTAAAAACCCAACAACCCATTTTTAATTCTTGCGTAAAAATGGACAAAGTAGCGTTGGAGCCGTGGGAAAGTCAAGGGGAATACCGAGAAACAGTCGCCCTGCTTGGCTGCCATCGCGTTTGCAGATGAGATGAAACCATTCGATTAGAACTCGGGGAAATTAGAACAGAATCAATCGACTGAACCCCAGTGATAAGATATACTTCGTTTTTATTTTTTGCTTCTTTAAATTGGAGAAATTAGGAACAGCAGAAACAGCATATCAATTGGCAATCACAACTGTGGGGAATCATTCATCCTCATATGGCATCATACAACCTAAAAGTTCCGTCTAAACTTCGTTTCTTCCTGCAGTCATCCCTAATACCCGATCCAAGTAACATGTCTAATTATCACCCAGATAGCATCTTGTACAAACTGGTTCAGCGTAATCTCACTTGGCTTCGATTTCAAAGGCCGAGACTGGAAAGGTTCGGCCGAGACCGGCGGGGGTCTTGAAGGTAATCTGCCCCGAAGCGGGATCTTGGATGAACATCTCGGAGAGGGTGATCCAGATGAGGAGTTCCTTGCTTTTGACACCGGTCAGCTTCTTCATCCGACGGTTCTCCACGAAGGCGGTGACCTCGGTGGCGTAGGACACCTGGCGACCGATCTTCTTGAAGTAGTGTTCACACTTCTTCTTCTGGATGAGCCAGACGAAGCCTGTCTGTCGGTTGTACCCGCACTCGACTATGTCGTTGAGAGGAAGAAGGCCTTTGGGAAGGTTGAGTTCTTCAAGCAATTCCATGGATTTCTGCTGGCAAATGGCGTCTCCGTGGAAGATTTCGGCGTTATCACGGTGGCTGGCGATCAACTGAGTCGACATTTTCCCGGATATTTTTGGGCCTTCAAGGGTTTACTGGTTCAAGGAAAAAGGAGCAAAAGGACTGTAAGCATGCCAAGACCCACCCTTCTGATGCGCCTTTATAGATGTTGAGGTCTGGAGTGTGGAACCCGGAGGTGGTTCTACGTTACAGAAATACCCCTCGACCCTCATCGATATTACGGGGTTGGAACTTGGAATAGTGGCTGCACGTTACGTTCTCGGTTTCAAACCAAAGAAAACTAACATCTACTCCTAAACAACATCACCTGTGTAAGTCAATTTCCTCAAATTAATGCTCACAAGAGGAACTAAAAAGACATACATGCGACAAGTCGGGTTGAGACCTAATCATTAAAGATAGCGTGTCTGACATGACTCTCATATCAGAGATTGAGGAAGATGGGTTTTCGTCTTCCTTACCTCTCCCCCCTTTCGGTTTTTGTGTTTTTTCTTCTCAGGGAAGTTTTCGTCGAGCAATGACAGCATCCATCGTGGATAGTTTTCTTTTCCACGGCAGCTCCAGTCAGGTGAGGGAAGTATCCGCTTTGAATGGTATTATTTTAACATTAACTCTCTTTGAAGGAAACAAGAGAAGTTTGAGAGATTTAAATAAAAACAAATAGTTGGAAGAGGGAAAGCTGCATTACTGTTCAGTTTGGGAAGATATAAAGAAAATCAGTTTGAATGATTTAGAGATAATAGAAGACATCCAGAGTTAAATTACGGATTTTAGAGAGAAAAACAGCGATTTATAAAACATATCTTGGTCGATCAACTCAGCACTGTTTGCAGAGGGAGAAAGAAAACAGAGGGAAACAGAAAGAAAATGCACTGGAATAATAGCTGGCAGCTTTGCTAATGGCGATTTCGGGGAGGCAATAAAAGAGGTAGCAGAGGGACCGGCCGCGAGAGAGTGAAAAAAGTATGATTCTCTTCAATGGCCACAGAGAGATGGTAGAGTTTCTTTTTATTAGCTTTTACGTATTTGCCTTCAACTTTTTTAAAGTTATTCCTAAAGCACCTTATTGATTATTTAATTCGTTTGACTTCAAACATAAATGATGAACGATTAACATTACATAGCAGCAGAACAGATTACAGAGATTTGCTGAAAAAAAATACATTTCAAGAAAAAACCGTTGTTTCTATTATTTTGTTTTTCATTGATGAAGCAGCCATGAATGGTGAAGGACTGAAGGGTCAACCAACATGACAGCCCTCCTATTCCTCCGCCTAGTTGTCTCTCTCATATTTCAAGATCGAATATCGAAAACAATAATGACAGATTAAGAAGAATCCTCTACCATATGGAAACTTACGAATCCTGATCCAACAAAATTACCGACTGGAGTTTCTTGATATGTTCATGGGGCCGCCATTGTTTCATCCTGTTCCAAGGATTTTTCTGGAAAGGAGAGAGTCATCACTGATCGTGCCCTGGATTATGAACAGTGACCAGAATTGATTGAATCCATTTAGGGCAGTCGCGGAAATTTGCTGATTCGACTAATCATCTGCCCTATTTACGTCGCTCAACTGTCCCTTCACCTTCCCCCATTACAGCGTTTGTTGGAGGTTAGAAGCGAAGCGAACTTCAAAGCTCCCCATTATGTCGCTCTCCACTGCCTTAAAGATAAGCAGAGGAAAATCCGAGCAAACGATGCCTTCTCCTTGCACCGCCGCCCCTCCACCTGTCCAGGATCCTTGCTTTTGTGACGAAGTTCCCAGGATCTGATCCCAAAACTCGTTCGTCTTTCCTCGTGCTCGATGACTGTTATTAACAAATCTAGCCGTCGCTGCCACATGTGTAGGTTTTAAATTATAGATTTTTAATTTTTTAATAAATTTTATCTGAAAGTTTATTAGAAATATGGCGCATTAACGGAGAAAAAAATAAAATAAATAATTTGACTATTATTATTTTTAAAAATATTTAATAAAAATAAGATAATGATCAAATTATCCTTACTATTTTTAAATAATAATTATAATTAAATTCTTATTTTTTTTCTTTTCCATGGGTTCAGAACCCATAGTATCCATAATCCGTTCTGAATTTGCCCACTTTAAGCAGGGTCCCGCACACTGGTCCGGTCTAATACTTTCCGGCTTCGCCCGGTTCCTTCAACCATCGGCAGAGACTCGCGACTGTCGAAGTCTTGAGCTTTTCTCCCAAATTCCAGAACATAAAAACGACTGTCGAAACAAAGAAAATAAGGGGTAGACTTCAGGAGGAAGGCTCATGATCGTCTCATCTTGAATCCTCGCATACATCGTTTCTTCCTTTGCCCTCTTTTCTGTATTATTTTAGGCAACACGCGCATCCTAAATAGCTGAAAATTGGACTATTCAAAACCCTCATTCAGAGAGAAAGAGCATGTCGAAATCTCTTCCTTATTCGATGAAAGATGTTACATACGACAATGGAAAATTCCGCCAGCGATCCATCTTCCAGGTGCTTAACTTTGTGCTGAATATTTTTTTTCAGATCTTACGTCTGTCAGATCAAACCGATTATCAGCTTTCCAAATGTCATGCATTCGCAGTCTTTGGGCAACAAATTGAGGTTTTTCTGTGCGAGCAACAATGTTCTTAGTATAATTTTATTTTTTATTTTTGTTGTTGTTGTTGTTTTCTTGATAGATCAAGGAATTATGTTGGTTTTTTGTTGTTTTTCTGTGCGACCTTACATTTCATTCACTGCACTTTAATGTGCCCCTCCCTCTCTCTGTGGTTAGATCTGCTTTACTAAACGTTGACTTTTTTATTTTTTCAATTGCTTACCTTTCGGTTCTTTATTTCGTCGTTTCAATTGAAGTTCCTTTTTCTTTTCCTTTTCTAATGCGATTGATTGAAGTTCTTATGTCACTCAATAAACCAAACAATGTTCAAGGTTAAATCGATTATCAGTTACTTTTGTTTTTATTGTGGCCAGATGATCAGTCAGGCATTGCTCACAAGTAGCCTTAGACGAAACCGTTTCAGATGCTCCACAGGAAAATTTTTAGCTCTATTAATGATCGCTGGCCTAACTTATCTTCTGCTAACACATGAAAGTCGCATCGATTCCACTCCTGATGGACTTGTTAAAGGAACTACTAGCAATCTACGAAAACTTTGGAGAAAGCCGCCAAGGCTTCCTCCTCCTGAATATGGAACTTCTATTCTTGATCCAGACAAGCTAAATTCCATCTCTAAATGGGTATCCAGGCAAGAAAAGGTTAAACAGGCTTTCGTCCATGCATGGTCTGGGTATAAAAAGTTTGCATTTGGTTTTGATGAACTTAAGCCTTTGAGCCGGGAAGGAGTAGATGGGTTAGGAGGATTAGGAGCCACAGTAGTGGACGCTTTAGATACAGCCATGATAATGGATCTTGACGACATTGCCTCAGAAGCAGGGTCTTGGATTGAAAACAATCTTTCCAAAAGGATTAGTGAGAAAGGACAAGTGAATCTTTTTGAGACTACAATACGGGTATTAGGCGGTCTACTAAGTGCATACCATCTAAGCTTGGCCAAACAAGGTGGAGAGTTGGGATCTTCTAGGGCACTCAGTGGGTGTAAACCTGAAGTTTACCTAGAAACAGCAAAAGACTTAGCAGACCGGTTGTTATGTGCTTTTACTTCCAGTCCTACTGCTATTCCTTATAGTGATGTTGTTCTTCATGATTGCTCGGCACATCCAGCTCCTGATGGGTTGAGTAGTACTGCAGAAGTTTCTACGCTACAGCTTGAGTTTAATTATCTCAGTGCTATTTCGGATGATCCAAAGTACACCACAGAAGCAATGAAGGTCTTAGAGCATTTCAGGACTCTACCTAAGGTGCAAGGACTAGTGCCGATTTTCATCAGGTAAGACTGGCCGCATTCTTTCTCTTGGGAGATTCATTTGATGTCTTATGACCAGTGGTGTAAAAGTGTCAAGATTTCTTATTGCAGAAACATCATCATATTTTCTTCCTCATGCTATTCAGCCTTCTAAATCTTTCCCTTTTTGTTCCTTTGAGCTGTTTCACTTTCCAGCTGACTTTTGTCTGCCCCTTTACTTATTAATCATTTTTGTATGGCCCAGCCCTTACACAGGTGAGTTTAGTGGGGATAATATTCGTCTTGGATCTCGAGGTGACAGCTATTATGAGTATCTCATGAAAGTTTGGCTTCAGCAGGGAGCAAACCAAAATAATCATTCCAAGTATTTACATGAGATGTATGAGGAAGCAATGAAGGGTGTAAAGAATCGTCTTGTTCGAAAGTCTATCCCAAGCGGACTTGTCTTTGTTGGGGAGCTTCCTTCTGGAGCTGATGGTGCCTTTAGTCCCAAAATGGATCACTTGGTATGAGTTTATTTCTCTTATATCTTATAAAAATTAGGGACATTTACCAAAATACCAGATTTGAAAATCCTATTTACCAAGATATCGAATTCCAACACTTATTTCCCAAACTACCGGATTTCAAAGTTTGAAATCCATGTGACTTGGTCAACTTGCCAGATCACCTAAACTTGTCCACCGTGGTGCCATGTCAGCTTATTATTTAAAACCATAAAATTCCTTCTTCCCCCTTTCCTCTTCCCTCTTTCCTCTTACTGCTTGACTTCCATCATTCCTGGTTCCTGGATATCATTTCCCTGTTTCCCGTTTTGCAAACTACTTGGTCTTGACACTTGCAAGATCGATCTGGGCCGTGTTCGAATCAGATCTGCGAACGACACGGAGACCCATCTCGGTGATAAATGCTGATACTCTGCAACCCAAATTCTCCCAGAGGACGATGACTGGGTTATCGTCGTGGGCGATCGGGATTCTTTTAGCTATGAATTTGTTCCAAAATCGAATGCGAACGAAGGTGCTTTCTATCTTCCGTTTCTGCACAGAACTCATCATCGTTCCTGGGAAGAAAACAATTTCTACCCTTTCCTCCACATCGGGATTCTCATCTGACAGAAATCTGTTCATCTTCGCCAATGAGGACTCCATTCTTTTCGACTACAAGAGAGGAAAGGTCGTGAAGACTTCCTGCACCGGTTTGTCGGTGATGCTTCCCTTGGACCACGTGGATATCTAATAAGACTCGAATTGACCACTTGCAAGGTTGATCTCGAAGGGAAACGGGAAACGGGAATCAAGAACCAGGAACGGTGGAATTTGAGCAGTAAGAGGAAAGATCGAAGAGGAAAGGAGGAAGAAGGAATTTTAGGGTTTCAAATAATATGCTGACATAGCACCCCGGTGGACAGGTTTCAGTGATGTGGCAAGTTGCCGAGCCACATGGATTTCGAACTTTAAAATCTGGTATTTTGGAAAATAAGTGTTGGAATTCGATATATTGGTAAATAGGATTTTCAAATCTGGTATTTTGGTAAATGTCCCTAAAATTTACTGAATATTAGTCCTTCAAAAGCTAAAGCTTTAAAAGTGAGGAAGTTTTTTAGGCTGCTTCAGTTTTACCATGCAGGTCTGTTTCCTACCAGGGACACTTGCACTTGGTGCCACTAAAGGAATCACAAAGAAAAAGGCAATGGAAGAAAACTTACTCAATTTTGAAGATTTGGACAATCTGAACCTCGCTGAAGATGTGGCACATACATGCTTTGAAATGTATGCAGTGACAGCAACTGGTCTTGCACCTGAAATAGCTTACTTCCAAATTGAGGTTGGTTTAGCTATTTGTTATGTTTGTAGAGGTTAGGGTGCCATCTTCTTCAGTTTTTCTTTTATCGTATAGAGATCTTATGGGGGGATTTCTTTGGTCCAGGGATCTTCTGAGGAAGGCCTTGATGGGGGCAACAAAAGCTCAGAGTACATGAATGATATAATAATTAAACCGCTTGATCGACACAATCTTTTACGTCCGGAGACGGTGGAATCTTTATTTGTGTTGCATCGAATCACAGAAAACCCGAAGTAATCTTTTCACTCTGTTAACCATCCTCCTCAAAACCAAACTTATGGTGTTATCCTTATTTTTAACATTCAGTTTGGATTTTTCTCAGGTACCGGGAATGGGGTTGGCAAATATTTCAAGCCTTTGAAAGGTATACGAAGGTCGAGTCTGGGGGATATACTTCCTTAGATGATGTCACAGTTTTGCCCCCTCGAAGAAGAGACAAGATGGAAACCTTTTATTTAGGAGAAACCTTAAAATATTTATACTTGCTCTTTGGTGAAGACAATATCCTTCCTCTGGATAAATTTGTTTTCAATACAGAAGCTCATCCCCTACCAATCCATCAAAGCACAGAGAATAATAAGAGTATCTGACTGTGAATTTCTTGACTTTTCATTCACGAGGCCAGTAACCATTCACCTCGGCCTAACCAGGAGCCTTAGTGAGAGAAGATTTCTGTGACTTCCCTCTGCTTACAGGAGCTGGACTAGGTTTTTTTGTTTTTTCTCCTCCGTTGACTTTTTAACTTTCGGAGAAACTATTTAGTCTCTTAATGATTCTTTTCCCAATTGTAATACTTACATGTTACAGACACACTTTCCCTCATGGGGATTACTCCCAAAAGTTAACACGATCGATGTACCATAATGTCATCGGCCTATTTGTGCTGTACAATTTTCCTATTGCGGTTTGAGCTTTGAATTTTGATTTGTAACTGTGAGATATTGACTAGTCTTGTTCTGAGGAGCACATCTGCGCATGGGTGGCTACTCGTAGCTTTCAAGAATGATCACAAAACTTTCCCGCCGTTCTCATTCTCAATCAGAAATAGGTGGTCTCCGTCTCGTAGAACACTAATGTCGTCTACGTCTGCGTTCTCGCCGTTGACCACTTTGACAAGGTGGTGGACCCCAAATTTTCTACCTGCAGTTCATGAATAGACAGCACGATGCGTTAAAAGATGTAGAAAGAGCTCCTAAATGCAGTTCTTCGTTGTCTGTTTGTCTGGCGACTGTTATCATTCGTAGCCTCTTCAATGGAGATTTCAAGACTAAAGAGAACAAGAAAAGGCTTACCGCCAATTCTGAGTAGCTCTTCCAGAGACTCAGGTAGAATTATTAACTTCCCCAGCTGCGCTTGAGATGCACTTTTCAAGTAGATTGTTACTCTTTTGCTGGTAGATACCAAAGATTTGCTATCCGTGGCTCCACAACTGTTTGTACTGGGTTTACAAGCGTTATTGGCGAACAAATAGTTTGAACACTCCTCTGAGGTATGCTTTTGATACTTATTATTCTTATGTTTGGTTGCCGTCTCTGTTTCCACTATATCTATTCTATGACCACCATCTACGCTCCCTTCTCTGCTTTCCAAACTTCCTAAGACATTAAAGCTATCTTCCTGAGTTAACAGGGTTCTTCCTGCCTGTGAACAATCGGTTGCTCGATCGTAGCCTCTGCGTAGCCATTCTGTTAGGACTAGTGCCGGATCCATATTCGGGTCACTGTCACCCAAGATATCCAGCCCCTTGAGCCTCTGTAAGACGGAGAAAAAAAAAAAAAAAAAAACTTCTCAGTTTCATACAGTTAATTAGTTTAGGCTGTTTAACGTCTATACCTGAAGAAGGTTCTTCATGATGATACTTCCGCAATCCATATTCGCATGTATAATGTTCACGAGTGATGTCCTGCTTAGTCGCAAGATTTGTGAAAGCTCTCTAGTCTTCACCGTGAATGGCTGCGGTTTGTCACAGAGAACCCCAATCTCCCCAAACATTTCCCCTGCCTCCCCGCTATGACGGACCTGAATGGAGTGGAAGACGATTCTAAAGTCAGTAACGTTAGTTCCCCGTGAACTTACTTTTTGTGGATTCTCATTGACAAGTCTTACTTGAGGATTCTCATTCGCTCGGACGAGGAAATCCTGCAATCTCAAACCATTGACCAACAACAGAGGTTAGTTTCAAGTTAGTACTGGGTTTTCTTTCAGGGAAAAAGCTCGTCGATTCCACGTACCACTGAACCAGATACGAGAATGTAAATATCTGCTGGAAACTCATTCTGGATCATCACTTCTTCCTTGGGTGGAAAATACTCCGCCTGCATTTCTGGAACCTTTTCAGGCAGTAATGATTCTTATCAAACATCAATTAGAGACGAAACAATTAAGTCTGTAAAACGAAAGAATCACTCAAGTATCTGAAGCCTTACCAGTTGGAAAAGGAAATCATACGAGACTCCTTGAAAAAGATAAACTTTTTGAATGATGGGGAAGAAGAGGAAGTGAGCTATGCTTGCTCTTATTGCTTTCGGAAGACCATTCAAGGTTTCTTGCTGTTTCAGCTCCTCTGTTTTAAACCTGAGACATATATGGGACAGCATCTGGTCCTCGATTCTCAGTGGCAGTTGATTCCGAGCCGCAAATTCGGAAGCTGCCTGGACCGTATCTCGCTGCACCATCAAAAGCAAATATCATTACCAAGAAATTAAACAGAGTGACACAAAAATCGAGGTCTGAAAAACCTGGTCCTGAAATCTAGCGAAGAAAACAGATTGAGTGATTAACCGTTATTTTAGTTTATGGGAGTTCAAAAACATCAAATGGTCTGAACTATCCAAGATCGAAAATTGACTATAGAAAACGAAAATGGACCAGGGAGGATTTCGGGGCCCTACACCATGATCGAAGCCATTTATTTATCAAATACCACTATGATCAACTTTCACAGGTAGAGGGCCACATCTTTTCTGGATCTTGCTGCTCTCTGTAACTCACGAATCACTAACTATGATCTCGTTAGTCTGAACTACAAAAAATAATATCCTAAAAGGAAGGATACAGAAGTTTTGTCCTCCCATCTTAAAGATCTACTGAGGGCGTTCTTTTATGATCATAGAGACATCTATCTCAATAATGAAGACTAGTTTACGGAAGCACAAAGGAGGAGGATCCTTCACCAAAACGAGGAAGTGGAATATAAGAATAGTTAAACTGGAATCGTCTATAACGATGTACGAGTATTAGTTAGAGAGAGAACTTACGAAGTTTCTTGTGCGGCTAGTTCCATGGACGACAAGGTTCGTCATATTTCCGATGAGGTAAGCTGTGAGACCCAAGTTGAAGAGCATGTAGAAAAGAATGAAGAGCATCTCTCTGGGGTTTTCCGCATGGAGGTCACCGTAGCCCGTTGTAGTTAGAGTTGTTATGGACCAGTACATTGCCGTCACATATCGAACCCAAAGGCTCCGCTCTTTGAAATCCGGCATAACTGCTCCAATCCATGTTTTCTTTGGGTCGGGGTATCTGTCAGCGATGAGATAGTTAAAGCATCCCCCGCAGTGAACTGCAAACAGAGTCACCTGGCGAGGGAACAGCGCGGGAACTTGGTGTTTAATCACTTCACGTAGATCGGAAAACAGAATGAATGAATGGATGCCTAGAAATAAATAATCCAAGGAGAACAAGAGCTTACAGAGACAAGCTTCGTGCAGCGGGTCCAGAAATAGTTGAAGCGAATATCTTTCTCGAGTCTGAGGACAAAGTAGGAGATGGAGCTCGTTAGTTGATGTACCTATATAATATCCTTCTCAGGATTTAATCAATTGAAAGAAAAGTAAATGCTGGTATTCGGTGGATCCACCTTGCAAAGAGGGAGCTCACCCGCCGGAGGCGCCACAGCCGGAGCATGTTGAGAAATTTGAAACCGAGGTTGCTGCCATATTTTCTGTGGAGGAGGCTCAGAGACTGGAAAGGTATCGTGGAGCAAACATCGAAGATGAACCAGGAGGAGACGTACCTGTGGGACCAGATTTGAGAAAACTAAAAATTAAACAACACACAGCCAAAAAGTATTAACAACCTTTGTCCATGATTTCTGTTCTTTCTCTTTTTGACAGGAAAATGTGGAGCTCGGAAAACTAGTGGAACTGAACTGAAGAGGCAACCAACCGCAAAATCTCATTCATTTATGTACCTGGACGCGATTTTTTTTGGATCATCTACGAAAAGATAAGACCTTCGGTCGAGAAAAGCCACGAAAAAGGTGAGGATGATGTCAACGGCGAAGAAGCCATTCATTATATTATCGACGACGAAAAGCACGTCAGGCCTGTACTTAAGAAATGCGAACTCGAAGGGGCAGATCCAGGCCGAGTATACTACCAGAGTAATCAGAAACATCTGCCATACCCTGAGGAGAAGAACGAGAACACAGGAAAGTCGGTGAGTTTCCTTTTTGCATTTACATGTGTTAAAAAAGCAAAGCAGAATATAGAAGAATGCTTGAGCAACCTATAACGAGAATCAAATGGAGAAATGATATGCTTCCTAAGCTGGACAGACTGGTTGATTTGAGCCCCGAGAGATGGCAAGAGATGGCTTGAGAAACTACGACTACGCTGGTCCACTCGGAACTCATCGCTGCAGAAGCGCTTACAACAAGAAAATGACATCTCTCCTAGTGGTCGATCGTGTGCTAAGCTCTGAGAAGCTTTACTCGAAGCAGCTGTAAAACCCAGCCGGGGTAAGGCAGAAAGGAGCAGCTATATAAATAGAAGAGAAGGAGCAGGAGGAGCTCTCCGCGTGTTGCCTCACTTTGAATGGGATCAGCAGGATTATTCGCCGAGGAAGGTGTTGAGAAGAGCGGAAAGAGAAAAGGCGGTTCGCAAATTGGTCGGAAAAATAAAAGAAAGAAAGAAAATCAGGGGTGGGGGTAACATTAGAGCAAGTGGCAGACATGAGTTCCCTGGACTGCAAATGCGGAGTCGAGAGTTGATCTTGAGACGTACTGAAAGATGGTGGTGGTAGCTCCATTAGCAAAGGTGGGGGTGGTTACAAGAATAAGCCATCGAAGGGTAAAAGACGATTGTAATTGAATCAGTAATGGAAGCTTCATTAATTGGCGACCAGAAAAAAACCAGAGGATGATTGAGGCTCAAAGGTCCAAATCCTGGACGCCACATGGACCAGTGAGAATCAGCTCCCGAGCATTGCCTCCTGAAATATAGCAATCAAAGCGACTGGGTTTTCATGTATCACCAGAGATTGAGGTCTTCATGTACTTAAACACGAATTTCTCTTTGGTTTGAATGGGTGAACTAAAACTGATGGAAGGAATCAATCCAAGACATATACATGCTCCCATTAGTTCCAGAGCTGTGCCATATATAAAAGGATACAGTACTGATCTGTCTTCAGAGATCCCAGACCCACTTGTTCGAAAGAGCAGAAATTTGGACAAACTCTTATAGGTGGTTGGTTTGTGGGAGTGGACCCTCCATTAAATTGCAGCTTGCAGTACGAAATCTGTCAAAATAAAGCCGTTTCTGGGTCGGATGGTACTTCTCTGAATCGTCTCTCTCGTGGTGGGATTCACACGAACAGGAAGAAGATCAAAATGAAAACAGTTGATTTAAAATTGGAAGGTTTGTTGTTATTATGTGGAATGCGTGTATCCTTTTATTGAGTTCAGCTGAAAGCAGGAAGGTCGTTTCAACTTTCGGAAGAGGCGTATCTGCACTTCATTTTAATCGGCAGGAAAACGCAGAGGAAACGACGCGTAGAGGGAGAAGTTGATTGACAAGTTTCCAGATTTATTCGCTAGTTCGTAAACGGGGACAAACATCACCAAGAAAAGGTTTAAATTTCAGTAAAAGCCGGTTTCTGTTTATTGCTCTCTTTTTTGAAATAAAACGAAATCACGAGAGAGCCAGCATCACGGGAGAGTGAGAAATCTCATTCCCGGTAACTGCCAAGGACGCGGATTCTTTCCTTCTTCCTTCTTCCTCTTCGCTCCTATCGGAGTGAAGCACAACAGCGCCCTTGTAGTCAAAGCTGATCATTGAATGCCGTCTACAGTCAAACCAAGGTATTTTCAATATTATAATAAAAAGAATTATTTGTGAACCCTTTTTTATATTAAATTTCTTGACAAACGTGTAAGGTCGGTCGGTCCGGGTCGAGACGGTTCGGACAAACTGTTGGGCCCATTCCCGCTTTGATAAGTAATAAATAAAAGGTAGTCGGCAATAACGATAACCACACTACTGGGCCCAGAAAAACAGAAATCAGAAAACGGAAAAGAAGAGGGACATCTTTCTTGGACAAAAACGCCCTTCGCGGAGTTCATGCTTCGGTCGGGCAGTTGCTTTTTGAGCCTATTGTCCGGGGCACTTTTGTCAATATATAATTGTTAGTTAGTTTCGATTCCCGCGTTAGTCGCCAAACTGCTCGTGCCTGGTCGGACTGACTATGTCAAGGTTGCCACCTTGGCAATGGGTTCGGATTTGTTGAAACAAAAACAAACTCGTATCCGAAAAAAAAAAGTGGCTATGAGTCATATGTGACACTGAATTTATAACATATAGTCTAAGTGTGACGTTTTTCTAACGTATGAGTCTTGTGTATGTCATTCACTTGCCATCAATTCTTCTCATTATAAGCGAAATTTATATCCCAAAAAAAAAATTAAAAATATTTTTTTTGTGATATATATTTTTAAAAACCTTTAAATAAAATCCGACCTATTAGTGTACCTAGTTAAAAATTTAAATTCTAGGAAAAATTAAAAATATTTTTCCTACGATACATATTTCTAAGTCTATTAGTGCCTTTTCCCAAATAAATAAATAAAAATTAATAATTATTTTCACATTACCATACTTATTTGATAATTTTTAGTAAAATAAAACATCGAATACAAAATTGCTACGAAAAAATCCCTTTGTGTTGAAAGTATTGCAGTATCGATTCTCAAATACTTATTCAAAAAAATTTCATATAATTTTCTGGCTTATTTTGGCTAAAAAATCTTACTTGAAAAATTATAGTATATTGAAGTGAATGTGATTTGAAGGACCCTACTGAGCGAACCATTATTGAAGATATCAGAGAAAGGCAGCAATGGGATCCATGCATGTGCGGTTTGTTGCGAGGGGAAACCTTTTGTGGTGGGGGGGTGGGAGCTACGTTACTAGAAAACCAAACCGCTGGCGTCTGCTTCATCATGGTTGTTAGCAGTGGAAAGAGATTAATGGAGTAGACCAGGGGTTGTCCCTTCCATGTGGTCCTCTCCACCTTCTTCTGCAAGAGGTGGTCTCCCATAAATGAAGGATAATGGGTCTTACTTTCCTTCTAGTTTCTTTCCCCATTCTATTCATTATCGGTTTTGAATCTCGGCTCCGTCTCCTCCGCATTCGTCGGAATCTTCTATATTCGCTCATTCTGTTGCAAAATATTAATATGATGGCAACCGTATTAACTACCGCGAAAGAACAGTCGGTGACTCGATAGAGACGAACAGGCCAAAGTTTAGGGCGTGGGCATCTTCCGTATCAGACTAGAAGTCTTGGATTATAATAGAGATAAGCCACAGAAAAGTCTCAGAACCTGCGAGGTCCGGCTGGAGCCACGAATGGCTGCTCCTGCCTTTCCACTTGTCACTCCGGTGAGCTGCGACGATGGAACTTCACCTGAAACCATGCCGTGGATGGGGAGGAGGGTCTCATCCAAGTATGAAGAATTCCTTAAATCTGATAGTGATTCCCCTACGCTCAGGGTAGGACCGATCCAGATGATCTAGAATTGATGCCGAGACGTACCTTCTTTTCTTTCTTTGGTTGTTTCTTCTGCAACATGTCCTTCAGCAATGAAGACATATATACCTTATGTGATAGAACAGGGAGCCCACGACCAACCTTCTGTAACTGCAATATCCTAATTCTCATATGTTAATCACGCGGGCCTTCGAGATTATGCAGATTTTTATATTTGTTAATCACAGATTTGGCATCCTATGCTTTTCCGTTCATCGGAGCTCCTACCTGAATGTCATGTTCGTCTCCCTGAACACCATTTGGAGAAAGCATCTTCGCCTAAATCCAACTAAGATGGTATGGTATATCACACGTTTACGTGTGAGTGGGATCACATCGTGAAGGCTTTCTGGCACGTCCCTTCAGACTCGGAATTGCTCTCGATCATTCAGCCGACTCATCTTACATCTTTGGCAGCGTATTTGCTGTCAATCCAGGAGAAGTTGATGGAGCTTCTCAACTTAATACTGGACAAAAAATGATGAAAGACATCAAAATCTCAATCCTCAATCCTCGTCCCTATCTTCGCAGGCGTCCTTCGAGAATGACTTGATGTTTTGTATCGTTCTTCCAATGAGAAGTAACCACGAACACAAGGCCGGTTGCTCAGCCTCAGGTTAACGAATCGAAATGTCTCGTAAGTGAATTGTAGGTTGAATGACTGAGTAGGCTACCACATGTTACCCATTAGCCGGTCATGCTCATGCACATTAAATACGTACATTGCAAATGAACCGTTCAATATGTATCCAGCTTCAGAACACACATATTTTTTATACTTGGTCACCATTAAAGCAAAGGTTCGAGTACGCAGACGACGAAACTCTTCTGGCTTGAGTAATCATTCTATTCTTTTCATGCCACGGATTGGGAATCCGTAAAAGCAGCGACAGACCAACTGCGTCCCCGTATTGGAAACGTGGGTTGCAGTCTCGACTCACAAATGCAGCCTGACTCACCTCAAACTTGTAAAAGCTGCACAGAGACGAAGAGTGGGCAAAGGCGGGCAAATTTCCTTCATCTACAGACGTGGAGCTAATTAGAGAGGGCACTTAAGTTCTCTGGTTATTGGTCGTATTTCAGTACTCCCACCCATATGGAAGGGTCTTGAGATCGCAACAACAATCCGTTGATCGCGGCTTTTCGTTCCGTGGCTCTTGCACGATAATCTGTCTGCCTGCACTATTTAAGGCCCATATTCGACGGCAGGTGTTCTTCAATCTTTTCCTACCAGAAAGCCCGAAATTTTCCAAGAATCAATGGTGACCATACGGTTATCGTTGGTTGTTTGATCTTAACTTATCGCCTAGGCATTTTAAAAAAAATTAGATGGTAAGGAATCATTATATATTCATGCTAATCCAACACAAAATATTCTGTACTTTACTGTCATCACCGAAAGTGGAAACATAATATTTTCATGGCATGAACTCTGGTTATCCAAGATTCCCACGCCTCTCACTACCGACACAGCAAGATATAGACTTCACATTCCGCGGCTTAAAAAAAGCAGCAAAATGCGATCACTCGTTCTAGTCTTACCTCGCCATAATATATTACACAGCAATGCCTCTTGGTTTGTCAAAGCACGAACCATTATCAGCAAGATACTATCGTAGGATAAAGGTGGTCATTTCCCAAGAGACGCCCTTGCTTTCAAGGGGAAGGTACAGAATCTAAGCGAAAGCCAAAAACAAAAACAAGATCATTACCAGTAATCGATGGGTCACCCGTGCCCGGACTTTAACAGATCCAGACGCTCCCCACACTCTCACTTCATCGATCACAGGTCCACACAGCGAGCTCCTGTCATCAGTCCTTGTATTGTAATAGACACTGTAAAAAGCAATACGGGTCCTCTCAGCCTTGGCCGTGAAAGACAAATTTTGACTCTGGTGAGTTGCATTTCCAAGGGGCGTATAGTGAAAGTTCTCTGCTTGATCCCCTGCGAAGGCCATTAGTGCCAGAGGCCGCTGGCATGAATCTCCAGCATCGCCAAAGGAGAAGGTGAGGCTGTACTGTTTGCTCGGTGTGGTCTCAACCATTTGAGAGATGATGCCTTCCTTACCAGAGAGCAATTCAACTGCACGTTTACCTTCGGGGACAGAGTAATGGTTAGAGTCGATGTATCTCACAGCTCTGTTCGATTCAACTGTCCAACCAGGCAAAGAAGAAACCTCTTCATCAAGGTTGGTAGGAAGTAGGACACCTAAAGAAATGTTTCGGAACATCCACGGACCTTCCTCAAAGTCTCCATTGATAACAGCGTTGTCTGCAGTAAGACAGCATATAAAGAATGAGAAACAAATCAAGATAAATGACTTTCATAATGAGCTTATTGAAAATTCTAAGAAAATTTCAACTTTTTAATTAGATAATTTAACAGGAATAGTTCTCTCATGAATAGAAGCAACTCAAAAAAGGAGTACTCAGACACAAAGCTTTAGTTATTTGGATTTAAGTACCACATTTACACCAGTATGTTATTGCCAAGCATTTAGAAAGAATTCATGGAAGTGGCTTTCATGAGCTTTTGATGATCCTATTTTCATGAATAACACATTCATCATTATCTGATTGCCAATCACTTGGAAAGACACGAAGAAAGTGGCATTCATGGGTTTCTGATTATCCCCATTTTTATGTATAAATTCCGTGAGTACATGACATAAGAGGTGGAATTCTAGCCTCAACCTGAGAGACTCTGCGAAACATTTACAAGGGCTTTGGGCTTTGAAGCAGGTTTTAATTTTAAGGTTCCTGTTAACGGTTCACATTCATCCTAATGTTCAGGCCCACATCAGTATCACAAGAATGTTGGTCGAAAAAACAGCTCTACCACATCAAGGCAAATTAAAGCAAGTCTGAACATATTTATAACATTGATTCACAGATTTGGTACAGGATCATCCACATTTTTTTTTTATGAATGTTGATTATACACAGATTTAGTAATCATTTCTTCCTACAATATCAAAACCCATTTTCATTAAGCAACAAAAAATACAAGAATATATAAATGATTCATACCTTTGGGTTTATCAGGAGTGAAAAGCTTCTTGATGGCAATGTCATCAAGGATTGGCCCACAAGTGGGGTCATCTTCCATGCCAGGATTTCGAAATGTGAGTCGTGCATCATCTGAATCAGCCTGGAAGGCCAAAGCATATGGATCCCAGCCCTCAATGTTATAGAGGGTTTGGAGATCAATGCTATGAGAAGATGATGGAACAGAGACATTGATAGATTCCAGCTGGGCACATGTACGTGCTGCACTAAAAGTCACAGAGTAGATAGATCCTTTTTCTACTTTAATGTCTTGGCTCACCTCTGCATCATTACCTAGCCTTACTGCATGAAGACCTAATATAACATTTCAAATGATAAAATCAATAAGTAACTTGGCAATGGAATGCCACGAAGAGTCTGATGAGTAACTTGACCAACATAGGCAATGTAAATAGGAGTGCCTCATTGGCCAACTGGAACCATCTAGCATAAGAACCACACAGATCAGCCACTTCAATGGACAACATTTGGCACAATAATGATACCCAATACAGAAATGAAACTTGTAGACATGATTAAATGTAATACTCAAAGTTGAATCCATGAGCACCCAGGATACACATTTGGATTTATGCACCAACTATTAGAAGCATGCTGTCCCATTGGACCTAGTAGAATCGGTTAAGCTTACATCCTTCAACTTGAAGCCATCATCACCCCCAGAACATTTAGCTGAATGTCTACCCATCTGAGATCTTGATAACAGAGAATAACTTGAGCCAACTACAACATGCTTCTGCCTCATCCAACAACAATCCGCAGGTGATAGATTAAGCCATTTCTTAGACAGCTTAAATGCAGATTGCCTACACTGTACAAGATCCTAAAGTCTGGCACTACAGCTGCCCTTCTTAAAAATAGCAACAAGTTGGTTTGTCAGTAAAGCACTTTAGTTCCTAGCAAAATGGTTTACAAATGCCCAGATGATCCAAAGATAGTTGTAGTCCATGCTCTTCACCTGATTTAATTATTCTTTTCCCATTACTCGAGCTCTCTCCCTTAATCTTTTTTTTTTTTTTTTCTTTCATTTGTCCTTTCTTTTCCCTTCTCCTATTTGGCTGAACACAGTTGACAAGAATTTTTATCTCTAGTATTCTCAGGCTACAATAAGACTGCACAATAGAGAATAGTAGACCAAAAGCAGGTAGGGTGGATACAGATTTTACTATGGCCATGATTGTAGAAACTAATCCATGGTGCAAAAGGGGGAATACATAAAAATAATGCTCTTAGTGCCAGTTAAAAATTGTGAAATTAACAAGACAGCCAGACCATGAGAGTGTAGGGTGAAACTGCCTGGTTAGTGAAATCTATCCCATCAAAAGTTAGAAAGCAACTGCCTGTTCTTAACACAACCACATCAAGCAGATCAGATCTCAGTCTAAGAATTGTACTTTTAGTGACAACCTGATCTAAACCACGGAAACTTCACACATAATACACTTCTGAGACTCCACTCACTAGTTAATGGGTTTAGGTGAACTCTCCTTGTATGCAGGGCCCTCTTAGAACATCTAAGAAATTTATCAGTGCATGACCAAACTGTTTCTCAAAATGGGTCAGCTATGATTAATTGAGGTCTCTACCCTAACTGGCCAGGAACTCCAAAAGCCTTATTGTAGCCCCATTTGTTTTTGTGTCAGTCGGTTTTGATATTATCAAAACCAAGTACCACCTCTAACAGAGTGAATCCATGGCTTATTATTGAGGCTGTAAACATGTTCATGATGAGCAGTTCTGCATGTAAACAATGCTGTCATTTCACATTGTACAAATCCAAAGTAAAGTTATGACTTTGAGGTATTAGCAGTTATTATACTTGTCCATGCAATGCTCGGGATCAGCCACCAAGCAATGTTGCATGATTCTAATCTCCTCACTTCTGACAAGATGGACAACAATGCTTGATAGTGCTAGATTTTATATGCATGGCCAGAATAATGAAAAAGCCACCAAACAAGTAACCTCCCAGTAAATTCACAAGAGAGAACTGATTTCAAATTTTTGATTTCATGAAGTCACTACAAAGTTTCAATAGTTCCTCATGTGCTGCTTGGTTGTCATGTCTAGTATTTAGCAAACGTTTAGACACCTATTTAAACCCACCATCAAGGTGAGCCTCCTCAATGAAACCCCGTATGTATCTACTCAGATAGACATGGCGTATGTAGCATTTTTGCTGCACTGCTTCTTACACTGGTCTAGTGCTGTGTGCATTGATACCAGGTATTGTCTCCAGATACCCCCACCCCACCCCCCACCCACCCCACAACTAATCGACTCTCCAGTCTCACCCTGTGCTAAGAAGGGTTGTAGGCAGCAGCAGGATATATGGAAGTTTTTACATACTGTAAGTCAAGGCACTTCTGCAGGTTTTTAACTTTCATTTTAATGGTAGGAAAAGAAGATAATGCGACTGCTGTCTACAATCTTTACCTTGAGGTACAATAAGAAGCATTCCCCCCTGTTTTTGGCCCGATTCCACAAGCTCAACCGTTCCATTTGAAATCCAACTGGGAACAGCTGACGTCACTTCGAGACCAGAGTCGGGGAATCCATCCGCCGGTGGGGTTTCAAAGTCACCATTAACAAGCAAACCTGCAGTTGATTTTCACATACACCAGTGTCAAAAAAATGCAGAAAATTATCTCCACTATCCGTATTTACTAATTAACGTAAACTCAAAATGGCCCCTCACAGATGGAGTTGATTCAGACGGGTTTAACTTCTATAGAAACTCGGATCGTCTTTCATGATATCCATTAGACACAGAACAGCTTGTTTTTTTAATTGTAGCCTTAGGCGACAGTAAATAATAATAAGATGGGTCCCTTGAGGCTTTTCCGCGTGAAACCAAGTACTTTTATCAGGGTGCATTCAACAGTTTTTAATAGGAAATAATGACAGGAATCGAAGACATAAAAAAAGAAAAGTTGGACAGCTGTTCTGTCAGTGACGATGTAAAGAGAGGTATCTCATTCTCTTCAGTAATTATGTTCTATAAGACTATGCGTCTGTCGAGAAATGATTTCTATCGCGCAAAACACGCCCTTTGCTACTTACTACTCGATGGGACGTCCCGCATACCAAACGAAACGAAGAAGAATTTATGGGATATCCGGCTTTCCTCCTCCGTTCTCAGGGATGACTGCCGAAACTGCCCCTACCCCATTGAAGGACTCAAAATTGCTGCCTTGCAGCTTCGAGACAAACGAGTTCTAGGATGTAAGGGTGACAAGAAGGGTGCTTTTGTCATTTTGTGAAAAAGTCCGTCATTGCAGTTACCGGGTCCAGGAATCGCTAAACACTAAACCCTGAGAAGACTGAAGAAAAGACGCGTATTCTTAAGGAAATGACACAACGATCCCCAACTTTTTCTTCTTTTACTACTAAGCGGTTCTCTGAAATATCAACTTTTGTGGTGACTGGTTGGTTATTCAACTTTTTTGTTAAGAATATCAACTCATTTCTTTCGGCTGCAATCGAAGTAGCACTTTCTCTTTGAGTCATGCAATTGGATTAACGATTGAAGCATAACCCGCAGGTTCAGACAAGCAAGAGTATTGATTTTGTCGGCACTCCTAAGAATTATTTTTTGTTTGCTCTCGTTGTCTCTTCGGAGATCTTATGCACCGCTTGGCTCATTAGACAAAAAAAAAAAAAAAAAAGCTAAAGGAAGATTGTAGGAAATTTTCTGAAGAACAGAAATTGTGAAGTCTGATGTAATCCTTTGAAATACATAAGATGCTTCAGAGAAAAACGTGGTCATGCTGTAACTCATCTACTGGATGTTGTAAACAGTTCGACTGAGTTAACATACAAGAAAAAGTGGTGATTGATAAAGCTATACAGTTATTTTGCAATGAAAGTGTTGGAAATTCCTTTTTGTTCCATAAAGATTAGTCCCCAGCACAATAAACTTCCATAGAAAAATCAGTCCTTAAAACCAATTTGAATAAAAAAAAGTGAGTCGCCATCACTAATCTCACGCAAGTTATTTAGAAGAGTGCTTCCATTTTTGTCGGCGTTTCAAGACCAGTAAACATTCAAGGAAACGATTACATTCCGAAAGCACATTGCGAACTTGAACCCATTTTTTTCCTACCGAAAATGCTGAAGAAGAAGACAGGAAAACTGAATCCCAATCCGGTTTCAAATTTTTCAGAGGATTGGGAAAAGTTAAACTCCCGGATCAATAAAAAGTCGGACAACAACCGATAGATAACTAATGTAAAAACTAGTTTCGCCACCGAAAATGGGGCATTGTGATACATACCATCGTCTGCAACAACTAGAGTGGAGCAAGCAAGTAGGATGAAGGAGACGCCGGTCCAGCAGCTCCAACCCGAAAGCCTAGTCATCTTCGAAGCCGCGCGTATACGCTGCAGTGACGGCTTTGGCAAGAAGGGAAGCTTCCTCCTCTCCTAGTCTCCTTTCCTCCCCCCGCTGGAAGGACTCAAGGGTGCCCTGCTGCTTTTTATCGACGATCGTTTTGAGGGCTCAGGCTTTCAGTTTTTCGTCTTTATCTACAACTTACATTTGTGCTTTAACTTTTGTACAGTATGTACCGAGAGGTGACTGTACTATTCAGAACAGAGCAGAAATTTTTTAATCGAAAAGAAGCTCACAGTGTTCCGGCGATTTTTGACCGCTCCCACCGCTGCTGATAGCGATGGGAAAATTTGGTACTACGTCTTTTCTTGTCCCTTCCGGATCTCCTGATAATGAAGCGAGACACGTTTATTTTATTCAGCCAAAATTACAAAACTGCCACTTCAATTTTCATGTGTGAAGTCTGAAGAACCATAACTTTTCTTCTTTAATTTGTTTCTCTCTGAAACCATAAAATTGCATCTTGCCGTGTTACTCGACCTTGGTTACTCCGGTAAGCTCACAATGTCATTTATCTAACGGAGAGTGACGCAATATCCGTCGTGGAACGCCCTCTTCCTCACGGTAATGAATAAGGCTGCTCAAGCTCATTTCTCGGCAATTCCTTTGGTTCAGGCAACCTTCAACGTGCTCCAGAGGTCATATGTCGACTCGAGGTAAGCAGATTAACAGAGAAGAATCTATATACATCAGAATAATCAGACCCGCGCAAACGTGCGACCCTTTCCGCTAATCTAATGAGCATCAAATGCTCGATGAAATGCGGCTCCGAGCAAGCCCACCAAGCAAGACGAGGAGTAGCCGAGGATCAAAAGCGAATTCAAGAATCCAGTCCAGGAGCGATAATGCAGAACTTGGTAGTTGCGACTAGGGTCCCACCTGCGTTGATGAGAAGGTAAGCTGGCACCAACCTACTCACCCCCCATATCAAGACCGTGGAAGACGAACCGAGTACGAGATTCATGGTGAAGTAATATTATAATTCAGATATGATAAATTTCTGCAGAAGATGTAACATAGATACCCCACCGACTGCACATTTTCTGCCTTCTTACAGTAATTCGATCAAAAGTTGGGTTGGTTCCTTGGAGAGTGTACTAATGGACATGCTACCTGCCCTTAAAGTATCCAGACTGGACTCAATTTGCAAACTGTGTGAGCAAGAACCACTGAAAAAAACCGAAGAAAAAAGGATTGGGATTGCTTTTTAATGCTTTTTGCAGCGAGAGGGAAGAGAAGAAACAAAAGCGGCTCCACCACAGCGCTTCCGCATCGGTCAACAGTGATGTTCTATTCTAACATGCGTGGGTCCCTGTCTTTGACTAGCTCGTCTCCATTTGGTGACTTTTTGACCAGTTTCTTTTCTCGTACCTCGTGCGTTCCGATCTGTTTTGAGCGGAATTAGAAGGCAAGCCTGCTGAGATTAGGATATCCTTTCCGTTTCACCGTCGCTTTTGATGTCAAAGCTAATATTCTATGAGTTGTTTCACCGTTTCAATGGCAAAGTCATTCTTTCTGGGGATATTTCCGACTTCAAGGTTTTCGGTGATTTGGTTATAGTGTGCAAGGGGGGGTTCAATGTCAAAGCTGCCTTGCGAACAAGGTAAAAGAACAGAGGACGCAAAAAGCAGGGAATCTTTACGCTCATCCCGAAGAAGCGGCCGTCCGACAAAGCTGAAGCCGTGTTTTCAGGATTGAGGGCGGCTGTTCACGGTAATCTAGCAAATGCTCGAATAATATACTGACAAGCAAAGCAATTGCTATTTGATGGCAGCGTGGAGGTTCACGGCGACCCTGCCATGAGAAAGCACCGGGCAACTCTCTCTCCACTCATCCCACGACGAGGTTCATCATCTCGGGTGCTCCGCTCTGTCATCATCGGTTCATTCCGTTAAATCATGGCAGCAAAGGCTGACATTGGAAAGCATTATCTATAAAAGTAGAAAGGTGGAAGATATTTAGAGAAAAGAGATTATCAACGTAAGGAACAATGCAAAGGATAGAAGGAAAATGAGAACAGAGGAAGCAGGTGAAGATGGCAGAGGCCTGTTTTTGCACGATTTAGTCCTGAAAAAGTTGTTACCTGGGAGGCAGATTAGGGAATGGAGCTGTTGAGAGCAGTGGGGGACGAAAAATCTTTATTATTGTCTAAACAAGTTGAAGTAGGCTAAAATCTGAGTAGAAAACAAGTAATAAATTAAAATACATTAAAAACGAAATTACAATTTTTTTATCAAAAATAATTTTTTTTCAGTGATTTCCTATTGGCTTGGAATTTAATAAATTCTAAAAAAAGGATTAACCAAATTAGAGCTCACTCCAGAGATTGCTCAAGCAATGTCGCAAAGCACTGTTATCAAAAAACATAAAATAATGATACAATTCATAAAAAAATACTATTAATTTCTTTTATTGCCTATTGAGAACATTTTCGTGATTTCTGAAAAGAAAAAACCAGTGGCCGATTCGGTCCCTGTCGTCGATTGTTCGTGAGTTAGCTCGCCCTGGTGAAGGTTTCAGCTTTCTTCGCAAATTTTAGGTATGTTCCTCCAATCTGGGCTTCTTCTTTCGTGGCCCAACGTGTTTGCTTCGTTATTATTAGGGTTTTCTAGTGTGAGAGGAAGCGGGAGTGATTTCGACAGGAGCTAGAGTTGATTAGTGAAGAGGGTAAAGTTTATTTTATTATTATTATTATTATTATTTTTTTTTTTTGGCATTTCGATCAAGTTTTATTTACTCTCTGGAACCTTTTCTTCATTTCTATATATGTTATTTTGGTTGGAAATTGGTTCAACTGGAAACCCTTTTTTCTTGTTGGCTGTACTGAACTCTGAACTGGTGCCCTTTTCTTCTGGTTTTGCTGCTTAAAAACGGAATTGCATCTGTTGTCTAATTGTTTTTTTGGCTGTGAAAATTGCGTTGAAGTACTTGGTTTTTCATTTTTCTTCTGTTTCTTCGTTCAAAAAAATTATGCGTTGTCATGCTGGAGGAAGAGCGTCTGATTTGGTCTGTGTCTGTTAAATTTTTTAGATATATTTATGGATGTTTGCGATTGTGGGCGATAATTTGCTTTAAATCTGTTTCGAGGGAAAGTTCATCTGTAGGAAAGAGCGGAATAAAGGGAGGAAAGAAAAGTGAGGAGGATAAGAAGAGTAGAGATAAAACATGCTCAAGTTTTTGTCCAAGGTACGCATTGAATTCAATGCTTTGGATCCACGAACAGCAGCATGTATGGAATTTTTGGCTCAATGCAATGCACGCAAGGCCAAGGAGTCCAACCCTGCCTGCCAGTTAATAGTTAAGCGACGGACGGACGACCAACCACCACAGATTACAGTCACCTTCGTTAATGGCGTTGAGGAGATCATTGATGCTACTTCCACATCTGCCCAGACAATACGTGAGATGATACTCGACAAGGGTCAAATGCTTGAGACAGAGCAAATGTTCAGAGAGGCTGGAGAGCCATGGCCAGTTATTATACCAGAAGAAGAGCTTCACAAAAGCTACCCTGGTATTAAGGTAATGAGCTTTTTATCTCATCTTTCTTTGACTCTCTTTTGGATGCTTCTATTGGGAGATTATGTCAAAAAGTTGGCTTTGGTCTAAACGAGCTTGTTTTGAGTTAGTTGTTCTTTGTTATACTCTAATGTTTCATCGAGCAATAGGACTGATCTTTGTTTAAACTGACTATTCGCACTTAAAAGCTAATACATTGTTCTGGAGAAGGTACCCAACAAAGGAAACCACGTTAGTGGTCTTGGCAATTGATGATTGCTGGGACATGGAAGGTATCTTCATACAGCAGTAAACTTTTCCATGAACGTTTCCTTCACCACAGAAAGAGTCCTAATTGCAGAAAAGAAAATTTTCAAACTAGATGTCCTTTTTTACCAAAGCATTCTGTCAGACCATCAACTAGTAAGAAACAAAGCCATCAGATGGTGGTATTGGGAGATTATGTCAAAAAGTTGGTTTTGGTCTAAACGAGCTTGTTTTGAGTTAGTTGTTCTTTGTTATACTCTTAGTGTTTCATCCAGCTGATCTTTGTTTAAACTGGTTATTCGCACTTAAAAGCTAATATATTGTTCTGGGGAAGCTACCCAACAAAGGAAACCACGTTAGTGATCTTGGCAATTGATGATTGCTGGGACATGGAAGGTATCATCTATATGCACAGCTCCACCATCTGATGACTTTGTTTCTTACTAGTTGATCGTCTAACAGAATGTCTTGGTAAAAAAGGACATCTAGTTTGAAAATTTTCTTTTCTGCAATTAGGACTCTTTCTGTGGTGAAGGAAATGTTCATGAAAAGTTTACTGCTGCGTTAAGATAACTTCAGGACATCTAGTTTTTTCCTTATTACTATTAATGTTGTCTATTTGAATTGTTAAGCATCATCTGCTCATGAAGTAATGGTGGCAGCTCCCATGAATTTAGACAAATAAATTATTTAGTTAGGCTGCATCTCTTGTCATAGATCAGTTAATAATTGTAGTTGAAAGGCATTCTTGCAAATCAATCACCTCGCTTTGCATTGGTTTACTCATCCCATTGTGCTTCAAGTGATACTGCTCCTAATGTACTTAGTCACCGAGTCCTGCTCTTTCTTAGTAGCAGAGTTATGTTGCCTAAGATGAAGAAAAAAGAAGAATGAAGGAATTGCTCCTGGTACTTGACTTGAAAAGTTGAGGAGGGCATTGAATTTCTGTTTTATAATGGTCGTCTTCACTCCTTGCTTATTTTACCTCAACATCTTCAACAATAATTTAACCCTCCTGGAATTTAACCAAGGGTTTGTACAATGGCTAACTTAGGAAGTGATTGCAATGTATGTTTTTCAACATGCTATCTATAGACATCCTACAAGAGAGACCATGTGAAGCTGTCCAGTTCAAGTACATGCTGTAGGACACTTGTAATAAATAAGATTTTCATTCCATAGTAAAGTAGGCAAAAATTCTGATCAGTAGTGATTATCGATGTTGATGAAAACTACCATGAAAAATGCCTTGCAATTCTGAGCATCAGAAGTGCACAAAAGCTTTAGGCAGCGTTCCTTCTGGCCCTTTACCACATGTCTTCTGAAGTTAAAGACATATTTGGAGTCATATTCCAAACGTTCAAGGGCTTTATGTCTGCAATTTGTGCTTATGATTGATTGATTTTGGTAATTCCACAATTTTTGCTGCTTCATAGTGCAGCATGTACCTTTCAAAGAGTAACTTTTGAAGGAGAAGAAATGAGCTCCAGTGCCTTTCTTTATTAGTAGCTGAAACGATCAATACACCCAGAGTAACATACTGTGTTAGACCATTATTAGAATAAAACTTCTTTTGCTTTTGTTGGTTTTATTGTATGTGGATCACATAAACTCATGTTTTTTTTTTTAACAAGTCTAGAGAGATTTGACAAGAACTCTTTTATCACCTCTGTGTGGGAGATGAAGTCTGTTGTTTGTCTCATTCTTTTGCAGCCGCGGAAAGTAGTGGAGAAGAAGATAGAGGAAAAGAAGAAGTGATTCGGTCTATCCATAAGTCACAATATCACCATCGGGTCAGCACCTACTATTTCACATGGAGCCAACAGAGATGGATTACACCAAAAGCAAAGAAGTCCATTCTTGAACAAATGCTGCATCTATGGATTGTTGTTGTTTGTTCGAAGAAACAGTTTCTTTAAAAAGCTTTAAATGGTTTTATCATTAACATATTCAGAGAGTCCTGTGTCAAAGTGAACTGTATCTGTGGTTTCCTAGTTGGTTGTGCACTACCTAATTGATTTTAAATCTATTAACTTCTTTATGAACCTTACACTCTGCTATGGATGTAGAATACTCCGGCGACGGCTTGGAATTTGTTCTGGTAATTTTTTCATTAGTTGAAGCAGAACGTGGAATGATTTTTTTTATGTTTTTTAGCCCAACATTCTGTGGGACAAAACTCTGCTGTGGGACAAAACTCGACCCCTCCTCCCTTCTTTCGCTAGTAAGGTAAGGTTCCTCGCTCGTCTTGCGGCCTACAGCCTCAAGAAGATGGTGGGAGGTGGAGACCGGATGTGAGAATGTATTTTTGGTTTTTTGGGGTCAAGTTTAAAGATCGGGTCGGGTTCGGAGTTTTAAAAACCCGAACCCACTCCACCGTGTCCATGTGTCTCAAAAAGCTAAATAATTTACCAAATGCAAGCCTCCAATGCAAGCCTCTGGGGAGAGAGGGAAAGGACGGCCTTCTGGTGTTTAAGCCTGGTTCGTCCTTATTTGTCTCTCGATGTCTCAATTTCGTCATCCTCATACTCGTTGAATTAGGGTTTTTAACACTCCGAGCCTCCGAAGTACGTCGAGCTCTTTATCGTTTTGTCTAGGGCTTTGCTCTTAGCATACTTCTTTTTTTGCCGTCGGAACGTCCTCCCGTTGCCAATTCCCGGCCGATAATTGACATGTTCCTACACCTAGACTTTGTTCTTATTTTCCTCTACTTCTAACATATTATAGTTTTTGGGCAGAAGATTTGGTTCGACTCTCGACGCTGGTACGATGAGGCCTGTTTTTGTCGGTAATTTCGACTACGAGACGCGCCATTCGGACTTGGAGCGGCTTTTTTTCAAATATGGTCGTCTTGATCACATCGATATGAAGTCTGGTACACCTTTCTTGCACAGAGAAAAATAGATACCACTTTTAATCAGTTGACAAATGAATCTGCCTCTGGTTTATCCACCAATGCCGCAGATGGAATTTGATGTTTGCCTTTCTCATTGTTAGTTGCTTATTTTTTTCATCACTCTGTATGCGATTCTGTCCACTATTTTATTCGTTGTGGCTGTGCTGGTTACTGGCAGAGGTTGTGGTAGTCTAAGGTTTAGGGTTTTAGCTTTCTCTTGCTGATTTTTCTCCTGAGGGCCCAGTACTTACCTCCCGGGCTATTAGTAGCTACTCATGTGGTGTCTGAACTTCGTCTACTTTTTGCAGCAAATGTACTGTTTCCTTGATCCTTTTTAGACTGTGTATTCTAAGTATTGCAGAAAAACATAACAAAAGTTTGAAACCCTTCTTCTAGTTATGTTCATGAAATTTTTTTAAACTTATTTGTTGTATTCACTGAAGTAAAGAGGCACGCATGAAACAAGTTGCAAAACCGTGATATTTTTTTGTATTTCAATGATTTTTTCTTGGAAACGTAACTACTCTTCTGAAAGGCCATCTATTAAGCATTATATTTTATGTCTTGTTCTTGTTTATGTTTTAATACTCATCAACTTGTATTTTTGTTTATTTAGAGTTGAATATAACACTGAGCAGGTCGTTCTGTCTGCGTGAAGAGTCCCCTTTCTCTGTTAGTTGCTTTGCTGATCTGGTTGTTGAGTGATTAAGCCAATCGGGTTTTGCTTTTACTCTGTGTCAAAGTCATTGTTCAACTATTGTTTTGTTATTTGGGCTTTGATCAGAATAGATTTTTCATCAGCTATCTTCTCAAGTTTCCTTTGGTTGATCTTTGGCACTCTGATTTTTCAAAGTTTCTCCAAATAAGTTGTCCTATTATATGTCAAAGTTTCTGGGTGTGTATTATAATTTGTTCTATTTTACTTTTTTAAGCTCAGTTTAGTGTTGGATAAATCTAGAGTAAGTCGCACTAGATGAGAAAAAGAGAGCTTTTCTTAGTTGGTTTAGACATGTTCACTGGAAATTATTTTTCACTGGCAGTGAGGATTTGTTAATGTCAGTTGATGGAATGCTGAAAAATGTGACTGGCAGTGCTGAAAGACTTGAAAAAGGCTGGCCTGACAATAGAGTTGAAGAAAGATTGAAATGGATGAAAAGAGTCCATGGTGCTAGTAGCAACAAGAATATTGTTGATGACGATGATGAATAAAACATTATTTCCAGTTGTTATTTACAGTCTTTAGTGAGACCACCAAGCTCAGTTTATTATTACATTAGTTTTATAAGTCTGTTCAAATCTACATTTTCTCATGAAGCATTAATACAAACATGCTTTTTATGGGTAGAGAATTTTGCTGTGCAACCTGACATGTACAATAACAAGGAACAGGTGTAATGAGAAAAATATGTAGTTTCTAGAGAAAGTGGTATTTAAATGTTTGCTTTGACGCAGGAATCACTAAAGCACTAGACTCTCATCATCTTCTCTGCCCAAAACCCCTCTATGACAAAGGAAACCTTCCTGCCAGCACACCTGCTTCCTTCTATTGACAAATGGCATTTTCCTGCATTTCCTTCATTGGTCACTGTTACTCACCCTTTCATTGCCCAACGTTGCCATTTGATCAAGTATGTTCCATTGAGGAATCAATTCGTCATGCCATGAACTGCACGGTTGCTCTCTCAAATGGCGAAGCATGCTCCACAATGCCTTCTCTCCTTCTGAAATTGGGTTTTGCTTGTATCACCTCATGATTTAGTTCATCATGCAAGGACTTCCATTACTGACATTCACCATCCTTAAAGTCGGAACTTCAAGTATTTGCAGGTGTTGTATTCTTTTGTCTTCTGAGGAAAAATAAAAACCCAGATTTGGGCTACAGATGCAGTAACAATATATGAAGTCAATAGCTCTCTACCAAGAGATTAATTGCCATCATTTTTTCTAATGCTTCAAAATTTTCAGGATTTGCTTTTGTTTATTTTGATGATGAACGTGATGCTGAGGATGCAATTCGAGGTCTTGATGACATGCCCTTTGGGTACAATAGACACAGACTCTCTGTAGAGTGGTCAAGGGTAATAATATTTGTGTCTTTAATGCCTTGCTTTTCCTTTTCTGCTTCAGTTATTATATATTTGGCTATGGATATAAAATTCAAAATCTCAATCTTCTACTTCAAAATGTTACCTGGAGAAAGATCTTGGAATGATTAATAACTGACCAGTCCACTTGTTGTCAGCAGGGAGATCGTGGACCACGTCATCGGGAAGGCTCTAGGGCAATAGCAAATCAGAGGCCCACAAAAACTCTGTTTGTGATTAATTTTGATCCTATTCATACCAGAGTTAGGGACATTGAGAGGCACTTTGAACCATACGGAAATGTTTTACATGTACGAGTCCGGAGGAATTTTGCATTTGTTCAGTTTGAAACGCAGGAAGAGGCCACAAGAGCCTTGGAATGCACTCATGTGAGGTTGGTTTTACCTTTGTTTGTTACTTTTCTTAAATTGGCAGTTTCAAATTTCCCAAAATTGGCTTTTTATATTCTCTCTGTTGGTGGATTTTGTTGCAGCAAAATTCTAGGTAGGGTGGTTTCTGTGGAATATGCTCTAAGAGATGATGATGAGCGGGACCAACGTCATGACAGTCCAAGAAGAGGTTATGGAACTAGACGTGGTGATAGCCCCTATAGCCATTCTTTGAGTCCCGTTGGTCATAGAGGACGGCAAAGCCCTGATTATGGTCGTCCCAGGAGTCCTGTTTATGATAGGTACAATGGCCCTGCATATGACAGGAACAGAAGCCCTGATTATGGACGATGCCGCAGGTTAGATGTCTGTACTCTAGTCACTATATTTTGGGGGGAAAAAAAGCATTAGACATTTTTTGGTGAAAAGGATAATATTTTGGCTGGTCATTCACTTCCGGTGGGAAACAACATCTAAGATGAAAATGCTTGCAAAACTCCATTTGTACTATGACAAATAAAATTGTTACTTGTTAATTTTGTAGCATGTTATTGGAGGTTATTATCACTTTTTTTTTTCTTTTTTTAACCTAAGCTAATAAATCAGAAGAAATATGTAAAGATATGTTTGTCCTATTTTACAGGAGTGGTGCCCAATAGTTTGGATAAATTTTTTTGCAAAAATGATCAGATCAGGGTTATCTTTGTTGTTGGTTATTGAGTAGTCTTTCTCAAGCAGCAGGAGGGGATGGTTCGTCTTTTTGAAAATTTGCTACTGAGAGACTCTAAACAGAGTTGGGCGTCTGTTACTATGATCTCTTATATGAATACTTTTGATGATTTTGGTAAACTGAGACTTAACCTTTTGTCTTATTCTTCAACATATGCAGCCGTTCACCAGTTCGGAGGTGAAGGACGTGAAGGTTTTAAGGGTTGATGTCGTAGATTGACAGAGCGGATATTACCTTGGGGTGTAATATCTTGTTTTCTGCTTTACACAGGGTTGTTTCTTTTGGTGGACTAGTTAGATTAAGATATGGACGAATGTATAACTTGTACCGTTCTCTCCCAATTGATTGCACATAGCCACCCTATGCATGCTGTGGTTCAACCGGCTGCTTTGATGGTTCATATCATGTTAAATTAATTATAATATTATACTTAAATAAGAATCCCAATCTTTTGCCAGAATCCTCTCGTTGTAAATATGCCAAGTGTATCATGGATTGGGAAGACATTTTTAGCAAGGCATACCCTGAACTAAATTCAAACGAGTATATGAAGATCAGATGAGTAGATTTTCTTTTGATAGTATTTGACAGCTTTGGAGATTAGCCTACCCAAAGCATAACTATGCTTTCAGGCTTCAGCTGCCCTGGTTACGGAATTGAAGAAAAGAAACAGAAGCAAACAACGTATCCGGCAGGGTTCAGGTGCGATTTCTTCAGACAGGAGAAAAAGATAATGTCATTGGCAGGGTCGTCCGGCCAAGGCGATGCGCCACATATCCCGTGGCCTTCAACTACCGTCGATGAAGCCGCCCCACAGAATCTCGCTTTTGCTCCCCTTCTGCTTATACAGGCGCCTGCCTCGTCTACAACGCTGGTGCTGATAGTGTTGCTGCTGCAGCCTGCAAGTTTGCGATCAAAACTCAAGAGTATCCAGCTTCTGACATTAGATTCTCGTTTTGTACTAACGCATTCGTACACTTGCCCGTGTGCGGTCCCCGGAATTCCAGAAGAGCAGCGTGGTTCAGGATTTAAGATTCTGGGTTGATGATCTATCTGGATGTCCACATGAGGAGCAAACAATGAGCTCGTACATCAGATATGATTTTCACAGTTCGTTTAACGTTCACTTCTTCTCGAAACCGATACATCTCCACATTGCACAGATGCTTCTTCCTCACCTCGAGGAAGAGCACAGCTGATCCTCTAGGCAGAACTGCGGAAAATGTGTCTAACACTAGAAACGAAGAAATTCAGGTTCTTTTGCAATCTTGTGCTTCTCTTCTGCAACAATCAGGTGATCTCAGGGATATAAATTATGGGAAGTCTCTCCACTCTGTGCTTTTTAAGTGTGGGTTCAACGAGAACATATTTATACAAAACAATCTACTTCAGATGTACGCAGTTTGTGGAGAGCTGCGGGATGCACGAGCAGTCTTTGATGAAATTCCGGAACCTAACTTGGTTTCTTGGACAAGTATGATGTCATCATACATACACCACGGTTATACTGATCATGGTCTACAACTATTTTCCGTCATGTGCCACTCAGGTTTACGCCCAAATGAATTTGGGTTCTCTTCTGCTGTCAAGGCATGCAGAATTTTGTGTGATTTATGTACGGGTAAGCTACTGCATGGATTTATCATTAAATGCGGATTCGAATTTTATTTCTTCTGTGGCACGTCTATACTTGATTTGTATGTTAAGAGTGGTTATTTGGCGGATGCACGTAAATATTTCGATGGAATTCCATTGAAGTGTGAAGCCTTGTGGAATACTTTAATTGATGGCTATGTGAAAAGTTCATTCTCCAAAGAGGTTGTTCAGTTATTCAACAAGATGTTTGTTTCTGATATAAGACCCAGCTGTTTTACTTACTCCATTCTGCTTAAAATGTGTGTTGATCTGCTGGACTTGAACTTGGGAAGGGTCTTGCATTGCCTAATAATTAAGTCAGGTTTTGAGAATAACAGTTTTGTTGGGAGTGCTCTTGTCGAGCTCTATGCAAAATGGGAAGCTATGGAGGATGCTTGTAGAGTGTTTTGGAGCTTAGAGGAGAGGGACAATGTAGTTTGCAGTTCACTTCTATCAGGTTTCCATCAAAGTGGTGAAGCTGAACTGGGTGTTAATCTTGTTCTTGCATTTTTTTCGGAGGGTTACAGGCTCGACCCATTTATGCTTGTTAGTGTGTTTAATCTATGCTCTGGTCTGGAGACTCCAGGACTAGGCATCCAAGTGCATTGTTGGTATATTAAGTCAGGTTTTGTGCTGGACTCTTTTGTTGGGAGTGCCATTGTTGATATGTATGCTAGTTTTGGAATGGCATCTGAAGCATATGAAAGTTTCCTGATCATTATAGATAAGAATAGTATATGCTTTGATGCTATGATTGCAGGTTTTGTTTCTAATCTGAATTATAGGAGCGCTATAGATTTATTTTCCGAAATGAGGGAACTTTTACTAGTGCCAAGTTGTTCCACATTAAACCACGTCCTTGGAGCCTATGTAAATCTGGATATGCTAGATGGAGGTAGAGCTATTCATTGCCATATAATGAAAACATTGGGAGTGTCCAACCCTGACACTGGAAATGCTGTTCTTGAGATGTATACAAAGGGTAAAAAGGTTGTTGAAGCTTTCAGGGCATTCAAAGAAATGGAAGTTGCTAATGAGTTTTCATGGACTACTATCATATCAGCTTGTAATGACTTGGGGGAGCCACATGAAGCCTTAAAGCTATTTCATGATTTCCACTCATCAACATTCATGAAACCAAGCCAATATACCCTTGTTGCGATAGTTCAGGCATGTTCAAGACTTGTATCACTTGATCAAGGAAAACAAATTCATGGATACATCATAAGATTGGGATTTGAGCCTGATTCCTTTATTGGAAGTTCCCTAATAAGCATGTATGCTAAATGTAATAGCATTAGTGATGCTTCTCTAGTATTCTCAAACATGTATAAGAGAGATCTTGTCCTATGGAGCTCTATCATTGCTGCTTACACTCAACATGGTCATGCTGAAGAAGCTCTAAAGCACTTTTCAGAGTATCAAAATTATGGCCTTGCCATTGATGTGCCAATCCTCACTAGCTGTTTCTCTGCTTGCGCAACGTTAGCTGCAGTTGACAAGGGACAATGTGTCCATGCTATTACTGTTAAAACTGGTTTTGAATTAGACATACATGTCGGGTGTGCCATAATTGATATGTACTGCAAATGTGGTAGTATCAGAGATGCAAGGAAGTTCTTCAATAATATGAAGGACCAAAATGTGGTTTCTTGGACAGCAATGGTATGTGGGTATGCCCAACATGGGTTTGCAAAAGAGGCTTTGGATTTTTTTAATGAGATGAAAGCAGGAGGGATGGAGCCTGATGCTGTGACCTTCATTGGCGTTCTTTCAGCCTGTAGTCATGTTGGGTTTGTAATGGAAGGTTGGCATTACTTTAATGCAATGGAAGGTGAATATGGCTTAGATAGAACAATAAATCATTATGCTTGCATGGTTGATCTGCTTGGTCGGGCTGGGCATATGACAGATGCAGAGCAATTAATAAATAAGGCTCCATTTCAATCAAAAACCACTTTGTGGAGGACACTGCTTGGTGCTTGCTGTAAGCATGGGAATCTCGAAGTGGGAAAGCGAATAGCCAAGGTACTAATAAAAGTAGAACCAAATGAACCTTCAAATTATGTATTGCTTTCAAAACTTTATGCATCAGCTTGTGTATGGGAACCTTCCACTCAAATACGAGAGAATATGAGAGTCATTGGTATGACTAAAGACCCTGGTTGTAGTTGGATTGAAGTGGCAGCTTGATCTTGTTTGTAAACATGCTAACATTTGTAAATAGAAACATGCAAAGATCTCTTGCTCAAAATAAAGGTTCCTAGGCCTTGCTAGTTGGAACCTTTTTTCTTTTGATACCAAATCTACCTCAAGTATCTATACTTTTTTATGAGATTAAGTTCAGTTTGAGATTTTCAACTCATCTCATGGTCCAGAATACCATCGACAGACCTGGGGTTGAAAAGCAACTCAAGAATCTACTCAGTTATTATCCACGCACACGCTACTACCCAACAAGAGGAAAATGATGGAAATTTTTATATTGACTATGATGCGTATCGGTGTTAAAATCTTAACCAACTGGAACAAGCAAGAGACTAAAACAAGTATCTGCTGCTCAATAGATTGGGCTACTCGCTTGTTTCTTAGATACAGAGACATGAGACATCAGTTTGGAGTTCAAAGCTGCACATCTCTGCAATCTGTATGGTGAATAAACAGAGGAAAAGTGCAAGCAGGAAAAAAGCGACTAGTATTCTCTGTTGGTGAAGAGAGTCTAGGCCTTGGACTTTCCCGCCTGAAGAGCTTGAATCTTTTGCTGTAACTTCAAAATCTACAGGAAAAATAGTATAAAAATGAATGAGTTAGGATCTTGATTTTATAGAGAACAATATATAATAGATATAATTATGTCAACAGTAAGATCTTGAAGATCATTACATTTGCATCTTCAAATCCAACTTCTAACAAAAAAAAAACAACTTTTACCAATATAACAAAAGAAAAGAAAAAAAAAACCCTTACAAAACTGCAATTGACAAGTTAAATGAACATTTGCATTATTTCCAGCACCTCTTCCGAAGTAAACATCTAATGGACTTATGGCTGATGGACTATCAGTTGAATTTGGACCAAGAAAAAAGTGTTCAATTTATGTTCCAATTATAGAATTTGTTCATCCTCAAAATAACAAGAACTCCTCAACGTTATGCAAAGTCCTCCATGTCTATTAATAAGCGATAACATGTCTATTAATAAGCGATAATGACTTTAACTGAAGCATGGAGATATTTGCAACTCAAACAATAAGACCACCATAACACCACACACACATTGTAGTAAGCTCAAAGGCCACGTTTCTTTCCAGATGGAGGACAAAATATGGTAAATAAAGCAATATCACCATGCAGTTTACACACAATAAGACATCAGCAACTCTACCATCCCGTTGGCTCAATGAACCACAGAAAACCAAAATAGGTGGGTGCAGTTCAACTACAAAAAAATGGCAGTCACCTTGTGATAATGTCATATTTAGGAATAAAAGAATTGCTGTTGCCCTTCTGTCGGTTCATGGGGAGGGGCCTTCTCTCTCCCCCTAATCATGTGGAAGTTCCTCTTTACCCAGAAGGAAAAGCAGGTACCCCTTTCCCCGCATGATAAACTAAGGTTCCACACAAAGAGGGAGGGGGGCCTACCCTCCTCTCCTGTGTTCCGCATGCAGAAGAGAGGCCCCAAATCTCTTTCCTGTGTAGTAAATGAAAGGGGAGAGGATAGGTGATGTTTCCCCTCCCCTACTTTTCTGCAAGCAAGGGAAGAGCCTCCACCCTCCCTCGTTGGTGAGAGAGACGGAAGGGGTGGGGGCAGGGCCCTCCCCTAGTCTCTGATTGACTTGCCCTCTGGCTGTTCCATGGTTGAACGGTGATTCGACCAAGTCATTAAGTTTTTTATATCCTAAAATCTTATCCAGGTTTAATAACATGGCAAAAAAAAGTGATCATTACGACAATGTGCTCATCAATCACTTATTACTACATAACACCACAGACCGTATTTGTCCTGGGATGTGGTATTGCTAGTTGCTAATCACTATTCTCATGGATCCATTTCAAAGAGAATGAATGAAACTATGCAAGCAACAAAAAGAAATTTCCTTTTCACTTTTACCCAATTAAGCCCCCTAGAAATTCTTGTAACTTTGACACCTTTACTTGAACACCGGCTAGTTTAATTTACTATGTCACGAACAAACTTGCGAACAACCAGGCTGTCTGCAATTTTCAAATTTCCTTTTGCCTGGTTTTACAAGATATAAATACAAAAGATATCATGATATCTTTCAAATCAACAACATAAAATGATCCATGTCTAGACCATGCAAACGCGTGTGACCTTTATGATACCATTTGCTTTTTGGGGATGTCAGTAGGAGCTGTGAAAATTACTTCCAAGTGGTTGTTAATAAAAAAATCAATCTTGGAGATGAGAAGAAGACCACATGCATAACGAGGTATGGTTCATACGAGTTTTTAGTCATGCAGTTTAAACTGACGAATGCACCGGCTACTTTTTCCACTCTTATGAACAAACTTTTCCAGTTTTTTTTGGATCAATTTGTAGTGGTCTATTTGGATGGCATTGTGGTGTATAGTAGGGATATGGAGGAGCATTTGCATCAATTGAAGAAAGTGTTTGAGGGGTTGCAAAAGAACTCTCTTTTCATCAAAAGGGAGAAGTGCTCATATGCCTTATCAGAGGTGTCCTTTTTGGGACATTGGATTGGTGGACAGATATGGATGGACGAAAAGAAGGTGCAAGCAATTGCTGAATAGCGCCTTCTGATCAAAGTATCAGAGTTGCGGAGCTCCCTTGGGCTCATGAACTACTATCAGAGATTCGTTAAGGGATTCTCAGCCTTAGTGGCTACCTTGATAGATCTTTTGAAAAAGAAGCAACAATGGCTTTAGTCAACCAAATGCCAAGAAGCGTACGAATCCCTCCAAGATGTGGTTACCAAAGAACCAGTCCTGCAGCTTGCTGATTTCAGTAAACATTTTGAGGTAGCTATGGATGCCTCTAACTTTGCAATTGGTGGTATTTTAGAGCAGGACAGACATCTGATCTCTTTCGAGAGTCAAAAGCTTAATGAGACAAAGCAACGCTATACCGTTCAAAAATGGGAAACGACGGCCATTATGCATTGTTTACACACTTGACACCATTACTTGTTGGGGTCGAAGTTCGTAGTGAAGACGAACAACATAGCATCTAGCTACTTCTTCACGCAAGAGAAGCTTATCCCAAAGCAAGCTTGGTGGCAAGACTTTTTGGCGGAGTTTGACATGTTGCTCGAATACAAACCTAGCGCGAACAACAATGTAGCTAACACCTTAAGCCGCAAAGCCGAACTAGCAACACTTAAACTAGAAGCTCTTGCTTTTCCCAGCCAGGTTCGTACAACTTTAACCGATCGCATCAAGGTGGATCTTAGGCAAGACTCTCACAAGCTCGCAATTTGGTGGAGGCCGCCGCTTTTGGCGGTACATGTCAATTTTTGCTGAATAAGGGCCTTTTATGCACAAAAGGGGGACGACTTTTTGTTCCCAAATACAATGGTCCAAACTCGAATTATTGCAGGAATGTCATGACACCAAATGGGCGGGACATCCTGAACAAAAGCGAACACTTGCTCTATTAAAAGGCAATTAATATTGGCCTAGAATGGAGCAAGATGTCGAAGTGTATGTTCGCACTTGTCTTATTTGCCAATAAGGCAAGGTGGAATGGCGGAAACCTAGAGGTTTGCTCGAGCCCCTACCTATTCTAGAAAGACCGTGGGAGTCCATCTCTATGGACTTTATTTTTGGACTCAGAAAAGTTGAAGGCCTTGGTTCTATTATAGTGGTAGTGGACCAATTTTTGAAGTATGGTACGTTCGTGGTTGTACCAAGTGATTGCACGGCGAAGGCGATGGCAAAAACATCCATGGGCAATGTGGTGAAACATTGGGGAGTGCCGAACACAATTATAAGTGATCGAGATCCTTGATTTACGGGTAAATTCTAGACTGAACTCTTCAAAATTCTTGGAACTACCCTTAACATTTCTACAAGTTTCAATCCTCATACCGATGGGAAGACAGAGCGGATCAATGCCATCTTGGAGAAGTATTAACGGCATTTTATAAATGCTAATCAAAAGAATTGGTTGGAGCTACTTGATGTGGCCCAGTTCTCATATAACTTGCAGAAAAGCGAATACACCAGCCATAGTCATTCGAATTAGCGACCATACAACAACCGCTCATGCCACATAACATACTTCTAAGCAAGTCTGGGAGGAGCCCAACAACTTTGCAACTCACCAAAAAATGGAAGGAGTGAGCCACTCTTGCTTGTGCTTTCTTACATAAAGCAACAAAGTGCATGAAGAAATACAACGCTCAGAAAAGACGCCCCTTGGAGTTCAAAGTCAGGTACCTCGAGCTTGTGAAAATCTGCCCTGAGCAGTTCCATTTGCCACTGACAAGGAACAAAAGTTTGATAAAGAAATATGAAGGACCATTTCCTATCATCGGAACGGTCAGGAATACTGCTTATCGGTTGCAATTACCTTCCCGCTTGCGCATCCGCAATGTGTTTCGCATAAGTAACTTGAAACCTTACAATGAAGATTCATTGGACCCCTCACGCACCATCAGACTTCGAGTTTTCATAGATGTGTCCACCAAATTTCTTCACAAGGTGGACTACATCAATACCGATCGGGAGATACGAAGACGAGGCATACGCATTATAAGGATACTTGGTGAAATGATGAGGCTTGCCAAATAGTGAAGCCACATGGCAGGCGGATGTTGAGCTATGGCAATTTGAAGAGGAGGTTGAAGCTTATTTGCGGGGCAACATGATGAGGACATCCGCGTTATGCTTGTGGAAGCATGATACATAGTCGGAAGTGCCATAGATGAAGATGCGTGTGGCGAGGCCAAATATAGGTGCAGTAGAAATACCATCAGATAGAGCTTTCCAAAATGGTATGGCAACCCCAAACCCTCAAAAAGCCCACCCGGGAGCTACAACACCTTTGCAGAGCCCAAAAACACGAGTCTGGCACAAAACATCAAAGGCTGCAGCAGCTAGGGCGCAGGGGCACATGCAGCCAGCTGCTGCTGCCCAGGCGTGCGGGCAGCAAGGAGGATGCACGGGGCATGGCACAGCGCGTAAGCGCTCCCGTGTGCACGTGGCCAGTAGTAGCACAGCCGCATTCCCAACAATTGGCTGGCTGGGTGACAGTTTGCTTTGCAATTCGAAATTTGAAGACTACCTACCCAAATGGGACTGGGATGGGGCTGTTTGACACAAATAAGGGCACATGGGATTTGACTCTTTTGAATTTGTATAAGGGATTTGCCTTGCTTATGTGGCAAATTCTCATTGATTTATGTAAGATAGGAGATAAGAGTAGCTTCTCCTTCATTTGCCTATAAATAGACCTTGTAAACTTGATGTATTTGTCTCAAAATTCGTGCAAAGAATACCCATTTCTGGCAAAGCTCATTTCTCTTTATTTTGCCTTGGTTTCCCCTTCAAACAAAGGCTTACTAGCCTACTTTTCACCCAAAGTAAGCTAGGCCGCATGCCAAAGCTTTAGGATCGAATCCTAGCCCAATATAGAGGCGTGACAACTGATCATATGTAGTCATCAAGTATAAAGATCCCATGAATGAGAAAGTGTTCTTGACCAAATAATAGCTACCACATGTTGAAGAGGTTTTTGTCCAAAACATAGCTTGAGCAGAACAACCCACTGTTAATATTACTTTTGCATGATATTATTCCTGTTTAGAAATATTCATGGTTCAAGTAACCAAGGTTCCCTTTCAGTGTCATAACACTTGATGCTCAAGTAGGATGAGGCTTAGAACTTCCAAAACTACAAGCATACCCTTTTTATTGAGAAAGGTGGGATACCAAAATAACACTGACAATCATTTCCCCGTAAGCGCCATTAAAGATTTGTTAAACCCACGCTTTTTACTTATCATGAGCCATTTCCTTAAGAGTGCTTCTGGATGGGGTAGACTTATCATGGCCCTACATGCATTAGAGAAGGATCCCCTACTTGACCCAAGCTCATGGTCAAAGTGTTTCCAAGCTGCAGCAACTTGCTCCAGCAGCTGTATCATGGTGTATTTGGAAGGAATGTAACAAGAGAACATTCCAATCAGCAGCTAGTTCATTGAGTAGCATCATTGAGTCAGTCATACACAACATCCTACAATTGGTAAGCGTTATTAAAGGTATGCCTATATTCCATGGTTCCATTGATAGGCACTGAAGAACTATTAGAGATCACTTCCCACAAGATTCCTCCTAATGGCAGCCTCCCCCTCAAACTAGTAGAAGCTTCAATGGCAGCTCCTTTGGCAACATGTCTCCTGCTGCAGAGTGAGGTATAATCAGAAATCATATGGGATCAGTTCTTCCATCATTCTTAGGTCCAGCAGGTTCATGTGGCTCCTTGAAGGCTGGGCTTGCTGCCCTCCTCTCAGGAGTCCATCTCTTCTCTCAGGATTTCTCAGGTCCTATGGTGATTCAGCAATAGTGTTCTCATGGTTCTTGAAGTTCTCTAATCCCCCTTGGAAGCTAGGATGTTTGTTCGAAGAAATAATCTCCATCACCTCGGATTGGACCATCTCATGGAAACATACTCTTTAGTCAAAACAATGTTTCTTAGATGAGTAGGCAAAATTTCCTTCTGGGTAACACTTTCCTGTTGGGATCTCCTTCCCTTGTATTTGAGGGCTGGTGTTTTCCCCCCTTTCTTCTATTTTGATTAAGCAGTAATAAAAACCCAACCACCATTTCAGGAGAAAAAATCAAGTTTCCCCCCCCCCCCCCCCCCCCCCCCCCCCCCCTCCCCCCCCCCCTCTCTTGTCTTTTGATTAAGCAGTAATAAATACCCAACCACCATTTCGGAAAAAAAAAACTAGGATAAGTAGAGAACACGTTAAAATGCAATACTAGGTACCCTGCTCTCCTACTTCATAGGATACCTCGACCACTTCAAATACCACTTCCTGCCTTGATATGATAGCAACCATTTCTCTTCCTGGATGACCTCACAGCATAAGACATTCCTTCTCTTTTTCTCTTTGAAGCTACTTTCTTCTAAATGAATTCCAACCAAGACACATCTCTTAAGTACTTGCAGATAATTTAGAATCAATAGTCTGAAGCAATAAATGCTTGGAGAAGGAACTTTGGAACGATGAATGAGAAGATAATGCTAAACTGGAGTCATTACGTAATCAGAGGCTTGAAAGAAAGCTCTAAAGTGGAATGTGATTTGTTTAAATGTATCAACATTATATATCTATGCAGTTAAGTAAAAAAAAATTCACTGACCATATCTTTCTTGCTGTTCTGCTTTTCTTCTAAATCTTGAAGAGTTCCATCAAGACGTTTCCTATAAGATGGCAAATTAAGAAATTCATAGTAAATTAGAACGGAGTGAACAATTCAAACCACTTCTGCTGGAAAAAACGAACAATGAAATTGCAATCAATCAAAGAATCATCTTGTGAAACTCCAAGAAAATCCCAAGCACCATACAAACCAAATTTATAACCAGAGAAACTGCAGTGAAGTACAAATTTTGGTTCATTCGGAGAGGACAGGAAGCATAAATGAAATAGTATTAATCACATCGAAGTTCTACTAATCACGATAACTGCATAAATATCACAACCAAACCAGAGATGCCAATGAGAAAAAATAAAAAATAAAGAACGGAGAGAGAATATACAGTTCAGCAGAAATGTATTCAATCCTTTTCCGAACATTAGCATTGGCTTCCGCCAAGTCCTGCTTAACTAGCACGGGACCGATCAACTTGTAGACGTTGGCGTGTTCATCTAACAAATCCAACTCCTGCAAGCTCAAATTAACGAGCCCTTGATACTCTGATATCCGCAAATAATCAATCGATTGACGCAACTACGAAAAAGGAGAAGGTAATACCTTGAGGACGAGTTCGTTCTCTCCGAGCTGAATCGTGTATTGCTTTCTCACTTGATGATTCTTCGCTATGTCTGTGGAAACAAGTAGAACCCTAATAGGGAAGTAAGGAAGGCCAACTTTCAACAAAGCTAACAAGTTGGAGAATAGTGCACCGGAACTTGCCTTTTTGTAGCTTACTGAGATGGTTGGCTTGGGTTTCAAGCTCGTGCTGTGCTTCTCTCAGGGCCGCCATCTTCTCACCTTTGCCTCGCCTTCGGCTATAGGGAGGTCCTCGAGGATAGAACTCCGGCTCCTGGCACTGCACCGTCGGAGTATTTTGTACAACTGAGAAGGGGTCCTAAACCGAATCGGTGAAGCTGAGTCTGGAACTCGGGTGCCGGACCAACCGAGAGCCTTTCACTCTTTCAAGTGGTTACTGACCACGGACCGACCATGGACCACGGAAAGAGGTCCTGTTTCAACCGGGTTAAGTAAACTGTTATGAACTATAAAAGCATAAATAAAATTTCTCAATGATGTGTTTAACATTAACCTAGCATAAGCATAAACTAATATATTGGGTTCAGACCTTTTTTTTAATTTATCTGTGACAGATCTCAAACTAAGTTAATTTATATAGAAAATTTTAATTAGACTTTGATTCATTTATATTAATGTGACCCAAATGGTTCATTTTATAGGGTATGTCATTATTAGTGTTCAAAGAAATATAATGGTAAGGAACTTAGTAATTTTGAATGTTAGTAATTACAGGAGGAGTTGGGATGTAGCTCAAATGTAGAACGTTTGCTTTGCATCAAACGATGAACACATTGTGCTATATATAAAAGGGAACAAACAATTCATACCAAAAAATTGCACTGAATAGCCTAATAGTATCATTTAATCTGTTAAGATTTACTCTGAGATTTTTTCCTTTAAGGAGAAACATATAAATATTTTGTAAATCCGGTGATTGTGTAATCTTGTTAATCACTCATAATTCTTCCATGTATATTCTGTAAAACGGTCATTTAAGCTGATGAAGTGAATGAGAAAATATGACTGAAATTAAAGTATTATTTTTTACTTAGTATCAGAGCAGGAGAATCCTCTCCTTCCCGTCGCCAAAGAACAGAGTTGCAGCTTTGTCGAGTATTAATCTCAGAGCAGCAGCTTTGTCCTGTAGTTTCCCGTCACTGAAGAACAAAGCAAAAGCTCTGTCCCGTATGAATCTCAGTCCCTTCCCGTCGCCGAAGACGATCCCGTATTTATCTCAATCGCTGATGAAACCAAAGGTGTGAAACCGAAGGAGAGTGTCCGATTCAGACACGCCAAACTAGTGGAAGCCGATCCATGAATAGTGTCTTCAATTATTCCTTTCCGCCGTCGGTGAAACTAAAGGAGAGCTTCCAATTGAGACACGCCGAACCAGAATCTCCTCACCGGACGAAACCCTCTTGCCGGAGACGAGTTATGAACCCTCTCGTCTTCGACACAGTTCGAAAAAAAAAAAAACAAAAGAAGAGACCGAGAAGGTCTCCTCACAAAATGAAAATCTATTGGGAAGATCTCCTCGCCAGACGCTAGCGTTGAAAAAAAAATAAAAAATTTCAGATGTGCAAAGTGCAAAGAAGAAAAGGTGATTTTTTATTTTCTCTTAACTTCGGTACCGGTTTTATTCTGCCTTTTTTCTTTTTTGCTGCCGAGCGACCCGGACTCGACCCAAACCAAAACCAGAGATCAAACTGGTAGCCTCAGGTTGACCTACCTATAGGAAAAACACCAGTTGGATGCAGGTGGGTATTTACCATTAAATATAAAGCCGATAGCACCATTGAAAGGTTCAAAGCAAGGCTTGTCGCCAAAGAATATACTCAAACCTACGGGATCGATTATAAGGAAACATTCGCACCAGTGGCCAAAATCAACACTGCTCGGATTCTACTATCTCTGGCTGTGAATCTTGACTGGCCCTTATATCAGTTTGATGTTAAAAATGCATTTTGGCACTGAGATGTCCAAGCAGAAGTATATATGGAATTACCTCCTGGATGTATTATGCAAAACAAATGATGCAAACAAGTATGTAAACTAAGGAAATCCCTATATGGTTTGAAGCAGTCTTCGAGGGCGTGGTTTGGAAGATTCACAAATTTTATGAAATCTATCAGATACAAGCAAAGCAATTCAGATCATACTCTCTTCCTGAAATATAACAAGGAGGCCATCACAACTCTTATTGTGTATGTTGATGATATGATAGTAACTGGGAATTATCCAGAAGAAAAGAAATAATTGCAAAGTCATCTTGCTAGAGAATTTGATGAAAGATTTTGGCTACATAAAATATTTTCTTGGTATTGAAGTGTTAAGATCCAAGGAAAAAATTTTTCTAGCTCAACGAAAATATGCTTTGGATTTATTGAAAGAAACTGGTATGACAACATGTAGTCCAGTCAGTACTCCTATGGAAGAAAATTTGAAACTGGGAACGCATTCAGATCAAGTCCCTACTAACAAGGAGTGTTATCAGAGACTAGTTGGGAGGTTAATGTATCTTGCACATACCAGACCAGACTTAGCTTATGTACTATTTGTGGTTAGTCAATTTATGTACTCTACAAGTGAAGAACATATGAATGTCATCAACCATATCCTGTGCTACTTGAAATCATCTCCAGGGAAAGAAATTTTATTTAAAAAGGGAGGTGACTTGAAAACTGAAGGTTATACCGATGCCTATTAAGCTGGGTGAATAGAGGATCGACAGTCTACATCTGGATACTTTACATTTGTAGGTAAAAATTTGGTCACTTGGAGAAGTAAGAAACAAAATGTGGTGGCTAGATTGTTAGCTGAAGCCGAATACAAGGGAATGGCCAAAGTAATATGTGAATTATTGAGGATAAAAAATCTGATACAAGAACTATATGTTGAGAAGACAAGTCCTATGAAATTATACTGTGACAATAAGGCAACATGTGATATTGCCCACAACCCAGTCCAGCATGATAGAACTAAACATATTGAAGTTGATAGACACTTTATTAAAGAAAAGTTAGAAGCAAGAATCATTGAAGTCCCTCATGTTCGATCTGAGGATCAACTTGCCGATGTGTTAACCAAGGCAGTGTCTTACCGAGTTTTTAACAAATGTCTTGACAAGTTGGGCATGAGTGATATCTATGCACCAACTTAAGGGGGAGTGTTAAGATTTACTCTGATATTTCTTCCCTTAAGGAAAAATCATGTAAATATTTTGTAAATCCGGTGATTGTGTATTCTCGTTAATCACTCATAATTCTTCCATGTATATTTTGTAAAATGGCTATTTAAGCCGATGTTGTGAATGAGAAAATATGACTGAAATTAAAGTATTATTTTTTACTTAATCAAACAAGAACAAGAGAGAAATTGAATTATCTCATGCGAACAAGATGTTACTTGCTCCTTATTATTGGATATTGATTATTTCTATCATTTTTGTTTGTTTTTTGTTGCGGCCTGTTTGGAACCTAGATAAAAGAAAGAAAATAAAACAAAATATTAGAGAGAGCTATTTTTTATTGTTTAGCAGTGGAGAATCATTGAGAAAAAAAAAAGAGAGAAAATCATTTTTCTCTTAGTTAATAAAAATTTTCTCACAAAAAGATGGAATTTGGAGAGAAAATAAAAGAAATAGAAACTTGAGAGAAAATTTTAATGATCAAAATTTTAAAATACAACTAATATTTTTTCTTTTCCATTTTCTACGTGTATCTGAACAAGTCATTTTCTTTCTCATTTTCTATGGAAATCCAAACAATAAAAAATAAACCTCATTTCTTGCCTTCCTTTTTTCTCTCTCCACTTTCTATATTCCTAACACAACCTTACTTTCTCTTCCTAGTTTTTATATTCATCTTCTTATATATGTATTTTTCGCTATAATATGTTTTCATTTTTTCATGAAGAAAGTTAATAGGTTTATTATAAATGAGTAAATATTGCAATGACCAAATGGGTAAGATTAATTATATTAAATATTTTGATTACCAATTTACACATTCGTTCCTCGTTCGTATAATTTACTCTCGTGGGTAAAGTAATTAAAGATTTAAACTAAAAATGTAACAGTGTAAATTTTTTTTAGTCTTCCTTGAGCTATCGGAACTGAAAATCAAGAGTCACAGATTCAAGTATGGGGCAGCGATTGAAGCTGCTTTCTTTTGTCCCGGCCTGGATATGAATTGGGAAAGTGAAAAAAATTAGAACCTAGTGATGAGAATTATGCATTACAGAGAGGAAATAAAGAGAAAACGTGCCAGAATCTGCTGTGAGCTTAATTTCTTTTGTAGTTTTTCTATCCACAATTCATCGGAGAATCTATCCAGTTACACCTCCTCTTTCCTACATTCTGTAATCATACGTCTCTTGCCAGAGAGGTATGTACTCCTGCTCTACTACCTCTTCTCCTGAATATCCTCCTCCATAGTAAGAGCAAGAAGAGCAGGTGTAATCCCCCTCTTCTGCAAACCCCACCTGGGCGACGCCCATGTCCAGGTACCACCCACCCATTTCCTCGCAGGTACCAACCTCCATGTCCACCCAGTCGAAGGGGTCATCTACGTGACACATCGATCTCGAGCAATCTTGCCCATTCTCATCCTCCAATCCCCCCGTCACCGAGTCATAGCTTCCGTAAGAGTCATTGGGCTCTGAGGACGCATCCCTGCAGTCGATCTCTTCCTGCAGGGATCTGATAACGCTTCGCAACTGCTCGTCTTCGGCTTCCTCCATTTGAAATTCTTCCAGGAAGCCCATGAGGAGCGACTCGTCGATCTGGGGAGCGTCCTCGAAGATGGTCTCCCAGTTGTCTGCTGGAATAGAAGTGGCCATGAGTGAGATACAAGAGCTAAGAAGGGAACAGTTGAGAGCTGCGATAATTGCTGCGTTGTACAAGTACAGGTACACAGAAGCTGCTTCTTCACAGTTGGTTGCCTCATCGTATCACCCACAGAGGTCTTTAAATAGAGCGAAGTGGAGAGCCAGATGAACCTAATTCCTTCTATCCACTCATGGGTCCCCTTACTGAAATAGACATTGATAAACCAGTCGGAAACTAGTAAAAAAAAAAAGGTAGCTTAGAACGAGCTTTACAGGTCAGTGGAGGGCAACATGTGAGTGGAAAGAAAGACAAGGGAACAGAAGATCCGGGACCACGTCAACAACTGTCAATGGAGTGAGAGAGAGAGTAGTGAAAGAAGAAACAGAAGAAAGAGAAAGGGTGGTGCAAGTGGGACAAAGGGAGATCATGAAGAAGAACAGGTAATTGGATTGAATATTCGTGGAGAGAAGGGTGGTTGGAGATGATGCCCGTATTTTATTTTGTATCCATCCCCTCAAAGGCAGGAAGGCACGGTGCACATGGTTGCCAACACAACGAAAGTTTCGTAGGTGGGCACTGCTGGTGGGTTTAGATCTCCAATCTCTTATCCGTAATGGGTGGTGAATCTGCACCCATGTCACGGTTGTGCTTTCCGGTTTCCTCCCTTCCTTCCTACCGAACCCAACCTACCCTCGCCCATTACCATTTTTTTTTCCTCTCTGGCATCCTTTTCCTTTTACTTAATTTCTTCATTACAGTAAAGCTTCCCTTTCATTGAACTCGGAAAGTAGAATCGTACGTGTTATGTGTTAATTGATTTACAAAGAACAGTATGAGCATTGGTCGACGGCGATATCGCCCGATGATCAGCCCGGTTTGCTGCACTTTATCGTTTTGAACTTTGGAGAGATGATCGAAACCTACTACTTTAAAACGTCACAGACCTGACTCTGCCACTAGTTTGTCAAAGTTACTCTGGAAGCCGTCAAATGACGTACTACAGCTTTTCTTCTCAGCTGCCTTAGAGGCTTAGAAAACTTTACAATTATCTCTAAACCAGATTCGGGATCCATTCATTTGGCTTTTATTGAACAGGTTTATATAACTCCAAGACCAATAATCTTTGCTTATTCTTTACCTAATCAAAGCACATGGGCCTTTTAATCTTATCAACCTTGGGTTTCGATGATCTATATATGGGGTTCAATGTACAGTACATCGTTATAATTTATTAAAAAAGAAATAACTCTCAAGGGAGGACCAATCGTCTGGTCTACTCACGTGAGGGATTACCAAATCTCAATCATGCATTCGAAAATTATTAAAGTCTCTCTCTCTCGAGTTGGCCGCGCCATGGACGATGAGTCATCATCTCCGCCGTGTCTCCTGCTAGATCATTAGCCATCTATGTAAAGCTGATCTGAACGACTTTTTTCTTTATTGTTACGAAAGCAAGAGCCGAGGACGAGGATACCCAACAATGGAGATTCCTTTTGAAAGACGAGATTCGGGAGGCAGACAGCGTACAGAGTACCGAGAGCTGCCGCCACTTGCTCTGCAAGCAAAACGACGTTCGGATGAATAACTCAAAAGTAACTAACGAGAAGTATTCATCTTGCTTTTTTTATTCTAATTAAAGCGACTTTCCCATAAACAACGAGAAGAAATCGTCATGCTTTCAACAGAAACAAGGAGGAAGAAGAACAGGCAGAGTCGCACGTGATTGACAGCCAAAACTTAAGAGTAGATGGGTGAGCATTGAGTGCAAACAAGGGCAGATAATTTTCCAACATCCGGTTGATGATTCTCTCGTCCATTATTCAACTGAAATCAAAGTGTACAGAATACTTTTGAAGCTGTTTAAAGAATAACAACGAACGCCAAATTAGAATCCATCGAATAATGCTTGTATATGCAGCTTGTAGCTTGCTGAAGACAAACGTGGACATGTACGATAGGGTTTTTGATTTTGATAATCAGACCGCCCGTGAACAGATTTTACTGTCAGGAAAAGGGCAAGCAGTGCTTTCATGGACTTGAATTAGTTGAATCGATGGTGAAGCACTCATCTATGTTTGGGGCTGGGAGCGGCGAAAAGTGGAGTTGATGAGGGCATGACCTACCTGCCGGCAACCAGAAACAAGGATAAGAGGAGACAACCTTCACATGTTGGGTGATGATTGATGATGAAGGGGGGGGAAAGGGGCACTAACCTACTCATAATGCATTAAGGGACCTACGGTTGTTGGATCTGCTGAGGAGACCATCAATGAAGGTCGGTAGAAGATGAGTTGCTTTACTGTGTAGTCGAGGAAAGAAACGGGAGCTGTTGAGCCATTCGTTCCAGTAAATTCCTAGACCTAGTCAAAGTCAAGCATTACTGTAACCGTGTACGATCAGTCTTGGTGAATGACCGGATTAAAATTTACTTAAAGGAAAGATCTGTGTCACGAATATTCACTCTTAAGTATTGGAACGGTTTTTTAACTGATGGGCGAGTTGTATCGGGAGATCTAGTGGCTAACTGCGTCTGACCATTTTTAACCGAAATTTTATCTTTAGGTCGGGTTGACGAGACAATGGAGGATCGCTTTGGCAGACACCAGTGATCCGATTGTCTCCTCACAAGAAATAAGTAGAAATTATTTAAGACCAATTTAGCTGTCAAAGACTTAGCGAATGTATAAACAATTTCATGGAATATTTATGGAATGTGTACATAATTTTATGGAGTATTTATAGAGTGTTTATGCATGTATTATGTATATTGATTATACCCAATTTTAAGTAGAGGTCATATCAAATTTTATACAAGTATTATATATATAGATTATGCTCAATTTTAAGTAGAGGTTATACCCAATTTTATACATGTATTATATATATAGGTTATGCCCAATTTTATGCAAAATATATGCATAATTTTATATACATTTTATTCGATATATATTTTTTGAAAAATTTTAAAAGTATGGAAGCTCGAGTTCGGCTCGAACTCGTTGGGCTCGAGCTCAATAATAATTTTAGACTCGATATAAGGCTCGGCTCGAAGCTCGACTCGAAATATTTAAATCAAACTTGGCTCGAACATAAGCAGCCACCCCTACGTAGTACCACGTCACCACACCACATCAACACCCAAAGAGTTTAACGATATGTCATCCACCACATCATCGAAAAGCCATGTCGTCTTCCAGGTAGGAGGCCACATTGATAGCACATCATTGAATAAATATTTTTAAAATATATAATTTTTAATTTTTTTTAAAAATTATATATTATTTTTAAAATAAATAAATTTTTAAATATAAATTAATAAAATATGTACCGATAAATTAAAATTTTAAACTCTAAAATATTATTTTTCAAATAAAAATATTTTAAATCGATAATCAAAGGTGTCAAATAGGTAAGAATAATTTTTTTAATTAATTAATATACAAAATTTATATTTTATTATTATAAAAAGGTAGAAATTTTGTACTAACAAATAAGAATTTTTAAAAGTAAATTATTTTTACTAAATATTATATTAAATTATATAATATCTTAAAGTAAAATAATTATATTAAGGTATTAAGTAAAATAAGGTATCAATTACATTAAAAAATATTTTAAATTTATTAATAATCAAAATTTATACTTTTTTATTATATTAAAGTGAAGGTAATGAAATAAAATGTGTAAGATTTTTTAAACCAGAAATTAATGTTTTGAAAATATTTTTAATTACAAAATAACCTAAATCAACTATGAAAAGAAAATGAGAGAAAAAACAAAGTAAATTAACATGAAGGGCTTACATGGCATTCGATGACATTGGTACCTGATATAATGAAAAATAGATTGGCAATGGGTAGGATTTGTTTCAGATACTCGAGCCACATGAAAGTAGATTGGCTGTGAGTTCTGATCGGACTGCACCATCCAAAGGGGTTTATCTGAAGTTTTTTTATTTTTTTGTCTCACTGGCGTGTAATGCCCTCGATTGACAGAGATACAGAAGGGAGAAAATTACAGAGAAACACGGAGATAAGTCACTGGAACGCTTTTCATTTTTGGGTTCTGAACCTCCTTATGTACTGAAGAAAGTGCAAATGCCTCGCCTGCTGGTGACCTTTATGAAGCAAAACGAATAGGTAACGGGAAGAAGAAGACGACAATGTAAAGATTCTCTTTGCATGTTACTATTAAAATGCAACCTTCTATGTTCTATCTTTGTCAGCGGAAATGTAGAAGTTATTTCGAGAAAGAGTTCGAAGCCGGATTGATTGCTGCTCCTTACGTATTAACAGATTCTCTATATTTATCTGAAAATGTTAAAATTACCATTGGGCATGATGAATAAATGCACGAAATCTGTCTTTGAGAGAGAAAGAGAAAGACCAGAAAAGGAAGGAGTTGCTCCCCTCGTTTATAATTTCCTACACTGAAAGCAGATTTTCAAGGAGGTAATTGTCAGCCGCAAATGCGCCAAGGCAGTTCTTCGGGGAGCTCAGGTATGAACGTCTACAAGATCTATTCAAAATTATAGCATTCATAGAGTCCAGTAATCTTTTGAATTTTGGAATGGCATTACATCAAGAATTGGTGAAATTTCCTAGTTCTTTGTTAGGTCTAATATATCCAGTTTAATGTCTCCTATGGTTTCCTCCTGCATGGAGGCTCTTTACTTAACGTGATTGAAACCTCATCCTTGAATAGTATTACGTAATGTGTTTATTTACTTACTTACTGATTTTTTACTGTTTCACTGAATACATCTTACTATGCATTCTCAATTTATAAAGTCAACTGATTTTTCTTTATGACTGTCACTTTGTATACCTTTCTGGATCTTTAATTTTTCGTTAGAGCTCTATCTTGATGCAAGCATTTCTCATTGGGATCATCTTCAGATATTCGTTCCTGGTGCACTGGCTTGTAGGGTGCATGTTGAGAAGGGGGATACTGTTGCACTTTCTGTTGCCGTATAGCAGCCAAGCAGTGATGGTGGATGGAATTTTGGTTTTACTCGTGGAACTGTTCTGCAGGGACTGAAAAAAAAATTTTGTGTTTCTAAGTGGGCCAAACTCAGGCCTTCCTGAACCAAGCTGGAAGCCATGTCATCTTTCTTACTCCTGAACTTTGGAATGTGTATAAATTAATTCGGAATCAAATGCATATAAAGAGTTTTGATGCATGTAAATTTTAATTGTGGTATGGTGATTTATGGATACCAATTTACACTTGAAGGTCAACTATTCATTGTCCATTTTCAGGTGCTGCTTTTACCAAGTGCATGAATTTTTTTTCTATTCCGTTTTATTTCCTTGTTGCAAGTAGGGGAGGTGAGTGATTCCAAAGCCAAAAAAATGGTTTTGAGCTAGTCTTATTATCACTTTCTCTATTTGACATAGCTGTAACAGTGATGGATATATAGATAAGCTTGTTCATATCTTACTGTTGTCAAATCTAAATAATCCGGTCAGTTCTAGGTCATTTCTGATGTCCTGATTTTTCTGCATTGGATCCACAGAATCACGAGAGGAGTGGCATGTATATTGGCCAAGGAACTACAATGATGTAAAGGGTTGGGATATTCTGTGAGTCATCAGGGGTGACTGTGAAAATGACAAAGAGAGTCTTCGAATTGCCATCCTTCAATGGTATTATTTTTCTATCTTGGATTCACATCATTGGTGACAGTGAATGAACTTTTGGGGCATTTTGATCTGATTTTCTTATTACTTTTGTTTGTTGTGATGGTCCATTAGCTTGTTTCTTATTAATTGTTGTCCGCCTCTTGCTAGAGGTAAAGCATGAACATCATTTATAACTTGTTTATTCGGAAATCAGGTAGCCAAGATGGGAGAGACGGGTGGAGATCATGCAGGATCGTGAGGGATGCTTTAGATGATTGAGTTGAATCACTGACTCAAGCCATCTAGTCGTGTTTTGGATTTATGAGGTTCTTACACCAATGTGGTCACAAAGTATCCCTTTGAAAAGTAACTTAAGGCAGTCTGCAAGTCCTATAATGTAGCTAACCCTTTTTCATTTGGATTCCCACATATGCCATAAGAGAACTGGCAAGCTAGTTGTACAATGCTTTCACATACATTATTTAGTGACATCTCTAATTTCATGTCTTTTTTATAGATGTGCTTGAGGGAGAAATATTCCTTCAGAACTTGCCCAGCATTGTCACTGCTCGTGTTCTTGGTATGTGAAAGCTCTTGCTCTTTCACTTTTGATTTTACACTAGTGTCAATATATTTGTATATTATTATCTCTGCATAGATTTTGAGCTATTAATGCTACTTTGAGGATGCTTCATTTCCTATATGCCTGTGAATTTTAAATGCAAAAGTGAAAGAAAACTTCTGCTGCAACTGCTATAGTTACCAGTGGGGTGGTCCTGTACGGAAGAAGTCTTGGTTGTTATGTTATTAAGGGTGTGTTTGATTTTTCAGGTTATGTTTCATCCAGGCCAGCTTGTTTGCAAGTTTTTATTTCAGTTTTAACTTAACAAACGTTAAAAGGCATATAAACTTGATGCTCTCAAATCTATCTGTCAAGCAAATGATTCAACTGGTTCAGTCCTTTCAAATCATAAGAATGAAGCTCTAGGTGTAAAAATTGAAGTGTCAGCTCTGCTCCAATCTCCCAAAGACACTGATTGTTCTCTTACTATGGAAGTATTTAACCATGATTCACAATGTGCAAGAAATGGTGAAAATTGTAGGTACATTGTTGTTATTAAGGGTTTTCTTCTCAAAAACGTTTGTGTAATCACACTCTAATACTTACAAGTGGTGCCTTGCTGAGAGTTTTCAAACCTAATGAATTGATTACTGTTGTTGGAATGAAAAAGTAAATCTGGGAACTTACCTTAGCAAAGCTCACAACAGGAAGAATGGCAGAAGAATGAAAAATGGACCAGGGAGCAACCATTGCATGGGTGGTAGAGTTGAAAACTCAAAGGGCATTTATCCTTGTAGTTTTGACCATGTGCTTCTTGATGCTTCTTGTTCTGCCCTTGGCTTTTGACCTTGGCTCTTTGCTGGAGAGGCAAGACTCTCTAGGGAAATTTCTGCACGACTTACTAATTTAGGATGACGACTACCACCTGCCAAAAGAGCATCAAAAGAACTGTAAAGGCTATGACGCCCAACTTGGCAATCCTGCATCGCAGGTCCACTAGGTGCTTCAGATACTCTAAAAGAGTGAGGGGTTTCGGATACAGAAGGCATCTAAAGGGCAATCAATATCTTTCAGGCTTTTGAGGGCCTGATCCAAGGCCATAGTTTTCCTGCATAAGGCACCATTAAGATGTCCTCCAAATAGCTTCAGTTCCGAATTAAATGGCAGTTATAAATGCCATTCAATGAATCAAAAGCAGTTTTCAGTTGTTGCTTTACTCCTTTAATGTTGGCACTGGTATTACACGGAAGTGAAGTTTCATAACAGATATTTAATTGGATTTGGTTCATTAACTGCATAAATGGGTCCTTCACATTTTTATGCAGGTATACTGTACTGGTTTTTCTCTTTTCCTTTCCATTCAGCCTCCCAGTGAGGTATTTCTCTCTCTTTCTCTCTCTCTCTCTCTATCTCGTTGATACAAGCAATGCCCGGTATTTTATTTATTCGTTCAAGGAGTAAGCAAAATTATTCAATTACCCAAAGCAAGACTTCAGCCAATTAGATCCCCTGCGATTGAACCTAATCCCATGCACATATTGATTCTATATTTCTGCCGTGAATCAGCTCCAGAGCGTCGTGGCAACCATATAAGTTCAGTTTTAGTTAGTAGTTAGCAGACAAACATCAGTGATGAGACCAATACACTGGAGATGAATTAAAAAATGAAGAGCTCTCTTTTGACTTTCAATCACATCAATACATGACACAGAAAGAATCCTAACATTCAATATCAACCAATCTATACACCAAACTAGACGCGAACTTTTGAAAAACGAAACGAAAATTGACTTGACAAATCGCAAGTTCCTCCCTTGCTTACTGGTACTGGATCATAACGAGTTGCTGTCCATTGAAAAAATCGTAAACCACGAGTCTGTTTTTTCATCCAAGTTTTTTTTGTTTTTAACACACGCAAACGCAGAGCTTCTTGCATTTTTGTTTAGAAGCTTGGGTAACGCGCGCACCTTCTAGAGATGTAGACGAGGCAACCGTCTTTTGGGGCTATGGTGGGGACGTAGGCTAAGTCATCGCAGCCGTTGGTTTTCTCTCGTTTGAAATCCATCATAGAGGTGAACATGGCGATGAAGAGGCTCAGATGGTTCAATGCGTACCGTTGCCCCACGCACTGGTGCCCGCCCGCTCCGAATGTCAAGAAATTCCTCTTGTACAACTCCTCCTCTTGCCGCTCCGCCGAGAACCGGTCCGGGTCAAACTTTTCCGGGTCCGTGAACCCTTGGAAAGACGACTCGTACAATGACGGGAACACGATCGTGCCCCTCGGCACCGTGTAAGATTCCGTCAGCTGGAACGGCTCTTTCGCGATGTGAGGCACCAGCGTCGCCGGCGGACGGAGTCGAAGCACTTCGCGAGCCACCGCTTTGGTGTACTTCATCTCTCTCAGTTTCTCTGCAGTGATAAGCGTACCGGATTCGGGAGACCAGATTCCGGCTACTTCGTCACGGACCCTGGAGAGGACTTCCGGGTGGGATTCCAGCAGCGCCACCGCCCAGAGCAGGGAAGATGTTGATGCGTCCTGTGCGGCGAAGAGGAAATCGAAGAGATGGCCGCCGATTTCTTGATCGGTGATGTGCGGTGCCGGTCCCTGCCTGGATTCCGCCGCCGCCTTCTCTTTCACCGTGTCTTCCATCCAAAAATCTATCAGGCAACACGGTTCGGAACCCGTTGCCATCTTCTCCTTGCTTTTGTCGGCGCAGACCGATAGAACGTCGACGAGTCTTTCGACGGCGAGACGGGCTCTGCAGAAAGCAAATCCAGGGATGTCGATTGGGAGACTCAGGAGACCCACATTGAAGAGGTTGTAATCGTGATTGAATGCGTCTCTGTCTTTCCGATCCAGATACGGCCCTACGAAAACTGTCTGAGAGGTCTCGAGATTCATGTCCCGACATAGAAGACGAAGCGCGACTGGCTTCTTCGTCGAAGAAGAGAGGTGTTCCCACTTCTTAAGGTGCTGGAGGATGATTCTCTGCTGCAGAAAGAGGTAGGTAGATAGAGCTTTGGGTGTGAAGTTGGGAGAGATCTGTCGACGGAGGTCCTTGTGGGACTGCCCATACATGTAGATAAGATTGTGCTCGCCGAAGAGCTTCTTCCCGAAAGGGTGTCCGATGAGCTGGAATGCGTCGGGCCGGACATTGGCGAAGACCTTGTGGGAGATTTCGCTGCTGCGTATGAAGAGGACGAAGTTTCCCAAGATGAAGTCGGCGGAGATTTGGTGGGGGGAGGATTTAGCATGCGATGCTTTAGTTTCCCAGTACTTGGTTGGGTTTCTGACGAGAGAGACGGTGTTGCCGATGAAGGGGACGACGAAAAGTGGGCCCGGTAGAGAACGTTTTTTGGCGAGGTAGCTGATTTGTTGCCAGAGCACAAGGAAGGCGAAGAGATAGATAAGGTAGGGTCCGGCCGACGCTATCGCGCTCCAAACAGTCGCATCTGTCTCCATCGACACCTTCGATGGAAAGTACAGGGAGAAGTAAGGAGGAAGAGGAAGAGATGAGTAAAAGCTTTCTAGCGTCCGCTCCTCCTCCGCCTCTTTATATCCTTCGCGGCCAGAAGAAGCAAAGCAGCGATTGAGCACTGCGAGGTCCGTTCGTTAAATGGTTTCCGACTTTCTTTACCGTTGTCCGCTGTTCTGGTCTGATACCTGTCGGTGTCGGGAAAGGGCGTTTTGATGGTTCGTTTGTATCTTGGATACGCGAAACTGACCAAAAAAAAGATAGCCCCAGATTTCCTGAACAGAGTTAGAGTCAGCTGGACAATATCGTCAAGTTACATTATTTTTGCAAATGAAGCTTCGAGAGAAAGAAAACAGAGTAACGTCAAAGGAGATGACCGGACGAAAATGGAGGACTGGAATGTCAGTCAGGTCTCAACACTTCAATATAATGAACGAGAAATGAAACAGGAAAGTCAGGGATTATATGGACGGCGAAGGAAAAGGAGAAGAGGACTAAATCCGTCGAATTTACGCGACCAGTACGGAGGAAAGGTTTCTGGAAGGCCAGACTTTGAAAACTTTGGAGGGGGGAAAGACGATAAGTTTGAATGGCGGCCGGCGGCGGCTGAGTCAGCTAAAAGGCCAGGAAAGAAACCTAGGGGGGGAGGGAGGGTTGATATACGAAGGGATGAAGGGAGGGCCAGCTGGAGCGGACGAAGGCTGATGTGGCATAAAGCACGTTTTAAGTGGGAGATAAAGAGGGGTTAAGTGGGTTAAGTGTTAGAGAGACGTTGTGGTCGATGAAAAGGAAATCCCGGCAGGCAGAGGCTCAGATGATTCCGCCAAGTTGACGCCCAAGAGCAAAAAGCACGAACCTGCCATCAAAGCTACGAGAAAATGAATCCAATATGAAAATTTATTTGGTGAGAAATATGTTAAATCGTTATCTTAGTCATTCAATCGTGATCGGACAACTCAAATAGGATGGTCGAGATAACCATTGATCATTATCGGATGACTAAAATAGGACGGTTGCTGTCATTTCCAGGTTCACGACTTTTTAAACTCGGGACGATGCCCCCTCTGTTCTCAGAATGCAGAAGCCGCCCCCAAAATGCCGTTTTCGCCTTCTTGGAAACCTAAAGCCGAACCTGTTTCCCAATCGGACTCCATTGCCGAAAATCACGAGCCCAATGCGACTGCCTGCCCCATTCTATCTTTCACATTCCCTGCCATGGAACCGCAAACTCGTATCTCCCCGGACTTGCCTATTACATCAATGTATCGAATGTTGGACATAATAAAAAATAATAAGATAAGGTTGTGAGCTTCGATGTCAAGCCGTGCTAATGTCGGGCGTCATTTGTTAAACCATTTTCTTTGTTCGTTTTGTTTCTTATCTGTAACAACATTAGCCCCTGTTAGTGGCTGGAAGCTGTGGCATTCAGATTTGGTTGATTGTTAGAAGCCAAATAAAAAGAAAAACTCTGTAAGTTTCCGCTCTTTTGGATCTTCTCTTCTCCCAATTGATCACTTCAGTAAACTAAATCCCATTAATAGATGAATATTAATAGAACCCATCGGTCAACTGACTCCACTCTGAAGCCTCTGAATTTCCGTAATGAGGAAGCGTCCTGGAGTTTCATTTCTATGGGTTGTCTTGTCTGTCTGTAGGTGCTCCTTTCTCTGCGGGATTAAGATATTAAGGAGTAGTTGATTATTAATGGATGAGGTGAACGTCACGAGGCGACAATCTGTCATGATTCCAATTTCCAGTCAATTATATTAACGAACATTTGGCAATGTTTGGAAAGAAGACAATCATTACCGACCCACACTGGCCAAGAATCGGAATTCATTATTCGGCGTGCTGGTTGTAAGATAAACTGGTTCATCTTGAACAGTGATGTTACCATTTTATAATAATTACGTGTGATAATTAATTGGTACACTAATTAGTTATAAAAATAGATAAATAAAAAGTTTAAAAAATAAGTAATAAATATAATAAGTATATGAATACAATATTCAATATTTTAATTACCATTCTTAAATCACTAATTTAATATAGTAATAAAATTAATGAATAAATATTTATTAATAACATAAGATAGATTTTTACATAGTATAAAATTAATAATATATTTCTACAAAATTAAAAAATATTAGTATAATTAATTATAAAAATAAATAATTAAACAAAAATATTTGATAATGAACCGAATTAATAACGAGCGAAAGCGAGAGTGAGCCGATACGTCAGTTCAAGTGGATGAAATAGGATTTTAATAGAAATACTGATTCACCCACTTTAGTCATAAGTGAGTTCAAGTGGATGAATTTGTTCATCCACTTAAACTCATTACATTACGCATTTGGATCAAATGACAGTGTAATCAAATTCATTTTCACTTGACCCATAATGAATGAGACTCTCTACTTATTATGAGGTTTCTAAGATAGTTTTTTCTTAGATATAGTTTGAACAAGGCAAATATAAACAACAATATTTACTAAAACATACAATGAAGTCAAATATTGAATATTTACTAATGTAAATCAATTAACATGTCAATATAATATTTCATGTAGACTTAGATTATAACACATAAGCGATTTATATTACTTTGTGATAGAATAAAAAAATGATCTCTAAAATAATTTTTATAAAAATTACCACATCTGACGAGCACTGTGCAGATAACTAGGGGCAACTTCAAGTTGCGTTTTTGAAGAGGAGTTAATTCTCTGTTCCATCCGTCTTCCGGCTTACAAAACAAACAGAATCCGGCCGATCCGTGGTGAAGAACTTCATACTCCCAGTTGCCCTGGGCCATCCAATATACCCACCCTGACAATGAGACGTCTTTCAGCAAATGTTAGCAGATCTATGCAATCTAATGTTAGCCGAGTGACACTAAAGACTGATTGTCCTTCACTATCAAAATTATTTTTTGTGATTATGTTTTACTGCTGCCTTTATATTCTTGTCATCCTCTCACACGAATCTTCAAGACCGTAAGCTACGTAATATCGCTTCTTCATTTTGATTTATTATGTAATAAATATATGTACACATACAGACAAAACAGTAACAAAAGTAGCTGAACAACCAAACTTTGTATCTAGACAACAGTGTTGCGCATCCACTTTGCTGGGTTTAGCTATTCCTGCAAACAGTTGGAACTTTCACCTTGCCCTTGCTCTTCATCTGCTCCATGCACTTCATTGTGGTCTACCTCTTGATTACCTTCTGTATCCAAACCTTTAAAATTTACTTTCCTATCAATGGTCTGCGAAGGGCCAGAGATATCGCCAGTTTTACCACCGTTTGAACTTTCTGATGTTCGCAAATTTTCTTTCTTGGCTAAAGTATCCTCAGTCTCTCTCCTAGAATCTAGCAGCCTCCCTAGATCACTTTCCTCAGCTATAGGGGCCTCCCCGTCACTCCCAAACTGAGCAGCAGAGATTAAGGACTCTCCTTCGCTCCTTGGAGTATACTCCTTTGATAAACGCACAGAATCATCGGTTGATTCGGACTCATGCCACTTTTCTCCCTCGGTTGCTAATGCAGATCTCCCATTGGACTTCATTGAAAGCCTCCTGTTTAGTGCATTCTTAATGCCATGAGCAGACTTTCCTGCATGCTTTAGTATGCCCATTGCCATTCCTTTGACCTGATGACTCTTGCCTGGGCTCCTCTCCATTTCATCAGTCTCAGGCCATGGGCAATCCTTCTCTCCTTTCAGATCCTTGATGACTTTGGGCACATCATCCACAATAATCCTGATTCCTGAGACCTTATCATCTTCTGCTTGGATGTTGGCACGTGGTGTTGGAATTGCAGATCCTTTCTCACTAGAGGCCTCGCTTCGAGGGCTTCTACTTTTGTGAAATACTGATCCAATCTTCCTCATACTCTTCCGAATTGATGCTAATGGGTGTACTCCGTTTCCTTCTGGATTTTCTTCAGAGCTGCTGTCGTTGTCATTTTGCCTAACAGATTGAAGACTGAGTGCAGAGTCATTGCCCTTGCTGTAAAGCTGTGTCTCAGGGCGTCTGATCCCTCCTTGTCTTGGTTCCCAAGTATGCGATACTTCATTTCCTGGGTGGTGAACCCATATTCCAGTCCTTTCTTGCCCTGCAATATTTATGGGTTCAAATTCGCCTGCTACCTTTGGGTTTTCTTTAGAAGACAAAGGATGATTAGAGTCTTCAAGGTCAGAATCTTCAGAGTCCGTACTTCTTTCCCTGTTTGATGGTTCCACATCACTAAGTGGCTCTTTCTCCTGTTAAGTAGGATCTGGTTAAGGTCAGTGAATTCATAGATGTGTGTCCCAAACACTAAGCAGCAAACAATTTTACCTTATCATCCACATCATTAACTTTTATTGCCAGATGCAGCCTCCCCATCTTAATGTTTTGCAAAGGCAACCATTTGTCATGCCTTTGCCCACCCCTAAACTCGCTAATGTTTATAGAACAGTCTCTGCAAGTTGTAGGAGAAACTTCAGCAGTCTGAATGAGCATTAAGCAATTTTTTTTCATGAATGGCCTAAGAAGAAACTTTTATCCAATAAAAATAGAGACAGAGTTGAGAGAAAACCCGAGGGTGTCATCAACAAAGTGATCCTTGTCCCGAACTTCTAAATGCAGAACATTGGGTGACTCCCATGTGCAGATTGGTATCTTGAACTCCTCCTGCCACTTGGGGGTCAATGTTTTCTTATGAATTTTTGTACGAAAGCTGTAAGGCCCAAGCTTGCCTTTCACATATGGATCAGCCAAACCTGCAAAATATAGATAAGACTCACAAGCAAGTCACAGAGTACGATTACAGTTTCAAAAGAACAAAAGGAACCGACCGTTTAGATCAGATGGTTTCATGTCTGCTCCTTCCAAAATTTCCACTTTTGCAAAAGCAATTGGACGTTTCTCATCCATCGAGAACCATGTTTCTGAAAAATTAGAGCAGTGGCAAGTTTCAGAAGCTACATTTATTTGTAATGTACAAAGTACACATTACGTGAAGTTTGACAAACTTTAAGGTCGTTAGTCAATATTCACGCAATTCCAGTAGATAACAGCATGAATTATTGGAATGACCAAACTTCATCATAAAAATCATGACATGATTAATTATTTCTTTTACCTGTTGGGTTTGTAGCAAGTTTTTCCACATCAACTACCAGCATATTGGGCTGCAAGGGTGTACTTATGTCAGCAATTGCCAGCCCAAATAAAATTTGGAGCTAAAAACCACAATCCTGTTCCTGTTGATATTTCATTCCGGAAGCACAAACAGATTTTTCAAAAAGTTACAGTACTGACCTCAACAAGTGTCTGCTCAAATGCCACTGCAAGTAACTTGTCCTAGAGAAAGAAAAAAAATTGAGAGAAAATCAAATAACTTGCAAAATAAACAACAAAAACTTCATGCAAGTTAAAGTTACCAGCCATCCTGCAAACCCAGGAACTTCCGTAACATCTACTCCATGGCTGAATATTGGTTTCACTGTCATCTGAAAGTATGGTGGCTCCACAAAGCAAATGCGACAACGACCAAGGAAGGGCCATTTCTGCAGAAACTTCACACCCACTAAAACCTACCAGGAGAAAATTTGAGCATAAACGACTAGATCTAGATAGAAAAAAGAGAAGGATTATTCTACTACGGTACTACCTCAAGAACAAAACTTGACAAGGTCAAGCTAACTAACTAGAGAAGAGAATTTTCATAATTTACCTTTCCTTCAACATGCATGCCTGTTATATTCAACTTTGCCCACATGCCAAATCCTAGCCTTCTCGTTAATTTTACATCAAGCACAGCACTCATATCATCTCCAGATCGGAAATTCATTCCCAACTCAAGAACCTGTAATCAGGAACAAGTACTTATACATAGCTGAAGCCAAAAACCTCTAGTAACAAACTTTTAAATTAACATAATTGATAACTTTATTAGTATACCAATCTATACTGAGCTTTGTCAAGAATGTAATCTCATTACAATTAAAGAAAAAAAGAAAAAAAAGGATGCAATAGCATTAAGATAAAAAGGAAGCACACACACACAATTAAGAAGCATACCAAGTGGTCATCATCTTCTGTCTGACCAACAACTCGTATCTCTGTAAACATAGGCGGATTTCTTCCCAGGTACAAGTTCTGTAGGACTGCTTTTTTCTGTCAATTTTAAACACGGTGATAGGATAAGTGAAATCTGCAGGACCATTTAATACATCTAATCATAAAAAAAGTTAGCCATTTTTTTTTAAAAAATTGCAGTTCTCAACCAGGATGTTTCAGGAATAAGAAACAAAAAGACAGGAAACATAACGAATATATAATACTCCTTTTTAATCAGTAGTCGCTAAGAAATAAGTATCCTCATAGACGAATTGCAAATCTAGAACTAAAAGAAGGGATGTTGGTAGGTTAGTATAGATGAAATCAACCATCTTAGGATAAAAAATTTATTCAGAATGGAGTCATACGGCAGTCCAAGGCTTGTACTTGTCCAAGAACCAAGGGATGATAGGTAGCAGAAGTTTCTGCGATGCAATCTCTTCCAAGCATATTGGCCATATCTTCTCCACAGCATGATTCAGCCACCTTACTGTTTCCGAATCAGATAGAACCTGTAAAGAATAACAATAATGAGAAACCCAACATCCGTTACCCCTTCCGATTACTCCCTCTGATTCTTGAAGTGAATCAAGTACGAAATGTTGAAGAAATATACCCTTTTCTGGCTAGCTTGCTTCCTTTCCTCGAATTGTAATCTCCTCCGCAACCTCAAAATGTATCGTTCATTAACCTTAGAAATGGGAAAGCAGGTAATGTGAGAAACAGACAAGAACACAAAAATTGACAAAAGCTCGGTAGATATTAAGTTCACGAATTTTTACAATCCACCTAATGGGGATGTTCATGTATAGAAAACATTCAAGTACGGCTACTCGGTACCATATCACCGCATCCTATCTTCAATAATTTAATCAATCAAGAGAACTAGAACCTGCGTAATTACGCTTTATTGTGAAGAATTACACATTAAAATGTATGCAAATAAAAACCATACCAGGAACAGATAAATGAAAGATATCAAGTAAGCAACAGGATGACACCAGCCGCAAGAAGACAAGATAAAGAGCAAGCTCAACACAATCCCGATATGATGTAGTATCGACACCTCCGTGATATCCATCCCTCCAAGAGATTCAAATTCGAAATTAATCGCCGGGGAAAGTCTTTATCCCGTGGAACTACGCCCTAGACATGTAAACACATTGCCAATCCCCAAACAGCGAATGCCCAACAGCCCTATACCCATAAGATCACATGGAAACCCAAATTCTTCAGTTTTTGGAGAGAGTGGAGCAGAAATTGCAGGGAAGCTGTGTAAACTAACAATCTGCTTATTGATGTAAGAAGTTGATCAACCGATTACTCCAAACACACAGATTCACTCATGTACCCTTCGCCAAGTTAACTTCAGCAAGAAAGTCTCAGCTTTCTTTGTAGTATGCGTAATACCAGAACGGTGAAATGAAAATGAAAGCACCCAAAATCGAACGCTCAAATTGATCAAGGATTATAAAAGAGAGCTCGAGCGTAGATATCGCCTGCAGAAACTTCCATGCCTTTCAATGCCGAATGAGATTCAAAGAAGCATTAAGAACTCAATAAATCCCACGCCCTCAGGGACGCCAAACATTTCATGCCCGCCTGGTGTGGCCTGTGAAGGGGGTAGCTGCACGAGAGGAGGGTAGCGTTAGGGGGCCAAGGAGACAAAATTGAGGAGCATAATTTGGATGTTACGGTGGTGACCATAGAAGTTGACTAATGTACGTGTCGGAAAGAAAAAAACTGCTAATATGAAATGCCCCCGATAGTGTCCCAGAACAATCCTTACGATGCGAGTCCACTTAGACGCTCTCACTCGGATAGAACGCGGTTACCCAGTTAATGCCTGAGAACAATGTGAAGGTGGAGTTAGTAGAGTGGCCCACAGGATTAATTACGGATAAGCTAACCGACCACTGAAAAGTGATCGTGGGCGAGAGGTGTAGTTGTTGGAATTTGGACCAGCCACGAAGGCGCATACCGCCTTAGCGAAGAAGAGGACAAGATCAGTGATGCAGATATGTGGGCCCATTATTAGATAGCATCGGATCAGGTTTCTCTTTCTTTCGTTTTTTTCTGTTTTTTGTCCCTCTAATATGAATTTTTTAAAATCGATTTTTATTTAGAAACAACCCCGACTCCGGAACAGTCACATAAAACCCAAATTAGCTCCATCGGTTCGAGTCGGTTTTACTGAACCGGATCTCTTATTTGGATCGTCTACAGAAGACCTAAAATCAGGTGAAAAGGTAAGTTGAGTAAGTTGGATTAGCCAGTTGTTTAAGAGGTAATCAATTGGATTGCATGAAGGGAAATCACTCGCTTTTGGCACTAGAAAGCAGGATCCAACACTGTCCTATGGCCACTAGAAGCAAAAAGTCCTGGAAAGAGCCGACAACCCTCCTCTCTCTTCCCCTTATCAACACTTACAGTGACGACTGTATGTCTTGCCTTCCTCACTTTCGGTCTCGTCCTTGCCCCTTTGGTTTGTCTTTCCCCCTGCATTTCTTATACGGAAAATCAAGATTTATATTTTTTATTTTTTAAATATCTTTATTATGAAACCAATTTTATGTTACACCTTACCTTCCTTTTATAATCAATTTTAGATGTGCCATCCAATATTTGAGCAGATTTGGTAGCTGCCCTTACTCATTTCCCACATCTGAACATCTTTCTCAATTTTCAAATTCTCGTTAGTCAAGATCCAGCCTCCGTGTTAATCTTATGAAAATACCCATAAACAAGCTTTAAGGTTTAAATTTGAATCCCAACCGATGAAAATTAGATTGAATAGGATTTGAAAATGCTTTAAATACATTGTTTGAATAATAGTCAAAACTAGATTTCAATCCACATGTGTTGTTGATAGGCTTAAACACACTTTTGTATTTGTTTGGAAGGGATCTTGTTGGCGTTAGCTGTCTGAGCTTTCTTTCAGATGAGGAAATCCTCCGTAGAATCATAACGAAAAAGTCATACAAGATGGTGAGATGGTAAATAAAGGGTTATCTCATAGAGATGACATTGATGTAATTAAGTTATGAACTTGATAATCTTTAACCCTCGCTAACTCTATTTATAGATTTATGAAACTATAATATTATAATAATACCCCTGAACTTAGGGTTGAGGGTTTTAACTCTAGAACTTTAACTTAATTACATCAATTCCATCTCTATGAGATGACCCTTTATTACCATACAACCATCTTGTATGACTTTTTCGTTATGATTCTACAGAGGATTCCCTTATATGAAAGAAAGCTTAGACAGCTCACACCAACATATTTACATTCAAACCCAATCAATTCAACATAAATTTAAGATTTTGTTCTCACTTCTGATATGTATTGACTGATACATCTACCTTTGAGTGACGTTACTATTCTCCTGTCAGTAGATACTTAGTTTGAAGTAGCAAGTTAGAAAAGAAACTTAGAGTAGCCTCTTATTATAATTCTTATTTGTTAAGAAAATAATTAATAAACAAGTAAAAAAACGCATATAACCCTGTCCACTATTAAAAATAAATGATCATATTTTTAAGGTTGTGTTTGGAACACATAAACTGGAGAGAAAAGAAAGAGAAAGCCAAAAGAAAAGAAAAGAGGTTTCTTTTTTCTTATTTGGATGCTCATGGAAAATGAGAGAGAAAGCGGAAGAGAAATATAATTTTTTTTGTTTGTTTGGATATAAGTGAAAAAATAGTAAATTTTAAAATTTTGATGATTAAATTTCTCTCAAGTTTCCATTTCTTTTCTTTTCTCCACTGATTCCATCATTTTGTGAGAGAAAATTATTATTATTATTATTTTTAATCTCTCAATGATTCTTTGCTGCCAAACAACAAAAAATACTTTTCTCTCCCCTTTTCTTTTCTGTGGGTTCCAAACAAGCCCTAAGTGATTTGAAAAACACTATATATTTGGACCAATTTATTATATCAGCTAATTTGAATTAGTTCATTATTTTCACAATCCAACCAGGTTAGTAGAGTCATATCAATGATCATGTTTAGTATAAGAATGGGACAAAATTTAGACAATCTAAACCCACCTCACAACTCCACCCTTATACTTGCCCTTAGGGGTGGCATCGATTGGAGCCGAGCTCGAACCTGCCTATGTTTGAGATGGTCTTAATTTAAATATTTCGAACTCGAACTCGAGCCTAGAATTGTAATTGAGCTCAACCCCAATAATTTTAACCGAGCTCGCACCGAGTTCAACTTCCAACCTACATTTAAATCTTTGCATAAAATACATGTGAAATAAACTGTATATAAAATTATTTATAAATTTTACATAAAATTATAAATTGAGCAGGAGGTGTTGACATTTTTACTTCTACAAAAAAAATTACAAATAAAAACATAAAAATAATTATCCAAACAACAAAGATAAATCCAAAAAAAGAACAATTAACAAATAAATGTAGACAAATGAATGAGAGAGGAGAAATAAACAATTTCTAATTTCTATTATGTAAATTATAAAGAGAGAGTGAGACATTGGTTAATTAGTCCAATGTTTATTTTTCTCCATGCAAATTATCAAGAACTTATCCACCAATTGGTTGTTTATATTTCTTTGTGCAAATTATTAAGAAGTTATCCACCAATGGTTTAGTGTCACATACTATGGTGGGTGGTTCCATGCAAACTAGTTCGGCTGGAGTTAAGCACCAATTGAACCGGATACAAACAAAAAAATCGATCAATGAACAATACTGAAAACTAATAGTTATTCTTCCTAGTTTAAATTCATAAGTGCGCATTATCCTAAATCTTGATTCTTAATCACTAAAATGAGGATATTTTTAAAAAGTTAGTCAGTTCCTTCAAGCGAGTGGTAATTCAGCTACGAAGCTTCAACTAGCAAATAAAACTTCCGCCTTCCTCCACCTCTACCGTGATATCTCCAAGGCTACAATACCACCAGCAACACAAAAACTCCATCATGTTTCCTTGATATTCAGAAGCAAGTTAGTAAACAATGATACCATTGACATAATTTTGCTTTTTGAAACAACATCAACTCTATGAAAGAAAAAAAATGAATTTTAAAAAATGGGGTCGATAGAACAAGTATCAGAGCTTTAAAGCAACAAAATGGTAAGAAATAAGCCATTAACTCCTAGAAATGAGTAGGAAGAAGCTCCTGACACAACATTTATAGAGGTGTTTTTTCATAGCAGTTTTAATGGGAGATCGAAGAAAAAGAATGGGAATACAACATATCCATAACCAACACAAAACATAACAATTAACAAGAATACCAACAGATAAACATGCAAAAAATCTATTAGCTTACCTTTGTTTGACTGTTTCGTCACTTCCGTCGGCGACGAAAACAAAACATAACATGAATAACAGTAGATAAAGAATGCAAAAAAAATATTTAGCTCACCTTTGTTCCATCATTTTCGTTAGCGTCGCTCGGATACAAAAATCGCTTGAGTGACGAAGATTGGAGAGGAAGAAGATCAGAGAGGAACATCAAAGAAAAAGAAGATAAAATTGAATAAAAACCAAAACTTACCTAAAGGAGCAAATTGCAGTCCAATTCTTTCTTTGTTTAAACTTGGGAAAGATCGGAGAATCATAGACAAACGAACTTCGCATCTCCAGCAGCAGATTTACTTTTGATCTTTCTGAGCCCCAAATCTCCATTTCCCTTATCCCCTAACTTGTTGCCCCAGTGAAATCTTGATTTTTAAATCCAACGCCTCATTAAGTAACGAGCCGGCTCATAAGCTTCCAAACCGAACCATGGTTCGCGCTCGGCTCGTTAACTTAAACGAGCTCGATCTCGATCTCGAATCGAATTCGAGATCAAGATAAACCAAACCAAGCTGAGCACGAGCTACTCACGAACCGGCTCAATTCGATGCCACCCCTACTTCCCCTACGTTGTAAGAGGGTTGATTTTTTTACTCAATCCCTACTCTGCAGCCCCACACCAGAATCCAATGTCCTTCATTGTCTTGATTTGTAAGAAATGTTGGGGGAACAAACAAAATAAGGGAAAATAGGGGAAAATAAAATAATATTAAGAAAATATGAATAAAAATGACAAAAGATAAATAAAAAATCAGAAATAGGGAAAATAAGATTTCCAGCCATAGTCTTCGTGCCTAAAAAACCATTTATATGAATATGTTTCTTAACCGTTCCAGTAAGAGTAGCAGACAAGTACGTAGTAGAAACTAGTTAAAATTTTACACCTGAACTTTTTTACAAAACAAGAATGAATACCTGAACTTGCCTAGAACCTACATGCGAAATTGGATTTCGCCATCAAACCAAAGGGGGAAGGTGGAGTCTCTTCCCTTGTCAACAAACCTAAGGGAGGAGGGAACCACATTTAGATAGAGGTTGGGGAGAGGGAAGGCTCACCCTCTCCCCCTTGTTTTACCAGGTTTCAACCAGACCTAATAACTGTTAGATTAATATCGGTTGCGAATAATAAGCAAGGATCCCTTTTTGCTTGCTCAAACCTAAACGGCTAAATCCCAAATAAAGAAGAAAGCAATGAATGAAAAAAAGAAAAAGAAAAAAAAAAAGGTATTCATGAATGAAAAGGTTTTCCTCCATGACATGAAACAGGTAGCTTTCCATTTAGGAGACTGTGATTGACTTTGTCTCTTTCAAAACGCAAACTTTAAATGTTTTAGGTACGAGCAGAGCCACCAGTACTCTTGGATATCACTAGATTTATCTCTTCTGGGAAGAATAAAAAATCCGGTATCTGTGGTGTAACAGTATGTTTTGAGCTCTCGTCTTCTCCTGGATCCAAACCAGCCGAAGTTTTTAACCAACGGAGTAATTTCAGTAGTAATAAGCAGAAATCGATACCGTTAACGACTCAGATACCTCTTCATCTCTCCCTACTTCTGACCTGTACGAAGGTAGCAGACGCCGCTGCTCTGAATTTGAGTTCTGATCAGTACTGCATTTACGCATTCCTCTAATTCCTTTTTCTTCCCTTTTTTTTTTTCTTCTTCTTCTTCTCTCTTAGAAGAACTGGAAGTGTGCCCTATAACTTATAACTAAATCATTAATTGCAGCTTCAGTGAACAGATGGTTTACTCCGTAATTTCAGCCAAGGGAAGAGGAGGGTTAAGTAAAGTTATTTTCTAGGGCATCATCCCAGTTTCAGTCTCGGTGAGTCTACCATCTTTCTTCTATAAATGCCCAAGGATTGATCTCTTTTCTTCGCGGTGTAAACCTTCTGTGTTTTCTTTTACTGTTTTATTGTTGCTTTTATTTCTGTATCCAAATTTCTCTTCTTTTAATCTTCTTCATGTTCTGAAACTTAGCTCTATCATGTGCTTCATCTTGCAGGTTGACTGCACTGCGGTGCTCGGGAAGATTTTGCCCAAGACCGCGCATTTCAGTCATATACACCGCATCGTGGTACGGGTCTATCAGTATCATCCAAGCGATACGAGGGTCGGCAACACAAGCACAGAAGCAAGGACTTTAGAAGAATCGATAGCCCTCTACCTCAATGCGATGCTTATGTCTAGCTTGTGCGGTCTTGCGCATGATCTGATCTTCAATCCTCAGGAATCCTCTCGTTTTCGAAAGAGAATATGCAGCTTCCATCGGTTGGTACGCCCTGAAGCTCCTCTATTTTTTCTTCTTCTTTTTTTTAGTCTGAGGTGATGATCATTTACTTGCATGATCTCTGCAGGGTATTTTTGATTCTTTCTTTCTTCCTCTCTCTCTCTCTGTGTTTTTAGTCGTGCTTTCTGAAATGGGTGTTTTTCTTGCTAATTTTCTGGTAAATCGAACAACTACTTTCGCAGTCAAAATTTTGCCTCTTTATTTAGTATTCTAGTGGGCGACTTTCATGGCGTAATAGCTTCACTTCCTGTCTTTCTTCTCGTCATCCTTTAACGCATCTGTTTGTATCCCACCTGATGAAAGATTCTTTCATCGCAAAGAGGGCTCATTTGGCTTTTTCAGTACCTGTCCGGCCCTCACTTCACATTTATTGGCAAAAAAGATGGCAACTTTGGAGTTGGGGAAAAACCCTGGTAGTTATACTCATACGAGCCACCTGTAGCTCTGAATCCGATCCAGAAAGCAAGTAGATCCTTTCTTTTTCTCTAGTTTTCTGGCTGAAACTGCGAGATCTATGAGCACAATGATGGCTGGATTCCGACCGACGGAATCAGCCGTCTCTGTGACACAAGGATTTACGAGGAATAATCGTCGTGACCTCAGAAGCGATGTTAATGTCGAGTCTGTCAAGTCGAACAACCTAAAAAGAGTAGATATCAGTCTCGCATAGTTCTTGGGTAGACGGCTCCGATCATTTGATGGGACGTCCATCACTTGAACCGGGAAAGGCTCATGAGGGCATTGTCTGAGGTTGTTCCGGTGTCTGCAGTCTGGACGAGCAACAAAAAAACCCTAGCGAGAGAGAGCAGCGGAGAAGAAGATTAGGTATATCAGAGAGCAGAGAGTGAGAGAGGAGTTGGATCGTCTCCGATCCGTTGGTTTTACTTAGGGCATCTTGTTCGAGGGTGGAAAGTTGATGGTGGCGAGCAGAGAGTGAGAGAGGAGTTGGATCGTCTCCGATCCGTTGGTTTTACTTAGGGGCCTAGGGCATCCTGTTCGAGGGTGGAAAGATGATGATGGGGGAGCCCGGGTCGCTCTCCGCCGCTACAGAACGAGGACGGAAGTGTGAGTGAGGTGACGAAAATGCCCTCCGGTTGTCTGCTTGTGCTATGTACCAGGACGGCGTCCGTTTGGTTGTAATCCGTTTGCCAAAAATGGGACGATGGATCGTCCGCTGCGCCTCTCTTTCTTTGGTAGATGATGACGACGGAGGCGCGGCACGTCAAAGCGCGCTCGACTTTTCAGGGCTCTGGAAAGCTGGACCGCCTGTCTCCGCCTGCGTTGGTGCTCGACGCTGCTCTGCTCTTTCACTCTCTCCCTCATCAATCTCTGCCTTTCCCACCCGCCTCATCAATCCCTGCCATGGTACTTCTCCCACCCCCATCGCGTAAAAGTTCTGGCCCTGTGCATTCATCCCCGAAGAGAACTCTGCACAGAAACGCGATTGATGGGACGCGGAGGTCCTGCGTCCTCGCGAACCAGGACAAGCGCACGTTGGGACGCTCGTGCACCATCCTGATGAATTCCAGAATCCGACAGGGTTCTACACTTGGACACACGGAGCTGAAGTGGCCAGTATGGAGCATCGCCTTGGCGTTTGGCTCCCTAAAGGAAGCCTAATAGGTCACCTCCAACTACCTTTTCTTCTCCTTCATTACTACACCTTATTAACATCTAAGCCTGGTCTTGTACCCTATATACTCATTTAGGAACTCAATCTAGCTGAAGTCCATTACGTTCTGCACAATCTTCTAACAGTAGTTTAGGCATTTGAGATGACATCGTTATTTATGTCTAAATGGGGATATCAACTGGACTCAGAAGAAAGAAACATTAGCCTGTGTATTCACCAGTTTTGGTACTTGTCCCTTAGCATTAGTTTAGAGAAGGATAAAAGCCAACAGAACAGATAGCTCCAGTTGCAAGAAGCAACTTCAAATGTGATGGCAGATGAACTTACTCCAGCATAAAAAGAATATTAGGAGAATGTGATACATCATCCAGTTGCAAGAGCAACTTCTTTCTTAATTACTGAGTATGTAGAGTAGCAATTTTGATTGATCTCATTGGGAAAGGAAAGGAGTCATATTGGTTTTTTTAAACATAATAGAGACCTACCTTGGATGTGAAAATAAAGTCCTTGACCTTTTTTTTTCTATTAAATTATATTTTCACAAAAAAGATTATTACTAATTGTTGTGTCATTTAATTTTAATAGGAAGACATGATCTAGTACTTGTACTCCTATGAGGCCAAGGGAGATGGTGTCATGTATTGGACACTAGATCAAGGTATGTCAAGGGGACGAGTGTTAGAAAACCGGCTAGCTCCTACCCCATCTCATACCTCAAGGTATGTCAAGGGGATGAGTGTTAGGAACCCTATGACCATTATTATTCCAAAAAATAGTTAGTCAAAAGGAGAATTTGATCATTATTTTATTATTTTTATATTTTTACTAATTATTTTTGGGAATAATAATGAGACCTAAGAGAACATCTGCAAGATATGATAATATGACTCAAACGTTGTGTGAACAATAGAGGAGAAACAAAAACAATTGCTATATGAGCAATAAAGAATGATAAAGAAGATTATGTGTGCAATGAGCCTCGTTAGTAAAAATACTTCTCCTGATGAATTTCAGAATTTGTTGTAGAAACCAAACAATTCCTTCAATTGGGCGTGCCGGTTTTTTATTTAATTTTAATTTATTTTTGTTTTAGTAATTATTTGCTTATGTTTTCAGTTTATAATTTAATATAGTTATATTGGATTATGTGTACATACTTATTTTTATTATTTTATGTATACTTTATTTCCTCTAACTATACAATAGTATGTTTATTAAAAAAAATTAATTTTTATCTTTTTTATTATTTAAAAATCAATTATTAATTTTGCTTATAAATTATATTTAATTACATTATATTTTATTATGTTCACATATTTAATTGTTTTTAATCAATGTTTTTAATGTTAAAACTTATTACTGTCATATTACTGTCTTCTACTTTGTATTTTTTTCACTTTTAATTATGTAATTGTTTCATAATTATTTGTTACTGGTGAAATTTAAAAATATTCTGTATTTTAATTTACTGTCATATTATTTTATCATTTTTAATATTATTATTTACTTTTTTCAAAATTATTGCCAAAAACTATTTACTCCCATAGAGATCGCCGAGTAATTCTCCCTTTGTTTCCTCGTTCTTTGACATCATCATGGTAAGGGCCAAAACCAGAGAAACCGAAGAACGACGCCGGATCTGAACCTCTAAACAACCCTGATCGATCTCGTCTCTTCTACTTTTCCTCCCTCTCTTACATCCTGAATGTCATAAAAAACCAGATTTTCTTTTTTCGTTTTTCCCCCTTTTCGTGGCGTCGTGCGGAACAAAATTCTCTTCGCCGATTCCGCCGGCATATTATTATTATCCATTCAAGAGTGGTCAGGTACTCAGGGTTATCATTCCTCTTGGCGTCTTCTTCAGTCAAGCACTTAAACATCGATTCTTGATTGTTAGAGTTTATCCTCTGACGTGAACCCACGAAGCACTCCACTTTGATCCCGTTACCTTTTCCTTCTCGAGTTCATGAATTTGGATCTCATCGGCTTTAAAAGGGTGTGAGTGGACCGGGTTCGGTTCAAGTCATCTATTAGTAAATATTGCACAGGGGATGAAAGGGATCCTCGAATTTCGAACCGGCAGGTCCAGTCTTGGGTCGAAAAGATAAATTCGAGGGTATTTTTGTCAATTTGTTACGACCTGTGATTAAATTGCCGTCTCCGCTGCGCACCTACGCTACCTGCCGGGAGCATTGGAACAGAAGCTGGAGATCACGAATGGCGATCATAATCTGGTGACCGATTGGATACAGCTTACACTCAACAAAATACACAATAAATAAACGGTGTCAATTATTCCTATTAATCGACCAACATGCCAGTCACAATGCTTCGTCTTCATCTCCTCCGTCTTTCTCTATCGCTGGTTTCTCCGCCTATAGTGGGGAACACAACAAAGCCCCTATCTTTTGCCTCCGTCGCATTCCGAGGAAGTTTGAATACCAAGATTCGTTCCGCAATGGCAATGGCAACTTTCACTACTGCTGCAGAATCGCCAAAGCTTTTGTTCCGCCAGCTCTTCGAGAAGGAATCTTCCACCTACACGTACCTGCTCGCCGATGTAGGTCACCCCGAGAAGCCGGCTCTTGTAAGCGTTTTTATCTCTAATGTTTATTTTCATTTTCTCTAGCACTGCTATCATTTCATAACTTCTTTTATAATTGTTGGTATAAATACTATTTGAAATTTTGAGAGTTTTTTTTTTTTTTTTTTTTGAAATGCAAACTGATTGAGATAAATCATTACATTCATGCCCGAAGAACATTCCCATCTAACTTTTATAAGGTAGAATTTTTGGTTTGGTTGCCCACTTAAACAGGTTTCAGCTAAAGAGCATACTGGTTAGCTAGTAAGTGGCCAAAATCAAATTATTGTTTTCTAGTGATCTGTTATATACAAAAGACCGGTTAGGCTTTTTAACCATTCACCACCTTCGATATGTTAAGAGGCGTACTGAGGGTGCAAGATCTGTGAACAAAATGAAACTATGGTTTGTTAGTTCCATATTGCTCAAGTTGTTTGTTATTTTCTGAATGGCACATAGGTCTTCCTATCACAGCAAGCTGAAAGGTGGATAGCTCATTGAATTCACTCTCCAAGGGATGTGAATATTTTTCAGCCATGCACTGTCTCAGTTTGATTTCTGCATCTTTGTTCTTTGCACCGGATTGTAGACTTCTGTGATTTGCATCTGCTGTACAAAGGGTTACTTTCTGAATTGCAGGATATGACTCTTTCATGCAATAGTTAACTCTAGCCAGATACAGTAAACCTATCCAATTTTTCTCAGATCTCCGTTTCATATTATCTTGCATTGATACTTGGGCAATTTTTAGGTTTGTTTAGTTCTTTTAGAAGCTCATCCTTTTAGCATCTTCAATGATCACAACAGCAACTTTGATATCGTTTTGTGTTCAGTTTTCATCTCTGTCCATAATTACTGCTTCACAGTATGAACTGAATTTGTCTCTGTTTTAGTTGATCGATCCAGTTGATAAGACAGCAGAGAGAGACCTTTCCCTTGTTAAGGAACTTGGATTGAAGCTCATTTATGCTATAAATACTCATGTTCATGCTGATCATATAACTGGAACTGGTCTCATAAAGGTTTGTAGCTTCTTTATAAAGTGGCTTTCATGAGTACTAATTGACATACATTTGAGCTTTATTTTGGAAAAAACAAAAAAAGAAAACTTTGATACGAACAAGACATCTTTTCCCATATCTTGTGATGTTATCTGCTTAGAAGTCCTCTTTGTTGTACATCACATTCCTTATGTCAATGGGAACTTCTTCTCAGACCAAGATGCCTGGAGTGAAATCTATTATTTCAAAAGCAAGCAATGCAAAAGCTGATCTTCTGGTTGAAGGTGGTGACAGAATAATTTTTGGTAATCTGTTCCTTGAGGTATGCTGCTGATTATGACTTCTTGAGATTCTATATGATAACTGTACCTTCTAGGCTTTCTGACTTGACTGTGCATCCTTTGACCAATTTTAACAACTGTACTGGAAGTTGAATTAGAAAAGGGTCTAGTGTCAATCAAACACAATTTGACAGTTTTTATATAGGAAGCCACATAGTCAAAAAAATCTCCTCATCCTATATTTATTTTGATTTTTCAAGTTCGTTTTGTTTGTCTTGAATTGAATTTGCCGGTTCTGGAATTCTCAGGTGTTCAATATTTTCCTTTGATCCCAATCAGGTGTTCAATGTTATTCACCTCTCTCTATGTGTTAATTCAAAACTTTGCTAATACTACCACACAACAGTTAAGGCACGCTTTGGTAATATTGCCACACAATAGTTAAGGAAGACTTTAGTAATGCTAGCACACAACAGTTAAGGAAGTACAGAGTACAATTGAGTCTTTTATTGATTTGCTAAACTTGCAGGTCCGCCGTACTCCTGGACATACAGTAGGTTGTGTTACATATGTGACAGGAGATGGACCTGATCAACCTCAACCAAGGATGGCTTTCACAGGGGATGCCTTGCTGATACGTGGCTGTGGAAGGACAGACTTCCAGGTGATATCATAACTCAAAAAATAAGATATTTTAAAGGGAATAAATCTAGATTGAAATAGCAATTTGCACTTTGGTAAAATGGCAATTAATTTTCTGCGTGCAGGGAGGAAGTTCAGAACAGCTTTATAAGTCAGTGCATTCACTGGTAATAATGCAAATCATACTTGCATGCCTTTTTATGAAGATGTTTATATTCTCAGAAGTATTATTGTGTCTTAACCATTTTGTTCCTTGATTATTTTTCTCTTGTTATCAGATTTTCACATTGCCAAAAGACACATTGCTCTATCCTGCTCATGACTACAAAGGATACACCGTAAGACATGAAACGCCTTCTCGTAATTACCGTGCTAGAATTGACTGTTGTTAAGGAATAGTCTCACATGGATTAGCGAGTACAAAGATCTTGAGTTTATTAGTTGGGAAAGAGGTTTCTTAAGTTGGCTAGTCATTTTGGGATAGGCCTTGGACCCAATTTAATATGGTATCAGAGCAGGTATTCATATGTGGGCCTACAACTAAAAACTATTTACTTGTAGATAGTTTTTAGGTGTAGGCCCACATATGAGTACCCGCTTTGATACCATGAAAAATAGGTGATTTGGGGAGAAAATAGAAGAGAAAATGGATTTCTGGAAAAGAAGCAGTTTTGCTGCCTTGGAATGTGATGTCTGCAGTCTTACTTTCCCACCTTATACATTTAGGATGTAGATGACCATATACCAAAAATTAGCATCAGCAACCATTGCTAGTATGAATTGGCTCCTGTGAAGTTGAACAATAAAGCATCCCCACTAGGGCACAATGTGTAAAAATGTTTTTGAAGAGATATTCTTCCATATCGCCAATCCAAAAGTTATCACCACTAAGGTGACACATGGATCTATATAAATCTGTGCAGCACTTGTGGAGATGAGGTTGGTTCATACATTTACTATGTCTTTGATGATCAATCTTCAGGTTACAACAGTGGAAGAGGAAATGCTCTACAACCCTCGTCTGACAAAAGATGAGGTAATCGTTTTCATTCTTTTGATATCCATATAAGGACTAATTCATTTTTTTTTCAAAAGTTTCCTGTTATTATGAAGTGTAATTAGAAATATGTGGTTTTGGTTCAACTTCACTGGAAGGCTCTTGCAGTGGCTTTTAGTAATCTGATTTTCCTTACATCTCAACGTGAGGACCAAATCTGAATCATTTTTTGTAGTTTTGAGCTTGTCCATCTGAAGTATCACATGGTACAGGCACCATTTGTTGATGTGCATTTATAGGTGATGGCATAGTAGTTTGGAAGTTTTGGTGCGAGTTATCAATTGATTCATGGAGTTTTGCTTCATGTTTTTAAAAGCTGGAGGTTAGGCAGAAATTATGTAAACTCAAGAACAGATGCTCCAAGAAGACAACCAAAAAGATAGATGTAGGAATGTCCCTTTCTAAAAGATAATAGATGGTTTTAACTAAAACGACCTCCTTGGAAAGACAAAGTTGATAATAACCACATCCATGGAGGTGATCTTTCTGCTTAAAAGTCAAATGTCTTCGTCCTGTTCAGTTGATGTTTTTGATTTTATTTTCTCTCATTTAAAGTTGTGTTCGGGGTCTTATTCACTTCTAACCTTTCTATTCTTTTACAGGAGATGTTCAAGACCATTATGGAAAGTAAGATTACTTCAGAATCTTGTGAATGTGACATCAAATGCTGTTTTTCTTATTGCTCTTGTCATTTCATGGAGACACTGACGTCAGGAATTTTGCTGTTTTACAGATTTGAACTTACCATATCCAAAGATGATAGACAAAGCTGTGCCAGCAAACATTGTGTGTGGGTTGCAAGATTTGACTGAGAAGCTTGCGGAGCCTGTTTCAGTTTGACCATTTCTGAGTATGTTATAGAAAGAAGGGCATCTGAATAATGGTTCCTGCTGCTCAAGTAACTGTTTGATCAGTCTGAAAGGCTTGTAAGTTGTTAAAATATAAACATGCCCATATAAGCTTAATTTGTAAAAGAGATATGCTATCATATATTTACTGTATTACCACTTTAGGCTCTCGTTTTGATCTCCTTCTATTAAATTGCCGAGTGATTGCTGGTAATGACTTAATCAGTAGAGTAATCAACCAATGAAGGTGACAATAGCCAAAACCATGTGAAACAGCGTCTTGGTTTCTTTACCCTTGATTGACTAGCTGGCCTAAAGGCTTGGCGACGAAATCGGAGCCCCCTAGGTCTCTTAAATTCATGTTGTTGTCTCCTACCCCATGAAAGCCTTGGAATTCATTTCCATACAAGTCTGGCCCTGTCGTCCTAACAATTTCTGTCCGCGTTCTCTTATTTTTCAAACGCTTCGTTGTCAATGACTGCTGGGGATTGGTACGCAGCCAACGCGTCATATGCTGGCTTCGTGTAACACGTGGATATTGCTAGAGGCAAGCATTTGAGGTAAATCCATCCATCTTATTCAAGTCCTTTTTTCTGTTCAACTTAAGCGATAATGAAAGACGAAAAAAAAGACCTTGAATATACTTTTGAGGAAGGAAGAATTCTTGAAGTTCCCATAAATTTTAGTTCTTCAATGATGTTTTTGGCTATAGAAAAGAGGACTTGTCTGTCTAATATCATCGTCCCAATTTGATAATTGCATAACAGAACCAAACTCGATGACTCTAAGAAAAGAAAGAAATGAAGAAAAGTAATCAAATTGAATGTTTCTTATCGAGAGAAAATAACAGATCAAAAGCTTAAAAAAAAAAAAAAGGAAGAAGAAGCAAATTTCGAACTCTACATCTATACATTCTTTTGCTATCATCAAAGTGTAAATGTTAACTGTAAAATAAGACCCAACTTCAGGTTTCTTGTGGGTCAGTCAAAAATAAATCCCGCTCGCCCTGCAGATTTTCGACGAAAAAAAGCCTCACCCAACGGCAGATCATCCCTACACTTCAGCGCATCTCATTGGGGCAAAGCCCAATCTTGACTTCTTCGTATCATACAGAATGTGGAAATTCTGCTGTTGGTAATTGCCCAGGATTGAGAGAGACGATCGAGGGGTACCCGAGATTGCCAAGCAAACAATCTCTTCTGGGTCTAGCCTGATAAAGTAATTTTCCGCCGGAAAATCCCAGACTGTTCCATCAGCAAAGAGAATGGAGAACTCCGGAAGTTCCACCTTCTCCACTCCTGATACATTATAACAAGGATCCAGCACTGGAAAGTCTTTCACGACCGGGTACCCCTTCACCTTTTTCACGAAAGCCTCCTTGATCACCTTGTACGCAGGCTCTGTAAAGTAACTTAGCGTTGTTCCCGAATCAACGATCGTCCCTCCGGCTCCTTCTGATGTAATCTTCCAGATATCCGCCGGGATGTTCAAAAGCTCCCCTCCCACCATAATCCCATTGACATCGACATAGTAGAAAGTATCTACTGTGTTCTCTTTGCCGCTGACCAGAGAAGTGAATTTCAGATTTGGGTGGCTCATTAGAGCCGGATCCTCTCCGAATATCAGCTTACTGCTGACACTGATGTTACTGTTGCGGTCCACCAGGCAGTAGGAGAAGGTGTGGCCGTACAAAGCTCTGAGTTGAGATGAGAAGGAGAGAGGGCCCCTGCCGAGGCCCAGAAGGCCGGCCGCGCCGTGGAAAAGCCCACGGTTCCAATGCCCGCATCCGAACATCACATTCTCCACTCGCCGGAATTCTAACTCGCCGGAGGGGCTTGTGAGGTTGACGGTGAACGTCTCCAGAGCCAAGTCTCCTGTCGTATTGGACTGATCACCATACCAATAGAAGTATTGGCAGGTCTGGTTATCCGATTTGCAGAGCCGCGGTGGGTCAGGGGAAGATACCAGCGAGCACCGAGAGTCTTGGCAGCTGATGTTCCGGTAGGAAGAGGAATCCTTGGGGTCGTAGTGTGGCCCTTGTTGTTCGAAGCAGTCATGGCAGGGAGCGCATTGAAGCCAGTTCAGATCACTACCTGTGTCGATAATGAGCGAATAGTGTTTGGGTGGTGTCCCGATGAAAACATCCATGAAATACTCCCCTGATCCAAGGCTCACTCCGGATTCCAGCGTGGCCACCATGGTGGTTGCCTCTCCTTCCTGAGCGTCCTTTTTAGGAGATTTTAATTTCGGAGACGCCGAAGCAGATGCCACCAACCTCGAGGCCATATTTTGGTTCTTGTTCTCTATAATTCTTCTGTGGAAGGTGTGAATTCTGACCTGGTCTTTGTGTTTGGACGCATTTACCGATTCCTTTTTGCTGCTTTCGTATCCGAGATTGGTCGGATTGTGCTTCAAATGAAGTTTTAGAGATGGCTTATCAGGTCCTGCACTATTGTCTTCTTCGTCTTTCCTTGCTTCAGATGATTCTAGTGTACCGGAGCTTCTGGTTTGGCACCCGCCATCGAATGCAGCAGTGACCGGATTGAAACTTGGGTGGTCAGAAAATTCAATTCCATGCAGGCGAGAACCGTTGGACCTTGCGGCAACAAACCCGTTGTAAAGAAAGCAGAATAGGAGAACAAAGACGACCTTCTTGGAAGAAGGCATTGTTTTCTCTTACTTTAATCCTCCCTTTCTAAGCTTCTCAAACAATTAGAAGAACAAAACGGAGAAGGAGAACAAGGAGATGAAGAAGAAAATAGAGAAAGATGTGTCTTTGCTATAAAAGTTGAAACAGATATATGAACTTCGAAGTTAATCGAAGTCAACAACTGAAATGATGAAGAAAAAGTCTCGTCCAGAGCTAGGAATCCCGGGAAGGGGGAAAAAAGTTGGAAAATAGAGAATCAACTAGAAAAGTAGGAGGAGAAAATTTGGAAAGAAAAGAAATAAAAATGAGAACCCCAAAAGCCAGCTACGGGATGCCGAAAAATCTCGAATGAACCCGATTTGGTCGAAGACGGAAATGATAAAGAGAAGGATGAGCTTGTTCAACACGAAACTACAAATACCCAGAAAGAAAAGAGGAAATCAAAAAGGAGAAGCGGTTGCCAGTAGTTGTAGATAGAAGAAGAAACGAGGAAGGTAGGAGCACATATACCTGCCTCTTCTTCCTCGCTTGTATCTACAGTCCAGAAACGCGTCTCCAGGAGAGAAAAGGGGAAAGAGAAAAAAAGATTAAAGTTGGCGTTTCAGCGAGGTAGTTTACCTGGTCTCGTAGGGATTCTTCCTTACAGTTTCCTCCCCATTAGAATAAGAAGCAGAAGTCTCTTCTCCTGCGCTTTGACCCCCTACCTAGTGTTGAACGAACTGGATGAAAGTGAAAATCACACAGGTTAAAAAGAAGTCCAGTTTGCTGTGAAATGAGAATCGATGAACAGCAGATTGTTTGTTTTGTTTCGTCGAGTCGGTAGAATCGAGCTTAAATAGTGAAGAATTTGACTGTGATTCAACAAACAGAATCGGAGTTGTCAATTGAGAGTTCAATAACAATCTCAGACGATTATAAAAAAAAATTCGTACTTATTTTATTTCCATTTTCGGTTACCTCTTTGCGAAAGGGTCCCGCCACTCGCGTTGAAGTAATAAATAAAAGCATCGAATGTAAACGAGGAAGGAGAGAGCCCAAGGCCGTAGCTGTCTTCGTCAAACCTCCACTTCTCGCCAAAAGCTCGGCCCTGCGACTGAGGCCCTGGCCCTGCCAGACAAGAGAAAGAAGAAGAGCCTTTTAGTCGTCAAACCAAAGAGCTATTCACATCACCCGATTCCGCCTTCCGGCTCGCGATCAACATTTATTCCGATTACAGGTGAGAACCACATCTTTCGTGACCCCACCGACCATCCCTTACCTCATAGGTGGGCCACCCTAAAAATTTTGGTCAATAAGTCAGATTCGGCAATGGAATTTACGATACTCTCCCTTCATACAGGAAACCTTCAGGACACAATCGATGGGCACTTGTGTCATTTGATAGTTGGGTTGGGAGAGTGGACGATGATCAGGAAAATGGAGAAAGACCGGCGATGGATGACTTGTCGGTTCTTCTTCCTCGGCTCCTCCATTTTTTTAAGCTGGTTACGAACTCAGGTCCTAAAGCCTTTTGGACGATTTTACAAGAAAAGATCGTTCAGAAGCTTGTTTCGACCAGGTCCAATCTCTGTATTCCCGACTTGCATCCATCCCCTTTTTGTTTTTCATACATATACATCGTCAACAAGGTTCATGATAATTCACCACCTGTTTCAATAAATGAAAAAAAAAAATATCAATTTGCATCAGAAAGCACAATCTCCTTAACGAAGAATTGGATGCCGGCGTCTGTAGCAGAAACCATCTACGTGATCGAAACTGGAAATAGCAGCACCGGTGGAGTGGAGACGAGTGGAGAACAGCCGAGTCTTTTAGTGTTTCAATGCCCAAAATTTTCTACACTTTCAACGTTGATTTCATCGTGTCCGCCATTAACTCATCTCGGTTTCTCAAGCCTATCAAAATTTATTGACCACCCCTTTGGGTTTTCATTGTTTAGAGAAGGTTGCCTTCTCATAAACGGGGAACAGAGCTTTCCCAGAGATTGTTTATTTGGGGCGGTACATCTGTGGAGAGAAATCTGTACTAGGAACTTTATTGGAAGGCAAACATACCGAACTATGCGAGCTGTTTGTCTGTTTTTTTAATCGTTTCTCTGCGAGCTTTTTGAAGTCAAAGACGAGTAGAAGAAAGAGAGAATGGAATTGGATTTTGTGTGGCGGGTTATATAATATAGATTTACACCCACATTCCCATCTTGTAAGGTTGTTTTGTCTCCCATGTGATGTTTGAGTTTACGCGCTCTTCCACAAAAAAAATTCCTTTACACAAAGCTTGGGAAAGTGAATCTAAATTTGTTTTCTCTTCTCTTTGCTTTTTATGGGGAGTGTTGATGATAATATGCTTGGTTATGCGACAACGGGGGAAAGCCCAAAGCTTGCAATTTGGTGTTGCAGTTCAAGGAATGGGAAAGATCGGAACCGATGATACAAATTACTGTATATAATTTGTCGCTGAAGACGTAAAAATAACCCATAGAAATGGCGTCAGAGATTTCTTTGGTTGAGTTCGGACTGATGCATGAATTACTTCCAACTGTCGAAAGAGCATGGCTGAAGTTTTTTAAGTGAGTAGATCGAAGCAGATACAGATTAAAGAATAGAATGATAGTGGGGGTTGAATATAGTAGGAACAGAAATTTCTGGGTGAGAATGGCAAGTAGCAGAAAACGTTAAAACCCTCAATACTGAATTTGCATATTTTTCTCATGGGGTTTAGGCGTCGGAATTTGAGTTTTGGGTCGTCGTCTCTCTTCAAATTTTGACCATTGAAAACATGGGAAGCGTCGGTCTCACTAGTCACCGCCCAATGAAGAAGATGTAAACAAATGAATGTGGCTTCTGTACATTAAGGCATAGACTCTCACCAGTCGCACAAAAGTCTTCAGTAAAGGTGGCGCACTGGTAAACGATGCGATTCGAAGAAGAAAAACGAATTGAAAATCGATGAAAACGTACGTTTATTGAATTAAAACTGGGTTTGAGTAACATGAGAAGAACATCAAGCCGTCAGCATCACGCCATGCATAGGAACTGGAGGTGGAAGATAAGGAAGCTGGAATTAAGACCATCTTAATACAAAATAAAATTGAAACTCTTGATGGTTGGTAGGGAAGCGTAAATAGGTGCCCTTCTCTCAACCTAACTCCCCTTTCTGTAGATGTGTGTATAAAGACTGAAAAGTTTGATTTGGACTGGAACTGGGAATCCCAACCAAACAAGCATATAAAAGAAACAATATGTCCATGTCTTGTGCGGGCTGCCACTGAAGTTTGGTTTTCTTAAGTTGATTAACAGGAAGAATGATTGAAGGGTTTTCACTTAATATTAACAACTACTACCTCCCATAAAGCATCAAACACTTTAAACACTTCATCGTTCGCCTCAAGATTCAAACCCATGGCTGCCGCCATTCCACTGCATTTGTATCGCTCGGGCCAATTCTTATATAAGGTCCTATTACGCCTCTCATTAATGCTTTGAGGTTTTAGCGTAATTAGTTTCAACATGGTATCAAAACAGGTTGGTCTCGAGTTCGAATCCCGCTCCCCCCTAAAGGCTATGAATTTGGCCACCGAATTTCCACGGGTATTTCCCGTACAAGGAGTCTGGAACCGTATTTGTATCGTTTAAGCCAATCCTTATATAAGATCTGTTACGCCTCTCACTAATACCTCGAGGTTTTAGACAGTATATTTTCCCTATTTTCCACGCGGGTGGAATTAGCTCTGTCATGAAATTGCAAGACTATGAACCTGGACAACTGCCTTCCTTGTGCGAGTAGTGCCCGATGAATACCAGGCGGCAAATACTGCTTTGAAATTCATGTAATGGAGATGGACTTGGTTTCGTTGGTGGGTTGGGCTGTGGTCGCCTCAAACGATGCAGACTTCCCTGGTGTCTAGAAAGGCAAGCCCAAGGAAGCTGAAATACCTAATCTACGTAGTTGAAAAAATATAATAAATAAAAATAAAAAATAAATATAGCTGAAAACCAATAAACCACTTATTCTAAATCAGCCATTATAGATTTTTAGGTTAAAAATAAAAATTAATTATTTTTTATATAAAATATTTGGATTATTTAAAATTACTTTTGTTAAAATATTTATTTATTTATAATAATTTTATTTTTGAAGGCTAATACTAAAAAATAATAATACTGAAGCAATAATTATTTTTTTTATCAAAATAAATGAAGCAGAGGAGTTGTCATGTCAACAAGTTCTGATTTCCTTTGGGGTTGGTTATTTTCAGGGTTGGGGTTCTGGTCTGCGTTTAGTGTCTGGGTTGGGGGCGGGTTGACCCGTGCCCACCTGCGCCAGAGTCCATCATTACCACCTGTGAGCAAATTAAAGCACAGCGCCGGGCCTTTTCCGGTTTCGACTTCCCTGTCTGTGCTCTGCGATCTCTTTCTCACGCCGTCTTCGTTCCCGTGACCCTCTCTATGGATGCCAGAAAAAGATCCATAATTTGGTGTTTTCGCAATTCCAAATGTGCCCGTCGCCCCTGTTGATCTCTGAATCTTTACCCTAACTGATAGCAATCATCTTCATCTATGGACGCTGCGGTGTCTGTGGCTGCCGAGTGGCAACTCCTCTACAATGTCTACTACCGCAAGCCCGAAATCTATTCTATGCAATGGAACCGCATAGACCTCACCCGCCACCGCATCGCCTGCGCCCCCTTCGGCGGTCCAATTGCAGCCATCCGCGACGACTCCAAGATCGTCCAGCTGTATGCCGAGTCCGCCCGGCGTAAGCTCCACATTTTCAACTGTGCCGGCGTCTCCCTCGCCTCCTCTGTCTGGGATCGTCCCGGTGGCCGCCTCATCGGTATGTCCTGGACGGATGATCAGACTCTCGTCTGCGTCGTGCAGGACGGCACTGTCTATCGCTACAACGTACACGCCGAGCCGATTGACCCACCAATTTCCATGGGAAAGGAATGCTTCGAGCAGAACGTGGTTGAGTGCGTCTTCTGGGGCAACGGCATGGTGTGTCTCACCGAAGGAAACCAAATTTTCTGTATTTCTGATTTCAAAAATCCGACACCCACAAAATTGGCCGACCCCACATTGGAGGAGTACCCGCTCTGTGTTGCTGTAATTGATCCACAGTACATAAAGGAAGGGAATGTGGAGGTGCTTCTTGCGGTGAATGACTATGTGCTGCAGGTTGATGAAGAACAAGTGGAGCAATTGGGAGTCGCAATTGGTCCGTTACAGAAGATGGCTGTTTCGAGGAACGGCACGATGATTGCTTCATTCACACATGATGGGCGGCTGCTTGTTACCAGTATAGATTTCACCAGAATTATTTTCGAGTACAATTGTGAGGTGAAAGCCTCGACTTTGGAATGTGTTTTTATTATTTAGTTTTTTCATCTTCTCATTGTTTCTATAATTTCTGTCCCCTGCAGTCAGCTCTTCCACCAGAGCAGCTAGTGTGGTGTGGAAGGGATAGCATACTGCTCTACTGGGACGAGATGCTATTGATGGTGGGGCCATATGGAGAGCCGGTACGGTATCTATATGATGAAGCAATAATTCTTATACCGGAGTGTGACGGAGTTAGAATTCTTTCAAATACAAGTATGGAGTTCTTACATAGGGTTCCTGATTCCACTGTCTCAATTTTTAAAATTGGAAGCACAGAACCAGCAGCTTTGCTGTATGATGCCTTGGATCACTTCGACCGCCGTAGTGCTAAGGTATGTTGTATTTTATAAAGTCCCCTGCACTTCTTGCAGGATTTTCAGAAGCTACTTGCCCTGTGTATCTTTTAGCCTAAACTTTCTGTTTTTAGTTTTTGGCTATCGTTCGAAATTTAATACTGAGCTCCAACTTTATGTTTCTGAAGAATTCCATGTTGGGTTGGAACAAGGTTTTATTTCTGTTGGATTCACCTGCACCGGATTGTTTAAACTAAGATAATATATATTCTTGCATTACTTTTTGCTGTCTTTGGTTATTGTTGCACTCAAGATTAATCAACCGGGTCTTTATTTCCAAGATGAAAATGTAATGCTTATGAAAGTATCTAGGACACTCTACAACAGGGTCACCAGTTATTGTCAGGAAACTGGGGCCAAATAATATGCCAATAGTTCTTAACGAGGACCTATTTGGCAGGCAGATGAGAATTTGCGGCTGATTCGAGCTTCATTGCCTAAGGCTGTTGAAGCTTGTATAGATGCAGCTGGTCATGAATTTGATATTTCTCGTCAAAGGACATTGTTGAGAGCTGCTAGCTATGGTCAGGCATTCTGCAGGTTGGTTTCTCTGTATTTATTTCTTGATCATATCTTTTAAGTCCTTTTTTTCTGGATGGATTTGATCATACCATAATAAACAAATATTGATTGGCGTGCCATTTTTTTTTCCTTTTCCAATAATTGGGACTTCTCAAACAAATTGTTTTTCTCTGATTATGCTTTCAATAATGATACCCAGTTGGCTTTGGCAGCCAGTTTAAACGTGATCTACTTCAAGAGATGTGCAAAACTTTGCGAGTGTTAAATGCTGTGCACAACCATGAGATTGGCATTCCTCTCAGTATACAGCAATATAAGGTCTACTTTTTCATATTCACCTATGTTCTTTGGATATTGTCCCTCAAAAATTTATATATTTTCCTTTAACAGCAGCTTATGCCTCTTAATTTTCAGTTACTTACAGCACCAGTCCTGATTAGCCGATTGATTAATGCCCATCTTCACCTTTTGGCTCTGCGGATCTCTGATTTTCTTGGGTTAAATCAGGTAACTTATAATTAGCTACTTCAGGATGTGCTTAGACCCATCCTATCAACTAATCTTCTTTATAATTATTTGTGATTAGAGTTTGTCAAGCTATCTACTTTGATTACTTAAATCTTGTGCACAAAGAAACTGACCACCCAAAATGCCATACCTTTGCCTATGCTTTAAATGATGTGCCTGAAAGTCAATTGTATCTCACTGTTTTGAAACACCATCCACTCCCTATTTTTTCTGGATTACTGAAAGCAGCTTTTGTACCTTGTGGTGTTGTTCCACTGGCTAGTGGCTGCAACCTTGTTTCATTTTCTGGTAGGCCACCAACAATATCCCTAGGCTTGAATGTCCATTAAAAGAAGATCTGGAACACTAGAATCATCGTTTGCTGGTGACATTGGTCATCCTTTGATTAAGTATACTTAAAACTGATGAACTTTGAATTTTTCATATCTCTTTGTCCATGGTCACTGGTGGCTCAGGCTTTGATGTCAAAATTTAGAGCGACACATGGTGTAGACAGAGTCAGATATTCACAGGTAACAGGCTCATTGTAGTTATGGAGCTTTCTCTCCTTACACTTTTTTTTTGGTCTTTTGTTTCAGGAGGTGGTGATAATGCACTGGGCATGTGCAAAAATAACAGCTTCATTGGTTATTCCTGATGCAACTCTTCTTGAACTTTTGCTAGATAAGGTTTGCTTTATCTTGCAAATACCAGATAATTCTCTTTAGTCTGTGTCGTTTACCTTTTTGGGGGTCAAAATGCTCTTTATTAATCAACAATGAGCTGTCAATTTTCTGTATTTCAGCTAAAACTCTGCAAAAGCATATCTTATGCAGCAGTTGCAGCTCATGCAGATAAGAGTGGTCGCCGCAAATTAGCTGCTATGCTTGTTGAACATGAACCACATTCTTCCAAACAGGTTGACCTTTAAAGTTTATCTTGTTTGCAAAAAGATGTTCTTATTAAAACATGATCTTATGTAATTGGAGTGAGTTTCAGAACCAATGATCTTTATTGATATTCTGGGATCAGGTACCACTCCTGTTAAGTATTGGGGAGGAGGATACTGCTCTGATGAAAGCAACAGAAAGTGGTGATACAGACCTTGTTTATCTTGCTCTTTTTCATATATGGCACATGGTAGCTTGTTTGAAATGATGCATAAATAAATAAGACATATTAAAATTACTGTAGGGGACTCATTAATTTTATCAATTTCTTTTAATGGTTCAGAAACTGCCTCCTATGGAGTTTTTTGGAATGATTCAAGCTAGACCTTTGGCTCGTGATTTATTTATAACATATGCAAGGTAGGGTATATTATTCTTTACCCTGCATTAGTTTGACATGGCTTGAGTACTTATTGTCTTCTCCTAAGCATTTATTTCCTTGTGCATTTTTTCAGGTCCCATAAGCGTGAATTTCTGAAAAACTTCCTTTTGACAACAGGCCAACTTCCTGTATGTGTTAACTTTATCTCCCAAAAGAAAAAGAGACTGATTTTACTGTATTATTAAATGTGGTAATAGCACTTGCTCAATTTTGGGTCCTTTGGCATTTGTAGGAATTTGCAATGCTTTTGTGGAAGGAGTCATTTGAGATTGCAAATAATGCAATGGCAAGTAAAGGATCCCCCCTGCACGGTCCTCGAATAAAACTAATTGAGGATGCTCAACATCTTTTTGCAGAGACTAAGGAACATGCTTTCGAATCAAAAGCTGCTGAAGAGCATGCCAAATTGTTGAGGTAAGAGTAGTTAAAAGTCTTAAACCATTGGACAACATCTAGTTTAGTTTATTTTTATTTTCTTACAATTACTCCCTGCAAATGCAGGCAACTTCTTTTTCTTTACAAGTATAGCATCATTAAAACCTCCTTGCTCTATTTCTTTATTCTACTGAAATGCACTTCCCCTGTGCATCTTTTAACATTAAATTTTCCCCCATCAGATTGCAACATGAACTAGAAGTGAGCACGAAGCAGGCCATTTTTGTTGACTCTAGTATCAGTGACACAATTCGTACATGCATTGTCCTGGGCAACCATCGGGCAGCACTAAAAGTAAAAGCAGAATTTAAGGTTGTCCCTTTTTCCCATTAGCATTTTGTCCCTTTTCGTTTTAGCAATTCTTATAATTGTGAAATTAATTTTTTAATACAGGTATCAGAGAAGAAATGGTATTGGCTCAAAGTTTTTGCATTGGCTACAGTCAGAGACTGGGAGGCCCTAGAAAAATTCTCCAAAGAGAAGAGACCTCCTATAGGTAACATTGCGAGTTTCAATTTTCACAGAAAGGCTTGTACTCGAATTTGTTTTTAACAAATCCAAAGAAGTAATGATATGAAAAAACTGTAATAGTTCTAAAGCATGTCTTAAGTGACATACATAACTGATCATTTCATCTCATTAGATTCTTGCACTGTTTTTGACATGTCTTAATTGTTTTGAAATAAAAAGGATATAGGCCATTTGTGGAGGCATGCATTGATGCAGATGAGAGAGCTGAAGCTCTAAAATACATTCCAAAGCTTTCCGATCCTCGAGAAAGAGCTGAGGTATTAGACTATTTACACAGTTTCATCATTGTAATCAACATTGGAAGATGCTGTGAACTTTGTGTTCTGCTCATGTTTTCATTGAACAATAACTGAGAGCTAAATTTATGAATGTTTATTGGTAGTCTTATGCTCGGATTGGGATGGCAAAGGAAGCTGCAGAGGCTGCATCTCAGTCTAAAGATGGAGAACTGCTTGGCCGCTTGAAGTTGACTTTATCTCAAAATGCAGCAGCTAGTTCCATCTTTGATACACTGCGATCATCATTTCAAGGAGTTTCATAATCCAACTTGTTGTGTAGTTTATTCTTTGCTAACCGTATGTGGCAAGGAAAATTCGCCGAATGTAAATAACCAACCTCGGCTACTGGGTGAATCAGACTACTGTGCCCAGAGGTGCTTTTGGCCAAGGTTATTACTTCTTATGTGTCTCAAATCGTTTGTATGAATATTACCTTAAGAAATGGATAGAACAAAGCTGTGTTTCTACGCTGGATGCAGCACACGTACCATGGTTAATTGCATCAAGTTGAACGTTTATTTACACGGCCTTTAAGGTGGTTTTGCAACAAATCATTAACACAATTGTCATATCCCAACCGGACATTAGAGAATCCATGAATCAAGAGGCTGCATAACCTTTTCTTATTCTTCCAATCGTTCCACATTAACCGTGAAAAGGGAGAGATACAAATGAGGCTATCTATTGCAAGGGAAAGAAATGACAAACTACAATCAATTCGCTCGAGTTTTACGGCTTTGATAGACAGAATTCTCAAACTTGCCTGTCCACCTGTAACGTAACTATGAATATCAGCCAAAGAATATGGGAAGAATAATCATTTTTATGTTGAAAAAAGACTAACCTGCTTGCTTCTTGGTCTGGAATTTGCAGCTCAAATTCCTCTTCGAATGGCTGGAAAACGAGGTCCAACTTCTCGTTCGTAACTTCATCAAGCTCTGGTAGTTCCCACTGTATAAATATAACACACTTGAGAGAGAGAGAGAGAGAGAGAGAGAGAGAGAGAGAGAGAGAGAGAGAAGGTTCAGCGTGCCTTAGGAGCATTGTCTTTTTCAATTGTAACAGCTCGAATTCCCTATTCAATCAGAAGTAAGAAAACATTACTGGGACAGGATAATTGACATAAACATATTTCTGCACTCCAAAGAAGCTTAAGTTATCCTGTTCATTACCTCATAGACATCTCCAGAAATTATTGATCTTAGTATATTCATTGTAAGTCTGAATTCCTTCTTAAGACATTCAGAAAGTGTTTTTCCCTTGCCTTCTCGAACCTGGAATGACAAACAAATGGAAAATGTAATCTCACAGATAGATCCTAGCATATATAACATAAAAAGATTGAAACTCATGTACATGAAATAGTTGGTATACTGCCAAAGCTATAGTTTTTGCACAAACTTAGCCACTGTAGATGTTCTCAACTATTCAATGCCAAGCACAACGTAGACAAACAAAATACATATACTGCTGCAATTATAAATTATTATTTTTACTAAGAGAAATGCTTACAGATCTTAATGTTATCTTCAATCCAGTAGGAGAAGATCTTTTCAAGCCCTTGAGAAATGTGGTTATCCATCCATTGCCTTCTTCTTTTGCCTCGGCTTCCTGTGCATTAAGGATCGGATGCAAGGTCAATTGTATTTAAAAGATATTCTGTTAAAAGGTTTGGAGCACTTGAACTCACAAATGATTGCAGAATCTCCTCTACTGATTCCATTGCGAAGCATTTGTTGATTACTGACAGTCTGAAAGAAAGTACACACATGTTTGTTAACCTGTTTTAAATATCATCTCTAAGTGTGTATCAACAAGATCGGGTTGATTGTTTTTTTATGAGCTTCAGATCACATTACTTGCTTTCATGTAGGATACTTTCTGCACCAGCTTCAACATCAAATGAAAATTCTTCAATGACTGATTTGACTGACTTCGGATCGCCTGAGTTCAAACTAATTAAACGTCTTTCAAGCTCAGACAATTTCTGCCACATCAACAATCACCATAACCCCATTAGTAATGACATGTAGGTCTTGACAGTATGAAGCAAGAGAGAGTTCGCAGCTAGATGGAACTAAATGAAGAATTGTACCTCAAAGGAGACAAAATGAGTTGCTAGACCTGCTGCAACCATCTCCTTCCCACTCAGTCTAGCACCCGTTAAGGCCAAAAATTCCCCTGCAGAGTTGTACATGGATGGTTATACTGTGAACACCAAAACCTTTCTCTAAATATCCAGACAATCAAACAAGAAGCATGAATGTACCCAAGTGTCCAGGAAGATGGGAGAGAATGTAAGAAAAGCTGCAGTCTGTGTGAAATCCAATACTTGCTTCAGGCACAGCAAAAACCTGCCAAAAAATGAAAGACCAGAATACAGAAAACAGAAAATCCACAATGATGATATTAATATATTAGTCTGTAAGCACGCACAGTTTTCTCAGTCACAACAGAGAACTTCATGGGAACAGAGAGTGATGCACCGCCACCCATGACGATTCCATGAACAAGAGCCACCTTGCGTCAAAATCAACCATTGGCGATCATCAGTATAAATCAACCATTCTTGGTTGAATTTTAAAATTGATTATACAACTCTTGTACCTGCGGTTTCTTGTACGTGTGGATGTGGTAGCACAACCAGTACATTCTATATACAACTTCAAGACAGGAATCATCTGTCAAAAAGACCACTGATTTGATAAGCATTTTCTGTAATAGCAATATCAACAACAACTGAGGGCAAGAGGGAGCCAGTCACGTACGTGTCGTTCTCCCTTCGTAGAACATCTTCAGATCCCCTCCAGCAGAAAAAGCACGCCCAGCACCCTAGTTAAAATCCATAACTAACGTAACCAACTGAAATAAGAAGATAACGAACAGAAAGCTATTTCCTGAAGAATTTATACGATTTCCAAGAAAACTGGATATAGTACTAGCCTTAATTATCACAAGTTCCGTGTCATCTTCTTTCTCCCATTTTTCGAGGTACTCCGCAAGAAGATAAACCTGATCGTTGATCCAATTGGAAAACAGTAATCTTCAATCCCCATTTATTTACTTACAGAAATGAACCCAAATTTGCGAACATACCACTCTGGAAGAAATGACATTCAGTTGACGGGGCCGGTTTAAGGTGATCACCCTAACATGGTTTATCTCTTCTGCAAGAACAACCTAAACAGAAGAGAGAAACACGTTCATATGTTATCTAAAAAACATGGAATTACTCAGACATCAATTTGGAGAATACAGCTCAAGCTGAGAAAAAACTGTATGCGTTGTGCCAATGAACCGAACTATCTAAGATAAGTTATGTTATTGCTAGATAACCTTCTCCCAGAATTTCAATAAGATCGAGTAGTACCTCTTCTGGGTTATTGGATTCTTGTGCCATTCCAATTCCACGACCGGTTTAACTACCACAGAGTGAAAAGAAAGGAAAACCCTACAGAGGGTCGAATAGAGAAGATGAGAACAACAGAGATCGAAAGGACCAAATGAAAACTGGACTTAGAATAACTAACAGATACTAAATGTGAGAGAAATAAAACTCACAGGAGAAGCGGGGAATTGATTGGAAACTTTGAAGCACCAAAGACCGCGGAAGGAGGGAAGATATGCGAAACGAAAAAGGTTCAGTGGAAGTAGGTGGGTGGACGGACGATTGTGATTCTCATTTTTAATCAGAAAACCATGTTAACATTAAACAGTGGACACCTTTCTGTTGATATTATCGTTAATTTCTGCTGTCCTGAACCAATAAAGCACGGAATAGGGACAAGATTTCGATAATGTAAGTTTTTGCAGCCGAAATTGGTGTAAATTTCGAACGAGAAGAGAAAAGAAAGAGGTAGCTACTTGGAATAATTTGCACGTCTCCAACCCCCGTCTACCTCACCTACCGCACCTACTTATTTTGATGATCCGTGAATGCGCGGAGCTCACTATCAACCGTAGCACAGTTAGGAGGACGATTAGCGCCGCAAGGACCATTTACCGGCAAGCGTAGTTCAGTCGAGCAAGTTGATTTGGTGAACCATTCGAACTCGGCTAAAAAAAAATTGGTTTGGCTTGCCTGACTTGTTAGCTCATGAGCCAACTACTTAGTACAATTTTTTTATGAAAATATCTTTTTACTCTAATTATTTTTATTAATTCTCACTCTTAATTGGTTGATAGTTATTCTTATTTACTTCAAAAATCAAAGATAATCAATTCAGACCTTTTAAGTCTCTCAATATCTAATGTTATTGTTTGCTAATCGAATAATACTATTATTGGAGGTATTTGCTCTTTTTTTTAGGTCTATTAAATTAGTTATTATATATTAGTATGCGTTATTGCAAAGTTTTGGACTCCTCTTTTATAGCTTCAGTTCAATGGTACTAAAGTTCATCAGAATAGTTTTTTTTTTTTTTTTTTTTTTTTTTGTAGTTTTAAATATAAGTTAAAGCTTAAACCCACCTCAAACTCGAGGTTAAGCTCGATTAAAAATTTTGGGGTTCGAGTTCGAGCTCAAACTCGAGTTCAAAGAATGTAGATCAACTAAGCTCGAACATATGCAAGTTCAAGTTTGGCTCAGTTCGATACCACCCCTACTTATTGACATCCAGCAAGTGTTTCAGTAGCATTTAATGGCATGGGCATTTTATAAATAAAGGGGGTGAAAAAAAAATTTAATTTATTTTTTTATTAAAGTATAAGATAATTTTGAAATCCATAAAAATATGTTAACATATTAATAAGTTGTCTTTAAATAAATAGTATTTGACCATTATGTTACTCATTGTATGAGCTTCAAAATCATCCCTATCTACATCTTAGATAATCCGTTATATAATCTCTTATAAAAAGAAGATATCGTTCACACATAAAACTAAAAACGTGATTTTACTCCCACTAACTTTTTGATATAATATATATTAATTCATATTGTTCTCAACATTATAAAATTTTAAACGGGGATGGTAGGCTTGTTTTAATTCTTATATGGACTTCTAAAGATTGAAAGTAGGTGAGCATCGATACTAGAGATAAACCCTTTATATTACCTCATATAAACCTTTTCTTCTAAATTTTCATTGAGGAAAATCGTTTTCACATGCATTTCATGTAACTCTAAGTCAAAATTGGCAATTAATATCATAGTGATACTAAAGGAATATTTCTTTGAAAGATTAGCATTTTCTAAATTTTTACAAACTTAGTGATACGAGAATGGCAATAAAATTTGTATCCATTAGACTTTTTAGCATATCTAATAAAATATATATTAACAAACTTAGGGTCTAATTTCCTTTCTTATGGATTAAAAAACCCGACTTAAATGCGTATATAATTATAATTTCAATGGTTGACCTTTTCATAATTCAAATGTGTGTTTAGGAACTACCTTAGTCGAAACTCAATTTAAAATATAAACAATTGCCATTTTGGTCTAGTTGCCAGATAAAATATATCGTATTACAATAACTTGCTCTTGAAGAAACTTAATAAATGGATCAAAGTATTTATCCTTTTCCCATATACATTATAATGTTTTTTATCTCTATTTGATTTCATGATTTTAATGTGTGTTTCACATTATTTTTCTATCTCTATTTTATAAATTTAAAAAAATATCCAATATTTTATTCTTGTTATAAAGCATATAAAGATACATATATCGTGAATAAGTATCAATAAAGAGATTTAAGTATTTTTTTATCAATCGTGCTTATATCAAGTGTAAAAATATTTGTGAATTACTTATAATATGTTAGAACTCCTCTTGACAATTTTTTTTTTATTTCTTGTTGGTCTACTTACTATTAATGCAATTCACATATGAATCAACGTAAATAAAGTCAATGATTCAAGAATTTGAGGATTTATTAACTTTTTTATTCTCTCAATGGAGATGTGTTACAATGTTCAGTGTCATAACCCGGAAGATTTCTCATTCATAACACAATATTTACTTTTAGCATTACCATACATAATCATCCACTTATAAAAAACAAAATTATTTAAATAAACTTCGAATAAAGTATTATCCATTGCATCATTGCCACTAACAACTGAGGTTTTCAACAAAGTAAAAGAACTAACATAAAAGTTAAATGAAAAAGCCAATGGTAAAAAAGCCTTTGATACGAAAATTAAATTTATGGAAAAGCTTATAATATAAATTGTTCATTCTATTTCCAAAACAAAAGTCAGTACTCGAAATGGGTTTGTAAGTCTCAATGGCTTCCACATGCGAAAGCATATGATTGCCTGAATATAAGCTTCATTCACTTTTCATCAATTCCCTTTTATTCAAGAAGTTCTATATGGTAAAAAAAAATATGGATTTTAGAATCATAATAAATCCACCATGTGTTATAAGATATTTCAATCATATTAATTCCAAAATACATCATAGAAATGGCATTCCCTGTCTTCTTAAGGCAAACCTTCCCTTTGGGATGATGCTTCTGAAAGTGTCTCTTGTGTTTTTTGATGGAAGAAACAACGGGTAGCCTCCTTACTATCAGAATGGTCATGAGGTACTCCTTGAGTAATCAATACAATTTTGGAAATGTTCCTAATACATAACCTAGGCAGGTTGGGTCGGGGGTTAAACATTTGCACAAGGCAAACATCCGGAAACTCACCCTAACACAAAACACTGCTCATATCTTCTTAAAATATAGTTATGGCCAACCAAAGTCCTCTATTAATTGGTTGTTATTTGATTGACGAGGATAAAAGGAAAAGCTATAGCCTATAGATAAGAGCAAAAATGATAAAAAAAATTGTAATAATCACGAAACTAACAAATTTTTATTTAAACAAAACATAGTTCTGATACTAGGTTAATACATACAAGGAGCCAACAAACATTCTTTCGCTTTTGTTGAATCATCAAAACTCAGGATTGAAGACTAAATAGAGAGAAAAAGGGGTTTTGTTTTCAAATATGTCAAAAAGAAATCAGTGCAGATTTAGCAACTGAACCGAGAAATAATAGAGAGGCACACAAGAGTCGCAAATCAGATATTGACCGGTTAAAGTGGCATAAAACAATATCATTTCTCCATCTTTTCTTCATTCATTTGCTAAAATATGTGTAATCATATATGTACACTGAGAGTTATAAACTAAAGAAACTTTTCTTCCTAATGTTATGTACAAAAAGCATATAAATGTAGGAAAAACACTTTCTTCAAACTTCGAAAAATTTCAAATACATTTTAAACGGAGATAGTAACAAAGATTTACCAAGAATGATGGACACAAAATTTCCAAGAATGACACTGAAAAAGATGTCGATCTCAAAAACATTATGGAACCCAAACTGAACTTTGGGATCCGTCCTTGGCACCAGTTTTTATTCACAATAGTATTAAAAAAAAGGGATTTCGAAACATCTACCAGGTTAAAAGATCCTTCAAACAGCCAAACCTAATGAAAATATAAATGCACAAAGCAAATGTCTGGCTGGAAGGGGAATGATAAAATCCCTGAGAAAAAAAACGAAAAATGTTTCTCAAGTGACCTACAAAACACAACTACTAGGCCGTTCCTTAGGCCCAAAAGTATGTCCAAGCTGTCAAGCAAATGAAATAAAAAATACTTGTATACCAATCACCCCGCAAAGGCCTTCATTGTGTAGATCAAGCCAAACATAAAAAAATAAACATTACTCGCAAATGATAGAATAAGTGACTAGACCCTAATAACTAAAATTCCACAGTAAAGGCAAAAAAAATTCTTTAGCAAAATGTGGGCTCAGATGCTTTCCATTGACCAAATAAGGAATCAATCGACTTGAGCACCAAAGTTAAGACCTAATTTGATGTAGGCAACAGGGAAAAAGAGGAAAACCAACACCAGACTGATCACCTCGGCAAAGTTGCCTCTAAGAACTTCATCACACAGATACATTACATTACTGAAATACTAATGGAGGAGGCGTACTAGTACAATGTGGGCTCACGTGCTTTTCATTGACCTAATGAATAAATAAATCAACTTCAAGCAATAAGCTGTAACCTAGTTTGATATAGGCAACAGGGAAAAAGAGGAAAACCAACAAGACTGGTCACCTCGGCAAAGTTGCCTCAAAGACAGCATTTAGAATTCCGTATATATATTAACCACAGAAGAAAACCTACTTTCATAGCATGAATAGCAACATACACTCAAATTTTCAAAAAAAGAAAACAAAACTCGTACCGAAGACTGAAGGTTAAAAATGAAAATGTGATAGCAAAAAAAATGAACTCCATATGCAAGCAATAATCTAACCATCTCAAACATACAATAATTAAAGATGATAGGGCAAACAAATAGACTAATGTTTAAAACACAAACAAAATTCCACACAAAATAAGGTTGCAACTAAACTGCATAGGTCTTTGGCAAGATTTGATCTGGCAGAGCAAAATTTCAAACATAATTCTCCAAGATTACACAAATAGATTGGGCCTTGATGCCTTGTATGTGGTTTTAAGCTTCCTAGATGGTGGCCTAACCTTCTTAAACACCAAAGGAAACTTGATTTTGGAGTCATGAAACTGCTTGGTGCTTTCTCTCTTGCACAACTTAGCAGGGACTGTTGCAGTTTTGATGATCTGTATACACGGGGACCTTACCCTGTGGCGAGAAGCCATCTCGTTGTACATCTGCTCAACACCTCCATTAAGAGTAGTATCCCTATACTCCTTGTACATGTTGTGATAGCCAGTCCTACTTTGGTATCGTAACCAGATTCCATAGTTCTTGATCTTTGTAGGCTTCCTCTCAAAAATCTGCGACACACAACAACATGATTGTGTAAAAAGAACTTGAAAAGTAAACTAATATATCACTGCAGTAAATTTTCGATCATAAATACCATGATAGAGGAGACATTAAATCAATTAAGCATTATGGGAGAAAAACAATTTGCATGTGCTTTTAGTGGATAACCAGGAATCTTACATGCAATTATCATAAACCTCTTTGAAATAAAAATCCTGCTTAAGTGCATATTGCAGGAATCAAATCAATAAAAATAGAAAAATTATACTCTACATGAAGATTTAAAAAAGCATACAAAATAAATAGCAATTAATCTTCTTATCTTACACTTGTATCAAAAGCAACAACTACAAGTGTACAATGAAAACATAGAAAACTAACTTTACAAAAATGCCTAAAAGCACAAGTTCTTTCTCAGAGAGTTGGGTAAGTCAACAACCTATCTTTGCATAGTTCCACTCAAATTCACAAAAGGTCACTTGAATGCAACCAACAACATGAAGCCCATGTTCCCCACAGTGTGGAATCAAACTCAAAGACATAACAGTATTTAATCCAAAATTCATCAAGAAACAAAAGATAAAATATCCAAGTGATGTATCAGAAATGTTTGAACAAACACACCGAGGCCAGCTTCACTTGCAAACAATTTAAAGAAGAAGACAAGCTATGTCATATATATAGATCACTTTATCAGATGCAACATAAATAATATAACCAATAGATGTTGGCCTTCAGAAATTACAGCATCAACACACAGTTAGCATTTCTGGATATAGCAAGCCGTAAAACAACTTAAAGCTATGACAATGTCGATGTTTTGATATAGTTGGATGCCAAAGAGAATAAGAAATCCAAATCTAGGTACATATCTGGTATCCTTCATTTACATTAGCTGATGCACACTAAAACTGATTATCTAATACGTACATTTTTCACAACACACGTAATTATTTTCAGAAATTCACCCCAACAATCACAGTGAATTAATAGACAAAACATATAACCTTGATAAATAAACATATAATCTCACACGGAAGTGTCAAAATACCTCATTTATGGCAAGCACTTGCCCGTTGCTCTTTTTAACCTTCTTCAGCTTCCTCAAGAAATACCTACACAAACACACCCGATGAGGACAGACTACTAAACAAACATCGAAAGCAAGTTAAAGATAATTAAATGAAAAGGACAAAAAGAAACCACGCATAAACAAGCGTGACATCAATTAGGTACTCGGTTCATTACCAGAACTTTGATTTAGCGCGAACCTCGTTAGTCGCCCATAATTTCATCCTGTAGATCTTGGGATGTTCATCTGTGGGTGACGGAAGAGCTCTTCCTACCACCTGATATTGATGGAACTGAAGAAAGAAAACAACGTGAGACCATAAACACCACAATATCAAAGAAATCCAGAGCACTAATCTAAGAAGTTGCAAAGTCGAAGTAAGAAACAGAGGTGAGATAAGTAAACGACAACATGAAACAAAAAACATGCAGATCCGATAACTATGATCTTCAAATAAAAGCATCAAACCGACGAAAACGTAATTTCAATGCTAAAAAAGCTACATTTATGCATTTACTAGAAAAAGATGAAACCACTGACGAGATGAGTAGTTTCGGGAAGAGATCCACAATTTTCGAAGGAGGGGGCAGAAGGAATGAGGAACTCACCCTGAAAGTCACCATGATTGCAGAGAGAAGAACGTTCGAAACCCTAGCTTTGAAGCCCCTTCTCTCTGGAGGGAAATCGGAGGCCGAGTGAGTTTGGGTTTCACTTTATAGTCCTCAGTTCCGCACACTTCGTAAAACCCTAACCTCAAGTCGTACCTAGTTGCACGATCCGCGGCACCGTCGTCCGTCGATTGCGTCGGGACAGTGGTCCCACATCCTTGCCTCTTCGGGGCCCAAGGACCCATTAGACCATTAAATCATCATCGACATCTCTGTGAGATTTACACATTTATTTGTTTCTAACCTATCTAAGTTGCCCATAAATGATTTTTCATAATTAAAAATAATAATAATTGAGAAAAAATAAAGAAATTTTAGCCTCATTTTAGTTTTTTATAATTACTTAAAAATTTATGACTTTTTTTACCATATTCAAATTTATCCATATTTACTAGAGCAATGTAGGAGGAAAGTCTCTCTTAATATAAATGATTTTTAATTTTTAATTTTGGATTAAATATTAAAAGCTTAATTGTTAAATGGCATGAGGCCATCTTACATGTTGTGTCTTCAAGAGTGGCCTTATAATTAAAATCTAAAGGATACAATCTAGCTCTAAATTAGTAAAAAGTAATTGAACAATAAATATTAATTGAAATAATAATTTTTCGGTTTTATAATTAAATACAAGTAATACTTTATTTTTTAAAATAATAAGATTTAATTACTTATAAAGATGGAGGCAAGGATGAGGAAGCTTTCCCTCACCCTTTCAACAAAGTTGGAAATGTTAACAGTCATTTTTTAATAAAACAAACTCTATAATAATTTATAGTAGACTGTAAAAAGGTATAAAATAGGAGAAAAAATAGGAAAAAATAAGAAAGAGAACTCGAATTACATCAAACTTTATTCTCAAAACATCCAAGAATTTTGCTACATAGATTTGTCCTAGTTATTTTTTAAATTCTTTTTTATCTGTGATGAATAGACAAAAAATGTTAATCTCTAACAAAATGTTGTACAACTCAATATAGTAATCAATTAGTGTCCTTTTACTTCTCCTAAGGTTAAATAATTTAACATACAATTCATATACTCTAGATAGATTACTCGCCTATGCATATAAAACTTCCAGAGATATGCATGTCCTTAGAAGTTTTACAATATATAATATGACTTTTTAGCATAAGTTCATGTTATTGAGTATCCAGGTCATGACTTAGCTATCATATGCTTTTCAAATATCAATTTGTTGTAGGAAATGGTATATCAGCTATAATATAGTTAGATACATTTGAATTGACCTTGACCAACTTAGATAATTTTGATCATTTAACTTCTTCTTAGTGATAATAATAGTGTTTTTACCTCCTTAACTCATAGACTCTCTTGTAGGCGTAATTATCTTACCAAAATCAGTTATAAAGTATGAAAATAATCAACACAATAGTGATAAACCATAATCACAACTTGATGCCTATGGAGGTAATGTGGGCACCACTTTAAAAATTAGTGTTTTTAATTTAAAAAAAACAACTTAACCACAATCATTCAAATTCAATCTCAATAAGACCAATTGATACCATAAACAAGTGAAATTTCTTCCAATAGACGATGTAGGCACTGGACATAGGATTGAGATCTTGTAAACACTTCAACTAGGAATATCATATGGTACACAAATTAAACACATTAATGCTTAATTGACACTACAATTTATCAAGCTTAAGGTTATGTTACAAAAGAAATTGAAAACATTTGACCTTGACATCAATTAATAGCAAATCCTACAATTCTTGGATTATAGACTGTTAAGTACCTAATTAATACTATCCAAAAAATCGGCCTGTTAGGAGTGGAAGATATAGGTACTTAACCCCAGGACCAAGTAGGTCACTGTGAGCCCATAACATCACATCCCACCTTCACGAGTCGACGACCCCGGCGGCTTTACCCGCTAGTGACGAGGAGGGGTGCCTACGTCCGGGATTTGCGATCTCTCGCGCTTGTTGGGAATTGAACTCGTGACCAAGTGTTAGCTCTGATACCAAATGTTAAACACCTAGCTAATACCACCCAAAAAGACCAACATGTTAGAAGCGTAAGACATAAGTACTTAACCCTAGGACCAAGTGGGTCACTGTGAGTCCATAACATAGACACGTAAACAAAACAAAACAAAAAAAGGTGTACAGTGTAAGAGTTCTAAATTTAGACCTTATCACTTTGATACCATGTGCAAAGATGTAAATTAGGAGAAGCATTAGGAAGTATATATATAGAGAGAGAGGGTACATTGAAAGACACTTGAAAGAGGCAAAGGTTCAACCCCTTCTTTCTTTTTTATTTCTTACTTAAGTGACTTAATGACCAAGAAGTTGTATTTAATAATGCCCTTAGTAGAAAACAATTCGATAAAGAAGAGGAACTTATAATTTTTTTTAACATGTATTACAATAGATTTATACCCAATTATCCCTAACATACAAACTCATACTTAGACCTATGCCTAGACAAATCCCTCGTATGACTACTTAGGGTTCGTTTGAAACCCCTAGAAAAGAAAATGAGAATTTGACTATTATTATTTTCAAATATAGTTAATAAAAATGAGATAGTAATCAAATTCTCCTTTTCACTAACTATTTTTGGGAATAATGATGATCAAAATTTTATTTTCCATGGGGTTTCAAACATACCCTTAAAAACTGCCTAAATCTGGAAAACATATTCAACTAATTAGACTTGCATTGGTGAAGAAAATATGGCAAACCTCATCAGTCATCTGTTTATGCATGTCATGGATGATTTAGCTACTCAAAATCGAGATAAAGAGTTCCTCAGCTTCTACTGTTGATCGGTGATAGAGTGATAATTTAAAAAGGAAGACAGATATTTATATAAAAGCATTAAATCATCTTAAATTATTTATTGTCAAGAGACCGATATAGCTATTGGTCTCTTTAAAGATGGATAAGAAATTCTCAAAGAAAAATAATTTAGAACAAACGGACAAGCGCCCCCAAAGAAGGCGGCAGAAAAAAATAGCCACATACATAACAGAAACTACAAAGGAGTATCTGTTCGGTTCTCCTTTGACATTGTCAAGATAGATTTTCAAGAAAACCAGGCGTAATGCACATTATAAATGACATGGATATCAAGAACAAGCAATGAAGATAGCACTATAAAGATACAAATTTCACAGAGTCTCTGAACTGCATCTGTAAGCGAGTATGAATTGATGGGTAGCGTATTTACAATCCATTTGCTGCCTGTAAATCTTCCTTAGATCCATCACCATGCATGAGTCCCTTTTGTCACCCCAAAAATCACAGCAATTGCAGCAATAATAGCCTGCAGAAAAAAAAGAAAAAAGGCAAAATTACACAGTAGTTCACAATAGTACCTCAGAAATAGAATCAACTAGACTTTGTGCTCATCCAGGGTAGAGTTGAACGATTAAGTTTAGGAACAAAAACAGGTTTTCTTTCTTTATCTCTATAAGCAGAAGAATAACCTTCACTGATAGATATTAACAACTAGTGTATGATACAGATGATTAATATTGCACCATCTTGATCAAATATTATTTTACATGAAACGGTCCCATTGGTTTTACTGGCCTAATGACTACTCAGAGAAGTACGTCTCCACATCTAGCATCCATCTCTTTCTGCATTATTTACAGCATCCTCCCAGCTTCTATCTTTATAATGATCTATATTATTCATGGAAGTATGAGTTTATTCTTATCTTTATGTGCCATGAAAGTTTCCCCTTTAATGACAGCAAACTACATGAGGCATGAACAAACTAGTGGCATATAGAAAAGATGATAAGAAGCATACACAGACAAAGACAAGATACAACTTGTTTCAGTATTTTATCTGAAGGACACAAAGAGGGGAACCTCGAGCAGTCAAGTAACTTTCGATGAAGAGACAGGCTGTCCCTTAGTATACAGTCAGAGATCAGACAATGATGATATGTAACTGAGAACTACAACGAGTCAAAGATTGTTTGATTCGTGTGATAAAACAAATAAATTGTATGAGTCACTCAGAGCTCAATTTTGGAAAAGGAAAGTCTCCAAAACAGAGCCCAGAGTTCTAATTACCACTCAAGGTCAAGTAATGCACCCATGTGGAAACTATTCTGTTAAACGAATAGAAAAATAAAGATTCAACAGGAACTAAGTATAGATGCTGAGGTATGCACAACAAAACAAGTTTACACAAAATACAAGAGGAGACTAGAAAGTAAAACAGAAATCAAATAAACAGTCAACAGACATGATGCAACAAGAATAAATACTTACAGCAACTGTGCATGCTATGAATCCTGGTTTCTCCCTGTAATCCACCCTCGTGCAGAGGATTATGAACGCCCCAACATACCAGGGTATAGCAGCAAGAAAGAATCCAATGATGAACCTTCAGGCACCAAAAGTAAGAGGTAATGTAATGAAAGAAAATACAAAGAAAAGCACCTCCCTATACACATTCATCTGAAGCCAAATGTGCACGCTGAGAAACTCCATACAATTAGAATTTGCCATAAAGTCACAAGGTACTTGTAGGATGAACTTACAAAAACCAGCCAAGCCCAATTCCACAGCAGGGCAAGCGACGTTCTCTTACGGGCCTACCTTCAGCAACTGCCGGATAACCTTAATACTATCAGAATAGTAGTAAAGACATAATTACTCAAATAACAAAAGAGAAGGTTATAAAAGACAAACTCTTTATTTTGGTAGAGCTAGGCAAAAATAAATGACAAAAACCAAGAACCTAAGTTCTAAATTCCTAACGTCCCACCGTTAGCAAGAGAGATTCAAGTCTCAGAACCCGAGACAAGTCTAATGATCGATAGCTAGAAAGGCTACCGGTCAAATTTATAAATAAAAAATTGTTATTGTCTGTTTCTGCTTGCGAAAACAAGCTTCAATTCTGCTGAGGACAATTGTCCTGTGATGAACTTACATAAAGCCCTTTCTTCTAAAACGGAATCGGGTACACGGTTGTTTGACTAAATTCGAAAATTCCAAGGATTTTGCCTACAACTCGTCGGAGGGAAACAACGAAAGCTGTTAAATTTCACGTCTTTAAAACAAACATCTCGCCTAGATTGATTATCTAACTCGATCCAGATCACCCGCAGGAAATTTCAAATTCTCTTTTAAGATGGTAATCTCTAGGATCTAATCAAGAAGCTTATCGTAGAACTGAAAATACCTGGAACAGCCTGGTACCCGTAATAAGGGGCAGACGGAGGAGAGTGGAGACCGGGCGGCGGAGCAGGCTGAGGAAACCCAATCGCGGGTTGAGGAGGATAACTTGAAGCGCCTTGGAACGTGCCATAGTGATGGTGTCCCTCGACTATTCCTCGGTTCTTCTCTTCTTCGCTCATCGTTGCTTCTCTCGCAACGTCGACTCCTCGAGCTTGATAAGAAATACCGTCGTCGTCAACTCTGCGAGGAGCGTAGCGGTCTCTTACAGACGATTTTAACTGATGAGGGTTAGAAAAACAGAAAAACAATGAAAAAAAAAAAATTGGACCATTTTTCCATTTGTGCGTGTCATCATTAACGCATCGCGCAGGGCAGGGCTCGGGGTTGCTTCTAACTGAGCCGGTTCGCGTGCCGACTGGGTTCGGCTTGATACCGGTTCGATTTGATTTGTTATAACTTGAGCCGAACTCGATCGAAGCCAGGTTCGGTTCGTCGGCTCGCGAGCCGGTTCGAAGTGAGTTGGATTGGTATAGATCGGGATCGGGATCGCGAGTGAGCGGGAGAGCGGCAGCGACAACAGGATCGAGAGTGAGGGGGGGGGGAGGAAATTTTTCTTCCCCCCTCGTCACCGCCGACCCCTCCTATCGGTGGTTGTCGCCGCCTCTACCGCCATCGCAGCTATTCGCTGACCGTCTCTACCGCCATCGCAGCTGCTCGTCGGCCGCCTCTGTGGTCGTCCATTCGATTTCTTCCTCTCCTCGCCATCGCCTCTGTTTCCGTCGCCACCGCTTCCGTTACCGCCGCTTCCGTCGCCGCTGCCTCTATCATAGCCGTCATCCCCGACGATAGGTCCTCCCCGGCGCCGTAACCCCCTTCCCTCCACGTCGTCTCGGCGGAAAACCAAAACCTCCCCCCTCCCTCGCGTGAAGACGATCTCGCACGTGCGAGATAATAAGTAAAAAAAAAAAAAAACTTTTTCCTCTAGAAAAATTTAAATTTTTTTTTTATAGAAATAAGTTTCTATAAACTATTAGTGTCTCATGTTTTTTTAAACATTTTTCTAATTGAATTTTTTATTAAAAATCATATAATTTTCTAAGTAAGATTTTTCGTACCAAGATAGGGTAAAAAACTGTATAGAAAATTTTTGAATAAGTATTTAACAGTTGATGTTGTAATACTTTTAGCATGAAGCAATTTTCATTGCAATTTTGTGTTTGATATTTTATTTAATTAAAAATTTATCGATAAGTATAATAATATATTAGATTGATTATTAATTTTTATTTATTTCCCTATAAGAGACAATAAAAGGTCCATTTAACTTTCCTAAGAAAAATTTAAAAGATTTCTTGTAATTTTCTAATAAGTCACTAATAGTAATAAGATTTTATTTAAAGGTTTTTTTGGGAATATGTATCATAGGAAAAATATTTTTAGTTTTTCCTAGAATATAAATTTTTATCTAAGGGGCACTAAGGAGACCATAATAAATTATGGCCAGATTCAAAAATTCAAAAACAAGCTAGACAACAATTGGAGTAAAAAATATTAATATTGGTGCATTTTAATCCATTATTGAAATTCAATCCTGAACCTCCCCTATCATTATATTTTTTAAAAATGTATGCATAATCCTCTATCATTATATTTTTTTAAAATGTACGCATAATTTTATATATAATTTATTCAAAGCCTACATGCGAGATCATAAACAAGGGGAAAAAAACTCTTTGTCCCTTCCTCATGGCTCTTAAATAAATTGAAAAGATATTTTAGTAGAAATACGTTTCTAAAGACTATTAGTGGTTTTTTCAATAAATGTTGAAAAGACATTTTTAATAGAAATATAGGGACCATTAGTGCCTCATGTTTTTTCAAAATATTTTTCTAATTATAAATTCTTTTTAAAAAATCATATAATTTTCTAAGTAAGATTTTATTGCCAAGATGGGTTAGAAAACTATATAGAAAAATTTTGAATAAGTATTTGACAGTTGATGATACAATACTTTGAGCATGAGGCAATTTTCATAACAATTTTGTGTTTGACATTTTATGTGATTAAAAATTTATCGATAAGTATAATAATATATTAGATTAATTATTAATTTTTATTTATTTCCTTAGAAAAGGCAATAAGAGGTCCATTTAACTTTCCTAAGAAAAATTTAAAATATTTCTTGTAATTTTTTAGTAAGTCTGTAATAGTAATAGGATTTTATTTAAAGGATTTATAGTTTTTATTTGGGTGATTATAAATTGATAGTGATATTTTATTTTATTTTGTTGTGTTTGATTATTGTATGGAGTTTATTTATAATGTTATGCAGTGCATGGAGTGTTTAGACTATTTTATGGAGTGTATAAACAATTTTATGAAGTGTTTATAGACAATTTTATGGAGTGTTTATGCAGGTATTATGTATATTGATTATGCCCAATTTTAAGCAGAGGTCATGCCGAATTTTATACAAGTATTATATATATATATTATACTCAATTTTAAGTAGAGGTTATGCCCAATCTTATACACGTATTATATATATAAGTTATGGCCAATTTTATGTAGAGGTCATGCCCAATTTTATGTAAAATGTATACATTTTATTCGATATATATTTTTTGAAAAGTTTTAAATGTATGTTGAGGCTCGAGCTCGACTCGAAGCTCGGCTCGAACATAAGCAGGTTCGGGCTTGGCTCGGCTCGATGCCACCCCTACGCAGGGCCATGCTAATCTTCTCTGTATTGTTCCAATTTTATCGGATATCTCCGAAGAGTCTATTGAAACCATTTGCGCTAAAACCTCGAAGCTTTAATGAAGGCGCAACATAAATATAAAAGGGATCGGCCCGGTCGATATTAAATTCTCAACACTCCCCCGCACGTTGCCATTTGTGGATCATGGAAACAGGTGGGACATTAGCATGATAACCATCTGATAATTCCACTGTTTTGTTCGTAACAACTCGCCAAAATGTAAGTAATGTATGACAACAAACAATATAGTCAGTGGTACCACTATCTAGGATCCATGTGGCTTGCTTATTGGGAGAGGAGAAGTAAAGTGCTTTACCTGAAAGTTCATCGTGAGTAGAGGAATTACCCACATGATTTGCCATTGATTGCTTGTTATGACTGAGCATTTGTAATATTTGTTAGCATTGTTCCTGAGTAAAAGGAAATGAGTTGGATATGTTCTTCATCTCTGTGGGCTTAGTGGATTCTGCAAACTTCAGTCTTCGACATAATTCAACGGTGTGACCCTTCAAATTGCAATAAGTGCATTTCAAATGTGCCCAACAATTTCCAACATGGTGACTGTCTTTGTAACATTTTGTACAGGTGGAGGAGCCACCTTTCTTGAATGAATTTCTGACAGCGAAAGCTGCTGCCTCAGGTTGAATGATGTTCCGTTTATCAGATACATTTTTTTGTCGTTCATGTCTGAGTACTAGAGAATAAACCTTGCCAATCTTAGGCAAAGGGTCGATTGTCAATATTTGTCCACGTACAGTAGTAAAAGATTCACTTAATCTCATGAGAAACTTGATGATTTTTTGTGTTTCTCGATAGGATAGTTCCTCTTTCATAGAGCCACAATGACAGTGTGAGATAGGACAAATAAAATCTCTCTCATCCCACAGTCTTTTGAGTTTTGTAAAATATGAGCTAACAGACATATTATTCTGTATGCAATCAAGTATTTCATTCTCAATGTGAAATAATTGGACGCTGTTTACCTGAGAAAAGTGGTCACACAACTCATTCCAAACTGTTTGTGCTCCATCACAATAAAATACGCTTGCTGCAATATCTCTAGAGATTGAACTCAATAACCAAGTTTTGACAAGGTTATCACAATGAATCCACTGTTGTAATTCATTCTCGGTATTGTTGTCTGGTCGTTTTATTCTCAGTGAGAAGTTGTGGTACGAGAACCAACCCAAGTTGATCTGAATGGTGAAGATACAGTGGGTTATTCGGATTAGTAAAGTTGGATGTCATACTAGTGATATCCTTGTTAGAAGCTGGTGTGCATAGACTGAGACTCTAGCTTCAGCTTGGGACTTTGAGCTAGACTCCTTCGTACGAGTTGACTCGGCAGAAAACTGGCTCATCTTGGCTCAGTATATCTGCTTAAATGATATTGGTTCGGCTTAGCTCGGCTCAACTCACTAATTGTACATTAGAATATTGTGCAATCTGAACCATAGACCCCTATCAAAGATCCAATTTATTTGTTACTACTACACTCATGCAAAATAAATAAAATAATCAAAATACCCACATTTGATATTTAATAAAGAAAATTACTATTAAATTTAATAATATTTTATTTTGAATTTAATTATAAATAAATATATTCCGTCTATAGTCTAAGTAGTCACATATATATATATATGATTCATATTTGAAAATACAACACCTAAGAAGGTTATATTTTTAACAACTAAGTAGTAAAGTTGTATTTAATAATGCCCTTAGTAGAAAATAATCCTATAAAGAAGAGGAACTTATAGTTTTTTTTAGCATGTATTACAATAGATTTATACCCAATTATCCCTAACATACAAACTCATACTTATACCTATGCCTAGACAAATCCCTCGTATGACTACTTAGGGTCTGTTTGAAACCCCTAGAAAAGAAAATGAGAATTTGATTATTATTATTTTCAAATATAGTTAGTGAAAATGAGATAATAATTAAATTCTCCTTTTCACTAACTATTTTTGGAAATAATGATGATCAAAATTTTATTTTCCATGGGGTTTCAAACATACCCTTAGAAACTGCCTAAATCTGGAAAACATATTCAACTAATTAGACTTGCATTGGTGAAGAAAATATGGCAAACCTAACATACGGAAGACAAGTGTACTTACACCATTCATCAGTCATCTGTTTATGCATGTCATGGATGATTTAGCTACTCAAAATCGAGATAAAGAGTTCCTCAGCTTCTACTGTTGATCGGTGATAGAGTGCTAATTTAAAAGGGAAGACAGATATTCATATAAAAGCATTAAATCATCTTAAATTATTTATTGTCAAGAGACCGATATAGTTGTTGGTCTCTTTTAAGATGGATAAGAAATTCTCAAAGAAAAAGAATTTAGAACAAATGGACAAGCGCCCCCAAAGAAGGCGGCAGAAAAAAAATAGCCAAATACATAACAGAAACTACAAAGGAGTATTTGTTCGGTTCTCCTTCGACATTGTCAAGATAGATTTTCAAGAAAACCAGGCGTAATGCACATTATAAATGACATGGATATCAAGAACAAGCAATGAAGATAGCACTATAAAGATACAAATTTCACAGAGTCTCTGAACTGCATCTGTAAGCGAGTATGAATTGATGGGTAGCGTATTTACAATCCATTTGCTGCCTGTAAATCTTCCTTAGATCCATCACCATGCATGAGTCCCTTTTGTCACCCCAAAAATCACAGCAATTGCAGCAAGAATAGCCTGCAGAAAAAAAATGAGGCAAAATTACACAGTAGTTCACAATAGTACCTCAGAAATAGAATCAACTCGACTTTGTGCTCATCCAGGGTAGAGTTGAACTATTAAGTTTAGGAACAAAAACAGGTTTTCTTTCTTTATCTCTATAAGCAGAAGAATAACCTTCACTGATAGATATTAACAACTAGTGTATGATACAGATGATTAATATTGCACCATCTTGATCAAATATTATTTTACACGAAACGGTCCCATTGGTTTTACTGGCCTAATGACTACTCAGAGAAGTACGTCTCCACATCTAGCATCCATCTCTTTCTGCATTATTTACAGCATCCTCCCAGCTTCTATCTTTATAATGATCTATATTATTCATGGAAGTATGAGTTTATTCTTATCTTTATGTGCCATGAAAGTTTCCCCTTTAATGAAATTTAAAGACAGCAAACTACATGTGACATGAACAAACTAGTGCATATAGAAAAGCTGATAAGAAGCATACTCAGACAAAGACAAGATACAACTTGTTTCAGTATTTTATCTTAAGGACACAAAGAGGGGAACCTTGAGCAGTCAGGTAACTTTCGATGAAGAGACGGCTGTTCCCTGAGTATAAAGTCAGAGAACAGACAGTGATGCTATGTAACTGAGAACTACTAAGACTCAAATATTGTTTGATTCGTGTGATTAAACAAATAAATTGTATGATTCACTCAGAGCTCAATTTTGGAAAAGGAAATTCTCCAAAACAGAGCCCAGAGTTCTAATTACCACTCAAGATCAAGTAATGCACCCATGTAGAAACTATTCTGTTAAACGAATAGAAAAATAAAGATTCAACAGGAGCTAACAAGTATAGATGCTGAGGTATGCACAACAAACAAGTTTACACGAAATACAAGAGGAGACTAGAAAGTAAAACAGAAATCAAATAAACAGTCAACAGACATGATGCAACAAGAATAAATACTTACAGCAACTGTGCATGCTGTGAATCCTGGTTTCTCCCTGTAATCCACCCTCGTGCAGAGGATTATGAACGCCCCAACATACCAGGGTATAGCAGCAAGAAAGAATCCAATGATGAACCTTCAGGCACCAAAAGTAAGAGGTAATTAACTCACCGAATGATACATCAGCTTCAAAAGGAATGACGGATGAATGTAATGAAAGAAAATAAAAAGAAAAGCACCTCCCTAACACATTCATCTCAAGCCAGGTGTGAACGCTGAGAAACTCCATACAATTAGAATTTGCTATAAAGCCACAAGGTACTTGTAGGATGAACTTACAAAAACCAGCCAAGCCCAATTCCACAGCAGGGCAAGCGACGTTCTCTTACAGGTCTACCTTCAACAACTGCCGGATAACCTTAATACCATCAGAATAGTAGTAAAGACATAATTACTCAAATAACAAAAGAGAAGGTTATAAAATACAAATTCTTTATTTTGGTAGAGCTATGCAAAAATAAATTACATAAACCAAGAGCCGAAATTCTAAATTCCTAACGTCCCACCGTTAGCAAGAGAGATTCAAGTCTCAGAACCCGAGACAAGTCTAATGATCGATAGCTAGCAAGGCTACCGGTCAAATTTATAAAAAAAAAAATTGTTATTGTATGTTTCTGCTTGCGAAAACAAGCTTCAATTCTGCTGAGGACAATTGTCCTGTGATGAGCTTATATAAAGCCCTTTCTTCTAAAACGGAATCGGGTACACGGTTGTTTGACTAAATTCGAAAGTTCCATGGATTTTGCCTACAACTCGTCGGAGGGAAACAACGAAAGCTGTTAAATTTCACGTCTTTAAAACAAACATCTCGCCTAGCTTGATTATCTAACTCGATCCGGATCACCCGCAGGAAATTTCAAATTCTCTTTTAAGATGGTAATCTCTAGGATCTAATCAAGAAGCTCTTATCGTAGAACTGAAAATACCTGGAACAGCCTGGTATCCGTAATAAGGGGCAGACGGAGGAGAGTGGAGTCCGGGCGGCGGAGCAGGCTGAGGAAACCCGATCGCGGGTTGAGGAGGATAACTTGAAGCGCCTTGGAACGTGCCATAGTGATGGTGTCCCTCGACGATTCCTCTGTTCTTCTCTTCTTCGCTCATCGTTGCTTCTCTCGCAACGTCGACTGCTCGAGCTTGATAAGAAATACCGTCGTCGTCGTCAACTCTGCGAGGAGCGTAGCTGTCTCTTACAGACGATTTTAACTGATGAGAGTTAGAAAAACAGGAAAAACAGTGAAAAACAAATTTGGACCATTTCTCGATTTGTGCGTGTCATCCTTGCGCAGGGGCCATGCTAATCTTCTCTGTATCGTTCCAATTTTATCGGATGTCTCCGAAGAGACATTAGTTTTACTCTCCTCATTCTTTAATAAAGTTATCAAAACAAGCTGACGCTATCTATATGGGACTATTTTTCTGCAGTATTTTGTTGAGGGCTTGATCTCACCGTTCAAGTGAGAATCGCTCTGAATGAAAAGAAACGGTTAGTGGATGAATCAGAGTTCAGAGCATAAACAAAACTAAGAATTTTGAAGTAGATTATTTCTTTGAAATCAATCATTGGTGGGTAAGGGTTTTTTAATTGAATGTAACTTGTCAACAACAAATTAAGGGGTTTTTTATCTTCTAAGTTCTAACCCAAGAGAATTTAAAAAAAAAAAAAAAACAGGTCTGAAGGTGTGAACATCATGGACTCAAGTTGAAAGCCTGGCCAATTGCATGGACCCATTAGTGAGAATATGGCTGTGTATAGGTAGGAAGTTCCAGGGCACCATCATGGCCCTGGTTGAAAGTAAAGGTGTAGTGGATTGCTAGATTAGATACGAATGTTCCCTATTTGTGGATATTCAAAATTTACATCAAATCTTTCAGATTTCAAAAGTTACAATTTTTAAGACTTTTATCTTACTCATGATCAAATATTGTTGAATGACAGAGAGGGAGCTTAAATTATTTCTGCAAAGCAAGAAAGAACTTTCAATGGAGACCTTCCCAAGGGGGAAAACTCAGGTCGGGGCCCAAATTCTATAGTGGGTTACTTTCTTTGATGTTGGACAGCAATAATAAATCAAAAAGTCCAGATTAACCATGCATGCAGATGATTTATATTATCATCTCAGTGCTACTTCCTTTTTTTTCAGGAGATAATTGCTTTATGTTTGTTGTTTGAAGGCCAAAATGAATGGTTTCTGCTGTAAAAATTGGGATTATAGTGACTTCCAGAGCTGACAATTCAAATTTGGAGAGTTGTTTTTGTTGGTGAACAGATTCACTCGTACAGAAAATTGCAACCAGATACTGCATTGTATTGTGCGTCGTTTGTGTTGTGGCAATTCCATTTACGTAGTGGGAAGGCAGAGGATAACTACATTTGCTTAAATGTCCCCACTGTCTCCACTTTTTCTCACCGTCTGTAATGCTGCCGCATTCAGGCCTGATATTCCGATTTCCAGATAAAGCCTGCTACTCCACATACCATTCAGACTAGAAGAAAATGATCAGGAAAAAAGATAAACAGCTGTGCTGATATTTCAACTTCCCACATTCTTTTTATATTCAAAGCTAACCACTAAAACCATCAGATTCTCTGCATAAAGCACTGTTAGATTTTCAACTGGGGTCACTTCCTTTTGCCGGTCTCGTACTGATAAATCCCTCTCCTATTGCTTTTCTGGACGCAAAGAATATGCAGATAGGCTACTATTTTAGGAGATTAAGAGTCTCTGCAGAGCGAGTTGGTGGGGATTTGTAGAATATTCAAGCGTCTTATTTTTCGAATTCGCCCAGGGTCACCTGCTTCCGAATACAACAGCATACGTAGACGAAGATCCGAAACTGAGGATTCTGGTTGTTTTACTTCTGAAGGCGTCAAATTGATCGTGCCGGAGTTGGCCGGACGAGCTGCTGCAATATAGAACTAGAAGCAGCTGAACACTTGGGCCTCTCAGAAAATAAGGAAATGCCGAGTTTTTGGAGGCTAAGGCTGCTCGCTATTTTTTCAAGTCTTATCCTTCTTGCAGTACTTCCATCTGTGTCCTCATCTCGAGAGCTAGAGAAACTCAGCAGTCATAAGCACAACAAAGGCAGCACAACCAAGGTATTTCACATTTCTCAGGAGTCGTCAGCAAAATCTATCCGTTTTATACTCTTTTTTTTTTTTCCTGTAGATTGATCAGATACATATCGCATGTCAGTAAATGTTATTCGTCTAAACTAGGAAAAGTACTCAAGTTGATGTTTTGTCCATCGTCTTGCAGCTTGGCTCTGAACTCTCCTTCCAGATTACACTTCATGGTTTTCTCCTCTGGTCTTCAATGGGTTTTCTGATGCCTGTTGGAATCCTTATAATTAGGATGTCGACAAGAGAACAGTGTGGGAAAAGACTCAAGATTCTCTTCTACTCTCACGTTATTTCTCAGGTGAAGTTTTAGTCTCTTTCTTTCTATCTTGCATAACCTTAATAGCAAAGCTTTCTCTCTAAATTCTGCAACTACCCAAAAATGTGCTTTTCTCATTTCAATGACATGAATAGTTTTAAAGAAGAAGTGGGTCACCATCTGACATCGCCATTATCGAAATTATTCCTTCTAATTGCCCTGTCTTGGTGGTTTTCAAAGCGACAGGTAAAGAAAGAATGAGCAAAGGTCATAATTAAAGTCATTTCTCGCTAAAGCATCCGCCATATTATTCATCTCATACTGCCATCACCTTGAACGAAAGTCTTCAAACTTTTTAACTTTTCGGATCAATCTCGGCTTAAAACTTTTATAGCTTATTATAAGTTGATTATTATTGAAACAATACTTGGAGTGCAAGATAGGAAGGAAAACTTCCAACATGAATTAAAATAATGCCTCGATCAAGAAAAAGGGAGGGAAGAGAGATTACTCGATCAAGTTTTTACATGCAGAAACAATGAAATAAAACACCCCATCACCAACCCCATCATGGGTTCTACAATAATCTAGTCCGTCTTTCTGAATATCAGTAGTTTTCCTTTCGGGTGATCAGGTTGCATCGATTCTCCTAGCAACAGTTGGAGCGGTTCTGTCCATCAAAAACTTCGAAAATTCTTTCAGCAACACCCATCAAAGGATAGGGTTGGCGCTTTACTGTGTGATATTACTGCAACCCGTGATCGGATTCTGCAGGCCACACAGGTATTGCTTATTAATCACCAGTCTCTTTTGTGAATAGAAATTTGATTACTGAAGTTATGTTTATGCGATTTTGTAGAGGGGTTAAAGGAAGAAGCAGATGGTATTTTGTACACTGGGCACTTGGAACTGGAGTTTCTCTTCTGGGAATCCTAAACATCTATACTGGTTTGCACGCTTACCACAGAAGGACCGGAAGAGACGTTGGGTTATGGACTCTACTTTTCTCTGTTGAGGTCTCTCTGATTGCTTTCCTTTATCTGTTACAAGACAAGTGGGATTACATGAAGAAACAAGGAGAGATTCTGGGAGAGGAGCCCGTGGCACCCAGTGATCAAATTCCTGCCTCGAGAGAAAACAGCAAGGAGCTGGCGGTCCCTTGTTATGAATCGATGAAGTTCAGGTTCTGATCAAGTGCAGCGGAGTGTTTTCTTAGCTTTTGCCTTCCTGTGCCTTTTAAGATTAGAACGCAGGTCGTGCTGAATCTTGTTGTGTACAGTAAGGACTTGGAATTTGACGAATTGGGGTCCGATCATTGGACGAAGGGAGACTGGAGCACCTCACCAGCAAGCGAATGAGGAATGATTTCGGCTGGACTGCAATAATACCGAGTGTGTCATTTTGTTTTTTACTTAATTTTTTTCAATGTGAAGAAATGAAGAGACTAGATGAGATCAATCAAGATTATGATATGTAAATTTTGGTTGGATTAATTACATGAAGTAATAATAAAACGTTCTTTTCTTACGATTAAACACGATTTCAACTATTTTTCTGTTCTCCAATGAAAGAGCAGACATAAGATTTAGAACGCGTTTCACCCGGTCATCGGTCAAACCAGATATTACAAAATAACTTGGTCATCCTCCCATAGAGGAGATCAACTTTGGCTGCGAAGGGAACGCAGCATGAAAGAAATATGACCGTTGGCAACGAATAACCTGGAAATGAAACTTTCCAGCCGTTCTTCTCTCCAGATAAAAGGCATCGAATCTAATCTGAAGTGACCGCAGGGAAAGCTATACGAACAAAAAGAAGTTGCCTTTCTTTTCAAGCGTTACCTGACCGTTGCTCGCTTCTTTGTCCTTCTGATGCCTCTGTAAAGAGGTGAAATTTTGAAAACCAAAATTTAGGTAACAGAAGCTTATTCTTCATGGCAAAGACCTCCGCTGAGCAGATAATCGAAGAGGGTGGTCATCCATACGATTTCCATGTCTCGGGACCGCGTAATCTTTCTTCGCCGACTTGGAGAGATATTATTAGTTCTAACTGGTAAATACGACTCAATTTTCTCTTATCTAGTTTATGCTATTTTTTCTCCTGAAATTCTGGGATTTCCACGCTTTTCTGAGATCCTTACACAGTGGAACATGGAAGTAAAGTTGCTGTGCCGGATGATAGTCTCTTTTGAAATTGAAACCATTGTTGTCCATCTTGTAACGTTGAGCATTGGCTGTCATCTCCTGGAAATGGGAGCGAATTTCAGGTTTCTCACGGAGGCTTAACGAAATACAAAAGAGACGATTTTTTAAGGTTTATCTGGTTTATCGAGTATTCCTCTGGAAACGATGTATACTTGGTTGATCGTCCTTCAATGGGTTTCAAGACTTTGGTTTTGACTGAAGAGTCTCTCGGCGGCCGAATCTAAAACAGAGAAAACTGATTATTTACTATAACATTCTTCTCTGCGTCGAATCGTCTCTAAAACTCTGACTCAGTTGTTTCGCGCTTAAGATGACTGCAGAAATACCTAGCTTATTTCATTCTCTGTTTTTTTTTTCTTTTTTTTCAAAGAGTTTGTCTTTTACCAAGTTGTGCAAGAAAATGAATTTTTTTATTAAATACTTTCGTCAGTATATGATTCTTAACTCCTTGCAGACCTTTCAACTAACGGCAAAGACCCAAGTGCTTGATTCTACTGTCAAAAGCCAGAATTAGTTTGTGATTTATGTATTATGTGAATTAATATGAAACTATAACCTCTGTATTTCAAGAACACGTTACATGTTAATTCTTCACATTCTATTCCATTCTATTCCTTACACAACAGAAACTACATTCATTAAGTTAGCACATTACAGAAAATAAGGCTTGATTAAATGTCTGCAACATGACTTTGAATGTCATGGATTCGTAATCTAATTTGCAAATCTGGGCTTCGGAGATGCTTCAAACAAATTATAAGCCATGCCATCTTGCTTCAGCTTAGTGATTCAAGTTTTCTTAATGAATGACAGGAAGGATAACAACTACAGAAGGACGGTGATGGCCTGCTTCATACAAGCGGCATACTTGCTGGAACTTGACCGCCAAGAAAATAAAAAGGGAGAAGATGGCCTTGCTCCCAGATGGTGGAAGCCCTTTAAGTACAAGCTAGCCCAAACATTAGTGGATGAAAGGGACGGATCCATCTTTGGAGCAATTCTGGAATGGGACCGTGCGGCAGCACTAGCAGACTTCATTTTGATGAGACCCAGTGGCGCCCCAAGGGCTGTTCTAGCTCTCAGGGGTACATTGCTGAAGAGTCACACAATCAGGAGGGACTTGGAGGATGATCTTCGGTTTTTGGCTTGGGAAAGCTTGAAGGGTTCTGTGAGGTTTAATGTGGCTCTGGAAACACTTAAAATAGCAGTGGAAAGATTTGGAAGTTGCAATGTGTGCATTGCAGGTCATTCTTTAGGGGCTGGTTTTGCCTTCCAAGTAGGCAAAACATTAGCCAAAGAAGGGGTATTTGTAGAGACTCATTTATTTAATCCACCTTCTGTTTCAATAGCTATGAGCATGAGAAATCTTGGAGAGAAAGCAGGGTATGTCTGGAGGAGAATGAAATCTATATTTCCTTCGGCTGTGGAGGTTCTTCCGAACAATGAGGAGGAGAAGGGGGGTTCTTCAAGCTATGGATGGGGTCTGCTGCGTGCAGAAGTTAAGAAATGGGTTCCCCATTTATACGTGAACAACAGTGATTACATCTGTTGCTACTATACCGATCCGGCAGATAATGCGGAGACTAACTCGGTTGCCACTGACGGTTCCAAGAAGCTCCTGAAGGGGGGTGACGCACAGAGGGGAGATGCTACAGCAAAGATATTTGTGATGTGTAATGGTACACAGAAGTTCCTTGAAGCTCACGGACTGGAGCAATGGTGGTCTAGTGATATGGAGCTTCAACTGGCTATCCACGATAGCAAGCTTATAACCAGGCAGCTCAAGTCAATATACACACCCCAGGAAAAACCTCAATAACAACTATCGGTTCCTTGAATCACTTAATCTTTCTTTTACTTTGAAAACCGAAAGTAATTATTCTGTTCCTTGTTTGCCTGTAACTCGTCTTGAGTGCAATTTGTTAAACCGTCATTCTTGTGCCAATGAACGCAGGATGATTTCTGGCAGTGCCTTTAAGTTGCACGTCCAGATGGTTAATAAATCCTTGTTTTGCTTCTCCTGAATTTTATCAGTTCCGAGATGGAGGAGCTGTTGCCCTCTGCTGCTGTGGCTGCTCCTCTCCGCGCTCCCGCCCTCTCTCCCCCTTTCTCCTAGTTTGAGGAATCTTAACCCTTTATGTGTGATTGGGTCCATCGGCAACTGGTTTATAAACCGATCGGTCCAGGTATATTATAACCGTAGCTCATAGAGTCATAGCGGAGGAGGAGAGTCAAAGTTCACCCCAGATTCTAAATCCTGATATGGATAGATAAATGTGGACAATATGGCACATCCGCATGTAACGCTTGACAAGTGGGGGAGACAGCAGTGAGCATTCATTGAATCTTCTAAGCCCTCCCCTTAAAGAATCACAAACCAGTAAAAGAAAGTACATCGATTTGCAAACTCCCACTTCATCTTCAAAACTCACAGCTCTGCCCAAGGACAACCCCTCCCCTCCGGCAAACAAAAAAAAGAGCTAATATTCTGTAAATTAACTAATCTACTTCTAACAAGTAACAGAGTCTCTGGTAGAAAATTCACACAGATACAGTCAAGTTTTTTTTATCTCATGGACATCGCTCGCCGCCGCCTTCGCCTCCGCCTCCGCCTCCGCCGCCGCGGTCTGTTCGTCTTGGCCTTTCTCCTCTACCTTATCGTCTCTGGCACCCAACGATAAGGAGTCCCTTCTACGGAGAAACTTCCCGGTCGGCGGAACCCAGAGATTGAGAAAACCCTGCGGCCTCCCGGACGGCCTCCGCACCTGCAGTGTCAGGCACTGTATCGGGTTATCTGCCGGTTCGTCCGCGCTTCCCTCCTTCAAGACGTCGCACAGCAAAACTCGAGCCGATCCGATGGGTTTCTCCCTCAAATGACCGTGTGCGTATATGTCCACGTTCAGCGCCGTCAACACGTCTTCTTCCGGCGACGTCCGCTCCCGGAAGTTCACCGTGAGGCGCTCGTTCCACACGGGGTTCACGCCGCCCTCCTCGTCCACGCTCGTCTTCGACACCATGTCCGAGTCCACGTACACCACCGCGTACGCCCTCACCTTGGTCAGATGCTTCACATTCTTCAGATCCTGGGCGGAGATTATAAGAACCTCAATCTCTCTCAGCCAGGTCCCCGGCTTAGGATTCGGCTGGAGGACGTATTTCGTCGGGGTCATCTTCGCCGACCGAAACAATCAGACAACCCTTCTCTGCGTCTCCCCCGAGAGTCGAAAACAGTGACAGGCAAAACAGACTGGACGGTGGAGTGTTCGGAATTTGTGTTCAAGCACAATGCGATATACGGACACGTGCATCCCTGTGCTGAGATTCTTCAGGGCTAGTGGTGTGAGATAATATCATTTATTATATCTGTTTACAGCCTACTCCAGTCAATGGAAACTGGGCAGCGTGAACGAACTGCAACGGTCTGCTTATGGAAGCTAGCGTGTCCGTCGGTGCCAGTAGAATCTGGAAAACGACATGAATGCCCGACACGGAAAGACGTAATGCGTATGGCACTGCCCTTTGAAGTTTTACAATTCTTACCAGCCCACAGAATTCTTTCTTGTGGGTCTAGTAAGATGGATGCAGGACTGAAGCATAATGATCGTTGTCACCGTCCGGTTTGATTGTTGTGTGGACCGATCCTGCTTCACCAGAAATTGGGAAGGCAACAAAAAATTGAAGCCATTGGAGGAGAGCAATAATGGAGTTCTTGGTGTATTACATTGTGGCCAACGATGGCATCAATAGAAGCTGAAACTGGCAAATTTTGGAGGTAATGCTTGTGGTCGTTAATGCAAAATTTTCCATGGAATTGGCTATCGACATTGGGTACGGCAGCCTCGCAAGCCGTATTGCTTCCGATTTTATAACCATAGTCCTCTCGTTTTTTTCCGCTAATAAAAAAACCTTTGACAATTCAATGATGGAGATTTTAAAATGCCCTCTCTTTAATATGCAAGTTGTGCTTTCACTAAGGTCAATCTTTTTGGTGCAATGGTTAGTAAAATGGTATCAAAGCAGGTTGGTCTCGAGTTCGAGTCCCCCTCCCCCCGTTTCGTCCGTCCCCGCATAGGTGGGACTTTGTCTTTGGCCATCCGTAGGTCGGCCATGGCTTTCACCATCTTCAGCATGGTTCTTATGGGCTTCTCTTCTACGAGAGTTGCGGCTACGAGGGAGGACGCGAGTATACTGGCCCCATCGCCGGCCATGTCCAACGGAGCAATGGCCCTAGGTGCGCCAGCTGTTGCTGCAACCTTGGTTTCTCTTGTCGCTTGGTTCCTTTGAATTGTTCCTTTTCGTTTCGTGATGGGTGGATATTTGTAAGTTGAGATTCAGAATTCTTTTGGAAATGCAGTTGTGACAGAATAATTGCAGGTGGTGGCGGACTGGGATTTATGGGTTTGGTGGATGATTCGATTGTTAGGGTAGTGGCAGATGTATATTTGTTGTTTCTTGATTTAATTGATATTCTTGAATGTTGTTCACAGAGCACGGGAGGTTGAGTCTCTGTCGCAGAGCCTCTCGACCTCCCGACGTCTCTTCTCTCTCGGCCTCCCTCTCAGCATATCGTCGAAGCGCCGCCTCCATTGTCGTTGCCTGTTGTAGTCTCCCGCCATTATCGGCGCTGACGAAGGTGACACACGCTATGAGGAAAACGAAGTTTAATTTTTCCTAAGTTATAAAAAATTAAACCAACATCATAAAAATAATAATCTATATATTTTTTATGAAATAATTAATTTTATTTATTCGATGTATTTATTTTATAACTACTGTATTAAATTAGTGATTTAATAGTCATAATTAAAATATTATTAAAATAAATATTTGATAAGTTGTTTTGGTTTAATAATCCCATTGCTATAATTAATTAAACCAATGATTTTAATTTTTGTGATAATATATTATTAATTAATAATACATAAAAGTATATATTATGTTATTGATAAAATAATATACTTATTTTTTATTATTGTATTAAATTAGTGGTTTTTAATGTTAAAATATATCTTATGTTATTAAAAAAATAATTTATTCTAGTCACACGTAATTATTGTATTAATTTATAATAAACTATAATCATTAAGTAATATAATATAGTTTTTCATTAATTAGGATAGTAATATATTTTAATATTACACGTTAAATCACTTATAAGTGTAATAACCATGTTTATTTTGGTTAATTATCTGTTTAAGTATATATTCTATTTAAGTATATTATAAAAGGTTACTCATTATTTTGTTTATATCATACTTTTCATCTGGGGGCACTAATACTGGAATCTGTTTTCTAGTGCACTTAAACTCGTCTACACTAACACCCAAGGATGAGTTGAAGTTGAGTTGATTCGTTTAAGATGAATTGAATTATTCACTTTAATTCAAGTTCATTATGGACTAAACACCCTAAAGAAGAGTAGGGTTATCTTTCATGATTCATCCACTATAGGTCTTTACTTTGATTTTTACCCTGGAAGTCTGAACTGATTGCATCTTTCAGATTCCCATGTACATTGAGGTGTCATACATTCAAATATCCTGTCCAAATTGAACTTTCAATTTGGTTTTTTTTCTTCGTTTTTTCTTGTAAAAGCAAATGATAAGAACTGCAGAACTTCATTTGAGCTGCACAATCCTTTCTTGCCCCATCAAACTACTTAATTGTCTAAGATCTGTTGGTGGGTATATCCAACACAGTCGCTTTGCTCTTATAAAACACGCTTGGACAACAAGAATGTGTGTTAAATCCACCGTTTGCTTACAATTTAAAGAGTTCCAGGCCCTGTTGGAAATGTTAGAAAAACATTTTTTTGAATAAATATGTTTCTAGCGACTAATTTTCCAGACCGGAAACAGTAGACTGGAAAAACATCGGGCCGACCCAATTTGAGAAATCCATCTTCCTCGGGTAGTCGTTCTCATCTCCCAAAGCCGTCTTTCTCTTATCAAGGCTTCAGTCCTTCTTCTTCTCCCTCTCCCTCTTCTCCCTGATCTCCGTCCCTATCGTTGGGGTACAGTGGTGGTGATGAAGTAGTCTCGGGTTCAGGTGCTTGGTCGCGAGGGGTCTCCGAGGGCTTTTCGTAGAAGTCAGTGCGTTCGTTTCTGGGCGCTATGAAGCAGTATTATTGGACTAATGATATGCTCTTGAGGCAGACGACTGCCTACCATTCAGCCGAGAAGAACTGCCTTTCTTCGTCTATTAGTTAATCCTTTCTCTTCTTTCTCACTTTTCTCTGTGTGATTCTTCTATATCAAAGTATTTAAATTTTCCAATAGAAGCTTATACTGTGCCCTTCTTCCTTCTGATTCCGTTTCTTTTTTGTTTCTGTCGTCGTCACCGGATTCAATTCTCTCTGCTGCAGATTCTCAAGGTAAGAAAGCAACTGATCTCTACTTGCTTTTGATTTACATCTTTTATCAAACAAATTAATCAAGCGAGCAGCACGGAATGAACAGTTGTTACATATACAAATGTGTTCTTGGTAAAGGTTTTCCTTGCTTTTCAGATACCAAGCAGTATTCCCCTTTTTTTCTCTGTATTCGTTGAGCTGTAATCTAACCGGTCACTATGTTACTTTTTCCTGGTTGCTGTCAACTTAGAACAAGAAATCCTACACAATTTGTCCTTCGAACTTTAAGGTTTTCTATATCTTTTAACGGGTCTGTCATTTTTGGCTGAGAATACAAATTAGCTGATTAGCTGTAGAATGCGAGCGTTTCGGGTGTACTTTTGCGCTTCACTGTGATGTGGCTGGAAGTATCCAGAAATGTATTATCTTCGCTGCAACAATTTTATGGCTGTTTATGAGTTCGATTTATGTCTTCAGCCTTTTTAACAGGAAGAACATTATGTCGCCTATTAGGCACTGTGTGTATGCACATGGAAGATTTCTGGTATGGGTCTTCATCCATTCAAGAAATGGCCGAAATGACCAATAAATTACCTTAAGATAATGAATCCGCCATGAAAGGTTGTTACCTTTTCCAGGTTAGATGAATAGTTGGTTCACTTAAACACTCTGAAAAAACATTGGCTTACTTGAGTTCCATCTCAGCAAACCGCTGGTTTATGAAAGTAACCATGATTGTTTGTAGAAATGCCTGAACCAAGTTACATCCCCAGCATCAACCACAACAGTGGTAAGTGAGCTCATGGGAGAGTATGGACACACCAATCTCTATCTCCCAATGTAGACTGCTTTGATAATGGGGACCCAAGCTAAACATTTTTTTTACTAAGTGAAGGATCCCAGCACCTTCCTCCCTTCAAATCAACCCTGGCTTAAAAGGCTTGCCTTCTCAACCCTTTGCCTTGCTTCCTTATTTCTTCTCCCTTTGATTATCTTTACAATTTTTTAACTGGACATCCCCATGGGACTCCTTCATCAGTTTCATTTTCAGGTAGCTTGTTTATTTGTTGGGATTCAATGCTTTTGCAAGAGCCGTTAATTATGTGGTTTTCAAAGGATACTTACGTTAAATATTTTGAGGATGGGTTGCTGTTCTGCAAGATAGGTTTCCAATAACTTGTTTTCCTCAGTGCTGGATTGGTGGGTTTTGAGTTCTTGTCTTTCTTTTTCTCATTTTTGTTGTTTGGTTGAAATCTTTCAAGGGAGAGAAGATTTTCTGGAGTTTGTACGAGCCTTTGTTAACATCTATGCTAGGAAAAATGTCGTCCGCAGTTGTGATTTTCTGATGTTGAACTTGAGTGGTTTATGGGTTTCAGTTAGCTTCATTCTTTCTATTGGTGCTTCATGTAAGTTTTGTGCTGGAATTTTGGTTTATTTGGAAGTAAATCATTTTTTAGACGGCATTGGATTGCATGATAGGGTTGAATAAAAAAATATATTCTTTTAAGGGATATTTAATGCTAGTTATTCTGTCTTTTTTTCTTGTTTATTATCTTAAAAGTAATTAGTGCTTCTTAAATTCTTTACATATTATCTTTCTATTTTTTAGTGTATTTTTTTCCTCGAATAAATGAATTTTATAATTTGAACTTCCGTGAAAGTTTAACAGAGTCTTTATAGCTCTAAGTTATCTCACTACTCACCTCCTTTCTTTGCTTGGTGGGTGCAGAGCTGCAGTCCTAAGCAATGAATAATACCATTTGGAATATCTGATATATTTTCAGGAAGTTTTGACTAGGCTTTATTTGGATCTTCAACCTAAATCTTGCACCTATGTCCAAATTATAAGTTTGACCATATGAGAAATTTACTTGGTAATGATACATCAATCTTCCTACCAGCTCTGCACCGCTTTCGAGAAACAGCAATTGCCTGAAATAACAGATAGGCTTCCGAATCGCTCACAAGAAAAGAAAAGTCTCCTGTGAATTTCCTAGTTGTTTGACTTGGCAATGATGGAAGAAATATCTCAGAAAATGGGTTTAGATTCCTTTGATGATGACTACAGAATATATATTATGGGAATTTTGAAGCGAGGCAGATACACCTCCCGTTTGGAGGATGCCACAGATACTGAAGATGTTAATGATCCTGACTATACAATTGTGTTGGAACATTTGAGTGAACATGGAGACTCATACATCCTACAAATGGAAACTAACGGTGGGATGCCCATTGTGGTAAAGTATGAATCAGAAGATGACTTACCTGATCAGATGGAGGAAAAAAGAAATTTAAGCACAAAGGGAGTAAAAAGAGCTTATACTAATACACAGAAATGTAATTTTCCTACATCAAATCAAACTATCGGGAAGAATGGAAGTAAGAGACAGAACGATTGTAAAACTGATTGGCCTGTACATGGCTGCAAACATGAGAATGAACCTAGAGTGATGGATGATAATTACATGACATTCATAAACAATGTTAGAGTACAAGGGGATACAATGGTTTTGGAATTGGGAGATATTACTATTGAATATGATAAAATAGATGAATCTCCCCAGGCACCAGAAGGATCATCTGCAAGAAGTATTGAAACTTGTGAGGATCTGCCACTAGTGTCATTTTCTTCCATTCCACCGCCTTTGGATGCAAATGTAAGACACCATTGATTTTAATGTGAACATTATGATACAGCTTTTTATTACTCCACTTGGTCTCACTTTGAATGTTGCTTGCTTTCTTTTTCTACTCCCAAAATACAGATTGGTGAGCATTCCACTGGGAGTTTGTCTGATAATGATTCATCATCTTTTAAGGAAAATCTAATGGCTTATCTCAGTAAGCCTTATAACAGAAAAGAGCATAAAGAACTTCTAAGAGAAGTATCCATTTGTAAGTGTGTGCAACAGGAGAGACGCTTGCGAAAGCGGAGTGTTGCTTATTCATCTGAGAAACAGGGCAAGTCTTATCTCGATTATTTCCCTGGTAATTGCATTTCCCTGATACTGAAATGAATGATATGAGAAGTTATATGTTAACTAATGTCTAGATAGTACTAATATAATTCCTCAACTTGATGACTCTGCCAAAGTAACAAACATGATCATTGACAGTTTTTTGGGTTTTTTTATGATGTAATTTTTGTGTAAGTTGCATGTGGGCTTTTTCATACTGTCAAGTAGTAAAAGTGCAGTTTGTTGCTTTTTCTTTTTTTTTAGGGGCAACTTCCTCATGTGGCCTTCTTAAATGCTGCATGTTCAGATATGACCCACTAGATGTCATATTTTCAAACATGGCCATATAATGTTGATCTAATGGATAATTAAGGTTGCACTGTTTGAATATCCTAACAAAAAAGGAAAAATGACTAAAATGGAAAAGAGGTGGAGAATGGGAGAAGGAATGGTTTCCCCCTTCTTTTATTTTTTCCTAATATTTTTAAAGTTAATATTACTGTTTTTATTAAAAATAATATTCGATTTCAAAAATATTTTAGCTTAAAATTCGATAATTTAGACAAAATAACTTCTTTGAATATATTTTAGCCAAAACCTAATGACTATTTCCCATTGTTCTTAATGGATTCTGCTCGTCATACTTAGAATACAACATGTGGATAACTGTATTTGGAATTATGGCATCTAAGGTGGAGTGTTTGAAAATTACCCTAAAATTTTATAAGATAAGAATTTGTAACAGAACACACGACAATGATTACGGCATACCAAAGTCATAATATTCACTAAGTTTTGTCACTTAGTAACACGAAATTACAATTTTTTTTTTTTGAAAAGCAGGAAATTAAATATGCATTAGGCCTTTACTTCCTGGTTCTTGTATCCTGATCTCTCATGATTCTGCTGCTTGGTGATGAGCACATTCATTCTGTATGAATTATTATAATCACGATAAGGGAGCAAGTAGTGATGAGTTATGTACATCAGTTTAATGTATTCCCTTGAAAATGAAATCTGCTGAAGAGAAGCCTCTAGTAGTATTCTCAGTGTAACATGTGTTATGGTTTTTACATCTTTCCTCTTACAAAGTCTTTTGGAAAACGAGTGTTTTTTATAATATTATTTTTGAGAAGGCTACTAAATTGAGTTCCTGACCTTTTATTTGCAACTTCATTGTAACGCATGTAGACCTTGCAAGAGAGCTCAAGATAGCGGATCCATGCAGAGCTTTAATCCTCTTGCGGGGATTCTTCTTTTGGTTACAGGTGACTTACTTCCTTACCCACTTCTTGCTCCTCTTGTTGGAGTCTTATATGCATTTTTCTCATCAGATTGACAATGGATGGCCTTTACCTTCCAATTACATGCTTCAACATTTTGTAGCTGAAAACTTGGGATTCCTAGCTTTGCTTTTCTCATAGATTAAATATCCTATCAAATATCAAACTGAGAATACATATGAAGCATATGTTTAAAAACATGATAATATTTCATTTCCTAGTCATTTTGAACCATGAGATGTTAACAGAAAACGTATTCCTTGTTTCTGTGTTTGGCTTCATTTGCAGCACTTGACTCAAGATGGAGCATTCAAGCCTTGGCTCACACCACAAGATCAATTTGCTATTGTACAAGCTGTTGACTATGAGGCTCCAATTCAGATTGCATTGCCTGATACGTATACATAGAAATTTTGCAGGAGGGTAGGTCTACTAATTGACATGAATGCTTTTACAGTTGAATCCATAAATGGACGTGTCTGGTTTGTGGTTCTCACTGGGCATTTGGAAGTCGATTGTTGTTAAATAACACTCGCGGTTTGCCCATGCTGAAATTGAGGACTTTTGCGTTCATGTTGTATTTGATCTCCCCATGGTGAAGCAGCTTGCGGATCAAACGGAGGAGGGTATACTCTGTTAGTAGAGCTCCCTGCATTTTTTTTTTTTTTTTTTGAAATATGGTCTCCTTGCATTCATCAGCAACTTTGTGATCAGTCGGTCAAAAATAATAGATAGTGGATGTAGAAGACTTAGACGTTAGAACAAAGCAAATATTATATGCTTCCTGAACATGCGCTTAATCTACTTTCCCCCTCCTCTGCGTTTCTGCCTTGCACGAAATGATAAAAACTCCTCATTCGATTTATTAGCCTGCTTATTCATCCCATGAAACAAATTAATTACTTCATTTTATTGATGCTTCCTTCCTTCCTTTTGTTTAGGTATTTTATTATTTATTTGTTATAATTAATTAAACTAATAATTTTATTTTACTTCGTAATTGATATTATTAATTTAAATTACACTAAAAATTATTATTAATAAAATACCATATCTTTTATTTATTATATTTATTACTGTTAATACTATACTAAATTATTATTTTAAGAATGGTAATTAAGATATTATTAAAGAATTTTCCACAGAGGCTCCGGATGTCGGGAAGTTCGTTTGAGAGAAAACGAGGGGATCCGGTGGACTTTCTGTGCCTCCAAACTTCGGATTTTGGCGGGAAAATGGGACGGAATCCGGAGCCAAACTCGGTATTCAGTCTGAATAATCGGTAAACTGAGTCTTGCTCCCAGCGCACGTGCGTTTCTCGGACCTCGGTACTTCGAAAGTTTGATCATAAAGTCCGTACTCGCCGTGAAGCTCGCATGCCGTAAATCAGTCGAGGGAGCAGGAGGTAGTCAGTCGAGGAGAGAGAAATGGAGGGGAACGAGATGAGCTTGGCGTACGAGAACGTGGTTTTCCATCGTCGTTCGGGTCTGAGTGGAGGACGTATGGCTTGCACTTTGATCACTGGTTTTCTGGGTAGCGGTAAAACCACGCTCATGAAGCACATCCTCGACAATCGCGGAGACCTCCGAATCGCGGTACTCGTCAATGAATTTGCTGATTCCGACGTCGATTCTCTCCTTCTCAACTCCACTAATCTCAATGCTGCCTTCAATCTCCCTACCGTTTCCCTTACACACGGTCGTCTCTCAATTTCTCTCAAACCTTTTACTTGCTCTGTTCCTGCTCATCAGTCGGACTTGCTTGTAATTGACTGCCTTCTTATTTCATTTTTCGCCCTCTGGATTCGTAGGTTGTGATTGTTGTAACGTGAGCGGTCCGTTTAGAGAATCTTTGCAGCAAGTCGTCAACAGCAAGCACAACTTCGACTGCCTCCTCGTTGAGGTTCCCTTTTCCCTTCTCCGATTTTTTCTATTTTTTTATTTATTTCTCTATATAAGATAGGTTGTATGTTCCAGTTCTTTCGGAATCACATGGAGTGGATGAGTTATACTGATTTTATATTGTGCAGTAGGAAAGCAATAATAAGTGACTTTTTTTAGTAGCACCATGTGGTTCGTACTGACCATTTCTTGTTAATGGGTAACAAGTATCAAAGGGATAAATCTTGATTAAACCTCGTATAAAAAGATGGTATATGTACATATAAGTGGATAAATCTTGATTAAACCTAGTATAAAAAGATAGTATATGAATATATAAGTGGTTAAATCTTGATTAAACCTCGTATAAAAAGATAGTATATGTACATATGAGTTTAACTATCCACTTAGAAGCCACTGAGTAGACACTTGGATTCGTGTGGTCAAACTACATTTGGGGCTCGAATTAAGTTAACACTAATAGTATGAGTCTATGAGTGATCAGTTGCTTCTTCCATTATGTTGATCATGTGGTCCTGGAATTGGTAATGGATTGATCGTTCGTTCCTTTGAAATATTTTACAATTGTACCTTAGGTTAGTGGTTTTTGTTTTGTAGACTTCTGGGCTGGCGAAACCTGATAAGTTTGTGGCAGAATTGGAGGAAGTTGGAATACACTTGGATATCACCATTGCAGTTGTGGATGCTGAATCACTTCATAAGATTTTAAGCATGGACATTGTGAAGCAGCAGTTGCAGCATGTGGATCTTGTTTTGCTTAACAAGTACTTCCTTCTTTGCCCTTGTTGTAAGCTTTATCCTCAGTTGCAGAGGATGTAGCTGATGTGCATGATAAAGAAGAAGTTCACTTGCACCTTACACATTTTAGCTACTTAATATTTTATACAGCATGTTTTTCAACGTTCTTGTTTGCCATTTATTACTTTTCCGTCTGAATTAAAGTGAGTTATTTAGGCAGAACATTAACATGTAAATTAATTTAGGTAAAACTTCACTGGGTAACTCAATGTGCCACTACAGTTGTTTATATGATATGTGTCCAACTCTGTGCCATTTCTTTTGAATGAAAGGGAACCTAAATATTTCTTTCAAGATAGCTTTAATTTCCTATTCTGTAGATGTGATTTGGCTACACTTGGTCAAATATCTGATGCAGAAGACACTCTAGAAGCTCTAACAGGGGGTGCAAAAGTTGTCCGCTCACAGTTCTGCAAAGTTCCCCTGGATCTTGTGATTGATTTAAGTACGGCTGATCCTCAACCCATGGTAAAAGAAGATGCTAGTGCTCCACCATTTCTTTCTCATGAGACCTTGCCTCAGATGACTTTTCGAGGAAATATACTTGGCAATACTTCTATGAGCATTTCAGCATCAGCTGTTGCTAGTGAGGAATTGACTTTGAAAACAAATGGGAAGTTAAATGACTCAGAAAACGGTATCCTTTTAATATTTTTTGTTACATACTTTCCCACTAATTGATGTACTCACTAAAACTGCTTAAGATACCTGGTGTTTGAACACATTTCCGAGAATTGTTTTCTTTTGATTAGGGATTGCACATTCAGCTTTTTTTTCTTTTCGCACTTAATCTGTCTTTTCTTTACTTCTTTTTTTGTCTTCAGTTTCATCACATGCAGGGAACTTTTCGTCTTTTACCTTTGAAAGTGAGGATCCCTTATCGATGTCATTATTTCAGTCAAGAGTTCTGACAAAATTGAGGAACACAAATAACCTACTAAGAGCTAAAGGCATTTTGTGGTTCGAAGAGGATCGGTAAATATTTATTCTTAAAGTAGCATCTGTTAACCAAATCAATTCAACTAGTAACTGATTTCTTCTTCTTTCAGAGAAAGCCGTTTTGTTTTTCAATGGAGTGGTGTCAAACGGGTTGAGGCCATTTGTGGTGAGCTGTGGGAGAATGCACCAAAGTCTTGTCTTGTGCTTATTGGGACAGACAAATCTGAACTTGAAAATATTGTCATGCAACTATCACAATCAACTATTTCGAAAATTAGAATTGCATCATACATTGCAGGTTCAAGAGAGTTTGCTACAAGTTTTAGTGCAAGAGTTCACTTGGATGGTAGATTTAAGGTAATAACAATTATACTTACTGTTAAGTATCCTTATTTCAATAAAAAATTTGATACAAGAGGTAAGTGATTTGATCACCAAGCAAATGGATTTGGTCCCGCACCCACTATCAAAGATGCCTTTTTCAGAAGACATTTGTGAACAGGTCTTCTTTCCAAACTCACTCTCTGAACTTGCACTTTTGTTTGGTGAGGCAGTTTAAGGGTTCATGCTAAGGTTGTATGCAGGTGTGGAAAGGGTATTTTATAAAAAAGTATGGAATCAAGGGTAGTTGTTCATTTCACATGTGTACTTATGCTTGCTATTGGTTAGGATGGTTGTAGGGTAATTGTCTTCAGTCAGGTTCTGTTTTCACTTTGTTTTTAGGCTGTATATATCTGACGCATGTACTAAGGGCAATACTGTCCTTTTCTGTTTTTTAACTTAAGTGATATAATAAAGAGTTTGGCGATCAATCTGACCCCTGCGGCTGCTACTCTTCAACCAGCTTTCTCCCCTTCCCTCTTCTTCTTCTCTTTCTTTTTTTTTTTTTCCTCTTCATTTTTTCAATTATAAAAGTTTTCATGGTATCGAGCAATAAAATTTGACTAGGGAAATTGTTTATAGTTCTCCAACCTTCTTTTTCAAACCAGTGACTTCTACTATTAGGATTGCTATAGATCTGCTCTTTTTATTACTTAAAGGTCAGGTTTTTCTTCATTTCTTGTACTATAGCCACTTGGTTAATGACTTGTACTACCTATTAAGCAATTATTACGTGTTGTTGTGCCCCTATAAGGTTTTCTCCTATCACTTTTCTAGTCTAGTACAAACCTGTGCCTATGTAGACTCGTTGGTGTTGTATACTGCCTGCACAGTACAATTAATTGAAAGTTTTGCATTGTCTTGGGTCTGAAATTGGTCCAAATTGTGGTTGAAGTAGCGGAATGGGTTTCTTGGGTTTGTCATATATAACCTAGGTTTGATTTCTGAGTGTGGGACTTTCCTTAGTACCTGCACAGGTTGTGGTTGGGAAGATCAAGTGGATTTGTTATTTAGTGCATTGAGAATCCACACAAAATACACTTAGATGCTGCTCATAGAATTCTGAAATATCTAAAAGGAGCTCTCAGAAATAGATTGTTATACACTCCCCATGAAAAGATACATAGATGTTGATTATGCAGGATCTATGATAGATAGGTCTGCAACAAGGTATTATTGTTTTGTTGGAGGTAACTTAATTAATTGGAAGTGTAAGAAACAAAATATAGTAGCTAGATCCAATGTAGAGGTAGAGTGTAGAACAATGGCTTACACTGGAATGAGCTATGTGGGTAAAATCAGCTTTTGTTGAGTTAGGATTTCACATTACAAAATCCTATGGTTGTGAAGAGTGATAATCTAGTAGCAATTTTTATAGCTAGCAATCCTATGGTTATGAAGAGTGATAATCAAGTAGCAATTTTTATAGCTAGCAATCCTATTTTCCATGAGAGAATCAAGCATATTGAATTAAATTGCTATTTTATCAGAGATGCAGTGATGCAAGGGAAGATTGTTACACTGTATGTGAAATCATATGAATAGTCTGGTGACATTTTCACCGAATCCTTGAAAGACATGAGTATATGATGTTTTGTAAGAAGCTGGGGATATTTGAAATTTATGCTCCAGCTAGAAAGTTTTAAATCAGGGGTAGTTTGGTCATTTTACATGTTTACTTATGCTTGCTATTGATTAGGATGGTCATAAGGTAATTGTCTAGCAGTCAGGTTTTGTTTTCACTTTGCTTTTAGGCCTTATAATGTTGTACATAGCTGATGCATGTACAAATGGCAATAATGTCCTTCTATGCTTTTTTGCTTAAGTGATATACTAAAGAGATTAGGGATTAATCTGACTCTTGATGGCTGCTGCTGCTCTTCAACGCAGCTTTCCCCCTTTTCTCTCATCTCCTTCTCTTTCTTTTTTCTTCTCTTCACTTCCTCAAAGAAACAATTTTACATATTACTCTCTATTTTTAAAAAAAAAAAATCTCTTGATAATAATATATTAAGGAAAGGTCATCGTTGTGGAGCAGCTTCAAATTTCCTATCAAGGCCATCATAGGATATCTGGTGCTGGGTAATCAGTGAAACATACATCTCTTATTGCATGTCCTTGCATGATTCCTAACAAAAAGGGAACTATGTGAAACATGCATTTTCCTATTTTGCCTTTTGCACAATATGAAAGGGAGGATTCGATGAGGGCCCCTCTCTGTTGGCAATGAGGGGAGAGAACCCCACTTCATACTCAATGGAAAGGGAAAGAAAGGTCCGTTGGGGGAAGGCAACTCTCCCCCACCTCCACCCCTTCCTCTTCTCCCTTATCCCTTTTCGTGTAAGAAAAATAGACAAGGGAAAGGGGTGAAACACCTATTTATTTCCTTATTAGCAATCACAAGGGACATACAACGAGAAATGTGTTCTCATTGATTTGTCTATCATATACTATGACTGGAAGCATGTAAAATCTGAAGCCAGTGAAACTGCCCTGCTGCAAGAAGTGAAAACTGACTATTTGAATGAACTTCAATATGTGGATTTTGAAAGAATCAATTTTGACCTCCTTGATAAGTTATTGGAAAAAAGCTTCTTAGTCCAAAGGGATCTACTCCCCTGAAGAGCAGGGCCACAAGCTGGGGGAAGAATTCAATGGCTGTCGTTTAATTTTTTATGATATTCTGTCTTTTAATATTGCCTTTAATGTCTTTGTAGGAACCTGTCTTAGATAAAGAACCACTTGTCATATTTGGGCTCAAAGGTTCACCTTTGCATGGAATAAAAGAGGTGTTTCAAATGCATCCAATGCCTTTTGTCATACAGAACTACAGTTTTATTACTGTGAATTTGTTCCATTTCTATTTTCTGCCCTTATAAATTCTTCAAAACTATCCTTATTTGATTATGTTCGTGTTCCATTGCGCAGTCTCAGCTAAATGGACCTCTTATGCACTTGGTTAATGGTAAAGGGAGAATCTTCTTGTCAGCCATGGTATCTGGGCAAGGTGAGCCCCTGATTGGCATGAGAATGTTTCCTGATTTATACATTTCTGCCAGGGTATCAGGTTATTCAAATGATAGTTTAAAATGATGTCTTTTTCTGTGTTCTCAATGCCTTGTGGTGGTTCTACTCGCTATTATTCTTCTTTCCAGAGTACAATCTGCAGCTCTTACTTGATGAAAGCTGCAGCCCAGATGAAGCATGGAATGAAATCCGAATGGCTGCTTCTGCAATTATTTCTAAAGTTTGCAAAAATTTCTGCCCATGCAGGTACATATGCACGTATACTCACTATTTAGTTTTTTTTTCTTATCTTTAATGATCACACGGTTCTGACCATCTAAGGCCTTCAGTTCAAAAAATTATACAGTATTATGTGTTCTTAGTATCATCCCTATTGCCTTGTTTCTTGTTTCTGCCTGAAAGCAAAGTTGCTGCAGAATTATCATTGTAGATTCATTCTGCACGGTTGCAGAATCAGAGAGTATTGAAAACTTGGGTGCTATTAAAGGAAACTAGTGCGGTTGCACAAAGAGTACTCCAGGGTATTTCTGAACCAGATTGTGCCAATTGACACAAATCCGATCCTGTTCTGGAGGAAATGGCTTGACAGTCTTTTTTAATTTTTTTCTTGGTGGCATTTTGGTTTCATTGTCATAGTTACTGCAATGCTTTGATGATGGAAGTGGTACTCAAGAGCTTAATCAAACTGCCGTTGACACCACCCTTGAAGGATTCATGACAAAGAGTGAATGTTTCTGGCCAAAGGCAATTGTCCTTTTCTGGAGCATGAAGGAAATTATTAAATGACATCACGCTTACTGATTTCTGGTTCTATAAAGTCATTTTACTGGAATATGGCACCTCAAATAATTTAGTATTGAAAAATGACTGATGGTATCAGTTGGCTCACTTAAAGCAGCTGTATTCCTGTAATAAAACACCTTAATGGACCGGCAAGACATAAGGAATTATCATCTTCTAAAACGCATCTGTCCTTCATGCAGTATAATGTTATATGTTCGAATCTTAGGTAATTTTTTATCTGGGTCAATGGCCAATTTACTGGAGGATATGCATCTAGTGGGTTGAAATTTGGAAACTTAATCTTTGTTCTCTGACTGTCTATAGTTCCAGTTTATCTCATGCCTGAGTTTGAATAGCTAACTATTATTATATGGCTGTCTTGGTGCTGTTTCAGGTCAGATCTTTCGGCTCATGTGCATTGATGCTGGTCAAAATGATTCCGTTTCTCTATCCGATGGGGAGTGAGCAATTAGCACTGAGGTGTTCATACTCTGTGGTGGCCAGCAAAACCGGTTCAATTCCTTCACAGCCAATAACTCTAAATATTATCAATTTGTTATTTTCTTGTTGACCGACGGATTGAAAGTGTCTAGCTTATTACCAAATGTAGATGATTGATTAGATCATAAGCTGGGTTCGTTCAATGCCCAGAGAACATAGCCGACTGTTTTATATGATAGCCACTGTTCTGTTGTTTAGCTTCGTGATTATAAGCGGCAAAACAGATATAAAACAGAAGCTTCCAACTGTTCATGGATTTCGAGTAATTTTATCCTATTACTGGTCATTTCAAGCCAGCGACCCAGTTACTTGAATGAGCGTGTTAGGAGCTGAGCTACCATATGTTCAATCAATTTGTTAGGAAAAACTAATTTTATGAACATGTGTAACAAATAATAGATCAAGATTGCACAATAGACACGAGCACACATAAAATTCTCAGCTTCCAAAGAAAGGGAAACAAGAGTGACTTTCACTAATGCTTGATGTTGGAAAAAGAAAAAAGGAAAAATACTTCAAAACGTAGTAATAAAACGCTTCAAAACGTACAACTTCGCGGGAATTCTTTCGCACTTCCCCGTCTCTCGAGTGCCCCTAGAGTTTCTAGACCATGTATTCCCGAACTACCCTCCGCGCAGAACTTTTCCTATTTATTTGCTACTTGCCCGACTCTTGTTTGTGGAAATTCTTGAAGGAACAGTAGCGACCCAAGCTCACGAGCAGCAGCAAAATGAAGAAGAAGCCGAAGCAGAGGAGAGCTGCTAAGACTGAAAACCGACTCCAATCTTCAAGACCGAAGCTGAAGGCAAAGCCAAAGACGAAGAAGAAGTTAACCAGAGAGGAACTCGATAAGCCTAAGAAGCCCCCTACGGCTTTCTTCTACTTCTTGTGAGTGTCACTTATCTTCTCTAATTTATAGTGGAAGTGGAGACGATTTGTTTCTGATTTCCCCGTTGCAGCAGCTCCGCTCCACTCTATCATTAGAGAGACTTTGATGTTGCCGATAGTGGACAAATACGCACTTGCAGTTTATTTTGTTTCTTTTCAACTTTCAGTCTTAAGAGGGTTGTGTTTGTTTAAAATTTTAAACTTCCTTAGCATTTGGCAGGAAGATGCCCACATTCAATAGGAAGTATAAACTATATATACGCCCGATAAATTTGTGGGGGTGTATTTGGCCGATATGTGGAAGTGTCAACAGCTAGTTGATTGTTGAGAATTAAGGCTCACAAAAGAGCCCCTGTTGTTGAGGACTTTCAGAAAATATGACATACTATCCTGAAATATGTTCATGGAAGTGTCTGCTGGAGTCACTAACTTGCCACATCCCGTCCAAGATGAATACAATAATAGGTAAATTTTATGAAAGCGATCATGACTGAGGGGATATTAGGCCATGCCTGTGCGAAGAAATGCTTACTTGATATGAGAACTCTCAGATTTTGGGTTTCATTCTCCAGAAAACCAATTTTCTGACTTGAATTCGTACTGGTGGCCTTGTTACCCTGTTTAATTTTGTGTGACAGGTAAGTATCTTCGTGTCAAATGTCAAGTGATTGGAAATTTGGTTTATCTTGGTGGTCAGGATATCTTATTTTTTTCAGAAAAGAGGAAAATGCATTAAAATGGATTGAACATGTTCATCGATGGTCAAACTCAGTTTGTGGAAATCCAAATGCACCTCCATGTTTAGGATGTTGGGCAGGACCATGGATTAATTTGGTTACAAATTTGTGAGGCTAATAGTGTTCAAAAAAATTCATTTGATTATATCGAGACTTTTAATACTGCTGGATGCTAATAAAATTTCTATGTACTAAAAAAAGAAAGAGAACTATGACAGTTTCTCACATGAGTACACTTTCTCAACGAAAAATTTCTTCTTTTGTTCTAATAGGGAAGATTTCCGTAAAAGCTACCAAGAGGAGCATCCAGATGTCAAATCCATGCGCGATGTATGCAGCAAACACTTATGGTATTCTTTATTATGAAGTAATGCTTGTTTCATCTTTTTGGCTCTGAAGCCATAATACTTCATTTTTGCAGATAGGGAAGGCCTGTGGAGAGAAGTGGAAAACAATGTCATTCGAGGTTTGCCACTAATTTTTAACTTCTCATATGTTTGCAAAATACTCTTTGCTCATTGGAACATAGACTGGAAGTTCTCCTGTTTGTTGGTGCCTCCATGACTAGTTTTGGATTTTATGAGCCCTCCCACTTGGAGTTGCAAAAGCCACACATGTTTGGCTTGTATGTACCCCAGCATTCGAATCTAAGAAATGATCGGTCATGAAATCAGTGAATTAGAAGAAATACTTATGATTCTACAGACTACTTACGGATGAAGATTTATTGGAATTTATTATCCTTTGGAAGTGACTTTCACTTGCTGTTCTACCCTTGGATACTTTGATAGAATACCGAGATTAATTAGCCATAGTAAATGACAAATGGTTTTGGTTTCTGGTTTGTGCCACAGGAGAAGGTCAAATACTATGATATAGCCACAGAAAAGCGGCAAGCGTTTGAGGATAATATGGCGGCATATATAAAGGAAAAGGTAGTTTCCTTCCCTAGCTGCATTTCTATGCCTGCCACTATGGTGTCTCAGAATGATTATATGCATAACTTGTGTTGGTAAACCACTAACCTCATTTAGGATATGTAGAAGAAAATAAACCTCTGAATACTTACCAGTCCCTAGTTTTGCCCAATGTGTTATTCGTTTTTTTAGCACAGGCTTCTCTTATAATATGGCCAATCAATTGTTTAATTAGAAACTTACCATAAAGGTCTTCTTAGTTTCAAGCTTTTTCTCTTTGTTCTCTCAAATATACTCATTTGTATGGTTTTTCTTATTCATTTTATCATCATTTTCATTGCCTGAAGGAAAGCGGCAAGTATTTGCAACCATCTGATGAGGACTATGAAGAAGGAGATATGTCTGACTAGAGAGTTGTGCGTCATGTTCATGGATCTTATGTTTTAGTTGAAATCATCTTTGAGGCATCATTCTTGTGAAACTTGTTGGTTTAAAGATTGTACATGTATTGCGAATCCCATTTTTCAGGTTTGATCTTCTTAACTGCCCAGACAGCAAAAAGTTTCTTCGCTTCTCTCCATTGTTTTCAATTATATATTTTCAACTGTCTTATGTAAAAGATGTATCATGGAGTTCTTAAGAAACCATTAGCTTAAGGGGATGGAAATTGAACAGAACAAATGGAAAGAAGAATAAGACAGAGTTGGTAGAGAAGCTGCAGGTGCCAGCCTAGGATGCTTCATTTGTATTATTCACAGTTTTAACATTTTCTTTTTTCGTGGAAATAATGCTACAGCTGGATAGATTTCACTTCTTCAACAGGATAGATGTTCGACATATCCAAAGAATCAGCAATACTTCTGACCTCTGCAATCATTGCAATCACATCATTGAGTTTGTTCACTGCTGAGCCAACACCCTGCATTTAAACATGAAAATCAAAATTGAGAGCTTCTTTGTGGAACCATCTCAAGATAACGAGTAGAAGAGAACAAGGAATGTCAGGTAATGTACCACTCCAGCTGCTCCTGCTGTCAATGCCATTGGTGCTGTAACAGCACTCAGTCCAGATGAACACATGACAGGAATGTTGATGGCTCTTGAAATGGAATATGCGGCTGCTAGGGTTGGACTTGCCTAAGCTCACAAGATGGAAAAACCAGTAAACACCATTCAGTTACTTCATGTTAGAATTACTTGTTAGTGAATGAAACGACTATTCTTTTAGCAGAATGAACAATGGATTGGAAATTGAAAGATGTCGTGCACCTTTTCCATGAGACCAAGAACACCAGGTTTCGAAGGATTAGAACACTTTCCTCCCTCGGTTTGAATCACATCTGCACCCTCCTTTTCTAGCAACTCTGCGAGCTTGACCTGTTCCACCAGAAGTACTTGTAAACAATGGCGGCCTAGACATCATAACTTCTATATTTGTCTGAATGGAATGCAATAACCTGATCAGGGAGGCTAAGTGTGTGAGGGACAGTGACAGACAGCACAACAGATGGAAGAATCCTCTTTGTATCCTTGGTGAGTTTCAGTATCTGCATCACGAACAACAGCTTGATTAAAACGTACAGCGCCATTCTTTGTGGTGAGACTGAACTGAATATAAATGCCCTTGACCCAAAACCATGGATGTACCTGCTCTGGTGAGAATAGCCTGCCCATCTCGTAGAAGGAGTCGTAATTCCCAATCTCCACCTGAAGATACCATCGATTTCACAAGTAAGGCAACTTGATTCAGGAGAAGCACTCAAAGAAGATGTCCCAGAAAAAAGAGTTGGAAGATTTTGTTATTTGAACCATTTGAGCGCCCGCTTCGACAGCAGCCAAAAAGGCCTCAGGATCCACTGAAGAAACGCAGATCTGGGATCAAGGAAAAATAAGCGTAAATTCATACGCTGCTATTGACGGTATGAAACAAACAAAGGGGCGATCAATTAACGCAGCTGAGAAGCCAACCACTGAGCTATGAAGAGGGCTTTTTACCGGCAGAGAAGTGATGCTGAGAGCAAGTTTTACTAACTCTGGGTCGCAAGCTATGTCCACATGGGTGGCGCCACCCTAAGACCGTGTTAACTTTGGTATCAGTAAGAAACCCTTCATCAATTATAGTTAAAAAAAATCGCAAAACCATGAGTGAGAAGAAATGCAACTGGAACTGGAACAGTTAATCAGCCCACCTTATCTGCAGCAGTGACGACAGCTGCGACGTTTTTTCTATCAAAATTCAGAAGGCCGGAAATAATCTGTCAAAGAAAGATAACATCACACCGTTACCTTAGACAACTGTTCTCAAAAATCTTAAAAAACACACTACTATAACAACGAAGGAGTCTTTTTATTTTTTTCTTTCTGCAACCGAGGAATAGAGAAAAGGGAAGGTTTTCTCTAGCAACCTTGAGAGCTTTTCTTCGATAAAAATCTCTCAGGACCACCTCTTTGGTAGAAGAAAGCATCGCTGTTGTTGTAAGAGAGATGGCTCTCCTACAAAGAGGAGGGTGTGGCGTGTGCGAGCAGAGACCGAGTAGAGGATTTGGGTTGCGTTGGAGAAGGGAGTGAGGAGAGGAGAGGAATGGTGAACAGAGGGCTGCATGCGCCATCGTTGCGCTCACTATGCTCTACACCACGCCAGCCGCTGAGAGGCGATGAATAAAAGATAAGAACTCCGTGTGGAGATTTTTTTTTTCGGCTGCTCGAAGTGGCACTTTGGTTAAATAACTGCAGTAGCCGCAGTGTCATTTTTTCAACTAAACCACCTAAAAAATGTAAGAATAGAAAATACTATAATATTCTTAAATTAATAGTAGTAATCTAAAAAGTCGATAATAGTGCACAGTTTAGCATACCAGAGGATCCGATTTTTAAGCGGAGGGTTCCAATCACCTATGGATTAAATACAAAATCCAACATGAAGAGTGACCAATTCAGCCGGAAGACCCGGCCGCGGGAGGTAGGAGAAACGAATGTCTTATGTTGAGTTGGTAGGGAAGTAGGATAGTTCCAAGTTTGAATTATAAAGGTCTTGGCATCTTCCTTTTTGCAGTTTTCGACCCTACCGGTTCTTCTCCGGTTTTATCGTGAGCTGTTCCGTCTTTTTTCCCGCCGAGTTTGCTACCAGGAATTTCACTTCCCCGCGTCGTATGCCATATGGACTGGTATGACATGCTTCCCCTCTCAAAATCTCCTTGCCTCGACAGCATGGAGAGGACCAAGCGCCGGCAGCAAGTGCTTCTCCGTCAACTTAGAGACCCTGAGCTTTGCCGCTCTGTAGATTTTCAGGTACTAGGTATTTGCTTTCGATTGATATTCTGAAGCGATTATTTTTCAACTATTTGTTGCCTTCGATTGGAAAATTCAGGTTACTTCCTGTTCTGGTACTAGTTCGCAGCCAGCTTTTGGAAGTCCAGCCAGTCGAAATGATGATGTGGTGGTTGTCGCGTGAGTTCACTACATGTTTTTTTTTTTTTAGTTTATTGGGTAGTACCCTATCCGGCAGAACAGTCGTTCCTAGATTATAAATGGTTCCTACGAGAGCAATTGTGAAGTTTGGCAGAAAAGTAATACAACGAACATTAGTTTGACAATTGTTATGCCGACAGCGCTTGCAGAACTCCTATTTGCAAGGCTAAGAGAGGGTCTTTTAAGGATACCCCTGCGGAAGATTTGCTTGAACATGTACTGAAGGTAACTTTTAAATGCTTTGAAGCTTTAGAGTCTCCCAGTTAGTGTTATAGTATAGTAGCAAGGCTCCCGAATACTGATATTTTAGTTAAGAATGTATTGTTGCATGAATGATGCTTTTCATTCCATATATCAACCAAAGACTTTGATTTTGTAACTTAATCGTGTGAAATTGATCATAGTTGCGAACTAAATCCCAACATTTTCTGCTAGGAAGCCACCAGTCTGCTTGAATCTTGTCCTTTGCCGTTGACTCCAAGTGGATAAATATTTAATTGCTTGTTGATCAACTTCAGAAGTCTCAGTTGAGTTGACCATGTTCTCTTCTTGTCGACAATTTTATAATTCTGAATAAGTGGTACCAACAACAATGACGGTTGGGTGGCCCAGAATTCCATGGAAGTCTCCTCATTGTAAAGCGTATCAAATGAGCGATAACTGAGCTGCTGGTACTTAGTACAGTGGTGTTCAACTAGATCACTTCGTGAAGTTCAGCGATTTATTATTGGTATATGAATGGTACCCAGGAAACTCTAGCAGTCGCAACAGAGAAATTCTGTTGCTTGGTTAGAAAAGGAACTTGTTAATTTTTCTCTTTTTTCCATCCCTTATATTTCTTCATCATCATCTTCTTCTTCTTGATTCTCCAAAACTAAGAATATGACTTCATATTTGGATTGACTGATACTTACATTAGAGAAGTGAACTTGATTAATGATTTATGGGAATAAGTGCATCATATAGGAATAGGACCACACAAGGATCGAGAAAAGTAGGGTATGACTGGGTTAGCAATGTTTTAGGCAGTGTTGGAAAAAACTGGAGTCCATCCACATGAGGTTGGAGATATAGTAATAGGGAATGTGATTGCCCCTGGTTTCAGTAGAGCAGCAGAGTGCCGGCTGGCAGCTTTCTTTGGTGGTTTTCCAGGTTTGTTCTGTTACCTACCACATTTTATGTGCTTACCTTGCAGAACTTCACTTCCTTATTTCATATTTTTCCTCAGAAACTGTGCCAATCAAAACAGTGAACAGAAAATGTGCTTCCGGGCTTCAAGCTGTTGCTGATGTGGCTGCTGCAATCAAATCTAGTTTATATGAGATTGGTCAGTCCATTTTCTTGTCTTTCTTATGGTTACTTAGAGGGATCATGTTTTATTATCTGTGTATATTCATGTGATTCTATATTTGTAGGCATAGGAGCAGGAGTCGAGTCCATGTCTCTGGATGTTGGGGTCCACAAATATGCATTCAACCCAAAGGTATAAGCTCCAAAATTGAAGCAGTGTAGTTGGTGTGCCTTTCTTGATTTAACAATGTATACAAATTTCTGTTCTTATAAATTTCTTGTAAAGCTTGGAAATGCATTTTTTCTTGATCCAGGTTTATTCTCAGCCTAACCAAAATGCTAAAGATTGCCTGATTCCGATGGGCATCACATCAGAAATTGTGGCTGACAAGTACCATGTTTCACGTACAGATCAAGATAAAGCTGCTGTATGTTTATTAATCCTCAGCTAGATAGATTTAGCAGCTGTATGTTTACTGCAAATGTGAAAGCTGTGAACAGTATCTTTAAGTTATTGTCGTCTAGAAAGTATTTTCTGTTCTGAGCAGGTCAACTGATGTGTTTGCACTAAAGAAAATCAGGTTCTCTGTGATACTTTTTACATATATAATTTTTTTCCTATCAGCTTTTATCTCAGAAAAGGGCTGCCGAAGCTGCTGCAAAGGGGAAGTTTGATGATGAGATTGTCCCTGTGCAGACAAAGGTTTGATTGAATTTTGTAGTTGATCCTATAATTTCAGAGCATTCAGACTGGAAGCATAATGATGAGAAATCCTACTTATTTGCAGGTTATTGATAAGAAGAATGGTATTGAAAGGATTGTTATTGTTTCGGCTGATGAAGGCATCCGGCCAGACACATCTATTACCGTTTTATCTAAGCTTAAATCTTCATTTAAAAATGGTGGATCTACAACTGCAGGTGCTCTTTTATTCTGTATTAGGGATTCATTTATAGTCATCCAACAGTCAATTTTTATGTCTTGGCCATTTTCAACCACACATAAAATCAGGCAATTCAAGTCAAATTAGTGATGGAGCTGCAGCTGTCCTATTGATGAGACGGGAAGTTGCAGTAAGGAGAGGCTTGTCAATACTGGGAACAATCAGGTACTAAAATGATTTATTATGAATAAGCTTAACTTCCTTTGATCCTTTTCCTCATATATCTTTTTCCCCTGGAAGGAGTTTCTCTGCTGTTGGAGTAAAACCTGAGACAATGGGCATTGGTCCTGCATTTGCAATCCCAGCTGCAGTTAAGGCAGCAAGATTAAATCTTGAGGATATCGATCTTTTTGAGATAAATGAGGTAACAACTGCAAGCAAACTTCTTTCTCTCCTGAAGACCTGGATTTTGTTGAAAATGATACATAAACTCATAAGAAACTACTAAATTTACCTTGTGTATGCTGTATGATAACCATCTGTGATGCATTCAGTTGACATTTCTATGTGGTCTGAAACTGAGAAATTAGGTTTTTGATGGATCCAATTTAGTTTCTTGAAATTGTCTTTCATTTCTCTCGAGAAAATCTCTTTTGTACTTCCTGCAACGGTGTTCTTTCTATCCTTGTAATGTAAAGAACATTCTTATGAAACAGGCATTTGCATCACAGTATGTGTATTGTCTCCGTTCTCTAGGATTGGATGCAGGAAAGGTAAATGTGAATGGAGGAGCAATTGCTCTTGGACATCCAGTTGGAGCAACAGGTATGTTCTTGCTAATCCCTTTTCTGCAATGGGCCAAAATTCACATCTAGATATTTAGTGAACTGCTTTACTAAAAAATCTTCTTTTGAAATTAAGCATATCCAAGAGACAAGCTTTCTGTGGTTCGATCTTAGATCAGTGGTCACCCTGGGGAGTTTATTAATGTGTGGTCATGGGTTCAAGGCTCATGTTATTAGGGGTATCTTCAGGTTGTGTGTGTATGTTTTTCACTATATAAAAATCAGAAAAGAACCAAGACTTTTTCATAAATAGCCAAATATATATGACATGGTTCTAGAGTTTGATGTTGCATGATTTCTACTCCAACTTATGTGCCCAAAGTCTGACAAAAAGAGTAATGCTAAAATATTTGTCTGCATTTTCGTAAAGATAAGCAATAGAACAATTTATGAAATATCGATTTGGCCAGCTCCAGTCTTATTAGATTCTTAATTGTGTTCTTATCTGAAGTTTAGATTCTTTACATAAGCATCTTTCTGGTTTTCACCTTCCAATTTCGTGTATACCTGTTTCCCATCCATTATTGTGAACATTCTTCATCAACATTACCAAATGGCTGATTCCCCTGAAACTAAAACCAGCTAAATTCGTTTAATTTTCTATATTTACTTACTTTATTTGTCAGGAGCACGTTGTATTGCAACTTTATTACACGAAATGAAGAGGCGTGGTAAAAGTTGTAGATATGGAATTGTTTCAATGTGTGTAGGTGAGACTACAAGAAACTCAGTGGCTGTTAAGCTTTTTCAGTTGGAGTGCAGCTAATCCATTTTTCATCATTCCTTCGTGCATTCCAGGAACTGGAATGGGAGCTGCTGCCGTTTTTGAGTCTGCATAGCATCGATTGCCACTTTGTCCGGTAGATTAAAAGATTGTCCTTGTGTCACACTCACTTGAGGAAAAGGGGGAAAGTGGTTTTCTGTAATGGTTTACTCGCAGCAGCTACCGTGTCATCTTTGGAACAGGAGATTAATTTTAACTATTCTTGACCTCAGCGAACGTGCTACCAATGGGATAAAATTCGTCACAAACTGATATCATCCCGAATTGTGATTGTCCATTTTCCCAAGTCGTCGTTTGTTGTTTACAAATGTCTACTTGCCACTGAAATTGCATACTATTCATATTTCATGTGCTTAGTTTACTTAATCTTGAATCATTCTTGACTTCCAGCAAGCCTTGAATCACTGTTGGCGTACGCAAGGTTGGTGAGTACTTAAATAATCGATGCAAGGTGACAGGGAGAAGGATCAAGGTGGATAGCCGTGTAATAGGAGGCACACGAACTCCAGAAAAAAAAGAAAAAAAGGAATAAATTCCCAACTTCTTGTAAAGGTTTATCAAGCTAGTAACGTGCAATTGAAAACTGATAATAATTGAATCAAATAACTAGTGTTTCTTAATCAAGCTTTACAATCATTCAGAGAGAGTTGGTGCACATCTCATACACTCTCTGAGCCCCCTCTTATTGTGGGTTAATCTTTGAACAACAAGAAACTGTACAAATATGGATGATATGTTCTTAAGGTATATGCATATCTATCTACTTCTACAGTCAATCGATCAACCATGAAGAACGTCCAAAAGCTCTGAGAGGTCACATTCAGAAGGAAAGAACTCCTCCTCCAACCCCTCTGTTTGGAACACGAAACCATCGTAAGATGCAAACGGTACTTCCAATTCAACAGGCCAAACGTCGTCAGTCTGTTGCTGAAAAGCATCCGGGCATTGATTCATCACCCATGGACTCTGCGTCGCCGTAAAAGCTGCTAGAGGCGTCAGAGTCTGGATTTCCGACTCCAACGAATTAAAACACATCGCCATTTCTTCACAATCTACTCCACCCGAGCCGTAACTATCAGGACTCATGCCTTCTTCAATCTCAATAACAGGAAGTACGGATTGACGTAAATCTTTCTTGGGTGAGAGGGAGGGAGACATGGCGTTCCGCCCGTTGCCAGTGAGCTCTTGAACGAGCCTCTTGAAGCTGGCGGAGTCCGTGATGTAAACCTTGGGCCGCAGCACCTTCAGCATGCTATTTAGTTGCTTCTTCTCTGCCTTCATTGATCCTTGACTCGTTTCAGAAGCGCCCTTCATTCCTTTGTTTAATCCACTGCACCTTTCGCTTCTTTTTCTCTTCTCCCTGTGGAAACTCCTATGCTTGAGGCTGATCGTCCATTTGAACGAGAGCCCCATTTATAGATGGTGGCTGCGTTTAGAAAATATCCATTAAAAGTATTCCAGAAGATGCCGAAAAAGGATATGGATTTCCCAGTATTAGCTTGAAGATTTAAGGGTCATTACCCACAACCCAGCTCCCACCCCAGATATTCTGTCACTTGTATGATCTAGCCATCTCTGTCATGAATATGCAGAATTCTCAAAAATCCGCTGAGTTTGTCACTTCATGAAATGTCTTCTTCGTTTTGTTTCCTCCTTGTCTCTGTCTGTTTGTAAGTTTTGCTTTTATTTAATCATGAAGGAAACACTACAGTGCAGCTTGTGGGTATTGCTATGAGAGGTGAAAACACAGGGCCCCTACATTAAAAAGGGGACCTAACTCACTGCTGCCAATTGGTTATCCGCCTGTCTTTCTGTAAAAGATACCAGACGAAGCCTAACAGTGATATAAAAATAGAGGCCATTGAGGGCACGAAAAGGAGCCTGTAGATGACAACTATTCAATGATGTGATCTGGTGTGCGTTAATCACACGTTGAGAGAGACGGGTTGTTGGATTAAGACGATATCCTGACAATCGCCATGGCGACTTGGCATCTACGAGATACGACATGAGAAGGTTTTTACGACATGGGAAGGTTTTTATTTTCCGTTCCGGCGACAGGTCACTGCGAAGTGTGAACTGATTTTAGTCCAATTTGGCAGTTTAGAGTCCCCGATGCAGTTGGAAAAAGGGTATCTCGCTTCAGAAAGCAAAAGAAAAGGAATCCCCGAATCAAAAACTGGTTATCTCAAATTTTCTTTCAATAGTTACATCTCATACAAGAACTAGCCTATTTCAAAAGCATCCCAAAGATAAAAGGCAGATTAGGTCATGACTCGGGTCAATGAACGAGTCTATATCAACCGAGTCGCACAACACAACGAGCCGACTCTTTCTTTGTGTAAGGGCATTTGAGGAAATTCGTAAGCAAGAAAAAACCCTAAACCTTCGACTGATCCCTCTTTATATGGAGAAAGCAGGAGATGGAATTTTCTAGTGCCTTTTGAGAGAACCGCGTTGCTTCTTTCTCTGTGCAGCTTGGTTCCGTTGCGGGCAAAGAGAGACCTTGAAGCCTCTATGCATCTGAATGGGAGTTATTCCTCTCTTTCAAGAATAGGGCTTTAGACATGTATTATGGTTTTAAGTTTCAACTTTTCTTCTCTTCTACCTGTGATTTTGGCTGTTCTCTTAGCCTCCCACCCTTTTTTTCCCCCTTTTTCTGCAGTTCTTGAAGAACGTTTTCGGCCTATCCAAGGAGTCTCGCATTATTGAATGAATATGCGAGTACTCTATTTCACCGGGCCTATATTCGCCGTGGCAGCCTCAAGGTTTGGCATGATTCCGTCGTGTATTAATTCAGAGGACTGCCCTACATTTCTATCCCTTCCAAAACATTCGAGAAAACCTATCCGTAGTGATCTTGAAATTTCTCCAGGTTTCACAAATTGCATACATTCCATTTTTCTTTAGATCAGCGCTTCCAATAGCTTAACAGGCACAATTTTTTTCACTGGTTTTCCGTCGTCCCGACGAAATCAACAGGCGGAAAACTTTATCGCAAGTTCTGAGTTGTCAGTAGGTAAGAACACTTAAAATATACGTTTTAAAGGTTTTGACAAGACAAAAAGAGTTACGGTGTTATACTGCAGGAAAGCTATTGACGAATTGAGAAGAAGAACCTAACTCCTCTCATGAGCTCTTTCCCCTACCTCCAAACAGGGGGAAGAGCAGATCCCGTCTGTCGTATCTCATATCTCTATGGTAAAGAGTATTTTTTATTTAAAAAAATAAAATATGATACCATCGGATCGATGGAGGTTACAGAAATTAAAATTTCTTTTGGCACTGCTTTGAGTATCAAAAGATGGATATACGATTTTAGGGTGCAAATAAATCATTTAAAACAGTAAATGAGCAATACAACTATTTTATAGAGGATTGCTTATGCTAGTGTTTGAATCAAAGAGTCTGGGGGAAAAGGGCCTGAAAATTAAAGACAGTAACATGCAATCTACTGGATTGATGTTTCAATTTCTGAATCAATTACGGGCATTAGAGAAACATCAGAAGTAGGCTATTAGATATTTCCCAAACAGCCATAATAGCTATGAAAAACGGATAAGAAAGCTTCCACATTTAAATGACTTCCCACCAAGGTAATTAAGAGAGGTAATGACTTGGAAAGTACTCCGCCTTTGTCATCTAATCATGTACACCGGGGCAGCACATTTTTGATATGTTACATGTATAAAATTACTGATGCCAGACAGGTTGGAATGCATGGCTGCGTTTATTCCCTCGAGGGTGGAACCCCGAGTCTGGTGCCACTGTGAAATTGTTCTCATGAATTTCCCAAAGGTAACGCTCGCTACTCAAGCGGCATGTGAGTGCAAACCGTACGCAGCTGATGCCATCAGAGTTATATGGGGCTTGCTTTTGAAACCTGCAGTTACAAGTTCAGCCATTACATACATTTCCCACTAAGCCCTGTGATTTAGAGACCAAAATCCCTACAGCAAGACAAAGTTAAACATAAATGAACATAATAAGCATCATCATAGACAAAAAAAGGGTGACTTTGTATTATTCAGCTCTTCACAAAATTCACGCACGTAGAAACAGATGCAATCGAACATTGCTACACAAGCTGGACACATTGAATCAAGCTGCATCGATTTCCTGACTAAAAATATTTTAGTATGTTTACTACATACATCAAATTAAATGTTGCCCAGGAATTTTCTCATGTGGCCTCCATCGACCAAAGAATACCTTTAGCAAGAAATGATAACATTTTGCTCGAGGTTTACACTGCTGGATAGAATTAGTTTCCATCTAACTAGAGAATCACCTAAAGGATCTATCTTCCATAATCATTTGAACAACTTAGAAGGGAGGGCAAAAGACAAAGTAATTAGTAGGTAAAGATTCATCATTTTGGTTGAGGAAATTAAGAGCTTCATGCAAAAACGTTGACTCAATAACTAAAGAAAAAAAAAACTGCCATATAATTATAATTCTATATTCAAAAAATTTCTATCAGGGAAATTATTAGGTTAGAAAAATGCAAGGCTGATTTCTGATGACTAAGAAACTATTAACATTTTCTATGAGAAAATGATTGTGAACTTAAACCTGGTTCTGCGAGCTGGTTGTAGTCGTCCAGCGTTGAGTATGAGGCACAGCCACCCTCCCATCCCGGATGTAAGTCACAACTCTAGATTGTACAGGTGTAGCAACAACAAGTCGTGGTGGCATTTCTCTCATGACCCAAAGTACAAAACCCGAGGGGACTGAAGAACCTGCGTAAAGTGAGAAGCCAATGTCTGAAACTGACCTAAATGGACTAAGTTGTCATATTTGCTCAGGATAAGGAGTACCTATAAAGTAATACACAATTATCAAAATTGAAGTCTTTACAGCAATATTGTACTCGAAGTCCCCATGATAAAGCACCTGCAGTTAGGACAATTCACACAATGTTGAAGAATAATAATAATGCGTGCTGAACTTCTATGTTAATGGTGTGTCAATAGAAAGAGCTTGAACAGAATTCGAACAGCATCACATACAGGGATATTGGTGACAAGTGCTACTAAAGCACATGAAGTGAAACACACAACAGAGACCACTGCCAAACCCGCAACCTGCACAAAAGAGAAATTTTACCGAGTTAATGCATGCAGGACAAAGATGTTTAGGAATTTGGAGATACAAAATAGGGGTTACTGGAGCCAATATATGACTCCATTCATAAATGATGCAAGACATCTCAATCTTTGTCACTGAACCTGATATATATGAACCTAACCACGATTTCAAGAACAGAAAATTTCCACTTTGGTAATTACCTTCCACATTTCAGTAGAGGCCTGTTCTGAACGTACCTTGCTCATTTTCAAGAACAGTAGCACTCCTGAAAGAAATGAGACATCAGGCAAAAAGAATGAATTAGCTGGTGAACCAGATAATGACAGAGCAAAATACATGGAAGACAATGCTTTCATATATCATCAAGAGAAGTTTGCAATAGTGAGGACAGTTGAGAACCTCGTTTACACGATGTATAACAGAAAAACAATGCCGAAAGTTTTGACTACAAATGAGATAGGTGAAGAGGTAAAATAAGTAAAGTACCAACCATAGCAAGCTAGAGCTCCTCCTAATAAAAGAATAGCTACAGAAAAAAGGTCAAGGTAAACCTGCACAGATAAAAGAGAAGCAGTGAAGCATTTCCAGAACTGCTATAATCAAACCTTGAAACAAAATCACAAAGAACAAGATTGAAGTAAATTGCAATCCATATATTCAATGACTTTTCAACTGGTTAAGATGTCGTATAACATACCCGAGCCACTGTTGAAGAATCAATTGGATTTTTGCCTTTACCAACCCATATTAACACAGCAAATGCCATCATCAAGATAAAGGTTAATAAAATAACCTAAAAAAATAGAAAACTATTAGTTTAAAATGTTTACACCACCTTCTCAAATCAACTACACCTAAATGTAAATGATGCATTAGTAAAAGAGTTCTTAAACGTACCAAAATAACAAACTTTTGACGACTACCAACATGAATCCAGTTGCAAGAGAGACACTTCCGATGATTATCTACTTGATGTGAACCAGTGGCAGTCTTAATCTTTCCCAATAAAGGTTGACAAGAAATATTCTCCTCATCATCCTCATCCTCATCATTTGCTTGATGACAAAGATCAACCCTGGAAAAGACGCAACTTTTAGAATATAGTGAACTTTTTGAGCTATTATATATTCCTGTGTCGTGCTGCAGCAAACAACTGTAATTTCAATTTTATACAGCAAAAAACAGTGCTCCTATTACAAAGTGGAGTGAGGATAAGAAGTGAACAACATCAAGTAACAGAATGGGGGGTTTGGTGTCAAATAGTAACTGAAGCAGTAATGATGGCCACAGATGATATAGCACTCGAAAAGTTTAGTACAACTTTTTACTTTTATTGTTTATTTTATTTTTGTGTGGTTCTGAAGTCTTCCTAGCCTGCTTTTTGTAATACAAGTTCTTAAATCTCCATCACATTGGGAAGAAACCAAAATACTTCTCTGCCACTACTTGCACTATCCACCAGTCTTTACAACTATTGCCTTCCTCATAACATAAGAGAAAGAGAAGATTGTATTTTGAAGGATGGTTTCTATCAAGCTGCAGTTACAGTTTCATGGAGACCTACAGACAGACAGTTTCCACTGTTGAAATGAAAAGATTCTACTCAGAATGGTCATTGAAATGGTTGTACATGGTTGAGAAACCCTATGGACCCCACAAGTCTCTAATGAAGTGATGTTACCAGAAACAGCTAGAGAAGTGTAAAGCATCAAACTGATGAATTTAGGGGTTTCAAATGTTACTGCTGTTATAGAATCATCTAAACTATGTTTTGCACAGAATTAGGAAGTACGAGTTTGGAGACACCACCACAAAAAATTACTTGTACATGTCTATAGGGAGAGCAGAATCCAATTAGTGTTTGACTCAATCCTTGGCTTTAAAAGAGAAATCAAATGAAGAATTATGGATTAGTTTTTTGTCCATCGGAATTTTATCACCCCGAAGATGAACATATTGAACACAGACTTTGTCAAACACCAACCTTCCACCTTCTATTTTTCTCCTCCATTTATTGTTCCAGCAATTGCCACCTTTCTCACAAACACACTAGAACCCATTTAATATGTGCAAACCATTTTAAATGGCTCTTTCTTATTTTCTCATCTAACCCTTCCTTATTTTCTCGCCTATCTATCAGTACTACCGATAGGTGTTTTTAATGCTTTAATGTTCTTTTTCTTTGCTCATTTTGTCACCTATGCAACTTTCGCATCTGGGTAGCACTCATCTTTTGTAGATGTTGCTTCTTCACCACCAATATCCTCCTGCTCAGTAAACAAAGTTAGCGAGGCAGACATCTAGTAGAAATTTATTTCATCAAAGTTGGTATTTGAGATGCCAATCTCCACTTCCGCAAGATAAACTTTTTCCATCTGCTATAGCCTTCTCAATTGCCACTTATTGTTATGTGGTTGAGCCCTGCTAACAAAAAGAGTATTTTTGGTGCATAACTTGTCTCCTGTCTGTAATGGACTCCAGTCTCTTGGATTAAAATAAATATAAATTCCTATCCTACACAACCTCTATAGGGAGTTGAAGAACACCATTACAGAAGAGATCAGAGAGAGAGAAAGAGCGTACCAAAATGATAAAAGTAGAAGGAATGCTGCTAAAAATAGAATCTGAGGAGAGGCTGCACAAGGATTGAAAAGTTAAAATTCTCAACATGTTGAGATAAAGATACAAAGAAACATGATTTATGCTTTAACGTTTGACATTATTAAAAAAAAAATCTTTTGACAACAGACAACTATAAATTTTTGAACTTTTTTCTTCATAAGCTCATTTATACTCTTCACTGAATAAATTATGCATCAAAGGCAGGAATATGTCTCGCTTCACTTCAGATCTGCAAACTTTTTAGGTTCTCTCCTTAGTATCTTGGCTGTTTAAGTTCCATCTGCCCTTGCTTAAATAGATTATCCATTAACATTTTTCTATATCATTATTTATTTATTTATTATTTTTTTGAGATCCCAAATGATTCCGAATGGACATGAGGATCATACTCAAGAAGGAAAAGTCTGGAGGAAACATACCCATAAGGATAAATCTACAAGCCAAAGACCAGCAGAAACATCTTCCACATGTAGCGAAAAGAGTTGATATAAAATAAACCAAGAACCCTGCCATATGGAAAAATTAAAAAACAGATAACTTATGACAGGTCATGAAAGCAAAAGCTCAGAATAATTCAACACAAACTAACTTATAAATGTTTTTTAAGAAAGATTGAAAACCAGTGACCATAACCCACTTAGAGGCAGATAAAAACGCCTTTTGTAGATTGAATCAGTCAGACACGATTTAAGGGTGGAATGACACAAAACTATGCAAATCAAAGTACATCAATTCAGATGCAGCTTCATAAATGCAACCCCTTTACTTCAAGGAAAGATGAGGGAGAAAGAAATGGTAGACCACATGATCAGTTCTAACCAAAACAAAATGTGAAGTACATTACTATTTGCAGTATAAGTCCTTAAAGATCAATAATAGAATCTTAAATTGTCTTCAACAGTAATAATAGAGCAATCAATCACAACTACTATTGATTTTTAAAACTGCCTTCAGAAAATATATGCTCAAAAGAAAAAAAACTTGGCCATCACGTGGTCCAACAGAATTAGCTCAAAGTAGTGTCATACCTATGTTTGAGCAGCCAATCATGAGATGGAAAACCTGCATCAGGACATGAATATATGAATGAGCAAACTACAAGAGAAATACCAAGCCTATGAATTGCTATATTGGCATCCAGAATAGGTTACAATATTTAAATATATAATGTTCTTCAGTTTTACCATTCTTTTTCCTTCTCTTTCTTTGAGAAGATGCAAATGATTTTATTAAACAAGACTACAAGATTTCAGAGGAGTCTCTGGGCAGCTTACAGAGAAAGTGTGTTCCCATGGTTAATGGAAACTCTTTCTTGAGGTAGAAAATCAATTTGAGATAGAAAACTTTCCTAAACTTTTTCTAGGAAACTCTTCTGAACTTGCAGGAAATTTTCAAGTAAATTCAATTGAAAACTCATATGATAAAAAAAAGTTGTTTTACTAGAAAACATTTCTTTAAAGATGTTCAAATTTTATTAAAAGCAAAAACAGAAACAACCAAACACTGAACAGACGTGGAAACAAAAAGGCAAAGCAGCCCCAGACAGATGGATCCAGAGGAGGAACCCACGCCTTAAAAAGAAATTACGATACAATGTTGTAAGTGCCCCAATCTAGCATAATCGTCAGCAAGGGAATTCGCCTCTCAGGTTCCATCCTTCAACTGAGAGGCATAAGATCAAATCTTCAATTTATTTCAATAGTTTTACTAAAATCTATTAATAACCCAACCGACCCCAATTGTTTTATCACTAAATCTACCAACATCAATTTTCAAATTACAATCAATTATTTATCACAAACCAAAGATATGTTTCATTTCCTCTAAGCATTTGTTGCATGTCAAGCAACTCTAAGATTATGGCAGTCTTATTTTTGCTAGTCTGCTTGCATATTCTCAATGAAAAGAAGAATTTTATTAGAACATTAAAAGTATTAAAATAAAAACCAGAATTGCATGATAATGAATGAATCTGCCCACTTAACGTGACTGTGGAGAGAGAATAAACAATAGTTGCAACAAAATTGTAGTTCAGACGTGTAGCAACAGAGAACTAAAAGAAAAGGAATACCACAGGCACTAAACAAAAGCATTTGGTGATATTATGGGATCAAAGGATAAGTACACATTCAGTGAGATCAATCAAAGTATGGCCACCATGGGGTCCAGATTGTTGAGAAGACCAGGTGAGACGGGGGATAAAGCCATGGTGTGGCCAAACACCAAGGCCGAAGACTGTGCAAGTCCAGTGCACAGCAATAGCAGCGATGGCCAAGGCCAAGTGCAATGGCACAGCCCAGAGGGGCGCACACATATGGCCGGCCCGGAATCAGCTGCAACGGAAGAAGACGTACTTACGCTTGCCAAACGGATGGGCAAGCAGCAAGGTACGCAACAACCCCAGCAGCCAGCCCAGACACAAGGCAGCACGCCAATAGACACTTCTGGCGGGGCGAAATGGGGTTGCGCGCGCCAGTAGTCCTGGCGGGTCAAAATGGGGTTTCAGCCAGGAGGGGCGCTGGTGGGTTGAAATGGGGTTGCGCGCGACCAGGAGTCCTGGCGGGTTGAAATGGGGTTGCACGCGCCAACAGAGTCTTGGCGGGGCGAAATGGGGTTTCCAGGAGTCGGGCGCCAGCAGGACTCCAGGCGCACGCGCGCGATCGGGAATCCAGGCGTATCCGCATGCACGCGCGCGAAGCGGGGTTGCGTCCAGGCGCATGCGCTACTAGAGGCGCATGAAATGGGGTTTCCAGGTGTCTGGCGCCAGCAGGACTCCAGGCGCCCGCGCGACCAGGGCGCCTCTGACGCCAGAATTCGAATTTTTCGGATTTGGCGGATTTCTTGGCGTTTTTAGAGATTTCTAAAGCCCAAAGGAGAGGCTATAAATAGAGGGGCCTCTCCCATTGTAAAGGAGTCGAAAAATCCTTAGTATTATTTGCTCTTCAAGTGTATAGAGAGAGTTTTTAGTCTTGGCCTTCAAGAGTGTTTGGCCATCCTTTGTAATCTTGTATTCTCAATACAACGTTGGCTTTTTCTCTTCCATATCTTGGTATTTTCGTTGCCCTTTTTGTCTTACAACTTCTTGTGTGAAGTGTTGGTTGGAGGATCCGAGGCTCAAGGAGGCTGACTAGTTCTTGGGAAGGACTAGGCCGCACGGGGTAGATATTCCGCTTGGCTAGACGGACTTAGCCTAAATCTAACCGCGTGACACCAGGTCTTAAACACCTCAAAAGATATCAATGAGAACTTCAGCAGTAGAACTGGAACCCTAATGCAGATAGTATAATATGCAGAAGATAACAAACATGCACAACACAACATAATAACTAATAGCTCACACACACAAAAAAAAACTTATCCTTGTTGAATGTAGATGTTATTCTTAGGGGGAAAAGAAGCAAGCTGGTTTCAAGAATATATCCAGTATTGGGGATTTCAATTCGTTCAATATTTGTATCATTATCTGAATACTACCACAGGGCCTTCCCTATTTGAGTTCTAAAATGTAAATGCAACTGTGCTTGTGCAGATTGGCAACAGAGTAACCAGCAACTACATGCTAAGTTTAAAAGCTTCTTTGTTCACCATAAGAAATAATAATAAATAAAATAAAAAATGATCTTCAGTTTTTTTGCTTGCAAGTATCCCAATGAATTGGGGAATATAATATGATTGTCAAAAAAAAAATTGTACCAAATCAGGACGGGCCAAATTCAAATTGTTCTGTTTAGCAAGATTAAATCAAATGACAACAACAGCATACCTTTTGACGTGTCCATCCAATCCGTTGATTATACAAATGAATCCTTACTAACTGTCATCACAAAGTAATTGAATCAGGTTAAGACCAGAAGTTTATGCAAACTTTCATTCTGACCAAGGAATAGTCTTTTTGTGGACAATTATGAGATAAGAAAAATGTTTTACTTTGAATTATGAAATGAAGTTTTTCTTTTCAATATCAGCACCTGTGCATCTATGATAACTACAAAAGAAGGGGCTAGAAGTTGATTGTTGCTCTCAGCCACAATCATGAGAAACACAATTGAATCCTAATCCATTGCTCTCACACTACTAAAAACACCTTCAATATCATTAACAGAATCAATATATAGTTGCAAGAAGTTCTTCCTAAAACCAGCCAAATCAGGTCTCTAGGGGCTCTATCATATAGTCTCTCTTAAACAATAAAGTCTGTCAGCGCAGTTCTCTTTTTATCCTGATATTTCTCTGCTAGTTGTCTAAGGTAATCAATTCGCTTGGCATTATACCAAATTAATATTTAAAACTCACGGTTATTTGACCAACACCTCATTTTAGCTACTCTCTGAAAATTTTATATTATGATTAATTACCTTTATTCCCCAATAATTATAGGTATCCTTTTGTTCTTCAATTATGTACCTACAATACTCCCCTTCATCCATTTGCATTGCTTCGTTTTATACATTTTGCTAAGGAAAATACTCAATGATGGTCAACCAAATTCTTCTCCACATTTCCCATACCGCAACATGATATATCTGACCAATAGCATTTTCAGTCTTTATCTTTGTTGAAACTTCTTTCACTTTGTTTTCTTTAATATCATGAGGAAGGGTGTAACCCTCATTATAGATTGTCAGTATCTACATGCTGTTGAACTGATGCAACATTAGTAGTCTTCCTTTCTCTTGCTTCAGTTCTACCCTATATAAATTTTCATTAACAAACAAATACAGCCTCTTCAGCACTGCTTTCTGCTTTGTATCTGAATTATAACACTTTATGTACTACATATACTACAAAGTAATGTCAGTGCCTAGTCATCATTCACCCTTCACTCAATGCATACACAAATCTTCACAAGTTACTTTGAACACAACTGAATCACCATCTAAGAGGTCTTTCAGCAGTGAATACCATAAGCAATCTTTCTTGTATAAGTATATCAAATCAAGAGCTTTGATCATGGGATCTGCCTCAGTTACAGATACCAGTAAGACTCACAAATATCTCTTGCAAACTCCTTTCCCCGCAGTGGCAAAGAATTTGTAAGTCAGCCTCTGGGACACTGAATTAACTGTTCTGTGCTACATAAACTTATTTTCAAAATTTTCTTATTATTTTATAAAGAGTGGTTAGATTTCTTACAATAAGAGGAAACCACGTTCACATTCCATCCCCAGTGATGTCTCTTCTAAGAAATGCAATTTATGACTTCTTCTCGTTTATTTCTATGTACATTTTAAAAGAGAAAATGTAAAAAAAAAAAAAAAAGGACCATTTGCAACTTGCCCGGCGATTATCTAATTCATATAGTGATTTTCGAAAAGCAGAGGAAAGTCAAAAGTTGTACATGAGAAATCAAAAGTGCTTGAACAAGTTAATTCCGGAAATTTGACACAAGATTTTTTCACTGGAAAGGCGAAGAGAGAACGCAAGAGAATGATATAGTAAACAGCGAGAAAGAGGGGAACAAAATCAACGCGCAGCCGACCTGAGAGAATGCGACGCCAGCAATAATTCCATCCAAACAGGCAAGAGCGGCATTCACTGCAACCAAAACCAACGGCGAGCAACGCCCCTGCTCGATTCTGCGCAGCATTTCGGTCAGCAGAGCCAAAACATGCAGAGATTAGTCCTTGGAGAATCAGATTCTAATGTTTATCCGTTCGAGTTTCTCACAAGCAGTTGAAAAGATACAAAAATAAAATAAAAATGAAAGTACAATCGACAGATCCGAGGGCGTTGTTTGTGATGGGATTCTGTCCTGTGTCCGTGAATGGAGATGAGATGAGAGGAAGCGAGGACACTCGGGACTCAGAAAGAGTGTTGTAGTCGTTTGGGTTTATTAGAAGGATTAAAAACTAATAATTAAGCTTTAGCTCCTAATTCCAATTACCTCCTTGTTTTCGTTTTAATTTCAATTAATCAGCGGAGAGGAAAACTGCGGTAGCTGTCGCCTTAATCGAAAGGGCGCGCGACCTCGAGCCGCTTGACTCCGGATTTTCTCAACATGGACGCTTCGCATGTAGCGGAACATTGTAGTTACAAAGACACGTGACATTCTTGGGAAAGGGTGATGCGTTTGATTAATCATTGATGGAGATGTATCGACGAGACGTGGCCTCCGTGCCGCTGGCTCGCCCTAGCCCTAGGTGACTAGGTGACTAGGTCATCCGCGTGGTCCCGCCATTATTTTTTAGACTAATTTTCTTATTAAAAATTATCTTTTAATTGATTTTCTTGTATTTGTTTTATCATAGGAAACAATGAAAAAATCTTTATGCTGTCTGTATTTAAATTAAAAATAAATTATTATTTTTATAATTAATAAAAATAAGATTAAAAGTGAGATGTAAGTGATTAATTTCACCGTTAGAGTTGAAGAAATTATGGGACCTTTATACAAATATTTGATGCATGTTTGAGATGCACATTTTGGAACAACAAGTAATCAACTAATTTACCCATTGAAAGGAAAGTTTTATATTGGAAATACATTTTTTTATCCATTTTATTTTTCATTTGTGTCCTTGGTTTTTTCCCCATTGTTTCTATATAAATCATAAGAAATTTATTTTCTCACCCCATTGAACAGATACTCTTTTGTGAGACTTCCTCCTGTGAAACTCCTATAAGATTCTATTATATTATTTTGGTTTTGTGAGAATTCTTGAGTCATATAAGACTCTTTCATACAATCTACAACACTCCACCTACAACAAATAGATTACCCACTTTTTAAAGGTAACTCAAACACAATTACTTTTTTAGGTAAAAAATAAAAGACTTGACTTGTATTTCTAGGTAGTGGGTTATGCATTGTTCTAAAACGATGAAAAACACAAGATGATAGACTGAAAAAATATTAGAGGAAAACAAATTTAACCGAAAGGAGGTGACTATGCAACACTTGTACTTCCAAACGAATCTAGAATGTGACCTTTTTTTTGTTAAAAAAAAAACTAGGGGGAGACTACAATATTAAAACTTAATAAATTTGAAAAAGTATAATTATTTTGGGGTGACTATAATTTTTCGAAGTTGATATGCGGAAAATACACGACTAAGTAACAAAAACACAAAACTTGAAAACAACATCAATGTAGGATATTGCATATCTTGAACGAGCACATCATGAAGTGATCGAGTTTGACCAAAACTCTCCGATTAGAAGATAAATTTGGATAAAAAAACTAGGATTCTAGGAGAAAAAGGAAACTCAATTCACGTCAATGTATGTAGAGATAATAGGAGAAAAAAAAGGAAAATGAGAGATTTTTGGTACTTCTAATATTCATGTCTCTAAAAACATATCTCAGAATTACAAACAATTTGTTTTAATAAGTTAAAAAATAGATTTATAAATATTTATTTTTACATATAATTTTCATATAAAGTCTCATTCACGATGGAATAAAAAGCCTTGAAGCTTGATTTTTTTGCTACTTGAACCTCTCTTATTTTTTTTACCTTTACTGTTTCAAATATCGATTTCTCTTTGTAAAAAGTTCCGATTGCCAAAATTCTTTTAGTGTTAGAAATTATATTCAAATATATTTCTTTAAATATATAATTTTTAATATAAAAAATTTAGTATGATGGTGTGAATGCTAAAGAACAATGGGTACTAAGATAAGAAAGAAAGAAAAATGTAGAATACAAACCTAAACTACTAAAGATGATAAACCAAAAAATGATCACATTATTTATGATGTTATATTAAATTTCTTAAAAAGATAAATATTTTACTCACTTGTTGTAGTCTGAGTATAATGAACATCTATTTATAATAAATGAACCAAGTAAAATCCAATTACAATTAAACTAGCCTTATCCCAGTTACACTAAAGTCAAACACTAAAATATAAGTCCTAGAATAATTGAATAAGACTTCTTAGTGTGAGAATTATGTAAAACTCTTCTATATACTTTTCAACATACTGATATAAAAACACCTGTTAATCGTATATGTAAGCTCTGTAACAAAAGAGCCGGCAACTCAGGAAGAACGGGTATATAGTGTTTATAACTTCCACAATGATTTGAGATCATACTCTGCCGGAGATACAAGGGCCTGGGTATTATCATGGAACCTCCGGTAGCTGAACCATTACTTAAAAGCACTAGAAATACTTTTTGCACGAAGTGCACTAAATGGCGTTGGAGAGCTGACAAAAGTGGCTGAATTTCCCCTTCACCCAATGCCGTCGAAGATGCTTGTCGCTTCAGATAAGTTTTAAAGTGTTCGGAGTAGATTATTTCAATCGCTGCGATGCTCTGTTGGGAATTCAACGTTTTACCCACAAAAGGACAAACAAGTCCATGACGAATTCCACACCGGGAATGTGGGAGACGACATTGCGCTGCTGAAGAGCTGCAATTCATGGAGAGAAACAAATTACTCTTAAGCAATGGTGTTATAAAAACTATATTCAGGTTCGGAGCATGAAACGAGCCAGAGAGATTAGAGATCAGTTGGAGGGGCTGCTGGAGCGAATTGAAATTGAACTCGCTTCGAAGCCCAATGACTGGGATGGAATAAAGAAGGCCGTAACGTCAGATTTCTGCAATCACGAACTGTTAAAAAACCACAAACTGTGCATATTCATCTGAGTTTTGGGCTTGCCCAGGTTCTTCCCAGATTTGTGATTTACCATGAATTAGAGAAAAAAAGCAATTTGTTAGATTGAACTCAATTTCATAATAAAAAATGATTAATACTTAGACGCTTATTATCACCACCCAAATGAAAAAGCAACTGATATACATTTCTTGTTCTTGAGGCAAACAACCAGTCAAAAACAATGGCAGTGATAAGGGCATGTGTGCCGATCTTCCCATCTCCATTAGCCAACATGCTTTGATACATTTCCTTACACAAAGCAGCACCGGGTCAGACAACCTCATCCTGAAACCCCATCCCCAGATCCTTCACCATATACTCTGCAAAATCTCCCATTCTAAAGTCCCTCTCGGCCATCCTCTTCCCAAACAGCTCCATCACTTTGGACCCCGCCGACGATGGATCGGACATCGGACGGGTGGTGAACACGACGTCGCTCGTGCGAGCCACGTCGGCGGGGGAATAGGCCAGACTGGTGCCGCGCTGCTGCAATGGGACGGCTTTATCCGGCGAGCTAGCGTAGACGGTGGCCCTCGCCATTCCCATGACGCAGACAGCGATCCATCCCACCCGAGTTTGACTAGGTTTTATGGGTCCGGGGTAGGGAATCTCCATGACTGCGAATCGGAAGCTATTTACTGATCTTCCAAATACAAAAGATTCAGAAAGAGAACAAAATTGTGCGCCTATGACGGAATTTGTTATTCGTGTAGTTTCATTGTTCCAAAGGAAGGAGGAGTGATTGGGTAGGGAAAAAATGTTAGATGATCACAAACGGAAAAATTCAAAATACTTAATAAACATTTACTATCAAGAATTACAAAGAAGACGTTGAATATCAAATATGACAGCCGCAGCAGAGGAAGAAGAAGCAGAGGACAGAGACGAGAAGGATGGCCTCGACGATGGACACAATCTTGAAGAGAACGTCGTCCAGAATGGAAAGCTGAAAGTCTAAGCGTTTCCACCGCCATACAGGAGGGATATGAAACCGCCAAGGCCACGACTCCTTGCTCATTTTCTTTAGCTTGAACCAACGTTTCCCCATAAGAAAGAAGAGAGGACGGAGGCGCGGAAGTGGACGAGTAGAAGCTACAATAACCTCGTTCATTACAATGCAGTTGATAAATGTTGCTTGCACTTTATAAAGGGTAGAAAAAGAGGCTTTTTCAAATTTCTGGGGTTTCTTCTTCAACACGGTTTGATGGCCGAGGGAACTTTCGCAGCCAGAGTGTCCCTGCGGACTCTGGTCTATCTAATGATATTAATTCGGAAATAACTTAATTCCCAAATGGGTCAAGAACTCAACACATCCGGTTACGGCGGCTTCTGAAATTGACGCGTAAGTACGTAAGAGGGCTGCTTGGCCATTTCCAATAGCAGAAAAATGAATCCGCGTTTTTCCAGAATTTAGAATCTGGGCTTTTGAGGCAGAAAGCTTGGGAGGCCATGGAAGCATCAGCACAATTCAACCTTTTCCATAAAAGTGAAGCTAGTGAGATACGCTAAATGGGTGCAAGCAGGAGTAGCGGAACCGTTCATCTACCAAACATTGATGCAGTAATTTACCATTATTTTCAGTTCTAGTTGTGATTAGTGTAGAGTCTAGAAGACAGCGAGTGGAATTCAAAGAGTGGGTCAACATTCATAAGAAGGTGAGTCTTTATCACGTTCACCAAAACCCTGACTGCTTCAAACGACTAAAATTCTGGCTTCCTGCCGTTGGCTACAGAGGTTTAATGATCACCGCATACTCCAGTTGATTTCTTGCCAAGTCGCCAACGGCTCGACGCGAATTTTGTTTTTAAAAGTTTTTAATGATCCTCTGCTTTGGTTTGATGGTCAATAAAAAATACGCTTTCGACGAGTATCTTAAGCTTTCGGAGAAAAGGAAGAAAGCCAAAGTGGTCGATTCGACCTGTCAAATGCGAAAGGAACGTCTGTATTAATTAAAGTAGAAAATTCCACGCTTCGCTGTGCTTGAATCAGTCGCCCAGTCGAATTGGTCCGGAGTCCACTTGCCCCGAACCCCCAACATGGGTCTGAATTGGTTTTCTAATACACGGCAGTTGAACGGACTGGCCAGGGTCATACTTACGAGGGGAGGGGAGGGAGTGATGGTCCATTCACAGAGTAAGCAAAAGCAAGCTCTTTCAACAGAATGATGAAGTGCAAATCACTCACTTTTGAAGACATTTTACCTAGCGGATTGAATGACCAACCCAACAAAGGCTAGAAGAGAAAAATAAGAAAGCAAGCTCTATAAAGAAGACCATCTAATTGAATTGCCCCCATTCAATTAGACATGAAAGAAAAAAAGGTAATGGAAGTATCCATTCACCCAACCAATTGAATGGAAGAGTTTGTTCGACGATCCATTAGAACAACCGAGAAAATAAGTCTTGATTGCTCATAAGAGAAGGAAAAAGTGGCTAAAGATGACCTTTCTACTAGTCAACAACCATTAGTGTTAGGCTTGATATTTAATAATAATAAAATAAACATAATAAAAATAGATATTAAATCCTCCATAATTTTTCTTATCATGAGAGTCATACATATATTATAGAATTGAAATAATAAGAATAAAGAGAGCATACCTTTCATCTTAAAGAATATAAATAGAACTTGAAGTGCACAAGATAACCTTTTATGATTCGTTTACAAGTGATAAGCTTGCTCCCGTTCAGCTAGACTGGGTGTGCAAATAACCTTAACCTCACTTGTAAGAAGACCATGGAGGAATTTATAGATTTCCAAAGGGTGTAACACTAATGACTATTCATAAGGATACATCTCCTTAGGAGAGATACATCCCTTCAAGAGAAATACTTCTCCTTATGCCCAAGGGATGTGTCCAGCCAATGCACCCAATGAATCTACCTCTACAGGGGGATGTGCTGGCCATTATTCCCTGTACTGAACATTCAATGACAAAACATCTAGAAGTGGGCCCCATGCCTCTAATATCATGATAATCTTATTTTATAAATAATATATTTGAAACCATAATTCCAACAATTAGAATGGTGTGTTCCAAAAAAGAACCATGCCAAACATTGCCCACATCAATCATCTTCTCCTATAAAAACCTAAATTATTTTATTCAATTATCTCAAATTTGTGTGCTTATTTGTTCTCACTTTTCATGAATTATTGGATTATGTTGTATTATAGTCTATTTTGTTTGTTGTATTCATATTTCATTCATTGACCTCTACTTATTTTATATTATTTATTGTATATGTACGGGACAAAAAGAAGATTGAACACCTAGGTCTTTGACATATCAAAATCGATATTCTTTTTAAAAATTATTCAATTTAATTAGTAAAAATATTTATTAAAATTTGTAGAAAAAAACCCACAACCCCTTGGGGTTATCCTGCGCTTGGAAGAAAAACTAGGAAAAAGAAAAAATATAGTGATATTTTTTTTCTTCGCCGCCGTAAATAAGAAGATAGGAGGTCGAACGACGGGAATTGAACCCTAATACAATCTTCCTCGATTGAATGACATCTCTGATGTCAATGACACATCCTAAATGGAATGTAACGACGTAGGGATCCATATGTAAACATAGTATCTATTTACATACACTCGAATGACCCCTTCTCATAACATAACCCTATTTCGGTCTGGTCCGGTATGGAATGAACTTATAATCTGATGATCGCCCCGAGCCGAGTGGAGCATGCATGAAGGAGTCAGATGCTTCTTCGATTCTTTTCCCTGGCGCAGCTGGGCCATCCTGGACTTGAACCAGAGACCTCGCCCGTATAATTTTCTATTACACTGTACCAATTTTTCCCAACATTCACATGGTGTTGTAAGATCCACAAACAATAGTAATAAGTTGTTGAAAGATGTAAATGAGTATAGTGATAATGATGTAAAAATATTTCTATTTCTTGTCCATTTTTTTCCTTTTTAGGGTAAAGGATATTGATATGATTTGTAAGATGTTCAATATTATAAATACATGTTGAGAGGGAGGATTAGGTCCATCACTCAATCCTTAATCCTTCTTCCCTCTTTCTCAATCAATCCACATTATTCATCATAAGATTCTAAATCTTACATAAGTCATGAGAAACATTTGAGTGGCATGTATGATTGTGACAAAGTATTCACGAATACACTAAGATGGTACAAGTTGGGATTGAGTCCAAACGATTCATACTTATGAACAGAGACAGGGAGGTGTGATTTTAAGGCCTCCCTAAGGTGATTCTCACCCTACTCTCTCTATTAAGAGGTCTAAACAGTTTAAACCTAATATGAACTTGAGATGATACCATGTGTCATGTTAAGGCTGTTTATGAGTAATTAAAGAAGAGAAATATACTCTGTTGGTAATTGGTATAAGAGATTCTAGAAGGTATATATTTAGAATATAAAATTTCAAAAGTAGGGTAACAACTAGAATTATTATATACAATTTTAAAATAAATATATATTGTTAATATAATTAATTGGATCTATCAATAATTAACATAAATATTAGTTAATCAAAATGAAGATCAAATAATAATTATTATATTCATTGTATTAATATTTTATCATATTTCTAATCACTTCACAATAATAAAGAAGTTATTATTGCCAAAAATTACTAAAAAATTATTATTATTTTAAATATTTTAAATTTAATATAATATATTGAAGAGCAAGTATGGAAGAGTCTCACATGACTCTCACAAAAGAAGTCTTACAAAGGCATAATTATTATGGTGGAGTCCTACACAAGTCTCACAAGAGGAAGTCTCACAAAAGAATTTTAGTTAAAGTTGTTTTAGTTATGTTAGTCTTCTATTTATGTTCAATTATTCAATTATTGTAGAACTTATCTTTTAGTGTTTAATTTTGGGTGTAACTAGGACAAGGGTAGTTTAATTGTAATTGGATTCTACTTGTTTCCTCTATTAGAAATAAAGGCCCATGTACTCAAATTACAACAAGTTAGTGAAGTTTTTCTCTTAAAAAAAAATTCAACATGGTATTAGAGCAGGTTATGTGAGTTGACTCGGTTATCCCATAAAGATAACGTGATTTTTTTTTCTGATCTATCATCTCTAGTAGTTTAGGTTCGTGTTTTATCTTTTTTCTTTTTTTCCTGTCCTAGTACCTATTGTTTTCTTGGAGTTCACACCTCCATAATTAACTTTTTGCATTAAAATTACATATTTACAACAATATTTTTGAGTCTAATTTCCAATGCAAAAGAAGTTTGGAAATTGGAGTTTTATACAAAGAAAAATATATATTTGAAGCAACAAAAGTCAAATTGCAAAAGAGGTTTGAGCAACAACAAAAACTTCAACTTTTGAACCATTTTATACCATCAAGAATGAGACTTTATAAGAAAATTTATATATAAAAAGAAATATTTGTAAGTTTATTTTCTTAACTATCCAACTAATTCTTAATCTAAGTTTTTTAGAGGGAGATGTCGATATCAAAAGAGTTTATGGTCATGCTGGCCAAAGAAGAAAGAGTATTCAATTTGGCCAGATTAAAGAGTTTAAAATCTATGATTATTTCTCTTGAAGAAAGTATATTTTATGAAGAAAACTTATACTTAGATAAAAGGTATCGAAGTTTAGTTTCACAAAAAAAAATTTCATATCAATCTGATCTATATTTAAGGAGATATTCACAATGGAGTTGGTAAGGGTCAAACTACAAAACGAAGAAAATCAAGAGATCAAAAATATTCAACAACGAATCTTTTTAGTCAAATTAGGTTTCAATTTGAAGCTCTTTGAGGCTAGTTTATTAATCAATAAACCAATTCTAAGCTATATTTTTTAGATATTACTACCAAAAGTGCCAAATATCAATTCTGTCCAAAATCTCTTCTTTCCCCTACTCTCTCCAGTTATTTCTCTATGCATTAATGTAAATTTAGTTTTCTTTTCTCTTGAAATCTGAGTTTTTTAGATAAATTTCTCTTCTAATAGTAGATTTTTTGTTAGACTTATCCCTTCTGTACTCATTCAAGGTTTTTCAATATCTGAATGGGATGTTATTTTCAAGTTTTACGTTTTTGTTAGTAGTTGTATATGCGCCCGCTATTACTGGCCCGTTTAAAACTTAAAACTACGCGCTTGTTTCGTTTGACGGCTCTCATCACCTTTTCGTACGTCAATCTTTTACAGGAAACGTTACTTTCTGTAGGCACCTCATCTGCCGAGACGCCAATGCCTGTGCCTGGACAGTGGTTACGTAGCGTGGACTCTATCGATGGGCATTCCCAGTTAACCGACTTCCCAAGCGTCCGGCCCACTGTGGCGGATTCTTCCGTAGCGTGCCAGTGAGGCACCCTGGCGAAAAGTTTGAGCAATTTACTGGTTCCCCCCTTTCCCATCGTCAACTTCAGGGAAGATCGGAGACGACGAAGAAGAAATCCCGCTGCAGATCTGAATACTGGCGGCCCAGATTCTTTTTCTTTTTCTTTTTCTGGGAGTGCACTGCTAGCAGTATTTTAGTACCTAAAGATGAGTGTGATCGATATTCTTACTCGCGTTGATTCGATCTGCCAGAAATACGATAAGTATGACGTCGACAAGCAGAGAGAACTTAATGTCTCCGGTGACGATGCCTTCGCTCGTCTCTACGCTTCTGTGGAAGCGGACATTGAAGCAGCTCTCCAGGTCGTTGCTCTTTCTTTTGTTTGCTTTGTCTCTGATCACTAGAGTGGTCTAATCTGTACTTCTCTCAATTTAGAAAGCGGAGACTGCTTCAATGGAGAAAAATCGGGCATCTTCTGTAGCTATTAACGCTGAGATTCGACGTACAAAGGCTCGATTGATGGAGGAGGTTCCGAAATTGCAGAGATTAGCGATTAAAAAGGTCCATTCGCATAAGATGACAGATTTTTTGAATTTCCTCATTATAGATTTTGTATGAATTCGCTTGTTTGAATGCGGCTGACATACTAATGTGCGTTTATTCACACACGGCTTAGCCCGCATTTGTCGCATTTCTATCTACTTTTGGTGTAGTTGTTTCTGGTCTCTGTTTGGACTTGATGATCTTTCGGTTTCCGTAGTAATATTTAGCAACTACGGTTACATTGAAGAAGCGTCTTCTTGTTATATTTGATTTATTTGTTGCTCCTTTGCTTTTTAGTCTTTTGCGTACGGATGAAGAGGAAGTTGAACATGGACTGAATTCCATATTTGTGATAATGTTGAAACCTTAGATGTTGGTACGCTGTCTTCATACAGAATATATTTGTCTGGACACTTGATGTTGTATAATATCTGGGTAATGGGTCTGTCATCTTCTTGTTTGTGTTAGCAATACTAGAAGCACCATAAATGATGTTGGTGACAGTGATCAACTTCCAACTCTAAGTCCATGTGAAATGGCTGAATAATGGAATCTTGATGCATATATGGATTATTAGATGCATGTAATCAAGCCCACAGGATTGTTCTAAGAGATAAAGTGCTCATGATTTTTGCCAATATTTTCCTTGGTCAAGTGTTTTTTGGTATTTTATTCTATTTCTTTAGTATCTTTTAAGACATGCTTATTCAAATTCAGGAGCTTCACATTTAGAGAACAACTCAGGAGAATGTGAATCTGATGTTGATTGATGGTCCGTATATAGGGTGCTCAAGGCCCCACTTGTTAGTTTTCAAAATGTGGGGTCTTGATTTTTAACTCGTGGGTGTTTGACTTATATCATCTATGCTATGAAAAGGAGATTCCTGCTGCTAACCTAACTCAGTTTGGAAAATGATTGGGAGGATGACATATGTTTCTTTTTACTTTTGGGATGGTAAATTGGTTGAGAAGGATGTGTCCTCATCAAATAAATATTGAATGTGGTGAACTAGCCTTTGGAGTGATGTATATAGGGAAAATATGAAGCATTTTGCAAGGTAAAACTGTACGTGGTAACAATTTCCGGATAGGTTTATGAGCATGATTTTCTACCACTAGTACTTTTGGGCTTTTACTTAGGTATCTATGATTCAGTTTTAGAGCAAGTGCCCTGTTCGATTCCTAGAGAGAATGTGTATTGAAAAGGCTATTGAGTTCCAGAGTAAGAGCTGTCATAAAGGCTGATGAGTTACTGGATCCAAAATGAAACCCATCATTGAGTGGATCACCTTATTTTAGAGAGACTTGTAAATAGAAAAGTCTACCTGGTGCTTGAGTGAGGGCCATCATGAAGGTGGAAAGAGCTACTTGATTGGCTGATCCAAAACAAACCGATGATAAAGGGACCGTCAGTAATATTAGACATAGAGCTTGGTGGATTATTAAATGCTAGTGGGACCCAACCTGAAGTGTGGGTGTTGGGGTTGGGCCAGCTTAGTATATGGTCTGTTTAAGGGCTTACCTTTCCACTTTCATTCATATTTAGAGTGTTGGAGTATTGGCTAGGTATCTAGTACTCGAACTGGTTGGTTTCATATTTCTGCATTTTGGGAGCTAGTTTGCACTTTGTATATATAAGAATTTTAAGAAGCCATGATCCTGTCATCTTATTAGAAACAAAGGCTAAACTGATACGCAAAAAGCTGGTAGGCTTTTTTTTTTTTTTTTCTGTAGCAAGTAACAATACTACTGTTTATATCTTTAAAGAGGTTCAAGATATTGTCGAAGACCTTTTCTGTAACTTCAAGATATTGTTGAAGACCTTTTCTGTAACTTCAAGATATTGTCAAAGACCTTTCTGTAACTTGCTCTCACTGTCCTAGATCAGCAAATTGAATTGCAGATAAATTAGTTTATTGAATGATCAGTCCTCCATGTCCTGTCATCTCTTTGCTTATTTTCTTGGTTTTCGGCCCTTGGGGCTGCTGAATCGGTTCTTTTTATTCTTTTCTTTGCTTTGAATGGAATCATCTTCTGTGACAAAAACAAAGTCTTTCAAGTACATTATTTTCTTGACACTTTGGTATTAGATGTTTTCACTGAAAGAATTGGTACTTACATATATTGACTTTTCTTTTCATAAAGCTGTTTAGGACATGTCTCTTATTTGAAGGTCATATGATGGCCCTCCATTTTCTAGATGAACAATATTTGGACGTGCAAGACCCTTATTGGTCATATCTAAGCATATTGTAAATTCACAGATCAAAGGGCTTTCTGGTGAAGAACTAGCTGCTCGCAATGATTTGGTTCTTGCTTTGCCAGAGAAAATTCAATCTATACCAGATGGTTCTGCCACTGGAACCAAGAAAACCGGAGGTTGGGCCGCTTCAGGTTCTCACACAGGAATCAGGTTCGACTCAAATTCAGGTGATTGACCTAACGTACTAGTAGTTTCATTTTATTTTTGTTTACATTTCCGTTTGGAAAATACTAATTATTAGCTTTTTCTATTTTTGTTTAAATTTTCTGTAGATGGAAGATTTGACAGTAAATTCTTTCAACAAACTGAAGAATCAAACAAATTCAGGCAGGAGTATGAGATGCATAAGATTAGGCAGGTATGTTCTCTTTTAGTTCCACACTTCTTTGTTTCTATTACTTTTTGTAATAGTCACCAATGGACGTTGACTGTGAGATGGTAGTATGGTATACCTAGTGCTTGAGAGACATCATTTCAATAGGGCTCACAATTGACTCTGCTTCTCTAGTTCCTGTTGGTGGATAGAAACCGATCTCTTTCTTGATAGACTTCATATGACTTTCCTGCAGGATCAAGGGTTGGATACTATAGCAGAAGGATTGGATACATTAAAAAATATGGTGCATGACATGAATGAGGTTTGGTTTTTCTCTAGCTTGACGCTGTGACAATGTGTGATGTGGTAGAGACTGGAACCCTTACCTTGTTGTGATGCTATACAGGAATTGGACAGGCAAGTGCCTTTGGTGGATGAGATTGACGCAAAGGTGAGTACGTTTTCTTTTATTGGTTTTTTAGGCTAGCAAGAAACAACAAGTTTACAGTCTCTGTTGAGGTCTCATCACACGCTTTGCCATGTTACAAGATGGCTGCCCCTTTTATCAAGTTGCTTTTTTGTCCTTGAGGGTTAAGTCATGGGCTCTCGTTTGCACGGGCTAAAATTTTATGCGTAATGTTTTTTCTATTGATGCTATCAGGTGGATAGAGCCAATGCAGATCTGAAAAATACAAATGTGAGGCTGAAGGAAACAGTTATTCAGGTAACTAAGTTTCTGTTTTCCAAATTAAAATTCCTAAACAAAATTTGATGTCTGTCTTTCTCATAACAGTTGTAGCTTCATATGGTGCAATTGTTGCTTGTAGTCTGCTTCTAAATTCTGTTTCTGGTCGTTTTACAGCTCAGGACAAGCCGTAACTTCTGTATTGATATCATCCTGTTATGTATAATCCTGGGTATTGCTGCCTATTTGTACAAGTATGCCTCTTTCTTTTTCTTGTTCTTTTAATATTTTGATCACTGCTTTATTATAGATTGCAATTTATGTATTCTGAGAAGTTGTCCTTTATTGCAGTGTATTAAAGAAGTAACATGGTGGAAGGCTTTTCTGGCTGCATGCCATGTCCGGGGTGTCTGGTATCGTCTCTCAGAGCTTCAGATTTTTCCATGTGTGTATTCATTTTCATTACTTATTTCTTGGCTTTCATTTTCTTTCTCCACATTTGGATACTGCTTGTGATTGACCGGAATCAACGAATCATCTTATATATTTTTTTACCAATCTGTTGTTTAATTTTGAAGAAAGGAATGCCCGGAAAGGGTGATTATATAATATTATGTGTGGTTACGGATTGTCTTGAAGAAACCCATAAAAGAATACCAGTGATAGTCCTTCGTTTGAGTTGAAAATATTTTGTTATTCTATTGATTTGATGAGTGCCAATTTATTTGGAAGTATGAATGTTATTATTCTTTTACTTAAATCCTAGACTTCATGTTAAACTTTAATTTTTTTTAATATTTTATTATTTTTATCACTTCAGGAAATACCTATAGATCCACTACTCAGCAAAGAATAGGAGTGTGTCCAACATTCAACGTTAGCCAAGTCTTCTTATTAACCCAAATGGTAATTTTTTTATCTACTTTTAATTTGTGAGTAACCTTTTTTTTTTGTCATAAAATTGGGCCTTTTTTCCTTCTATGAAATTGAGTAGTTTTTTTTTAGACTTAGTCATTTATATGGAGCATTGACATTCATATAAGAGTGGTTTTCTTCTCTTATATTTGTTTTGTCTAAAAAGGGTATTTTATCTCCCTTTAATCTTCTAGGGAAAGAAGTAAAAGAAGATAATTTTTTTTTTAGTATCTACTATTTTGTTAGAATTGTTCGTAGGATATCTTTTAAGAATTGTCCTCTAGGTGTAACTAAGATATAGTTAATTAAATTTAACTCAAATTTATGTATGAATATTATAAATAAAGACCTAATATATTTAATTTGTAATAATCAAAGAATTATTTTATTTCTCTACAAATTTATCAGAAGTTCTGGTCAACTCACATAATCACTGTAGGGAATTCCAACATCTCTATTCAGTTGTAAACATTTGTCTAAAATGACATTATGAAGTTTCGGTAGCCGTAAGGCTTTCTAAGTGGACATGATGCCACTTGGTCAGACTCTAGCCTACCCAATTTCCGTTGCTACATCCACTTGAATGCAGTGGGTGCCGGTTGATTGCCCCCTCCACATCTTGCCTGGGCATGTCGTGTTCGCGCGGGTGAATCAGGCTCACCCGTTTGAATGCACTTTGCGCCATCCATGGTGTTGGCCAAATTATACCGTGCGTGAACTACAGGTTCCATTCATTTGCCTGGCCTTTGGACCTGAACAAGTTGACAAATCATTCATTTACCCCCCAGAAGGCTACTTTGATGGCCAGAGTTATCCCAGAAGAGCCGATCCCACTTACGAGTGCGGTGGCCACCGTGATACGATCTTCATTTATTGATTTCGATTGCCTAGAACCCTATACACCCACTTCCTTCTCTATTAACTAAGCGCCCTTTTTGGCTTGTACTTGTGGTAACGAGTCTTTATCAACTGGGGAGGACAAATCTCCTACAAAGTTTGGTGGAGGGACGGATGGAAACGTTGCCCTTTTCTGGACGGGAGGAGCAGATGTCATGGCAAGAAAGTCTGGAGCACCTTCACCTACTTAGATGTTGGAACCAAGTCGACACAGGTCGTGTTCCGTTCGCTGTACGCCGAAGCAGTACCGGACAAGTACTGCAATTAATTCAGTGACACAATCCAGCGTCGAACAGGTCGATTTTCCGATGCGTGATAGTAGTGCCTTTTGAATTTACTTGTTTAGAAATTCAACTCGGGAATTCATTCTCCTCTTCCTCTCTTCTAGATCCTCTCCGGAAGCGTGTTCACATTAGTAATTTTTGGAATTTAGAGTCCAGATGTTCTTGCATTGCCAACTGTTTGATTGGAGTAATTGTTACCAGATTGAGAGATGGGCTGGATGAAACAAGCAAAATTCTAATTGGGTAGGCACCAGATGAATTCCATTGACGCTTCATTGGAGTTTAAGAGTGGCTGCAGTTGGTGGTCCATACATCGTCATCTCCACGACTCGAAATGGCGAAAGCAGCAGCCGGCTGGATTTCGAGGCTCCATCCATTAATTTCCCAGGAATAAAAACTTCCAAATCTTATGGCTACTGCTGGTCTTTGAAAGGTTTTCCGTCTACCGGCAAACCCACACCAACGTGTTTCCCTTGAGGATCGCTTGTGGGTCCGACCCACGATCATTATGCGGCGTCTTTTATCTTGTGGAGAAATCTTTGCCCTCGGCTGACGACTCTGAAGTATATGGTCAAGGGGTAATGATAACCACGGATTGGATGAAATAAAGAAAGCATTATTATTATATTGGCTCAAACTTTGCTTCTTCTTTAGTTGCAGAGAGTCGTTCTATTGGGATTTGGGCCTGCCTTAAGAGTTATTCAACTGAATCGATTCCTGGAAAGAAACGTCACTCCCTTGCCGCTCGCCAGTCGCGAATACTTGAAGCGACGAATAATGAAATTGAAGAACCAAAATCAGTTATCTGGGTATTGTCCTTGTATGCCGATTGACTGTTTGTGGTAATCGCTGTAAAGAAAGTAGTAGCTGGATGCTGCGGCCTGGCATGGCCCCTGCGGAGAAAGCGCTGATCCTTGATTTTTTATAACCATTATCTTAGAAGTCTAGTCCAAATGCAATATCTCAAAAGATACAAGTCATAATGAACACAGAGAAGGATTAAATGATTCGGAAAGGCCGTATCAGAGTAAATAAAACATGTAAAAGCTCAATTGATTGAGGAAAAAAGGGGTGCTTTAATCCAACATCAGAGGCAATGGTAGTCACCAAGGTTAAAATTCTGATTCAAGAACATTGAATCTTGACGACGGTCAAAGGGGTAAATTCAAAAAGAGCTGCGAATATTGCTTTTTACTGAAGAGGTGGGCCAAAAAATGCAACCTGGTACGTTTCTTTAATCTTTCACATTTACCTTAGGATCATGATAATCAGTCTTTGTCACTTGAAAATGTTTTCCTTGAGCAGTTCTATTACAAATTTATTTCAGTTGCAGACATAGACTTGACTCTCACATTCACATTTCCATCTCCCGTTTTTTTTTTTTTCCCCTCTGGATTTGGTAGGCTGAGGGTAAGATCTTGTGAGACCCACAACAAGGGTGGGAAGACTGATGAATGTATAAGCGTGTCGTGGCGAATTGACGAGTCCCTACTCCCTTTTCCAAATTTCTTAACCGCACCCACCAACGCAAAAGGTGACAAAGACAACCTCCTAATTCCACTGCCAATTCATTGGAGCTATTCCATTCAATTCAGTTCTTCCAAAAAGCTCAAATCATTATCTCTCTCTCTCTCTCTCTCTCTCTCCCTCTTTGGAAGAGCAGCTCTTCACTCCATGGACGAATAGGGTAGGAGGGAGAATCACCTGCGTCAGTATGGAACCGCCCTTAATGACTAAAGCCTAAATTTGTACTTAGTAGGTTATCCGTCTCATCTTTTTTCTGAACGAAAATTTTGAGAGACTGGAAATCTGGAATTCCGTTTATCCTTTCTAAAGATAAGAAACGCCACCTGTTATGGAAAATTAACCAGACTTTTGTTTGTTCCTTTCCTTGAAACTAATCATTTGATCATTGAAACCCACCAAACAAATCCGGTGTGAACTAACTGAATACGGAGTTTCTACATAGTTTATATGGGAGGCACATCCCCTAGCATCTGAAGCCTTAAAAAAAAACCTTAGCAGATGGCCAAAGTCAAAAATATCTACAGATTGGTTTCTTTATTTAACAATCTTTACATGTGTCAGCAGCATATCAAAGAAGAATACAACGTCAGTTGCAGTCATGGCGTCGTTATAATTGTATGTAGAAAGAAATCATATAGTAGAAGGCATGAGACCGATTATAAAATCCTCAGAGAAGACTATTCTGGGAATAGGTGAGGTGGGTTTTTGGACTCCTCAGTGGGGTTAGGGCCAGGGGGTTGATTTTCTTGGAGACCCAGTAACAGACGCTTGATTTGAAGGGGGGGTTAAAGAAGTGGCCTAGCACTATCCTTGTTTCCTTTTGAAGAGATTGCTTCCATGTCCAACCACAATTCCTCAATTTGCCTCTCTAAAGGACAGAAGTTGTAGTAGATGAACTTATTCTAAGTCTATAAAGTTTGTTGTGACCAAGTCAAGTCATCTCTCTCTTTGATTGCTTCCTTCTTTAATCAATCTATCATGTTAACTGGTCCTAACTGAAATTGACTGGCAAGGAGCTTCTAGGGATCTGGGGCAAGGGACTGAGTCAACTGGAGTTATTAGAAAAATATTAGATCCATCACTTTAGCCATCCATGAGATTGTTTGCTTCTGGAGAACATAAATTATCAGTAGGTGCGTATATAGTTGGAGTTGATACATAATTTTTTTGTGCTTATGACCAAGAAGAAGTCCAAATCTTTTTTTTATCTGAACAAAGATCAAACTCAACCTGAATCTGTTCACACTCAAATCTCTGGCCAGACTCTCACATCCAGTGGGTCTGAGTGCCTCCATTGAAATTATTATTCTGGAACTCCCCACATTCCAAACCCTAAAAGATAAAGAGAAAAAAGTACGGGGACACTCAAGCTTTAGCAATTAGCACGCAAGAATAGAATTGGAAAATGCAACCATGGAGGCATGCCAGATGCTCTTCTCAGGTCATGCCTCCGCGTTCACATCTCATGGACTAGCCGACATGCCGTTGCTGGAAGAACAGTCTATGCATGTGCTGTCCTGCATCATCGATGATGGTGAATTTTGTAGAGGCCGAAACGTAGGAACTATTTGTTTTTTTTCCGATACTTGGGTAGCGGATGGGTCCAAGTCTGCAAGTCTGCAGATGAGAGTTGATTTGCTAGAAGGGGGTTGGGGAGGTGGGAGATAAAGGTCTCCAGTAAGGGTTGGTGTTGGGCCTTTTTGCCGTTAACTTTCTTCATTGTTCCTTTTTACGATCCAAAGGAGTCGACGTCAGTAAGATTCCTCTTCTTCCTCCCCCGTCTCCCTCATGCACAGACCTAACAAAAACCTGCCCCTTCCTCCCTCCACTGATGGAGACCCATGCACAGCCAAAATACCATTACTTACCATTGAAAGCGCCAACAAGGTCAACAATCTCAGGCTCTTTTTATAATCGTTCCATCCTCCACCAAAAGTCGTACCTCTTAAGCAACCGCCTTTCTCCGATCAACCTCACTGTCTTCTTCCCTCTTCATCCTTACGTTCTATTATTGTTGTCCAGATCTACTATATATACCCTCGTATTATACTTTCTAGAATCCATGCTTTCGTCTTCTAATCTAGACACTGTTCTTTTATTCAATCTTGTATAAATTACAACTAAAAATCCTGTTCTTCCACAACATTTAAAAACCCGATTCTGGCTGTCTAATACAAATTACATACTCTCTTCTTATTTATACTTGTCACCTTCATGTGTTTAATCGGATGAGCTCATGAATCCAAAATGGGTGAAGAGTACCCGTACTTTTTGTCGATATTGTGGATTGGATGTGAACCAGATTACAACTCTCTCTTAGTCGTGAAGAAGGGAGCTTCTCTGTGTGAGGTCTGAAAGCAACGATTTGCGCACCAGCCATTCTCCTCCTGTCCCGGTGTACATGTGCCCGAATACTGCAGGTCTGTGGCATCATTTTCCGTATAAATATTCTGCCTTCCAGACCTTTGTCTTATTACGTCTAGTCAAACCTCTTCCGAAAGTAAAAGCTACATAAAACAAGGGAGAAGAAAACTGCACTGGAAGCTTGTATTACAAGAGTGAAGGGAGCATGGGCTAGTATTTTAAGATGAAGGGGAGAGTTGTCTGCGGAGAAATGTGAAAAAATGTCAATCAAACACACCAGTTGCTGAGCATCGAAGCAGGGACTCGATTGGAATCTTTGCTGAAAGTGTAGTACAAAATTTAAAAAGGAAAAAGGAAAAAGAAAAAAGGAAGAAGAGAGATCCAACTTCCGACTTGTGTGAAACACAAAACATCTCCAATTCGAGGTCGAGAAACATGCATGTTCTTCCTTTATGTCAGATCTGCAATATCAACAGCAAAGTCTCCGGCACCGTATTTTAGAAGCCGCGTTTAACAAACCTGCTTTCGTTTCCGCGTATTAGGAGCAGAAACAGCAACAAACCTTTGTTCTCTTTCCTAATTTTTCCTTTCCGCAATGATTTGGATTGACATGAGGCCGTGCTGCAATTAATTTGAACTTACACTACAGTTCGATAATATGCATTACACCTTGTGCCTATTTCATAGCCATGTGATAATCTTGCCATTCTCCGGCAAAAAAGGGCAAGGAAAGGGTCCACTCTAGACTAGAGACTTCCCAGATCAATCACAATCACCATTGTTTCCTCTTCTCGTGGTTGCGGTGTGGAGCATGAGGTAGACCGCAAGACAGCAGAAGCACATTTCTGCACATTTTAATAGAAGAATTTCCTAGATATGGTTAGCTGAAACGTCAAGAGTACCCACACAGCAGTTGATTATGGCTCTGAAACAGCCTGGTGACAGACTCGTTTCAGATCAGTCTTGTATACATTCAAGATTCTTACTAGAAACAGGAAGAAGGTTAATTTTCATTGCCATCGGCCCATCACTCGAACTATTTAAGTTTCGAAGAAATTTAAAAAAAAAAAAGTGAATAAGTTCGTATAGACCAATTAAAGGATGTATACTCTTTCGAATGGAAACTCCATTTCTGCTATCAACGGTCCACAGAAGCCACCATCCTCGGCCTTTTACCAGGGGCAAGTAATCAAATGGCAAAGCTACCTTTTGGCATTTTTGTTAGGATGTAACTTTCATTTAAAAGAGTCCCCTTTCTCGTTTTATATTATCTCCGCCATGTACTGTCTTCTTCTTCACTGAAAGACCTTCCCCGTCCAAACCATTGAAGAAGACTAGTTAGTTGTCTCAGTGCATTTAGTGAAGACAAGACCACCTTACAATTACATGGCCCACGAGTGAGCCGTGAGGCATATATAAACGAACCCATCCACTGGATGAACAAATTATTTCCACGGGGAGTGATTTAGAGTTTCTGGAATCGTGATTAGGGTTTACTGCAGTAAAATGTACTCCGAGATGAAACGGCGATGACGAGAAGAGGCGTCAGCAGGATGTCGACGTGGCTGGACAATGGATCCGTCTTCCACGTGCCAATGTCATTTCCGACTACGGTCAAAATGGTTTGTGGACGAGACACGTGTCCGAGAATTTTACAATGCCCGAGCGTTTGAAACATTGACCAGAAATGGGGCCACGTGACCGGCTACTGCCGGTGGTGAATGCTGACTCACCCACCCTTAAAAAGGACTTGGCCTTGGACGATTATTCAAACGAGTAGACACTAGACAAAGCATTCAAAGTCCTCCCATCTTCTTCTTCCCTCTCCTCCTTTCCTCGGCAATAAAAACAAACCTCTCTTTCAAGTTTCAACCTTCTCTCTCTTTCTTATTTTTCTCTCCTATTATTCTCCTTCTCACCCTCTCTTTCTTTCTTCGTCTTCTTCTTCTGCTGCTGCTTGGGCTGTACTCATGTCTGATAATAGAGACTCTGCCCACCATGACCACATCGGGTTCTCCTACTCCAACATGCCATCGCTCTACAACCAGGTTTCCACTGGGCCGCCGGAGTCCCAGATAAGTAGAGAAATTCATGGATTCGATCCGACTTACCTGAGCTTCACGGACTGTTTACATGGATCCATGGATTATGGCTCCGTAGTCAGAGCATTTGACTTATCGTGCTCGTCGTCGGAAGTTTTTAATTCGACCGATGGTGGGGACCCAGCCAACGAAGCGATGGAGTCTGGTGGAGCTCCTGGTGGAACCCCAGTTACTCCCAACTCTTCGGTTTCTTCGTCTTCCACAGAGGCTGCAGCGGAAGAGGATTCTGGGAGAAGCAAGAAAGAACAGCAGCCTAAAGGAGCTGATGATGGGGTGGACAAGTCCAAGAAGGCGTAAGTTGTTTCATCCTTGATAGATTCTCGGAAGAGTTTCCGTGATAAAATATAGTTGTTTAATTGAAGCCCCTTGGTTTGTTTGTTCACCTTCATTTCAGCCTTATCAACTCAACTTTTTTTCCTTTTTCTGGAAAAGGGGGATGGGTTCGCATTTTTTTGTTATCTTTTCCCGTTATCTCCAAAAGAACCAGTTTTTATGGTGTGACAATCTGATTGTCTTTTAGCAGTTCTTCTTCTCTGCTGCTCCTTTCTTCGAAAGAAAGAAAAATCTACTTTTAGCTCATTCATCCGCTTCTCTTCTCTTTTCAATTAATGTAGTTACCAACTATCGCCGTCGTAATTCTGTTCTCATACCAAGTTTTATTGATGTAACCGATCTTCTCCATTCGCTTCAGTGCAATATCAGTGTTAATGTTTCCATTTCATGCAAAAAAACCTTAGAATTTTGGCATTGCATCAATTAACAGTAGTGTGTTCTTGCTACTCGATTTGAGGAAACGGGAGGCACTACTTACCTCATGGTCTAAATTATCAGGAACAAGCCGAGGAAGAAAGGAGAGAAGAGGCCAAGAGAGCCTAGATTTGCTTTCATGACTAAGAGCGAGGTGGATCATCTCGAGGACGGATACAGATGGAGGAAATATGGCCAAAAGGCAGTAAAGAACAGCCCTTATCCCAGGTAAGTTGCGCCAAAACTTGAAGTATCTCGTCTGCAACTTCCAAATGCATAATAGCTTCCACTAGACATGAATTATACGTCTCTTCAGTATGATTGATGCAAAAATATTATTCGAGTTTTCGGCTATACAAGTATTCTGTGGAATCCTTTTTCACAATCGACTGTTAACGTAACAGTATCAGTGTACGGACACCGATTTGTACTCCGGCCGTCAAACTGACCATTTTTCCTTCAATGGAAAAAAAAAAAAAAAAAAAAAAGTGTTCCATCCGGCCATCTTTCTTTCAGATGACTATTCATTTCTTCTTGGTGCTCAAGAGTCAAGTCTGCTTGCTGAATTCTTGGCTTGTAATGTGTCTTGAATGAATGAAAGAAATGTTTGTCACCGGGGAAACTGTATTTCCTTATTGCAGAAGTTATTATCGTTGCACCAGCCAGAAGTGTTCAGTGAAGAAGCGAGTGGAGAGGTCGTACCAAGATCCTACCATAGTGATCACCACTTACGAAGGCCAGCACACCCATCAAAGCCCCGCGACACTGAGGGGGAACACCACCGGAATATTGGGTTCATCTCTACTAACTTCGCCGCCTCCGGTGCAGAATTTCCACCAAGAACTACTGCTGCAGGTTCCTCCATCTACTATCCAAGGAGTCGACATCAGTGCTAATTCCATGTACCTGCAAAATCTAAATCCTCTGCAGCAGATGCAGTTCCCTGACTATGGCCTCTTGCAAGACATGGTTCCGTCTTTCCACTATCAACACCCATGAAGCACCCACCTGACGACTTCCTCTCTCGTAGTGTACATGTACTAAAGTTGTTTTCCTTACGTGAACATCGATACTAGTGTGTTGTATCTAGAGCATTAAATTCATCTCTGACTTGTGGAAGCTTGATGCTCTCTTGGCCCTGCAGATAGCCATTTCAGTTTGTTTATGAGAACTTCAATGGCAGCATTGTAAAGGAAGGGGAAAGGTTTCTGTTAACCGTAGCCTATTAGGGAAGTGAGTATTTATGTTGAAGCAGACGGCTTCATAAAAGGACCATGAATGGGGGTATTATTAGAGCACTGCATGCTTTTGCTTCCACTGGTTTTAATGCATCAGTTTGTTTCATGAATGTGATGGTACTGCCAGATAAAGATTTGGAAGTCTGAAGATTCCATGACTGGTTTGTGTCTGGTTTGGAAAGCTAGGATTCTCGAGTAGAGTCTAAAGAGCATATGGACTTATGAAGTAGAAAGAAACCTCTGTCAGACAATCTCATGGAGTCACACCGGCAATGATTTGGGACATTTATCTTTCAAGTTTTAAAATCCCAAATGGTTCTTAGCCTGAAAACCCGGCCGATCAGTCAAGGCTCTGTTTTAAATCCAAATCAAGCAAATAAATGCCATGTAGCAGTGTAATGAACAGTGAGCGGTTCCACATTCGATGCAATGAGCAGAACTCCTCCCAAACGATTAGTTAGGGCAATTTTTTTTTTTTTTTTTTTGTAATTTCTCTGTTACTGAATATCCATGGAAAACGGTGACCGTTTGCAGGCAAGAATGTGTGGCATCCTTCTCAAATCTCCCAACTGCTACCAGTCTGCTTGTAATTTTTTTTTTAATGTCATTCTCTGTTTAGAATCCAATGTTTATCAGTTCTTCCATGGACTATATATATGTAGTATTCCTTCCGCATTTCATCTGGTCCTTCTCGGTGCTTCAAAGAGAGCAGTTTTCACAAAGAAATAGAGGGATGAATGATACGAAAGAAGCGACTCCTCCGTTAATTAATTTTTGTGCATGCATGTGACCTTTTCCTTTCGTAGTTGTGCTGAAGTTGCAGAAGTTCTTAAATCGCAGGCATCCGTTGCCGGCCCTTCAATCAAGGCGCTCAAATTATACTTATTCCTTCTCTGCAATTTTTTAATCCCATGGAGGATGAGGATATCATCTCCTGGGAATCTAGTGTCACCTACTATTTATTTCCTCATTAATCTATGAGATTTCTTAACGTATTTTATATCGTATTGAATCTTCTCCTTATTTTTAGTCGGATTAGTTTTCATCTCTTCACGCTATGAGGATTTCTTGACTAATCTAATGCAGTTTTAAAATAATTATCGTATTATTCGTCCAAGTTTCTTACCTGAATTAACTTCCGTTCCAAGCCCATGACACTACCAAATGTGGTATAAAGAAGTAATACTCTATTCAAACCGTACATCAAATTATTCATTCCTTTTAGTTTTTTAACCCCTAAACTATACTTTTTTTCTCGAGTTATAGTTCAACGAATGTTGATGGAAAGAAGATGAACTTTCAGCTTTTCTTCCAACTGTAAACTGCGGGCCAGACCGCCCTTAATGAATCAGTTTTCTCACAATTCGTGATGAAACGAACAACTTAATGTGACGGGTTTCTTATTGTAACTTCTTCCAAGGGTAACTGGTAACTTGCAGATATTTCTTTTTTTGTGGATTCTGACCAGAAAGATGCTAGTTGAAACACTGTAGAGACGATGGCTTTTCTATCTATTGCTTCCAAGATCTTGTGTTTTTTTAGAGCGGCCACCGTCTCTTTTGAACCAGGAATCATTTCACTTTCTATGGCTTCAGTTTAGTGACATCTACAAGGGCTCCTCAGCTCCCTCACTTTATCTTTTGCAGTTAGGATGATTGGAGGCTCAACTGGGATGTTCCGATCAAGTTAATGCGTGTATGAATTGGCATCTTATCTGCAACAAGCTCCCAGGCTATATCCATCGACGTTGACATATTGTTCTTTGCTTATAATCTGGAGCATTTTGATGGTTTTACCGAATCGAAGCGGGTTTCCTTTCTGCTTCAGTGAACAGAAAGCTGGATTCAGAGTCCGCCAACATTAGTATGAACAGAATATTTGCACGATGGTGGAACAGTGAAATTAAAATTTGCATATGAAAAATGGTTTAGGAATGTGAAAGGGAGTGCAGACACCTCCAAAGGAACAGTAGCGCCGTTACGTGAGTTAGTATTCCTCTGATTTAACGGGTGGATATATGTCAGTATTTTGAAAGAGATGATTGCACTTGGGCGATTAAACAAAAGACGCATCATTTGACTTTATTTTACATTCACAGATAGAAATGAATTAGAAAATGACTGCGGCTTTCTTCTCTCTTTCTGTTTTTAAACTTTTAACTCAACTTGCTGCCATTTTTAAGCTAAAGAGTTGAAACAGTCGTTTGTGGAACAACTACCAGAACTAGTTTTAACAAATACATATGCTCACAGACATGGAAGCTTTATCATCACACTCCACAGATTTCCACTCCATTCTCCGGAGAAGAGTTTGTTCAAAGCTCCTAACATGCAAGTTACGAATATTCAATTGTGGACTTGGAGATCCTGTTGTTTCAGATGGGATTATCTTGCACCAGTAGACAAGACAGCACTCAGAAACTAATCAATCTTGCGGACTGCAGAGAAGATGCTCCTCTTCTTCTTTTACTAACAGATGCTTAAAGATGATGGAACGGGAAATCAGATCAAGGAGCACGTGAATCAATTAACTCGTCCTAATACATGAGTGGCTAAAGGAGAAACAGACACCTTGAGACTTGGCCATCCATATTTAGCCGCGTAATTGATGCAGATAAGCGGATTAGATACTCTTGAAGTCGATGGAGTAACGCGATCTCAAAGAAAGATCCAGCTAGAGTGGATCCGCCATCAAACCAATGTTGAGAGACATGACAGATTTGTCTGAATTTATCTGAACTTCCAATCTTAAAGCAGATTAAGAGGAATCTCCCTCCTCTATTCAGCTTTCATCAGCCTATAAGCAAAATCATGGCGGAGGATGAAGCAATGTCCACCTAACCCTAAGACCTTAATTCAAAATGCCTAAGCATGACGGAGACATCTAAATCATAGTTTTGGCTACTAATCACTGGGGCCACACTAAGAATATACAACATTTTCAGATTTCTACTGTCTTTTAAGATAATTTTAGGTAAGTAAAGGGAATTCACATCAATCTGATGCTCTCTTTTATGTGGGTTTCTAATCTAGAAAAGGACCATTTGGTTGATCAGTGATTAATCATTTAAATAATCATCAAATCAGCCACCTAATTAGATTGGGAACGCAGCCTTGTTTACACCCTTTAATCCCAAAGGGAGCCCACTCTAGGGACCTGTCTTAGTCTTGCCTTGTGCTTAGACATGTCACCTGTAGCATAAAGACTGAGGGGGCAACATCTGATATTCGATCAAATCCATTAATGGGTTGAAGGATATGAATGCAGTGGATCGTCTTTTGCTGCAATTTTCAACAACGAATTTAAACGAGGAAGCTTTTGTGGGAAATGAAAATTTTATGCCGCGCAGGCATGCGACAGTGGGTCGTCGTCTTCCTCCGTCTACCTTTGCATCTGCCATGCGATACGCATGCAAAGAATGGGATTTCAGGTTTTTCTGAATCTCAAGGAATTCGTCCGGAGATGTGAATTACATTTTGAAGTTCTCTAGAGGTTGCAACTTGGTGGATTCTGATCTATAATCGCTGAGCTGAAAGATAAAAACTTAAGAAATGGGTCAGTATTATATCCAGACTCTTGACTCCGGTTGAAGCGGTAAGATGATGTGGAATGAGTGGAAAGAAGTAAAGCTGTAAAGGGGAGAGGCTGAAAGAGAAATGTGAGCGTCATCAGCTGGAGTAATTGATGGAGGGGTTAGCTATGCGTCAATTAATTAGGTTAGCCTAACTAAACCCACCACTTTGAACAGGCATCTCTCCTTTCTCTTCGCCAGTGGCCGGCGGCTGAAACGGATGGATTGAAAAGATGTTTACTTCATGAGAATTTTGACTTCCGTTCGCTTGGTGACGCCGCATGTACTATTACTAGTAGGTACTTTCAATTTGAACTACAAAAGCCTCTCTGCTCTCTAGAGAAATCTCTCTCACGAGACTCCCAACAGGAAATTAGAGGCGTAGGCAGCTTTGAAGGAACAAAGGACATTTGAGAGTGGCTAGTTAGTGACGCTGGACATTTGATCGGTTCGACTCAACCTTCCACCGAGGAAGCTATTTCCCATCTTCATCTCTTCCCTAATTTTCTGCTTTGTTAACGGGAGATACCAAATGTCTCTAGGCGGGATTCTATCTTTTATTACGGACTTCGCGGTCTTTACGATGCTATTATTCCATCTGTCTGCAGAGTAAAGAGATTTACGTATAACTAATATCAGAAGAAGGATTCGCAAAGCATGAATTTCAGAGGAAAAGATGGAGAAAGCAGGACACTAAAGGCAAATCTCGAGCAAAGCTCAAGAAAGTGTCAAATGTTACGGATGCTACGTTTCAAATCGCCCAACCAGTCGGTCTGGTATGCAAAAGCAGAGCGAGTATTTAGTGTGGATTATATAAAGAGAAAAAGAAGTCCCGACAGTCGTGGCTGCAGAGACATTGTCCCAGAATTAAAATCACTGAGCTCATTTTACTTCTGCGAAATACCAAATCGCTTAATCATAAAAGAACAGGACAAGAGGAAGAAGACCCCCCCATCCATTAGACTAAAAGATTAATAAAAAAAAAGGGGAAAGGTCATGCCCACTAAGAATCATCATTTTGAGTAAATAAAAGCAAACCCAGGAAGACGCTGTGTTGAACCACCATGTCTCTTGATTTCCAACATCAAAATTAAAGCATAAACTGGTAAAGAAAAAAAGACAGCCCGCCATGTCAGGTTATACAATGTAATTAATCACGGCGCTGCATCCGCCCTCCAGCTGCGCATAAAGTAAAGTTAAATAAACGGCCCATTCACCCCCACCCACTAAAGAAATAAAAAACAAATAATTCATACGCCACAAAAGTCGCTGCCTTTGCATCCAACAGCACTGCGAGAAAATGAACTCAAAAAAGAAACAGAAAAAGATCAAAAGACAACAAGCATAGGTCCACCCAAGATTCCATAAAGCCACAAAAAACGCAGAGGAGTGCGCATTTTAATAATACTGTGTTTTTTATATAAGGACTGCCATTAGAAGAGCTAGTGGTAAGTCTGTCGGACACGACGAGATTTGACAGAATATCACAGATCATATCACAGTACGACGGACGCCAACTTCCTATCCACCCACTCACATCCCCATAAGAATAACTAAGAACAATAAAAAAACAGAGCCAGGAAAACAGAGGTCAGCCCTCAAAATAAGGAAGACCCAACAAGAAAAAAGGATGGGAACCCGAGTCTAGGCACACGAAGAATAAAATTCTCCGGCGACCCAGATCCCACCTGAACAAGAACGCCAAAGCCCTCCGCTTCCTTGCAGCACGCATTCCTCCCTTTTTTGCCCATACAACCCATCTCCAAGAGTCCTTGTGCTTTATAAAGCACAACTAACACACCTGTGGGATAGAGAGAGGAATGTTTTTTACACTAATAATAATAATAATAGGTAACATTATTGAAGAAGATTATTCTCAATTACCGTCCATTTAATCTACCGATGCTTCTTCAAGTTCCCAATTCCGAGCTTCTTAACTTCCATCTTCAACGACTTGAGATATCTGACAGCTTCATCAAGCACAGCAGCAGCATCCATCTGATCGCCACCAGGCACAATTCCCCTCAGTACCTTCATTAACTTCTTCATTTTTTGTTGTTTCCTTTCACTGCTGCAGGACATGTGGATAGAGGACAACCTAGACTTGCTGGATTTGGACCCATCAGTGGAGCAAGAAGAATCAGGGGAACTGCCTCCATAGTTGTTGCCAATGGTTCGGCCTGTGCTAACCTCCTCCTCATCCTCTTCTTCGTCATCCTCCGAGCTCAGCAGTGCATCAATATCCCTTGTGTCTTCTTTAAGCGAAGAAGATTCTTTGTCATTATCCTCTTGCCGTTTACCACTTTTAAGAGGGTAAGTGGTAGTGGTACAGAAGTCAAAGTTTGGATAACTGAACTTGTTTGCTGGTGTAGGATAGAACATGATACGACATTTATTGTCTGTCTGATCAAAGATGATGAAACTCTTGGTGGCATTTGTAGTGGTGTTCATGCCCATTCCGTGAACAGGGCCTGGCATTGGATTTCCTGTAGGGACCACAGGAATGTTGTAGGTGTAACCACCTAAATCATAAGCTATAGGACTTGCTGGCTTCCTAGGGCAGAACTTCTGGTCCCTCTGCATTGGTACTAGTGGCTTGTTCAGTATGTTGAGATGGTCTGTTCCAGTTATCACCGAATTTGACAGGGCTTTTGTTTCGAATGTGGAGTCAAAGATGGGAAATTTGCAGTTCTAAGAAACAAGGAGTGATCAAAAGAATCTAGCCATCAGGACTGGGAGTAGTTATTTCATTTCTCTTCATGCCTTGTGATGACAGATTGAAATAAAAAAGGGCTGGTGTCTGGAAGAGAAGACAATCCGATTTTAGAACTACGTAACAGGCTTGAGCAACTGGCGGAAATACTCAGCCTGCAGTATCAGATGAAGAAATAAACAACTACACAAGAATGATAAATAAAGAAGCTCATTATTAACACCCCAAATCCACAGTGAAACGGAAAACAATAATATTATTACTGACAAAATAAAAAAGAAAGAATCTCAAACTCAAAGCTGAAGAGTCAAATTTCTCATCTGTTCATGTTACTACATCAGTTTCCTATAAACAATTGCTTCGCTGATTATATCCCAAAGTTTATTCATGTTTTATACACAGGTATTATGGTCCTCGGTTCTATTTCTTCTCACAGCTCAGCAAGCTTCAGAGCTACACAATGTCACAATGTAGAACAAACACAGAATTAAGCAGTTTAACGCATAAGCACCATCTTACACATATCTAATGACAAACAGGAAATTGTAATAAATTGAGACATAAAGATAGATGTATTACAAGACACGATACTGTTCCTTCACAACAATGATGTTAGGATATGACAAAGAAAAGAATAAAAAGGAAAAATTACACATATGTAGCACACTAAGCCCAAGAAAAATGAATAAAATAAATATAGGACTGGACAAGAGGACATTTACCTGGCAAACTTGCATCAATTGGTAGTACGCAATAATTCTAATGTTCATTGGTATTCTTCCAACCTTGTTTACTGTTCTATATCTTTTCAAATTCACAGCAACGTACATTCTCACTTCTTAACAACTGGATGGTAGAACAGAAAGCAAACTGTTCGTTTAAAGGCTTCTCACCTGCACAATAATTGCAATAATAATAAAAAATAATAATACTAATATTTTCAATTTGAAAAACACCAAAATACAAGAGAACTGAAACTGAAAAAGTTCCAAGCACACAAGAATCCCAACACAAAACATAATCAGGGTTCACGACAGGAGAAAAAAAAGAAGAAGACAAACAGAGGGATATGGAACCTTTAACAGAGATCGACTTACTTGCAAGAAAATCTCTGTATCTTACAGTATAACACGAAAGAAGACCACCAAGAGAACACAGTTCTGACTATAATGAACAAGTGAGAACACCCAAGGCATGCTGATTAGCTCAGTTCACTCCGTCGAAGTCTGCATAAGGGAACACCAAATCACACACAAATTGCAGGTATAACTAAAACAGAGGCAAAATGAAATTCACATCCAATGACAGGGGACGATTATTCTGTTAAGCTCCCATACAAGTCGGCATTCGCAAAAGCTCCAATAGGAATGAAGTCACCCTTCGGAATAGGGGAAAACAACGCAATAGCTGAGCCGGAAAATATCAAAACCTTTAAAGACTCCAAACGTGAAATGAAATCCAACCATGTCAACTATGTAATAGAAAGAAAATTAAATCTAGACAAGGTAAAAAATTAGCAGAAAGTACTCGAAGCTAGTCCTTCGGCGCAAACCCGTGCTTAACACTTAAAGGAAGATAAATCGAAGTCAGTGTGGATAGTCTTACAGTAGAATTTCGTCAGAAAAAATCAATACGAAGAAGGTAAACCGCTAGTGCAGGCCGCAAGAGGTAGAATGAAACCAGTGAAGCAAAAGGAACAGGTGCAAACCTAAGTTTCCCAGATCCCTCCGATAGGAAGAATTCAGAAAGTAAACACAAAAATAGCTCCAGATAGAAAGTAAGACAAGTAATTTCCGACAAAATTTCAGGCTTTCGGCAGCAGGAGCGGAATGATCTCCAAGAGACAAAAGGAAATCAAGTGCGTGAATGAGAAATGCGAAGGACAAGCGAGGAATGGGGGTTTACTTAATCGAAAGAGATAGAGAGAGAGAGGTGAAGGAGCGGTGAGCAGGAAGAGATTTTTAACTGGAGTCCGGGGTGGGATCTCAACCAGGGTTAAGACATCGGGGTTCGTGCCTCCAAGAGGCGAGCAAAGATTCGGAAGAGATCGAGACCGTCGGATGGAGGCCGAAAAAGCTTTCCGTTGATTGCGGAACGGAGATGGGCCGTCGGATGGCGGCGTGCGCGTGATGTTCTTTGCTCCGTGAGGCGACGCGTGTCGGTGTGTTTTGTCGTTTGGTATGGTTTACTTGTGTCGGGGAGGCATCCGAACCAATGGATTAAATACTCTTTACTTGTGTGACGGCTTCCCGCATATCTCAACCAACCATCAACTCGCCGATTCTTTGCTCTAATCGCACAGGGAAGAGAAAAATAAATAAAAAAGCCATTTAGTTAAATGGCGGCAAATTCAGAATTGCGATTGGCTGCATCTATTATAAAGCGTTACTTTTTCATGATTTGAAGGCGCTGTAATGAAAGAAAGCTCGAAAAACACACGTCCACGGGCGTGCTCCCTCGCCTTCGACTCTACCACTACGGTGCATGCAATTGCCGCCCGCAGGCCGCAACATTAAAGGGCAGCCTTCGGTGAAATTACAAAACTACCCCGACGTCACAAAACCGACAGGTAGGGTGGAATCTAGCCGAGCTAGGATAAAACCTAAAATTTTAAAAAAATACAAATACGAGTTCGTGCTCCAATATAATTTAAAATTTTACATAAAATTATAAATAACTTTTAATCGAGCTAAGTCTAAACCTTGTTCAAGTGGAGCTTGATTTGAATATTTTGAATTTGAGCTTGACCGACCCTAGTCTCGAACCTAAAATTGTAATCGAACTTGAGCCTAATAATTTTAACCGATTTTGAGTTCGAACTAGAGCTCTAACCGAGTTCGAACTTAACCTACATTTAATACTCTATATAAAATATATGTCAAATAAATTATATATAAAATTATGCATAAATTTAAAAAAAAAAATGGTAGGGGAGGTTCATTTTTAAATTTCAATAATGGATTAGAATGCACAATATTAATCTTTTTTACTCCAAATATTATCTAGCTTATTTTGTAATTTTTTGAATCTGACCATCAATTTATTATGGCTTCTCTAGTACCCTTAGTTGAAAATTTATATTTTAGGAAAAACTAAAAAATATTTTTCATATGTTACATATTTTCAAAAAAACTTTTAAATAAAATCCTATTACTATTAGTGACTTATTAGAAAATTACAAGAAATATTTAAAAATTTTCTTAGAGAAGTTAAAATGGACCTCTGATTGCCTATTCTAGTGAAATAAATAAAAATTAATAATTAATATAATATATTAATATATTTATCGATAAATTTTTAATCAACTAAAATATAAAACATAAAATTACTATGAAAATTACCTCAGGCTAAAAATATAACAGCATCAACTATTAAATACTTATATAAAAATTTTTTATACAATTTTTTATATAATTTTTTAACATCAACTGTCGTAGCTCGCGAGCCGGTTGGGTTAGAAGCCACCCACCGACAGGGGACTTGCAACTGGGTATTTGTTTGTAATTTAAAAATTATAAGGAGAGAAAAAGAAAAACCGGTGGTGAGGGCCCGCGATAAGCGTTAATCCAAAGCGGGAACGTCAAATCCACGTGAGGTGCAGTCTGCGACCACGTGTGATTTGGCGGTGCCTCTCCGACTTTTGAAGGGCAATTATAATTAATCGAGCGCTAATACTTATGAGTATTATTTTTGTGAAGGAGAAGAAGAGGAAATTGAGTGGAAGGAAGGCACCTAATGAATGGATCTGCCAAACGCAGCCTGCAGGAATTATAACTATGGGCCTGTTATTGAACCCGGAGGAAATTGGAAGTGAAAACGATTTCAGTCTCTATCCAACAGTCTTAGTATGTGCACATGATAAAAAGCCAAATTAAATGAATTAGTTTAATATTTAGGAAAAAGTATTTATGTGTAGAGCATTCATGTGCCTAGAAGCCCTAGATTCGTATCATGTCCTACTCGAATGAAGTGAATTGACACCCTGAAGTGCCATTAGCTGCAAAAAGACGAGCTGATGAGGAGGATACATGGATGATGGGAACCACTGCTTTTGTGGATCCTTTGTTCAAAAGCATTCAAAAAAACCACGTCATTATGTCCCAAGGCATGCAAGCCTGAAACTCACCTGGATCCCACAGATCACGCTTCGTCACTGATTTGGGCTCGGGATCCAATGATCAAATTCAGGCCTTATTCAGTTTTGGTATTTGAAGTCCAATGGGCCTTCCTTTTGTCGTTCACTGTAATATTAGCCTTTAAACGGTGTGAGGGTATATTTGTAATTAACTTTCTCTATATTTTAACCTCGCTCGTACATAGACGCTGTGGCTTCGTCACGAAGGGAGCAGGGAGCTCACGTCTCGTTCTCGAAATTGATTGCCCTTCGAGCAAAATTGCTTAGAGCTCCGGCTTTCTGATCGGCTGAAATTCGAGGATGGCACAAAATGACCCGTCGAAAAATCCTATAGAACAGCCCAGCTATGGCACGTTCATCCCACCTTATTCTCAGCAGATAACCATACAACCTTCAATACCCTTTCCTACGTCACCGAACTTCTACCAGAATCCTAATCCCTATCATTCGGTTCCCGGTAGGTTTGATTTCTCTTAACCTTTTTTTTTTTTACTTTACACGTCCAACAAGAGTTCGTTTCATTCGCCTGGATTAGTTTACTTTTAAATGTTTTTACCACATTGATATTCTTTGGGGATTCTCCAAATTTTATGTGGTGATTGTTGCAATACTGACTGTCCTTTAATTGATTTGTTGTCGTCAGTGGGATACCATTATGCCACGGTGGTGGAAGGTGTTCCGGTGAGGGAGCGCCGGCTTCCGTGTTGCGGTATCGGCATCGGATGGATTTTGTTAGTATTCTGCCTCTGCAACCTCTTTGTTTAGATTGATTTTTGGGAGGTGGGAGAAGATGGCTTTCCTGTGGTTGAATTTAGGAAGTTATCCCTTCAAATTAGATTTTTATTACTTCAGTGCCTGTTAAAGGAGAAATTTCTGCATGCCATTGTAATCCTTAAATGAAAACCAGAGGAAAATAAGTTGGGTGCAGGATGTACAACAGGCATCTGAAGTCGTTCTACTCGTTGGTCAACTCTCTCAACACAGTGTGTATACTGGAGCTCATTATTTTACTTTTTCACATTTGCATTTATCTATCTGTTGTGCAAAATGCTACTCTGGAATTGATAATTCTTGTATCTGGGTTTTGGTGTGGATTTTTTGCTGGAATTCCATGGTACATTGGTGCATTTACATTACTCTGTGTTGGGGTTGATTTATCTATCTGTTGTGCTAAATGGTACCCTGGAATTCGTAATTCCTGTATCTAGGTTTTTGTGCGGGTTCTTTTTGTTTTGGAGTTCCATGGTATATTGGTGCATTTGTATTACTCTGTGTTGGGGTTGATTTATCTATCTGTTGTGCTAAATGGTACTCTGGAATTCGTAATTCCTGTATCTATGTTTTTGTGCGGGTCCGTGGTATATTGGTGCATTTATATATTACTCTGTGTTGGGGTTGATTTATCTATCTGTTATGCTAAATGGTACTCTGGAATTTGTAACTCCTGTATCTAGGTTTTTGTGTGGATTCTTTTTTGCTGGAGTTCCATGGTATATTGGTGCAAGTATATTACTCTGTGTTGGGGTAGACTACAGAGAGAAACCAGGATTGATTGCATGCGCAATTGGGGTAAGTGCTGATCTCCTTACACATTATTCTCTTTACTTGACGATTGTATTCTTGTTCTTTTTTTCTTGAACTCTTGGTATGTCATATTTGGACTACTATCCTGTTTATTGCTGTTACATGTTCTCATCAAATAAATCATGAATATAGGCATCTTAAATTAGATGGCAAATTTTTTTGATAAAAATATTACATCTTTCTTGTTGAACTAACTATGACCATATTGATCTAGAAATTGAAGGAAAAAAAAAAAAAAGCAGAAGAAACAACAAGGAAAAATGTCCTTTTTTTGGGGATGATGTATAATTTTTCGATCAGAAGGAGAAAGCAAGGCAAGGCTGAGAACAAATAGGAATCTACTGGAGGCCAAAAAGAGACTAATACCAACCGATTTTGAAACCAGGACTTCTCTGATTGGGTTCATCCCATCTATCTCCAAGTGTAAATCAAGCAATCTGAGTTTTGTTGTGGAGCAACAATTATAAGCTTCCATTTCTGACAAAGAAGCACCACAATGTTTGTGGCTTGTGGAGAAAATGTTCTTGGCTTTCAATAAATAAAACAAGAAACCCCACTGTTTCAGTATCATTTTATTTTGCAATTTTGAGGACAAAAATTCTATGAAACTAAAAAGCTATCTATGGCTGATAATCTCTAGGAAGCCTCTGGTTTCTTCCTTTTGATTTTTCCTCTCAAATGGCAGCTGAAGCTTTTCATCAGTGTTTTTATAAGGTAAATCTTTATTTGTAAGGTGTGGAGCAATGTATAAAAATAAAGACGATGACAATTTTCCTCTCCAGTTTCCCGTTGCTTAAAGAACTGCCAAAAAATTGAGAAGTTTTTCAGGGGCTAAAATCCTTCAGAAGGTAATTGACTGACCATTAGGAATAGAAGAAGACTATAAAAACTATCTATGGTTGATAATATCTAGGAAGCCTCTGGTATAGGTGGGCATGGGTCGGGATTGGGTTTCCCAAAACCTGACCCGACCCGACCCTTACTCAAACCTTGACCCCAATACCCGAACCCAAAAAAAATTGATACCTCAAACCAGACCCTGACCCCAACCCGATCATCATCTCCACAACCCTACCCATTCCCATACACCCGACTTAAACTAGAACCATCTCTGCTCCATCCCTGAAAACACGCCCCATCCCCATCACCACCCCTACCCCGTTTCATATCCAGTCTCATCCTCTTGGGTCAGGTTTGAGGAAACCTGTCCCTACCCGACACCCATCGGGTTTTTTTTTTTTTCCACCCCGTCCCCAACCTGTGGGGTAAAACCTGAAACCTGAACCCAAGGTTTTTTTATCGGGTTGGGTCAAGTTGGGTTCCCCATGAAACCCAACACGGTGCCCATCCTTAGCCTCCAGTTTTTTCCCTTTGATTTTTCCTATCAAATGGCGGCTGAAGCTTTTGATCCGTGTTTTTATAAGGTAAATCTCTATCTGTGAGGTGCAGAGCAATGTAAAAGATAACGAAGATGATAATTTTCCTTCCCAATTTCCCTTTGCTTAGAGAACTGTCCAAAAACTGAGAAATCTTTAAGGTGCTAAAAACCTTTAGAAGATATTTGACTGACCATTAGGAATAGAAGAAGACTATAAGTTGGCACTTTATTGTTATAGGAATTAGATTTACCCTCCATGGCCAATATGCAAGAACCACATTTTTTATTTATTTATTTATGAAAGTGCAAATTTTATTAACAGAAAAACAAATACAATGAGTCGGTGAGAGGCCAGCCAGCCAAGCAATTAAACATCAATACATCAGGTAAAGGAATTGATCTCTATATATGGCTGAAAGTGACCCAATCTCGTTTAATGGTCAGCCAAGGAGGACCAATCAATACTAGTACCTGCAGCAAGATCTTTAATCTGAACGAATTCTTGGTGGAATGTCTAACTGGATTTGCTATCACCTTTGGCCCAAGAGATCGCAGTCTTAGAATTTTCTTCAATAACTAGCAGTTGTTTAAGGAAAACAATATGGTTGTGACCATGCATGTAGCCCAGACATCACTATATCAGGAATTTGATGATTATTAAAATTTCAAAAGTTAAATTATTAAGGCCAACATGTAAAAGATATAAACGTACTGGAGATTTTTAATATCTATTTTTTAGGCAATTATATAGAGTATGGAATGGATAAATAGCAAATTGTCTTTTGAGTTTAGCAACAACCTCCTAGAAAGAAACAATTTAAATGGGAATTTATAAGTGAGCATGGAACTCCTGGAAAGGAAGAATTTAAATGGGAATTTGTAAGTGAGCAACCTCCAGAAAAGAGAATTTAAATGGGAATTTATAAATCAGGATAACTAATTGAAAACTGGACAGAAAACAAAACTTTGGAGGTAGTTATTTCTCTAACAGATCAGAAAGTCGTCTGTCATTGGTTCTATAGAAGTGGAAATATCAGATCAATGGGGAACGGGGTATTTATTTTTCAAAGGGACCAAGCAAAAGAGACTTTTTTTTCCTTCTCTCTCTCTCTCTCTCTCTCTCTCTCTCTCTGAAAAATGAGTCTGTCAGAAGTCTTTCAGCAATTTCGTTGGTTTTCTTATATGAATGCATAGCTAACATTTGTAATCTGTTTTATATTTATGTTTCTTTGTATCTTTTTTTTTTAAGTTCAATTTTATTTCTTGATGTACTTTATATTGTGTTTGGTGTAGGCTGCTTTGCTGGCATTTGCATTATTCTCTGGGTTAACAAATGATAACCTCCTGGACTGGTGATGTTGAGGAGCTATTTGTATATAATCAATGGTGAGGTCTCTAGTCCTGCATGATCCATTGCAAATTATTTGTATTGGGAGTTGTTTTTGAATGGTCAGAATGCTTAGAGAACTGCTGAATATGCCAACTGATATACAATGTCAGACTACTCTAATATTTGTTACAAAGACCATTGTACATATATCAGACACTCAGGCCCCAGTCTGGCAGAGTTGCAATAAATTATTCATCATTGTATTATTCAGTAGTTATGTGACTGGATAGTTCCTTATATCTCGTCGGTGAACTTTTTCATATTTTTCTTATGTACCATGAATGTATGTCGTTCTTTACCATCCATTAGCATGCTGGCAATCTGATTCTGCACTTCAGTGCTGTGCACCTATGTATCCCTCTTCATACATTTATTTCTAGTCTTTAGAATTGAACATAATTTCCACACAGTAGACAATTGTCTAAACTTACATTAGACAATGAGGACGTAAATAAGTACATGAATCAAGCTTAGAGTTTGTGTAGAATGAGTTGAGCTCCATGCTGTGGTTGAAGAGTTATGACCGTGTAAGGGGCATGAGCATAGGTTGGTGACATCTGAAAAGAGAAACGTTGCAGAATCATAGCCAGGGCCATCTTAGCTTCTATCATGGAAAAGTTGAGTCCTATACACATCCTCGGGCCCCATCCAAATGGGAAAAAAACGTTCTGATCATTCTTTGACGCCTTTGTAATTCCTTCTGAGAAACGATCTGGATTGAACTGCTCGGCATCTTCTCCCCAGCATTCAGGATCATGATGGATCATGACAGTTGGTAGGAAAATTTCCACGCCTGCTGGGAATGATATGTCTCCTAGTTTGATGTCTCTACGAGTGTATCGATGAAGTCCTGGCACTGGTGGATATAGCCTCAAGACTTCATTGAAGATCATACTCACAATTTTAAGGCGATTGATGCTTTCAAAATCAGGTTGTTCTTTGCCACAAGTTTCCATAACCTCTTTCCGGGCATCTTCTTGCCATTTCGGATGCATTGATAAAAGTATCATGGTCCACGTTAACAAAATTGCAGTGGTCTCTTGGCCAGCGAAGTAGAACAACTTGCACTCCTCTATTACATCTTCCACCGTCAGTCCTTTCTTCTCCTCATTTTCCTCATTGCAACAGTTTTTTAGAAGTAATCCTAGTAACGTGTCATCATCCATCGAACCTCCCGTTTTCATGGCCGCCTCTTTTTCATTGATTAAATTCCTCAACATACTCTTGATTTCTTTATCCAAGTAATTTCTTCGCATGTTCTTCTTCGTTGGAACGAATCTATATAAATAAAGCACAACACAAAATCAGCTGATTTCTTCGTATAACGATCTCAATTTCAACACAGAAGCAAACATGAAGAAGTTTTTAATCTTTGTACCTGAAACCGGGTAAATACACGCTACTGGCAGCTTCGAGGACCAGTCGAATCTGCTCCTTCTGAAGTAGGAATATCCTCTGTCCTTTCTCATAGCTGCTGCCAAAAGCTGCTCGAGAGATCACATCACTGCTGAAAATCTGAAGATCAGGCCAGACATCTAGTTCACAACTTCCGTGGGTGCTTGCCAGTCGTTCCCATTTCTTGATCAACTCAGTGGAACTAGTTGAAAATGCCGGGATCATCAGCTGTAATTTGGAAACCCTAAAGTCAAAGATAGCTACAATCTGGGTTTTAAAAACGAATCCGGCAAAAAAAAAAACATAGAACTAAACCTTCAGTTTCTCCATGAGGAAAGCCGGATTCATTAGCCTCCTGCGATGAAACCAGTGATCGCCCTCCAAGCTAGATATTCCCCTGGTTAACAAGTTTATGTGAGGGTTTAATGGTGGCTTCTGAATTTGGTCCAGCTTATGCTGGAGAATTGATCTCATCAGTTTTGAGTCCATAATTATCACTCTCGGAGTCGCTCCATTCCATGTAACTGATATCTTGCCTGCACATGTGTCATCCAAACGAAAATCATATAACCGAGACAGATAGGCAACTGTGAAAAGAAATTAAAAGACTCGCAAACAGGGAGATGCCATGTTTTTGAACCGTCTGGTGAACAAACGGGATAACGCGTGGCACAATTGCGTGATTCAGCTCCATCATGGGTTTAGAGCATGCTTCTTTCACTGCATTTCCCATCCTTTTCAGGTCCCCGGAGAAGAACGAGTAAGGATCTCCTGTTACTCCTTGCCGCTTCAAATACCTCTCCAGCTTCATCGGCTTGAGCCAGAAGGAGTGAATTACTACTATCAGAACCCATAACAGTAACATCGGCGAGGAAACGATCAGAAAGAAGAGTACTCCTGCCATATTCTTAATAATCTCAGATGGTTAGGGGACCTGCAGACTTGATAGGAGGAGGAAGCCGAGAGGTGCATCTACTTATTAGTTTGCGCAAGTCCTGGGATGGGACGCAGACCCAGTACCATCCGATGCTTGGGGACCAAGATAAGACAGTAGAAAAGTCTCCCCGGAAAAGGTCAGAAGTGAAACGCTTCTTGGGGATCACACATACGGTTATAATCTAAAGGTCAGAAGTCACTTTCGCGGAACGAAAGGAGAGAAAAAACAAAACCACAATAACGATCATAAAGGAAATGAGGTGCCGAAAGGGAGGTGCGGTCGTGCAACTCCATCTCTTACGTAAAGAGTATGCTTCACTATTTGTAGATAATGGTGGCTTCGAACAAAGCCGGGCTCGCGACGGCTCTGGCCGCCACCGTCGTTGTCAACAGTTCCTCGCCGGTCGTTACATCCCCTTTCCTCCTTCCCTCCGATTTCTTCACCTTTTCTGTTTTCGTTCACCGCTTCCGTAGCCAACGACAGGTCCTGGCCGCACCTTCGCTCGGGGTCGTCTCATGTTTTTAGTAGAAACATTTTATAGGGACCATTATGAAACCGATGACGAAATATTTCTATATTAGTAGAAATATAGGGATATTAGTACCTCATATTTTTTGAAAATATTTTTTTAATTATAAATTTTTATTAAAAATCATATAATTTTCTAAGTAATTTTTTTTACCACGAGGGGGCTAAAAAACCATATAAAAATTTTTTGAATAAATATTTGACAGTTGATACAATAATATTTTTAGCATGAGGTAATTTTCATAACAATTTTGTGTCTGACATTTTATTTAATTAAAAATTTATTGATATGTATAGTAATATATTAGATTGATTATTAAATTTTATTTATTTACCTAAAAGTGGCAATAAGAGGTCTATTTAATTTTCCTAAGGAAATTTTAAAATATTTCTAGTAATTTTCTAGTAAGTCTCTAATAGTAATAGAATTTTATTTAAAGGTTTTTTCTAAAATGTGTATCCTAGGAAAAACATTTCTAGTTTTTCCTAGAATATAAATTTTCAATCAGGGCACCAAGGAGGCCATAGTAAATTTATGGTCAAATTCAAAAATTACAAAATATGATAAACAATATTTGGGGTAAAAAAGATTAATATTGGTGGGTTCTAATCTATTATCGAGATTCAATCCCGAACCTCCCCTATCATTCTTTTTAAAAAAATGTATACATAATTTTATAGATAATTTATTTGACATATATTTTATGTAGAGTATTAAATGTAGGTTAACCTCGAACTTGGCTAGAGCTCGAGCTCAAACTCCAACTCGGTTAAAATTATTAGGCTCGAGCTCGATTACAATTTTATAGTTTGTAAATTTATAATAGATTTATAGTTTTTATTTGGGTGATTGTAAATTGAAAGTGATATTTCATTTAATTTTGTTGTGTTTGATTATTGTATGAAGTTTATTCATAATGTTATGCAGTGTATGGAGTGTTTAGACTATTTTATGGAGTGTATAAAAATTTCATGGAGTGTTTATGGAATGTTTATGCAGGTATTATGTATATAGATTATGCCCAATTTTAAGTAGAGGTAATGCCAAATTTTATACAGGTATTATATACATAAAATATGCTCAATTTTAAGTAGAGGTCATGCCCAATCTTATACATGTATTATATATATAGGTTATGCCCAATTTTATGTAAAATATATATAATTTTATATACAATTTATTCGATATATATTTTTTAAAGAGTTTTAAATGTATGTTGAAGCTCGAGTTCGGCTAAAATTTTTGGGCTAGAGCTCGATAACGATTTTAGGCTCGAGACGAGGTTTAGCTCGAGGCTTGGCTCGAAATATTTAAATCAAGTTCGGCTCGAACATAGGCAGGTTTGGGCTCGGTTCGGCTCGATGCCCCCTATTTGCGGACTAGGGCTATGTTACCAATAAATGATGAAATAATAAAAAGATTTTTGATACCTTCCTGAACTTCTTCTCCAGACACCCGAGAGAATTTCCACTGCAGCATCCGCATCTACCCTGCCCTTCGTTTTCTTGAGAGAATCGATCGTCAAAATCAACCACAAAGCATCACAGATTGACAGATTCCGATATCTCCTAATATCATCGCCAAGATGATTACGTTGAGAATTCCGTCAGAAATACGATTCGTGTATTCTCCATCCATGAGACAGATGCAGCGATTGAGATAGATAAAAAACGCAAAGGCTTGTCAAAGATTGAGGCATAGACCTCTTTCTCGTTGGTGGAAGACAAACGAAAACAATGAAATGAGAAACAACGGGGACGGAATGGGAGTAACTGTCATTTTTGTGATTATTCCTACTCCTATCGTCTGGTAATTGGTACGAGAATGACTCAACATTTTAATTTTTGATGCTTTCAAAATCTGGAGTGGCGCTCCCGCATCCATCCAAGAACTCTTTTCAGGCTTCTTCTTGCCATCGCGGATGCATAGATAAGACAATCAGAATCCCATATTTGATGTCATTTTCTGTTTGGACATTCACATATTTGGCGAAAATATGTATACTCTGTTCTTTGGGGGGAGTTAGTGCATTTTGAAAGTATGGTAGAAAGTAAAAGTCAAGGGGGGGTTAGTCAACAAAATGAAAATTTGATCTTCATCTTCATCTCCATCTTATGTATCTACATGATCTTCATCTTCGAAATGGGTGTTAGTGTGGACAACTTCATCTTATATAAATTTAAAATTATTGATTTTAATAATTATAAAAATAAACTAATTAAACCAAAGTGTTTGAGTTAATAATATTTTAATTACCACTATTAAATCGCTAATACAATAGAGTAAATAAAAAAATTCTGATTAATGAATAAAAAATATTATATTAATAACATAAGATAGATTTGTATTGTATTAATTAATAATATATTTTGACATAATTAATGATGATATATTAATCAAATGCATATTTTAATTATATTTTATTTACCAGAGACTTAAATATGAAGTTTAATATAGTAATAAAATAAAATAAAGTAATAAATAAATACATATACACCTTTTAAAATAACCTAAAAAAAATTATTCAAATAACGAGTTCGTGCCTTTAATATTACAATCCACGAGTTACAAGTTTAGTACATATAAATTACGCATGTTCAAAAGTAATAAGAGTAAACCATCATTTATCGTTCCACATGGATGTCAGGGGTAAATAGGTCACTGACAAATAAATTTAGACCCACACGAATGGACGGTCTGGTTATAATCTTACGAAATAACTTAAAAATCTCAAGAATATTCTTTCCACCGGTAAAAAATAAGTCCACAAAAACCTAGGGTCTCTTTGGAACCCATGAAAAAACATAAAAGAAATAAAAATAAGAATTTAATTGTTATTATTTCTAAAAATAATTAAAAAAACAAAAAAATATTATCTTGTTTTATTAACTATTTTAAAAATAATAATAATCAAATTCTTATTTTCTTTTCTAGGATTCCAAACAGACCCTAAGACCGATCCAACTTGGATTTTCTTGTATCTAAATCAGGTTCCAAATCCGATTCAAGTCCAGAGTCCAAGTAAAAAAACCTTAAAGACACCTGAATGAGACACTAAGCCCTACCATTTTGTTACTTGTCTTCCATAGGATGAAAATGAATTTAAAACAAAGCACTATCACAACCTTCCCATATGAAACCACAACTACTTTATATGTGATAAATTTACACAGAGTTACCAGGAGATTGTACACTTGCAACCAAGTGGGATGTTACAGAGCTAAATAATGCAATGAATAGATACAAATAGGTACAAATGATAATGGAGCTATACAATGTACAAGCAAGTTCGGAAGATGATTTGGGAAATCACTGTGAGCAAGCTTCAACCAACTTGCTTGCAATAATTTGCTCTTTTCTTTCGATATAAGCAGAAAGAAACCAACCGGCCGTTCCATTACACTCTCCTTCAAACCAGCCATTAGGTACAACTTGTTGATCGTTAAAAAGAGAGTAGAAGCGTTTTGAAGAGATTCTAATGATTTTCTACAGTGAATGCAAAAAGAAAAACCAAATATTGTGTTCACCCAGTTTAGTCTATGAAACCTACAATTTTGCACCAGCGGGACTTGTTTACAGTGAAACTGATAATATTGTTGTTCCAGTCGAGATCAATAGAGAGTTGCAGCTGAAGATGATACCATATAATATCAGCAAGTTCACACCAGAATAGCAAGATGGATTACCTGTCTAACGACAACATAGTCACCAGCAGATAGACTAAGTTCACCCTTTGCCTATGCATCAAATGAATGTAAAACCTGAATATAAACAAATAAAAATGGCAGTGTCAAATTATTAATTGCATCAGAAAGAACTTTTGTCATGCTTGTACTAATCACCGAAAGGACACAGAATGATTACGTATCAAATAGACAGTGGGCATAGCTGTTTGAAAATAGAAAATAGAAAATTTGCAAGAGAGGTGGACAAGGAAACAGTGTAGCTATCATCATAAACGAAGATTTATGAAAGAAATAAATTCAGTTATAGAACATGGAATGCGGGAGATAGATTTTTTAGAAAGCATGAGATGTCTGCATGTTTGGTAGTCAGTTCACAGCCTTTGAGAAAAAGGTTTAGGAAAGAAACAAATTCAGTTATAAAAAGTGGAATCCAGGAGAGAGAGGATATAAGCTAATTCAGATGTCTGCACCTTTGATTGTCAGTTCATAAGCTAATTCAAACAGTTCACAACATCGAACTGCTCTATGGTCAGAAACAAATCATACAAAAACTGTTTAACACAATTAAGGCCTTACTTTTGCAACAAAAAACATATTTTTCTCCATAGCAGTCTACGGATCATTGGGTTTATTAGAATGTTTGGTATCTATGCACTCTGTTGAATTCTGCTCAGCAGTTGAAGAAGCTATGTATTCTAGGTTTGATTCAGAAGCCTGCTTCTGCCAAATCATCTATTCCCAACAGAAACAAAACAGTATAGATTCAGAAACTAAATTTCTTCACAAAGATGCAAAATGTTGCAGTTGTTTGTGTGAGTACAAGTAAAAAAAATATACACATACAAAATTTGTGGCATTGGGTTGTAATATGATGTACCTGAGCATGGAGATTGTCTAGAATTTTGTCAACACTGCGATGGTAAGATCTCTCAGCATTTACCTACATGGTAAGCACATAGTCACGTCATTCCACCTGCCACATAATATCTGGGTAGAAAATATTAAAACTTCTACTGTCTATAGCTCACCAATAGTAAGAGAGTTAATAAACTAAAATATACTCTGAAGGATGGTAGCAGGTTCGGATTGCTCTTCATGTCTTACACGGATCGTGGTTTTTAAGTTTGCAATAGGTAAAAAATGACGGGGTCCTAGTACAGTATCCCAGCCAAATACTACATTACAGTTGCATCATGTGAATATCTACATAGGGATTTATGCTGTTTATTAAAGCTCACAGATATATATATATATATATATATATATATATATATATATATGCATAAATGTTCACCTAATTTTTAAAGTGACAGTATACTATCTTATGTAGGCTTTTTATGATTTTCTTTAATATCAAGATAAAGCACATTTGCCTACCTCACAAAAGAATAAAAAAGCAATAAACCACTGAAATCAGGAGATCAGTTTTCCATATAAAAATTAACTAAAAATAAAAATAAATAAATCCCACTGTTATCAAAACATTGGCTTTTCCATTGAACAAAACCATATCTTCTCTTATTTCCTTTCCCTTTTAAGTCCATCAAAACACTGATCATATATAAGAATTTAGACTATAAACCGTAACCCTAAATCCCAAAATAATGCACAAATAACCCCCAATTACGCACTGAAAATAAATTTAAATCAAATTAAACACTAATTTAATGAAAAAAATTAGGGTTTAGGCATACCTTCTGAAATTTGGGGAAATTCGAAGCCGAAGGGTGAAATCGAAGGGGGAAATCCGAAGCCGAAGGGTGAAATCGATGCCTAATCGAGACTAGCCAGAGAGAGAAGGGAGTGGGAGGCCGAAAGGGAGAAGAGAGGGAGAAGACAGAGAAGAAAGGGAGGTCGGGAGGGAATAGAGAGAGAGAAGCGAGAGAGAGCTTGTCCGAGAGAAGAGAGGGAGTCACGAAGACGAGAAAGGGGGTGCGAGAGAGAGGGCGAGGCCGAGAGAAGACCGAGAGTTGAGGCCGGAGACGAGAGGGAACTGAGATGGTGGCCGAGGTCAACGTCGGGGGCGCAGGGAGACGAAGGACGAGGTCAATGTCGGGGGTGCAGGGAGACAAGAGAGGGAAGGGAGTGTGGGAGAGAGGAAGAAAAAATAAAAATGACGACGCGCGATGGGGGGGGGGGGTGCTAGGAGAGAGAGGAAAAAATACGAGCGTCGCCCGTCCTTCAATTAGAAGAAGATCAAAAAGGGCCTTCTTCCACATGATTGAAATTAAACCGTGGAGATGAAGGGCCCCTTCATCCCCTGCATCGAGATGAAGCTTCATTTGCGCTCCACTAACGACTTCAAGTGTTGAAGGGCGTTATGTGGTTGAAGATCATCTTGTCCTTCAAGTTGACTAACCCCCCTAAAGTGCATTACTTCTTTTGTGTTAATATGCAGTATAAGTGTGACCGTGCTTCTTGCTAATCACTTGGACCATTCATCTTAGAAAGTTTTTATTTTTTATTTTGACAAGATGACCTCCCCTTTCCCTCTCCTACCATAGTTTTTCCTTTTTCATCATTGTACCAAGGAAGAGAACAAGAGTGGGAAGAAAGTAACAAGGCGCTCAAGTTGTGTCTCACACTAGGAAAAAACACAACCAGAACTAGACCAAAAAAATAAGAAGTAAACGAAGAAAAGGGAAGAAGAAAATTGAGAGAAAGAGAGGGGAGAGAGACAATAAGAACATGTATAAAAAAATGGAAGGAAACCTCCATGGACGAAAGCTAAAAGGAATGGGGGAACAGAAAAATCCTTGGTCAACAGAATTAAGAAAATGAAACTCAGAGAATTCAAAGGAAGAAAATATTAAAAAAAAAGATGATGGTGTTTTCCAATGTAGTCCAACGAAATGGTAGAAAGATTGGTCGTATCTTCTTCATCCAGAAGAAAGATTAGAAAGAAAAGAAGTAACTATGGTGTCCCCCAACTATGATGTCGAGGAAGTACTCAACACCTCTCTCTAAAATACTTTCTAAAAAATTAGAACTGCTTTTAGCCAGAATAGTTGTTGCCATCTAAACATCACAAGAGAGAAAGAGAGAGAGAGAGAAGACTAGTCCTCTCGTCTTCATCAAGAAAGAAAGGTTAAAAGAAAAGAAGCAACTATGTTTCTCTCTAACATCTCCCCAACAACGATCCCATAATAGTTCTAGGATTCTAGCCATTGTGACTTCTAGAGACATCCACCCATGGTGTGTTACAACAAATAGTCACGGGCTCTAGGATTGCCTCCCTCATCATTTCTCTTTGAAAGATCTTGTCTCTCTTTCTTACTTCATTGGAGTTGAGGTTACTCCGCATCGCAATGACATATTACTCTCTCAACGCAAAGACATCCAAGACTTGCTCCGAAGGATTCATATGGAGTTTGCTAAACCCACTCTCACCCCATTACCGACTAACTATTCATCACTCACCATAACCTCAGGCTTTCCACTTTTTGATCCATCTCAATTTTGTGAAGTAGTTAGCAATTTGCAATATCTTTCTCTCACTCGGCCTGATATTTCCTTTGGTGTCAACAAGATGTCATAGTTTATGCATCAATCATCTGACAGGCACTCAACCCTTGTCAAACGATTTTTAAGGTATTTGTGTAGTACACTAAACAAAAAGTTTCTTCTACATAGTAATTCTCCTATATCTCTACATGGGTTCTCGGATGCAGATTGGGCTAGCAATATAGATGATTACTCTTCCACTAGTGGCTACCTTATCTATATTAGTTGTAATCTCATTTCCTAGAGTTCAAAGAAGCAACACATTGTTGCTCGTTCTTCTACTGAGGTTGAGTATCGGATAGTTGCTACTACTGTTGCTGTACTTCGGTGGGTGTGCTCTTTACTTATTGAACTTGGTGTGACCCTGAAGTCTTATCTTGTAGTCTATTGTGATAATATTGGTGCCATACAGTTAAACTCTAATCCTATGGTTCACTCCAGAATGAAACATATAACAATTAATTATCACTTAATCCGTGATCAAGTTCAATTTGGTCTACTTAGTGTTGCTCATATTGATTCTGCTGATCAACAGTTGATCTCCTTACAAAGTCATTGCTAACCGTAGCCTCCAATTTTGAGGGGGCATAAAGAGATTATCTTCTTTCCCTTCGGTTTAATAGATAATTTCTATGGATTGTATTTAACCCTTTGGTTTAGGAGATTTTTCTGGATTGTATTTATCCCTTCAGTTTAGAGATTTACACTGTAAATTGTATACTCTTAGATCAATATAAAGACGTGGTCCAGTTCAGTCTCTTACATAAATAACCTCAAGACTTTCTGTGAGTGTTACCCCGATCTTTTCATTGTCAACAACCATTTCTATTTTCTAGATTATGAATTAAGCCAGATCTTAATGCTGTTGAAAATGTGCTGATTGGATGTGACCATGATTCTTTACTAGGTACTGCGGCTTTATCAGCCAGTGACTTTCCTCGTCGGAAGCGTCCACGAGGAGACAACCGCTGGAGGAAATAACTTTCCCTCCGGCGTCTTACTCACATTGCAAAATCTCCACATGAACAGAGGTCCTGAATTGTGGGGAGAGGACGCGGAGGAATTCAAGAGGGAGAGATTTGCAGGAGGGATTGCACTGGCGTGTAAAAACCAAGGAGCATTCGTCCCATTGGTTTCGGGCCACGAATCTGTTGAAAATCAACACCAGTGGGCCCAACCCGTGTGGGCCCACCTTCTGTTTTAAGTTAAAGACGCACAGTGCGTCGGGTGCGATAGACAGAAAGAAAAAGAAAAAGGGGGGGGAGATACAGAAAGGGGAAAAACAGCGGCGACGCGTTAGGGAAGAAATTGAAAAGGGAAATCCGGGGAGAAAGGAGTGTGAGCTCGGGAGTGTGTTTTTTGTTGACGGAAGAGAGAGATAGCTGGGGTGGTTCTCGTTGTAGCCGGAAGAGGGAGAGTTGGAGTGACTCTCGCCATTGACGGAAGAGGAGTCTAGGAGGCTCTTGTTGTTGGTGCCAGAGCCGGAGCTCGGGACTCGGGACTGTTGTCGGAAGAGGTCAGGGTTGGACGCCGACATTGTTACCGGAGAGGAGAGAGCCGTGGTGGCTCGCCTTTGCTGGACAGAGAGGTCGAGGAGGGACGTTGCTGTTGAACAGTGTCTGTGTGCACAGAAAGGAGGTTCATTTTTCCTCTCAAGTTTGATGTCGGTTTAATACTGTATCTGTGGACCCTATTTGTATATTTATGTTTTGTGGATGTGTGTTCTGCTATGAGAATGTGTATGTGTCAAATATTATGATTTGTATTCAGTATGTGGACTGAATAAATTAGTAGGATTGTGGGTGTGGTTGTGAAATTAATTCAACAATTGGTATCAGAGCGGGACGGTCAGGGACTGTTGTTTGTTTTGGTGAAGTTATCCTGAGTTGTTAGCAGTAAGTTTTTAGCTAAACAAATGGGAGAAGTGTTGCTAAAGGGTAAGGCTGAACGGATTGACTACAAGAATGATTGGATTGTAGACTCGGGATGCTCAAATCATATGACGGGTAATAAACAGAAGTTGCAAAACATGTATGAGTACAAGGGAAACCGTGTGGTGGTGACAGCCAACGACTCAAGGTTACCGATAGCTCACATCGGTAAGACTATATTTACACCACGATATAATCCCAACCAGATGTCACTTCAAGATGTTTATCATGTCCCAGGAATGAAGAAAAACTTGTTATCTGTGGCTCAGTTGACATCATCAGGCAACTATATTTTGTTTGGTCCCCGAGATGTGAAGGTGTATCGTGATCTCAAAATTTCAGAAACACCGACAATGGAGGGGCGACGGTTGGAGTCAATCTATGTAATGTCAGCAGAGTCTGCATATGTAGATAAGACAAGAAAAAATGAGACAGGAGATCTATGGCACATGCGGTTAGGTCATGTCAGCTACTCGAAGCTCAATGTGATGATGAAAAAGTTGATGCTTAAGGGGCTTCCTCAAGTAAATGTTCAAACAGACACGGTCTGTGCCGGATGCCAATATGGTAAACAACACCAATTACCGTACGAGGAGTCAAAGTTTAAAGCAAATGAACCGCTAGAGTTAGTCTACTCTGATGTATTCGGGCCGGTTAAGCAACCATCAATTAGTGGTATGCGGTACATGGTGACATTCATTGATGACTTCTCAAGGTACGTGTGGGTCTTCTTCATGAAAGAAAAATCTGACACATTCTCAAAGTTTAAAGAGTTCAGAGAGTCAGCAGAGGGAGAAGTAGGAAAGAAGATTCAGTGCTTGCGCACAGACAATGGGGGCGAATACAGCTCAAACAATTTCTCCCAATATTTAAGGGAATGTCGCATACGTCATCAGTACACGTGTGCCAACACGCCACAACAGAATGGTGTAGCAGAGAGAAAGAACCGTCATCTTGCAGAGGTGTGTCGGAGCATGTTACATGGGAAAAATGTACCTGGAAGGTTTTGGGCTGAAGCAATGAGGACTGCAGCCTTTGTGATCAACAAAATTCCTCAACCAAGGTTAGGATTTGCTACACCCTATGAGAAATTGTGGAACATGAAGCCTACAGTTAGTTACTTTCGAGTGTTTGGCTGTGTATGTTATGTATTTGTTTCTGATCATCTACGGAGCAAATTTGACAAGAAAGCTATTAGATGTATCTTTGTGGGGTATGATAGCCAGAGAAAAAGGTGGAGATGTTGTGACCCAATGAGTGGAAAATGTTACACTTCGCGAGATGTGGTATTCGATGAAGCATCTTCGTGGTGGTCCTCAGAGAAAGAAGTCTTGTCAGATTCAAGAGAATTTGGAGACGAGCTACAACAAAAGATGGGGGAGCATACTGCCCAACGCCCATCAAGTTCAGGTGAATCAGGAGATCAAAATGATGATGATGTTGAGCAAGGAGGGACTCAGAGCCCTTGGCAAACTGGCGTGTATCAACAACCACATGTAGAAGGTGAACCCAGTGAAATGGAGGAATCAATTCCACAATTTCAACTCCGAAGGTCAACAAGAACACGAAGGTCAAATCCCAAATACGTCAATGCATCCGTCGCCAAAGACGAAAGTTTGATAGAACCTGAGACCTTTGAAGAAGCATCGCTGAGCTCTGAGTGGAGGACAGCTATGAAAGAAGAGATTGATGCACTTGAGCAAAATCAGACTTGGGATCTAGTGCCAAAACCAACCAATGTGAAACCCATATCGTGCAAGTGGGTCTACAAGATCAAACGTCGTTCAGATGGGTCAATTGAGAGGTACAAGGCACGATTGGTAGCTCGTGGTTTCTCTCAACAGTACGGACTAGACTATGATGAAACGTTTAGTCCAGTGGCAAAATTTACAACCGTACGAGTCCTACTTGCACTGGTAGCCAACAAAGACTGGAACTTGTGGCAGATGGATGTGAAGAATGCTTTTCTTCATGGAGAGTTGGATCGGGAGATATACATGATTCAACCGATGGGTTTCCAGAACCAAGAACATCCTAAACATGTTTGCAAGTTGCGGAAAGCACTCTACGGATTGAAACAAGCACCCAGGGCGTGGTATGGTAAGATTGCTGAATTTTTAACGCGAAGTGGTTATTTTGTTACACCTGCAGACTCCAGCTTGTTTGTCAAAGCCAATGAAGGAAAACTAGCCATTGTGCTAGTGTATGTGGATGATTTGATCTTAACTGGTGATGATGAGGCAGAACTTCTTCAGACGAAGAAGAATCTATCAGTTCGTTTCCAGATGAAAGAACTTGGCCTGCTCAAGCACTTTCTTGGTTTAAAGGTTGATCGCACACAAGAAAGAATATTTCTTTGTCAACAGAAATATGCCAAAGATTTGTTGAAGAAGTTTGGAATGCTTGAATGCAAGTTGACTTCTACGCCGATGGAGCCAAATGCCAAAATGTGTGCACAAGAAGGAAAAAATTTGGAAGATGCGACAATGTATCGACAATTGGTAGGTAGTCTGATCTACTTAACCTTGACTCGACCTGACATATCTTATGCAGTTGGCGTGATGAGTCGGTACATGCAAGATCCAAAGAAGCCTCATTTGGAAGCAGTTCGTAGAATTCTGAGATATGTGAAGAGTACAATTGACTATGGTCTTGTGTACAAGAAAGGTGAAGACTGCAAGTTGGTTGGCTACTGTGATGCTGATTATGCAGGAGATCATGACACCAGGAGGTCCACAACTGGGTATGTGTTTAAGCTTGGCTCTGGAACAATTTCTTGGTGTAGTAAGAGACAGCCGACGGTATCATTGTCAACCACTGAAGCTGAGTATCGAGCAGCAGCACTGGCAGCTCAAGAGAGCACATGGTTGATACAACTGATGAATAATCTACATCAACTAGTAGAGTATGCAGTTCCGTTGTATTGTGACAATCAGTCGGCAATTCGTTTGGCGGAGAATCCGGTCTTTCATGCTAGAACTAAACATATTGAAGTGCACTATCATTTTATCAGAGAAAAGGTTCTGCAAGAAGAAATTGAGATGAGACCGATTAAGACGGATGATCAAGTTGCGGATTTGTTCACAAAGAGTTTGAGCACAGGAAAGTTCAAAATGTTTCGCTATCAGCTCGGCACAGTCCAACTAGCGATAGCTGGTGTTGAGGGGGAGTGTTGAAAATCAACACCAGTGGGCCCAACCCGTGTGGGCCCACCTTCTGTTTTAAGTTAAAGACGCACAGTGCGTCGGGTGCGATAGACAGAAAGAAAAAGAAAAAGGGGGGGGAGATACAGAAAGGGGAAAAACAGCGGCGACGCGTTAGGGAAGAAATTGAAAAGGGAAATCCGGGGAGAAAGGAGTGTGAGCTCGGGAGTGTGTTTTTTGTTGACGGAAGAGAGAGATAGCTGGGGTGGTTCTCGTTGTAGCCGGAAGAGGGAGAGTTGGAGTGACTCTCGCCATTGACGGAAGAGGAGTCTAGGAGGCTCTTGTTGTTGGTGCCGGAGCCGGAGCTCGGGACTCGGGACTGTTGTCGGAAGAGGTCAGGGTTGGACGCCGACATTGTTACCGGAGAGGAGAGAGCCGTGGTGGCTCGCCTTTGCTGGACAGAGAGGTCGAGGAGGGACGTTGCTGTTGAACAGTGTCTGTGTGCACAGAAAGGAGGTTCATTTTTCCTCTCAAGTTTGATGTCGGTTTAATACTGTATCTGTGGACCCTATTTGTATATTTATGTTTTGTGGATGTGTGTTCTGCTATGAGAATGTGTATGTGTCAAATATTATGATTTGTATTCAGTATGTGGACTGAATAAATTAGTAGGATTGTGGGTGTGGTTGTGAAATTAATTCAACAGAATCTGCATAGGCCAGAACCTTGAGATGATGGAAGCTAAAATTACAGTGGCCACGATTCTCAGAGATTTTCTCCTTTGAGCTCTAGTCCGTCTATGCTTATGCTCGTAGTGCGGTTCTGACTCATCTTTCCCAGCATGGCGTTCAGATCATTCACACACAGAGTTTGATCAGACCCATCAAGTTTTCGTCACCATGGCCAGTTTATTATTCTTTAAAAGATTATTTCGAATTAAGGTTTTCCATGTCAGTACAGTTGGGGGATCCATCAAATTCAATTATCACCTAGCTTCGTTTCTGTTCTTATATAAGAATAAAATTACGTTTGTGTTATTGTTGAAGAAAATATTCCCCACAAGCTTATGCATAGACACACCAACACAGTAGACTAACCATAACTCCAAAATCAGTAGAACTGTGCTCACGATTAAAAAAATAAAAAAAGAAGCAAGCATTATCGCATTATTTTAACTTCAAAGTTAACATTAATAAGAGAATATGCCCAGACGATTGATTCGGCATGGAGTTCAGAGTACGAGACAAAATTAATGCAGGTCAGTCCAATCCTGGCGGGAGATGCCCTTCTTCTCAACAAAATAATGTCTCTAAAAACAGCCAACGCCCATGGGAGATTGGATCTTAGCATCTTGATACTTGTTTTACAGTTATCTTATTCAGATTCTGCTCTTCGATGGAAGAAAACAAATAAATGTCCCTTTTACTCAGTGACGACTAAACCCATTCCCTAAGTTTAATAAACAGAATATTGATTAGCTTATTGTGGTCTGGTAACTCTTATTAAGATTCCAGACTAAAAGGCCAAATCACTATCAGTTGTTTGTATTCTAGAGACAGGTATGTGTAATATGATCCTAAGACGAGTCTTGTTTCGTAAACTGGAATGTTAAATGCTCAAGCGGAGTTTTCAGTGCTTCAGTTGTCTCCGCTTCTTCAATTATCTCTACCGGCGGTTGGTCATTCTGATGGCAGATATTAGCATCCTGCTCCGGTGCATCGCGTATCTGCTGGTATTCTCATGGATTCTGAGACTGGCTTACTCTGTATGGTGGAAACCCAAAAAACTGGAAAAGTTTTTCAAGCAACAAGGGGTTGTGGGGCCTCCTTACCGCCTGCTCTTCGGGAACCTCAAGGAATTCCTCTCTTCCATGAAGGAAGCACAGTTAAAGCCCATGAATCTGTCGCACAAGATAATACCTCGAGTCGCTCCGTTCTTCGAGAATACCATGCTTAATTATGGTAAGTCCTGTCCGGTTGTAGATTTCTTGCGGGCTTTCTTTGACTCTGGATAATGTATTTTATCCTCTTTTTTATTTTTGCCCGGCTTAGCTAAATGATCTTGCCCTTATACTGGATGAAACACCTGGTCGTATTGTTGCTGAGTAAATTAGAAGTTGAAAATGATGCAGGCAAGACGTCAATCACCTGGTTTGGGCCAAGTCCGAGAATACATATCATGGATCCGGAGATGATAAAGGAGATACTGACCAATAAGTTTGGTCAATTTGAGAAACCAGAAGTGAATCCACAGATAAAATTGTTGTTGACGGGGGTTGCAATCTTGGAAGGAGAAAAATGGGCCAAGCACAGGAGGATAATCAATCCTGCATTTCACATGGAGAAGATCAAGGTTTTTTCTCACTTTCTGCAGTAGAACCGTCGAGCTATCTTTCCCCTTATGAATTATTGAAATGGGCACCATCCCGGACAGTAATTAAGTTGCGTTAAAAAGAAGACTAATTTCCTAGTTTTGTTGCAGCGGATGCTACCGGCGTTCTCTGCTAGTTGTTGTGAACTGATCAGTAGATGGGAGAAATCAGTGGGTTCTGAAGGGTCCTTTGAATTGGATGTGTGGCCTGAGATTCAAAATTTGACAGGAGACGTAATCTCTCGAGCGGCTTTTGGTAGCAATTACAAAGAAGGGAATAGAATATTTCAGCTACAGAGAGAGCAGGCCAAGTATCTGGTTGAGGCTGCTGATTCTGTTTACATCCCTGGTTTCAGGTATTTATCTTACAAAACGATTACAACTTCTTTATCTGAAATTATAAACTATCTACCGTCATTACGTGTGTACTGCTTTCAGGTTTTTGCCAACAAAGAAGAACAGAAGAAGACAGGCGATCGACAGAGAAGTTCGAGCGCTAGTGACCAGCATGATAAAGAAGAGAGAGAAGGCAACGAAGTTGGGAGAAGCTCCTAGGGACGATTTGTTAGGCTTGCTATTGGAATCCAATTGGAGAGAGTCTCAAGAACAAGGAAACTCCAAAGGGATGACAACCGAAGAAGTGATTCGAGAATGCAAGTTATTCTACTTCGCCGGACAGGAGACCACCGCAGTACTGTTAACATGGACTCTAATAGTACTGGGCATGCACCCGACCTGGCAAGAGCGCGCAAGGGACGAAGTTTTAGAAGTATTTGGAAAAAAGAAACCAGAATTTGATGGCCTGAGCCAGCTGAAGATTGTGAGATTTTCTTAATAGAATTTTCCCATGAAGCACTGTTATATGGTCTTTGTCATTAATGAAGGTTTCTGTGCGCAGGTGACTATGATTCTGTACGAGGTTCTCCGGTTGTACCCCCCTCTCGTCTTCCTTCTTCGGAGTGTGAACAAGGATATGAAACTGGGCGGAATCTCTCTCCCGGCTGGGATGGAGATCGTTTTACCTACTCTCCTGGTTCACCACGATCGCGACCTATGGGGGAAAGATGCAGAAGAGTTCAATCCGGAGAGGTTTGCAGAAGGAATAGCGAAAGCTACAAACAATAAGGTTTCCTTCATTCCGTTTGGTTGGGGGCCGAGGATATGCGTCGGGCAGAACTTTGCGTTTGTAGAAGCCAAGATTGTTTTGGCCATGATTCTGCAGAATTTTTTGTTTGAGCTCTCGCCTTCCTACGCTCATGCTCCCCACAGTCTTGTTACAATTCATCCCCAGCATGGTGCTCAGATCATCTTCCATAAACTTTGATCTGATTTACTGCTGTACCTTTTTTTCTGTAATTATTAAATGGACAAATAATGAACAGGTGTTATAGCGTATGTTTGCTTCAACTTAGATAAATTGAACATTGATCTCAGGGATGGACGCCTGGTGTATAATACGAGTTAATCGAGTTTGCCGCTGGTCCTTGGAAATCTGAACTCAAATAGGGCTCTACCAAATCTTAACTCGGGTCAAATATTTTTCAATTACAAAATAAGCTAAATCGATCAAGAAAAAAAAGGTAATCGAATTTTTAATTTTTAGATGGCCTATGCTGTCTTTGGGGGAGGAGCGAACTGTAATTGCATACTGCACTATGGAGTAGTGCGACTCCTTTTCAAGATCAAAATTCCATCATTGACGGTAGCAAGTTAATTAAACAATGTCCAATTGACTAAGAGATGTAAATGTTTCAAACAACCCACTCAAACCTGACTTCTCTGGCACAGCGAGTAGTGACACAGCTTTTTAATTATCTTTTGGTCTCCATAAATTACAAGTGGATTACAAGGCCATCTCCAAGCGAAGGAACGTCATGGCTGATGAATTCATGCCGTCTTTTTTATTATGTTTCAAACTGTTTACTTGCCGTCTTCCGTTTCCAAGGGAAGGAACGTCAAACACAATCAGACTTATAACTAAAGATGAATCTGTCTGAAAAGTTAAAAGAATATTCATAAGGTATAAGCCTTGAAACTGAAATCAAGTTTCTGGATAAACTTGGAACATAAAAAAGTCTTTTCTAATTTTAAAACAAAGCCACTACTTAAATTTAAATAGCAAGTTTCTATACGCTTCAAATTCCTTCTCTCTGTTCTCTGTTCGGCACTTCTGATCTCTGAACACTCTAGGCGATGGCTGAAACTGAAAGGGTTTGAGTGACTAGACGGGGGACCAAACTGAATCCAAAAAAACATAATTGTGCCAACCTCCCATCAAGGTATTAATGGTATCGTGTTACAGAGGGAGTTGCAACTGGTAGCAGTTTGATACCATACTTAATGAGAAACCGTTTCTCATGATAAAATGGTTAACACGAACGACAACGTCCTTCCGATATCATCAAGGAGACAAAATTGATTGTATCTTTTCCCCTCCTTTTAGAATCTCTCTCCTTTTTATCATCTTGTGGAGGTAAATGAGTCCACAGAAATGTGATCGCCCACCATGTGTTCACACTTTGACGTAATTTCTGCCATTGATGGGGACTCAGAAATGGCTTCTCTATTTGCCCTTTCGTGTAACAGAGATGGTGCTTCTTGAAACAGTTCAGGCTCGCAAATCAAATCGGCCTTCGCCAGGAGTGGCATCGAACCGAACCGGTTTATGAGCGGTTCGAATTCAATTCGGTTCTGGCTCGATTCAATTCAATTATTGGCGGTTCGAGATATAAGTAAACTTGTTTCAGTTAATGAGCTGAGCTTGACAGAACCATGGTTCGATTCGAAAACTCACGAACCAGCTCATTAATGGGCTTGCCAGTTGGGACTGGGAACAGGAGCAGGAGTGAGAGTGAGAGCGATAGAGGGAAAAAATTTCCTCCTCGCAGGACAAGCATCAACCTTGGCGTCGTCGTAGCCCCTCCTTTTGATGACGTCCGACGGCGTGTACCTTGGAGTGTCGCACGCCGTCTGTAGCATGTCGTCCTTGAGCTTCTTCGAGAGGGGGGAGAGGCCGAAGTCGGAGACCCTTAGACCCCCGACTCGACCCAAAAGGAGATTGTGGGTCTTCAAGTTCCGGTGCAGGATGTCGTTCAAATCACAGAAGTGGAGGGGCGGAGACGAGCTGTTGGAAGTGAAAAATCGTAAAATCTTTCTTTCTTTCACATTTTATTTCACACACTTACATCTCTATTTATATACATAATTTTCAGTTATTTGTAACCCGTCTCTCGGATCATCTCTGAGGCCATAGCTACAAAGGACTTCTTCCTTTGTTTTTACGGATCTGGAAGACCCTTCCAGAGGAAGAAGTTCTCTAGAGGAACTCACGCCAACAGTCCCCATCAAGTTGGTGCATATATATATTTGATGCCCAACTTGCCAAGTGAGTTGTAGAAGTTTTTACTGCATACTGCTTTTGTAAGTATGTCTACCAACTGGTCTTCAGATTTAACAGATGGAAATCGAATTATCTTTGCCTCAAGGTTTTGCTTGATGGTGTCGATCTACTTCCACATGTTTAGTCCGATAATGCTGAACCGGGTTATGTGAAATATCAATAGCCGCCTTATTATCGCAGAATAAGTTCATCTCACAGTTTGGGCCAAAACCAATTTTGGTTAATAATCTCTGAAGCCAGAGAAGCTCACAAAGCCCCTTAGCCATCCCACGAAACTCAGCTTCAGCACTAGATAACGCTACCACCTTTTGTTTCTTACTTCTCTAGGTAACTAGGTTCCCTCCAACAAACGTAAAATAGCCTGAGGTGAATTTTCTATCTGAAATATTTCCTGCCCAATCAGCATCTGTATAACCTTCGACCCTTAGGTGATGGTTTCTTGAAAACATGAGTCCTTTTCTAGGGGAGGGCTTTAGGTATCGAATAATTTGATTCACAACATTCATATGATCTTCACTGAAGCCGACCTCTGGTTCAGACCCGCTATGATACCATGAAAAATCCTAAAATTATGCTTTCTTTCACATTTTATTTCACACACTTACATCTCTATTTATATACATAATTTTTCAGTTATTTGTAACCCGTCTCTCGGATCATCTCTGAGGCCGTAGCTATAGAGGACTTCTTCCTCTATTTTTACGGATCTGGAAGACTGTTCCAGAGGAAGAAGTCCTCTGGAGGCACACCAACAGGAAGTACCTCCTCACGGTAGATTCCTTCATGGGTCCTTGCCGGCAAACCTTGAACAACTCGCCGCCACTGGCAAATTCCATGATGAGGTATATTTGGGTCTTGTTGGCCATGACCTCGTGAAGGCGGATGATGTTGGGGTGATTCATGCTATGCATGGCGAAGACCTCACAGAACCGTGTTCTGATACAGGCTCTTCTTGTTCATGACCTTGACGGCGAACCCCAAGCCGTCAGTGACGGACTTGGCGTAATAGACTGGCGAAGGATCCCTGGATGATGAACTCTGAATTTTCAGAACAAATTGAGGGATTGAGGGGTCTCCATGGGTGGCGGGAGAAATTGACACCCAAGGAGAGACGCAAAGTATCTCGAAGCTCTTCTCCTCTGCTCTTGCTCTCGAGCTCTCAAGCACTCTTAGAGTTTCTCCTTATTTATTATATATTAGACGAAAGAAGAGATGGTTTCCTTCCGAGCTGCCTTCCTTCTCTCTGAGATTTCTAAATTAACAGGGTTAGTTTTAGACTTTCCCTGTTAATTAAAAACAAAAAGGTCTAAGTCTCGTAGGACTAAAAGTGTGAATGGAGTCCCCTAGTCAAAAATTAAGAGAAGTTTAAGCCAAAGTCTCACAATCTTTTTCTTTCTTTTTATTTCAACTGATTTTGGTTCGGCGCCTGAACTCAACAAGACTGTGGAGGACTTCTTGACTCCTTCCTCGCTACACCTGTGGGAGACAGACAGCTGAGATTCACCCATGAGTAACTGAAATGTGGAATTTTTATTTGCCTTTTCTTTCTTCTTGGCAGGAAGATGGTAACTTCTTTCTCCAAACATGAAAAAGCAATAGACGATTTGACCGTTTTTTCTTTCTTGTATTTTTAAGGATAGGGGGTACCCTTGTCTTCGTCTCTTATATACACCCATCGTAAGGGTGACATCCAATTGAGCCGGTTCGTGAGTAGTTAAAGCTCAGTTCGATTATTACATGTCAAATAAATTATTAGGCTCGAGCTTGATTACAATCTTAGGCTCGAGGCTAGGGTCGACTCGAGTTCAAAATATTTAAATCAAACTCGCTCAAACATAGGAATATTTGGACTCAATTGGATTAGATGCCACCTTTATGGCCAATTTTATGTAGAGGTCAAGTTCAATTTTATGTAGAGGTCATATCCAATTTTATATATAATATATGCAAAATTTTATGTAAAATATATGCATAATTTTATATACAATTTATTTGACATGTATTTTTTGAAAAAAATTAATATATATTGAAGCTCGAACTCGAGACAAGAAATTTTTGAAAATTTTTTAAAAAATATTAAAGATCAAACTCGGTTAAAATTATGGACGAGCTCAATATCAATTTTAAGCTCGAACTCGATTCGCCCCCTGACTCCCCCGTATCTATACTCTTCATCGCTTGTATATCTCGAACAGTCCTGAAATTATCATCCTCGTTGATCGGCCATCTTCGCTACCATCACTAAATGCCACACCGCCTGATACCACTAGAATTTTTCTTTTTCTTTCTTTAACCTTTTGCTTATCGGGAAGTACACGAAGGCAAGGCAGGGGCAGTTTTCTCGAAAGGGCTCTTTGGTCATTCACGGAAAAGAGAGGGTTGAATTCATTGCAGCCGCCTCTTAAATGGCAGCACGTATGATAACAAATATCTCACGGCCTGGCAGAAGCTTCATCTGCTTTCTTCGACGAGGTCGGATAGGGTGAAGAAATCAGAAACTAACAATGGAAGGAGTTGTCTTTCTTCTTCTTCTATCAAGCTCTGCTGCTTTGGTGGTCGTTTGGATACTGATATTACTTAACGACTATTGGTGGAAAGCCAAGAAGCTAGAGAAATGGTTGAACCAGATAGGGATTATGGGACCTCCATACAAATTCTTGTCTGGGAACCTCAAGGAGAGCGTCAGGCTGCTAAAGGAAGCAAGATCAAAGCCGATGGAGCTCTCGCATCGGATTGCCCCTCATGTTGTTCCTTTCGCCCATCAAGTAGTCAAAGAATATGGTATTAGTGATTCTTATTTACACCTTCTGTTACGTTTTGTTTAATCCACCCGTTAACATCTTCATTTTCTTTTCTTCATGTTTATCAGAGATGCCTTTCTTTCTTGACAGTAACAAACAGTTTTTTAAGTCCAATTTCTATGAATACAACAATTAGCAGACTGACCCTATGGCGAGAACCCTCCCTTGCGAATTGATCCTGTAAATCTTCTCCTTTTGGAGTCTCTGTTCTGTTTTCTTTGAGTGGGAACACCAATCACAGACGGGGCTGCTCTGGGATTGAGTGGTCGGTGAACGAACTCTGCGGCTTGTTTTTGTATCACTATGTTTGCCCGCAATCATCGTTTAATTGGTTAAAACAATGAAATGAAAAGTATATCAGATAGATATTTCGTGTCGGCAAGAAATCTGAAAGTCAAATGGATCCGTTTAAATAGTATGAAATATGGAAATTCAAGGGCTCTCGTATCTTCCTAGATTGTCTTACTTATTTCTTTTTCTTCTTTGTGGAAACAACCAATGAAAAAGTCGTCGATTTCAGAAAAACTAGAATACTAAATTGCATAAGCAAAGAAGTTCGCTCGTTCAGTGTCATGGCGACAAGCTTCAAGGTGCCAATTCATCCTCGTTGGTTTCTTTCCGTTGCTGAAATTGTAACGGAATCATAGTATCTCAGGTAAAATGTCAGTTACTTGGTTTGGAAGATATCCGAGGGTGACCATCATGGAACCAGAAGTAGTGCGGGAAGTTCTGTCCAACAAATTTGGCCACTTTCAGAAACCCAGACGCAACCCTCTCGTGAAGCAGTTAGTGCCAGGACTCGCCGAATACGAAGGCGAAAAATGGGCTAAGCACAGAAGGATTATCAGCCCCGCTTTCCATGTAGAGAAGCTCAAGGTCATCTCTTCTTTTTGAAACTCCAAAACGTTAGAATGACAGTAATAATACTTTCTATAAACAATTTTTATTTTTGTCACTGTTGGTATTGCAGCGGATGCTTCCATCATTTGCCGCGAGCTGTACTGATTTGATGGAGAGATGGGAGAATGTGGTGGCCGAGGGACCTGCCGAATTGGATGTTTGGCCAGAGATGGAAAAATTAACAGGAGATGTCATCTCTCGGACAGCATTTGGAAGCAACTACAAAGAGGGGAACCGCATATTTCGACTCCAGACTGAAGTATCTGAGCATATTGTCGAGTCTATTCAATCTGTACAACTTCCAGGTTTTAGGTCAGGTTTTTTGCTTCCCTTAGACTCTCTGTTTTTTCTCCACACGAAACAGGACTGGTTATTGCATCCTGTGTAGATGACAGAAAGCAAGATAAAATGAAATCAACTCTAACAATGTGAATGTTCTCTTCCTTTTCATGAAAATGAAATTGATTCGATCGCACAGATATTTGCCTACAAAACGAAATCTCAGGATTAGGGAGATCGATAGAGAAGTTCGAGCTCTGCTCACGAATCTCATCAAGAAGAGAGAGGAGAAGATAAGAATGGGAGAAGCGACTGACGACCTACTGGGTCTGCTCATGGAATCCAATGTAAGGGACTCTCTTGCACGAGGAGGAACCCGAGGATTGACAGTCGAAGAAGTGATACAAGAGTGCAAGCTATTCTACTTCGCCGGCCAAGAAACGACTTCTGTTTTGTTAACCTGGACAATGATCGTATTGAGTATGCATCCTAGTTGGCAACAGCGAGCCAGGGAAGAGGTCCTGCAGACCTTTGGGAAAAACAAACCGGACTTCGATGGTCTTAGTCATCTAAAGATTGTAAGTATTTATGCTTAATTTCCCATGTTTTGACCCCCCTTAAATCTTAAGCATTTTTATTGATTCAAGACGTATTGGAGGTCACGATGATCCTGTACGAGGTTCTTCGTCTCTACCCACCTATAATCAACGTTATTCGCACTCCTACCAAGAGAATACAAATAGGCAGAAACTGGTTCATCCCCGGAGTGCATCTCACCATTCCAATTCTTCTCATCCACCATGATCCGGAGCTATGGGGAGAAGACGTTGAGGAATTCAAGCCCGAGAGATTTGCTGAGGGAATTTCGAAAGCATCCAGGAACCAGTCCGCCTTCTTCCCCTTCGGCTGGGGTCCTCGTATCTGCGTGGGCCAGAACTTTGCTCTGACTGAAGCTAAGTTGGGTCTCTCCATGATACTGCAACGATTCTCGTTTGAACTTTCCCCGGCCTATGCTCATGCTCCTGGCACTTTCATTACTCTACAACCACTTCACGGAGCCCAAATTATTTTACAGAGAGTCTGACACGTTGCTTTGTTCAAGTACTATGCCGGTGATCATGATGAGGATGATTGTCATCTCCAATATTGAAATTAACGTGTTACAATCAAGGAAAATCGTAACAATGGAGGTGTATAATACTGTATATTGTTGTTTATGATATGTGTTTTTGTCGTTATTATTAGTCACGTTCCTCTTTTTTAAGCTTGATCCATTATGTAGTTTTCCTTAGGGATACGGTTGTAACCACCTATCAGTTACAATTTCTCCTCTTTCGAAGGGAATTGGTTTAGTAAACTGCCATCAATTGCATTTCAAATAAATGAGACAGGTTTCTAGAAATTCTTGGAATTTTTCTACTATAACAGGAGATGTATATGGACTTCTGTTTTTTAGTTTTTATGAATTTCATAATGTATTTAGAAATTCTAGCTTTCAACTATCACCATCAAAGGAGAAGAGGAAATTAATGAGAATGAGATCTCTTCTCACATTGCTAATTGTTGACATCTCAACATATTGATACTAATTGGTTCGTCTCTCACACCGTAATCTATCTCAAATTGTAGCAGGGACGGTAGTATCGAGAATTGGATTTTAATGGGTTCAAGATCTCCCTACCCTATCACTGACTGCAATCTAATGGGTTTCTTGTATAATGATGCTTAGTTATAGTTAGGGATGGGATCGATCTTCACCCATTAACCTTATTCATAATATGGGGTAGAAAAATTATATAAAATAAAAAATACTTTGTTGTAATAATTCATGTATATCATTCAAGTTGATCTCTAATAATCATAATAATAAATTAATTTTAAAATTAATTTTATAAATTCAAAGTGGGAATAGGGAAATCCATCTTCATCCTTGCCATGTTTTAGTGTTTAGTTTGGTGAGAAATAATAAATTACAAAATTATAACTTGCCAAATTTGATGAAAATAAGATAACAAATAGACAGTTGTTATTGTGTTGCCAAGAAAGTAAAATGTTGAAGAGCATATATGGAAAAGTCTTATATGAATCTCACAGTAAATGTCTTGTAGAACCATAATTAATATGATAGCATCGGAGAAGAGTCTGATGGAAGGAGGTCTCACTAAAGAGTATCGATTAAATGTGTTTTAGTTATATTAGGCTTATGTGGCATTCGATGACATGGCATGATGATATAGTTTCCCCGGTAACATTTCAGTAGACTATTCGTACGATGATGTGACACCATGTAAGTGGTCAAAGTTTACATGTTGCCTTTGATTATACACATGTGCAATTGATCTATCAAAGTATTGTATTCATGATATTAAGTTAAAAAGTTGATTGTTTGTGTTATTATTGTTAAAAAAATAAGATAAAATTTCCAAGAGAAAATAAGAGGGTCAACCTTTTCCATCTGCCAATACCGCTGCATGGGAAACTTAGGGTCGCGAGCATATGTCGGGTTTCCACGAAGAAATAGATCTAAGCCCATTTTTAAGGGAAAACCTTTCACGAGTTGAGAAAGAACAGAAAAAGTGAAAAATAAAAATAAAAATTTCTCTAAGGCCGATATATTGGGGAAGATAGAAAAACAGAAAGTGTTCTTTGTATTTGGTTTTTTCGTAACCTTAAATAATTTTTTTTCTTTTTAGATGGCCTAGAACAGTAATTGCAGACTGCACTATGCAGTAGTGCGACTCCTTTTCAAGATCAAAGTTCTTTTTCTTCATCATTGACGGTAGCAAGTTAATTGAACAATGCCCGAAGCTGTTCAATTGACTAAGAGATGTAACTGTTGAAACAACCCACTCAAACCTGACATCTCTGGCACAGCGAGTAGCAACACAGCTTTTTAATTATCTTTTGGTCTCCGTGAATTACAAGTCGCACCATTTATTACCAGTCCGTCGTCTCCGAGTGAAGGAACGTCATGGCTGATGAATTCATAGAGTCATTTTTTTATAATGTTTCAAACAGTTTACTTGTCGTATGTCCGAAGGACGATGTCCTTCCGATATCATCAAGGAGACAAAAGCGATTCTCTTTTCTCCACCTTCTAGAATCTCTCCCCCTTTTATCATCTCGTGGAGATAAATGACTCAACAGAAATGCGATCGGCCGCCATGTGTTCACACTTGACGTAATTTCTGCCATTGATGGGGACTCAGATGGCTTTTTTATTTGCCCTTTCGTGTAACAGAGATGGTGCTTCTTGAAACAGTTCAGGCTCGCAAATCAAATCGGCCTACGCGTCTCTTTACTCGTCATCGCTCATATCTTCTCGAACAGTCCTGAAATTATAAGTCTATCGACAGAATCGTTGATTGGCCATCTTCGCTACCATCACTAAATGCCACACCGCCTCATACCACTAGAATTTCTCTTTCTTTAGCGTTTTGCTTATCCAGAAGTACACGAAGGCAAGGCAGGGGCAGTTTTCAGGAAAGGATTATTTGGTCATTCATGGAAAAGAGAGGGTTGAATTCATTACAGCCGCCTCTTAAATGGCAGCACGTTTGATAACAAATATCTCACGGCCTGGCAGAAGCCTTCATCTGCTTTCTTCAACGAGGTCGGAGAGGGAGAAGAAAACAGAAACGAACAATGGAAGGAGTTGTCTTTCTTCTTCTTCTTTCAAGCTCTGCTGCTTTGGTGGTCGTTTGGATGCTGATATTACTTAACGACTATTGGTGGAAACCCAAGAAGCTAGAGAAATGGTTGAACCAGGTAGGGATTATGGGACCTCCATACAAATTCTTGTCTGGAAACCTCAAGGAGAGCGTCAGGCTGCTAAAGGAAGCAAGATCAAAGCCGATGGAGCTCTCGCATCGGATTGCCCCTCATGTTGTTCCTTTCGCCTATCAAGTAGTCAAAGAATATGGTATTAGTGATTCTTATTTACACCTGCTGTTACGTTTTGTTTTAATCCACCTGTTAACACCTTCATTTTCTTCTCTTCATGTTTATCAGAGATGCCTTTCTTTCTTGACAGTAACAAACAGTTTTTTAAGTCCAATTTCCATGAATACAACAATTAGCAGACTGACCCTTGCGAATTGATCCTGTAAATCTTCTCCTTTTGGAGTCTCTGTTCTGTTTTCTTTGAGTGGGAACACCAATCACAGACGGGGCTGCTCTGGGATTGAGTGGTCGGTGAACGAACTCTGCGTCTTGTTTTTGTATCACTATGTTTGCCCGCAATCATCGTTTAATTGGTTAAAACAATGAAATGAAAAGTATATCAGATAGATATTTTGTGTCGGCAAGAAATCTGAAAGTCAAATGGATCCGTTTAAAAGGGCTCTAGTATCTTCCTAGATTGTCTTACTTATTTCTTTTTCTTATTTGTGGAAACAACCAATGAAAAAATCGTCGATAGCAGAAAAACTAGAATACTAAATTGCATAAGCAAAGAAGTTCGCTCGTTCAGTGTCATGGCGACAAGCTCAAGGTGCCAATTCATCCTCGTTGGTTTCTTTCCGTTGCTGAAATTGTAACGGAATCATGGTATCTCAGGTAAAATGTCAGTTACTTGGTTTGGAAGACATCCGAGGGTGACCATCATGGAACCAGAAGTAGTGCGGGAAGTTCTGTCCAACAAATTTGGCCACTTTCAGAAACCCAGAAGCAACCATCTCCTGAAGCAGTTAGTGCCAGGTCTCGCCGACTATGAAGGCGAAAAATGGGCTAAGCACAGAAGGATTATCAGCCCCGCTTTCCATGTAGAGAAGCTCAAGGTCATCTCTTCTTTTTGAAACTCCAAAACGTTTGAATGACAGTAATACTACTTTCTATAAGCAATTTTTATTTTTGTTACTGTTGGTATTGCAGCGGATGCTTCCATCATTTGCCGCGAGCTGTACCGATTTGATGGAGAGATGGGAGAATGTGGTGGCCGAGGGACCGGCCGAATTGGATGTTTGGCCAGAGATGCAAAAATTAACAGGAGATGTCATCTCTCGGACAGCATTTGGGAGCAACTACAAAGAGGGGAACCGCATATTTCGACTCCAGACTGAAGTATCTGAGCATATTGTCGAGTCTATTCAATCTGTACAACTTCCAGGTTTTAGGTCAGGTGTTTCGCTTCCCTTGACTCTCTGTTTTTTCTCCACACGAAACAGGACTGGTTATTGCATCCTGTGTAGATGACAGAAAGCAAGATAAAATGAAATCAACTCTAACAATGTGAATGTTCTGTTCCTTTGCATGAACTTGAAATTGATTCGATCGCACAGATATTTGCCTACGAAACGAAATCTCAGGATTAGGGAGATCGATAGAGAAGTTGGAGCTCTGCTCACGAATCTCATCAAGAAGAGAGAGCAGAAGATAAGAATGGGAGAAGCCACTGACGACCTACTGGGTCTGCTCATGGAATCCAATGTAAGGGACTCTCTCGCACGAGGAGGAACCCGAGGATTGACAGTCGAAGAAGTGATACAAGAGTGTAAGCTATTCTACTTCGCCGGCCAAGAAACGACTTCTGTTTTGTTAACCTGGACAATGATCGTATTGAGTATGCATCCTAGTTGGCAACAGCGAGCCAGGGAAGAGGTCCTGCAGACCTTTGGGAAAAACAAACCGGACTTCGATGGTCTTAGTCATCTAAAGATTGTAAGTATTTATGCATAATTTCCCCTGTTTAGTCCCCCTTAAATCTTAAGCATTTTTATTGATTCAAGACGTATTGGAGGTCACGATGATCCTGTACGAGGTTCTTCGTCTCTACCCACCTGCAATCAACGTTGTTCGCACTCCTACCAAGAGAATACAGATAGGGAGAAACTGGTTCATCCCCGGAGTGCATCTCACCTTTCCAATTCTTCTCATCCACCATGATCCGGAGCTATGGGGAGAAGACGTTGAGGAATTCAAGCCCGAGAGATTTGCTGAGGGAATTTCGAAAGCATCCAGGAACCAGTCCGCCTTCTTACCCTTCGGCTGGGGTCCTCGTATCTGCGTGGGCCAGAACTTTGCTCTGACCGAGGCTAAATTGGGTCTCTCCATGATACTGCAACAATTCTCGTTTGAGCTTTCCCCGGCGTATGCTCATGCTCCTGGCACTCACATTACTCTACGACCACTTCGTGGAGCCCAAATCATTTTACAGAGAGTGTGACACGTTGCTTTTTTCAAGTGCTATGCAGGTGATCAGGATGATCCCTTTTAAGGATGATTGTCATCTCCAATATAGAAATTTACGTGTTACAATCAAGGAAAAGTGGAACAAAGGAGGTGTATAATACTGTATATTGTTTTATATGATCTGTGTTCTTGTCGTTATTATTAGTAATGTCTGTCTTTTTTAAGTTTTCCATTTTTATGTAGTTTTTCTTAGATGTAGGGATACAATTGTATTTTTAATAAAAAAAAGTTATATTTGGTCAAATTTATTAAGTTCCAACGTTGTAGTCTTCCCTAGTTTTTTTTTTAAATATATATATATCTTTTGGAAGTATGAATGTTTCGTAGTGGCCTCCTTCTATCTAAAGTTGTTTTCCTCTAATATTTTTTTAGTTTACCATTTTGTGTTTTTATCACTTGAGTGCAATACCTTAGACCTACTACCTAAAAAGTATAAGAATGTGCCCAACATCCAGCTTGAATCAAATTTTATGTTTTTCACCCAAGAGGTGATTTATGTTTGAGCTACCCTTAAAACATGAGTAATCTCTTTGTTGTGCTTTGAATTTGGGCTATTTTTTTGCCTTTGAAATTAAGTAGTGTGTTTCAGACTATGATCAATTTTTACTAGTGTAAGGAGTTTTGTCATAGGATTAGGAGTTATTTTTTTCTCCTATAATGTGTTTTATCCAAGTTGGGGATAAAAAACTGGGTCTCTATGTTCTTTTTGTCCCCAACTTGAGGGGGAGAAATATAAGAAGTACAATAAAAAAGTATTTTGTTTTACATATGATGGTAATTTTTATGTGACCAAAATATTCAAAGACAGGAAGAATACAAAAAATAAAGTTTTTACATCTATTAAAATTTTTTAGCTAATGAAGATTGAAGACTAATAATAATCTCCTCTTAATCTTTTCCTTAATCGTCTCACGTTTACTTAAACATTATGGAGTCAGCGAAGGAAAAGTTGGGTACGGAATTGTGAGAAGGTGTCCAGATTATTGTGTATAAACTCAAAGCATTTACGATTTTTCCTTGTTTTTAACGATTTCTTTTCAAAAGCTAATCTGGAATAATTCAATTGCATGAGGTATGACATAAGTGCTCACGTACTCCAAGATATCAAATCAAGTACCCGAAAATTTCAAAAATACCACTGATTTTCTCCTATAAAAGGACACCCCTTTGGGGGTTGGAGACAACCGATGATGCAATCCGGTTTGACTGCCTGTTGAACTGATATGACATCACGTTGAAGTTGGTTCATAAAAACAAAAAAATTAAAAATTAAAAAAATCTGAGGCAAACTTTCTTCCTCCTCTTAGGGAATTTGAACCCACTTTGATTATATAATTATTACTCAAATGCAATTAATTAATAGTACAAGAGGAAAAAATCAACCACAAAGTACATATGATTTTTAACCCATTCACAATCATTTTGCAAATTCTTTGCCCATTTAATTGACCACAATAGTTAATTCATAATAATCCACTTTTGCTTAGATTTGTAAGAACTAATTAGGCTCTCAGTCCAAACCCACAAAGGAATTTTTAATAATTAACTAGGCAAATTTTAATATCTCACTATCCACAGTGTGATTTTTAGCATTGTTTGCTTTCACAAGATCTTATGTACCTATGCAATATATTAGCGGCTCAAAATTCATTAAATGACCAACTTCAAAATATAAATACGATAAAAACAAATAAAAATTTCAAACAAGTTTGCAACTTTAAGATTTTGAATTACTGAGCTTGGAGTGCGATGTTTTATCCTTTTTAAAATTTCAACAAATCTCATTTAAAATTCATGAGAAAATACTTAAAATGGTCATAATAAACTGCTAATCATATAGATAAGTCACTTATAGATTTTGGAGACCTATCTTGGCTAATTCAAAGCTTTAATATCATTCTGAAACTTTTTGGAACATGTTGATTAGTCGACTTTGAAATTGTCGGCTGATTTTCATTGGATGTCTCTTTCTCATTTGACTTCATTTGAGCTGGCAGTCTAGTTACCTAGGCAAATGATTTTGGATAAGAGTTTTCTCTCTAGTCATTCGATCAACTTGCAATCCACCAATCAACATCCTTCAGAGCTCCTGGATCTTCATGCCTTTGTGCGATAGACTCATCCATTTGAGTGGCATTCGGCCGTTTGGCCTTCATCAACTCCTCTTGGAATTTTTGTATGTAATGTCTAATTGATCTAGCTTGGACATATGAACTTTTTCCTCGACGAAGAGATGTTTGATTAGATGTCCTTTTCTTGGCCATTTTTTTTTTTTTTTGCTTCTTTTTCTTTTCCTTTCATTTTTTCTCTCCTTATTGGGGGCTTTGCTGACTTGCTATGTTGAACTCTCTTGTTTGATCAAAGGGTGTTGCTAAACCATTTTAAGTGATGTGCTTTCTAACTTGAGTTACTTGCTTCTCTTTTGTATGAGTCGTCTAGTTGGTCATATGTTAGTTAAGCCAATATACTATTTGAAATTTCCTTTGGGAGTTTTTTGAACAGCAAGTCATTCTTAATGCACATCATTATTAACTTGAAAACAACATCTTAAAATTATTTCAATGGAAATCTTGAATCCAACATCTTCCGTTGAGAGTGGGAAATTGCTTTTCCACTATTTATGATATACAAATTGGGGAGGAGAGGGGACTTTTGGTTTTGTCCCCTCTATAGAACAAAGATAAAAAGAATATTTCCCGATTATATTACTTTGATTGATACATGTATTTATAGTTACAAGATGATCAAGGATTTACATGAATGTAGAGTTACACATGTATATGACTGTAGAGTTAGAAGTTGAGGCAATCTGAACTTCTCTTAACCTGATCATCTTGATCTCTATTATGCCCTCGCAAGATGAAGCTCTGAGAGGAGATTTCAATCTTGGTCTTCAAGAAGAGAAAGCGTGTTCTGGGAAGTGGTTTAGTAAGAGCATCGGCTAAATTATCAATAGATGATACATGAGTCACCCGAAGAGCACCACTTTGAACGTGTTCTTGAATGAAGTGATAATCCAAAGCTACATGTTTCATTCACGAGTGAAAAACTGGATTGGAGCATAAATTGATAGCACCTATGTTGTCACAATAAATGACCGGTTGTTGTGGAAGAAAAACACCAAGGTCAATGAGAAGATAGCAAATCCAACGAATCTCAATTGTAGCGGTTGCAACAGATCGATATTTCGCCTCGGTAGAGGATCTAGCCACAGTTCATTGCTTCTTAGAACTTCAAGAGATAGGATTGGTAAAATCATCTTTGTTACCTGCCCAATCAGCATCAGAGAACGCATGAAGGGACAAAGAAGATTGTCTATGTAAGACGATACCATGATCTAGAGTCCCACAGAGATATCGTAACAAACATTTGACAGCATCCCAATGATCAGTGGTGGGGCAATGCATAAACTGAGATAATTTATTCACCACATAAACAATGTTAGGGCGAGTGAGAGACAAATATTGCAAACTTCCAACGATCGTTCGATATTCAGATGCATCAGATAGTGTCGTGCTAGACTGAAGTGTGAGAGTAGATGATGTGGCAAGTGGTGTAGCGACAGGCTTTGCATTGGTCATGCGTGTGCGAGCAAAGAGATCACAGATATATGGGCGTTGAGAGAGAAGAAGGTCTTGAGAATGAGGAACAACTTCAATACCGAGAAAATAAGCCAAGGGGCCAAGATCCTTAAGTGAGATCTCTGAGCAAGTAAGTGAATGAATGTCGTCATAGCTTGATCATTGTTTCTTGTAATAATAATGTCATCAACATAGACCAGAATATACACTACATCTGATCCGTATGCGAGATACATAGAGATGGGTCTGCATGAGAGTTGGAGAAGTCCGAGATAATGAGGAATTGGCGCAACTCATGATATCGAACACGAGGTGCCTGCTTAAGACCGTAGATAGCCTTGCGAAGTTTGCTGACGAATTATCAAGATCAATGAAACCCGGTGGTTGTGTCATAAATACATCATCAGATAGAGTGCCTTAGAGAAACACATTATTAACATCAAGTTGGCAAAACCACCACCAACAACTTACTGTAAGGCTAAGAACAATGCGAATAGTGGTAGACATGATAACTAGACTAAATGTTTTATGATAATCAACTCCAGGGCACTGGTGAAACCCTTTGGCAACTAAACGAGCCTTGTACCTGTCAATGGAACCATCAGAAAGATATTTAGTACAAAAAATCCATTTGTAACTAACCAGATTTTGCGACGTATCCGAGGGAGCAAGTTTCCATGTACCGTTCCGAACAAGCGCATTATACTCATCAGACATAGCCTGATGCCATTTGGGATTGGTGAGAGCTTGAGTTACAGTTGTGGGTTCATGGTTGGCAGATGCGAGAACTTAGGCTGTGAGGTTTAGTTTTTGGATGGGTTTGGAAATGTAATTCTTGGATCTATTGACAATAACACGGGAGTGATGAAGTAGATATGGATGATGGGTGTAGGTCAGCCGAAGTGAGACTATGGGTTGGAGGGAGGAGTGGTGATGGAGAGGGCCGAGGAGGTGGATTGTGAACCGGGGGTGCAGGGATCGAAGCTGCAAATGATGTGCCAGTAGCCGTGATGGACATAGAGAAACACCAGTGAGAGAGTGTGTCAGATGAGGGGCGATCAAGATAAGAATGAAGTGAAGTGAAGGGAAAAATAGACTCAACGAATTTAACATGAGACGATACATAAAGACGAGATGTAGTAGGATTAAGACATAGATATGCACTTTGAGTAGTAGAATACCCTAAGAAAACACACACAAAGGAACGAGGAGTGAGTTTGTGAGAAGAGTATGGCCGAAGCCATGGATAACAAAGACAACCAAAACTGCAAAGTTTAGAATACTTAGGAGGATTGCCAAAAAGTTTGGTATATGGTGAAAGAAAACTTAATGTGGGTGTGGGAAGCCGGTTGATGGGATAGACAGCAGTGGAGAAACCTGTTTCTACAATGTGATGATGTCGTCGTTCAGAATACCCATTGTGTTTAGGTGTATGAGGAGGAGACATAAGATGAGAGATACCATTGGACACCAAAAAAGACGACATTGCTTCGTATTCCCTCCCCCCCCCCCCCCCCCCCCCCCCCCCCCCATTATCAAAGTAGAGTACCTTAATCCGTTTACCAAAGAAATTTTCAACTATAGATTTAAATTGGATAAAGGTATCAAGTACATGTGATTTTTGTTTGAGAGGATAAAACCAAATATACTTTGTAAAATGATCCACAAAAATGACATAATACTTGAAATTATCAATAGAATAAATTAGAGAGGTCCAGACATCCGAAAATATAATATTAAGAGGGAAGAAGAGACAAGTGTGGAGTGGGAAAAAGGTAATTTGTGACTTTTATTGCACTGATAAGAATTGTAAGTAAAATTAAAATTTAGATGATGAGACAAGTTTAACTTAAAAGTGGACATGATATGTCGTAGAATCGGAGACGATGGATAACCTAGACGATGATGCCAAGTACAGGAAGTGGTCTTGACACTAGAGAAAGTAATTATTGTTCATCTTTGTGGCAGGCGGCAGAGAATAAGAACCATCAACGAACTTGAGGAGATCATAACCAAAAAGAATAACCTCTATCTGAGCTTTCCAGCTAAAATAATTTGTAAAGGTGAGCTTGACCGAGTTGTGGATGTGGAGTACCGTCAGTGGTCTGGTTGGGTCATGAGCATTGGGAATAGTAATACAAGATTCTTCAAAAGCCATGTGTAATTTTTTTTTTCGTGTGAAAATCACACGTGTAAACTTCGCACGTGTGAAAATCACACGTGCGTAGCTTCTTCTTCCCGAAAATTAAACCGACCTCGGATTAAACCGAAGGTCGGGGGAAAATAAAAATCGAGAAGTACGTGGCTCGACGCGACGGCGAGTGACAACGGCTTGCGATGGCGTGAGGCTGCCTATTTGGGCTTGGCAGCGAAACTTTTAACGGCAACAGAAGGTTCAACGATGATGGAAGCGGCCGATGATGGAAGGTTCAACCGGCGACGGTTTTCGACGACGATGTGGCGACGATGCAGGACCGTCAACAGGCGAATGAGCAAAACAAAGTGTTGGAACTCTGGCTTATCGTGGCGGCGTGCGGCGGTGGCATACGGTGGTTGGCTGCGACGAGTGGCGGCGACAACGATGGAGTCGTCGGCGGTAGTGTGCAGCAACGACTCAGGTGGGCTCTGTAGAGACCTTCTGGGACAGAGTGGAGGGGCTCAACAAAGTATACCAAAGACTGAGCTCGGTGTCGGGATGTCGAAGATCAGGGACCGATCGTCGATGGTGGCAATGGCAGGGGTGGCAGAGAGAAGAAAAAAAATATCAGATTGTAAGCTCTGATACCATATAAAACAAAGATAAAAAGAATATTTTCCGATTATATTATTTTGATTGATACATGTATTTATAGTTACAAAATTATCAAGGATTTACATAAATGTAGAGTTACATATGTACATGACTGTAGAGTTAGAAGTTGAGACAATCTCAACTTTTCTTAACCTGATCATCTTGATCTCTATCACCCTCTATTGAGGTTTGGATATCTCTTGTCATTGATACCAATTGATAAGTAAATTGCGTAAGAGATGAGCGAAGACCCTCTCCCCTCACCTCTATAAATCTAGAGACAAGGGGAATTCTAGTGGAAGGAGGAGACCTTGCCCCTTTGCCACAACTGTGTTGTTGATGGAGGGGAAGGGCAAAATCATTCTCTCTTTGCTTGCATCTTAAAGTCTCTCTCCCCTATTAATCTGGTAGCTCCTTTGGGTCAACTAAGATTATGTCTTTTCCAGGTCTTATTACATGTAGCCTATAACATGAAGAGGTACCAGGGTCCGATTGAACCCAATTTAATTATCAAGTCTAGTCCACATTCTATAACATCTCCTCAAAAGGATTTTATTTTATTTTATTTATTTTAAAGTAAACCCTGAAACTTAAAAGTAGTACAATGAAAATAACTCTTTAAAATATTAAAAATTTATCGATATTAATTTAAAATTCTAATTGTAATCTTTTTTGTGCCTCTATAGTTTGCTCTCAGACTAAAGTTGGAAGAGTTGTCTAAGCTTCTTTGTACTTGGATTCTTGGTAAACAAAATGAGCAAGAGGCCATCATAGCTCCACCCTTGGTGCCAAGTGGAATCATATTATGGCTTCTATTATGTATGATCAAATCTTTTAGTATTATTACCTTGCTAATGTCACATATTTCACTTTGGAAAATAGCTTCCACTTCTCCGTCCAACAAGCTTATGTTTTGTCTTGGTGTCTCAGAGACAGCCGCAAAAGAACAAACTGGATCTGCGATCACAATGCCGCCGTGAAACGATTCAACGAATGAAGTTGAGCAAGTATACACGCAAGCTCGCTTGTTTAATTTGAGATAAAGCTTCGATTGTGACAAAAGCGTGGGGACAGACATCTTTTACTTGCAGGCGTCAGCGGTGATGTCACTCCCTGGCTGGCTAGTAATGGCCGATTCTCTCGAAGAAGCCGTCGTAACTCGTAAAGTTTGTAGTATAAAAACTTGTAACTAGCGTTTCTGAAAGCAAAGAGAGCCCCGCCCTCTCTCTCTCTCTCTCTCGCCCGTTCAGAAAGAACTACGAAAGAGAGAAGAAGACGAAAATGGGATACTTGGCCGTCGCGCTTCTCTTCATCTCCTTCCTTGTTTGGATGTCCAGAGTGCTGTATTCCATTTGGTGGAAGCCCATGAAGCTGGAGAGATTGTTGAAGGAACAAGGCATCGTGGGTCTGCCTTACAAATTGTTCTACGGAAATCTCGACGAAAACGACGCTCTAAACAAGGAAGCTCGATCCAAACCCATGAACTTGTCCCACAAAATTGCCGCCCGTGTTGCTCCGATCCTTCACCATACCGTAGAAAAATATGGTACGTTCGTCATTATTCCTAGCTTACTTCTGCAATCATAATGCTCACGGAAACCCCGCAAAGGCCCCTCCAGCTTGTTTCTATGCCTTCCTTTTTTTCACTTTCAACCAGATTATTCTGCTTCAGATCGACTTATGTTTACATAATAGGCGTTCTTGAACCTGCAAGTAGTCATTCTTGGTTTCTTGAGCTTTATTGTATTAATTAACTTGTTTGAGATTTACAAAAAAATGAAAATTGCGCAGGGAAATTATCTGTAATTTGGTACGGAAATCATCCGAGGGTAACCGTCTTCGATCCAGAAATGGTCAAGGAAATTCTATCGAACAAATTTGGTCACTTCGAAAAAATCAAATTAAACCCACTACTGAAATTACTGGCGACTGGGCTTGCCCAACACGAAGGCGAGAAGTGGGCGAGACATAGGAGAATCATCAACCCGGCCTTTCATCTTGAGAAGATCAAGGTACTTTTTTTTTTTTTTTTTCATATTACACAGATTTGATCTTTTACTACAGGCGCTCAAGGAAAGCAGAACGCTAATAGTAGTTGCTTGTTGAATGTCGTTTGTAACAGTTGATGCTTCCAGCCTTTTCTGCTAGCTGCGTCGCACTGATCGATAAATGGGAGAAGTTAATGGATCCTCATGGGTACTCCTGTGAAGTGGATGTGTGGCCAGATCTCCAACATTTAACCGGAGATGTGATCTCTCGGACGGCATTTGGAAGTAGTTACAAAGAAGGGAACCGGATATTCAAACTTCAATCCGAACAGGCTTTGCTGATGATTCAGGCTGCTTCTTCTGTGTATTTCCCAGGATTAGAGTAAGTTTCCTTTCTTCGTCTCCTCATCTTTTCCAGACTATGCTCTCAAGAGTTGTTGACAAAATCCTCAGGCTTCTGCCCACGAAGAAGAACTTGAGGAGAAGAGAGATCGATAGAGAAGTTCGAGCTCTTTTGACAGGCATGATCAAGAAGAAGGAGAAGGCCATCAAATTGGGGGAAGCAGCACCAGATGACTTGTTGGGCTTGCTTATAAAATCTAATCTAAAGGAGTGTCAAGAAGGTGGAAACTCCAAAGGAATGACAATTGAAGACGTAATTGCCGAGTGCAAACTGTTCTACTTCGCCGGACAAGAGACCACTTCGGTTTTGTTAAATTGGACGATGATTGCACTTTCTATGAACTCAGACTGGCAAACTCGCGCAAGGGAGGAGGTTCTCCAAATCTTTGGCAAAAACAAACCAGATTTCGATGGCCTGAGCCACCTAAAGATAGTGAGTACAGAACCTCCATTTTTGTTGGTTGAACACCAATATGTCCCAAGTCCCATTAGACTAAGCCTGACCCTCAAATTTCATTGCAGGTAAACATGATTTTGCATGAGATTCTCCGGCTGTACCCTCCAGTGGTCGCCCTTATTCGCTCTACGTACAAGGAAATGACGATAGGAGGAGTCACGTTCCCTGCTGAAGTGGAGATATGTTTGCCCACTGTACTTGTTCATCATGACAAAGAAATATGGGGTGAAGATGCGGAAGAATTCAATCCGGAGAGATTTGCTAGGGGAGTTTCAAACGCCACCAAGTACCAGACAGCATTCTTCCCATTTGGTTGGGGCCCCAGAATCTGCATCGGGCAGACCTTCGCCCTCACTGAAGCCAAGTTAGCTATGGCTATGATACTGCAGAATTTCTGGTTTGAATTATCACCAACCTACGTTCATGCTCCATTTCCGATTGTTACCATTCAACCCCAGTACGGCTCTCAAATCATCCTACATAAGCTCTAACCCGCAACTTAAATTTCCCCTTGTTACTGTTAGTATGTTTACTTAGTATCTGAAATGAAACGATCGACAATGTTCTACTTGATAGCTCGAGTACAGCTCTGGTCATCTGAATCTCTAATCGTTTGTTTGGACTCTGAATGCTCCGGATTTTACAAGACGTGAGATTGGTATCAAATCGTTTGTCTGTACACACACAACTTACAGTACACTTGTTTCACGAAAACAGTAACAAAAAATAAAATATAAAAAGTCATTTGTATTTCGCCATTGATGACAATTCAGTTGCCACCCAAGGTGAAACCAGTAAAGAAAGGAGTAGAGCATGGGAGCGATCGATTCCCAATTTTCCCTTGCCAGGTTCCGATGGAAATAGATTAGGAGTATAAAAGTCTGTCAATTGGCTAACTCGTTTTTAAGAAAAGCTTTTAAACTCAGAACTCGAAGGCATCCAACATTGGAGTGGTCCAAGTTCTAATATTAGGCCATGAACCACTGGAATTGATGTGAAACTGTTCTCAGCCCCAAGTATGAGTTCTTTTGTGCATATTTCTCAGTAAAAACTATTTGAGGAACCCAGAAAGTTTGGTTTGATGAAAAAAAATGGAGAAAGTCATTAAAAGCTTGATCACGAATCTGATTTATATGGCAAAAGCTTCACAAAGGGAGCAGGTAGGGGGGAGACACCAGTTGCCACCATCATCCCTTCCCCAATTCACCCTCCCCTAACCTCTCTTCACTCCACGGTGGAAATGATTTCTATCTAATGAAATACATATTCTATATTCCATAAGCTTTTTATTAAGGAAATATCGATAATTTAAGCACACGACTTTCTCCTCTTTGAGACTTCAATAAATTCATTAATAATAATAGTTTTTACAGGATTTATAAACATTTATAAATAATAAATAAATACATCAATCACAGAAAATTGCTGGATTATCAAAGACTGGCCTACCTTAGAACATTCCTTCTACCTAAATTGTCTATAATAATGGTGAAGGTTACCGCTAGTCCATGTCATCTATGTTAGACAATTATGTGGCCCAAAATACCACTTTACAAATCCGGATCATATCGGAACAACATTGTAATTTGGATGTAATTACAAATCTACACGGCAGCCATCCAATGTCCTTGCGAGTTAATTAGTAATAAACAACGCTTAGCAGACTTTTTTTATATTGTTCCGCAGTTGTTGCATGTATTTTGCGGAGCAGCAACAAGTGTCATTAATATGTGGTCTGCAATTACGAAAATTTTACTGGTTCTTCCATGATGAATTTATTAGTTGGTAGAAAAAATTTCCTAAGTGGTTAGCCATTTTGAGGGGGTGTTCCGAGCCGCAGCTGTCGTGTACTGCGCTTACGGCGGGTTCGACGCTACCATGGCCGAGGAGACGCGCAACCCTTCTCGAGACATACCGCTGGGACTAATCGGATCAATGTCAATCATCACCGTAATCTACTGTTTAATGGCTCTTTTACTCACGATGATGCAGACGTACACGAAAATAGATGTGAACGCGGCGTACTCCATAGCCTTCCAAAGCGTGGGGATGAAATGGGCCAAATATCTGGTGGCTTTGGGTGCACTCAAGGGATTGACCACGGTCCTGTTGGTGGGCGCGCTGGGGCAGCCGCGCTACATCACACATATCGCTCCCTTGTTCGCGCTGGTGCACCCGAGAACGGGAACACCCATTTACGCGACTTTGCTGATAACCATTGGCAGCGCTTGCATCGCCTTCTTCTCCAGCCTCGACGTCTTGGCCAGCCTCGTATCGGTGAGCACGCTGTTCATCTTCATGATGATGGCCGTGGCGCTTCTTGTGAGAAGATACTATGTGAGTGGTATCTCGACTCGGTCGGATCTGTCGAAGCTGGCGATTTTCATGGCGGTGATCGTCGGTGCATCCATCGGTACATCGGCGTACTGGGCAGTCACGGCCCCCCACGGTTGGGTCGGGTACGCGATAAGTGTTCCGTTGTGGATTTTGGGCACGATGGGATTAGCCATCTTTGTGCTGCAACGGCGAGCTCCAAAGGTGCGGGGACCAAGAAATAAGAAATAAGCATGAAAGAAGTGGGATAACTTTAACATGCTTTATAATGATTAAATTCCTGCACCAAGAAGCCCATAATAACGCCGGACCAGCCATTCCTCTCCTACGCTGCTTCAGGACTCTCTTCTCTGCTCTCTGTTTTCTGCTACACTGAATTCGTTGTGGAGATCCCTGCCGCTGGTGGGTCTTTCTCCTATCTCAGGGTTGAACTAGGAGATTTCATCGCCTTCATTGCCGCCGGCAACATACTATTGGAGAGCTAGTCGGGGCCTCCATCGCGATGCTTGGCACTCGTTTAACATCTCTGACCAACACGCTTTCGTCGTTGTTTAGCGCGGTACTCATATTATTCATTATAATCACCGGGTTTGTGAAGGGTAGGGGTGCCCTTCGAGATCTACGAGCCGAGCTCGACCGAATTATGGTTCGGTTCAAAAGCTCGTTAACTTAATGAGGGCCCGAGCCCGGAGGGAGGGTTTTCATTTTTCCTTTTTCAGAAGTCTGAACCTGGGGGAGGAGGGGAGAATAGGGAAAGTCAGGATTCCGGATTCGGCAGCGGAAATTGAGCGAAAACGGGGGAAGGAAGTCGACTTCTATCTGCTCCGTTAGGTAAGTTTTGGTTTTTTATTCGATTTCATCTTCTTATTCTTCGTTTTCCTCTTCGATTTCTTCCTCCCCGATCTTCTTCTTCGATTTCTTCCTCCGAACTTCTTCCTCGCCGACGGGAGTGATGGACACCTTCTTCTACCTCCGCTCCTCAGCCCAACACGATACTTATCATCATATCTACACGCCCGCTGCTACTCCATTATTTATCTTCTATCTCGCATTCATACGTGGCATTAATCAAATTCGATTTGTCTCGTTCTATCTCAAAGTATAATTCACCCGAAACTTTTGCCTCTGTTTCTACTTTACGTAAGCGAGCTCGGGTGATGAAATAATAAGTAATAATTCATTGGCTGATTGTATCATTAACCATTTCTTTATTTTGGTGTGAGAAGATTACCATGAATCCACTGATTTTTGCCGCTTCTGTTATTGCTACTGGATTGGCCGTAGGGCTTGCTTCTATTGGACCTGGGGGGGTTGGCCTTTTTCGAGCTGCTCAATGGCTCCTCCCGTAGTTCTTCTGAATTTCGATAGGATCCGTTTTGGTATGAACGTTAGATAGTATTTGATTGTATTGTTTGCACTTCTGTTTGGTATGAATATAAATTTTTTTTCCTTTCGTCTCTGATGGCTACCCTTCCTGTGGATCCGAGGATTCCAATTTAATTTGTTTTGCTGGTTTCAATTTTAAGTATTCCTCAACCTAGAGTTTATAAATTTATACTGAATGTATAATTTTTATTTGGCAAATTGAGATGTTTTTGTGTTTGATTATTGAATGAAATTTATGCAGTATATAGATAATTTTATATACAATTGGATTCCTTGGTATGAAGTGATGAAATGACAATGGCAAATCTATTCGTGTTCCACTAGCTTAAAGTTTAAAGGTGCAAGCTCACCCCATTACCGGGGCGGGGGAGTAGGAATACTGAAACAGCTTCATTGTGAGTTCTTTCCATGTGGGATCCCATTTGAGTCTAACAAATTCTCTGACTTTCTCTGCTGCTCTTTTAATTCCGGAGACCGAAAACCCCTCTCACCTTCAAAAAGCCTGATTTTGGTTTTCTTTCTCTGGCTTAGGTGGTAATTCATGCCCATGAGGAAACAAATCTTAGATTATGTTTTTGTCCCATTGGGGCTTATTGTAATGACGGGCTACCATGCGTGGCTCTTCTATCGCGTCATGAAGCACCCCACCAAAACCGTCATGGGCATGAACTCCATCAACAGAAAAATATGGGTTCGAACGATGATGGAGGTAACTCGTCTTTCTTCCTCCCTTTCTCTCTAGCATTTCTGTGTGTTTGCACTGGTTGAAATGGAGGTAGCTGAGATGTTATCTTTTGAAACATGAACGTTGATGGAGCTTTTTAAATCAGGATCCGGTGAGAAATGGAGTGCTATCAGTGCAGACGTTTCGGAACAACATAATGGCATCAACCCTTCTTGCATCGACAGCGATCATGCTCAGTTCCTTAATTGCCGTGTTGATGACGAATACTGGCCGGGGGACATCATTCGTCCGGGTGAATGGAATGGTATATGGAGACACCAGCGAGCTTGGTTTCTCTATCAAGTACTTTGCCATTCTGGTTTGTTTCCTTGTGGCCTTCCTCATGAACGTGCAATCAATCCGATACTACAGCCATGCTAGCATTCTCATCAACGTCCCCTGTAAATTTGGTAGTCTATCAGCAGAATATGTCGCCCGTGCCGTCAATCGAGGCAGTTTGTTCTGGTCGCTCGGCCTTCGTGCCTTCTACTTCTCCTTCCCCCTGTTTCTCTGGATCTTTGGCCCTATTCCCATGTTCTTCTGCAGCGTCTTCCTCGCTTTCTTGCTCTATTTTCTCGATGTGTCATTCGATTGGGGGGTGATGGATGGTTCCAATGAAAGGAACACGGAAGAGTGCACATGCCGAAGCGTCGTCTGATGCCTTTGAATCAGAATTTGGGTTTCCTAATTCAACCGAAGCGTCGTCTGATGCCTTTGAATCAGAATTTGGGTTTCCTAATTCAACTCAAGTTGAATTTGGTTGAGATGAAGGCTAAGTGTTGTGAACAGTAGAATTTGCTTCCTTAGAATATTTATTTTGTTTTATTGTGTATTTACTTTTGAAGAATATATTGATTATTTTATCTAGGGAACATAATATAATGTCAATTTCAATTATATGAGGATGTATCCAACTTGTAAAAAGTTTTGTCATTATATTAGAATCATTGTCCAATATGTTTTCCAAATGGAAAAATAATAAAAATAAAATAATACAAGTCTAATATATATTAATATTTACATTAAATACATTAAATTAGTACTTGTGAAATACAACCTAAATATTTAATATCATTAAAATATAATAATCAATCATTTTCCCATATTTGAGTTGATAATAAATCTAAAAATATGATGTTCTTATGGATTGTGTTACACGCACCCTTTGAGTATTTCTTTTCTAATCCTTGTCAACGACAAAATTATCACCACCATCACTATTTTTATCCCTTGATCACCTTCTCCACTAGACACATCACTTGAATCACCGTCTTCATGTTATCTTCATTGCATATATAATTATATAAGACACAACAAGAAGTCACATTTTTTACTGAATATTAAAAGCAAAAGGAGGAACATTTTTTCATAATTTTAAACTAACTTCTAAAACCTCATATTTAATAATTATCCTTAAAGATGAATATTTTTTGTTGAATAATTCTCTTGGATTTGAAACAAAGTTATCTCCAAATTCTTTCAACTGGTAACGAGTCCCTCAATAAAGATCTAAAAACCATAAAATATTTGTATATCTTGTATCTATTAAATAATATTTACCTACTAAAAATATACTATATGAATTAATTAAAAATAAAAATAGACTAAATAATGAGATGTCATTTACCTTCAAGAATCTAGAGTTTATGTCATCATACTAATCTTGGTTTTAGTATACTTGAGTCAACTGATGCTCCCTCTCATTCAGTAAGTACATAATTAAATTACATGTCAAATATACATATTACCATTACATTTTGTGAATGAAAATCTTTCATGTTTCAATATCTTGTTTGTTGATCAATAAAATATGTCTTGTAATATAAATACCATCAATAACACAAATACAATCCTAATGACATAAATTTAGTCAAAATAAACATATATTTGATACTAACCTACAAATATTCATCAAATGCCTTTATACTTACATTAAAGCAAGGATAGTGTATATCACTATTCAAAATCTTCAAATGAGTATGTCTTGATGGTAATTTAATATAATCAAATTGTAATATGACAATAACATCTAACGCCTTAATAAAATATTTAATGGTAGTCCAATTTGATATATGAAACATCACAAGGTAGCATTGTATATTTGTTGTTAACCAACAGTAAGACAAAAATACGTAAATTATTTTTCCACTGAGATAGTCATTGTATCAAACAATAATCCCCAACTCCTCAAAATCTTAGACAATATGAGAAAATCATTCTAATTCATCCTGTAAAACTTTTAAAATTTAACAAGTGATCTTTCTAATACTTTTTTCGAATGTATATGATCATCTATATAATAAGAACGTTATATTTGCTCTTTACGATGATGTAAGTAACATCTTATAAGAGCATATACAATTGTGTAAAAGGTGATTTCATAATACTAATTTTTTCTTTGTCTGAAAGATTATCCATGAATACCTGTAATATTACAAATTCAAATATAAAAATAAATATTCAAATTCAAATCAACATCTATGTCTGAACCACAAATACATAATACTTGATTAGTAGATAATATCATTTTGAAACAGAGTGGGAAACAGAGATGTTGTGCATCTAGTCCTTTGTAGCAGAGAGTTTTTTTTTTTAAAAAAAGAGAATGTCATCGATGCTGGTTTCCTGAGCAAAATCTGGGTAAAAGTTTCTTGGCTCATAAGAAGTGTGAAAATTTTACCCAGTTTGCTCTTAGTCTAACAAGTCTGGCTTGTTGAAACAATAAAAGAAGCAGTGCGATTCTTGAGTTAAAGAACCTAGATTTGCAGTGTTGTAAGAATCAGATGGAAGATAACAGACCGGCAGGTTGAACTCGATCGATTGGAGAACCATGGTTCAGTACAGTTTTTTACATAAAGACACCCATTTCCGTGTGAAATCTGCTAACAACAGATGGGTTGAACGATTTGACCTGAACATATGTTAATGAAGTGAATATATAACTTAGCTAGAAAAAACTGTAATGGTTGGCTGTAAGGTTCAGGACAATTTCAATCAATGGAGGAATGAAGGGGCAGAAGAACAGAGAAATTAGTATGATAAAGGAAGGATCTTTATCTAAGTTGGTAGAAGCTCCTGTCATGACACAGATGATAAGCAATTCCGTGGCACCTCTCGCAAAAACTTAATAAAAGCAAGAACAAAAAACAAGTTATGAATCATCATATCTGTGAGCTCGATTTGTTCTTCCCAAGTAATTCGGCAAACATCGAATGCGGATAAATCAAAGACGACAATCACAAGCTCCTCCTTTGCCTGTGGGCGTCAGGCGTGATGTCCCTCAAGTGCAGAAACAACCCGGATCGTATCCAAAAGACGTTGGTTCTCGGATGTCCAAATGACTAATAAAAATATGGCATTAGTTTATAATTATTTTCTGTCCCTTTTATGAAAAATTATTGTTGGGAGGATACAATAATGTAGGCCGGATATGACCAGGTATTCGCGCAGAAAATGGCAAAAAAGAGAAAGAAAAGAACAAATGGCCATGAATGGGTTCTGGTGATGGAGTTTGTCTATAAAAGGGCCCAAGGCCATGAATATCTTATCAGGGCAAGACTGAAGCAGTCGGAAATGGGATACTCCGCTGTCGCAGTTCTCTTCGTCTGCTTCCTACTGTGGATATCCAGAGTGCTGCATATCATTTGGTGGAAACCCATGAAGCTAGAGCGGTTGTTGAAGGAACAAGGCATCCTGGGTCCGCCTCACAAATTGCTCTACGGCAACCTCAACGAAATCGCCGCTGAAAACCATAAAGCTCGATCAAAACCCATGCACTTTTCTCACAATATTGTGCCCCGTGTTGCTCCGTATATTCAGCGTAGCGTAAAGGAATACGGTATCTTCATTCCTCGTTTTCTTCAATCATGACCGTTTCACGTTTCTGTTGATTCATAACATCTTACTGGTGGGATTGTTGTCCTCTCGAATGGAGAGCAAGCTAATTTTATAGCATGCTTTTAAATTTCAATGATCATAGGCCCCTACACTGTCAGCTCCGTCTCCTTTCCGTTTTGAGAAAACTGGAATGCTCTGTCCGACTATGGCATCCAAAGAGATATCAAATAGAACCGAGACATCCCATCTCGGATTCTTCTCAGTTACACTGAATTGGATCTCCATCTTGCATTATCTTTAACCGGAAGAACTTAAAGTAGCTGCTTTTGCGACTTGTCATGCTTTTGCTTTTATTTTATTCTCATGTTTAAGATACCGGAAACTGACCAGGGAAAATATCTGTCATTTGGTATGGAACGCATCCGAGAGTAACCGTCCTTGATCCAGAAATGATAAGGGAAATTCTATCTAATAAGTTTGGCCACTTTGAGAAGCCCAAAGTAAACCCTTTTGTGAAGCTATTTGTGGGGGGGCTCGCCATTCACGAAGGGGAGAAGTGGGCCAAACACAGGAGAATCATCAACCCGGCCTTTCATCTTGAGAAGATCAAGGTAGTTGACACATTCCGTGGAATTGAACATCCATTAAATTTACTTTCGATTACCATGTACGATCACAAGGAAGAACACGGACTACTAATAATTCCTGGTGTTGGTAACAGAGAATGCTGCCTTCTTTCTCTGCTAGCTGCGTGGAACTGATCACCAAATGGCAGAATTTAATGGATCCTCTTGGGAGTTCGTGTGAAGTAAATGTCTGGCCAGAGCTCCAACATTTAACGGGAGATGTGATTTCTCGAACGGCATTTGGAAGCAGCTATAAAGAAGGGAACCGCATATTCAAACTTCAATCTGAACAAGCTGTACTCATGATACAAGCTGCTACCTCAATATACTTTCCAGGACTACAGTATGTGTATTTTCTTTATAGTTATTCCCTTCAACTCTGGCGGAGGAAGAAAAACGACGAAAATTAGCAGCTCCACGTTGAAGAAGCCTCAAATTTTAACGCACCTTCTTACCTTTTTCACTTCCTAAACCCAATCGTCTCAGTCCGGAGTGCTATATATAATTTGTGTTGTCAGTGTTGATCACCAAGTAGGATTCCCTACCAAAGAAGTGTAAAATAGGAGCAAACACACACACCGTTTATGTTAATTTCAGAAGTGCTTGCACTGAAACTTCTGTGCAATATCCACAGGTTTGTCCCGACGAAAAAGAACCTGAGAAGGAAGGAAATCGATAGGGAAGTCCGAGCTCTTTTGACAGCCATAATCAAGAGAAAGGAGAAGGCCATGAAGTTTGGCAAAGCCGCAGTAGATGACTTATTAGGCTTGTTGATCGAATCCAATCTAAAAGAGCCTCAGGAAGGTGGAAAATCCAAAGGAATGACAATCGAGGATGTCATGGAGGAGTGCAAACTGTTCTACTTCGCCGGACAAGAGACCACTTCGGTTCTGCTAACATGGACAATGGTTGTTTTAAGCACGCACTCAGATTGGCAGACTCGTGCAAGAGAAGAGGTTCTCCAAATGTTTGGGAAAAACAAACCAAATTTTGATGGATTAAACCACCTACGAATAGTGAGTTATATAACCGAGTCTCCGGCCTCTATGTATGTCCCTTTATACTACTTGGGTTGATCTCCATATAATTCTGTTGGCAGGTAACGATGATTCTGCATGAGGTTCTTCGGCTGTACCCGCCGGTGGTAGACCTCGTTCGTACCTCGCACAAGGAAACGAAGATAAGAGGAATAACCTTCCCTACTGGAATTCAGCTCTCTCTGCCAACTCTCCTTGTTCATCTTGACCACGAAATATGGGGTGAAGATGCCGAAGAATTCAATCCAGAGAGATTCGCAGGGGGAATTTCCAACGCAACCAAGTATCAAACAGCTTTTTTCCCATTCGGTTGGGGCCCCAGAATCTGCATAGGCCAGAACTTCGCCCTCACTGAAGCTAAGTTAGCTCTGGCTATGATTCTGCAGAACTTCTGGTTTGAACTCTCACCAACCTATGTTCACGCTCCATTTCCTGTTGTTACTATTCAACCCCAGTATGGCGCTGAAATCATCCTACATAAGCTCTAAGGAGGCTAAGCACGGAGAGTCACGACCCCAGTTAAAGCAGTGAGGTCACAACCCTCCTAAGAAGGGTCCAACTAACTTGCATTAAGGGTTGTCAATGGCTTTGGAGTTAGTCCATCACCAAATTTAAACAGAAATCCAAATAAGAAGCAAATGGATGACTTTAAGAAGTATCTTTAAAGTTGATATGTAGGGTTTGGATAAGAATGGGTTATGGAGTACACATAAATATTAAGAAGAAATCTCACACTTCAGAGTTGTTTGCTGAAACAATTAGTGATCCCTTGAGTAGGATCTACTCATCTTCTCGCTTTTGTGTTATAAATGGCTCATTCAGAGGACTATTTGCAGGCCTTCGCTTCAAATCTACAATTTCCTTTTCATCAAATTCAGCTGTTTAAAGCTAAATCCTTACCAGTTACCTCTTTCCAGGCCATTGAAGCAAAATGTGATTACATCCAGGGAAATCACTTAATATACAATGAAGATAATTTCACTCAAAATTACAACATGCAACTAATCGATCCACCTGATAACCGATGAGATTTTATTTATCTATCCTTTCAATCTAACATCACCATTAGTGATTATTAAAACTCTTGTGCCATACATTCTTCCGTGACTATTTCAAGAGAATTGATATGGACTCTCGGATATTTGTCTAATTGATTGACTTCTTACAATCTCTTAATATGCTCCATAATTTGCTTCATACATGTTAAGATTCAGAGACATCGTATTAAACAATAGTTATGAGTATAAGATGTAATATCTTTCGCAGGTCAGTTCTACTGGATACCCATCCAAGGTAAGAAGTATCTTAATCAGATATTGCTATTCTGAGACTTGTTGGAAACTAGTTTTTAATTGTTTAGACGGGGTTTCTGTCAAATGCGAAGTGAGAAGGCACTAGCTACTGCTCCCTTCACTTCTGAGAAATGAAAACGAAAACATTCCCAATCCCAAAGATCTGTTTAAGGGCAACAAATCCAGAAAGCATTCCCGGCCATGCCGATAGAAACAGGCTAATTGACTAGAAAACAGTCCTGGGTGGCGACAGCTATTGCTTAGGCGGTGGAGGGAGGGGGCTAGAAAACAAAAGCGTTTCTGAGAAAAGAGAAGAGTTGTAACTGCTTAGGTTGAAGAGAGATAATTGAACATAATCCGCCATTGACTTTGAATAAGACGAAGGTCATAAAAAACAATAAACTGTAACTGTGACATGTGGGTTGTGATTGTTTTTTTGGAGACATGTGAATCGAAGTTGTTGAAATGTATAGCTGTATAGCGTGATCGGAGGAAACTGTATAGCGTGATTGTTTCCTCCGATCCCGTGATTGTATTCTTAATTTTATTCCTTGATTTTAGGATCTAAATTGATCCTAAAATCGACTTGTAATGTATTATAAATAGCCTCTTAACGGAGAAGAATAAACTCATCGGAAATTCATTCTTTCAGTCTCTGTTATTATTTTCGGTTTTCTCTGTTTTACATGGTATCAGAGCAGGAGAATTATCCTCTCTTTTTCGTCGCAGAAAGTCGGAGCTAAGTGCTCCTGTAATCACCGAAGGAGGAAGCCGGAGGAAGAAAAAAAAATCCGTCGGAGTTGCAGAACTCTGTTTTTTCTGCAACTCCGTATTCCGGCTGTCCCGACGCCAAAAGAACGTTGCCGACACCCGACGACGATCACTGAAGACCAAAGAAAACCGCCGATGACAGTTCCACCTTCCCGTTATTACCGCTGATCACCACTGTCACCGAGGGAAACCGAATTGCTGAAAGAGAACATAGTTCTCTTACGACGGTCCTGTAGTCGGAATCACATCGTCGATCGCTGATGAGTGCCGACAATCGTCGACGACGGCACCACCACCCTATTTCGACTGAAGCCGACGCTCCGCTGCCGTTGCCGAAGACGAAAGTATTTTTTTAACTTAGGAACTACTGTTCCTTTATTTTTTCTACCGACCCAGACCGGCGGATCAACCGAATCGGACCGAACCGGTCTAAACTCGAACCGGATCGGACCAGAATTGAATCCAGATCGTACCGAATCGGACCGGATTGAACCGAACCGGACCGGATTAGAAAAAATAAAAAAATAAAAAAAAATTCAGATCGATGGCCACCACTACAGGCGCATCCACTGAACTTATCCGATTACCACAGATTATAGTCCACCAAGATAATTCTGCGTTTCCAAATGGAATTATCCTCGATGAGACCAATTATTCATTATGGTCCCAACTCATGGAGAAGTGAATTGGCACACGCAACAAAGCTGGATACCTCATCGGCGAAACAAAAAAACCAGCATCTGGTGATGTTAATCTTGGAGCATGGATTACTGAAAATCAAAGAGTCAAAAGTTGGCTTATTGACTCCATGAGTCAATTGCTCATGTAGCGATTTATTCGCCTCTCCACTGCCAAGGAGATATGAGAAGCAGTATCAAAAACATTCTATGATGGATTCGATGAAACTTGTATATTTGAGTTGAACCAGAGATCTTTTTCTACCAAACAAAATGGTAGACCGTTATCCACATACTACAATGAACTGGTTGCTATTTTCCAGGAGATTGATCATAGAACTATATCTCAAGAAGGAACAGTCGAAGGGCTGATCCAGTTGCACTCTGCAATGGCTAGGCTTCGGGTTCATATTTTTCTCAGTGGGTTTGACTTCAAGTTTGATCAAGTTCGTGGAGAAATTTTGCGAAAAAATCCCAAACTTGATTTGGAGAGTACATATGCATATGTCAAACGCGAATATCAACAGAGACAAACAATGGGGAGCTATCACCCAGTCTCCGAGAACTCGGCGATGTTGGTCAACCAAAACCGACAAGGATCATCAAGCAGTCGGAACCCTCAATCTTCTGGCAAAGGTAACAATCGTGTATGTATTCACTGAGGGAAAAAAGGACATTCACAACACCGGTGTTATGAGATTATTGGCTATCCGGAGTGGTGGGATTTCTCAAAAAAATCCTCGTAACAAGATTGCTGGGAAAGCTATGGTGATATCCATGGAAGAGAATCAGGAGCTACCTACTACAAATGTTGCCCATCCAGGTATTCTCGATAATGCATTAGTATTTTCTGTACATTCTAAGAATAGACCTTGGATTATTGATACAGGTGCATCCGATCACATGACAAGGGATCCCAGTCAGTTACAATCCATCCTACCTTCTCCACAATCTGTTATTTCAACAGCCAATGGTAGTACCTCTCCTATTACTGGGGAAGGATCTGTTATATTATCCAATAATCTGACATTAGATACTGTCCTTGTGGTTCCCTCTCTTGAATATAACCTTTTGTCTGTTAGCCAAATTACTTTCACTCTTGCTTGTACTGTAACTTTTTGGCCCTCATTTTGGGTCTTTCAGGACATTCTAACCCGGAAGATTCTTGGTTATGGTGTTAGACGGGGCAAACTCTACTATTTGGAGTTGACAGAGAACGGGGGATCAAAAATCAGTCAGACAAATCAAGCTAGCAGTGAAGATAATGCTCAAACAACTGTATGGTTATGGCACCGACGATTAGGCCACCTTTCCTTTGGTTATCTTAAGAAATTGCGACCTCAACTTTTTTTAGGTTTGACTGATGTGTATTTTCATTGTGACACATGTGAATTGGCTAAAAGCCACCGTATTGATTATTTCCCGAGTTTGAATAAAAGTTTCAAACCTTTTGCGGTTATTCATTCTGATGTTTGGGGTCCAGCCAAGATTCCCTCTATTTCTAGAGCTCATTACTTTGTGACATTTATTGATGAATGCACTAGAATGACTTGGGTATCTCTGTTTATCCACAAAAGTGATGTGTGTCTAGCATTTCAAAAATTCCATACAATGATACATACTCAATACCAAAAGCAGATTCGTGTTTTGCAATCTCACAATGGTACTGAGTTTGTTAATGTTTCTCTCGAAACTTTTCTGACCACTCATGGAATTCGTCACCAGACTTCTTGCACCTATACTCCCCAACAGAATGGATTGGCAGAAAGAAAGAATAGACAACTTTTGGAAGTAGTGTGTGCCTCTCTCTTTGGCATGAACATGCCTCAATTTTATTGGGGCGAAGCTATCACATCTGTTGCCTACCTCATCAATCGAACACCTTCTAGAGTACTTGATTTTCAAACTCCTCTACACAAGCTGCAATCCCTGATTTCAATTCCCCATCTTTCGAATCTTGAACCCCGAATTTTTGGGTGTACCGCTTATGTTCATATCCCAAAGATCTTGCAAAATAAACTTGATCCATGTGCCAAGCGATGTGTATTTGTTGGCTACTCTGATTTTCAAAAAGGATATCGGTGTTATTATCCACACACCAACAAGCTCCATGTGACTTTAGATGTCTCCTTCCATGAATCAGTCCCTTATTATTCAAGGGGAGTTTCTTAGACATCTCTTCAGGGGGAGAGTTCAAATGAAGAGAATGTTCCACATGAAACTAACGAAGATGTTGAAAGAGGTGCCGAATTTATTGAGTTAGAAGCGGTGAATGAATTTTTTAAGTGTCATGATGTGCAACAAGACTATGATTCGGTAATTTCACCTGAAGAACCCCCAGAGTTGCCCCCGTCTGCACCAACAACTGAAGAATCAACCCGGAATGTTCCTCCTCAGGTAAATACGAATCCTATGTTTGATGAGTCTAATGAAACATATCTTCCTACAGAAAACATAACCTCTAGATATCCACAAAGATTGAATAGGGGAGTTCCAAAAAAACAGTATGAACCTGACCTTGAAGCCAAGACCAAATACTCAATCAATAACTATGTGTCCTCCCATAGGTTGACTAAATCGTATGCATTTACTGTTGATCAATTATCCAGGGTTTCTATTCCTAGTAATGTGCAGGATGCATTAGCTGATCCAAAATGGAAAAAAATGATGAACGAAGAGATGGAGGCTCTACAAAAAAATGCCACTTGGGAACTTGTTCCCCAACCTAAAGGAGTAAAAACAATTGAATGTCGATGGGTGTTCACGTTGATACTCAAACCGGATGGAAGCATTGACAGATATAAAGCTCGGCTAGTTGCAAAAGGATATACGCAAAGGTATGGGATAGACTATCAGGATACTTTTGCACCAGTAGCTAAGATCAATACAATTCGTATTCTTATATCTATAGCAGCAAATCGAGACTGGCCTCTGCAACAATTTGACGTTAAAAATGTCTTCCTCAATGGAGACTTAGAAGAAGAAGTCTACATGGAACTACCACCAGGTGTAAAAAGTGGTTCTTTGTCTCAAGGTAAAGTTTGTAAATTGAAGAAGTCATTGTATGGGTTGAAACAGTCACCTAGAGCATGGTTTGGGAGATTCTCGGCTACAATGAAGGAGTTTGGTTATAAACAAAGTAACTCAGACCATACTTTGTTTATAAACAAAGTAATTCAGACCATACTTTGTTTATAAAACACAAAGAAGGAAAGGTAACAGCATTAATTGTATATGTTAATGATATGGTCGTGACAGGAGATGACCCAGGTGAATTGCAAGCTTTACAGGAGTATTTAGCTACTAAATTCGAAATGAAGGATCTCGGACAACTTAAATATTTTTTGGGGATTGAAGTTGCAAGATCGAAACATGGAGTCTTCCTTTCACAGCGAAAATATGTGTTGGATATTCTAGCCGAAACCAGAATGCTTGACTGTAAACCAATAGAGACTCCCATGGAAATGCATCATAAACTCGGAATTCTTCCAGATCAAATTCCAACAGACAAAGGGCGTTATCAACGATTAGTTGGAAGATTAATCTACCTATCCCACCCAAGGCCCGATGTAGCATATGCAGTAAGCGTTGTGAGCCAGTTCGTGCATGCACCAAGTGAAGAACATATGGAAGCAGTCTATCAGATCTTGAGATACTTAGGGAATCTTGTCACTTGGAAAAGCAAAAAACAGAAGGTAGTATCAAGATCAAGTGCTGAAGCTGAATTTTGAGGTATGGCTCATGGTGTATGCGAGTTATTATGGATACGGAATATACTGAGAGACTTAGGGATTGAAAACGACAAACCTATGAATCTTCACTGTGATAACAAGGCAGCTATCGCAATTGCACAAAATCCAGTTCAACATGATCGCATTAAACATGTTGAAGTTGATCGTCATTTCATCAAAGAGAACCTCGATGCAAAGATTATACAATTCCCTTTTATTCAATCTGCGAGTCAGATGGCTGATATGCTCACGAAGGCAGTATCAGGAAAAACATTTCATGGTATAATTGACAAGTTGGGCTTGACTGATATCTATGCACCAACTTGAGGGGGAGTGTTGAAATGTATAGCTGTATAGTGTGATCGGAAGAAACTGTATACGTGATTGTTTCCTCGGATCCCGTGATTGTATTCTTAATTTTATTTCTTGATTTTAGGATCTAAATTGATCCTAAAATCAACTTGTAATGTATTATAAATAGCCTCTTAACGGAGAAGAATAAAATCATAGAAAAATCATTCTTTCAGTCTTTGTTATTATTTTTGGTTCTCGCTGTTTTACAGAAGTCCTATCTCGCCCTTTTTTCTCTAACAAATGAATGGATTTTCTTTTCCATTCTCGCCGCTCTTGATTTTTCCGACTTTGATAAATGATTTACTCGAAACCTTCACTGGTTCATTGGTTTTGGCGATGGATTCAATGATCTTAATTTCTCATCACTTCCCAGAAGAAATTAAAGACAGTCTTAAACTTCCCAGAAGAAGAAAGAAAATCTTAAACTGATAAATAGCCTGCTCATATGTCACCGCCGTAAGCACTACGTCGCCAACTTACCAACCAATTGAGTTTTCGGCCATTGCTTCTGTAGCAGTCAACGATGGATGAATGTATTATTGCTGTGGAAACCATCGGCTGATGCTCCTCCTTTCTTTCTTTATGTATATCCTTGTGGGATCCAGCCACCCCTGGCTTGCCTACTGAAGCAATTGGAAAAAGAAAGATCACATTAATTAAAAATTAAAAGGCCGACATTTATTAGTTTTTGAACCATTAATAGCTTATCACATTAAAGTATAATCTGGTTTATGGAAGCTCCTGCCATCTAGATTGCTTCTGCAATTTACAGGTCAACAACGGGGGATTTAAAAGTAGTTGGCTGATTCCTGGAGAAAGATCCCATTAACTTCATGATTAGCGGTTCCTTCGTTTTCCATTTGCTAGAATATCTTAGAAGAAAAAGGGAAAAGAGAGAAAATTCAGTTAAAAAAAATTTAAGAACAGTGACGGTGGGTCATTCGTTTACTTATATAACTACAACTGCGTTCAACGTATCGACGGATGAAATTAACAACTCTCTTTCTGCTTTAGCGAGCTGAAGGAAATGGCAGAGTTCGTCGCCTGTTTACTGATTATTTCGTTTCTTTTCTTCTTGATATGTATATTACGATTGTTGAACACCATCTGGCGGAAACCTAAGCAGCTGGAGAAACATCTGAGAGAGCAAGGAATTGCCGGTCCTTCTTACAGACTCCTGCAAGGTAACTTGAAGGAGAACTCTACGATGATCGAAGAAGCACTGTCCAAGCCTATGAATCTGACCCACGATATCGCCCCACGTCTCTTGCCCTTCCTTTGCAACATGATAAAGGACTACGGTATGGTTTCATGAAGAATTTGTCTTTCTGTTGGCGATGGCTTCTTTTGCTTAATCTCTTTCCTTCTTCTACCTTCTCTTTTTTTCTAATCCGACCTTTGCTTCTTCTTTGAGGACCAATATAGGGCTTGGGTTGCGATTTATTTAATAGAAACTCCATGCTTCTGTCGCGATTAATGTTAGGGATTGTCTCTGTGCCCCTTTATCATCTACCTGCTTTCACAATTCTTAGAATTTTAATGCTGAGATTAGGAGAGACCATCTAACTTACAGGTATGACGTCAGTCCAATGGTTTGGTACGGTTCCTCGAGTGAACATCATGGCCCCAGAGCTGGTGAAGGAAATTCTATCCAACAGGTCTGGCGACTTTGAGAAACTTAAGCCGAATCCTCACACGAAGTTGCTAGCCGGAGGTCTGGCTGTTTATCAAGGGGAGAAGTGGGCAGAGCACCGGAGGCTTTTAACACCAGCTTTCCATCTTGAGAAGCTGAAGGTTGCTTCTTGTACTGATCACCTCTCATTTAAAGAAACTTTGTCTGAATGCAAGATGAGCACTTAAACGCCTTAAATAAGCCCTACTTCCTCTTCTTCTTCTTATTCTTTTTCGTTTTTTTTTTGTTTTTGTTTTTGTTTTTCTATGGTGAATTTTCAGGGAATGCTTCCAGCACACTCCGTCAGCTGCACTGAGTTGATAGAGAGATGGCAAACGTTAATCGGTTCCGGTGAGTCTTACGAACTGGATGTGTGGCCGGAGCTGAAAAATTTTGCGGGGGATGTCATTTCTCGGACGGCATTTGGGAGCAGCTACATGGAAGGGAAGCAGATATTCGAAATTCAATCTGAACAGATCAAGCTCCACATAAAAGCTGATCGAGCTTTATACGTTCCCGGTCTCAGGTACGTCGCCGTTGTTCGTTCTGTTCAACTGGGCGTTTGTATGTGCAGGGATTAATTTCTCTGATTCCATGGACAAAATCAAGTTTATCTGTTTGTGCAGATTTTTGCCCACAAAAGAGAACAAAAGGAGACGAGAGTTGAACAAAAGAGTGAGAACCCTCCTGACAAATATGATCGAGAAGAGAGAAAAGGGAATGAAAGAGGGAAGAGATTCTGGTGCTCATGACTTGCTGGGTTTGTTATTAGAGGCCAAACGTAATGGCCGGAACGACTACGACGAAGAGATTGAAATAACCTTCGAGGACATCATTGGAGAATGCAAACTATTCTACTTCGCTGGATCAGATACCACCGCTGCTTTACTGACATGGACAATGGTTGTGCTAAGTATGCACCCGAGTTGGCAAAACCGAGCCAGGGAAGAGGTTCTGGAAGTGTTTGGTAAAAGAACCCCGGATATAGATGGGCTAAGCCGCCTCAAAATTGTGAGCAACTACTGAGCTTGACATTCTCGAAATCGTCCTTTTAAACTTCAATCGGATAATCTTTGACAAAATGTCTCAAACACTTGACATGTCTCAGGTAACAATGATCCTCTACGAGGTTCTGAGGCTCTACCCGCCGGCAACAATACTTATTCGGCATACCCAGAAGCAAGTGAAAGTCGGGAAGCTTCTTCTTCCCCAAGGAATCCAAGTGGGGATGCCAATCGTCCTCATCCATCGCGACCCTCGTCTCTGGGGTGAGGACGCCGGTGTATTCAATCCAGAGAGATTCGCCAATGGAGTTTCCAAAGCTTCCAGGCAACCCGGTGCATTCTTCCCGTTCGGATGGGGTCAAAGGATCTGCATAGGGCAAAACTTCGGCTTGATGGAGGCAAAGACGGCATTGGCGATGATTCTTCAGCATTTTGGGTTCGAGCTTTCTCCCTCCTACGCCCATGCGCCACATGTAGCAGTAACTATGCATCCACAGCACGGAGCTCACATAATCTTGCACAGAGTATTGAGTACAGCAAACAGAATTCCCGGCCCTGGGTGGTAAACTTAGTGTACCCTTCTCCCTGCTCCCTCCCTATGTGAATTCGTTCATTTGCAACAGTAGATAACTGTAAAATAGAAGCAGTATCAGTATTGTTCTTTCCCCTTGAACTCTTTCCGACGAAGCGGGTGGATCGAGGGAGAGCAAAGCGGGCAATGGTTTAAACCGGTATCAGGTATGAATCAATGATTTGTGTACTCGAAATCTGTAAATTAGTTTACTTAAAATTATCGATGATTGAACGGAATCCTTTTTATTTATTATTTATTTATTGACACGAACGAGGTGCTCGACTATGATTAGATGAGTCGAGCCTAATCGAGTCCTGATCCCGAATTCAAATAGAAAGCCCACGGTTCCAGTAATTAACCCAATTGTTTAATATATCTTGTAAGTTTATCGATATTAATCAATGTTATTAAATCCTCCCACTCTTACGAGTACAAGAATAAACATACTATCAGGCATTTCCGTTGTGCCACGAGTGAGTCTCAGAATTGCCCTCATAATTGGAAATAATCGTCCCTGTGCTCCACGAACGGAGCGGAGCAATGCGACCGCCGACCCGACATTCGGCCTTCTTCTCATCACTGCAGCAGGTAGTCTCATCTATCTTCCTCGATGCAACAAGGAAAACCCATGTCTTTCTTGCTTCTTGAATCCGGTTATGTATTTCCACAGGTGGAGAAAAGATTGAAATTAGAAGGAATCAAGAGCGGGGGCCATAACGGGGGCGACCCATCTCAAAATCTTCCTTCTTTAGCCACGTCTTCCTCAGACGACTCAAGCTCTGTCATCCATCTAGACCTTCCCCAACTAGGCAACACTTGCACATTTCAAGATAGCGGCCTTCCTGAACAGTTTCTCTCTGCACCTCTCGGTTTCCCATCAAGCTCGCAAGACCAAGGGCCTTCTCGTGCCTCGGAACATATTCCAATCATCGAGAAGTTCAACGACGACGGCGATGAAATCGACCAGCTTATGGCTCTGCTGGATTTACTTGGTAGGGACGAGGACAGGAATGACAAAGAGGACTCTCTTGCTCGCACTTGCTATGGCGGATTTTACTCCAAGATTGCTGGTGTGAAGGGGCCAAAGTGTGAGAAGGAAGTGAAAAGATTGGATGGGTGGATAGGGCACTTGTTGGGTAATAGTGGAGAAAGGTCAGAGCCTCTGAGATTGGCTCATCTGCTCTTGGGAAAAGCTTCTCGATTGCACGGCGACGAGTTTGAGGGGATTGAATTTCCTGTCACAGTAGAGGAGTTTCTGGAGAATGATCCCCCTACTTAGTGGTCAGATATTGTAACGGAGCTAATTGCTCCTCTTTATCACCCAATGCATCCAATACGATGCTCACTGAGTAATTTTGACGAACAGAGAGCCGATAGGCAATAGTTGCTTTGGTTGTGAAAATGATACTCTGGCTTCCTGAAGTCGTGGATCGTGGCCAACGGGCCTGAGGCAAAACTGGTAACCTAATTAATTCGAAGCTTGATGAGAATTCAAAATGAAAATTGATGTGTTCATCAAGGCTAAAGTCGTGGTCGATTTAACGGGGTTCAGATTTGTTGATAAACTTTAGGTGTACTTAATTTTTTTACTTTTATCAATAATTAAAATAAAATAACCTAAATTTAATTTTATTCTAGTTTTTTATATTATATAATATACTTATTTTGATGCTATTTTGGGATTATTTTAATTTTTCATAAGAAAACTCTTATCAAGATTTTTTTTTTTGTGCAACAACCCTCTGTTTTACAACTTTACATTCAGTGTTAACGCTTCTCCCGTTGCTCGACCCTCGATTTCTCTCTTCTGCTGGAGCTTCTGAAAGGTTGTTAACGTGACGACTGGATATGCTCAAGATAATTTGTTAAAACGAGGACCCAGTAGATTTGTAGAGGGAAGAGCTCAGCACCTTTTGCGGGCGCTTACTTTTCCAATTTGGCGGGGCTCATGAAACGTGTATACACCATATTACCTAATTCAAGATCAAACAGACCGCCATTTGGTTCGGATCACCCTCTTCTCAAGTTACTTGACTCATGCAAATCCATGGAAGATGTCAAACGAACCCACGCTCAGCTGATCACCTCAGACCTTGTTTCGTACCCCTTGGTTGCAACTAAACTTATCAAGTTGCTCTCGGGGCATTCTCTCTCCTCTTCCCACCACATATTTGAACAAGTTCGTCAACCGGATTTGTTCTTGTACAACACTTTTATTAAAGCTCATGCATCTAGAAAAGATTCATACAACTCTTTGCTTCTATTTCGTGCAATGCTTAACAATTCTGAGTTAGTTCCCAACCAATACACTATAGTTTTTGTCCTGAATGCATGTCGCCATGGACAGGTAGTTTCAGAAGGGAAGCAAGTGCATGTCCATGCCATCAAACGTGGGTTTGAGATGAATGTGTTTGTTATTAACGTGTTGATTCAAATGTATTCTAGTTGGGGGCTGCTACAGGATGCAAGGAAGGCATTTGACTGGAGCAGTGAGCGAGATTTGTTTTCATGGAATTTGCTAATCAGCGGATACGTGGGGTCCTTCAAAATGGATCAGGCCAGGGAGTTGTTTGATGAAATGCCGAAACGGGATGTTGTCACCTGGAGCACCATAATTGCAGGTTATGTCCAGGTAATAAAGGTCAACTTGTCCCCTCTTTCATATGCAATTTTTTTATGATTTAATGATTTCCAGCAATCAAGCAGCAACTAAACTTTAGAATGCTGGAGGGATCAATGTATTTGTTTCAAAACTCATTGCCCATAAGGATTACGTTTGTAGTGTTGGAATTGTACTGGGTGCACCAGAACATGAATGAGTTGTTGGCTCAAATAGTCAAATTGGATGGTTTTAGTTAGTCTAGTCATAATTCGCTTTAACATTTATAATTGATGTCAACCAAACCAATGGTCTTTATCACCATGAGAAATTTCTCATATTTCTTTAATGTTTGCAACTTACATTGCTCATGAGGTCAATTCATTTAATGATGAAATAACTGTTTGAACTCATGGTAGTGGTCTTTAGGTGGGTTGCTTCGAGGAAGCATTGGAGATTTTTCAAGAGATGCAGCTAGCTCGCGCTGCTCCAAATGAGTTTACCCTGTCAAGTTCTCTTGCAGCATGTGCTAATTTGGTGGCTTTGTCTCAAGGGAGATGGATCCATGTCTACATGAAGAAATCAGGTATTAGAATGAACGAGAAGCTACTTGCTGGTCTCATTGACATGTATGCCAAGTGTGGAGAAATAGAATTTGCAGCCAAAATTTTCTATAATGGAGATTATCCAAAACAAACAATTTGGCCTTGGAATGCAATGATAGGTGGATTTGCGATGCATGGGCAGTCCAAGGATGCAATAGAACTCTTTGAACAATTGAAGTTTGCAAATATATCACCAACCGAAGTTACATTTATCCCTTTACTTAGTGCCTGTTGCCATGGAAGATTGGTAGAGGAGGGACGTTCATATTTCAAAGAGATGAGTAGCCTTTATGGAATTGAGCCTGGTATAGAGCACTATGGTTGTCTTGTGGACATTCTTAGCCGTGCCGGTCATTTGGAAGAAGCAGAGGAGATAACAAGATGTATGCCTATGGAACCTGATATAGCTGTATGGGGGGCCTTATTATCTGGGTGCCGAATTTATGGAGACATCGATAGAGGAGAGAGAATTGGAAATTTTATTAGAGAATTGGATCCTGGACACGTGGGCTGCAACATTTTGTTTGCCAACATGTATTCTGGATCTGGACGATGGAATGATGCTAGAAATCTTCGAGATAAAATTGAAGTTGGTCATAAAAAGAAGACTCCAGGTTGTACCTCTATTGAATTGGAAGGAATGTTTCATCAATTTCTTGTGGGAGATAGATCACACCCACAGACAAGGGAAATTTACTCATTTCTGGATGACATGGCTATCAAATTGAAAAATGCAGGTTATATACCTGAGGTTAGAGAAGTGTTACTTAATATAGACGATGAAGATAAAGAAACTGCACTGACAATACACAGTGAGAGGTTAGCAATCACATTTGGATTAATTAACACAGCACCTGGAACCCCTATACGTATAGTTAAAAATTTAAGAGTTTGTTGGGACTGTCACCAGGTAACAAAGTTCATCTCTAAAGTTTATGGTCGAGAAATTGTGGTCAGGGATCGCATAAGATTTCATCATTTCAAGAATGGATTATGTTCTTGCAATGATTATTGGTAAACATGGAGGTATTGTCAGTTCTGTGTCCTAATGGCAAGTTGTGTAGTTAGACCTCATGCATCACTTTAATGGATGAGCAGATGAACTGAAACTAATCATGTCTGATTCTATTTTGATGCCACGAGAGTTTACCAAACATAAGTCGGTCTGTAGCATATATAAAACTCTAGCTGCTGATTGTTTGGTGATGCAGCAAGTATTCCTACTAAACATAAGGTTCTTTACTGGATCTGTGACATCAGTTTAGATGCTGCATTTCTAGATTTGGGATGACTTGGAGTGTGCTACCCTCAGTAAAAGCTGTCCTGGTCTTTCTTTGGCCTTCTTTTAGCCCAGATACTGCCTCCTTTCGAGACCCTTACTCCAAGCAATTCTGGATTATGTGGCGGAGAACACAAGGCAAATAAGTGAGAAATCAAGGATGATCTGTTATTCGTCTCCTTCTCTTCTGGCTGCAAGAAGTGAATAAAACAGATGTTCGCATGCAAATCTTGGCACAGTGGATGCCGAGGCACTATCACAAAGCATATTTGTTCACTGACTATAGTTTTCCGGGCATGTGGCCATTCTGGACTCAACAGAAGCTATTGTCAGAAGTCGGAACTCCGCCTCACTGGCTTTATCTCACAGTTCCATGTGTTTCAAAGAAATCATGCATCTTGTTGCAAATTTAAGGTTCCTTATTCCCATAGTTACAAGGGTCAATCCTACAGTGAATAAGTGATGCTCTGACATATTATGCTTGTTGCAAAGCAAGAGTTGCTGAAGCAGCGCAACCTCAAATTGCAGCAGCAGCAGCCCCCAACAGGTCCCAAATAAGATATTTGTCCCTACAGATTACCAGTTGTATTAACCAATCTTCTTCTAGCGTTGTGGCCAATGGGCCTTTCTACATTTATTCCTGTGCTTCGATTTTCTTTCAGTTTTTTAGTGCTCTATGGCCTAATATATATTCATTCTTGTTGTGATACGGTTTGCCGTTGAATCTGAAAGACATTGAAGTTGACAGCCAAGCATCTCTTTTTGAAGTACCCGTGCTCCTCGCGGACGGGTAATTTGCTGATCAACTTGGGTAAGCTGAGTCATTCGAACCCAGGATTACTTTTAGGTAAATCACATAACTAGGCTAAGTAACAGTACAAATTAAAGCCTCTAAGCGTATCTACAATTGTTAAGCAACAAAAAGTCGAGGACATCTTGTTTTTATCGCGAATTATTTTTCCGAGAATAATGCCTCCTCCTATTTCTTCTGGAAATAACTCGCGATAATCCTCTCATTTAGTCTGTTTAGTGTCTTCAAAAAGAAATTATCCGCATGAGAGAACAAACCTGTCTGCACAGACACCAAAATAAAAATGATTTTTTTTATATGAATTTATTCGATTTGTATCATCCAGGCTTACATGTATTCAGCCTCAAAACTAACCTCATCTGCTTCTTGTTAGAAGGAAAAACAAAAGAAAGGTACAAACATTAGAATGCTATAATTTGAATAACCACCATTCTCAAAGAATCTGCCTTGTGCCATCACCCAAACTCACCTCATGGACCTGCTTCTGCTTCCTCCATAAATGCATATCGAGGACCAAGATCCATTTCAAGGCAATAATCTTTTTCCTCAAAAAATGTTTAATTATGTCTTCAAGCCACAGATTGCATCAAAAAATCTTCAGCTCCAATCTGCTTATTAACTGGATTCTGAATGTTCCGTTCCCCAACAAAAAATCACCACAACCATCCTGTTCTGAACCCGTCAAGCCTGTCCGTGCATAAAGTTGGAACATTATATACAAATCACTTAACGTTTATGATGCATAAAAAGAGAGCCTAGTCATAGAGCTTACTCCCACAAGAGGAATCTGAAGGAGAATCAATGAAATAAAATACAAGATGAGGCTAATAAAGGCTCCCGCAATGCCGTTGCTCAGAAGACGCTTGTTATCTTTTGTGGGGACAAATGCAGTCTTCAGAGTATTTGTCAGATCAAAAAGACGATATGATATCTGCATGAAGAAGTTTAGCTTGATCAAGAAGGAAATAAAAGATTCATGTATGTAAAACCATCGAGCCAAAATTGGAGTTATCTTTTGTTCACCCACCCACTTAACATTTGTGGGGTAAGAACAGAGTTACTTACTCCAAGATAAACTGCAGTTGTGAGCATGAAGTTGAGTAAAGGATAATCCGGAATAAAAGAGAGAAGCCATTTGGGTTGTCCATTAGGCACATTTGATCTGAAATTTATTAAAATAAACAGTAAAACTTCAAAATACAGAAAGCTACTGATAAACAAAGGTGGAAGATGCTTTATAATGAAAATCATAAACACTGCCATCGACTAAAGCAGTAGAGAAAAATAAACTAGTCCACGGGCTACAAACAGAACAACCAAATTATAAAAACCAAAAAAATGAGAACTTTTTATCCTTGATAAACTTCACAATCACAGATTAAGCAACAAGAAAAAAAAAAGGCCCACCCACCTCAGCCAGATGTGGATCTGAGAAATATAAGTCTCCAGTGTTATCTTGCCAAGCCACCTAAAAATAAGAAAGATCATTCTGAGAAGGGAGAAAAGAGAGACAGAGACAGAGAGAGATACAGAGAATTGTCAAAGGTACTCACGCAAACAGAGTCAAAGAAAAATTACGGAACTGCTGTGTAAAATTCCGTAGGCAAATGTAGACTCTGAACAAAAGCAAAAGAGAAGTAACAATTGTCAAGGAAACTTACTTGAATTTGGATTAATATATAATTTGCTTTGGTTTATAGAAAATTTAATTTTCAATATACTTACGTTATAGGAATCCATGATGTGTAAGGATGGAGTTTATTGTAGGAAATCTTGTCTAGCTTGTAAATATTCTCATACCACAAGTAGCCAGCCTACAAAAATGAGAACAAAATTTTAAAAATATAAAATATAAAATTAATCATAACAGAACTGAAGATAATCGAGTAAAGCAGTGACTCAAATTGATGCATTATACTTCTTGAAAAATATGGAGTTGATACCATTATTAGTCAAAGACCACGAAACTCACCATCAAGGAAACTGCCACAATGATAGTTTTAATTGATAACCGCACCTTCGTTTCAGATTCTTCCAATTTCTCCATCCATTTTTCAACCTATGGAAAAAGCATCACAAATTACAGTAGAATGCATATGCCGAAGTACTTGATCCAATTACATGTCACTGAAGGAGAAGAACATCTCTGGTACAGTGAAAGAAGAGAGACCAATGCCACAATAACTTACAGTAGGGTGATAGTATGCATATAGCATTCCTACTATCCATATGTAGCGATCAAGACCTGATCTGAAATGCCATTCATGCAAAAGAGGCAAGTTTGCTTTTGAAGGATCTGCATCCTTGTATCCTGCTCTCAAGAAACATTACCATGCTTTTTGAGTAAATCACTTTGTGAATCAAAGTGACAAATTGGATAATAGGCTAATTACATTAGCACAAACCTAGCAGAAGTGTGAAGGGACTCCATAGCAGCTCAAAAATCCCAGGGACTTCCCACATGAGGATGACCACCAAAAAGCAACAGCAAATCTTCACGAACATTACAGACCCATTCTCATTGTACTTGTTAAAAATGCCAAGTGCACCATATACCATAAGAGTAAACAGAGTGTGCATGGGACAAATATAATACAGCATGTAATCATTGTTCAGCACAATACAGCACAACGTGACCAGAAAATTTAACCGCCACATCATCTGCAATTTTTAACAATGCAAAGAAAGTTTTTACCCGTCAGCAGCAGATTGATACAAGAATTTGATTATGAAAATGAACATAAATAATAAAAAGGTCAAATGACATAGAAAACCCACCTGTGCAAAGCGAGCTAGGCTAAAATCCTTTCTAATGTAGTAATACGAGAAATTTCCGAAACCAGTCATCCAGACATAAGCAGCAATGAAAATACGAATTGCGTTATATATCTCCGTGGCAGCAAAGTAATGGTACATTAAGAACAGCACCTGAATAAAAAAGGGAAGGGTAGTTGTAAACAAGTGCAAAAATTTTCAAACAAGGCAGCAACTCATATCATGATGCCCACATGCTTCATGGAATATCACAGCAGTAACCATCACAAAAAGCAGAAGTTTGTCACAGATTCTCTAGTACAAACAATCCACAGTATTGCCTATTTGAAAGGATCGGTTCCGATGAAGAGTATCTCACCTGCATCCATCCCTTCCACTCCTCAGTTTGATGCCGATTCAGGTAAAGTATGGATTTTCCAGAGAATGCTGACTTATCATTGTGCTTCTTCAGAGAAGTCAAGGCTGAAACAATGATGAGCAGAATATAGAGAAAAAGAAAAAGGTCGCGGCTATAACTCTGTCAAGAGGAACATCAAGATCATATCAGGAAACACTAGAAATGTGCATGACTCTTTAAACGGTTAGGAGTAATTCTAAAGGTAGCAATTATTCTTGGGTCGATTTCAATTAGACATGTCTCAAATCTGTGTCACTTTGAAAAATATGGTCCACAGAATTTGACTGAGCTAACCCTGACTTTCTTCAACACCAAAATCCAACTCAGAAGTTAAAAAACAAAAAGAATCCAGGTCAATTCAACCTAATCTTCCCTAGTTTTGTTCTTTAGTTTGACTGGAATATTAGGTTGGCCCAATTCTCCCCAATCATCAATGGAAGGGCAGACAAAACTACTAAAATGAAAGAATAAAAAATGAAGAGAAAATAGAGATTCTCTAAGGGTTAAAATGAGGTGATAAAAGACTAAATGTGAAGCCAGGTTGGATCAGGCATTGCTACCCTAATTATTCAAAAATTTCATAAAACTCCTTTTCATAGCTGTAACAGTCTAGAAATTTTAAGTTTGTATAAAAAATTAAATCTAGGAGGAAAACTGGTACCTTCTTAGAATCTGAAAACAAATTTGTTCTATCACACAAGTAGAAGTAAACCAGTAAAATCCCAAACTCGGACCTGCAGAATGGTAAGATTTTTTCCATGAGCAGAGTCGTGTACAGTCACTTGTATGACATCAAATAAATAAAATTAAATTTGAAAATATGGGGCTTACATGGCTCTTAAAGTTGCTCGATTTTCAATCAAGAATGATTCATCCATCGTTAGAAACCTAGATTCCAATAGTAATATAAAAATGTTGAGTTGAGAGAAGCAAAAAAGAACCCCGAAGGAAAAAAGAGCAGAAAAATAGAATTTCTCCCTCTAAAAGAAGAGAAAAATAACCTCATTAGATTTGCTCTGATTGAGGAACTGTGAAATCGAGCAGATGCAGATTTTGTAAGACCTCCTTCAAGCAGAATGGTGCGATCATCTTCTTTGATAGTCTCATTCCCCAATTCAACCAGATTGATATCTGAATGACTGAAACCATTAAAGAAAGAAAACAGAGGGCCGTCAAGCCAGTATATAGGTTGCCCAGGGAAACATAATTATATGCACATGTATAAGCCAGATGTCACATACTATTGTACCATATCTATTTGTGCATTACTAAGCGTATCTTCACATCTCATCTTGTGTTATTTATTTAGATGGCATTGCTTTAGAAAGAACTAAAAACTAGTTCCTATAAAAGTTAGCAAGGGAAAAACTTATAATGTATTTTTTCTGTGAGCACAAATGAAAAAAATAAGTTGTTTCAGAATCAGATACACAAAGCTCAAACATATTCCATGCAAAACAAAAGAGCTCCATAATTGAAATTTATATCTCCAAGGAAAGAAACACTAACTAAAAAACATTCTACACTCAACGTATTAATATTCATTGTATTCAAGTTTTTCTCCCCATCACCATGTTGATGAGATTTGGTGGATATTTCCACCCCAAAACCCAAAATATGTGCTTAAAACTGAACTTTGGTGGATATGTCCGTGGGGGATTCATAGTCAGGAGATTGCAGTGAAGCATGCAAAGATTATAAGCAAACTGGCTCACATTTTCTGGTCTGCTCAGAACAGTTGATTTAAACAAAGCCACAATCAGGGCCCTCAGTGGCCTGAGGATCTTCATAAAAATAAATTTTCTGGTGGCCTTATTGTTGATGGAGACTAATCAAATGTCATAAAATGGTGCACAAAAGGAACTGACCCACCTTTATTTTCAACCACATTTTTTTAACGAATAGGTAGTGCTGATGGTATTTCAATTTCCTGGTCACTCATAGATCGGCTAATTGTGTTGCCATAACTTGCTAAAGATGAGGCTGATTTCCAGGATCTTGTTGTCCTTGATTGGCCCGTAATGTATTTTTAGGACGATGAGAAAGATATTTCATTGAAGAAACTTTGTAATTTTTTAATAGAATGGATTATTCCCTCATTTTGTAATTTTCTTTCTTTTCGGCTTTACTTAGTTAATAAATCATACAGTCAATATTAAAAAAAACAAATCATCCATTACTCCCAAAAAAGGTCATCAAACAAGATATCTATTTCAAGAAGTTAAAAATAATTATACCACTGCTCAGTCATGAACCACTTCCTCATAAAAGTACTGTAAAGTTGAATTGTATCTGACCACACCAATTGTGTATCATAGCTGTCATGTCTCTTGTAAAGGAAAAAAGTCCACAACATTTTCTTTATTGCATACTTACAGTTTGTTAGAAGGAGAAAATCTTTTATGATCCAATATCTCAGAATATATCCATGAAATAAGAATTGGGGCCAAACCAAGCAAAAACGACACCTGAAACAGAAAAAGACAAAAGATAAATAAAGGAAAGTAACTGAAGGAAAGAAAAAAAGGAATAGATGCAAGATTTGAGTGTTTAAACAGTCTTAACTAATCAACACTAATCATTGTGTACATCTAAATAGAGTTAAAGGCGTTTACAAACACACAAGTTGAGATACAAGAATATTTGCAATCTGTCACCATCCAGTTCAAAACCATTTCTACTTCAAGAATATTTCAGGTCTGGTTCCCTTTCTGGTATATCTTCAGTAGAAATTTCTAGTGGCTCCATGACTTCCTATTGAAACACCAGACATGTATGGTATCTTGTTCCCAGGTTCTTTAGTAGCTATGAATTATGATCACCATGCAAAATAGTGATCGTCCATTTCTTCTTTAGAAGTAGTGTTCATATAATAATCCCAATATTTCACATATTTTATCATGTTGGCTACAAGTCATTTGGCTCAATTATTTCCTCCTCTTCCACACAGTTTTTTCGAATTATTCATAAACATTCATACAATCAGAAAAAGGATCTAAAACATTATTCAAACTTGTGACTTCATCTCCGATTGTTGGAGATCTAAGCATGACTATTCAGTTCCATTTCACATTTTTTTCTCTTAACTTAATTACTAATAATCCAAACCCTGGTAAGCATTATCTTCTAGAAACTATATCATCTATCTTCCGTTGCCACAACTTCTCTCATCAGTTATAGCGTGTCTTTTGGAAAACTCACCAGTAACGAAAATCTGCTTCCAACAGACAGACTCCAAATCAAAGATCCAAAGTGCCATAATGGACTAGGACGGAAATTTTGTTAAGGTTAACATTTTATGTAATGGTTAATATCCATCTCATTACAATTATTATCCCTCTCAAATGTCAGGCAACATCTCATACATTTTTTTACGGAAACGTCGACAATGCTAAATGCGACAAATTACACTTCGAAAATTGCGCATTAGCCGATAAAGAACGAAACTACGTACCTGACCAGGCGCCAGTGGCCCCGAAACCACCATTGTTCCCTGGAACGACGGAAGAAACAAGAAAACAAGAAAAAGGATCAAAAGCTACACCTAGCATACAATGGACTAATGAAAGGAAAAAGAGCAATCGGAAATACCTGCAAATGGTGATCTCTTAACCGAAGTACAAGTCCAGTGACATGAAAATCGAAGCGGATTTAAGCCCTAGATAGTGGAGAGGAGGAGGAGATCTGAAGCAATCGAGGTTCGCTTAAAATTTGGGCTAGATGTCGGGAGAGATGTCCTTCTCGAACCCGGAGCGGTTGAGGGTTGTTGTTGTTGTTGTTGTTGTTGCTACAGGGGTTCCTCTCGCTCTTGGCTGGACAAAAACCAACAAAATTAAAAGAGACATAATTTACTCATCATTAACTGGTCGCTCCTCTCGCAATTTCCGCCTTCCATTACAGGCGCTTCCTTCATCCGTCTGCTGACACGTAACGTGGAACATATTTCTAATTACCAAAAAGCCATCTGTTTGTAGTTAAAAAACGTAATTACTTGACTATTTCAATTCTCAACCACTTTTAAAGCGCGAAAGCACCCTCACACTGTCCGTATTTATCATTCAACTTCAATTTTGGTGAAACTACCGACTAAAGGCCCAGGCGACTAAACGAGCACGGTGAATCTACGAAGAATTGCAGAAGGAGAAATTTGGGGCAGACCAGCGAATTTTAATGGAGGGGTCTACGGAAGCGCGTGGAAAGGGTTCGTATCTTCTGATGAGATTCTACACCGTCCAATGTCCATGTACGTACTGCCGGCGGCACTGCGCAATCCACAAAGACCGCGGCCGGCGGTCAGTGATCTCATTCTCGCTGGTGCTTGTTCTGGCGGCGATTTGTATGCGTGGAATTGTATGATTCCATATTGGCACTGAACCTCACCGAAACAAAAAGAAGCATTGAACATTCAAATGCGTCTTTCCATGCACTCAAGCCTCAATGCCCAAATTGGTGTATACCAGTTTGATCGTAATTGGGCGACCAATACCTGATCATTTCTGTGAGAATTGTTAAACTCTTTCTTTCTAACAAAAATAAATGGCTACTTCGTCATGGAGAATTATCCGATTGATCAGTAGCTCCATTGCAAGCGTCAATGCAGACTAGTTAACCGATTACTTAATGCAGTGGGAGTTTATGATGCAGCAAATGAAGTCTTCAACAAGCCACCGAACCCTAGAGTAACGCGACACCTTATTGCTGAACCTCACCTAGAGTGACCTCCTTGCTATCTACTTCATTGTCATTTCATAAAATTGACTTAATATATAGAGACAAATCCTTCTCAACATCAACTTTAAAATTCAACTAACTTCCAAAACCACCATGATATCAATTCTTGTTTTTCATAAATAACCCATTATTCCTTAGATGTGTATAAGATAGGTAGTTCAATCTCCCTGTTTTGATGAAAAAAAAGGCTTATGAAATTCGGATCTGGTTTAACAGAGTTAGTCTATGATTTTTCTATCGAGGAACTTCTGAATAGATGAGACACTCTTCTGCAACTTTTGAAATTTAACTATCATGGTTGGAGGTAAGCGTTCATGCTTTCGTTTACATTAAAATTATGAATTTCTTGATGTATGATAGAAATTTGTTTATTATATTTGGTATCAGAGTGATACCTCTAATGTGGGTTTCAATTTTGTTAAAGAAGAAATTGAGCAAGCTCTCCATGCGAGGGGCACAATTGAGATTGGTGCTAACTACATCGGCGTTCGGTATGCTCTCGGCAGAGCACTGCCTAGGTCATGAGCGCTAGTTTTCATACTCTTCGGCTATCCCGTAGTGTTGTGCGCCAAAGCACCAACCATGCTCTCTAACATCCTGGAATATGTTATGATCTTGGGTTAAGTACTTGGTTTTTCGCTACCAAATAGATTGATATTTTAGTATATATTGGCGAAGTGTTTAACATTTGGTATTAGAGCAGGCGCTACGTAGCGAGTTCAACTCCCAGTGTGGGCGAACGTGTTTACCCAAACGCAAGGACCATGTAACAATGGACCAGCGTCGCTAGTGTTAAGTCGTTGGGTCGTCTGCTTGTAATGGTGAATGTATTGTTATGATCCTAGGTTAAGTACTTGGTTTTCGCTGCTAACATAGGTCGGTCTTTTGTATAGTATTGGCTAGGTACATAACATTTAGTATCAGAGTAGGTGCTACGTCGCGAATTCAACTCTCGGCGTGGGCGATCGTGTCGACCCAGACGCGGTGACCATGTAACAGTGGACCACGTCACTAGTGTTAAGCCATCATGGTCGTTGGCTCGTAAAAGTGGATGTATTGTTATGATCTTAGGTTAAGTACATGGTTTTTCGCTATCAAACAGATCGGTCTTTGGGTATGTATTAGCTAGGTGTTTAACAAAATGGCTGCAAACAGTAACTAAGCCGACAAATGTAATCTCACCTAGCTGTACACAAGAAAGTTTCATGCATTCAAATAACTCATGTGCATGGAAACCATATCCATGTGTTGCATACCCAACTAATTCAGAATTCCATGAAACAAGGTTCCTCTTGCTTATGGTGTTGAAGACATTGATACCATCATTGATATTACCACATTTAGTATACATGACAATTAATGAATTTTCACAAATACATTATGATTTAATTCTACTTTAAAAGCTATAGCTATAATATGAATATCTTTTCCCTAATCAAGTGCTTCGAGCCCACAACATGTATTAGATATACTAGTTAAAGTGGATTGGTTAGGCATGATACCATTTATTAACATGCAATTGAACATACATAATGCACGTTCATGCTTCATATTCAAACCATCTCTATGCATATTTTCTTCAAAAAAATTGTGAGCCTGACTCGACGAGGAGTCTATGTAATGAGTCTCCATATTACAACTATCCTAATGGTCTAATTTTGGACTGCTTCGGTACGATTTTGTACCACGTAGATGATGAGCTAAAAAAATATTTATTTCCAATAAACACCATTATTAAACATTGAGTGAAGTTGTGTCCGATCAGTGAACAGCTGAGATATATTTGCTCACATTAATTATTCACAGATGCAACAGAAATAGAGAACGAAAATCACGGAGCGGGCACTTTTTTAATATTTGTTTCCTTTGAACGTCGGCCTGCTCCAGCAAAGTGCCAAACCTCTGCATTGAATCCTCCCGTGCTCTGACGGAAGATGTAGAGATAAAACAAATAGATAAGAACAATTTCTCTACTGTTTTCTCCAAGGTTGAGTGGCCCATCTTCCGGCATTCACAGTAATACTTAAAGAATTTGTATACGGATATTTAAAGAATCCTCAGTAATCCCATCCCCCAATTTAACGTTATCTCAACCACTTTTTATTTCAATTTTTTTCTTTTTAACAGAGGCCCTTCTGTCTTGGATTGAGTAAGATCTGTAAACCCGGAGAAATTAACTCTTTTTGTTTACTTTAATCAAAGGTTCAAATTTATACAGACTGCAGAGAACTGAGACTCTGTTCCAGAATAAAACAGGCCATCCAGTGGAAGCTGGACCTATCTATGGCTTTGACAGGCCCTCATGGGACGCGGCCACATAACAGAGACCGATCATTTAATTAGTTTGGCTGAGCAAGATACTTCTGATTGATCTGAGACACATCACAGAAGTCTCAGAAACGCCAGTTTCTGTCACTTTCCCAGTTGCCTGTGACGCCAACCACCTGTGTTATTATGTGAAAAGCCGTGTATAAAATAGCTTACTCAAGATTCAAGAATTGAGTTTTATGAGGCGGTCGAAGCCATAAACCCACCCAGTGGCAGCATCTTATCCCTTCCAACTCTCGGTTCTTGGACATTTACCCGAATAATCTTCGTAACGACCCAAAGTAAATGAGCCGTGGGGTCCTCTTTCCTTGCTGCATTATTTTTCCTACGACTACGAACGAAATCTCTCTTCACCTCATCTCTAGAGCAGATAGCTCAACTCGCGAGTTTATGTGGACTCCATGTCTCCACCTCACAGTCAGTCCCCAATCGTCTGTTTCTTCGAAACAATTCTGCAACACTTGTTTTGGGATGGATCCTTTCGTTACACGGATGCCGAATTCATAAACCTCAAAATCTTGGTGATGTCTGCATCATAATCTCGAAGACCCAGTTACTGGATGCTGGTTATTTTAGCATGTCTATGAATAGGTTGCGTTGGACAGAAGGGAAAGCCGGTGCTTAAACTGCCAAGTGGTGAAGTTTCAGTTACCTTTGAGAAAATGGTGTCACTGGCCTGTCCAAATGCTGAGTTCAGCGTTGGCAGATTGGAGTTGCTCGGTGCACGGCGTTCTTCAGGTTCAAGCAGGTGCTGTTTTTCGGCCGATGGCGTTCAAGTCAGAAACATCTTGAGGTGGGGAAGGAATTATGTGGGCCAGAGCTTTGGCAGGCGGCATAAGGGTATTTGCTCGGTTGTCTCTTTAGCACAGTCTCCAGACGCAACTCTCAATTGTAAGCGCATGTTCACAGTATTTCAACTGATGAATTCTGCTCTGTTTATTTTTAATATTTCGCCAAGACTTATATTTAACGTTTGTACTAATTTGTAATCTATATGTCGTCTGACGGGTTTTCAGTGAATGCTATAGATTCATTGTCGTCAGTGAACGGGACCTCTGACTCAAGTAGCCCCATTTCGGTATCGTCTTTATTAGAAGTAGTGTCTGACGACATGGAAACTTTGAACAATAATCTGCTCTCGGTGAGTTGCACCCCTGCTTGTTCTTGAAGAGGTCATTATTGTGACTCTAGTATTTTGTCTTCAATTGTTCAAATTTGCTTTCAAGAAGTAATCTATCAGTGCTAGATTGTTGATTCAGTGCTACTATTTTCTGTTCAAATTTGCTTTTAAGAAGTAATCTATCAGTGCTAGATTGTTGATTCAGCGCTACTCTTTTCCACTATGTGCCTTGATGCCATACCTACTTTTTCCTTAGATGGAAGCTGTCCTGTCTGAATGGGATGACACAGTTTTGTGGAAACATTGTACTCTAGTCTATCTTTGGAACATTTACAGTCAATTGGATAGTCGCCTATCTACTTCGCAATAAGTTCATGATGACCACCTAACGACCTAGAAATGGATTGTATGCAGATATTTAATTTTGAAAGGTTCTTGATCCTGCAACTTGGCATGGATAAGAGAAGTATTTAAGTCCTTATGCCACTCCCGTTCCATGGAGTAGACTGCAATCACATGCTAAGCAGCAGCCGAGGATGATCTCAATCAGATTAGGAACTGTTCACCTCTTGGCTTAAAAATCTCTAACACGATTGATTTCTCCATCCATTGCAACTTGACAGCACGGCATGTTAAGAGTTAGAAATGAAGAGTGGCAGGTTCTCATATCAACATGTCAAACTGTTATTATAGTTTCAAAGAACTTGTTATTTTGGGGTCATGACTGCAGTTTGGGTTCCACAAGCAAAGTAAACTACCATCTTAACTCTTGAGTCAGGGAGCTTGTATGTGATTTTCATGAACAAGTTAATCCCGCAATCTTTGATCTCTTGCTTGTTTCTGGAGCAAGGTTAATGTAGAATTAGGTACCTGAGAAATGAATGATAGAATTAGGCAAATAATTGCCATATGTCCTACCTCTAACGAAATACTAGTGTTGTAACTTTTTCAGACTATTTTACTATATGTTGTGTTGATGTGTTTCTAAATTAGGAATTGATGTCCTTTTTTACTTCGAGTTCATAGAATGATTATTCCACCCACACAATTTATCTGAAATTTAAGGCAAGTGGCCCAGGGGAAATCCTCTATTTGATCTGCTTCAAATTAATTTTTATATAGTGGAGGCTCCATCAATTCTCTCCTTCAGGACATAGAACTTGATGGCAGAGTTGCCCTCTCTGAATAGCTAAAGAATGTCTAGTTTAATATTAATCATCTGTTTTAGTCTCTTTATGTTTCCTGGGGTTCTATTCCCCAAAAAAGAAAATTGTTTCCTGGGGTGGGAGGACAGTTATAAAAAATCATATGATAATTTTCATGTTTTTTTTTTTTTGAATATTGATAATTTTCTTGTTGTTGACTAATATGATGGGTAATATTTAGGCATTATTGTACAAGAGTCTATTACTTCAGCTGAATGCAGTTGTTGCATTCATAGTTTGCGTAGATGTGATCTCTTTTTAAACTCTTAACGTAGGAAAACTTACTAAAGCTCTATTGTCTTAAAGTGTGAGTTCATTTTCCTGTTGCCAGTTAGCAGACCATCTAATTAATTATTTTTTGTTATGCATGGTTCATAAAAGCATTAAGCCTTTAAACTTTAAGGTTAGAGACCTGCTCCTATGAAAGTAGAAATATCACTTTTGATTCCCCATTAAACAAATATTTCTTCCTTTTCTATATCTGATAAAGTCTTTTTTATTTCTTATTTTATTTAGATTGTGGGCTCAGAAAATCCAGTATTAGTATCTGCAGCTCAGCAGATTTTCAGTGCTGGCGGGAAGAGGTTGAGACCAGCTTTAGTATTTCTGGTCTCAAGGGCCACGGCAAAAATTGCTGGTTTACAGTAAGTAAACTCATGGTTCCTTTTCTCCTGAGATTGGTTCAAATTCAAATCATTTGATTCATTTCTCTAATCTATATCCAGGGATCTGACCCTTCAACATCGTCGTTTAGCAGAGATTATTGAGATGATTCACACCGCAAGCTTAATTCATGATGATGTACTAGATGACAGTGGGTTGCGCAGAGGTGAAGTCTATTTTTTCTTGCAGAACATACCTTCATTTCTGGCATTATGGGTACTGTACCCTCTTTCATGGATTGTTGCTGATATCCTTTCTTTCTCTTCAGAAAATAAGTAAAAATGAGTACGGAATACTGTGAATGATAATATGTCCATAATGATGCTTAATACTCTTCCCTTTCTCAAGAAGACAAAAAAAAAAAACTAAAAGTAGTATATTGTATTTTAATCATTGGCTAATGTAGCTCTAATGCAATTTAGAGAGAGTTCTTGCTGTCATTATCGTAATGTTGGACACATATTTTTCTGTAATGATGCTGAGTCACCTTATCTGCTTTGTGCAACTTGGAAATTTTAAGCTAAACTTTTGAATTTTTCTGTGTTGAGATGAAAGAATTGATTAAGCTGTGAGTAGGAACTTTGACCAGTGGGGTCTAAGTTTTGATATTTAAAATTTGCATTTTTTTATGTTTTTCTTCAATTCCACTAAAGAAGTAAGTCAATATCCTGATGGCTGGCTTATTCAACTACAAAGGAGAGACTTCTCTTTCTCAAACCGGCTGCAGAGTTAGCTGGTAGATGCTGCTTTTTTGGTTTTTAATCGTTTCTCCTCATGTTGATGTTAACTGCACCCAAAATCTTTCTTTTTCATTCATGTAATTTGCCTGGTCATTTTAAATGGATGCAACCTTCTTTTCTGAGTAGGAAGAACTTTCTGCCATCTGTCTCAGTATCTTTCTTTCAATCCTGTATTTGTCGTCTTCCATCTATCCAGGTATTGTAATTGGCCCTTCAATTGATTGCCCAAAGCAATAGGGCCACTAGTTGAGGAATAATATGTCAAGTCGCTTATTCCTGTGTATAGCCATATTCCTACAAAACCTTCTTTCGGCAAGTTCCTCTTCAGATTCTATTTTACATGTATGTTTCAAGGGCAGTGCAACCCTTCTTTGGGTCTTTGAAGCGAGATTAAAGGCCACTTATCCTAGAAAATACATCAAGCGACACATGGAATGGGCATATTCATGCAATGCCCTTCATTCAGAAGCTTTCTTCTTTGCAGCCTCAGGAAATACTTTCCAGTTTGTCCTTGCTCACACTCGCTATGAGATGATTTGAAATTCCTTTACTACTTAAAAGGTAACTTTCCACCTTCCTGGCCTGTTACCAAATGGTTAGTCCAGGAGTTAACAGTTTATGATATTATGTTTTGTGTGCTTCTCTGATCGAAAGAACTGCTCTTCTTCTCTTAGGTGAGTCTCAATTATTTCATAATATTTGCATTTACATAAAAGTTGCCAGTCAGACTACTGAGATCATATAGGTTTTTTGTATTCGTGAATTTAATTGAACAATATCTAACGAAATAACTAGAGAGGGAGAGGCAATTGCCTCAAGTATTAAAAAGGAGGGAAAGAGGAACACCCTCTTTAACTAAACTGTGAGAAAGTTTTTGGCTAACACAGTGAGAGAAGTTTATTAGCAGAGGGAAGGGAGGAATCATCCCCCACCAACCAGGGGGGTGAAAACCAATTACATCAAGCTGAAGACAGCAAGTAAATGAGGAAAAAAAAGAAAAACAAACACAAGATGTAGATGCAGTAAGATAATGAAGGGGAGAGCCATCCCTCACTAACATATCTGCCACCAGATTAGCTGATCTGGGGACTTGGTTCCAAGTGATTGTGAGAGGTGCTCTAAATCCAAATTTCCTCCAGGTGGGGAAGAAGTTGCAATGGTGGTGAGCTGCTTTCCTACACCATCTGATGACTGAGGTTGTCTTTGGGTGGAAACTGATTTTTATAATTGATGTAATTTCTTGGTGATGTAACGAGTTTGATTGTGGTTGGTGCCACTGGGCATGGTACAGATATTCCATTTAGGTCTGATGGAAGGGAAGACTCTGATTTCAATTGGCATTCCTTCATATTTTCCATGCCAGGAAAACAAAGAATGCTCTATATTTATTTTAAACAATCTACCTATGCATAGTGTGTTAATCTTTTCTTTTGTTTTCTTTGAAAATGAATCTGAATTGTTGAATTAATAAAAACTATTTTGTGCCACGAACTACACAATGTCAATCTTTTTTTATTTGTAGGGAAGGAAACAATTCACCAAATATATGGTACTAGGGTGGCAGTACTCACAGGCGACTTCATGTTTGCACAGTCCTCATGGTACCTCGCAAATCTGGAAAACCTTGAAGTCATAAAGCTCATCAGTCAAGTATGTTTGTGGCACAACTGTCCAAAATTTGCTTTCGTGGCTCTTCTTACAGAAATTTGTCACAAGTTTGATTGGTGTATCAGGTCATTAAAGATTTTGCAAGTGGTGAAATAAAGCAAGCCTCCAGCCTCTTCAACTGTGACCTTCCCCTAGAAGACTACTTAATCAAGAGCTACTACAAAACAGCTTCCTTGATTTCTGCAAGCACCAAGGGAGCTGCTATCTTCAGTGGAGTCAGCAGTAGCATCTGTGAACAAATGTTTGAATATGGAAAAAATCTTGGCCTATCATTCCAAGTAGTAGATGATATTCTAGACTTCACCCAATCCGAGGAGCAGCTCGGGAAGCCGGCCGGAAGTGACCTAGCTAACGGCAACCTTACAGCTCCCGTCATCTTTGCACTAGAGCAGGAGCCCATGCTGAGAGAGATAATAGACTCAGAATTCAGTGAGCCAGGCTCTTTAGACACAGCTATCGAGTTGGTTTCAAAGTGCGGTGGTATTAAACGAGCACAGGATTTGGCAAAAGAGAAAGCAGATTTGGCAATACGGAGCCTCCAGTGCCTCCCTCCGAGTGAGTTCAGATTTTCACTCGAAGGGGTGGTTAAATATAATCTTCAAAGGATAGATTAAGCCGGGGGACGGTATTCAAGGAATCATTAGATCATTCATTTTTACAAGGTGTTGATCTCTTCTGACGCCTAATGTAATAATGCTTCACGATCTTCTTTATCTAAGGGATAGGATACGAAAACAAATAAAATACCAAAAACCCATGTACACTTGATGCAGATAGTTGATCGCTTACAGGTTTAAAAAAGATCAAGCAAAGTCGGTTTAATCCAAACAGTTCATAGACCTTTTCCTGCTTTATTCGTTCAGTCGAGTTCTTATCACCACCCTTTTTTATGTTCTCGATGATGGAGCAAGCAGCTGGCACCCATAGCTACGGGCCTGGTTTGCAAAGAGAAACCGGTACGAATCTACCATGATTTGCAACTTTCGGTGAAAAGTGACTGCAACAAGTTACACCTGGATATGGGGGTGTCAGCATCTCCACTCTCAGAGCGCGGAGGTGGACCAGTAGTGGTCACCAATTGAGCTATCAGAGATCTCCATTGAAACTCGCTCTCGCTCTCGCACTGAAATCTCTCTTGAATGTAGCGAATAATAATAAATAGGGGACCCCATTTGCAGAAACCAAAGTCACTTGCAAATCACACAAATCTATATTGTCATCAGAATTCAAAAGGGCATGTAACCTGAGGTGTTGACACCTTAGCCTCCTGCTCCCCCCACAGCCCTACACATCATTGAACCATAATGAACCATAGCCATAAGAAAGAAAAAATAAAACAAGATGGAAAGCTTGGAAGCATTGCAAAGGAGGAGCACCGCAACAACCTCTGACTCCACCATTCCTCTTATAAATCCCCATGTGGGTGTCTCTTAATTTAACCTTTTCCGAAAGATTGGCCCAAGAATCCATCCTACTGTTAACAAATCACAGTTGGGAATCATTATTGCACCCACGAATTTCTGACCTAGGGGATATGATGTCGCCATGGGAAAGAACATGACAGAGCTGCCGAGCCTCGCAATAGAATAGAGATGAGTTCTGCTTGTCTATTGACTTGGAGACGCTGAATTTGAAGGGAGAGCAAGATCCAAGGAATTTTATAACCAGGAGTGAGCAACATGAGAGACACCTTCCTGCTAACAAGGAACACCAAATGCCCAACAGGATCGACGAAGGATCCTGGATCCCCCATGAAAATCGCCTCAAAAGTGAACAGCGAGCAGATATAAAGATTGAAGGATGGGAGTGTTTTTTTTTTTTTTTTTTGAAAAATTTGGGTCTGCCCTCTGTCACTGCCAACCCGGCGGGGAGAAGATGGCGCTCCGGTTGGCTTCTTGGGAACATCACCGGCATTTTGGGCGGTTCAGACCGCGAGGATCGAGCCAGGAGGGCGTACTCGCTCAGTGGAACCATGTTAAGACACGTGGAGGGTCGTCCGGCGGGTGCACATGGGAAGGGTGGGTGGATCGAGAAATCATGTGAGCGCATGTGCTGGGCGTTGGTCCCAGCGGGCCCAGTCCTTTTTTAAGCAGTACAATTGCCTTGGGTCCGGTTTAGCTGTGGCGCACTCGCTTTTGGCTTGGCTCGCCTACAACCTGTTTGTCCTTTTGACCGAAAGAGTCCAGGGTTGAGACAGATCGTATGCTCCGTGGGAAAAACGCTGACAATGATGCATCGTAATCTCTTCTCCTCTACTAAAACGAGAATCATCGATAATAATCTTTCACGAGGCTTGAGCGCAACTCTTAACTCTGTTCGATCAAAAGATTTCCTACTTGTGGCAACATTTTTACAGGGTGGTGACTGGTGCGGTTCGACTTTAAGGAGCCAAGTCTCGGCGAAGCCTGTGTGTGTCGTATCATTGGACGGCAGAGACGCTGTTCAGACTTTCAGAAACATTGATCGGGAAGCCAAAATTTGTGGGTCCTTCTTAGTTGGCATTGGCATTTCTAGAATTCCCAAGAAGACAATAATTTAGCCACTCCCTAAGTTGTCCAAATTCGACCACGTCTCCTCTTTCCCTTTGCAGTTCGTCGTTTCTTCCATGGAGAAAGAACAAGTGACTCCCACAAACCCATCTTCCCCTTCTCTGCTCTTTACCCACAAGGGGTCAGTAATGGTCCAGCCCCCTCACTTTCACCACATGATCAGAGAGTGTTCCCTCAGTAACAAGGTTAGTCTAATCAGAAGAAGCAGGACGCTGAGGAGGAAGAGAAGGCATGCCTGTTGCTGCAGTCAGGAGCCTGCTGGAAGTAAGTTTGACGGCGAGAGTGACGACGAAAGAGCGGAAGTTGAAAGGAAGATAGCCGCATTGCAGAGGCTTGTTCCTGGTGGGGAGTCTCTTGAAGTCGACAAGCTCTTTGAAGAGACTGCTGAGTATATCTTGGCTTTGGAGGGAAAAGTGATTTCTATGAAACTTCTCACCAATCTCTTCGAAGGACTGCAGAAGGAGGAGACCAAGGTGGGAGGGTAAGCATATATGATAGCTTTTTTATGCCAAACCTTCCTTCCCATGGCTAAAATCTAAAACCCAATTCCGTTTTTGTATTGGGTTTCTTTTGTTTCTGTCCTCCCCGAGGAAAACGAAAAAGAAAGAAAGAAAGGAGGAGAAGATGAGAGCAAACCAAGTGACAACGTTTATTCTTCATTTCTAATTCACCTGGATTATTTTATTTCTTTCTTTTCCTTTCAATTTTGCACAAATATCTATCTTTATGATCTCACTCGCACTGGCTCTGGTTAGTTTGTTGCAAGCTTTAAGATACTGAAAACACAAAACGACATCTCAGTACTGTAAAATGTAGTTAGAATCCATCATCATTCACCAAGCAAAACTCTACAGTAGGGGTTTGCAATGTAACTGAAACGAAGCTAACTCGTGTCAGTAGTACTGACTTCACGGAGATCCTGTAATGAGAACCATTAATTCATTTTCAGTTGACATTTACACATAACGTCAAACAACAATAATGGATTCTTGCAAGTTAACCATTTATCCTCATCCAACGATTTGGAACGGACCCACCGGAGAGCCATCGATACTGACGTTAATCGATGTTTTTAAGTAAATATGGAGAAGAGAGCTCAGTTCTGATGAGCTAGTTCGTGAAGAGAAAAACTATTGCTGAGGGACGCTTCTTCGATTCGAAGCTCGAACCCCTCTGCGTCACCTGTAGGTGATCATTATTCATCTGTTGCGGACATCCGGCCCATGTTAGAGGCACATGAGCAGGTTTTCGTGGAAGCAGGGCAGGACAAGGGCCGCAAGCTTCCATCATTTTTTTAACAGAAAAAGAATGGCTAAAAGCCCGAAAGGCCGGTCGAAAATATCAAACTTTAGGTCACTCTGCCAGTCTGCCTCCTCTTTTCCCATTACACGCTCCGCTGGTTAATTGTCCAAGAGACGGTAGACATGTGGCGATCGTAAAACGTTGGGTCCCGCGGTTCCTACGCCAGCTTATACATTTCCCTAATCATTACACACACCTGCCCTCGTCGTACAGATCATGGGCACCACCACCCCTTCCCCAGAAATGGCAGTCTGTCCTCTCCCCTTCCCTCTCCCTGTGCCCTTTTAGGTGGCTGATAGTGTAGCGTCGTGCAGCTTATGAGGTCGTGTGCAAGTAATGGTTTATTTCATGTTCTTTGTTAGGGTGGGGGGTTAGAACGACTGGAGTCGAGGAGATTTGGGTGAAAGTGGCCGCGAAAAGCATCCGACGTCGAAAGGCGGGAGAGGCGTTTTACGTTCTCGCAAAAGCATCTTCTTCTCAAAAACGTGTCGCCTCAGCATGTATGTTTTTTTCCGCAAATAGCATGCACATTGTCGCATGGTGCAGTTTCGACAAAATAATGTGAACCAGCCTGGTCTGGTCCAGCCGTCCCGGGAGAATTAGAATATATTCGGCGTCTTCTTTGATCTTTACGATGATTCCAGTATTCATCGAAGAGAGTCGGGCCTTTGTTTCTGATATTTTTGAAGAGACATGTTGTAATTGTGAAGAAATTAACGGAGGGAAGGAGAGGAAAAGCGTCTGAGTGTCACTCACATGGGAGGATGAATGCAGGAAGGGTTCAGGACCGTGAGACTGAGAGACATTCATGTTTCTTTTGCTAAGATGGGTGGGGCAAGACGGTAGCCAACTAGATATTTGTCCTCTGCAATTATTTAACAACTTTCCAAGCAGGTGTCCGTCGTCGCCACTCGCCCCTTTCCTGAAATATTCGATTTCTTTTTATTTCTCTCTTGAAAGAACAAAAACAATTGCGCGCGTGGTCTGCTAACTACGCGCAAGATCGGATTGAGATTCGGGGTTACCGAAATAGCATGGAAAAACGAAGAGATGAGTATAACTTAACTATTTCTTTTATTTTTCGTTTCCGGGAAGAAGAGTTACTTGGTTCTTGTACTTCACGCGGATTCTTCTCAAATGGGTCAATTATCTTTCTCGTGAAACCCGTCATTTCATCCCAGAAAAGGAACGAAACAAAAATCGTTGAAAAACGCAGCCGATCAAATCTCAGGAGAACTGTTTGACCGCTATTTTCGTAAAAAACAGGGTAAAATACAAACTGCAGTTTGTTTTGAATCGTCGATTTCCTCGCCGGCTACTGGAAATGTCGACCAAGGTAAAGATACACAGTAAGGGGAGAACAGGGAAACTGGAAAATGTCGATTGGTACAAGGTGATCAGAGGTAAGAAAGTGAAGTGGCCAACTGAATTGACAAGATTAAGGGTTGGAAAATATGGCAAAGGAATCTGCAATCTCAATGCCTCTGAGACATCTCGTCAAGGATCAAATTCTTAGCAACTTGATTGCATTAACGAGATGACTATGGAAAGAGAGAAGAGAGAATGAGAGAATAATTGTTGCAACTGGGTAAAAAAAAAATTGCTTTTCGCAGCAACCCGGATGCAGGACGGCGCCCAGCTGAAATCGTGTAAAATAAAAACCATATACAAGTTAAGAATTTACAATAAACTCACGTAATTAACAAATTCTCAGCAGTGAAAAAACAGAAATAAGAAAGAGAAAAAGAAAAGAAAAAAAAGAGAGAAAACAAAAGGCAGCTCTCACTCAGCTCTGATTTTGAGTAAGAGCAGCGGCTGAAAGTCGATCAGCTAACACCCGCATGGCCTTCACTTGCATCTGCAGCGCCGCCACGTAATCCGCCGCCTCATCAAGAAGCGTCGGCGTCGACAGCTTTCGGCACCCGGGAACCAATCGAGAAAGCAGACGCAATCTTTCTCTCAACTTCTCTTCCTTCTTCCCCGCGGGCACCGCCATCGGCGGCGGTGGCGGTAGCGATTTTCCGGGCCGTCTCCGAGCGGAGCACCGCCTAATCTTCCCCCCTATTTTGAGCAACAGTTTCCGCTTCCGCCACTGCCTGGACAAGATGGCTCTACTCCACCTGCTCTGCCCCCTGGCGGTGTGCGCCAGAGCGGAATCGGCGGCCTCCTTGATCGCTCTCGACGGACAAGGTTCGGAGGGCTGGGATGAGTGCCTGGCGGACCTGATGGCCTCCAGAAGTTTCTGTCCGTAGATCTTTTCCTGAGCGGGGGTTCTCCACTTGGTCCGGGGTTCCTCCATGGTGGGGCCGCCTTTCCTGGCCGGAACGGTCTGGAACGACATTCCCGGAACGGAGTCCGTTTCCCGTTCAGAATCCATAAAACGGGACGGAGGAGAGGAGAGATGCAAAAACGCCACACAAGTGGGGGGGAGGGAGAGGAGAAGGTGAAATGCAGAAAATTGGAAGCGAAGACTTGCTATGAGTATTTATAATAATAATCCAAAGAGCCCAAAACACGAAAAAGCGGGGTAAAAAGTCTCAAGGCCGTGGTGGTCACATGATTCCGCATTAAATACGCCTACCTGAGCTCGCCACTACGGGGAGTGCGCGTGGGTCCCTATCCCAACCCCAACCCCAAAGCCCAAGCGAAATTCCTCGCTGGGGTATTTTATTTCCCTAGGTCGGAAAGTGGGGTTAGTGGATGGGGGAATGTTTGTATTTGGACTTGTAAGACACGTAATAGGGTTAATTACTTGTCAATTAAAAATAAACAAAAGGGAAGCAACATCAATCATGATAGGGGGGGAGGGGGTGGATTAATCAAATGGAATTGAATTGATTGGTGTAATAGGATGTCTACCCATCATTATGCCTTTAACATGGTTTGTTTATTTCCCAAGGCCGGCCATAGGCGGTGCTTACTCATCACCCTTGCCCCTTAAGTCTCCTCCTAATTTGCCCCTTATTTTTTTTTATAATAATAATAATAATAATAATAATGTCACACCAAAGAAGCAATTATATCCTATCTGCCTTCTAATTAACAATTAATCTCCATATCGCTCAATAATTGCCCCCCTTGTTGTACTCCACTCTATATCCATTATTTACATCTAATTGCCCTTTCTTTTATATTGAATTTGATCGCGACTCTCGGGGGGTAATTTGCCCTGTACAATTTTTTTTTTTTTTTGCCATGACACATGGTGGAAGGACCCACACAAGCGCATGACCGACTCCATTTGACTCTCTTTTTGGAGTTTTTTTTTTTTTTTCCTACTCCGGAAGGCTTTAGACCGGGGCAGAGACTCGGTCAAAACCGATTTGTAAGGGCGCTCCCCCGGTTTTTTGTCCTCACAAACAGGTCAGTTTTCCAGCCGCCGTGCTACAACTCGATAGCGATCTAATCGTACCCTAAGATGTGAGTTTCCATGGAAAGCAACGTTGTCGAACTTCCACTCGACCAAATAAATGGGAACCACCAAGTCTAATCTCCTCCCGTTTTTTTTCTTTCTTCAAATGGATGAAGGACCAGTGGAATCGAGAATTGTCCATTTTCATGAAAATAATCGAATTTGGGATATTACTTTGGATGATTTCTCTTAGAAATGATTTTTCGTGAAAGAGGGCTTTTCCTAGTAAATTTCACTTTTGCAGGGTCGCGGAGGAGGAGAGGAAGATGCTACAGCCATGAAAGTACTCCTGAAGAAAAAGTTCAAAATTATTGATCGTCGATTTGCCCGGTTGATGCAACTTCAGGGTCAATCACAACTTCACATCTTCCTGTTTTTACTTTTTTGGAATCGAAATGCTCTTTATCATGCTGCTTGACCAATTATTGCTCTTGTTTGTGACGAATGTGACATGACTCTGTGATGATTCAATTCAAACGGATAAACTGAGATTCATTGCATGTTTCGCTTTATTAGAATACATGAGAGAACAGATTGCCGTCACGCCCGCCCAGAAAACAACAAAAACTCTAACCTACATTAGCAGAAGAAAGCAAGGACGAAGCAGTGGGGCGCATGGCCTCTGTCTCTCTTTCGAACAGATCACCTCCACCCATTTATGACGTTCCAAACCTCCCCGGAGCAATTGGGTGCGGGCCTCGCGTTCAGAAATCGTTGTCTTCATGGATAAAATTTCCAAGACTCCAGATCATATTAACAGACGGGAGAGCTCATCGTTTGGAGCTCACTGCAAATGACAAATCGATACATGATGCAAAAATTATTGCTCTTCTTGTTATTTTCACGGATCATCGCTCGAGTAAATTATCAGATTCATTTGGTTAAACCCCATGATTACCAAACAGCCTTCTCCTTTACTTTTCAATCGATCGTCCTTAAACCCTGTGATCTGTAGGAAGTTTTCTATTTTAATTAAACTCACAGAAAAAATAAAAAAAATAGCATGATCCTATGCTACTTTCAAGTTTCAATCAACTCGGCAGCGAATCTGTCGCATTCAATCACTCTTAAGCTCTCAATAATTTAGGCGTAAACTTGCTTTTGTATTTATTGATTAGTTTAATGTCTCGGACTTGACCTAATCAAGCAAAGTTCAGTGGACAGATGCCAGAGAAAAGGAGGTTTATATTTAAGTATTCATGAATGGACTGGAAATAAAGGTTGGCTTAGCCATGTGCTTCTACATGATGTATATATTTTTTTATTAGGGTTTATGGGTTTAACAACTAGAGTCTTGTGCTGTGGTCTGTGGGGGATGAGATGCTCCCCGGTTTGGCAACAGCGATGCCTCTCTTTCCTGCGGTCTTGTCTTCTCTTTACGTTTGGATTTCTGCAGGGCTTATGAGTTCTTGATTTTCTGGGTAAGATCATCTGACTTGATCTCATGCTTATGTGGGAAGATGGAGAGGTTAAAAGGGGTGATGTAAATTATCAGGCCCCAGTTGCTCAGGTCATGGTTTCTTCTCTGCAGTTAGTAAAGATTAAGGGAGGTTAAGGACAGCCCAGGTTTTATTAATCTATCTACTCATACTTAAAGTAACCTGAATTGGAGAATCTAAGACCGGAAATTTGACCCCAATGTATAAGTTAACGCACATGTGAAGTGAAAGTAAATTACTTTTTTGTATTAGTGAGTTGAATGTTAAATACAGTGAAAAATACTTTTTTGTGTTAGTGTATAGTGAAAACAAGTGAATGAGTTTACTTATAAAATACTCCCATAGATGTAACTTTAGAAGGTAGTTATATTTAACTTTTTAATTAAACAAAAAAACAATATAATTTCAAATTTTAACATAAATATTAATTTAATTAAATATAACAAATAATATACCTAACCAAATAGGGTTACTTTTATAATGTTTAAAAATTCCAACTTTTATAATATCTTAATTATTACTCTTAAATTAGTAATATAATATAATATTTAAAGTCATTAATATAATAAATAATTATATAGGGTTTTTTATTAATAAAATAAGATAGATTTTAGTTTAGTATGAATTAATACAATAATTATAATTTAAAATTAAATTGTAATATAATTAATTAAAAAAATATAGAATACTTAAACATAAATGTTTACTTTTATAATATCTAGATACTTATCAAAGTCTTACTTTTACAATATCTTAATTATCACTCTTAAAATAGAAATTTAATATAGTACTAAAATAATAAAATTTATAAATTAATAAATAAGGTATTTTGTTAATAAAAAAAGATAGATTTTGGTGTAGTATAAATTAATAAAATAATTTAAAAAAATAAAATTATTCTTGTTTTGATTTTGAAAGAGTGGGTAGTGAGAGGAGAGGAAAGTAGCACAACGGCAAGGAAGGGTGAGCAACTGCAAGAGGTTGAGCGAGAGGGAGGAGGCAACGGCAATGTTGAGGGTGAGGCTGAGCAGCGAAGAGAGAGAAAGAGGGCGAGGGCGAGCAATGGCAAGAAGTCAAGTGAGAGGGTGGGGGGCAGCGGTAAGGTTGAGGATGAGGGTGAGGCCGAGTAGTAGCGAGAGAGAATGTCGAGAGAGACCAGGGTTAGGAAGTAGAGAGTGTTTGAAAAAGAGGGGTGCAAAGAGTGTTGAGAGAGAGGAGGATGTAAAGATCGTTGGGTGAACGAGTGAAAGTGAATGAATTAGGTGTAACCTCGAATTTCACTTTCACTTGTTTTGACACTGAAGTGGGTGAAAAATGGATGACATTGTTCATTCCCTTCCACTTTCTCTTGTGGGCATGCACTAACGATTTTGGGTAGGTGAGAATGAATTCGATTCACTTTCCCTCTATGTGCACTAATAGGACCTATATGGTTATTTAGTTTCCAAACCAGTGGAAAACAGATTTTTCAATTTTGGGTTCATAATTTGAATGGTAGATTCAAATAGAGGGTAACTGACTCTTCTTCCCAGGGTTTCACAACTCGGTAGAGAGGACCTGATGGCCCAATTGTACATGACACCTTCCTTCATTCTCCTTTTTTGTTCCGGTAAACTTGTTGTGTACAAGCCCCAAAAGGCCCCCTTTCCATTACACACATGCCTTCTCGCTAAATAGAAGATTGTTATCTATATCCACTCCGTAAGTATAAAAATTATAGTCAGAAAGTGAAAGGAGAAGGACCCTTCAATATTCTCCAAGAAATGGGAAGCAGGGGTAATTCTCTTGCTTCCTAATTACTAGAGGAAACCTCCTGGCGTAAACAAACAAAAAACAGAAAGCGAGAGAGAGAGAGAGAGAGAGAGAGAGAGAGAGTGTCTTTTATTGGCATCAGTTGTGATGGATTAGATCGATTCCCACTCTCGGTCGCCTTAACATGAAGTAAAAACAGAGTTACTTCAGTTTCATATTGGTATATAACTCCGAAATCCAAGGCCTAGTTACTGTGTAATTGTGAAGTTCATACTTCCTTTCTTAATTCTCAATGTTAATTGTTTCTCAGCTTAATTAATACCCATTAAACCATTACATGAATACCAATATCTGACCTTCATGATGTTTATTAATTGGAGTTTATTTAAATTGTTGAGTTATTCTGTAAGCAGAATTTCTAGAAAACATGTATGAAATTTATAAAAATTGAAAAGTGGAAACCCAATACATATCTCTAGTCACCGCCGACAAATTCTAGGAGTTTAAAAAAAAAAATTTCTAGTTTATCCCACTATTCTTACGTCTAAGAGAAACTATCTAATAATGGGTTAACTAAAAAACATGTGACGAACAATACAAACAAGGGCTGATCCAGTACGAAAAGTCATTTGGTGTGAAACATGCGAAATGTTATCTCAGCCATTGATCGAACGATTGCAATATCTGTTGATCAAACGGTTGAGATAGTCATTGATCATGATCGGATGGTTTGAGATAACATTTTGCATGTTTCACAACAAATGACTTTTTGTATTGGATCAGGCCCTCATTGCTCCAAAGGTGAAAAAAACAAAGCTACTACACGACTATCCAAAGAAAAAACTCCTAAGGCCCACTACGTTCAGAAAGAGTGCAGTATCTCTTCGTTCTTGTTACCAAACAGCCATTTCAAATAGCTAGCAGAACCCATTCATGTCTAACTTTAGAGACCTTGCTTGGGTCCTTTCTGGTCTTTCGAGATCTGGTTTCAAGCTTTAGAGATACATCTCCAAAGCATCCATTTTGTTGACTACGAAATGGTGATTTCTCAACTCATTTAGACACGAAAGTGCCAAGACACGTCTCCGGAAACTCTGAATACCAGAGAGCAGGGCCGCATGATTCTCTATAAGAATTCGTTCAATTTAACCTGGGTTTTCTTGTTTGTCTTAAACTCTGACCCCGTAATCTTGGGAGAATACAAATCTGGACTGGCGTTATTGGATCACTTCGTCTTCTTTCTCATCTTAGCATCGTTGCAAGAAAAATCATACCAGTTTCTCGCTTAAAGAAATAGAAAAACGTCCACAGATGACATAACCATGAAAGTACTTCTTTCTTATTTGCGTAACGTCTCCTGAAAACGAACGAACAACAGACAGTGTTCCGTGACTCATTACACTCCAAACTAAATTCTAGCCCTGAAACCCTGCATCATCATTTCTGTTCTCAATTAAACAAGCAACACATTTGTTCCAATAACCTGTTGCTGACCAGCTTGATTAATATTTTACGGAGCCATTACAGGAGTGGAGTTTTCTGAACAAGAGAAAAATAAGCTTACGCGGCTCCACGTATGATTGCCGATCGCTTTCGAAAATGATCGTTACTTATAACCAATGTTCTATTATATGACTCCCTCTCTTCAGAAAATTCTTCCTCTTCTCTGCCTGGAAACTTAACACCCATTTTTTAAGCATTTGTGGAAGATGACTTCCGTTTTAAAGTCCTCTGATATGACTTTGGTAACTTTCTACGGAAACCTACTGGTTTTGTCTAACGCACCAAGGAAGCCTTCTCTGACTTCACGTTTCTGTATAAAGGGGCAGCGCAATTGAAACTCCTAGGAGGTACTCCTTAATCTTGGTAAAGGGTTTCAACTATGAAAGTATCGCCACTGTTTAGTCTTTTCCCTGTTTTCATGGTTCCTGCCCTTGCAGCCACCATGGTCCTTTTTGCTTCCTATGTTGTTCCCATCATCTATCTTCAGTATAATCTTCTCTCTTCTTCGCACGCGATCATATCCAAGGCCAAGTCCAGCTCTGGTTTCATGTTCGTTGTTTGTAACTTGATCATCGTACTGTTAGTGGGGAGCTCCAGACCTTCGTCTTTACCGGGAGAACATCTAGTGTCGAAGCACGTCAATTCTGAAGATGACAAGGGAGGAGAAGATGTCCAATACTATGATCCTTACAGTGAAGAAGAAGAAGATGAGGAGAAGGAGGTAGAGGATGTACGTTTTGGTACTATTGACTCCGAAGATGATGGTTACGATGAAGATGATGATGACGACGGTGAAGACGAAGAAGTGGAGGAGGACAGTGAAGCTGAGGAAGAAAGGGAAGAGGGAGAGGTCGATGATGGCGGTGAACTAACGAGGAGGATTGAAGACTTTATTTCCAGGATCAATACGGGCTGGCGGGTGGAGAGGTTGAGGGAAATGACGCTCATTTAAAGTTGAAGATCAATACTCGGTTTACATGCAACCTTAGTGTTTTTTTGTCATACTAGGTGTTGTGCACTGGAGATTATCTTTTCTTCTCTTTTTGGTCCTTTAATTTTTTTGAGTCCCCTGCTTTTGCTCAGATATCTGTAACAGTTTCTGCTTCAGCAATTTTTGTATGTCCTAGCAGTAGTTCATGAATGCTTTGAGAAATTTTCTGGATTTTTTTTTGCTTTCTTCTCTGTATATCAGCTCCCGTTATCGTTGTTTAATACCAAATTGAATAAAGGAGCTGGGTGTACTCTGATGCACGGAAATTGCAAGTCTCTTACCTCGATTATGTTAGATGAAAAAAAAAACCAGCAAGGGATCTGTACTAGATAAAAAATTTAAAAAATGGGATCTGCCGCACCGAAATTTACCAGTCCGGTGTTCAATGGCGAATGGTAGCCATGAACGAACGGCTGATTTAGTATACGAATACCTCTAGAACCACAATTGTTCTATCACTGTTTCCTCTAGAAAAATTAATCAAGATTTGAAGTTAAGAGAAGCTCCTTGATATCTGCAAGTTTTAAGGAGCGAATGAAAGGGACAAATTGGATTTGCGAGTTTTGTCGATGTCTCGTGTTCGCGGCGTCCGCAGAGAGTCTTATTCAAAACGGTTCTACTTGAAGATATTGTAAGCCTGAATCAAGATGTTTGTTTCTCGTCTGAATCACCCTTTCTTTGTGATTTACGAACCATTACGTCCCTTGATTTTCTCGTCTGCCCTGACGAGGTGACTGAAAATAGCTGACGACGGCAAAGCATAGATGCTATAAGATGATTTTATTATTAATTAAAAAAAATTATTATTGAATTAAGATATTTTTAATTTAAATTTTATTTTGTAAAAAATATTTTATTTTTTTAAAATCTTATTTATTGGTAATATTTTACTACCTTCTATTTATTATAATAAATATAAAATTTATATATAATTATTAAAAATCTTCTAATATTCGAATTAACACCTTTCGTAATTGATATAAGATATTTTATAATTTTAAAATTATTTAGTTTTTAAAAATCTTAATTGTTGAGACATGTTTTATTACCTTCTATTTATTATAATAAAATAAAATTTATATGTTAATTATTAAATCTTCTTCTAATCTAATTAACACATTTCATTATTGATAAAAGATATTTTATTATTTATTTCAATATTTTCTAATAAAATATTATATTATTTTCATTATTTTAGCTTTTTTATTATCTAATTTAAAAATTATTTGTTGGAAAAACATGCACCAACAAATAAGATTTCTAAAAACTAGAATATTTTTTATAAAATATATTTTTAAATTAGAAAATGTCTTAAATCAATAATGAAAGGTGTTAATAAGATTAGAAGAAGATTTTTAATTATTAATATAGAAGTTTTATATTTTATTATAATAAATACTAGGTAATCAAAATATCCCAACACATAAAATTTTTAAAAAGTAGAATAATATTTTTATAAAATATTTTTTTATTTATAAAATATCTTAAATTAATAATGAAAGGTGTTATTAGAATATAATAATTTGTTTAATAATTAATGTAAATTATATTTTATTAAAATAAATAGAAGGTAATAAAACTTGTACCAATAAATAAGATTTTTAAATACTACAATAATTTTCAATAAAATAATTTTTAAAATTTTAAATATCTTAAATCAATAATGAAAGGTATTGATTAGAATAGTAGAAGATTTTTTTTGTAATAAATATATATATTATATATTTTATTATAATGACTTGGCAACTGATGTGGCGGGACGGTGATGTGTCCAATGCCGTGGGCAACTGAAGTTGGTGAGATAGTGATATTATATATATATATGTAGACGATTAGGCGAAGTTTTTTAGGTCAAATGGGTGAAGCCCGTTTAACCCAATCCCATACGCGCCCCATTCTCCTCTTCTCAGGCACTGCCGGAAGCAGAAGCTCCGCCCTCCCCGACCGATGACGGATTTTCATGTACGTTAAAAATTCTATGCAGAGCCGATCTAAGTATAACCGCCGCTCTCGGTTAAGTTCCAGCAGCAATCCAGTAAGTTCAGCTAAAGTTCTTCACATCTTCAGAGCCAATTCTCAGCGACCCCTACACCATTTCTCAACAGACACGAACTTGAACCTGGCGAGTCCTGTCAGAATCTGCCCTTTTTCCCCCTCTCACTGCTTGACGAAGAGACGGGTGAACAGAACCAGGACGTAGCAACTGAGAACCGACATATCGAAGATCAAATGGTAGAAATCCAGGTATCTAAAGAAGTAGCGACAGGAAGAGGAATTTTTTAGCAGAGGATCTTTGGAATGCACTCGGGCCAAAAAAGCTTCCTGATGATCTTCTCCAAGCAATAAAAACATAAGCCCCAAATTCAACACCCTGTTAGAAACCTCTTCTTTTTTTTTTCACATAGGACTGCTGCTACGTGCTTGGATTTGGGGGAATCACTTCTCTCAGTCCATCTTCCGGATCGTCAACCAAAACCCCCTTTCTCTCATCAACATCCATGGCTTCTACATAAGCCTGTCTCCAGGCTCTATCCATTCGCATCGAAGAAATGAGTTCAGCTCCTCCCCACAAAATGGCTATTTGTTCCACAAGTCACTGGTTTAGGATTTCTATAAATATCCAAAAATTTGGGGAATCAACCACAGCCTCCATGCCTGATTTCAGAATTGACAGATAACTATAGCTAAAATACAAATAAATAAGCCCCAAGCACTCCACCCTTTTGGTGTGCGTTGATTTGAAGTCCATCAGGTCAGCTAAAAAGCCAACAACAGAATGACTTTACAAGGCCAGCCTGACAATGCAATCAAATAAGCTCAAATGGCAATGCCTCCTTATTCCTTAAGGATGGCTGCTTTTATTCAATCAAAATATTTGTTGTCGATCTGCAACAACCACAAAAGAGAATGCAAGCTTGTTAAATTAGGATTTACACTAGTTGAAGGTTCATACATTCAGTATACACATTTACATAAGACTACCAAATGCATTCTATCTATACATATTTTCAGTAAAATATTTTGAAACGCCTAACCAATTGAAAGCTTTAAAACTCGATCCAATTTACTCATGTTCTAGTTCCTGGTTAGTAAATGAAAACATGCAAGCAACCACTTCCTTTTTCTTCCTCTAGGCTTACTTCTTTTCTCCTGGCCACCCCAGCAGGAAGGTTGCAGACAAATCCTCAAAGGAGGTATGACTATGCGACTCTCCTTAAAATGAAAGTAATTCTAAAAGTTTTATTTGCCCATCTAGGTAAGCAAGTAAATAAACAGATAATGAAACACTCTTCACCCATTTTGAATAAAATGGGAATGGAATAAGTTTTCGGAATTGAAACGTGTAATAGAATAAACTTTACCCGTTCCAATTCTTACCCATTTACATCCCTAGTTTTACTTAAGAGAGACTTTTAAGTGCAAACATGAAAATCCAGTATGGTATGTAGAACCATTAAACCAGTCAAGGAAAGAGAAAAATAGAGAACAATGCAAATAAGAGTCTAGAAGTAACTCACAACCTCACCCATGCCATTGATGTAAGGCATTGTTTTCAGCACTTGGTTACTGAACTCTTCATCTTTGTTTGCCTAACAAAGATAACCTGTTCAGGAAACTGCGGAACACGAAGACCCATTTAATTCATTTTCAGTTATAAATAAAATTTAAAAAATTACTCACAGATGACAGCAAACATAAACTCTCCAAGAACTAAAATGCACACTCATATTCAAAAAAATTAAATACTTACAAGAGAAACCCATAGATCGACTGCCAAGTCCCTTCTCCAGGAGTTCAGTAATGTAGTTTAGGAGTGCTTATAGGCATCATTACAGACAAGCATACAAGGTGCTTTATTATTTTAAAGTCAGAAACTGAAGAACAATCAAGTATGCACTTTTATATGTATCCCAGTTAATGGATAACAACAAAGGCAGTAAGAAACCATCTAATAAATGGATGACTAGTCAGTAGTTATAGATGAACGAAATGAAAAACTAGGAATTAATTCAAAGTGTTTTTTTTCTGGTAGAAGGAGAAATGAGACTCTTAATGGAGCTACATCTATAACTACCACACTAGAACTTTTTTCCTAAAAGATAATATTCCAACAATGGATGTTTTAGAATTCTATTATAATGTTGAAGAGTAGGTATGAAAAATTCTTACATGACTCTCATAGCAAGAAATCTCATAGAGCCATAATTAATATTGTGGAGTCTAAGAGAACTCTCACAGGAGGAGGTCTAGTATAAGAGTCTTAGTTAAAGGTGTTTTAGTTGTGTTTGTCTTCTATTTATGTTCAGTTGTTCAATTGTTCTAGAACTTATCATATAGTGTTTAACTTTGTATAATTGAGATATGGATAGTTTAATTGTAATTGGATTTTACGTGTTTCTTCTATTATAAATAGAAGTTCATTGTATTCAAATTACAACATGTAAGTGAAGTATTTCTCTTTTCCCAAAATTCAACATGGTATTAGAGTGCAAGTTTTGTGAGTTGACTCGGTCAACCAACAACGATAATGTGATCATTTTCTAATTTATTATCTCTAGTAGTTTAGGTTTGTATCTTATATTTTTTTTCTTTCCTGTCCCAGTACCTGCAATTTTATTGAATTTTGCAACTCCATATTGAACTTTTACTATTGGAAATTATATATTGACGGAAAGATCTCCGAGTCTACTTTCCAACGCAAAAAGAACATTGGCAATTGAAGTTTTCTACAAAGAGAAATTGATATTTGAATCAGTAAAGGGCAAATTGCAAAAGAGGCTCTAGCATAGCTTCAACTTTCGAGACGTTTTATACCATCAAGAATGAGACTTTATATATGAAAAATTATATATTAAAGAAAAATTTTTAAGTCTATTTTCTTACCCATCCAACCAATTCTCAGTCTAAGTTTTCTAGAGGGAGATATCAATATCGGAAGAGTCAATGGTCATACTGGCCAAAAAAGAAAAAGTACTCAGTTAGGCAAGATTAAAGAGGCCGAAATCTATCAAATTCTTTCTCTCAAAATAAATATATTTTATGAATTTTATCGAAGTATAGTTTTAGAAGGTGAAAATTTAATGTCACAAGGAAACTTACATCAAGCCATCAATAAGTTCACAAAATTTGCAAACATCATTTACAGATAATTCAAAAAGAGAAATAAATCTGGATATTATACACCACTTCTCATGAATTCCAATAAACTATATCTTGTTCATACTTTTGCTCTTGGTTTGGATGGCAAACATACTTTTGTATCAATAATTGGAAAAATAGATGTGTTGGTACAATAATTTGTTGATCTACAAAGAACATGAAAAAAAGTACAAATTAAACAAAGTTTGATCGAAATCAAGTGAATTGGCTAAAATCTTTGTATTTGTTCCCCAATAATGTCCATGAAAAATCTATATGATGGAGATATTGATGCCTGATCTAGATTCTTTAATTAGCTAGCATTTTTTACTTGATACTTGTCATCATAGGATATTAAACAATAACAATTTGAACTTATATGATGAATAGCAAAACATGAAAATGGAAATAGAACCATGACAAAACTCCTACCTATTGCTATATTGAACTTCAGAAATCTTGGTTCAAAAGAGTTTCCTAGAAGAGCTTCACTTGTATTTATTGAGCCACAAAGGGTGGTTGAACCAACAACACCTTTTTCTCCTAGGCCCATGCTTTTTTCAACTTTACAAAGTGTTTTGACTCAGGGGTGGGGTACCATGTGTCCTTCATGCAATTATTAGACAAAGGAGACTCAATAAAGGGAACCCGATAAGATGAGGATGTGTGCTGTTTTGATTAGCTCAGGCTTTTTTCATGATGACTATGAGATCCATGCAAGGGAATTCACCTTGAATCAGACAGAAGACAACCTTGTAAGTGAGAATAAACTTATCCTTTCCTTAATCCCCAATGAAGATGTGTGATGTTTTGATTAGCTCAGGCTTTTGTCATGATTATGCAATTGGGTTTATTGAACATCAGTCATGTTGATTAGTATGAACATGACCACCAAACAATGTCTTAACACTCCCACAAAGAGAAACATATCTTTAATGAGATTTATACCTTAAAAAAGAAGTAATTTGAAACATACCTTAAACAAGAAGTAGTTTGAAACATACCTTAAACAAGAAGTAGTTTGAAGCTTTCCATGTCCAAGGGAACATGCACAAACATACTTTAAACGATATTTTTATAGTGACAGTCTCACCAAATGAACAAATGCTTGCAGCGCCAACAAAACTACTTAAAAACACAAGAAATGGAGAATCATACCCTAGCATTACGGTCTAAAGCCTAATGAACCTTGCTCATGCGGCTGCAATAAGAGTTTGAAAGGAAAATAATTTTATCAGAAACTCCATAGAAAGGGTAGGCAGGAACCGATGACAGAAATCGTACAATAGAGCCATCATTTCTTGCCGGAAGATTGAGCATCCCTGATGGAGACAGAGGGCATCGTCCCCGGGAAGTGCTACCGTCACTTTTGAACAACCAAAAAGTTAAAAAAACAGCTGTAGAAGAGTGAAAGAACATACGAGAAGAAACAGTGAGTTGTGTGGACTGGTGACAGGTGGCCCAATATCGTTGTACACTAGGGGGGTTGGTCAACTTAAAGTCTGTGATGAAGATCAGCCGCATGCCGCCCTTCATTAGTTGAAATTGTTAGTGGAACGCAGATGACATTTCATTTGGATGTTGGGGATGAAGCGGTCCTTCATCTCTACATTTTAAAATCCTTCATCTCGTTGAAGACTATTTTTTATCTTCTTCGAGATGAAGGACGCACGCGGCTTGGTTTTTTTTTTCCCCCTCTCTCTCCTCTCTCCCCCCTCTCTTGCGCGTCCTCATTGCCCTTTTTTTCCCCCCTCTCTCTCGCACCCAACTCTCGTCTCCCTGCACCCCTGACGTCGCTGCTCCCTCTCTTCTCTCGGACTCTCGTCTTCGGCCTCCGTCTCCCGGTCTTCTCTCGCACCCCCTCTCTCGTCTCCGTGCCTCCCTCTCTTCTCTCGAACTCGCTCTCTGTTTTTCTCTCTAGCTTTTCTCTCTCTATCTTATCCCTCTCGACTTCCCTTTCTTCTCTCTTCTCCCTCTCTTCTCCCTTTCAGCGTCTCACTCCCTTTTCTCTCTGACTATTCTACTTTCCCCTAAAATACCTTCTGATTTCGTTTGATTTTCCCATTTCGATTTTGAAGATGAAGATGAAAATGAACTTGTCCACACTAACACCTTATTTCGAAGATTTTGTACACGAACTTGTCCACACTAACACCCATTTTGAAGATGAAGATCATATAGATATATAAGATGAAGATAAAGATCAAATTTTTAATTTGTTAAATAACCTCCTTTTAAGGAAATAGCCCAAACGAAGAGACCTCAAAAGCCATGTTAAAAGGCTCCTTATAAAAATGTTTAATCGAATATGGTGACTGGATCTGGATTCGAGAGTTATCTTCTCTTATCACAAAGTGATTGAATATGGAAGGAGCAGCGACCGCCACCGACGACATGTTTTTTCCAATTTGATAATGCTTCTCGCAATCGTCGCAAAAAGGACTATCACGTTATTGTATGGCTGTCCTTGAGCACAGCAAGAATCTCAATCAATCATCAGGCTGGCTAGGACCCACAACCTGATCGTGACTCTATTTCATTAATCTAATCTCAGACGGACCCGCCTCATTTTAGCGTTATGATTCATGATTCGGGGTCTGACGCTGACGCCGATGCTGATGCTGATGCTGATGCTGATGCTAATGCCTACCTAAGGTTGTACTTAAGATAAATTATGTCTGATTATAAGAATTAAGAGGGTCGGGTGGGCCTCTCATCGACCACCAAGATCTCGCCTTGTGTCTTGAATGTCCTCTGACGTGACGTGACGCAACCATTTCTTATTGAATAAGCTCCTCCTCGACCGGTGAGGTGGCGGTTTCCCAACTGCACGGACTAGCCCCTGATGCCTCTTTCTCGCCGTCGAGTAGGTGACCTGGCCATTGTGGACCCACAACCTTATTTCTAGCTGTACGTTTGCGTTTCCTGATATAAACTATGATGCTTCACGCGCTCACCGTCACCCTGTTACACTTTTTAACAATTTAACGTTTATTATACACATTTGCTGCCCAGGGCGAAATTAGTAAAACTCTCTCTTTGCCCGGTGCCAGAATTGCGTTGCCGACTATGAAAAGGCACGCGGTGCTGCAAACTGGAAACGGACGGGCAGATCAGGATCCTGTCGTTATACGCTTGTTCTATTCGCTCGCCCCCCTGCAGTGCCTTTACGCTGCATGAGCCGTGACAACGGACAGCTGACTTCTCCCCCTTTTTTTAAATGGTTTTTTGTTTTTTCAGCCAGATACTTGCTGTTTCTGCCAATGTAGACGTCTTCGTTTCTGCAGAATAATGATATGAATCACTGCTTGTGACCTGCGTTAATCTTCATGCAAGTGGGGTTTGAATTGGTGTGCCTGAGGCGTGAGTGGAAGCTGCGTGGACGCGCATTTAGCCGCACTTTGTAAAACACGCATCGGATTTACGGTAGTGATGGTTGATGGGAACCAGACCTGGAATGCACCCAATCGAGCTCATGGTTAGGCGAGATTTCTTTAAAGAATGGGCATGCATCGGTACCCTTCTTTATTTCTTCCAACGGTTGGTCAGCAGATGTTGCCGTCGCTCATGTGGCAAGCCGTTGCTTTATTTTATTGCCCATAATGTAAAAAATGACTACTAAATAATAGAAATACGGGCATGAGGTATACGTGTACAATACGTCATCTTCTGTAGACTCAGTGCGTGGGATTACGCGTGCGGCGCCGCACGTGAAAACAAAATAGGGCGTGTGAGGCACTTATTTTGTAGAGGATTGAGATGAAAGAAAATGTTGACTTTCCAGCCGCCCCTTGGCCTTAGGCCGTAAAGAAGCACTCAATGTGTTCCTAGCAACTTCATTAGCCGCACGTTTTCCAACAACCTTTCCCGTAATAAATGTCCTTTTTCTGACCATAATACCCCTCCTTTGTACGCGTGGAAAGGAACGGGTTTAATTTCAATAATAACCTTGGTTTGACGATAGCTAATTTTATTGGCGGTGTTGGCCGCCCGTATCGGACCGCGGGTGTCGGTGGTCGGACACGGCACCAACCCCAACGGCTTAAAAACCGCACTCACGCAAAGAATCTCTCCGTTTCCTCGTCTAACTCTTGCTTCACGAAACAGCCCTCCGACAATTCATTAATTACCTCATATTGCCACTGCTGGGACCGTACAATCCGCCGTATTTTTACATCCAATACCTAAGTACAAAAACGCCCTAGATTCGTGGCCTGAAGCTTTGTTTTCTTCTCAGCTCTTGCCCCGCCCCCCACCCACTCACCTCTTTCTTTCTTGGACTCGTTTCCATCTCTCTCTCGAGCGATCTTCAAAAAAGAACTAGGGTTCTGATCTCCAAACTGTCGTCCTTCTTTATTTTGTTAATTATCTTTAGTGCTCCCTCGTCAGATCCCTCCATCTGTCTGCCGGTTTGGCGGCATTAAGAGTTTAACAGAAAGAATCTGTTACTTTTATGCCTGGATCTCTTCTATGTCGTTAACTTATCGAATATCGGGTTCGGCGATGCAGTGCTCGCAGAGGCAGCCTCTCTCTCTATGATCGTTGGCGAAACCGTTGTCTCGGTTCATTGGAATTGGCGTGAACAGAAGTGCATGAGGGATCTGGTTTGTTTTCTATGCTTCGTGAAGAACTCGAAGAGAGTAAGGCGAGATTGCGGCTTTGTAATCCGGAGCAGGGGTAGATGGGGGAAATGTGGTTGATTTCTTGAACGACTGTGACAAGCTTTATTGTGATTTCTGCAGTCTTATTTAAAGTGAACGTTAGATCAAAATAGACGTCTTCGAAAATTCAATTGGAGTAAGGTATTGGAGCGCAAATGCAGCAAGAGCAGCGAAAGAAGGTTAGGGTTTGTAAATCTTTCTCTTCTTCTTTTCAATTTGGTTGAGATGTAGAGATCTGCATCTCTCCACTTGTGCTGGAAATTTTCAGTTGGTCTATTTCTTTTTAAGAAACATTTTCTCAGTAGTCGTTGCTGTCGGTCGGCAGATTGTTGAAGATCTGATGTTTGGTACCGTTTTTGCCGTTAGTTTCTGGAATTGCAAATTTGCAGTACCGCTTGCGTTTTTCTCATGAATATTTATGGTCGATTTGTCCCATATTTTTTAAATTATTTTATTTTCTGAATAGCTGCGTCATTACGGGAGATTCCTCTTGCCTTTTTTTCTCATTGTTCTTAGGATTTGAATTTGTTCTTAGAGCGACTAGTAAGTACTATGGCTGATCGGAGAGCCTCTTAGATTCTGACTGCCGGCTTTATCTTTACGCATTATTACATCACTGGCATTTCCAGAAGAACCTGATTCTCTTGCCAAAAATAGCAACTGTGTTACTTGCTATGCTCACCGTCTTCAGTCTAATTGGTCTGGAAAAGTAACCTACGAGCTTTTGCTTTTGGTTTCTCATCTAGTAGTAATCCAGGGCAGTCGGGAATAAAGGTCGCTCCTATGTGAAGGGCTTGGTTATATTTTAGTCTAGAAATTTTGGTTTTCATCTTCATAGAAAATGTCCTACTTGTTAACTATTCTTCTGTAGGATGGTATTGAAAATTCTGTCATTAATTATGCTGTATTTATCAGAAAAATGAAAGGGATGTCCATGAATTAGGAATGGCATCTATCAATTAACTTTTGGTCATACTATTCTGCATTATCCAATTCATAAAGAAAGCCAATTGTTTCTGCTTTTCTATGCTTGGCATTTGAAATGGTTTTTTTCTTGTATTTCTTCAAACAATTTCCTGATGTAGTTGCACATAGCTGGTTCAACTGGTCATTTTTCTCTGCGGTTGAAAATATCATTGCAGTGTTGGACATAATTAACTTCTTTTCACCTAATCATGAATATCTGAAGCTTTCCCATAATAAATGGTTTTGTTTTAATAGGGTCAATCAGAGATGGAGTTCTTCACTGAATATGGTGATGCCAATAGATTCAAAGTTCAGGAGGTCATTGGGAAAGGAAGTTATGGTGTTGTGTGCTCAGCAATTGATACTCACACTGGAGAAAAAGTTGCCATAAAAAAGATTCATGACATTTTTGAGCACATTTCTGATGCTGCTCGGATTCTGCGGGAGATAAAGTTACTAAGGCTTTTGCGCCATCCAGATATTGTGGAAATTAAGCACATCATGTTACCTCCATCAAGAAGAGACTTTAAGGATATATATGTTGTGTTTGAGCTCATGGAGTCAGATCTTCACCAAGTGATTAAGGCCAATGATGACTTGACAAGGGAACACTATCAATTTTTTCTATATCAGCTTCTTCGAGCGTTAAAGTACATTCACACTGGTTAGCATTTTCTACTCTTTCGGTGAAGATAATTTCTCAAGTTTTCCATCAACGCGTTGTTACCAGGACCTTCTGATGAAAAGATTCATCTTATTATATTAGTTACACTTTCTAGTTCCTTTTTATGTGTTTTCTTCTAATGTTTAAGCTACTTGACTGCAGCAAATGTTTATCACCGAGATCTAAAGCCTAAGAATATATTGGCAAATGCTAATTGCAAACTCAAAATATGTGATTTTGGATTAGCGAGGGTCGCTTTCAATGACACACCAACTACCATATTTTGGACGGTATGTGACAGACATCAGCTTGTTACTTATTAATATATTCATGTACTTCTATATAGTGTAAGCTGCAATTGGTTTCATTACTTTCATGTTATGTAAATTTGAAATAAATATTTGAGTTTGAGGAAAGGGGAACCCTGATGCTGTTTGTATATCTATCTTAAAATGAAAATCAATAGGCAATGTGCGTAAACATAATATATAATAATATTTCTCTCTCCTGTTTCATTTATAATAATTTGTCGTTCATAGCTGTTATTATATGTGCATAATATGGGTGCGACAGAAATGTTAATTTCTGTTTGAATGGCATCTGCAGGACTATGTTGCAACAAGATGGTACAGAGCTCCGGAGCTATGTGGATCTTTTTTTTCGAAAGTATGTTTTTTTATCTTCTGCATTCTTTGTGTCAAAACCATAGCCTTAAGTGTGTTAATGGCTCCACCTTGTCTGATCCTTGTGCCACTGAAATTTTAATTATAGATATTGTTTCTCTTCTTAAGTGTACCAGATCAGCTAATGCTTTAGCTGATTCCCTTGTAAAGCAAGGAGCCTCTCCAATAACTTGTTTTTAGGGGAGTAGTCACTTCTTAGTTGTTTGTTTTTGTCTCCCCTTGAATAAAATCCTCTCTTTTTCAAAAAAAAAAAATCTTCTTGGAAGCTTTCTCACTTCACCCATTAAAATTTGTTCTCTGTTGAACAATCTATCGCAACATTTTTGTCTTTTTATTTTATGTTTTTTGAAATGTCCAATTTTATCTATATTGGCTACTTATGGAAGGTTCATGAAATGCCTTAAGTACCTACATGGCTGCTTATAAAATGTCATAATTACCTTGAATGTTAGTACAAGTGCTGCTGAGTAACATACTTGGTGGACTATCATGTTAAAAGAACATTAAAGTTTATTTTAAGCTTTTACTCTTGACTTTTACTAGTTTTTATATTGTTGTTTACCAGTTGTTGTGATGTTTGTTTCATCCGGTTCGGTTATGTTTCAAACATGACTACGGAGGATCCTCTTTCATTGGAATTGTTTACCTCCCTACATAAAGAGAGTTGCATTAGAGGTGTGAGAAACATTCTGTTTTAGCTTATAATAAGTTATTCTATCTTCATTATAGGTTTTTAAAGTGAAAAATAATTTGACATAGAATAATTCTTGGACATTTGGATGTGTTAGTGACAATTTTCTTACTGTATGATAATAACCTGGATCAAATTTGCCACATATAGCTTTGGAGCCTCAATTTGGGGGTGCTCCATGGATGGTTGTGTTCTAGAGAAAATGGAGCTGCATATGGTGGAAAATCTGAACACTAGGAGGTAGAATGGTCTTTTTTGTTATATCATTCGGTCTGGAAAAGCTGTCCAATGAACTGTACTGGATTCTTTGTTCTCTTTGACATCATTGAAAATAGGTTACTTTTAACACATTATTGATAGATGGTTCTATGCGTATAAAAAAAAAAAAACAGATGGTTCTTCATAGTGATAGAGGGTTTTTGAGAGATTGTTTATGTCCTTTTTGGATTTCTAATGTTCTTAGATATTGGGGAGAATATTTGGTTTCATGAAGTTTTAATTCATAGTAATTAAAGAAAAAATGCATGTTCAGGGAGGACTAATCTCTCCTGCAAGTTGAGATATCTATAACATGCAGGTATATTGTGCTAGGTCTGTTGATATTCCTTTACTGACCATCTGAAGAGTGCAATAATTGATCTTTACTAATTGATGAATATGTTTCTAATGGTGATGGTTCCTGGATTTTTCAGTACACTCCTGCAATTGATATCTGGAGCATTGGATGCATCTTTGCTGAAGTATTAACTGGGAAACCTCTGTTTCCTGGTAAAAATGTTGTTCACCAATTGGATCTGATGACAGATCTTCTTGGAACACCTTCCATGGACACCATCTCTCGGGTATGCTAAACTGTATTAAAGATTAGTTATTGATGTTTCTAATTGAACTTTAGAGTGACTTATATGTGAGATTTTTCCGTGGAACCCAGGTACGGAATGACAAGGCAAGAAGATACCTCAGCAGTATGAGAAAGAAGCAGCTTGTTTCCTTTTCACAGAAGTTTCCAAATGCAGACCCTTTAGCTCTAAAATTGTTAGAAAAGCTTTTAGCTTTTGACCCAAAAGATCGGCCCACTGCAGAGGAGGTATGTTCATAATTTGACTGCATATCACAGTTTGCGAGAGTATTGGTTCTCTTGTATCAGTGACTAATTGGGATTTGCTTCCACTGTTTTTCTAAAATATCTTTTTGCGCATCTCCTTGTCCTTTGGTATGCATGTAACTGAATATATTTTTTAAAAGCTTTTCCATTTTTAAGTTTTTGTTTGGAGCAAAATTAGTCGTCTGATACCTTCTTATGTTTGAGTAGGCCCTTGCTGATCCTTACTTCAAAGGCCTGTCCAAAGTTGAGAGAGAGCCATCATGTCAGCCAATCACAAAAATGGAGTTTGAGTTTGAGAGGCGGAGGGTTACAAAGGAAGACATACGTGAACTTATTTTCCGAGAAATATTGGAGTATCACCCACAGTTATTAAAGGACTATCTTAATGGAACTGAGAGAACAAATTTTCTCTATCCAAGGTCTGAAAATTGTGCACTCAGTATCTTGTTTATTTGGTGGAGAAGCAGTGTTTGTTCCTAATGGTTGACTGTCATTGCTGCTTGTTTCTGTTGCAGTGCGATTGACCAATTTAGGAAGCAGTTTGCTCATCTCGAGGAAAATGGTGGTAAAAGTGGGCCAGTAATTCCTTTAGAGAGGAAGCATGTATCCCTCCCAAGGTAATCCTAGATGCTAACTTTTCTTCAAAATTATGATCACATGTTTTGACCTGTTTGGAAATGTTTTTCCACCATCTAAATGATTGATTTGTAGCGTCTTCTGCAGCTTCTAACTGGGGATATTATTGTTTGGATCTGTTTCTATCACATGTGTTCCAGTTATATTGATCTGGAAAGTTTCCAAAAGGTTTTGGTGTATGTTTGTGAGTAATGTACACGTGCTCTTAGACAATCAATTCAAATGTAGCTTCTGTGCATGGTTGGAATCTCTTTGCCAAGTATGAAATTTGCTCCGAGTTGGCTTGATTCGAACTGTTTACTTTAAATTCTTTAAAAAGATAAGATGGAGTCAGTCATAAAAGAATGTGGAAGTAGTTAATATATGAATGATGTTCCCAAGTTTATAAATTCTGTGAATACCTTCAAATTATTCGTGTTAAACTACCATAGTAAACTTTCACACACACACCCTTCCCCTCATTTTTTACTTTGTTATTATATGGAGAATCTGGTAACTTTGGAGGTACCTGATGATGGCTGTTTCTTCATTTCCTAGACCTTTCTGAATCAGCAGCCAGATCAGTTCTCAGCAACAATACTACCATGAATAGTTTACTGAGTGTTGATTATCATATTTCAATGCTGTTTAATTTGCAGGTCTTCTGTTGTTCATTCAAATACAATTCCTCCAAGGGAACACCAACCAGCAGGTAGAGATCAGCAAGTTACAGAAGAAGTGTGCAAGATTTCTCGAGAAACAGATGGAGCATCAAATTTAACAAGGGCTTCTGTGGTACCTCAGAGAATCCCCTTCGGTAAATACAATAACTTAAGGCTCCTATGTTAAAATTAGTGTTTCATCAGCAGTCAAAAACATGTTAAACTAACTACCTTTTGTTTCAGCAAAACCTGGAAAAGTGGTCGGATCAGTTGTACCTTATGAAAATGGAAGCATCAAAGATGCATACGATCCTAGAAGGATGATACGCAATGCTGTTCTACCCCCTCAAGGTGTTCCTCCTCCCTACTGTTTTCGAAGGAATCCTACAACTAAGTTAGACAGATTGGAGAGGGATCCAGAGTCTGAAAAACCACCAAAGTTGGCCCCTGACATAGCAATTGACGTGAACGCTTCTCCTTTCTACCTGTCACGAACATCAAAGATGGACACAGCTGAAGACTGCATTGCAGTGGATACTAACCTTTTGCAAGCTAAGTCTCAGTTTAGTGGGATAACTTCTGCTACGGCAGCAGCAGCAGCAGCAGCTGCTCATAGGAAAGTGGGTGCTGTTCAGTACGGCATGTCAAGAATGTACTAGGGGCAAATTCTCAACATGGAAGCTTTCTTGAATGACCAAACTGGCGAGGAGAGTCACTGTTAATGGGTGAAGGGCGGTCTGGTGCTTGATCCTCTTGGAGTTTAAACACATGTAAAATCAAGCAAGCGCTGTTTCGCACACGTGTAAGTAGACTAGTGAAGATTTATAACGGCCCCTTTCAATCGACATGGAAGATATTTATGCTTCCTTTTGATATATACCGTGGAGTTGGGACTTTTGTGTTGCTGTCTTCCTAATTGAACTAAGATACAAGAAAAAAAAAAAAACTATAACGTTGCTACCAATTAGAAATTCAATTTCAAATAAGGTGGAGGGGATGATGACCACCACACCACGGAGCGAATGGGACCAGTCGAAAAGAAAGCCAAAAAAGATTGAAATAAGTATTTATGCTTTCTTCGCAAGTGCTTCCTGGTTGCCCACAAAAGATCGAAGAGAAAGTAGATATGCCATTGGTAGCCGTCCACTTCTCATCTGTCAAAACCGGCTAATACAACCGTATCATAATTTTCTATATACAGCATAGTGCATATATCCGTTGTAAATACTTTTGATTATAATATAATGTTTGAAGATCATTCTGCAATTTGGACTAAACAGATCCTATCAGGAGAGGAAGCATTGAGAAAGCTATAGATGGAGCAGTGCAACTCGTATGAATTAGGTGAGGTGTCTGCAACATCAATCCACTCTTTATCTTGCTTCTCAACATACGAACTTACCTTTGGCACAGGAAAAAACTCATATTTATCTATCTGTTCTGTTATCTTCTTCAGAAATCGGATGGAGAATATCATGTCAAACACATCGTTATCTTCTTCTTCATCCAAAGTTTTCACGCCAACATCAGCACCACTTGATTCAACCAGTCCAAAAAAATATGGATTTCCTAGTTTAGATCTTCGTCCCAAAGTGCATATCTGCAAAATAGTAGCATGGGTTAAACATGGCAATGATTGAAAGATACTAAATTTAGGAAGAACTTTCATAAAATGATTCCGTCATTCCTTGAGAAGAAAACAACCCATATTTTCAGATGACTTACCTCCACATATTCTATTCCCATATCAGAGAGATTGGTGACCACATTATGAGATGTAAGCAAGCTAATGACTCCACCAGATCCCACAGGAGATTGAAGTATTTGCCAAGGAGATCCTAACAAAATCTTGTGAATGTTTTCATCTGTCATTGAGCTGCTGAAAAGAGGTAATTTCTCTTCTTCCAAGAACCAGACCTATAAAACCATCAAAAGGGAATACAGCCTAAACTATAAAAAAAATAAAAAAAATAAAAAATCTGAAAATTACAAAAGAAATAGCGGATAAGTACTATTCTACAAGGATATACATAAGGTACACAACTTTACCAGATTATCATTCCACTACAGAAAATGAAACAAAATACCCTTTTTTATGACTTGAGCAAAATGACCTGTTACAGTACATTAAAATTATATATTTGGCTTACATAAGGTGATTTTATGTTTATTATTATGTAAATACATTATTTTAAAAAAAAATATTTATGTAAATGGGTAATGAAATAACTATAGGATAATCAGAAATGTTTAACAAAATAACCCTCTCTTGTCCCTACTAATACACAGCCCAAGACATGCTAGAAAAAAGGTACATGTTCGAAAGAACTGCGGCTACATCCAAGCAGGCATAAAACTTATGCAGGGTCCTAGTGAAAATTTAGAGGTATATCCTTCTCACAGTTCTTTTAAAAAAAGTCGGCCTCATTTCACATATAAATTTCAATAATAGTTGGCATGGCCCGTACTTTGGAGTGTCAGACAACGAGTAAATGGACTAGTAAAAGTTGGGTTAAATAGGGGATACCTGAACACTAGGTGTTTCAAATTTCCTATGATGTGATAGACAAAGCAATGGTACTGCAACTAACAGAAAAAAGCAGCTAGGCCAGTAAGCATGCAAACCTTTTCAGCATCAAAACCATAGTGGTTGTGGTCTGACAAGAGTTGTTGAAAAGCCTGGATTTCACTAGATGGGCATACCAACAAAAGAGGCATCTTGGTACGCCATTCTTCTACCTGTAACACTTCACATTGATTTCAAAGAGAAACAGAGAGACAGAGAAACAGAGAGAGGAGGCAGTAAAGCATGGTACCTCAGGCAGTTCCTCATCAAAAAATACTTGAAAATGGGTGTAGGGGTTCTCAGAGCTGGTATCCAAGTCTTTGCCAGAAATTACCAAAACCACAGCAACTTTGCCTGTTGACACAAGCTGGCATCCCTTTCCATCAATTGTATCTGGTTTCCCCTTACTTCCATAAGAAACAAGGGATTCCTTACGTATTCTTACAGCACCCTTTGACAGCTTAGTCCAGTTAGTATTAATAAACTCAGTCAAACTATATCTGGTCCACATAAAAAAAAAAAAGATGTAAGGAGCTGAATTTGATCAGCATTCAACATTAGCAAGTAGCACAGAGTAGCTGGTGAGCTAATTCACAAATGAATTCCATGACCAACATGCATTTTTAATTCAGACAAGTTGGATCCTAGGTACCTATATCACCATTCTGAGACTCAAACTAAGCATTCAAGTAAGAAGAAAATTGCATCCAAGAGAGATAGTGCACGGATCATACAAAATCTTATGGGGATAAATTACTTCATGATACCTGCTAGGGGAGATGTGGAGACTTTGCATTGCTCGTTGTAACAGCTTGAAGTTCACAGAAGCAATCTGATTTGCAAGTGAAGCCTTTTCAGCCTTCTCTCCGAATGAAAAGCCTTGTAGAATATGCTGCTGGCCCATCTCATTCAGCTTTTTCTTTGCAGCAACGAGGCGCTGTTGCATCTTCTTTCTTTGTTTCCATTCCTGAGTTATTCATAAGATTTTAGCACACTAGATATTGCAAGAACTCATAATCAGTATATATTGTAGCTTCAGGTGAACTTGTTTTTCTAACTGCATATTTACATGCAAAATAAAACGAAGGAATAGAGCAAACCAGTTTGCGCCGTTCTTTCTTTGATCTCCCATCAGAACGGATGTTCAATTCAAGTAAGCCTTCAGGAGGTGTAATATGTATTTCTCTTTTGTTCATATCAACATCTGGAACAATTGCTTCAACAAATGGGATCCACACAAGAGGACCAGGAGCTGCTTCATTCTTAAGTGAATCGTTTGTTGCTTTAGCTGGGTTAAGCATCACTTGTAAGAGGTCACTGGACCCACAGTTGAAGACATTAACAACAGAGCCAACTGGTTCTTTTGTTTCCTACAGGAGAAAGAAGGAACTTCTCCATATAATCAGAGTTTTCCAATGTCAACAAAACAGAAACATAAATAATCACGTTGAATTTGTTTTTTTGATAAAATATCTAACCTTAAGAATAACTTTCATGCCAACAAGATCGGGAATGTAGAACTCCCCTTCCTCCAATACTGGACGGTCGGCCTCTTTAACAAGTAACGTTGACCCCACAAATTGCCTGGCCTGATAAGAGTAAGATAAAACAAGTGGCTATTTTTACACCTTTGAAAGCATAAGTGTAAAATGAAAATTCAAAGGAAAGATGTTCAAAAAAAAAAAAAAAAAAAAAAAAACCCAAATAGTCTAGCTGCTCTTCGTAAAAAGCAGCTATCCTCCAATAAAACAAAGATAATGTTGAACGTACATAGGGTACTAACCGTTTCAACCGTATCAACTCCACCAAGACTTATTATCCAAATTTTTTTTCCAGGATGGCCTCTCCCCTCTGTCAAATCAACTTCTTGAATCCGTTCTTTCCCCAAAATGCGAACTCTCAGCCATCTTTTCCCTGGCTACTGGATGGAAATTTCAGGAAAAAAATAAGGTAAAATCCAAGCAAAGGAACGAAACCTAATCAGTGTCAATAAAAAGAAAAAGGATGTCCAAGTTCAGATGATACCGTAGAAAACCGTAATTCGGGAAAGTCAGTCGTGGGTCTGACGCGGAGCTCTCCTTGAAGGCCATGAACATTACATATATACCCAATTTCAATAAATTCAGATTCGTCTGGGATGCTTTCGCATTCAACTACGGAATGAACCTCTGGAAGAATGGGGAAATTGAAAAACATGAACCCCATAACAATATTAGAGTAAAAAAAAAAAGTTAATTTTTTCAATATCAGTAGAATGGAACGAAAAGGCCTGAAGTTCACCAGCTGTACTTCGTAAAGGAGTAGAAAGCCGATTTCGAGAAAAAAGCGAACAGCTAAAATGAGTTTTCATCCATGGAGTAGACTGAATTGCGGAAGGTTTTAGGAAGAGAGATGCAGTGAAGGAATGAGCAGGAAGGATAGAGAACGACACGGAGGGGGAGAGGAACGAGAGCTGACGCATCCTTGCCCTCCCGCGGCTACGCTGCGAAGAAACTGAAGAAGACCACAACGCTTGGATTCCTCACTGCACTGGAGAATCGAAGAAGTTATGTTCCAGAACTGAGAGCAAGTTGTGTGGGCTCTGACCCAGGCCCATAAATTCTACTGCAGAGATCGAGTTCCGAAGGCGACGGCCAAGGAGCCCTCCCTCCCTCTATTATTTACGTTTTTCTTTTTTGTTTACTTCCCTTCGACTCCATACCTTTTTTTTTTTCCATTGCTGGTAAAAACCTTTCTTATAAAAATTTAATTTAATTAAAAATAACGAAAATGAGACTGCCCACCTTGACTGAATTTTTTTCTTTATAAAATTAGCCTATTTACAAAAATGCCATTCACTCAATTACATTATTTATAACGTTAGATAAAAATTAAAAATTAAATATCAACAGAAAATGAAAAATAAAAAAAATGTATAAAATAAAAAATCAAATTTTAAATCATTCAAAATTCAATTCAAATCCTATAAATTTAAGCTTATATTATTTAGATTCATATTTTTTCGACAACAATTGATTTTTGAATGGCCTCAGACCAACCGAGTGATTGGACTTAGTGAGGCCTTGCGTAAATTGGAACGAGGGATAAATGTCGATAGACGCATTGAGCTCTTATAGAAAAACATTCGGTGACCGATTGCTTAACTGCCTCTTTTAACCAAACAGAAATCCACTTGGAAGCTGGGGATAACCAAATAAGTCGCACATCCGATCAAACAATTGCAAAGATCACAGCAAATACACGGTCAGGGAGTGCTAGCATAAACAAATTATCCAAGAAAAGCAGAAATTCATTTGATGTTAAGAGACAGGTAACATGCATGACAAGCAAACAATTCAAAATAACCTAATGACATTCAGCTGAATGTTCAAGAACCAACCGAAATCACAGAACAAAATCTTCTTTTCAGTATTAAGGACTAATCTAAATAAGCTCTCCCTACACACGCAGGGCAACCAAGAATCAAGCTCACTCGTCCTCCTGGCTGCGCAGCCTAGCCAATTTGTTGGTGACTACCACATCTAACTGTGCAGCACGCTCGACGATTGCCTTCCTCTTTTGGGTGGACACATTGTGTGCAATTTCAGCACAGTAAATCCTGAAGATTACATGGGACAAATAGCCACACCATTAAATACAAGTGAGACCGGAACTGTGTATTTCACTTGCAAAAGCCAACATCAATCAGAAAGCAATAACCAGAAAAAAGAAAAAGAAAAAAACATACCTGTTATGCATCATCAACAGCTCAAGCTCTTGAACATTGTGGACCAAAAACTTCTTAAAGCCATTTGGAAGGTAATGGCGGGTCTTCTTGTTTGAGCCATATCCAATGTTAGGCATCAATGTGCATCCTTTAAACTTTCTCCTCACACGAGAGTCAATACCCTTGGGTCTACGCCAGCTTGGCTGCACAATTGATTTCAATAGAATCAGGAAAACCATGAAGATATTGAAGATGCAAAGGAACCATGATCGCCTCCTAAAGTATTTCCAAATAAAAGTAAAACCAGCTTATATAAAAAACAAAAAAAGAAACACAAAAGTGCTAAGTAATTATAAAGTCCTGCAAAATAGAAAACAACTGGGGAACTTACAATTAAAAATCGAAAGAGAGAAGGTACCAAACAGAAGTTTGATACAGGCCAGTCATGCAATTAAATTTGCTTGCTAAACTACAACACAGTTTGAGCGAAGTAAACAGATAAATTATGAGATTCAGTAATACTTCTGAGTGTGATTTTCAGACGGTTTCAAATACTAGCCAGTTTCCATCCAAACCAATTAAAGTATTTGAAAAGAGTCTCAATTACGCTTTCCAACTACGCTCTTTTCCGGAGATTATTAAGTATATCCATGACAAGAGTTGATCCGCAAACAGAACAAAATTTGAACTTAAGACATCACATCATAGATTTCCACTTAAAAAAACTCCAACGTATAAAAGCACCCATTCAGGAAGAGATTTCGGCTCGCAAGGCATTCTCTAAGAAGCCAATGATTGCTAATGTCAGAAATATAGACGAAACAACGAGAAACCAGAAAATATAACTCCTGCAGCAGACGCACAAGTTCAGTCAATAGCAAATGCAAATACCTTGACAGAGATTTTCCGGTCACTCTGGGGCCTCTTAAACTTCTTGACGCGCTTCTTCACGATCTTCTTAGTCAACAGAGGCACAGCCATCGCTCCTACAAAACCAAAATGACAAAAAAACATCCGTAAGTAAAAGCACCAATTAGCTGAAGAGGTAGCTCAATAATTCCACTTCACATCAAAACACAAACCACTGCAGGCAACAAAGACAAAAGGATAACAAATACTAACCAGAATAGGTGGAAACGTATGATTAAACAACTAAAAGCACAACGGCATAAGTAAAACACAGATCAGAAAACGTAGTCACATGTAACATATGAATCGAGCCTGCCAAAACCTAGAATCACCAGCTAAAAATGACAGATAATTACTCAATAACAATGATAATCGAATAATAAAGGAAAACAACAAAAATAAGGTGGAGAATAAGTTGACGAACTATCGATGGAGAGAACATATCAACAAGAGTGAACCAAGACAAAGGTATTGAAAGAAACTTACCAGTAGGGGAATCTCCTCCTCTTGTCTGCTCGACCTGAAGGGCTCTCAAAACCCTGAGCCTAGAGAAGAAGAAGAAAGTGCGGCTAGGGTTTTGGATCTTATTGCAAAGGCAGGACGCTAAGGTCACTTACACGCGCTAGCGTACCCCGCTAGGGTTCTTTTGGTTACCACACTTCCCTCCTGCTGCCGCCCATCGTTGCTACGCTTTTTAGTTTTAACCGTCGATTCAACGTGATCGGAATGCAAATCACCCATTAAAACAGAGACCCTACCGGTAAGTGTCTGAGTCATTGCGCATTAATTTGCAGGGTGAATGTGTCACATTTGTTAGATAAATCAACCTCGGCTCCCCTCTTCCACCAAAAACAACATGGGTACGTGTTATACTGAGTCAACTCGCCTCCCAGGTTTAGAAGGAAATGAGTTGGGGTCTAAAGGTTGGTTTTATCCCTTCTATTTTCAACGACGACTCCTCCGGGTGAACCCACCTGCCTCAGCAGGTTCCGAATAGTAACCATGTGTATAAAACAGAAACCCTGAATCCCTGAGATTTGAACGTTACGGCATACATGTGTACTTGCGTTAGGCACAGGCCAATTAATTAATCATGACGTTTTGCTCTGCAACGACCACATGGTGGATTTCAGTTTCTCTCCGTCTCGCCTTCCACCTCAGGCCAGGATCCAGATAAAAAAAGCCACTGGTAAACTTCACGCATCAACCAAGAGCGTTGGTACTCCTGACGGTGAATGCGGCGGCGGTATTTCCTTCTGCTTCCTCTCATTCCTCCGTTTTCTTTTCAGTTTGATGTTTTCGTAAGAATCTTCTTCTTCTGCCGCTACCTTTGATTAGATTCTCGGATTACATTCACATATATTACTGGTTCGAGCAGCCAGAGATTAGGTTCTCTTTATGTAAAAGTTTAGCGAAAAGAAAGAAAGAACTGCTATTCTCAAGCAACTTATTTTCATGAGCCAGTTATGAACACAAATTTTCCTACTTTCTACACTAGTACTTTAGCAAAACCTGTACGTGCAATAGAGATCACTCATGGGCAACCTCTTGGGATGGCTTCACTCACTTGCATCGGATCGGAATTGCTGATGGGGTTGGGTCCTGAGTGCACTTCATGCAGTTCCACCCTCGGAACATGCTCGCCTCCCTCCTTTACCACTACCTAGAACAGAAGAAAAAGAACAAATTGTGCTCGTTCAAATCCACTTGTTCATTTATAATGAAACGGATTCGAGAGCTGTGCTCTATAAGCACTAAAGAAGAGAGAATGGAAGCTCACCCAGTCCGCTGATCGCCCAAATGAAGCCCTTGCCGCAGCATTCTCACCATCTAGAGGACATTCAGAATCATTGATTGTTCAGTACATAACAGTGAGAAGAGAAAAAAAATAAAGAAGAAGACAAGATCTTAACATGAACTAAATTCTCCACTTACCGTGGAGAATTCGCGTTGCAGAACAAGGTTGATGAATGACAACAGAGAAAAGGAGGAGAACGAGAAGACAAGACGAAGAAGGGAACATATTGATTGATTTCACCCAGGAGAAGAAACAGGACAGAAGTTCCAGGTGCGTCGTGAATGATAAGAACGGAGGGACTGGTGATAATGCCTTATGGTGCTTTAGACACCATACCCCACCGACAGAGAGAGCAGGAGAGCTTTTATAGAGAGAGAGAGAGAGAGAGAGAAGCAGGCAAAGGGAGCAGAGAGGTGGTGGGCGACGTGGGGGTGTTCGGAGACAAAAACTGAAAACTGAGTGTCTTATAGCGGCAGGAGAAACGGACAGGTCTGCACAATAAGACGGCGAAGTTACTATTCTGGATGTTTTCAGACTCGTCCTCTCCCATGAATCTGTTCTCCCTCTTCTTGCCTTTGATAAAACAGATGACGATGACGGTGATGATGATGACGACGATGATGAAGTGATAATGCACCAATTCAATCATCTTTTTCCTCCGCAGATAGTTCAATCCTGTGTGAATCATTAGGATGCGGCTTATTTTTTTCATAAATCATGTTCCTGACTTGTGCAGGAAGAAATATGCATCCATTTAGTCTGGTAACAGACCTAACGGGTGTGAAAGCCAAATCAAGAGTTACAGAGGGGACAGGCCACAGGGTGGCCAGTTGAAGAGGCAACTCCAACAGTAGAACAGTAGAAGCTGGCCTAAGTAACAGTTTTTGTTTTATAAGGGACATGGTTTAGAAGCCGACTATCCGAGTTTTAATATAATTATTAAAAGTATTTTTTTATTTTTAAAATTATTTTTAAATAATTTTAGTTATGAAAATAATTTTAAAATTTTTAAAATATATATTCTAAAAAAATAAATATTTTTCAAAAATATTTTAATGATTTAAATATTTTAAATATAATAAAATATTATTTTTAAATATTTATATATATAAAGTAATAAACACATGTACGGATAAATTAGATTTTTAAACTCTAAAATAAATTTTAATAATTATTTTAATTTAAAATATTTTGTGTAGATAATAAAAGGTGTTAAATAGGTAAGAATAAATTATTTTAATTAATTAATACAAAATTTATATTTTTTTATTATAAAAAAGGTAAAATATTTCTACCAACAAATAAAAATTTTAAAACTAAATTATTTGTTACTAAATATTGTATTAAATTAAATAATATCTTAAAGTAAAATAATTAAATTATGGTATTAAGTAAAATAACGAATTAATTATGTTAAAAAATATTTAATTATATAAAACCTCTGATCCACCAGCATCAAAGCCCAAGAGGCGAAATAAAATGAAAATCCTAAATTAATTCTGCTCTTCCAATTGGTAACTTCGATGGCGTCCTCGGTTGCTTTCGTCATCTTCCTCTGCGCCTCCGTCCCCCTCTTCTTCCCGGCGGCCGCCACCATTCTCTTTCCGAAAGATGCCCTTCCCACTAAATCCGGCTACCTCCCAGTAAACACGACTTCGGGCTCCGCCATCTTCTTCACATTCTATGAAGCTCAACAACCCAGTTCACCTCTGAGTCAAACGCCTCTTCTCGTCTGGCTCCAAGGAGGACCCGGCTGCTCCTCTATGCTTGGCAACTTCCTGGAGCTCGGCCCTTGGCTTGTTACTTCTGATCCCACCAACCGACACAACCTAACGCTAAATCCGAATCCAGGATCTTGGAATCGTCTATTCGGCTTGATTTTCATCGACAATCCGATCGGAGCTGGATTTAGTGTTGCAGCTTCACCCGGGGAGATTCCTAGAGACCAGACTGCCGTTGCAAGGCACCTTTTCATAGCTCTCACATCATTTCTTTCTGCAAATCCCACCTTCAGCTCCCGTCCACTTTATTTAACTGGCGAGAGCTATGCTGGGAAATATGTTCCGGCATTTGGGTACTATCTCTTGAACCAGAACTCACGTCTATCCCCTTCTCGACAGATTAATTTACAGGGGGTAGCGATCGGAGACGGGCTAACGCACCCAGTCACCCAGGTGGCTACACATGCGGTAACCGCTTATTTCTCTGGCCTCATCAACCGGAGACAGCAGACCCAACTGGAGCAACTTCAAATCGAGGCTGTGAGATTGACTAGAGAAGAAAAATGGCAGGAGGCGAGGGAAGCGCGAAACAAGGTTTTAGATGCGCTGCTAAACATGACTGGTTTGCCTACACTATATGACTTCAGAAGGCAGAAGCCTTATGAGACACAGATGGTGACCGATTTTCTTCAAAATGAAGAGGTGAAGAAAGTTCTAGGTGCAAAGGGGAATATTGTTTTTGAGGTTTGTAGCGATACTGTTGACGGTGCCTTAAGTGAGGACGTGATGAAGAGTGTAAAATTCATGGTGGAGTCATTGGTGAGGAAGAGCAAGGTTTTGCTGTACCAAGGACAGTTCGATTTGCAAGATGGAGTTGTCTCTACCGAGGCTTGGGTTCAACAGATGGAGTGGAAGGAACTGGAGATGTTTCTAATGGCAGAGCGGAAGGTATGGGAAGTGAATGGAGTGCTCAGTGGATATGTTCAGAGATGGGGTGGTTTAACTCTTGCTGTAGTTTCAGGGGCAGGGCACCTGGTTCCTACCGACCAGAGTCTGAGTTCTCAAGCCATGATTGAGGACTGGATTCTAGAAAAAGGTATGTTCAGCAATGAGAGCAGAGGAACAATTTTCAGTAAACCATCGAATAGTTTTAGAGATTGAATCACAAAATTAACTTCTAGTCAAGTGGCGCTTGTGTTTCACTGTTGCAAGATGGGTATCCAGTTTTTTTGCTTATTTCATAGTAACACTAGGAAATCAGTTCAATGCATTGAACTGTTTTTATAGATTATTGTGTCGTTTCCTTGATACTTGAACAGTAGTTCGGGTTACTGTCATCCTAAACACTTAATCTGTAGTATGAAATTGATAAATACAATCTCAACCCAGTGTTTCACGGCACAAAGTTTGTACGTTTTTGCCATTAGAAGATGATTAATGTGAAACATCATTTACCTTTTCCTTCTCTGTCATTATTTTCACAAAGTTCAAAGGGATTTAACTTCTCGATTCTTATAGAGTAGTTAGAGCTAAGATTGTGCTTTACTCATTTTAAGTTCGTAGACTTGATCCTCTCCCTGCGATGAAAGCACACTGCTAGTTCTCACCACCAAAGCTTCTCTAGAACAAGTTATGTTTCCTGAGTATGGAGAGTGTGAGTTCTCTCGAACCAGTGAAGGTTGGATTCTTGACAAAGGTTGCAGCAATGGAAAATAAAAAAAAATAAAAAAAATCTTGGGGGGATGCTATTGACTCTTGTCTGACAGTGTTGCTTGATAGCTTTGAGGGTTTTTTTTTCTGTTTCTTTTGAAATTACAACCAGAAACCAGTCCAATCAGAACATGAATGGCAGAATATCATGTTGTTCAGTTGATGCTTGAATATTAAAATTCAGGTTTCTAGTATTTTAGATAGATTCTTTTGGGGAGAAAGAACTCGTTGTGTGTGCCAAACCGAAAGAACATTTGATGTTTGAACCAGAAGAGAGTGCTGTATGAATTATGAACAACCTGGAACAAGTTTCTCTTTCTGAACTTAGAGGAACATATTTTTCAGTAATTTGATTTAGTCACTGTTATTATTACTTTTCGATTTTGGGTTTTATGCTCAAACAGAATCCGATGCTTTTGAACTCGGAAGAATTTGGAAGGTTTTACTATGGTGGCAGAGAATTTGAACTGTGACTCAGTGATCTCATGGGGGTTTTCTTTTTGAGATCTCTAGTAAAGTCAAGTGTATTAGTGAAGTAGAATCGATAAAATAATAAATTAATATGTATAATGAAGAAAATGACCCTCTTGTAAATAATGTAACTTCTAAAGTGACACCCTCAACATTATTGAGATTGAGAGGAAAGACTCTTTTTGATATTATTTTTCCTAATTTATTTAAATTAAATCAGTAAGTTCATTAATCCTACCTAATCACCTCATTAGGCACGATCAAACAACATAATATAATTCCAAATGATCATTTTATGTTACATTTCCAAAGGAATAGTATTCGGCCCCTCCCTATTGGGTGACCGATTTAACTCAATATGAAAGCACTAATGCAGACTCCCCAGATTCAACCCATAATCTGACAGGGCCATGGGTCTTGTGCACTTATATGAAGATCATAAGCTTGACCAATCTCTTGTAATTAACTTATTTGAGCATCTTCTTTAGATTAAGCAAGGTCTTCTGATCAGCTAGCTGTATCTGGAAAATAACATCAAAAGCCATTTTGATAATTTTCTTCTTCCATGTTTATCTGCCTCTTTTATGCTGCACCTGTGCCGGTTGTATACCGTGACAGAACTGGGATGGTTGACTGGTTCTGCTTCATCAGTAGTTCGACCTGGGGTTGGCTTTAACCAGTTGTTTTGACATCTTAGTGTACCTCAACTTTCTTCTTCCTCTCACCAATAATCCCCACAAGAACAAAAACCACCTTCAAAATGGTGAAACCGGTTTGAATCCCTTAATATAATCAACCTCCCAACGATCTTGGATATATGCTTAATAGCATTATGACAGTCTTCACATACTCGGAGGTTCTTAATCACTCGGATGGGTCTTCCTGTTGGTATAGTTAATATCCCAAATGCAACAGCTAGTTTTTCACTATGGTGTCTGAGCATGTGCTCCTTCTCCTCTTCTTCCACATCATGCAACACCATTTTTGTGGCAGACACATAACCAGCCTTTTTCATCTGTAAGTCCAACTCTTCCAAGAAAGCATAAATCTTCTCCTTATCAGGATGTAAAGAATCCCCAACAGAAAATGTGTGAACTTTGTTCTTGACCTCAATCCAACTGAAACCAGGGACTTTTGAAACTCCTCTTTCTCTCATGTACAATCTCATCTTATCCACATCAGTCCATCTTCTGGAGGTAGCATATAGATTTGACAGAAGAACATACATACCAGCATTTTTTGGTTCCATCTCAAAAATCCTCTCAGCAGCCATCTCCCCCAACTGAGTATTGCCGTGCATTCTACTAGCACCTAGCAATGCACCCCACATAGTGCCATCTGGTTCATATGTTAAACTTTTCATGAGTGAATAGGCTTCTTCCAAGCGACCTGCTCGGCCCAAGAGATCTATCATGCAAGTGTAATGCTCAGCCTTCGGTTCAATGTTGTACATTTGTTTCATTGAGTAGAAGCTTTTGATACCTTTATCTATTAAGCCAGTATGGCTACATGCAGATAGGACACCAACCTGAAAAGGACAGAAAATATAAGATTGGGGAGAAAGTGAAGTGCACAGTATGCTAGCGATGTACTGCAATTTTATAAGGACAATTGCACACTTCTATCTTCCGAAACCAAGCGCAAAAAAACCTGATTGAAATATCAATGGAAAAGGGAACCTCAAAAATCAATTTTATAACATCTGTAGAGACATCGTTTAAGTAATTTAGTACACTTCATTATCTCTCCTTTAGAAACATTGAACAAAACAAAGAGTGTGAAATCAAGGTCCAGAAAAGGCTATCAGGTATGGCATGCTGAGTTATACTTAAAGGAAGACTAATGCTAGAAAAAATAAGTCATGAACAGCAATAAATAAATAATTATTGTTCAAATAAATAATATAATAACAAGCTACATGTTGTTTTACCTAGAGTTATATATCACTTCTGAACTGAATCTTTTAAACTATGATATGAATCTTTTCAAACTATGATGATAACAATTCATATTTCTGACAGAGAAAAAGGATAACAGATACATTACCATGGTAACATCATCAGGTGTGATATCCGTTGAAGCCATTGATTCAAAGATCTTAAGTGCTTCTTTGCCAAATCCATGTCTTGCATAACCAGTGATCATTGTGTTCCATGACACCACATCCTTCTCTGGCATTTGCTTAAATACATCGTATGCTTCGTCAATGCTTCCACACTTGCAATACATGGCAAGAAGTGCATTCCCCACATAGCAACCCATCTCATAACCTGCTTTCACAAGCCTCCCATGAACTTGCTTTCCACAGTCCAGAGCTGCAATATCAGCACAAGTACTTAAAACACATGTAAAACTTGACCTATTCAATCTCTCCCCATCTCTCTCCATCTCTATAAATAGACGTAAAGCCTCTTCACTGCACCCCCCTTGTGAATAACCAGCAATCATCGCTGCCCAAGAGACAGAATCCCTTTGCTGCATCTCATCAAAGAGACGTCTAGCAGAGTCTATATCTCCATTTTGGGCATAACCTGTGATCATTGTGTTCCAAGAACTGATATTTTTGGAGGGCATTTCATCAAACAACTTCTTAGCTTCATCCATCCTTCCGTTTTGCACATATCCAGCTATAATTGCATTCCATGATACACAATTCCTCTCTGGCATTTCATCAAATATTCTTCTTGCCTCGTCCAAAAACCCATTTTGCACGTATCCAGACACCAAGGCAGTCCATGTAAACACATCACGTTCAGGCGACTCCTCAAATAACTTCCTTGCCTCTGACAATTTTCCCATCTGCGCGTAACCAGATATCATAGTGTTCCAAGACACCAGGTCTCTCTCTGGCATTCGATCAAATAGAGCGTGCGCATCATCCAAACGTTTCTTCTGCACATACCCTGCCATCATTGCATTCCACGAAACTATGTCCCACTGTGAGACCGAATCAAAAAGCTGACAAGCAGCTTCGAACCGTCCATTCTGTATATAAGCAGCAAGTATCCCATTCCATGATATCGAGTTCTTCACTGGCATTCTATCAAAGATTTCTCGCGCTTCATCTACATATCCATTCTGACCATAACCCGAGAGCATCGAATTCCAACTCACGACGTCTCGTTGGGGCATCCTATCAAACAGCAAACGAGCAGCTTGCAATTTTTTGCCCCGGACATGCCCACTAATCATTATATTCCACGAAACCAAGTCTCTTTCCGGCATTTCCTCGAAGATCTGTTGAGCAAGATCGGCCCTGTTGTTCATCAAATATCCAGAGATCATGGCGTTCCATGAAACGGTCGTTCTTCGGGGCATGCGCTGAAAAATCTGGAAGGCTGATTCCCATCTGCCGTTGCGCATGAGATGACTTATTTTCTGATTCCATTTCACAATCTCGGTACCGGTGGAGGAAGACTTGTCGCGTTGTTTCTTAGCAAGAGACCTTCGAGTACGCTGGAGGGCTAGTTCATTGGAGGCATCTGAATTCCTGTTCAGGAACGCGCGGGAAGAGCCGTTGAAGCGCTTACAAGCATTTGCGCGGGTTTGCATAATAGAGGGCTTGCCTCATTGCTTGCCGAGTGCCCCTTCAATTACAAACAACAACTAAAAACAGCTAAAAACCCGTTCAATATCGCGGCCACTTGCTGGGAGACTTTTTAGTCTTAATGGGTGGTTCCACAATCCAACTACTCTTAAGAAACCCAGGCCAGTTCATCCTCTAGGAAGGGGAGATAGTTCAGTCTCCAGTGAGTTTTCTCCACTGCAAATTCCATAATAGATATAATTATTAGTTGATAGGAAATGTTGGCACCGCCAAACAAGTCCACCAATCGATGGGCATCGTTAGGTTCCAGACTTGAACCCTCAATCTCCTTCTTCTTCCTTCTATCTCCTGTTTTCTCTATTATAACCCACAACTAATCTTCATTTTCTTGAAGATTAAAACTATGGTCCCTGGCTGTCAACCTCACAACTGGGATGGGAAATGTAGACTTGGTCATGACTCATGAGGATGCTAATATACAATAATAATCTCCCACTTATGTTCCTAATCCCAAATTAAGAAATGGGCAGGCTTCAATTGGGTTTTTGTTTACTAGATAAATGACAAGAGGAGTGTTGAAAGTACAAGAGCCTAATAGAGAAGCAGCATGGAGCAAACTGAAGAAGAAGAACTTTTTTTTTATTTTATTTTAGTGCCACATGAGTGCACTAGATACCATCAAGAAAGCAACCCGAGTTCTCAGACACAGGTGATGAACCATTGATCCTTCTCTTGTCCATTCTAAGCAACCTACGCCCTTAAAAGAAAACAAATGATCCACCCAAATGAAGAGAAAAAGCATATGATGATATCTCCAGGGCCGGCCTCAAATATAATACTGCATGTAGATGTAAGCGAGTGTCAATATAAGCTGGATGGTCGTGCAAGAAGAGTTTTAACTTTCGCCCATATTCTAGCGATGGATAGGTATTACTACAAGCTCTTTTCCTCCTTCATGCTTGCTTTCTTCTGTCCCTGGACTGGCGTCCTGGTCGAAGCAAGGCCTTCACCTCTCCCTGCCACGAGACGTTTTAACTTCAATGTAAGCGCATAAGATTAGGCTTCCATGTTCTCTTTTAATCTTTTTCTTTCCATCTTTGTTGTTTGTAACTGAAGAGAAAGGGATCGAGCAATGCAGGTGGAATGGAAGACGGAGACTCGTCTCTGCCACACGAAGAAGCTGCTGATTGTAAACGGGATGTACCCAGGTCCTTCCATCTCTATTTACGAGGGGGACGAGGTCGAAATCAAGGTCACTAATCGGATAAGCGACAACACCACACTCCACTGGTTAGCCTTCTCTCATATTTAATTTACTTCTTAATTACAAAATTTTCGTTTCGTTTAGAGAACAGGGATTTGGTTGGTTTAAACAGCTGTGTTTCTCTCCGTCATCTTTGTTTCTTTCTGGAACTAACGAGACGAAGCAACTTTCCTGTTTTACGGCCGTCCCCAGCAAATGGCAATCTAAGGAGAACTGAGCTGGGAGTCACATATGAAAATAAAAGAGAGAACATCATAAATTGGGGTCCGAGAGTGCTGGAAGCTTACCAGCACGTTTGGAATGATGCAGAAACTGCATTGGGGGACCTTCATCATCGCTGTGGATCACATCTTTGATAGCTTTTTGTTCCACGTAAACATGAGAATAGGTGGCCTTTCCCCTCTCCACCACCTAATGCAATAAAGCTTAATTCTGCATTATAGCCGTTCATGTGCTCTTATTATTTGCCATGAACTGTAACAGTTGTCTGTAAATTTATTACTATTAAACCCGAGTCTTCTCTTTCAGTGAGAACGACTGTTATTGAAACCTCCCCAACAACTGAAATTATTAACTGAGTTTTGAGTCAACACTAGTGCATATAAATATTTTTCCAGGAATTGACGAACTGGGCTTTTGACTGTAATTGAAAGACTAACAATTGTTTACTCGGTGGCTTGGCTGTTTCCCTCTTAGGCATGGAGTAAGGCAAATGAGGACAGGATGGGCAGATGGACCCGCGTACATCACCCAGTGTCCCATTCAAAGCAACCGTTCCTACAAGTACAGATTCAGGGTCATAAACCAGAGAGGCACTCTCTGGTGGCATGCTCATCTCTCCTGGCAGAGGGCTTCTGTTCACGGCGCTTTCATCATCTTCCCCCGCGTGCCCTATCCCTTTTCCACTCCTATCGAAGCAGAAATCCCCATAATATTCGGTGAGTTCAAAGATAAAACAAACAGTACTAAAGAACAGTTTCTGAACCTTAAACAGCGTAAAAGGTCCTTATCTGATGAAGGATTTTTCTGTGTTGACTAGGTGAATGGTGGAATGGAGCAGTGGACGCAATAGAAGCAGACACTATAATGCATGGGAGTGGCCCAAATGTTTCAGACGCATACACCATCAATGGCTTGCCTGGACCCTTGTATCCATGTTCTGTCAAGGGTATACTTTCTTCCAGTTTCTCCTACCTCTGCTTTTTGACTCAATTATCTCATCAAAGCAATGCTTTTTGCCACATGGAGCATGCATTTCTTGTATAACATTGGTCCCATGAATAAAGAACACTGAATTCCATTCTTATACTCGAAATGATAACCATTTTGCTTATTCGATTTCATCCCGTTTCCCTTTGGCCCAATTTACAGATACTTTTGTCCAGACAGTGAAGCACGGGAAGACATACATGATCAGACTAATCAATGCAGCACTCAACGACGAGCTCTTCTTCTCCATTGCCAACCACACATTAACAGTCGTCGAAGTAGATGCCACATACATAAAACCCTTCACCACCACTTCAATCATGATCACCCCTGGACAGACCACGAATGTGCTTCTGTCAGCCGACAGCCCATCCAAATCTGGAGCGTTCCCCATGGCCGTGGGGCCTTACGCGACTGCCATGGTTCCCTTCGACCAGACGACAGCAGTGGGTTTCATAACATACGACGAGTACTCAAAGAGAGATCCGAAGACCCTCCCTGCATCCACAAGCATATCTCTGGATTTTCTCCCTCCAATGAGAGATAATCGTTTTGCAACCGAGTTTTCTAACCAGCTTCGAAGCCTGGGATCTTCCAGTTTTCCTTGTAATGTCCCCAAGCAGGTGGAAAAACGGTTTTTTCTCACCATAAGCCTCAACTTACAAGATTGTCCTCCCAAGAAGATCTGCAAGGGTCTCAACGGCAAGAGGTTCTCCGCCTCCATTAACAACCAGTCTTTTGTGCGACCACCCATTTCTGTCTTGCAGGGCTACTATAAGAACATGACTACCGGCGCCCTTTTACGGTCAGATTTTCCGGAGAAGCCGCTCCATCCGTTTGACTACACCCATCCGGCTGCAGACATTAACATGAATCCGGAGTTCGGCAGCAAGTTGTTAATGGTGCCTTACGGTATCAGCTTGGAGTTTGTTTTGCAAGACACAGGCTTCATCAACGCGGAGAACCATCCTATCCACATCCACGGCCATAATTTCTTTGTCGTCGGAAGTGGGTTCGGGAACTTCGATGCCGATCGCGACCCTGCAAACTACAATCTGATAGACCCGCCGGAGAGAAACACGGTGGCGGTTCCCAGTGGAGGATGGGCGGCGCTTCGTTTGAAGGCAGATAATCCTGGAGTTTGGTTCATTCACTGTCATCTTGAAGCACACACCACCTGGGGTCTAGCCATGGCCTTCATCGTTAAGAACGGTCATGAAGCTTCTCAGTCCATCCTCCCTCCTCCGGAAGATCTCCCGCTTTGCTAATACCCCCTTAGACTGAGCCCAGTAATTATTTGTTGCCAATTATGTAAAATTTTCCCACCAACTACCATCCTGTCGTCATGACCACGTTGGATACCAGAAATACAAAGACACAGAGATTCTAAAACATGTCCACAAAGAATTTAACAACGGGTTTACCTGAATATGTGACATTAAAATTTGATAACGCCGCTGCAGATTGACGGTACGAACTGATTTTTTCTCTTTCACTGAGAACGACAGAAGTTCCAATCGGCAGAAGACACTAATAAACTTGCGAATTAAGAGACGAACGCACTGTCAGAAGATTTAAAGTCGCAAGTCATTCTTAAATACTTTTTGAGGTTACCCCTGACAAACTTCTCGGCCTCCTCTTCGGGCCTGCTCCTCAACCCAACATACTTAGCTCATCTTCTCTTTTGATTCCTTTCAGGGACACAAACGCCCTGCAAGCCATGTTTCTTGCCGCCATTTTTCCCACTCTCTCACTTGAAAGGAGCCAGCACCCATGCACAGTTAGGTGGTGGTAGCCGTCAATTTGCAGCCATCGCGCAACTATTATCCCTTTTTAACAGATTCCTCGTTAAGACACTATAAACTGCGGACCCCCAGGGTCGCATTCGGCATTCCTCTTTAACAGTTTTACTCTGTTTTCGTGAGGTGATCCTGGTGGATGTTTCACAACCATCTTTTACATGTATGTCCAGTCCTTGATACATGATGTTTAAGCTGGCAAATCCTCAGGAACAGCGATCGGCCGGATTAAGCTAATCAAATAGTAACAGAAAATGTTGCTCAATCAACGATTTGCAAGTTCCTCTTCTTCGCATTAAAAAAAAAAGAAAAAAAAAAAAAGAAAGAAAGTGAGTATCACTTCATAAGACAAACAACAAGTCTCTGCCCATCAAACCCATAACTCGATGTTGCTAGAACAATATTTCTAGAAAGACAATATAATTCGATGTGACAACTTTGTTTAATCTGCACAAAACATTCATATACACAGGAGTGGACAAAAAAAAAGGTTTATATATCAAAATTGTAAGAAAAGAAAACATAACAAAAAATAAGCAAAAGATACAACTCTCACCAACTACATTAGCACTAGAAACAATACATATACACATCCAGGCAGGTATACTGAAAAAAGTACAATGGGATCAACTGACCAACTTATTCTAAGCACTCCTAAGAGGTTTCAGAAAAGCTTGATGAAGAGAAAAAGCTATGCAAATGAGAGACGATCCAGGGCCAGCTACTACTCATTATGGTTGAATCGACTTGCAATGATAGGGCGGACATCATCAGCATCAGCTAGGGTCTCGAGGAAGGGAATCAATGAAATCAAAGCACAATCGGATGGATCATCGAACCAACTTTGAATAGGTATTCCATTGTTCACTTGTAACCGGAATACCTGAAACAACAACAACATAATTTCAGTATCTTATAATAACTATGAACTAACTCTTGCTAACAAATAGAATTACGAGACTATCAACAATTTACTTCACATGTATGTTCCATGCATAAATGAAAAAGGTGGGAGCCAATTTGTTGTGATACCTGTGGAGAATTATCAATTATGGCAACTTTTGCCAAGTCAAGTCCCAAAACAGTCAGGTCTTTCATATAGCTACCATCAAAAAATATGCACGATTCACGATACACACGACGAAATATAAGCCTTTTGTCTGGGTCTAGTTTATCCAGTAGCTGTGCCGCATAAATGCTCTGACTAGCAGTGAAGACAATTACTTCGAACATCTCAGCTACTCTCTCCAAGAATACCCTCAGATGAGGCCTCTGACGAACATATACAGTGTGTTCATTCATGTTGAAATATACAGAAAAGGTAAAGTCCGCATCTTCACAGTAATCTAATGTAGAATGAACAAGAGTTTCTGCGGACAAATGGCAACCAAAATCATATGATTTTCGGATAACTTAACCAACAACAAATTGAAGGCAATAGAAACTCAGGTTACTGATTTCTTACCATCCAGATCAAGCACAAGGGTGACAGTCTTTGTACTCCGTGTTTCCTTGGGTAACAACATGGGCCAAACAGCTGGGACCACCTCTGATAGTTCAGGTAAGTTTCTAAGAAATAAATGTGGATCAAAGCCATCCACCTCATCTGTGTCTGCAGTGCAACAATCTTCATTAATTTTTTGGTGAGAAGGCTTTACCTGCTGAATTGCCAGGTATAAACAGGCCTCGTCAGAGTTTACTACAGCTTCTTCTGCAGATTCACCATCATGTGTATTACTTGTTTCCATGGATTCCTTGAGAAATGGGAGAAACATGTATCTGTCAGCCAATTCAAACGTGAAATTGGGACCCTCAAATTCATAACCTGGGAAGTGAGCACCAGCTATAGAATCAATGTTTCCAACGTCCTCATCAAAGTTGAAGCTAGCAACCCCCAGGTCAGATATGTTAAAGTCAGACATGTTGCAAGTTTGATGATCACTTGAACTACTGCCACCATCATCACTGTCATCATTTGTGACATCCACATCTTCAATATTTGCATCTGACAAAGGAAAATAAGAAATACCATTAAAACAATGTGAAATAAAGGATGAAAAGACTTAATATTTTTTATTTGGAAGTCAGAAGTTAAAACAATAGAACAATCAGCAGGGACTAATTTAGGGGTACCAGTCAAGAAACTCTTGAGTAGCCAACACACCAAGGTCCCCAAAGATAGCCAACGGACTTCTAGTCCTGGCCACTGCAGATATAATCTGGAACAGACATAGCAGGAGAAACCAATGTTTCAGCCAAGATGAGCTGACATGTTTTGATTTCTTCCAGCCAAACAAACTGGATATGTATACCTTCCACCGTGCAGGTGGTACACAGACAGCCACTCAGACCTATCAATTAACATCCTAATGAGGATTTCTTATGATCCAACATCTCACTTCAACTGATCGTTATAGCCAACAATGAGATGGCAAAAAGCAGACATTCCGCTTATGATAAGTTTAAATATGTTCTAGCCTTGAGGCGTCAATCTAGTGAAACAACTAACTCAAGGACATGCTTTAATACTGGACATAGGGTCTTTGATTCCTGACACATAGTAGCGTATAATTGTCAATAAAAGAAGAAGGAGAAACTGAAAACAACTTGCATGCTCTTGTGAACCCCAGGGTGAAAATTAAATATATCGCAAAAGAGTGCAAAAAATATCAACATAATTTCGTATGACAAATATAAATGCAGAAATAGGATTTCAACCTTTACCTGCATTACTATGAATTAAGGGCTTGCAATGACCATCATCAGGTTCCAGTGTTGGGGAAAATAAAGTTTCTAGCATTGGTGCGGAAGTGGATGACATTGATCCCTGAACACCAGTGAACAAATTTTCTGAGTACAATAATCAAACCTTACAAAACCATCATTGCAAGTGGAACAAACTTTATGTTTTTCAGCTCCTTTTTTGTGGAATTCAAAAGGCGGTTAGAAAAAAATAAGCAGCAATATGCATCCCCAACTCATGTAGCTCATGACACATATTTTGCACAAATGCAGAAAAGCTGTTTCTCAAAATGAAGACCAACCATGGTCATGATCATGGCACAACTCGTCAGCATTTTGATAGTCAATTAAAATGATAGCCCAATATCCTGAACCTAATACTTGTCGATTAACCAAGTATGATCATGTAATAGGTGGAACTTCTGCAGCGTGTCCAGACGAACGTTCAGTCCGTGGATTTACATCTTTTTTTATGGATGAAAGACAAGAAGATCTCAGCCTTTCCACACCCAAATGAGGACTGCAGGCTACTCCAGCAGTACTTTCACACAGCAAGGAATCAAACATCAAATGCAAATAACACTATTTGTAATAGGGGAGTGATGTGAAATATTACCAATCTTCCAACCAATGACGAACCACATGATGCAAAAGTTGATGATTGGTGTTGAAGAGTTGCTCCAGCCAACAAGTCTTCATGATCAAAGTCCTCACTTACTATGTCCCAGCATGACACTGAATAATACAAAGAACTCCAGTAAGAAGAATAATTGAGTACATTCTTCAGTTCCAGATGTTACAAATTTGTAGAGTGAGAGTGAGATGACTCCTCAGAAAGAAGTGGATCAATCCATGATGGAAGAATTAACTTGAAGGGGGGGAAATTATATATATTTGGCTTACCATCATCATGCTTCTCGACTGAAGGTTCCAGAACAGCTTGTTGAGACATTCTGACATCAAATCGTGAGCTTTTTCATATTTTAACAGACTGACGACAGGGATGAAGCCCACACCCTTCACTCAAAGAACCAATGCTTGGTTTAGATTTCATAGGTGCCGGCATTTCACAATCATCACAATCACCCAAAGGATTTCAAATGAAGCAACGCCTATAACCAAAATCCAGTTCAAATTGAGAAGACTGATAAGAGAGTGGAGTCAACAAGACAACATTCACAAAATAGAAAAATAATAATAATAATAATCATAATTAGCTGGTAACCAGAAAAGCAGGGTTGCTTCGATATTCAATCTAAACCAAATTATGCAGGGCATTGACCATTCTTTTTTCAGGAATGCTATCAGAGCAATAAAAGGCAACAAATAAATAATTGACTATACAAGGTTCCCGAAGCCATTTCAAACTAGTGGGTATATAATTCATGGTCAGGGCTCTCAAACTAACTAGATGAATCCCTAAATTTGCAGTGAGACTCCTATATATTATATCTCATGCAACAATGGGTCTTATTGTTCCTTACATCATTTGGGCATTAGACCAAATCAGACAAAGACAACTTAAGCACCGTACTGTTTTTTTTTTTTTTTGCCTACTACGCTTCTGCAAGGTGGATCTCTTTGTGTAAGCTGATATTTTACAATTCCGGATAAAAAAAATAAAAACTGCAAGGAGGAGCTCAATTTGAATATCTTGCAACTCCTAATAATGAAATACAAGAACCCAAAACCCGCAAGTCGGGGTAAAATCCAGTTGAAGTACAGAGATAAATCTCAGATATTCTTAAGTTAAAGAGATCCAAACAGAAAAAATCTCCTAACCATCATACTGAGGAATTACAAAATGCAAACCACCAAAAGCATATCTCAGACAAGGCCACAGATCGCGAGACAGCAACCTCAGTGAGAGATGGAAGAAATCAGAAAATCAAACATCCAACGGTAACGAACACAAATTTTAATAAGATCAAGAATCGCCTATCATAAAATGAAGAAAGAAAAACGAATAAGATATGCAAAGACTCTTTCCTCCCTCATTCCGACTAAAAAAAAGCCTCTTACGTAATAATAATAATAGTTGAACTCGAAAACCAGAACTGAAAAAGCCTAAGTAAATGAGATGAAACGCAAATACCTACATCAAAGCATAATACGCTGTAAATAATATCAAACATAAAAAAATTATTCAAAAAGAAAATAAAAAACTAAAACTTGCCCAAATCACGACATAAATCATTAAATAATTAACCAAGAAATTAGCAACCAAACCGGTAGTTACAATTATTAACGTTAATCATAAAAAACAACACAACTCAAAGACCGAACAAAAAACTAATTCGCCTAACCACAATTCAAAATAAACTCACAAAACCCAAATGAATAAATTGGCATGCTGTTCAAAGAGATCCGTTGAACCTTGTTTTTTACAGAAAAACTGGGACAAAAAATGCAAGAAACAGTCAACGATGATCATAGAACAGCTCTACATAACAAGATACGACGGAAAAGTACCAGGAGGATCAAGTCAACCACCAAAAAAAAAGGGAAAACAATTCCTCAAGAATTAAAGCAATCAACAGAAGACTACAGAAAAGAAGTCACGTTAACGTACATTATGATTCTACCATAGAACCTTCGCAGTTCACATACCTCTAGCAGCTGCTCCTCTCCTCTCCTCTCCTCTCCTCTCCTCTCTGCAAGAGGCGAGAGGGAGAAGAAAATGACCAAGGGTCGACTCCAGACCTTCTAACTTCCACTTCGAACCGAGTACGACGACTAAAGATCCCCACCAACGGCCGGGATCTTCAGTAGTGCAGTTCATTCCAACCTGTAGGGTACAGCAGCGTGTCCCCTTGAGCAAGTCACCTCCACACGCGCAAAGCCCGGAAAGAGAGGAGATGGAGGCGGGAGAAAGCCAATTTGTCGCGGCCATGGAGTCCCCGCGGGCCACAAGGGAGACCGACCCGGTCCGTGTCAACTCATCAGGTCGTCGTATGACCGGAGATCCCAGAACTGGGTCACCACGACTCGTTGTGATCCCTTGCCCTTTTGGAGATTCATAGACAGGACTTGGTTGGGACCCATACCAGATCTTTGATCAGCGAAACACAAATCCAACGGCGGAGATCGTTAAGGAAAAGTTTCTAACTAACATTGTTTTATGTACTAATAAGTTTTAATCACTTTGGCTAATGAAAATACTTTCAGCATCATCAACATTTCCAGCGCATTAAGAGCACTTGGGAATCTCTGTCAGTAATGACTCATCCGTACCATCGCAGAATTTTCCATTTTCTACGAAGCCCTTCGGTGACGGTGCTTTTAGCGCGTTTCAGGATTCTGTAATTAATCACTGAGGAGGAGGAGAAGAGCCAGGTGAGATACAGGGGACCGCGACCGTCCGTCGTTCGATACTCGATACTCCTCCGAGGGCAATTCTACGCTTTATGGGCGAAGCAATGGAGCTGCCGAGGAAGAAGCAGATTCTTCTTTTCTATTGCGTGGAGTCGGAAGATCTTGCTCTAAAGGTGGCTGCGCAATCGGACTGCATTCAGCTTCGGTCCATTAACTGGAGGTGCGTTTTCTTCCTCAATCATATGCCTCTGCCTCTGCCTCTGCCTTTGCCTTTAGTTCGTTCATGTTTTTTATAGTCATTATAATGACGCTGGCGCTTCTGATTTTCCTCTTCTACTGTTGTTTCTTTATGTGTTTCTTTTTCGTTCTTCTCCCACGATTATCTTGTGTTAATAATCCGATATTTGTTTTTTACCCAAGCTATCTTCTTTTCAGTTTTGTTACCCTAACAAATCATCTCTTTAGTTCGGAATGGTTTTCTTCCCTCTCTCATACTCGGCTTTTTCTTTATCTTGTTCCGATCAAGTTGTAATTTTGCTTTAATTTTCTTTAGCTTTCTGCCACTTTTCGTTTTTTTCCGAATAAATATATCAGGATCTTTTCGCTTTTATGTTTGAAGAAGTAGGGGACATTTCGAACTTTCTGTTTAGTCTTTGTTCTCATGTTGGATGTTGGCAATTCCTGTGGAGTGTTTGCTTTTAGAATAGTTTTCTTCTCCTTCTTCTGTTTTTAGTTGGTTTTACACGTTTTATTTTCATCTCAAAATCATTTGTTTTTGTTATTTGTTTATATGCTCCATCTGTAACTGTCTTCTTCCCGTTTTATTTTGGCATTAGAGGAGGGTTTTCTTTTTCTTTTTCTTTTTTTTCTTGCTTCATTTTTTTTTGGAGCTCACTTCACTTCACAGTTAATTCGGTTCTCTGTTTTCGCAGACATCTCCAGTGCATTTCATATTATAAATCTCACAATAGAAAACTAATGTATGCTATGTGCAATTTTCAGGAGTTTTCCTGATGGATTCCCTAATCTTTTCATTAACGATGCAAAAGATATCAGAGGCCAGCATGTGGCCTTCCTAGCTGCATTCAGTTCTCCCTGTGTGATTTTTGAGCAGCTCTCTGTCATTTTTGCACTGCCTAGACTGTTTGTTGCTTCCTTTACTCTGGTTTTACCATTCTTTCCCACGGGTTCTTTTGAACGGATGGAAGAGGAAGGAGATGTGGCAACTGCCTTCACAATGGCAAGGATACTGTCAAATATACCAATATCAAGGGGTGGGCCGACTAGCATAGTCATATATGACATACATGCTTTGCAGGTTGGTTCTTTAATTTGCAGGTGGTATACTTTATTTCATATGGTTGTTCCTAAAGCAAGATGATTTGCAGGAGTTCAAACAGTTGCCTTCCTCTTGGTGGGGAGGATAGACACGGGATGGCATAGAACTGGCAGCTATGTTTACTTGCTGGCATCATTTTAGTTGTGATTGTGATTTCAGCTTGTGCAGCATACTGAACTGTTCCCAGGACAATACCTGTGGATCCGCTTTTAGCATTATTTTATTTTATTTTAGGGTTTTGAACACTTAGAAGGCTAGACTGAACTTCGATCGTCACTTGTTATCTGGAGCAGGAATGGTTGACTTGCAAAAAAATTGTTTTGTGGAAACTGGACATGGTAGCATGGTGCTCAATGAAAATGTGGCAATTTGTGAGAAGTTTCCAGTCAGGGACTCTCAACTTTCTTATGTCTTCTTGTCTCCTCTGGTCCATTGAGATGTTGTATTAAAATATAGGAAGTGAAGTAAATTCTCTATGCTGAAAGATGGTGAATCCATAGGGAATCGCTAGCAGGTGCACATGGTATTTGTATATTGGTCTGCAATCATTTTATTGAGCACAGGTTAAGACTACCATACAAAGATGCCCATAAGCATACCTTATGAGATCACCAAACCTTTGATATTTTAGGATATAGAACTTCTGGCCCATGTGCTTTCTGATTGATGCAAAATTACACTCTTCAAACTTTCTTTTTTGAAAACTTAAAATTGCAGAACGATATTGTGATTTTACTTGTGATCAGTTATAATGTTATCTGATCAGTGAATTTCTGAAAGGAAAAAGAGCTAATTGGCAGGTTGTATTTTAAATTTCAATTTTGTTAGTGTTGCATCTATATCTGCTGCATTGCTTCTGGTTCCATTCTTGTTGCATACTTTATAAACTGTACAACTATATTGTGACCTTAAGATGCCTTTTTGTGTTCTTCTAACTCTTACGCATGACCTTCCATAGGAAAGGTTTTATTTTGGAGATCAAGTCTTGCCGTGTTTTGAAACTGGAATCCCTTTATTGAAGGAACGTCTGCATGAGCTTCCTGATGCTGATAATGTGAGTTGTACACCCACTTTAATGGTCTATTGTTTCTGGCCTGCAACGCAGTTTTAAGATGTAATCCAAAAATTTTCTTTTGACATGAGAGAGCTAATATGTTATGGTTATACTTGATCTAAATAATGTTTTCTCTAAAAATTTTGGTGGATATTTTTTGCAGATAAGTGTGGCATTTCCTGATGATGGTGCATGGAAGCGTTTTTACAAGCAGTTACAACATTTCCCAATGGTGAGAAATGGGCATCCATGTTTCGTTATCATTGAATAAATTTTGCATTGATTGACTAGAATTGACCTATTCATTATTGTATAAAAGGTTGTTTGCACGAAAGTCCGTGAAGGTGATAAGAGGATTGTTCGTCTTAAGGAGGGAACTGCTACTGGTCGACATGTTGTCATTGTCGATGATTTGGTGCAATCTGGTGGAACCCTTATCGAATGCATGGTATGCAGAAATCTCCTCCCCCTGTTTGTCACTCTTTTCCATCATTAAGCAGCAATTATGTTTCCAAACACAACTAAGTCGCTTGATGACTTCATGTGTTCTTAAATGCTTTAATTGTTGCTAGGAAGCCATAATCTATGAGAAGAGAGAGCTGGACATTATGTTATCTTTATAATTGTTCTTTTCCTCTCCAGAAAGTTTTGTTTGCTCATGGTGCTTCCAAAGTCAGCGCATATGTTACCCATGGTGTGTTTCCTAACAAGTCATGGGAGAGATTCACACACAACAATAAAGGTGAAGTCTCAAATTTTTATTTTTCATTGTATCATAAAATCCCATTTTTGATTTCTTATTTTCTTGTTTTGCTTTCAGAGGACACCAATAAATCATTTACATACTTCTGGATCACGGATTCCTGCCCTCGCACTGTGAAAGCCATCGAGGGCAAGGCTCCTTTTGAAGTGTTAAGTCTTGCAGGCTCCATTGCAGATGCGCTTCAAATATGAAACCTATGGGAAGACCCTAATTTATCTTGAAAGTAGCAGATGCAAGCAGTTGAAAAGCTCAAGAGCATTCCCCATTAATCATCTTTTAGTTCGGTAGGACATAGGCTTTGTTTTGCTCAAATCAGGAGAGTAATGAACTTGATCTATATTGGACATATATGTACCCTTAAAAGGTAGTTATCTATAAAAAGCTTTTTTTAACTTAATCTCAGTTAATTAGCTGTAAATTGCATCGCTATTCATGATGAGAACTCCATCAGTACATTAGTATTCAGTAATCCAGGAGTGGCAGCTATCAGAATGATCACTAACGTTTCATGTTTTTTTAGAAATTTGTCCTTGGAAAATTGGGTCTTTCCAAGAGATTTGTTCCAGGTAGGTGAGGTTGGAAAACAATCTCCTCATCTGGACTCAAGAGACTCTCTTTCCCCCTCCACTGACCAACCGGCGTGGTGGGTTTTCTGTGGAAGAAGATAGCACTTCTGATCGAATGGTACAAGTTTATTAGAAAGTGAGACTGCAATTTTAGAATTTCGGGTCTATCAAGGAAATCTATGAGACTTTTTTTAGGGGAAATTAAAATTTTCTGCTAAGTATTGTTTCTTATGCTTTGCTATTGGCACAAACACAACCAAATATGAGAGTGGTTTTCCTAAGTTAGCACTACTTAATAGGAAAATGTTTCAGTGATATTGCATGTGTATATATGTATCTCTTTGGGTCGATGCCTTCTTCTTATCGATGTGCTAAGTATACCCTTTGTTTGTCTAACTTGTACATTTGAATCTGAAATATGAACTTCCTGTCCATCCAAAATGGTTTCTCAGATTAGTTGGAGGTAATTTGGTAACATAAATGAGCAAGAATCAAACTGTAGTAACTCGATGTAGTGGTGAGACTTATATTGGTAAAATCATTAATGGAAGACAGAAGGAGAGAGGTAGAAATTTTGAAAGAGAACGTCAAACTTTGAGAGCGGTGCTGATTTCTCCCTCTGCTACCATAGATAACTTACAAAAACAATCTGCTGTGTGCAACCGCTCTGGGAGCCTCACAACTCAAAACGTCAACCGAAGAGCATGGGTAATTTCCAGGAATTTTTTTACCTCCGTTGCTTATAAACAAGTTCATACTTCACAGCAATCTACGTCAGGCATCAGCTTGAAAGAAATTTTACTGACAATCTAAAACTTGAGTTTACAATCTAAATTTATTCAGTGGAGGTGGCGGCGTCGCGCGGAGGCGCAGACCAAAATTAAAAAAGAAATTTTAGTCGGCTGGAGCTTTAGTAATCCAGCCAGGGAGGAAGACCAATTCAGGTTGCAGGACTACCGAAACCGATGGTTTACAACTCACAAGTTAGTTCTACCTCTCTGTGTTTTTTTTCACAACAGACAATAGCGTGTTATTCGCCATGCGTTGCTGGAGCTGAGTGCCCAGAAGCATCAAACGGCAGACGTAAGAACTGCTAGTACGAAAATGTCCTGACTGGCCTTTCATGCGCGTACGAAAAGTTCAAAGCCGTTTTACGTACCGAGACCTAGGGTGGGGGAAGGAAGCACCACCCTCCTTCCTCCTCCGGAAACCTCTCTCTATTGAAATGAAGAAGACACTGCTATCGCCACAAAAAAAACAAAACAAAAAAAAAAAAAAACAGAAGAAGAAGAAAAAACGCAATAAACCTGTCTTCTATACCTCTCTTTATCTATTCATTCTGTAAGTATGGCTCACATAAAAGTCAAGATGACACTGCTATTGCCAAGAAAACAAAAAAGCACCATCTAAAAGCCTACGATATATCTAATCGTTCCTCAATCATTCTGTAAGTATGGCTCACATAAAAATCAAGAAGACACTGCTATCGCCAAGAAAACAAAAAAGCACCATCTAAAAATCTACGATATATGTAATCGTTCCTCAATCATCCTTCTAGCTTTTCTAAGCCATATCCATGGCACCACCGTCACCGTCCCCGTCCTTTCCATCGCCGCCCTCACTGTCGCCCTTTTTCTTCTTGTCCTTGCAAACCTCGTCACTGAAATTCTTACCATCGTTGACGTACTTGTCCAAACCCATCTCACGAAGAGCAGCGATGATATGCTCTGTGGAAAGAGATCGCATCTTTTCTCGTTTTCGGATTTTTTTAGCCTTTGACTTCACATCCCTAATAAACGCATCGCGGCAGTCCCGAAGCAGCACTTTAGTTTTGCTCCTGCTCCTGCTCCTGCTCCTCACCCCGCGCCCCGCATTCGAACCCCCTCCTGCTATATCGGAGACGATGTTCAAAGAGATGAGGTCATCGTTGGCGGACCTCGAGCTGCTTCCTTCCCCGCTCCCGGTCGTTCGGAGCTTCGCATCTTTTCCGGCGCTCCCTTTCTCTTCTTTCTTCTTCCCGCTTCCGCCCTCACCGCTCCCACCGCCCACCATCCTAATTTTTCGTTACAGTTACGGTATGAAAATGTCGCGAGGACATTTAAATAGGCATGTGAGCCGTCGGCGGCCCGCAGCAGATTGGACGTTAATAATCAAAAAATAAATGTAAGAATGAATATTGCCCAATTACCCTACAAATAGGCGTTGGTTTAATTAAATCCTGCTTCCTATTTAAAATAGTAAATTTAACCTCTTTGAATAATAAGGAAATTAATGCCTAAAATTAGGTGTAAATTTATTTTTAAAGCCTTATTTTTTCAATAATTATGGAATTCCTATCTAATTTTCAATAAACAAAATTCAATAAGGAAGCAAAATAAAAAAATATTAGTTAATATTTTTAATTATTAATTAATATAAAAAATAATATGTATTAATAAATTAAAAAGTATAAATTTAAATAAATATTTTTTAACTCTTAAAAGTAATTTATTAATTATTCAAATATATAAAAATATACTAATATCTATTAGTAAATAAAAATAAAATAAGTAATATTTTACTTCTTAAAATAATTAAATTTAAAATATAAAATAAATTTCACATTCTTGAAATTAATGCACTCATTTAACTTATTACAATCTAATAAACTTACTTCATGCAATAATTGTTATCTCATTAATTTTAATTTTTAAAATAAACAATCAAATCAAAATCATGTTTTTTTTTAACTATTTCACTAATAGAAACTTTTTGAATAGTTTATATAATAAATATGTTATTATAAATGAATCAATAACATGACAAATGGTTACAAATTAACTGTATTAATTGCTATTTTCTAGTAATTATTATTATCTGTATAGGGAATACAAACAAACTACTTAAAAACAAATTAAACATTAACATCTTTAACATCCTCCCTTAAATTGAATGTTTTTAACAATCAGTTTACACATGGATTCGAATAAACACCCGGAAGATCAATTATTTTCAAGAACTTATCAAGCTTTAAACAACTTGCTCTTGTGTATGACCATGAACCATCTTTACAATTTCTTCTTTTGTGAGTTCACGAAGGAAATGAAAGCGAACATCAATGTGTTTGCAACAACCCAACATCACTGGGTTTTTAGAAAATTTGATTGTTGAACTGTTATCATAGTAAACTATTGTGGAATCATATTGAACATGGCTGAGACTTTCTAATATCCTTCTTATCCTTATTGCTTGACATGTACATTAAGTTGTAGCAATGAAATTAACTTCAGTAGTTGACAAGGCGACTACAAGTTATTTTTTTTGAGGACCAAGACATTGTTCTTGAACTCAGCATAAACACATAACTTGAAGTGTTTTTCCTATCGTATAAATTCCTAGCATGATCACTATCTGTGTAGGTAATTAATTCCTAGTTTCCTCCCTTCTTGTAGAACACACTAAAATCAATAGTGCATTTTAACTACCTTAGTATCCTCTTTGTTGCTTGGAAATGAAGTTCAATGGGGCAATCCATAAATTTACTAATGAGACTCACCACAAACATAACATTTGGTGAGTGGTAGTCAAATACATAAGACTTCCCACAATTTACTTATAGAAAGTACTGTTTATCCTCACTCCATCTCCATTTTTCAAGAACTTGAATCCAATAATCATAGGATTGCAAACTGGGTTACACTTGTCCATGCTGAACGTCTCTAGCACTTCTTGTACATATTTCTTCTGACTAATAAAGATGTCATATGATCTTTGCATCACCTCAATGCCAAGAAACTATCTTATTTTTCCAAAATCAATCATATCAAATTTAAGCATCATGTTTTTTATTTAAACAACAAACATAAGTTATGATTATTTAAACTCTTGCTCCAATCCCAACTATTTTCTTCCTCAAACTTCACATCTTTGCTTACTATTATCTTTTGAGAAATTGGATCATACAATTTGTATGCATGTGATTGTTCACTAACTCCGAGTAGAACACGTCTCACACTCTTGTTATCAAGCTTAGTCCTCTTACTATCAGGTACATGAACATGTGATATGCATCCAAACACTATGAATTGATCAACTAATGGTTTAAATCCACTCCAAGCTTCTTCTAGAGTCATGTTTTTAACTACTAAAGTTAGACTTCTTTTTAGAACATAGGTAGTCCAATTGACTACTTCAGGCCAGAAAGTTTTTGGAATCTTTCTTCCTGAAAGTATGCTTCAAACCATATTCATAATGGTTTGGTTCTTTCTCTTTGTAACATCATTTTGTTGTTCAGTATATATTGTTGTTAGTTATCTATGTATGTCATTTTCCTTACAAAAATTCGTGAACTCGTATGGTGTAAATTCTCCTCTACGTTCAATGCGAAGACATCTTATATATGAACCGGTTTCTTTCTCAACGTGACTCTTATAATTTTTTAAAGTGATGAAAGCTTATGATTTCTCTACCAATAAATAAACCCGATTTTTATAGCTAAAATCATCAATGAAAGTGATCAGATATGTTTTCTTGCTATTTAAAGTGGGGTTGATTGGTCCACAAATGTTGGCTTGCACCAGTTGAAGAATTTGAGAAGTCTTCCATGTGCTCTATTTTGGAAATAGATCTCTACGTTGTTTTCCTACCAAATAGTCTTCACACACCATCGAAGGGTGTTATGAACCCAATAGCAAGCCGAGTCAGGCAAAGACACCATGGCTTAGTCAATTACTCTGACTGAATCAGTTACTTAGTTATTTAGTTTACTTTTCAAGTTAAATGCCATGGAGGGGCAAAATTATAATTTTCTCTTGAACCTTGTGGACATGAACCCTATTTAGAGGGGGAATGGAATGGAAAGAAGGAAGTCTAAATTTAGGTTAAAACAGAGTGTTTTAGTTCTCCTATATGAGCTCGAGGGTTTTCAAACTTCCCTTTGGCTTGATTTTCTTTTATTTTCTTCTTCTTCCTTACGGATTGCCGTGTTACATCCAGGGACTGTAACAAGCGGTATCAAAGCTGAAACAATGAGCGATTCATGGATTGTAGATGAAATATGTACAGTACTGTGCGAAGAAATTTCAGCAATGCTACATCAATCTGCCATTAACATGGAAGATAGGTTTGCTAGAACTCGAGAAGTGTCAATTTTTTTCTTCAGAAAGGAAGGTCACCCTTCCGGAAGAGGAACAGTTGTTGCTATTTGTCGGCCGACCTCAAATTAGCGAGCAAGGAATTCTAGAGGCGTAATCCATAGCCAGGAATTCCGAACAGTTTGATAAGCACCAGCCCTATTCAAAATTTCATCCCCAACTTGCTGTTGTTCGCCGCCGAAAAAGGTCAAGGCCAAAACTTGCTGTTGTTCGCCATCAGAAAAACCAAGAGCTCAAAGTACAATGTTATTGGGAGAAAAGGTCGTGGAGAATGAATTTCATTACTGTTGATAGGAACAAAATCAATTTATGGGCAAAGCTTGTGGATGGTGGAACCACCACTTTAAGTCTATTGCGAGAAGGAAGTGTTAAAGACAAGGCTTTGCGTATGCCCATGATAAAGCAGGTGCGTCGTGCCCACCATGAATATCTCGTTCCATTCTAGACTTCCATCCGGGGCAGCGAGGCGAAAATTTCCTCATTCATGATTATTTCCCTAATACAACTCATCATGTTCTCTACGAAACTCGGGCAGGAAGGCCACTGATGCACTGGGTTCAGCGACACAAATTCGCTTTGGGCATGACAAGGGGCCTTGCCCAATTACTTTCGATTCACGAAAATGTTCGATATAGTAACATCCTTATTGATAAATTTTTTTGTTGCTAGGCTAACGGAATTAAGGTTACAACAGAGGGTTTAAGTTCTCCTAAACTAGCTTGATGATTTTAAGTTTTAGTTCGGCCTGATTTTTCTTCCTCACAAATCTCCGTGGTAGGACAGTAACAAAGGGCTGTAAATTGTGGTAGTCCGTTCACTGACGTCAATCAGGTTGCATGTGCAAACTCTCTTACCCGACGTACTTCGTTGGGCGCGTTGGGGCGAGTGCTCATGGGAAGTTGATCTCTTAAGCTTTGCAGGATCGTGGAGTCTGCTTGGATCATCTCAAGGTTTTGTCCAACGTACCCACCGGGCATGCGGTGGTGATGCTTCAGGCTGATGGGCAAAACTCAATCATCATTGTGGGTGGGGCTAATATGAATTGTTGGCCTCAAAATCAGTCCGACGAGGAGTTGCAGGTGGTTCAAAAAGTTGCAGTTCTGTTGTTTCAGAGAGAGATTCCTATATTCAAGTTGCAAAGCTGAGTCTTTTATTTTCAGATTCTCTCTCTCTCTCTCTCTCTCTCTCTCTTGTTTAATGAAAAATTTCATGCGGTTATAGGATACATTTACCTTTTATGCTATTTAATCAGGGAGAGGGTGTATTGAGAATGATTTTCTTCTCCTGTATCTTCTGTTGTTTTTTTTTTCTCTTCTGTTCGGTTTATGGCGCATAAACATTGGTTGCTTAAACTAATATTATGCTTTTCTTTAATTTCCAGTTCTGGTAACTTGTGAAAAGTCTTCGCCGAGAAGGATTTGTTGTTGTTAACTCTTTTCTTCTTTCTTTTCTCGACTGCCGTCTGTTTATCATATTTTCTCAATCAAGCAATACACAGATAAGAAAATATTTTAATAATGATTAACGCATGTCGAGTTGATTGCAGAATAAAGGGTAAGTTTAAACAAATTACTTGATGCAAGAGAAAAAAATTCTGTGCAGACCATATGCCAGCTTGAAGCTTCACTGAAAATAGAAATTATTTCATGGAAGGAGCAATAAGAGGGTGCGAAGCTGCCCTTGGAGTTGATTGGCTGATACTGTGACAAGTGGCTAAAAGATTGTCTTCTTTTCAGCCTCTCGAAAGGGAAAACTGCCTCAGTGAAGGTACGGGAAAGTTCAAATGAATCTTGGGAATTTGTTGTCTGAAAAGTAAAAATGTTAAAACCTCGAATGCATCATTTTTTGAGGACTTTAAAACGTCTTGTATTTCTGAGGAATCAAAGTGATGAAATTGATCAAACTGTATCTGTGTCGCATGGAACGAGTGAAACAGCATCTTCTGTGCTGATGAAATGCATAAAGTAAGAGAGATTTAGCTCCAAAAAACTATATGAACTTCAGCACTATACTTGATCAAGCATATCCACTAAAGAATACCAGATTTGTGAGATCATTTATGTTTGAGATTCTTTCACTGTTTTTCATTTCAGTTAAACTGTGATATGCACAGTGTAACTCAGGTTGTGGTGATCACCATGAAGATCATTTATGTTTGAGATTCTTTCACTGTTTTTCATTTCAGTTAAACTGTGATATGCACAGTGTAACTCAGGTTGTGGTGATCACCATGAAGCATATTGCCACAACCAATGAAAAAGCAGTACAGGGGGAAGATGACTATATCACATACTAGGCATTTGGCCTGGCCAGCAGCTCTTTGTGGGAGCAAGCTCATAGATGGATCTTGGTTAATGAAGTAGCTCCTTAACTCTCTATTGGTCTCATACCTAAGATGTGCCTATTCTTTGGCAGATCCTCTAGCAAGGAGTAGCATCTCTTATCATTATTTCATTTTGGAAGATTCTTTTTCCTTTCCTTGTTTGGGGGTAGTGAAGCCTCTTTGTATTGGGGTAGTGACATGAAGCCTCTTGGTTGAAGGTTTCATGGTCTGTTAATAAATGTAATTTGATTTACATATTTTTACCTTAACTTCAATTCCAGATTTCAGTTCTATGAGAGACCTTTATTGGGGGTGTCATCTGTTTCAATGAAATGGGCAATGTTCTTCACTACAAAGCTATGTGATCTAAAACTACTGTTGGTTCCATATTGGCTTGAGGAGGTTCTTTATGAAAAGAAGAATATGTACTCTTAAGTCCATTCAACAAAAAGAAAAAAGGACTCAAATCCACCTGTTCGTTGGTGATATTACAAGAGCATGTAGGTTCTTGAAGCATAAAGGTATTTATGGTATATTTCAGGGATGTATAGGTAATCAACCCTTTTCAGTATTCACTCTTTACCATGCTTGCTCTGTGGATTGACTTGAAAAGTTTTAAGTTTTTTCCTCTGCCAAACATCCTTGTTCTAAAATGCTGTAGTTTTATGGTATTTTTGAGATGCCAGTTGAGTTGAATTTATGTTCCATGCAAGCAGCAAAAAGTGCTGGAGTGCCAGTCATTATGGATGCTGGTGGAATGGAGGGTGACATCCCGGAGGAACTCCTAATGTTTGTGGATATACTTAGCCCAAATGAAAGTGAACTTAACCGATTGACTCGAGAGCCAACGATAACTTTTCGAGTAGATCAGTGAAGCACTAAAAAGTGCCATGAAATGGTGAGTTTGGGTCCAGGCAGAACTCTTTTCATGACATGAGCTAAATCAGTTGCTTTATTCAAATTATATCTTTTGAAATGGTGATTGGCTTTTTAATAATAAAAGATTAGTTAATCATGAAGGGAGGGGAACCCTGCCCTGAAGTTACAAAGGAAAAGAGATCTCAACAAGGAGATGCGTGGAGACACTCTCTTTAGCCAAGAGATTGGAGCAGCCACATGCTGATTTTTAATTAATCAAGAGTAGTGGAGGAAAAATTTTGTTAGCTCTCTCAACAATTGTTCTTAACTCTCTGAACTGCCAATCTGCTTTAACTTCTCAGGTTGTATTTTGTCACTGCCCTTGAGGTACATTTGCTTTTGTCTATTTTTTAAAACTCAAACTGTGTCTTTGCAAGTAAGAGATATTAGTGCAAAAGGTACATCAACTGCTCTTGCATTCAATATGTACTGTACTCTATATACTGGATATTTCAGAGTGTGAAGGAAGTCCTAGTAAAGCTTGGGGACAAAGGGGAGAAACCAATTCTACTACCCCCATTATCTCAGCTCCAAAGGCTCTTGGTACAACAGGAGCTGGTGGTACTTTTACCACAGCTTTTTCTGTGAATGCTTAAAGCATACTGGTACGTTAATGCCATGCCTGCACATTTACGCATTTAGGCTTACTACCATCATTTGGCTATCCCTTTTTTTTTTTTTTTCTGATTCATTAAGTTTTTTTTTTTTCTGATTCATTAAGCTTTTGCTGAATTTGGCAGGTTAGATGTTCTTAGCGGAACTATGATTAAGGGGGGGGTTAGTGCACTTTGAAATTCGTGGAAAGTGAAAGTAAATTATTTATTAAAAATGAATTATTGTTTTGTGTTAATGTGCTCAATAGAAAGTGCAGTGTAAAGTACTTTCTTGTATTAGTGTATTCAATGAAAATTTAAGAGGAAAGTGGAGAATGAGTTTATTAATAGAATATTTTGATAAATTAAAATAATTTTATTTAACTTTTAATTAACAAAAAAATTAAATTAATTAAATATAAAATATAATATACCTAAACAAACATGGTTACTTTTATAATGTCTAGATATTTAATCAAATTCTTATTTTTATAATATCTAAATTATCACTCTTAAATTAGTAATTTAATATACTATTAAATAGGGTATTTTATTAATAAAATAAGATGGATTTTTTTAGTATAAATTAATACAATAATTATAAAGTAAAATAAAAATATTAATTTAATTAATTATATAAATAAAATACTTAAACAAAAATATTTACTGTAATACTTGATCAAATTATTAATTTTACGATATCACTCTTAAATTAGTAATTAATTAATATTTAAAATTATAAATATAATAAATAAATAAATAAATAAATAAGATATTTTATTAATAAAATGAGTATTTCCATTAAAATCCAACTGAATTAGTTTAATCTCAGTGTTTCATTGAGTGAAATAACGAGTGAAAGTGAATTCACTAGTCTCATGGATTGAATTCACTTTCACTTGTTTTTTTACTTAAAGGAGTGAAATTGAATTATCTGTGTAATTCAGTTTCACTCTCCACTTACAAAGTGCACTAATGTTCGTGGAGCCTCTTTCTCTAGTAAAAGTGAATTCACTTTTACTTACACAATGCATGCACTAACAGGAATCCTTACAAACCGCCAGGATTGCAAATCATTCATTCAACTTTGTTTTAAAAGCGTGTATTGTTGTGACCTGAACGCGCCGCTAACAATATATCACAAAAACCTCTCGAAAAACCCAAACAATAGATATCCAGCTCTTTGGGTGCAGTGTCTTTCCACGACCGAAGTCGGTTCAATCCAAATTGGGGAAGTCCAATCGTATGCGAGACAGGTTTCGCTTCCTGAATGCTGGTTACCTTCGTTTCATATCAACCAGAAGAGCAGCCTGAATCTTGACTGTAGAGAATTCCGATAAAATTTCACCTGTAATCTTTGACTCAATTACTCAACTACTCTGCAGTTAATGACCCAGAGAAGGTTTTGATTTTTTTAAGACTTGAAGAAGAACAAAAGGCTTTAAGACATTAACTGGGCGGGTGGGCTACGGCAGCCATATCCAGAGCATTGTTTAGTGTGTTTCGCTATATATGTCAAACTATACATACACATTCCCACATGCATTCTTCATAATTTCCCGTAATATGGATGAGAAATCAAGGAAATAGTAACATGGCATTCTTATCCTCATATTGTTTATTCTTTTTATGGAAATGAATGAGTTCATTTCTCAGAAATTATTGTTTAGTATTTTTTTTACAAAGAGTCCTCGACGGATGCGTATGGGCAACGTATCAACCTCTGCACAGTTTAGATGGCGACAACGAAGAAAGGGAAAGATCTTCACCGACCCTGTATCCTATTAAGTTCGTATGCGCGAGACGAGGGCCGGGAAAGATCCAGTCTCCCCTCCCTGACGAAACCGACTCTTTTCTTCTGGTAGAGACTGCTAAGGAGACAAAGATCGAAGAATACAGTCGCAAATCCGGTCCAATCTTGACAGTATTGTGTCGTGGATAAGGAGCAAGAAGGGGTGGAAGGATTACATTTACAGTCGTGTGTTCATGGCGCATAAATGATGAAAACGACGATGGTCGATCATCGATACGTCTGCAGTATCCAGAACTATCTACTGAGAGAGGAGGGAAGAGTGACTGCCTGCAATCTCATGCAATATTTCAGTCCGACAATAACTGCATGCATTTAACGTACCATTCAATGCCTTGGCAGCATGCGAAAAAGCGAAATAAGGCAAGACAAGGAAGTGAAAGACGCAGCTGTGAAGTTATTAACCTTGCGCACCAATTGATGCACCCAAACTACATTAGAAAAATATTTGTTGAGGAGTGAAGTACTGTGATGTGGATCGCTCCTGCCATCTATACGCTTGCAATTAAAAAGTCATGTTCTTATCTTTCTTACAAAACAAGAAATATCTGAAAGAGTGGCAGACTTCAGGGTCGTTGGCAATGGCAATGGCAATAACAGCAGCACAGGGGGGGGGGGTGGAAATGGCAAGAAATCATACAAAATGAAATGGGTTCCCTGGGTTTTCTTTGCCTTTGTCAAACCTGTGAAGCAGAGATCCTTAAGAGGTTAGGGTTTTTGTTCTTATCCTCCACCAACCCTTCATGCCCTGCTAGCATCAGGTACTTGTCTCTCCTTGTGAGGTTAGTGCACTCAAAGCCCAATGCATCACCCAGCTGTCTCTGTATGAAGTTTGCAACCTCGCAGGAGGACATCCCCCCAGCGCAAGTTAGCTCTCTCGGTACCTTTTCCAGAAACTCCACCGAGTAACAGGGAGAAGGGTTCATCAGGAAGAAGATGGGGTCCAGACATTTGAGCCCACTCGCTGTGGTGCCGTAGAACATGCCCACATGGGTGTTCACGGCCACTGGCACGATCTCATCCGCCAACTCTGCAAACAGAGAGCTGAACCTCAACAGATAGGGTTCTCTGCATGTGGTTCCTTCTGGGCAAATCACCAGGTCGCCTTCGTTTAGAAGCTTTTGCATCGTCTCTCCATCTCGCTTCCTGTCTCTGGTCAGCCTGACCGTTTTAATGGGTGCGATGAGCTCAGACATCTTGCTCAGGCTGTAGGTCACTGCTGTCACCGACTTACCGAGCACAGTACATAGGAAGATAGGGTCCAATAGGGTCCTGTGAGAGCAAACATAGAGGACTCCCCTCTTGTTGTCAGACTCTGGTGCGTTATGCAAACCCTTCACCCTAATCCTCACCCCGCTAAACTGTCCGACAATAATGCTAATCTTGTATGGGAGGAGTATCCCCACAAGGAGTCTAAAGACGGAGAGGAGTACCCCTAACGGGAGCCACAAGAACATGCAGAGGGTGGCTGATGGTGTTGGTAAGAAAGCGAGCCTACCATCGTGGAAGACCAAAGGCTTTGGGTACTTCTCTCTTGGCATCACTGAAGTTGCAGCGCTCTTGCTCTCCTCCTTGTTCACCACATAAGCTTCCTGCAGAAATATCATACGTGGTTTACGATCATTATCTCGTAATCCATGTGTAAGGACGTGCAAATCAGAAGTAGAAAAAGTATACTTTACTGTGTTGCGGTAGTGTGTGCATGAGAAGGAACGGAAAGGGAGGGAGGCTATTAGTAGATGAAACAGATGATGACCGGCTGAAATGGAAAACGCTTAACTGAGCACTGTATATATGCTTCTTTTGCTCCTTTCTCTGTTATTACCACATGGCTCGGTGGTGATTGAGGATGCGTTTAGCTTACCTTGCAGAGAGAGATGAAGAGACTGTCATGGAGATTGCGACCGCCGAGACCAATATCAGGTTTGGTGTCTCCAAAGAACTCCTTGAGAGCCTTGTGCTTCACAAGGACCCCGGAATCAGTGACGAAACCAGTAAAATATCCTTTAGTCACCTGCAACTCCGTTCCGATCACGTCGTCTACCTTCAAATATTCCTTGAGAAACCCTTCAACCATTACTCTGGGGACGCTGGTGAGAACCACTCTCTTCCCTGCTGAACTCAGGACTTCATAAGCCTGAAGGTGGAGGTTCTCCAGAAAGAACTTGGGCAAAACTGCCCTCTCCACACACTCCATTCGCTTCTCACTGAGCCCACGGAAGGTCAAAAAAGTCATGACCTTTAACCCCTGCTCAATCTCCAAAACCCACATCAGTGGAGATGATAGAAGCAACAGAAATGCCCTGAATAAGCCACCACCCTCGAAGGCAACCAGCATGAAGTATGGAAAGAAAGATTTGGATCTCAAGAGTGACCACTGGATGTCACAGACCAACGTCTGCCTCCCCCTGCCTTCCAACGGACACTTGCTGACACTAGGATACGCCGTCCCTTGATACGACCGAAAAGATGAACTTCTGTAGAGAAATCCGTAGTTAGCAATCTTCTTAGCAGCTCTGTAACAGGAGTTTGCCAAAAGTTGGTACAAAACCCAATTTGTTATCTTGAACAAAACCATCTGGTATTCCATATTTCTCGCTCCCTCTCTTCCTCGTTTCCTCTATTTGGGAATGATGGCGGTGAGCTTTGCAGCTACAAGACTAAGAGTGAGCAGTGACGGACCTCGGCTGTGGAGGAGAAGATATAAGGTTGGGAGATAGTAATAAAAGATGAGGGAGGAGGTTGACCAGGCCATTTGGTTTCCACACCGCTTGCATTAACTGCAGCCACACCAGCTCTTTTCCCCCTTCCAAGCATGGTTAGATTTGCGTGTAGGTGACCACCCAGCACTGGTAGACGTTTTAGACTCTTTGAAAATTGGGTCTCCTCATAATAATATTCTAGAGTTTTTCAAGGTAGTACCTCTTTTGCCACATTTTTACGTTTGAAATATTCGTTCCTCCGCCGTCTTCTCCAACTAAACCCTGCTTTCTGTATGTGAAAATGTGAATGAAGATAAAGAAACAAACTTTCACCGTCAATGATTGGGGAACTCACCTAAACCTCACCGGAAAGCTGGTGCCCTGCTTCAGTGTGGCCATTTGTTCACCTTTCCACGTCCTGTAAAGAAGAACATGCAACGACATTTTCGCGACTGGAGATTTAGGTGAGACATTTGAGCAGGTCGGTGATAAAGCGAAAGTAGTTCCCTATTTCTTGACATTACATTTGAATTTTTGAATTTTGATTTCTAGATATTGTTTGCGTTTTAGTGCACTCAGGAAGTGAAAGTTCTTGATTTCACATTCACTTTCTGCCTTCCCACTCTTACATTTCGATATAATAAAATTAATCACTTGTTTTAAGTATTTGTTTCAACTTCTAGATTTGCAACAGTGGAAGGCTTACATCAACGAACAAGAAACAAAAAAATAAATGCTCGTCTGAGCATTAAATTCACAGTTCCCCATCCATTTTTTTAAGTTTGATTAATTGAGGGTACGGGAGAAAGAGGACAAACTAAGAGGGGAGCTTCTGCTTTTCATGAACCATCCAGGGACATAAAATAGAAAATATCACGACAGCCTTCTGGGTGTCCCTTTGTTTTCCTCTTTCACGATAGGCAACATCAATTGTACGTAAATGGAAAATAAATATGGGTACTTGTGTGCATGTGAGATATATATCGAGGTGATAGATAATAGCAAAACAATGCAGCATGGCCTACTGGTTCTTTGTTACCAAAGTGGAGCTCGTAGTTTCAGAAAACTCCAGGCTGTCAAATTATAGAAAAATTGTTCGCTCATCTTTACTCGACTGTAATGATCATGAGTAGAGATTTCTTAAAATATTACATCTGTGAACGGGAGTCAGAAACTCTAACTGGTACAGGATAGAGTGGTGTATGCGCCTGAAATAAATTGAAGGTAACGATAAGATTGTAATGGCTATCACTGTGATCAAGTATGTAGTATGGAGCACGTAGCAATCAGTGGCACAAGCAAATAGAAGCAATGAAGATAAGGTGAAGTAAGTCAGTTCTTTCAGGCCAGGAATCTGAATACCTTTCCCCGCTTGGCTAGAAATAGAAAGGTCACTCGGAACGCAGAACTGAATCCCGATTTTATTGAGCAGATTGGTCCAAACCTTCCAAGCCGCAAACTAGCAGTGCAGTAAAAGGTGATCAATCAATTCTTCCTCCAAGCCGCAAAAGGGGCAAAGGATATCCACGATTGAGGAGGGCGCTCCACATGAAGAAACATATCTTTGGGACTGAATTTGCCACTGTTGTCTTGGGTCCACACCATTTTATCATCCGCTCTACTTCTGATCCTCTCAGTGCTCACAGTAATCAGTAATTCACTGCCCAAAGTTGCGTCAGCATCATTCAGACCTGTCTGAAATGTAAGTCTCAGACACCGCTGGCCCTTCAGGAATCAGTAACAGTAATAGAGGGATTGATGGCCAGGGTAAAGAGGGATGGGTAAGAGTACTTCATGGACCTGCACTCAAGTCGATGGTCATTCCAGAATTCTATCTTCAAACCATTACCTATGTAATATTTTGTTGCTGCAGCAAAGATGGTCAGAAGAGGGTAGAGTGGTGGTCGCCAAAGCGGTGAGAGCCTCACTCTTGCCCCCTTTTCTTCTCTACTTTGTTGTGCCCTCAAGTTAAGATTGTGAAGTCTCACTTCGTCTTTATTATTTGGTTTCTAGCCAATTGGATCTTTCAATTTTCTATATGTTTTATTCAATTAGACTTCTTGAGATGGTGTTGCTGTTCTAAGGGACTAAGTAATTAAATGTTGAGGTAATTTAAAGCCTCATGTTATGGTTCATTGACATCTTCCAATTCTAGCTGGGACTTCGTGTTATGTACTAACATGCTTTGAGGGGGAATTTTGGTAAACAGGTGTGATGTTGATGAGGTTTGATCAAAGACTCCATCTGAACATTGATAAGCTCAAGAGGTCATACACAACCAAGATTTGTGTGAAGAATTTTTGCAAAAAAAGATGCAGATCAAAGTCAATTCTACTCGCATGTTTGATCACAGAATCATCTAAAAATTATCTATTTATAGCAAGCTAATCATCGAATTGTGGAGTTTGGGCATCTATAATATACATGTGCCAGCTTGAGGGAGATGTGAGAGCAAAACAGGGAAGAAGACCCCTTGTAGGAGTTCTATTTCGTTTCTCTGTTTTTTCTGTCTATGGAACTTGTAATATGCAACTCTAAGTAGAGTGTGAGGGGGTCGAACATACTATCTTCAACCATCCTTTTTCTCATTACACGTGATTTGGCCAAGGAACCCTCATTGAAGCAAATGGTATCATTGGCAAATTACATGAGGAAAATTGAGAGAGGGAGTTTGGGTTGGGGTGAGCCCTGAACCAACCACTCCTTTGAGTCATGGAGAAGATAGCATTAATCATCTTCCAAAGATTTTGAAGAGTCAAGTAAGAGGTAGAAAAAAAAAATCCTTAGCAGAGCCAGGATAGAAGAGAGAAGGAAGTTGGGAGAGACAGCTGTGGATCCAACTTTGCCATTTCGGCCAGAATCCCATTAGGTGCATCAAGTAGGTCCTAGTTGACCCGATATGCTTTGTGTATTTATTATGCATTCCAATAGCTTCAACATTTTCCCTTGCTTGTCTCTGCACAGACCAATAGATCTATTGACATCCTCAGACATTAGATCTAAAACATTGAAATCTGCAACTTATTGAATGATTTAAAACCTTACACCAAGGTTGAAGAAAATTTTGGGTCGAAACAACTATTGCCGTGTAGCTAAGCAACAGACCATTGCTACGTCGCATGGACAAAGAGGCCTCAGAAAACTGCTTAGTTAAAGTTGTTTCATACTGTTTTACATGTGCGTGTGTACCTCTGTTCAGCTTAGTCAACACTGGTGTAGGCAACTGAGCAATCATCTTTCACCAACCCAGCTCACAAACTGATCAGGTCAAGTCTTCAGATCAAACCTATCCGTAGATACTCTCAACAGTTACTAGGAGAGGAAAATTAGAAATGAAAACCAAGAGTGATGATTACCAGTCATTTTCCATGTTAGCATGTCTTTTAACATTTTCAATGAACTCTGAAGCTATATCTAAACTGCACCTTTTAAATGCAGCACATGCACCAAAGATATCTCCAATCCACTCCTCATACCTCGAACAGAACAGATGTATCCCTGGAACTGTCTGCTACCATTTGTTTTTGTAGCAAGATAAACATCAATAAGGTTGCAAACAGATGTATCCCTGGAACTGTCTGCTACCATTTGTTTTTGTAGCAAGATAAACATCAATAAGGTTGCAAATAGAGTCTAAAAAAATCAAAACAATTGTTAAGTATAGTCCCATATGAATTATTAAGTACAAAGATCTTGAGTTTATTAGTTGGGAAAGAGTCTTTTAACTTGCCTAGTCATTTCGGAATGGCCTTGGACCCAAATTCACATGGTAAGAGAAAGTACTCATACATAGGCCTCCAACTAAAATGTCCATGTGTAGAGCCACAAAAGAGGGTTTACATATGAGGGAGAGTATTAAAAGCAGTCCCACATGGAACAGTGAGTACAAAAATCTTGAGTTTATTAGTTAGAAAAGAGATTTCCTACCTTGGCTAGTCATTTTGATATAGGTTTTGGATCCAACTTCACATGGTAGCACTGTAGGTGCCCATACATGGTCCTCCACCCAATTTGTCTGTCTAACTTGGTTAGTTATTTCGGGATGGCCTTGTACCCAACTTCACATGGTATGAGAGCAAATACTCATTCATGGGCCTCCAACCAAAATGTCCACATGTAAAGCCATAAAAAAAAGGACCTACACCTAAAGGGGGAGTGATAAGAATAGTCTTACATGGATTAGTGAGTACAAAAATCTTAGGTTTATTACACCACATCATCACAATGTAAATTTTATTCACTCATATAGTCAATACACAATTGCAGGTTTACCCTCAGTCTTTGTTGTCAATATAAAGACAAAATCATATGTGCAATATCTTTTTAAAGCTTGTATAATATTTAAAAACAAAAAATAAAAAAGGAAAAAGGAAAATCCCTTAAAGGACTGAGGTCAAGTATACACTTTTAATCTTTTTTTTTTTTTGAAGAAGTATACACTTTTAATCTTAATTCAATTGTTGATGCCAACAATATATACATCCACCTTAACTAGCTATGGCATGTTAGGCTTTTTATTCCCCAGAGGGCACATTTTGTCAAAATTTCGACTGCTGTTCATCAAGCAAAATACCATGGCAAATGGATGAGTAGGTACAACCGCCAAAGAATAATTCGGAGGACATTCACCTTACACCACACGTCTCTGATATGCCAATGACAGTTTACTGCCAATTCTTTAGAAGGTTTAGACAGACTCCACACAAACAATAAATTTTTTGAAATAGATTAGTTTGAGCTTTATGAAAGTTCTAGACTAGAGAGTAATTCACACTGGCTCTCCATGCATGATGGGAGTTGTAATGTGAATGAGATCTTTTCTATGTAGACAACAAGTATTTGGTCTCAGGTTAACCTTGCCACCCCCCATTTGAACAAGGAGCACTACCTCTTCCCTGAATGCAGGGAAGTCAGTTTCTTTTACTGAATGGTGATGATTGCTCTTATTAGCTGCTAGGATAGGAAGGCTATAACACTCCGATCACATCATCCAATAATCCCGACATAAAGGTGCCCAATCAACTCTATAGATACCCAAGCATCCGAATTGCAAATCACAACATCCATAACTCACATTTTTTAAGCTGTAAGTGTTTTAACTATTTTTTTTCCAATCAAGGAGCTTCTTTCCAAATCCAATCAATTCGTCAACCTGCACCCCTTGACAATGAAGATACACGAGTATATTATTCTTTTCCAAAAGCACAAAAGGATAGAAAGGTATTGTTGTGGCCATTTGTTGCATGTATACTGACTACTTGTAAAGTAAGTTTTTGAAATAATAGCAATGACAAAGCTTTGTTTTGCTGAATTACCTCCGAACATCAACCGGGTCTTCCCATGAAAGCGCACCAAAGCTACAGTAACTGGTCCAGAGACCAACTAGGAGGCTAATAGTACCTCTCCTTCGTAGTCTTCAACAGCCTCTTCGACGGAGCTGAATTGTGTCGTGTGCTTCTCATTCTTGTTCCAACAACCATAGCACAAGGGGAGCTCGAACAAGAAAGAGTCCTAGACAGAAGATATCCTCTGAATGTCATTCTGCAGTAATTCAGAAAAATAGTTTGTTCGTTCAATCACTATGACAAATGGATGGAGACATGTATTGGTTGCGACAACTAAAGTGCAAACAAACTATGTATAGGAAAACAATTTATGCAAGACAATATGCTGCGGAAGCCGGATAAGTAAATGAGATTAAATGATAATGAAAACATCACGTACCAGTGATGTTTTTTCAATTGCTGCAATAAGAGCTATCCAAGCGCCAAAGTTTCCTGGGTTCAGATGAGAAATTAGGTTTTATCCCATGACCTTGTAGCGTTGTCGGAATTTTCAGAAAAAGAGGATGGTCCAGATGAAACTCCGGCAAGCAGCCACAGAACAGCAAGCAACGTACTTACCTCTTCCTCAATCACTTATATAAAAGATCCTGGATCACTGGACTTCAACGTCCATATCGGATCCGTATGGAACACATTCCATCCCTTACGCAAGCTGTAATCCGCAATTAAACTTGAAGGTAATAAGATAACATTAACCCCCCATATCCAAACCATATCGACTATGGTTGATAAGCCGTACAGAAGTCATGAACTCTCGGTGGCATTAATCTGGAATTCAACCTAACAAAAACCTTACAAAATGTAGAAATTGAACAGTATTTTATGTACAAGGCCATTTTTGTCTCTTTAGGGTACAACAAAAGCTTCCTAGGAAGAAAGAGCCTGTGGATTTCTAAATGCATTTATACAAATTGCCACGAATGTCATTTTCCAAGTACACAGGTTCCAATGAAATCCGTGAACTTCCAGGCCACATTGACAAAAAATTATTAAAGAGCATCTATGAGAACGTATCCTCCCGATCTCCCTCGGCATGATCACCCTCTTCCAAGTTACTGAATTCCAGAAAATGAGTAGGCCGATGATCCTCATGATAGTAGTCTCGTGGTGTCCCAAGCTTTACACCATACCTCATGCTCACGGTGTGTTTCACCCCCATGAAGTTATAATTCCAAGGACCATTATCAGGAATCTGAAACCCACAAAAAACAAAAAACACTTAAATCTCCCGAAAATCTAAAGCAACGTAAACATCATGGGAATCAGTTAAAAAAGGTAAGTACATCACAAATGTGTTAGCCCAGGTTTTAGTATATTACCATGTAGAACCCAAGGAAGCGGTCACTCAGGAGCATCTGAACCTTCTCGTAATGGGTTGGAAGATAGCCATGTGGGTTGCTTCCTGTATCCTTATTGATCCGACCCCATTCATAACCAGTTGGGGTAAGCTTATAGGCAGTGAGGGAACAAGAACCAGGTGTGAAACTGCAAGTAAGAATGATGCACTTCTCACCATCCCACTGCTTGTTGTTCTCCAAAATGCGAGCATGTGAGGTAAGATCCTGCAATAAAATACGAAAATAAATTGAGTTCATATTTAGTAACATAACAGCTCAAGGAAAAGTGAAACAGGAAAGCATATTGATTCAGAAAGCTAAAAAATGAAACCTGAGGTGACAACTGAGGAAGCTCATTTGGTTGTGTATGCATCCAACCCAAAGGCTCAAGGTCGTTCAAGAATTCATGCTCTGGAAGAGCAGCAGGAAGATGGACCTGCTGATGAGTTCCCCATTGTGGTGGCATGCCTATACACCTAATTTCCTTGACTTGGGGATTGTCAGGTGGACTTATACCATATAGGTAGCCTGCAATTTGAGTCCGAAGATCTGCCATACAAATGAACTTCTTCAATATGTTCTTGGGCATGATGTATGTATAGCCAGTCTCCTGTTATCAGCAAGCAATCACAGATTAGTCCCTCTTAAATTCTAATCTAAAATTTTCAAATAGAAGAGAGTTGAAAAAAAAAACAAAAACTGATTGGAAGGTTAAGAAATATTTACCTTAATATCCTCTGAATTCACATAAATATGGTTGACTCGAAGATACAGATTCGTTGCAGATATTGCCCTCACTCGCCAATCAGTCTTGGACCCAAAGGCTGCCTGCTCGTATGGACTAGTGGTGGTAACAATGAGCTCATCACCGTGAACATTTGTTGTCCTTGTAGTAACTGCAGTGAGTTGGCTTGCTTCCTTTGCCTACAGTATAAGATTTATTCAAGAAACTTGGAGAATATCCCACTAGTAGGATGATAGGAACTTAAAAAGAGAAATAGAAAGAAAGCAGATGCAGAAATAAACCTGTTTCTCAATTTCTGCAATCTGTTGCCTCTGCTGTGAAGGTGGAGTTATCTCTGCCCCAAGTATGATATCACGGATCTCAGATTGGGTCAGTGCCGAAGTGTTAACATTATTTTTTTTTGCATAATCTGAAAGTATAAGATCCCTAAGAGCAACCTCAACCTGCATCAGGAGAAACATTACAACTTTCAACACAAACACAGGAATACATAATAGACAACTCATAAATAGACCGTTTGCCAGGTAAATACCCTCATCCACTGATCATCATTGAGAGAAGGCCAGATGTGATGTGGCTCCGTGATGACTGATTTACTAGGCTTTAGTAACATTTTAGCCTTCTCGTTGTTCACATGTAGAGCTCGCAAGATCAAAATGAGACGAGAGAAAGCAGTGTATGATGAGATGCTCTTCAACCAATCATCATAAATATTGAAAAGAACCATCTGTGGTTCTGTGGCCTTCAGAATCAAGTCCCCAAATTTCTCAATTTTCAAGCAAGCCTGGAATGGTAATTGCAGCTCACTTCCCTTGATAACAATGTTTGGAAAATCAAGTAAATGGACCTCTAGAGGATCCAACATTCCTTTACGTGTCACAATGATTTGCTTGGGCTGTTCTTCAACAGGCAATGATCTAACTAGAGCAGCTACTTCTTCAGCTGTTTTCCATTTGGCAAGCTGGCCAAGACGCTTCTGTCCAGCCCATACACTTGTGTGAATAACCTGAAAGAAAAGGAAAGGGCAAAATACACATTAAACCCTGACATAATACAAGGGCTTAAGAAGCTACCAAGCTTCAACAATAAGAAACTAGGTCAAACTAAATAAACAAACCTTCAAAAATAGCTGTCCAGTTCGTGGATTGAATATAAAGATGGCACCATTGATGGGTTTTGTTGTGAGATTTCCCTCAAATGTTTTGTGAATTGTGACACGATACACATTTGTATCATCAACAAACCAGATGATTTGGTTGCTGAAGATCTCCCCGTAATTCTGAGAGGAAAGGTATGGCTCGGTAGGCTCAGATGAATACAACTGCAGACCCTTTCTGATTCGCTCCCTCAGAACATACAGAGCAGGATTTGACTGCAGACATGGACCAAAAACATTAGTTGCTACAGCCCAAAAAAATTTCAGACTAATATCAGGGCTTAAACAAACGAATAAACACATAAGGTAAGTGTAGCTTTTTTTTTACATGTAATTTTATTTTAAAGATGAGTAAAAATATGTATGAAAAAGGAGAACCCAGCCATGCTCCAACAGAAGAAAGTCATGGAAGAGAAAAAAGGAAACAGCAGAAGCATACTTTCATGATCTTATTGATAGCTTTAGCTAGCAGAGGTTTTGAGCCAGGAAACCAGTTGCCAAAGGCAGAATGCAAGTTGTACGCAAGATCTAATCCAATCATAACCCCTGCAAATCATTTATTGAAAGTAAAACACATCATTAACCTTAAATATAAAGTGGTCACACATGTATGACAGGCACAAATTTGAGAACGAAAAAAGAAAAACAACAGAATTGTCATAATGTGACATACCAGTTGGAGAAGGGTAAATAGACATGTTATCAGTTGTATAATCCATAAATTTCGCTCTTGTGTACCGCTCTATATCATGAGAATCATAATCTCCCCAACGAAGCTGCACATCTATCCAATACTTGTTGCTGGCTTTTTGGTCAAACACATCATCTTTTGACTCTGCCACTAGACTGGGCTTAGACATTGGCCATCTATGTGCAGCAAAAAGAAGAACATCAGCACAAGAGCTATTCATCTTGTAACTCTTCCTTGGATGTATTGTTTCTTTCTGTACAGTCTCAATTTCTAAAGCATCCAATTCCTGATCCAAAACTTGACAGAGATCCATGACAACACTCTCATGGACTTTCTGCCACAGATGGGCTCTGAAAATCTGAATCAAAGATATTTTCAAGGTTGGAATCTTTCCATGCATAAATATCCCAGTCAGATCCAACTGCACTTGGAAACCAACATAGACATTTGCACGGTTGATTGTAGGAGACCACCAAAGCGTGAACCTACGATTAGGGATCTGGTTGAGACCAGATCTCTGCGCATTTGTCAGTTTCTTATACTTCATTGACTCCTCAAAACCTGATGCCTTTTCCCAGAAAAGACCCTCCCAAGTAGGAAAGCTGAAAAGAAGAAACCATACTTTACTGACATTACAAGCTGGCCAAAAAAGAACAAATAAATCATTTGCTGTAAGAATACACTTACTATGTTCCTTTAAATAGTGTGTGTTCAAGGATCCCCTCGACTCCTCCAAGTGCCTGGATGACATCAGTTCGATAATTATTCAAGTTCCAAAGCTTACCGTCATGCCGCTGATGTGTCCACCAAAATGGGTTCTGCTTCAGAACTTGATACTGCTTGAAATCAGTACGCACTCGCCACCCCTTATCATATGCCAAAGTATGCCGGTCTTTCTGGAAAAGAGTGTTGATTCTTGGTATCCCTCTATCCCAGGAATCCTGAAAAATACACCAAAAAAACTATTAACATCCACCCCGATTTCATTTTCAAAAAAACTAATAATAATAAATAAATAATAAATCAATCTATTCATGCTTGCTTCGTAGACATTTTGATCAATCATGTAAAATTCATTCAAGATGACAAACTAGAAAAGAAATGCACACAACAGCATGGGAAAATATCTTTGGAAAGCAAGGATGAGAGAACAAGACATTCCACCTCTAGATCCTCAAGGGTTAACCGCCTATTTTGTGACTGTGCTTCCTGCCTCTTCAATGCATATTCAGCCCAAACACGCTGAGAATCAATGAACTCACTCTCCCATGGCTGTCAAATAAAATAGCAGTAGTTAATACCAGCACTATACTAGAACATTAAAAACCAATCCATTTAAACTGAATCTCAATATTACCTGAATGTAGCGATAAAGATTTGGTATTAGTTGATCCTCTTCATGACTCATTCCACTCCTGAAATGTGTGACACCTACATCTGTCTGTTGACTATACCGCAAATCACTTTGTGGAATCAGTATGTGACCCATGGATAGCATGCCAAGGCCTCCAATTTCCTTTGGGGTGTAAAAGATAACAGGTGGGAACCTGAGAAGCAAATCATGATAAGCACCACACCAACAAGACCAGGCAAATTACCATATATAAAGATTCTTGATGACTCACAAAACAAGTAAAAAGATTCACCTGCTAGGCATCTTTGAGTTCAAACCAATCTTAATACGGGTTTGAATTTTGTTTTCACACTTTACAAGCAAATCTAGCAGCTCCTGGGTATGTACAGTTGCCTCACGGAAATATGTCATAAGACCTGTCAAAACAAATAACAATCCAGCTTCATTAGACATCTACATGTATTCATAAACATATTTCAGTCCATATCAAGGTTAGAAGCATACCTATAAGAGCTGTATTCCATTTGTTGACAATTTTTGTAAATGTCGTCGATCCTGATGACATAAGAATTTGCCTCACACGGTTTTCAAACACCTTCATATGCTCATCATCAACACGTAAGAAAGCAATTGCTGTACGCTCTTTAGTTTGTTCATTCTGCAAGTTCCAAACTCCATCCTTTGTGTTGCTAAATGCTTCTTGAGTCATTCTTATCTTTGGCAGTATCCGTACTTCGAAGCCACACCTACAGTATATCAAAAGCCAACAACTAAAGATAGGGCTACACAGAATGAAGGATGTGTTTATTCCAAATGACAAGTCTAGCTGTAACTCAAATCACAGTTTAAAAGCTAATCAAAATGATTCAATTGAACAGATAGTATAAAGAATGCAATACATACATGCTGAAAAGTAAGTTGGGATTGTCCTTGCTGTATACAGAGACAAAACTGTTTTCCCACTCCAAAGTCGTGATACTTCGTGGTAGCCTGTTTTTCATGTCCCAGAAAACACTTCGCCCTAGGTTGACTGCAAATAAGTTGCAAACAATGTCAGCCACATGCAAAGTAGTGATAAGAGTCTAGTTTAGTCCTTTATAAAAAATAAAAAAAAAAGTCTAGTTTAGTCACAAAAGGATCAAGGAAACAAGTGAAAAATACCATCATGTTTCATGAGCCTCATCCGTGCATCTCGAGGCCAGCACTTCTTATTATTATATCCAACCATATTTTCATTATTTGGATCAGGATGCTCAGTTAGATAGCGCTGTATAAGGTCTCGAGCCTCCTCATGAGTGAAACGGAACAGAATGTGCACTTTGTCAATATAACGAGAATATAACCGAATGGGATGCCTTGTTTCAACTTTAGTGTCCCAGTAAGTAATAAATTCATTAGGCATCTGCGGTGGGCCTGCAATCTCACTTGCACGTGTCAACCCCAGCAGCAACAGATCCAACACCAAGCCATAATATTGCACCACAAACGACGCAAACTGGAGACCACGAATTAGACCATATGAGTTTGTGTGGCTCATGTCCTTGTAAGATAGCACCACATTGTTTTTTGCAGTGACATAGTCCGCAATGTTGTGGTCAAGAACCAGACGCAGTAACCTACAAAATCGTAAAAGCTAGTTAAGAGACCAAGACCTGAAATGATGATACTGTCATGAAATTTTTTGAGTTAAGATATGAAAGCAAATTACCTGTTAAGCATTGTTAAGTCAATCTTTTCAAAGAATTTCTCAAACTTGGTTTGAAGCATTACAACGCACTGCCCTTCACTAGTGTCCCAAATGCCCTGTAAATTGTTTATGCCTTGACACCATTTATAAACCAGTAGAGGCGGTGGCTCTGAATCTGCTGGTTTAATCCAGTTGGGAAAGAGATGGCGCTTGTCACCTTCATACCACAGATACTGATCAAGGTATGCATCGGTGATTTTCTCCAGTGGCTCGATTTCATACACAGGGATCAGATAACTGTACAGATCCATAAACTCAATACCGACCTGCAAGATAAAACCAAACAATATAACACCAAACAAGCACATTTTTAATGTCTAAAATAACAAAAAAAATTCAACACCTAACTTCTTAGAATTAATGAACTTACCTCCTTAAAAGCACGCTGTGTGAGCAAATGACGTTTTATTCGTGACAACGCCTCATGTGGGTTATCATATGCCTGTTCGATAAGTCCTAACTCTTCCCTCTGTAGTTGGTTCAATCGTACCGCAACACTGTATGATTCCTTCAGCCTCTCAAGTGCAAGGATAAGAAGTTTGGTATCATGCTTGTACGACAAAGGTGGAAATGGGATTGGTGAGAACTTCCTAGACTCCAGCCAATGCACAGTGGTTGTATAAATAGCCACTGCTTCCTCTGGGGTGACATATGGACCATCCTTCAAATAATTGTGTTGTCGTTCCTAAAACAGAAGTATTGACATTTGAATTAAAGACACAGAATCATAGACCAGCTAAATAAATTGTGATTATTGACAACTGTCACAATTACAAAAAATAACAAAAAAGATCCATACTTGCTCAGCCTTTAACCATAATCTTGTCAATCTTCCAAGATTCTTTCGGCATACTGTTTTATCAACTGTGGCACCTCTTCTAATGCGTTCTCGGTTGTAATGAGCAACATTTGTCCACCAATCTGCCTTTGATTTCACATACCTAAGAATCATGTTCTCGATGGGGACTGGCAAGCCAGGCACCTGTGGATGCAGGTATAGAAATGAGAAAACTGTAAAGATACAGCAAATTTCAATAAGATGAATACATAAGAAGAAGAAAAATGACTTCTTTTGATTACTTAAAAGGCAAAATATATATATATGATAAATCTACATTGCAATTTCTAACACAACATTCAAATTTTAAAATTACCTTCCAAGGGATGTTTGCTTTCCAACAGCGCCATGCTTCACTAAGATGCTGCAAAATGGTTCTGGCTTTGTTCTGCTTTATTCCCTCTGTAAACAGAAAAAATTTACATTATGAAGTGAACCTAAAAGTAAAATTTGTACCTTTCACAAAAAAAATAAATAAATAAATAAAAAAAATCAGCTAAGGTTATTCTCTGGATTCCCAAATAACTAAAATACACATGCGGATGTCTATAACCTCACCTGGCATTGCATCAAGAACATCATGCATCACAGCAGCTCGAAGCTCCAAGTCAAAATGACTTTCTACACGCTGCTTGGTGACTGTCTTAGCAACTCCTTTAGAGTGCCGCCCTTCAAATTGGCGTGCAAGTAAATTTCCCAACCATCTTTCCAGCAATGGCACAATCCCACGAAGGAAAAACAACCACACCCTCCACATTGGAGCCCAAAAGCCACAACCAGGTCCCTTTCCAACAGGCCCAGTATTGAAGCGGTAATAAATCAGATGTTTCAAATCTTTACACATTCTGATCTGCCTCATTAACCTATATTTGTATCTATACATGCCAGTTAACTGACCAACATGGGAGAATGTATACTGGAGCCCATCTGCCAACTGGAAGGCATCAACATTTCCCAAACGGAACTGAATATTGGCATCCACAACAAGCTTAGTCAACCTTAGTATTTCACGACACAGATGGAAAGCATTACCAAAACGTGATTTCTTGCGTTCCTTTGTGGTAAGGGTTTTTACGGGCTTCAAGTTGAAATTGTAGTCAAGGTGAAGATAGTTCAAATTTTTTCGGTGAATCAATAGATTTAGCATGTTGTACCCCTGCTTACAAACTTGAAGTCCAGCTTCAGCCCAGTCAAGTTCAGTTGTCTGAAAGAACTTAGTAGCCTGGAGCGACCGGAATAAGTGTTTCTTCTTTTGCGCCTTTGGAGGTCGGTGGTGAAGTTCATTGAGAACAAAACACTTTAACAGTTTCTGATAGCTGACACGGACTTTGACCGGATATGATGGAGGACTGCAAGTGAACAGGTAAGATGACATTTTAAAATGCGTAGGAGCAATCAATAATAACACTAGGCAAGGATCAACTGTTATCCTGGTAGAATGGATTCAAATAGTATTTATAGCCATACATAAGGGTATGCATCCTGGCTGCAAAACTCCAGGACAGGCATACAAGCCACTTGATCAATAGTTTAACTTGCTCCTGGCTAACAAGTGAAGCCTAGTGCTATACCAGAATTGTCACATCCATGACATTTTGGAAACTTCCATAGTGGAAGCCTAGAGGGTAATAGGCTAATCAAGTGTACCTCCGTCACACTCTAGCATTATCTAGCAATGCAAAGGAATAACTTCTAGAATAGTTCCTCATAAATGGAAAACAAGAAATTTCAAAGAACTTGTAAGATGCCATACCAGTGCTCCTTGTACCATTCTGATACAAGAGGGATATCTTCTGCTCGGCGCATTCGACCAGATCTCATATTGAAAGGCCTTGGAGCAAATAAGAGTGAAATACCTGCAGCTGTAGTATCAGTATAAAGTTGAGTGCTTTGCAGCAATGTGTCCACTCCATCAGGTACTTCAAAATCATCTTCATCCTCATCTTCAGATACTTTTTTCTTGCTAGCAGATGGTATTGGGTGTATAATAGGATCATAGTAAAATGCAGGTAAATCAGGATCCTCAGTTTTTACATACATGATCATTGGAGTATGGTATACTCCAAGTCTTACTTTCCTAGGCCTGTTGTTGTAAAGATGGGGAAATGCAATCCGGTACTCTGTCCGGAGAGGGGATCGGATGATAAGTTTGTTGATATCATTGAACTCATTCCAGTCCTCATCACCCTTCTCCATATCACGATACAAAGGCTCAAACTTAGGCCCTCCTGCAAAGACAACAGAAGTGAGCCTCAAACAATTTTCAGTATGCTTCAGATATTGTTAGACACCATGTTGATCCTAAGCCAACTGAAGAAAATAAAAAATAAAAAAGTAAATATATATATATATATATATATATATATATATATATATATATATATATATATATATATATATAAGAATGAAAAAAGAGGAAATTTTAGAAAAAAAAAATTATGGGAAAGACAGACCTGGTATGCACATGTTCAATGCTTTTGCAGTGAAGAATGACTCCATATCAAACAAATAAAAATAGTTACGGTCAATCAAGTCAGACAATAACTGCCCTGCTAGCCGATGAAGAGTTGCCATTATGGGAAGTGAGAGATGCCAATTCCTGTAACTAGGGCCATTGATAAGCTTTGTCTTCACAAGAGGCTTGTGGTCATAGAACCAATTACAAACAGCAGAATCTTCTTCTTCGTCTAGTTCTAGGTGTATTGGCTCCAATGGATCCACATCAAGTAAATTATCCGCATAGTCAAGTGGAGGTTCCTCATCATCAAAGGGTGGAAACCGCATGCGTTTAAAGTGACGACGGTCCCTTTTCTCCCTTCTCATCATTATCCACATGGTTCCCCACTGTAACATTCATTAAAGCACATAAATAAATAGAAGTAAAATCGCGATATATGTCTGACTACTTTTCTTTGAGAAGATAACAATGAAGCTTACCTGAGCTAAGTATATAGGCTCAACAACCCACGGTATTTCATTGACAAATGTAATTGCTCCAGTAATATGATACAAAATTTTCACATCACGAACCTAAAGGCATAAGTACATAAAAAAATTTAAGAAAGAAACAGGAATTTTGCAGGCATTAAAATGGAGAAGAATAACTCAATATGAAAAAAGAGAAAAATAAAAGTTTTTCACCTGCTCCCATGGCATAGGCATGTTCTCGAGTAGTTTGTAGACAGCATGTGGAACGAACTTAAGTGCTCCAAGATAGACACGTTTGTCATGTCGATATTTTTTAGATGACATGTCCCCGTGATCCCTATCAAAATGTGTGCGAAAAAATAAAAACTAAACATTCAAAATGGAAGAAATATGCTGAAAATTAAGCCAAAACTCAAAAGTCATCCCCTTGTCCTAACATAACTTCAAAATAGCGGTGTATACCAAGCAAGATGACACTCGTCTACCGCAAACAACAGAAGAAGATCCTTAGTTAAAGCCACAGACTAAGGGAATCCTCGCGTAGAACAGATCCCTAACCCATGAATGTTTGAACAATTTCCAGACCAGCATCCAACCATCATCCCATCCATTTCCATGAACGGTGAAGGAAAATGTGCAGACATGAACCGTAAAGAGACTCACCTAATGATCTTTCTGACGTGTTCGGGGGGCATGTCCTCCTTCTGCGTCTCAACGAAACCAAACTTGCGTTTGTCTCCATAACGCTTGGAATTAAGCTGCATCCACTTGCGGGCCCTTTCCTCCAGCCGCGCCTCCACCTCAGCCGGTGAGAGCGGGACGCTGTAAGAGGGCTGCATCGCCGGAGGCGGTGGAACTGACGAGCCAGTGGTACCTGGAGGTGCCATCTGAGAAGAAGAAGAGGGACCGAGTCCGGCTCCACCGCTGTTCCACATCTCTGGCCCGACGTTGTTGTTCCACATTCTCGGACCTTGTACTACTACCGATACTCCTGCTTGAACTCCAATGAGGTAGAAACAACTAGTTCGTCCGTATAAAGAATGAAATTGATCAACCTTTCTACACAATTCAAGTGAAGCAAGTGATCTGGAGCTTGTCCGAGCTTTCTGTTTGACGTTGTTAGGGTTTGGACGAGGGTTTTTTCTCACTCCCAGAAGCCCGACGAGGGGTTAGGGGAGACGGAAACGAAAGAAGAGAGAGCGGTCTGCAGATCGTACTTTAGTCGGTAATCGGTACATGGTAGTCGGTTGTTTCGGAAACGGGAGGGCGCCCCAACCACCAATATATCACCAAATAAATAGTGTATTTAATTTATATTATATATTTTTATGTATACTGAATATCAAATTAATTATTCACTTAATTAATATTATACAAAATATTTATAATAAATATTAATTGGTGTAATAATTGATTTATATTTTTAGTTCTCCTTTATAAAACAGATTATACTCTATATTTTTCCGGATTCTAAACGGACCCTAAGCCGCTAACTCTACAAAGTGGGTATTTCTCGTACATTTTTAGTAAAATTAAAAAATATATTAGCCCCTAATCAGGCCATAACGTATATGATTATGTCACATGGTCTGATACAGCCATAATCCGTATCAGCCGATATGTGTCAATTTTAGGACGCTCCGAGACGGGCAGCAACTGTTTAACGATCTCAAACACAACCCTATATAAATGATTCGAATCGAACTCCAGGAGAGACGACACAGCTCCGAAGAAGCGGAGGAGCAGAAACCGTTATTCTTCTCGTCGACCCGAAGTAGGGAATTTCATCCTCCTTTCATTCATCTGCCTTCGCCGATTAGTTGCCAAATTCATTACAAGGCTTTCCTGGTGTCCGTCGTAAACCCTAAACTTGAAAATATCTGAAAATTAACGTCAAGGCTTCCGTGTGAGTGCGAAAGTTGGGCAGATGGCGACGTTTGAGCTATACCGCAGATCAACCATCGGCATGTGTTTGACGGAAACCTTGGACCAGATGTTCTCGAATGGTACCCTCAGTCCTGAACTCGCGATTCAAGTGCTCGTACAGTTTGACAAGGTGAGTCCGGAATTACTGAACTGCGGTGAGATTGCAAGCTTGCGATATCGCTTGGTTTCCACTTCATTCTGACTTCTTTCTTTATTTATTTTTTTTGTTTGTTTGTTTGTTTGTTTGTTTCTTCCTCTTCTCTTTTTTTGTTTTGTTTTATTTTTTATTTTTAATAATAATTGTTATTATTTTTATGATTACAGTCTATGACGGAAGCGCTGGAAACACAGGTGAAGAGCAAAGTCTCCATCAAGGTGTGCTTGTTCATCTTTTGATTCTTTATGTTTTCAACTTTGTTTTCATCTCGCCCTTATCTCCTCCTTGAACTCTGGGTTGGTCATGTATTTATGATGTCTCGCTCTCTGGCCTTATTTCTTTGCTCTTTTGCATCATTATGGTAGATAAATTTTAGCAACTGTGACTCATATACATGAAATATCATAAAGTTAAAGAATGTTTTTGGCTCGCATTCAATGTTGACTGCTTTTTGCCGTCTTTGATAGTTAGATTCGTGCTGCATCCTTTAATTAGTTGTTGTGTACTTGATCTACTTTTAGTTAAATGATTGTCAACGCTGCTATGCCTATTGTTGTTCCATTATGTGTAATCTTCTCCACTGAACTGCAAATATTTAATTAGGAAAACTTAAACATTGAAATGGAAGTGCAGATTTAACTCTTCAAATGGTGAAAAATTTCGGCTTTTCCTTATTGGAATATGTTATAGATTTGATTCTTTATGTTTTCAACTTTGTTTTCATCTCGTCCTTATCAAGTCACGAGAAATGTTCACCTTCACCAATGTTGAAGGGGCTAAGGCCCCTTCTGAATACCTATTACTGTAGGGACAAAGAGAGGGTTAGTGCTTCATCTTGTTTGAATTATTTCAAAATAAAGTTTTTTTCCCTTCAAGTAGCAAGTAATTATTAGGAAAGCCAGAACAAAGTCTTCTTTTTGACTCCTCTGGCTGTGGACATCTCTTAGGATGTTTAACTATCTGACTATCATGATAATCCAAGAGCTGGGGCCCTTACTACTTACATTCCTGCCAACTAAAACAAAAAATTAATAAGAAGTTTGGAGTAATTTAAGGATCCTTCACTTGTAAATGGCTATTTCAACAAATCAGAAAGTTGATTTTTAAAGAGTATACCCTTAATAAGGTGCCCAGTGAAATTTCTAACTTGTTCAAGTGGACCACAATATTAGTACTCGATTGTGAAATATGGGTTGCACAGTTTGAAGCCTGTTTAATATGATCCTTGATTTCAGGCATGAACAAAGACCTATCATTCCACAATAAAAATCCGTGACAGGTTGTTAATGAATTGCATGTTGTGCTCCTATATTTTTTTCTTTTGTCCTTTTCTCTTTCTTTCACATAGAACCTATATAACCAGAATATGAATAACTACCTCCCTTAATTATTACTCTTGCAGTTAAGAAGAAAGCAATTCCTATACTTCTAGGAGTTTTATGAAACATGAACCCACTTTTAGAAACTTTTCATTCAAGAGAATCTTGTGATTTAAAAAGGTTTGCAAGGTAAAAGTATTTTGCAAGTTCTGACATGTGTTTGGGTAAATGTTTAAGTCATTTTTTGGCAGGAAGTGTACAAACCATTTATGACATATAAACTTGATCTCTTCTTCTTATTTCTGAAAAAAGCATATAAATTCAATCTACCGATAGAAGATTTAAGCAAATATGCTTTATCTTGGTAGAAGGAAAAGCATTGCTACAGTTTTAATATTGGGATATTCCTTAATCAGTTTTGAGTTCCATGCTTTGCTTTTGTTTTTCTTAAAACTAGCAACTGGACCCATCTGATGAACAGGGTGAAATTCCAAAATGAATAAAAATTTTCTGTAAAACAAATAACTATAAAATTCTATAGTGAGAATATTTAAATTGGATAAATAGATTAGAATTAATGGTAACGGTTAGTTTTTATGGTTGATAGGCTTATTAAGTCTATATGACATCTAAAGGAATAACTTCAGAACCCATTTTGATAGAAGTTAGAAAAAAAAATTTGGTAAAGATGAAGAAAATTCTAGGCAAGTTTTGGAGAGGAGCATATGATTATATGTACATAATTTTCATGAATGAATGTTGTTCTTTGAACTTGCTTGAATAGAATGGCTCCTTTCCAAGGAGGACAAACTTGGAACTACTATTTACTTGTGCTTCTGTACGGAGATGGGAAACAAACTACCCTTCATGACCAAGGTCCATGATAGGCATTTTGGATCTTTATGGGATAACCAAGATAACAATGTCAATACAAAGATAAGGCAAGATAAAAGGGATGAGATTGTTGTTATTTTTAAGGAAGTTCAACAGAGGCCTGTGCTTGTCACAGAGCTACTGCAATCAATATACCTTTTTTTTACCATAGCAAGACCTGTCATTAGCTTGTTGATACTGACATGTTTTACAATGATGCTTATCATTTATTTCCCTCAATCATTCGCTGGAGTGCTCGGGTTCTTGTGTTATTGTGTCGTGTTTTTTTTATGCTTTGATTATGAATTGATACAACTTACTGAAATGATACCAGTGACCTTGCATGGTCAAAGACGAACAAGCACAAACAGCTGGGTGAATTTGTTATCTATGATTTTCTATACTTCCTATGTTGCTTAAACTGTTAAAAGCTTCTCATTTTTAAGATAGAATTTTATTTTGAAAATTTCTTCCCCAGGGACATCTTCACACATACAGGTTCTGCGATAATGTCTGGACATTCATCTTACAAGATGCTTTTTTCAAAAATGAAGAAATTCAGGAAAACATTGCGAGTATGAAAATAGTTGCCTGTGACTCCAAGCTGCTGACACAGTAGACGAGATGTGTATGGGAACTCCCTCGAGCCAGGTGCATTCAAAACCAGACTTGTATCTGATTTTTTTGTACAAATGAATTGGATTTGAGTATAAAATTGAGAATGCTTTCATGTGAGTGGATCCAGGCTTAAGTACGTGCGTGCAATAGCTGATTGATGCTAACAATTGGCAAGGAGTTGCGTGTTTTATTTCCATGAAGTTAGTCAGGTTGACCTGCTCCAAGTTCGTTCTCCTTTTGCTCGAAATATGCGAAGTGGACAAAATTTATGAACCCTATTTATAATTTGAAGCCTCTGGACTGAAATTTGGCTCCTCCACCCAAAATCGTCTCTTCTTCTTGCATAGTTTCACCGAATCAACTCTGCATCACAAGACCCAGGGAAAGAGGATTGTAATGGAATTTGTGAAGTCAAATTCACTGTATTTATTTCGTGTAATTCAAATAGCAGGGACTGACTCGCTCAGCCTGAAATCTAATTGCAAGTTTCAATTCCACCTGTCAAATTCACTGGCGCAAACGCATGCACCGAAGTTATATTGTTATCTAACCATTCTCAACTGAAACCAAGTTATAAACACAAGATTTTTAGCAATCGTACGATCAATCGACAATAATAGAGTTACATGCAATTTTGAGAACATCTGGGTGTCCTCGTGGCCTCACATCAAAACTCAAATGAAGATGTTTTGATGGATCCGGTACAACTACCAGAAGAAGTGTAGGAACTCCCACTTGAACCATCCACTGGAGCTTGATTTAAGCGCTCTAGGACCAAAGACCTCCGCTTTTGAAGCTTAATTGAGAAAGTGGTCGTTTCCAAAACTAAAGGAACCTGTGGAAAAACTGGTTCAGTAATGGCGATGGGATCAAGCAAAAGAAGCAATAATCTTGGATATGAATTCACCGTTCAACAAGAGTATATAATTTATCTGATACTAGCTATTTGAATAAGGAACTCTCATGACAGATAAACAAAACAAAGCAAAAAGATAAAAAAAGAGAAATTTGAGTCTTTTAAGAAGCTGATGATTACCTGTGTATTGATCCGATCGACTTTATGAACACGAAGAAGTCCAATCATGTCTTGATAATCGGTTAGGAGTTCTGCCAGCTCTTTGTCCTCATCTGGTTCAAAAGAGTTCAAGAAGAAACTTGGAGTAAGGATATTAACATGACAAAGGGTTCAAGAACAGGCTGGATGAGGTCATCCAACAGGGATTTTAGGTACCATTTCAATATGGAAGAGAGTTTCCTAACTTGGAAACTCATGATCTAACAGTTCCAGCTAACAAAATAAGCAGATCGTATTTTGACCTTAATTGATTCATATGTTTTCCAAGATAAAACTAGAAGTGAACATTCAATTTGACAAGGGCTATGAAGGGGTTGGGAGTGGCAAGTCCGATCAGGATTTTTTTTTTTTTGTTAAGTTGAAATTTGGGGTTTGGCATGTCAAAGGACAACAAAAAAGAGTGACTCAATGCAACGAGAGGTAAGAAGATGATAGGGAAGACCAGGAAAGAAAACAAGAGAAGGTAAGCACTGGAAGGACAATACCAAAATGCCAAGAAGGAAAATCTCAAGCCTATCAGGAGAGTTCACCGTGCTGTAGTATGAACAAGCAGCACAAATCTAAGACATAAGCAGATGACATTGTCTCAGATTTCTCACTAAAAGATGGAAGGGGACCAAAGAGAATTTTCAACAGAAACACAGTTGTAACTTGCCAATTTTTACACCAGTAAGTTGTGATCACCTGTCCAAGTGCAAATAACAACAGATTTCTTCTTAACAATAAAAAATAAAAGCAGTTTTGCCACGTGTTAATGACAACTGAACTTAAAAAATATAATATTAAAAAAGCTTTATCTGTGAACAACAAACACTAGTTATCAGGTAACTGGTCTTTCAGTAGTAGCATATAGTAGGTTGGTATAGAAATCTATTAACATTTGGTCCAAAACTAGGATCTAGTACCAAATTACATACCAAATCAAGACACATGGACAGCTTTAATAAAGCCATAACTGAAGCATGCAAATAAGTAAATTTTTTGAATAAATACCTGGAATTGCCTTGACAGATAGTAAAGTATCTGACAAATGTTGCAGTCTCTTGGACATGCAAGGCAGCAAGATGGAAGGAGGAAAAGAAATTACAGCAACTGCATTGGAAGATCGTATCATGCTTCTTAATGATCTGACAAAGGAAAGTATATCCCAATCCTACAATGTTACAGACATGAATAGACCAACTCTTAAAACTCCTCACCGAAGTGTGTTGCAGGACTGTACAAGCATATCACCAAAATATACTTGACTCTAAGATCATCCTTATCCCATGATGCAGAAAATATCATATACACACACAAAAACCTTGTCGAAAAATAGGAAAATTTGCCTCAATTATGGACTTATGGTCCCACAACTTGTTCTTGTGGAGATTGCTCACCTGACATAGAACATCTGCTTAAATGTGGACCCACTATATCAATGCAGGGGTTCATTAAGGTGAGTCTCACGATAGATAAACAGGCCACATTAAGATAGCAGGCCTGCATGACGATGTTATAAATGAGGCATAAAGACCTTTTCGTCTGTTAAGTTCATTGTATTCTCAGGATTGTACATCTTTCCTCAGGACTTTTTCTTAATGAATCCACTCTTCTGATTTTGATAAAAAGTAGACTAACAGAAATAGGCCACAAGGGCGTGTTTCTAATTTGAGCCTCTTTGTTCCATGAACAAAAATGGGAATCTTTTTACCGCTTTATTATACATGTCTCAGTTTGTTTTTAAAGGAATTCACTGGATTAACTTTTTAATAGGGGTGTGCGTGGAGTTAAGTGTAAACAACCCTTCATGAAATGCAAAATAGAAAAAAGTTCATGCTGAATCAAGTGGAAACATACCATGTTGGCAAATCCACATTGTGGTGCACAAAGAGACTGTATGGCTATACGGGCTGCAGACCCTGTTCCACCACTCTCATTTCTGGGAGTGAAACACAGTGGTACAGGATGAATTAATACATATTAAACATAACCGATAAGCAATTAAAGTTCTGTTCATCCTCTTCAAGACGTCTGAATAGGTATAGAATCCACAATGTCATAATTGCTTATCGGTACAAAAGTAAGTTCAAAGAATGAATGAGCAAGTTCCGACAAAAGTTCACGTATCAGTGTAGTAACTTAATCTTCATACCTTGGATATTGAGCTAAAAGTCCGGAACAACGATCCTGAAGAAGTGAAAGACTTGAAGAATCTTGGATGCTGATGCAATCAACACTCTGAGCTGCAACCATTTGCCTTCCTAGGGGTTTTCTCAAATCAAAATCACTGCAATACTCCACACTGTTATCTGCAAAATTGTATTGTCATCCTTCCGACCTTCAAACACACTCTTTGTTTCTCGAACAAGAGCAAGTACTAGCATGGTTATATTCATTATGCTAATTAAAATAAAAAAGATGCATCTCCAGCAAACTGAATCACTCTTCGTGCAAGTTCTAGAAGCCTCCTTATTTCATACATACTGCATGACTCCTAAATAAATAGAGATTTGTGGGTTAGACAACAAAGGATACTCGAGTAAATAGAGCAATACCGATCAGTTGAAAACAGGCTAACAGAAGTTGAATATAGTGGACACACCAAATGAAAAATATTTTGATTTTTTTTTACGTATTTACTTTCATCATTATCTCGAAATATCATCTACCTGGTTTAAAATGTATTTCTTCATGTTAACAACTTGAACTGCTATGTAACATCACATAGATTGATAGATATGGAACAAAATGGTGAATCTTTCCTTATTAAATAGTTAATTCGCGCAATCTGTCTCATTAAGTGTCCATTTTTCTCAACCGTGAAGTTTAAAATCAAGTTCATATGTAGCTGATTTTGTCCATCCATCCACCAGGCACTTACACTATAATTTTGGAAAAGACTCTAGTATGATAAAGTGTAAACCCAAAATAACCAATATGAACAGAAAGAAAGCAGCACCTTCTTGACAGTATACCTCTTTTGTTTCCAACAATCAGCTGCTCCCCGAAGTATTTCTTGTATTGCCAAGCAATTCTCAATGCTTTCTCCTGGATCTCCAACAAAATGCATACAAGTTTGAGACAGTAAAATCAGTCGGATAAATAAAACAAGATACAACTTTGGAAGAAAGAGTATTACCTGATCAGGATCCTGATTCGGAAACTGTTCCCGTTTCTCATCTTTTGGGGCTACCAGACTTGGCAAAGTGCCAAGAAAAGCTCTTGGTTCTTTTACAGGGCTTGCATAGAGAAGTGGTTGATTGTGCACCATGCCTTGTGACATAAAGTTCCTCAACAGGAGTAGATGATGAGGTGCCTCAGGATCCTCCATGATCATCACTACGGTTCCCAGAGATAGCCCACCTCCTAAAATTTCTAAAAGTAGTGGTTAAAGAAGCCAAAAATAGGGGGAGTAAATAAGACAACCTAAAAAACTCGAAATACCCTACTTCACCATTCTGGCATTGGCTTCTCTTACTGTCATGACCAAACTTCCTAGGCAGAGAAAAAAGCCGCTCGACTATTGTAGTTGACGAAACGGATGGCCTGAAAAATAACGTGAGAAACGGTATCATATCGTGTAGTCCTTTATGTTCGCCCGTATAATCCACAGTTAAAACTTTGTCGATATTTCCAAAAGAAAGGATACTATCGAGGTCTGCAATTCCAGAGGAGACGAGATTTGAACCATTGGCTCCATGTTTAATACCAGGGGTCCGAGTTGGGACTCCAGATAACGTGCGAGAGAAACTACTCGTTTTGGCTCTTGTGAAAGACATTGCTTTACCAAGAAAAGCAGAAACTTTGCTTCATTCAATTGCAAGTCACCGACGACAGAGAAGACCCTGTAAGTAAAAATTGGATATGTTGCCTCATGAGCATATATGTAATTACTTTACTCATATTTGTTCACTGATATTTATTCAACATAGTACTCCGTTTTTTTTTTTCTGGAGGAAGAAACCGAGCAATAAAAGAATGGAACATAACAGAAAGCAGTAACAAAAAAAAAATCCTCTCTCTTGAAGAAAGAAAGAAGCAGACAATATCTCCTGCTTCCAATCTCAAACATACAGGTGCTAACTAGTAGAACTAAGACGCCGTATTTTTATTGACAGAGATGTGGTTCTTCAAAAAGCTCGTACCTGTGATGATTTTTCGTATGGCGGAACTTTAATTAATTGAAGTTCGTAACTGAGAGAGTTCGCAGAGTATTGGGGGAGAGCTGCGATATAGAACTCGTGATCAGGAACAGGAAGAGGCAAGCATGGGTCACCACCCGACGGAACGAAGAGCAACGACGGCTTTGGGCGTCGAACCCCTACAGCCTACAGTACTACTCGTCCTCAGTCGAAATGGTCTGATAGGTTTTTGGGCAATCCAGTCAGTCCAGACTGCTCAACACTTAGCCCAGACTTGCGGCCCATTCTGGCCCAGACTCTGATCCAACACCAATTAACTACAGTCTACACCCACCATGAACTTCCTTCTCTTCCATGGAAATTCCCAAGGAAAGAGTTTACCAGAAGGCTATCAATCCTTCTAAATTAATCTTCATGTCTGTCACGTTGTAACGACTCCATAAATCAAGAAAGATTAATCCAATCGAAACAAATAAAATATACATAATTATATCAGTATGATTACTAATCCACTTTACAATCTCATTATTAAAACAGTCCTAACAGCCCCCATGAATTCATAACATGTTTATAGAATAAAAAAAAAGTAATTTACCAAACACAAATTGGATTGGAGGACAAGAACAGCCTGTATGAATCGAAATGACAGACCGAAATTTGTAGGAAATTAATGATTCCAGTCTCCCATGGCTGTCCTACGGCGGAACGTTGATCACCGGCGACGACGAGCTAACATGCCTATGCGTCCTGGTTCAAAATCTCTTCCGCCACTAAATCTGAAGTTGTGTTTGCACTTGGAGAGAGAGTCGCAGTGATGACAGAGTGATACAAGGAGCAGAGCCGCCGAACGGGAATTCCCAATGCCTCGTCCATCATGCGTGGCTCCCAATCTTCTTTCATGGCACGGTTCAAGCGTGCAAAGAACCCCCGTCTCTTGGCTTCACAGAATCGCAAGAACTGCGCCACCGCCGCGGGGTCGTCCTCCGTCCAACAGCTGCCGGACCCATGCCGCATAAGGCGGGCGGACTCTGGCGACGGAGATATCCCGGCCAAGCTGGCTATATACTCCACCATTCCCTCCAGAAGCGATCTGGGCACGCCTTTTCGTCCGTTCCAGAGCCAAACCCGAGCCATACCACGTTGAACCGCGGCCACCATAGCCACGTTGGGGTTCTTTTCCTCCATGATAGCCGAATTGATACCGATAACAAACTCTCCTGCTTTCTTCCCAGGAGAGACGACAACGCTAACCCGGTCACTACTGGAGCTCATCTGGACGAGCCGGAGGATCACACGGTCAACGGGCTTCGTAGGTAGTACTATTACTTCCTCATGAGTATCACCACCAGAGTATAGAATCTGTTCGACGAAATTGCTGGTGTTGAGAATTATCCGTGTAGCCTTGTCGTTGGAGACGAATAGGAGGTCGAACCGACGAGCAGAGGGAGTACCGTGTGCGTCGTTGACGATGGTGATGTCGAAGCCTCGCGAAGCTTCATATTGGGCCCAGATGGAGACGGAGCCGATGAGGAGCACGGAGAGAAGACGGGTTGCAATGGCTGAGGTGGAGGCGGAGGGAGTTCGGAGGGGTTCGTTCGCCATTAAGCTGGCAGAAGGAGGGAACGCGACGAATGACGCGCAATTCAAGGGGGACCTGAGGTGTTTGGCTAGACTTGCGGGACCTACGACATGGATCGAAGCCAATCTGTTCGAAGCTTGTCCCCGGCTGAAATTACAGGGGTACCCCGAATTGGGGCTAAGCAGATCAAATGGGCTTTCTAGGAAGGGGTAGAGAGAAGACATCCACCCACAAAGGTTTGGCTACCAAAAAACAGCAGAAAATATCCTCATCAAGAAATGGAAACAAAATATGATCACTATTGGTGATAAGGATGGGCACATGACTCATAATTTATTGTAAAATAAATACATTTTCGGAAAATCAAAGCAAAGGTATCGGTAGATGGTGCTGCTGATAGAGCAGCGAAAGGTATCACTGACAGCAGCTAATCAGTATACTCGAAAGGTCGCCCATTTAGCCTAACCAATATAATCCAAAAAACCGATATGTTAGATGCGGAAAACTACCGCATACAGGAGTGAACGGAACCACTTTAACATTCACGTATTGTGAGACTAGGAGTTAAGGTCCCTCACGAACTTTCTTATCCATCAAATTTCATAACTTGCCATAAATCAAAATTAAAATTAAAATTAGTTAAAATGAAATCATCATTACCTCTGGCATGAATGCCCAGATGCTTAGGCAGTGAGACTACAGGTTCAAAGTCCACATGGAACAACACTTTCGAATCTCTGTATTTCTTAAGATCTCTTGTCAGTGAAATTGAAACAATTTGTAATTAAAGAACTTCGGAGACTAAATATTAGCTGTATCGACTCCTGTTTTGAATTTTCACTGAACAAATTCGTGCCCAGAAATATTAACAATGACTGACACTGGCAAACTTTGTTAATTTTAAACTATTAGGATTACCAATGCCAAAAAGACGTTGCGTAGAATCTAGAATTTTAATATTCACTTTCCTGCAATGAGATTGGAGACATCACCTGGATTTTTGAAAATGCAGTGACAAGCCACAGTTCATACCCAGCAACATTATCACCTATAGCGGACCTCCGAAGTTCTTAACACAGTTTCATTTCACTAACAAGAAAATCTATAGGTTTATAGGACAAACCATGCGTCTGTAAAACAAAATATAACCTTTCAAACTCTGCTGCCACTAACGAGGCTACCAACGTAGGCAAGGATTTTCTAACACAATGTCTCAGCAAGGATTCTGCTAAACGGCAATCAGGACATTCAGAAGCTTATATGCCTAGAGACTCGTATGTAACAAGGCATCGACATCTCTATGCAATTGAGAATCAAGGTAACCCACTAAACACGATAAAGGGTGTTTAGAGGGGGGTGGGGAGGAAGTAAACGATGAACAGCAATAAAACAATTGTCATAATTAGCTGATATTAGAACTGAAATCCAAATATCTTATCACAAACTGTACAAATAGACTTTAATTGTGATGTACTTCTTTCAAGTAAACCACAACACAGCATTGAAAGGATTGTGCACCCTCTATACAACATAGATGCCCTAGCCTCTTTCCCAGTGACCCCAGAAAACATGAAAGACTCCCGGGGCCATCCATCCACACATAAATTAACATATTCATAATATTCCAAGACTGATTTAATCATCAACCCTCAAAAGATGAAAACACGTAAACCATACACAAGCTGGTTAGCTATACACAAACCAGCAGACGACCAGATCCCACCTGTACATTTTTGCCAACCTTATTTGTATTTCCGCCTTGATTTCTTGAATCACCTCTCCACACAAAAAGCAAATTCCCACTGCAAGTCCTCATTCACAGTTTTCTTCCTCTAGCGCTTCAGTTGCATCCTTTACTTCAAAAGCGGATGCCATAGAAATATTAAACATGCCAGCTTCTTCTTTTTCGTTTTAATTCACTTCTCACAATTTTATACACTTGACAATACCTACAGCAACAGTTAGTGATAGCAACCATTTCTTTACTATGATAGTTCATCTCCAAAGCTGTTTCCTATTTGGTCGTTAATCTTATCACACCTCTCAGAAAAATTACCCTTTGTTGGACTTTCTTGTGAATCCTCAGAGTTAGTAGTCCCTTCTTGCTTCAAGACCTGGACATTCAAATTGTTTGAGGGAAATGGTTCCTGAATAATCTTAACACATTAAAACAAAAGCCAAAGTCAGTTGCACCTTAACCACCAAAGAATAGAACTGATAAAGAAAGTTTCAACTACTTTTAGTTACAGAAGATTTAAAAAAAAAAACTACTTTTAGTTGTTATTCATGACAAGCTGGTTGAATTTTAATGCAACTGTGTGGCTAAAATTGCTGTGAGGATCTAACCCACAAGCCTGTTGGCATTATGTCATTTATGAATGCAGGATTCAAGATCAATTCATATTTTTCCAATATTACCTGTTCACCAGCCTCACTACCCTCAGAATGAAACAGAATAGGACGACACCGCTTGTCCTCATTCATCAAGCTAGAATTTTGGAAATGAGTAACAAGTGCCACTTTGCCTTGAATTCTGGCATATGCCAGTAATGCTACTTTCTCACTGTTAAACTTTTCCCACTTCTTCCCATTGAATGCCTGCAAAAATAGTGGAAAACAATGAGAAGCTTGTGTTTAATAGGGAGAAGTTGGCTTCAGTCACTCATTCAGTAATTGTAAAACAGCACAGTATAGATCAGTAGTAGAGCCTCAATTAGTCTAAAGCAACAGCAATAGAAGAAAAAAAAAAAGCCACATGAGCACCTGATAGAATGGAACAATGTGTGACGGAGAAATCATGTTAATAAACGCGTAGCCCACATTGCATTTGTTCTGCATATACATAGTGCAACTCAGAAACAACATCTTTTTAACTTAAAAGGAAAGTACAGAAAATGTCCCATAGCAGCTCATCATTACCTTAAAATCAATTGGCAGATAGAGAAAATCATAAGTACCCCGATGGTTTTCATCTATTGCAGCCAACAGCATCTTTGAGGTGTACCTGCAATGACAGTGTAAGGAAGATTACCACTACAAAAATCATCCGTGTTCCCAAAGATCAGGCACTAAGTCAACAAGCAAAAGCATAAGCATATTAAAAAGGCACATTACTTGTTTGGAATGTTTTTTATCATTAGTGTAGTCCTCATATCCTCCCCACTCACAATTTTGTCCAAATCAAGTTGGTATTGTTTTTTGCTGTCTATCTGGTTGCCAGGGTTCTCAACTCGCCGACTACGGCCACGATCAATCAATCCATCAATGCCATTGGCGACCGATCCTGGATATAACCCACCACCACCAAGGAAAATGGGGTTCAGCCTCTGTGATGACATCACTCTGAAGCTCGGGGAGCCATTCTCAGATACGTTTCCAGAAAGAGGAACAACAGAATTCATGGCAGTCCGAGCACCCATATTCATTATGAAGCTGCCTTCGTTTCGGTTTAAGCCCATCCCTCCAAAGGGAACAGGATTCATAAAAGATGTTTCGGGTGACTCAGGAAAAAATCCATACTGTCTCTCAAAAGGCACACCTGATGGTGCAGACCCAACATGATGGTGTTGATGAAGGTGTGATGCCCCCATAAAAGATACAGGACGGCTGGAGTAAGCAAAGCTTTGACCCTGCCCATTAGATGCATAGGGATGCCCCAATGAAGAAGTTGGCCAGGGAGATGTATGTGCACGATCAGAGTATGGAGTAGGACTACCCCAGAGAAATTGTGGCCCTGACAATGTTCCAATCCCAGAAGTGGATGTTGAGGGGCCAAATGAAGATGCAGTTCCAGGACTATGGCTCATCATTCCAGTACCGTGTTCTGGATATGAATGGGACTGGAGTATCTGGTCTGCATGGCTAGCCCTAGAATGATCCTTTCCAATAGGTGCAATCTTAACAGAACTTGAAGCCAAAGGAGGTAGAATGGATGCTAATCCAGGTAAATGGTTAGTCGCCATAGAACTGATTGCTCCCAGAGATGGAGACTGGCTCAGACTTTGCAATGAGTTATTTTCGTTAGTGTTGCTGAACTGAGCCCAAGTTCCTATCAAGAAAGCAAACCAACCTCATTTAAAAAAAATAGTCTAACAAATGTAAACATAAAAAATTAGTAACACGGTTATCCAAAAAAAATACCTGGAGGAGAATTGGTTATAGGAGAACCCACTTGAGGACAATAACCCCTGGATTCATCTTGTTCTAATTCTTGACTCAATTGCTGCATCAAGCTGGATGTAATCAGAGGTATTAGACACCAATGAAAATAAAGTAAAAAACAATTAAGAGAGATGTCGCATGCACCCATCTAATAATGAAAAGAAAATACTAGACCAGCACAACAGATGACCTGCCTCACTAAAGTGACTTATTCAAAATCCCACAAGTAATGCAACAGAAGAGAAATAAAATAAAATAAAAATAACCTAGAAATAGAAAGTGAAAAGAGAGAACAACACATGGTAGAAATCAATCCAATTCGGGTCTTTGCCAGTCCATTCACCTTAGTATCCTGCAGTGTGACAGGATCTTAGAGTACAAGCTCAAACAACATCAACCTATAAAAATGAAATATGACTGGTAGATTGACAGAAACAAACCTAAATTCCTCAATTATACTAAGCAGATGCAAACTTCTCTGTACCAATGGAAAAACCTTAACAGACATTTCGATAAGAAAGAACTAACTCTTACAACAATTTAATTGTCAAATTAAAAAAAAAAACTAAGATAACATCTAGATAAACATCCTTGTAATTTCACCAAAAGCAGTTGTTAATTTCATTCAAGCCACCCTGTAGGTAAAACTGGAGAAAATTGGATAGATTGCAGATATAATTGAATAGACACACCCTGTAAGTGGTCTTGTAATTGCAGCTAATCAAACTAGACGCTCAGGTCTACAGTATTGCATTCATCAACATCAAGAAACATGCAAATAACTGGGTTCCAGCCCAAAAGGATGATGACAAAAGGAATAAAAAACTTATTCATACTTTCTTCGTGCTCCCCCAGGACGGCTGGGCTCAAGCTTGATCCGTTTTCCAGCAATGTCACTTCTATTCAATGATCTGAGTGCTGCTTCTGCAGCTCGGACATCATAAAATTCAATAAATTTATGATGCCTTTTATGCGGTGTTTCCCTGATCTGCTAGGTGAATGAAATCAAAAAAAATTCTAATATTATAAAATTACTACAAAAAGAAAAATAATAAAGAGAAGAAATAGATTCAAAGTAACCAAAAGCCTTTACCTCTTTCACCTCTCCATAAGCTCCAAATATTTGACGAAGATCATCATTTGAAACTGAAGGATCCAGGTTGAACACTACAAGAGTTCCTTGATTTATATCCTTGTCAGATGGATTATCCTAATACATGCAAGGGACAAATGCCAAACCTAAGAACTGGAGCATGAATTCCAATAGATGCACTCAAGGAGAAATGACTGAAATTTCATGTCAGACCTTTGGAATAGAGAAATGAATATCAAGCTTTCTCCGCCTTAACGGTTTGTTTTGTAATGCACGCATCGCAGTTCGAGCAGCTCGAATATCATAATAAGAGATCATCACAAAGCCTCTGTGTTTGCATGCGGTGTACAGAGTCCTGATAGCACCATATTGCTACAAAAAGGAAAAAAACTTCATAAAGCATGCTCAAAGATATTTGAACAAAAGAAAGCAGCAGCAACAATTTGCAACTAAAGAAAGAGAATCTGTGAATAAATATAAAACAGGATAAAAAGAAATAGTTACTAGAAGTATTCATCAAGTTTATCATTTCAATTAGAAAAAACCACAAAATTATTTTCTTTTCTTCCCTTGTATGACTGTGGCCTCCCTTCCCAAGGCGAGTTGCCATTGTACTTCTCTTCTCTCTCTCTTTCTTTTTTTTTTTTTTTGGAGGCCGGCGGGGGGTGGCGCACACAATTTTTGAAAATAAATAAAGGACACAAATTTTTAACCTAAAGTTAATTGCAAAAACAGAGCACAAGATGAATTTATGATCAGGTCTCGGCTAAATGTAGCTAAAGTGATAGATGCTGCTAAAATTTCAGATTTAGCAAATCAAGCAGAGAATTCTGCATAGAGAAAGCAATTTTCATGAATTTGACAGATTTAGGGATGCAAACAGATGCAAAGAGGCAATTGTTCAAGGACTTTAAAATAGTAATCCAAGATAAGTGGTAAGAGCTTTCACTTTATTAGCATGATGGAAATATAATCTTCAAAAAACTGAGAGAAAAATACAAGAAACATCTTAAAGGAAAACATATGTATACACGTGCATACATTGGTTTTTACCCCAGTTAAAAGAGCAACAGAAATGTATAGAGGCATTCCAATGTAGGATATAGAGCAGATAGACATGAAGAAAACAAAGAAATATTGCTTATAAGATGAAGAACATATAAACATGTGGGAATTCCTACATACACCAGACAAGGAAAACAAGGTACATAAGCCAGGACTATATCCAACTGAAATGTGTAAGCATGACTTCACCTCAAAAAGACTTCGGAGCTCAGAATCCTCAACATTACTATTAATATTCCGCACAAATAATGTCCTTGATGGGTGCTCTCCATATGGATGCTCCCCTGCCACTGCTCCTACCCCATTTGGAATACCATACTGAGGGGTTCCATTCCCAGGATAACCATCATGTAAACTTGTTTTTGCCATGCTCACTGTCAGACCGTCCTGAGTATCATAGTCCAATTCCATACCACCACCACTTCCAAAAAGATCATACTCTTCCAAGTCCTCAAGTTGGCTTGGCAAACCACTCAAGTCAAAATCATCCATTATCCCAGCTAAGAGCTCATCCTCATCATCAGGCAGCAAACTACCGATAGCAGCATCTTCAAGGGAGTCCTTACCATCCATATCTTGATGTAGTTTGTTCAACTTTGATGAGGTATCATCAGCAGATTGAACCGCAATTTCAGCATCAGCGAAATTCACTATTGTAAAATGATAGATGCTTTAGAGGATAATCTCAACAAAATGAAAGCTTATAACAAATGAAAGATCAAGCAAGCAACATACGCTTCTCATGTCGCAGAACAGGTAAAGAGCTGGAGAAAAGGCTGGCATCACTTGATCCATGAAAAGCATTTGGCTCGGATGGAAATCCCCATCTGCCAACCTCCACCCTCTGAGGAACCTTTCCCAACGAGATAACGGACAAACCTGCCAGATGCAACTAACAAGATTAGTTGATTTGATTTCCATTTAACAAGCATTTTCTCTCTAAAACAAAGATAATCGAAATGTCATATCTACCTGAAAATGAATTACCGAAAGATTCATCCATAGTATCACGCTCTGAAAATAGGAACAGTCCCCCTACAGTAAGAAGCAGATCTGAAGCGAAGTCCACATAAATAACAGTTAGAAGACACTTATAGTAACTGACAACGAGGAGGGCACCCATCCACACTCTACAACTTACACATGAAATCTAAGCTCCTAGAGGACTAAACTAGCCCTAATCATTTGTAGGATCGTTTCAGAAAACCAAAAGTTAAAGAAACTAACAGGAACAGGAACACCCTATATTGCATTTGGAACACAATATGGGCTAGGGGAACAGAGGGACCCAAAATAACCAATATTACACCGTTCCAGAAAACCAGAAGTCAAAGTACAACCGTTAAAAAAAAAATTGAAACACTGCGAATGGAGCCAAAGAAAAACTCGAAGATCAGACTTTGCACAAGTCAATGCATGAACACACATACAGACATCAGAGCATTCGCCACCGGCATGGAAGTTGTTCTCCATCCATAGAACAGAACAACCAAATATTAAAATCAACATGTTTCGATGACCTGAGACACCAATTCCACGATATAAGAGTACTCAAGAAATTTTATATAACAAAGAAAAAGAAAATTACTGTCCGCGCTTAATTCGCGCAATATATCTGTACCTATTATTCTCGGCAGCCTCCCGGTTGGAACAACTTTTTAGTGGGGTGAGTAACCATTACTAAAAATAAGAAAACGAATACTCCTCGCAACAAAAAAGATGTAATGCTTCTCCTTAACTCTTCAAAAAACAGTACCCATTGTAATCACAAAAAACGACAAAAAAATAAAATACTTAAATAAAAAAGGAATGCGAGACAGCGCACTGAACTTCAAGACCACCAGAAGAACACGGCATAAAACCCCCAACATCCTCGTCCAACCCCCAAGTTTCGCATTTCCCAATCAACGCACCAACCTTCGTCTACATCACTAGTCGTCAAAGAAAACAGAAAAAAAAAAAGAAAAAAAAAGACGATAAAGAAAAGGAAGAACAAAGAAAACAGAAGAAGAGTTCAGAAGCAGCGGTTACTTTCTAGAAGAACTAAACTTGAACCTCAGAAGCCAGAGACATAAATCTTGATCATTCAACTTCAGTACTAGCGGATCTTCCGAATTCAGATGCTGTTCGCCATCAGGAGTGATAAATAAAAAGAATTTGAGCAATCTCAATTACCTGTGGAGCGTACGTTCTTCTCCCGACCTTCCTCTAACGCCGGAAAGGAGAAGCATGGAAGACAGGAGGAAAGACAGCAAAAAGGGAGCGAAATTGAGAGAGGAAAAAACGAAACTCTCTTTGATGAACTTGGATTCCGCTGTATTTGAATCCCTTTTGGCGTCCGTTGACAGAACCCGCTGTGTGTGTATATATATATATATATATCTTACCGGTAATTTTAAAACCTTATAGACGTTCCCTCGTTTTACAGTAAATTTCCGATTCTGCCACTGCTTAATATCAAAGCGAATTATTCACTTGGAAAAGAAAAAGTATAAGACGTAATTTGTCTCTCTTTTGCGTCTTACGTCAAAATTTATAAATTTAATCTTTTTTCAACTAAGTCTCTTTTTGTCATATGCCATTAAACTAAACAAAAAGAACCCAATACTTTTCAAAAGCTCGTGTATATTCCTTAATTAACCTCTACGGTAAACGGAATATTCTTCCTTCATGGCAAAACCCAAAATGTCATACCAATAATTTGTTCTCTCTACTAGGGGTAATTTTGTAAAAAGAGTCTCAAATATTGCAGCCATTGGTTGGAGAGGGATATTTTTTAGCTTTAGTAGGGACGAGTAGAATTATTGCCTTTGCGCGAATGATTGTCTGTGCCCCCTCCCTCTGTCCATACTCTGGAATTTATTAAATTAATTTTTTTTATTTTTTTTGTGGTTTCAGCTATCGGGTTTCGACCAATAGAATTTCTTTTGATAAAAACGGGCCCCACGCAGGCTGGACGACGATGCTGCCACGTATAATAAGGCGTACGTGTACTATACATTCATTAGATACTTATTCGTCATCGTATGGTGACGCTGTCGCTGACGTATGTTCGAATCGTACGGCCAGGTGGAATTTACTAAATGTGGCTTTGAGATGTGTCTGCGCTTGTTTTACTGGGAGACGAGGCGAGTAATGAGTTAGAGCGCGGTTGCTATCTAGTAAATGTTTTGACTCGGATTTTGGATTACACTTGCACCAGTGAAAATCTGAGTAGACTCATTGGACTTTTGACTAAACTCTAGACGAGTCAAAAGGGATCCCGTTCGAATTGAAAGTGTGGAGTCTCACCTTTAATTATAGTCCGGTCCTAAATTTGATTCGATTTGATCAAATTATAGAATAAGCTTCTTTTTTCATTTTTCCAACTAATTAGAGTTTAATAAAGGCATAATAAATAATTTTACAAGTTATTTTAATATTAATTCGAATTCATTGAACGAACCTCATGGGAAAAAACAAAAATCTGAAAGTCTTTTACTCGCTCCAGACACGAGTTTGACTCGACTGCGATAAGGAACCAGGTTCAGACTTCAGAAGAGAGAGATTCCGATTTTCAGGAGCGACAATAGACGACGGGTACATCCCGATCCATCCATTAATGATAATAAACAAGACCAAAACAAACGTCAATTCGCCATTAATTAGCCACTCGTTTACCCAGTCCTGCCGACTTTAGCACAGAACTGTTCCATGAATCCCCTGCGTAATAAGAAAGACAGATTTAACAAAGCACCCAACTCCATTCCCTGTTCCACTCAATTCAAGTCGCCGACTGGGTAAGAAAGCCACGCAGTAGATACGTGCACTTCTACTCCCAATAGTCAAGGAAGCTACCGGTTAATTGCAAAGCCGCCTGAGAGACGCAAAATAAAACAAAGAGTCGCCGTCGGAGAAATATCAAGCGTGACGCCAAGCCCTTGCGAACTTTTGGTGAAAAAGAACCTGACGTCACTCTCTCGGCAAAGGCAGAGCCACCTATTGACGCACGAAGCTCACATGTGGCAGCCCGGCTCCTGTTCCTATCTATGCCTTGAGTATGGAGGCAATCCGCTTCTACAAAGTGTCAGGCATCTCGTGAATATTTTATTGAAACGCAGCGGGAATAATGCAGACGTGAGAGAGGTCTGGCTTTGCTTGTTAATGGAAGACCAATAAATTAATGGGTGTGGGTCGTTTTGTTTAGGAGGAAGGTGGGATATGAGGGGTTTTAATGGAGGAAAAGAGGGACAGTAGCGTGTGGCTCAGAACTATCAATTCAACTACCCAAATCTTAAACTGACAGACTCCATGGCTTTTACCTAATGAAATTTAAATAGAGGTTTCTTCAAACAGTTCTTAAATGGAGGCTTTTACCTCAGTTCTTCACCGTCGACTGCGGATCTGCTTTTTGGTTCCTGAAGTGGAATCCTTTCGTCTCGGACAAGAGAAGCAATTCCGCAGTCCACCATTGGCGAAGGAAGATTACTAAATCACAGTCGATATTCCAAAATCCACAAATCGTAGTGGCGGATCCTGCTTCAGTTGCAGAGAAAACAACAGAGCCCGGTTCAGAATTCTGATACGCGGCGCTATTCTTAGTTTTTTTTAATTTTAATCGCCGATCATGGTTGAAGCCTCCACGTCTTGGATAGGATTTGTTTGATTTATTTCCTGCACAGATCACCATCTGTTTCTCAGAAAGGGGGCAGAGTCTGTAATCGAATTCAATCACGCCAGCTCTTGACGGCAAGATTTTAACCATGAAATTTGAATGAAAAGACTTGAAAATTGATTAATTCTTATTTTATATTTATTTATTATCACATGCATTTTAGTTGATGTTCATTTGATTTTTTTTTTTAATTTTATCAAATTTGGGATGTTTATTAGAAAATAAAGTGATGATATTATTGTAAATATAACGAAATAATAATATTTCGAGTAAGTTTGTGTCAGTGCAGCCAAAATTAATTGGAGTCCAGTCCGTCCACGTCAAGTCCGGTTATCTTGCCCTTTTCAACTTTATCTTGATCGGGGTATAAAAGGTTTGCTTAATATGTGCACCTATTACTCATTATCGGTTGCGTAATGGGCACTTCATGTGCATGTGTCACATACGTGCAGGTCCGATGGGTTAGCGCCATGTGGCGCGGATCCAAAAGGAAAATTTGTCGATAAAAAAGCGACTCCTCTTGACCCATCGGTTATCGCCCGTCTCCCGTCCTCTTCGGCTCTTCCGCTCGCTCCCTCTACTAACACAGTAAATTACAGCACAAGTACTGCAACTGAACTAGCGCCAGAAAATGTCTCTTCTCTTACCTTTTCAGCACCCAATGTCTCCTTCCTGTTATTCTTCTTCTTCTTTTCGTCCTTTATCAAGTCCAAGACCGATTGGATTCCTCGTCCAAAGCGCTATCAAATTGAAGAGCCAATCTGGTCTTTCCATCAGGTATAACCACTCTCATATGCCAACTAGCCGATTAAATTGAATTATCAGTTGGAATTAGCTATTTAATCTGGTGTAGTGAAATCCTTTCAGGGTTTCCCCCACGTATCACTCCCGGAAGAAGGCTAGGCAGTGCAGTGGTGTTGTTTGTTATTCGGCTGCCATCAGACCAGAAACCCTTCAATGGGTATGCACAGTTTCATCAGGGTATGTATGATTTCTTCTAATTATTGTTAAATAGTGTTAAAAATGCATTGCTTCTGGGACTTATTACTTTAAATGAGTAGAGTTTGGTAATCAGAACTCACATTAGGAACTTTTTCTTTTTCTATGGATTTGACAGTTCGGGTCTGAATTAATACGAAACGAGAAGGCCTAAGTTACGGGATTTAGGTATTCCTATTTTCTGTTCCACAATGGGACAAAGAATTACTGACTAGAGTGTGTTGTTTACTGCTTGGAAGCAGAAAAGTCACGGTCAATCATCTGGACATGGATATAATAAATCTAATGTAAAGAATCCTTAAAACTCTATCGTTTAAGCAATACGGGAGTTTTTTGTGCTTGAGGGTGTCTAAGTTTCTGTATACTTTTGACTGATGCCTGATCCGCTGATGGTTGATATTATTTTTTCACCAATTAGGAATTACAAAATCTATTTATATACCTATATAAAAAGGATCTGGGTAACGGATGATTGAGTCTCTCCACGTATTTTCTTGTTATGCTGTACTATCCTTATGAATATCCACAGAGGCCAATTCAAATTTGGTAGCAACAGATGTCGAAGCAATAAAAGATTGGGAAAGTATGATGAATTTCTTCTGTTCATCAGTGGTTACATGGAGGTCACTCTTATCTAACGTGTACAAATTCCATATCTGCTAATCCTTCCTGGTGCAAAGCACAGTTCGGGGATGTCACCTGGCAATAAAAAGACATGCCTACTGAGAGAAATATCTGTTCCATTTTGCTCCCTTAAATATTTAACACTGCAGTTGCCACTTTTTGCTCTGATTGAAAATTTTGAGGCATTTGATCTTATATATTCATACAACAACATACACTTTATAGAAACTCTAAATAAATCAAGTCGCAAGTTTGTAGTGCCGATGGATCTATGGACTGTTTTTTTCCAGTTAATATTATATTTGACAAAATGTCTTTGCAAGAATCATAGCATATAGAGGTGATCTTTGTGTTCTATATTCTCTTCATGTATGTGTGTAAAGTCTGAGTTAACCATCAACAAGATTTATGTACTTAAAGCTTATTTAACTGTAAAAGTGTCTTGTGTTCTTGTCTTTTCTCTTAGTCCTATGAGCTACTTGATCATCTAATTTTTTGCTTCTGATTCTCCATGTAATTAGTTTAAACAGCAGTAGTATGCGTGCTTGTTGGAGATTCATTCGTTTTTGGCATTTTCCTCAGGTTGTTAATACTGGTAAAGGGCACGGCCATCAATAAATCTTTTCTTGTTCCACTATTTGCTCTCCAAGCACCTAGTAGTGTCATCTCCTGGATCCAGTAAGCTCCTAGAACTCCTTTCGCGGCATGCACTATAATTTCTGTTAGTTTCGAAATGCCCTATGGCCAATGATTGATTTCAGTCCTTTGTAATTTCAGGGGTAAATATGGGGGTTGGGCTGCATTTTTGGGGCTTCTTGTTCGTCTCTTCTACTTTATTCCCGGTGAGTAAAACAGTTAAATTGTTCAGATGTGCTTCCTTCTATTGATCTTCATGATTCAATTCATAAGGACTCCCTTCAGTTTTGCATGTTAAGAAGAGAGGGAAGTGGCAAATAACACAAATCTTTGCTTTCTAGGCGAATTGGAGCTACCATTCTGGACATTGCTGCTTGCTATTGTTGCTCCCTATGAAGCTATGACCTTAAGGCAAGTGGGTGCCTGCGTGCAGTAGCACTAAGGCAAAGTAAAAGATTAACTAATACTCAGCTCTCTCCCTTCTCCCCCTTCCTTCGTCTCTCTTTCTCTCTCTCTCTCTCTCTGTACCCCTTCTCCTATTATGCCTATATATTCCCCTGAATTTTATTGTGCATGTCTGCTTGGTTGCTTGACAGGGGCACACAAGCTGGTGCAATAATTTCCCTGGCAATAGCTGCATTTTTGGCCTTGCAACATTTTTCCAGAGCTGGAAGTTTACAGAAAGCATTTGATCAAGGATCCATCGTTGCCACACTAGCCATTATTTGTATCACTCTTGTCCCATGTTTGCTTCTATTCTAATCAGTACCAGCCCTGCATCACCCGAGATAGGTTTATACCAACTGGATAATAAACTGGAACCCAGATGAAAGTACTAGTCAATGTCGTACCAACTCAGATAGGTTGGAACCAGCTTCCCGGGTTCTCTCTCCTACTGGTCGGCGTGTGAAGGATAAGGATACCAATGTTGGTGTAATAAAGTCTGTGAAGTATGCTGAAAGTCATCAGACGGCCTCAAATTACGATGCTGTTACCGATCTATGAACTGCAGAGAAAAGACTGCAGAAGAAACTTCTGCTGGAACTCTTATATTATCATTTAAGACCTAGGCACAACAAAAAAGTGGTCCTATCTTCTAAAGCTCTATGCCTGCGATATATATTATTTTTGACACTACAAAGAAGATGGGTAGATTTGAGTGCCTACTAATACAAGGAGACTCTACGGTCGATTCCACTGACCGGACGCTGAGAAGAAAGACTCCTATACAAAACGCACCTCGGTCCGTTCAAGTCCTTCTTCATACAGAGTCAAGGCCTTCCGCCTGCAGGCAATTGAGCGGCTGGCCTCTCTTTGGCGGGGCGCAGGTGCGTAAGTTTCTTCTCTAGAGTTGCTTCACTGATAAGGGGGACATTGCGAGGCACGTCAAGGTGAAGAGGAGAGACAAGTTTAGTGACAACAAGGCTGCCTTGCTGGTACCACCTGTTGGGTCAGGTTCTGATCCGAAAACTGTTGCTCCTGTGGGGTTGGTAGTGTTCAGGACTGATGAACTGGTGCTGCAAATACAGAAAATTTGCTCTGTTAGCACAATTTTACTGCTATTGCAGAGGAGAATTTGGAGATCAGGAGAAAACTGAAATAAACTAGGGATGCAATGGGGAAAGGAATACCTAGTCGACGCATACTGACATCCTCCATTACCTGCAAATTGCCGCAAAAAAAAAAAAGTGTTAGTAAATTATAGATGTTTATTTAAACTGTTTTTACTTCACAGCGAATTCTGTCTAGTCAGTAATCAATCAAATGAACCTAAAACGAACTAGATAAGAGTAGGAAAAACAAGTTTCCCGGTTCATCCATGAAGTAAAATCTTCCACTATGGCCAACTTTATTGAAACCCAGAATTGAATCAGGAAGCTCCATTTACGAGCTTAAATTCTAGCATCAAATGCAACTTAAAACAGCTTAAAAAGAGAGGACCCAACTAAGTTGGAGCAAATGGTGAGATTCAACGGAGCTTACTTGGGTCAATATTAGTGGTAACAGCAGTTCCTCCAAACTGGCAACTTGATGGAACTGGGTTCTTCTGGTAATAGTTATTGAATGCATAGGATGCATGATCACGAACTGTATTGGGGTTGTAACAACTTCCAGCATCCTGAATTGCAGTACAGTCCGCTCCTCCAAACCCACAGGCATAGTCTAAGGCTACCTGTAAAGCTGTTTGTGAGGCGCTTTGGCTCGCAATGCACCAGCTCTGCCCACCTGCCGACACAGGGGTTGTAGTAGTCGGAGCTGTTGGAGTTGTTGTCGGAGTTGTAACCGGTGTTGCAGGGGTTGTAGTAGTCGGAGTTGTAACCGGTGTTGCGGGGGTTGTAGTAGTCGGAGCTGTTGGAGTTGTAACCGGTGTTGCAGGTGTTGCAATTGGGTTCACGACGGGGGTAGATGTCCCTGGAGTAGTGGGGTTTATAACAGGGACTGTTGTCATTGTAGTGACAACGTCAAACAGAGATGTGGATTCACTCGATTCCACTTCATGACCTGACAGCTGCTTTCGAGAATGTGGGAGTAACTGTTCTTCAACCAGTGTTCCTGCAAGTCGAACAACCAAATTGCAAAACATCAGCTTGACCGCAAACCTATATAGAATTTCGAAGTGAAATTGCAGCTTTGAACGTTTGAAAGATTGTCGACAAGAAAGCTCCTTCTTTCAGGAATTTGAGGAATAGAATTTCAGAAAAGAGCCTCAAGTTTCCTCACTGGACGTGCTCGAAGCTCTAGACACAAGAACGATAATAGAAAAAAAATAAAAATGAGTCGGCCTATTATCCAAATCACGGCACAAAGCAACGCAAAATACAAAAAATTCACCATCTTCTGTAATTCATGAAGGTTCTGAGTACAGATTAAAATCAGATAAGAAATAACGAAGCATATTTAAAGTCCCACGTTATACTCCGTGAAATGTAAACGAAGAACCAAAGAAAACAACAAATAAGAAAAACTTGACAGGATTAAATCATTTCAGGACAGTCTTATAAATCCAGGCGGGACACCTACAAAACCAGAAAATAAATTTGAAGTAACAAGAGCACACTTAAAGACTCACCCATTTACTACCCAAAAACAGAAGGAAAACATACCGAACTCGAAATTCATTCGATGACAATTGACAACCAGTAACCTAAGGAGGAGAAACAGAACACAGCTGTGGTGCATATACGGGTATCCAGATCGCTGAAGCTTAGTTCCCAGAAGCTCCAAATAAAAAGAAAAGTAATTCTCGAACTTGCAGTAAAACAAAAATGAAAATGAACAAGCTAGTCACCTGAAGCAAAGAAAATATAGAGGAGGAAGATAAGACCCAGAAGAACTCTATCACCCATGTCTCCCACCCCCTACTTGTCCCAATCAACTCTAGCTTTTCTCCCCGTTCTCGTCTTTATTCGGAATACCGAGGAGAGTTTTTCAAACGGGAGAAGCATTATAGGTTGTTGGAAAACAAAGATAGTCCTTTATCTGTTTCCGCTGAAGAATCGTAGATTTCTTGTGTCGGACAGAGAGAAGGAATATGGGAAAACTTGAGAGAGGAGTTTAGGAGTTGGAAGATGCACGCAAGAGCAGGTGAAAAAAGAGAAAAAGAGAAGAGGAAGGGGCTTAAATAAAAGGGAAAAAAGTGTAATGTCCTGAATTTTGAGAATGGTATTGCTCGATATAATCATGATAATGGTATTATTTTTTTAAACTATCTGCGCCTCTTTTTCCATGTGTGTCGAAATCAAAGCGCGGTGGTGGGAAGAAAAGATGCTCCTCCTCCCTCAGGCGATTGGATATCTGTAGTTTTGAATCCTGTAATCGTCTCCCGGCTTGCTTCCCTCTGTTCGAGTATAATTTGAAATCTGAGGAGAAAGCTTGGATCACATGGTTCAAACACGTGGGACCCACCTGCCTATTCGGTGCCTCGTCAGTCATGTTAACGATACGCTATATAGTCGTTGTACTCTTGATTATTTTTCACATATTTTAATTATTTATATTTATATTTTATATATTAACTAAATGTTAAAATGGGTAATCAGATAAAAAATAAAATAGACAATTTATTTTAAATATTTTATTTTTTTGCTTTATTTAATAAAATAATAAATAAATAATCGAATAAAGAAGTAAAATTAATACCTAATGAGAATAAAATGATTGATGTGACATAAATATAACTTTTAAGAGAATAAGATCCTGTGAAGTAGGACCCACCTCGCCGAGTGTATGGATCCTACTGCGCCAACCAAATAGTGGATTCCTCGTGGTTGACCGTGTCAATGTCATTCTTCCATCCGGTACATTAGTGGGCCATGTAGGAAGATCGTGCGGTTGCGCTTTCATCAACACATTAGTTGTCCGTTTACTGTTCAGTCAACCATTTGTATCTGACGTTGGAGGAAGAAGGTAAGAAGGCTGTACGCCTGTAAGAATAATGAGGCCCAGATATTGGGCCCATATGGACGTATACTCATCATCTCATGGACAATGGGTTTATAGATGCCCATGGATCATAGCCTCTTCCTATTTGCCCACTCTGTTGCTCTAATCTTCCCATATTGGGTCCATAACCTCTCCTCATAATGAGCCGTCATCATGGCTGGGTCCAATCTAGATGGGGATGTGCCAAATGCACGTCCCACACTGTGTACCTTAAGCGTCACTTCATCATCGTCCCTTTCACTCGATCGCTCTCTTTCAGAAACATAGAATTTGTATTTCATGATATCTGACCAGCCTTCTCCTTCAAATGGAAGAGATCACAATCCAAGCAATCACCTGCTGCCACGAACCAGGATGTTTGACCTCGCCTAAGTTTCAGATCCCCTCATCAATGCCATTCTAAATTCGGAAACCACGGTTCGGATAAAATAATCATCCGGGGTTGTCTCCTTTTCTCGATATGTAAGTTAAATATGTCATTTCTCGTCTCTGCAATCGCATTGTCTTGTCCCTTACTTCTTCGATGTTTCCTGGTGGGAGATGAAATTATTGAACTCGGTTAGCGTAGCTCTTTGGCGGGTCAGTTTAAATTTTCGGAGTCTTTCGATTATTGATCTCAAAGGCGTCTTTTGGGTCTGTGTGACTGTCTCTGTGAATCTGTTCTATTTTATTTTATTTTTTACAGCAAATGGCAGAAATTGTACTGCTCAGTAATGACAGACGTACAGTGGAGTTTCAGTTGGGACTTTCGAAATCCAGAATGCGGATGGATAGAGAGCGAGGACTGAGTACTACGGAAAACCTTTACTAGTTGCCATTACAGTCTTCGGACAGAGAGATAAAGAAACAGTAATTTGGAAAATGGGAATGGAGGAGGGTACAGCTGAAAAGAGGCGAGTCAAGGAAGGCTCGCGCTCAGCTCTCTCATTTGCCTTTGATGAAAACGACCGCCCTTTGTTTTTTCATAAATGAAATACACCTTTACGCCGGATCACAACCTGGACAGTCTTTTATCATTCAATGGAGAAAAGAGATTCCAAGTTTACAGATCTGTTTTTGGCTTTCAGCCTTCAGGGGCTGGTTTCTGTGACTTCTGTAGCCTTCGAAAAAAGATGTTCCACATAAGAAAAAAAAAATCAATGTTAATCAAGATTTAGATCTCCTCTGTTGGGATTCTTATCGGCGAGGAAAAAAGATTATTTTGGCAATTACGTATTAAACTAATACGATTGAGATGATGGCAAGATGCGGGTGGACAGGAGTTTATATTTGAGGAAGAAGAGGGGAAAGAAGGATCTTTCCCCTCTGCTTATGCCTTGCAAAAGCAGTGCATTGTCTCATTGAAGTGAAAGGCATCTAGGAATGGCTTCAAGGGACACGCAGAAGACAACAAAAAACTCTGCAGATTTACAGAAAAGATATTCCCCTAGGCCATCTCGACTATCAAACAAATCTATTGGAATTAGTATTACTATTCAATTCGTCCTTAAGAAAACTGTTGCGTTGCTTCCATGTAAATCCACAGAATCCTATCGGTTCTCTTTTTGCCGGAGAGCAGTCAACAGTCCTTTTTTAATTTACCTTTTCCCTCAAAGAAGACGAAGTTATCTGAGGGCCAATTTGCCTCCACCCATTTATTTGTATAAAGTATAAACTAACAGAGCAAGGAAAACTAGTTTTTTTTTTTTTTCTTTTTAAAGATTTTCCTGCTTTTGGTTGTCTGGAAAAAGCATGAATAAATTCTGCTGCTTGATATTAAATTTCTGGGATAACGAATGAAATGAGAGGATGGGAGAAGGAAAGCAGTGTCAATTTGTCTAATGGAAAAGGTGGAGAGAAAGAGTTCGTTTGAGGATTATTTTAATTCAAAAGTTATGCTTCTAATCGAAGTCTTTTCTCCAATGGAAGCCATCCCACAGTTTCAAGTGAAGAAGACGACAGCCCATCCATTCCGGGGTTCCACTGTGACCGACCGGAGACCGGTTTAGGGTAAGCAGAACACTAGTTTTAATTGATTATCAGCATGATCTCTGACCCGCCATCTAACTGAAATGACTGAAGAAACCCTGAGAGCCGTTGGAGGGAAAGGACTGAAGCTATCTTCTGCGGTTGTACTGTGACGAGTAGAGGATGAGTTGAAGCTCATTTTCATGATAACAATGAGCAAATGGGCTTCTAATATCCGATTAAACTATGAAATTTTCACTTGCAAAGTGACGGTGAAATGGAAGAAGGTAAAGTCAAGCCTCATTAAAAAGGGCCAGTTGGAAAATTAGAGTTGAAAGTGAGGATGTTTTTGGTATGGCATATTTTGCCAACCATGAAGTTAGATTTGGAGATTGTCGTCTGGGTTGACCTCGTTCCTTCCCGCACATTCACACCTTTGATTCCATTTTTTCCCCCATCTTTTCTATAATTTTCATATTTTTTACGATATTTTCCTTCAAGTTATAAATGCAAGCTTGTTCCGCTCATTCGCTTTACCTTTACTGTTCTTGTTCCTTTCTCTCTGGTTTTCCTATATTAACAAACCAAGCTTCCTGTGCAGCTTTCATGGTCCCTTTCTCCTCCGCGACAAAAACCCGCCTGCCATTTCACCAACCTTTACTTTTTTGGCCATCCGAAAATTTAAGAACTGTGTTTAATCTCCGTTTTTGTTAGTGTTTTCTTTTTAAAATTTTTTGGGCCACTTGTGCAAAATCTCTGTTTCGAAACTACTTATTCTGCAATGCTGTCCTTAGGGTTTTGGGTTTTGGTGGAGTGTTTTATTTGAGTCGAGAAAAGATCATGCTTGAGAATCAGTTTTCGAAGGAGCCCATTTACTTGTCTGCATTTGTTTCCGTCCTGTTTTTCTCTTTCTTATTTATTTGAATTTTAATTATTTCTGCGGAGGCGTACAAGAGATCAGGAGCGTCAAGTCTCTGCTTCAGAAAGGTAACATTTTCTCCCCTGTACATCAGTTTTCTGGCGTTCTGCTATGTAAGACCCTCAAGTCCAAGTGAAGCAAACACGGACGCTCTTTCCCATTTTCACACTTGTGTAGCATTATGCAATGTGCGTGCGTAGAATGATTTTCGATTCTGTAGATGTGTTAAAATAGAAAGAGACTGGTTTACTGGGGCTGGTCTGTTCATAATGACTATCAACACGTCAAGGACCAAGCTCGTTATGGATCCGATGCTCTGTGTGGCCTAAACTAAGTGAGAATGGTACTAAGATCACTAAAATGTTTTTCCTCGTCTTAAGCAGTCCGTAAGAATAGATGTTTTTATTCAAATGCTCTATGTTTCTTGCTTCTTCGGAACCGGAATTTCTTTTCTTAACTAGGTCCGATTTGCAAATTTCCACTTTATTTGGACATGAGGATGGTTTGCTATGAAGACATGAGCAGGAATCAGTGAGCCATAAGTTTGTCTGACCTACTTTTCTTGTATAGATCATTGACCTTTTCGATTTTTCTCTTCACTGCTTGTTCTATTCCCGATTTCATTTTCTGGATGAATGCTTTTGGGCTTGTTCATGAGTTTTTCTTAATGTAATTAGGAGCAGTCTTTTGAATCCCAGTAGTTGGTCTCTCAAGTTTCAACACTAATCCATGTTTGTCATGGCTTAGAGATGTCTTCTGGCGGTTCTTTGTATGCTGAACTCTCAAAGAAAATATCACCTTTTGGCCTCAAATTATGGGTTTTGATTGGCATCTCAGTAGGTGTATTTATTGTGTTGATTCTTGGTCTCCTATCTATATGGACAATGTTCCGGAAGAGATCAAGAAGGACACTTGACAAGTTCCCATTATCCCAAATACCCAGTGTCTCAAAGGAGATTCGTGTTGACAGAGTTGGAGGGCAATTTCTGTCTCACAATGTACTTGACTGTGAAGGTGTTCTTCCTGCACATGAAAAATCCTTTGAAAAAGACTCTGAGAAAATGCTGGTCCATTTGGGCATGAGCAAGTCAAGTGATGCTGATAATATTAGCCAATGTAGTTCAGCTTATGTGCAAGATAGGGCTGCTAGCTCACATTCTGGAGAAGAAGGAAGCTCAGGGACTGCTAATTTTCGTAATAAATCATCATCATATGGGTTTACTTCTGCCTCGCCTTTAATTGGTCTGCCAGAGTTTTCACATCTTGGTTGGGGTCACTGGTTCACTCTAAGGGACCTTGAATATGTTACTAATCGTTTCTCAAAAGATAATGTACTTGGGGAAGGTGGATATGGGATAGTTTACAGAGGAAGGTTGATCAATGGAACTGAAGTAGCTGTCAAAAAGCTGTTCAACAATCTGTAAGTATTTTAGAACTTCATTTATGGTGTAATCCAGTGTTGTTTTTAGTGCTTGTGGCACTTTGAAAATATGGACCGTTGACATTTGATGTTTGTTCTATTTTCTTTTGTATGGTATTAATCTATAGAGGGCAGGCAGAGAAGGAGTTTAGAGTGGAAGTTGAAGCTATTGGCCATGTGAGACACAAGAACTTGGTTCGACTCTTGGGTTATTGTGTTGAAGGAACTCATAGGTAAAGTCTTGTTATTTCCTGTTGATGTTGTGCTGCTGTTGCTATTGTTATGATGATGTCGATGATGATCATCATGATTGATTTGATGTCACAGGATGCTGGTGTATGAGTATGTGAACAATGGAAACTTAGAACAGTGGCTTCATGGAACCATGCATCAATACGGAGTACTTAGTTGGGAGTCCCGCATGAAAGTTATGCTTGGCACTGCAAAGGCGTAAGACTCGCCCCATATTTGAACTTAATTTGTTGTCTTAGATTGTTATTCCTCTTATGAGCTTTTGGATGAAGTTTGGAATATGAAAGAATAAATAACATTTCATCCAAATGGGATTTGCAGGCTTGCTTATTTGCATGAGGCAATAGAACCAAAAGTTGTTCATCGGGACATTAAGTCAAGCAATATTTTAATTGATCATGAGTTCAATGCCAAGGTTTCTGATTTTGGTTTGGCCAAACTACTGGGTTCAGGAAAAAGCCATATCACAACTAGAGTAATGGGAACGTTTGGGTAATGCTTTATCATATCTTAATTAGCGACATTTTTCTCTTTCTCCTTTCTTGTTATGCTCCTTAGCAACAGAGAATCTTTATCAACTTGTTTGCTGCCCATACGATGAATGTGATGATTCTTGTGATCTCATTATATTGCTTCTTGACTTGAGGTCCAGTTGTCCTGTGTAATTTCAGGTATGTAGCGCCAGAATATGCAAATACAGGTTTGTTAAATGAAAAGAGTGACATTTACAGTTTTGGCGTTCTTTTGCTTGAGGCAGTTACTGGCAGAGATCCCGTTGATTATGGCCGGCCAACTAATGAGGTTGGTCTATTAATGTATAATTTACAGCTGATTTGCATATATTTGTTAGTTTTTCCTGATCAAAATGAAACTCTTGTACTATTTCTCTGAATACTGTGGTATCTCTTAGTGGTCAAGACGTTCCAACACTGCATACAACTAGTATTTAAGCTACATAGGTTGTCTGCTATGGCAGGTGAATCTTGTAGAGTGGCTTAAAGTAATGGTTGGGACCAGGCATGCAGAGGAAGTAGTAGATCCAAACTTAGAAGCTAAACCAAGTACACGGGCTCTAAAGCGTGCTCTTTTAATTGCACTAAGATGTGTGGATCCTGATTCCGAAAAAAGACCTAAAATGGGTCAAGTAGTTCGGATGCTTGAAGCTGACGAATTCCCATTTCGTGAGGTGGGTCTCTCGTGTAACCGACATTTGCTTACCAAATTCAATATCATCTATAAAAAAAGATTAGGCCCTCTCTGTGAAGGTCATCAAGAAGACTCATCTGATTTGTCCTGCAGGATCGGAGGAACCGGAGGATTCATACAGGGAGCATGGAGATCGAATCTCAGAGTTCTGTTGACATGGACCACAAAGTAGTGAAATCAGAAAGTTAAAGGTGATGGATGAGCCTGGCAGTTGGCAAATGGATAAAGCTTATTCTCTGTAAAAGTTAAGCTTTTACAGTTAAACCCCTTCAGAAGGTCAGAACTCAGAAGAGAGTAGTAATATGTTCTTGCAGAAAATCACCACAGGAGTGATAATTGTTAAAATGAGGGTTTGCCTCTGTGGGTCATTGGGGTTGATACTGTGGAGGCTATTTATGCATCACCATTAAATTGGCAAAGGTTGAATGCCCTCGTAGGAATTCATTCAACACCGAAATTTGCCTCTTTTATTTTTTTTCTGTACAAAATTGTTGTTTCAGGGCCAGCCGGCTACGTCGGGCATCTTTTTTCACCAGCAATACATGATTCTATTTTGTCTTCGTTTTTGCGTTTCTGTTATCACGTTCCAAGTTTGGATTTTTCCTGGCTCGAGACGTCATTTTTTCACCGGTCCGGCAATCTTGCAATTGAAAAGGTTGATCATGAATCACCTCTTCGCACATTTAATTTTTTGCAGCAATGGGTTGTTGCCTTTACATGTGGTACCAATGATGCGTATTCCATAGGTGTCTACTCCCTGTTTCTTTTTCACCTTTTCTTTTACCAGTGTTAGATATTATTATGTTCCATCTTTTAGCTGTTGGACACGATTGACAGACTGTCCTTTTCCTCTACGGAGGAAGTAGGCGAAGAAATCTCAGCTGCCTCTAAAAAATTTACCCTGTTTGTGTCGGGCTGTATCTACTACAGAACTGTACTGCTTAAACGGCCGTATCCAATCTTTGAAATGAACGATTCTCTGTCGGCCCATCCGTATTTGATGTGTTTGGAATCATGTAGCGGAGGCGTCCGTAATGTTCTGGGTGGAGAACTCTTCTCTTATCCACTTGAGTCTGAAACAAAAATGCAAATGGACAAAAGAATTGCCCGTTGTGTCTTAAGAGGATCATGTAAGCACAACGTTAGTTCAAATCTCACTGGGTTTGAAGTGATCAAGTGTGATTCTTGAGTCACAGTTGAACTAAGTGTTTGTTTGTTCTACAGGATGTTATTAATACCTGCAACCACTTACTACTGTTGTTCAAGCAAATCTTGAATAGGAACTACATATTTTGTAAATATGTGACGATTGCATAACTGCTGTAGCATGAATTTTTAGAACACTTCGATTATAACCCAAGGTAACATTTTCAAATTCCTACTGATTAGATAATGATTGAGTAACAAAATCAAACTGCCACAAATTTCTCGTAGCTCTGCTATTTCAGTCAAGACAATTACACTCCCATCAATTGATGATAACCAGACGAGTAGGAATGGGGTGAATCCCCCGAGCACGGATTAGAATACAACAGTATCCAGCATGGTTCCCAGAGTCTGAATGATGTTAGATGACATCAAATTGGAGACATGCTCTTCCAGATGCTTCTTTGCGTCTTGCCTTCCCACGTTAGCGATGGCTAGCTTTTCTGGAGGTAACTCGTCCTCCTCCTGAACCGCCTTATTGTACTTAATGGCCAAATTCAGCATCTCCTGCATATTTATTGTAGCTATTCATTGATATCATCCTTTCTATCAAAGACTCGTTTTCGAATTCCACAAACGAAACCTGAAGTCACTCACCTGGACAGTCTGTTCGTTTGTTTTGGAGTGGGTATCAAACCTCTGTAACGTCAAGCCATCAGTCCACTTTTTTTTATGTAGGTTTAGCAACATTTTTTCCTCCAATTCATTCTTCCGGTAGTTAATGGCAATGGAGTAGTAGTGACGGTTCAAACCATGGATCAATGCCTGTAAAGCAAATAAAAATATATATTCAACATAGGTCACACACTGTGAAAGAATTGCCACTGCTTTCTTACCTGGATGGATGGCTTATTGAGATGGCCAAGGTTGGATGTGGTCTGACGTGGTTCTTGGCCAAGCATCATGGTCTGTGGGTTGATCAAACGGAAGGCATCAATCACCACTTTTCCTTTAACACTTTGGATTGGATCCACCACTACTGCAACAGCTCTCTGATTCAGAGCCTCAAAACTCTAACAGAGATTCAACAAACATGAAGTCATTCCTTAGTACAATGCCACATAATTTTTTTTTATAACATTACAGCCACATCTCCACTAGACCTCAATAGAAGAGCACTGAAGATGTACATGCTGCCAGACATTCAAGTCATGTAGAGTTCACAAGGAGAACTATGTACATCACCAAGAAGAACAATTTATTTTTCAACAGAAGTGGAACCCAGCAAAAAGATAATGCAAGAAAAAAAAAAAAAAAAAAGAGAGAGAGAGAGAGAGAGAGAGCCTGTGCCTGCATGGAATGGGAAATGAACAACTGAAAGACAAATTTACCTGTTGAGTATTGATGTCCACACCAGAAAGCCAACAGCCAAAACCAGGATGGGAATGGTACCAGCCTACCACCATTTCTGGTCTGCAACACCACAATGTAACAGCAAAATAAGACCCACGGATTAAAATTACTGAGTGATGCAAACATTCCAGTGTGGATCATTCGTATGCCAACAGAAAGTGCAAATTAAAGTAAAAGCATCTAGAGTGAAGAGATATACACTGAGATCAATTAGGCATGGATGACACATAACCTCAAAATAATCACAGCATTTCAACCTTACTATGATATTATCATTTTATCTTTTGGTTTATTTACCCCCCATGTACCCCTTTTTCCTGTCCCAGAGAATTACTAAGACTAACCTTGATTAGGCTCTGTACAAACCTGATGAGAAAAAGCCCAATAAAACACCAGATTGATGCAGTGTGAAATATCACCATTTCAGAAATCTGTAGAAGCTGAAACCTTTTGTTCCTTTTCTTTTCTTTTCTTTTTATGTGTGTGTGTGTGTGTGTGTGTGTGTGTGTGTGTGTGAGTGTGTCCTAAATAACTTCCACCAGAACAATAAACATTATTATTTATATGTGTCAGACTAAATAGTTTCTAGCAGAGCAATAAGCATTATTATTACAGTCAGTACCTTTTGTTCACAATAATGGTTGTAAAACAATGGAGATGGAAGAAAAGGAAAATTGAGGCAAGTATAAGGCAAGACAGAATAAAAGATGAGAGGGAAGAAAAGAAGAGAGGGTCCAGAGCCACCTATCTCAAGCAACAACACTGTCCAGTTGTCAACCCTTTTTGTTCCTATTAAACCCTCAAATTTTTTGAGATAGTTATGAAACCCACAGTTATGAAAAAGGTACAAGAATTCAGTCGAGACCTGAACTAAAGAAATACAGCTTTTAAGTCAATGTGAACCCTCGTTCTCATTAACTTAAACGATGGTCACACCATTTTAGTTTTGTAGTTTGAAAATTCCACTTATGTTCTCCAATAATAAAAATAAACTCTAAATAAGGGAAGAAACTTCTCATTCTTCGACCCTGTTTAACATATTTTGTCCTATCATAAAAACCTTGCTCTTATCCATCTTTTTAAGAAATACATTTTTTCCTTATAAAAAAAAAAAAAAAAAAAACCTTGCTCTTACATAAAGCCTCTTCTCTCTAACTATGCTCTAAAGGGAATTTTAAAAGTACCCTTTGGAACCCATATCCTCCATTCAGCAAACACAGTATATCAGATTGATAAACTTAAGAGGGTGCCACAAGTCCCCGAATTGTACTAAGAAATGTTATTTCCCTGATCTCTGAAGCTTGAGTTGGTCTCTCCCTCCCTAAGCTTGGAGCTTGGGTCTTCTCTTCCTCTTTGTTTCCATTCTTCACCAATTCTTAAATCAACTTAAAAAAAAAAAAAAAGAGAGAGAGAAAAAAACTTGTGACATACGTTTTTCGTTTTCATAAAATCACAATAATGGCCTTGATAAAATATTTTTTGGTATATGTGATATAAAATAGAAAATACCTTTTTCACCTTCTTTTTTTCATATGTCCCTTTAAAAGAAAACTTATACTAACAGAGATAATGAAAATGTCCATCAAAACATTTTTGTGTTTTTATGAAATTACACTAACCTTTTCTTATACATGTCATTTGAACTTATAAAATGCACCACCTTTTCATACTGGAACGCAATGAGAAAAGTACTCTACACATCATGCAAAATGATGCAAATCCCAAGTGACCTACTTTTTCTATGTTGTTGACACAAAATGACAGTACCTCTTTGGGTGGTCATAATTGCAGTTAAGAATGGTAAAAGTATCTTTTTATCCTATTTTTCATATGACTAAACATATATTACTGCTGATAAAAAGCTTTCCATACATGTAACAACAGCAATTCAAATTAACTAACTGACAGCAGAACTCTTTTATGTAGAAATATGGAATTACTTAGAAGGTATGTAAAGGAGCTGGACAAGATTCAAACAGCTTATAATAACCACATCTTAAGTTGGCTACTGTATGACTTTGATGGCTTCTAGGCACCTTTAGCAGACAACTTGGACATTCACTACCTGGATATATTTGATGAGATAATGGACTACTATTCTTGCGTTATCTATCACAGTTGTAACTCACCATGCTTGGCTGTAATACTGTCAGCAAAATTATATCATCACCCCCTGTCCCCCTTTTTGTCCTTCAATGTTATTTGCCAATCAAATCCCTGTGACCCAACTTTGCATGGCTGATGTAGAATCTCCATGCTCACAAGGATAGAACTTATGCATTAGGGTACACAAGCTCTTTTATACATTGCATCCTATTGGCCAGTACCCTATCTTAACATGAGATGGGCGTCTCATTTTTCTGAGACATCTCGGGTTGTCTCGGTAACATCCGCATGCATAACATCCTGTGACATCATTTTATATGGGGGTATATTGTCTTGCCCCCCATGAAAATCTGAGACATCTCAGCGAGACACCCACCCATAGCCATAATTAGTAATATTATCACATCTCCACCCATAGCCGTAATTACCTTTCGAAGTCTATCGGTGCTCTTTCGAGATCATTACAGGAAAAAGAACCTCCCCATTCAAAAACAAGATAGAAATAAGAAATAAAAGGCATACATATGAACGGCAAGTTATTCACCAACAGATGTCACATGGACTTTCTCAGATGTGCAAAATTCAAACTCAAACCTAGTACCAGTGAAGAATCAAAGACTTCAACATTCTCATCCAGTACCATTAACTACTATAGGATCCTACAGCTCAAACCGAGGCTTCTCACTTAAGACCAAGACCTAAAATTAAGATCAGCGTCAAGCCAAAAATACAACGGTTGCCCTAACCCTAGAATAATGCCTAATACCGTTCCCTAAGTTATTCTGTCTTCAAAAATAAAAACTTCTAACAAAACGGCGACAAAGATTACAACAGTACCTGCCAGTCTGCTTGAGCATATCAAGCATGTTAGTCTGAAATACATGATCCACGGCTTCAACGCTAACGCCCGTCCCACTCTGCGGCATGGCGAAAACATCAACGACGCGTACAGTATACTCGTCCACAAATTCCCCGAGCATCAAACCCATAACCTCCATAGGAACCCCAGCTCTCCCTGTTTCACCATAACTCTTATTTTCCAGTCAGATGACCGAACAACAATGCATGATTTAAATAGATCCAGGTCCGCAAAACAATTCCGCATAACATCAGTTTATCAAAGTAAACCAGAAAATAAATAGCTGAACTAATTTATAGGAGAAGGGAGAGGGAGAGCACCGTGCTTCAGCATCTTGAGGAGGGCAAGCGAAGAGATATAAACCTGCTCGGACGAATCGAGAAGTGGAGAATCTGGCGGAGGATGTCCCATTCCCCCGGCGCCGGAGAAGATCCTCTGCAGTCGCTCCATTTCCGCAAATTCCACTTTCTCGCTCGCTGCACGGTTCCTCTGAACGTTGGCTTCCTTGGAGTAGCCTTGAAGAAATACAAAATGTCGGCAAAACAAACGGTTTGCCCGCTATTTATTGATCCAGGACGCAGGAGACCCACTGAGACCCGTGCCCGCATAGTTTGCAAGCTGAAAACCTCGTTTGAATTTGATTGAGGCCCAACAGCCAAAGGCCCACTACACTGTAGTGAAATTTCAAAGGGTTTAGTCATAAAATAAATCAATTAAACAAAGATAATTCTATTTTTACTTTCCAGATTCCTAAATTAAGGCCTATAACAAAATAAATAAATAATAAATATAAGAGATGAATAATAAGAGAAAAAAGAGTTTGGACTCGATCACTAGGTTAAGTTGCATCCAACTTTTTATTTATAATAATAGTATTAATTATTATATTTACAATAATATCATTTTTATTTCAAATAATAGTTGCACTTGGTTGAACAAAGGCCTACTAGGGAGACTACCCTTCCAATTATCTTTTCATATTTTGGACCCAAATCATGTAAAAATGGGCAACATCAAGCTCAACCTATTGTTGTTACAACAACATATCATTTTTGGTATGTGGACGGTTATACTTGAAGTTCTTATAATAAGTTATTAAACTCACCAAAATATTTTGTTACTATCAACTTTTAATCCCAATGAGGTCAATCGCACAATCACAAGGTTTTGCAACTCCTAAAATCCGTCGAAACCACCCCCATTTCCTTTCCATTCACCCTCAAACCTCATCAACTCATTTAATCACCATTCATCAATCAAATTCATCCCCAACAAACAAAAAATGGGAAAAAAATAAACCTATTAATCTTATTCAATCAATATGGGAGTATCCAAAAACACCCCAATGATCTTTAGCGATGAAAAAGATTTTTTCGGATTTTGATGGTGAAACAAATAACTCCTTTGGATCTACCTTGCTCTGATACCAAGTAATAATTAAGGTAAAAACATAAGAACATGGAAATTTTTTGGAGAGAATATGTTATGGTCTTGGGTTAACTACTTGGCTTTCTGCTACCTAAAAGGTCAATTTTTTGGGTAGTATTAGCTAAATCTTGAACATTTGGTATCAAAGCAGGCGCTATGTCACGAGTTCGAATCCCAACGTGAACAAACTTAGCGGAAGGGACGACCTAGAGGCCGAATTAAAATTACTGGTAGGTCCACACAAAGGTAGGTTGGGCCAGTGTCGTTAAAGTAGACCGCCGTGGAAGTCGGTTCATGAAGGTGGGTGTAATGTAATGTTATGGTCCTGGGTTAAGTACTTGTTTTCCGCTACCTAACAGGCCGTAGGTGCTTAACAGAATGACAATATGCAATATGAAAAATTCTTGTGCTGAAATATAGTAGATATCTTGTTTTCTGTTGAAGAAGTTCCACAGTGTTTTATTCTTTTTGGTCTAAGATGCTCTTGAGTAGGATTAGTGCTCCACTTTATTTCCTTCCTAAGGGAAATAAAGGAAAGAGGAAGTAGATAACCTAATGGGAAATGGAGAAGTATATTTCAATGTGATCTATTTTTCCTTTGAGAATAATGTGCATCCTTATGTTGTGTATAAAAGGAAAGATATAAAAGAAAAAGTTGTGACACTTAGGCCCTGTTAGTGCCTTTTCCAAGAAAGTTGTAAAGAAAAAATAAGTTTCCACGGATTATTAGTGCCTCATGTTTATTGGAAACACTTTTTTAGTTGAAAATTCGTACTAGGAAAATCATATAATTTTCCAGGTAAGATTTTTTAGTCAAGATGTACTAGAAAACTATATGGAATTTTTTTAATAAGTATTTGAAAAATGATGCTATAACACTTTCAACATAAAATAATTTTTCATGGTAATTTTAATTTTTGATATTTTATTTTACTAAAAATTTAATGAATAAATATGGTTATGTATGAGATTAATTATTAATGTCTACTTATTTTCATGCAAAAGGCTCTAATAGTTCTATTTAATTTTCCATTGGAAATTTTAATTTTTTTTATATAATTTCCTAGTAAAACATTAATAGGATTTTATCTGAAGGTTTTTTTTAAAATATTTATCTTAGAAAAAAAATATTTCTAATTTTTCCTGGGATATAAATTTTCAACCAGGGGTACTAACGATACCTTCATTTTTTATTTTAAAACTAGGTGGAGATGAAAGTGTCAATTTTTTTAGGATGAAGTTTTATTTACTCTTCACTTTCTTTTAATAATGTAAATTTTACTTTCATTGTTCAAAATTGTTGGCTGCAATGGTTACTAAAAACTGTGACATAAATTGACGAATGTGGAAGTAGAATAAATTATAAAGCTTATATGCTAATATTGCAACCACTGTTAAACAGAAAATCTTCTCGCTTTAAGTTCAAGCTTTCAGATTCTTGTAAGAAAACTCCTCCATATTTCGACAATGGCTAGCAGTGTCAGGTGCGTTGATGGAAAACTTCCCAGCTTACTTTGAACTTGTCGAAATGCTTCTCTGATCTTCAACTATGCTAGCGTATACATTCGACGCAATGGACTACAATACGGATTAAACGATGAGTTGAGAGGGTCGTTTTAGTCAGTTTAACAAAATGTGTCTGTTGTTTGCTCTTTTGCTGTTGATTGGAATCTATGAAAAGCCCATGAGAAAAATTTTAGTGACATTATGGGTGTTAACTTTTACAGGATGACTTCTTCTTCCAGTCGGTGATACAGAGTTGACAGATAAAAATCAGAGCTATGGGATCCTTCAGTCGGTTGTGGTTATTATAAACATCAGCATACCTTTCTTTTCCGATGTGGGCTTTCTCCATCTTTGTGCAACCAGAAACAAGCTTCATAATGAAAGAACACGACTTTCTACTTTCTAAGTGTCTGGTCTTGCTCGAAGGTAGTCTTCTATCCAAATTCTCATTTTTCTATCTTGGAATGGGTCTCTGTTCAATGGAATTTTTCTGGTAATGGAGTAAATATTTTCCGAGACATAGTTTGGTGGATGTGTATAACCATCACGATACACTATTCGTGGGTTCTTATGTTATTGATTTGAAGAGACAACAAGGAGATCTTGTGCTTCCCATATCTAAGTTTCTTATCTAATAAATGATTCAGATATGTGAGCAAATGATATTAGTATGGTTCGAGAAGAAGTAGCAGTCCATCCATAAATCCATTTTCTTCCCCTATAAGTTCCAGTAGTGAGAAGAATTTGAGTTCTTACTCTTCATATGTTATGGTATGAATATACCATACCAATTTGTTGTGTATGGATGATGAAATTCCATTGATACAGAGCCAATTCCAATAGACTTATTGGATGTTCCCATTGGTGTGCATCCAGCAGGAATTGAACCTACGAATTTGCCAATTATGAGTTGGGCGCTTTAACCATTCAGCCATGGATGCTTAACAGAGAACATTCTATAGTCTTAGTAAGAGGAGGAAGGGTTAAGGATTTACCCGGTGTGAGATATCACATTGTTCAAGGAACCCTAGATGTTGTTGGAGTAAGATCATAAGTACGGGTCTTTTCCACATCAAAAGGGAATCTTTTGTTACAATAGAATCAGAAGTCATGTGGATTATTCAAGAACCGAAGTCAATTTGCTTTGTAAAAAGAAGATATCGATGAACTTCTATGAAATGGTTTCATGGAATTCAATCAATTGTCTCGATCGTGGGATATTATTGAGTCCGGGTTATCATAGGATTTCCTGCGATTGTTTCTAGTATGGAATGAGTCAATCATCCACTTTGGTATCTTATCGAACAAAAAGGGTGATATTGTTCCTCCATTGATCAAGAATTTGGATCTTTGGGAAGTATCATGATCATCCAATAAGAAAGGTTTCCATTTATTGAAATGAACGATTTGAACACCTAAGATTCTAACAACTAATTGCAGAGTCAATCATTTGGACCTTTCAATTCATAGATGTGGATCTTGGACCGATGAATGGGTGTATTCCCAATACTCACAAAGAAAAAAGGAAGTGACTCGATAATTGACCTTTCTGGAAATTTGAAGAAATTCATCCTATCAGTTTCTCCATGGATGCTGGGAATATTTTCATGGAAAGGAGGAAGACTCTGGTTCTCGAGAACAATGATGCTCTGGTTCTCGATAACAATGATGTGTCTTGTTTGGTTAAACTAAAGAGCGTGCACGTTCCTAGTTCCAGTGGTAGATAAAAAGAACTATGAAATTAGATACAGAAAAAAGTTAAAAGGTGCAATCATGTTCACCAAGGGATCCTCATTGCCTAATCTGAAGGATGTGAAAGGTAATCACAAGTGCCATAATGTCTGTGAGATGCACTCCAAATCTGAAACTATTGTAATTGGTGATCTAACATAAAGGTTTTGTTAATGATGCAACAGGTTTTATCTAAGCATTAGTTACCTCTGTATGTAGTTAATATTAAAATTGTTCTTGTATTGATTGATTTTTTATGGTAATATTTCATTTTAGCAAAGTAGGAATCTATATGTGACTCTGATGATCTGATCGGTGGGTAATTTGTTCCCAGAAAAAAGCTTCCCCCCTTTTAGTGCATTCAATAATTTGTTGTTTTTGAAGAGTTAAATCCTTACTCTTGGTAAAGATATTTCCATGAAATTATGGATTTTCTTTTATGTCCTAACATTGATATTCTGCTCTTAAGTGCATACTTTTCGTAGCCATTTGCTATGCTGCACAATCAGTATGAATGGTTTCAAAATGTACTTACTGTTTTATGCAATAAGTACACAAGTAACTATGGTTATATGCCACTTCTTTGATGTTGCAAAAGAATGGATAAATAAAATAGATTGCCTGTTGAGAATTCTTTCCAAATTTCACTGTATGTTTCAAAATGTGCATATAAATTTTGGCTTCAAAGGAAGTTTGGCGTGCATCAAGGATGGATGTAAATGTTTACTCATTACTACTCAGCCTACATTAGCTGTTCTCTTTTTATTATTTATTTATTTTTTGTTTAGTGTTGCACAGATCAGATCATTTTCAAACTGCTAGTTAAAATCCCAAATGATCTTCCACCTATCCTAAGAGCACAGGTTAAACGTCCTAAGGGAGTACAGTTTCCATTCCTTCTTAAATTTGTGTCATTTATTCTTATGATAATCAAATAAATCAATAAGTTGGATCAATGGAAAGGCCTTATTCTTTCCGCTCCAGATCTGGCTATCATATAGCCCAACTGACATAGAGAGGCATATCAGACCTGGGTGTGTGGCGCTTAGGTTTTACTTGTGTCAACCAAAGGAAGTGGGTGAAGAGACACTTTACATCAAAGAATCCAGGCTTCAAAATTGGGATCCTTTTTAATTTCTTCAGTTCAATTACAATTTTCATGCCTTCCTAAAAAAATTAATTACACTCTGCAGTAACTTCATCCACAGCTTGGGAAGGCCTTTGAGAGGCTTCAGATAGTACTTTCTGGAGAGCTGGATGAATATTTGTACAAGTGATGCACAGATGGTATTTATATATAATTTAGGCGTAGAATTGCAAATTTGGTTTGTTCTCTACTTTTAATGTTTTAGTGCCTGGTTGAACCTATTCTCCAATGACTGATGCGGTTTTGAGTTTTGTTAGATACACCTGTTTGGACCCCAAGATATTTCTCATACCCTAAATGTCGTGCCAAACCCACAGCCCTTGCTCCTTTAACTGAATATTCAGAGTGAAAGGAAACTGCAATGGATGGGTCCTCAAAGTAAGTTGCAGCAAATCCTACATAAAGTATTTGTAGAAGACAATCAGGACGAAGAACTGAGAATTATCATGATTGCTAAAAGTTTGTGGGTACCTTCTGTTAACTGAAATTGGCTATTGCCAGGTTGGTTTGTGCATATCATGAAAAGTAGGTAGCCTATAAATTGGTCCTGATACCAAAAAAGAAGAGGATACTTCCGTTCCTCAACAGATTGTCTTGAAGTTTTGAAGAGTGCAACAACTAAAGTGAGAGCCTTACCTTTACCCACTCACTAGTGGGAGAGAGTTTATAGAGGTGAACAGTTAATCGTTGCAGAGCTTCTTAGAACTTAAGAGGGGATCTTGGATGAAAGATGAAAGAAAATTTTGTTCTTTTTCTGTATCCGTTCATTTCAGACTGAACACCATGGTCTAAGCTATGGTTGCGTTCCTTTCATTGTATAAGGGAATGAGATTTGCTTGGAACTTATTTCCTATGATAAAGTAAGCTTAACAGGACATGAAATTTCTACAGGAATTTTGACTTCTTGAGAGGTTGTACTTGTTGTCGAGATAAAATTCTCCAATCCTTAAAAGCAAAGTGTTTTCCTGTTTCCAATTCAAATGCCTCCTGTAATTTTCCATTGAAGGTGATCGGTGTGCTATTGTCAGAACAATCCTGAATATTCTTTTCAATAGACAAGTACAAGCAGATGTGCAACAAATATTGGAGTAGGCCTTTTTCGTCGGATAGTAAGGAAAAACAGCAGACCCATGGTGGAGCTCCTACTAAAGTCAGATCTGATCCAAATTCAGTAACTAGGTTGTTCACTTTTGGCGAGAAAGATACTGGAGGTATTGCTCTTCATATTGTTGCCTCAGTTGAGAATGCAGATGATGTACTAGATCTACTTTCAGGTATGCCTCTCGTGGATTTTTGCTTGTTCATCATTTTTAGGTTTTTATTTTTATTTTTTTCAGCAGGGATTATATATTGAGGACCAATAGTTTTGTGATGCTCAATGCTACGTAGGATTGACTACAAACATGGAGAAAGCCAAGGATGAACTAGGATTTGCTCCTACAGATTATGCTTGTCAAAGAGGGAATAATTATTCTATTCAGCTTGTTCAGAGTGAGATATCTAATGCAGCAAGAAAATCCTATTTGATCCTTGTTGTTGCCAGTCCATTACCTAAGGTGACGATATTGAGTAACTATCAGGAATAAAAGGCGAAGCGTTCTGGTTCTAACATACACGCTGAAAGCATAAATCAAACGAATTGTTTGGCCTGTTCAAACACCTGTTCATGAAAGAGGGCAAAGAGTTCTCCATTGTCAACTTGTCATTCTCCCACTGGTGGCTGTTGCTGTGCAGTCTGTGTCTTTGTGGATTTCTGTAGGTATAAAAACCCCTACCTGAAGTGTTCTTTGTTTCAGCATTCTGGTTGGAGCAACTGAATTTTGGATACATATGTGTGTGTCGAAGCATAGTGCTGTACCTGAACCAGTTTTACTGTTACTGAAGAGATTTATGAACATCAGCATAAAGCATTGTTGTCCAATTATATGCTTTATGTTGGGAGCCAACAAATGTTTGTTCATATTGTTGTTGCACGATGTGGAATGTGCCCTTTGTGGTGATAGTGAATTTCATACTGCCAATATGTAACTCTTTTTAAGTAAACATCTTCTAGTAAGAGGTGGTTGCTTTAGGAGAGTGCATTCAGAATTCATGTCAAATATGTCAAATTACAGAGAAATAAAAGAGGCAAAATAGACCCAATTTCATTTATAGGTAAGTCAGAATATCATCTGTAAGTATCAATCTACATCAGATTCCTTTCATCTCTAATTGATGGAAACAACCTAACTCCAGAGGAAAAACCATGCAGGAACGACTTCTCTACAAGGGCATCAATACATCGACAGTGTTAGAGATAAGGATAGATGCAGTTGCCATAACCTGCAAAAGATGCAATCACCCAATTCTTAGTTATGTCCTAAAGATAGGTTATAAATCGAGACTGTGGAGTATGGATACAGCTGCTTACTTGGGTCAGTCATAACAACAAGGGAAGAGTCTTTGAAGACACAGTTCCAAGGGTTCCTCCCCCTGGTCTGGTAATACAGATTCATGACCACCGAAGCATGGTTAATTAAAGTGTTTGGGTAGAAACAGTTGCAGCCCTTCTGTATCACCCTACAATCCACCTGTGAACAAGCCCAGTTTATGTTGGCAAGGAGAGTTGAATCATCTGACGAAGGCTTTGCCGCACACCAAGTTTTCTGTCATTAAAGCAAGTTACTGCCTGTGTCAGTTAACGCCATCTTGTATAATCCTGCTGTTTCATTTGGTAGGTGTAGGTCGGTACTTCGTTCTATTAAGACTGGTGTACTGGCATGTCAAAGCTTATTTTATATACTTAGTAAGTGTTGGGGAAATTCTACAATAAAAGCAGAGTTTGTGTGAGAATGGAGCAAAAAGAACATGGATTACCGTGGCTTGTACGGATTTGGATGTCCATCCTGCAAAAAACAAGAAAATTGATCAGCAAAATTTGTATGCTTTGAAAGTTTTTACTGTTAATGTCCATCTCTAAGTAACTTTGGATTCTGTTTGCTACCAGTTTCTGAGATGATATCTAAATAGGGAGGGATGCCATGGGAGGAAAGGCTAGCTTCTCAGAAGGAAAACCTTCAATGAATTTGCAGAAAGAAGCCCCATGATCAAAAATCATTTGAGATGTAATGAACAACCTTACATCATTCAGTTAAATACAAATCTGAGAGATGGTTAGCTAACTGGTTTTAGCACGTTTAGATCTAGACATCTTGACGACTGATAGACACAAATTTTGGTGAGTATCGTTATTACTAAAAGCTGAGTTCAAAATTTGGAAAAAGATATAAGAATATAAGAAACGGGCAGTCATTTTGGATCCACAGAGCAAATCATATTTCAGATTCAGAGGTTACAAGTTAGACAAAAAGAATGAGAATTTATATACCATGTTGCAATCCAATTCAACCTGACAGAATATTTAGCACATTGATAAGAACAAGGGTCTGATCTAAAGAGAAAGCACACAGGCGATATCACTGAAAGATTTGCGAATTAACTAGAGTTCCTGCTTAGATCGGAAATACCCTATACCAGTTGCCCATTTGGAAAAAAAAATTCCGCTAGTTGAAAAAACACAGCACATCGAATGACAGGAAGTCACGAACAATGAATACCCAATATCACACGAGCATGAACATTCCAAGAACAAGGTGAAATCAGATAATGTAATTCCAAAGCAGCAAAAACTAAATATAAACACCTGAGCTGAACAAGAGGATCAGTAGAAAAAGTGAGAGCTTTGAGAGAGAGCGGACTATCAGAGCCATGGCTCCAGAACTAAGAGGAACGAGAGACGGGTCTGGATTGAGATGGGCCGATAGATAATTTAAAGAAGCAGTAAACGCCAAGAGCCTCGTTGTTTCGCAATGGAGGGGGGTCTTGGATGGTGGAATCTTGTCACAGAAATGGACAAATAATAAGGGGATAGGACAGAACATGTAAGAATTTTACAAGTTTTCCGTTCTGGGTGTATATGGAAATACAAAACGCACTAACCATTTGCCCGTTTGAAATAGTCAGTTGAACTTCTGCTATTTTCTCAATGGTCGGCTTTAACTCTTCTTTTGAGTATTACCAACGTAAGGTTAGGGAAGAAAGTGAAGTAAAGACTACGAATCTTCCTACCTGGGCTCCTCTTGCTGATATTTAAACAAGGTTAGCTCGTGGGTATGTCTCAATCCACGCAGTTTTCTTCTTGGCTTAGCTGTTCTTGTTTTTTTTTCAACGAGCAGTGGATAGGTGGGTTAAAAAGTAAATCTCGTATTTGGAAATCAAAGAGAAAAGTTTTGTGTTCCTTGAAAGATATTAAAAGCAGATCAAATTCTTCAGCAACAGCATGGTGATCCGGAGGTTGAAATAGCTCAAACTGCTTGCTTTACGAGACACTTTTACAGCTGTTTGATTTTCGGAACCGACAGCCCATGGTCCCTACGGACGACAGATTTAGACAATGAGATAATCTTCTTGCCGGGGGTTTTGCTCAATCTTGCTCGATCATTTCCATGGATCGGCATCGAAATTTATGGTAATGGCTCGTGAAATTATTAATGGACCCACTGATTGAAAGCGCAACTTCCCACGAGCAATAATTGTAGGTAGAAAAGTTTGCAAGATTATCCAAAATCAAATCCATCTATGCAAGGCAGTAAAAAACCTTGAACCTTCCATTATAAAAAAAGAAAAAAAGGAACCCATGAACAGTTAAACATGCAGCACGTCTCTTCATGGTGGAACGATAAAATATGGAGGACGGATACGGCAGTTCAAGAATTGTAGAAGACGAAGAGAAGAGGGACTACTCGTGGAAGACAGGGTTGGCTTTACAACTAGACAATCATGTATCATACACCAGAATATAATATAAAATGGGATTTCTTCCAAACTCTTAGCTGGAACAAGAACCAGAAGCATCACATTGGGCAATTTTCGTCAAAGTTTGTCACGAGTACATTATCTCCAAGCAATGCTGACTCTGCAGCATGCTGCTCTGTATATGAATGTACTGTGGAATTTACTGAAAACCTTCGAACCTGGAAGCAATGGCTGTGTTTGAACTTTACGCTAGGCTCTATAGCCTTTAGCTGCTTGACTGCTTCTGCCACTGAATGAAGGGAATAAAAAAAGACAGCAACCGTGGCAACCACTATGCTAATGCAAACAGATCTCATCTCCAAATTGGCTGTGTGAGTGACCGGCAGCCGGTAAGCGCTAAGCTCCCAGTCCAACTCGGCGAAAATGAAGCAGATAGTGTGCTTTTATAAATAAAATATAATTGTAATAATAACCGGCTAATTCTTTGACACGAAGTGGCAATCAATTCCAACTTGTCAACTTCCATTACTTCCACAAGCCATCTGTACTACTAGCCTAAATTATTCTCTGCTCGATTTCTTTAACGGAAGAAGAGGTATTCACAGTTCCCTGTCGTGGGTCCGTCTCCGTCTTCTTCTCCGAAGTCATAAAGCGTTCCTGGTTCGTTTGTAGCTCATTTATCCGATGAGTTGTTCTCGGTTATCCATTTGTTCTTTCAGGTTTCTAATATCCATTCTACTTTATTTATTTTTCTTCCTCTGCTTCATGTTAGATTATTAATTTCTTCAATCTGACAGTTTCTTCTCTTAGTTGTGTATTAATTCTTCTTTGGCTCCTTATGTTGAAACCCATATTCTTCTCTCCTTCTCCTTTATCTCTTTGATTGCTTTTAATTTCTTCTTTAAGTTGTGTATTAATTTTTAGATCAAGTTTGCTCTTGTGTCATCCAAGATTCATCAATCACAATAAAAGAAGAAAATGACCAGGATATAAATGCAGTTTCGTCTGCATTAATATATTTACTCGTCCTAGTAGTCTTTCTAAATTGACTCTCTTTCTAGGGAATACAAAAACTCCAGGAACTTAACCATTGTTTATGCTGTGACACCTCTGCGTACCCTAGCATTTGACCTATAACTTGTAACCAAGGAAAGTTAAGGAAAATCGAAAGAGAGATGAGAAAGATAACGCAATGCTCCTTGACTGAATCGTAATTTACAACAATCTTTTCGTAATTCATTCTCTCATTCACAGGGTTTCATACCTCTCAAGCTAGAGTTCACTTGCCGGGGACGAAGTTGGTGGCGTAGGCCCAGGCGTTGTTGTTGACGGGGTCTGCCAAGTGGTCCGCCAGGTTCTCCAAAGGGCCCTTTCCGGTCACGATGGCCTGGACGAAGAATCCGAACATGGAGAACATGGCCAATCTCCCGTTCTTGAGCTCCTTCACCTTCAACTCTGCGAATGCCTCTGGGTCGTCGGCGAGCCCCAACGGGTCGAAGCTGCCACCTGGGTAGAGGGGATCGGTCACTTCACCCAGCGGCCCGCCGGCAATTCTGTATCCCTCAACTGCACCCATCAAGATCACCTGGGTGGCCCAGATGGCGAGAATGCTCTGTGCGTGGACCAAGTTGGGGTTACCCAAGTAGTCCAGTCCACCCTCGCTGAAGATCTGGGAACCGGCCTTGAACCAAACGGCCTCGCCGAACTTGACGCCGTTGCGGGAGAGAAGCTCAGGGAAGACACATCCAAGAGCTCCAAGCATGGCCCATCGGCTGTGGATCACCTCCAGCTCACGGTTCTTGGCGAAGGTTTCGGGGTCGGCAGAGAGGCCAGCAGTGTCCCAGCCGTAGTCACCTGGGAACTCACCGGTGAGGTAAGATGGAGACTCGCCGGAGAATGGGCCCAAGTACTTGACACGGTCGGGTCCGTACCAGGGGCTGCCGGAGGCAACTGGCTTGGGTCTGCCAGTAGTCTTTCTCATAGTGACACGGCCTTCGCCGAGGACTTCTGAAGCGGTGGGTACCAGCTTAACGGCCTGGCCGGCGAATGAAGGGGAGGAGAGAGCCATGCTCGCCATCTGTAGATACGGTTAGCTTTACGGTGCTTGGTGGGGAAGTCTGGTGAAGGGGAAGCTGTGAGGAGAGTCTTGAACAATTTTAACTTTATAGTTGCAGAGGTAGATAAAAGCCCTATCGGAAGACATCTCTATCTTTACTCCCATTGGGTGACGAATTGATTTTTCCCTGCCTAAGTGGCACTTTCTCATCGCGGGATTTGTGTTCTTTGTCAAGACAAAGACATAGGGGACCCTACACACGCCAATACCATCTTTCAAGAAACATGGGCCGCACAGATCAAATCTCTCATTCAATAGTTTTTTATTATCGATATGAGAAAATTTAAAATTTTGAAATATTTTAATTATTTTTAGTTTTTAAAAGTCTTATTTACTGTAATAAAATTTAAATTCGTATATTAACTAATTAAAAATCATATTCTAATCTATTTAGTATTTTCAAAATTTTAAGTTTTTAAAAATATTTTTCTTTTGTTTTATTTCCTTCTATTTATTTTAATCAAATATAAACTTTAAAAATTAATTAATTAAATATCAATTTAATTTGATTAACAACTTTCATTATCGATTTAAGATATTTTATAATTAAAAAATTAATCTAGAAAAAAGTATTTTAGTTTTTTAAAATTAACTTCTTGTATTATCGATAGAAGATACTTTCTAATTAAAAAAATAATTTAGTGTTTAAAAATCTTATTTGTCAGTACACGTTTCATTTCCTTTTATATATTGTAATAAAATACCAATTTTGTATATTTATTATTTAAAAAATATTTTTCTAATGTAATTAACACATTATATTATCAATTAAGATATTTTCAAATTAAAAAATATTATATTTTTAAAAATTTTCTTAAATCTTATTTCTCGGTACACATTTTATTACCTTCTATTTACTATAATAAATATAAAATATATATTAATTCATTTAAAAAAAATCTTCATCTAATCTGTTTAACACATTTCATTATTGATGTAAAATTCTTATTTGTCAGTACACATTTCATTACCTTTTGTTTGTTGACATAAAATATAAATTTTGTATATTAATCATTAAAAAAGGCTTCTTCAAATCTAATTAACATATTTTAAAACTAGTTCTTTTAGTATTTTAAAATCTTATTTAGTATACGTTTCATTACCTTCTATTTATTATAGTAAAAATAGAATTTATATATTAATTAGTAAAAAAAACTTCTAATTTGATTTACACCTTTTATTATTGATTTAAATATTTTTAATTTAAAAATAGGTAATATATAAGGGGGGGTTACTTAACAGACATTAAATTTGATTTTCATCTTCATCTTTATTTTATAGATCTATAAGAACTTCATCTTCAAAATGGGTGTTAGTATGAACAAGTTAATTTCAACTAGAAAACAATTTCCAGAGTTAGTGTCCCCAAATGAAGAAAACGCAGAAAATAAGAGAATTAGTAACTTGTAAAGTATAAGTAATTAAAATATAATACTGAAACATTAAATTAGGTAAAATAAACATTATTACTACACGAATAACTAATTTAATGTATAACTAAAATATATTAATGTACTAATTAATTTAATTATATATTATATTAGTTAAATATTACTGTTTATCATACATTAATACAGTAATTACATGAGTCAATTAACTGTGCACATGATTAATCATAAAAAATAAATAAATAGCGTTAAAAATAACATAAACGAATATGATACATTTAGTTATTAATTTATTGATAATATATGGTGTTCTTTAACATAAAAAAGTCACGATTAAACAGGAAAAATCTATCAAATACTAACTTTAACACACTATGTATTTTTACATATTATTAATTAAAAATAATTTTCCATTAAATTTAAAACCATTACTTTTATTAATTATAAAAATAAGTTAATTAAACCAAGTGCTTGAGTTAATAATATTTGAATTACCACTATTAAATCACTAATACAATAGAGTAAATAAAAAATAAATATGATTAATAAATAAAAAGTATCATATTAATAACATAAGATGGATTTTTTACATGGTATTAATTAATAATATATTTTGACAAAATTAAAAATAATTAGTTAATCAAATGCATACTTTAATTATATTTTATTTACTAGAGACTTAAATAGGAAGTTTAATATAGTAATAAAATTTAACAAAATCGGAATGGGGGAAATGGGGAAAATCAAACGAAATCGGAAGGTATTTTGGGGGAAAAGAGAATAGCGAGAGAGAGAAGGGAGTGGGAGGCTGAAAGGGAGAAGAAAGGGAGAACAGAGAGAAAAAAGGGAGGCCGAGAGGGATAAGAGAGAGGGAGAAGCGAGAGAGAAAAACGGAGAGCGAGTCCGAGAGAAGATAGGGAGGCACGGAGACGAGAGAGAGGGTGTGGGAGAGAGGGCAAGTTTGAGAGACGGAGGCCGGAGAAGAGAGGGAGCAGAGACGAAGGCCGGAGAGGAGAGTCCGAGAGAATAGAGGGAGCAAATACGTTGGGGGCACAGGGAGACGAGAGAGGGGGGTGCGGGGAGAGAGGGGAAAAAAAAGGGTTCGAACCCCCGCGTTTCCTTCATCCGGATGATTGACAAAAAGGGTCAGAAACCAGATTCCATTTTTTATAACGTGGGGATGATGTTCCGCTTCATCTCTAGCATCCAGATGACATGAAGTCTAGCTCTCCACTATTGACGTAAATTGATGAACAACGTAATATCTTCATCAAACCCTTCAAGTTGACTAACCCCACCCTAAATAATACCCAAAACAAGGCACAAGAATATTCATTTATTAAAGATATCACAAAAATACGTAGGTCTTTTACAAAATCTCAGAAATGCATAAGGATTTTGTAACTCTGACCCATAAAAAAATCTTGATCCTTTAATTCAGTAACTCACTGTATTTTTAGGAAATTTACCATATCAAACTCCCAGACCCACCAACGGCTATTGGGTAAGGAAAGATGATTTTATGGAACTAATGGGTTCAAGCATCTCTCACTTTCTGTGCTTCCATTGCTTGAGTGTCGCTGATGTTACATTGCTTCATAAACTGGTTGTCATGCTTGCATTTATTATTCTATTCTCATCTTTTTAAAAAGAAAAATGAAGGGAATTTTACCAAAATATCAGTTTGAAAAAACTTATTTATAAAAACAACGACAATCTCAACTTATTTGCAAAATTACTAAACTTTGACCGGTCCACTATACATGTGGATAGTCAAAGGCGACACGTAAGCTTTGACCGCTTACATGTCAACACCACATTAGTGCAGTATGGTAGTTGAACACATGGGCTGCGACATCATTATTTTTAAACTTCATCTGACACGTTATTATCAATTCCCTCTTTGCCCCGTCATCTCTCGCCACATCAGCTCAATCCACGTAAGCCCTTCGTTATATTTTTTTCGTTCTAATGTTTCTTCCTCGATATTTCTCCTCTCCTCTCCTCTCGCCCTCGCTCCTACTACCGCCGCTTGGCCATGACCGCTTCCCTGCTGCTGCCGCTCGGTCTCGCCCTCGACGCCCCCCTCTCAACCGCTCTCTCTTCGTCTCAGCCTCATCTTTCATTATTTTTCTCTGTTCCCCTCTGTTCATCCTCTCGCCTCCCCTTCTCTCAAAACTGAAACCCCACTCACCCTCCAAACCCAAATTTGAATTTCAGAAGCGGATTTAGGTGGGTGATTTTTTAGGTTTTTTTTTTAATTTAATCTAATTATTGTATTTAATTATAATGTTGATTTGAATTTAGGTGTTTAATTATAGTATTGATTTTTTGTGATTTATTGTTTAATTTCTGATTTTATGTTAATGAAATTTCTGCCAAATTAAAATTATTGTAAAGTTTTGTAAGATTTTTAATAAAATAATATATTTTTAATAATTTATTATTTTTAAATAAGGTGATAAAAAGTATGCAAATAAATTATATTTTTAAACACTAAAACAACTTTTTTGTATATTTTTTTAAATTATAAATATTTTAAATGGATAATATATCGGTAAAACTTAAGAGTAAAGTTTTTTCTATTTATAAATATTTTAAATGGATAATATATGGGTAAGACTTAAAAGTAACTTTTTTCTATTTATATATATTTTAAATCCATAGTAAATGGGTAAGAGTTAGATTATTTCTATTTATAAATATTTTAAATTTCTAAATATTATTATTTTTTAAATAAGGTGATAAAAAGTATACAAATAAATTGTATTTTTAAACTCTAAAATAACATTTTTGTATATTTTTTAAAAATTTTAAATATTTTAAATCAATAATATATGGGTAAGACTTAAGAGTAAGATTTTTTAAATTTATAAATATTTTAAATCCATAATAAATGGGAAAGAGTTAGATTTATTCTATTTATAAATATTTAAAATTTGTAAATATTATTATTTTGTAAATAAGGTTATAAAAAATATACAAATAAATTGTATTTTTAAACTCTAAAATATTTTTTTTGTATTTTTTAAATTTATAAATATTTTAAATCTAATTAAATTACTTATTTTTTATTTTTTAAAATATGAAAATATAAAAAGTGTAAAGATAATTTTTTTAATTAATAAATATTTTAACTGATATTAAATGGTGTTAAATAAGCAAGAGTTAATTTTTTAATTGTTTATTAAAAAATTAAATTTTTTTATTATTTTAGATACGAGGTAATAAAAAATATATTTGATTTTTTAAAATTTATTCAAAATTTTATCATATAATAACGTGGCAGAATACGGACCAAACTATACTGACGTGGCAGAGGGTGTGTTAATCTAGAGTTAGGTAGTTTTGCAAATAAGTTGACGTCGTCGTTGGTTTCGTATATTTTCAAACTGGTATTTTCGTAAAAAGCCCAAAAATGAATCCATTTCATGCTGATATCAGTAGAGAAAATTTACGAGTAGAATGGCTGGTCGAAAAAGTAAAGGTAAGAGAGAACAGTGGCAACGGAGAACCAAAAGAGAAGAAGATAACGCAATGCTCCTTGACTGAGTCGTAATTTACAACAATCTTTCGTAATTCATTCTCTTATTCACAGGATTTGATCCATCTCAAGCCAGAGTTCATTTGCCAGGGACGAAGTTGGTGGCGTAGGCCCAGGCGTTGTTGTTGACGGGGTCTGCCAAGTGGTCCGCCAGGTTCTCCAGAGGGCCCTTTCCGGTTACGATGGCCTGGACGAAGAATCCGAACATGGAGAACATGGCCAATCTCCCGTTCTTGAGCTCCTTCACCTTCAGCTCTGCGAATGCCTCTGGGTCGTCGGCGAGTCCCAATGGGTCGAAGCTACCACCTGGGTAGAGAGGGTCAATGACCTCACCCAGCGGCCCGCCGGCAATTCTGTATCCCTCAACTGCACCCATCAAGATCACCTGGGTTGCCCAGATGGCGAGAATGCTCTGTGCGTGGACCAAGTTGGGGTTACCCAAGTAGTCCAGCCCACCCTCGCTGAAGATCTGGGAACCGGCCTTGAACCAAACGGCCTCGCCGAACTTGACGCCGTTGCGGGAGAGAAGCTCAGGGAAGACGCATCCAAGAGCTCCAAGCATGGCCCATCGGCTGTGGATCACCTCCAGCTCACGGTTCTTGGCGAAGGTCTCGGGGTCGGCAGAGAGGCCAGCAGTGTCCCAGCCGTAGTCACCGGGGAATTCACCGGTGAGGTAAGATGGTGGCTCGCCGGAGAATGGGCCCAAGTACTTGACACGGTCGGGTCCGTACCAGGGGCTGCCGGAGGCAACTGGCCTGGGCCTGCCACCAGTCTTTCTCATAGTGACACGGCCTTCGCCGAGGACTTCTGAAGCGGTGGGTACCAGCTTAACAGCCTGGCCGGCGAATGAGGGGGAAGACAGAGCCATTGTAGCCATATTTGCTGATGATTAACCAAGAGAAGAGAGAATGAAAGACGAGTTCCGAGAGTTTGTTCGACGGAGCTCGGCATGGCTCTGTCTTATAACGGCAGCAGTGGAGGAAGGAGACGAATGTCTTTATCTACTGAAATCTATATGTCTCACCCTATTGGTTACCGGATTGCGATCGACCGGACGTGCTTAGAGGCCAACCAGGTTGCAGTCCTCCGCACCACACAAAGCAATTGCCTGATACTTTGGCCAAGAGATTTTTTTTTTCTTTGGTCTTTCTCCTTGGCCCTTCTGGTTACTGTTTCACTTATCTGTTTATCTAGCGACAGGGAGATCTGAATCTTTTGCAACGAATGCGAGCAACCCACGTCTGATTTCGTGGGGGATTACACAAATCTCTATCCATCCATCCTTTCGTCTTGAAATAAACGGAGAGCCGCCCCAACCAACCGTAGCAGAGTGGGTATGGTGGAGATTGATCGTCGTGGTGGTTGGCAACTTCACAAAACTGGCTGTCAAAATTAAAGACAGCCACTTATCCTATATTCCGGAGGCGGAGAACGAAACTCCTTGACCCTACCATATTCCTGCAGGAGAGAACCCTTTGACCACCATTATTCTGCAGGGCGCAGCTCGACTGAAAATATACGTTTTGTTACTGTAATTTATTCGATTCTCTTGGTTATTTACTGATCAAACACACAGGATATTCTAAGAGTTCAAGGAATTCACTGGATCCCAAAACTACTTATCATAAATTAGCAATACCAACCAAAATTTTAATGTAAGGGTAACCAAACTTAGGTATAAATATGAGATAAAGTTTCTCTCGTGGCCCCTCTAACCCTAATTTCTCTCTGTCTCGTCCTGGTCACCCCCTACTTAGAACTTCTACCTTAAATTTCTTTCAATTTTCTGGTACACTGAGAGATTGTGATTTAAAACTTGGAGACCTCTGAGACCTCAGAATGTGGACTGCGGCTTAGAATTTTTAAGTTAATTTTTTGGGTTTTTTTACCAAAATACCAATTTGAAAAAACTTATTTATGAAAATAACGACAACCTCAACTTATTTGTAAAACTACTGAACTTTGACCGGTCCACTGTACATGTGGATAGTCAAAAGTGACACGTAAACTTTGACTGCTTACACGTCGCTAGGTCATCAGTGCAATACTATAGATTAACACATCGTTTGCCACGTCAATATAGTTTACGTATTCTGCCACATCATTACATGATAAAATTTTGAATAAATTTAAAAAAATCAAATACATTTTTTATTACCTTCTATCTAAAATAATAAATTATTAAAAAATTAATAAACAATTAAAAAATTAACTCTTACTTATTTAACACCATTTAATATCAATTAAAATATTTATTAATTAAACAAATTAAACTTTTTGTTTCTTCATATTTTAAAAAATAAAATAAAATAAGTAAATTAATTAGATTTAAAATATTTATAAATTAAAAAAATACAAAAAATTTATTTTAGAGTTTAAAATACAATTTATTTGTATAATTTTTATCACCTTATTTACAAAATAATAATATTTATAAATAGAAAAAATCTAACCCTTACCCATTTATTATGGATTTAAAATATTTATAAATTTAAAAAATCTTACTCTTCAGTCTAACCCATATATTATCGATTTAAAATATTTAAAAAATATAAAAAAATTATTTTAGAGTTTAAAAATACAATTTTGTATACTTTTTATCACCTAATTTACAAAATAATAATATTTAGAAATTTAAAATATTTATAAATAGAAATAATCTAAATCTTAACCATTTACTATGGATTTAAAATATTTATAAATAGAAAAAAATACTTTTAACTCTTACCCATATATTATCCATTTAAAATATTTATAAATATAAAAAAATTTACTCTTAAGTCTTACCCATATATTATCCATTTAAAATATTTATAAATTAAAAAAATACAAAAAATTGTTTTAGTGTTTAAAAATATAATTTATTTGTATTCTTTTTATCACCTTATTTAAAAAATAATAAATTATTAAAAAATATATTATTTAATTAAAAATCTTACAAAACTTTACAATATTTTTAAATTGGCAGAAATTTCATTAACATAAAATCAGAAATTAAACAGTAAATCACAAAAAAAAATCAATACAGTAATTAAACACCTAATATTATAATTAAATACAATAATTAGATTCGATTAACAAAAACCCTAAAAAATCACCCTCCTAAATTGGCTTTTGAAATTCAAATTCGGGTTTGGAAGGTGAGTAGGGTTTCAGTTTTGAGAGAAGGGGCAGCGAGAGGATGAACAATGGGGAACTAAGAAGAAATAGAGATGAGGCTAAGACGAAGAGAGAGCGGTTGAGAGGGGGGCGTCGAGGGCAAGGCCGAGCGGCGGCAGCAGGGGAGAGGCCGCAGCAGGAGCGAGGGCGAGAGGAGAGGAGAGTAGAAAAATCGAGGAAGAAACATTAGAACGAAAAAAATATAACGAAGGGCTTACGTGGAGTGAGCTAACGTAGCAAGAGATGACGGGGCAACGAGGGAAATTGATAATGATGTGTCAGATGACATGTGTGTAAAAATAATGATGTGGCAGCTCATGTGTTCAACTACCATACCGCACTGTTGAGGTGTCGACACATAAGCGGTCAAAGCTTATGTGTCACCTTTGACTGTCCACTTGTACAGTGGACCAGTCAAAGTTCGATAGTTTTGCAAATAAATTGAAATCCTCCTTGTTTTCATAAATAAGTTTTTTCAAATTAGCATTTTGGTAAAATTCCCTACTTTTTTCACCCCCGAAATTTTCCCGTCTCTTACGTTTTTTTCTTAATACGAAAAACCTCAATCACCTCACGCTGACTGTTTGCAAGTTACCCGTCCATCCAAATAAGAGAGAGTGGATACTGAGACAGCGCGAGGAGGGAGATGGAAACCGTAACGGCAAATTTCCTGCACTTCTCTCCGTCTGAGTTGCAGATGGTGTTTCTAAATCTCATTGTGCGGACAAACTGAGAATCTTCTTGCTTTCCTCGTCAGACGTTTCTCCTGAAAAACACTAAAAATCCTTGGAAGCTAATTATCTAACCAGAATTAAATGAACTCAATAAATATTTAGGAGGTTTTTTCTAATATTTGATCTGCTGCTCATTGTGAATAAACATTAGATTGGTCTTTCTGGATGAGACTCGTCTCTCCATACAAAAAGGTCCCATTAATATTCTTTAATAAATCTGAACTCTGTTTTCATTAACCGAAGTTTGAACCCAGTCCATTAATATTCATTTATTTTTTCTTCTAGCAAGGTATTATCAGTATCCAAGAGTGGGGATCAGTGGATACTGGATAGTAGGAACGTGGCGTGGCAGACTACTACTGGATGAATTGATATCTCTAACAACTCAGCCAATCGTTATCCGACATGGCCCTCGGCTGTATATATATCACAGTCTCTACTGTGATTTTCCTCACGCTTTCTCACTTCTCAGTTTAGGCAGGTAAACAGGCTAAAGAAGAGAATCTCATGGCGACTATGGCTCTCTCATCCCCTTCATTCGCCGGCCAGGCCGTTAAGCTGGCACCCACAGCTTCAGAAGTCCTCGGCGAAGGCCGTGTCACTATGAGAAAGACTGGTGGCAGGCCCAGGCCAGTTGCCTCCGGCAGCCCCTGGTACGGACCTGACCGTGTCAAGTACTTGGGCCCATTCTCCGGTGAGCCACCATCTTACCTCACCGGTGAGTTCCCGGGTGACTATGGCTGGGACACTGCTGGCCTCTCTGCCGACCCCGAGACCTTCGCCAAGAACCGTGAGCTGGAGGTGATCCACAGCCGATGGGCCATGCTTGGAGCTCTTGGATGTGTCTTCCCTGAGCTTCTCTCCCGCAACGGCGTCAAGTTCGGCGAGGCCGTCTGGTTCAAGGCCGGTTCCCAGATCTTCAGCGAGGGTGGATTGGACTACTTGGGTAACCCCAACTTGGTCCACGCACAGAGCATTCTCGCCATCTGGGCCACCCAGGTGCTCTTGATGGGTGCGGTTGAAGGATACAGAATTGCCGGCGGGCCGCTGGGTGAGGTCATTGACCCTCTCTACCCAGGTGGCAGCTTCGACCCATTGGGGCTCGCCGACGACCCAGAGGCATTCGCAGAGCTTAAGGTGAAGGAACTCAAGAACGGGAGATTGGCCATGTTCTCCATGTTCGGATTCTTCGTCCAGGCCATCGTGACCGGAAAGGGCCCTCTGGAGAACCTGGCGGACCACTTGGCAGACCCCGTCAACAACAACGCCTGGGCCTACGCCACCAACTTCGTCCCTGGCAAGTGAACTCTGGCTTGAGATGGATCAAACCCTGTGGATGAGAGAATGAATTACGAAAATATTGTTGTAAATTACGACTCAGTCAAGGAGCATTGCGTTATCTTCTTCTCTTTTGGTTCTCCATTGCCACTGTTCTCTCTTACCTTTACTTTTTTCGATCTCAACGATTCCAACTCCGTCTAACCTTTCCAAAGGTGACTGATCAATAATGTGCTTTTTGATTTAATTCCAATGCAAGCGAATCGGGTTTACAGTTTATAGATGAACGGCGGGAAAAAAACTATTGAAAGCCACTAATTAATCGATCTTTTGACTTCCAATAAACTTTGATAACCTTCTTCAACTCATCCAAAAGCTTCAAGTTATTTGTTGCCTTGCATATCAAAAGTTGAAATCGAACATAGCGAACAAATGATAATGGAACATTGGTTCCAGGGATTCAGAAAAAGTAAAGAAGAGAGATCAATAAAATGAAGAAGAGTGGAAAGCAAAAAGAAGAACCGATAACGATTATGCCCTAAACCTAAGATAATAAACGAAAAAATTGTTTTGGTTTAATTTATGAGTAGTTTTATGATGAAAATGAAAGGGTGTCTCTATCTCTCTGTCTCTCTAAAAAAAAAATTACTCTTGGGACAGGAAGAAGAATGACTACAATAACTCTCTAAATTTTCCTTTTCTTTCTTCTTATTGTTTTACATTGCTTACATAGGTATTTATGCATATAACGGGTGAATAATCACCACGTAAACTTTTGTTACATGGCAAATTCTTTGCCATACATGTTGCTTTCTTCTCCAAAGTTATTTGCCACCAATGAGTTTCTCCAAAGAAACCCACTTTAGCTGCTGACTTATCTCTTAATCACGAAGTTTTCTTGAGTTGGGGTTGGATCATGGATCAAATTTATGATCCAACAGATTATCTTTTGGTAGAAGACCGTTTATTTTTCTAACTATTTATCAATTGGTATATTCGTAAAAAAACAACTCACCCAGAATCGATAGCTCAATATATAGAATTCAGCTTTGGCTCTTGGCATATCCAATTTAAAGTTTACATTAATTCATAATACCTAAATGATTTAGGGTTTATTTATGTTTTTGTTAAACAAAAATATTTATAGTGTTTGGAAAAAAAATAATAGAAAAATAGTTTGAATGAAAATAGTTGAACAATTATTGAATGAAATGTGTTTTTGCTTGTGGAGTGTGAACTTTTATGAGTATACTGGGGCATCGTTCTTTGCATTTTGCACATATTTCGCATGAAATAAATCTTTGTAAAACCCAATATATTAAGTTGCTTATTGTTGAGGATTTAACAAAATCGTTATGTGTTTCTGATTTTGTAAAAAGCCTAGTTATTTTGGTGATATCCTAAAAAAATTTGTATCTTCTTAATTAATTTTTTTTAATTAGAAAATATCTTCTATTGATAATGAAAAAGCTAATCGAATTAAAAGTAAATTTTCTAATAGTTAATACATAAATTTTATTTTTAATTTCTATAAAAAGAAGGTAATGAAACACGTGCCAATAAAGAAGATTTTAAAAAACAAAAATAAAAATTTTAAATTATTTTTAAATTTAGAAAATATCTTTATTCGATAATGAAATGTGGTAATCAAATTAAAATTATTTTTAATATTTAATAATAAGTATTCTTTATATTTTATTACAATAAATAGAAGGTAATAAATTGTGTACTAAGGAAAAAATGTATTCATTTTTTTTTTGTTAAACCCAAATTCCTTCATAGTGTTTGGAAAAAAAAAGTGAGAGAAAAACGAGTTGCAAAAGGTATCCCTTATTTTCCCGTTGTGATTGGCAGTTGCAAATTGCAATGGGATGAGATTTGATCTGTAGGGCCCATGTTTCTTGAAAGCTGGTATTGGCGTGTGTTGGGTCCCCTATGTCTTTGCCGTGACAAAGAACACAAATCCCGCAATGAGAAAGGGGCCACTTGAGAGGGAAAAATCAATTCGTCACCCAATAGGAAGAAAGATAGAGATGTCCTCCGATAGGGCTTTTATCAACCTCTGCAACTATAAGCTTCCCCCTTCACCAGACTTCCCCACCAAGCACCGTAAAGCTAACCGTATCTACAGATGGCGACCATGGCTCTCTCATCCCCTTCATTCGCTGGCCAGGCCGTTAAGCTGACACCCACTGCTTCGGAAGTCCTCGGCGAAGGCCGTGTCACTATGAGAATGACTACTGGCAGACCCAAGCCAGCTGCCTCCGGCAGCCCCTGGTACGGACCCGACCGTGTCAAGTACTTGGGCCCATTCTCCGGCGAGTCACCATCTTACCTCACCGGTGAGTTCCCCGGTGACTACGGCTGGGACACTGCTGGCCTCTCTGCCGACCCCGAGACCTTCGCCAAGAACCGTGAGCTGGAGGTGATCCACAGCCGATGGGCCATGCTTGGAGCTCTTGGATGCGTCTTCCCCGAGCTTCTCTCCCGCAACGGCGTCAAGTTCGGCGAGGCCGTCTGGTTCAAGGCCGGTTCCCAGATCTTCAGCGAGGGTGGATTGGACTACTTGGGTAACCCCAACTTGGTCCACGCACAGAGCATTCTCGCCATCTGGGCCACCCAGGTGCTCTTGATGGGTGCGGTTGAAGGATACAGAATTGCCGGCGGGCCGCTGGGTGAGGTCATTGACCCTCTCTACCCAGGTGGCAGCTTCGACCCATTGGGGCTCGCCGACGACCCAGAGGCATTCGCAGAGCTGAAGGTGAAGGAGCTCAAGAACGGGAGATTGGCCATGTTCTCCATGTTCGGATTCTTCGTCCAGGCCATCGTGACCGGAAAGGGCCCTCTGGAGAACCTGGCGGACCACTTGGCAGACCCCGTCAACAACAACGCCTGGGCCTACGCCACCAACTTCGTCCCCGGCAAGTGAATTCTCAGTTCAGACTTGAGACGAAGAGATGGATCAGAATCTTGTGTTGTAACATTATTGTTCAGTGATAATATTTAATTGTGTTGTGTGATTGTTGATGTAAAAATATGAGGGATGGGTGGAAGACTTATCTTACATTGATTGCACAATAATTACAATAAATTATTTCAGGTAAATCTCTGCTCTCTCTCTTTCTCCCTCGTGATTGCACTGGATGGACGGGGTAGAGCTATTTGCCGATCAGATCTGAAAAAGGTTTCCATTGGCCAGGTCTAACCTTGCTCTAACATCTCTCTAATCATTCCTACTATTAAAGCTATGTCGTTTATTCTAATCATTGTGTTCAGGCCACCGTAGTTCCGACTGTTTGAAATATGAGAAGGAAAGCGTTCTAGTTATGACTTTCGCTTTGGGTCTTTGTATGTTTCCCTCTTGCGTAGAAAAAAATCACGTCGTTTTTTTTTTTTTTTGGGGGGGGGGGGGAGGACTTTCTGTAGGCTGGATCAAGGTTTTCTTCATCTTTTGCTTGCTGGGACAATCTATTCTATGTGGTAAAGTGTATTTACTCCGAAAACGGCATTTTTTGCCACTTCTTTCATTCATCTTTTTTGTTTGTCCAGGTTTAATCAATTAATTTGCTATTTGATTTCCACGAATGTTTTTTAAGAAATGCATTTGTTGTCTCACTCTGCTTGCTGAATATCCATAGACACTAATTACATTTTGCCTTTGTCAGTTCTGGTTTATTTGCACTTTGTATCCTGATTACATTTATGTTTAAAATTTTTCAAGAAGTGCAACTCTTAAGGTATTTGAAGACAATGGGGGGGTTAGTCAACTTGAAGAATGAGATGATCTTCAACCGCATAACGCCCTTCAACACTTGAAGTCGTTAGTGGAGCGCAGATGAAGCCTCATCTTGATGTAGGGGATGAAGGGGTCCTTCATCTCCACGATTTAATTTCTTTCATCTCAAAAAAGGCATTGTTTGATCTTCTTTGAGTTGAAGGATGAGCGACTCTGGTTTTTTCCCCTCTCTCTCCTCGCACCCCCCCTCGTGCGTCATCATTTCTCATTTTTTCTTCCTCTCTCCCGCACTCTCTCTCTCGTCTCCTGCGCCCCCGACGTTGTTGCTGCCATAAAATCGATCGAATTTTCGTCTCCAGCCATCGTCTCGTCTCTGGCCTTACCCTCTCTCCCACTCCCCCTCTCTCATCTCCGTGACTCCCTCTCTTCTCTCGGACTCGCTCTCTTTCGCTTCTCTCTCTCTTATCCCTCCCGACCTCCCTTTCTTCTCTGTCTTCTCCCTCTCTTCTCCCTTTCGGTCTCCCACTCCCTTCTCTCTCTAGCTATTCTCCTTTCCCCCAAAAATACCATCCGATTTCGTGTGATTTTCCCATTTCCATTTCGATTTTGGATATTTGGGCATCGATTGCTTAATTTCTACTTCGATTAGGCATCGATTTCCCCATTCGGCATCGATTTCACCCTTCGGCTTCGGTTTTCCCCAAATTTCAGAAGGTATGCCTAAACCCTATTTTTTTTATTAAATTAGTGTTTTATTAGATTTAAATTTATTTTCAATGCCTAATTGTGACTGTTTCGAAACTGAGTTGTGCCTGATGATTATAAACTGCCAATAACTGTTAAAAAGCCTTTGCACTTCTCAACCATCTCAGACCTCTGAAAGAGTTGACAGAGGAGCCCCTATCATTTTACAATCGCTTATTTGGAGAGTAAGAGGTCATCATTAACTTCAACATTGCTGGCTATTTGTCTGCCAAGCAGAATTGCTTTGTGGTATGTTAAGAATGATCTTATTTCAGTCGAGGTGCTTGCACAGTCATCTGGCATATCTCATTACAAATACTTCCTATTAACAAGCTTTTGTTTCGTTAGAAAAGAAAACAATAACCATTTCCACTATGAATTTTCTCTATTTTTTAGGAACTCGTTGAGACACTAACCATAATAGTGAGTAGACATCATGGAAAACTTCACATTGAGGATCTGAGGCTGATCATAGATGAAGGAGGTGGACTTGAGCAAAATCCTGTGGCTGCAATTATACTTCCTACAATGGAAATAATCCGCGATACAGATGTTTTATCTGCTGGGTAGTGATCTCATTTTGCAAACTCATTTCTCAACGGTTCAGTACTGGTTCGGTTTGGAGTTCATTAGAAACCTCCTTTGTAGTTTCTTTTGCAACATTTGTTCTCTCTCATTGTATAACTTGAAAAATACTGACTAATGATACTATTAACTGGGAGGGGCAGTTTTGTTCTTGATATATTTTTTTATATATGTGTATGAGTATCTGTCTTTATATGTACTTAGCACAAGATTTTGTCATTGACAATACAAGTTTTTGAACAGAATAGATTGGTGTTGACTGATACAGAAGAATAACATTATATATGCAAAGGTTAGACATAGCTTGTGGCTTAAAATCAAATTTTCCTCTCCACCCCGACCCCTTCACCTAGTTGCAGGTTAACTGGACTTAGAAACCATTATCATATACACAGTCATTCTAATTTCTTTACTTTTGGGTGTATTCATTTTAGTTCATAGATAATCAAAATAAATTCTAAGGAGAGAAAAACTTTCAGTCTATCTCCCCTCATGCTTTTCAATGAAATACAAAGGAAGAGAAACTACTTTGTTGATTTTTGCCAACAAAAGACCTGCCATCTCCCTTTGACAAAAATTAGAATCATGCCCCCTCTCCTCTTTTCCATTTTCTTTTTGGTGGAGGGTGAAAAGATCCTTGAAAGTTTTTAGAATTATTATTTAACATAATAAAACTAATGTTTCAAAAATATATTTTAATCATCTAATTTAATTAAAGTTATCATTTTGGATAGTATAATATAATATTAATATATTCTATTATATAAATGATTAAAATAATGTCAAATTTTAAATTTTGACATGATTGTTCATTTATTATTGTAAATGGGATTCATGATCTATATAAAATTAAAATTTAATATAATAATTTTAATTATATTATATTAACCTCAATTCCTTAAAAAATCCACATAATTAAACAAACCCTAGAATCCTATAATCTAAAAGTATTTATTATAGAATTTTGTATGTCTATAATAGAATCCCAATAAAAGAATTCGAATAATGCAATTTCAAACATACTAAATTACTAATCCCCCCAAAGAAAGAATAGAACACGAGAAAGTGAAGATAACTTGATATTATAATAATATTTTATTTGGGGGGTTTGTTTTTATTTTATTTTAAAATCTAAATGAAGTTTGCCATGGCACGAACTCTTTATTTGAATAATCTTTCTTTTAGGTTATTAATAAAGTTGTATATTATTTATTTATTACTTTTGTTCAATTTTATTACTATATTAAACTTCATATTTATTGTTTCGTAAAATAAAATATAATTAAAGTATGCATTTGATTAATTAATTAATTTTAATTTTTAAAAAATATATTAGTAATTAATACCATGTAAAAAATCTATCTTATGTTATTAATATAATACTTATTTATTTATTAATCATTTTTATTTTTTATTTACTCTATTGTGTTAGTGATTTTAATAGTTGTAATTAAAATATTGTTAACTCAAACATTTGATTAACACCCATTTCGAAGATGAAGATCATGTAGATGCAAGAGATGAAGATGAAGATCAAATTTCTAGTTTGTTGACTAACCACTCGAATGTGTTAGTTCGTGAATTCCTTGAAGAGAAGGGTCATGGGAGAGTTTTGGTAGTGGATGGTGGTGGCAGTTTACGGTGTGCAATATTAGGAGGTAATCCTGTTCAACAAGCTCAAAACAAGTGGGTTGGTATAGTGGTCAATGGATGTATAAGGGACGTGGATGAGATTAATGGGGTAAGAGCTTTGGGTTCCCATCCTTTCAAGGCAAACAAGAAGGGAACTGGTACACGAATTTGTGATGGTGAATGGTTCTATTGGTAATCCTGTTGCAACGTAGGCTCCCGCAATGTTGGCCATTTGCAGATAGATAGATTGGCCCAGAAAAAACCATGACAAATAATCTGATCACGCGGTAAGCAGAGTGCCACTTGGCAAAAAAATCAAGCTCAAGAACCAATTGGAAGGAAGAGAGAGATATTACGAGATAGGACTTCTATCTCCCGCCAACTCGCCCTACTATAAAACCGCCACGGCAGGGTGGCTTCTCACAGATCAGCTCTTTACTCTGAAAGAGGACAGCAACCGACTGCCGTAGTCTCCACTCTCGATCAATGGCTACAATGGCTCTCTCATCCCCTTCATTCGCCGGCCAGGCCGTTAAGCTGACACCCACTGCTTCAGAAGTCCTCGGCGAAGGCCGTGTCACTATGAGAAAGACTACTGGCAGACCCAAGCCAGTTGCCTCCGGCAGCCCCTGGTACGGACCCGACCGTGTCAAGTACTTGGGCCCATTCTCCGGCGAGTCTCCATCTTACCTCACCGGTGAGTTCCCCGGTGACTACGGCTGGGACACTGCTGGCCTCTCTGCCGATCCCGAGACCTTCGCCAAGAACCGTGAGCTGGAGGTGATCCACAGCCGATGGGCCATGCTTGGAGCTCTTGGATGTGTCTTCCCCGAGCTTCTCTCCCGCAACGGCGTCAAGTTCGGCGAAGCCGTCTGGTTCAAGGCCGGTTCCCAGATCTTCAGCGAGGGTGGATTGGACTACTTGGGTAACCCCAACTTGGTCCACGCACAGAGCATTCTGGCCATCTGGGCAACCCAGGTGATCTTGATGGGTGCAGTTGAGGGATACAGAATTGCCGGCGGGCCGCTGGGTGAGGTGACCGATCCTCTCTACCCAGGTGGCAGCTTCGACCCATTGGGGCTCGCCGACGACCCAGAGGCATTCGCGGAGCTGAAGGTGAAGGAGCTCAAGAACGGGAGATTGGCCATGTTCTCAATGTTCGGATTCTTCGTCCAGGCCATCGTGACCGGAAAGGGCCCTTTGGAGAACCTGGCGGACCACTTGGCTGACCCCGTCAACAACAACGCCTGGGCCTACGCCACCAACTTCGTCCCTGGCAAGTGAATTCTCAGTTCAGACTTGAGACGAAGAGATGGATCAGAATCTTGTGTTGTAACATTATTGTTTAATGAAAATATTTAATTGTGTTGTGTGATTGTTGGTGTAAAAACATGAGGGGTGGAAGACTTTCAGTTGATTCTTAATGCGGCTTTGCTGCTACGCTGCTATTGAGCCATATTTGTCTCTTACCAAAGAAGGTGAATTCATAAGAAACGATCTCCACTATCTGGATGCAGCCTAAGCAAAGACAGCTTGGCCGTTCTTATGTTGGACTGTTTGGACAGTCGAACAAATGGTTTTCTCACCGCTTATCATCATCAGAGTACTTTGCGTCGTAGAATATTCCTGTAATGAAATGACTGCGATGGGAATGGGATATTAAAAGAATAAAGCTTCGTAAACGTAATAATATCTTTAGTTCTTTCTCGTACTTGTTGAACCAATGGCACAGATTGAGAAAGCACTGAAACAAGGCCAAATATTCATTATCACACACAGTAAGCTTACATTGATCGAAAACTGGTGTCAAGAACAGTGGCAGATCTTCCTTGCCGGGACTCCATTGCACTTATTTAATGAACAAAAGAATCGGGAACAATTATAAAAGTGGTTGCTGCTTGAGGTAGTGTATGTTGTCTGACTACTGAATGGTAATACTTCGCCAGATTGAGTTAGGTTCAGCTTGCCTTCCTTGCCTGCCGGTCTGAATAACCTGCCAAGGAAAGCCAGACCCATCGATGGGAAAGATTGGCTAGTAGCTGTTCCAAGCTCACGCATACACCACCAGCGGTAGCAGTAAAAATTCCAATTGGCCCAAAGTTGCGTCAGATAGAGTAAATCACCAAATGATGATGTTATGCAGGGAGGGTTGCTGCAGCTCTTGCCTTAGCAACAGATTTTTCGTATAGCTCCTCGTACTGGGCAGCCGAGGAATCCCAGCTGAAATCTATCTTCATATCCTTTTGAACGAGTTGCTGCCAGCTTCCAGGCTTGTTAGTGTAGTGGTCAAATGCCCGCTCTAGGGCACTGTTAAGTCCCTGCCAGTATGTGACAAAGAAAATAAAAATTTTTGAACTTGATTCTATTTTTTGAACATTAGATATATATATATAAAGAAAAACTGTAAAGAAGGGCAAGCAATAGGCTAGTGAAAAGTAAATATGATGTTCCAAGTGACCACCTGTTCATCAGGCACTGAAAATGTAAAGCCATTGCGGAACTCAACCGGAATTGTGTCATCATTAATATCGAAAACGCTGTGGCAAAAATAACAGTGAAATTCAGACAGTGCCACAAATAATTATCCATGAAGCACATAGTGAAGTCCATTTTGCACCTGTCATTCAACCCTCCGGTTTTTCTTGCAATGGGTACAGATCCGTATCTCATGGCTATCATCTGCAAAGAGAACCATTTTAAATTTATAAAGGAACTCTTAAATAGCTATGCTTTTAATCAAATTACAGTTGAATTTGAGGAAAGAGAAACCTGCTGAGCTTGACAGAGAACCCTACCTGGGTAAGGCCACAGGGTTCAAATATTGATGGAATAATAAACATGTCAGATGCTGCATAGATACTATGTGATAAAGCCTCATCATATTTTAATAACAGCCGGATGTGAGGGTGATTCTCGAAATTAATTGCAATACCTTCAAACTCTCTCTACAAAATAGCATAAAAACTTTAAGAACTATTTGTGTAAAATGATCATGCATCAAATTATCAACTTCCTATTTGGTTTGAGATCGTCAGAAAAAGTAAAGAAACTGAGTCCTAGGCATATGAAAGAAGTTAACCTGAGAATATCCAAAATTCTGTTGCAAGTCAGTATCTTACCTGTATATGTGGCACTGGACTAGAACCCAAAAGTATAAATTGCCCGCCCAACTCCAAAGTTCGGAATATTGCATGCCTAATGAGATGCACACCCTTCTGGGGTACTAGCCGTGTAATGCAACCCACCTATCTCAGAGAAATTATAGAATTTTGGGCAGTAAAAAATCATTAGACACATAAGCTCATATAGAAGATGAACTAAAAGCACAGCATCACCTGACAACATTACACAATATTTCACCAAGAACCCTATAATATGTTGAAAGTGAGAAAAGGAGAAGGTAAAATTAAGATCCAAGTGCAGATTATAACTAAAATAAATGAAACTGGGAAACAGAATCTTGATACCCTTGCATGTCGGAAAAAAGGTTCAGACTAGAGCTGGACTTTAAATGGAACTTGATCCTCAAAATATATCACCTTTTGGAACCTGAATATGGATCCTTTCCTGTTCAAACCTAAAAGTGCACCTTTTTCACGGACATACTTTAAGTATAGACTAATAATAAATATGTGGCTCGGGCCTTTGGCTCAATGGTCAAATAGGGGTTTTTAAGAGTGATATCTTGACTTCATGTCTCACCAAAAGGTAAAGGGTGTGTGCATGTGTAATCAACATTTAAAAATAAATAAATAAGTAAATCAATATAAATTATTACTCAAGAGTACAAATCATCAGGAGCCGATGCACATATTTTATGTAAGGGAGCCATAGTACAAAAGAACAGAATCTAAAAAAAAATTTACCTTTGATGATTTCTGATAATCTTATTATTAATTTGGTTTTCTTAATATACCCCTGAATCACACTTTCTAACAGTTAGCTCTGAAATTATTGTTTAACTGGAATTGTATTCTGATTCCAGACATATTAACCCCCTAAATCACCATCATTGAATAGAGAATAAAAGGAACAACATGTGAAGTGCAAAGAAGTTGATATCTACATATGAATCCAATATCTTAGGTAGAAAATACTTGGACTTTATTCTCTATCAAAAGCGACCCAGCCATCAACTGCAAAAAAGGATTGGTTGAACAGGTGATGATGCCATATTTTAAAATTTAAAAACAAAACAATAATAATTGCAGATCCTGGCGAAGTCTCCCCCAATCTGCATGCAGAAGGGATAGAGCAAACCCTGCACCTCCCTCTCCTAACTGCATAATGTGGAAGGACCCTACCCTCCCCATTCATGGTCCCGCACACCATCATGAAGAAAAAATAGTGAGTGGATGGGTCTTCTCCCTCTTCTCTTTAAAGGGAATCAGCCACCCTCTCCTCCGCTTTTTCTTCTAAAACAATATGGCCTCTCTTTGCTCATTTTTTTTTAACAAATGGGGGAGAGATCATGAAACCTGGCCAGATCAGCCAGGTTTGCAGTTGGACCATGAACCCCAGTCAAGTCATCCAAGTTTCAGTGTTTGTAGACCCAATGGTGGGACCTAGTCTAATTATACCTGGTTCAACCAGAAGAGCTGTGTGATTCTGATAACACTGCTCTATTCCTTTTTGCCCTTCATGCCATGTATATTATCTTTTACCAGCAAGAATAGAATTGCTTTAGTACCTTTAGTTCAGTTGAAAGGTTCTTCTATATTTTTACTTTCAATCCAAAGAAAGTTAAATAAGACCTGAATCACTATTACGATCCCAGTGACCATTCAGATCCAAATCCAGGTGCATAAAAAACCTAGTCAAGTGCAGGTCCAGACCCTTTAGAGACGGAACTAGGTTAGCAGAATTTTAGAAAAATTATAAAAAACCAGATTCAGAAACGACCTTACCAGATTCAATTTTAATCATGAAACGGTTCAATAAATATCAATGTCACAATTTGTCAGGTGTATACTCAAAAGTTAGAAAATTACCAGAGGCTGAGTGGCAACTTCAGAAGAGAGCTTTAAAAGCTTTCTGAGTGCCTCTTTGTTCACCACTTTCCCTTGAAGGTCATCCGCACTGAACTGAGATCTGATAAAAGAGTCAGTTGAAGGATTCCATGCTTCTGTATCGATTCCATTCAGAATACCAACAAACTTCCTGGAGTGGTAATTCAAAGTTCCCTGTAGTCCCCGTCCTCCCTGTGTACAAGAATAGACCCACGAAGTCAGGAAGCACAAACCATTTTTGTGGCGGAAATATCAAACAAAAAGACAGATCTCCCTGATTTCATTCTTCATTATTGGTGAAGAAACCTGTAGGCACTCTGAAATTGCAAGGGATTCAATGATGATGAAAGAAAGCAAGACTTGAAACGATCTTGTATGAAAATAATGCCTAACAGACAATATCAAATGGATATCCTTTTCATTTTCCATTAGTGTCAAGAAACCAGCAGGCCCCTTGAAATGCTAGGAGACTTTCCAGGATGATAAAGCTCCAATGACACAGCTAGTATAGAGACTGCTTGCCACTGGATGGAGCAGGCATTTTTGTACCATCACAAGCTACATATTAAATCGAAGAAAACATTCTGCAGATGTCCTTAAGAAGTTGCACAGTAAGGTCATCACTCGTACCTCTGGAGTTCTCACTTCTTGAGCATAAGTTGGTGAAACTGTTGTGACAATGTTAGAGAACACAATTGCACCCTAAAAAAATTGGAATGTTAGAAAAAAAAAAGCAGTTGATCTCCATTCACAGGAACATACAAGGCATCGATGCTCCTTACCTTAATGGGATTCACTTTATCATGTTCTGTGTTGTCCTGCATCCTATCTGGTCTGTTTAACTGTTGAACATCGAGACCACAGGACCTTAGCTCTGAAGCAGGTGCTTTCCCTTGATACTCAAAGTTGTGGCATGTGAAACAAACTCTGGCTGAATTCAAACCTCTAGGTGCATACAAGTCCCAATAAAGAGGGGCCTGTAAAGAAACACCCATCACATCATAAAATATCTTGAGCTTTCAAATCATTTTAGCTTACCATTATTTCATAAAGTTTGGGAGGCTTACAACAAAAGCTGTCTGCCAGTCATGACAATGGATAATATCAGGTTTCTTGCCAGCTTGAAGAAGCAACTCAAGTGCTGCACGGCTAAAGAATGAGAAACGTTTGAAGTCATCATGCTCTCCATAAAACTGTCCTCTCCAAAAGAATCTCGATGGATGATGTGATTCAATAAAATACACAGGAATACCTGCATTCATTCATGGTTGTAATGATCCTTAGTAATTAAAGCAGCTAACATCCACAATTAATTGATTGTGAAGAATAATTTCCTCAACCTTCAACTGTCCCAACCCAAATTTTATTCTTGTACAATTGGCCATCAAAATATGACTCTATCACTGCCTCCAGGGCCTGCAAAAAATCAGATGATAAATTTAAAGAATATACTACATAGAGACAGAGACAAAAAGTGAATGGTACAGATAGTTCCAGCAAATGTACCTTAAAGTCACCAATACGGTCATATTGCATGCAATCATACTTTGGGAGAACAACTTCCACAAGATGTCCTTTCTTCTGCAAAGCTTTGCTGAGACCACACACTACATCTCCCAGGCCACCAACCTTGGAAGCAAGCAGATGATAATTAGTAACTATTTTTAAAGAGACTGGAATCGACATATGTTTTCCTCTTTGCCTACTAAAAAGATAATTTGGTTATCATGCATACAGAAAGAACAAAAGGTCAATCTTCTACTGATCCTTTTATGAGAAGGCAGAAATGTCCCTCCAGAATATCTCAAATAGATAGGAATGTTTCTAACAATTAATGTCTACACAATAATAGATCAACTCTAACATTAACAAAATTCACCAATCGTAAGAATATAAAAAGAAGTCAGACGTAGAAAGTGACAGAATACACAAGAAGCATCCAAATGTGAAACTCTTGTATATTTTGACAACATAATTATTTTTCAACAGAATATCGTCCAAATTACTTGTTCAACTGGAGGTCATATTTACCTTAGCAACCGGAGCCATCTCAGCTGCAATATGAATAATATGCAATCCAGGACTGCAGAAATTACAGACCAAACAGTACAAAAAAGCATAGTGAGTTACCCACAAATGGCTGAAACCATAGTACAGTTCATTTAGTTTATCATACACATATTATGCTTGCAAGAAACATAGTCTGCAAAATGAAGGACCAGCATGAATGAGTCATAAACCTCATGAACTATGTAGTTTATTATCCATTATAAAAAACCAACAATGCACACCAATCCACAGAATAAATGCTTGGGTTCTCAGAGGATGCTTGTTTGAACTACCCTCCATGGCAGGATCCTTAAGATGATGCTCCTCTTGTGCACATGTGTGCCATGCATACATACGACAAGATCAAGATTACCGCTGTTAGTTTTACATATGAGACAACTCCAACAAAAACAGTGTCAAACTTCAAGTCATTGAATAAATAGTAGTAACTAAACAGAAATGCTAATGACCTTGTCCCCGATGATATCAACTTAAGCAGTGTAGACCTAATCTCGCGTTCACTTTTGTCCTTGCAAGCTAAGTAAGCATCTCTAATCCGTTTGTCATGTTTCCATGTCATGTCTCGCAGTGATTTTGCATCCGTGGATGATATTTTCTTTTCAAGCATCCAACCATCCAAAGTAAGCAATATACGACTCCAGAAATCCCATGGCAGATCATCTACTGGACCATCTTCTCTGGCCCTTCTCTTGCTCTCTTCTTTTAAACTGTTAAGTATATCTTGAAACTCCTTCACTGATTCTTGATATAACTGAACATGTGAATGTATCTCTTCATCTGATCTCTGAAGTCTCTCTTCTAAAGATCTAATTTTCTGTTGTAAAAGCTCATTATGTTGTTGTATCTGTGCTGATGAAAGTTTATATAAACTTGCCTCTTCGAAAGATTCTTCCAATCTGTCAACCTTCTTTCGCAACTCATGATTTTCTTGTAAAAAAAAAATAGCTTGATCAGCTTGTCTGGTTGCTTTTGCAAGCAGTGGTTGCAAACTTTCCACCTTCTCCCAGAGAACCTGACACTCATGTTTCAAGGCAGAAAGCTTTGAAACATCTTCCTGAGCTGCTGCAAGTTTGGTCTCCACCTCTTTGAAGCAATTTACCAAAAAAGAACGTTCTTTCACTAAAGATTGTACCCGTTCATCTGTTTCTTGCACTTTAGTAAGTTTAGCCTCGAGCACTTGTATATCTTCTTTCAGGCAAATGTTCTCTTCTCTTAATTCACTGAGTTCCTCACTAAGAGAGGAGAAGCTATTCAACATGTTTACATTTTTACTTGGCTTTTCATCAATGTTGCCCTCACTTCCCTCAGAAGCATCTCTGTCAGATAGTTCTCTCTTCAAATTCTCAAGCTGATTCTCAAGGACTTCCACACGTATCTTTTCTTGTGCAGCAACTCTAATTCGTGCATCAGTTTCTGCCAGCCTCATCTCCAGTACATTAATTTGTCCTTGCAATCCTTCCTTCTCACCAAGAATTTTGTCCAGATCTTCAAGGGCCTGGACACGAGCTTGATTGAGAAGCATGATATCTATAGAAAATCACCAGAGAAAAAAAATATGAGAATTTCTACCAGAAATAAAGTGAAACAAAATTTGAAATTGACAGTTTTTTACTTTTCTCTGCATTCCTTATCAAGTTTATCAAATCCTCAAGCTGAATGTTTGAAAGCTGCTCTCCTTCCTTGGCCTTCTCAGTCTGCCAACTCAGTAGGGAAAAGATTAAAGACAAAAAGAACGCATTCAGTTTCCTCAAATTTAATGGGAAGAGATTATGCAAAACAAGGTAACCAGAATGTAAAATTATCTTATAGTAACTTATATAAGCGTCTGTGTAAAAATATGTATATATATATATATGAATATATATGGTATAGTTGAATTTTTCTATGGCTCCAAATTTTAGTGGGACCCACATTCATATGGCATAATAAAGATGATCCATGAGAGTAGCAAGGCTTAAACTCAACTCTGAATCCATCTCTATTAATGGCAACTTGATTTGCTTATTCATCTCTAATGGCGTCCCCATCACCACATGTCCCTGCTTAATTAATGGCTTAGATCACATCAACTTGACTCTATTATCTAACTAAAATGAAGAAAAAAAAAATTCCAAGACATAATGGAAAGTTGAAAATCTTTTTAAACTTATAATCATTTCCCCAACATCTATTGAAAAGTACATAAGAAACATTCTTGAAGTATGTTGAAAACATCTTAAAATACAACAAAAAGAAGGGAGAAAAAGGGACAGACGAAATATAGAGACGCCAAAGCAAGAAATTAAAAAGAAAACCATTAAAACACTCACTGCAAGTTTTAAGCAACACCAATTTGAAGTTTCAAAGAACATGCAAAACTGAAAGCACCAGAATGCTTTCAAAAAACATTTGGTGAGCAAAGAAGAGCTTGGTTTAAATAGAAGGTTCGGATACTGTAAAACCAATTACCACTAATAAATAATTTACCTTATAACTTTACTTTATACTTCTTAAATATTAGTTAGTCAAAATCATCTGTAAATATTTCCACTTGGATTCTTTGAGATAAGTTTCTAAAGGTCTCCGATTTTGCTCCTCTCAGGTCTCGTCAGGCTTCATAAGACTTTCATGTTCAACTCCAGTTTGGACAGTAGATGGTTCGTTCTATTCTATTTCCGTTTAACATTTTGGTCACTATGAGACACATTATAACCATTGTATGTCATAATATACTTTAGATAATGCTTCACATTTTGTACAATTATGTCTATTTAAAGCAATACAAATAAGACAAGTTTTTTCAATTTTCAGCATAAAATCTATTTTATGCAATACATATACAACAAGCTTATTCAGCTTTCAGCTTGACAAACCAAATGTAACCACGCAGGTCACTCATTCTTAAAGGTGATATAGAAGTAGTTCAAGTTTACCATGAGAAGGAAATCATTTCAAAATGCAAATTGGCAAAGCCCTTCAAATATCCAAATTCAGATAACACTTTACAGATGTTGGGTCGAACAGAGATTACCAGCAGCCCTGTCTCTTCTGAAAGAATTGAATCTTCAAAACCTTCACCAATTGAATTGCTCATGATTGGACCTCCATCGTCCTCTGCATCAGAATCAGTTTCCAGCTGAAAATTAGAGAAACTATCAGAATTAGCACTCTGATCAGTTGTGCTTTCATCAGCAACCTCCTGAATATTAATATCAGGTGGAGGGCGACTCAGAGAGAGTTGCTTGGATTGTTGTTTCCTGTGTTGGGAGGTGCAAGAATTTTTTAGTTTGAAGATAATGAGATGGAAAATTTAAAAAAAAAAATTAGTATCACAGAATAAGTCCAGATAATATGGATTTCTGAAAATAAATCAAACATGAAGCAAAGGTTCAAAATCAAATACGAGCATAATAATTCATATTTATATAAGAACAAAAAAAATTCCCCAATAAAGCCTTTAAAGAAAAAAGGAAGAGAAAAATGAATCAATTATTTCACTGCAACCAAACAAGTAATTCCATCAAACAGTCAGCTAATGCAAACTTCAGGACCATGGTCTACATTGCACATACACTGACATAGTTAATATAAGGCCCTTGATGATGATGATGATGATGAGCAGGCGGAGGAGAGCAAGAAGAGTGTACCAACTTACTGAAATCAACAATCTTCATAAATATAACTATTCTAATTAATAAACTACCTTTTATTTAAAGATATCTAGTGATAAATTTTGGAGGAAATTTTTTCCAATTGACCAAAAGCAATCTAAAAATACCATTAGCCTATAAGAATTAATGCCGTAAAAAATTAAGAAAAGCATACGAGTGATACAACAATAAAACACATCAGCATCTTTACATGCAAAAGAAAATAAATTATATATGAAACACGGCGCTTGAAGTTGATATCGATTTAACGAAGCAAGCATTAAATGAGATGTTAATAATTAGTAAAAAAAATAACTATATCACTAAATCGACAACTCAGCACGGCCAGGAAATGGAAAAAAGGCATCAAAGTAAACAGAAATAATACCTTGTGAAAAAAAAAAAAAAATTGACAGGCTGTTGCCACAGTCGCGAAGAGAGAGCTACTTCAAACTCATAAAAATTTGGTGTCTGCTGCTGGCTATAAAACAGGGGAACAATCGTTCAAAAGAAACCCTCGGATTTATAAAAGGAACGATTGAAATAAAGCCGAAGGAACAAGGTCGAGACTAAATAAACGCACGAAACAGAAGAAAGGCCAATTAAGAGAACAAATTAACAGAGCAAACCCGAACTCCGTCTAAACTTTCAGTCACACGTTTCCGGCAACCACAAATCAATCAAACAACTCCAACAGTTTGTATAGTTGACAATGTAACACAAAGAAGGTGATATGTAAAACAAAAACCTGAACTGTCTCGGACGCGCCTTGCAAGAGACGCGTACGTAACGAGGAGAGTTCAAAGGCAAGCCCGAGCTCAAGTGGATGCGGTTCAGTCTGTGGGACCCCTGACCAAGAACGAAGGTGGGAACCTTCAAAGCCATGAGGGGGAGAGAGAGATGAAGAGAATAGTGGTGGAAGTTCAGTCTCTACTCTCAACCCAATGTCATGGGAAGGGGAAAGGAGGAAAAGAGCAACCAACGCTGGCTAACTATGCAACTACCATTTTTTTCATATAAAAAGTGGGAAATTATCGGTTCTTTTCTGTTTCTGGTTATTTTTGCAGACTGAAGACTCCAACGTAGGGAAGCAAAGAATAAAATTTTATCAGTTTTTTCCTATTCGCATTGGTCCTTGCGCATGGCTAACGCAAACGGTCAGATCTTTGCTTAAAAATTTGTAGCTGCCCGCATAGGCGGACGCGCTCTGACTTGCCCTTCCCTTGTTATGGAAGCTACATTTTCCGGATCCCTAGAGGTTCTGTCAACCGTAGTTTCGTTCAGTCCAGTTCTATACGTTATTTATCCCTTCATATATTTTTTTCTTGGAAACTTTCCACCCTCGTCCTGTGACAAGAGAACAAGAATGATGAGAACGAATGGATAAGATTTTAACTCGAATGGCATTGACAAGGGTTCATCCACAATAAATTTGAAACGAAGTAAAGATATAAATTTATCTTAAATGAAATGAAAAAATAACATAAGAGAGAGAAGAGAAGGGAGAAGATAGGGAAAGGGAGAGGATAGACGAGTTCAAGTGCACTGGAAAACAAATTCCAGTTTTAGTATCCAAAAATAAAAAATATGATATAAACAAGAGAATAAGTAATTTTTTATAATATACTTAAATAAAATATATGCCTAAACAGATAATTAACCAAAATAAGTATGGTTACTACACTTATATGTGATTTAATGTGTAGTATTAAAATATATTAATAAACTAATTAATGAAAGACAATATTCTATTACTTAATGATTATAGTTAATTATAAATTAATATAATAATTATGTATGATTAGAATAAATTATAAAAAAAATTAAATAAAAGTAAAAAATAACATAAGAGAATATAATAAAGAAATAAACTATTTTTTTAATAACATAAGATATATTTTAACATTAAAAACCACTAATTTAATACAGTAATAAAAAAAGTAATATAATAAATATATATATTATTTTATCAATAACATAATATATATTTTTACGTATTATTAATTAATAATTTATTGTCACAAAATTTAAAACTATTGGTTTAATTAATTATACCAATGGGATAATTAAACCAAAATTTTTTATCAAATATTTATTTTAATAATATTTTAGTTATGACTATTAAATCACTAATTTAATACAGTAGTTATAAAATGAATATATTGAATAAATAAATAAAAATATGGATTATTATCGTCTTCCTCACGGCCCGCATCGTTTTCCCACCGGAACGCGTCATCTTCCTCACAGTGCCGATAATGGCAGGAGACTACGGCGGGCCAGCGGGCAACGACGACCCGACGGTACGCCAAGAGGGAGAAGAGAGGCTACGACGGAGGTTGAGAGAGAGAAGAAAGGGAGAAGATAGGGAAAGGGAGAGGGAGAGCATAAGGGGAACGAGGTCTGAATCTGATTTTCCTCATTTTTGCCTGATTGAATTACCTGACATGATTCAAATGAAGTGGAAATCATTCCACACTAACAGCTTAATCTAATAAACTGAGTAATGCGGGAGTAATTCAAGTGCAATTCATTTTGGACTAACCCCCCTGAGGGAGAGGGAACAAAATGGATTTTTGAAGTTCATGTTCATCTCTAACATGAAGATCATGTCAGTCATGTACATGAACTTCAACTTCGCACTGTGTTGACGACTTCATGTACACTGAAAAACAGTTTCCATTGTTAGTGCCCCAACATGAGAAAAAACGTAAAAAACAAGAGAATCCCTAAACCCTTACAATACACTTAATTACAACATAATCTTTAAACCCCAAATTAGGTAAAACAACCATTATTACTACACGAATAAGTTATTTAATGTATAATTAAATATATTAATATATTTATTAATTGAATTAGATATTTTATTGTCCATTCATATGGTAATTACATGAGCCAATGAAATACGCACATGATTAATTATAAATAATAAATAAATAATGTTATAAATAACAAAAACGAAAGTAGTACGTTGAGTTATTAATTTATTAATAACATATGATATACTTTAACCTAAAAATGAATGATTTAAGAAAAAAAATTGATCTAATCATAACTTTAACACATTATTTATTTGTACATAATATATTTTATGTATTATTAACTAATAATATATTGTGACAAAATTTAAAACCATTGGTTTAATTAATTATAGCAATCGGATAATCAAACCAAAATAATTTATCAAATATTTATTTTAACAATATTTTAATTGTGACTATTAAATCATTATTTTAATATAGTAATTATAAAATAAATATATTCAATAAATTAAAATAATTATTTTATAAATAAAAAATATAAATTAATGATTTTTATGACGATAGTTTAATTTTTCCTAACTTAGGAAAAATTAAACCATCGTTGTCTTCCTCAGCGGTGAGAGAGAAAATAAGTTGTCGCCGAGGGAGAAAGGCCTTCCTACCTCTCCTCTCCCACTCGACCTTCATCGCAGAGCCTCTCGGTCTCCCATACTCTACAACGTAGGTTGAGATGGAGAGGCCGTAGAGAGGGAGACCGGAGAGGGACAGTGGAAACAAGAGAGGGAGCAGAGAGCTTGGGGAGAGAAGGGGCGCGGGAAACGAAAATGAGCAGACTCACGGAGAGGGTGTGCGGCAAAGAGAGGGGCGCGCTCGTTTCATGTACATGATTCTCAAAATTGGGCGGAAAGCGCTTTCCCTCGTTTATGCTTGGACATGATCTCGTGAGTCATGTTAATCATGTACATGACTTGAACTCCGACACTTCACTGATGACCTCAGGACATGAACTAAGTAATGCGACTGAAGTTCATGTCCTAATTCATGTTGACTAACCCCCAAAGAAAGATTCGAAAGGAGTTGGGCTGCAAGAAAATTGACATTTGACAGAAAAATGCAGTAATTGGTTGATTATGAGAAAATAGACAACAATAAGTTGCAACTTGGAAAGCTTAACGCTTGTTTTATTGAGAAATTTGAGCGAAAACTCTTGTCCAGAAATTTATTACCTTGATCAAAGCTCCCGTATTCTTAACATAAACTATCACAAGAATACTCTTTTATTTTTTTTATTTTTTAATTAAGCATTATAATACTTAAAAGTAATTTAATTAAATAAAGAATTCTATCGTGGCACTTGGAAATGGGAGGCCCCAATAGGGATGAAGCTGAGTTGAGGTCGTTCGACTCAAGCTTGGGTTTGCTTGGTTCAATTTACTTGTGATCGACTCAAGCTTGAGTTGAGGCCGATCAGTTTACTTGGGTTTGCATCAGTCAACTCCCACACTAAAGCCTATCCACGTGATGCCATATTATTTTGATCTTTAAAATCCAAAAATTATTTTTTTTCTCTTATTCTGCTCAATTGCCACGTTGCGAAAACGAATAAATAACCTTTAAAAATGGTTTTGAATATTACCTTAAACAAACGCCATCTTCCTCTCTGGATTCCTCCTTGACGCTCTCTCCTCTCTCAACGCTCTCTTCTGTCCTTGATCCTCCTCCGTATCCTGTCCACCGGTTTTCCCCCTCTTCTATGATCTTCATCGACCCCTCTTATTCTGTCCCTTCCTCTCTTCTCTTCTATGACTTCTGGAATGGGTAAATTGACTATGGAGAGAAACTTGGAGAAATTTGTAAATGTTAATCTATTTTGTATTCTACAAGGGGACGTCAATATATTTTTACGTTATAAGGAAGCATGTGTGCTTCCATATTACAAGAGGTGGCACAAACAAGGGTTTGTGGTTTCTTGTATGGGTCCTACAAAGTTTTTTTCTGGAAGCAAACACTTCTATATGGTATGAAAACAATATATTGATATCATTTATTCCTTGAGATAGAGAGCTTGATACATGTATTAGTTCTCTGATTTATTGCAAAGCTAACAAGGGTTTTGAGTTTCATACTTTCATGATATTGTAGTTGGTTGATGATTTGATCCCCGGATTACGAATTGGCGGTTATGAACAAGGGTTAGAGCTTTGAATTATGTAGATTCCTCCAGAGGTTTTATTTTTTCAAAACCATACCATAGTCCACATATACCCTGATTTTAACCGCCAAATGTGGGTCATGTTGTAAAAAATCAAGCAGAATAGAAAATAATTGTAGTTGTAGTTGAGTTGCTAAAACACCTCAATTTCATGTACATAATGTCTTGACTATAGAAGATCTAAACACGCCCAAATCCTAGGATCCTTGCAAATATATCATGCATGTCAAATTCAACTAGAATATTCATGTTTTCTTGATAATTCAAGAATGATGCAACACACAAGACACAAAGAACATGCAACAAAACTAGAAAATTTTAATAACAAATAAAAATTTGATTATAAAAAAAGAAAGAAAACATTTATCAAAGATCATAGTGAAACTGAACATATCATATGTAGAACAAGAATAGAAAACTAATAGACATACACGACCTTGCAATATTTGTTATTACTTGGAAGCATACAAGGTGATCCTCTAGCAAATTGTGCATTCCCTTGCTAAAGATGTAGTTGACCATCAACATCTTGTCATAGGCAAAGTCATTTGAGGATATTTTTATCAGTTTTCATGTTGATGATGATATCCAATCAACTTATGGTGGCACCCTCTTTCAAAATAATTGAAAATATCACATCCAATCAACTTATGGTGGCACCCTCTTTCAAAATAATTGAAATTATCACATCCAATCAACTTATGGTGGCGCCCTCTTTCAAAATAATTGAAAATATCACATCCAATCAACTTATAGTGGCGCCCTCTTTCAAAATAATTAAAACTATCATGTATTATCTTACAAGAATAATGTGAGTTGGGAAATCAGCAAATTAGAGTTTACAAAATGACTAGGATATCCTAGTTTAGTGTGTTTGTAATTTTTTTTGTAGAGTGGATACAAGAACCTATGTTGCTTGTACGGTCTGTCCTTTTGTTTGTTAACCAAGACCTTTCACTCATGAGATTAGATTTTTGCACTAGGGCAAATATTTTATACTCACTGACATGGTGAGTTTATGCATCCGACCTATGTGCAGGCAATTTGGGTTTGTTAATTTAAATGTCCTATTTTCAATGGGATTTTTACTAGAATTTCACTCATTGGCTTCATGCTCAACTATGCATAGAAGCAAGTCTGGAATTGAGGAATATCTACTTCATGAAATTGTTGGACCTCCTCTTCTTCACCGGTTTTCTCTCATAATTATGGCAAAAAGATCAAGATGACTTTTGCCTTTTTTTCTCATGTTGTACACTAAACACATATGGAAGTGCCAAAAAACACATGCTTCAGAAATTTCTACTCCTCCATGCACCCTTGTTTAATTCTAGCTATGTTGTTGTCCAAAAGGAAAAAGGATATTTTCTTGTGTGGAACAAATCAATGGAAGTATCTATACATTATCAAGGGAATGAAAAAAAACAAAAAAAAACTAGTTGTTTGGTGAAAATAAACCCTCATATTGTTTGAAAATGGAAAATGATAGTTTACTTTTGAATTGAGATTTGATAAAATGTGTTTCGATTCATTGGCTAATTTGGACATCTTTAATGTAGATGACATAATGGCAGGCCTTGCGGGAATTAGATGTTACCTGAAAATGACATAGATGGAAGTGTTGAAAAATTATTTGAAGAAAAATTGCGATGATAGATGGATTCATGTAGTCATTCTATAATGGTCGAACAAGTAGAGTTCAAGTGGGTGAATGACTATTTCATTTCTCTGTCACAAAATCATGTATGTGAGGTTTTTTTTTTCTGGATAGCAAATGACAATGAAGTATATCATGTATGTTACACCTTTGTTGGACAACAAATAACAGTGAAATATTAGGTAGATGTTTCGTCTATAGAATTATGCAATGTTAGAGAGCATATCTTGGTATTGTGGTTTACTTGGAAGTTATTGCAAGCTTCTTGTTATGGATTCTTGTTCTATATTTCTATCATGTCATTTTTTATGTATACTTTTTGTAAAACCAATGTTCCTTGTTTGTTGTCTTTCAAATTATTTAACTTTGATATATCTTTTCAATGTAAGGTGCTAAATATTGTTCACAATTTTATACATATATCAGATCTCATTGACGATGAAGGGATTGAAGGAAAGGAACCAATTGAAATAATCGGGGATGATGTAAATTTGAACAAGATCAAGAAAAAAATGAAGATGATTTGAATGAACTAATTAACCAATCTGTAGAGTTTCAATATCAAGAAGAAGAAGGATAAATGAACAAACTGAATTAGCTAACCAATTTCGTAACAATATAATAGGTACAATAGTTGATTTAACGTGACCAAATTGTTTCTGGAATAAAAAAATATTAAATTTTGTATTTGACATTTTATTTTACTGAAAGTTTATTGGATAAGTATGGTAATGTATGTGATTGATTATTAACTTTCATTTATTTTCCCGAAAAATGCACTAATAGGTCTATTTAATAGGTAATGTATGTAATTTTCTAGTAATATACTAATAGATTTTTACCTGAATGTTCTCATAAATGTGTATCTTAAGAAAAATATTTCTAATTTTTGTTAGGATATAAATTTCCAACTAAGGACACTAACAGGAACTAAAAATCAGTAAAACCTGAAAGGGTCAGTCCCATACTAAGGGTGGGTATATCCTTGATACCTATCACTTATTGATTGATTTTTGTCGTATTTTGCCCTATTTTGATACACCCTTGTAACTGATACATAGGAGGAAAATATTAGCTAATGTATTTTATATGTATCAAATTTATGAGATCTCCTATACACTTCAAGAATCCTATATGCCACCACTCGCCATTCTCTTCATAAATCAACTTATCTATGGGAGCTTAGCACGAGCTTCTCATATTAACTTGCCTGCACCGTATCCTGTTCAGGCTATTGGCTTCCTTTGCCCTAGGGTTTCTTCAGTCGCAAGAGCTACTAAAAGGCCGTATATAAACATCGCTTCTGCATTCATCGCCTTCGCCCTCAAGATCGAAGCCTCCATTTTTTCTCTTTGATTCCTCGCTTTCCGCAGAGATGAAGATTGTCGCTGCATATTTGCTCGCAGCCTTGGGCGGTAAAACCTGCCCGTCCGCTGATGATATTAAAAAAATCCTTGCCTCAGGTAATCTACTGCTCTGTTTCGTGTTCCTAGGGTTTATCTCGATTTTTTTGTTTTTCTGTAAACTTTTGAACGTATTCATGATTTGCAGTGGGAGCCGACGCTGATGATGACAGAATAGAATGTTTCCTGGGCGAGGTTAAGGGGAAAGACTTAGCAGAACTCATTGCTTGTGGTCGGGAAAGGCTCGCTTCGGTTCCTGCTGGCGGTGGTGTTGCCGTCGCCCTGCCTGCGGCTGGGGCCGGTGGTGGGGGCGCTGCTGCAGCTCCTGCTGAGGAAGCAAAGAAGGAAGAAAAGGTCGAAGAGAAGGAGGAATCTGATGAGGTAAAAATTAATTTTTTGTTTTGATTCGATTATAACTTTATTGCTGTTTTGGATATGCTGTCTGTAGACGTCTTCTTATGTATCTTCTGTCGATGTTTGCAGGATATGGGATTCAGTTTGTTCGATTGAGTTTTTCTATGCCTCTTTTTGAGTAGGTTTTACGATATTCCTCACCAAGAGATTTGTAATTCCGTGGAAGTTTTTGTATTAGGATAGTTATTTTATTCTAAAGACGTACTCCATATTTTGGGATATTGAACTTGTTTAATGCTAGAAATTTTCTGGTTTGGTAGAGCTTGCAAAACTTCCAATTCAATACAATTCTGAGGTTTGATGTCATCTTCTTTTCTGAGCATCGTTAACGTTGCCGTTGAATTTATTTTTAATTGGATGCCTTTTTGATCTTTGTGATGTTATGGGATTCAGCAATTCGAAAGTAGTTCGGTGATGTCTCATATATTGGGGCGACATGGTGAGCTGTGCTCGAAGCCTGTAAATTACATTTTAACTCATCATTGCATTATGATTCGCATTTCTATGTACTGCTAACCCACCAAAATTTTGAGAACAAAAATATTTATGTTGCGGTTTGATTTAGAGACTCTCACCCGGAGTTAGTTGATTGATACTCCAGGTGACATGTTTAGACGGTGGGTAGTAATTCACTATGGAGGACTCTTCTGTAATCGTCTTCCTTCATTTGTAGTTCTTCCTGAAAGCAAAGGTTGTGTATGCCTATGCCATCATGTCAATTGATCTGCCCATAGCTAGTTACTGCTTCTAATTGAGATTTGAAGGTGGTTTTGTGGATTGTGGTAGTTGGCGAACCTCATCGCCTGTTTCTCCTATGCCATTCAAATTTTTTTCTTGACTAATGATGGTAATGAATGGGCACGCTTGCATTCCGCTTTGAGTGATTTTATCTTTGTTGATTAACGGTTTATCTGATTGAACCTTTGCAAATCCAAAATTCAGATGTGTTCTAAAAATTGTATAGATTGGTTCAATTAGCTGTGATCAGAAGGTGATATCTGTTTGTTTGTATATCTCTATTATAACAATCTCGAACAAAGACAAAAGAAGAAATTCTTTGCCACAGTATTATCCATCTTTCAGTTGCTAACGTGCTATTGGTTGACGCTCTTTGCCATTGCAAGTCATTTTTCATCTCCGGTCTATTTCCGTTTTTATGAACAAAGAAGACGTGAGGTACTGAATGAGTCTAGTAGATCAAACGGTATTTTGGCAGAAGAAAACTCTTAACTATTGCTTGAAAGATTTTTTTTTTTTTAATAATATATGTTAACAAGAAAGTGGGAAAGAAGTTCATTTTACTGAAGAAAGTTTACTTTTTTCAGCATAAATAATAATCCTCCCCATTAAATTCTCCGCTATAATTCTCGTCTCCTGCAAAAATGATCCTCCTCAAAATAGAGTTAACTGGCTCAACAAAATAATACGCATTTACTGGTGGGTTCCCTATCTTTTGTTCTTCTCACATCTCTTCAGCTACAGCCTCCCTCTTCTGGTTCTTGCCAAGAGGAGTGGGTCGAAGAAGAAGTTCCTCCAGAGCCGATTACCAATGAAGGAATTGTGGAGGAAGCTTAGGAAGTCATCAATGAGACCTTTCTCGACACCGATCGTAATCGTTGGTCGTCTGATAAATGGCAGGCAAGGACCCATGACCCAGAAATGAGACTTTCGTGTTTGTTGTTGTACTGAAAACTGTTCATACCTATTTCATGCCTTTACCTGTTTTCTATCCCAGCAAATGAGAGAAAATGTAACTGACAGAACCATTAATACAAGATCAAAAGCTCATAATGTCATCCGAAGAATGCTGTCGAGTTTGAGCGACCCATATACTCGCTTCCTTTCTCCAGATGAGGTGATTGCTAAACTTAATGCAAATATCGTGGGCACTGCTAAAATCATGTGTAAATGTATCCGTTTCGTACTCCGTATGTAGTTAGAGTTCTTCTTTACTTCGTTTCATTTATTGCTTTGTGGTTAGCAAATCCCTGCAGAGAACAGTGCTTTCAAAGTGAAGGTGCTAGGTATCATGTTAGATAGTCCTGCTCATGCAGCTGGTGTGAGACAGGTAAATGTTCTCCATTTTCTTGATGCTGTTAAATTTTATGAACTTCTGAATAGAGGCTGCTTTTCATTGGATTCAACTAGTAATGTCTTAATTTTTGCTTCTTGGTTCTGGGTTATGAAATTCCAAAACGACAACAGAGTGGATGTCAAGGGAAAATCAGCCTTTGAAGTATCATCTCTTCTACGAGGACCTAAGGAAACCTTCGTAACAATTGAGGTTGTCACTGGAACTGTGATGGTACTTTAAGCAGATAGTTTGGCATCTAGGTTTCTCAGTTTCTTTTTACTGACCAAGTAGGGATATTTGTACTGTTTTTTGTTTACAAATTTCTCTCAGTTCAGGTAGCCACTGCCCTTCATGATAACTGCAAAGCAGTTCTAGTGGGTGATTAAACTTTTGGCAAGGTTTGTTTGACTACAAACAAGTCCTCTGTGTTATAAGCTATCTTTTGTGACCATTTCAGTCTTGTAGATTCAATATTGACAACTCAAAATTTACCATTAATCTAACTCCTATAGGGCTTGATACAATCTGTTTTTTAACTTCGCGATGGCTCTGGTGTGGTTGTCTCTGTCGGAAAGGATATCACACCAAATCATATGGATATCAATGGAAATGGGGTGGAACCAGATTTCCAAAACATACCAGGTAAATTTTTCATGTTTGTAGCAGAGGGTAATTTATGTAAGTATTTACCTAAACCATGTTTTGCAGCTTGGAGTGAGGTTTCTAGACATTTGTCTGTGTGTCAGCAACAAAAGAAAGGATGTTAGGCAATGTCTTGTGTGACTTGTCTGATCCATGGTCGTGAAACTGCTCAATAGATGCATGAAGATTGATTTTGTTTGTTTTTACATGTGTATACGAGTCAACACAAACACAAAACACATGTATGCAGCATCCGCTTCTGATGGTTGAAGCTGTACGCATTTTATGTGATTATAGAGTTCTCAACACCCGGATGCAGTTATGTAAGAGGTTCATTGTTCAATTGTTTGGCAACAGTCAAATACACTTGGGAGGGTTTCAACCCTTTCAACCTTTTTGCTTACTGCAGCACCTATAATCAGGAAAGCAAAAAAGAGCATTACTAACTCCTCTTGTTCACCAATTTACTGTATTTTATTTATATGAAAATGGAGAGAGTATCAAGGAATGTAGAGGAGAAAGGATCTGGAAAAGAGAATTGAAATACAGAACTCAATCAGGTGAGTACTTGAACAATAGAATTTGCAATTCCTAATTCAAGTTGGTATCTAGTGAATGATGCTGGAGGAGCAAAGTTGAATAACTCTACCAAATTCCAACAGGGTAACAATGCCTACATTTCATTGTGCAAGCTCAGCATAGTCTCGACTCTTGAGTTGGTTTTAGGTTGCTTTAAACAGACTATTGCCATGGTTTTGAGATGGTCAAGATACGATAGACCGCGCTGTTTCCACCTAGCAAAGTTAGCTACGCTCTCACCCACGTCACAGCCGGAGTTGATTTCCATGGCATGAGCTTGCAGGAGTGTCACCCTGACTCTTAATCGCGCTCCCAGCATGGGCTGCTGTTACTATGTTGGAAACTATCAGTATTCTACCATCAAGACAACCCTTAAGGGCACTAGGAGTTCTTGGATCCAACAGAAGGAACTCCTAGATCCACACCTGCCCTTTACGCATTTCCACTTGGTTCTCACTGAAGATGGATTTCTCTGCGAATAAGGAATAAGTAGGAAAATTTTCTTTACTAAATTATGCAGAAAATCTCAAAAGAATGATCAAGTATTAGGAGGTGGTTAAGTAGAACCAAACTTTCAACAATATGGTAAAATAGTCTGTACAATACCAAATTCTCAAAGAACTCTTCAACCATGTCCTTTGTCTTTCTCAACAGCGCCAATTCTAAGGGGAAAACTTCTGAGCACGATAGCATCCTATTAGACATTTCCATCAGATTATGGCCTCGTTAATGCTACATCAAGTACCATATGCACAAGAGAGCAAGTGGCTAACCATGAAAGGCCCTTGCCCGTCTCACACAGACTCCAAATAAATAACCTTTCACTTGATCAATTGAATGGTTAGTTGAGTAACCGCACAAATGTCATCACAATAGAATCTGAAGCCCTTTTGGGACTACTGGGGAACTATTATGGTTAGATGAGTTAGATTTCACTGTTACAAGAAGTAATCCAAGCACAGTTTTCTCACTCTAAGAAAGACAACAAAATTAGCCACGTGTGTTCCTATATGTTAAAACACCAAAGACTAGAATACAACCTCAAGACATAGGGCAGAAGCCACTGAAGTCCTCTTATAGTATGTACAGTTGATCACACCGAAAACTGTCCGCTTTACACTAGATCAAACCGTAACAAATATGCTATGGACTGGCTCCACTCTCCTTGCTGGCTCCACCCTGAAACAGCCAGAGATATAAGACTAGATCAGTAGCTGTGTTGCCAGATCTGGTGGGACTGCTGAGATGGACCCTGTGAAGTGCTCAAGGTGCCGTCACTTTGTGTCTGCTGATGTTCTTGTGAAGCAGCAGCCTGGGAATGGTAAAAATTTGGATACCCAAGAGTGCCATATGGTGATGGCTGCTGACCTTGCCGAAACCCACTAGGCTGGTTCTGCCCCTGAAAGCTGTAAAATGTGCTACCAGGAAGAGCTGACATGGTTCTTGAACCAGGTCCAGGGACCCACACTGCAGATCCCTCGTTCTGACAAACAGAAAAATTGAATAATTTCAGATAATCAAGCACGGCTCTATTGCAGCCATAATTGAGACATCACAGATCAGCTACCTATATATTACCTGCTGAAGCGGTACATAATGGTTGCTGTCCTTATATTGAGAGCTTATAACATCTTCGTATCCAATTGTGCTGGCAGGGCTAGAAGAAGGGTTGAGATTGAAATTCTGGGCGATGTTATTAGAACTCCCAAAACCTCCCCCATACCCAGAGGGAATAGCTGCAGACTGGGGCAGGCTGCTTACAGAAACACTGTTCTTATACTGAGGGACAGAGTACTTGATGCCAGTAGCACTGTGTACTGCTGCAGGAGATTGATGGAAAGTACTGTTACCAGCTGCGGCATATGGTAGATATGTGTAGTTCTGTGGAAGGAATGGGAAGCCAATCATGTTTGCAAAATGGCCCAAAGGAAGGGTAGGTTGAGAGTAAGGGTGCAGAGGTAAATGTTGAGGAAGTGCGGGGCCTGTGGCAATATTTGTGGGGGGCAATGCCTGAGGGGTTGGCTGAGGTGACGAGAAGACACTTGGCTTGACACCCTGTACATGTAGAAACATCGTGAGAAAAATAACCAAGTTTAAAAGATGAGACTTCCAACTTCCAACACAGTTTGCATGTGCATAACAGTCAGCTACATATGCCATGTGGCTCAACTGCTTACCTCTGGCATGGACATTGTGGGACCGCTAATGGAAGACATGGAAGTGCTGTATTTTGTAGGCATTGACTGTGTGGCAAGGAACGGCGAATAAGGAAGATCAGATTCTCGAGCAGGCTGTACTGTTGAAGCCAATAGGTTACTTGGTAGAGCATTTGTATAAGATTGCTGTACATCATGAGGCAAATTGGTCAGAATATATATAGTTCTGACCAATAACAAAAAGCAAACAATATGGTAACCAATGATGGACTTTGACAACATCTGGACATCTTAAAAAATCACCAACATACCAAGTAAAATTAAAAATACTTCCACTAAAACTGTATAAGAGTGAAATATATGATTCATGAATGGGAAGAAAACATATGTCTACAAGAAGCTAAGACTGTCAAAGCAAACTTTTTTTTTTTTTTTTTAAGAAGAAAGCAAACTAAGAAATGACATCCAGTGACTACACAATTAAAAAGTCAACCAATTCTCGTGAGTATTAACATGAATAATGGTAAACGGTGGTTTTCAAAATAAAACTGAAAACTGAAATGCATTTATTTGTACAAACTCAGATGGGGGTGCTTATGTAATGCATCCACTAAACAAGAAATGCACACTGCTCTTCAAATAGTATGTATAGAACATAAAACACTGCTTGATTATATAAAGCATGGCTCCAGAAAATATACTTCCCTTTCCCTCAAATTAACATACATGGATGGCTGTTGGAGTAGATAAAATTGATCATGGCTAACAAGTCCAATGATGGAGACCCAGTAATGAATTGTTATTCCATCCAAAAGAATGATACACATGAGAGGGAAAGTAGACTGGACTCCAAATTTGGAGGCATCTAGCTTTTTTCCCTCTTTAATCTTTACAAGGTTGCCACTTAATTATATTTACAAAAAAATGTAATCTTTTGAGTTTATCATTCAAAAACTAAACTCTCTAAATAAATCTCTGATATAGACATCAATCATAAAGACATAGGATAAGATAGAAAATAATGAATACGAAGAAAACAAGTTTAAGTCGTTAAATATAAATATAATATTCAAATTAGAAACTAGGTGCACCTAACTTGGATTGGAGTCCATTAGTCCTTCCTAATGTAATGTGTCATAGAAACAATAGCTTCACGATTGACTATAACAAATAATTGTCATCTTAAATATAATAAAATACAATAAGATTCCAAATTTATTTCAATAGGAAGTGCCGGTCAGATGCAAAAGCACAGACTATGATTTAAAAAACATCCAATTCAATTTGTATTGGTTAATTCAAATTGAAATCATTTGCTTTCCAGTTCAACAATCTGTGTGTGTGGCTTTGATGTTATCCATGTGGACTGCAAAGAGAGGAGCAACTTGTGAATAACATATTTACGCAAACTCACTGGCATGAAAAACCTACACTGGCATAAAACTAAAATTGTTGAAATTCATTTTTCTTGAAAAGAAAACTAGAACTTATTTGGGAAGGAAGACCGAGTTCTTTATAGAAAAACATGCTTCAGGACTTCTTTTTATGTCCTAAAAAAAGGAATTTGTATCAAATTTAATGTGTGCAATCACTAAGAGCATTTAGAGTATAGAAGAAGTACAAACCCATACAGTAAAAGAGAAGTTATAAAATGTTAGATTGTACCATTCAGAATGTATGCATTCAGCCCTCATGACATGAATAAATAAAAAAGGTTCCGTAGAGTCAAAGAATACTACATTACCATTACACTGGAAAATGGAGCATTTAGAGTATAGAAGAAGTACAAACCCATACAGTAAAAGAGAAGTTATAAATTGTTAGGTTGTCCTATTCAGAATGTATGCATTCAGCCCTCATGACATGAATAAATAAAAAAGGTTCCGCAGAGTCAAAGAATACTACATTACCATTACACTGGAAAATGGAGCAAGATTCTGCATCTGGGAGTTTGTTAGAGCATAGGAATAAGCTGCAGCATTTGCTTGTGCAGCATTTTCAAATCCATATCCAGGCACAGATGTAGGGAAAGAATATTCATGTCCATGAGCGGGTTCAGGGGCAGAATTATGTTGCACAATTTCAGGTTGTGAAGATGAAGAAGCATCAGCATTCTCATCGGAGACAGATCTCAGATGATCATTTCCGTAGTACTCATTACTTCTGTCAAGGTCCAATATTACATGATCAACTAATTCACTAGCACCATATCAGAATCCCAAGAAACAGAACACATGAACCATACCTGACATCTGGGTGGTCAATGGAAGTTGTTTGAGCTGCCAACTTTGAATCCTCCAACTCACTCTTCATAGACTTGGGAGGGAAGGGTCCAGAAAATGTTACATTCACACCAGAATTGAAGCTACCAAAACTCAGATGTGAACAGTCAGCAGAAGGAACTTGAAGATGATTTGGAATAATTACTGCTGGATTGTCCTCTGCAACTGGTGGTGATGGTTCTATCACTTCATTTTGTAAGCTTAGTTGCTGCAAGCTTGCAGCAGTTGATGATACAGCTCCACTGACATCTTCAACTGAAGAGGGCACAGGATAGTCTGAAATAGATAAATGTGAGCTTCCTCTATTACCTGGAACAATGAAGATAATATCAATACGAGAGAATGATTAGGTCATTTGAAGAGGTGGCCAATTCAACACTATTCATTATTTCAGTAAATCACGTCCAAGAAGCTAATGTATATTTAAAATTGCAGCCAAAATTCAAAATAGGCCACTAAGACAAGAACTAAAAAAGGATAATAAATAAAAAATCAATAAAGAGCTTGGAGACTACCTTCCCCAAACCTCATTCCCTGAGAGTGATAAGATTCTTCTGCTTGTATTTGTCTCTCTGAAGCAGAAACTGCTGCTAGATTTTCAACAGTGACACTTCCATCTGATTTGTTTACCTCATCGGATTGTGCAATTAGACCAAAGTTACCCTTATCGTGCAGGTCAGATGTAGACGATGGATCCGCATAAGCAGCAGACAAATCAGAAGTGTCTCCAACTGATTTTCCAGTGGCAGTAATCGCTGGCTCATGACTAACATCTGGCACCTCTGAAGCAGGGTGCTGAGATAAACTTAGATCCTGATATGATTCCAATGGAAGAGGTGCAGAGACTGGAGGATAGTTAACATTTTGTTGCAGTGGATTTGACAATGGCATGCTGGGAGGTTTGCTTTGGGGCTTACCCCTCTTCACAATGTCAGCCATTGAAACCTGACCTGGGACCACAACCCAAGCAGGCTGATATCCAGATGAGGGTTGAGAGGGCAGAGGTGGCATATCGGTGCTTAAAACTGGCCCTGTGCTTTCAGTGGGAAGGGAATCACTGCAAAAATTGTTAACAAGGTATCATGAATCAGTACATCAAATGATAAACAAAAAATCATCAGTAAAATTTTTCTTAAAACCAAAAGGAGAGCCAACTTATAGCAATTGAGCTTCTTTCACCCAGAAGCCTCCATCCAGTGACTATGTTGTGCTCTACCAACCAATTCTACAAGTAATTTTTTTCTTTTTCTTTTTTTGATAAAAGCATATACACAAAGAAACATTTAACTATACAAAGTTTTGAGCAGTCAAAAGGGTTTAAAATCACAAGCACAGTTTGGAATCCTCTTTTCCTACTAATAAGACCATAGACAGATTTGAAACAGAAAATTTTATAATGTATTCATTATTACAAGAGAAGATGAATCATTGACTGTAGCACTGAGAACTCATGGCATTCGGAGCAGATTAACCAGATCTTATCAGTTTAACTACTGAATCACTTCTGAGTGGTATGTTCCAGGCTGTATAGATAACAAGGATCTGATTCGTGGACGAATGCATATTACCCAGAGAAGTAGTCAGATTTGAACACTTAGGCGGTTCTTCATGAGGTGCCTATACAATTATAGGTTCAAAATCTCAAGAGATCCTTTTTTTCCTTCAAGGAGTGGATTTGGTTTTTAAGGTAAGGAACAACAAATATGAAAATAAGGGCTTAAATACATAAAAATTGTGAAAATTGTCAATTGATCCGTAGGCAGGGATGAATTATAGTATTTTGTTACAACACAAAACTTAAATAAAGACAGAGGTAATCCTTTCAAAATGGACTATCTAAAAGACCTGACGTACAACAAAAAAGAACTGTTTTGACATAAAATAGATATATCTGCACTGCCAATTGCTAGCTAAATGTGAACCAGTATGATTAAATTCCACGAATTTGTGTAGGAATATCACACTAAATGCATAGAAAGGATATACTACTATTGGATATTCGAAGGAAAGATTTACTACCAAATCGATGTTCAAAGGTAAGATTTCCTACCATTGGATGTTCAAAGGAAAGATTTACTACCGATGGATGGGGAAAGTCATGGTATCATGAAATTCTACTAGGAAGAGAATGATATTGGTAATGCCTTCATTTTCTACAGAATAGACAAGAAGACCATAAAAAAAGAGGGGTAGAAACAGGACTGCACAGGAATCATGGTTCCCCAAAATTTTGCTTCAAGAAATTAAAGCCTCCAATAGGGTTTCTATTTAATAATTTTTTAACAGAATATATTCGTTTACAACGTACCTATCACTAACATAGTTAAGACAAGGGTTTGATGCTCAAAACAGTTAATAAAAATGGTTATTCAACAATGTCACATAAAACCAGGATAATCGCATAGCCAGATGAACAAAATTTACCATGTCTAGCCAAATGAAAAAAAAATCACCAAACGTAAAGGTCAAGTAGCCTCAATTGTAACATATACACTTTCAATACCGTTTATCTGGAGCTTAGTAACAATTTGATAGTCAACCCCCCCCCAAAAAAAAAAAAATATTCTGGATAGTGGAAGAAATCTTGATAGTAGAGTTACAACTATAATAGCAGATACCATCTAATTGAAGTTAACATCTCCTACAAAATTTTGACTGGGGACAAACCTAACAGAAATAGGCCTTCGGTTGGCAGCATTCCCAGCTACAGCAGAGACTGAGGGTGCAGAACTTTGAAGAACCCCTCCATTTTCTTTCTTGAAAGCAGTTCTATAACGTGAACCTCCAAAATCTGACAAAGTATACAATCAAAGGAAAGCTTAATACAAGTATACCCAAATAAATTCAAATTCAGGAACGTGACATAGTATCCTACGCATATTACCATTTGAGGCAAATTGAGTGGCACCACTACGTCCAGAATTACGATCAGCACCACTTCTTCCTCCACGATTTGAAGAGCTACTAACTACTCGAGTCTTGGTCTCTAAGCTATCTTTGTTCTGAAGCAATAACAGAATTGTAGTTGAACATAAGGAATTGGAAAACAATATACTGGCTGTGAGTAGTAAACTAAGAAGCAAGAATGTCTCAAATTTGGCAAATCAGCTATTTGAATTATGGAAACATAAATATCTACCAGGAAAAATAAAGCATGCTTTGTCTTTAATCAGCACTTAGAATTTCAGAAAATATAGACCTTCAGATAAGTAATTACCTCTTTTTTCTTGTCCCGTTTGCTCTTCACCTCATGGAAAGTGTCTACAGGCAGAGAATGGATTGGGAAAACAAATTTAATGGAATTAGTCTGCTGCTACGAAAGTGTCAATCTTTCATTTGAACCATGAAAAGAAGATAGCATACAAGTACAAGAAAAACAAAGAAAAGAGCATTACTGATACGGGAAAAAAGGATAACATGTTAAAATCTGCCTACTCAGCGCCAATGGTCTTCATGATCAAACAGAAAGGAAAGGTATATTAATAAGAAACAAGGACTCGGATTAGTAGAAAGCTATCCAGTTTACTAGAAAGTGTGTGAATTGTTTGCTGGAACAGAACGATTACATAGACACCGCGGGCATGTGCCAATTTCCTCACTCTAGCAAAATTACAAACATCACCGCCACGAACAGAAGTTCTTTCGCACTTGAAAGTGTTCCCGACAGTACAGATCTGCTCGCAAAAATTAGAAATAACTTGACAATGGGCACTAAGGCCAAAAAAGTACAACACCAAAACGAGTGGACCACATGCAAACCCACGTAAAAGAACTAAACGTTCATAAATAAATAAAAAAAAGAAGAAAATTTCTTTGTCGACAAATTCCGCCCAAATTTATCTACCAATAAACAGAAAAACCGCTAAAAGAAAATCAAACTTTCTCGAGTACGCCCAAATAACGAACAACCAACAAGCAAACGAAGGTGATGAATAATAAATAAATAAATAAACTCACTTCAACAGTCGTGCAAGGTTCCCAGAAAACAAAAACAAAGCTGGAAAAGAAAAAGAAAAAGCGAAGCAACATTTACAGCAACAAGAGAGAAGATCGGGAGCAAAACCCTAAATCCTAAAAAAGAAAAGAAAGAAAAAACAATAAACATGAATCACTACACACCTTGAGAGAGGAGTCTATTGACAGTATCGTTAGGGTCCATATTGCATTCTTTAAGCATGGCGTAGATCTCATGGTCCGGGCAATTTACTATTTCTTTCAAGCTGTCTACCATCTTCTTGGATGCCGCTGGGATCGGCGGGGTACCATTGCCCCTTCCCCTGCTGCTGCTCCCAACGATACTCATACTCTCCGTCTCCTCCCTCTAGACCCACTTGAAAAGAGAAAACCCCCCGTTCTCCCCTCCTCACTCAGCTTCGACTCTTGTCTAATCTGTAGCCTGCTTCCTTGCTTCTCCGATAGTGTTGGCACTGAGAGATGCAGTTATCTTGTCTAAGCTCTTCTGCTACAAAAATCCTCTTTCGTTCTCTTACAATTTTTCTTTCCGCTAAATCTATATTATAGCCTTTTCATGACAGGAAATAAATCCACTCCCACTCAAAGGCAACTCGCGTTTAAACAGGTAATAGTAATTATAAGTTTTATGATTTACAAGCTATGTGTATTTCAATTTTGAAATCAAGTGCCCTAACGAGAAGCAGAAGTGAGACAACCACCTTTTATTTATACTCCCGAACAAAACAATAACTCAAATTATAAAAAGTTTTTTATTACAAGAATTTAGATTAGATTAGGGTTGCCGAGAAGAAACCCTAAAAGCGAACTCGCTGCTCTGCCCGTCTCACAACGTATTTCCGAGCACGTAACCTCTAATGCCCCATTGGCTTGACGGACGTCTGCATATTGTAAACATGTATGGGGCTCCATTAATTATCTCATTAACCAGTTAATTAAGTTATTATTATAATTAGATCAGCAGATAGTGGGCCATAATCCTATGGTGAGAGGAGAGTTGCAGAAGGCAGACGAAAGAAAAGTCGGTATGCTCATTCGATCATGTCGACCTTTTGCTGAAATGTCGAAGCGAGTTGGAGCGTCGGTCTACAGATCACAGATGTCGATGGAGAGAGTTGATCAGTCCGCAGTCCCCACTGGATCGCGAACCGACCTAGATCTTGTCGGAGAGATTTATCCGAATGACAGGGCGCGCCCACTTCACCACTGTTTTCGAATCCATTGAAGATCACGACTGAATCGCCAACGAGGCTGTGGACAATTGGCCGCCGAATACAGTTAAGGACGATGAGACGAACAGGTGAGAATGATTTAATCCAACAAAGAAATCTCCTTCTGCTGGCTTCCGATCGTGCTAGATCTATACGATGAGCTTCTTAGAAGATACACAGCTTTTATACCGCAGAGAGACTATCAGACTCCGCACCGACTATGATTGTGAAGCTGCTCTGAGCTCAAATTCAGGACGGGTATCAAGCTTGCGCAGTGGACGCGTCGGTGCTAAAAGGAGACATATAACCGACTCATGCGTGAACTTGGCAAACATGCTGCGGTGCCAATCGCCGATCTGGCTGTCGTTTCACGTTCATAGGGAAGTGACGAAACGCTCTGAATTCGGATATTTTTCTTTGGTTACCGCGCGTAATGAACACATGACTGCGAAATGGAAATGCCTAACAAAGATCACTGGATAATCACGGTTTTCTTTTTGACTTCTTTGCTTGATAACCCCTTTTGCATCAGTCCAAATTCCTAAATTACATCCTTAAATTGGACTGGGGTCCCGCGGCCGATCCGTGGGAATTGGTCGACTGGTGGAGTGCTCTTTGTTGGCCAGGCAACGTCTGAGCCCGGTTAGGGACTAGAGATCTACTTCAGTAACACCTGGCGGAAAGGGACGGACGTAAGTGTCTTTATTTCTATGACCCCGACCCCGACCCCGACCCCGACCCCGAGAACTCGAACAAACGGAGAAAAGCTACTTGCTGCCTTCCTTGTGAAGTGGGGGACTCTATCTGGCTCGTTCTATAACCCAATCGGTCAACCTCGAAGTATTTTTATTACTTCTTTTGTTTTTTTCTGGAATAGGAATTGATTCGTTGATTCGTTTCACCATTAGCTAGAATTGCTTGGTCGTTTATTCGTTTCACTGCGAAAGAGGTTAACGGTACTTCAGCGCGTTAAAAGACAGCGCTCCCTGAGAAGTAATCATTGGTAAGCCTTCTTTGCGTTTCACCCCGGGTTTCTTGCGCTACAGTGTAACACTCCATTCTGTACGTTCAATTTGCAGTCTGCTGGTTTCATATTACTCCATTTTATCCTCGTTCCACCCCTATTCTGCTCTCCTGAATTTTGATGCAACTCTATCATGGCCGAATAGCTTCTCCTTTTCTAAAATTTCATTTTTTAATACCGTGAATAACCACAGATTGTGGTGCTTTTGGAGTTCATCCCTCGAGCGTGCTATGGTTTTAATTTGCTTTCTTAAATTACTATTTAAGCATTGCGGAGAAGGGTTAGTTTCTCCTTTCCCGTTCCCCCCTTCCATCTTCTTTCTCGCAATTATCCGTTGCTGACGTTTGAATTGATATGGCTGTTGCCAGTTTGCACTGTTCGATGGTTTTCAAGTATTTTTATTTGCTACTCACGTTATCTCTGTACCGAATACAAAAAATCAGCTCGAAGGCATAAGACTAAGGTCACGATGTGAATATTTATTTGATTGGAAAGCTCATAGGTAACCTTTTTAGTTCTCTAAACGGCATAAGACTTTGATAACTTTTGTTTTAGCTAAAGGACTAAGGTCATGATGCACTGGATTAGTATGTCAAAAGTAGTAACAGAGGTGTGGTTTTCAAATTGGAATTTCTCATTCCAAGATGTGCTAATTTGGTCAAATAATGAATTATGAACGTGGAGTTATGCTGATCAGAACTGATTTTGCAGTGATAAACACAAGGACTCATTTAGCTATGAGCTCAATTGTTTTTGCGTATAATGCAGTTAGTTGTCTTTTGTACTGCTTACACAGCATCAGCATGGAAATCCATTGCAAACATTCACAGACACTTTCAAAAACTCAAAGATCTTTTGTCTTGAATGCCGCCACAGGAAGTACCAGGAAGACTGAGGATCCTGTTTATATAATTCTTAGTGTTTGAGGTGACCTAAGGAAATTGCTTCTGTGAACCTTTAGGTAAGAGGTTTGAAGTCTGAGGGTCAACAGTTGTAATTGTCAAAAAATGAATGGGTCTTTTTTCAGAATACTAATATTTTGTGTTCATTGTCACTGTTGGAATTTGTACTTTTGGAGTGAGACTTATTAGCTTTTTCTAATATGAAAGATCAAATGCAAAATGATTGTTGTTTTGACAGGGACTTGATTGCAATGAATGGCAGTAGGACGAAGATGCAAGAGAGCCACAAAAATCATTTTAGTAAGGACACAATTCCTTGGAGTGATCTTTGGACAGATGGGCTTCTCTGTGCTTTTGAGTATATTCGAGGCAGGAGGACCAATCGGTCTAGATATGGAAAAGGTCAGGTTTCAAAGAAGCAAGAAACAAAATCTGGATCAGGTGACAATTCCACCAGAAATGTGAATGGGAACAGCTTACTTGATTCTACATGTCTCATAGATTTCAATGACACTCCATCCCCTCCAGGACCTGATGAAATCACTCATACTGAAGACAACATCGTTCACTCATCAGATAGAATACAGATTGAGGTAGATATGGATAATCATTGGGTTCCAATCGGATGGACTAGAATCCAAGAATTGGTCCAGTTGGTTCGAGTTGATTCAGGATGGGAATTGCAGCCAATGGAATTTGCTGATGATAGGGAAGACCTTACAGTTGCAGATGTTGCAGCACCATATTGGGAAAGGCCAGCTGGACCCACGTGGTGGTGTCATGTGTCTCCTGGTCATCCATCTATTGATGCGTGGCTTATTCATGCTCAGTGGTTGCATCCTGCAGTTAGTGTTGCTTTGAGAGACGAAAGCAGGTTGATAAGTGAGCGCATGAAGCACCTTTTTTATGAGGTATTTTCTTTTTGGCATTTTTATTCAGCTGTTATTGTTGTTGTTTTCACTGCTAATGACAAAATATACCTTACCTTCATTTGATAGTTTGAATGCACGGAAGGATAAAATGTTATACCATTCATATCAATTATTCATGCTTATATTTCAATTTTTGTTTTTTTCTCAATGAGGAAATGCAATCTAAACTTAGCTATTTCTTTGTGATTCAGGTCTTATGTGATATTGAGTTTGGTCATGTTGAAATGATGCGTATATATTATTTTTGTTGTTCAGGTACCAGTTCGGGTTGCTGGAGGTCTACTATTTGAGCTTTTGGGGCAGTCAGCTGGTGACCCATATTCTGATGAGGATGATATCCCCATTGTGCTCAGATCATGGCAAGCACAGAATTTTTTAGTCACTGCTATGCACATAAAAGGGGTTTCATCAAATATAAATGTGCTGGGTATAACTGAAGTGCAGGTGCTTCCTGTTTCAACTATTTTCAGCTATTCTCAGATTGGCTGTCTTAAATGTATTTGGCCGGTGTATTCTTTCTCATTGTTTTCAATTCTTAGCTTGATGGTTATCTTAAATAGGAACTTCTTTACGCCGGTGGTAGTGCTGCACCAAAATCAGTCCATGAAGTCATTGCACATCTGGCTTCCCGCCTTGCTCGTTGGGATGATAGGTAAATACGCACATGTATGTAGAACCAGAGGTCATTTATTCAGATCATTACTACTTAACAAAAAAAAAAAAAAAGGTTGAGATCATTACATTACTTGTGACCATATTTGTGAACTTGGTTACTATTCTATTGTGTTTGCTTGCTTGCGTACTCATGAACTTTCAGCAGAGCCATTATAGAAATTTTCTAGGAATAGTTTAGTGGCTTGCTTGCATACTCATGAACTTTCAGCAGAGCCATTATAGAAATTTTTAGAAATAGTTTGGTGGCTTGCTTGCATACTCATGTACTTTCAGCAGAGTGTTATAGAAATTTTCTAGAAATAGTTTGGTGGCTTTCTGCATAAATCGCTCCATAACTGAGGAATGTATAGAAGCATCATTAATCCAATATTCTCCTCCATACTTCTTGCATAAAAAAGAAAAAGAAAAAAACATCATTCATGCATCATAGTGGTTTGAAGATATTTGTTACTGGGCCTTCTGTTCACACATGTGGAACTGATCAAGGAGTTGATAACCTGTCTTCATAAAACTGAAAATGTTGTGGAAATGAAAATTACGAAAACTCGAGGACTTAATAAACAATATTTTATCCCCAAGCATATGAAATATTTATATTGAGTAGTGAAAACACACTCCCTACTGAGTTTATGATTCCTCAGACAATTCAAACATATGGAATAGCAATATATATATATATATATTGATCTGGAATCATAATGTTGGATACTTTAAGCAGGTCAAAAAGTGTAGTTGAGCTTCTGAGCAAATTGACTGAGAAACATACTTCTAGTAATTCTTTACAGAAACCAGTCAAAAGTGTCAGCAACATTGTGAACTTTTCCTCTTTTTATTTCTAGTCTTTAGATTTCCACGATTGGTTTCACCCTAACATTTTGGATTCAACCATGATTCTTGTAGATTGTTCCGGAAGTCTATATTTGGGGTCGCCGATGAAGTTGAACTGAAATTTGTGCATAGGTAATCTTCCACACACCGAAGATATCTTTCAGGAATCAAACCTTACAATGTTTTTGAATGTTATAGGAGAAACCAAGAAGATTTGGCTCTGTTGAGTGTAATTCTTAACCAAGAAATTAGGAGGCTATCAACACAGGTATGTTGGCTTATCCCCACTATCTTGGGTCCATTGGTCCTCGGTTCTTAGCCTATAATATACTTTCTTTATGGTAGATTAACCTTCTGCAGGTCTTACCTTCAGTTACATTCATTTTTGCAATGCTTTATTTCAACTCTTTCCTCCAACTGACATGGACATACCTCTTGCTCGGGTAACCATCGGCTCTCCGTTGAATATGCACAAACTGTCGTCAATGGCGCACTCTTGTTTCCTCAGCTGTTATTGCTTCTTTTAGGTGTTTATTACCCAATGATTACTATTAGAGTCTGTTTGAAAACCTATGCAACCATACATGCTCTAGAATGCTTAATTAGTGGAGAAAAAGTAAGTTACCCAGTTGAGTACTTATTTTGTTATAGAAAGCTTGCCAAGCCTGCTTAAAATCCTTTGTTTGGTCTATCTTGGATCGAAACATGTTCTTTCGGTGGTGTGATATCCTAGTTGTTTCATCTAGTTTTGATGTATGTGGATTACAGGTGATTAGAGTTAAATGGTCCTTGCATGCAAGGGAGGAGATTGTCTTTGAACTTCTCCAACATCTGAGGGGAGCTACAACAAGGAGCATACTAGAGGGAGTAAGAAAGAATACAAGAGAAATGATTGAAGAGCAAGAGGCAGTTCGTAGTCGTCTATTTACAATTCAAGATGTAGTGCAGAGCACTGTGCGTGCATGGTTGCAGGTATTTTTGACCGAATAATCTTCTATGAAGATCCTGATATAAAAATCATGGGTCCGTGGCTTGGTCATATATCATCAAGCCGAAATGGTTGTCCACTTAATTATTTTGTGTTTTAACCTAGACAAGGATATGGTCTACAGGATAAAAGCCTTCGAGTCACACATAATTTGGCTGTGTTTGGTGGTTGTGGCCTCGTTCTTTCCATTGTCACGGGGCTGTTTGGGATCAATGTGGATGGCATACCCGGGTCAGATGAGACGCCTTATGCTTTTGGGTTATTTACTGCACTACTTTTTGTCTTAGGAGTCATTCTGATCGGAGTAGGAATGCTCTATCTGGGTCTGAGGAGACCAATAACAGAAGAGCAAGTAGAAGTCAGGAAGCTGGAGCTCCAAGAACTTGTCGCGAAGTTCCAACATGACGCAGAGCAGCATGCAAAAGTTGCACAGGCTCACCGAAGAAATAATCTGCCACCTACTGCTGCAGATATGCTGTTAGAGAATGCAGATTATTTAGTTGCTTATAGCCGATAAAATATTGTAAAATATTCTTCTGTTGGATATTTACCTCAAGAGCCGAAGATGGATGAGATGCTTCAAGCTTGTCTTTACCGTTTATATCATATGGTAAAAAAGTGTATTTTCATTAATTTTCTAGTTGTTATAGTGTGTGTATGTAAGGGCATGTAAAGATGGGTCATGTGACATTTAGTTATTTGGGCACTACATTTTTCTTCTTCAAATAAGTTCTCACCTTTACCGATTTAATAACATAAGCAACGGAAAATTGCATTAGTTACACATAAATGTATTTGGACTTGGCTAGGATTGAATTAACCATAAATCCTAAACAAGTGCCATCAACAACTAACAAGTGCCAGATGGCCCCACGGTTCGGCTAGCTAGAATCTCAAGCTCTTAAGCGTAGCCAGACATGAAGTCACGAATTGTCACCTGGCGCGAAAGTAATTATAGACCAGCTTCGAACTATAATAGCTTAAGCCATTAGAACGTGCGGCCGTGATTGTCCAAGGTGAAGTACTTTGGAACAGCCCGACTGCAACCGGACGCTACGATGCCATACCAACGGTTACGATCGAATTAAAAGGAAACCCCACCAGAGGAGAGGGGAAAGATGAGGAGATCAACTTTTCGCTTGCCGCTTAGATACCGCCCGACGAGGGAAAGCCGAATTTCAGCAAGGCCACTGATACGTTGGAAGAAGAGGCTGCGAGACGCCCTCTGCGACCCAGCGACTCCCCCCTTTGCGACCTCTCCCCGGCTCTTTCTCTCGCCATCCCCAGCGATTCTTGCCACCGACGACCTTCCGCGAGCAGCACGGTTTCCTGCTCCTGCTCGATTCGGCAGATATTAGGGTAAACCCTTCTTCCTGGTTCGGAAATTTGTTTCCCTTTTCCTGGTACCTGGAAATCTTCCTCTTTCGTTCTCTTTTGTTTTGTTGTGATGTAATTTGCTTCCCTTATTTGTTTTTCCTCGAAAATTGTGTACATAATGCTATAATGTGGCATGAAGAGTGACAAGTGTTATCACATTTATCTATCTTGAATATATATTGGGGTGTTGCTGTCGTATTTATTTCTGTACCTTTCTTCTGGATGTGTTGCCTTTCGATTGAGTTGAATGGATCAGTTCAACAACTATAATCTTTTTCTAAGCATAGATATGGTGGAAGCAGTTTGCCCAAATTGATAGGCAAACTCACTTTTCTTGTGCAAAATAATGTGAATTACATTGAATTGCCCAATTCACCGTGTCAGTTCGTGTCTTTCTTCATTCTGGATTCTTTTTCTTTTGTTTCTCTTAAATTATTTTTGACAAGTCAAACCAAAAAATAAAAAAAAATGTGAATTCTCCATATGAACTATCACCTAATAAACCATAATCTTATATGTTAACAACCTAAACCAATCCATATGCATGCAGAGCCCTTCTTCCTGTCAAATTTTTTTTCTAACATTGCCAAGTGAACCACCAAGAAAGTCACAACGTGAGTGAATTTCTAGTATAGGGCTAAGTAATGGTTATTCTTCTCGGCAGTGACAGCCTGGAAGAGCTGGTTCTTGGTGTTTAATCTGTTGCCTCATCTGCAAACAGGAAAATAAAACAAAATAACTGCAGGCTTCCTTGCTTTTGGATTTTCAGCTAAGAAGGCATGTTGTATCGTTTACCTGTATTCTGAAGCGCTTCCGTCCTCCTTTGAGCATGTCATTTTTTTAATCAGGTAAATATTTGTTAAGATTATGGTGAAATGCAAGTAAACTCAACAGAGAAAAGGAGGACAGAAGGGAAATAGAAAGTTGGAAAATCATTGAAAAATGAAATTAAAGAATAGATTAAACAGATTGCGAATACTTCTTTGGGTAGCTTGACTGACATGGCAAAATTTGAACAAGTGTCTATTTTCAGTTCACCTATCTGTTTGACTTGTTGTTTCTTTTCCCAGGTATGTGTGGTAGTGTACTTCTCAATTCTTCACTTTTGATATAATTGAGGCTCTTGCTGAAACATCTGGAATGGATGCAGGAGGGATGATGTATTCCATTATTTGAGCATCACATTAGTTTCTCAGTCTCACTGAATTTCATATCTGTTTCTAAAGATCCCGCACAATAGAGGAAGCTGGTTGGAGGAAATTTAATTTCGGGACTTGAAAAAATTATTTTTTGGAGAAAGAATACAGAGTTATGGGAGCTAAGTTAGATGTGATGCTTAGGATGCATATCCCATAAAACCATGTGGCATGAACAGTTCAATCCTAAGAAAGAACTTATCATCCTAAAACCTTTTTTGATGAAATCCTAAGCTCGAGTTCTTCATAGAAGTCAATTGGCAGCAAAACCTGAGATCAGCCAATAGCAGTTCAGATAGTCTGGTCAGAGGTGTTTCAAGAGTCATGTAATCTCTGGGGATTCTTACCCTTTCCTCCTTGAGGCCTCTCTCGCTCTCGTGTAAGAATTATATCACTTGAACAAATGTATCATATGAATGACAAGCCAGCCTTTACTCAATTGATCGCATGCTTTGAGTTGCGACATACAATTGACTTCTGTTGAGATTATAGCACTTTGTGTTAAGTGCAAACACTTCTGCATGTGTTGTATCTGCCTGACTAAGGGCACCATGGTAATATGCAAATTTTCTTTTATAATGGTAATATACAGTTTTTTGTCCTCTGATTCTTAACCCATCCCACAGCATGTTTGACCCGGGTGGTCACTGGTGGTGCTGCAAAAGTTCAATTTCAATGACTAGGAGAAAGTTTTAACAAGCATGTTTTTTGTCCTGAATTTTTATGAAAGTGCTCCCTGCATTCGAGACATCGATCTTCCTTTTTGCACTACTAAAATTCTAACTAGTCAATTCTGATGACTTTGGTAGTTGATGGAGAAATTTCTGTGAACTTAATCTAACCATATTACTTCACATCTACAGGGACCATAGTGAGCCATAATATTTACCCATAGCTAGACAATGGGAGAAAGTTTTTATCACTTAATGGGCTGTAGTGACAATTGCATTTTTGTGGTCCTATGTTGTGTGTATGAGGCGAGCATATACACGGAATTGCCATGTGATTGATGACTACTTTTTTTTTAATAAGTAAGGCATACTGTGTAATTGATAAGGAAATGAAATGAATTGTTGGTTTAAAATACAGCAAACTGTGGTGAAACAATTGAATCAGAAAATTTGGCCTTTTGAGCCAAATTGAGCCACTCTCTTTTGGTTTTTGGGTGTTTCTAGAGAGGTATTGATGAGTATGGTCCAATGTTATTATTTGTTGGAAATGTAAATCATTCTGCAACATATAGCCGATGCTTTGGTCTAAGGGGGGTTGACTGCAGTCTCTCGTTGTTAGGCCCGCCCTTCAAAGCTTGCTCCTCGTGCTTAGGCTTAAAAAAAATCACCACTTAAAAAGAAAGTTGTCCATCTTGCAAACTTTTTTCTCTTTCATGCAAAAGGGTAATCAACCTTCATGAATAAGTAACTTTTGCCTTTGTGGTGTGTTATTGTTTGGCATGCATGGTCTTATTTATAGCAATTTAATATTTTGTATTTTTTTTTAAATGAAGTGAATTAACATCTTATTGCTTGAAATCAGGCGGAAGAATTGTATTCGTTGGACTTGGACTCACTTTACAATCTCCGGTAATTTTTTATCTATCTGCAGTACTATATGCAAAAGCATTGTATTTTCGAGATGTATTAGCAATTCAGATGTGGCAAAATTATTGACTATTATGTTTTAATGAAATTAAATATTTTTGGTTGTATTTTGCATGTACAACTTTAGGTTTTTGATATTAAATATTTGATTGAGTTATATTTATGCTATTTTTATTTTTATTATTACGTTGTTTACGCAGTACGTTGGATAAATAATAGTTTAAGAATGAGAATTTAAACATTTTAAAATTAATAATTTCATTAAATATTTTGATATTATTAAAGTAAGTATTTGTGCAATTATTTTACTTTATATATATAATTAATAAATTAATATTATTTTGATATTATTAACTTAATTATTAGTAATTAGACTAACTCTGTGTCATAATATATTATTTTTATATATTTAATAAATAAAATAATTAATTTAATTATTTGTTTTTATTAAGTTTTTGTAACTTAAAATCTATATTAATACAAACTTTTAAGTACAACTATCGTAAGAGTTAATAGAATAACTTTATTTTATAAAATATCCTTTTTATATAACTATTTGATATTTAGATATTACAAATTACAATTTGATTACAATTTTAATATTATAAAAGTAAGTATTTGTTTAATTATTATATTTAATATATTAAATTACTTAACTAATATTAATTTAATTTTCTAAGTATTTTGTAATTTATCACAAGTTAAAATCTATCTTTTATTTTATTAATAAAAAAATTAAGTAAAAGTTATAAAAGTTAGATCTATCAAAATGATTTATTAATAAAAAATCTCTCTGCACTTTACACCACATTTTCCATTGTGCACACTAATACAAATAAGTACTTTACACTGTACTTTCCATTGTGTACACTAACACAAACAAGTACTTTACATTGCACTTTCCACTGCGGACACTAACATAAACAAGTAATTCACTTTTATTTTCACTAGGTAATTCATTTTCACTTTCACTTTCACTTTCCACAACACTTACAAAGTGCACTAACCCCCCTAGCTCTGATACAGCCATGACTGAAGTACATGCTTCAGAAGAAAAAGACGACCATGGGGAAGTTTTTCTTGACGACGATGATGTTCTCGAAGAAATCAACGTTGATGAAGAAGGTATCACTTCTCCTTGTTTACTTGTAGTTCCACTTTTTCTAGGTACTCATGTACAACTGTCGGAAACATGGAACAGATCTTCCGGATGCAGACGAAACTGTCGGTTCAGATACAGACTTCGGTAATTCCCATCGGTCTTAGTCTATTTTCATTTCATGAATCTTGGGATGTTTCCTGTTCTTTTTGATCCAGGTTTGAGTATCCTATTTTTAGCTTGGTTTGGTTATGTATATAAGACTTTATTGCTTTACCATTGGGACTTGACATATTTGTTTATTTTTCTAACTATCTTCGACTTCTCTGTTTTGTAGAAGAACCAGATGACTCTCTTCATACGTTTACTGGTCACAATGGCAAGTTCTCTTCTTCTTATTGATTTTTCCTTCTAGTAAATAGCATTGTATTGTCATGTGCATCGATTATGAATCCGGTTGTAGCCATTGTAGTGCACACGAATTCCTTGATCCTTCCCACATGATTTTCTTCACCCAATTAGTTCTAGTTGTTACTGTGAACTTTCCAGTGGGGAATGCTTAGGTGTCTGCCTCAAACAGCTACTCTCTCAGGTGCCCAGAAAACATGCACCCAGATATTCTTGAATTGAATCCACTATTTTCATATTTGTAGGACTAGAAGGTAAAATTACCTAAGTCAAATTGATTATCAATTTTACAGAGGATTAGGGTATGGTCTTGTTCTAAATTATATGTTTGACTGTTTATGAGCTTAATTTTTTGTTAGATAATAAAATTGTCTGTCGTGTTATATTTTTATTTTTTTACATCTAAACAGCATCAATTAGGTTCCTTTAGTTTCTGTGGATCACATTTTATCTAAGAGAAGTATCCAATTTTAGATTGATCTCATGAACTTGTCTTTTAGGCATTAGAGAGAGTCATGCAGTTCCTTTCCAACACCAACTGAACATTTACCCCTTATTTGCTGGGTGTTGTAACAAAAAAGTATAAGTTTGTCATGCTGATGTATGAGGTCATGTTAATCCCTTCTAAATGGATGGCATGTGGTCTCATCTCTTATGGATTTTCATTTATTTGACAGAAGATGTCATCCTTGGAATTGTTTGTTCAATTTTACTTATTATTTTCCATCTTGTGTACTTTGTATAGATGAACTTTATGCGGTTGCATGCAGTCCAACTGATACAACACTAGTGGCCACTGGAGGTGGAGATGATAAGGGATTTATATGGAAGATTGGTCAAGGGGATTGGGCTGTAGAGCTTCTAGGTATGTTTCAAAAATAGGGGTATCATTGATTTATTTATTTTTTATTTTTTTGCTATTGATTTTGTTAAGGAATAGTCCCACATGGTTTAGTGAATACAAAAATCTTGAGTTTATTAGTTGGGAAAGAGACTTCCTAAATTGGCTTGTCATTTTGGGATGGGCCTTGGACCCAACTTCACATGGTATCAAAATAGGTACTCATATGTGGGTCTCCACCCAAATTATCCACGTGTAGAGTCACAAAAGAGGACCTACATGTGAGGGAGAGTGTTAAGGAATAGTCCCACATGGATTAGTGAATACAAAGATTTTGCGTTTATTATTTGGAAAGAGGCTTCCTAAATTGGCTAGTCATTTTGGGATGGGCTTTGGACCTAAATTCACAGATTTCTTATCTGGTGTTTTACTTTTCTATGTATTTATTTAGGAATTTCAAGCTGTTCATTTTTTACCTGTCTGTCTAGCCCAGGTCACAAGGATTCTGTTGCATCCTTAGCATTTAGTGCTGATGGACAGTTACTAGCTTCTGGAGGCCTTGAGGGACTTGTTCAAATTTGGGACTCGTCTACTGGTAGTCTGAAGGGTGTACTTGAGGGACCTGGTGCAGGGATCGAGGTATGATGTAGAGAACACATATCTGATGTGGGTTTGGTACTGGCTACAGCTGAAGTTGAAGGATATATTTTGTGGCATGTCACAAATTATATCTTAATCCTTGTTTCTGAATTTGCAGTGGCTTAAGTGGCATCCAAGAGGACATTTGGTTTTGGCCGGCTCGGAGGATTGCACAGTATGGATGTGGAATGCTGACAGATTTGCCTTCCTTAATATGTTCTCTGGTCATTCTAGTTCTGTTACTTGTGGTGATTTTACACCTGATGGTATTCAACTACTCTAGTTTGAACTTTTTCATAAATTTTCTTGAGTTGTCAGGGGCTCCTGAAAAGTGTACCCTCTTTTTATATTGCTTCTTGAAGGTAAAACCATTTGCACTGGATCTGATGATACATCTTTGAGGATTTGGAATCCAAAGAGCGGAGAGAATACCTATGTTGTTAGAGGTTAGTTATTGAATTGTCTGACTCATTATTATCTGTTTAGTTTCTTTCAACAGGAGCTTAACCTAGCTTTTACTTCTGATTTTTATCAGTATGCATTAAATTGTTCTTGTTATACTTCTCCATAAAAAAATTAGTGAATGTTGCGGTATTTTGGCATAGTTCAAGTCTTTTGCTTTGTCTTGGTCTTGTTCTTTGATGTAATTAGCTTGTCTGTTTGCTGGCTCTCTTGGCTACAGTGACTCTATTTTGGAAGCTTAACATTTTTTTTACTTGTGATAATAATCAGTATGCGTTCAATCGATTTTTTTGTTCGATTTTTTTGTACTTCTCCGTAAAAGATAATTAGTGAATGGTGGTATTTTTGGTACAGCTGAAGTCTTTTGCTTTGTCTTGGCTTTATTCATTGATGTATTTAGCTTACCTCTTTTGCTGACTCTCTTGGCTGTGGGAGTTTACTTCAACTAAGCTGCATGCCTTTCTTCACTGCTTCAGAATTTCCAATTCTTTCATTGGTGGTGTGAAGGGGATTCTAAGTGGTGATCAGTTGGTTTAAGAAAGACTTGGATCCCCCTTAGTATTTTTGGCACTATTTTTATGAGATTCAGGACCTTTCTCTTGATAGTGTTTTTTTCTTTTTTCTTTTTCTGGATTCATTTTTCTTATCAAGCAAATTATGCTGAGGGGTTAACCTTCGACCCCTTGCTTTTGGGCAGTCCCTTCCTAGCTTTGCTTGTATAGGTTTTGCATTTTGCTTTAATGAATTCACATCTTTTCCAAAAAAAGGGAGAGGAATGTCATTGACAGCACTAAATGAGTGGTCTCCTATTATTATTGCTTGTGAGTAAGACCATTTATTTGTGTGTGATTCCTGCCATCTGTAGATTATTGAAGTGATTTTCTTTAATTGGAACCTTTAATTTTTTTTGTAGCCTATAAACTTTCAACAGTATACATTTCATTTTCTTTCCTCTAGGCCACCCATATCACAATGAAGGGCTGACATGTTTGGCAATAACATCTGATTCTGCTATTGCTATCACTGGTGCAAAGGATGGCTCTGTACATATGGTGAATGTTATTACTGGAAAGGTATTATCTTTCTCTTCTTGTCAAGCTTCTACAATTTATTACATCAATCTCATTCTTTTTTTACCTTTTTTTATCAAGAAATATATGCGCTTGCTTTACTTTAATCTATAAGACACATGCATCGTATATAAAATTTTATGAATACTCTAAGAACTGGACCAAACTGCTAGTTTACTTGGTTGAACATGAAATTGATTCCTTTTATATTTTTTTGGTTGTTCCTTTTCCAGTTTTTACGCACATTGAAACCATTTTTCTCATAAAACTGGATGATGTGACCATATTGTTGGGTTCAACAAGTGAACTAGTCCAGGTCTGGTAGACGTGAATTTTCTTTGAGATTTAACAGAAGAAAAATTAAAATGACAACTGTTTTTTTTTTTTATAAAGATGTATTTATAAAACAGAAGAAAATTATAAACTTTGAGGGAGCATTTCCCTTACAACCAGAGATTGTAGGGTAGCTCCCTGCCTAGCAAGTACATCTGCCGCTGAATTTGCGGATCTCGGAATGTGGGTCCAACAACAAGAAACAATCGAGGTAATATCTAAAATTTCCTTAAATGTATCTCAATGTCTCCATGGAGGAGAAGACACTCTCTCACACCATCCAATCACCACTTTAGAATCCCCTTCAACTTGGAGGGGCCCACTACATCTTTCTTTGAAAACACGAAGACCGGAGAGGAGAGCCTGTAACTCTGCATTCGTAGAATTAGAAATTCCAAGGGGGCCCGCATATGTGAAGAGTTGATTACCAGAATGATCTGAAATTACTCCACCATAACCGGAAATACCAGGGTTGCCAAGAGATGAACCATCAAAATTTAGCTTGAGATAACCAGGAGCTGGAGGAGCCCATTCTTGCATGACTGGAGGCTTTTTTCCAATGTGTATCAAAGCCAAGTTTCTCCAATTTTCACGAATGGAGGAACCCAGATAGGGAGAAAATACTTTTTTTGTTAAAAGCCAAGTAGATATGTGACCCACCACTCTGTCCGCAACCCGGTCTATAGATTCACTTTTAGTATCAAATCGTCTTTTATTCCGCTCATTCCAAAGCCCCCACGGGATGAAACTGGAGCAGGCAGAGAGCATCATCTTTCCAAGACGCGGCATAGAGGTACCTAAGAGTGAGATACTAAAAGTGAGGAGGTCCTCTGCCATGCAGAATTGAAGCCCAAACTTACCAAGGATGCTTATCCACACCTTCCAAGAGAAACTGCAGTGTAGTAGAATGTGTCTGATAGTTTCGTTCTCAGAGTTACAAAATGGACATAAGGGATCAACAGAGGGGTGGCCTCTTCTTCGCAATACATCAGCCGAGAGGATTTTACCTTGACAGGCACTCCACATGAAGAATTTTACCTTTGGAGGGGCACATAAACGCCATACGAAATAGATCATTCTCCCTCCATGCCGAATTACTACCATTTAAAAATCCGTATGCCAATGAGACCGTGAAAGACCCCTTTTTGTCCTGCCACCAAATGAGCTTGTCAGCCTCCCAAGGACGAATTTTGAACGAAGCGACTAAATCCAACAATCGGCTAGCTTCCAATGCCTCACTATTTGAGAGACCCCTTCTAGGATGGAGGCTCATCCCTCCCCCCTCAAAAGCTTCAGCTACTGATATTTCTCTGCGAGTGGTGAGAAGGAAAAGACTTCTGAAAGCAGTCTGCAGAGGTTCCGGCCCTATCCACAAGTTGTCCCAAAACTTGAGCGATCTACCATTTCCAGCATAGAATCTACTTGCAGATTGAAATTTTGGGAGCAGAAGATAAAGCGCTCTCCATATAGGAGAGAGGGTTCTACGGTTCCCCCCAGACATCCACCAATGAGGTTCACTACCCAGCTTTGTAAGAACCATTTCCTTCCAAAGATTTGAAGAGTGAGTGTTAAACTTCCATAGCCATTTTAACAATAAAGCTTGATTCATGTCTCTAGATTTCCGGATTCCCAGGCCCTCCATATTCTTTGGCTTGCAAACATCATCCCAACTAACCAGGTGGTACTTAAAAGCATCACTCGATCTCCTCCATAAGAATCTTCTTTTCAACTTATCCATGATTTTACAAATAGCAATAGGGCAAGGCATGAAAGACAAAGCATAATTTGGGATACCTGCTATGCATGACTTTAGGAAAACGAGTCTCCCCGCTTTACTAAGAAGATGTCCCTTCCATGATGATAATCGGGATTCTATTTTTTCTACCACCGGATTCCATAGCCTCCTGCATATACGCCCATTGAAGAGAGGTAAACTAAGATATGTTATGGGTAATTGACTTAAGGTGTATCCAAATATATTTTCCATCTCAGTGAGAACCTCAGGAATAACATTGAAGCCTATTAGGGAAGTCTTTCCCCAATTTACTTTCTGACCAGAGGCTAACTCAAAAAGCCCCAACACAACTTTAATCTTTATTGCACAATCAATGGTGCCGACTCCAAAAATGATGGTATCATCTGCATACTGAAGTAGGGAGTATTAAAAGCTGGGCTGGAACTAGTAGGGGGAGCCAACCAAGATTTCTTGCCGAGTAGAACATTGCAGATAGAAATTCCCCAATCATATTGAATAGAAGCGAGGAGAGAGGGTCTCCCTGTCTAATTCCTCTGCTTCCTTTAAAATAACCACATACTGAGCCATTGAGGAGGAGGGAGTACGATGCTGAGCCCACACAACTTCTGATTCAGAATCTCCATTTGTTGCCAAAACCCATCTTTTCCATGATCTCATCCAATAGAATCCAATTGACCCTGTCAAAAGCCTTTTCAAGGTCCAACTGTAGGGCAATTCTTGGGTCCTTATTGCGCTGAAAATGATCGATAAATTCATGGGCAGCCATAGTAGAATCCAGGATCTCTCTACCTTTCAAGAAAGCGCCTTGCTCTTTGTGAATTACTGTAGGAAGGAGAGTTTTAAGACGATGAGCCAAAATTCTGGCTATAATCTTGTATGCACTAGAAACGAGGCTGATAGGCCTGAAATCCTCTGGTTTCTCCACACTAATTTTCTTCGGGACCAAAGTGATAAAGGACGCGCCGATACTATGGAACGTGATCCCGTTGTTGAAAAAACCATTAACCATGACTATGATATCCCCCTTGAGACGCGGCCAAAATCTTTTAAGGAAATCCCCATTGAAGCCATCTGGGCCTGGTGCCCTATCACTATCCATGCCTAATACAGCGCGTTCGACCTCTCCCAGTGAAAATGGCAACTCTAGAAATGAAGCAGCTGCTGGAGAGAGGCTAGAAAAATGAATATTCTGAATTTTTGGTCTGTGATGGCATTCCTCCGTATATAAATCTGTGAAAAACTTGAGCAACACATTAGTGATCGAAGTCCTACACGATGTTACCTCATTATTGATACATAATGAGGTAATACGGTTGGTCCTTCGCTTAGCCGAAGCCACTGAGTGAAAATTTTATGTGTTGGCGTCTCCCTCCTTGAGCCATTTAAATCTGGCACGTTGTTTCCAACGGACCTTCTCTTGATGAAGGATTAAATTGAGATTTGAGTTTAGAGAAATACGGGTAGAGAACTCCGCTGGAGATAAATACCTTTGCTCCTCTGCCAAGTCAAGGTCCGCAATTTGGGAGATAATGGAAGACTTCTCAGCAGCTGAAGAAGTGCGATGCACTGTGGCCCACTCCTTAATTTTTTGTTTTAGGAACCGAAGCTTTAGAGGAAAGGCCCACTCTCGCCTGCCCAAAGATGGACCCTCAGCCCACCATTCATCTACACGAGCTTCAAAATTTTTGACAGATGACCATGAATTCTCGAACCGGAAAGGAGAAGGGCCCCATTTCTCGAAGGAGGTGGTTAGCATGATTGGCCAGTGATCTGATCCCACCTTGTTTAGAACCAGACCAGAGACATTCCCAAACAGTTGCAGGCCAAAAATCGATCCAATTTGGATAAAATTAGCTGATGTTGGTTGTTCGACCAAGTATAATTCTTCCCCGAGAGGGGGACCTCATCCAGACCGCATCCGCCAATAAAATCAGAGAAACCGCGCATAGAAGCCGAGATGCGATTTGCCGGCGGTTTCTTCTCTCTGCAGTAGCGAATTGCGTTGAAATCACCAACGAAAAGCCATGGGAAACTCCAAGACTGAAAGAGATTGCTGAGCTCTTCCCAAAAAAGTCCACGCTCACGATATCTGGTCGGTCCATATACTCCCCCAATACACCAAATTTTGCCCGAGGAGAGGTCTCTAAACTGCAGACCCACAGAGAAGCGACCTTCAGCCACTTGCAAGGAATTCAAAAGAGTCGAGTCCCAAGCGACTAGAATACCACCCGAGAGACCCTTAGCTTTAACAGCCACCCATTTAATTGAAGAGTTAGACCCATTTAAAATGACAACTGTTGCAGAGAAGTTTTGATGGTTGGATACCATTACCTCCTTATGAGACTGGATGAACTTATCACTTAAGATGAACTAGACTTTTGATAATGTAAAAGCTTTATTAGGATTTTAATGTTACTATTTAGGTGAGTATTATGGGTCAACCAGTGATTTAAAACTGGGACTGGAAAAGCCACCTGCTTGATGATCACTCTGGTTTTTGCACTATTGATTAACAGCATAGCATTTATCATTTCAGAAGAACATTAAAACAGAAAGCACCAAAGTTGTTCCAAACCAGTTTTGTACTCTCCATCATCATTTTTTGTTGTAGGCTTATTCATGAAGTTTGACAATTAATTTGAAAGATTTCTTTGTTCTTAAAATGATTCCTTAATTGAGAATTAAAAAATTGAGAAAATTGGTCTTAAAAACTCATTTTCTCATCATTATTTGAAAGATTGTATGTGCCGTCATAGAAAAACAAAATGATGGGAAAATAAAATTTTATGTACCAATTTTCTTCTTGAAAATTCTTCTTATTGGAAAAAATACCTTTGACCAATTTTCTTGCGTTTGTGCCTTCTAACTTTATTTTTCTTAATTGTTTTCTATTGAATAAAAAACTCATCTTTACCCTTCAATATTTTGTGGGACTAGAGAAATTGAGGTGAAAATTCTGTAATCCCCCAAAACCAGTGCAGACACCATACACTGTTGGTCAAATGGAAATTTCTGTTTGGACTTTTCTCCTATGGTTTGGCATTAACACACCTTCTAGTGTCTCTGAAGTAAATGAAATATTGTCATGTCAAATTGCTGTTCCTTCTATGCTAACACCGTTCAATTACAAGCATAAAGTTATGGGCCAAGACTTGAGTATGAGTAACACATTTACTAGCTTCTGAGCTGTAAGGAAAATCTGGTTTCAAGTTCCAAGAGAAGAACTGAATTTTCAGGTGTGGTTTTATAACTAGCAGTTGCTAGCACAAGAAAAAAATCCTTTTAATTATTCTCAGAAAAAAAGAAATAACAGTGGTACTTATTTATTGATCTTAAAAACTTATCTGAAGTTACAACAGATTTTCCTTATTTATAGAATAAAACAACCTTTGACTTGCCAAAATTAGTTACATTAACAAAATAAAACTTTCCCAGGAGTAAACCTCCCAATTACAATTGAATTATGACTTAGTTGAACACCACTTGTTGGAAAAGTATTTCAACAAAAATCTTAGAATCTTTCAATAATGGACTTACTAATTTTGTTACTTTCTTTTTACTTTTTGTAGTTCAAATTTTTATTAAAGCGAAAAAAGATGTACAGTGCAGGCTGGAGGAACCTGCATGAAAACAACCAAAAGAAGAGAAACTAAACCGCAGGAGAAACAAAAAGACTAGACTGAGGATGCCCTAATCTCGTGTAATGATCAGCCAATGAGTCTGCCTTGCGAGGCACATGAGCCCATACAATATTTAACAGCCATTAGAAGATCATCTATCTGCACAAAATTCTTTGTCAAACCTCCAATTGGGTGGGTGGGTGGGTGGTCACCATTTGCCTAGGAGATGACTGGCTTGGAATCCCCTTCAATAATAGCCAGCTAGGAGAAATAGGTGAAATAAAATTTTAATCCGTTGAGAAGGGCATGTACTGAACTGTGCATGAATCCGTAATGTCAAAAGGGACCGTAGTAATAGAGGTGGGTGGAACCATCGTGGTCATGAATCACTTCACCATGGTCGTCTGGGCCTAGGTTCCCCAATTAACAGCCATTAAAATTTAACTTGAGGTAGCACGCAAGGGGAGGGACTCAGTGAAGAATGGGTGGGGGAGTGAGGGAAGGAGGCCACCGATCTCTAATTCTCTTTAATGTAGAATGCAGGTAGTTTCTAGAACTCATGACTTTAATAAATATACTTATTAACCAAACAATTTCCTAAAACGTCGATCACAACCATGGTTATCAACAATAAGGCCTTAGTGAATATACCAACTGAACAACAAATTTAACATATGGAGTGCACTGAACTACTTATCAAAATCACGAATGAAATGACAATCAACATCAACATTCTTGGTCTTTTATGAAACACTAGGTTACTAGCAATGAAGATAGTAACATGGTTATCACAATGCATCACCATAGCACCTTTGGTGGAGAAGTCTTAACTCTTACAAACCAGTTTCACCTATAGATATTCACTAACAGTATGAGTCGTTACCCAGTATTCTGCTTCTGTGTTAGATTGAGCACCACATTCTATTTCTTGCTCTTTTGGTTGATCAACAATTGTTGACTTCTTGTTCAGCTTGGACCTTGCATATTTGGCATTTACATATCCTCCAATCTGCAAATGACCTTGAAGTTCATAAAATGAGTCATACCTGGTGCTCCCTTCGGATATATCAATATCATATGTGCAGCCTATAAATGGATCTTTTTAGGATGCTCCATGAATTGGCTGGCCATACAACAAATGAGATGTTAGGCTGAGTAACTGTGGCATAAATAAGTTTGCCCACTAACCTTCTACAGACGGTCTTATCCTTAAGCTTTGTACTATCATCTTCATGAAGATTATGATTCACTTCCATAGATGTCTCAAAAGGCTTCACTCCCAACAAACTATACTTATGTAACATATGCCTGACATACTTCTTTTGTGTCAAAATAAATTTTGCCCTCTCGTTACCTCAAACAAAAAAAATTAATTGAGAGATCCCAAGTTCTTGGTTTGAAAATGTTTTGCAAGATGCTCCTTTATCTTTTCACTACCCCTTGCATTACTCCCTAGTAACAATGCATCATTCACATACACAATTAGCACTACAACTTCAGTAAGGCCTTTTCAGAATAAACAATATGTGATCATAGTAACTTCTAGCAAAATCCAAACACTTAACCACTTTGTTGAACTAATCAAACTACTCCTTGGGGCTCTTCCTGAGGCCATAAATGGCCTTGTTCACTCTACATACTTTCCTGGTCTTCCCCCGATTAACACAATCAGAAGTTTGCTCCATGTGCACCTCTTCCTTGAAGTCCCCATATAAGAAGACATTTTTAATGTCCAATTGATGGGCCAACCCTTGTTAATGATCATAGAAATCGAAATTTGAATAGATGCTAACCTTGTATAGGAGAAAAAGTTTCAAAGACATCTACATTGTAGGTTTAAGTAAAGCCCCTAGCCACAAGTCTGGTTTTATACCTCTCTAAGGATCCATCAGACTTGTGTTTCACAATGTAGACCCATCAACAATCCACAACGGCAACATTTGGGGGTGTATCACGTAATGTCTAGTTACCCTTATCAAGTAAAGCCTCCATCTTCACATCCATGACTTGCTTTCATTAAGAGACAACAAGACATCCTGCACCCAAGAAGGAATAGTCAAGAGAACAAGAACTAGACAAAAATCTTGAATGGACTTGATAAGGAATGAAATGACAAGAACTTGGAGATATGGTGTTTGAGTACTAGCACAAATACCATTATGAATAGAAATGAGAAGGTACAAATCACTTACCCTAGGAGCTACCAACGAAGGGGGAACTAGTAAGAATATAGGAGAGGAAACTTTTGAACAAGTCTTTGAAGGTCTTTGATGTTGGTAAACTTGTAATGACTTTGGCTACACAACAATGGGCGTAGTGCTAGGAACATCCTCCATCGGAATAGAAGCAACATTATCCACATCAAGTGATGAAGAAACAAGAGATTCATCTAACTTAGAAAAATAGAGAACAAGCTCAAAGAATTTGACATCAACAGACACAATTTTTCTTGTGGAAGGACAATAACATTTTTGTATCATTTTTGTGTATGAGAATATCCAAGGAAAGCACACTTGATTGGTCTTGGAGACAACTTGTCATGAGATAGACCAAACGCATGCCCATAATTGATAGATCTAAACACACAAGGACAAGGAGGAAAAGGATTACGTGTGGATTTAAGAACTTGGAAGTGGGGTTTTCCCCCAAGCATAGAGGTGGTTATTTTGTTGATGAGAAAACATGCAGTAAGGATCACATTGCCTCAATAAGAGTTTGAAATCTACACTTGAAACAACATGGCTGGTGCACCTTCTTGCAAGTGGCAATTTTTCCTTTTTTTCATCCAATTTTGTTGTGGGGTGTATACACACGATGACTGATGAATAATGTCATTGGTTTTTCAAAAAGAATCCAACTTGTGGTTGACAAACTCAATTCCATTGTCAAAGGAAAATATATGAATTTTACCAAATTAATTATTTATTTCATTATAAAAATTAAAAAATACTTCAAATTCCTTTCTCAGGAGATACACCCATATGAACCTGCTAAAATCATCAATGAAGGAAACAAATTATTGATAACCAAAGATATTAGGTTGTTCTTCTGGACAAGTTGGCTAAATTTATTATCCACAATTCATTGTTCTTGGAATCTTATTCTTAAATTAACCAATTCCTTAGCTGATAAATTGGCTAAATTTGGAACCTCCAAGTAATCTCTTATTGGTTGGGAAGGCTCCACCCTGTAATCTTACTCTTTTGAGCTTTTGATTTAATAAAATTCAGCATCATTTAAAAAAAAAAAAAAAAATGATGATGTCAGCATATAAAGAGGTGATGCAAGCAAAAAAGACAAGTTTGGAGATTGTGCAGGTATAGAATTGGGGAAGACTCAGTATACAACCCTCTAGGGGCACATAAAACACAAAATTGCTTAGTTGACAGCACTAGCTATCAGCAATATGATACAAAAGAAACAAGAAAGTTCTAACCTTGAACTTCAATCAACAGAGAAATCTGAAATCCCCTTTTTTGGAGAAGTTGCACACTTAGAGGAATTGGAAACGCTTTGCAACCGACTCTTATTGCTTTGGTACCATGTAAATGTGAAAAGTATGACCAAAGAGAAAGAAGAGAGAGAGAGAGAGAGAGATGAGAGCACGAGACAGACAGGGGAAGGGTGTGGCAAATCTGGCACTCGTTGAGAGGTCTAAAGTCGACCTCTCTTCTATTTAATACTCACTTAAGTGATAATAGATTAAAATTATATAAATACCCATATACACTAAATGCACCATAATTCTCTAATTACGACTCAGAAAAAAGCCAAAAGTGAACTGTGTAACTCGTGTACAAAGACAAACTTCTATCCCAGGGGGACAATTTAATAAGTGTGAAAAGATCAAAATACCCTTTTTCATATAATTCAACATAAATGATTTTCTCTATAAGCCCACCAATTGAGGAGCATCCATCAAAAGTTATTTTGTTCCTTTCCTCCCAAAGGAAGCAAGGGACTGTGGCAATGGTGGTTTCCATGGATGCTGATTCCTTGACAGACTGAAAAACCACAAAAAGTAGAAACTTGCTTTCCTTTGATAGAAAGTACTAAACTAGAGTACTTTCTTAAAACAATAACTTTGTAAAAATAGAAATAACTGTATTCAGTCTTCTTTTTTCCTTTCCTTCTCCTTTTCTTAATATATTCTTCAATTGTTTTGGATGATTTTGCCATTGTTGAGCCATGTTCTACATCACATGCCCATCTATATTGATCATGAGAGGAATTTCATTTTGTATGATATCCTGGTTGTGGCACTGCATCTGATGGGTGATTTTTTTAGGTGGTTAGTTCTCTTGCTTCTCACACTGATTCCATTGAGTGCATTGGATTGTCAAGGAGGTATGTACTAGTTCTTTAATAAATTGTTTTAGTTGGAATGTTTAAAATATTTGAAACTTCAAAGTGCTACCATTTCAAGCTTATAGTTGTGATTGGGTTTCATTTCTTTGAGTTCGACTCTTTGGAGGATAGTGATGTGGTACAGACAGTGGTGGATCCAAGGGGCTCCCTTCAGGGTCAATGGACTCTACAAAATTACTTTTAAATATACCTTGCTGAACTAGTTGAATAGTGGACTCCATTGTTTTATATAGAACGGTTCACCTCTTCAGTGTTAAACAGCCGAAGTACACTTCGGGTCCTTTGATTTGCTTTGCAGTTATCCCTGGGCTGCGACAGGTGGTGTGGATCTAAAGGTCGTTATTTGGGATCTCCAGCACTCAGCTCCTCGCTGTACATGTGACCATGAGGTCTGTTGTAAATTTGGATTTACTTCAATGGCATGATACATTTATGTGAAATCTGAAAAAAAAAAAACTTTTAGAGTAGCAAATTGGTTCAGTTGAGTGTTAGAATTGGGAGTTCTACTAGCCTAAATGATTCTGTTCTTTCAGGAGGTCGTCGCGTGCTTGTTGTGGCTAGGATCGTCTCAATATGTGGCTACTGGCTGTGTGGATGGTAAAGTTCGGGTGTGGGATTGCCTCTCGGGAAGTTGCGTCAAAACTTTCAGCGGGCACATTGATGCTATTCAAGCAATGGCAGTCTCTGCCAATGGTGAATACCTCGTCTCAGTTGCTATTGACGGAACTGCTCGCGTGTTTGAAATCTCAGAATTCAGACAGATATGATAAAGATCGCGTATCACTCTAAAATATAGGATCCTTCTTATGTTCTTGATAGTAACATAATTTTTATGTAGAACTTTCTCGAGTGAATTGTTCTTGTTCATTTGCCGGCTGCAGAGTGTCTGGCTAACAACGATGTAAAAATCGATAAGATGTCTTTCTTTACCCCCTTCCTGCAAATCCCTTCTTAACTAGCTACTTTTTTGCTTGATTTCTTTCCCTTTTTTTTTTAATTGAAAAATGTTCTTTTCCTTTGTTTCTTTCTCACCGTTCTTGAGTTTCGAATTTAGAGGAGGCATATTATATCAGTTCAGCCATCGGATCATTGTTAATTGAACCTATCTTTGCTTACGTATTTCAGTTCAGTAATTGCTAACAACGCACTCTTACCTTGATGTCCGAAAGCTCCTTACCTTATCACATATATCCACCAATCACCAAAGCAGTCGTGAATCTCGGGACCCGCATTCAGTGGAGACAGCGCCTTCTCTATGAACGGGAAAATTGCAGAGCTTGAGTTCAAAAGGATACAGTCTAATAAGGAAAGAGAGATGAGCTTGCTGTGTTCAGGTGCATTACCTTCATCGACCTCCATATCCAAATTCATCTCCGACAACCCGTGTCTCACTCTACTCGAACACAGATGCAAGACCATGAGAGACCTCAAAATGCTGCACGCCCAAATCATCAAAACTGGTCTCGCGCACGACAAGATCGCAATTAGCCGAGTTCTCTCCTTCTGCGCCACCTCCTCTTCTGGAGATATTAACTACGCATTGCTTCTTTTCTCTCGGATCGAACACCCTAATCTCTTTGCTTGGAACACTATTATCAGAGCCTTCTCAAACAGCTCTACTCCCCACCAGGCTATCAGTCTCTTCTACCACATGTTACATTCGACCACCCAACCACAGAGACTCACTTTTCCTTCTCTTTTTAAAGCTTACTCTCGACTGGGTCTATCCTGCGAAGGAACTCAGATACATGGAATGGTTACGAAACTTGGGTTCGAATCCGACCCTTTTATCCGTAACTCTATGATCTCGATGTATGCTGTCTGCGGTGACATCGTATCTGCATCTCACTTGTTCGACGAGAATTCCGATTTTGATGTTGTTGCCTGGAATTCGATGATGCTTGGTTTAGCTAGAGTTGGCCAAATCGAAGAGTCGAGGAGATTGTTTGATGAGATGCCGAGTAGAAGTAATATCTCGTGGAATTCTATGATAAGCGGGTATGTTCGGAACGGACTGTATATGGAGGCATTGAATCTCTTCCGCCAAATGCAGGAGGCAAGCATTGGGCCTACCGTCTTTACTATTGTAAGCTTGTTAGCAGCATGTGGGAGGCTGGGGTCTCTTGAACAAGGGAAGTGGCTTCATGCGTATATAGAGAAGAACGGGATAGAAATTAACGTCATCGTTTTGACAGCAATTATCGACATGTATTGTAAGTGCGGCTCCGCAGATGAAGCTCTTCGACTGTTTGAGGCCGCCCCGGTTAAAGGATTGTCGTCCTGGAATTCCATCATTTCTGGTCTCGCAATGGATGGACGCGGACAGGAAGCTGTTCGGCAATTTTCGAAGCTTCAGATGTCTGGACTGAGGCCTGATTATGTTAGTTTTATAGGCGTTTTAACAGCTTGCTCTCATTCAGGGATGGTTGATAAGGGGCGATACTACTTTTCATTAATGACTGAGTTTTACAAGATTGAACCTATGATCAAACATTACGGATGCATGGTTGACATTCTTGGCAGAGCCGGCTTTATTGAAGAAGCAGAAGAGCTGATAAGGAAAATGCCAATGGACCCAGATGTTATTATCTGGGGGTCTTTGCTTTCTGCTTGTAGAACCCATGGAAACATAACTTTGGGTGAACAGGTTGCAAAACGGATAATTGAATTGGATTCAGGGGATAACTGTGGTTACATCCTTCTGTCAAATGCTTATGCAGCCGTTGGTCGATTTAGTGATACTATGGAAGTAAGGAGTTTGATGAAGGGGAAGAGGATGAGAAAGGAAACTGGATGTAGTTTGATCGAAGTGAATGGAGTGGTGCATGAGTTTGTGGTCGGAGGGACTCTGCATCTTCAGTCGAAGGAGATTTATGCTCTGTTGGATGAATTGGGTGTGAAAATAATGGAGGCAGGTCATGTAGAATATGGTACAGAAAATGTGTATGAAAGTGATAATTTATGACTACGAAGAAAAAAGAAAAAAGAAACAGAAGTGGCAGAAAGCTCCTTGTACAAAAATGGTAGAGGCACCAGCTGAATTATTTTTGGAACATGACACCTGCGGATATTCAAACAGAGAAACAGAGTAGGCTAAGAAAAGCAATGTGGATACAAGTACTTCAGCTAAGAATGGCAACGCAGACATACAAGGATGTTTTTCATATTTGCAAGCATGCAGTCTCCAATGTCACAAGAAGTCTGAACTTTATTACTCTCAGTTCATATGATGATTTCTGTTTCTGTACAATTGTGCTCGGAGCTAGTACAGCTTCCTACTACCTAGTCACTAACGTGGCATCCATACGGTTACATTGTGCTTGAAAATGAAAAAAATAGATGAACTTGAAATAGTGCACAAACTTGTTTGAGCCAGGACCATGAATTTTGCCTGCTCACTTTGGATTGAAGATGTTGCGGACGAATGAAGCAGCTGCAGTTTCTGTATGTCAGGTGCTGCTCGGTAGCCGATCAGCTTTCTCCAGGAGAATTTGCTGGGTAGCAAACAAAGAAGCCATGCGGATCATTGCAATCCACTGTACCAAAAAACTGCTTATGTTTGTCAAGTGAAACTCGCCTATCAAATATTTCCCAGGAGTACAATAAGGACTGTCATCAGTAGATGGTAAGCATCAAACAACCCTATAGTGTTCTGGCTGACCAGCTAATTTGTCATCTAATTCAATGACAGGGTAAATTCAGATTGGAGCAACTCCCAATTCTACAGTCAAACAGCGTTCCGAAGTAACAAAGGAATCAACTTAGATATCAACCATCCAACAATCGTTATGACCTTCAGAAAGAGCAGTCCTTGGCCCACATATCCAAGGGCTACTTTAATCTCAGAAGTTGCACCTTACTCCCAAATCTGCAACCAAAATTTTTTTTCAGATAATAAATGGTTGTAACTGCAGCATCTCGTAAAAAGACAAATAAAGCCCAACATGGAAAACATGTAATGGCAGAAAAGGACTGTCCACCATGGAAAACATGTAATGACAGAGAAGGACTGAGTATAAGAGATATATTAACACATGATATCATAATATCAACAACAGAACTCAGTTGATCATGTCAGAGAGGAGTAAAGGGTGGCTGCAGGAAAAGAATATACTCTGAATAAAAGGCAAAATAAAGAGCAAAATACTTTGTCAAAAGGAAAAATTCCTGAGTCTTGAGTTCTTCAGGGTATCTTACTAGCTGCTGCTGAGAGAATATCTAAAACAACACCCTAATGTAGCACTACGTTCAGCTATTGGAAAGGCTCTCTTGCATGCTGCTGTGGTTAGCAGGAACGAGAACTCCGACACCCAACTAGCCCTGCAACAGGTGTAAATAATCTCTAACAAAAGGTGCTGGCTAAAAACTGTTGAGCAGTGCACAACAAATAAAGTTGAAAATACATCAAACCATAAACTGCAAACTGTCTTGGGTGCCACACTGGTTGGCAAAACTTGACAATCCAGACTGCCCCTACAACAAATAGTAACTGTTAGAAACTTATGCAGGAAAACGTTAAGAAAGTTATCATTAGGGGCTATGCTAACCATTTGTTGAACCTCTCTTGTAGACCACGCTGATGGGCAAGGAGTTGTGTTCCCTAATGCAACTGCACCTAAGACAAATTTTATAAGATTATATGAATCCAAAGGTCACCCTTTAAAAAACAAAACTGAAATAGTATAGACTCGACCAACCTCCTTGCACATAGTGACGTTGTGACCATCCTTCTTGTATTAGTTGCCCATATCTTTCTTTTTCTTGAATGTGTTCTTCTCCACTCCGAGAACCAACAGTTCTTGGTACCTCTGTCAAATTCTCCATCTGAATTCCTTCATTGACTTTATAGTGACAGTTGCTGGTGAAAGCCCTATTTTGTGCCAGTTTTCCTAGAGGATCATTCTCAAGTACAACTTTCTGCAGTGCCTCTTGAAGTGCATGCAATGCAACAACATAGCTCTCTTTGGATACTGATCCTTCCTCTGCAAATTTTATAGATCTTTGACAAAGGTCATTAAACCTGTCAACCTTAGATTCCAGACAGTCATCTTGCAGTCCAACAATGCCTTGATCCAAGACATGCCTGCTCCGAGCATTCTTTGTCCAACGTTTTAAAATGTAATGAGATGGGATCTCATATGTACCAGATGCCACAAGCACTGCCATTGCATGTCTACAGAGATAGCCATTAAACTCAAAAGAACGGCAAATGCAAGAGACTTTGGTTTCTAAGCTATTCCATGTAACTGGGTAGTCCTTCCTTCTTTCCAAGTCCTTCACTGTATATGTTGCAGTTGCTCCTTGCTGGCTATTAATAGTATGACATGCAGCAATTCCAGAAACTTCAGTTTGTGCTTTCAAGAACATATCTCTAGTATAAATGGAGGCCACTTGTGACTCAAATGGTGATGGAGTCTTCAATGAGGGTTTTGTGTGAAATGTCTTGAAATCTGCTTGAATCTCTGTCTCCCGTGTATCCTGTAAGGCAGTCTCATATTGTTCTAGAAAATCCTTTACAGTAGTCGTTGGGCTTACAAAGTTATCAAAATAAGATTTAAGACTTTCCCCTCTGCGTGAAATAGACATGCCTCCAAAAAAAGTATCCTTCAAGTATGCAAGGACCCATTTTTTACGATCCTCATACAGATTAAGGAGCCAATGATCCATCATAAGGTCAAACCTCTCAATCAACTTTCCCCATCTCCTTTCAAATTCATCAGTGGTTACAGAGTCATAAATACATTTCTCGAATTTTTCCATGAACTTCTCCTGAGTTTTGCATATGTATCCCAATCTTACTGGAACACTCTTTAGCATATGCCAGAGACAAAAACGATGACGTGTATTTGGGAAAACTTCAACCACTGCTGCTTCTATGGCCATTCCTTGATCAATTATTATTGCTACAGGAGGCTTCCCAGACATTGCCATGAGCCAAGTCCTAAACACCCAAGTAAAAGAAGATGTTGTGTCATCTGATATAAGTGCACAACCAAGTAATATTGATTGCCCATGATGATTCACCCCAACAAATGTAGCAAGTGGTATCTGATACTTGTTCCTTAGATATGTTGTGTCAAAAGTCACAACGTCACCAAAATGAGTATAGTCCATCCGAGATTTTGCATCAAGCCAAAATACATTTTTAAAACACTGTTCTTCATCCAGTTCCATAGCATAAAAAAAGGTCAGGTTTGAAGCCTGCATATTTGTGAACCGTTCATAAATAGCATGTCCATCTCCAGCTGTGAGGGACTTTTTATGATCTTTACAAGTATCATTTTTACTGTCGTTCTCTGTAGGGCCTTCAGCTTTACTTCTAGTAGACTGTTTTCCTGATGCAGAGTCAAACTTACTCAGCTGTATTCTTGAAGCACGACGAATCCTGTTCATATCATTGGTGCCATTATGCTTGTGGGAACGAAAGCAATGTACATTATCTGGATCGAGCTCATGGTTATGTTCCTTGACAAACTCAAGAATGACCCATTTCCCAGGTTCCATTCTTTTAATCTTCATCATTGCCTGGCAGCCTATTCTCGTGAGAGGACGAGGGTTATTTGCTTTTTTATTAGGCCTTCTAAAACCATGTCTTGAACATACATATTGTCCAGCAATGAAAGCCCTATTAGTTCTCGACCGGCGACTAGATTTCCTGCTAATCCCAAACCCTACACGCCTAGCATATTCATTATAGAACACATAAGCAGTCTCCTCAGACTCAAACTTCATACCCACACAAGGTTCTGAATTTGTCGTATCTCCTTTAATCATAGCAGATTCCCTTAGAGGGGATCCCACGACTACTTCTCCACTACCCAGACAAGGTTCAAGATCTAATGCTGCGGAACATTCAGTGTTACTAGCATCAACAGGCCTTTGAGATTCCATGCTGCTTGAGGTTTCCATGTCAACAATGAACCAGAAGATAGAGAATATGGTCTAAATGTTAATTTTCACAAAATACCAGATTACATTGCTCGTAATATTGAATTCAAATATTAAAAAGGAATAAAAGTTGCAGTGGAACCACTAGGATAGCAGTCATGAAAGCTTTAGCATTAGTGGGTTGGTTAAGGTAGTAAAGGGGCAGGGATGCAGCGAAGATCACTATTACCGAGCCAAATCATGTAATGCAAGTTGCATGATCAGTGTGAAAAAGGTGTTAATAAACTATAACAAAACAAGATCCCCGTTGAAAAGACCGAGCGACGAAGTGCTACTAGCAGGGTAGCAGAAATTCAAGCGAGGAAGAAGATGTTGATTGTGAATTCTCCAAGAAGTCGCTTGAAGGAAGCAGCGGCTTAAGGAAAATTTTATGAAGAGAAGAGCGCAACTCCAACAAGTCTTTGCTTGATCGAACACAAGCACTTAAAAAAAAATCCAATATTTAGAATCAAAATTAAATGAATCATTACCAGAAAATCTGCAGATTTATCCGAAATGGCGAGGAAAGAAGTTCAAAACCCAGGCATAGGGTTACAGTAGTGGGTCCATGGTTCGTCTCCCTTCTGACCTTCTTCCTCCTGACTTTGTCTTCCTACCTGTCGAGGATGCACCAGGTTGCGAGTATCGTTTGTTGGTTTTGCTCGCGCGAGTGGCGATCAAGGTTTCTTTGTTTGTCTCTGTCGACTAGCCGCAGTGAACATCCAAAATGGAGCTCCCCTTCTTTCCTGCCGTTGTCCTGGTGCTAACTCGCCGTAGAATTGTAGTTAATACGCGAGCAAGAAGACACATCTGGCCCACTTCCAACCATCGGACTATGGTCCCGCAAAGCCCATGAATTGTGGGCCATTTTTAACGGTCAAGATTACTGGCATCATCTATGGTTCACATCCCGAACGTGCAGATCGTGATGAAGGCTCATTCATCTGCCAACAGAAGTTTTCGTTTGTTCGATAAAATTGTATTTCTGCTTTCTTAGGAGGCATCGTTGTTGGACGAGTAACAGAGCGAAGGAAGACAGGAAAAATGGCATCGGCTGCGGGATCAGGCGGCGCGGTTCCCTTCTGGAGAGCGGCGGGCATGACCTACATTTCATACTCCAATATCTGTGCTTCTCTGGTCCGAAACTGCCTGAAGGAGCCTTTCAAAACAGAAGCCCTAACTCGCGAGAAGGTGCATTTCGCGGTCGCCAAATGGATCAATGGAAAACCCGAAAAGCCTAGTACGTGTTTCCCTGCCCTTCTCCGGAAGGTCTTTCTCCTTGTTGTATCTCATAGCTTGTTCATGCAAATCTAAGGTTTTTCTGATTTACTATTCTCGTCTGAAGTTCGACTATCTGGGATGATTTTTTATATCTAAATTCACTTACTGACGCGGCGTTTTTAATCGATTTATCTTTTTAAATTGTAGAGATTCTGGCGCTCTAGCTGGTTTCTGTTGCATTGGGTAATATAGCGAGTGGTACCGATGTTTTTTGGCTTGTATTATGTGAATCAAAAGTACCGATATACCTATATTAAGATTTGGAAGTAATTGTTTCCCTGACTATCGGTTACTTACTTTAGCTAGCAATTCAATGGTTTTTAAATAAATGTTATGTCCGGATCTCGTGATCCATTTGCCTGAAGGAATGGATCTCTTTCAGTCAAATGTTCTAAATATTGCTGTTATAATACATGTCGATTTTGAGTGTTACGTAGAGTGCATGATGGGAAACCGGAAATATTGGAGAGCTCTATTGATTATGGTTTGCATTCTCAAGAACGAAAAGCTAGTCGAGGAAAGAACGTCTGTATGTGTTTGAATAATTATAGTTGACCGAGAAAATAGAAAGGAGACTGTAAACCTGCAGATGGCTTATGAAAAGTTTACTTTCTACTTTAGATATAAGTAAGAGGAGTCCCCATACCTAGAATCGTTGCTAGTAATTGAATGTTCTGTCAATTGTTGAGCGGTAGGACTTGATGAACAGGAGTTATGTGTGAGTGGTTGTCCTTGCTTGTCATCAATATTTTAGAGGTGATAGATGCTAGTTAATGTCTGGGCCAAGGAATGGACTGTATAATGTTTCATTTTGTTATATATTTCAGTTTTTTAATGAATTTTTTTAATCTACATATGTATTCTTCTTTTACTTTCCTTATGATGGACTATATTATTAACTGTAGCAAATTTAGATTGAACTTTATGAAACAGGATTGTACTTTGCCTTAAGGTGCCAACTTATGCACTAGATGAAAGAGAGAGCATTCTCTCAGTTTTTTGTTCAGTTCTAGCTTCTCTGTTTTAGAATGGTCAATGTTGATGGCTTGATGAAGTCTTGTTTCTAGAGGCTTTGCGCTTGTGTCACTTCAAACACAAAAAAAAGTGGCAATGTTGCAGAGAGGCAAATCTTTCTTACCTTGTAAAATAGGCTGCTACCTCAGCAGTTCCAGCTCTCACCTAACTGGGTATCCATCCTCGCAATTGTGATTTCTCTACACTACGCATACCTCATGACAGCAGAATCTCCCACTGCCCACTTTTTGTCACCCACCTGTTTCCTACTCATATTTTTGCAATACTCCCTCCTAACACTGTTAATTAGTGCTAATTTCAATTCTGGAAAAGTGTGAATTCTATTTTTCCTCTCTCTCTCTCTCTCTCTCTCTCTCTCTCTCTCTCTCTCTCTTGTTGTGGATGCTTATCGCAAAACCATGACCTGCTGTCACCCAAAACCCATTCCTGCATCAATTTTGTGTATCTGAGCCTACCACCATCTGATTCAAGTACTGATCACATCAATAAAAGAAATAAGAAGGGAAATTCCATAATTCACATCTAAGAAAAGGCTTATCTCTTTGTACTTTTATCTTTTCTGTCTAACTAAATGATTGACTCTCTTGGGCATGTAGATACACTGAGGTAGGAAATGACCTGCAAAGGGAATGCCTATCGTCCGGTAACATGGACAAAGTCCAAAATTTTACCCACAAAGCTTGCGGGCCACTTGTGCAATGAGCAGTAGGGATTGATAAAGCATGTCCTTTGTAATGCAATAGGATCAATAGAACACCTGTTTTTGCTGTACCTATCAATACATATTGTAATTTTCTCTGTACTGTCTCTTGCATACCTTCCCTTTTCAATTGTTAGAATTACTTGCTATTTAATGGAGATTTAAGCTCTGAAGAAGGATAGTGTATTATTCATGTTTTTATTACTTTTAATGCCACTTCATGTCTTCTGTTGACATGGTAAGAAAATTTTTTCTTGATTTTTAAATTCACTTTTAGCTGATTGTCTCTGCATTTTTGCTATCCTTGTGGAAACCTATTTTTGAGCATTCATTTTTTCTTTTTCTTTTTGTTCTTTTTTTTTTATGTTTTTGATCTCTTTCTGGACCTATTATGATCTAACTCGACCTGTACTAGTTATTCATCTGAAAGAGACCACTTGTAGTGATCTCAACTTACATTTTTCTGATGGCTGGAGTATTTCAGTTTGATTAACTGATGACAAGCAATAAATGAATTATTAATTAATATTTTTTTGAAGCATAAACTAGATGGTGTTGGTTTCTGTTTTAAGTGTAGGTTTGTTTCAGTTATTGCTAACCGCATAATTGGAATAGTTATATTTCTTGATTCCTCTTTATGTATCTTCTTTATGTTTTTCTTTGTAATCTTTAATTAAACTTGATAATCCTTGTTGTTCTGTGCGTCTTTACATAGAGTAGTGTTTCCTATTGAATGTTTTATCTGTTTTTTTTGTCAGCTCTGCGCACAGATTCACCTGAAGCTGACTAGTTGAAGCTGTGGAGCGGAAGGTGTAGAGTGAGAGCATGTTTGTCTCTTTGAATATTTAGTTTGTTTGATCGTAGCCTTCGTTTTGGAAAATTGGCAAGAGCTTGAATACAATTTGCATCTGCTAAATAAAGATGATAATTTGTTGGTAGTATACTGAATTAACTTGCTGCTTGAATGAAGATGTATATGACCTCGACATCCAGTGAGATGTGTGTTCATTTATCTAGACGAAGCTATCTAAGCACTTCTGTTTCATATCTCCCCAGCGTCAAGGTTTTTTACTTTCGCCGAGTGTCCATCTAGAGCATGGACCAAGTGCTCTGAACTCTAAATTACTTATTATCTTGAGCCAGGAAAGGAAGAAAAGGACAATAGATATTGACAAGCTGAAGCAAGTTGACGAAGAATTAGCTTTGTGATCCAAGGAATTTGCAATTAATAGGGAAGGTTGATTTTGGGAAAATAAAAATAAAAAAGTGGTGCACACCCCTTATTTCATTTGTTCGAAACTGAATGTACAATGGGACATGCTCTTGGACATATTTCAGCATTAATTTGAGAATGTCCAAGGAGATGGTTTAACAAAGCAAGACGGCCACATAATGAACTGAAGATTTTCACAAAATATTAGCTTCCATCTATTGAACATTAAGAGTGAATGCGTTTTACAGCTAATAATTCAAAAGGTGCGAGAGGATTTGCTCTCTTCATTTCTTTATCAGAAGGTAAAGTTTATATTGCTCTCTTGTGCTCTTTCTAGGATGAACAGATCCATCTGTCTTGACAGAATCGGCTGAAAGGACTAAGGTGGCAAAATCCCGCTGAAAATTAAGCTGTGTTGTGGAGACAAGAGTATAGTCAATAAATGTATTCCAGTAGCGTAATTCTGAAATAACAAAGAGCCTGAGACATTTTCATTTTATCGAAATTATTATAATTCCGGTGCTTGCTTCACAAGTCATAACTTAGTTGGCCATGGTGTTAGACTTGATGTCTAATAATAATATAAACATCATAGAAAATAGATATTAAATCCTCCATAATTTTATTATCATGAAAACTAAACATATATCATAGAATTGAAATAAGAAGAATAAAGAGAGTGTACCTTTCATCTTGAAGAATATAAACAGAACTTGAAGTGCACAAGATAATCTTTTATACTTCGTTTACAAGTGATAAGCTTGCTCCCGTTCAACCAGACTGGGTGTGCAAATAGCCTTAGCCTCACTTGTAAGACCATGGAGGAATTTATAGATTTTCAAAGGGTGTGGCACTAATGACTATTCATAAGGACACATCCTCTTAGAAGAGATACATCCTCTCAGGAGAGATGCATCCCCTCAAGAGAGACACATCTCCTTATTCCCAAGGGATGTGTCCACTAAGTCAATGTACCCATTTAATCTACCTCTACAGGGGGATGTGCTGGCCATTATTCCCTGTACTGAACATCCAATGACAAAACATCTAGAAGTGGGCCCCATGCCATATGAATCATGGTAATTTATTTTATAAACAATATATTTGAAACCATAATTCCAACAAACTCCCACTTGGTTTCAAATCCATTTCAAATTCCGATTTTCGAAAAAATATGAAAAATCAATCTTGACACATAAAACCATACTATGACCATAGGCATTACCTTAAACACTTTAATATACATGTGTAGTTAACCCGGGCTTACACACTGTATATCTTAGATATTCAAGGTTGGGGAATAAACCAAATCCATACTTGTCAAATTTGCTAGTTCAGCGGTCTCCATTCATAGCATACTCGGACCTGAACTCAGGGTAAAGCTCTGTACCAGTTCGAGTATTAGCCACTAAGGTAATTGTGCCTAATCAGCACCATAGGCCTGAATAATTTAGACATCCAACCCTACCTTCCTATTGAGACCCTTCCGTATATACATACAAGTACATACCTAATAGAAAAGTTGGACATCAAGGCATCTCACCATCCATAGCATACTCAGTACCTGAGGAGCTCAGGGTAAAGCTCTATACCAGCATGAGTATTAGCTGTAAAGGAAACTGTGCCTATGCAATCCCATTGGCCTGGACAATTTAGAGACTCAACCGTCATTCCCTATTGAGACCCTCATATATACACGTACAAGTGCATACCTAATAGGGAAGCTGAATCTCATGGCATACACTGAGTACTCATATTATCACACAAAAGCATATGCATTTTGTCAAAACCATTCCATGAAATATAAATTACAATGTCATGACATACATAGTATTACAAATCATTGAGACCACAATGCATACAAAACAATATTCTCCCACTTGGTCTCATCAATTATAAACAAATTAAACCCATGTTCCCCACATGGAAAGTGAAACTGGTCACAGGAAGACACTTGGTTAGTGGATCAGCTAAGTTATCCGGAGAAGATATCTTATAAATAACAACTTCCTCCTTCCTCAGCATGTCTCGTATGTAGTAGTATTTCCCTTCGATATGTTTAGCCTTGGAGTGACACTTCGGATCTTTCGTGATAGAAATAGCAGATTCATTATCACAAAAGAGAGGAATAGGTCGCTCCACACAGTCTACCACTAGAAAACTTCGCAAGAATTTGCGAAGATAAACAACCTCCCTTGTAGCTAAGTTCATAACCACATATTCTACCTCCATGGTTGATTGCACGACACAGTCTTGCTTCTTGCTTTTCCAAGAAATGGCACCTCCGCCAAACATAAAGATAAAACCAGAAGTAGACTTTCAGGTATCAACACATCCTTGATAATCTGAGTCGAAATAACCAACCAATTCCAACTTGTCCGCTTGATAAGTCAAAGCATATGACTTTGTTCGTTTTAGATAGCGCATTACCCATTTTACCCCTTCCCAGTGAGTGAAACCTGGATTAGCCTGAAACCGGCTAAGAATCCCAACAGCATAAGCAAGATCAGGTCTTGTACATATAAGAGCATACATAAAACTCCCCACAACAAAAGCTTATGGATACTTAGATTCATCCAACTTATCTTTGAGGCGAGAAGGACAATCCACCTGGCTCATCTTTTTAGTGTTATCATAAGGTACTTTACCTTGTATACAGTTAGACATGTGAAACCGATCCAGAAGAGTGTCGATATACTTCTCTTGAGACAAACTCAATTTTCGCAAAGATCTATCCCGTAGAATTTTAATGCCAAGAATATAAGAAGCTTCCCCAAGGTCTTTCATATCAAATGTTTGAAACAACCATGTCTTTATACCTTGGAGTAACTGAATATCATTCCCGGCTAATAAAATATCATCTACGTATAAAGTAAGAAAAGCAATGCGATCTCCCACTGTTTTTATATAAACACAGTGATCTTCTGGATTCTGAGTAAAACTATACGCTATAATTGCTTCATTGAACTTGATATTCCATAATCTTGAGGTTTGTTTCAAACCGTAAATAGACTTGTCCAACTTACACACTTTTGCTTCAGTTCCAGGTCTAACAAATCCACGTGGTTGTTCCATATTAATCTTCTCGTCCAAATTTCCATTTAGAAAAACAGTTTTAACATCCATTTGGAACAATTCATAATCATAATATGCAACCAATGCCAAGAGAGCTTGAATAGACTGTATTCTTGCAACAGGAAAGAATGTTTCATCATAATAAATCGTTATTGTTGAGTAAAACCCTTGGCAACAAGACGAGCTTTGAATCTTTCAACTTTACCTTCAACATTTCTCTTCCTTGTAAAAATCCACGCACTTAATGGGCTTAACATATGTAGGAGGATCAACTAGTTTCCAAACTTCATTTTTATACATAGAGTCCATCTCTTCTTCCATTGCCGACTTCCACTTGTCGGAATCCACATCAAGGAGTTCTTCCTCGTAAGTGTCAGGATCAGTAACATCTTCATTCAACCTTGTTCTTTCATAAGTTTCTCCAGCATAGGTATAAAAATCTGAAGATGATAATAGTTGACTAGGTTTTCTTTCTCTAGTCCCTCTTCGAATATCCATTTGGGTAGAATTCTCTATATTAGAAGGAGATTCAGAAGAAGACATTTCAACACATTCTTCCAAGTGAGACTTTATACCTAAATCTTCATCACAATCAAATCTATCCTCAATGAATTTTACATGTCTACTTTCAATAATCACCTTCTCCTTAGGATCATATAACCTATATCTTTTCGAATGTTCAGAGTACCCAACGAATAAACATCTTCGAGTCTTAGCCTTCAATTTGTCCTTAGGATCAAGTTTTAAAACATGAGCAACACATCCCCAGACTTTAAAATGGTTAAGACTAGGAGTTTTGCCTGACCAATACCTCATAAGGTGTTTTCTCAACCGACTTTGAAGGCACTCTATTTGAGATATAGGTAGTTGTCAATAGTGCTTCGCCCCAAAAGGATATTGGCAAATTTGCAAGTGTCATCATAGATCTTACCATCTCTAGTAAGGTTCGATTTCTCCTTTCAGCAATACCATTCTGTTCAGGTGTATAAGGCATGCTAAACATATGGATAATCCTGTTTGACTTGCAAAATTCAGATAATAACTCCGAACAATACTATCCACCTCTGTAGGTGTGCAATGTTTTGATCTTCTTTCCTGTGGCATTTTCTACCTCCAATTTGAAGGTTTTGAAATAATCTAAGGCCTCATTTTTTCTATGCAGTAAATATACTCTTCCATATCTTGAGAAATCATCTATAAATGTGATAAAATACGAATGACCATTACGAGTATTCACATTCATAGGTCCACATATATCAAAATGAATACTATCCAAAACATGAAAACTTCTTGAGCCTTTGGATGGAAAGGGTATCTTTGTCATTTTTTCATATATACAACACTCACAAATAGGAAAATCATTATGTGAAAGATTTTTCAATAATCCTTATGTCACAAGTCTTGTAATTCTATCCTTGTTTATATGCCCTAGTCGTAAATGCCACAAATACAATTCATTTTCTTTAATATCCGAAGAAATAGAAACATTAAACACCATATTTCCACTAAGTTGCAATTGATATAGACCAGAATTTCGAAAACCTCTCAAAATAACTGTATCATCTTGTAACATAAGAAACTTTCCATTTCCAAAGTAAAATGTAAATCCAAGTTTCTCAAGACAAGATACAGATAATAAACTTCTTCTCATAGAAGGAGCATAAAGACAATCTTCTAAATCAAAAAACTTATTATCAACAAGCTTTAGCCGGTAAGTTCCCACGCCTTCCACGATGGCCTTTTCATCATTTCCCATGTAAATAAAGCTTGTTTTGTCCTCAATCTTTCTTAGCTCCTTGAAACCCTGCAACTCATTCGATACATGAACAATTGCACCAGAATCAGCCCACCAACTAAAAGGCTTGATATAAATAGTACAAGTTTCAAGAGATAAGGACGCACTGGTGTTCTCCTGTTGCCCTTCTTGCATGGTTTTCAAAGTCATACAATACTTCTTTATATGTCCTGACTTATTACAGAAGAAGCAAACACGTTGATTTGCATGTACTTCAACCCTTTGTTGATTGACCTTTTTGTCCTTGAAGTTTTGAAATCGAAAGTTCTTTCCCTTCTTCTTAAAATTCTTTTTCTTCGGCTTCAAAACTACGTTAGCACTAGGTGAAGGTTTATCTAACTCAATACTTGGATTGAGTCTTTCAGACTGGTGGTCGATCATATTAACTAAATCAAATATAGTCCACTTTGTCTTGGACAAAGAATAAAAGTCTTTAATATATTTGAGAGATTTGGGTAAAGAGTTGATAATGGTACCCACTTTAGTTTCTTCATCCATTGGTCTACCATGATATTGTAACTCATCTGTCATGGCAAACAAGTCATTTACATGTTTTCTCACATCAGCATTTTCTTCCCATTTGGCACGAGTGAACTTTTGCCATAAGTTATTGATGTGAGTAGACGACTTTTTACCATAGTTAGCCTCAATCTGGTCGAGAATCTCTTTTGTAGTGGGGACATGAAAATAAATCATCAAGAGAGTCTCACTTAGAGCCCCAAGAATATGTAACCTAGAAATTTCATTAGCATTATCCCATTCCTTGAATTTTCTAAGGTCCTTCTTATATTGTTTCAGATTATCAGGGTAGTTTATTCGGGAAGGTTTTTGAGGAGGAGTATCCACTTTGATAATCTTATCAAACGTATAGCCTCTTAGCATTAAGTCAACCCGTTGTGACCAATTCACATAATTAGTCCCATCAAGTACATTTTTCTTTAGGGACTCAGTAAAATTATGTCTACTACTGGATATTCCTGTCATCCAGAAAATATTTCAATATTTGGGATAACATACATAATTATAGAATCATTTCAACCATCTAGTACTCCCCTTTACCCTTTGGGGATTCATGAGAGTTACTAGGCAAATCATTCCACACATGATAAACAACCAACAATCACAAACCAACAAACAAATAAATAAATTAATTCATACTTACCCTTTGGGGATTCATATGAATTAATTTACAACATACTAATCTAATTATACAATTCGCATTACCCTTTGGGGATTTTGCTAATCGTATAATAAAATTAGTATAACTCATAAAAAAAATTATACTCAAAATAAACACACATAAAATTAATTTAATTTATACAAAATGCATTACCTTTTGGGGATTTTGCAAATTATATAATTAAGTAATTTTCACATACAAATACATAAATATATAACAAGGCATGCAATAACACTAATTATAAATACTTCAAATAGCCAAATAACATGAAAATCCTATTCAAAATACAATTCTAGGTAATAATAAACCCTTAAAACACATTCTGGTTCATTATATTAGTAAAAACCCGGTTTGGTTCATGATTCTGGGTCATCACCGACCCGGACCGCATAAGCCAGGCTCGTGGACAGCAGCCCGCGCACAGTAGGCCCGCGCACCGTAGCCCGCACACAGCAACAGCAGGTCCGCGCACAACAGCCCGCGCACAGTAGCCCGCACACAGCAACAGCAGGCCCGCGCATTGGCAGGCCCGCCAGCGGCGCCAGGACCCAATAAACTAGGCTTAGGCTTATTTTCATGCACAAATAAATAGCCAAAAAATCAAAAAAAATTATGGAAAAATATAGTAACCTATAATCTATCAGCAGAGGCAAAGTCACTTGTATTTGTTAGACTTGATGTCTAATAATAATATAAACATCATAGAAAATAAATATTAAATCCTCCATAATTCCATTATCATGAAAACGATACATATATCATAGAATTGAAATAAGAAGAATAAAGAGAGCGTACCTTTCATCTTGAAGAATATAAACAGAACTTGAAGTGCACAAGATAATATTTTATACTTCGTTTACAAGTGATAAGCTTGTTCCCGTTCAACCAGACTGGGTGTGCAAATAGCCTTAGCCTCACTTATAAGACCATGGAGGAATTTATAGATTTTCAAAGGGTGTGACACTAATGACTATTCATAAGGACACATCATCTTAGAAGAGATACATCCTCTCAGGAGAGATACATCCCCTCAAGAGAGACACATCTCCTTACTCCCAAGGGATATGTCCACTAAGTCAATGCACCCATTTAATCTACCTTTACAAGGGGATGTGTTGGCCATTATTCCCTGTACTGAACATCCAATGACAAAGCATCTAGAAGTGGACCCCATGCCATATGAATTATGATAATTTATTTTATAAATAATATATTTAAAACCATAATTCCAACACATGGTTGATCTCCTCTTCCTATGACCAAGCAGATAAAGCGATAACCCATGACGTTTATCTCTTCTTACGGAAAATGTGTTCCCCTCATTTGGGTGGAGGAAGAGAGTGTGGGAAACAAGGATTTAGTCGATGTTTACTGTTCCAGAAGACAGGAGAGCACTTAAATAAAGGAGGCGCGAAGTTGGACGTCGGAAGAAAGATGGGATGCGTGTGACGACAACGTCAGACGCAGAGATACCACAGTAAAGCATGAGTCAATCATCTTACATGAATCGAGGAAGTGCCTAGGATTGATTCGAGGAGGTTCCTGCAGGAAATAGGAATTACTGACGCCTGACATAGTTTTGTTCTTTTTCTTTCTTAATTCTAACATTTCTTATTTCCACTTGCTTACTGTAATTAGTAGGTCTACTAGTCTTGAGCTCTGAGCAACAGTTCAGTCTCCAGAGCCCGCAAGCGGAGAAGAGAGGAGATGGGTTTTGGCATGGGCCTAAACCTCGTTCTACTGCTGGCCATGGTGGCCACCAACATCCTCGCTCTCTACCATCTCTCTTCCTACCAGCAACTCCGATCCCCTCCTCCTCCGCCAGTCCCTGGTCACCTAGTGCACCAGCTCTCCACTATCAGAGCCACCATCAACCATCTCACCCTCCTCCGATCCACCCCTTCTCACAACCGCCCTGTCCCGCCGGACCTGCTGCTTTTCTCCCGTCACCTCCGCCTGCCGCCACCATCCTGACCTTCTACACCTCTACATGAACTACAAGCCCTTCGCTCTGTGCCCATCCGATGCTGCCCTTTCTGAGAAGCTTATCCTCCTCGGCTGCCACCCGCTGCCCCGCCGTCGCTGCTTCTCTCCCTCCCCATCTTGCAAGTCGCTTTCATGCCTCGGGTTCGACCTCAAATCTGAGCCCTCCAATTTCCTGTCCCCTAAATCTAGTCTCGAACTTTCCATCCCCCAATTGCTCCAACTTGCAAGCAATGTTTCCTCCCCTGCTCGTCTCGCGCTGGATGTCGGCGCCGGTACGGGGACCCTGGCCGCAACTTTGAAACCTTTCAATGTTACTGTGGCTTCGACGACAATGAACGTGGGGAAAAAGTTCAACGAGGTGATCGCGATGAGGGAAATGTTGCCGTTGCATGTGCCGCTACAGCAGCGGTTCCCCATGTTCGATGGCGTCGTAGATCTGGTGAGATGCAGCCACGCCGTGAACATAGTTAGGTTTGGGTTCGGCTCGGCTCGGCTCGGCTCGGCTCGGTAACAGTGATTTCACGCACCTGTGTCGGGTATTCTCTTAGACATTAACGATATTTTTGTATTTGTCGCACCGATTGAAATCAATCAATAATCAAGACGGACATTGATGAAGAATTTCCTTCATGTTCACTGAAGAGTTTCCGCGAAAGGGTTAAAACCGACAAATCAGCAATGAAGTTGCATTGTTTTTCGTTTGAATAAACAAAGTTTTCGTTTCCATAGGAATTGGGTCCCGATTCTCCTGACGGCTTCTCCAGGCTCCAACTGTCAACTGTAAAATTAAATAAAGAAAAGCTTTATAATGCCGGAGGAAAGAACCATGTCCTCGTGGTGAAAAAGTTGCCTGGATATGGATGGCGAAGGGATGTAAGATCGTCAGAAATCGCGTCCAGGTGCAGGGAACACTAGCCAAAAAGTTTATGCCCAGAAAACAGAAGAAGAAAGTGCGCAACTGGGTAGGAAATGGCCGGACTGACTACGACGGCCTCCATTGTGTTCTTACCAATCTCGTCATATGCGTCCAGTCTTTCTCATAGTCGGAGGAACCCGCTTCTCCTCCTCAGCCAAAGCCGTTCAAAATCCCTTTCCTGTTTATCTGGAAAGAGAAGACTCTGGGTTCCAATTGTCACAGCTTCAGGTGAAATCCACTCCCATCTTTACTATAATGCCGTTCACATTTACGTTTTGGGCTCTTCTGTTGTTTGTTTTATATCATAATTTGAGAATGAAGTTGAATGATGTCGTAGTAATGTGGGCACAGCAAGCGCTGCTAGAAGCAGCTTGCTCTCTGCAGGGATGCAAAAACCATAATTTTTAGTAGAGGATACTGATTTGGTGTATAAAAGTTGAAACTTGCTCCTTCTCAAATACTTGTAGAAGTCTTCAGGTGAACTACGGTCAGCCCTTAGGGACGTTGGCCCTATTTTGAGCCTTTTTGGTGACCTCGTCTTCATGCCCTCCAATTTTATGCTGGAAACCATGAGCTCGGGTCTAAAATCCTGTAAACAAACGTCTCTTCAAATTATATTGAGGAAAGAGGCTTATACAGTTTAAAGGTCTGGAGAGGATGATTCAGTTCACTCACTTCTGCTGTTAAAACCGGAGAATCAATGGTGTAATTTAGATCAAATGCACCGTTCTTATCTCTCTTGGCTCTTTCTAGGTACTGTCGGAAGTGCCGAGCTGGTTGAGGAGCCAGCGACCAAAGTGAAATTTCAACCGGTAATCAGTGTGCCGGGCTGTTCGGAATCGTTGAAGTTGCTTGGTACAGGTTTGTGATTATACGCTTGCTTGGAGACCTGATCGTAGTTACTAAAGATTGGTGGCCTCACAATATATTGATTTTTTCCCTCAAAGAAAACCCCGATTCGTTGAAAGTTTTAGCCACTTTATCCATCCAAAGTTTCCAATTGATGAAGATGCTAAAGAAATGTGAAACCTACTCCATATGTCAATTTGCTGTTTCTGGCTTTATTTTTCACTACAGGCTACAGGGAGAAAGTTTTTGCAATTATTGGTGTGAAAGTCTATGCTGCGGGCTTGTATATGAACCAATCCATTGTTCAAGAACTGGAAGCTTGGAAAGGAAAATCAGCTTCTGAAATTCAGCAGGATTTGACTTTGTTTACTAAAATTTTTGAAGGTACGAGCTATGGAACTTCTCCTGGTTTTGCTTAAAAGTGTCTAAACACAGAAAGCAATGTTACAAGCTTTCACTATTACAGCACCTTCAGAAAAATCATTACATATTGTTCTTGTGAGAGATGTTGACGGCAAGACCTTTTGGGATGCATTGGGCGATGCCATCTCACCGAGGATGCAAGCACCAACACCTACTGATGAAACGGCACTCTCTACGTTCCGAAACACCTTTCAAGGGCGACCTTTAAAGCAAGGAACTTTTATATGCCTGAGTTGGGTGGATCCATCCAAGATGCTTGTAAGCATATTATGAAGATATAAGGAAGTGAAAAGTGAAGTTACTTACCAAATTTCATCCCTTGTTCCCGAATATGAACATCTATGTGTGCATGCAGGTTTCAATCTCATCTGATGGGCTGCCTTCTAATGTAGATGCAACAATTGAATCGAGTAACGTTGCTTCAGCACTCTTTGATGTTTTTCTTGGAGATGCTCCCGTTTCTCCTCCTCTAAAAGTCTCTGTTGCTAGTGGATTAGAAAGGCTTCTCCAGTAAGAAGGCTAGTCAGTAGTAGTTCATATCTTCAGACTATATATTTCTATAAGTGAATTGTTCCTTTGCCTGTAGATTTTTCAGTGACTACAGTTTATGATGCCTTGACATTTTAATGAAGAAGCTTTATGGATTGGAGTTCATTTTGTCTGATTTTACCAAAAAATCAGACCAAGAAAAGGTTGAATAGACTATAGTGTAAGTCTTCACAAGCTCCCTTAATCTATAGGACTTTTGCCTTTTGAACTAATGGAACAGACATGGAAAGACTTGAGGCGTGTAAGGTGAGTGACTTGAAACTGTGGAAGATTCAAAAAATTATTTTAAATTTCCAACACATGTTTGTCTGATCTAATCTGCTCAAGCATCTTTAGGACCTCGGCCATAGTAGGTCTCAAGGATGGATCCGTTTCAAGGCACCTCATGGCAATACCAAAGACTTCCTTAACTTCATTGACAGGGAAGAGTGGTAAGCTACTGTCACTTGCTAATTCTTCCCGCTTATACTCCACAACTGCTTTCACCTGTTCAGACACCAGATTATCATTATATAAACAACCTTCATTTCAGAAAAAAAATATATTATACTAAACACAAGAGTTTACTGGTTTAGAATGTTGATGGATTGCATGTTGTCTTGTATTATATGTAGAACTGACAAACCAGAAGCATTATATTGCATATGCTAGCAAAAACCTCAATTGTTGAGATTCGAAAAGAAGAGTATCTCAAACATAAACACAATGTACTTGAAAAAATATTGAGGAATTAAAATAAGAGAAGCACAGTAAGCAATGCATTAGACAGAGAATATCTTCAGCTATCTTAATTTCTTAGGGCTGCTTGCATTGATCCAGAAAGGCCAACCTCAAATGTCATTGATCCAAAATATTGACTTGAGGCAAAAATAACAGCACATGAGTTTCCTAGATGCTTATATCTTCTATTGGTACACCATAGTGAAATTCCCAGTCATTAGTATTCAAAGTTTGCTCAATTAACTTGATTGAATCAAATCAAAGGAAAACAATCAACTTTATCATATGAAAAGAGCAGATTTACTCTTAGATTTTTTAAAAACTCGGTCAGCTTTTGCTGCAAAGGACACCTACCCAGGTTACCAGCTTTGTTCCTTCCTCAATAAATGTTTCATCTGTTGGTCTTTTCCCAGTTAAAAGCTCAAGTAAAACCACCCCAAAGCTGTACACATCCCCCTTTGCTGTTGCTCTCCCGGTATCAAAATACTCTGCAAAAGTCCATGGTTATTTCAAGGTAACCCACTTGGAAAAGCCAATGATTTAATGTTATGCACTGTACCTGGAGCCAAATACCCGAAAGTCCCAGCAACAACTGTAGACACATGAGTCTGATTCTGCCCCATCAATGTGGCCAACCCAAAGTCAGAAACATAAGCCTCCATATCTTTATCCAGTAAAATATTGCTTGACTTAATGTCTCTGTGGATTATATGAGGAATGCAATCGTGATGAAGGTATGTCAAACCCCTGGCTGCCCCCACAGCTATCTTGTACCTGGTGTCCCAATCCAAATTGATCCTGTCATCATGTTTTCCTGCACCAAGCCTTCCTCAATGTCAAAAGACAACGCAAAATGCAACTCAGAGAAGAAAACAAAAATTATTATCCACTAATGGCATACCATGAAGATACAAATCCAGACTCCCTTTAGGCATGAGTTCATATATAAGAAGATTGAAGTGACTTGCTGTATAATATCCATGAAGAGTCACGATATTCCGATGCTTTATGTCCCCCATCGCATCGAGCTCTCTTTCAAAACCTCTGTCCCTCTCTGCACTACCCTTGTTTAGCTTCTTTACAGCGAAGGATATGGAATCGGTTACTGTCAATCTATACACAGTTCCATAACCTCCAGACCCGATTATATCTTTGTTTGTTAGCTTCATTGTCTTGTTTAGAAAAATCTCTGAGGTTAGAGATTGCATCTTGGATGACCTAAAAAGAACCATTTTTCCACCTGTCACCAAGTGAAACATTAGTATGTTGCTCTCTATAAGAAGTGGAGAAGCAGCACCACTGCGCTCAGATTCTGGAAAAAAGATGGACTCAGAAAACTCAAAGCTGAATATGGGAATTGTGCAATTCGCCACCATCTCATCAACCCTCAGCTGAAAACAGAGAACAAATTCATTATTACAGGAGTATTGAGTACCTGACAAGCTATCTTGAAAAACCTTCTGCTTACGGCACCATCTTTTATAGAGGAGGACGGCAATCACGATCTTTGATATGATAAACGCAATGACGCAGATGGTTATATAGGATCCCACGACTCGACCGTTAGCCATTGTTACTCAATCCAAAAATGCCTATTTCCACTCGACCTCTTTCAGTCCTTGGCCACAAATTGTTTCCTGGGTTCTTCTTTTCCCACTTTGGTCAATTGGGAAGTGCAGACAAATATCAGTTTCATGAAGTTCTCCCGGCATCAAAGCTTCCGAACCTACAAGACCCAGAAGATGGAACCCCTCACATTTCTTCAATTCTATGCGACTTATAGGACTTTACAAGTTTTACAAACACTCAATCTACCAAACCCAGGAAATGGAATTTAATGACCCAACTAAAAAAGCCATGAAATTTCTACCAGTGCATGCACGTTGCAGTACTTTCAGAGTTACACAGACTCAAATTTATAGCAGTTCCTACCGACTCTTTTCCCATTGATTTGCAGATCCAGAAAACGTCCAGTTAAAACAACTTTGGCCGAGAAATGCATATCAGACTCAAAGAGATAATTTCAGAAGAAAACAAAATGGAACTCATATATAACTGTCAAAACGCTTCTTCAGTTTCCGCAAGCATAGGGTACACATCATAATCAAGTAGAAAGACCACTAGGATACAGATACATACCACTGGCTAGATTAGCTTGAATCGCTCGAATCCTGCTAAGCCACCAACATTCACAGAGGTAGCGTCCTAGCAAAGTGCAAACCCAGAAGCAACCCGCTATCAATATTCACCCAGGTCGCCAACCAATAAAAACATATTGTTCTGCAAGAAAATCGAATGGCTGAATCTCCGAGAGTTTCCTCAGGAACGCGTAACCTCCCTTGAACACAAAAACCTTAAGAAAACAGAAGACTAAATACAAGCTTGACAACCCAAAAAGCAGGTACTAGAGCATTATTAATGTCTTCTCTTCACCGAAGCACGGGTGCCTCTGGGCCCGTGGCAATTCACCATCTACGGCGGAAGCACGTGATGAAGAATCTGAAAGGACCCGTGCCACGTCTACTCTGTCTCTGTCCTCGAGTGTGTCTATATATGAAAACTGGATCCATAAATGAGAACTGGATCGCTGGGAGACAGTTGTCGTGCGTGGGTAGGATTGTTGTACTTAAACGAAAGGAGGGAGGGGAGAGGAATGTGAATTCAACCACCCACCGAGCAAGTAAGCTGAACCATGTGAAAGCTTCCCAAGTTACGGACAGCCGAAAAGCCAACGTTTTGCTCTTTTTGAGGATGTCTGTCATCGTAATCATCTGTTTCTGGGTAAGTTTTCAATTCTGGAACAGTACAGATGTGAAAAGGAAGAGAAAAAGAGGATCTACATTTCATTTCAGTCAAAAGTTCATCGCATGACCCATCACTTGACCGATGCAATCGTGCAGATAGGATTAAAATATCAAGCAAACTTAATAAAAATCTCCGTAGCTCAAGAGGTAAAAGAGTTTCTGTCCATTCATTCGCGTTGTAAGAATTCTCTGGCAAAGGCTTTGTCCCCGTGATTTATTAAAGAAATAAATCAGACACAGACGGAAAAGTTAAAGAAATCAAAAAGTTGATCTCAGCCCCTTCTTTTATCATTTCAAGCACCTCGTTGGATTTTAATATATCTCCATTGATGTAAAAGTCTTTTCTTTTGGACATTTCATGGTGGTTCTCATCGAATCGGGGAGAGATGTTGTTGTCACTGTGTTCCGATTAGGGGAGGTCTCGAATTGGTTTTGTTTCAAAAGAGGCACTCCCAGACCATATACCCATATATTTACCATTGTTTTTAGGATTTTAAAATTTTAATTTGGGAGTAGGGGTGGACACGCATTACATGGGGAGGGTTTCCTAAAACCTGAACGCAAACCTGAAAAATTGCAAACAAGGTTAAGAAAGGTGAACGCATATTAAGCACATCTTATTCACGAAGTTAATTCTTCATTTATAAGAGATGAAAGCTATTATAAGCGAAAAGTGTTCTTTAATAATATTTAAATATCTGCACAAGTATGTTTGTTTCTTCCTTAATGCATCTTTTGAAGTGCACAAATTCATAATCAAAAATTGAATATAACAAATTCCTCTTTCACTCAGATTTCTCTTTGAAGGACCTGTGAATAGGTACAACGAATCTAAATTAAAAGAAAAAAGAAAAAAAATCAGGCCTGCTTCTGTATCTTCTCCTGAACTATGATAATATGTTTGAATGCTCTGGATCAGTGATAATAATGTCGAAATCAGACAATGTCCACTCGGCGACTGCACTCTCTGCACTGATGTATATCTCCGTTCCTACGTTAATTGATGGCCATATCCTCTTTGCCGGTGGAGTCCCAGGATCCTGGTAAACAGTAAACGAATTTGCAGTGAGAATAAAAAGTGATTGTAGCAGGTCTACAGAGAAAAGCAGATGAAGAAATACCTGATAGAAATATAAATCCCTGGACAATCTCCCAACGTCAAGCTCCCATGTTCTTCCATCTCCGATCCATCCTTCACCTGCTTTCGTGGGGTAGCCATAATCACCCCAAACAGGATGCGGGAGGATCTGCAATATCTCTTGAGCCTGAGGATTGCTGTATGGGTCGCACAAATTGTAGGGCTCCTCTAAGTCTTGGGCGTTGCCTGGGCTGCAGTGGACGTGATAAGCAGAATAGGGATAGTTGGCTTTGTCAGTGCGGTGAACGCGAGTGCCATTAGGGAAGGTGTGGTAAGGAGGGCAGACGTGAAGATTGTCCGCCCTGCACCATGGCGTGACTGCTGGGTTTATGATCAACTCGCTGTATCGTGTCACATCCGTCAGTACATCACCGTCGCAGGGCCTGCCGTCGTTCTTCCAGCAGCTTCCCATGTCGAGCAGATAGAATTGACTCTGTGGACCGCCTCCCTTTAAAACGTTCAGGGTGTGTCGTACTTTGAAGTTTGGAGATTCCGGAATCTGCACTAGGATTTTATCGTTCAGTTTGTGGAAGAAACAGAACTGGGATGGTTTAGCAATAACTAGTAATTCAGGAAGAGAGAACTTACAATCTTCGACATCCCTCTCGTGGGATAATGGTAACCGCCGGAAAGCCCCTTTGTGGCGTCAGACCTGAGGTAGAGCATCAGCCATGGATACTTGACGGAAGTCCTCAACTTATGATGGAAAACCCAGCTACCCTTTCCAATCTCCTTCTCCCAAACTACAGAGTAGTAGGAAATGTTTTGGCTTTCTAGGTTTACTCTCCTGTTGGCATCCAAATCATATGTCCCATAGAAACTTCCCTGAAGAGTCACATTGTCTCCCTGCATGCTTGTATAATTGTGGAAGATGATGGGGTGATTCATGCAACCAGGTCCGAAGCATGGGAACCTGGTAGAGGGCCCGAATGGACCAATCTTCTTCCCGTTTTCAGGGCAGAGACCGGCAAACACATCCATGTTGCCACTCTTCAGCATGATCATCCAGAACTGCCACGGATGAGGATACTCGTTCACCTGGCATTGGTAACCCAAATAAGCCTCTTTTGCAGGGGCATAGAGGTCGACATCGTGCAGGGCTTCGGGAGGAACACCGAGGAAGGGATCACCCACACCGAGCTTGTTATCTTCTTCCGTCACTCTGTGTATTATCGAGTGCATCATTGACTTATCATCCTCTGAAAATTGATAAACTCGATCATATATATCCATCTCTCTCAAATAAAATATTTTGAGAAACCCATAAGTTAAGAAAGGATGGTATGGTCACATGGAAACAATCAAACACTCCATGACGATTGTCAGCTCTTTTATATAAATTATTATAAACAGTAATGTCTAGAGACAACTTGCTCCACAATTCATATCTACTGGTTTCTCGTATGTACCCAGTTGTCTAAACGTAAAGCAAACTACCAGCAAAAATTTTCTTTCTGCAGAAGACTCTATATATTCAGACGATCTGTGTTATGCTTGGGCTGTTTGAACGACACAAATCATAAACAACAGGAATGGAATTAAAACTTTAAAGACATCGAATAGACAACACCTCGTTTTGGCCGCCATGTCTAATGAGTCCCAGTTAACCAAACAAGACCTAGAAAAACTCAGCTTCCATGGTCAGATCATGTAATTCGAGACAAGAACAACTTACTGTCGTCGGAGAGCTCGCTGAGGACGTCAAAGCAATCGGCTGCCCTCGGGCTTCCTTGGAAGGGAACTTCTTCACCAACTTCATTGCACTGGTTCCAGGACTCGAGAGCCAGTCGCAGACTGTCTCTCTTCATTCCAGGATCCCCTACAGCAGACTTGGCGCACTCTCCCCCATATGGGAAAGAGAGCATCGTCGTCATCAACATCACCAAATAACACCAACCCAAACGCCATGAATCCATTGTAATGGGTTGGTGATCAGTTTGCAGACTCACGTAATGGTCTTGGTCTCTTATTTATAGACGAAGACGGCAGATGTTTCAAGAAAACAAAATTGTTAATAAATAACGACTCTAATACAATCCAAACATTCGAAGTTCTAATTAATCTGAACAACCGAGTGAACAGTTTTTTAAGTATGCCTCCACTTTCTTATCCTGTTGTCTCTTCTAATATTATCCTCTTCCTGAAATTTCTCCGTTGTTACATCTTCTTCTGTAATAACTATTTACTCTGTCAATCATTCCCTTAACAGTGCCCTTCTTAAAATCACTCTACCTTATGATCTTTGTCTTAATTTAGGCTAATATTTTATTTTTTTGAATGACTCCAAAAGATGTTTCTATCGAAAACAAAGACATTACGACAATTTGCTCTTGGAGCTTAGGAAATTTGGGTCGTAATATGAGTATGTCATTTAGTCTAAATTGCAGCTTTCAGTTAGGCGTGTCCATAGTCAACTGTTGGGCTCAATGGAGGCCCTTTGGAGCCCAGACCCTGTATTGATGCCCAAAGGCCTTGCACGGGACGTGGCAGTGGCGTCCGTTCACGCGAGTCGCGTCTATTATGAACGATGTAATCGCTTTCGCACCAAAAGAAAAAAAATCTCTAAAATATAAGTTTAGGGCTTGATCACTGGCGGGTAGGCTTGCAGACCACGCATTGTCCCGAGCGCTGTAAACACATTGAGATTCTAAGCAACGTCGTTTGATTGCCCCGACTCTGTCGAAAATGGTAGGTGAACTTCGCAGTTGTCTCTGTTATTCGACCCTATTTCCATTTCGAGATTCTCTGAGCTTCTGTATGTGGCTCACGGCTTCAACTTTCAGTTTCAGACTAGATGACTTGCTATCGGGGATGATCAATGTCATTGTTCTTTACTTTTCCAAAGAGAAGCTGAATGAGTGCGCTTATTCAAGCTGCTATGTTGGTTTAGTGAATGAGTTTAGTCCTTTTTAGAAATTAGACTCCAGCTGCATTTTGATTCTGTTGAACCCATTTCTAGTGAGAATGCATTTCGTGTTCGTTGACAGCTCAATTATCAGGAAAATCTGTTTCGGCTAACTTTAGTTTATTGTGGTTAATTTGATATTTTTAAGAGATCTTGATACGTGATTAGGATGTCAGTTCGATTTGGAGCAGATGTGTGGTTGTGCCCATCTTCAAAAACAAAAGAAACATCCACACTAATGACTTCCGGGGAGTGGGAGTCAGTCCGTAGAATTATGGGAGAGAGTATTTGAGAGTAATATTAGGTCGATCCACATGATACTAGAACGCCATTTGTTTATTGTCAAGGAGATGAACAAAGTGTGAAATCTTGCTTAGGTAAGGTCATGGAGAAATACTGGATATGAACAGAAACCCACACACGCTCTTGCTTTGGAGAGTGTATTAGATTGGGTAATGAAAAACCTGGCTATTTGAATAACAAGAAGACTGGGCAGAGCCCAACAGGGAGATACTGATATGTTTCCTGTGATTATGGGCTTAAATAAAGAATGAGCCTTAAATATCTAGCTCTTTTTACTCATCATGGATGAATTAGCTGCACTTGTTCAAGAGACCACCCATTTTATCTTTTGTTTGCAGACGCCATGGTTGACTATTCTACTAATGTTGTGAAGACAAAATTAGATGCCCCTATATTTTTAAGCCAGAAAACTTGAGTTAATTGGCTACCTACATGGCTTCCATAATTGAAAAATGAAATTGTATCATCATCTTCAATGTAACAAATTAATCCACCATTACTTGAATCAATGTCTTTTAGTGCTATCATCTCTAATAAGTCTTCTTCATTCTCTTGACTGATATTTCTAACATTATTGTAGACAACCATGATCAACTCTGCATTTTGTAGCATCTGCCAATTATTGCTTCATTCTAGGTTGGATGAGTCGATGGATGCTCAACTGTTATAAGGTGTTGTAAAATATATAAAATTTTAAAATTAGGGCCTTTGGGGATTTACAATATCAGTGAAATTTGGTTGTGGTCAATGGTTTTCCTGTTAACAGGCATTTGGCCTAATTGTCTTCATGTAGTTATGGATGTGTATGTTGTGTATTATGTGTATCAACTATATTTAACATACCAGAGCATCTTAAAATAATCCATTGCTAGTGTTAGAGATTGGTTGTATGCTAGGTACTATCTGGAGAAGGAAAAAAAAAGGAAAAACAGAAAGCATGTATTATTCCTCAAACTTTATGTAACTAAAGGACATAAGTAGAAATTGTCCCATAGCTGCTATATCAAACTTTTTTTGCTTATTAATGTTGATGATTCTATAAGTCTGTCATCTTATTTTTCTGATAGATGGTGTCACTGTAGTATGCATAATAAATTTATCTTCATTGGTGTTTCTGATAACAAACTAGAAACAATTTTGAGGAAGTAACCATCAGGAGTTTGACTGACATATGTTGTGCTGGAATTCAAGTGTACTGAAAGGTCTATTTTTTATAGGATGACCCAGAATTAGAAGCAATCAGGCAAAGGAGAATGCAGGAGTTAATGGCACAGCGCAGCCTTGTAAGTATTTTATGTCTTATTTGGTGTTTAATGCTCTCTTAATTTTTTATTTGCTAAAGGCATTAACAGTGAATATGATTGATTTGTGTAGGGTAACGAACAAAGCTCAGAGCAGCAGGCTGCACAGGAAACTGCTAAAAGGTTATTTTTCAGTCAATAATAATTATTTATGTGCATGTTTTTGGTTTAAATTGATCTTTCGAGCAACTTTTTAAATGTTGGAACTGAACCTTTTTATCTAATCAATTTTGGTTCTTTCTTAGCATCTTGAAACTGTCTAGGAAATGTGAGTTAATTGTCTCAACCACTAATTTCCAGGGAAGCTGATGAACAGCGTCAGATGATGCTTAGTCAAATTCTGTCTTCTGAAGCACGAGAAAGACGTAATTTGCTATCTTTCTGATTTTGACTTTGGTTTTTGTTAAGTTATTGGAAATGCCTTCACATTAATGTCTTCTTGTCAACCTTTGAAGATTAACCAGATATTTTTTTGCTGTTCATTTGGTTGTCTTGAAATTTGAATCTTTTTCCACTGAATGATGTCTAGTGTGCTTCTGTGTTTGAAGCATGGAACTGGCTATGACTTGCCCGTGGGCATGTGCATAGCATGGTTGTCATGCTCTGATCTTCTTTTCTGGTTGTATGTGTTTTTCTCTCTTTCTTTTGTGGATGAAACAGCTTTCTTGGGTGACTCTTATTCCACCAGTGAGTTCCCCCTGGCTTGAGGACAGGTAGCCTGAGATATATCTTTTAATAATAAAAATAAAAAATCATCATTATTCTGTCAGTACACATTAAAATAGATATGTTCACTATTTCTTTGTTATCCATGCTGCCATTCCAGTTTTTTTCTCTAACAGACAGGTTATGTCTTCTTTTACCTTGTAAAAACTGGATTAAAACACTTATGGTTGCATATGACTTTCCTATATCCCTTACAAAACTTTTATTTTTCTGTTAGTTGTACACTTTATTTCTAGCTATTCACTTGGTATCATTAAATGGTATAAGTCCAGGATAAGAATCTACAATGCACTAGAAGGCCCTTTAGGAAAGGAACCACGTTTGTTTTAGATAAGTCTGGTTTTTCCTTTTAGAAATGAGCAATGTTAGCTGTATGTTCACTGCAATGTTTCCAAAGTAATATGAGTGGACATTCAAAGAAAAAGGGCGATCCCGCCATTCTTATTTTTATCTTATCTAACCATTAAGTTTGAAGCATCTCGTAGAAGTTTTAATGGTGATTGGATGGGTTTCAGTTGCAGGTTGTGTTTGTTATAATGACATAATATCTGTTTTTTTTTCACATATTACGTCATTGGCCAATTCTTCCATCAATTCATGATGAATGCACATGAGTTGTTTTGACAGTGTCTTGCTATCCTGACTGTGCTATTTGTCAGCTCTCTCAGTTGATCTTGCTTACGTCACATTTTTTGATAATCATTCACTTGGAAATTTTTTGAAATAATCATAAACACTTGATACTGGGAAGGAAGTAATATCACAAAGAAACTGAATTTATCACTTTCTCAAAAAAAAAAAAAAAAAAAAAAAAAAAAACCGAATTTATACAGTTTTACAAGGAAAACCACAAAGATCAGTGTTGTCCTAACTGCAATTACTTAAAAACTTAAAAAAGCTCACCATCATCTTTAATAACACTAGCCTGGATTTTTCTTCAAATGTAATCTTCTAACGAACATGTTATGTGGGAGCCTGATTTCAAGCATTTGTGGACTTCTGTCAGTGGCTGCCTATCTAGCTTCCAAGAGAAGTATTTTTGTCTGACATGTCTCAACAGTGATTGTTTGACACATTGTATGGTGCCCATGCATGAAGTGCAACTCTGTTGTTGCCCTGTTTCATTTTCTATCAATTTAGACCTTCTTAGTGGGTGCTGTTCTCCCTGTTCTTTTCAGTTGCTCGCATTGCACTGGTGAAACCTGAGAAGGCAAGAGGAGTGGAGGATGTTATTCTTAGAGCTGCTCAAATGGGTCAGATAGCTGAGAAGGTAGTTTGACTTTCCTTCATTTTTTTTAGAAGACTGGTTAAATTTGGATTGAGCCTTTAGTTTAATTTAGAGACGTTGTTTAGTATTAATATTTGATGCCTACCCATTCTACTATTATCATCTCAATGATTTTCACGCTGAAATTTGATACCTTCTTTAACAGGTTTCTGAGGAGAGGCTTATATCTTTGCTTGAGCAGATTAACACTAAAACCTCCAAACAGACAAAAGTGACTGTAAGTCCCTAAATGTGTCATTTGGCTCGTTGTACTTTTTCAGTTGAAAACTAATTCTTTGTGATTTGTATTCAGATCCAGAGGCGTCGGAGTGTACTCGAGGATGATGATTAGCAAGTTTGCATTACGTGAACATCCCATTGCAGTGATGAGTAATACCTGGCTTCTTATTCGAGCCAGCAATTTGATACGATGAAATAGGGCTGTAACTTTCACCAGGTACTCGAGTGTATAACATAAATCTCGTAAATGACAGACTCTCGTTCAACGGAAACGTTCACTCGTGTGATAATCAACACGTGCTGAGACCCAACCACCAGCTCTGTCATCCTTCTACGAATGGCGGGTAGTCCCTGCTCCCTCGCGGGTTTCTCCCACATCTTTCTTTGTGATTGACTTGTAGTTAGTCTGTTTCATCTCCACATTTTCTTCCTCTCTTTGCCGGAATGTGCACATGACCTCTTTTCTAGTCCCAACAGAATCTTTCCATGGAGGAGCACCTGCTCTCACAAATCCCGGACGAGTCCCATGAGTCTGCCGAACACGATTATCTCCTCCCTCATACTTCTACCTCCACTCTGGAAACTCGTATCCTGATCCCAGACGCAGCCTTGCACGTCGTCTCCAATTCCTTTCACCGCCCTCCGGCCGATTCATCATCCTCTTTAAGTCTCGCGGCGAACTACTTCCGTAAAAGAAATACCGTACATAAATCATATTCAGCTCCTTCTTTCTTCACCGACATCAAGGGTTCCTCTCTGCCATTGAAGCACCACAACGGTTCCTTGCGATCAACTCCTCCCATCGTCAGTCAAGCCTTCTTCGGCGTCATGTTGTATGTATCGGCATCGGTAGTTTTTTACGTCGCGACCAGCAAATGTTTCCACTCTCATGCAACATTTAGGTTGGTGGATGCTCTTTACTTCAGTGTGGTGACGCTCTGCACCATCGGGTATGGTGACATCGTCCCTTCCACTACCTTTACTAAGTTATTTACATGTGGTTTCATCCTAGTGGGTTTCGGTTTCATCGATATCTTGCTGAATGGGTTGCTCACCTACGTGCTGGACCGACAGGAGGCGGTTTTACTGAGCAGCGTGGATGATAGATGGGGGAATAATGCTGTTTTGGGGTCGTTTGTGATGGACATGAAGAAAGGGAGAATGAGAATAAGAATGAAGGTGGGGTTGGCTTTGGCCGTGGTGATCTGTTGCATCGTATTCGGGATGATAATGGTGCATGTGTTGGAGGGGTTGAGCTGGGTCGATAGCTTCTACCTATCAGTCACCTCTGTGACTACAGTTGGGTACGGGGATCATACATTTAGGACTACGGAGGGGAGATTGTTTGCCACCGTGTGGTTGCTGGTGAGTACTTTGGCGGTTGCAAGAGCCTTTCTGTATCTCACCGAATTGAGAATTGACAAAAGGAACCGGAGGATTGCCAAATGGGTTCTTCAAAGGAAGATGACTTTGGGCGACCTTAAGGCTGCTGATCTCGACAACGATGGATCCATACGGTAAGTGCCTTCACTATTGATAGTCTCATCCCCGCCTTTGCTGTTATTTCAAATACATCAATTTCTTGTACATTTTTTTTGTGAACGTCTCCATCGATGGCTGAAGTGATTTGTTCCTGTATTGGACTTTTGTGATTGCAGTAAGTCCGAGTATGTTATATATAAGCTGAAAGAGATGGGGAAGATAGCAGAGAAGGACATTCAGCCGATCTGCCACCAGTTCGATAGGCTTGACACAGGCAACTGTGGCAGGCTTATTCTTTCCGATCTCATGGAGAGTCTTCGTTGAACCTTCTTGGGGCATTGGTTTTCTTCAATGCACTAGCAGCAGGTGCTTATGACAGAGGAACTTCAAAGGGTGAGATCCATACTCCGGGCTCACGTCTGCATCAGGTGCAAGGCAATGTTCGAGTTGTATGCACAGGGGGGCGATGAAGAAGCTTCGATCGTTCTAAGAAGGTTGACTTCTTCGTCCTCCCTACGCTGTCATTGGAGGACTACATCTACTTCTGGGCGCAGGCTTAGTGCTGTGGAAATATAGAACCAACCTCCCTGCCCGGAAGTATTTTGAGTGCCCTCCGAAATCTCAGTGTTTATTACTCTGTAGATAACAATGTCGACATTGATATTTGGTACTTAATGGTCGTGGGTTTCTGCGAGGAAGAGGAAAAAAACAGCGATGCGGATATCAGATTGCATTTTTAACTAAAATTTGATAGATTCTAGCGAAGCAAAAACTTTAACAATCAGACTCTAGAAACAACATGGAAGGTTAAAATCTCTGGCTTCATCCGCTGCCTCCAACAATCTCAATAGCACCAATCTCGCATCGTTTGCTGTACCAAGGAAGAATTGCAAGTGGCGTTGCAGATACGAATCCCTAAAACTATAGAAAAGCGTAGTCATGCCCTATTTAATTACGGGGCTGTAAACAAGGCATTGACAGCATGCAATTCAATTGCGGTTGACGACAATTTCGAAGACATGAATCAGTTGCCCAGGGCTGTTCTTTGGGCGGAACGGTAGGTAGCAAAGGGTGACCTTCTACTTGGTACAGATATAATCTATGCTGATAGCTGCATATACTACTGTTTTACAATTGAAAAATCAACAAAAGAAAAAGAGTAGGGCTTCACAGATTGTTACAATATACTTGTTGAAAGAATGCCTACTAGTCCTCAAAAACAATAAATGGCTCCGAATCTCAACTGGATGACTGATCTTTCCTGCCTGCAAGAATCCTGGAAATCTGCAGACCTCTACTGAATGCTTGATTGAAGAGCAACCGAGTCTGAAACTCGGAAATGAAGGGAAACCATGATAATACAACTATAGGCATGAATATAACGAGCCCCATCACATACTCATATGCTCTTGCTAGCTCCTTTATGGAGTCCCATAACCCCACTGCTCTGAAAAGAGGCCTACAAGCTTGCCCAATCTGCACGACAAAGAGAAAGAGGATCTCAATAAGCTAAGATTTGAGCGGATTCAAATGCAGCAGATTGTCAGCTTCTGAGAAACTTTGAACGATGGTCTCCACTTACAAGAAGAAGGGCCCAACCAGTGGGCATGAAACCAAGGATGCTAGCAAAGACATCTACTATTGTTAGGCCACAGACAACAAATAAAACAGTCATGACAGAAATGAAACCGAGAAACAGAAGCCCTTTGAGTATTCTGAACATTAGTTGAAAATCTGTACCAAATCTCCGCCTACCCATTGTTACCATCTGGAAGAAGGGAGCAAAACAAGCTTTGTCAGATAGCTTTGCAAAACCTCAGTTTGCTTCGCATGGTAGTTGACAGTTCAAAATCTCCACTATCGAGCATGGTTATTAAAAAAGATCAGATAACGTACCTTGAGGACTACAAGAACGGTTACCATAACTAGCCAAGATAATCCATACACCTAACAAAGAAGGAAATGGCATATTAGGTGGACTGCATGAGCTTCAGAAGGAAACGTTCAAAGATAATTAAATAAGGAAGTCGGTAAAAAAAGATCATAGAACTACAATGTAGTACCAGCAGACTCTTGCTACGATGAGATATATTGAGTTGCTAAACAATGCCATATTGATAGAGAAGGAAACGCAAGGCCAGAAGTATCTCAAGCACCCGTCCACGAATATCAGTGTGCTTGAGGTGTTCTTGTTCCCCATCCCACCAAGATTCCCAACTCCTATCTGGTTGGATACCAATCCCACCACGGTTACCCATCCATCTCTTCCAGTCAGTCCAATCATCTACGGTTTTCTGCCACTCAAATCCAGAAGGATTGAAAACAAATGGAGCAAATAACCATGAGGCCACCAAAAACCACAAGGAGAATGTGACAAACAGATAAACATGTGAACTTCTATATGAGTGCCCATAGGTTACATAGACTAGCAAAAGTATCATCAGCTCCAACCCCTTTACAAAGTGACTGCGTGAATACATCCGATAGTTGTCACCAAACTTTGCATGGAAAACCACAAATCCTCGACCAGTAGCTCGGTACTTGGAACCACCATGAAGTATGGTTCTCCCATAGTAGTGTGCTTTTGTTCCAAGCTGAAACGTGAAGAAAACAGAGGCCAGTTGCAGCTGCATGATAATAAAATCTCCTATTGCAGTGCGAAACCCTCTTTCTAGGCCAATTTCCATCACCATAGGGAGCACTAACAACAAACCAAGTTGAAAAAATGCCTGAGATGCCAAAGCTGCTTCAAGAGATTTACTTTCGTGGATATTTGGATCGTCCAAAATGGCCCTTTCAAGACCACTCAAAACCAAATAGAGACGCCCATAAAGAAATACATAAACTGTAAAAACAGTGACCTGAAAAACCATAAGGATGTCAATATGAATATGAAACTCTCAGGGGTCAATCTCGTAATGTACTGATTTTCAAATGCAAGGAATTTCATACCAAGCTGCTAAAGTAGAAACCAATGGTTGTGAAGTAGAAGGACAGCATTCTGTAGAAGTCAAACCGTCGTCCTAGTCGATAAACATCACGGCTAAGAGTTTGCTCTCCATTTCCATTTGCTACCTTAGCCTCAAACTGTGATATTTGATTCATACCCACATCACGCCCTTTTCCCACTTGCAGGTATTCATGATGTGTAACATTTCCCCCACGTAAAGTTGAATTGAAACCTACATCAATCCACGTCAATAACTTTCTGAAAAGGTGGTTGTTGTACAATTAGCTGGATATGTGTTTACCTGAAAATATATCCTCACTCAAGTTGATTATTTTTGACGCTTTGCTTATGCCACCTCTTGTTATATGAAAGATTCTATCAAATATATCAGGATGGCCATAGTGGAAGCGAACCCTACAAAGTTCAAGAATGAGCCTTATGTACAAAACAAGTCAAGATGAAGGCCAGTTGCAGTTTATTTGATGTTTTTTTAGGATAAACTTGATTCTGTAGGTTTAGACATGTCCATTTGAGCAGGAAGGAATATCCTTACTTGAGAGGGTTCGCAAGGATCCTTTGCCCAATAGTGACAAAACTCATTTCTTGATTGGACATAAACCAAGCAAGGGATGACACACTGGAAAATTAGAAAAACCCATAAAATCAGAACGAATAAGAGTAAAGAAGGAAATAAATCCATACTCCACTAACTATTGCATTTTAATTTGAGACTTCTCACACCTACGCATTAAACTAACCTTCCAGTGAAAATATGCTCTCTAAGACCCAAAATTGTTGGCTTTCGTCCATTATGAGACTTTAGAAACTCTTGCAGCACGTTTCTCATCTTGAAAGCTTCTTCAAGATAATTATCCTGAAGGATTTGAGTGTAAGTAAAAAAATATATAGACATGAATCAAAATGGTCTGGTCAAATTGATTACCTGATTCATGTCTATGGTCTGAAGTGCTTCCCCACGAGTGAAAATAATGGCATGATTTTGATTTTCAGGCTTTCCTTCCCCAATAGCCGTTGGTGGGCCTGGGAGTTTGATACGGTAAATTTCCTAAAAATACAGAGAGTTACTGAATTAAAGGATCAAGATTTTTATATGGGGCACAGTTAACTCTTCATATTACCAACAAATATCAATGACAGAAGAAAACAAACACCAATAAGAAAAGTAAACTAGGCATTACCTTAAGAGCATCCATAAAAAGATGAGAGATTATTGTAACACGAAAGATGATTTTATAGAACTAAACACACTACACACCACAAAGGACCAGTATTAACTCTCCACATTTTTTTTTCTCTGAAATTGAAGTGCTATGTTAAGATATTTCCAAGATTGTATAATTTGTCATATTTGATGATGAATATGTTTGATACCAATTTTAACAGATGAATTTAAATCAGACAAGATCATAAAACTGGGGGCAGCAAGCCTCTTGAATCAGTGTCAATCTACCTCATTTACTTAAACCAGTCTGAATCCTCCAGAGAGAGAAATTTCCTTCCGTATTTCTTTGTACATATAAGTAATATACTTTTTAACTTGACATTTTGTATAGACTTACTTTCATAATTAAAACTAAAATAGACCTTCTAATTTTCTTATCTTCCTACAAAAAAATTGAATTTTTTTCATTAAAAGGAAATCTTCACCATAATATGGCACCGGTAAGTGTTTTTAAATTAGAGCAAAAACAACACTTCTTTCTTTACTAGAGAGGTGTTGATACTTTAATCTATTTTAGCAAATTGACTGAAAGCATTAGTATGACTAACTATATATGAGCGATGAAAAGGGAGAATATGTGCCAAGGAGCACTTCTGGGATCCCCTGCAAGAGAGCAAATATGCCTTTGTAAGATCACATTGGAGGCTTAAGGCAGTACCTCATCTAACTTATCAACGCCTTTGACCAAAACAGAATAATAAATCTTTTCAGTTTTTCCATCCGCAACCTCCTCTTCGCTCTCGTCAATGTAAGCAACCCGCAAAGATGGGTACCTGTAAAGTAACTTCTTAATAAAAAGGCCAAGCTTACTCCACCGATTGCTCCAATATGAATAAAAACTCAGGAAGGCAACAGTATTCAGTAATTTGAATCAGTTACTTTAACATAAGATTGAGAATGTTTTGGTAGCAACTCCGGTCTCGAGCTACACTAGATTTCTTTTGCGCTCCATAGACCTGGCAGGAAACAACGTAGGTGAATTTTATGTCAGCTATTGCTTGCGAACGGGCATCTGGTGCCCACGAGTCTTGATGATTATCATCTGATGCAGTGGTCCTGATGCCAACGAAAATAGCTGCAGACAAATACCAAATATATATGAGTGGTTGAGAGAATTCAACATCAACAATTTGCCAAAACCTTAACATGTCAAATTACTGAACTGACAACAAGATGCCTTACCCTTATCTTCGGCCGTGTCAAGAAAGCATTGAAGTTCTAAAGCCTTCCTGTAATACATCATCCCTCTAACTGGTAAATGCAGGATAAATTAAGTCAGTTAAAGATGTTCAAGTTTAAGAGAATAAATTACAGCCACCACAATAATGTGCTAACCTGTCCTAGCAAGTGTCTGCCCTCTACAAGATACCCAAAGGCGAATATTTTCTTGGATATAAGCTCCATCCTTCAATGGCTTCATCCGTTCAAGGAAATTGTTCCACTCATCTAGTTCCCAAGTAAAATGTTAACCATGGGATGTATTCTCAGGAGATGAATTATATTCAATACAAAAATATTCATTACCAGGATATATTTTTTGCAGATAAAACAAAGTCGATATTCCATCCTCATTTTCCTTGTTAAGCTCCTCATCAGAATACAGGACATCCTCCTTGTAGTATGGAGTCAACACACTATAAAATTTAAAGAAGAAAAGTTAGAATAACTAAGATTTACTCTCCAGGCTTTCATCATCACACATTCTTTGCTGATTTGTCTAGTTTGTTGTTTTCTCTTGCAGCCAGTTTTGTTAGATGACATGTATTTTTTGTAGACCTCTTCCTTCTACCTTAATAAAATTTCTCATTTTTTTAAATTTAAAAAAAGAAACATAGGAGTCCAGAATCTACTTGGTTCTTAGAATGTTATACAAGAGAAATAAAGAGATGTAATAAAACAAACATCAAACCTGAAAGGTAACATATTTCGAATTTTTGGAGCACTTGGCATACTCATAAACAAAGAATTGGTGAAGAAAGTAATGCGACGACGAGCTTCCAAATTCATAGGTACATTTATTGCAGATTCCTTCACAGTTAGGAGCAAGTGAAGCCTAACAACCTGGCAGAAATTTGTAAGTAAAAGGCTACCATATATAAGACAACATATTAGGATTCCACTTCAAGTAATGAGAATGAAAGTACCTTTTCTCTCCAAGATCTTACAAGCATTAGATCAAGATTTAAGTTAGAAAATTCTGGAATTGCTTCAACAGAACGCTTCGCCCCATGAGGGTGAGATTTTTCCCAAATTCTTGAACAAAAAAAAGGTAGGTCACAAATAGGAGTTGGGTGGCTAAATTGTTATGGAAGGAGAGTTCTCCAAAATGCATCTTACCCTTTCCCATTAACCATAACATCCTGTGTGGCAATTTCTATAATATCCTGAAGGACATTAATTATTTGCGACTTATACTGATCAATATCATCATGATCGCTTTTCTGTCAACATAAGTAACCCGTTATAAACGACTTAGAATGGCAAGTCATGATAGACAAACTAAGATGAAACAGAGGCAATAAAATTACCAAAATGAACAAGAGTCTTTCTAACTTGTCATTAAGTTGAGGCAGCTCACTTGTACGGAAATCACTTAGAAACCTCCGTTGTTTTATGCTATTATGCACCTCTGCATATATATGATCAATCACACTGCAAGTATCACCAAGCACAATTTCATTAAGGAAGGATTTCATGTCTCTACAGAATCACTTGCAGCCAAGCTCTGCCTCTAAAACAATGTAAAGTAATAAAATACTCTAAAAAAAATAAAATAGACCTCTTTGATGAGTAAAGATATAAGTCTAATTAATTTCTTTACCTTTTGTCACCCTCATCTCGCAAAAGGCCAACAAGTATATCCCTCAATGTCTCATAACATTCTAAAACAGCAGAATACATGTAGTCATCATTTTTAATCTTTTTAAATAACTCAGCGTCATCTTTCCTCCTGAAGTCCTTGGCCATATCAAGAGCTATGGGAATCTGTGAAAAATAACATGCAATATCGGTAAAATGCTAGATAAATGCACTGGCTTAGACTATGGAAAATCTTGGAAGAATAAGATCTCAACCTTACTGGCAAGGAGAAAAGGAGGCCACTGTACAACAGATCTATCGCCTGAAGCATAAGGCACTAACAGCAGATCCATGTCCCTGGGTATACAAGAGGAAGACAATAATTATAAAACAAAAACCACCTGGTTATGGCCAGAAAGGAATTTCAAAGTAACAAAATTTACTCGTTGCTGATCAAGTCCTCATCCCGCAAACTACTGATAAATTCATTCCACACCTGAGAGAACTTGGCAATATTCTTTCGTTCATCTTCCTGTATAAAATTATATAATTTTAGCAAAGAGATATATCTTCAAGCATGAATCATATCATATTGTGTCTGGGTCTTATTTCTTATTATGTAGCATTTACACGCTGAACAGCAAATCCTATAATATGTGCAAACATCAGGACCTTGAGAAGATACAAAACCCTTTTCTGATAACTGAAAAAACAACAATAACAGCAATAATAAAATAATTACCGATTGATTCTTTCGAGGTTCATCTCTTGATGATGGTACGAGTCGTTCAGTAAAAGCTATTGGCACAGATTCAAACCTGGAACGTAACATTCCAAGTGTTCGTATCTATGGAAAGACAGAAATACATAAGTTAATTCACCATAAATTTTACGATTGACTTTTCATTTCTGTATTGGAAAACTTAACTAGTGCTGAAATAGATTTCTTTCTTTTACTTTTTTTCTGAAAATGAACTTGTGCTGTTAAAAATATTAAAAACGGTAACATATAATAGCGTCACAAGACTCCAAAGGGATAAATTATTTAAATAAAATGCCAAAGAGGTTTACAGGATACTGACCTCCCCCAAATGGCTGAAGGCTCCATGAATACCTCCAAAGATAGTTGAGAAGATAGCATACCATATTTGAGCATCCATGAAATACACCTGTGCCAAAAATATAAAACTATTAGAAGCTGCAGCAGAAGACTTCATGTTCTGACAGAAAAATGCCTGAAAACTGCTTACAAGGATAATTGGTGCCCAGATGGAAACAATAACTCCAATGTTATACTTTACTGCATCAAGTTCAGCGAAGTCATAATATAAAGCTCAGTGCTCCAAAAATCATCCAAATAACGAAAAGAATAGGAAAAGAAAGATCCTTACATCTAGGGAAAAATTCATGCCATGCATAGTTACCAATTGAGAGTTCCATGATCACCTTCGTTGGTCCAATTAAAGGCAGTATCTGTCACAAGAAATAGGCCAAGAGAGATGCTGAGGATGTAGATAAGGATCAAAAGTTGGTTTTGTGTAACAGCTTATGGACTAGGTAAGATAGTTAAATACCTAAACCCCTAAAACAAAATACATATAGAATGAATGAATAGTGATCAACTGAACAATGAAGAGTCCCAAAATGAGGGGCCTTACTATCGGGCGGTTAGAGTCAGAGTAGATCAAAAATACCTCAACATAATAACTGAATGCCAGCTTACTGATCAGAAGAAAGGTCCAAAAGAGCGTATACCTGAAAGGTCAAAGCTTTGACATCAAGATCTTCTAATACAAAACTTGGATCTTTCAAAATAGAAAGTGATACTAGTATATTCTGTTACTTGAAAAGTGAGATAATGTTTTCATGCATCCCTCTTCCAATAAACAACTTTGGCTGAAAATCAAACAAACACAGGTGAGGAAGGTCCACTTCAGCATATATTTTTGTATCACAAAGAAACTAAGACAAGAAATGCTTGCCTGAGCCCACCACATAAGAAGGACAATAATTCTCCAATTTGAGCGCTCCATGTGTCTCCGCAGTAATGGGAACAAGAAAAGAAAGGCAGCCAATATATTGGGTAACATGTAAAGTACAATGGCAAAGCTGAAAAATGATCGGTTTTGCCAGTTGCCAATCCAATCACTGAAAAACCTTACAACTCCTGTAGGGTTTTGCAAAGAACTTGCATAACCTATAGTGAGGACTATTAACCAAACAGCTGCAACTGCAAACTTTAATATATACCGAACTATTTGTGTATACTCCATGCTTCCCCAAGCTATAAAGCTGAGAATCATATCCAGGGCGGCTGCACCAATTAAGATCGACTCAGAGAAAACATGAAAGAAGTACAGAATAATTTGCAGTGCCTATAGAACAGTTAAATACACCGCCTTCCCTATTCAAGGCAAATCTTTCTTGCTTTATTCCATTGAAAGCCATAAGTTGGTTTGGAAGAATTTTGTGGACGTTAGTATTTTGGAATCCTAATTATTAAAACTCCACATATTAGAAAATAACTCACATAGGCCTAATTGCAATAGCAGTCACAACCAACATTCTCTCTCTCTCTCTCTCTCTCTCTCTCTCTCTCTCTCTCTCTCTCTCTGCTTCTTCTTCCAAGCTATTACAAATCCTTCGTCTTCCACAGCAAAATCTACACCATCCATTTCTAAGAGGTGCTTCACACTTTGCATTTCATGGTAAACACATCGAGACTTCTAACCATCACGCAATACCTACTTTGGTGAAATACTTTGGTAAGGACCAGCCCAAGCCCATGCTTGCATTTGGTCTGTGTTTGTACTTTATGGTCCATGTTTGTAGTCTAAAGCTAGGGTTAGGCCAGGACATGAAGAGAAGTGTTGGTGGGTAAAATAAAGTCTGCTTATCTATAGTTGCACATGTGCCCCATGTCTTAGACTAGATGTTTTAGAGTGAGAGAATAATCCACATTTGTTTGGATTTGAAAAGATCCTATGCTTATTAATTTGGAATAAATTTCCAAACTTCAAAAAGTTTTTTGAGGAGGAACAACCCAACTTTTACAACAATATTGGGTCAGACATTGTACCTTGTATAAAATTTAGCAGTGGATAAGTAACAAAGATGCTTAGAACAGTTTTAAACACATCCGGGTCAAAGAAGCCCACAATGGATCCTGATGAGCTCCATGCAACAATCACCATAGCCTACAAAAGAAAAAACATAGTTAAAATACTATCCACCAGAAGTAAGGTTAGATCAGCTCATAGCAGTTTTTTATTCAAGTACCTGCAAAGCCAAAATAAAGAAAATCCACATCCTATCGAAACTTCTAAAAAGATGCCAAAAGGTGCGAACTTCAACAAAATTTGTTTTGGGCTTTCTTTTTCCACTAACAATTTGGTCGTTGCGCTGAAAATTACAAGGAACCAGACAAGAAAAAAAAAGACATCATAATTTCATCTGCAATGAAACTGTCAATAATAAAAAAAAAAATTGCAACATAGAGCACCCAAAATCTCAATAAAGTCTTAAATGTTTAAAAATATCTGATGAAAAAATGGTAACCTCATATTTAGAATGTTTCTCCTCTGAATGGATAAAAAAATCAGCATCCTTGTTCATGGGCCATCCTAATTTAAAACACCTTTTTGACCTACAATAAAATGACAAAAACACCACTTTAGTTTAACACAGTGCACAATGAGGAAAGATATAAAAGACAGTGACTCCATTCTGAACTAAATTCTTTAGCTTTGATGTGTGCTTGATTAAATCTTACCAAAAGTATTCATTTAGATCATCATAATTTCTCCACTTCGAATGGCTAGCGGTGCCACCTCTGTTTCTTTGAGCTTCCTTTTCAAGAAAAAGTGAAAAGGTAACCAATGGATGAAAACTTTCAAATGGAATGGGAAAAACACATCAGAAAAATGGACGATATACCTTTCGCATAACCTGATAGATAGGTGTCACAACTTCTTTTAGAAACGATTCCTCACCATGATGTGCAGGTTGGACCCCTTCACCACTGACTGAATGCACATTGCCACGTACAATTCCTTCAAGCTCATATGCCATCTTGAAATTAAAAAACCAGAACATCAACTTTTTTTTGAGAGCAGTGAGAAAGGGGAAAAAGCAGTTTCAACTTTTTTGAGAGGAATAAGAAAGGGGAAAAGGCAGTATCAATTTTGTTACTCTTAAAATGATCAGATAACCAACTACAGGGAAAAGGATCAAACTAAAACCAGACAATTTAATGGGCATGCAAGTAGGTAGAGTTAGTATAGAAGACATATACAGAAAAGTTCTTCATACATGATGGAAGATGTAGCAAAGACACTCAGGCATGAACCGTATGTTGGAAGCTTCACCCCATATAAGAAGATAAAGTCCAATATAAAGAAGTTCAAACTGTTGCCTGTCAGCATTTGAAAGGATCCTGGAAATAGAAGCAGATAGATAGCGATGAAATGAAGAGTCAGAATGCTTGAACAGCTGAAGGGAAAACACTAATTTAATCATCTGCATATCCAAACTCTGGCTGTTAAGATAGTTTCCTTACCTAAGATTTGGTACACGATGCAAATAGTTACACCATGAGCGATAGTTCTTAAAAATTTTTTCCATCAATTCCATTATAGTATCCTCATGAAGCTGTCATAAAAAATAATATATATAAGCAAAGATGTTTAACTCTTCTAATTTTAGCATATTTGGTAATTTTGGCTCAAGATACTATAGAACTGGTCCTTGATGTTAAAGAAAGAAGAAAGACATTACCGGTGCAAAGTTTTCATGCTGCTTTTTCCTAATGTCAATGTTTGCAAGTAGCAGAATCAGATGTTCTCTCTGATTTTCCACATTCCCTTTCTTCAAAGAAATTTGAGATCATCAATTAATATAATTCATGATGAAGAAGTCTGGATGCAACACATGCAATATGGAAGCTCTAGCTGAACTAAGGACAAGAGAGCACCCCAAAATCTCTCATATTTACGAAAGAAGAAGGAAGAATAACACTCAATTTAAAGAGGCCTGAATTTCCTATTTTGGACTCAAGTTCCAAGAACAGAAAATCCTAACTCAAAAAGTATCTCTAAGTCGCAATTTCCAATTTCAAGTCCTAACTCAAAAAGTATCTCTAAGTCGCAATTTTCAATTTCAAGCATGCTGAAAAAAGAAGTTTTAACGTAACAGTAATTTGCTATTTTGGTTGAAATCTTCAATTAAAAAGTCTTTTCTAGTAGTGTTTTCCTATTTGAAGTTTGGGTTTTTGTTTTCAAATTAGTGTAGCCTTTATAGCAAGTGTTTAAGTTAGAAAAGTTTCTTTTCCAGCAAATAGAACTAGATTTAGAAAGTTCTGATTAGAATCTATTTCCTATTATGGACAGCATAGGAGTTTGCTGTTTTGTTGATTTCTATGCCTATAAAATGCCCCCATATATAATCCAGAAATCACCCTTTTGCAATTGAATAAAGTTCTTGTATTTGCTTTCTTTTGGATTGGTATTTTTTTCTATGTTTGCCACTTATCCTAATAGCTGGAGAAACACTACTTTCTGTCTTCAAGTTTCACCTATTAAAATATATTCCAGCTCATAGTTTTCTAGTTATTGTTAAAATCTAGGTTATCCATACTATGGAGGAAGCATTCAACTTTACTATTCCTTGAATCAAAACCACTGTTGCGTCAAGTCTACATCAAAATCAGGCACCAAAGGAGTCAAGGTATACCTGGAAACCAAAGACTAATCCAAGCCAGTCGAGCAAGTCATGGATGGGTTTGCCCCCGTCCTCATGTATCACTCGATCATCAGCTTTCGGTGGATTAGAAGCTGTGGACTGAATCCTAGGGGCAGGCAGATTAGTCACTCGTTGTAGAGCATCCACTGCTGCTTTGATCTATAATTTCCACCAAAGGAGGAGTAGTTTTTTAATGAAAATATAAAACAAAGGATGATAGAAGAAGAGCTTGAAAAGAAATGAATGTAAAATAAAGATTAAGTCTTACTTCAGGGAGTTCCATTATCGGAGCAGCGTCAGCTGAACTGAGGGGTAGAATGTTATAAACTTGATAATGCTGCCTTTTCTTCTCAACTTCTCTAGCAGACGGTGTAATCTGAAATGAAACATGCAGCTCAGCCTCTGGTTGTTACATGTTTCTGGGTGCAGTGCCAATATAGATAAAAAAAGGTTGGGAGCCTGAATATGATAAATCTCAAATATTTGTGCAAAAGTTATAGACTGAACCTCAACAAGTTTCTCTGGAGATGCCACTGTTTTTGCAACGTCATATAGAACTGATGCAATAAGATAATTCTTGGTTATCTCCTCCCTAGAGAAAAATTTGACAATACGAAGGGTAAGAAACATTTTCTCTGCAAAAAATAAAAAATAAAGTATCATGTGGCATTTTGGTTATAGAGTTAGAGCTCACGGTTTCCTTTCAATAGCTCCCTCTTTGATGTTCTCTTCATAGAATTTCTGATAGAATTTCAAGATTTCACTTGAGTCACTTCTGGCTAGCTGAAGTTTTGTCTCCTTATCTTCCTGTCATCAATTGAAGCCTCCACATATTTTGCATCAAGGAGTATATAATCTTGAAAAAAGTCATGTACTAGGTGATCTCTTCCAATAACAAAAGTTTGAAAAACAAGTCATACCTTCTCCAGCCTACGTAAGAGATATGTTTTGAATTGACGAACACGACGTCCCTTTGAATTAGGATCCAACTTATGAGCCCTCTCGAATGCAAGAAAACGGCCTAAATGAAATCATATGAAAAACAGAAATAGCATCAGTTAAGGTATAGCTCCAGCTTTTTCAAGCTCTGAAATAACATACACATTGTCTTCTATTGAAACTTGACAGGAGGTTCAAAGTTCCATGGGACTAGAATGTACGGACTAGTTCATAATAAAAATTACAAGCAATGTATACACTCCTGCAATTTGTTCTGGAAATGGGTTCTATTAACGGCCTAAAGGAATCCCAGCCTTGTAATTTAAATAAGCTGACAACCAAAACACTGATTCTTCACAATCTGCCAAAAAAAGAAAAAAGAAAGTCTTACTTCTTATTATGTTTTTATGCATGCAATTAGAGTTTTAAATTTTTTCTTTTTATGGATCATGCTACAGTAATCTACTTTCCCTTGTCATGAGAGAGAGATGAACACTTTTTTCTATACTGACTTGGAGGACGTCTGTGTGCTTCTTTTTAAAAAAAAATTGAAAGGCAACTAACTATCTGTATGCTCTTTAATTTCAAGGCTGATTACATCGTTATCCCTTTCAACCTCTCGGACTACTTTGTTCTTCCATCCATATCTGAGTCTTTGGATGATTTACGTAGTGTTGTAAGATTATAAATCTACTAACTCATTAAATTCATTTAAACCATGCATAAACAACTACTTATATTTACTCACATAAATAGGCAACGCGAGGGTTCATGGGCTCAACCCAATTGGCGACTCGAAGGATTGGAACAATTGATGCAAGCGAGGAAGGGACAACCTCACTATCAACTACTGTTTGATCATCTTCAGGCGCATCAATATATGTCGGCATCTTTGTCATCCGTCGGGAGAGGGTCCGCAGTGGATCGTTTGGCGGGATCTTCGTCCCGCTGGTGCTTGCCATCTCTGGCAGCTAAAATTTGAGTAGAGCTGCTATAGAAGAAATGAATGCTTCCGAATTTCGCTCTTTTTCTTCTTCTGGTTCTTGCTCGGGGGAGAAGTAATGTGGAACGGAGGGAGTCAGTGATCATAACGGAGTTAATTGAGAAGGATTCTTTACTTGTCTTTTAGGACTTTTTCAGCTTTCGGCTTTTCCAATGAGGAAGTAAGGAATGAGAAAAAGCTCCACAGAGGGTGATACCGGGGTGTCTTTTGCTTTCTTGCTGGACGAGGAGGGCCGATCGTGCTCGAAGTGCAGCCTCGCTTTTGGGTCTCTCCTCTCTTTTGCTCCCTCCTTTTTCTTTAAATATGTTTTTATTGTATCATTGGGTGGCGGGAAAAACTGCGTCATTTTCATTCGTTTACAAGATTAAAAACTGCCGCTTAGGACAGCCGAGTTGGCACCCGCGTCGGTGTCTCAACTCTCGTGTCTTTACGTTGACACCAGGCGGATCCGACTCCGCCATGAGGAGACGAGATCCCCCGAGACGGTGGATCCACTCCACCGAATGGCTCTGTTTTGGAAGTGCAGACGGGTTCCCTGCCAAGGGATCCTATTCCCCTACAAAGAGACCAGATCTCCAGAAACGAAGCAGGAAATCTATTGAAGTGTGGTGGTGTACCGACATTGTAGTGTTTTTTTTCTCGCCTTATCGTATCTCTTGTTAATGGGTCCTCCAACAGCGATATCAACGATGTCCTACAAACTCAGGTACTCCTGGTTACTTCTTGCAAGCAACAGTGACTCTGGTCGGTTTTGGAAGGACGGTAGAGCAGTGCGAATGGGAAACAAGGGATCAAGATTAAAGAGGAAGAAAATGGGTATAAATATAAGTAAAAAAAATTACATGTGACGTTAAGTGTTAAGTGTTACTTAGCTATGCGACACATACTTAAATTTTCCTAGAGTTATAAGTAGACAATAGTCACACATTTGGCATTTGGGTGTGCAATGTGTAAGTACAAGTAAATTCACTTTCACGTAGGGAAAGTGGCCCCCGTTCACTCTCACTCGATCCAATGTAAAAGGAGTGAAAGTGAATTCCGACATTAAACCTACTTCACTCACATTTACTCGTTCCTCTATGTCTCTTCCTCTCTCTCTCTTTCTCTCTCTCTCTCTCTCTCTCGATGTTCCCTCCATCCTCCTCTCTCGATCCTCTTTGCTTCCCAATTCTTATCTCTCTTGTCTCTCGTCATCTCAAATCCTCTTGTTCTTCCCCCTTTTGACTTTGATTTCCTCTTGCAACGACTAACCCCCTTCGATTTCCCCCATTCAACATCAAATTTTTTCTGAAAAAATATTTTCCCATTTAACTTCGATTTTCCCATTTTGCCTTCAATTTCCCTTTTTTCGTAATTATATTAATTTATACTGCACTAAAATATATTTTATGTTATTAATAAATTATTATATTATTAAATTATTATATTCATAAATTATTATATTAATAAATGATTATATTAAATTATATATTATATTCATTACTGTTAATACTATATTAAATTAGTGATTTAAAAGGGATAACTAAGACTTCTTTGTTCCTCTCTTAGGTGACGAAATAGGGGATGGTTGGGGAGGAAAGCAAATTTACGCAGCCAATGCTAGATTATCGAGGAAAATAACAAATCAGTTTGTAATTAAACTTTAAATTTGATTTTTTATTTATAACAAGTATAAACTAATTTAGTTGATTTTTGAACGTAAATACTCATCTTATTTTATTCAAAAACAATATTTTGATTAATGGATATTAATTAATGGATTTCAATTAGTAGAATTTAATTAATGATTTTTTATGAATGGATTTCAATGGAATACTCACATTTTTTTATTAATAAAATTCTTATATTTTTAATAAATGAATGACTTTTAAAATTATATTAAATTATTAATTTAAAAGTGATAATTAAGATATCATAAAAGTAAGATTTGATCAAATATCTAGAGTAAACATTTTGTTTAAGTATTATATTTGTAATAATTAATTAAATTGATATTTATATTTTAAATTGTAATTATTATATTATTTTAGATTAAAAAATAAATCTTATTTTATTAATAAAATATCTTATTTATTTATTATATCCATGACTTTTAATATTATATTAAATTACTAATTTTAAGAGTGATAATTTAGATATTATAAAAGTAAGAATATGATTAAATATTTAGACATTATAAAAGTAACCGTATTTGTTTAGGTATACTATTTATTATATATAATTAATTTAATTATTTAATTTAAACATTTTAAATTATTTATCTGATTTTGTTAATTAAAAGGTTAAATAAAACTATGTCAAATCTATCATAATATTTTATTAATAAATTTATTATTCGCTTTTCACTAAAATTTTCATTGAGCACGAAAATACTTTCCACTGCAATTTACATTATATAATTTACTTTTACTTTTACTTTACTTTTCTAGATAATTTACTTTAATTTTCACGCTCACTTTCCATCGCAGTAAACCCCCTAAACACTGCCTCGATTTTGTGAGTTCAGTCCTAAAGATACATGGCACGAGCCAGGCTTACATATAAACCTGTAAATACAGTGCCAGAATGCTCCATTAGAAGACATTTTCGGAGGGAGAAAGAGTTGCAAATAGAAGCCAGTCGACGAAATGAAACACTGTCGGATCATCCTCAAGTAATGAACGAATTGTGCGCACAATCCTACTAACCTGGGGATCTCCGCCCCTATATCGATGACGTTGTCTGATTTCCCCTTTCTGCCTTCTCTCCTCGATTCCTAATCGTGCCCTATCTAGGATCATTCTTCCAGATTTCACCTTTTTTCTCTACTTCACATCCCTTTCTCTGATCAAATCTCTTTATACTCTTGCCGGCGTTACAGTGAGGAGAAGTCATACTTGCTGCTTAGAAGCCTTTCTTCCTCGGCGATATTTCACTTTCTTTTTCCTCCCAGATATCGGTAGCAAAGATCTTTCTACTCTCTCTGCAAGGTACTTCCCATATCCGAAATTAATTTTCTGTTTTTATATTTATTCATTGTTTATGTTTACTTTGTTATAAATTTGTTTATATATGAGTTCGACCGTAATAGGTCTTTTTTTATTTCAATGTATAAGTGAAGTTTTTTATTTAAATTTTTGTATTTAACAATTACTTCGTTCATTATTAGAAAAAAAATTATATTATTTTATAAGTTAATTAGTTTAGTTTCTTTTTCTTTATTCAGTTTCATTCTGCTCAGCCATCACATATTTACTTCTCTGATAGTCAATTTTTTATAATTATGTTTTTGTACTTACTTTGACCTTATGTAGTTTATTTTAATTTTAATTCATTAATAAAGGTTTTAATTAGTTTTTGTCTTAAAATTTTATTTATCCATTTATTTGGCCATTATTAGTTTAGTGTAGTTTGATTCTGTTCAATAAGTTTATTTAGGTTTGGCCCCTATTACTATGTTTTCCTCGTAATTAATTATTATATTATTAGCTGTTTTTTAGTCATGTTTCCGTAACTATTTTGATCGCATTTATAAAGTCCCATTTAGTTCGTTTGCTCGACATTTTTTTACGAGCTAATTCTTTATATATATCGATCTATTTGGTAAAGTAACATTGTGGTATGCAACGTCCTTTTTCTTCCTATATTTTCTCTTGCCCCATTTTTTTGTTATGGTCCTGGGGTTAAGTACCTATGTCTTCTGCTCCTAACAGGCCGATCTTTTGGGTAGTATTGGTTAGGTGTACAACATCTGGTATCAAAGCAGGCGCTACGTCCCGACTTCGAGTCTTGGAGGTGTCGTCTCCTTGATTTGGCAAACCCCAATCCTGAGATGAAGGGATAGTAGGACCTATCGCTACGACTAGTGAGCCGCCGTGGTCAAGGCTCAAGCCGGGCGGGGTGTGATGTTATGGTTTGGGTTAAGTACCTATGTCTTCGGCTCCTAATAGACTGGTCTTTTGGGTAGTATTGGTTAGGTGCACAACATTTGTCAGTTGCCACACCAGGTAGCCTGTGGGACCCAAGTCACAATCCAGCCTTCTCCCAGATGGTGATAAGTGATCCCACACTCACATAGCTAGAGGGTCAAGGAGATGATTAGAATATGTACTAAAACAATACAAATTCATTAGTACACCCATGAATATGCCATTTAGAGAAGACCCGCTTGCCCAAGGTATGGGGGAGAGAATTGCCTGCATAACAAACTCTCCCACCTAATTTGTGATCATCCTTGTAACAGCTAATGCATCCCTGCACAACTACTAGGGTCTCCGCTTAGATGCTCAATATCTTCTCAGCTGAGTGTACATCACTATCAACTTATTTTAAGACATTTCCGTGTGCATGGTTACCCTTTTGGCAATTGCTAACTTTCCACGTGTCCATACAACCCCCGTCCAACCTGCCAAGCTTCCTTTCTCCAAGAGCAGACACTCTTGTCTGTTGACTTGCAGGAGGTCTAGCTTTGATACCAAATGTCAGAAGGACAACAAAGAATCCCATGCTGCGCCTGGTAGCTTGCCCAACTTAGGCGACATGCGAGCCTTCTCCCCAATGATCACAAGTGATCCTTCACACACATGCACACACACGATTGGAGGGCTAAGGAGATAATGAAAGTATGTGCATAAGACAATAGAGTTCTGTTGGTACGTCCACAACTACCCCATGTTAAATACCTGACATGCCCATGGTATGAGGAAAAAATTTGCTGCATGACACTCTTCTCTTTTTTAAGGACAAGGGAAAAGAGAAGGTGAGAGGAAAATGATAGAGAAAGAAGGAGAAAAGAAGAGGAGATAAAAGGAGTCAAGATTGGAATGAGGAAAAGAAGATATAGTGAAAAGAGGAAGGCTTTGGGGAGGTGGAAGATTGGAGAGAACAAAGGTTAATTTTTCTAGTAACATGGTATGTCGTATAAGTAGTTGTGTCAGATCAAACATTGCCAAATTGCAGCCGAAAAACCAAGAGAAAAGGTAAAAAATTTTCCATCCATGATGTCAAGACTTGAAAAGCCTGCATCCTCATTGTTTGCTTGGAAACATTGGTGCTTCCTCATTTCTATTTTCATTGTTTACTTTTGTACAACCTACAGTAATGTCCTTTGTATCTTAAACAGAAAAAGAAAATAGTTTCCTTTGAGCTTGATCAATATGCATATATAGTTATACTCGGGTTTACTTAGAGGAAATTGTTGCGGGTACATGTTTCTTCTTGGGAAATTTTATTTATTTTGATGTTCATTGTATATTTTTGCTTCTTTGTTAAATACTTTTATGTCGTTCTTTGTTGTATGTAGTGTATTCTTTTTTATTTTAATGTGTTCATTATCAATTTAGTGTAATTCTGGTTATCAAATTTCCTTTTACTTAATTATTATTAGTGTCTTCTTATTTTCATGTTTTTTCAAATATTGATTATACGCATACACCCCCCTTAACCCTAGGTGAACCCCCTAGCCCCAAAAAGGGACCATTGAGCCAAAGGCCCATGTCCTAAATCATTTCTATTACTTTGGCTATCAGTATTTGTTTTTATTTAACAGTTTTCTTCTTATTTATTTGTTTGACTAATTTTTATTGTTCTATTAAGTCAATATAAAATACATAGATTAGTTAATCCAATGCGTTGCGATACGGTGAACATCATGAAAGCTGAAGGAACTAAGAGGGATCTGAAAACTAACCCAAATTCCCTAATCGTATGGAAATTACTTTCCCATGGCTATCCAGTAAACAACATGCAATAAAAAAAACAAAATAATATAAAAATTAATTAAATTTCCTATATCAGCAAAAATAAGTTCATGTGGTGGATTAATAATTAACCTAAATCTCTTTTTTCCCATGAAAACCACATTCACATGAAACTCCATTGAAAAAATTATGAATGACCTAATCCGAATCTCTTTCCCCAATGTTAACTACATTCACATGAAACTCCATTGAATAAATTATGAAAAACCTACTTTGACGATGAAATTAATATTAATGCAACTCATGTAACCCACTTCGTACATCCAACTATAAACCAGCAAAGGCAAACGGTCCCACTTCTTTTATGTTGCTTTTACTACCTGCAAAATAACATAAAAGTAGTAATGTTGTTGAAATATACAATGGTAGTTGTTACAATTTCTTAAATTGTAACTAACATATCAATGTATGCATAGAAATGAATAGACCCCAAATTATAGAAATTCAATAGAAATAAAAATAAGATTTATTAATTTATGCATGTTTGAAAAATGAAAAAAAAACTTTTTAAGGAAAATCCAAACAGTTTAAAACTTTGGTAACAACAATTGAACAGACAGAATAAAATAAAAACAACAAATCGTTAACAAGTCCTTGCCGAGGGCCTTGCTGAAACCTAATGAATCTGGTAAGCATCTAATATGCTTACCAATAGAGTAATAAAAGCAATATCTAAATGCTGATCAAAAGTTGAAAGATTAAATACAAACCTCAACAGAATGCAATATAAGCATAATGTGAAAGATTGGAGTTGGAGGAGAAATTTTTGAGGAAAGACAGAAAGGAAAGCAGCAAGAGGCTGCATTGTGTTGGGGGCTAAGAATTTGAGCCCTCTTTTTATTACTTCACTTAAGTGATAATCATACAAAATGACAACAATGTCCCTTATTACAACATCTCTCGTTACTCTCTAAATGAAACTCAGAATTAAATGAAAATTGAAACATAAAATTACAATATGAAGCCTAACTTACTCCAACCCTTATGAGAAACTTATACTCATAAGAAATGACCAAACTATCCTTACATGTGATTTCTAGCACAAAAATAAACTAAGTATATAAAAAAAATCTACAAAGGCCAAGGATAGAGAGTAAATGGATACCATATAAGTTTTTTTATAACATTTGTCATCTTGAGATTCTGTCAGTCAATGTTTTGAAATGATTTGGGAACACATTACATATTTTCTGAATTCTTCTTGGTCATATCATTTGGATTGTACTTTGATGATATGAAGAGAACCTTCAAACCTGAAAGGCAGACACTGTGTCAAAAGGCTGGCATTGGGTGTATAAGTGTATATCGTTTTATCAAAATTTCATTAATAACCATATCTCATAAAGATATGAAGTTTGCTCAAGTACACAAGAAGCTCCTTTTTCTTCATAGAAAAATTAAGTTTGGCTTAAACCTACAAACTCAAAAAAATTTATGATGAAGAACTTGTGGTCTTAATTAGAGATGCTCAATGCACCTTTTGCGAAAGGCTTGAAGTACAGAAGGAACTCCATGTGCCGGGGCGGAGGAGTTCCCCTCCTTGACATTGCGAGGGAAAGAGTGGAGAAGTGAACCCTTCTCTCTTTTTTAATTTATGTTAATAGAATTAAAGATGATTAACTATTATATTCAAAATTAAGGTAAAAGAGAAGAGTCATTTTTTTCTATAATTACTTTTGAAATTTAAGGGGGTTGGAGTAATTTGGAGTTTTTCATTCGTTTGAGAGCAATATTAACATTTTTGAGGGGGGTTATGAGTGATAAACCTTAAGTTAGTGGCTTCGGTAATAGCTAGGTTTACTTTATTGGGATTCTTGTGCTGATTTTTGAAAGAATATTGGTTATATTGAAAGGCTGAGGCCCAAAGATTATTAGCACAAAATACATGAACAAAAAGAGCTAATGGGCGGCTCTTCAACAACTAGAGATTGGAAATAGACACTTTCTTTAGCAAGAGAATCAAAGGCACAATTTTCTAATCCAATTGTATGCTAGCAAACAGCGTTTTGTATGTTGATACCATACATAATTGCGGTTTCATGTGTATTTGGCCATGGTATGTGTTGTTTGGAGGACTACGTTTTGTGTTTGAGGTATCCATCTTTGGTTACAGTAAGCATAAACTCATAAATTGCAGTTGCACCTGATTTTTTTTCTTGTTTTTTACTTTTGGAATGACATTTTTGCTTTTCTATGCTATTCTTGTTTTTAGTAAAGTAATTAGTGAGTTCAAGAACTTGTGAGTTGAATACTGAAACCTGACTTGGTGATCCAGTTCATCAATCAAGTTGTCTAGTTTTTGTATGAGAACATTTTGGTGCACTTCTTCGGGGTGCTTCAATGAATATGCCTTTAGTACACACCCAGTTCTACACTCATATACTTTGTTAGTATTAGTAATTCTTTGACATAACTCAATTTCATTAGCTATTTCAGTGAGCAGGTTGATAAACCATGTTGATATACGCGAATATAGGTTTTGCTCTACTGACCTCAGTTAGTCAATCGTCAAATCAAGCAGACTTCTCGTATTACAAGATACCGAAATCCAGGCATGATAGTTGGGATTTTAAGGCATGTCTAGCAACCAGAGAAGATAATAACCGAAGAAGGTGGTTGTGGTTTTTTTATTTTGTATTCCCATATGCTTAAGCATTTCTTTATACTTGTTGTGTTCCTTCATTTACTTTTCTCTGTTTATTTTTTCGTTATTATCTTCTTCTAATTCATAAGGAGGTTTTGCATGAACAGTTAAAGACTTCTTGGGTCAGTGCTTTCTAACATGGAATTTAATATATGGAATATATCCTGTCAGTGTTACTAAATCTGTAAGGATGCTTGGCAGTATATGTATTCAATACTAAATTTCTTGTTAGGCTGTTTTCCTTTCTTATGAGCTGCTTTAAAGAGAGAGTTGAGAATAATAAAAAACTTTTCACTTATTTCAAAAATAATTTTTCCTTTCACTTTCTTTCTTTGTCTATATTACTTGATCACTTTCTAATATTTTGTCAATATGAGAGGTGCACTGCTTGGGACAATGTACGGTCCAAACATAGTTCACTGAAGTGTGAGATGATCACTCTACCTGCCAGTTTACCCAAACATTTTGAGTCCAATGCTTTAAAAGTCTAGGTCACATGGGAGGTTTCTACTCTGAGGTCTTTGGTTCAAGTCTCATCGGGAGAAAGGTGTTTACAGTGCATGTGTAGTCAACATTCAAAAAACAAAAAATATGATGACATTTCCTCGGTGTAGGAAACCAATTATGTAATTTGAAAGTAAACTTTTCATATTTTATTTCTTCCGATCTCTTAAGAAAATGTTTCCAGATCTTTTAGGCATCTTTACTGTATTGCATTGCAGCTTGTATGAACCTTCCCTAAGATCATGAATTTTATATTTTGTCACTAAAAGGATAAAAATGGAAATAATATTTGATTCAGATAAGTTGTTTAATTAATTCAAATAGATTATTACTGGTCATATAATTTGATTTTGTTGGCAGTTTGTCTAAAATAATTTGTTATTAGTCATTTTAAAAAATCGTTATGTTTTTAATTAATTGTTGGACTTTAAAAAAAAAATGAACTGTTGTCTTAAAATTTTAAAGTTTTTGAAATGTTTCTTTTTTGTTTCCTTAATAGCTCTTTGGATTTCCTCAATGTTTTTGAAGTTAACATAGTATAAATTTTGTTCATCCTTTTTCAATTTCCAGCTTCTGGTCCCTTTTTCCTTTTGGTTTTCTTTTCTGGTACACACATGATCAGGAATGGAAAAGAATGTAGCTTTTAGAAATAAACCATTGGCAAAGCTACTGAGATAGCATATTGGTACAGCTGAGTCGCAATTTTTTTATTGCTGTTTTTATTTTGCGGAGCATGCCTTTGCATTAGGCCTATTTTTAAAACAATAGTGGATTCAGTGGTAATAATTTTCTCCTTCATTTGTACTTTCTTTACCTCTTCACTCTGTCATCTTGGGGGATCGCGTCAATATATTCTTTGATGCTCTCTGCCGGCACACCGTCTGCTTCTGTTGCAATTTTTTTCTGTGTTTTAAGTCAATCTCATTCTTTCTTTTTTTATTTTTTTATTTTTTTATGTGTCTCTTTCAGATTTTTATTTGATTCACTTCCTATAGAAGTCATCTAAAAGAAAATTCGACATTTGTTGGTTAAAGAGACATGACCACCTTTGGAGTGACCTGATGGTGATTTACCATGTGGTAATGTTGCATGCACTGTCATTCTTGGTGATATCCTGGGAATAGTTTTAGATAAGTAGCTAGCTACCTAGTTATGACAATTTTCTTTGACTTGTTGGTAAGTCCTGCTAATTGTAATGATGCAGTAATGTTAACCTCTAATCCACCTTTTTGCTCTTTGTTCCATACCTTGATACTTTATGATTTACAAATCTGGAAAAAGAACATACTTGAATTATCACGAGCACGGATCTGATTTTTGAATTAGCAATGTCTTATGATCTATCCATCAAAAAAATTTCAGCAGGTAGGTTTTACAAGGATCTTAACTTAGTGTATTACGAAGTTTAGGTGTGAATGCTTGAATCTGTACAAAGAACTTGTACCATATGAGAGGTCTCGGCTGTGGCAAAATTCTATTATAGAAAGGAGACATACTTTGGTTCAAAGAGGTGCAGATCACTTGGATACATTAATCATTCTACAGCACCCTCCAGTATACACCTTGGGTGCTGGTAGTTCAGAGGAATACTTAAAATTTGACATTGAGGATGCTCCATATGATATTTATAGGACTGAACGAGGTGGAGAGGTTACATATCATGGTCCTGGACAGGTATTGTTCTTCTCAGAAACTTTATATGTAATATTTTGTGATTGGAACCATCCTGTAATATGAGGAAATTAGAAAATGTCCTTCAGAATCTCTACTATTTTAAGTATAATAAACATAATTTTGACAAATTAGTTTCAAAGTGTGTCCTGTGATTATGTATGAGCAAAATATTTGAACAATGCTGAACTGAAGTTTTGGTGTTTTGTTTCTAGGTCTAGTTAGTAAAAGAATCAATCAAATAATTCTGAAGGATGATGAAGTTCAGTATGTTGGAGGACTAATAGGTTGGCCAAAAATCAAGGAGAATCCTCCCAAACATACATTGTTTCTAGCAAACTATCTCAAAAACCAAAATTTTCCATCATTATATATGCTATTGACTGCTTTCTTTTCCATCCTCTTTGAGAAAAGGAAAACTACAATTTCATGTTGTTATTTTCAATATAGCAAGAAAAATGAAAACTCAAGCAATTTTATAAGCAGAATGAGAAAATATGGATTCATGTCTGAAAAAGCCTCCTAAAGAGTGATGGTCTCTTTAGTGGTATAATGATTCATAAGTTACGTATAACAAGAATGATGTTGATTCTTATGGTAGAGAGTGTTGGCTCGTAATTTATTTCATTATTGATGTTCGTTTTTTTTTTTTTTTTTTTGTGCAAGTTAATACTGGTGGTGGGAATAATCCCACATAGTTAGGCTAATTTTAGGAAACTTCTTGTGGTTATTAGTTAAGAAAAAGGTCTTATCTTTGGATAGCCATTTTAGGATGGGCTTAGACCCAACTTTAACAAGGTATCAGAGTAGGGTATCTGTTCTATTGGGCTTAGTTTGTATCACGTTTATGTCATCCACATCTAAAGCCTATTACCCACTAGATGTGAGATGGGAGTGGTAGTGGGAATAATCTTACATACATAAGTGTAAAGAAAGTTTTCATTGTTATTGATGGGGACACCCCTCGCGTGCCACCTATTACACGAGTCTATACTCAGAGACACCGGACTATGACAAGACCCACCACGTTGTGGTTGGGGAGTGAGGCATTTAGGACAGATTAATTTTTATTTATTTATATTTTGTATTGTCTTTAGAAGTAATTGTTTTAGTTGTTTAGGATATTTTGGTTATTTTGAAATGTCTTGGGGTTTCGGGTCGCTATTTAAATCCGTTATGTTTGTAAATCAGGAATAATGGAATGAATTGAAATTTTTTCCATCTCCCAGCTCTTATCTTTTTCCTCCTCTCTTCCTTTCTTCTTCTTCTCCTCCCTCTATTTTCCCATTCTCCCTCACTGCAGCAATACACGATGCTCGTCCCGCGTCAGTTATTAGTTGGAAAAAAAGGTCTTTGAACTTTGCTAATCATACTGGGATGGACGTGGACTCAACTTTAAAAAAATTAGTAAGGGATCAGGGCAGGTACTTGAAAATCCAATCTTACTTAGGAGCCCAACCCCAGAACTTGTCCCTACAAAAACTTGTGACAAGATTGGAAATTCAACCCTGTCTTAGCTCCGTTTACAAACTCCACCACACCCCACCCCCCCCTTTGCCCTTGCATCCTCAGTCTACCTTCATGACATTACACGGGCCTTCCACCCTTCTTTTACAAAATGTCCTTTAATAATAGCCAACCTTTTCATTTTAATGAAATATTATATATCTTTTTGAAAATCAGAAAGGGTAGTCAAATAATAATATCCTGCTGGTTGGAGTTGGGAAAACCCATACTCTTTCTGTGCATGTTTCTTTCCCCTCACCCTGTTCCTGGTTTTGGCAGATCAGGTTAGGGCATTGGTGTTCCCTGTTTAACCCACATTATGTGCTCCACTAAGTAGGAGAAGAATAAAAGGAAAGAAGGAAGAATGCTTCTATGCATACCCAAAAAACTTGCTATTGTCTACTGGCATTAAATTTGGATTAAGCAAAAGAGAAAATAGGGGCAGAGAGCCCCCCAAAGCAGTTATAAAGAAAAAAGGTGAAAATAAGAAAAGAAATAGTACTAGAGGCAGCTAAGTGGGACTCAAATTTATGGCTAGGTGTTGATAAGGGTCTCTTAAGCAAGAGAATCAGCCAAGCTATGTTGTCAAATCAATTTTAGACAATACAGATTTTAAGGGTCTCTTTTTCCTGCTCAGATATGGTCCAGATATTGATTTCTTCATACAATACATCAATATGAGGCGGGCCATATCTTCGTGCCATGTCCACTAAATTATTTCAGCTTTATTTTTCACAAGCCTTTTTATCTGTATAACATGATGACATTTTTATCTTACCTTAACTTTCTTTTCTTGATTTAGCTCATTGTGTATCCACTTATTAATCTGAGCTATCAAAAGAAGGATCTACATTGGTACCTCAGGGCCCTCGAGGAGGTGGTAATTCAGGTTCTTCGTAACACTTTTTTTATAAAGGCTTCACGTGTTGATGGGCATACTGGAGTTTGGGTTGGTATGCCTACTTTCTCTCTATTTATTTTACGTAATTTAGATGTCTTTCCTGCTCTTGTACCTTCATTGATGTGGTTGAGGAACAGTGGACATGTTTTGTGTCACAAATCTTCATATTGGCAAATCTATGAAATCTCCAGAAGACCAGGCGCAGGGAGTTTGCTTGCTTGGCTTCTGAGTATCTAACATGTTGGCAGGCAGTTTATATCCAGCAGTTGAATGGTGTGTCCATATGAAGTAGCTTGTCATTTTTTATTCAATTGAGAAGCCAGTTGGTAGCATTTCTAGATCAGGCTGGTGTCTGTTGAATCTTTGTAGGAGTATTGGGCTTCATATGCTCCATGTGTGGTTCGACAAATTGCCTTTCCTTTCCTCTGTGTTTTGGAAGTGATGGGGAGGGTCCTGTAAGACAGTTATTTTTCATTAGTGGTGTTTTCTGAATGCTGAGTTTTCTACTCTTCAGGCAATCAGAAGGTTGCTGCGATCGGAATCAGGGTCTGTCGTTGGATCACCTATCACGGGCTAGCATTGAATGTCACTACTGATTTAACTCCATTTCAACACATTGTTCCTTGTGGCATTCATGGAAGAGAGGTTGGAAGTATTTGTGAACTTCTGAGTCAATCATCCAATGGAGAAACGAACTTGGATGTATGCCAGTTGATGGACATTACTCTTGTAGCCTTGCTCAAGGAATTCTCTGATGTTTTCCAGCTCAGCCTCCATTACAAACCCCTCGCAGACTTCAATTTTCCCCAGGAGAAAACCGTCAGTATTGTTTAACAGGATTGTTTTTTATCCTCAAGGATATATTATAGAAGAGCAGGATTTCGCCGGAAGTTATTCCCAGTATACATCCATTACCGGCAAGTTGAAGAGTAAAGACTTGTACGCACACCCACTAACCTGAGGTGACAGCACTCAAAAACGTGCCATGAATCTCTCAAGTTCGTTTCATCTCGAGGAAGAGACATGGCCTTTAACTCGTTCTACGTTGACAGGAGTTACAATATAAAATACTAAATCACAAGTAAATAAACACTAATATACACATCATGTTTAGCGATGAAACGGATATTCAAAGAATCACTCATCTTGCCAGGTCATTTTCACCCACTTGATGGTCAGCATTGTGGTAAAGAAACAGTTCTTGGAAAGATTTTCAACTGAAAAGAAAACAATAGAATGCGGAGATGAAGCAAGCAGTCAGCTGACCAAGATTTCGATTGTTCTCCAAACAGGCAAGTTTTGGAGACTCGGGAGTTGTCAAAGGGATTCTAGTTTATTCACCATGAATTTATTATTGCGAACGACTGAGAGTACTTAATATCTAAATTGACAAAAATCAAGCGTGACAGCAAAAGTTTGATGATGAATATCTTTCATGATTTAATGAGAAATTTGAACTCTCTTGTCTTTAGTCCATAAACGGTCTTTTTCCGTTGTTGTTGGCAACGAAGTTGGAAAATCAAACCCATACCCTACCCGCCCCGCTATTTCCCATCCCAACCCTAAACCCCCGTCGTCCCCAACATCCCCATCTTATCCCCATATTAAAGGTTCTAAATCGTTGCGTATTGGGTTTTTTTTTTCAAGTTACGTCAGGTAGGGTTCTTAAAAATAATTCTGCAAAATTTAATTTTAAAAATCTAATTCTCTTCTTAAATATAAATTTCAATCTATATAGCAGAGAAAGTGAAACGAAGAAATTTCAATCTATAAATTTTTGTTGGACGATCCCATGAGATGGAATGATGAGGATACGAGATTCTGTACATTGAGCAGAGATTTTATGGATTTACTGAATTACATTTCTCTGCATTTTTAAACATTCCTGGGTTGTGAAATTAATAACTCTTGAACAACTGCCATCAGTCCAGAAGAATCATTTGCCCTGTGTAACAAGTTTCAGCACTGTCACGGTATCACAATTTCTGTTCTCTTTCCGGTGACGACGATGAAACTGATATTCAAACGATCATTTGTCTTAAAGCGGGATGATGTAAACAGTTTCTGTGAAAGATTCAACCGAGAAGAAAGCAATTATATCTCGTCGATAAGCAGTCATCTGATCCTGCCATCTTCGAGACTCCGATTGCCTCTTTCCCTTGACTCCGTATCTAAGTCACCCAATTTGCAGTTCTCCAACTAATCCGATAAGACGAGAAACGTGTCGTCCTCCGGTCTCCGGATCTGGATCGGAAATCATCTCAAGGGGTTTCTGAATCGGGAAGCTGGTTTTTGCTTTCCTCACCATCAAAGGAAACACAGAAAACGGTTTCTTACACACCATTGCAACCTTTGACTGATTCATATGGATGCTTGTTTTGTGTCGGCCGATCGAACTAAGTGAACGAACGCTTCTCTACTCGATTGAGAATCGGAACTATGTTAAGTGGTTTTTAGTTTTTTAGTTTACAGCCGGTTTAACCGGCCACGGAATCGAACCCGCCACTTCTACCCGCTACAGTCATGGGATTTACGTCTCGCCTTCTTTTCACGCGATTCTCGTATCTTTTTCAACCATCAGAATTCAGAACTGAAAAGGTTTCTCTATGAATGGAAGTTTCTGAGAGTCTCAGGATTCATTGAAACCGACGCTATATTTCCTAAGATATAGGAACCCAATTGGAGCAGTGATCCTCCGGCTTTTCCTCTTTTACGGTATTCCCTCGGTTCCGCGCCTTTTTTTATGTGCTTTCCATAAAAAAGAAGCCAAACACAGCTCAGAACAGCAACAAAGACGATCTCCTGCCCTGCCATTGTCAGGCTTCGCGTTGGCTTGGTGGATGAGGCGTCTGACTGTCCGAGTTAGGAAACCTTGGAAGAGACGCTATTAATTGCCGGGAATAGCTCTGCTACCCGGCGATGTGGACGCGGTCGCCGGAGGGTCATTCTGATGAGGTAAGCAATGACGCTCTTTCGTGTTAAGTGTGAGATCTGGTTGTAAATGGTTACCGTATTTTTCAGAGCATTGCGGTCAACTATTTTTTTTTTCCACATTTATCTTATACTAGAGACTAGCGAGAATTTATGCGCCATTCGTTCGAGTTAAATCAATATCTCGGCGTCCGTTTTGTTAACAGTAATTTCGCTTCAGAAGTTGAAAGTTTGTGTTCCACTATTTATTTGCGAGCTTGTATCATTTGTGCCATCGATGTCGATGCGTTCCATCATTCTCAGACACGGAACCCCACCGTTCCCTTCTTTTATCATGTTCCACTATACGTGAAGAGAAAAAAAATTGTTGCTTTGTTTTTAGTTTTGTGCTCTTTCCTTTTTCATCTTTTGCTGAAACTTCTGAAGGTTGCAGACTTCTCTGTAAGCGAGGTAGGTTGTGGACTTAAATGATTTTTTTATCTGATTTCTGATTCTTTATTATTGTAAACTTTGTTCTTTTGTATTCGTAAGAATCCGATCTCCCTTTTTTTTGTCTTTTTAATGTGCGAAAAGCGTCTTGTGATATGCAGGGATTGAGCTTAAGCACTTCTTCCTTTTTTCTGTTTTTTCTCCTCTGATCGATCAGAGCGGGATAGTTTGCTTCCTTTGGTATCCCAGCTACTCGAACGCCCATGTTTTCGATGAAGAACGCATTTCCTGTGTGTTTCATTTATGAATATCATTTTTTGCTATTTTGTGATCGGTTTACTAATGATGGAACTGTTCGTTCCTCTGTTCTCGACCTCTCACATATAAATGCCGAAACATAATTCTCTTCTGTACATCAATGCTGATCTTCTCTGTCTTTTTGAATTACGGCATGAAATTCGTTCTAATTAGATGTTTGCCTTTTTGAGTCATAAAGTTGTGGAAGGCGGTAAATTAAGAGACGCGAGATTGTCTGAGAGTGTGATTCTTGTCAAAAGATGAAAGAAAGAACGGAGAAAGAAAATGGAACAAAGGCAGAAGGTGAAGCGGATCCAGGAACAGGTCAAAAAGTTCCCTTTCACAAGCTGTTCTCATTTGCAGACTCCCTGGATGTTGTCTTGATGACCGTTGGGACGCTTGGTGCGGCTGCAAATGGGGTCGCCATGCCGCTCATGACTGTAGTATTTGGCCAGCTTATCGACACGTTTGGTGATGCTAACCAGAACAATGTTGTTCGTGAAATAACCAAGGTAAGATACGATTCAGATGATTATTCCTTCCTAAACTGAATAACCGCGTTCTGATGACCATAAGATTTCTGAAATCGCCTGCTTAAAGCCTCGTGTTTCTGCGAATTTGTTGAGTTCTTGTTAGATGCCCTTTTCTCCTTCTTCTTCATCGTTTTTTTCTTCTGGCATCTTCATTTTCAGTGTCCATTTCAGGTTATCATTTAATCTCTTAATTATGCTGAAGTTAGAGTCCAATTAGTGATTGTTAGTTCGTTTTGTCACATTGTGTGTCATTTTCCATAGCTGTTGATTATACTCGGATGACATGGTTTAACGAGTGTTTTGAATCCCGATACTTGAATTTAGGTGGCCCTTAAATTTGTTTACTTGGGAGCAGGTGCTGGTGTTGCTTCGCTTCTACGTAAGTGCACCTGTCTTTTAGCTACTGAATTTCTTTCCACTTTGACATCAATATCGTTTTCCATTGAGACTTGGCTGCTGTCTTTGATTTTTCCATGCTCTGTTTTAATTGGTTAATACTTCATAGTGATTTTTTCATACAACACATCATTTTCCGTTCGATACCAATAGTCCTCTTAGATGACAGGACAATTCTATTAATGCACGGCAGCTTCTTCCTCAGGGAGAGATTTGTTTTCTTTCATGTTTGACTAGCTATTATATGTTTTCTTCTCTTATAGTAAACTTTTCTGTACTTTCGACTTGCACCAAAATGTCGAGCTCAATTTAGTCAACATGCTATGAATTTGCAATTTGGATTTTTTTCTGTACATTTTCTCTTATAATTTATTTTATTTTATTTTATCTGTAAGAACTGGTAATCTAGAAATTAAAAATGCTCTTTTTTAGTTTGTCTGGTCGACAGTTTGAAGTTCCGAGATGAAAATTTGGTCCTTTCAGACTATGTCAAATGGATATATAAGGTGTTTTAGTGAACACTGACTGCAGTTAGAATTAAGTTGTCTCAGCAAATGGAGCATCTCTTCTAATAACTTGAAGATGCCCTTTTACCATGCTGCAACAGATTTAATGAAGTATTATATCGCATTTTTGCATAATACAGGCAAAGCAATGAGAAAAGTAATACTTACGATTTATTGTCATCTAAGAACTCACTATTAGTCTATTACATGTCACAGAGGTTTCCTGCTGGATGGTGACTGGGGAAAGGCAAGCAGCAAGGATTCGTGGTCTGTACTTGAAAACTATACTAAGACAGGATATTGCTTTCTTTGATAAGGAAACGAACACTGGAGAGGTTGTGGGGCGAATGTCGGGGGACACAATACTGATTCAAGATGCCTTAGGGGAGAAGGTGACACTTTTCTGTGCTTAATCTGACAAGCGTATCCAGGCATAAATATGCCAACATGAGTCGACTAGTTAATCCAAATTTACTATCATTACTCATGTCTAATGTCTATTTTTTGTCACATATATTGCATAATGCTACTTAAAAAGAAGGCTCTGCATAATTAGTTACTATTAGGTGACTAAAAATTGTTAGGACTCGTGAGTTCCAACATATGGGTAGTGGTGAGAACTAGAAAGCATTTTCATTCTGCAGCTTCGTTTGCTAAAGAGAATGCTCTGTTTCTCTTAACTCAAACTGTAATCTTTCTCTCTTTCTCTTTCTCTTTCTCGATCTCATCATTTAATGATGCATATTTGCTACATAACACAAGGAAAGGTAGCAATTATCTATATTTCATTCCAGGTAATACCTGGACCTTGGATCTTACATACTCCTTTAGAAAATTCAGTAAACATTGTGTGAAGTGTTAATACAATTTCAGGCAATGTTCTAGTAGAAACAGTAAGTCATGATTGAAATAAGTCATCCAGTTCAGCCCATCTATGTGTTTTCAAAACTATGCCATGTTTGTTCTCACCAGCGGTTTGCTGTATTTTTCAGGTTGGGAAGTTTGTGCAGCTTATTTCAACTTTCTTTGGAGGCTTTGTAGTAGCATTTCTAAAAGGATGGCTTCTTTCCCTCGTGATGCTTTCATGCATTCCTCTTCTAGTAATCTCTGGTGCAGCCATGTCTATCTTTATCTCAAAGATGTCAAGCCGTGGACAAGTAGCTTATGCAGAAGCAGGAACCATTGTGGAACAAACAATTGGTTCCATAAGAACAGTATGCTCATGACGCTTGATGCCTATCCACTCTTCTTCCAAAATTTTCCTTTCAATTAGACAATCAGCACACGAATTTACCGAGTTCCCCATTTTCTGCACATTTGCTAGGTTGTATCTTTTACTGGTGAGAAGAAAGCTATATCAAAGTATAACAAATCCCTTAAAGCTGCCTATCAATCCACTGTGCAGCAAGGTCTTGCATTTGGCTTGGGAATTGGTGCAGTTTTGTTTATCATATTTGGCAGCTATGGTTTAGCAGTTTGGTACGGTAGTAAGTTGATTATTGAAAAGGGATACACAGGTGGAGATGTCATCAATGTCATAATTGCAATCATGACTGGAGGAATGTAAGTTCAAGTCAGTCTCTGCTAGATGTACTAGTTAAAAATATGCCCGTACTAAAAATGTTGATATGAAACAGGTCTCTAGGCCAGGCTTCTCCATCAGTGAATGCATTTGCATCAGGACAAGCAGCAGCATACAAGATGTTTGAAACAATTGAGCGCAAACCTCAGATTGATGCTTATGACACCAATGGGGTTGCGTTGGAAGACATCAAGGGTGAAATAGAACTAAAAGATGTTTACTTCAGCTACCCTGCCAGACCTGATGTGCAGATTTTTTCAGGCTTCTCGTTGGTTGTTCCAAGTGGTACAACTGTAGCTCTGGTTGGAGAGAGTGGGAGTGGTAAATCAACTGTTATCAGTCTAGTAGAGAGATTCTACGATCCCATCTCAGGTGAAGTGCTCATAGATGGTATCAACTTGAAGAAACTACAGCTTCACTGGATCAGGAGTAAAATTGGTCTTGTTAGCCAGGAGCCCATTTTATTTATGACCACGATTGGAGAGAATATAGCGTATGGAAAGCCAGGTGCAACACCTGAAGAAATCAGGACAGCTACAGAGCTTGCTAATGCTGCTAAGTTTATCGACAAGTTGCCGCAGGTATCCTAGTTCAACCTTTCCCCTTGGATTATATATGTTGATGGGTAGCTTAGTGGTAAATGTTATTCTCTCAGGGACTTGACACAATGGTCGGTGAGCATGGCACCCAGCTTTCAGGTGGGCAGAAGCAGAGAATTGCAATTGCTCGGGCAATCTTGAAAAACCCCAAGATTCTGCTTCTAGATGAAGCAACTAGTGCTTTGGATGCAGAGTCGGAAAGGGTAGTTCAAGAAGCCCTCATAAGGATTATGCAAGACAGAACGACTGTCGTTGTTGCTCATCGTTTGAGCACAGTGAGGAATGCTGATAGCATTGCTGTTGTTCACAGAGGAAAACTTGTTGAGCAAGGTACTCACCTGTTATCCTAATTGAACTGTTAAAATTTCTTCCTTTTAACTGCTTTTAAATTTAGACTTGTGCTTTGCTCACAGGTCCTCATTCGGAGTTGATCAAGGATCCAGAAGGGGCCTATTCTCAACTTATTCATCTCCAAGAAGTACAACAGGCAAATAACCAAGCAGAGGATGAAAGCTCCAGGGATACAGATAACATCATTTCTAGCTCTAATGCAGGAGTAGGAAGATCTGAAAGTCAGAGGCTTTATTCAAGATCCATAAGTCGAGGCTCTTCTCGTGGAAGAAGTAGTAGAAATTCGTTCTCACTTTCCTTTGGTGGTCTTCCTGGTCCCATAGGGTTACAAGAGGATGGGAAAAATAGAGACGAAGATGTGGAAAGAAATGGGCATGATGAGTCCCCCCAAAAAGTCTCTCTAATTCGGCTAGCTCTTTTGAACAAACCAGAGTTCCCACTTCTACTCTTAGGATCTGTGGCAGCCGCTGTGCATGGTCTGATCTTTCCTATATTTGGTACCTTACTTTCAAGTGCTATCAAAGTCTTCTTTGAGCCTCCACATGAGCTTCGAAAAGATTCCAAGTTTTGGGCATTAATGTTCTTCACACTAGGGGCGGCTGCTTTTGTTGCAATACCAGTTCAACAGTATCTTTTTGGAATAGCAGGTGGTAAGCTCATAAGGCGCATCCGTTCCTTGTCATTTGAGAGAGTGGTGTACCAAGATATCAGCTGGTTTGATGAACCAACAAATTCTAGGTACGTGGAGTAATGGACCAATTACACTCAATATGCATAAACTTTATAACAGTTGCAATGTTTTTATTGTTTCAGTGGAGCCGTTGGTGCGAGGCTATCAGCGGATGCTTCTACAGTGAGGAGTCTTGTTGGGGATGCATTAGCTCTTATTGTTCAGAACATATCAACAGTGGCCGCTGGGCTTGTGATTGCCATGGTTGCTAACTGGCGATTGGCTCTCATTATTCTAGCTCTACTACCATTAGTGGGTCTTCAGGGCTATGCTCAGATGAAATTCTTAGAGGGATTCAGTGCGGATGCAAAGGTTAGTACCTCCAACTACCAGGGGCAGCACCTCAGAATCCGTTAAGTTTATTTAGACCCCCTAAAATCCAACATGTAACAGTCCATACATTTCATGAAAATTTTGAAAAATAAGAAAAAAAGAGTCCGTAGCATATGGGCACCTCCTCAATCTGAGGTGAATGGGCAATTCACCCACGCTTGCCAATTACACGGTCTGTCTCTTCTTCATCTTTTTTTTTTTTTTTTTTTTTCTAAGTACATTTGCTGATTGATTACTATGGTCGCAACTGTTAAAACTAGAGACATTGACAATCATCTGATTAAATGAGGTAAATTCTCCTTCTGTAAAAATTGATTTAGAATATGTTAACAACGTGGAAGGTTGAATGCAGGTAATGTACGAAGAAGCTAGTCAAGTAGCGAATGATGCAGTGAGTAGCATTCGTACAGTTGCAGCTTTCTGTGCAGAACAAAAAGTGATGGATCTTTATGAAAGGAAATGTGAGATCCCAAGGAAAAACGGTGTTAGGCAAGGTTTAGTTAGTGGGATTGGGTTTGGTTTCTCTAACTTGGTTCTCTTCTGCACCTATGCTGTCTGTTTCTATGCTGGAGCTCGTTTCATTGAGGATGGGAAGGCGACGTTTTCTCAAGTTTTTAGAGTAAGCAGAGTACCTCGTGTCTTTTGACTTGATTCGTTCACGGTTTTTTAAGGTGCAAGGAAAGAAGTAATGATGTTCACCTTTTCCTTGACCAATCGCAGGTCTTTTTTGCCTTGACAATGGCTGCTATCGGAGTTTCTCAAACAAGTGCAATGGCTCCAGATGCAACCAAAGCCAAGGATTCTGCTGCTTCTATTTTCTCTATCATTGACCGAGAAATTAAGATAGACGCAAGCAAAGATGAGGGCACTACATTACCGACTGTTACAGGTGACATTGAACTCAGGCACGTCAGCTTTAAATACCCAACTCGCCCAGATGTTCAAATCTTTAAAGACCTCTGTCTGAGTATCTCTTCGGGGCAGGTACCACCGACTAACCGGCCATTAGAACGACTGTTTTTTAACCAGATGGTTCATCCCCAATAGCTAAACGTTACAAGGTGGGTCTTTTTTTGCAGACTGTTGCTCTTGTTGGCGAGAGTGGTTCTGGGAAATCAACTGTAATTGCCTTGCTGCAAAGGTTCTACGACCCAGAATCTGGTCGAATACTGCTCGATGGTGTTGAGATCCAGAAATTGAAGCTTAAATGGCTGAGACTACAAATGGGGTTGGTCAGCCAAGAACCCGTGTTGTTCAACGAAACAATCCGATCCAATATAGCTTACGGGAAGCAAGGTGAAGTAACCGAAGAGGAGATAGTTGCGGCTGCGGAAGCAGCTAACGCACACCGATTTATATCGAGTCTACCTCAAGGGTATGACACGAATGTGGGCGAGAGAGGCGTCCAATTATCAGGAGGACAGAAGCAAAGGATAGCCATTGCGAGGGCCATAGTAAAAGACCCAAAGATTCTTCTTTTGGACGAGGCAACGAGTGCGCTGGACGCGGAGTCGGAGCGCGTTGTTCAAGAGGCATTAGATAAAGTGATGGTGAACAGAACCACAATCGTCGTTGCTCATCGGTTAACTACGATTCAGGGGGCTGACGTGATTTCAGTGGTGAAAAATGGGGTCATTGCAGAGAAAGGTAGACATGAGATATTGATGAAGATGGCCGACGGCGTTTACGCATCTTTAGTCGCACTTAATACGAGTTCGTCGTGAAATCTTATATACGTATATACAGACGTATGAAATAACCTGACAAGGGAATACAATTCTGATTTGTAACCGGAATTTGCCTACAAAAGCACCGACCACTGCAAGAGGTCATTTCTAGTAAGGAAATCTGTTTTCGTTCTTCCCATTTATTTTGGGGAAGAGTGACAACTAAACTTGTTAAATATGCTTTTGATAATCAATTATTATTATCGTGCATTTTATTGTTATTGTTACATACCTTAGTTATTTTTTTGAGAACCCATCCTCGATGAATAGGCCTAGGAACATGTCCTTGCAAAAACTTACTTGTGATGGGTTAGAAATCTAACCAATCCCTGCCTTGTCTTCGTATGTGCGAGAGGTTATTATCAGTGAGGGAGATTGGTTTGTGATTGGACTTAAAAATTATTTTAACTGAGTTGTCCTTCTCAAAGAAAGAGTTATGTTAGGCGATGTGTGGAAAGCTTATTGGCAGTATGTTTCTTTCCATTTTCATTAGACATATTCCCCTTTCCTTTCCTTTCTGCTCTGCATCGTAAATCACATTATCGTTGATCCAGGATTCCGGACTCTTGTTTTGCTCTCCCCAACCGAATCTATGCGTTTGATATTCTTTTCTTGGTTTATTTATTTGTTTTCTTGAGGGATTAGTCGATTAAGATCTAGTGGTAGCTCTATTTTCGTCGACTCGAGGAAACTTGGACTAATTGGGGATTAGCTTGATGTCGATGCTCGACCACGAACGGCAGCTGAGCACTGATCTTCTAGTGGATCTATTGGTCTTTCCTGTAGATATCTAGCCGTGTATCGCTAGTTTTGACATATTTTTCGTCTGGTGGGTTGGATTTGGCTGCAAATGGCGAATTGGGTTGTTTTCATCGTGGCAATTGCTTGCCTACTAAGGGTTCACTATGCTAGCGTTGGTGATATAGATCCTATTTACAGGTACGTCTTTCTCTCCTTCTTTTCATTTTTTAAGTTTTCCTTCTACTCATGGCGATGGTTGAAGTTAACAGCCGTACCACTGCCCTCATCCTCTTCAAATTTTGTGTTTGATTACATTCCTTTATTGGTTTTTCAACTTGATGCTGCTTCTGCATTCTTTACAACGACCTCGAGGGTTTTGCGGGAAATATTTGTTCTCCATTTTGTCAGCCAAGTAATCTCTTTATTGAACACGTTCTGTAATAATTTCTGATCTGTTTGCGAGTTTCTTGTCTTGAATCTTTGTAAATTTGACGTATTTTTTGTTTTTTGGCTAAAATTCATCCAATAATGACAAGTTAGATTTTTTTTGGTTTATGCTAAACATTATAAGGTACGTGTAGAGATTTTGCATTTAGTTGTTTGAATGGTGCGTAGAGAGTTTAGTCAAACGCTAATTTGGAAATTTGTTGTTGTCGGATTTAAGTTCATTCTCTAAAGGCTGGAACCTTTTCTGGTCAAAAAGGCAATTCATAATTTGAACTCGTATGTACCAGTTATTTGAATCCTTATTCAAAAAAGAGTTATCTCAATTATTGGGAGTAAAAAAAAAAACTTAATGCCCCTTACACAAATGAAGTTATTTTGAGGAGGCAGGATTTCTCGATGACTGACTGTTTATTTTTTTTAATATCACGAGATAAGGTTAACAAAACCTGTGAACTTTGGGGCTACTGCAACTTTATTCTACTGCTCTCTACCATAAAAAGAATGAGAAAAAAATTAGACAGAAGAAAAAAATCTAAAAATTGAAATTTATGATGCTGACCCATTTCTCTAGATTAGTTTTTTCTCATCCATAGATTTGGTAAATGAAGGATGGTGTCTTATGATAAGCACTGACCTTGATAAGCATGTCATGTAAAAATATGCTGATACATTATAAAGCAAAAGTCACAATCAAAAGTAAAAGAAAAGAAAAAACGAAGCAATGTATTAAGTTAGCTGCAGGATGCTTTGTGAACTTAAAAACTCAAACCCTGTGCAATGATTTTTTTTTTTTTGAATGATCGGAATTTTATTAAGAAAAGGGTGCAAAAAACAAAGGGGTTATGCGCAACAGAACAAGCAAAGCCCTAGATGAGATAGTGTTCTCTACAACAAGACGTTGACCGCATCCTTTGGAAGAGAATCCACAATAGCATTTGCAGATCTATTAATATGTTTCCAAGAAACATTTAGAACCTGGGCAATGTCGCTTACCTCAGTGTGGAACAAGTGTCAAGCTTCTATGGGGGGTGAGTCTGACTCCTCATCAAGCCAATAAGCACCTTGAAATCTCCTTTACAACGAGAGGAAGCCTGAAGGATTCTTTATAGAGCTTCAGTGCCTGAAGCATGGCATGAACTTCAGCCTCAAGAGAGCCTCAACCAGGACTAAGTAAGCCAGCAGCATTATGGCTCCAGATCACAGCTCATACTTGCCAAGTGAAGGTTGTGCAAGGAACATCTATTAAATTCATCTTGAGAGATTGATCATCGGGAAGGTCCAGTAGGAAGTTTTGGGGGCTTTTAGGGTATGAGCTTGGAAATGGATTGCCAGTTTTGTCTAGTAACAGCACCTGGAATTCTATTTAAGTCTTTGGAAAGCTTGGACTAGTAGAGAATCTAGAGGTCACATGATTCAATTATACCTCCAATAGACTTAGATCTCATCACAAAAATGAGGCCATTATGAGCTAACTGTTCATTCTAAGGAACAGCAACCAGTGTCAATCTCCATAAGTTTTTACCAGATCTAGGATGAGGGGTGGCAAGGAACAGTAGCTCTTAGAACGAGTTTGGAAGACCAAAATGAAGCCCAAAGTGAGAGAGGAAGTAGCACCCAACCTGAGATGCCATGGTGCGATTGAGGAAGATGTGGTTCACATGTTCATTGACTTGTCCACAAAATTTGCAGGTCAGTAATACTAGTTGACATCTATGCTTGCAAATCTCATCAGTGGTAAGTATTTTCCCGTGCACCAAATAAAGGTTGATATCCTTGGGAATGATTATCTTCCTAAGCCAAAGTGCCTTAGTCACTAGTGTTAGACATTGTATCGGAGGAGTGAGTAAAATGAGGCCACAGATAAGAACAGCACTGGTCCATTGGCACACGATTACTTCTTCGCCCCTACCTTTGAAGTAAAAAGAGTCAAGCATATAGATTGGCGTTGGCCAACAGTGTCAATCTGGTGGTCATTAGCATCCCTTCTTGGTTGAAGTGAGGCTGCTTCTTCTGTTTTCTTCAATCCAGGCACTGCATATCACAATGGCTGGGTCTCACCCCATCTGGTAGATTGTTGGGAAGCTGATGCTAAGTGGGGCTTAATCGAGGTGTCATTCCAGAATGGAACCCAGGTGCCAGATTTGACATTAAATTTGATGTCTTGCACAAAGACAGGCTTCTGCTTGATGATCTTGCTCCATACAACAGAGAGGCCAGCATTCGAGTAAGGTGGGAGCCAAGTGTTTTCAGTATATCCGTATTTGGATGTTAAATTTTCCTGAATAAGTCTGATTTTTCATTTGCATACCTCCATAACCATTTAGCAAGGAAGGCATTGTTCATATCCTTGATTCTTGTAATGCTTACTCCCCATGTTTTTTTCCGCTTTGCAACCTTTTTTCCAATTGACCAGGTTGCATTTGAATTTATCTGAAATGTTGATTCAGTTGTCTCAATTTGGCCAGCAACTCTAGAGGCGTGAGTATGTGGGATAAATGTTTTCATTCTACTTTTTTTTTTTTTTGAAATAGGTTTTTATTTGACTTATCATAAAAAGTCTTACGTCTGGCTTTTTATTTGACTTGTCACCAAAAGTCTTACGACTGGCTTTTTATTTGACTTATCACCAAAAGTCTTATGCCTGGCTCTGCAATTGAATTGTTTACTTTCTCCGATCTTTTATCTATCTGAAATAAATAAACTGAAGAGAGGCCTGTTGGAGCAAATATATACAGACAAGTGGTGTCAACTTTAGAACTCTTTTCCTTCAAGGTGCTTGCCTTTTACATGTCATGATTCATGTGATCACATCTAAGGCTTTTCAAGGCTGCCTTAAGACTGTCACGGAATGAATAAGATAGTATACTTATAGCAACTCCTTTTTTTCTGGTGAGCAATTGATGTTATGACGATGTCCCAGTGATGATTCATGAGGGTAACAGACAATCTTGGCATTGTATGACCCCTTGTGGATACCTCATGGAAGAATCCAATTTTATTCATATGCCCAGGAATTAAATATTTTGGCTTCTTAAATAATAGGTTTTTAGAATGTGTGATCTCTGGTTCCACCCATGTTACTGAACCAGATTGATCCTGCTGTTGTCATTAACATATATGAATATTGTATATATGCACCTTTAGTTCTTTGCACTGCTTAAAAATCATATAGTAACAATTTCACGAAAAAAAAAAAAACTTACTATTGTTTGCAAGGATTAAGATCCTTAATATTGTATCAGAGAGGGGTATGTTGGTAATGGTTGTTGCTGGACATCTATCTGGATCCTTTTAGGCCTTGTTTTCTCATCAAGCTGGAGGAGAGATGGTTGCATTCAACTGAAAGAATATCATAGATGTGATTGCTATAGAGAAATTGGAATAGATCACTGCCCACGGCATGGTGCTTATGTACATTTAAACATTTCTATAATAGTAAAAAGGGATTTCTCATAAGGTACACTTTTGGATGTTTGTTTCTAGACATTTATCTGGATCCTTTTAGGTCTTGTTTTCTCATCAAGCTGGAGGAGAAATGGTTGCATTCAACTGAAAGAATATCATAACTGTGATTGCTATAGAAAAATTGGAATAGATAACTGCCCACGGCATAAGTGCTTATGTACACTTTTGGCCGCCTTTAGCCTATGGTCGACAAGTAACGGTCAGTTAATTTCTGCTTGTGACATTTGTCACATGAATCTCCAAATTTCAGTCGGACAAGGATGGAAATTGTTTGTGATATTCATCTGTGGGGGATTTTCCAGTAACACTCTAGCACGCTCAAGCCTGCAAAAATAAATAATGGGCCTGAAACATGGGGACAACAAACAGGTACAAACTAAACGAATCATGAAGTGGACCCAACAAAAAAGACATCCTGTTCTAATATAATGTTAAAGTTTGACTCAAATTCATCCAAAAATGACTGACTAAAGTTTGTAAACCTTTTTCCTACTAATAACTCAAGATTTTACCTGACAATATCTGTAGGATTTACCCATAAACAAAAAAAGATCTTGTGTTGCTAAATTGGTGAATTGATGATCGGCAAAAAGAAAAGGAAATGATGAAAAACTTCAAAATTTCACTAATGTGCTGTTAATTGTTGTTTCTTCCCATTACAGAAAGTTATTTCCTGTTGCACAATGATAACGTGTCTAAATGGTGTTTTCATTTGAAGTGACATTATCTTGTGCCCCTAATCAGGAGTTGCATCGGACAATGTGAGAAGAGTGGATGTGTTGGAGATACCTGTTTTCAGAATTGTAGATTTTCAACCGACACTGCTATAGATGGTCCATGGTACATGCAGGAGCCCCTTTACCGGCAGTGGAAGCAGTGGGACTGCAAGAGTGACTGTCAATATCACTGTATGTTAGAAAGAGAGAAAGAGAGGGAAAGACTGGGCCATGGACCTGTCAAGTACCATGGAAAATGGCCTTTCAAACGTGTATTTGGCTTCCAGGTTTGTCATTATCATATCTACTACCCTGGCCTATCTCATTGTCTGCCACCTCCACTACTGGTTCTGCTGCTTCATTAGTCTGAGCTTCTACATAAAAAATCCTAGAACTTCCATAATTTGCCTTGACAATGCTTGATTTATTCTACTGTATATGGAACTATTCTGTTGCAGTTGCTGGAAATTCTTTCTTGTAGAATGTCGCGGTGATGCTTTGGATTTGTGCAGGAACCAGTTTCTGTGGCACTGTCTGCACTAAACCTGGCCATGCAATTTCATGGATGGCTATCCTTCTTTGTCCTTCTATACTATAAGCTGCCTCTGCGACCTGACAACAGAAAGACATATTATGAGTATACTGGTCTATGGCACATTTATGGAGTCTTAGCCATGAACTCGTGGTTCTGGAGTTCTGTATTCCACAGTCGGTAAGTTTTACTTGAAAGTTTTTCTATTTTTGTATCTCCATACTGATTTTGTCTTAAAACATCTTACAGAGACATTGATTTGACCGAGAAGTTAGACTATTCTTCGGCTGTGATTCTATTGGGTTTCTCCCTTTTTTTATCAATCCTCCGAGCTTTTAGTGTAAGGGATGAAGCTGCAAGAGTCATGGTGGCCGCTCCTTTGCTTGCGTTTGTGACAACCCACGTTTTGTACCTCAACTTCTATAAACTTGATTATGGTGATGCTTTCATTTCACTATTCAAAACTTCCTTTTTTAATCAATATCCATGTTTCATGAGTCCTATCTATTGGCTAAAACTTCTTCGAATCCCGCAGGTTTAAACATGAAGGTCTGTGTTGCCATGGGTGTCACCCAACTTCTCATATGGGCTATTTGGGCTGGTGTAACCCGCCATCCGTCGCGCTTCAAGCTGTGGGTAGTTGTACTGGGAGGTGGGGCAGCCATGCTTTTTGAGATATATGATTTCCCGCCTTACAAAGGTTATGTGGATGCCCATGCTCTGTGGCATGCTACGACCATTCCCCTGACGTATGTGTGGTGGAGCTTCATAAGAGACGATGCTGAATTCAGGACCTCAAACCTCATCAAGAAGGTTAAGTGAATAGCTTCATCTTTGCCACCATGCTACTGACAAACAGTTTTAACTGTATCAGTTCATCCCTTCTTTAGTTGTAGCCGATTCCTTTCTCCTGCGGATGCTTCTTTGCCTGAATGCCTGTCCGGGAAGCAACGTAGAAAAGGTGAAATTTACAAAGAAAAAAAGGGAATTCGTGGAACAAAATCCCGGACTGAGTTTCGGAAAGCGAATTGGAAATGAAACTAGAATTGAAAGCAAAATGTTATTATTTTATGGGTTTGCTTGTGACTGGGATGCATGGATATTCCAATGAGTTACTGCAATCACGGACAAACTTCATTCTTATCTCAATTTACTCATTTCCAAGAATCGATTTAATCATCTGAAAACGAGGATCTCCCTAGTATCTAATTACATTGAAATTATGACATGAGCACTACTCTTTTATTCCATTATAGTAAATGGGACAAAGATTGGTTGATGAATTATGGAATATGCATAGGGATATGATCATTTTTGCAAATATCATACCATTTTCAAAAATTATTAACATGTGTTTTTAATTCATATGAACTTCAAGTTAAGGATAACAAAATGGGTAGCTCGAAAGTATGTTACTAATAGTATTACTAGTGTATTTTAAACACGTCTTCTAGTAAAAATATTATGAGGTCTATGATAAAAGTTTAATACAAAAGAATTATCAATCAAGTTATTAAGTGAAAACCCAAAACAAAAACGACAAATAACTTAATTTTATATATGAAAATTATAAATTAACTCCCAACCTCGTAGAAGAGCATTCAATGAGTTTATAGAGGCATAAACTAAACCTTTGGAAAATTATTTTTTGTGCTTCAAATTATGAATTTTTCTTGTAAAAAGAAAAACTTCAAGTTTGCCTAAATCTTCCAATTTCTCTTCACATTCTTGCCATTTGTAGTTTCATCAAGCTTCATTTCACGAGCTTAAAGATTTAGAAACTTGTATCTTAGTAGGAGAATGGTTATCTCTCCAAAAGAAAGTTGTAAGTTTTATTTTTTTCTTTTGTATTTTCACTTTTTATACAAAAGGTTTCCTAATAACTTGGAAGTTAGAAGATTTGGTATTGAGCTAATCGGTAAAAGGAGTGCCTACCAAAGCCAAATTTTGCTTGTATTAAATCTCTTAGGAGAACTTGAGATGGTGTAATTGGTTTAAAGAAAGCAAGAATCTCTTTGCATTTTTCACTACTATGACGAATTTTTTTTGCCAAACTTTCTTGGATGGTGATTACCACTAAGGGAACATCGATAACTAAAAATCTTAGCCTCTTATAGTTGTGTGCACGTATTTTTATTTTTTCTTATTTGCTTATATTTAATTATACCTTAATATCTTAAAATTTTATTTTATATTCAATTCACCGCTCTTGAGACACCACTTGGGCCAATACAACCACCTCCCCTTTTTATTTCTCTTATTTTTTCCTCTCCTCTCGACTAAGTACACGTATAAAAAGAAAGACACACATGATAAGACATTTTCTTCTTTCCATGAGAATACGATACCTCATCTTACCCAATTGAAATAGTGTCACCTTTTTTTTCTATTTTTACTATTATATATTTTTCAATATAATATATATATATATATGAAGTAAGTAAAGTAAATTAATATTTTGTTTTTGTGCTCCATATCTGCAATCCGATATGCGACCCGATACGTATAAAAATCTAAGCAACTCAATAGGTATTAAATTACCAATATGGTCACTATCTTCGCTTTAAAGTCTAATACGTATTAGCCGACAAGCATGTGGATAAGTGACAGTGCCACCAGGCCGCCACCGAATCCCATTTCTATCTCGGTCGAGTTCAGCCTGGTTCAGGTCTCCTGGTCCGGTCAATTTTCGCTACCCATGTGCCATTAATCCAAGGGCGTCGGCGTGCGCAGAGCACAACTCACCAAAAACAGGGAAGTTAACTGGCAACAGAGAATCGAGTCAATGATCGACGTTCAACGCTTACGCGGTTCAGCTGAATCTTCCCGTTGAAACAAATCTGAACTCTGATCTCGGTGAATGGAAGATACCGGGAAGTTGCTCCGGGTAGAATGACGACGATCAACACTGTTTGACTAGTAATTCGGTTCGTTTCCTTCGTTTCACTAATCCACTCTCTGGAAAACGCCCTTCAAACTGAGACCCAGAAGCCGCCCTCGCCCCTCAGGCGGCGGACAAGTAAAACCCCTCAACAGAGATGTAGACCGAACCTTTAGAAACTTCGGAAAGATACACGATACATCCTCTTTAGTCGTTAGTCTTTAGTCTTTAGTCTTTCCTCCCGCAGCCCTCCATTGATTTTGACCGCCATGGGATTTGTACGAAGTAGCCCAAATTTTAGTTTTTATCTTACCAATTGCAGGATGAGTCATCGTCGTCTTCGTTAATCAAATCGGTCTTACCCAACTTGACGGAAATAATTATTCCGCACCACCCCATGAGTTTGAACAAGTGAGAAAGGGGATGGATGCCGGGGACCCTCATCTTCTGCTGTCGCCACGCGATGCCGAGGGGGTAGAGAATGTTCTTCTCCTCGGATTCCTGTACATGGAAGAATATTATTAGATCACTTGAGGTCTTCGACGTAGAAACAAAAAGTCAAATCTTAATCCATTTGCCCACTTCTCATCTCGAGCACAAAGTCAAACTTCTCCTGTACGAATTCTTTCTCTAATGGTTGTGGGTTGGATTGATCAGTTGACTCCAATCCGAAGTCGTTCTTTTTAACATCTCCCTTTTCAAGGTCAACCATGGTGATTATCCCGAAAGGATGGTTCAAAGTCGGCGCCGCAGAGGCATTTGAATCTTGGTAATTGCAGTGCGACTTTTCGTAAACACCATTCATCGCTCGTTTCAACAATTGAACTGAGAAAGAAAGCTTTCATCTTTTTAGTCTCAACTTCCACCAATTTGTGGGCTTGTTACCAACTCTTTGGAGGAAAGAAGCGGCCTTCCTGAGTCTGTCTTTTACTTTCTGGAGCTGTTGGCGTTTAAATTTGAACAAAAGGGATAAATCGAGCAGGGGAAGAAATCAGGTAGGCGTAGGTGATGGTGAAGATAGAACAGTTCACCTTACTCTAAAGAGCAGTTACACCTGTTAACTTTATAAACCAAAACAATTCGAATTCGATCTTAGTGGATGGAATAATTACGAATGATTGGGAAAAAGAAGTCAAAACAAAAAGGGGTTCCGAAAGTAGCGGCCGAGGATTTATGGAAGTAATTCAAAACCTTGACGAAGGGGGAGGTGTGAAAAGGGTCGCTGATTCTGCCATTAACTGTGGAAACTAGTAATTTAAAGAGCCACAAAAATCAAGGCTCTGTTAAATTCCTTTTCATGAATTTGAAACTATTATTAAATCGTCTGTTGCGTCCCTCTTTTTAGGTGAATTGGGTGTGCGGCTGAGATGGGTGTCAACTTGTATGCAAATTGTCCGTGAGAAAACGAAAGAGAAAACAGAGAACTGGAAAAGGATCGTCGGAGGCACGAGAGTAATCAGAAACACCTTAAATCAAATTTGTATTTCTTCGTGAAAGAATTAATATAAAAGTTATTGTCATTTCTCCCAATAAAACGAAATTCGCTGCTGCTACTACGGCAGTCAAATGGCTCTGAACTACTGTTGCAACTTCTGCGTTTGTGATGCCTTGTGAGTGCTGAGTTATGCTGCAGCCGACAGAACCTTGAACTACACCAAAAGCCTAGATCGGACATAAAACCAGAGCTCGACGAGAGAGATTCTAACGGGCCTCCGATCGATGTCGTACAGGGAGGCACCTCCGGCAGCTCTGCTTCGGCTGGAATTTCCACCCTTTGTCCTTCTCCGGACACCATCTTCTCCAATATGAGAACAGGGTCATCAACATCATTCGTCTCCACCTTGCTGGAGACATCCAGAAACGGACGAACTTGGGAGTCAGCTCCCCGTACAGTGACCCAATCGTCACCGGAAGAGGAAAACCAATTGGGAGCCTGTCGATCTATCGCCAGCTGCTGAATGCGACCCACCGGCGCCGGAGAAAAGTTTAATTCCCCAACAAATTGCTTGGATTTTCCGTTGATCGAATTTAGAGAGTCGACCGGAGATGAACAGGCAGAGGTCGTTAAAGAGTTCCACTCCGGAAAATCGAAAGCACTTCTCGGTGACTCGAACAATTTCTTCGATGAAACAGAGACGAAGTTTCCCTCAATGGCCTCGTCGCTCCCTGCAAGGAATGGATGCTTCAAAAGCATCTCGGCGGTCCATCTCTTTACCGGATCTCTCACGAAACACTTGTTCAAGAAATCCCTTCCCTCCTCGGACAGCTGCCACGGAATCTCCGGCAACTCGTCGCTGAACCCAATTCGAAACAAGAGGCCAGCGACGTCAGCGTCCGGCGAACACCTCCACGCGGGCTTCCCCGCGACCATCTCCAAAACGGCGCACCCAAAGGACCAGATATCCGACTTCGAGTCGCACTCGCCGCGAGCTACCGATTCCGGCGACATATACAGAGGCGTACCACGCAATTCCACGGTTCTCTCGCCGGCCTCCTTGGCCAACCCAAAATCCGCGATCCTGACGTCGGAGGAAGAATAAACCAGAAGATTCTGAAGCTTAATGTCGCAGTGAACGTAGCCGCTGGCGTGAATAAAGGACAAACCACGGAGAATCGACCTGGCGAAGCGACGAACATCAGACTCGGGCAACCCAGCTGCAGACTTCTTCACAAAATCAGCGAGCGTACCACCGGAAACGTACTCAAGAAACAGATTGTACACCTGACTCCCGTTCTCAACAGTGACATCGTCGCCAAAGCAAGTGAGAATCTGGGGACAGTCACGAAGACGTAGGAGGATCTCCTTCTCCTTGCGAAGCGAGCAGGACTTGGGAAGGACAGCAGATTTGACAGCCATAGTACGGGGGTAATCTTCATCAGCGGCCGACGAGGTGGCAAGACTAACGGTGGCGAAGCTGCCTCTACCGACGAGCTCTCCCCTCACCCACGCCATGTCGTTGCTCTCTGTTGGCTTTTTCTTCTCCGCGATCCCTTGGTCGGAAGCTTTGGTTCCGCACGATTTATAGGAACCACCCCACCCAAATAATCAGCACGTGGACTCTTAAGGCCTCGGTGAAGTATTTCTTATTCACTTACGACTAGGACTTTCCAGTGAAAGTGAGACCGCAGTAACCAAAGGGCAAAATCCGATGTCTGTGCATGAATTTCGTGTTTTTTAAATATCTTCCGGTTTCCAAGTACCAACCCGTTTCCCACGTGAAGTGGGCTTTGCGCCATTTACGACCGTCGGAGGGAGGCGTTCCTTCCTCAGTAGAAAAGGTCACGTTTTCCACTCGCCAGCTTCGTTCGGCCGTCCCTCTCATTTGGCAACTCTTTAATTCGTAATTATTGGGCCATTAGCCACTTTCCATAGGGGTTTTCTACTGATTTGGTGGGTTAAGAAAAGGCTTAATTCAACCACCAGTTAATTAATCTCCTCTCGTTTCAGAGCTTCACCTGACTTTATAGTCGGACTCTCCTACTTGGATTAAATGGCTAGGGGACTTATAAGGTTGCAAGGTTACATAGGCCATAGCCAGGTTCCATGCATCAATCGTCACCGGTCCGGACCCTTTACCCCTTCCCGTCACCGATCAGTCGCTTGTCAGGGAAAGGCACGTGAACGGCCCCAGCTTCCATTGAAAACTTATTATAAATGATTTTCCATTCGATCATCGAGGAAATCTGTTCATCCGCTCTGATCTAGAATCAGCGGGGCCCAGCTTCCATTGAAAACTGATTCATGTGAGATTGGTGTGGGGTGTGAACAACGTGAGGTGGTGCGGAGGATGATTTTAGTCTCTTCATCACGTCTCAGCTGTGGCGCGCTCTCCTCGTGGGTTTCCTATTTTATTTTTCTCTGTTGTTCCGACGTTCAAGATTCAGGAACGAAGCTTCCTTCGATGCCAATCATACAGGCAGCAAACAGCGATGAACAACTTTGAACCGACGACATCCGCCAGATGAGAAGCCCCACGTAGTCGAAAGGATCCAGAACCGGATTGCAGAGATCTTTTCGCGTATAGTTCTTCTTTTCTGGATGAGGGAGCTCGTATATTGGACGGGATCTGCAGGTAGCCTACCACATTTTATTCAAAATAGGCAACAGTAATGCAAGCACGATATCAATTTTAAGGACTGTTTTTACAATTTTCTTGCTTCTCTCTGGTCAGAACGGAGTTCAGAGAGCTATTAACACCTGATCGTGGCAAAATTCGAATTGCGTTTATATGGATGGTGGCCGGTGGATCTGCCCGGAAGTCCAGATTGGCTGTTTCCGACCAATTTTTTGCCGATTCCAACATTTTCTGCCTGGTGTAAAAGGTCCGAATTCAAATCGTAACCTATCATTGACGGCAATCTGGAATATGATATTTGATAATATATGTTTTATTTTTAATTTTAAGGCGTGCTTCATTCTCCATCTCTTATCTCCAAATCGCTGAACTAACATCTGTATTGTTAGTACGGGTCCATTGTGCCTAAATTACCAAAACGACAACTGCCACGCGTGTACGGCCCACGCAACGCTGTCACGGTGTCACCCATCCAAACTACTTCTACGTAACGGCTTCATCTGCAACGTGGCCAATTTCCACGAGCTATCTAGAATGTTATTTCCGACTTCGGATGTCTTGCCGTAACTACCCAACTATCCACCTTGGTGGACACGTAGACAACTTATCCTCGTGACAACACGACGCCTATGTCACTCGTGCGTGTAGGTGGATGAGCAAAAGTTTTCTTGGATTTACTTGTGTAATTTGATGATTGGGAATGGGCCCCACTCAGAAACTTGGAGGAAGATGAACACGTTTCGACTCTACGCCTTCTCAATTGGGAGTAGGGGAAAGAACTGCAATCTAGATTGAAAATTAAAAAGGGAGCCGAATTGCAATTTAGATTTGCAGAAACAAAATGAAAAATCATCACTCATATAGGAAGAAAATGAGGTGTTTTTTGTACATGAGCAGTAGAGAGTTACAAAATTTCTCGGAGCGGGATTCCGGGAGAAGAGGATAATAACTGTACTAGAATTCGGAGTAGTAGTGCTGTTTTCCTCTTCGATCGGACATGACTCAGATGGAATATCCTCGTTAACTGGAAGTGGAACAGAGTATGAACTACTAGGCTCCATGTCCAGTTCTTCAGAATTTGAGCCACAGGTTTGTTCATCTGTAGGAATTTGATCCACCTCTGTGTCGGAGGAAGAAGCTTCGAGTTCCTCGTTTCCTCGAACAGTAATCCAATCTTCTCCCCAGGTCCAGTCAGGTGACCGACCTGGGGAATTGCCGCCACTCAAGCATCGGAGTCTTTCGACGGTGGATTGAGTAGTTGGGGACTCAATGTGGGTTGGGCTAAATTCTGTTCCGCTCTCGTCTAATGAATCCCAGAATCCCCGATCCAAAATACTTGTGGGGGAATTAGTCGGAATTGAAGACTTCAAAAGCTGTTTTGCAGAGTCATCTACAAATGGGTGCTTAAGAAGCTGATCCGTAGTCCATCTCTCGTCCGGATTCCTCCTGAGACATTTATCCAGAAAGTCCGTTGCTTGGTCTGAGAAGCAGCTCGGGAACTCTGGTACGTCTGCAGAATAGGCGATTCGATACAGAGCAGAGACAGGGTCGACGACATCCGGCCACGGAGACCGACCAGTTGCCATCTCGATCACCGTGCATCCGAGTGCCCACAAGTCAGCAGGAAACCTCTGCTCTTCACCCCGTGCGACCTCAGGCGCCATGTAAAGCGGGGTACCAGCAATAGGTTGGTCGGAGACGGATCCATCGACCCATCTGGCGCAGCCCAGGTCGGCAATTTTCGGGCCGTCGAGCCCCATCAGAATGTTCTGCCCCTTAATGTCGCTATGCACCAAACCCTTCCCATGAAGGTAAGACAAACCTTGAAGAATCGATCGGGTAACAGACCTGATCTCCGACTCCTGGAGACGACCCCCGCGAAGCTTGATCGAATCAGAGAGTGAACCGCCTTCGATGTACTCCATCATAAGATTAAAGAAGGTCTCACCATTTTCGGCAGTGATGTCGTGACCCACGTACCGAACTATCCTAGGAGAAGCGAGCAGAGACAGAATCCTCTGTTCCCGCTGCAGGAATCGGGAACGAGGCAACCGAGCGGACTTGACAGCGAGCAGCTCTTCACCCACCATGGCGACGGAGACCGTAGCGGAAGAGCCGCGTCCGATGGTCGGCCCTCTGATCCAGTAGCTCATCACGTTCGGTTGTTGCTGTATCAGTGGGACGAAAAAACCAGGAGTGAAGGCGTTGTTTTCGTTCGTTTGGATTTGGGTGCTTTTATAAGGGGGCGGGAAGAACGTATTTAAAAAAAAAGGGGAGCTTTTGTCGCAAGGGTGGCCGTCTGGTTTGGCATTCCTGGTAGGCGACACCGTCGAAGGGAGCGGTCCACGTGGCAAAAGGTTGGACGGTTGACAGCCGTCGCCGCTCCAGGGCGGCGGGAGATTGGGAACTCTCGCGTGAGCCTGCGCCAGAGCTCCCTTCTTCTCATCATTGATTATATCATGTTAACGGCTTTTGGTGGTATGCGCCTCCCTTCGCTAACAAGTCACCGACTCCATCAACCCAATCATACGCTTCCTCAAATCAAATCTCACGACTGAAAATTCCTCTCGCGACGATGTCGAAATTGCTCGTTGCAAATTAATCAAGTAATTAGATTGTTAATGGCGCCTAAATTAAGATGGTAAGAGTACTGGGTGATGCGTCGCTTTGAGTGGAAGCAAAATGGGTTCTTTCTCTTTCTTCCGTTAGGTATCTGGTGCAATGGCGAACGATCTACCCGCATCAATTTGGGATTAAAAACGTGGCAGGTGTAAATTAATTAGGTTTTGGTTGGTCGAACCGACGGAGAAACTGTTAACTCTGCTTCATTGACTGCTCTCTGGTTTTTATCCCACATAAAAATACCTTTCTTCTCTTCGACTGAATCTAGTAATGGAGCTGTTAGAAACTTAAACTAGCGATCTTGGCAGGTCCATTTGGATTTGGATTACGATTCTCTTCGTTGTCAACATTCAGATTGACAGTGCTAGTTGATGTACCAACTCAAACTCCTATGTCCTAACCTCGACTAAATTGCAACTGGCTGTTATCCACACCATCTGCCATTCTTCTTCAGAAGAAAGGAAAGTTGAACACTCTCTCGTCCATTTTGACCACTATTTCAGTTCATTTCTGCTCTTATCATTCAACCCTTTTTTTTTTTCTGATTGGTTGAACCTTCTTCTTCCTCAACTCTTGCCCTTTTCGATGTTTCTTCTTGAGTAGAAGAACAAAAAGAACTCGTCTAAGCCACATTTTCTATCGTTCTCAGAAAATAACATATGAGCTTCCACTGAAACTTCAGTTTCGAAGTTTCTCTTTTGAATAATGGATTTCTCAGTTGAATCCCTTCCAAAGCAATCGTTTCATTAATTAATCGTTCCAAAATCTGAGAAGAAAATCTAAACGAGCACATGCTTTTAGACGGTGCCAGTGCTGTTAAGAGACGGTAGAAGCTTCTATAGAACAAAACTTGGATCGATATTAGGTAGGAAGCCATCACCTAACTCTCTTCTGGTGATCTCTCGATGAGCCAACGAATCGTTGGCCTTTGGAGCTGAGAGTTGTTGCCGTAGCTTTAACCAGCTACAACCGAAATCTGTGAGACATAAAAAATCGACTACCCAGTCGAAGTTTATCTCATCTTTTGGAAGAACATTCACTCCAGCGCCCACAAACTCGAAATCTTATAGAAAACGTTATCTGGGTCTCAGCCGAAATTAGCTTTCCCGAAATCCAACTAGTTTTTTCTTAGTAATTATGATTGCTTGAGAATGGGGGAGTCATTACTTGGAATCAGCTCTCGAGGTTTGGGTAGAGAGGACGTACCTGCAACCCTTACAAGCATAAATAACTTCATGCCTACGCTTCATATTTACATCTGCAACTCTAAGTGAGTTTTTTTTTCACTTTTCTACAGCTTCTTTGCGAAGTCTTTGAAGATGTTTTTGTCAATCGTCAATGGCCACTCTATCGCATGAACTGCTAACGAATCGTTCGAATACTTTAAAGTGCTTCCAATTAAAAGCATATGAATGAAGACTTAGTTGCTTCGAGCTGCAGTTTTCTTGGTTTCTCTTTGTGACTGGAACAAGTCTAGTATTATGACGTCTTTGGACGTTACATCTCATACTCTTTCCTTGTAAAATAATTGCTAGACTTACTTGAGGATGCTCGCCCAGTTTCCTTTGCCCAGTTCAACCCCAAAAGAGACCTACTGAATAGGATTATAAAACCTGAATCGAATCAATTAGTTAAACTAGGTTCAAATAGACATACTCTCTTGTTCGAGCTAATAACAAGAGAGAATAGGGAGGGAAGAAAACCCAAGTGAGTCAACTCAGGAGGGGTTAATCACCCAAATGGATTTTTGAAGATCAAGTTCATGTCCAACATGAAGATCATGTCACTCATGTACATGAAGATCATCTTCGCACTTGATGTTAGTATTGACGACTTCATGTGCACTGGAAAACAATTTCCAGTGTTAGTGCCCCAACATGAGAAAAACATAAAAAATAAGAGAATCCCTAAACCCTTACAGTACACTTAATTACAACATATTCCTTAAACCCCAAATTAGGTAAAAAAACCATTATTACTACACGAATAAGTTATTTAATATATAATTAAATATACTAATATATGTATTAATTGAATTAAAATTTTTATTGTGCATTAATATGGTAATTACATGAGTCGATGAAATATGCACATGATTAATTACAAATAATAAATAAATAATGTTATAAATAACAATAACGCAAGTAATACGTTGAGTTATTAATTTATTAATAACATATGATAGACTTTAACCTAAAAATAAATAATTTAAGAGAAAAATTTGATCTAATCATAACTTTAACACACTATATATTTGTACATAATATATTTTATGTACTATTAATTAATAACATATTATCACAAAATTTAGGAAAAATTAAACCATCGTCGTCTTTCTCAGTGGTGACCCAGCGGGCAACGGCAACAGCTACATGCCAGTGGGCAACGGCGATGGCGGCGCTCTGATGGTACGCCGAGAAGTTTTGCAGCAATGCTCAACCTCCCGTGCTCTGCCAGGGAGGTCGAGAGGGAGAAAAAAAAGGAACTCCGAGAGAGAACAGAAGCCGTCACCTAGGGAGGAAGGCCTCCCTCCCTCTCGACCTCCGTCGCAGAGCCTCTCGGTTTCCCGTACTCTACAACGGAGGTCGAGAGGGAGAGGCCGTAGAGAGGGAGATTGGAGAAGGACGGTGGAGATGAGAGAGAGGGAGCAGAGAGCTCAGGGTTTAGGGAGACGACAAAGCTACGGGAATGAGAGAGGGTTGCGGGAACAAGAGAAGGGTACGCTAGAGAGAGCCCCGCGCGTGAGTTATATACATGATTCTCAAAATCGGTCGGAAAACACTTTCCGCCGTTTACTCTTGAGACATGAACTCCTGATTCATGGATGATCATGTACATGATATGAAGTTTGGCACTCCCTAACGACATTAGGACATAAACTGAGTAATGCTCCAAATCAATTGGTTCAACCGAGTCACATGATGCATTTAGGGGTGTGATGTAAAGACCCCCCTCCCCATGGGCCTTAGACCCATTTTGTAAAGAGAAGTCTAAGAGGCCCATTTTGTAAAGAGAAGTCCAAGAGGCTTTCTGGAGGATCTTAATTAATTAATCTCCTGCTTTTCAGTTAAAAACACAGAATTATTAGATAATCTTCGTCCTAAACCAAAATTTTATTGTTGATGTAACAGCCAAATTTTAATTTTTAAGTGCTTGAAGTACGGAGAAATTGATGAGGTCTCACCAGTTACCGCCTCCATCTCTTGAACTCGCACTGTCGCGATTGCTTCTTGGGGATCAGTGTAAATCATGGATTAACAGAGCTTCACAGTAATTCTTTAATCTTCTGGTTCTTTCTCGCTCCTCCGCCACCTGTCCAAATGCAGACTCGGGAAATGGAATCGCAGTTGCGTTAAGAGATTGCTCGAACACAGACAAAATAAACAGGGGACAAACGGAATCGGTAACGGATGAAAAGCCACGAAATAAATGGATGCGGAACCCACTTTCTGAAAGCGATAAGGCACGATGTCTGAAAACCTTATAATTAAATTTGAAATGGGAACGGAAAGCCAGCCAGGCTTCTGAAATTACAAAATCACACAGACGGAGTAGCAAGTTTTTAGGGGGTTTTAATGGGGGTGTAATGGTGAATATGAGCGATGGTGTGAGCGGTTTGGGGGTTGAAGTTTTTGGTGGATTGTCTGAATTCTACTGTGTATTAGTTACGAATGGGGAAAAGCGAGCGGCGGAAAGAGGGTCGAGGCCACGACAGTCGCCCTCGCTTTCCCTCCATTGGTCTTTTTCTAATCTCCCGCTTTTCATTCTCCAAACAATGTAGCATCGTTTATTCCAAATCCACAAATAAATAATTTCCGCACTGTTTTTCATCTCGTTTAGTAAACCCTTCATGCCAAAATAGCAACAGATCCATCCACAAAAACTTGAGCAACCCTATTTACCATTACGCGGCAGCATATTTTTCCTTTTTGACCCAACAGGGGACGAGAGGAATATAGACAGGAGACGGAGCACATCTCTTTGGGACCGGATTGTGTTGCAGTACCAGAATCAATCGGCAATCATGCCGCCCAATGCGAAGAAGAGAAAGGCTGCCAAGCGAAAGAAGGGAAGGAAAACAACTCATGTGGATGCCCCGACCAATTCTCAAGGTGCCCACCCTCCATCCATCTTTCTTTTTCTTTTGTGGGTCTCAGGTCTTTTTCTCATTATCTTTCATTTTTTTGGCTCTTCGACGGTGTCCATGTCTATCTGTCTTGGATTCTAAATTATTGATGTCTTCTGCTTTCTTTATTCCGTTTGAGAAGGTAATGGTGGTGGTGGACGTGACGAGAACAATCATACCAGCCACGATGAGAAAGACAGCGAAACTGGGGACCTTTCTTCTCCCTCATCGAGGGAGCCCTCGGTGATCGGGGATAGTTCTTCCTGGTTGGCTGGTGCGGATAATCCGATGGAAGGCGAATCAGAAAATAGTGGTTTCGCGAAGCCAGTCGAGCAAACAGAGAATCGGCCTTCTGTAACGGCCGCTTCAGAAGATGTTAGAGTTGAGTACGTCAAGGTAATAGAAGGTGATGATGGGAGCTCATCTGGGAGTAGTTCAGATGAGCAATCACGATCTGCTCAAATTGCCACCGAGGACGGCGATTTGAGAGGGCCTGTGGATTACACTCTGGTTACCGGTAAAACGGTTGATCCCTCGGACCAAGTTGATTCATCCTCGCAACTGTCGGTGACTTCGGTTCTAGTTCCCGAAGCGGTGACATCAGCTACAGTAATAGATCCTGAGGGGTCGGGCGATTCTATTGTGAAAAAACCTGAAGAGGTGGTGACTTCTGTTCCTGAATCTGGGGAAGCGGCTCCGTCTACTTTGAAGGCCACGGAGGAGGTCGTGACTTGGCTCCTCGAATCTGAGACAGCAATTCCTTCATTGAAGGAAGACGAGAACAAAAGTAGTTCAGCAGCCGAAGAAGCCCCTAGTGAGAAGCCGAAAGCAGAAGCTGATTTCCCTGAAATAGGGAACCGTGAGAGCACAGATAACGAGGTTTGTGAATGAGATGAGTTCCAGTTTTTGTTTCCATATGTATCTTGAATAAATTTGTTGTTGGCTATATTATTGGTCATACTGATAAAATCGTGTGGAAACGACAGATGGGTTTGGCTCCGCTACCAGTGCGTGCAACTTCTTGGAAGAGTTGTTGCGGGTTGTTTGAACTTATAGGAAGCTCCAATAGATAATAACAGGTAAAGGTAATTGAATCAAGAGAGTACATTTCTTTAATTGTTGTCTTTCTTGTTTTTTTTCATGTTTTTGTAAATTCTTTAAGAAAATCAGTTGTCTTCTAGTCTTTCAGTTGAATTATGTTTGCTGCAGAAGTTTGTGGCGTTTCACATATATAGACATTTAGGCTACACATTATCATTTGGTTATATTGCCAAACTGTCCCTCACTTTTTATCAAAAAACTCTACAGTTGATTGCTGAAGGTTACAGCTTTGCCTATAAAGGAATGAGCTTATTCTTTTTAGCTTCAGATATTAAGCACATGTTATAACATGTTGTTTCACCGAATGTTGGTGCCTTCATATTTCCAAAATATGTTTTTTTTTTTTTAATTCTATATGTGGAGAATGTTATAGATCCAAAATGTGAAAACAACTTGTAGTAAACTTCTATAAATGCTGGCATCCCTCGAACTGAAGTATCTAAGGCTCTTCAAGCCACAATCTAGTTTATGCCCTGATTCTCAGTAATGTACTTACTAGCAATTTCTGGTGTTCTGTGGTCTGCTTTGATCTCTCAACTGTTGTTTGGGTTACGCATCTGCCATGTTAAGTTGCTTATTGAAAAGACACTGGAAACATTTCATTTCACTGTGGATGAAATGATTTCCTTTTCCATTTAAAAGAATGATTTCTTTTTCTTGTCGAGTCTTCTACATCAAAGTTGACAAAGAAAAAACTGAACAAACATTGGTAGGTTGCTTTTCAATTCATTCTGCCAGTTGTATATTTTTCTTTTTTTCCCAGTTTATTTGGAGTCTTTAGGCCTTTGCATGTTTATGAGGATATGCAAAGCATTTGCTTTACAAATTTGAATACAAGGTTAAATGGTGCCATATCCTAGCTGGTATTCTTGAGCAGTTGTATACCCAGCTAGACATCTGATTTCCATGGGTTTGATACTCTTCGTGAGGCAAATCAGTTCTAAACTTTTTGCTTAGGTGCTTTGAATCATCCTTCTTCTATGAGTGAGTCAGATTTTTATTTTTAAATTCTTTTAAAAAAAATCAGTTCTAGACTTTTTGCTTAGGTGCTTTGAATCATCCTTCTTCTACGAGTGAGTCAGAATTTTCTTTTTAAATTCTTTTATAGTATTACCATAGAGGTTTCCATGAAAAGACTCTGAAGGAGAAGAGTAGAAAGCTATATTGATTGCAAAAGCAAGAAATAAAACATTTCACTTAGGCAATAATAAAAATAAAGAAATGGACTGTGACGGAATCAAGATAACAAGACTCATGCAATGAAAGGATGAGCTGACAGCTTGACTGCAAGGTCTTACTGGCTAACTCCTGAGTTAAAGTTTCTGTGTTGCCATTCTGGCTAAGGGTTGCACCTTGCTGAGTTGGCTAAAGCTCAGTTTGGCTCGGTTTTTATCAAACTCAAGCTTGGAATTGAGCTCGTTAGGCTCGAATATTGAGATTGGGCTGTAAGCTCACGAGCCTGCTTGTAATACTCTTGTAAAAACACAAGACTAAGGCTCAAATTCTGGCTATTTCCTCAAAACAGAACCACCCCAACCCTCTACCCACACACACAAGTGTGACTAGTTATAACTATTTTTTTTTTTTTTCTTTCTGACTAACTAACATTAAATGGGGCACCTAGTTTGTATTATTTTATTTCTCACATTAAATCCCCTTGTTTGCTGCAACTCTCTCTCTCTCTCTCTCTCTCTCTCTCTCTCTCTCTCTCTCATGTTTTCAGTAGTTGCAACCATTTCACTCTCAACGTTTTAGGAGCTACAACCATCTCTCTCTCTCACCTTGGATGAAAGTTTTTCAAGGATTTATTCTCTTCCAATTTTCTGCTTGGTTTTCTCGCCATTAGACCATTCCGCTGTTCAGCCCTCCCACTGTTCTACCCATTTTCTTTTCCCTCTTTGTCTATTTGTTTTTTTTCCTCCTGCCTCTGTTCTTCCTTGATGTCGATGATGATAAATTTCCTGATGTTCCCTCTTGTCTGTTCTTGTGATGGTTCTTTTGGCCTCCAACCTATAATAAAAGGAACAGCAGGCAGAATGATGCTTGAGCCAAGCTTCAGCTCTGCAATAGACTAAAAACAGAGCTCGAAGCTTAAGCATAAAAGCCCGAGGCTCACATAAGTTCGAGCTTAACTGACCTTGATGCCACTCCTAATTCTTGTACTTGATGAGGCGATGCCATTCTCGCTCCTCCGAATGTGATGTTAGTCTGGCTCCCTTGAATGTGATGCAATTTTCACTTGTACAGATTGGATGCCAAGATTCAGAATAGGAATACTGTTCAGAGAATGTTCTGGACTGTGCTATTTTAGTTTTTTTAGCAGTGACCTGGAAAATGGGCCATTACTTAAATACTGGCAGCTAAATAAAGAATTTATATCAAAGTCCTTCAAGGGTGCCGAAGTAGTGTTTTTTTAGGTTTGTCTGAAACAGACCTTTTTTTAAAAATTTTGTTTAGCAGTGACCTGGAAAATTGGCCATTACTTAAATACTGACAGCTAAATAAAGAATTTATATCGGAGTATTCAAGGGTGCCTTAGTGTTTTTTTAGATTTGTGTGAAACAGACCTTTTTTGGTTATTGCTGAAAACATTTCAAAACTGTATAAGATTTCTATTTAAGAAATAAACTCCCAGAAATATTATTAATTGCTTGACCTTTTACTTGACCTTTAACTGGTGTGGCTGCTGATATTCTGTAACTGTGAATGAGTTATGGTTGTGGACAGCAACCCGAGTTGGTGGTGTTCTTTGGGAGGGGACAAGGGGAGTGGTTTTCACTTGTTTTTTGTTTTCTGAAGAACAGAGGTTGCATCAAATGTGAAATGAGAAATGAGAAAGCTTTTATAAATCTGGCCCTTTGTTAAGCTCTTTGGTTATGTTCTTTGAGCTTCAGTTCTTGAGTAGCTAATTGCACGAAATATCCAAATCCATTTCCTTGTTCACTATTCTGAACTTTGGACAGCTGACTCAACCTGGATTCTTTTTAGGAATCTCGGTTAATGGATGTCATATTTACATGTTACATAGCTATTGTAAGGTTTGATGCCATTTGGAAAACATGTTGTTAGAATACCAGTGTAAGGGTATTTTGGTAATTTTCAAGTCTCAAATAGATCTCAGTAAGTCAAGCTAGACTTCATATCAGGATTTTGTATTTCAATTTTTATTGAATTCTTACTTGTATTTATGGAGTTATAATTATCTTTGTAATGAAGGGTGGAATGTTCCTTTCAAGTTCTGAGCTCTCATTCAATACTGCCTCCAGTTCTGCATCTTCATCTTCTTTGTCTCTTTATTTTCCACTTTTCTTCCTTCTTAATCCTCTTTGTTGGAATTTCACATGGTATCAGAGCAATGGAAGACGGTCTTGGGCGGTTCCTCTATAGTTTTTTTAGTTTTATTTACAATTTTGTCATCCGTAAGAAAGGTTCTCCAAATAGTTTCTTTGCTAGGTGGGTAAAGCTCAGATTTTTCTCTCTTTTTATTTTTTTTATTTTTTTGTGCCTTAACCTCTTACTGAGAGGGTTATCAATTGAAGTTTTATGCTCCATCCATACCTGCGCCACCCTTACTGTGCTTGTGTCATCTCTATCTGCTTACACAGCCTAGTTGTTGAGGTTTAGACTTAAAGTTGTGGTGATTAATATCTAAATTGGAGGGGATTGTGCGTGTTATTGCTTATTGTGATTGTTGTGATCGTGCCCTAATTTGAACTGTGGGGGCAGGCCCACTTGACTTGCGTTGGGTGGAGTTTATGGTAATTGCTTCTTTGGAATAAGTGTATCATCTTGGGTATGTTTGTGATGTATTTTGAAGTCCCTAAATGGCTGAATCAAGTAAACATATTGCTGTAATTAAGCCTTTTGAGAGTTTAGATAGTAAATACTCTCATTCCATTCAGGTCACTCCAATGAAGTTGAATAGGTCCAATTACGTGAATTGGTTTGGGCCTATTCTCATATTTTTAAAGGCAAAAAAGAAGGCAAAATACATAAGGGATAATCCTCCTAATACCATAACTGAAGATTGGGAGGTCGAAGACAATCAAGTGATGACTTAGTTGGTCAATAGCATGGAGTCACGATTTAATGATCAATCTTGAGTTGTGGACTTTAAAGGAAATGTGGACTACACTGACTTCAATTGTGTCTCAGGAGAGCAATTTGTCTCGAATGCATGAGTTATATGTCTGATATTTCAACATGCAGAGGATTACAAATCAATCACTGATTATTTTATAGAGATGATGGGTGTTTTGTAGGAAGTCAACACTTTCCATCCTTTTGCTTCAAATGCAAATGATATTCGTAAAGAGAAAAATCAAATTCAAGTGGCGAGGTTTCTAGATGGTGTTGGATTTGAATATCACGCTATTCAGGCTCAATTGTTAGCTAATAATGTGAATACACTAGAACAAGCATTTAACCGTGTCATTCGGGTAGAAGAAGCGGTGGTAGGTAAAAAATGAGAAGGATAGAAGACTCTTTGATGTGACTGCTCTCAACCTCCTCATTCATTTAGTAAGTTTGATATTCGAGGCCATGGCAGCAGTAGTAGAGGTCGTGGTAGGGACTCTACTTAAGGTTGTGGACGTAGTGATAGAAAGTGTTTTCACTGTGGCTGAATTAAATGTTTTTTTGATAAATGCTGGGGAAAATTGGCAACTCCACTATGGTAAATGGAGACAATGTTTCATATTCTGGTCTACTAGAAGAAATTCAGCAATTACTCTAGAGGTTTGGTCAATTGACCTCCACACCGACGACTCCTACTACCATCGAACCGGATTCCTCTTCTTCAACAAGTGCCACAATGGCGAACATAGGTATGTCCCTCCCGGATCATCTACTCAGGAGCATCCACCCACATGTTAGGTATGATTTTTTTTTTTTTTTTCAGTCTATCAATTTTACTTTGTCCTAACTTCATGTTACTTTAGCCAATGGGTCTACCTCCCCGATTCAGAGGGAGGGTGTCGTACATTCCACAACTCAGATATCTTTTAATTTTTTATATTTGTTCCAAATTTTCTTGTCATTTTTTAATTTGTGAGGCATATCACTAAATCTCTAAATTGTTATGTAATTCTCATTCCAAATTCTTGTGTCCTTCAAGACTTGCAGACAAAGAGGACAATTGGTTTCAATTATGAGAAAGGAGGGCTATATTTGCTGGATGATGTATTAGTTCCAAAAGTTGTGACACTTACAACTAAAGATTCTCTATACCTATGACACTTACTTTTGGGACATCAATCACCAACTAAGTTTTCTCAGTCTTTTTTGTCTCTAACAGCTGATATTTCTCGTGATTGCGAGTCGTGACAACTTGGGAAATATTGTCGGGCTAGTTTCCTTGCTAGTCCTTGTCATAGCTCTCGGGTATTTTAGTTAATACATTCAGATGTATGGGGTCATGTCAAGTCCCCGGTCCATTTGGTTTTAAATATTTTGTTTCTTTTACAAATGATATCAGTAGAGTCACTTGGGTGTATCTCCTGTGAGAGAACTCTGAAGTTTTTTATGTCTTTGTGACATTTTTCAATGAATTTAAAAAGTAGTTTGGTGAAAATTTTCATAGTTTTTGTACCGATAATGGATTTGAATTTTTTAACCACAAATTTACTTCTTTTTGTGCTCTACTTGGCATTACTCATCAAACTTCCTGCATATATTCCCCCTAGAAATGGGGTTGCTAATCGCGAAAACAACCATCTCCTTGGAGTTACTCTTACTTTATTGTTCCACATGAATATTCTTAAATCTTTTTGGGTGAATGCAGTGTTAATATTATGTTTCTTAATCAATCCTATGTCGTCATTTGTTTTGCAAGGACAAGTTTCTATGTAGGTTTTAAAACCATAGCGTAAATTGTTTGACTTTCTTCCTTGTTTCTTCAAGTCCACATGTTTCTTATTTGGATGTGACAAGGTAAAATGTCATGTACTTCTCATCCCATATCAAAATATGTTTTCCTTGATTTTTGTCACCTTCCTACAAGCCCTTTGCTCTATCATTATCTTTGTCCACTATACCTCGTTCAGTGTTGGATGCTATGGCTTCACCTGAGTGGCGACGAGTTATGGATGAGGAGATGGATGCTTTGGTATCTAGGGGGACATAGAGTATTTGTGATCCACCTATAAGGGTTACTGTTGTGGGATATCATTGGGTGTATGCAATTAAGTACAAACCTTTGGTATTGATGTATTTGAAACTTTTTCTTCTATTGCTCGACTCATTTCGGTTCATAATTTTGTTTATGCGGCTGTTAACAAAGGATGACCGCTATTTCAACTGGATGATACAAATGCCTTCCTGTTTTGTGACTTAAATGAGGAGGTTTATATAGAGCAACCTCCAAGGTATGTTGTTTAGGGGAGACCAGAAAAGTGTGCATGTTAAAGAAGGTTATTTATGGACTTAAGCAAAGTCTTAGAACATGATTCGAAAATTTCAGCAATGTGGTCATGATGTTTTGTTTTTATATTAGCAATTGTGATCACATGTTTTTTTTTAAAAGGAAGACTTGGATTTTTGTTTTGGTTGTGTGTGTTGATGTCTTTGTCTTGTGTAGGATTGACATTGAAGGAATTGAGCAAGTAAAAATGTATTTGACCACACATTTTCAAACGAAAGATTTAAGACAATTGAAATATATATATATATATTTTGGTATTAAGTGGCTCAAAGTAAGCAAGGTGTTGTTTTATGTCAGAGAAAGTGCATCTTAGATATGCTACAAGAGTGGTTTATTGGGTGCACAATTTGTGGATACTCCCATGGAAATCAATGTTAGCCTTTGTGATTCTTAGAGTCTTATACTTAAGGACAAGACACAATGTAGACTCCTTGTAGGTAAGTTGATTTATGGTACAATTACTAGGTTTGATATATTGTGGGAGAGGGGAGTCAATTGATAGAAAACAATAAAAAAAAAAAAAAAAAAAAAAACATTTTGAAGTTGCTCAGATGATTCTAAAGTGTTTGAAAGGTGCTCTTGGAAAAAGGTCTTTTACATACCCGGAATGAGAAAATTGATGTGTTGGGATATTATGATGCAAACTATGTTGGGTGCAAGATAGATAGAAGGTCCTTCATTGGGTATTGTTGCATTGTTGGGGGTAATTTAGTGAGTTGGAAGGGTAAGAAACAAGCTGTAGTGGCTAGATCCAGCGTTGAGGCAAAGCATACGATGAGTCACACAGTTAGTGAACTTATGTGGGTGAAGTCAGTTTTTTTTGAATTTGGATTTTATATTCCAAAGCCTAGGGTTATGGAGTGTGATAATCATATTGCCATATTCATAGCATGTAACCCAGTATTCCACGCGATGACTAAGCACAGAGGGTGAATGCATTTCATTAGAGATGTTATGAAAGGGAAAGTTGTTACTCCAAATGTGAAGTCCTTAAAAAAAATTTGATGATGTGTTTAAAAACCCTTGGGAAGCGTGAACATTCGGTGTTTTGTGACAAGCTGGAGACTATTTGATTTTTACTTGCCAGCTTGAGGGGGAACATTAGAATTCTAGTGTAGTGATGTATTGGTCATTTCATATCTCATATGGATCTCATTAAGTTACAGCAAGCTGGACTTCATATTTTAATTTTCATTATTGAATCATGACTTATATTTATGGAGTTATAACCATCTTTGGACCGAAGGGCTGAATGGTTCTTATGTATTTTTTCAATTAAGTGTATTGGATAAAAGAGAGGGCTAAAGTTCTGAGCCCTCATTCAACGCATCCTCCAGTGCTGCTTCTACCTCTTCTTTGTCTCTTTATTTTCCACTTTTCTTCTCCCTTAATCCTCTCTATATTGCAATTTCACACATGTCAAAGCTTTATAGTATCACATAAGTAGAATCAGAACATTGTAGCTTATGTGGAATAGTGTGGATAAACCATCTTTTTGCACTTGATGGCAGAAATATAGATTGCACTTGTCAGGCATCAGCTCTTTGTAGTACATGTAAGGTTATTCCTCTGTGCTTGATATAGGTAGTCTACTTACTAGTAGTAGACATGAAGTGTGGAGGTTATGTTTTGGAGGCGTGATGCCTCAGGATCCCAGTATGTTTTTCTTTATAGTTATGACTTGTAGCAAAAAAACTGTGGAGGCCATCATTTGGAAATTCCCAGGGTTAACAACTTTAGCCCAATGTGCAGCAAAAGATAGAATACTCACATTGGACCAGCTTTCTAGAAGGGGAAGGAACGAAGACGTATTTTGTATTTTAAGTGTGCTTGCCCTATTTGGGATTAAGGTTGCATTTTTTTTTTATTATAATCATTTATATGAGAATAATTCACTGTGCTTCACTTTTTTTCATTGTTTTGTGTCTATGCTAGTAATACTGTGTGGGCTTCTGTATATGCAGGAAGTGATGAGAAAGAAATTTGGAGATTACCAATTATCAAGCTTGTTATAGTGATATCAATAAAGAAGCTTTCAATATGAATAAGATAGGTTGTTTGTGATGTAGGGTTTACAATTTTTTTCTTTGTTTGGGGCTGCATGTAGGCAAAAAGATAGTACTGTAATTTGTCTGTACTTTTTTTTTTTTTTTTTTTCTTTTTCTTTTTTCTTTTGAGAAGTTAATTTGTCTGTAGGTGAGAGAGTTTTTGTTTTTACTGTAAGAGAGATTTTAAGAGATGTTTCGTTTTGATGTTCTGCTGTTTTAGTGTGAGAATTCTGGAGCCTGCTGAATTTCCTCTTTCAACTTTTGTCCATTATTTGGTTGTGGTTGTGGTTGGCTTGGACAGTTCGGAGTTGGGACTTGTTGGTGTTTCTTATTAGGAGTAGAAACCGGACTTAATGGGTTAGACATTTGAGGGAATGACGAGGTTCCGACCTTGTGGGTCCAGGACGACCTGTTCAATCCATAATAAAAGCTTAGTGATCGTGGCTGTATCTCAGCCGGGTATTTTTTCATAAAAGTCTGATATATTTATTATTTTATTTTAAAAGAAAGGGTTTCTTTACATTGTTTACAAGCTTGCCTTAACATTTATCAGGCTATTATTTTCAATTATTTATATCATAATTTTTAATTTTGAAAATTAATAAAATGATTAAAAAAAAAAAGAAGCATTTCTTCTACTTACCTGATAAACAGGGTCCAATTTTATTTTCATCTTCTTGAATTGGTCCAATTTTGTTTATCATCTTCTTTGACCCCCATCTCATATACAGTACGTGACGACCTGAAACTCCAAACAAACGTGTGAAAACTCGTGGAAATCTGATAATAGGTCTACCGGATCAGCATTCCACGTCAGTACGTGACGACCTGAAACTCCAAACAAACGTTTGACTGAGAACCACGCGTGCTTATCTAAATGGCCAAAACGAGCCGTTTTATTTTGATTCTCTGCCTTCCTTTCCAGAAGCAAAGAAACGTGTTTGATTCGTGACATGTGACCAACTCACCACCATTCATTATCAACTATTTATCTCATTTTTGTTACATAAATAGTTTGATATTTCTAATCTATAATCGATTCGACCCCTCAATCCGACGGAGGGCAAATGCCTATACAAAAATCAAGGGCCCCACATAATCACTGGAATCGCTTCGGCATATCCAGCAATATCCAGAAACCAAAATCGGTCACTAAATGAATACTCGCATTTTTTATAAACGTGGAGAAGCGTTGGGAGTTATTTTCTGACACGGGCACGCAGCGAGCAGGCGCTACTGTCGACGAAACGAGGCAGCAAGCTTGGCCGTGAATAATCTGTGGTCAGACTCTGTGTAACTCCACGCTCGGCAACGCAGGTCTCCTGGGTGACAGCTTGATGGTTTCTTTGGGATTTGAATTCTCTTATTCGGCTTTAAGCAATGCAGCTGGAATCGCCGGTACGCTTTCTTTCTTCTGTGACTTACTTCTGCTTTAGTTTTTAGATGACGAGAACAGCTGGAACGAGTTTTTTCTCCAGTCATTGGGTAATGATTTGGGTTGATAATCCTTTTTTACCTTTTTCTGGTTGAATTTGGATGGCTTGGGTCGATTCTCTGAAGAAAGGTTTGTGGGAACAAAGGTAGTAGTAACCCAATATTATTTGAGAACAACGGTTAAATGGGGGTGTCTAGAGGACTCAGCTCTCAAAAAACCAAAGGAAATCTTGCAAATTGTAGTGAGAAAATGCTTGTGGTGCTTGGTTCTGTGATATCTCGGACTCCGGAGCTCGCAGAAACGGACAAAGCTCTAAAGTTAAACGCGGATATCTTAATTCAACAATAGGTCCTGCAAACCAATCGTTGGTTTCCGATAAGTATTGTTGGAAGAAAGGGAACGCGGATCGCCCGAGTGCTGGGGGGTTGTCAAGCTTATCTAGGTTGATTATAGATAGTTAATTTCTTCGCTAAAAAATTTAAACGGTTCCTCTTCTGTATGATTATTATCTTAAAGGTTATTGTTTGTGCTGCAGGGAACCTCTTTGCTTTTGTACTGTTTGTTTCACCGCTGTAAGTTTTGCTGCTTTATCTTAGTTTCGTTTATTGAAGTTTGTAGCTTGAATTTGTCTCCGTTCCAGAACTAATCTGTCGTCTTTCTTTCAGAGCCGTTTTCAGAAGAATTATCAGAAATAAATCAACAGAACAGTTCTCGGGGCTGCCCTACATCTATGCGCTAATTAATTGCTTAATCTGCATGTGGTATGGCCTTCCTCTTGTATCACCCGGCATCATCTTGGTTGCAACCGTCAATTCAATTGGAGTCATTTTCCAGTTAACGTACATCATGATATTCATCATATACGCCGAGGGAGCAAAAAGGGTACAGTCTTTTGGTTTCACAATTGTGTCGTCCCTAATTCTTTATATGCTTGTATTTCGTATTGATTCCCCTTCGTTCTTATCTGTAGTCAAAGATGTTGGGATTGTTGGCAACAGTTTTTGGCTTGTTTGCTCTCATAGTAATTGTCAGCTTGACTTGTCTTGAGCCTCCAATGCGGCAAATGTTTGTTGGATACCTGAGTGTTGCTTCTCTCGTATGCATGTTTGCATCTCCACTCTTTATCATAGTAAGTCCACTTGGTGACACAGCTGGTATGCAAGAGATTGAGCAATAAATGTTTCTGGATTCTAACCTTATAGTCTGTCTCTTTCCTTTCCCTCCAGAACTTGGTGATCAGGACAAAGAGTGTAGAATTCATGCCATTTTATCTTTCCCTTTCAACATTCTTGATGAGTCTTTCTTTCTTAAGCTATGGGATGCTTAAGCACGATGTCTTCATCTTTGTGAGCATTTTTCCCCCTACATTTATTCTGCTTTCTTTCGATTGAACTTTAGCATGTTCCATATTTCTTGTCCTCTGTTTTTTTCTCTGGTTTAGACGTTTGTAATTGTTTCTGTTTTCTGTTGCTGATATGCCCGTTTATATCTGTTTCAGGTCCCAAATGGTATTGGATCTGTACTAGGGGCGATACAACTATTGTTGTATGCCTACTATAGCAGAATACATGGTGGAGATGCAAGACAGCCATTGCTAGGGTAGCAAATGTTGAAATCCTGGCAATGGAGCTGAAGGTGCTGGTTCTTTTCTGTTTGGCTTCTGTTATTCTTTAATGTTTTTGTTTGCGTGGTGTCATTTTCCTTTTCCATTCTTGCCTATTCTTGTTGTTTGTAGGTGTCCTTCATCCTGTATTATACAAAACCTTGAGTCTTATAAGGTCTCATGTCTTTGCTGGTGGGCTTTTTGCTGTTCTACCAGCCAGGATTGGTTTTCCTTTTCCATTCTTGCTTATTCTTGTTGTTTGTAGGTGTCCTTCATCCTGTATTATACAAAACCTTGAGTCTTATAAGGTCTCATGTCTTTGCTGGTGGGCTTTTTGCTGTTCTACCAGCCAGGATTGGTTTTCCTTTTGTTGTTCAAATTTATCCCCTTTATATCTTAAACACAGGTTATATAATGAAGCTGTAGTCTATGTGATCACCTGTTTCCTGATGTGTAAATGTTCATATGAAAACTGCTCGATAATCTGCTTAATGGATAAGTGAGTTTTGTGCTTGCAGTAGGTTTGGAGATGTTAGACTTGGTCAAGCATTCACTGTGCATTCTGCTTCACTGGCTATGTAAAGTCAGCAAGTGTCGAGCTCCTATGCATTTTGGGCATCTATTTTTTCTTCAAATTTCTTGGTTATGTGAGTCATATTCATCTGTCTTAATCTTTGAACAAAGGAGAATTTCACGAGCCATCCAAAGGGCTGGGTCTGCTTCAAAACTTATGGGAGTCTGTTTTTCCTTGGGCTTTCCATGTTCTTCTGTTATTTTTGTTAGGAGATATCTCTTCTTGTTGTACTAGTTTGGAGCTTAGCCATGACTGATGTCTTTGCCAGTAAGTTTATTTTTGTCCTTTTTCTGTGTTCACTGTCTCATTCTACTTTTTTTTTCTTCTTCTTCGTCCCCTCCTGCTTCTACTTTTTTTAATCTTCTATATAAGCTTCTTGTGGAAGATCTTTATTGAAGAGTTTTCTCCATAAAGACTTCTGTTAGGAGAAGAATGCCTCTGATCAGGTATCCTATCCACTGCAAATAAATGTGTTTTTTTTTTTAAATGTTTCTCAAAGGGAGGAAAGCTGGGAGCTTAAGTTCTTTTGGATTTCTAAAAGCAATTTTGAATCATATGTGGTATAAATAGCAACATAACGCCTTGGAAACAGAGTCCAGAGTGGAGAAAAAAGAATATGAAAGGCTACTAATATAAAAAAATAAAGCTTTATTTAGGGGCAGCACAGATGTTTTGGGTGCTGAATTGAAGATCCTACACAAAATCTGAGCTGTGAAACCTAACAATTCTTTTTCAGGTAAACTGATCAGGCAATGTAATTTTTTTACATCAATCTTTCTTTATAGAAACGGCAAATTTGATGGTATGATGTGGGAGACAGGTAATCGTGAGAGGAGAGATAAATCCAGACATCAACAGAGTAGGTCTCTTAGAGTGGTTACCACCGGTGCAGCTTTTTCCTGCTCACGGCGCTCACCCATTAGGATCAACCTCTGCCACACTGGCGATAATGGGCTCCCACACCTCCCCTTGCCCTCGGCAGGCAACTCTAATAGTGCTATTTCCCGCAAAGTCTCTTGCCCTGGCTCTGATTCTTCCACTTTCTCCCTCTTCTCCAACGCACCGAATCTATCAAAGCTCTCTTCACTGCACCCCAACTGGAGTTTCTCTGCACTAGGAATGTCTCCTGTGTCATACCCGCGCTCCCCTCCCCGACAATTTGTTCCCCGGAATCCCTCTTCTTTGCTCATCATGGCGGTGGCGCAGAGCCCCACGACAACGATGACTGCACAATCGAACACCAATACGCTTCCATGTACTTTTTACGTCAAAGACAGAAGAGCACCTGAGAGGTACCGGTAAGCTAATAATATAATGGAATTAAAGAGTAGCTATATATATATAGAGGAAGAAAGAGATCAGACATGGTCGAGGAATTCCAGTCTGTACTTGGAACCAGGTCAGTACTGTTGTGGGAGAGAAATCCGCGCGAGGTCACCGCCGGTTGGGATGTATGCATCTGCGGATTATTTGGTCCCGCCTTGGTAGCCGTTGCAACTGACATCGGTTCAAACAAGAGGAAAAGACCAGGGGCAATTCTTATCTACTAAACGTAACGCAGGTTAATGCCCCAAAGCATTAAATTGGTATCTTGTGGAGATATCATAATTTCTTGCCGCTGGGGGTGGATTCCTGTCGCGTATTTAGTCTATAGGCAGCAAAGCAGCCGTCTCCTATTAAATGGACTCGTATCCTCGTCTTAGACTCCAATTGAATGTTAAACAGGCACCGTGTCTGCAGCAGACTCTGGAATGAGAAAGCTCCGAGCGTCATGTAAGAGCAGCAACAGGAGATGAGAAAGAGAATCTCAAAGTGAAAAGGAGGTGCTTTGGGAGTGTGGTTGTGGTGCATCCTCACCAACTGTCAGAGGTTCATGGGTGGGATTGTTATGTGGAGCTATGGGGTTCAAGTAATTATTCTTTGTTTTTAGTAGCTAGAGGGTACAGCTCGAAATTGAAGACCAACTTTCGAAAGAGATCACGATCACATCGTTTTGAATGAAGCTGGCAAGCTCTCCCCCAACCCGATCAGGGGATGGCAACTCGCCTCTGGTTTCCGCCTTGAGGGTATTGAAAACTAAAAAAGAGAGATAAAAATGAAAAAGCTGCTTCTCTCCTTAGGCTCTCTGGCTTGTCTGGTAATAACTTTGGTGGTAAACACGAAACAGGAAGATGCCGAGAACGACAAAAAAAAATGCCCCCCTGAAATAAAAGACACCGCTTCCAAAGTCGAACGCGCGGGTGCCAGTTTCAAATTTCTCCTTTAATGATGCGGAAATAATCCGGCTCTAAGTCCAGACTCCATCGCTTCTCCCTCTCTTTCTCTCTCCGTCTCTGGATTCGCGCTTTTCCCTTTCCGCAAAAAGGAAGTACTGCCACGCTTTCTCCCGAAACTAATTACCCTTAAAAACCGTAATCGCAGCTGTTGTGGCAGCCCGCACACATTACCCCTCTCCTCAGTCACAGACTAAGAGAGTGCCTCTCTCGAAAGAAAACAACTTTCTTTCGTCTCTCCACTTGTTAAAAGGAAGTGGAGACTGAAGAAGGGAAAGGGAAGGCGGATAAATTAGGGTTGGGGATTTTCCGTTACCCTTCTATGTCCCCAGTCCGATTCGTTCCTCTTGCTGTTGCTGCAGACCATGGTGACCGCCTCTTCCCTGTGCCCGCTGCTTCTCACTGGGAATGGCAGCGGCTTTACCAAAGATGGCGCGACTCGACTAGGTGAGTACGGGAACCCGAAATAAAATTTGGAAGAGTTTTGTCTACTCTTGCGCGTTACCTCGTTCGCAGGGGAAAGAAACGGGCACAAGTAAAATAAACCTGCTTCTACTTGTATTTATTTCTATTAAGGTTTTAATTGGAAGGACGGAAATGTGGCTGTCTTTCCCACTTGCATGTCGCACTGTCAAGGCGCCATTAGGTTGTTGTTGTGTGTTGAACTGGCCTTGGAGGGAAAAATTCAAGTTTTCCTAAGGGGGACTTCCTGCATTTGTTATAATTTCCTTCTCTACCATTTTTTTTCCTATTATTTGTTGGAATGTTGCATGTGGTAAGTTAGTTTTAAGGTAAAACACGCAGATAAACTAAAACATTGGAAACTCTTTAAGATTTGGATTTTTTTTCTCTTTTTTTTCTTCCCAAGAAGGTTGGAATGGCGATACCAAGAAGGGCTGGTTATCTTTATTTCGTTTTTATCTCTGCCTTATATACCAAATTTTCAGCCAGTAGGAAGTCTGCAGTGAAGATTCCCAGCTTAGTTGTTCTGAAGACACATTTATTGGTTTTGGAATGGTTGCTCATTTGTGTTATTGGTGGATGATTAATTCATGAAAACCATTAAAAGTATATAATTTTAAATTTGAAAAGGCTAGGATCTTTTCATTATGAAGCATTATTTTATTTGGAGCAGCCAAGCTTTATAATTGGCACATTGAAATGAGGTGGTAGTGAGACTTGTCATGAGATTCAATCTCTACTTCTGTTCTTTTCCTTCTTTATGCTTTATATGGAAAGTTCTTTTGTCGTTATCGTTATCGCCAAGCAGTTTGTTATTGTTCTCTTGGAAGAAAATGCACAGTGGTTGATCAAGAGTAAGAGTTCCTTGTACTGTGCCATGTGGAAGTAATTCTATGGAGCCATTGCGGTAATTCTGAAGTCCCGGTGAGATAGTGCTGTTTTGTGTTAGTCACCGCTATGGTGGCTATTTTTCTTTTACCAAAAAATCATAATTACTATTAGATAAATTAAAAAAAAAATCTGTAGTGGATGGAAATTGTGGAATTTTCTTCCTAGGGAGTGACTGTCCTAATCTGGAAGTAGGAATCATTTAACATTTTCCCTGACTTCCAGAATTTATTTGGTAAACTCTTGTCAGTGAGTATAACCGGGTATCTACATACTGTCAACAAGAATATTGCATATGTGCCTTGTGGAATTGGTAGCTTTTTGAATCATTAGCCGATCCTCTAATTAAAGTTTAGTTTTTGTGTGATAGCACCAGTGCTGTAACTGGATCACACTTGCTGATTGAATTGGATTGAACCAAACAGGGATGAGTCTGGTTCTTTTTAGATACACCTGTTTAGAGCCAAAACTGGCCAAACTAGATGGATGGACCAGTTCGACTCGAAAACCACTGCGGTTCAGTTTGGTGGAGCTCTTAAATTTTATAGCTGAAATTTTTAGAGGGCTGGAATTTGAACTGTTGACTTCTCAGAGAAGGAATAAGACTAATAATCTATTATAATTTCAAATGGACACCTTATAAACATATTGTTTTACTGGTTTACTGTATTATTACAATGTAAATCCACATATCTATACGAGTGCAAGTTTGAGAGTGATTTTCTGGCTTCATATTGTTAGAAAATTTCCACTGGATGATCACTTGATTTTACATTGTCTGGTTGATTTGAGCTATCATAATATTTTCTGAATCATAGGTTTCACTTTAAAAAAACTAAAAAAATTTCCACTATGGAAGTACAGTCAAGTGTGGGTTGTGGAAATGGTGATCAAATCATGAAGACATTCATGTCATGATACTTCTGTCTGACTTCCCATGCTAGCTATGTTCTACTCTAATTTGTCGATTTGGATATTTCATGTTGTCAGGTGGTAGGCCACTGGATTGATTCTGTAGTTCTATTGATTTGTACATCTCATTTCTGGAAATGTACATTCTATCAGAAAAGTAGTATAACGTCGGACAGATCCTTTAAGTTATGGATTCAACAACACTTTCTCTTCATTATATTGTTTCTTTTTCTTTTTGCCTTTGTTTTCAGTGAATACCTTCTACTTTTAATCAACAGTTGATAGAATGATACTTTGCATGTGACAGCAACAAAGCAGTAGCAAGGCTTTGAGAGGAATGAGTAATTTTTTTTTTTTTAACAATTGAGAAGAAGGATTCATTAAGAAAGCTCCTGGGGGAGGAAAGAGTTGTCAGTAACTATTGATTTGATAATTTTCACAGAAGACCTATGAGTTTGTTAGAGTGGTTTGTAATATCTTTGAGAGCTTTTGTTGCTCAAGCTGTAAGGTTTTTAGCATTCAAACTGTTTTACCTTGCAACTAGCATTTATCAGAATATTTTTGGGATCTGATTAATCCTGTTCTTTGTTCCTGTTATCATCAGTATGTTCGGAAGTATCGCCTGCAATTGCTCGAGGGTTGGGCACACATTCAACTTCATTCTTGAACAAAATTTTCTGTTCCATCGAAATTGTTGGAAATACATGAAATTGAGAACACCATAGCATTGTGTTTGAAGCAGGGAATGAAGCCACAGGTCCGCGTAACATATCAATAGTTTGTATCATATCAACAGTTGCAATTATGGATTCATCTATTTAGAAATTTTTTGAATTTCTGCCAAAGTTTTGTTCTTTTTATCTGTAGCTGCTGATTCTTTCAATACCGTCTGTACAAAATTGTGCAGTACTTACGTGGTTTTTGGAGGATCAGTGCACCTTGCTTGTTGCTAGAATTTTTATGTAGTGAAATCCTGGTAAAAACTTGAGCCAAACGTCTATATGGCCTGATCTACCCAAAACAGCTAACCTCCCTTTCAGGCCATTGAAGGGTGGTGGTCATTAATATCCATTGATTAATGCAAATTTCTTCACATCCTTGTCTTTGTCAAATAATAACTTTATTTCACAAATTAATCTAATAAATAAAAAGAAAATTCAATTCAAATTTTGACGAGCTTACAGTTCTATACATTTAATAATTTAATTAAAACGAAAACGTCTCTTCAGTTTTATCCGATTTTACCAGTAGAGTAATGTAGTCTTCTCATGCAAGATTAATGTCTAGGCTTAATTCTGCTAATTAATTTGAAGCTTGTTTCAAGAGTTCGACGGGAAGCATATCGGACGATACTTATATTGGTCCTTCTATTGGTAGGTTTCAGCTGCTGATTCCTTTCGGGCTTCAGCTGAGAACGCAGGAGTTTCTCTTCCTCCGCTTCCATGGCCAACGCCTGGAAACGAGAAAGACCTTCATCTCTCTTTTCCCCTCAAAAGTTTTTGCTCATCCTTCCCATCTCTCTTCTACTCCTCTTCTTCCTTTTCAAATCATCTAATCTAACCCCTAATCTTTCAATTACGCATGTCACAACTTCAAATTTTATCCCCTCCTCTCCCATTGTCCCCTTCGATTGCTTCAAATGCCCTCAAGCCTCGCCCGTCTTTGCTAATCTAGTTGAAGGCGTCAGGTATCCCTTCCTGTACTCTCTCGCCGATCTGGGTACCCCCGATAAGCCCCATAAGAACATCCAGCGGATGCTCAAAGGAAAACGGTTTCGGAAGCCTGATATTTCTGTCTCAGTTCAGGAGGTGCTAGAGAGGATGAGAAGCCTAGGCAGAGAGGGACTCTTTGTCGATGTCGGAGCCAATGTGGGGATGGCCACCTTTGCTGCGTCGGCTATGGGGTTTCGGGTTCTCGCTTTTGAGCCTGTGTTTGAGAATTTGCAGAGGATTTGCGATGGGGTTTTCTTGAACAGAGCAGGTCCCCTGGTTACTCTATTTGCTGCGGCAGCATCAGATCGGCTCGGAAATATCACTTTTCATAAGGTACTTTTTTTTTTTTTTAATGCAACTGGTTTGCATTTTGATGGGATTGATTCTTCCGAGATCATGAGGACTAGCATCTTAAAGAATGCCAATGATAAAAGATGTATTAGTGGTGATGAACAGAACTAGAATGAGCCTTTGGCCATAGATTATTGATCTAGAATTTGACTACTTCGAACTGATTGAAACTCTAATTTTACCCGATCACTTGCCATTTCGAGGCTTGAATTATCCATTTTCAGCGCCTTGGTGCACAATTGTTTTTTTTTCCACATCAAAAGTTTATCATTCAAATCTTAGATGGGTCTTCTCGTCATGATGTAACTATATAGTACGTGAATTTAGTCCTCTTTCATTTTGGTATGAATAATCTCGGAATAACTGTGCAATATCTGTCATCTGTTCTATAAGTAGGCTAACTGCAAAAGGAAGGTTTCCTAGTTTTATGAGCTGAACTGTTAGGTGATCAGGAGGTCATTCCGATTTTAGACTTCTCCTGAACAGCTTGTGTGGTTTCTACTGCTAAGCAACCTATATCACAGTTATGCTTTTGCTTACAAGATTGCATGTTCTTGACCTTAGAGTCCATTTTGTTGAAATATTTGGTATCTTTTACCATCTTATGTCTCAGTTACATTACTTCTCAGAGTGGGAACTACCCGTTTTGCTTATAAGATTGCATGTTCTTGACCTTAGTTTCCATTTTGTTGAAATATTTGGTATCTTTTACCATCTTATGTCTCAGTTACATTACTTCTCAGAGTGGGAACTACCCGTTTCACTGATTTTTATTATTCTTCAATGAATCAGTTGGTGGGTCGACTAGACAACAGTGCTATTTCAGAAACGGGTGCAAGATTAGCCTTCCAGTCCAATGAAGACATTGCTATGGAGGTCAAGACCATTCCGTTGGATGAAGTAATTCCAGAGTCTGTACCTGTAATCTTGCTTAAGATAGACGTTCAGGGTTGGGAACATCATGTGCTCAAAGGAGCCACAAAGCTTTTGACAAGAATGGGAAGTGAAGCCCCTTATATTATCTACGAAGAAGACGAAAGATTGCTTCAAGCCAGTAACAGTAGTGCCAGGGAAATCAGAGAATTCCTTAATAGTGTAGGTTATAACCACTGCACTCAACATGGAACAGACGCACATTGCACAAAGGGCTAGACATATATGCCGGGGTGGATTCAATTGTCCACTGGGTAGTAGAAGGAAAAGAAGCTCCAGGTTCATGGTGAATATTTTTTTTGGAATGTAGATTGCTTGTGCATAATACACCCAATTCCCCTGTGAGCCTATGATCTCTGTTTCTGGTGTCAATGTTGGGTTTTGCAGGTTTTGCTGTTTCGACATCATGATGGAAAATGAGCGAGGAGCTTTCTACTGTGTTTGTTATTATCATGGAAGGGATATCATGAAGTTTAAAGAGGTGAAAAGAAGATCCACTAGCCAAGCAAGGAAGCAAGCCGCTTTTTTAGTTTCTCCTGTAGTCTCTCCTCATTTAATCACCGATGACAAGGACGAACTATGCAGAGCATTTTCCTTTCATACTTCTTGGTTATTAAGTGCCTGTACTGGTAACTATACTTCAGAAATCTTGTTCCACAGCAGTTCCTTCTATATTCTTATGATTTGGTGCGACTTATTTTCGACAATGACAAACGAAGTTCAAACAGATAGTATCGCGTCAGATCACAGTGTTACCCAATTCAACGTCACTGCCTGCTCTCTTTGTACAGCGTCCATTGCTAAGATGTTCTTCGCACTTCCCTTGGCAAAGTTGCTAGATACTGGCTAACGATCAAACACTTATTGAACAGTGTTAAAGAGAGTACAGTCGTTGTCCCCTGTCCAACGGGGAATCTCTCTCGTTCTAGTGCGAGATTGGGAAGTAAAAAAACCTTCGCTCACAGTACTCTCCACATGAATTTCGAAAACTTATTTCCTGTCGTGATAATAACATTGGGTAAGCGAAAGGATAAACCGATGCAAAAGTGTAGCTGGATAACTGGAAGTGGGACTTGAATTCAAGAGAGAAGAACAATTTGACTCGCGGCCCTCGGTGGTCTCCGAAGGACAGTCATGATCAAGTCTGCCCACACATGACGACCCCCGGCAAAAGCACTTTGCGCCGTCCTACCTTCCTCTCCACACTTGTTTACATACTCTGAAGAACCAATTCAGATTTTAGACAACAATCAAACTGTATTAAAAACAACTCAAAAGTTGTTGATTGTTGAAGCTTCACCCGATTTACTTTTTGGAAGATTTGAAAGCACGGATAAGAAACAACGTCAGAATGAAATAGAATAACGCAATGCATTCATTCTTCTCCATTATCCAATGCAAGATGGCTTACACGTCAATGGCAATGACCTGTTTGTTTCAACTTTCTAACTGAAGAAACAAACCACAGCATTAACTCACCGACCAGGGACCTTTCTTGGACCTACTTTTCTCATATATTTAGTTTTCGTCCTTTGTCAAGACTCTCATCTCATCTTCTTTACACTGCGCAAAGCACTTCGAGAACCAGTCACCTTTCATCTAATTTCAATCTGGGTATATCCTCCAATTCTATCCAAACTCCCGCGAGGGAGACCAAGATAAATTTGATCGCCGATGCCTAACAATGCCCATTTCTTGTGCCCAATAAAATATCGTAAAGAATATGGAAAAAGTTAGTGCACAGATGAGATCAGTCCTAACTAAATTTCCTTCACCTTTGATCGTATTATAAAGATAGAACAGTATAGTTCAGTCATCAGATCACTACCTTGTACTCAGTGATCACATAGTGGCCGGATCAGAGGTAGAGCTGCGATTCTCTCTATTCCTTCTCAGGTACCAGATAAGTTTCTTATTCATCCATTAATCTAAAGGGAAAAATGATATATTTCTTGTACCGTATTTTTTTCTTTCATCGAGCGTACTATCTACAAAGTATCATGATGAGTGTTCTCTGTCTCTTTCCATCAGCGAGTGTCCCACCCACTTGGGGGTGGAAGAAGACGATGAAGTGGAAAGCACTAGGAGCAGACCAAGTTGTCTCTTTTCAAAAATGGCGACTGAGACAACAAGTTTAGCTTTTCAGGTTTTATCCGTCCGAGTAGGGGCAGTGTAATTTGTTTATTGGGAATTTTACAAAATTACCCATTTTTAGACAAATATTAACACAGAACTTTGACAGGAGAACTACACGTGTACAGTCCAAGGTAACGTGTCATTTTTGCCCACTTATGTGGTACCACATCATTATATTAGAAATTACACATTAAATATAAGTATATAATTATATTAGAAAAATAAATTTTAAAATAATTAATAAAAAATTATATTAAATATAAGGTAATGAAATGTGTAAGATTTTTAAAACTAGAAATTAATGTTTTTAAAATATTTTTTAAATTATAAATAATTTAAATCAATAATAAAAAATGGAAGAAAAAATGTATGTTGACGCGCCTTGATGATGATGTATCATGATGACATGTTGTAGACATGTATAATAACACAGTGATGTGTTTCTACGTCATGTGACATGTGACATGTCTTGGCCCTTTTAGTTTGGAAATGGTTATTTTTGTTAATATTTGTTAAAAATGGGTAATTTAGTCAAATTCCTTGTTTCTTTCCCCATGGACCTCATGAAAAAATTCTACATTAATCTTTGTTCTTGAGGCAATTACAGTGCCCCTGCAAATATGGAGGATGAAAGAGAAAAATTTCTGAATCGGCTGCTGAGTTCTGGATGTCTTTCCCCACCCTTCGGTTTCTTTCCCTTCAGACTTCCAACCACACAAGAAGTATAAGAGAAGAAAATTGATAAAAATGGAAGGAGCCTTTCTTCTGAGAATAAAAAGAGGAAATTGACAGAAGAAGTCGCAGCTCTGCTACGTCGAGCTTTCTATTGATTGAGACACACATAATCGTTTCATTGGTTGATGGGTGAGAAGAAGGAGCAGAACTGTTAAAAACATGGGTAGTTGCTCGTCTCGTCAAGTACAGGATCGTGGACTGAAGTTAAAAACATGGGTAATTGCTCGTCTCGTCAAGTACAGGATCGTGCACTTTCAGTCCTCTAAATCAGCGACGCGGAGAAGTAGACAGTTTGACAAATTGAGAAAATGAGAGCTATCACCCCCCTGAATGAAGCATTCCAGTATCAAATTTATAAGCTTCTCAGATGAAGAGTTTCAGACTGATTATGCGAATCTAGACCTTGTAGTTGTAATATCCAGTGTCAGTGCCATTTCAGCCGGAGCCCTTCCCCTTCGAGGCTTGTCATCATCCCGATCCCCTCCCATCACTGCAAGTTAAAAAAGTCCAAAAAGACGGAACCAAATCAGCTGTCTTCGTCTCTATTCTCAAAAGTCTTTCACCTACATCCCACTTGAAGCTCCCAAAGCGCCTTGGCTTCTCTATAAAAACCGCGAGTGCAAGCACCCTCTGCGTCCCACTACGAAGACGCCAGGCGAATCACACAATGGAGGCAACTGCAACCGATCAGGGCCGACCTCAAAGCCAGTGCCAACTGACGATCGAAATCCCTTCTAGTCCCTCCACCAGTACTGAGTCTGAAATGCCCAAATCCTTCGGCTTCTTGACAAGGTTTCATGCGGGTTACTTCAGAATAAGCTTCTCCCTCTGCGGACAAGCTTTGCTGTGGAAGGCCCTGAACCAGCCAACGCAGGACAACCATGCCCTCCGCCTCATCTTCCGATTGCTACCCCAATCGGCTTTTATCCTTCTCTGGTCCGTCGCCTTGGCCTGTCTCGCCTCTCTTTCTCTTCTCTACCTTCTCAAATGCTTCCTCTATTTCCGTTTAGTCAAAGATGAGTTCTGTCACCACGTCGGAGTCAACTATCTCTTCGCCCCATGGATTTCGTGGCTTCTTCTTCTCCAGTCCTCCCCTTTCTTAGGACCTAAACACAGCTATTACCTAGTTCTCTGGTGGGTTTTCTCGATACCCATTCTGCTTCTGGATATTAAGATTTACGGCCAGTGGTTTACCAAGGGGAAGAGGTTTTTGTCCGCGGTTGCGAACCCGACTAGTCTACTGTCCGTGATCGGCAATCTTGTAGGAGCCCGGGCTGCTGCAGAGATGGGCTGGAAGGAGAGTGCTGTTTGCCTTTTTTCTCTAGGATTCGCCCACTATCTGGTTCTATTCGTGACGCTTTATCAGAGGTTTTCTGGGAGCGATCGGCTTCCTACGATGTTAAGGCCGGTTTTCTTCTTGTTTTTTGCAGCACCGAGCATGGCGAGCTTGGCGTGGGTCTCTATATCGGGGAACTTCGACCAGCCATCAAAGATGCTTTTCTTTCTCTCGCTCTTCCTCTTCGCTTCACTGGTAAACATACGACGACGATCAAATTGATTAGGTTCATGGCCGAGAGTTAAAAGCGAAAATGAATTTCTCTAACTAACCAAACAAAAAGAATCCTAGCCAAACAAAACAAATCTACAAAAGATAAGATACGATAAAGACACCCTTTTTCTGAAGGAAAAAAAAAAAAAGACCTTGAATCAGACGACACTGTCCCCACTGCAAAATGCATGCACAACTCTAACAGCTTCTCTCCTATGGAAACTACAAGAAAAAAAATGGGGTTTTTGTTGGAGAATGAAAGGACGTCTCGTATACCAAAGTTCAAAGCTTGATTACAGCAAATTTCTTCAAAATGATGTCATCTTTCATCTCTCTGGTGCTGAAAATTTTTAAACTGCTCCTTATAATGGATTTTATTTGTATATTCAAAGCAGGTTTCGAGGCCGAATCTGTTCAAGAAGGCGATGAAGAAGTTTCACGTTGCATGGTGGGCTTACTCGTTTCCGCTCTCAGTCTTGGCTCTGGCTTCTGTTCAGTACGCACAAGAAGTGAAAGGAGGCATTGCCCATGGACTAATGCTCATCTTGTCGGTACTCTCCGTTCTCGTCTCCTTCGTCTTGCTCGTTTTTACCATCATTAACACCAATCATCTGTTACAGAGCGATGATCCAGTTCTTTCTCCTTCAACGCCTCATTTACCAGTTGCGTCTAGTAAATGACTTCGTTGTCTCTCTGTCCTGTACAATCTATCTTTTTTGGCTTTCTGACCTAACTGTACGTGACATTTATCAGAGTTTTGTCTTCTCTTTTGTATGTCTATATCAGTTCTATACTGCACTTGGAAAACGAAGACAAGTTTTAATACAAGGATCTCTCCCGTCTCTTTAATCTATTCTTCTAAACATTATCAGAGTCTGTAAATCAATGCATAAGATAAGAATTTTCCAAGTGAGCGCAGACAAAGAATATCTTCTGTTTGCCGCTCTTTGAACTCGGGAGAATCCAAAGTCCATGCATATCTCAAATCGTCTCTTCGATTTTAAGGATGTTTCTTGATGGGCACATCGGAAATTTAATAATCCGAATCACTACTGTGTCAGACTTCCTCAACAGCATCAAAAGGATATAACAATTAGCAGAGTAGAGAGAGGTCTGACTTCCAGTTGTACCTCTTCTTTCGCCTGAAAGCGATGATTACCTAATGGAATCGGTTCATAAGTTTAATAATCAATATTCAGATTATTTTATGTTTCCGATTTGACTCGTGGAAAATGACACAGCAGATCGATTCCACCGTTGGTGTGTGAATGGGGGAACCAGACAACCGGAAGAATGTAACTCAAATGTATAAAAAATCCTTAAAAAAATATTAATCTTTCGCAATTTAATGTGGTTCGCTCGTGCCACGAACCTGCTGTGGCCTTGGTAAGATCTCTTTCCATTTCCCGAGCTTTTTGGATCCTCGCGAGCGTCTCTGGCTCGCCTCCGACACAAATGCGCGGTATGTCGTTTGATTTGAATTCCTACCGAAACCCGCTTACATCCCCTTTCACTCTTCTTTCCTACCTCTCCAGCTCGTCAATTCGCATTTCACCCAAAATGATTTCTTCTAAGGTGACCGAAATCTCACTCTCCTTTCTTTTCTCGTGCTGTTTCTTAGCTGTTCAAATTAGGTTGAAATACGACTATATCATAATTCGTTCGGTTTCCGATTCTGTGATTTACATAGGGGAAAGTGAAAGACAAAGATCTTCTTGTAGATCGAAATCCTGTCGCTAACAGTAAGACTTGTGTCACTTTTCGTTAACATTTTTTTTTTTTCTTTGGAAGTTTTTCACATCTGATTTCGAGAGGACAATAGAAGTCAGGAATTCTGAAGTGTACACGGAGAAGATTAGTGGGCGCTTTCGCAAGCCCTTGGACCTCGGTAATGGATAATTTGATCAGTGATTTTGTTTTTTTGGTTTGGCATGATATTCTATGTTTGGTTTTTCATACCTTATGCGGTCATTTTCCAGGACGATTCCATGGAAGCCTGCAATGCTCCCAAGGTATGTGAACTACCAAAATTTTCCTTTTATCTGCAATTTTTAAATTATATAGTGTGTTGAGCATCTTTATTTCTTCATTATATTTTTTCAATTGAAGGAAATTGGGGCAAGCGAATGTAGGCTTGGAGTGTAAGACAGCTAGCCAATGCGACCCGAAAAGGTTAACCGATTAAGTGGGACCAAGGACCCACACTTACACCCACCTCACCAAATGCAAACCAACCAAACCAAATGCAAACGAACTCACGGGGATTCGAACGCGGGATGGCGTGCCAAATGCAGAGTACCAAACCATCCGCACCCAACAGGTCATAACACAGATCACCAACATATTCCAACACTCCCCCGCAAACCAAACCCCCAGGTTAAACCCAGGACAAATTCCAAATACAAATGCAAATGCAAAGTCCCCGTGCCAAACATGCGAACGCGAACGCGAACGCGCGGGGATTCGAAGGCGGGACGGGCGAAACCTGCTCTGATACCATGTAAGTACCTAACCAATACAACCCGAAAAGACTAGTCGATTAAGGTGTGGAAAGTCAAATACTTAACATATATTCTAACATGGAGAACTCTGATTCAAAGGTTTATTTGACATCTGATATTCCCTTTTCCTTTTCAGAACCTTGTTTTCTTCTTCCTTTTAATGGGTACACTCACAACTCAACATATTATACTTTTTCTATGAATTTTGCTCTTATAGAGATATGGTGGAAAAAAGGGAAATGTGATGGACAAGACAAATGGCGCTGCAGGTTTGATGATACCGTTATAAACTTTTACTCATCGTTCACTTAGCATATTATTGTTTGTGTCTCTTAAATGTTTTTCTTTCTTCTCTTTTAGGTGTATCAAAAGACAGGAGTGGCAGAAAACCACTGGCTGATGTTAGCAATACTAGGATCACCTTCTCAAGGAGATCTATTGGGTTCCCTAGACCAATGTCACTGAAAAAGAAAATTTTCTTTAGTTTTTCGAAATGCCAAGTGGTCATATTTTACTTGTGATATTGATTTCATTATATTTTTGCACATCAATCATAATGGAGGCATGGTATAACAGAGAGAAGTGTACCGCAAGCTGCGTAAGTCAATGAATCAGTGTTGTCATAATAATGTCTTTATGTCAAATTATTGTGCTTTTTTTTCTTTGCCATTTTTCATTTAAAGTTTTTGTATGTATCTTGAATCATCCTTGTAGAAAGAGGCAGAGCAGCAGTTCCCTTAGATTCAGTTAGCACACTATTCTAGTTTCAATTATATGCTCCCAGTTTTGTTCCTATAACCTTTCGTTCAGACCCTAATTCAAGTATTTTTATTCATGTACATTGATAGGCTTCCAGTGAGAAAAAGTTCCATTGCCACCAGCACCATGACAAGGAAATCTTCTAAGGTTTCAAATACATTCTAGAGCCAAATTTAAAATTTTCAGTTTATAGGTCAATGTTGTCAGTAAGGAGTAGAAATGGTGAACACTGAACAGTTAACATTTTCTCTTCTTTTGTCTTATTTTAATCCAAACAATTGTCTCAAATGCATGATTATATTAATGTATTTTTGTCTCTTTTTGGGTCAGGGTGACAACGAGACTTGTATTCCTCAAAAAGATAATTTATCAAAGTAAAGGTGAATATTTCTATCTGCTCAGCTACTGACAAGCTTTAGCTCCCTGCACTTTACTCTTTATTCTCTATTTATTCTTATATGCCTTAAGTGCTAAGAAGCGGAATCATTTCAAAATATTAGGTACTGCAAAATTTCGAATTTATTGCAGTAATGAGAAGATTAATGATGGGTAACTTGTTGGTTTTTCTGTCAGTGTGTCAATGCCTACCTCTCTCAAGTTACCGTTAATGTAATGTATTCTCTGACCCCCAATTATGAGGAGCGCCAATATCAATAGTGAGTAAATTAGTTAGCGGTTCCGGCTTAGACGCTGATGAGGTCAAATTGTGACCGCAATGGTTATTTGTGAAGAAACTGTAAAATAAATAAGGAAGACGGGGGTTCGGGGTGTCAGCCCCGACGGGGGTCCAAGGGGGCTGCCGGTAGGCCCCGGCCCGACGGTATGCCCTTGTCACGATTGCATCACCCAAGTTAGAACTGGGGAAGCTTCATGAAGGTCAACTGGATTGCGTGCAACAGTCATTGCGTGAAGCAGCCATAGCATACAACAGTCATTGCGTGAAGCAGCCATAGCATACAACAGCCATTGAGTGCTGCAATGCTTATAAATAGAGGAGTTCTTCAGCAGCATGAATCATCCAGAATCTAACCTCTTCCTTGTTACTCTGTTTTGTTTTAGTTTCTTCTCTTGTATTTCTGTTCAGTCCAAAAGCCATTGAAGCTCTTCTAAGAGTGTGTGGTGGGACGAAACCTTCTTGTATTTATAATAAATCAGTGTTGGCTTTCTTCTTGATTGTTGTTTAGAAGTTCCTGGGTTGAACTTACTATGTTTTACATTTTCCTTTCATTTCTTTCCTTGTCATTTTGTATGCAAAAATATCGAGTATTTGGCTGCAAGAATGGGTAAAATATATAGTTTTTCCTTTGGTTGACAGCAAGGCTGAATGTTTACTTCCTTTGGCCACATGGTAAGTTCACTTTATTTCCGTTTCAGATCTTTAATTTTTATGTCCAAATCATCTTCCTGGTTTAGTAATGTTTTGAGGTGGTCTAGGTCTAGAATCATAGATTAATATGGTGTTCTACATTTGCAGCAAAACTGCAACCACTAAAGTTAGGAGGTCTAACCAGGCATTGGACAGCATTAAGGCTGTCCTGTTAATTTTTTAATTTCATTCCGCATTCATAGTTGAAGAGTGGGTGCCTATTGTGGTTCATTCTTAGACATTGCTAGCAGATGAGAGAAAATCATTATGAATTTGTTCTCATTTGCAGGCTGCTGGCTTAAATCCTGAAAAAAATGTTGGCAAAGTCTCTTCTAATGGTGAGAATATGCCTTTCTGATAATAAATTTCTACCTTTGGTAGTTTCTATAGAGTAGCTTCTTATAATTTGTTCATTGTCTTTTTATAAGTCTGTTTTTTTTTAAATAGAAAAAAACAGCAGTGAAAGTTGGGGTTTAGAGGAAAGTGTTGGTGGAAATCAACAGAAGAACCAAGAACAGTCTGAGCAGAAATCACTTGGTTGATGGCACCATATTGGGGTAAGTGAACTCTTGGGAACATTTATTATGTGCATGTGGAAAAATTATGTTAAGGTTGCTAGACGGGGACTAATGAGAGCAGTAAGCATCATCTTGGGTTGGCTGCATGACGTAGTATATAACTCTAATGCTGAAGAAATTGTTGAAAATTTGAGTATAAACTAAGTCATCCTAACCTATTGAAGGTTTATAAAAGTAGGAAGTAGAAAAGGAAAGAGGGAGAATGAAAAGACGGTAAAGTACTTTTTTAGGAAGGTTACTTTTTTTGGGAAGTACTATAATTTAGTACTTTCTATCAAACGAAAGTCTGCAAGTTTTTACTTTTATTACTTTCCTAGTTTGTAAGTCCCAATTAGGAAAGTGTTTGGTTAGTAATATCCTGTATTAGTAGTTAATTTAGGAAAGTCATAAAGTGTTCATTGTTTGGTAGCTTCTATTTAAGTTAATTGCTAATTTTTTTCCAGAAAGTGGTTTTGAATTTAGCTAGTCAGGATTTAACTGTAATTAGGAAATCTGCTTCAAGGAAATTCTACCAAAATGATGCAGTCTATTTTGGCAAAGTCATGGTAGTTTTAGAGTTTATAAATAGGGAGATACGCTGTAACTTTCATTCGTTTTTAGGATCAATACACATTTGGCTACGTGAGCACCATTATTTTCTCTTTCTTTTGCTAAAAATAATTTCTTAGTGAATTTTTCTCTTGTGCTAGCTTCTGTAAGTTACAAAACAAAACCTGAAAATTCAAGTTCTTCCCTTTGAACTTGAAAACCATGAATTTCCTAAAGTTGGGAAGATAGTGGTTGAGTATCCCATATACCAGCCTTACCTATCTGCCATTTTTTATCAGTTCTGTGGCATTACTCATGCCTTTAGTACCATTTTTTCTTGATATCATTGATCAGCTCCTGCTTAGTAGCTGCAGCTTGTTTTGACTTGGAAAAAAAGAAATGCAACTATCTTATTCTGTTTCATGTAAACTAGCTTGTGACTGATTAGCGATCTGACTAGCAGCACTTTTGGGAAACCTTGTTTACAGTGCAATATTATGCCTACTTAAAACAATGGATCACTTGTCTTTTTACAAACATTAGGGCTTCCAAGATTGTTTCTAGTTGTGAGTTTAATTGACAATTACAAGTCCTCTTTGCAACCCTTTTGTACATGAATGCCTTGGATTGAAGAAATCAAACTGGCAAAAGAGAAAGGTTGACGGGGTATGTAAAGGATCTTGTTCTTTAATCTGTTGAAAGGCTTGGTTAAGGCATCATAAAGTCCTGATAGGTGCAACTCAACTAATGTCATAAAAAAAGAACTCTTTAAGTTATTCTTATGGCTGATTTTTTAAGTCGAGAAAATTTGACAGTTGAGCAGTTTAACTATTCAAAGCTAACTTTGAAGTGGATAGTGTAGATAGTGGTCTTTGATGGTAGGAAAATAATTTCTTGGATCATATGGTGACAGTTGTTACGAGATATCCATCGTTCTAAGTAGGTGGTTAAGGATTCTCTAGAAGCTTCCTTTTTTGGAATATTGAGCCATTTATTTTTATAGGAATAGAGACTGTAAATGAGCTCTTACTCTATTTTGATTTGGCAATGCTTTCCTCTTCTAAGATTTAATGATTCTTTTCCTTGAATAGCAAAATTTTGGCATGTTACAGAGAAAGTTACATAGGCATGCTTCTTTAGGAGCCAAGGTGGAAATGTTCTTTTCATTGAACATCATTGTCAATGGTTGTCAGAGTTTTGTATTAATATCCACCTCCCTGTGTGCTACATTTGATAACAGGCATTCATTACCTGCTAAGAATGTCAAGACAGATGGGAATGCATCATCTAGACTGCCGGTGAGGCATCTCACTCAAGTATCAACCTTTCTTATTCAGCTGAGCTTTTTAAAATTTGAAACACAAAGAGGTGCCTGGTCACTAACATGAATGAGCTACAGATACGTGGAAAAGGATCTTTCCATACACAATGGGATAGAAGCAAGACGTTTACAATTTTTATGCATTTGTTGCAATGAAAACTATAGGAATGAAATAAGCTTGTTAGCTTTTATACAGGAGTTATTGGGTCTTGGGGAGAAAGATCATAGTTAGGCTGTTTTTGTGTACTTGATGAGCAATATTTTAATTTTAAGTGAAATACAGCGATAATGATTTTCATGTCTATGACCACCTAGTCCATGTGTTGTATTGTTTTGAAGTGATTTCATACTCTCTTTTGTCCAAAAGTTGTTAAATATTCTCAGCACTACTTGTAGCTGTTTTTGCTTTTTACATTCTTTTGTGCGTATGAATGTCACCCCCTTTTTTGTTGTAGAAATTTGTAACCTGGTTTTGATTTGTTGATTGAAGCACCTGATGATATTCTGTTTCAGTAGTCATTCTAGTGCCTTCTTTTCTTTTTTAGGTCTTCTAATTTGTTTAGGTCTAATTTTTTTAATGAATGTTCCTGAACGCAGGAAAAATTATCCATCAAAACTCCAAGTCTGGTGTTATTTTAAAGTTCAAGGCCACAATACACAATGAGAAGAAAACCATCGTCAATGGTTTTACTACTGTAAGTTCAACTATGAACGAGCAGAAGAAAGATGCAACCAAAATTTGTTTTGATGATGCAAGTGGTAACGTGTCTACAAATGTCTTTAAACCCAAAAATAGGCGTCGAAAATCCTACACTTCAATGCTAGTTGAAGGATCCAAGGTAAGAGGTTAAAATTGTTTTTGTCTTTTTATATAACCAAGTGATTGTGAAGATGATTTCAAACAGAGAGATCTCCCAAGCATTGATGACTCCAGGAATCATTTGCAAGTTGCTGAATACGTAAATGAGATTTATCAATATTATTGGACCATGGAGGTGATCCTTGCACTTCTTCTCTTCGTTGCTTTTATGTCCTTTTGTGAAATTTTATTTGTACAAGTAAAGGAATTGAAGAATATCTGTCCTCCAGGATGATGTTTCAGACAATTCAGTTTAGTTTTTTCTGGTCTTAGTCTTTATGTTATTACTAATGTAGCTTGAAATGATAGATAAATTATCCTTTGCCGGCAAACTATATGAACATCCCAGAAAGAAGTAACTTCTACCATGCGGGCTACCCTGATCAACTGGCTGATAGAAGTATGATGTTTTGCTTCCTAATGGTCTTCTCTTAATTATTGTTTTTTAGAATGTGCTGCTTTTGGTAAGATGAGATAATAAAATTAATTTACCTGGTGGTATTGTTTCCCTTGTAGGTACATCTGAAGTTTGAATTGATGGAAGAAACATTGTTTCTAATGGTAGAACTGCTGAACAGGTTTCTCTCCGAGTTTGCAATAAAAAAAAGATGAAACGCAGCTGGTCGGTATCACTGCTCTTTTATTAGCCTCCAAGTATGAAGACTATCGGCATCCAAAGGTTCATAAAAAAATTTAAAAAGTGTTGATCTTGACTACTCATCTCACTTTAGTATTGCTTGCATCTTTGTCGCAGATAAGCGATTTGATTAGTATCTCATTCGACTTGTACACCAGAGACCAAGTGCTTGCAATGGTGTGCCTTCTAATCGCTCGCTTTGTTTATTTTTCTTCCGGCGAGACACCTCTGGTGGAATAATAACCAGCCATTTTCTTCAGGAGAAGCTCATGCTTACGAAATTAAAGTTTCGTCTGAATTTTCCAACCCCATATGTTTTCATGCTACGGTTTTTGAAGGCTGGCCAGTCAGATAAAAAGGTTCTATCTTAGCGATCTTCCATTCATTTCTATACCCATTTGTTACAAACTATTAGTTACTAAAGATGTTCTTGCATTTGTTACCAGCTCCAACATCTGGCATTTTACCTGATTGAGCTGTGCTTGGTGCAATCTGAGGCTCTGAAATTCAAGGCATCCCTGCTATGTGCTTCGGCGATTAGAACCGACTCCAACATGGACAGAATTGCTTATCAAACATAACCCATTATGAAGAATCCCAGCTGAAGTATATCTATATGTCAGTTACTATCGTTAGCATTTTGAAGATTGCTCATGAATCAACCGCTGATTGTGTTCATGACTACTGATCGATATGCAAGCCTTGTGCTGATCAGATCTTGGGTTTCCAGAGAACTGCCAGTAAAGGCCCATTAAAAGTCACCTACGCAAAGTACCTCGTGCCTTAACGTGATGGAGTAGCAAAGATAAAGAGGCCTTCGGTATCCTTCCTCTTTGATCCTTCTTTTAGGCTGCTGCCTGTGAGCTACAGATAAAAAACCCCAATCTCTCTGGTCTTGGTTTTTATATTCCAATTTCTCCCACATTATGTAGTTTGAAAAATGTAGCGTTACCCTAATCCTGCACACGTACGATTAGAGATTGCGGCACACGTACGGACGAGATTATCTCTGGATAGTTCTAGATCGATTATGGGTACAGTGTCCGAGTCGTCTAGTACTTTCCAGTACCATCGTCCACTTTCCAGACTAGTGCCGAATCATCTTCCTCCTCGAAATAACCTCTCCGCAGCTGTCCTCTGCGTGAATTATTTTCAGAGCAGCGCATTCGAAAGTTTGATCGATGAAGTCGTTTTCGTGAAAGGTACTCAATTCACGACTATTTTTTTTTTCTTCTTCTGCAATTCTTAATCTCTTGCCTAGTTCTGTTTAGATACAATCGAAGGCCACTATTAGTTTTGTGCGTAGAAAGGAGCCATGAATCCGGATAAGTTTACCCACAAGACGAACGAGGCTCTTGCCGGAGCCCATGAGCTTGCCATGAATGCCGGGCACGTTCAGTTTACCCCCGTCCACATTGCTTCCGCTTTGATTGCCGACCCCAAAGGCATCCTGCGCCAAGCAATTGCCAGTGCCGGCGGCGGTGATGAGGCTGCCAATTCATTCGAGCGAGTTCTCAAACAAGCAATGAAGAAAATCCCCTCCCAGCATCCTCCCCCGGATGAAATTCCTGCTAGCACTTCTCTCATTAAGGTTATACGCCGCGCTCAGTCATCCCAAAAATCCCGTGGAGACACTCATCTGGCTGTCGATCAGCTGATTCTCGGTCTCTTGGAAGACGCTCAGATTGGTGACCTTTTGAAAGAAGCTGGTGTGACCACGGCCAGAGTTAAGTCGGAAGTGGAGAAGCTGCGCGGGAAGGAAGGGAAGAAGGTCGAGAGTGCTTCAGGCGATACCAACTTCCAAGCATTGAAGACTTATGGTCGGGATCTCGTTGAGCAAGCCGGGAAGCTTGATCCTGTGATTGGGCGTGATGAGGAAATCAGAAGGGTTATCAGGATTCTTTCGAGAAGAACAAAGAACAATCCAGTTCTCATCGGGGAGCCAGGCGTGGGGAAAACCGCTGTTGTAGAGGGGCTCGCTCAGAGGATAGTCCGCGGTGATGTCCCGAGTAACTTACTGGATGTGAGATTGATCGCGCTGGATATGGGTGCCCTGGTTGCGGGAGCAAAGTACAGGGGAGAGTTTGAAGAAAGGCTTAAAACAGTATTAAAAGAAGTCGAAGAAGCTGAAGGGAAGGTAATTCTATTCATAGATGAGATACATCTCGTTCTTGGGGCAGGTAAAATACAAGTAACCTCTATCGTGTTTAATGCTATTTGTTGATTGATTTTACTGTCACTTCCTGAGTTGTAATATTTGCTGTCTTTTTAAGTTTAGGTCGGACGGAGGGGTCAATGGACGCGGCAAATCTGTTCAAACCAATGCTGGCGAGGGGCCAGCTTCGATGCATCGGAGCCACCACTCTGGAGGAGTACAGGAAATACGTTGAGAAGGATGCTGCATTCGAACGTAGGTTCCAACAGGTTTATGTGGCGGAGCCTAGTGTTTCAGACACAATTAGTATCCTTCGTGGTCTTAAAGAGAGATATGAGGGTCATCATGGTGTTCGAATTCAGGATCGTGCTCTGGTAGTCGCCGCCCAGCTTTCGAGCAGATACATTACTGGTATGGTCGCGACTTCTTACTTGACATTCTTAGATTCAACCTTTTTTTTTAAAATAAAATAAAATGTAAATGTGGTTTTATTTTGATCTCCTTGGAAGGAATTTGATTGTTCAATTGTTATTTGTTGTTCCTGAAGGGCGGCACCTACCCGATAAGGCTATTGATCTGGTCGATGAAGCTTGTGCTAATGTGAGAGTGCAGCTCGATAGCCAGCCTGAAGAGATTGATAACCTTGAAAGAAAGAGAATTCAGTTGGAGGTTGAGATGCACGCACTAGAGAAGGAGAAGGATAAAGCTAGTAAAGCTCGGCTAGTAGAGGTGAGTACTCTGAGCGTAGTGACTTTTAAACTCTAATGTCTGTTAGGGAGTTGTGGACTTTCAGGTGAAAATGAATTACCTACTTGAAGTATTTTTATTTTTATTTTTTTTAGTGTTGTTTGTGTTAGTATATATTAAAAGGATAATAAGTTTATTAATAAAATATTCTAATAGATTTAATTTTACAAGATTGTAAAAAATGAATTATTCAAATATTTAATCAAATTGCTATTTTTTATATCTAAATTCTCTCTCTTAAAATATTAATTAAACATAATATTAAAAAAACATAATTTTATGTAAATAAAAAAGAGGGTATTTTATTATAAAAAATTAATTTTATAAATAGTTTTATTTTACTAAACTAAATTATATTTTAACTTGTTTTAAATTAATAAATAAATTAATATTATTTATTTAGTTAAATATATAAAAATAAAATGATTAAACAAATCCCTGCCTTTATAATATCCAAATGTTAATCAAATTATTATTTTTATAATATCTAAATACTCTTTCTCTTATAATGGTCATCAAATATAATATTAAAAATAAAGAATTTATATATATAAAAGGAACTTTTATTATATAAAATTACTTTAATAGATTTAAATTGATTTTAACTAAACTAAAATATATTTTTACTTGTTTTAAATTAATAAATAAAAGTTAATTAATTAAATATAAATATTTAAAAATAAAATGATTAAATAAATACTCACTCTTAAATTAGAAATAAAATATAATATTAAAATCATGAATTTATATATATAAAAAGGAGTTTATTTTATTTTATAAAATTACTCTGATTGATTTAATTTTTATAAGATAAATTTATTTAAAAATTAAGATTTTAAAATTTATTAAATGTATAAAATAAAATACTTAAGCAAATATTTAATTTTGTAATATCCAAATGCAAGAGTGATAAGGCTGAATGAGCTGAACAAGAGTGAGTGATCGCGGGAGTGAAAGTGAATTCATTAGCCTTTGGGAGTGATTTCACTGTTACTCGTTTTTCTTAAGAATGAGTGAAAGTGAATTATCTAGGTAATTCACTTTAACTAGCCATTTACAAGGTTATTTTCGATAGTGAAAATACTTTCACTTTCAGGGCCAGGGAGTTGGCTAACTTGTAATACATCTTCAGGTTCGCAAGGAATTGGATGACTTGAGAGACAAGTTGCAACCGCTGTTAATGAAGTATAGGAAGGAAAAGGAGAGGGTGGATGAGATTCGAAGGCTAAAACAGAGGAAGGAAGAACTTATGTTCAGCTTGCAAGAGGCAGAACGAAGAATGGATTTGGCCCGAGTTGCCGATATAAAATATGGAGCACTTCAGGAGATAGATATTGCTATAGCAAAGCTTGAAGGGGATACAGATGAGAATTTGATGCTGACGGAAACAGTGGGACCTGATCAGATTGCAGAGGTATGGTCTATGGTTGCATTGTGGCATTATCCACAATACATCAGTGTGTTTTAATTGTTCCATGGTGCCCATGGATATGCTTTTAACTTTTGCCTACAGGTTGTTAGCCGCTGGACGGGTATCCCAGTAACCAGGCTCGGCCAAAACGAGAAAGAGAGATTAATTGGCCTTGCGGAGAGACTGCATAACAGGGTAGTGGGTCAGGACCAAGCAGTTGATGCAGTTGCAGAGGCTGTGTTGAGATCACGAGCTGGGTTAGGCCGGCCTCAACAGCCGATGGGGTCGTTCCTCTTTTTGGGACCGACTGGTGTTGGCAAAACAGAGCTGGCGAAAGCGCTCGCCGAGCAACTATTTGATGATGAGAAGTTGTTGATACGGATTGATATGTCTGAGTACATGGAACAACACTCTGTTGCGCGACTCATTGGTGCGCCTCCTGGGTAAGTAACTCCTTCAAATGCAGGTTATGTGGTGCTGTTGTTGTTTTTGTTGGGTCATTGGCTCACCATTTGTGCTTGTGCAGGTATGTGGGTCACGAAGAAGGTGGCCAGTTGACAGAGGCTGTGAGGAGGCGGCCCTACAGCATTGTTCTGTTTGACGAAGTGGAGAAGGCCCATGTCTCGGTCTTCAACACCCTTCTTCAAGTTCTGGATGATGGTAGATTGACTGACGGACAAGGGAGGACAGTGGATTTCACCAATACTGTAATTATCATGACTTCTAACCTGGGAGCTGAGTATCTTCTTGCTGGACTCAGTGGGAAGTCCTCTTTGCAGAGTGCTCAGGATAGAGTGATGCAAGAGGTATGTACCGTGGACTCTTGAAGGATGATTATAGATTAGTTACATGGAGGAGTCCTGTTCATTTAGACGTGGTGTTATAGATTGGTTTCATGGAGGAGTCTCGTTCATTTTGACTTTTATAAAGAACTTGATACTGAAATTCTTCTTTCTCCGGGGCATCTTCTATTTTCTTCAACAGGTGAGGAAGCATTTCAGGCCTGAGTTACTGAATCGTCTGGATGAGATAGTGGTCTTCGATCCTTTGTCTCATGACCAACTAAGGCGGATTGCAAGACTTCAGATGAAAGATGTGGCCGCTAGACTGGCGGAAAGGGGGGTGGCTTTGGCCGTCTCTGATGCTGCTTTGGACATTGTACTGGAAGAGGCCTACGATCCGGTAAGTACACGAAAATCTCTTGAATCCTCCATACGTTGAAAAGTTAATTAATGTGATATTGTGCTGAAGTCGGTGATTTTCTTCCGTCTTTGACAGGTCTACGGTGCGAGACCTATAAGGAGATGGTTGGAAAAGAAGGTGGTGACCCAGCTGTCGAAAATGCTACTCAAGGGAGAGATTGATGAGAACTGTACTGTTTATATTGATGCCGCCCCGGGTAAGCAGGAGTTAAGTTACAGGGTAGAGAGGAATGGAGGACTGGTGAATTCTGCCACTGGGCAGAAGTCAGATATTTTGATTCAGATCCCGAACGGGCCAAGAGCTGATGCTGCAGCTCAGGTGGTGAAGAAAATGAAGATCGGGACAGACGAGGATGAAGAAGAAATGGAAGAGTAGAGCAATGGAGTTTCTTCCAAGGGGACCAAGGAACCCAATTACTCTAGGTGATGTGTTGTTTTGTAGATACAGGGTAAATCTCCTTCTAATGCAAAATGTGTGCTTTGTCCTTGAACCTCTGTATGTTTTTGTTTGGGTTGGACATGCTTTCTTCGTCAAGAGTTTCATTAATAAAAATGTTTATGTAGTTTGGTTTATGTTCAGGTTTTCGCTATAATTCCAGAAACTTGTGTAGTTCAGGCATTATTGCAGGCACAAGAACCAAATCATGGAGACCTTATTTTTTCCTATGCAGCACATCAAAGCACATTAGTTAACATAACCTTTGAAAAGGTCCTGTGAAAACAATGCTTGAAGTGCTGTAGGGATTAAAGAAACATCCTTCCAACTATTTGACATCAGTAGAGGCAAAAATTGCAAAAGCATCGAGCTTGGGTCCTACATGTTCTTCTTCCCAGCAGAATGCGACATGTTCCAGTCAATGGACTGCAACTGACTCCGAAGGATTTGGTTATCTTCCAGTAAGCGGTCATACTCGAGAAGGAACCCATCTGACTGCTTCTTCAAAGCCATGGCACTAGCTTCAGCACCTTTAATCCCCTTATCCTTCATCTCAATTTCTGATTCAAGTTGCTTAATCTTTTCCTTCAGAGCTGAAACTTCATCCTCAAATGCTTTGTCCTGTTTCTCTGAAGAGTTTTCCATTACCTTGTTGATCTTCAACCTCAAACTGGTATTTTCTTCCTCCAATTCTTTTAACTCATCTGATCCTCTATTGTTTTCCTCTTTCTTGGCAGCCTCTGCATTCTTTCGAAGAGCACGGAGTTCTCTGAGGTAATGGTGAGCTCGATCAATTATTAATGCAAGCAACAGTACAAAGCCTGGTCCATTATCCTAGATCAGTCCACAATAACAGATACAAAACAACAGCTGAAAGAAAGGTTAACCGAACCGAAGCATTATTAAAATCAGTAAATCAACAGTGGAAACTGAATTAAAATTTAACAACATCATTTAACCTTAAACAACAGGATATAAAGACAAAAAGAAAAACATTATCCCACTTTATTCTACAGAGCCCTTACAAATGTACCAACCACATCACCATGAAGGCCATGACAAACAAAAGGTCCAATTGACCTACAACAAAGATACAAATATTTATAATGATAGTCCTATGCCCCTAGTAATAATAACTGTATGTAAGATTGAAACAGATGGTATGAATGAACCAAATCTTAAGAATGATCAAGATCATCTTTGCAAGCAAACCTTTTCTTTACTATGTGCCTTTTGTGTCCACTTCACCTATAAAGAATAGCAGTTCTAATGCAGCAGTAAAATCGACTTCATTCTTCTTTACCTGTTAACTTCTTTTGTACTTCATACTAAGCAAAGACAATTGAACAAGAATGGTTCCCCCCAGCTAATTTTTCACCAATTAGACCGACTTTGGTTATACTTTCATGAATGAAGACACCATTCCAAGTACCATATTAGGCAACAACTTCGAATTTGTGAAGCTCATGTTGGACATATATCCAAAACATTCTGAGACCCAAATTCTTGGAGAAGTGGTCAAGTAAGGGGAAACAAACACCTCTATATCTTCAGTCCTTGATGTGATTCCCAATCACCCCAAGGTATAGTTTAGATAAATCAGGAGGACGTACTAGCTAGGGACAGCAGTAGTAACCTTTTCACTCATTAGCCTTGACATCAGCATTAAGTTTTCAAGTAAACTTTCAGGGAGAATAACTCAGATCCTCTCTTCATTAAATATAGTCTTCCAAATATCAAGATACTCCCTACCCGCCCTCAAGTTTTGTGAAGAACATCGCACCCCAAAAGAAAAGTCTTCAAGAACGCATCTTTAAGGGAATTCACTACAACTGTGACAAAGAAGAGAAGCTCATATGTTCAGGCCTTACATCGCGACAGTCTTTTATAAACCCATGACAATTCAAGTCAATGTTTTTCCTTCATATAGAACAGGACATAATCTACTGGGAAATTAACCTTGTTACATCAAATACTTTTGCTGACAGAATGATCAAATATGGTCAGCAGTTAAAAACATAAAATTCATCAAGGTCTCATTGTCCGATCGAAATAATTGCAACCCGGATGCGTCGTCGCAAAATCTTAACAGTTCCAACCAATTCAGGGTATAAATAAATTATGGGAAGGAAAGGTGAGAAGTAAGACGCACCCATGAAAGACACTTCGAGAAGGTTTCTTCCCAAGAGGACCTCATCAGTGGGAGTGAGGCTTCCGACATCAAAAGCGCGCTTCTGGATCTCGGCGATGCTGTAAATGCTAGAGCACATAACTATGAAAACGGTGGCAGCGATGGTCTTGACAATGATGGGGCCTCTTCCGCGCTTGACCCGATCCAACCCCATTAGACCAAATTTCTTAAAGGGGTTTTTGAGGAAAAGAAGCATGATCAAGGCCGTCTCGGCTACCAACACGTAAAAGAGCAATTGAATCATCTTCGTAGGTGAACACAGAAAACCTGTGAAGGTAGGGAGGACGGAGCAAAGGGAGGCTGTCGAATCTAAATATCCCAAAATGAGTTAGTAAACAGATAGGTGAGAGAATTTAAGGAGACGGGCCCACTAGGAACTCGGGTTTGGAATTTGGATGATTTCGTCGGTAATTGCGAGAGAGGCCATAGGAACTCGGAAGAGAAGACCGACCACTACACCAGAGAAGGGACCCGGAAGGCGATCCTCAGAAAATAATAAACACGAAGAAGAAGAAGTCTGGCCAGTGGGTGGTTCCGATCGGATGCTTTCCTTCGGAGTTTGGAACCTGGGCCCCAACACGTTTTCAGTTCCTCTCAAAACGCCATGTTCAAGGTGTTGTGGGCCGTAACGGTTCAATGGAAAGCCCAATTTCGATTACTCCCTAACAGAAACAGTGGACTCGATGTTAAAACGCCCATGTCCCTTTTTCATGGGTGATTCTGATTTTGGACACAGTGACCTGATCAGACTCTGAAGAAGCAGCCATTAAAAGGCCAAAAGGAGGTAGCTTTCGGGTCCAACTGAGCAAACAGTAAAGGAGGAATCGAGAATCTCTCACAGCACAGATTACCAATTGCTCTAATAATTATGTAAAGAATATTGAGGTCCTTGCCTTGAATTTCAAGGCTCCCAGGCCTTTACAGCCCGACATCGCCTGAACTCTGTACAAGGAAAGAACAATACTTTGTTATAAGAACAAACAACATATGCCCTTAATCACATCGTATCGTCGTCCCACGCTAGCCTGCAGGCTTCGTCACCGCCTTCTTTGAATCCCTTCTTAACCCCCACAAAGTTCTAGTTCTCGACAAGGAAGACCAACTTCTCTGTTTCTATAAGATGGCAAATGAGCAGATGAAGCCCCTGGCAGGCGGTCTTCTCTTTCTCAATCTCTGTATGTACGTAATCGTTGCGGCCATTGGAGGATGGGCTCTCAATCACGCTGTCAACCATGGTTTCATCATTGGTATCTCATCTTCCTCTCCAAATTATTTGTCATTCTTATTTTGGTTTTCTATCTTCCGACTGTACTGGAAATGCAGGTCCTCAGCTTCAGCTTCCAGCTCATTTCTCCCCCATCTACTTCTCCATGGGGAATGCAGCCACTGGCTTCTTTGTGACGTTCGCGTTGATTGCCTCAGTTGTTGGAGCTGCGTCAGCCATTGCTGGTGCTAACCACGTCCGCTCGTGGAATTCCGACAGCCTGCCGTCTGCTGCTTCCTCGGCTACTATTGCATGGACTCTTACTGTCCTTGCCATGGGGTAATGCTAGCTCCTGGCTTTCATTAGATTAATTCATGTACCCGGCCGCGAAATAGCTTTGAATTTTGGTTTTGATACGGCTTCCTTCTCTTATTTGTTCCGGCATGCAGTTTGGCCTGCAAGGAGATTGAGCTCCGAAACCGGAACGCTTGTTTGGTAAGAGTCACGGTCGCCTTTCTTCAGTGTGACAGTACACTCACTAGATTTTCTGCAACCAACCAATTTTCTTTTCCCCTTTAAATCATTATGAGTGTGTTTTGCAGAGAACTATGGAGGCGTTCATGATCATCCTCTCCGCAACACAATTGATCTATATTTTCGCAATTCACGGGGCAGCAAGAACAAGGAGATGAAATCTTAGGAAGTAGAGTTTGCAGGGTGCCGTACGTCTTATATCGATTGTTTCATTCATGTTTGCTTCTCTTGATCGTCGTGCCAGTCATCTCCGATCAACTGGATTGTGTGATTATATCAAGATTGGTTGTAATAAATACAGGTTTTGCATGATTTGTATACAGAGTGTTGTTCGATTATTTTCCTTTTTTTCCCCAAATTGAACTTCAAGTAAATGTGTCTTCCTTAGTCCTCAATATTGTATGAAGAACCCAAAGTTTTCAGGGCGTCGTCTATAAAATAGCTGATATGCTTCCTCTGTGACGGAGAAGCAAGATAATTCTTCAGGTCAAGAAGCTTTCATCTCTACCATGGATACCACTTAATACACGACCAAAAATGATTATAGACAATTTACAGGTATGCCATAGAGATACAAAATATTTCTCGAAAGAGAGACTACAATGAAGTGATTAATTTGGATATGATTTTAGATTTGCTACCCTTTCAAGTTTTTTATCCTCGTGTAGAGGGTGAAAAAGAGGAGAGGAAGAAAGAAGAAGAGAGAAACAGAGGGACGACTAGAGAGAGATGGAGCTTGAAAGAATTTGGGAGAAGAGAGAAAAGTTAGGGACGGAATTGAGAGTAGAGGGGAGACTTGAATGATCTATCCCTTATCTTGATGAACTTCTATTTATAGTTTATGGAAGAAGGTTACAATAACTACAATGCCCTTAGGGATACAAATTTTCAAAAGAAAAAGACATAAGTAGACATACATAATCTTACATAATTACACCCTTATGTCATTCTTATGAGAAGAGCATTTAATTACCCTTTGTGCCACCTCCTTGACATGGGCACTTGTGCCACTTGAGGTGTCTTCCAACACTCCCCCTCAACATGGCGGGGAGAAAACATCGTAGATACCCATTTTTTCACATTTAGTGGTAAAAATCTTGAATGTGACTGGTTTTGTAAGAATGTCTGCCACATGGCCTTGTGATGAGACATGACTGAGAGATAAAATACCAGCCTGAAATTTCTCTCGTATAAAATGAGCCTTCCTCAATGTGTTTTGTCCTCTCGTGGAAACTAGGATTTGAAGTGATATGAATGGTCACATGGTTACCATAATATAATTCCATATAAACTCACTTATTGGATCCCAATTTATTAAGAAGGGATTTGATCCATAGGAGTTCATTGACTGTGTGGGTCATAGCTTTGTATTTTGCTTCTGCAATGGACCTTGCAACCACATTCTGCTTTTTGCTTCTCTATGTAACCAGGTTATCTCCAACTGAGGTACAATACCCTGAAGTAGACTTCTTGTCATCAAGTGATCCAACCCAATCTGCATATGAGAAACCTTCTATGTTGTAATGGCCATGATTCTTATAGAGAAGTTCTTTTTCCAGAGCTTCTTTTAAATATCTTAGTGTCATCTCCATGGCTTGCCAATGGGTAAGTTGTGGTTTGTGCATATACTAACTCACCACACTCACTGCATATGATATATCTGGTTTGGTCACTATGAGGTAGATAAGCTTTTCCACAAGCCTATGATATTTACTTATATAAACATTTTCTTTAGAGCTTGTACATAGCTTTATATTAGTATCCATAGGAGTATCTGTAGATGGACTCTACATCATCCATGTGTCCTCTAATAGATCCAAGACATATTTTTTCTGAGATAATATAATCCCATGCTTTGACTAGAATACCTCAATTCTCAAAAAAATATTATAAAAGTCTAAGATCTTTTGTTTTAAATTCTTGGCATATCTTTTCTTTGACTTCTTTTATGTTGTTTGTATCACTGCTAGTTAAAATGATATCATCCACATAAACTGCTAGTAATATTTTTTCCTTTAAAGTATTCTTGATAAAGATAAAATGATCTACTCAACACCAGCTGAATCCAAACTATAACATTGTTTGGTTAATTTTTCAAACAAAGCCCAATGATACTGTTTAAACCCATATAGGAACTTTCTCAATTTGCATATAGACTCCCCCTCAACCACAAAACCATGGGGTTGATGTGTATATAGCTCCTCTTTTATGTTCCCATTCAGAATGCTTTTTGACATTACCAAGTTTAATTTAGTCATTGGAGAAATTTTTTTCCTAATAATCCACTTCATAACAATAAGTGTATCCCTTGGCAATGAGTCGAGCTTTGAGGCGAGCAACAAAACCATCTGGATTGTGTTTGATAGTAAAAACCCATTTACGACCCACAAGTTTCTTGCCTGGAAGAAGAGGAACAAGGACCTAAGTCTAATTTTCATATAATACATGGCAGTCTTCCATCTTGGACATTTCAAAGTCTCTTGATAGGACTATGGAACAAAAATGAAAGAAATAGATTGAAGAAATTAACAACATGAAGAAGACAATCGATGGTGAGAAACAAAGTTTGGAATTGGATGAGAAGCAGAGGGCCTAGTGCAAGTTCGAGGCTCATTCCGTATAGTTGTGGACCGAGTATCAAATTGTGGGCAAAATACAACAAGGGAAGATGGACTTATGTTGAAGGGATCTATAAACTCCACGTGTGTGGTGTTGGTCGAGTCTTCAAGGGGGCTAAAGTAGAACCACATCAAGTGGCACAATGGGCCTCGAGCTGCAAGAACTGATGAAAGACCTGGGGGTGCATCTTTTGAGGAATGAAAAGATGTGTCATAAAAAAATGTGACATCCCTAGAGACAAATAACTTTCGAAGAGTGGGATTATAATAAACATAACCTTTTTCAGTAAGAGTAACTCAAAAACATACACTTAAGTGATTTAGGATCAAATTTAATCTTTTGAAGAGATGTGATATGAACAAAGCATGTGCAACCAAAAACTTTCAAAGGAAGAGAGAATGAGTCTTTATTCGAAAATAATAATGAGCATGAGGATTTATGGCTAAGGACTAAAGAAGATAGCCTATTAATAAGGTAGCAGGCTGTAAGAATGGCATGAGACCAGTAAAAATAGGGTGTCTTCATAGAGTAGAATAGGCCACAGACTACCTCAAGGAGATGTCGATTTTTTCTTTCAACTACACCATTTTGTTAAGGGGTGTAAGCACATGATGTTTGATAAATAATGTCATTATCGTCACAAAAAGGATTGAAATTCACTATATAAGTACTCTTAAGTATTATCCTATCCAAATACTTGAATTTATTTTCCAAATCGAGTGGACATCATAGCATGAAAGGATTTAAATATGGAAAAAATTCCAGACCGTTCTTTAAACAAAAATAGCCATGTGACTCAAGTAAAGTATCAAATAAAAGTGACAAAATATTTAACTTGAGATATAGTTGAGACACTTAAAGGTCCCCACACATTTGAATGAATTAATGAAAAAATGAGCAACATTTTTACGTTCGGTTCTAGGAGAATATGATTTATTCTCATTTTTTTCTTAATTGACAAACTTCAGTGGAAAGTTGGTAAAGTTTTTAAAGATGGAAGTAAGTGTTGAAGCGATGACCAAGCCAGTTATGCCATAACCTTGCCTCTATCTAAGAAGTGGCAATCACAGTAACTAAAGGCAGTTTCAAGTAATAAAAGCCCCCTGTTTTAAAAAAGAAAAATAATATCTACTATATCTTATGCAATCATGCGTTATTCTGCGATGCCTGTTATCTTTGCTACATTACCATTGAAAGCTTTAAGAGCATCCACCTTTAATTAATGCAAAGAAAATATGTATGATTAAGAAACCTATAAGTTGTTAGTAAAACTGTAATCTTAAATCCATAATCTAAAATTTATATATGTTAGAATATTAGGATTCTGGATAAATACCTGGATCAATTCCAAACAATCACTTGAATTTTGTAGCAATCAATGAAAGAATTCTAGGTTTTGTGATTTTCCTCAACTAAATCTCCTTAGTTCCTCAATGGGACCTTCGTTTCTCTTCCGGATGGGGAGAAGGAAAACTGTATGTGATTTAATATATTGGGGACCATAACCATAATGTGTCTCCTTATATAAGTTCTCATAATTCCCTATGATATTTACTCAATTGGCCCATATTCCTTAATGGGCTTAACAAAATTAGATCACTTAAATTTAGCCCATTCCATTAAAAATAGAAAATATAATTAAATAATAAATATGTTACCTAAATTAAAATTAGAATTAGAAACGTGAATTTCCTAATAGAAGTAATTATATGTTACCCAAATTAAAATTAGAATTAGAAACGTGAATTTCCTAATAGAAGTCACATTCGCATAAGATCCACTCTTCTTAACAAAGTTGTGTACAAGCCATGATTCCTCAATGCTTGAGGATTAAATTAAATTCCATTTGTTGAAGCGATCCATTTACACCTAAACAAATCTAAATCTAAATTTCGGAGAAGCCTCGTGGGTCTTCTTCATCCGTGCCTTTGTTCACACTCCAGCACGGAATTCAACCAAGAAGCCACTGTCGCTGTTCCTTTTTTCAGTTGGAGAAGAGGACGAACTTCAACTTTTATTATTATATTGTTATCCCTCTACGATGGTCTCGCGTTCTCTTACCCGGCTGAAGCCACCGAAGCGAAGGCGTGGCGTGCACCGAAGCGCGTGCCCAAGACATTATCCAACGGAACAGAAAGCCAAAGCATCTCTTCGAGGACACGTACTCGAATCGGTTGTAACGTAAAGGGATTAAAAATACGGTGTCGATTTCAGGAGCGGCCGCCGTGCTACACGTTCCTTTCGTTCCAGATTCCTGATAAAGCCACCCGGAGTTCCCAACCCTCGTGATAAAGCCACCTGGTCATTCGCATCAACCCTAGCGACTTTGTTCATCCGACGGTTTGGATCAAGCTTCCTGAGTTTCGTCTCGGAAACCGACCTCAAAGACGGGTAGTTGAGGTGTAGCAACTTGCAGCGGTCGTTTTCCTCGTTGGCCTTTTTTAGCTGCTTACTTCCCTCCTCCTCCTCGTCTCCTCTCCTCTCGCATTGACTCGTTTCCTCCCTGGATTCTTCCGCCGGTAAGATGTTTCTGTAGCTGCCACTGGCTTCAGTTCCTGTAGTTGTATTTTCTTCATTTTATTTCGCTTTTGTTTTTCCGCTGCAAAAGGGTAGTTCTCACTTTCGGGTTTTTCATTTGAATAATAAGCATTACATATATTATGGCTTTTTAATGGAAATTATTCAGTTTAGTTTTTAAGTAGGAGAGATTGTCGTCATTTGTGTAGAGTCTATGGTTTTATGTAATTCAAGGGTGTTTTTTACTGTCGTCTGTGATGATATTTTGATGCATCGAGTCTACGTTTTGGATTTGAGAATTCCTGATTTTAATAAATTCTTTTACTTTTCGTGAAAAATGAACAGGTGAGATGGGAATTAAGTTGAAAGTGCTCGCCATCTCTTTGTTTGTTTCGTTCCTTTTGCTTCCGTCCTTCGCTCCCGTTTCTGCTGATGGATTGTTCAGAATCGGCCTAAAGAAGAAGCATTTGAGCGAGAACGATCGTTTCGCTGCACGTGTTGCTTCACAGGATGGAGAGAGACTGAGAGCTTCCATTCGGAAATATGGTCTTCAAAATCTCGCTGGGAGTCTGGGAGATTGCGATACTGATATAGTGTCTTTGAAGAATTACATGGACGCACAGTACTTTGGAGAGATCGGTATTGGGACTCCTCCTCAGAAGTTCACTGTGATTTTTGATACTGGTAGTTCGAACCTGTGGGTCCCTTCTTCCAAATGCTATTTTTCGGTAAGTTGGTCCGGTCTAATCTCTCGCTTCCTTTATTGACTAAATTTGAGAAGGATGTAGACAGTCGTCGTGTAAACTTCGTCATTTGGCATTTACCGCAGCTTGCCTGCTTCTTACACGCGAAGTACAGGTCAATGGATTCGAGCACCTACAAGAAGAACGGTTTGTTTCTACCTCTGAAGTCTCTCTATTTTTCATTTATTGATAATTTAACCTTACTGTGCTATCTAAAAAATAATTTACCCCGACTGGCGTGTATCGTCTACTTTGCACTTATATACTGAACTAGGCATCCCCTCGACCCCCAACCCAGCGTATAATTTTACTAAAAGTCACCTTACTAGTGACTGTGGGGACTTATTACTGGAAACGTCGGTCTGTTATTCAAGAATGCTTGATGTTTTTTTCTTTTTTGGGGGGCAATAAGGTTGGCACCTCAGATATATCCATGGATGATGGACCTTATTTTGACTACTATCATTGTTTATGTTGATTAATTTGTGATGATCTTAGAATGGAATTGATGACACAATTGGTCTGGATGACATGAGAATGTCATAGATGTCTAAATTGGATAAGCATCTTAAAGTTTTGTGGCAGCATATCTGGCTGTTCTTGCAGTCATTCTTTTTTTATTTACCTAGAACATCAATTTTATCAGTCCCATCTTACATTGTTATGGTACTGAAGTCTCCTTTTTTGTGCAATTTGAATTTTATTTTATTTTGCTATGATATTGGATAATCTACAGTCTTCATGTTAATTTTTGTGAAAAAGAACTTTCATGTGTTTTGCATGATTAAGAAAACTAGTAGTGCCGCGTGATAATTCATTGAACTCCTTTTTACATTGTTCGCTTACCGTATTTAGTGTTGTATACATGTTTATTTTTAGAAGGCTTGTTTGCGCTGTTGTTTGTTATTAATATGACTAAAATATTTTATTCTGATCTTTTTCAGGAAAGTCTGCTGCTATTCAATATGGAACTGGAGCAATATCTGGCTTCTTTAGCCAAGATAATGTTAAAGTTGGAGATATAGTTGTCAAAGATCAAGTGAGGGTCTTTTACAGTGCTCTTCATATGGCAGGGGGAGGGGGGACTAATTTTCATTTTTAATATTTACTGCATTTGTTTGCATCTCACATGGATTCATGTCAGGAATTTATTGAAGCAACCAGAGAGCCAGGCATCACTTTTTTATTAGCAAAGTTTGATGGTATCTTGGGGCTTGGATTCCAGGAGATCTCTGTCGGAGATGCTGTTCCAGTGTGGTATGTTATGCAAAAAAAAGATGAAACTTCAATTTTCTGTTTATCATTTTCTATGAGCAGAAACCAAAAGTGCATATCTACTGGTGGAATAAAAAACGGATGAGAGTTTGTAAATTTCACAGGTACAACATGGTTGATCAAGGTCTTGTGAAGGAACCGGTTTTCTCGTTTTGGTTCAACCGACATGCAGAGGAAGAAGAGGGTGGTGAAATTGTTTTTGGTGGAGTTGATCCGGACCATTACAAGGGTCATCACACATATGTTCCTGTAACCCAGAAAGGTTATTGGCAGGTAATTATTATCTATTATCAAAATATGTTATCATTTGTGTGGATTGAAACTTTGGCTCACCATATAGGGAATTCATAGTATGTGAGATCTTGGGTTGAACTCTCTCTTGGGAACGTGTCGTGTGTGTAATCAACTTAAAAAAGTATATATATTACATATGCAACCCTGACAAGTGATGTAAGTTGCATGGTGTTCCATCTGTTGTGTAACTCGTGTTCTTTTAATTTACTGTTTCAGTTTGATATGGGAGATGTGCTTATTGGTGGTAAAACAACTGGTATGTAGCCTTTATTTCTTTGTTGGTAATTCATTTGCAGTGTGATGGTGTAGGTAGTACCTCTTTTAGTGAATTATTTGTAATGGTAGCTTTTACAATTTCAGGATTCTGTGAAGGAGGTTGCTCAGCTATTGCAGACAGCGGGACTTCATTGATTGCTGGTCCAACTGTATGTTTGAACATTTGTTTCTCTCTCTCTCTCTCTGTTTATGTCTCTGTCTGTCTCTCTCTCTTTATGATTCAATGAGCTTGTTCATGTTCTGTTTATTATCTTTGAGGATCAGATATCTTTTACAGTTTTTCTTATATAGCGTTAAATACTTTTTGGGGGAGTCTTAGGAATGAGGAATTTTTCCATACCTGAGACACAAATGATGCATTTGCTTTGAGAAGTCTATGAACTGCTTCTTTTTATTTTATTATTTTATGTCGTTCTGAAACAGGCAACTTCACTGGGGTTTCCTGCAAAGTCAAACGTTCTTTATACTGTTTGTTGTTTATGTGGTTCTCATGCACTTTTCTTGTGTTTGAGTCATTGGAGGCTGTAGTTTTTGCTTTTTTGTGGACTGTTACAATAACTTGTAATTACTTTATTTCAGACGATCATTGCGGAAATCAATAATGCCATTGGAGCCCAAGGAGTTGTCAGCCAGGAATGCAAAGCAGTTGTCTCACAGTATGGTGAAACAATTATGGAGTTGTTGTTAGCTGAGGTGCATTTTACATGTGGATGAAAGTGTCCTCATTTTCATTTTCATCAAATAGTCTTGACAGCTAGATAGAAGGCTTATTTGATGTTTGTTTTGCTGTAACAGGCATCACCAAAGAAAATCTGCTCGCAGATTGGTCTCTGTGTTTTTGATGGAACTCGTGGTGTCAGGTAAGTGCTGCTCCTTTGAATTGCTTGTTTTTCCTGCATTTGTCATCTTCTATGAACTTGTACTTGAACTCGTGGCATGAACTGTGAGTGTTATGTTCTACTTTTACAGCATCGGCATTGAGAGTGTCATTCATGGGAATGTTGGAAAATCTGTCGGTGTGAGTGACCCTAAGTGCTCCGCCTGTGAGATGGCAGTTGTGTGGATTCAAAATCAGCTCAGGCAGAACCAGACAGAGGATCGCATACTGAGCTACATAAATGAGGTGATTTAACAAATATAGTTTGACAGATCCTCTGATGGATGATATCCAACTCGGATGATCTACACGTATACAGTTAGTACTGAATTATAGCCTCTCATTGTCATGTGCAGCTCTGTGAACGATTACCGAGCCCCATGGGACAATCAACTGTTGATTGCAGTGGTCTTTCTTCTATGCCAAGTGTTTCTTTCACCATCGGGGGTAAAAAGTTCGATCTCACGGCAGACCAGGTATGGTTGTTATTACCCTCAGTACACAAGCTTCATTTTAGTGTTTCGTCCATTGGGGGTATCCTACTGCATTTTTTTTTACATTTATATAACGAATGCGAAGATACATTTTTTTTTTTTGGGCATATAATGGAGCTTTTATGTCTTTCGTCCTACTCCCAATTATGGTGAGCAGTACATCCTTAAGGTGGGAGAAGGGGCTGCAGTTCAGTGCATTAGTGGATTTACAGCTCTTGACGTGCCTCCCCCCCGAGGCCCTCTCTGGTATTTACTCTGCCCGTTCAAGTTCCAAGTTTGGTTGCTAGAATCTTTCGTTTGGGTGGCTCTTTTCCGCCCTTCCTAACCCAGCTTGAATGTCAGGATCTTGGGTGATGTCTTCATGGGAGTGTATCACACGGTGTTCGATTATGGCCACGCGAGAGTCGGCTTCGCTCTGGCAGCATGAGTGTTGGGGGTTCCTTTGTGTTCATAACGTGTCTACGCCCCAAAGAAGAAAATACTACCCTTCTTCTTCTTCCCTTGTTTTCCTTTTACGTGTACATGAGACATATATTATATAGACAAATATGCAAAGGATGATGATGCATACCTTCAAAGCGCTTTTTTTTCTACATTTTTTGGATAAAAACCATATAAACTTCTATGACAGAGGTATTTATAGGTGAATAAAAACCATATAAACTTCTGTTACATTGGTACATTATTTGTCGTTCTTCTCCAATGTTTTTTACCAGCGATGAGTTTATCTCTAAGAAATTAACTTTAGTTGCCGTCTTATCTCCCTTTAAACTTGATCCTGTTATTCCAGGATCTTGTTAAATATGCGGAGTATCTTTTTATATCATTTAACTTTTCATCATTTTTTTAATTGATTAAAGATAGGTATTACTCTGAAATAGACTCAGATGTTTTACTATGTAAGGATTTGAATTTACCTCTTAATATTTGAAGATGACTTTCTTCAACTTCTCGACTCCTTTGTAAAAGGTTTACAATTTCTTCTACATTTCTCTGGTAGAGGTTATACTTGAAACCATCACCTAATGTTTGATAGATGAGGTAGATAGATTTCTCGACTCTCTTTGTTGAATCCTTCAAAGTTGTCTTTTGCTCTTGTATAAGAGCATCTTCTCTTTCTGGCTTGTTAAAGGCTTTTTCACCGATGTCCCAGACATCGTGTGCTCTAAGAAGAACCTTCATTTTGATACTCCAATCGTCGTAATGAGTGTCCGAACTTGGAGGGATGCTACACTATATGCCATATTCCTCAATAAACAAAACTAGAAATTTGTTTCAAGAGTTTATACCTTATTAAATCAAAGTTTTCGACGAGACGAATCCAACGCTACCAAAATCATCCTGATCGGACGTCGGACGAGCTGCTACAATCCACCAGAATGTTGCTGAGTTAATTCTCCGAGTTGAACCGAACCGGCTGAATTGATTGAGAACTGGACGAGTTGACCGCGTGGGAACCATTTTGTTTTAATGAATCCGGAAAGGATTCGTGAACCAGTGGAGAAACCCGAAAAAACAAAATCAGAAATAAAGAAAGGAGAAAATCAGGACCTGAACCTGATTGGATTCAGAAATGATTCTGGAACCGGGTTCGAGATATCATCTTCTTCATTATGTCGAAAAACCAGAGACTTCGTCTCTGTATCTTTGTTTCCAGAAAACTTCTCCCAAAAATTTGCCTCCAGAAGCGTTATTACAACAAGGGCTTAGCAATAGAAGCTTAATACGGCAATTTCGACTAGCTCTGGAAAATAAAACGACTGTTACGTCTCTACAACTTTTTGAATTTTTCTCGCATAATGACGAAAGAAGAAGAATAACTTGAAAACATAACTCTTTGTATTCTATTTTCTTCTTCTTATCATTTTACATGGTCTCATTTTATATGGTTTACAGAGGTATTTATAGAGTTGAAGGGTGAATAAACACTACATAAACCTCTGTTACATGACAAATTCTTTGCTATATACGTTTCTTAATTCTCCAAAGATTTTTGCTAGCGATGAGCTTATCTCTAAGAAACCAACTTTAGCTGCCGACTTATCTCTTAACCATGAAGTTTCATTGAATTAGGTTTGGATTATGGATCATGGATCAAGTTTATGATCCAACACAAACCTCAGGCTGAGATCCATCTTGTGGATAAAAACCCATTATTCACTTGAAAAAAAGTGTTCAGCATCCTCTCACTTTATTTTCGTTCTACCCAATCTGATCTCACTGGTCTGAGGTGTGGAATACTTTGCATGACTCAAAACTAATAAAGCCTCGAGTTATCAAAATGCAAATTCAGAAAAAGTTCTTTTTAAGTGTAGATTCCACTTTTCATTGTCGGAGACTTTGACAGGGACCAAACGAAACTTAGATCAAAAGCGGCAAATCACTACGATGCAGTTTAGTGGAATGTAGGCGTTAAGCGTGTCTCTGTGCTACTCTTCTGCTTCCCATGCTTCCAGCCTATCCTTTTTCGTTCTAGAATTCCTGCTAGCCAAACTCCACCCATCGTCTTCCCAAACTAGACAAATCGTAGCTACTCCCGTGAGCTCCCTCACTTTCAGACCCCCCAAAACGAGACTGACGTGACATAGATGCGTTACCGATTCCCACCGGCTTGCAGCAATGCATCAATCAATCAAATAGAACGCATGACCCCCCCCCAAAATTGGGGGTTTTGTCGAGGTGATGGGGATATCACGTACGCATGCGTCAACCATACACGTCCAAAACCTTGCTCGAAAAGACGTGAAGTTGCCTCTTTAGGGAGTAAAGAACCACGACCAAATTGCCTTCCTCGGTCCATTCAACCCATTTAATAATTTTACAGATTTATACTCTCTCGCTCACAGAAACGAAAACAAGACACACAGCCGGCCCTTCCATTCCAATTGGGCGGAGGGGGACCTGCTTTTCAAAAAGTCGAAGAAGAAGGTTTACGACGGCAAGACTCTTTCTCAGTTCTCACCTCACCCTGCCGCCCTGACCAAGCTACAGACGTTCGTATTAATGATGGAGAAGGTACAGAGGTCGCGCATGGTCGCGCGACGCTAGCTCTTGCAATGGTCTCCCATGTTACTCGTGCATTTCCGCCCGTCTCTGGGAGGGACGTGTTGGTTGACATACATGCACAATCAAAATTAGATTAAACAAGAGGCCACTCCGGCCAGGACTACAGGATCCAGAACTTTGTGAGGGTTTTCCTCCCTTGTGTCGGCACTGAAACCAGATTCTTCCAAGGGCTTATGTGAACTATATATTGTTTCTTCTTAGAAAATATAATACCCCTCCAGGAATGACTCCTTGATTCGAGGGTGTCTGTTCGATCAACGAAGAAATATTCAGATTATTGGAGCCGTCAGTCAGCTGGTTTAGGTACGCAGAGCCAAATACGATTCAAACGGCACCAAGAATCCATTAGAAGAACAAGAAGGAAATATGGGTTTTAATTCGTTTAATAATTAACATGCCTCTCTTGTCTTCCTCATTCAATAATCTCAGTGACTAACGAAGCAAAGGTAATGCTCATCAGCTACATTTCGATTCTCTTGTATCTAACTGTTAACTACATGGTCCTGAGCCCTCCGCGTCCTCTACGCGGAACCTACTCGTAAAAATGGCAGAGCCAACAACCATGGCGCCGAACCTTCTCAATTCATTAATATTGCGGCGACTGGTTCAAATGAGACGGTAAAACGTGTAGAAAATGCGAGGAAAAATGGACCTGGGAACGGTCCTACGACACACCAGTTCCTTCTCCTCTGGAAGATACATTTCTCATAGGGTGACTGGTGACTCCAGTGTGAAAAAAGTAAACGACAACTTTAAAGAGATCTCGGGCAGAGTCTGCCCTTTAGTTGACAATGGAGATTTGGCATGTGTTGAGTTAGAAACGGCATTTTAAAAAAAATAAGAACACAGTGAGTCATAGCCGTCGGTGCTTCCAATGAGATCACAGAGGTTTGAACCATAGAGAAAGCGTTTGAAATCCCTGGCATGCTCCTGTTCTTCCTGTTTTTTTTTTCTTCCAAAAGGAAGATAATGAAAGCCAGAGACGAGTTGGTTCCGGGAAAGTACGTTCAGAAAAGAAAAAGGAGAAAAATATACGATGATGGTCGAAGAAGACGGGCTGCCAGTGATGTCTGTGTGAAAGGGGATCAAAGAAAAGTATCATTTCGTCTGTTGAGTGCTCCACGCAACCTCGATTGACAGAGAAACCATTAAAAAGGGTTCCATGACCCCACCTCCGTGGCCCCCAAAGTCTCCACATTTTCTTTATTTTTTGACTGAGAGACAGAGGAGACAAAGACGAAAGCTTGGTTGTTAGCTTTCCAACGATTCTCTCTCTCTCGAGGGGTCCTTTTTTTTCAACATTCTGAGTTGGCTGCTATCCCTCACCTTTCTCCTCCTGAGAAAAATCTCAGTCAACAGAAGTGGGATTTTTCCTCAACCAGTTTCTCCATCTTCTTAAATGTTCATTCAAGTTGCAGCACTGCATAGATTAAATCTGGAGGAAAATAGCCACTATATTAAAGCTCTAATATCTTCTCCATTGAATGGACCACGTCATGGCACAGATTAAGACCAGACATAGCACATGGTTCTCCCTTCATTATTTCGAGTCATCACCTCAAACTGCATACAACCTGTTTTAAACTACACTAAAATATAGCTTCAATTTCAAGGGAATCTCCGGGGTGTAACAACAGGTTCAAGGAACTTGGAACGTTTTTGGGTCACGTAGGACTTTGACATATGTTGCACGTGTTGGATTAGAAAGGTGGAGCCACTGCTCCACACGAGGGTAAAGCACGGTGGGCTATCTCCTTCCTTTTTCATCGTGCAGCCGACGATGATTGAGGACCTGTAATGCCTTTTACTTACCGGAAGTCTTAGGATTAATGAACCTGGACGTAAAAGTATGGTCTGCAAAAGTCCCGGAATCATGCTGTCGACATTGAAATAAAGATAAAGGCTTGGAGATACTTCCTCCACTACTGCTCTCTTTAACGTATCGACGACGTTGGCTCGTCAGCTTCGCATAAGAATAATCGGAAAATATCGCTAAATCAGGGGCCCAAAGTCACGGTATCTGTTGGAGATGGGCAAAGAATTCGAACTGTTCCTTGTTTATTTGCTCAACAGGGGTTTACTTTCGGGGATTACGGAAAACACAGAAGAAAAAGAGACCAGTCGTCGGCGCTTTTTGATCTGAAATGGGGAAGAAGACCTTTTGATTTGACGTCTAACGCCGTGACAAGCTCCACACGTAAACGTAATTACTGATTAGGCGAGCGCAGTTGGTTCCTTTTCACGCACTCCCCATGCAACGACAGTCCCAGCCGTCCATCCCGTCGTCGATTCAATTTTTCTGGTGACTGAGTCGGACTGTTGGCACGAGTGGGAGAATTCAAACTAGGCTCCGTGAGTTGGTTTGACTTTAATCAGCCGATTTTGACCGAGTTTCGATCTTAATTACCTGACGTGAAAGAAGAAGTTTCCCACTTTCCCAATTTGTCAAATAATCGATCTTACTAATTCTTGGGATTTTGCCAAATTAATAGGGTCTAAACCCTAACTAAACCTCTAGGCTGCTCCCGGTCCCCAATTGATGGCGATTCTGTAATAAAATTTTAAAAAATAAATTGAAAATTTAAGCTTGTGATCGTAACTTTCTTTCAACTTGAAAGCTGAGAGCTAAATTAATAAAAAAAAAATTAAAGAATAGTTAATCTTATTTTTCACTTTGCGGTTAGGGTCATTCCAATGTAAAAGGGACACGTGTACAATGGTCGTACGTGGTACAGTTTTTAATAATGTACGAGATTAATTCTTAACCATGCAATTTAATTAACTCTGTAAAATGGGTTATTTTGTAATTTGTTTCTGGACAGGTAAAAATACGCGTGAGAGAAGAAGGGAGCACGTGTCTAGGAACACGTGCAGTGGCAACTAGGGAGGAGGAGGGCAGAACCTTCAGACTCGGTCCCACTCCGCAGTCAACGAAAGGTGGAATGACGAACGAGTAATTACGTAAAAGAAAAAAAGTTACGTAGGCGTGCGAGGAAGGCGCGAGGAGGGACACGGCAGGGGGGAGAGTGGGGCCAGGAGGGGAGCGAGAGGTCAAGGGGGAGGTAGTGGGCCCCACGGTGGAACACCAGTTGTCGCAGCGGTGCCGTCAAATTCGTTGACTGGGCTCATCACGTGGTGCCCGCCGCGCCAATCGGGAGCCCCCCCCCTTTTTTTAGAACGCGTCAACCCGAGTCTTGACTCAACGAACTCTCTCGCCGTCTTCGTGCCGTGTGGCCTCTGGATGCCAGCTGTCGCCCTGACGCACCGTCTTATGTCACCTTCACTTCTCTCTGAGTGGGTCCCATCTCTTCTCCCCTTCTCCACTATTCAAACCGTCATCAGTCTTCGTCCAAACCCCCTTTTTATTGCCGTGCCATTTGCACCAGAAGAGAGAAAAAAGGACGATAGGGAAATAGACTTCATCACTCCTACACATATTACAATCTCTTCTTATCCTCTCTCTCGCCTCTTCCTTCTCTATTCCACCCTTCCTCTCTCTCCCTTCTGGTATAGGTTTATGGACAAAGGAGGGGGACTCGGTATAGATTTTGTGAACACTTCCGAGTCTTTTCTCAAGTTGATTCATCAAAAGAGGAAGCGGGACGCCATGGATTCAGGCAATCGCTTTTCAGGAACTGATTTGCAGGTGAACCTCAACTGCAGAGATGATCTTGATAAAAGGGCAGTTGTGGACGAGATGGATTTCTTCGCTGACAAGAATCAGTTTTCGTCAAGTCTTAACAATATTAAGAAGGAGTCACATGACGGAGGAGACACAAGGTTGGAGTTCGATGTAAATGTAAGAGACTTGTCTCTTTCTGAAATTGATCGTAATTCACACCTGTTCGTTGAGGCTCATGTTGTTTTACTTGATCCTTTAATGACGGGTTGATTGTTTTGATACTATTACACACAGACGGGTCTCAATCTTCTCACTGCCAATACTGGTAGCGATCAATCGTCCGTTGATGATGAACTATCTCCAAATGCGGAAGAGAAGGAAGAAAAAACGGAGGTACTGATTATTCCCCTTTTTTTTTTTTTTTTGCCTAATTTAGGAAAACAAAACTGATTATCTTTGATGATGGAAACAAAAGATAACTAATTTCAACATAATTGAGACTGAGAAAAGCATGGTCTGTTTGGCATATCAGTTGGCTGCGCTACAAGCACAGCTCGGTCGGATGAACGAAGAGAACCAGCGACTGAGAGGCATGCTTAGCCAAGTTAGCAACAACTACAACACATTGCAGATGCATTTGGTCTCGCTTATGGAACAACGGAATCACAAAACCAGCGATAACACCCAACCTCAAGAGGTTCTTAATTTTGCCACTTACTTTGGAATTTGGATTCTGAATCTGTATCTTGATTTCTGCTTTTCTCAAATGCTTATAAATTCCTTCTTTTATCGTGATGCTTCAGAACGTCGACGAAAAAATGGAAGAAAAGAAGCATGATCTTGTAGGTGGAGGACTCATCGTTCCAAGGCAGTTCATGGATCTGGGACCAGCAGCCACCGTAGAAACTGACGAACCTTCCCACTCCTCATCGGAAGATCGAACGCGCGAACGATCTGGTTCCCCTCAGAACAATGCCGAAGTGGTTTCTAAGGAGTACCACCCACAAAGTATCATCAACAACGGCAATGAGATCGTCCCGTTCGATCCAGATAAGTCCGACGTCGGAGATGGAAGAGGAGTTGGTCGGGAAGACAGCTCAGATGGAGTCTCTCAGGGCTGGGGAGCAAATAAGGCGCCCAAATTGGCTCCATCCAAGAATGTCGACCAACCGACCGAAGCCACCATGAGGAAAGCTCGTGTGTCTGTTAGAGCACGATCGGAGGCACCCATGGTAACTAGTTTAACCGATCAATGTCTTCGCCCGTTGATCTTTCTATGATCAATAATTTTCCTTTTATTGATTGCGAAAAACGAATTCGTTTCAGATCAACGACGGATGCCAGTGGAGAAAGTACGGCCAGAAAATGGCTAAAGGAAACCCGTGCCCACGTGCTTACTATCGCTGCACCATGGCGGCCGGATGTCCAGTTCGTAAACAAGTAAGTCAAAATGCTTCTTCGTCTTCAATAGCTCAATATGATTTTTCACGTATAAAGTGCATCGACCTAACAAACATGGCTTCCTTCGGTTGCACTTCCAGGTCCAAAGATGCGCAGAAGATCGTTCCATCTTAATCACCACTTACGAAGGGAATCACAACCACCCCCTTCCACCGGCGGCGATGGCCATGGCGTCGACCACGTCGGCGGCAGCTAGTATGCTTCTGTCGGGGTCCATGTCAAGCACAGATGGGTTGATGAATTCGAATTTCTTGGCGAGAACAATACTGCCATGCTCGTCAAGTATGGCGACCATATCGGCATCGGCTCCATTCCCTACTGTTACATTGGACCTGACGCACAGCCCCAACTCATTGCAGTTCCAGAGGCCCCCACAACCCCAGTTCCAGGTACCTTTCTCCAACGCCCCCCAGGGTTTTCAGGCGCCGGCCACAGCTTCTCTCCCACAGATTTTCGGGCAACCGCTGTACAACCAGTCCAAATTCTCCGGTCTTCATATGTCCCAGAACGTGGACCCCGCACAGTTTGCCGCCCACCAGGCCCCGGCTGTACCTCAGCCATCTTTCGCTGATACAGTAAGCGCCGCGACGGCTGCCATCACAGCAGACCCAAACTTCACTGCAGCGCTGGTTGCCGCCATCACTTCAATCATCGGAGGGAGTCAGCCAAATGGCAACAGCACCACTAGTCCGCCCATTCCCACCACCAATAATAACAGCAACACCCTGAGCACTACCATCAATAACGCCAGCAGCAACAAGATGAACAGTCACAGCTTTGCAGCAAATTGAATATTTTCCGTTGAATTTGCTATTCTTTTGTTTTTTGTTTTCTAGCTTACTTGGGTTAAGAGGGGGAAAGGAAAATTCAGATTATAGAAAAAACAAAGAGTACATTTATTCATGGTTTTTTTTTTTTTTTTCCTTCAGAAGAAAGCTAGGGACTTCTCACAGCTTTCATTCTTTGTTATTACTTTTCGACATTCGAATAAGCACCAGAGAAATGTCTGTGAATATGGAGAAGTTGTAGATGGTTTTAGAAAAGAAAAAAGTTCAGTTTTCCTTCCATTCCTCTGTGTTTCCTTTTGTTCACCCAAGCGCAATCACATTGAATTTGAATCTGGATCACAAGCTGTCGTCTGAGCGTCGGTTGATTGCGGGTCAAGAAAGTCGTCTTCCATCACGTGTGGATAAATTGACGGAATTGAAAGGGAACACGGCAGTGCTTCTCTCCTCGAAACGGAACACCTGTTTTTGTCTCCTTTTTCTTCGAAGCATCCAAATTCTCCGGTCCATGCGGAAGAATCCAAACTCCATTCGTTTTCTTTACCGAATCCGGCCGTCGACCAAGTCCTGCCGCGGATGAGAGAGACGTGGTCGCATGTGACTGCACGGAGGCGTCAACGGCATTTCCTGTCACGGTAGCTTCGAGGCAGCTGCTGATGTTGATCCATTAAACAAATGCGAGGACTGATATTAAATATTAATTTTGATTAAATCAAGTAAGATCGGTGTTGATACAGGTGTAAAGTGAGAGCACACATGACCGTATTAACCGTACACGTCAATCATTTCAGATTACTTTAATCTAAGCCCCCAAACAAATCAGGATTATTACGGACAAACGAAGTTGGGTCATTAATTTGGTAATCGTGACAACTCTTCCACGCCCCGCCTGCACCAATTACTGATCACATACAAAAACCATTCTTGCATTCGTGGCGTTGGATGATCTACCTTTTCTCGAGTCAAAAATGGAAAAAAAGGTAAATTGCAAAGCACAAAGTGAAGATTATAGAGTAGCCAACAACATGGCACGGATTTTTGCTCTTAGGTCGTCAGAAACTTGAGGATCATCCCACGGCTTTGCCCTTTGTGGAAGGCTGTTAGAAATTTCTGAGAATCCCTCATTGCCCGTTTCTATCTTTTTAGTATCATCATCAGTCACAGGTACCCTTTCTGCATCAGACCTTTTTCTATGCTTATGGGACCTACTGCTCCTGTTGTGCTCATGTTCGTCTCCAGATGAGCTATGATGCTTGCTATGCCTGCTTCTGTGCCGACGTCCATCTTCAGAAGTATGATGGTGCTTCTGAGACCTCCTGTGCTGATTTTCATCTTCAGAAGAGCTGTGGAGCTCGTTTTTTATTCTAGATTCTCCATGGCTTTTCCTGTGCTTATGATGGTCAGTTTGTTTGTCTGATGAATGCTCAGATCGATGCTTCTTTCTCGAGCTTTTTTTATCCCTGTCAGAGTCTTCCTCATGCTTTCCCAATTTTGAAGAATGCTTCTTCCTCAACCACCCACTGTCTGAATCATCATCTTCATCTTTGGGGTTCTCCTTTTCACCTTTAAACTTGTCAATGTCTACTGGCGCTGAGCTGCCTTCCCTCTCTCTACCCACGATATTCAATAACCCGGAGTGATTTGAGGCACTCTTAAAACCAGAAATTGCAGAATCAGTTGCCCCCACTGACAATTGAGGTAATGATTCACGAATAGGATGAGCACCACTATTAACCATGGCAGCGAACATCTTTGCCCTTTTTAACCTTTCTGCTTTCTGCTTTTGCTCCTTCGACATGGATGCTTCAGAGGAATCAGCTTCACTGGCAGCTGCAAGCGCTGCCGACTTTGCCATAGCCTTGCCCAAAGAGACATCGTTGGCTCTATTTCTGCTTGTATCAAATTGTCCACTGGACTTGGGCAAATCAGAAGGCATTTCCGCATTGGAGACAGGTTTGGACATAGAACTATTGGGTTGATAAGAGAAGGAAACACTACCAAAGCTGGTAGTGGCGCCACCATCCCCAACACCAAAGCCTGCGGCAGAGTCATTAGGAGAACATGTCGTGAGGGAATCTAATTTGGGATTTCTCATGCCTCTTGTTGCTGCCATCACAATAGCAGCAGCTGCATCAGCACTCACCCCACTGTGTTGCTCCACAGTTTTGGAATTTGCTTCTTGTGATCCCTTCTTTGACCCACCAATTACCATTTTAAACTTCTCCTTCCTCTGTGTGTCATATATCCCTTCTAATTTATTTTCCCTCATCAGCTTGTAACTAGCGGAGCCCTTTGTATGCTCCTGTGAGTCATGCTTCACTGCAGCGATCTTTTTAGGAAGCTTTGCCTGAAAAATGGAAATTCATCTTGATTCACAAATGACAAAGTCATGCATACATGAAGGAAATGACAACATAAACTTTCATTTATAGATTCCAAGCTTATCAGCGTCATCAGTTTGTATTGTCTATAACAAGTCATTTTTTTTTTCTTTATCATTTTCTTCTTATCATGATGGAGGTTTGGCTCCAAAAGAAAGAAAATGAAAAGAACAACTGAGCCAGAAGGACAAGAGAGCAATCATATAACAAAGTATTGGGGGGGAGAAGTGGGAAGACAAGGCAGACAGAGGAGTCGGAGGTCTGTCGATTTCAGCTAAAGCAGTTGCAAGATCTTGGATTGAGTCCATGAGACACAAAAGTTATTTATGTCTTGAAAAACTTAAAAAATGTGTAAGATCACCAAGGGGGGTCTCAATTATTCTTGCAGCAATCCCCAATCATCCTTCTAGCTGGTTGCAATCTCAATAAGGATCTGAAAGACAGTATTAATAGCCTCACCCGAGTTAGGAGGGGCCATAGCATGATTTTAGCAGGATCCAGCAGTGCTTTGGAACTGCATCAAAGTTTAGCTTAATGGCATCCCTCCTGTAAGGAGCCAACATGACTAAAGGAGGAATCTGGTGCAAACATCCAACCAATTATTTTCCAATTCTGCAAATCAAAGCACCCCAGAATTCTTTGAAATCAACCCAGGGGCTAACTCATCAAAGAACCGTCCGAAGTACACTTTCAAAAAGACCTCCATTGAGCATTGCTTACTGGTTGTGCATTGATTTATATATTTCAAGATGCACCAAGGACCTACTGCTCATTATCCAACCCAGCTTGGGGAAGGGCCAATAAATGTCATCATAGAGTCACTAAGGAGTGCAGAAACTAATACTGGATTTAGAAGCAAAATTTTAAGAAGGTGATCAATCATAATGACTTGAACCAACAACCAAGAAACCAAGCTCATACATACAATTTATAACTGAGATATGTGCACTGAAAATATGTTGTTTACCACATGGCCCAGTTACCAACTGTGCTGCACCCTTTACCAGCACTATTTCCCAGCACCAGATTACTGGTTGCATCATACATGGTGGGATTTACCACAGCTCATAGCCTCTCAGTTTTTTCAAAACCACTTCAAAGTACAAGAGAGAGATCAATAAAAAAAAAAGGATTGTTGATCACCAATTTTTCTTTTTTACCACCTCATGCAAGGATGTCTTCAAACTCAAATCCAGCAACAGTACGCACAATTAAAAAAATAAATCTTCAGGTCTAACGTGAAATTTCAAGGCATAAATTTGCAATTGGAAAGCATGATTTTAAATTCTCATGGGCTTTTCAACTTTAAGCAGATGGCAAAGAGCTTTTTCAATAATGCCAATTTTTTTTTTGAAAGAAGACACTATGAAACTCAGTCACCTAGTATCCAAGCCTGCAAACCCATGATCTACGTTATGCATAAAATAGAAAGCATCATACCTCTTGAGCCTTCTGGAGAGTTTTAAGATAGTAAGGGTGATACTGGTTTTGGGGGAGAAGAAATGGAAACCTCTCACTTGTTCTGTCTTGCTCAATGAGAATTGCTTCAGATTCCTTCCCATTTCTATTTATGAACTCAACTATTTTGTCAACCATTCTCTTCACTGAAGATGGAGGCTTCAATATAAAGGGCTCTGCCTCCAAGGTGCTCGGGACCAGGGAAGTTTGTTGCTTACTAACAGTAACACCAAGTGAATCAAAATTTTCACCATCTCGTTTCTTGACAGTCTCTTTACTAGCAGAAGGAACTGTAGAAACATACAGTTTCCTTTTGGAGACAGAAGGCTTTTCATTAGCAGGTTTCAGAGTTGCTTTATCTCCACCAATAGAACTCATACAAGTTTCAAGTTGCTTTGTGGTATGAGATGTCTCATTAATGGACTCACCAGACATACCAGTTTGCATTTGTTTTGCTTCCAAAACAGGCTCATCTGGGCCATCATCATCCTCTCCATATACTGATCCAAGCAAAGATAAAGCCCCACCTCTATTCTTCTCTTCTTTAGGTTTTGGATTTGTATCTGATTGCAAAAGTTCCTGATGGTCAACAAGAAACCTGAAGTAGAGATGAAGATGGTGATCAGGCATCAAGAATCCAAATGTTGGGTTGTTCCCCTGTTTAACTCTCAGCACTATTTCTGACTGTCCACCATGTTCACTAACAAATTTGGCAGTTCTGGCAATTATCTGGTGCAATTTCTCTGTGGGAGGCTGCAATAAGACAAAAAATGAAAAAAAAAAGGCCCTCAACAATGATGGAAAGAAAAATCAAATATACAGATTAATCAAGAGGTACATCCTTGTTGTTTGCTGTACAAACACTTTTCTTGGAACGAACTACGAATGCATATGAGCGACACATTTTGGAAGAATAATAATAAAGGAGATATACAAAGAAAGTAACAGGTAAGTGAAAATGTGCAAACCCTTATGAAATCATTTCAATTGACGTGCAATGTCGTGATATTCTGGCAACTAAAAGATTGAAAAGCATGCAACTCTATGAAGATGGGGTCGTCCCAGTTTCTCTTTAAACTGGCCACTCAGAATAGTGTTTCTTCACAACATAATGCAAATCTATCATTCTAATCCCACCTGCATCATCCTTGTTTGGTCATGAGAGATCAAAACCTTAGTTCAGAACTTTCCCTCTGACTCCAAGTATCTGAAACTTAGAAATGGTAAGCCTTAGAATAATATATGAACCTTGAACAGTTATATCATTTGGCCCAAATGGTAAGCCTTTGAATAATATATGAACCTTGAACAGTTATATCATTTGGCCCACTTGGAAGAAAAAAAACCACTATTAAGACTATAGCATCAACAAGATATTGATACATGTCTTATACAAGAAAGCACTATTAACCAACAAAGGGATCATGGAAGCTGTACTCACTATGCAATTTTGGAGGCTTTCTGGCAAAGAAAAAGGAGGATGGAAATCAGTCTTTCCAAGTGAGGCATCGGAATTCCTGTGGTCAGCACAAGGATCCTTGTTCTCATAGGAAAATCCAACTGCATTGTAGATATCAACTGCTGGTGCCACTGGTTTTTCTGATGCTGCATAAATGAAAATAGGAAATTTTAGACCAAGGTTACATGAAACATGAAGGGCCCCAGTGGGTATTTTGGGATGTACAACAAGCAGTTGGTGAAGCTGAAACCAAAACATGTGAAAAGCTTCTTACTTGTCACTGTGAGAGATTCAAATGACTAGGCAACCTTCCTGCAAACTTTGAAATTGTAACACTTACAAGATTAACAATGTGAAAATAGCATGTAGCTTCGCATGCTCATATATTCCGTGTCCAAAAAGAGTACAGTAAATCATAACATCCTTATGACAACTCAAAAGATTTGTAAAAGAAAGAATGAGACAACTCTTAGTACATGGAAAAGAGAATGTGTTTTCTATGCAGAGGATGGCAGTACAATGGAAACATTTGAAGCATCCTACATCCACTAAGAAGATATTGAAATTGTAATTTGTGCAAGAAAACAAAGCCACAACTACATCATTAAATCACTACTGCAACCTTCAAACTTTCTTTCCGATATTTTCCTGGCAGCTCGAGTAAATTAGAGAAAGTAGACAACAGAGTCAGAGACTTGTTACATTTTCTTCAATGATCGATATTCACAATCACAACTCTATTGTTTACAAAAAGGGGATTGCACCCTTTGTTATGTCAAAATTGTCAGCCATAAATCTAAATAAACTGATGCTTAGTATATAAGCCAAAAAGGGAAAGATCTAACTGCACTAACAGGGGAAACAAAGTCAAGATAAAAAATAAATAGTCCATGATCTATGGGCCTAAATGGTAGCTTAAGTTTATGCGATTAGGTTTTTGCTTCAAAGCCCTCACATAAGGTGGATTCTCTCACTAAACCAGTATTTACAACTAGTGTATATGGGTAAAAGGATCAAAATTAACTAACTCCAATCACAAGCACTGGAACCATTACATCTTTCACCAAGCAAATCTAGGCTCATTTAAGTTACACTTCACAAAATGGGGATCCCGGACCTAGGCATGTCCGGTCAGTCATGATATCTGAAGCCAATAATTCAGCCAAAGAGAAAAAGGAGTTATCTCCAAAATCAACAATACGGTTGAGTCACAAAGCAACATTGCGTTGCTCTTCACTGACTAGGATATTGAACACTCTGGGTCTGTTAAACTATTAAGAGGACAGACTCGCCACATGCATCAACATTCAGGATGAGAAGTTTTCTGCACCAATACAATAATTTCCCATTAATGTGTCTGGCTTAGTATAATTTTTCTCGATCATACATTCTAGATTCTCAAAGAGCTTCTAGTGGCTACAACAAATTGCAACGAGAGTTAAAAGACCCAATATTTCCGATCAGAACGTAGTAACAGACTTCAAAAACGCTTTCCAAATAAAAGAAATGGAACATAATCCCACCAACTTAAACCTCCAATAGACAGCAAACAGGGTAACCCCAGAAAAAAAAGGGGAGAATAAAAGGTAGGAAGACGAAGATCAATAAACAGTGGAGACAAACCTGAAGAAATATCCTCTTCAATCTCGGGAGGCAGGTCGAGATATCTCTGGTTATCAAGATCAATACGAGATACGCCATCAGACTCGACCACAAGTGACGCGCAACGTTTTTTGGCAGGAGGGGGCGCCTGTTGGAGGAGATGACGGACGTCATAGCGATCGATGAGGAGAGAATTCCATTGGAGGAGAGCGTTAGGAGACCCGACAAAGGCAGCCATGGCGTCGTCGTCGAACAGGAGAGCGTGGCGCCCAACCACCACTAAATCCATCAAAATACAGAGGTAACCGTAAAAGACTGAGCTTCGTCTGATTGGAAAGAAGCAGCCGGCAGTCCGGAGAAGAAGAAAACCAGAAATTTTCGTTAATGGGAGGAGAGGAAATTTCCAACACCAAGTTGTTTTTTGCCCAACTTCTCGAAGGTCCACAGTTCTGAAAAGGAACGACTACAGTGTCTTCATTCTTCTGGTTTAACCGTCCCAGTTCCTGATGCTGGCATTTCAGGGTAATCCGGCACAAATGAGCCTTTAGGCATTTCTGTTAGCGTTCCTAAAAGATTGTTAGTGTTGTTTTCCTGAAATTTGGAGCTACTAGGTAGTGAAAAAAGATTCTCCAGTAGATATTTCCAAAATTTTGAGTTTCGGTCTTAAATGTAACTACAGAGTTTTGCATCAAAACCCTAATTGACATGAATAGTACAACCCAATCCCTTGAACCTGGAGGGTGGAGAGGCCAAGCGGATTCAAAAAGGATAGGTGGGGGAGGCTCCTCAATGCAACAAAAGAAGGGGTTGCCGCCCCTCCTGTATTTTTTTATCAGCCAACAACAGAGGGATATCCTGCCCTTCCTAACAGTTACACGACAATGGCAAGGGCAGTGGATCCATCCACCACTGTGAAAAATGCAACAGGGGAATGGACCCTCTTCTTCTGTTGATAGAGGAATTTTCCACTACATAAATAGATGGCGAACGACTCTCTTTACTTGTATTTTATCAAGATTTTCATGTTCGTTTTTACATAATTGAATTAAATTCTAAAATACTTGGGCATTTTCTTTGAAGATGGAAGAATCAAAGAATCATAATTTATGTATAACTTTTATCACTAAATACTGACCCAATACTAGTTTTGTGGATAAAATGCCAAACTACGGAAGCAAAATGGTTAACTGACCAGCCTACTCTCTCTAGAAAAAGAAGAGTGAAAATGTGAGATAGAATTGGACAAAGCCAGCCACTCAAACCCAAACAAAAAAGAAGAGGGAATTGGTAAAATTATGGGTTTACTCGTATGTTGTGTATTGAATATAACATATATGGTAAAGATCATTTAATATCCAATTACCAATTCATCCCAATACACAATGACATTTTTGTAATTTCAAACTGTAGGAATTTAGCCTCCCTTCCTGTAAAAATAACATATAATTGAAGTTGAAGTTCATCTCTGGACAAGGAAGAGAGATGATTCCCTCGCAGTATATAAAGAAGATATAGAGAGAATCATAAGCAGCCTCATAAAATTCTTAAATATTGTTGAAGGAACTGTGAAAAGCAGCTTTCATTCTATTTTCCCTCTCTTTCAAATAAAAAGGCAGTTCCTTCCTCTTTCTTTCTTTTTTTGTTTTTTCTGTTTACTCTTGTAACCAAACAATGCTTCAGAAGACGGAGAGGAGGGAGGAAAGAAAAGAAGAAAATGTGAAGAGCAGAGAAACAGAAAAGAAAACAAAGAGGAAAGTGAGGGAATTCCACAGATGATGGCAGGGATGAGTTTCAAGGGATTTCGTCGTTTATGGACGGCACAGTTCAACCAACAGCTATGATATACAACTAGTTTTACTTCTCACACAAAGATAACGACTCTTAACCATCACAAATAGTTCACAAAGAGGAGTTTCTAGTAGTCAACTTTCATTCACAGTAGTATGAACTAGAAGATTATACTCGCCGTAAAGAAGTTCATGCCAGTCATGGTGACAAGTAACGGTTAAACCAAGAACTGAGGCGTGACCAAGCCAGATCCGCCGCTTCCTTGTTTTCATCCTTGATGCCCATCTCCTTCCTTCTCTTGACGGCGTCAGGGGATGTGTTCATAAAGGCATGCCCAACACCAGGATAAATGTGCAGCTCATAAGGAACTCCTGATGATTTTAGTTTCTCCCCTAGAGATTTAGCTGCCTGAAACAGAAGATTGAGGGGAAAAAAGAAAAGCATGGTCAGGTAACTGAACTAGCCAGCTCTACCCAACACATTAATAGCAAATCACTAATGTTAAAACCAGTTTCAGAGGTTCCGACTTTTTTTTTTTTTTTTTTGAAAGCTTGAGTGGCTCTTCATTTGCAATTCCTTATTTTACAACTCGTTTCTATGTTTCCCTTACAATGAGAAGGAAATTATAAGTCTTACAGCTCTTGCTGCGCCACTGTAATTTGGATAAGAAATGCATCTATCACCATTTTTCTTTCTATTTTACAGGTAAGATGCAACTTAAGGTCTAGAAAGTACCACTGCCAAGTTGATGCAGTGAAACACCACCAGAAAATTTCACAATAATCATATTAACTATGATTTGATCAATTCAAACCAGAGAAAAAAATAAAATCACATGGTGTTGGCAAAAAAAAAAAAAGATTTCTGCTAACTATAACCAGGCGTGAAATGTGACCATACTGTAATATCTGAGAAGCCAACAAAATTGTCCTGTTCCCCAAAGTGTGCCTGCACAGGTGCTTTTATTTGAGCGGGATCAGCAAGGTCCGGTGATGGAACACCATAGAACGCTACAACAGCATCAATGTTGGGGACAAGAACAGCGCTAGCCAGGGCTAAAGCACCACCCATGCAATATCCAGTCACACCAACCTACAAAGAAAGTTAAATGAATGAGAGAGAGAGAGAGAGAGAGTTGCACCAGGGTTCAGCAAACAGAATCCCTTCACAGAAAAACTAATGACTTAGTGAAGCTTTAGTCCTTTTTTGTTTCAGCATACCACCCATACTGTTGTCTACATATCTAATTTAAGTAATAACTTCAGTTGGTTCTCACAAGCTAGGGAGCTTTTGTTGTCCATGGCTGGCATAGAGATTTCAGAAACAACTTTTAGTCGCTTAGTAAACCACATGTTCATTGCCACAAGAAAAATTGACAGCTTTTGCATAAAAGATCTTATGAACCATGACATATTGAAAAAAGAAACTTTAAAAAAATAAATGAAGTGATGATGAGGAACTCGCTTGTTCCATGGATGTTCTTACTAATAGAGGTAAAAATAAAAGCCGAACTCTGAAGCATTGTAAACTTTGTTGTAGATTATGCTATGATACCTGTTGTAATCTTATAAATTTTGCATACCTGTTCAATGAAAATCATCGGGAAATTATTCATTAAACAGGTATGCAATATTTATAAGATTACAACAGGTATTGTAGCATAATCTACAACAGAGTTTACGCTGCTTCAAAGTTACAATTTGAGACGATCTAAAATTCTATCAGCTCTTATCTTTATCTCTATGACTTAGATATAGGAATGATGCACCAAGATGTCTAAACCCAAGGGGAGGAGTAAGGATATTATTTCCACAAAACGCACAATCATTTCTAGAGGATATAAAAAGTGAAACTATTTTCCTGTGTTGGACCTCATCAGATTCTAAAAACGATTGTTTGTTGATTTTCCTAAGTTCATAAAGCGTAGAGTTCAACTCACAAGGGATTCCAGCACAAGGCTTTCAGCAATTAAGAGCTGGATATCATTCAGTTCAAACCTCAGCCCGTTCCTCAAAGCAATTCCAAATTGCAGTTAAACAATTCTAGCCACGAACTATATAATTAGTAGAAAAGCGCAGCAGTTAACGCACCTTTTCAGATCCATTTGCCTTGAGCCAACTGACTGAAGCATGAATGTCCTTAATGGCTCCTTTCCAATCCAGACCCCCCATTAGATGCTGTGCTTCGGCAACGTCCAATCCAACTTTTCCACGATACAAACTGAAAACCATAAAATTCCGACAATTCAAATCATAGGAGAATCTCATCAACTATCCATCACCCAAAACCTGAATCTGGAAGCGTGTAAAAAAAGTAGAAAATCTTACTCTGGAATGAGTGCTTTGTAACCAGGCTCGAATTTGGATATTTGCAAGGCATGGTTCTTGATCTCATAGTCAACACCCCACCACTCTTGCAGCACAACTACACCTGGAGCATTCTCCTTACCGACTAGGTACGCATCGAAGGTCTGAAAGCGAGCCAAGTCAGATAGAAACTTCAATAAGCATTCACGAGCTTGTAATAATAATATTATGCGTAAAAGCAAAGAGAAATTCTTTTCTCAAAGAAAGCCCCAAAGAAATGCCTCTTAATTCAGACGTAAAGTTCGCACTATCAGAGATAATCGCAAGAAAAAACAGTGAGACGAGATGAATACTGACAGATTGGTCCTCTCTCTGTATTTGAACTTTCTTGAATTGGGAAGTCGCTGCAGAGTCGGCCATGGAGCGAATCAGGGTCTGTCGAGAAGCGAATGCCGAGAGGGGTCGAGTTAAGGCGAAAAGTCTGGAAGATAGGGTTTTAGGAGCTCCCAGCAATGCCATCGTTTTCCGATTAAATTTCTAACTCTCAGCCACGAGATAATTGGGCACCAATAACAAGCGTCTCTCTGGCTGCCGTTTTAAACGGCGAAGGCGAGGGAACATTCTCTCTACAGTGTTTCTATTCCCCGATCAATGAGACATTATCATTGCTTCTGCAATCTCAATCTTTCACCGTTGATAGATAAAAATCTGGCAAGACCCTAAGCAATAAGACCAGTCAGCGGGGCTCCTTACTCAGGTTGCCTTCCATGGCTTAGAAGATAATTAATTAGTTGACACGTATCGCAATTTTCTCGACACTTGTTGGTTGTCATTGCCATGTCTTGCTAAACTGTGAACAGTGCGTCGGTGCCAGAAATGAAAGATTTTTTTTTTTCTGGTAAACTGATTTCCATACTAAAATCAGACAGTTTCGCTTTCACATTCATCAAGTCTTTCAGTTTTCAGGGTGGAGTCAATTTGATCCCGAGATGGAAGAATTAACAAGCCCAAGTTTTAGGCCATCGAACGGTTTCAAGACTTTCAGTTCATGTTATCTCTTTACACGTCGAAAGGAAAAGGGAGCGGAAGACAGAACAACCAAAGTAAAAGAGAAGAAAAGGCCAATAAGAGAATCCGCATCTTCTTTTGATGAACACTTTTGTAATCTATTCTTGCTTTGAACCATAGTATATCACTTCCTGAAGCAATGCTGTCTCTTTGATATCTCTTCATGGCTTTTCCGTTCTTCCGATCAAATGGCTACTCTCTTTGCTTCTTCCTCTTCCTGCATCTAATCTTCAGATGTTCAAGTCAATCCAATGTCTGCAGAACGTCTTGTGGCAACATCCCCATCAACTACCCATTCGGTATAGACGAAGGGTGTGGCAGCCCATACTACCGGAACATCCTGGCCTGCACTAACTCTTCCACGCTTGAACTCCGAACACCATCAGGAAGATACCCGGTACGGTCCGTAAGCTATGCCGATCCCCACTTAGTGGTTACAGATCCTTACATGTGGAGCTGCAATGACGGGGTTCGCTTTCGCCGCACCAGACCTTTCAGTCTAGACACCAGCACTCGCTTCACCCTCTCAACCCAGAACGACTATCTCTTTTTCAATTGTGATGATCGCGCCGTTATAGTGGAGCCCAAGCCGAGCTACTGTGAACGGTTTCCGGACAAGTGTGATTCCTCTTGCGATAGTTCTAGTTATCTCTGTCGCAACTTACCCGACTGCCCCTCTGCGCTCAGCGAGAGGATTTCCTGCTGCTCGTATTATCCCAAGGCCACAGAGTCCTTACGGTTGATGTTGCAACATTGTGCGACTTACACTAGCGTGTACTGGAAAGTAGTTGGCGCAACTCGTCCATACGATCAGGTTCCCGAGTATGGGATTCGAATTGATTTCGAGATTCCGGTGACCACCCCCTGTCTTCAATGTCAGGATTACGACAAGGGCGGGGGTACTTGTGGGTACGAGACAGCGTCCCAGAGCTTCTTGTGTCTCTGCAACGAAGGAAACGTCACCACTTACTGTACAGGTAATTCATATGCATTTGATCTTCCTACTTAGTTTCCGAGTACGTTGGATTATCTGTCAATAACGGTGGGCCTTTTTCTTGCAGAAGAATCTTCTTTTGGGCACAGGAGCAGAGCTGGAGTGATTGCAGGTACAGTAACATAGCTGCTTCTTGGATACAGAATGCTCATCTCTTTCTCACAATGGCAAATTGCTGCAGGAACGACCACTGCAGTGTCGGTAGCCGGAGCTATCGGTGTTGGGGCTGTGGTGTGGTATTGGAAAAAGGTCAGACCAAGCAAGGTTGTAGCGTGTGGTGTTCAGAGCAATGAGAACAGGTTATTTTGAGTAAAAGCCACCTCCATTAGCATTATTTTGTTCTGACTGCTCGGTAGCACGAACAATATATTAAACACTCTTTTGAATCTTGACAATTAGTACTTTGAGCTTCTTGTTTCCTTAATCTTTTAAAGAATACTCTGCTGGAAGAACTCGTTTGATGCTTTTCGTATCCAAAGAAGCGAAAGAGGCAACGAAAGGAGTGGGGGGGAATGAGTGATGCTCTTGTCTTGGACATCTTTTTACATAATCCATTAGTCAGTTTGTTCATACCGTCCAGAAACGTAGTCAATGCTAAGTCCGAAAGTACAAGTGATTTGCTTTGAAGGGTTTGTGACGAAAATACCACTTTGTACTGGATATGGTTCTTGTTCTTCCACCATTAAAATGAGGTTTTGATTGCAACTGGTCGATCTCAATTTATCGTTGTTATGAGAAAAGCGGGATTCTGAATTTTTGGAAAATAAATAAATAGATGCGCGTGCCCTTCTTATTTTCTGCGCATCGGTTGCTTGAAATACTTCAGAACGACTGTAAACAAGTCGCTCATGTTAAGCAAACTCAGACGCTTCTAATCACTGGAGGGCTTCTCATTCCAGACCCAGGAAAACCAAATTCAAGAGCTACATTCTTCTGTAACACACTAATCAGAGCCCATCTCCACCTCCAAAACCCTGACAGCTCAATTGTCCTTTTCAACCGCATGCTCTCCCTCCAAATTCTTCCCAACGGCCATACATTTCCTTCCGTCGTGCAAGCAGCCGCCTCTTGGTGCCCATTCATTGTAAAATCGGTCCACGCCCAAGTCATCAGACGCGGATTAACCTACGACTGTGTTACCAATAGCTGTCTATTGAAATTCTACGCGGGGATAGGGGAGCTTAGCAATGCCCACAAAATGTTCCAAGAAATACCGAACCGGGATATTGTTTCTTTCAACTCGATGCTTGATGCATTCGGCAAGAACGGAGATCCCACTTCTGTGCTTTCTCTCTTCGATCAAATGCCTGACCGAGATATAATATCCTGGACGAGTACAATAAACGGGTTGGTAAGAAATCAGTTTTTCAGGGACGCTCTGAATGTGTTTGAGAAAATGATCCATGACGCAGTGGCACCCAATGAGGCTACCTTGGTGAGCATACTCTCTTGCTTTGCTAATTCAGATGAGGAGGCTGCTTTCAGCCAAGGGAAACAAGTCCACGCATGTATAATTAGGAAGGCAAATCCAGTTACACCCTTTCTCGGCACTGGTCTCATTGACATGTATGGGAAAAATGGTCACTTGAATTACGCCACCAAAGTGTTTGATCAGATGCCTGTCAGAGAATGCTGCACTTGGAACGCCATCATCTCCGCTCTAGCTTCCAACGGACGTGAACAAGAAGCGATACTCATGTTTGAGAAGATGCAGGAGTCAGGGCCGACACCTAACAGCATCACATACGTGAACGTGTTAACGGCTTGCTCACGCGCTGGACTGGTTAGCCTAGGGCCGTTGTACTTCGAGTCGATGCAAGATAAGTTTGGGATTGAGCCCAGGATGGAGCACTACGGCTGCATGGTCGACATGATGGGGAGGGCAGGACTTGTCCGGGAGGCGATAGAGTTTATAAGGAGAATGCCGGTAGAAGCTGATGGTTCAGTGTGGGGGGCCCTTTTGGGGGCATGTAAAACGTACGGTGAGACAGAGCTCGGTGAAGAAGTAGGGAAGAAGCTGATGGAGTTGCAGCCTTCGCATAGTGGGAGATACATGGTGTTTTCAAACTTGTACGCACAGGCGGAGAGATGGCCGGAGGCTGCAGAGCTCAGACAAGATATGAGTAGGAACCAGGTTCAGAAGGTGACGGGATTGAGTAAAATGCTATTTGACGTATGATTTGGGCCAGCAAAATAGGGATAGAAAAGCTGTCCCAGATTACCGCAGACACATAACGAGCGCCCAACCGTTACAGCATATTACAAGGACACAGGGGAAGTTGCATTAGTAAGCAGGGATATTTGGACGTTAATGTGCTTCGTTGAGGTAATTTAAATATCCTGTCTTATATTTTGAATCCCCTGCCCTGTTTCAGGCCATTTCAGGCTTTTACTGCGTTGCAGGATGTCTGGTTCCACAAGGAAACGGCTTCTGCTCAATCCTTAAGGTTTTTCCTCTTTGCCTTAGCTTATAAAAAAATTTGTATTTATGTCCAGAGATCTGCAGTCCTTTTTTAATGTCAAAGACTAAAACATATAACTTCAAATAGAATAAATCATATCTAGATATTTCTCTTCTCTTTTCTCATCTACATAAATATTTATGGAATCAGAAAAAAGCCTTTGCTTCTCTTGGTCCCTATTTAACTTCCTGTTTGAAGAAGATAAGCAAGCTAATTAGGTGAACTTAAAAAATCCACACCAAAAAAAAGGCCCCAAAGTTTACATCATTTGGAATATCCAACTTTTTATTTATTTATTTTGTAACAAAAGTTAGGATACTTTGACCTCCATAAGTTATTAAAATTTGTCATAATGGTTTATATTTTAGCTCAAATATCCATTTAAAGTTGGACAGAATTCTAACAGCCATAATTTGCTTTCATTCATCTTGTTGTTTTCTTTAGGGTTTCTACTATGACATCCTCGATTTCGCCTTTCGCTGCATCATTCTTCTTGCTTACTACAATGGATAATGCTCAATGTTTCAAAGTGAAGGCAGTTTCACATCCACCTTCATGCTGAATCTGCATGACTTCAACCTGAAGTCGCAAATTTAAGTTTTATTTCTTGCACACCCATGTTATCCTTCAATTTTTTCTATAGTTTTCTCATAGTGAAGTTTATTTTGTTTCTATCCATACTCATTGTGCTCTATCTCTAAGTTATTACTTTTCTTCCCTCTCTATATAAAGAGATTAGAAAAATTTTTCGACTATAAGGAATGTATTGCCACTAATGGGATAGTGGTATAATGAGAGTTTTGCTTACAAAACTTGCTCCGGATCCACTCGTAGTTACTCCACATCACATTATTTTTCAGTTCGAACAATCTCTAGAAGTTCACTCAATAATTTTTCAAACTCAGTCTCGCGAACAGACCCAAAAACCTGAGTTCAGTTGGCCACTTATCCAGAATACAAGGACCAGGTTTGATCTTCTAACTTGAAGCACCCCTTTTCAAATCCAAGTCAACCCGTATTGACTACTTTGTACCAAATTCTCAGGAGAGTAAATTCTTTGATACCTTCATTATGCTTAGTAGCCCATGAACAATTATACTACCTTCGTTGCTGTATCATGGGAGTCCTTCCTTACTGTCTTCCTCTCGAAAAAGTCATTTTGTAAGCATGTTTTTCCAAGAGATTCACTCTGTTCAGGTTAAATTTTGAAAATACTTCCAGACCAGGTTACCACTTGCATAGCGCAGAATACCCGCATCCTTCAGCCAAAATTTTATTTCACTAAAATATTTGCAGTGTTTCTGTTGGCTTTTCTATCTGTTTTAATCTGCCTCTGTTTGCTGGTTTGAAGTTCACACCAGATCAAATTTTATTCATAAATCAAAGATTTCAGTATATAATCTTTTGTACAAATAGCAAAAACTTTTCCAAAATCAAGAAAAATGTCCACTTTCTACGGTCTTACCACCAAACCTCAAAAACAGATGTAACACAAATACAGACCTTTCTGTTAGTGTCAGCTGGATGCACATTCTAATTGGAAGATCTCACTATGAAAACCATAAAGCCTCGAGGTAACTGAACTTTTTGGTTTTGAAGATAGGTATCCACAGGGGATGGCTTGACCTGTTAAAATATTCTCATCAAGATGTCCTTGATTCTCTTATCCAATAGGCCCTTCAAAGAAAACCTAGAATTCTAAAAAGCACTCCTGAGGACACCATGTCACTGAAGTGGAGATGAATTGATCGACTCTCTTTGAATTATTGGAGCAGAACCTTTGCTATGTATTTGTTTGTGACTTTCAGTGTGTTCTGCAGATTCCAGTTTTTTTATTGCAAGCATGACTTGGCTGCTATCTCTATCAGTTTAGAGCAGATGCATGATATTTCATGACTAACCTCCAAGTAAATGTAGCATCTGAACCTAATTCAAAAGATGAAGCAACACACAGACTTCAAGCGCACTATTTCCACACAAAACTTGAAAGAGAAAAAGATTGCACTTTAATCTCAAGTATGACAGGCACAGATTTCCGTGGTAGCAAGTAAGAACCAAATGCTCACTGGTGATGATTCTTATTGGACCCCATCAATCAGGTTTTAAAGCACAAAGCTGGAGATCAAGATTGCCAAGCAATTGTGACTGCAGTTAAGTGTGGTTTTCTTCTAAATTGCCTTCAACCCTTTTCTCTAACAATTTGTCTATTACTTTTATATTACAAGTAGAAGCAAAAAAAAAATCACTCTATTTAGTTTGGCTGAGACTAGAACTACAAAGTTAAAAAGAAAAATAAAAGAAAACGAGAATTTAACCATTATTATTCCTAAAAATAGTTAGTGAAACGGAGAATTTGATCATTATCTCATTTTTATTAACTATTTTTTAAATAATAATGGTCAAAATTTTAGCATTTTTAAAGGTCTTTTATTGCGACGGACGACTACGGATATAATGAAAAACATAAAAATAGATAAAAAAGAAAAAGCAAAAGACTGAACAATTTAAAAAAAAAACCCTCTTTTATTAAACGATCGATGTGAAAATCACATATTATTTGTATAGGTTATTCGTCTCTTACATTACATTATATAGTGCAATCACAGTAACAATGTTTTCCATCGTTTTTCATGACACAGTTTGGCGGGCAATCCGTTGGGCATATCAAGTCGTCGTTGAGATTGTAGCCTATGTTACAATCACAGTAACACCGTTTCCCATCGTTCTTCTCTACGCAGTTTGGTGGGCAGGCGTCCGGGCAAATCAAGCGGTTGGGCTTGTCGCTGTGTCGCACTCCACCTTCAATAAAACAACATACGTTTAAATTAAATAAAAAAATATTTGTCAAAAAAAAAAAAAAAAAATACTCTAATCTGCACCTGCATATCCATGAGCTGCGGCAAGGGAAATGATCAAAAGAACAGCAAGAATCGCCATTACAGTCTTCATTCTGTAATCTCGGTGGATGTCTGTGCAGGCTTACAGATCTATAGCTATTTATAACTGAATAGGGGAGACCAAGAAATCCTCAGCCCTCTTTTTTCCTTTTTTTCTTCTCCCCCGTAAACAATCTTCTCAAAAAACGGTAATGAATTGGTCCGGATTCTCAGCTCTCTATTTCTCCTTTTGTTTAATAAAAAAAGGTACCTTCTATTAGTAAAAATTTAATCAAATAGTCCCACATGGATTAATGAGTACAACGATCTTGAATTTATTAATTGAAAAATATATATACTAAATTGGTTAGTCGTCGTAGTAGTTCCCTATTTTCATCTAGACGAATTACTCTCTTGCAAGTTTTGGGATTTGATCGCCATAACTGGAGGTAAACATCCTTGATTCTGCTTAAATTCAGTTTATGAATTTCACGATGCATCTAGAAATTCGGTTTTACAACACTGATCTAATCACAAGCAATAAAAAGTTTAGTAAGGTGTAACGGGACAGGCACAGCACGTGAAATAGCAAAGCGTGTCTCTGAGAAAGCAAGTTATATTGGTGCTGTTCATGGGGATTCTTCGTTGACCGTCTATCACTTCTGTTGTAGCAGTGAAGCAACTTGTCAACTAAAGGGAACTTGCATGAGAGATTTAACTTGCATTTCAAATATCATCAAGATGCTTTCATTCGTACTCGTAATTGTTACTCTCGATGCTCTGTAGTTTTCAATTTCTAATAACCTGAAACGGAAGAAACGCAGAAAATGCAACCCAGTAGTGTTGTTTGTTAATAGCTGATTGATTTACGTTTTCATTTAAGCCAGAAAAACAACAATTTAAGGCGGTAATTGCTCTAGGAAAAGAGAGATTTGCAACTGGTGGGGTTAATCATCTTTAATCTCCGATACTTGTGGCTTTCCCAGTTCATTACGGGCACGTCAAACTCAAAATCTTTGAACTCCAGACTATCTGTAAATGGAGGTCATTCCATATCAACTGTGACCATTTGTGGCCAAATAAGAGAAATAGAAGATTTGCGCGTTAAATTAAGCCATAAAGTGAATATTACACGTATTAAAGCCGTAAACCTTCTCAAACACTTGGAATTTGCCTCCACCAAAGCAACAAATTGGCGGCCTTTATTGTATTAGAAATGAATGAGAAATCTGGAAGTGCCTCTTCTAAACGTAGTTGCAGAGGCCGTATATGCAGTAATCCCCCTTCTTGCACCTGTTGTTGCAGCGGCCACAGTGCCTCTTGTCGAACGCCAAGTTCACGCACTCCCCCCTGCAACAAGCATCGGTGTACTTGCACTTCACCCCGCAAGCGCCGCAGTTGTGGTGGTCCGTCGTCACGTCCACGCACTTGTTCCTGCAACAGGTGGATCCCTGCGTCCCGGGACCGTAGCAGATATCGGGGTTCTTATGGCAGGAAATTGATCGCGGGTTGTCCTGGGCGAGGAAGCGACTACGCCCGCGGGGAGAGGTCTGGGCCTCCACGGTTACACTCGCCGCGATAAGAGTCCAGGCTATTGCCATGACAACGAAAGTCTTGAACTGCTTCATGACAATGGCGAAAGAGAGCGAGCAAGAATAGAGAGCCCTCAACGTTAGGTTGTTGTTAAAGCCTGCGAGAGCTTGAGTTTGAGATTTGTTTTAGTGGAGACGGGCTGAGGAATATGGGTTTTATAGGGAAGCAGAGTTGACGAAGAATGGAGTATGGAAGAGGGAGCGGGAGCTGCGGAGCGAAGGTTGTGGCTCAATTCAACAGCTTCTGCATTATGAAAATAAAGACTGAATAGAAAACTAGAAATTGACGGGGAATAGAAGTAAAGGCCCGGTTCCCTCTCTCTTTAGTTCCCAAGCATTTTTAGTTCAAGCAAAATACAAGCTGATGCAAGTTACAGACAAATGCTCCATGGATGAGAAGAGACGAATAAGCCAAACGGAGGTGAAGCAGTGCGCGTTCATACTTGGCTTCCTTGTTACATCTGATGTTTTTTTTGTCAACTGAAACTGAAACGGAAAGGAAGCTAGTTGTAGCTGTAGAAAGGCTATCACGTTGCGTCCTGTACAATTGAGTTTGGTTGGTCCCTGGTTTCCAATTCCAACAACCAGCGGTCGGCCGAAGCTTCAAGTTCCAGAAGGAAATTTTGAAACCCAGCGATGAACGGGGGGGAGCGAGGAGTGAGACGCCCCTCTCCTCTTGAATTGGCAATCGCATGTGCCCTGTTCTTCGGAAGCCAGGGGGTGTGAATGAACACAACTCACACGTAAACGAGTGGACTTAAGGACGTTTACACGCTTTACTTTCTTATTGTGTTACCTGCTTAAGTTATGTACATTATTGCAAGTCATTGACCCTTATTCAACAGTTCAATTTACATGTTTCAGCCACTATGGAGTCCTATATTGGCCCAATGCACAGATTTGCTCCTCGTATAAGCAGCAAATCATAATCATGCTTGGGAATCCTGGCCAGTTCTTTCAAATGGTGGGAGACCTTGACCCGCTTGGGGGGATTGCAAATCTCCCATAATTTTCTTTATCTAATATTTTTTATTTTATAAAAAATTACTGACATCATTATGACATCAATACAAGTTCAACTGAACCGTTAAACCCAATTGGACCAGATTCGTCTATCTCACTAGATCAATGACTGAGTCAAGTTTAATAATATCTCATTGGGTCGATTGAGGGAGAGGAGACTGCAAGTACCAGTTCAAGTAGGGGTGGCACCAAGCCAAAGCGGCTTGCAAACCGTTCAAGCTCAACTCAGTTCAATTTTTACTTAAGTTCAGCTTGAGCTCAAACTTGAAATAAGTCAAACTCAAGATTTTCCTAGTTTGGCTCGTTAGCTCAAGAGCTGATTTGCTAGCATTTTTTTTTACGAAAATACCCTTTACTCTAGTTGTTTTCGTCAATTCCCTCTTTAGTAGGTTGATAATTGCTCTTATTTACCTCAAACCTGAAATACCATCAATAGTTCAACCCTTTTGGGTCCATCAATATCTAATGTTGTTGTTTGTTAATGGAATAAACACTATTGATAGAGGTATTTATTATTTCTTTTAGATTTATTAAGCTGATTGTTATACATTAGTATATTTTATTACAAAGTCGTCGACTCTTCTGTGATAGCTTGTAGTTCAATCGTAGTAGGTTCATCATAATATTCTCTTTATTTTTTTTTGTAATTTTTATTTTTATAGATTTAAATATATGTTTGGAGCTTGAACCCGGCTCGAGTTCGAGCTCAAACATATACATTTTCGAACTTGACTCGACTCGATGCCACCCTTAAGTTCAACTACTGTCAAAGCCAATTGGATCGGACCTAGCTACCTCCCCTAGTCAATGACTAAGTAAACCAATAACAAAGAGTATAAATGAATAATAAACACTCACTAGTTTCTCATTGAATGGTTGAACAATTACTAGTAAAGATGGACACCAAAGAATGTACATATATGATTTATTAATTATGCATGGGGAAATAATTTATTAATCTAATCAATCCTCTTAACGAAATCACGACGCACTAAAACCAGATCTGTCTACACGTCTAAGCATAATTGCATAATCCATGGACACAGACGTCACCCTTGTTGCACTTCTTATTGCAGCGTCCACAGTTCTTCTCATCGTTAGCCAAGTTGACACATCGCCCAGCACAGCACGTCTCTCTGTACTTGCACTTGGATCCGCACATTCCACAGTTGAGACTATCAGTCATCACGTTAACACATTGCTTCTTGCAGCAGTGAGGCCCCGCGCTTCTTCTGTTGCTGCAAATTTGAGGGAATTTGTCGCAAGTAGGGGTGATCTTTTTTTGAGCAAGGAGTCGGTTTGCCCCTCGAAACTGCAACTTTATAGAGCTGGTTCCTTGCTCTTCAAAGGTGGGAGGCTCTGGTAGTTCGACGTCGTCCCTGGAATTAGTTTCTGTAGCATGAGAAGCAACCAGAAACAGGGCTATAATTGACATGAAGAACACTTTCATTTTTGTTATCTTCATGAGATCGGAGTAAGTGAAAGAGAAGAGGAGCAGATGGTGAGAAAAGATCTTGGGTGAGGGCGAGTTGAATATTGATGAAGTTCGAAGATGAAACTTTGGGTTTTATAGAGGTTGATGGTGAGGAAAAGATCATTTGGTCTTAGTGGAGTGGTCGTATTCGAACGGCTGCCTGAGAAAAGAAAGCATGCAGACTATATCTAGAGTTTAGCTACGGCAAGCAACGATCAAGTTAGGCTTTTCAGCATTATTTGGACGCCTTTTGAGCGGTTTTAGGTCAACCTGATCCGCTTAACGAAACTGCTACAGAAACTTACTGTCCAGGACAACTCGATGACTTAAAATGAAAAGACTGATCGGCATGAGAGAAATATCTCTTGGGGTTTTCCGTCATGCATGAGAGCAAACTCGAAGCTAAAATTTACAGCTTCCTCTTTATGGTGATGCGGAGGTCTGAGTCCACATTAGAAGACAAATTTACCTGCCGTTCTGGTTTCTCAGAATCTTGCAGCTAACGGCGGCAAAGAAGGAAGCTTCACCGAAACAACAGTAGCGCTGCAGGGTTGAATTGTCGAGACCGATCAAAGTGCGTTGCATAGTTTCTCGTCGGCGTTCAAATTTTTAGAATGAAAATCTGCCGAAATTATTTGGTGGAAGTCTTAATGGTGTTCGACCTTCCCGGTGACTTCCATTACAGATACGTACATCCTGGATCCTTCTTAAATATGCAGAAAAACTATCCATTCCTGAACGTAAGAAAATATTGCTAAGTAATTGAGAGCCAGGCTTCAACCATTACTAATCTTATTGTGTTACTGTTTAATTCCATCTAGGTACCCAATTCTGGTTTTGACGACTGTTGGGTCGCTTCCTTGGGAATTAGAACGAAAAGTAGACTCTTTTTCTTTCGTTTTTTCTGTTTTCTATTAGAACCAAAAACCTAAACCAATGGATACTAAGAACCTTTTTAAAGACCAAAGAGATTGAAACAGGACTTAGACAGGACTTAAACAGACTAAGCCCATTGAATCATGAATTAGTGAATACGTGTGTGAATTTTTGTGTGAAGTAATTCTCCATCTGACATTAAGAACTGTAATCTAGAGAGTAGAGTGGACAGGAGTGTCTCACTCTTATCACCTAAGGCTAATTGCACAACTGATGAACGCAAACATCGCCCCTGCCGCATCTCTTGTAGCAGCTACTGCAGTTCTTCTCGTCGTTAGACAGGTTGACGCATCGCCACCACAGCATGCCGCTGCGTACTTGCACCTGTAAACACTTTGGCCACAGTTGAGTTGATCCGTCGTCACATCAACGCACTGCTTCCACAGCAGTCAGGACCTCGGCTTGCGGCAAATTTGAGGGCACTTGTTAGTGGTAACTGGGACCTTTCTTGTTAGGGAATAGCTAAATCTCGGAGGGTCACCATGGGGAAGTCTTCAACGATGTGCTATGAATCTTTGAATCTGGTGTTGTAAATGGTATATGAGAACTCACATAACTTCAATAAATACTTAAATAAACCTAAATTAAATCTAATTTAGATGAGTACTTTTTGTCGATTTGTTTCACCAATCACACAAAATTAATTAAATAAATAAATAATACCTCTATCAGACTCTAGATGTGTATTTACTGTCTTTGAAAGAGATTCGTATCCTATAATGCACAAGATATTCATAATCCCTTCCCAAGATACATCTGACTTTCCTACCCTCTTAGACATGTACAATGTTAAGCCGGCCCATGAACTCTATAGAACTTTTTCTAATCTCTCGAATCGGATCGAATGGAGGATATTTCCTCCTTTTTTTCAAGAACATTGGAATTTCTATTAGGAACTCGAAGATCTTTTAAGAGTTCAAATTTCTTCTTTGTGCCTCTCTAAAATTTTATAGAGTTTTCTGATTCTTATGGGGAAAACCACTTCTTTGATTTGACCGTCCAGATCTATAATCATTTTGATTTGAAGGTAATGACTTTTTATCTAACGTTCGATCTAATGATTCAGATATGTAATCGTTTCCATTGATTCTGATCTTGATCCATTCCCAATAGTCGGATTGATCCGATAAAAAAAATATTCATCTTGTTTTGGCCCTACACGGGCCCACTTGAATATGTGTGACAACAAGTGAGAGACCACGTGCACGTGCAAGCATGAGAGTCTTACACGTGTGTGAGTGAATCTCACACAAACTCAATGACGATTGATGGGTAGTTGTATTTAACCCAAGAAGTCCCCATTGGTTTTAGCAATGTAGGACTAAAAACACGCATTTGGTTTAGGCTGATCTCAAAGCTGAGAACTTAGGCAACAAACATAGAGCTCTAACCAACTGAGCTAGGCACATGCACATAATTTTTGTGCACGCGCGTGCCTTATATTTTAAAAAATCTCCGACATTCCCCACCATTTTTTTAAATTGAAACCGTGATATGATTAGACTTGTCAATTTCGAGCAATCAGTACACTATAGTTTTCGATGACAGGTGACTTTCGGATTTGAACCTGCATTTATTTGAATTTCGCTACCCACACCGGTCCTGAGTGAACTAATCTTGAACATGGACATTATGTGTGGGCTTTGAGAATACCGAACAACTAAGTGTTAATTTTGCATGTGAATTTCATTTGGGTATCTTGTATTGTGAGTGCTTTCTACAGGACAAGCTTTAATTTTCTATTTAGGCTTACCAAGGAATTTTTTGGGCTTCTTCTTTATGAAGTTAGTCTTCTTTGATTATATCAAATTTACTCTTACACCAACTTCTTATATGTTGCCCAAGTTTCTCTCAGTGTTGTTTTTGTGTTTTTCTTCTATCAAAATTGACACCAACACTTCGTCTAATGTGGGAAGTTTTCTTTTATGTTTCATTTAGATCTTGAAGTCCGACCATGATGGAGGAAATTTTTCTATGAGGACAAATGATTGTATGCTATCATCAATAGGAATATTCTTGGCGATAATCTTAGCAATAATGTTTGGAATTTCCATGTGTTTTGAACATGAGGGAAATTTTAGTTGGCTGGTCCTATATTCCTGTGAGTTTCTAAGTTAATTTCAAGGAGAGTTGGGAAGTTAGGTTTTGCAGCATTTTAGTGGACGAATCCCATGGAATAACAACAGATCATCTTGTAAGAATCTAGAATACCGTTGCAAAGACAGAAGCACTCATTCGGGAGTTTTTCTCCTGCTTATTATGAATTAAGAGTATTTTGATCAATGTTGCCAAATCCAAACCAGATTTAATCTTTGGAGGTTGTGACCAAGCCTAACTGGTTAAGCGTAAGGGAGGGTAGATGAAAGCTCCCCTTTCCCACTCTATCGATTGTGAGTTGAGGGAAGCGTTAATGAAGAAAAGGGGCATCCTCCCTTGTTCTTGGCTAACGAGGGGCACCATCTATCATTTTCTATCAATAATGTGAAAACGTTTCAAATTAGAAGACAGGCTTCCTCCAATTAATTAATAACAAGGCCAAATCTATAGCTGTTCTTTGACTTCAGTTACTGTAGACTCGTGACTAAAATGTTATAGGACGCCATTAAATAGGATTCCATGGAGGCCATGAACTCAGAACTATCATGTGTTCTAATTCATCAACTCTTACTGAAACTCATGAGAAAGACAATTTAACTTCAAGAATACAATCTTTATAAAAAAGTAGAAGAACAACTGATTTACATTTTAGTTAATGAAACAACAACGAGACATGATTTTCTGGGAAACAATTATATAGAGCTTCGTAGCGACCTGTAATTATGCTCGACTTTTTGAGGCAGGCACCTTTTATTCTTCTGGTAAATAATAAGGAAAAAAGAATGAAAAAGAGTACTGTTCTACGTCCCTAAGCGTAGTTGCAGAGTCCATACACACAGACGTCCCCCTTCTTGCACTTATTGCTGCATCGACCACAGTTCCTTCGGTCGAACAACAAGTTCACGCACTGACCCTTACAGCAGATCTCACTGTATTTGCATTTTTTCCCGCACAGCCCACAGTTGAGCCGGTCTGTCATCGTGTTAACACACTTCTTCTTGCAACAATCCGGTCCTGGGCTTCCCTTCGCACGACAGATTCTGGGATTCTTGTTGCATTTCAGAGATTTCGGGTTCTTCTGAGCAAGCAGCCGACTTACTCCTCTGAGGGACAATGGTTCATTGTCCACCGACTGGAAGTCATTAGAAGCAGTATGGTTGTCAACTCCAGGCAGTTCTTTGTCATCGTCCTCCTCCCTAGTTGCTGGACTTCTCGCACGAGCAATGACTAAGACTAACGCCATGGCGATGATAAAGAAAGCCTTGCCAAGCTTCATTGCTACAAAGAGTAAGACAATAAAGCTGCAAGGGAAGAGCTAGAGGTTGTGATGGGAAGGCTGATGGGTGGGAACGTAGGGTTGGCATGCAGAGGAACTTATAGAGAGAGATGGGTTGAAGGAACAGGAAGGAAAAAGGTCCAATTCAACGGCTAATTTTTTTAATGGTATCAAAGAGAAGTTAGGTGCCCTTCCTAACTTGTTCGTTCAAACCAGAGGAGCAGCAACACACGAAGAAAAAATTAAGTATATGCCCCAAGCAGGTATCTCCTCAATGGAATAACGAGTTGTCAAAATTTTCAAACCAGGAAAAAGGAAACTTAAAAGAGTATCATATGGGAAAATCTGGACTGGCCAATGAACGCCTAACATTTCCAAATTTGACATTCGTCCATCTAAGAATCTCCACAGTTGAAAAAAAAAAAAAAAAAAAGATGAAGAGAGCACAAGGTCGGAACTATTTTATATGGATGTTTTGTTCTTATGAGTGGAAGCATCAGCCTTGGGACCCCAAGGACGAGTTTATTTAACTTATCGGCATTGCAACAACTACATAAGGATGTGATTACAGCAGCAGGATTTAACTCATGATTTTCAAGTTGGAACAGATCGGGGGGACGTGATGGCGGTAATGTCAACCATTGCCGAATGATTACCTAATTTGGCTCTCGGGTCTGATCAGGGTCAACGCCTCATTTCAAGTTTTCTCTGGTGAAGGTAATTTCTGGGTTCTCGGATCCCGGTTTTGATTGAAGGTAATAAATGAAGAACTTCAATTTGAAGAAGAAACCTCGTCAACCGATGTGGAGTTGCAGAGTGCTCCACGGCCGAAGTTCCCGGCTTTGTACGCGTTGCCATATCGTCCATATTTGGCTGTTTCTTCGTCTACCAGATTTGGTTTTCTATGTTCATCTTTGAAGAAAAAAAACAGGAATTAGAAACTTGCAGCTTGTCGTCATTTTAAGCTCTTTTCATGTTCATGTTCTGCCACGACATCGGGTCGTCTTCTGCTGTCCATAATCTCGCCGTGTTTGATGGACAAGTACGAAAGTAGAGATGAACTTTGACTTATTTCGGCTGCTTCGTATGTCTCCACCATGAATTTCTTTACTCCGGATCCTTCTTTAGATGTTGTTTAACGTGATAAACATAAACGACTTTGAGTTGAGAAATCGGGTCCTCCGCAAGGGTCCAAATTCATGTGATCTTAAAAACAAAAGGAAAAAAAAAAATGAGTTGCAAGATGCTTCCTGATTTGAACACATCTCCTTATGAACATCGAAGCCAAAGTCTATCAACCCCCTATAGAAGGTTTTGAACCTTTGTCCTGACAGAGAGAGTAAAGGAGTCGCATATGGAGAAATAGAAAGGGAATTTTACCAAAATACCGATTTAAAATAACTTATTTATGAAAATAACGAAGATCTTAAATTATTTACAAAACTACTGAACTTTGGCCGGTCTACTGTATATGTAGTCAGTCAAAGGTGACACGTAAGCTTTGATTGCTTACATGTCACCCCGTCATCAGAGCAAAAACACATAGACTGCCACATCATCATTATTGACACATCATCTAACACGTAACTTACCACGTCATTTTATATTACTTTTTTTGCCATGTCATCAATAGCCACGTAAGCACCCTCCACGTTAGCCCTCATTTTCATTCTAATCTCTTCCGCGATCTGTCTCCTCGTCTCGTCTTGGCTGCTCTCCTCTCGTCGCTCCCCTACTGTCGCCGCTCGACCTCGGCAGCTCCCCTGCTGGCGCTGCTCTGCTTCGGCCTCGCCCTCGACAACGCCCCCCTGTCAACCGCTCTCTCTTCACCTCAACCCAGACTCTCATTCTTCTTCTCCGTTCCCCTCTGTTCATCCTCTCGCCACCCCTCTCTCAAAACCGAAAACTATCATTTCATCTCTTTGTCGCCCCCTCTCTCAAAACCGAAAACCATCATTTCATCTCTTCGTCACCCCCTCTCTTAGTACCCTATTATTTCACTCTCTCGCCTCCCCTTCTCTCAAAATCGAAGACCCCAATTTGAATTTCATAAGCCGATTTAGCAGGGTGATTTTTTAGGGCGTTTGTTAATTGAATCTAATTACCGTGTTTAATTATAATGTTGATTTAAATTTAGGTGTATAATTATTGTATTTATTTTTTTGTGATTTACTGTTTAATTTCTGATTTTATATTAATGAAATTTCTGTCAATTGCAGATAAATTAAAATTATTGTAAAGTTTAATTTTAGTTTATGGATTTTCTGTATAATTTGTTGTATTTTCTGAAGTTGCTAGTTTAATTTTAATTAATTTTGTTTAATTTTATGATTTATGAAGTTGCATTTTACTCTATTGAGATAAGATTTGCAGGATTTTTAGTTGCTAGTTGTTGTTAAATAAATTTGAAGTGTCATGGAATGATCATTCCATGTGGTGAGGAGCTTTGGGTGTTATAAATATCCACCACATGGGTTTTTTTTTTTTTTTTTGTTTTATTATGTTTGCCCTAGTTACTAGGATGGGTACAAATTCTGATTAATAGTAGGTTGGGTAATGGAAAGTGGGTTGTCTATGTTTTATTGGGTTTCCATGTGTCCCTAGGGTGGGTAGAGAATCTGATTAAGAGTAGGTTAGGTCCAGTTCAAACTAGGCTGAGTTGCCTACACGGCGTCCATTAGCCAACGAAGCCTGACCCCCATCACTGACGAGGTATGGTTCGTAGTGACTGCGAAGTCATATGGGGCTCTACCAGGAGTGTTCGATGAATTTGGACTTAGGTGTGTTTTTGCATTGTTAGGACTAGTCATCTGTTATAGAATTAGTTCGATTAATTTTTAAATTTTGTAAAATGTTGTTGAATAATTTTGAAGTGTTATGGAATGATTTTGCCATGTGGTGAGGAGATTCGGGTGTTATACATAACCACCACATGGTGTGTTTTTTGTCTATGTTTTATTGAGTTTCCATGTGTCCCTAGGGATGGGTAGAGAATCTGATTAAGAGTAGGTTGGGTCCAAATCAAACTAGGCTAAGTTGCCTGCACGGGCGTCCATTAGCCAACGAAGCCCGACCTCCATCACTGACGAAATACGGTTCGTAGTGACTGCAAAGTCATATGGGGCTCTACCAGGGGTGTTCGGCGAATTTGGACTTAGGTGTGTTTTTGCATTATTAGGACTAGTCATCTGTTATAGAATTAGTTCGATTAATTTTAAAATATTGTAGAATGTTGTTGAATAATTTTGAAGTGTTATGGAATGATTTTGCAATGTGGTGAGGAGATTCGGGTATTATACATAACCACCACATGGTATTTTTTTTGTCTATGTTTTATTGAGTTTCCATGTGTCCCTAGGGATGGGTAGAGAATCTGATTAAGAGTAGGTTGGGTCCAGTTCAAACTAGGCTGAGTTTCCTATACGGGCGTCCATTAGCCAACGAAGCCCGACCCCCATCACTGACGAGTTACGGTTCGTAGTGACTGCGAAGTCATATGGGGCTCTACCAGGGGTGTTCGGTGAATTTGGACTTAGGTGTATTTTTGCATTGTTATGAGTAGTCATCTGTTATAGAATTATTTCGATTAATTTTTAAATGTTGTAGAATGTTGTTGAATAATTTTGAAGTATTATGGAATGATTTTGCCATGTGGTGAGGAGATTCGGGTGTTATACATAACCACCACATGGTTTTTTTTTTGTCAATGTTTTATTGAGTTTCCATGTGTCCCTAGGGATGGGTAGAGAATCTGATTAAGAGTAGGTTGGGTCCAATTCAAACTAGGCTTAGTTTCCTGCACGGGCGTCCATTAGCCAACGAAGCCCGACCTCCATCACTGACGAGGTACGGTTCGTAGTGACTGCGAAGTCATATGGGGTTCTACCAGGGTGTTCAGTGAATTTGGACTTAGGTGTGTTTTTGCATTGTTAGGACTAGTCATCTGTTATAGAATTAGTTCGATTAATTTTTAAATATTGTAGAATGTTGTTGAATAATTTTGAAGTGTTATGGAATGATTTTGCCATGTGGTGAAGAGATTCAGGTGTTATACATAACCACCACATGGTATTTTTTTTCTATGTTTTATTGAGTTTCCATGTGTCCCTAGGGATGGGTAGAGAATCTGTTTAAGAGTAAGTTGGGTCCAATTCAAACTAGGCTGAGTTGCCTGCACGGGCGTCCATTAGCCAACGAAGCCCGACCCCCATCACTGACGAGGTACGGTTCGTAGTGACTGCGAAGTCATTTGGGGCTCTACCAGGGGTGTTCGGTGAATTTGGACTTAGGTGTGTTTTTGCATTGTTAGGACTAGTCATCTGTTATAGAATTAGTTCGATTAATTTTTAAATGTTGTAGAATGTTGTTGAATAATTTTGAAGTGTTATGGAATGATTTTGCCATGTGGTGAGGAGATTTGGGTGTTATACATAACCACCACATGGTATTTTTTTTGTCTATGTTTTATTGAGTTTCCATGTGTCCCTAGGGATGGGTAGAGAATCTGATTAAGAGTAGGTTGGGTCCAGTTCAAACTAGGCTGAGTTGCCTGCATGGGCGTCCATTAGTCAACGAAGCCCGACCCCCATCACTGACGAGGTACGATTCATAGTGACTGCGAAGTCATATGGGGCTCTACCAGGGGTGTTTGGTGAATTTGGACTTAGGTGTGTTTTTGCATTGTTAGGACTAATCAAAAAATTAAAACTTAGATACGTTTTTGCATAAATAAACTCTTACTAATGCATGTAGTTTTTATAGATAATATGGCGTCAGTTGTTGGGTTCTTCTGTCGATACAATGGAAAATTGAAGAAGAAGTCTGGATATTTTGATAGTTATGATGGAGGTGAATCACAAATGAAAAGGATTGCAATTTCGACTAAGTTTAGCGAATTCTTAGTAATGATGTACAGATTCACGGGATGGGATGGTGATACTCATCAAATGTTTATTAAGGCCAAAATTCCATTTTCTGACGGGGTTTTTGTTATCTCAAAGGTGGAAAATAATACTGATTTGTTTGAATTATTTGAGATGGCTTCAAGTAATCGATCTATGGTTGAGATTTTCTTAGAAAAGGTCCAAAGACAAAGGGCCCATGGAAGGGAAGGTACGAGAAATCGAAACTTTATTGGTGAAACATCTTGTCCCCAAGAACAAGAATTACCACGTACTCAGGAGTAAGTATTTATGTTCGTATATTTATGATATGAATAGTTAAGTTTACATGACTTGTTTTTAAGTACAAACTATTATCTATATAGGTTTAATACACAAGAGCGTGAAGTGAGGTTTTTGAACCCTCGTCTATTGCATCACTGTCTGAGTGTGGAACTTCTTCTCCCTTGTAAGTTTTTTACCCTTTCGTTGTTAAATGTGTGATATTTATGTTATCCCTACTCGGATTTTTATGTTTATTTTTGTGTTTATTCAGGGTGGTTATTGATGATGATAGTGATAGTTTTAGTGGTTATGATATTGGTTCAGAAGATAGTGAAGGGGATGGGGATGAGATATTCGAAGCCGGGGTTCATAGAAATAGAGTTGAAACAACAGATTCAATTGGGTACCCGGATATATATGAAGAGGCTTGGGAGGTTAATACTAGATGTATCAAAGATGATTCTAGAATAATAAATGTTTTAGACTCAACATCAAATAATATCAGCGTGGGTCAAATATTTGAGGATAAGTCCCAAATGGTAGATTTTTTGAAAAAATACTCGATTAAAAGACATGTTAAGTATAAGACATTAAGGTCTAGCAGTTGTGATTATAAAATTGAATGTGGTGAAGATGGATGTCCTTGGAGTGTTTTTGCATTATGTGATCAAAGGATTCGTCAATTTAAGATAAGAAAGTATGGTGGAGATCACACTTGTGTTAATAGTATTATTCGTGAAGATAATCCAATGTGTACATCTTCTTTCATTTGTAAAGTCATTATGCCAACAATGAGGACGAATTTTACTTGAGTCCTAATGATATACAGCAGATCATGAAAGGTAAGTATCATATCTCTGTCGGGTATGCGAAAGCATGGAGAGCAAAATGCCAGGCTATAAAAGCAATTTATGGTGATTCAGATGAATCATATAATCTTTTGCCATGATTTTTAGATGCAATAAAAGAGGCGAATCCAACTAATGAATTTATACTGTGTTGTAAAGAATTTGGCCATGAAAGGATGTTTAAGTGTGTTTTTTGGGCATTTGGGTCATCCATTGCTAGATTCCAATACTGTAGACCCCTTATTAGTGTTGATGGAACACATTTATATGAGAAGTATCCTCATTGTCTGTTGATTGCTACTACCCTTGATGGGAACAATGGTCTTTTTCCTCTAGCTTTTGCTATTGTTGAATCAGAAAATCAAGACAATTGGGAATGGTTTTTAGCTTGTCTAGATCGTTTTGTTATTAAAGGAAAAAAACCATTTACTCTGATTTCAAATCGTCAAAAGGGTTTATTAAGGGCAGTCCATAGAAAATTTCCACCTCCAGAATGTTTTCATTGTTTTTGTGTGCATCATTTAGTTGCCAATTTCAAGAAGACGTTCAAAAATGATACATTGAATGCTCTCATATGGTCTACAGCAAGGAAGAAAAATATTATTGAATTTGATCGTACGATGGAGTTGATTGAGCAACAAAGTGAGAGAGCGAAACAATTATTGACAGAAGGACAATTGAGACCTGAGTTTTGGTCATTGGCACACGATGGCAATGTTCGCTTTGGTGTGTTGACCACCAATATGTCTGAGAGCTTTAATAATGTTCTAAGAGGTGCTAGAAGGCTTCCAATTCAAGCATTGGTGGCAGCAACTTTTCATAGATTGAATAAATATTTTGTGGAAAGACATGAACTTGGAAGAAAGATGACATCGTTTTGTACTCCCTCTGTTGATGTTTCTCTAAAAAATAAGAGGGATAAAGCAAGAGCATATCGTGTACATCAGTATACGAATAATATGTACAAAATTTCTATGGATGATGAAAGGTTGTATCAGGTTGATTTGGTGAATATGACATGTACATGCAACCATTTTCAAATGGAACAAATTCCTTGTACCCATGCCATTGCAGTGTGTGCAAAAATCAATTATGATTTCAATCAATTGTGTGGTCGTTGGTATACTATTGATAACTGCCGTTTATATTTTGGTATTCTATATGTATTAATCAGTCATTTTAAAATTTTATATTTTGTAGCCATTCTTAGTGGAAATTGTGGTTAGTGCCCATTTGGTAACCCTTGTTTGAAGATGAGGGCACGTCAGTGGTTGAGTTTCCTGATGATTCACCATTCGTGTAAAGACCGGTAATAATTCTATCGTTTCCTTTGTATTTTTTGTTTCATTTCAATATATAGAGTACTTAGTTGAATGCATTAAGGTTTATTTTTCCTCGTTTCATGTAGGTTCAAGATTTGATCTCCCCATATAGAAATAATCAATCAAAAGCTTGGATGGGTCCTCCGGATTTGTTTGTAGAACTCGTCCAACAGGTAAGAATTTGTCAACTTTTGAGATAATTCACTTTTAAATAGCTACATCCAATGTCTTTTCAAATCAGGTCAAGCTGTTTCTTGAAATGCTTGTAAAGAAATGTGGTCTTAATGCTTGTAAGGTTTGTCTTGTTTCAGGAAATGTTGGCTAGTGTTTTTTTAGCGTTAAAAATGAGGACAAATCAAAGTGGATACCAGAAGGTAATTGTCTTTGTGTTTTCAGTTTAATGAATTTCAGAAACTCCACAACTTTGTTTGTTTGGTAGAAAATATAAGTATGTTCCCTTGAATTTGATCCTTTTCAGTCATCATGGACGAAAATTGTCTTGAGAAAATGGCTAAACATCAGAACTAGAGCCGATGAGTTTCATTGCGATAACATTGTAAAAGGTGAGTACTCTCTCTCCCTCTTTAACTTTTTTTGTAATGCAAGTCACGCTAGTTTCATGGTCCCTCACTTTCATGCCTCAATGTGTTTTTCCTTTTTCAGAACAAAGAAGGAAGAGTTGTTCCGACAAAGATCGATACGTTTATCTAAATGAAGAAATTTCAGGCAAGGCCCTTTGTTATAATCAGACAAAAGAGTGGAATGAGAATTTTAATATTCTTTGATATTTTGATGTAAAATTATTTATTAATATACGACTTTCCATTGATCATATTTAGAGCTTTCAAATTAAGAAAAAAAGATTGAAAACTGTGTGCAGATTGGTAATGGGTGGATAGACTCGGAGACAGACCAGAATTGCTTTGTAGATTAAGCACAGAGTTATGCAATGATATCAGATGAGAGTTACAGGGAGATTTTAATTTTTCTCTTATTGATGAAACTACTTAGCAGAAGGATGACTCTAATGATGAGGAAAATGAGCATTATGATGATGAATGAGCTAGGTGTACCTTTGGCTGTTGAGACTTGAGATAACTTTTAAACTTGTTGAATGCATAATTTTATGTTGCTAAATAAATTTTATGTTGGGTTTGCTTTACAGCTTGAGTCTATTTGGTTCGTCCTCTATGAAGGTTGTTAGAAAAATTGGGTGTGCTATAACTTGGTTCAAGAAATGTAATTTAAGTCTTTTGAAGCTATGTCAAATATGTTGGGACGCCATGGCTCCCATTAACGATCTTTTTGACGTCATTGTATAACATTTACTTTCTCTTGTACCTTGACCACAATTTAACATTTTTTGCTTCAATGTTTCTATCATATTTTTAAATATTCATATTTTTTTAGTTAATAAATATTTTAAATTAATAATAAAAGGTGTTGAAGTATGACCTTATTTACTTTTTAATTAACTAATGTATTTTTTAATAATTTATTATTTAGTAAATAAGGTCATAAAAGTATACAAATTAATTGTATTTTTAAACTCTAAAATATATTTTTTGTATATTTTTTATTTTTAAATATTTTAAATCCATAGTAAATGGGTAAGAGTTAGATTTTTCCTATTTATAAATATTTTAAATTTCTAAATATTATTATTTTTAAATAAGGTGATAAAAGTATACAAATAAATATTATTTTTAAACTCTAAAATATTTTTTTTGTATATTGTTTTAGTTTATAAATATTTTAAATCGATAATATATGGGTAAAACTTAAGAGTAAGATTTTTTAAATTTATAAATATTTTAAATCCATAATAAATGGGTAAGAGCTAGATTTTTTCTATTTATAAATATTTAAATTTGTAAATATTATTATTTTTTATATAAGGTGATAAAAAATATACAAATAAATTGTATTTTTAAACTCTAAAATAACTTTTTGTACATTTTTTAAATTTATAAATATTTTAAATCGATAATATTTGGGTAAGACTTAAGAGTAAGATTTTTTTTCTTTATAAATATTTTAAATCTAATATTTTACTTATTTTATTTTATTTTTTAAAATTTAACGTAATAAAAAGTATAACGATAAATTTTTTAATTAATAAATATTTAATTGATATTAAATGGTGTTAAATAAGTAAGAGTTATTTTTTAATTGTTTATTAAATTTTTAATAATTTTTTATTTTAGATATAAGGTAATAAAAAGTGTATTTGATTTTTTAATTTTTTTAATTTTCAAAATTTTATCATGTAATGACAAGGCAGATGACGTGTCAATAATAATGACGTGGCACCTTTGTGTTCATCTACAGTGCCGCTCTGATGATGGGGCGACGCGTAAGCAGTCAAAGCTTACATGTCACTTTTGACTGTCCACATATACAGTGGACCGGTCAAAGTTCGGTAGTTTTGTAAATAATTTGAAATCTTCGTTATTTTCATAAATAAGTTGTTTCAAATCGGTATTTGGGTAAAATTTCCAAATAGAAATTTTGAAAGAAGAACAAGTATAGAACCCACTGTGCGGGGGTAGAATCCACTAAGAGGTGTAGAACAAGTGTTGAGAGGTATAGAACCCACTAGGAGGAGTCGAACCCAAGTGACAGGATGTGAATCCCCAATAAAGTAGAGAAATGAAAAAGGATTTGAAGCCTAGCCACAAAAACATTTAGAATTAAAAGTGGGTTCAAACCCTTTAGGGGGGTTAGTCTACGATAAACTTGAATTGATGTGAATAATTGAACTTAAATAAATTGATTCAACTTTAACTCACCATTGGGTGTTTAGTGTAGACGTGTTCAAGTGTATTGAAAAATAGATTCCAGTGCTAGTGTCCCCAAATGAAAAGTATGATATAAATAAGAGATTGAGAAATATTTTATAATATACTTAAATAAAACATATGTCTAAACAGATAATTCACCAAAATAAGCATGGTTACTACACTTATAAGTGATTTAACGTGCAGTATTAGAATATGTTAATATCCTAATTAATAAAAACTATATTATATTACTTAATAATTATATTTTATTATAAATTAATACAATAATTAAGTGTGACTAGAATAAATTATTAAAAATAAAAATAAAAATAACATAAGCGAATATAATAAATAAATAATTTTTTTAATAACATTAGATATGTTTAAACATTAAAAACCACTAATTTAATACAATAATAAATAAATTAATATATATTTATCAATAATATAATATATATTTTTATGTATTATTAATTAATAATATATTGTCAAAAAATTTAAAACCATTGGTTTAATTAATTATAGAAATGGGATGATTAAACTAAAATAATTTATCAAATATTAATTTTAACAGTATTTTAATTATGACTATTAAATCACTAATTTAATATAATAATTATAAAATAAATATATTAAATAAATAAAAATAATCATTTTATAAATAAAAATTAAAATTATTATTTTAATGACGATGGTTTAATTTTTCCTAACTTAGAAAAAATTAAATCATCGTCTTCCTCACGGCGCGCGTCACCATCCTCAGCGGCAGGCCAGAGGGCAACGGCGACAGTGACGGAGGCGGCGCTCCGACGGTACACCGAGAGTGAAAAGAGAGAGAGGCCGAGAGAGAAGAGAAGTCGGGAGGCCGAGAGGCTCTGCGATAAAGGCTCGACCTCCCATACTTTGCAACAGAGGACGAGAGAGAGAGAGGAGAGGGAGGAAGGCCGACGACAGGGAGGGAAGGAGAAAGAGGAAAAAAAATCGGCAGAAGGATAGCGAGGGTGTAGGAGCACCGCGCGACGCACACTTCAATTGGTTGATTCACAAAATAGGTGTGAATCCAAATTCCCTGATTTTTGCCTGAGAGAATGAAGTGACGTAATTCACTTGAAATATAATTCATTCTACACTAACCCATTTATCTAATGAACTAGGTAATGCGGGGAGAATTCATTCCACTTCATTGTGGACTAACCCCCCCTTAGCATAGGATTCGAATTCTCGGTGCAAAAATCTTAAATCTATAATCTTTTAGGCTCAGTTTTGGGAGAAGTAAATCTCTAAAATTTTCAAGTAACTTATCGTCGTGTTCAACATAAAATATAAGATTTTTTCAGATTCTTTTACCTAGTTTTGACCTAGTTTCCCACTAGAATTTTTAACATTGGAGAGCCTTCAATTTAAGCCAAACTCAACCCAAATGATTTTCTTTCTTGGCCAAAGTATTTTCCAAGCCTCCTAAACTTTCACATATTATTTGAGAAGATTTTTCCCTCCCAAGATCCAAAGGAAGAAAAAATTAATAGTTCTCTCCATTGAGCTAAGTATTTTAACACTTATTCTTTCAAATCTTGATTGAATACTTAAATATCTGTTTTTTTTAAACATGTGCCAAGTGATTTTGAAATCATATTTGATTTAACAATTGTGTTTTAAGTGTTTGTGTGATTAACTTCCATTTGAAATAATTACTTTCAAATTATTTCATATATGTAAGAATTCTAATTTGGTATGGCATTTGTAAGTGGTTTTATAAAACACTAAATTTTGGGGATAAAATTTCAAATCTAAGTATTTACATGCTGAAACTTTAAGATAGATTAATTATACTTGATTGAGTACACTTAACTAGATCTCTAGCACTTGGAGATTAAAGTTAAGATTACTAGTCGTGAGTAAAACTTTGAAATCAAATATTACATTGAGTTTGTTTTATGTGCATTCCTCAATTTGAAAACCTAATCCTAGACTTACATTAAGCTAGCATTTTCAAATCAAATCATTAAAGATATCTTAAGCTACCTATTTTTTCAAATCAAGTCATTAAGGATTAGTTTATACTACTAGTTATATTTATAGGTATTAAGAATTGGTGTACCTATTTGTTTGTGTTTATATTGTCAAATAAACCTATTAAGAGGTAATTTACATTGTGCTACATGGCAGGCATGCAATTCTTACAATTTGGGTCAAGCCTTGATTCGGCAAGACCGTCTACTCCCTAAAAAATCAGTGTGGTTCTAGACTGGTGTGTCTAGTTGGCTGTTGCAAACCTAAGTGAGGGTGTGTATTCAATTGAGTGGGTTGAGTCCCTATATAACATTGGGGATTTTCCTATGTAACCCAAAATCATCCTTGCCACAATGAAAACAAAGTATTTCCAAGTCCTCACACATGATTTGAGATGTTTTGTCTCCTCTAAAACTCAAAAGGAAGTGAAACTCGATAGTCTTTTTCATTAAGCTAAGTATTTTAGTGTCTTTATTCTTATAGATCTTTATTGAATACTTAGAACTCAGTGTGTTGAAGTGTGTTAAATGTTTGAAGATCATATTTGATTCAAAAATTGCATTTTGAATATATAGTTGTGTGATTGACAGCCACTTGAAATCAATTTCCAACTTCTTCACCAAACAACTAAAAGCGTTAAAAAGCTCCAGTCTTGAGCTTCAGAATACTGAACAGCGTTGCTCGTTAACGAATTCGAGAAACCTGTCAAATAACGGGAGCTACCTGTGGCCTGTGGGATCCAACTACTCGAGCCTGAAAGTTAGTAAAGCAGCGGAATCCATCTTTTTCTGTCGAAATGTCAGTCTTGGATTGTTAATGGTTCCTCCCAAAGAGAGTACTCCCCTCAACCCCACTTCGAAGCTTGCTTCAGTCCCTCCCGGAAACAGAAGGCACCGTTCAGCTTTCCTGATTCCTAGAGGCCCCCCGTCATAAGATTGAAGTAGACAATTCCACACGACCCTTTTTGATTTTTACATATATACGAAGCGTGAAAGAATGATAAAGAGAGGGAAAAGCCATCAGAGGTAGATTATTTTTCTTCTCTTTTTGTTTTTGCGTCTCTAAGCAAAGAACAAATTCATGAAGCAAGCTAGCAGGCGAAAACACGAGCTTCCACCCCTTTTTTTATTTTGTTCAATATTTGCACGGAAGTAGAAAAGCAAGAAGATGATAAAGAAAAGCATCGGGTTGCAGAAGAATAGTATTAGGATTATTTTCGTCGATTGTGTATTCTGACTCTCAGACCACTTTAGAACAATGTTATGAAGAATAACTTCAATTTCTGATACATAATATTGCTCAAGCCACTATATCCGTAGCTACTTTCGAACATTGAAGAGAGTAAAAGATTTTGTTGATTATCTGAATTTTTTCAAGAGCTGAGTTTTGGTTATTTCGATTTTTTCTCCCATTTCTTCTTTTCAAGCTTGAAAGTGATAAACCTAGCTCATTCCCAAGATTGTTCCTTGATTAAATTCGGTTCTGATGTCCACCTTTTCCTTTATACATTTCACTGATGCCGTTACTGCTTTAATTGCTTTGGCAAATCCTCGGTCCTGATAGAGTCATATTCACTTTTTTAATCACCTCTGTGATAAATAATACCTTCTTTCCCAGCCAAAGAAATCATCCACACATGATGAGCAATACTCATCAGGTACTGGTGACACTCATTGTGGCCTTCTTCTTTTTCTTCATCCCTGTCAAGACAGAAGTCACCTCGTGCAATGAGGCAGAGATACCCTTCTCCTTCACCTACATGGCGCCAGACATCCAGAAATGCAAGAGATTGGGACAACTGGGGGCGGAGCTGGGGTGGAACTACAACACCAACAGCTCGAACAAGAGCATCGACTTCTTCTTCGGTGTCAAGCTGCCTGACCCAACAGGATGGGCTGCCTGGGGCATAAACCCTGGTCCAATACCTCAAATGGTGGGAACCAGATCGATCATCGCCATCAGACATGCCAACGGAACCCTCCAACCTGTCAAGTACAACATCACCCGGGACTGGAAGCACGGATGCCGGATCCAACAAGATGCTAACGCTCTCGACCTCGACCTCAAAGTGATCAAATTAAACTTCTCGGACGCGACTATGTTCCTCACGATGCATATCAGAGCAGATCTTCCTGAGCTGAACCTCTCGAGATTGAACCACGTCTGGCAAGTTGGATCCGATGCCGTTGGTGATATACCTAGGATGCATGGTAAAACCCTGCAGAACTTTGATAGCTGTGAGACTATCGATCTTTACACCGGTAAAGGCAAAAGCTATGCCCGGCATCGGAGACGCCTCCGGAAGGTAAATAATACTTCGTACCGACATTTTAATATTAATATCTTTTCGATCTCCTCTGTAGCACAAATGTGCTTCTCGTCATGAGAGATTTTGAGTTGTAGATTCCGTTGTTGCAGCTGCATGGAGTGTTCAATATTGCAGGCTGGGGAACGTTGTTGCCAGTGGGAATCATCTTCGCGAGATACTTCAAGAAATTCCCCTTCAGGTTGGAAAGATGGTTCCGGTTTCACGTATGTTTTCAGTTGTTAGCGTTCACGCTGGGCACATGCGGTTGGATAATTGGGATATCGCTCGGAAACTCTTCCGAGAACTACACATTCACCACCCATCGGATTCTCGGCATTTCGGTATTCGCCTTGGCATTGGTGCAGGTAATTAAGCTCAGCCGCTGAAATTTTATCTGGAAAACCTCAATTAATTATAATCCCTATTTGGCCGGAGTCAGTTTGCAGAATCTCAAGCGATTCTGTTTGTCCTTGTCTCAGATGCTGGCCGTGTGGCTGAGGCCCAACAAGAAGGACGACTTTCGTCAATACTGGCACATGTACCATCATTGTCTGGGTTACTCCCTCTTCGCTCTGATCGTGGTGAACATCTTCCAGGGCATCAAAATTCTGAAGCCGGTGATGAAATGGAAGTGGGCCTATGTGTCGATTTTATCCGCGCTGGGTTTCGTCGTCCTGCTTTTGGAGATCAAAACTTGGTACAAATTCTTGTCTGAAAAAAGTAAAGAGAAGCAGAAGAACGGCACTCCAGATCAGAACTAGAACACTGGCGCCCAAGATCAGACCCAGAACCAGACCCAGAAGAGGAGCTCAGTGCCCCCCTCAGCCCTGGTCCTCCGTTCCGTTCACGCGCTTAAGCCTAGTAGTATCGTCTCCTAATTTATTAGTGACCTTGTCGCTGTGAGTCAAGTGGTGGAAGTTTGCTAACAATCTTTCCGTTTTTCCTTTTCCCAGGTCTTGTGAGAAAGTAATTTCCTGCATATTTAATCTTATTATATATAAATTTCATTGTCCCTCTTACTTGGAATTTTCCCTTGATTCTATTCTAATTCTTATAATTAAGTCCGTTTTAATATAAATTCGTGAGTTTATTATCAGTGTAATTCACAATTTAAGATAAATTAATTGTTGTCTTATAAGAAATTTAATTTATTAACCAATTAGGAAACTTTTTCTCTCAGCTAATAAATACAAAATCTTTCCATACTCACTAATGTATATGAGACTATCTATTTAATACTCCTCCACATGTGTAGACACGTAGATAATTTGGATAGATGCCCCTCACGTGGTGACATGCGGATAATTTTTGGTAAATGTCCACATATGATAACCTTGCTCTGATACCATGTTAAATTAGATCAAATACCCTATCTTAAAATGATTAACCACTTAAAAAATATTTTTCCCAACTAATAAATACAATATCTTTCTACGCACTAATGTATTTGGGGCTAGGGGTGGCATCGAGCCGAGCCCGAACTTGCTTATGTTCGAGTCAAGCTTGATTTAAATATTTCGAACCAAGCTTCGAGCCGAGCCTCGTCTCGAGCCTAAAACTATTATCGAGCTCGAGCCCAACGAGTTCGAGCCAAACTCGAGCCTCAATATACATTTAAAACTTTTCAAAAACTATATATCGAATAAAATATGTATAAAATTATGCATACATTTTACATAAAATTGGGCATAACTTATATATATAATAAGTGTATAAAATTGGGCATAACCTCTACTTAAAATTGAGCATAATCTATATATATAATACTTGTATAAAATTCGGCATGACCTCTACTTAAAATTGGGCATACTCAATATACATAATACCTACATAAACAATCCATAAACACGCCATAAAATTGTCTATACATTCCATAAACACTTCATGAAATTGTTTATACACTCCATACATAACATTATAAATAAACTCCATACAATAATCAAACACAACAAAATTAAATAAAATATCACTATCAATTTACAATCACCCAAATAAAAACTATAAATCCTTTAAATAAAATCCTATTACTATTACAGACTTACTAGAAAATTACAAGGAATATTTTAAATTTTTCTTAGGAAAGTTAAATGGACCTCTTATTGCCTTTTCTAAGGAAATAAATAAAAATTAATAATTAATCTAATATATTATTATACTTATCGATAAATTTTTAATCACATCAAATGTCAAACACAAAATTGTTATGAAAATTGCCTCATGCTCAAAGTATTATATCATCAACTGTCAAATACTTATTCAAAAATTTTCTAAATGGTTTTCTAACCCATCCTGGCAAGAAAATCTTACTTAGAAAATTATATGATTTTTTAAAAAGAATTTATAATTAGAAAAATATTTTGAAAAAACATGAGGCACTAATTGTCCCTATATTTCTATTAAAAATTTATTTTCAACATTTATTGAAAAAACCACTAATAGTCTCTAGAAACGTATTTCTACTAAAATATCTTTTCAATTTATTTAAGAGCCATGAGGAAGGGACAAAGAGTTTTTTTTTCCTTGTTTATGATCTCGCACGTAGGGGTGGCTTTGAATAAATTATATATAAAATTATGCATACATTTTAAAAAAATATAATGATAGGGGAGGTTCAGGATTGAATTTCAATAATGGATTAAAATGCACCAATATTAATATTTTTTACTCTAATTGTTGTGTAGCTTGTTTTGTAATTTTTGAATCTGGCCATAATTTATTATGGCCTCCTTAGTGCCCCTAGATAAAAATTTATATTCTAGGAAAAACTAAAAATATTTTTCCTATGATACATATTCCCAAAAAAACCTTTAAATAAAATCTTATTACTATTAGTGACTTATTAGAAAATTACATAAAATATTTTAATTTTTTTTTTGGAAAGTTAAATAGACCTTTTATTGTCTCTTCTATGGAAATAAATAAAAATTAATAATCAATCTAATATATTATTATACTTATCGATAATTTTTTAATTAAATAAAATATCAAACACAAAATTGCAATGAAAATTGCTTCATGCTAAAAGTATTACAACATCAACTGTTAAATACTTATTCAAAAATTTTCTATACAGTTTTCTACCCCTTCTTGGTACGAAAAATCTTACTTAGAAAATTATATGATTTTTAATAAAAAATTTCAATTAGAAAAATATTTAAAAAAACATAAAACACTAATATTTTATAGAAAATTATTTCTATAAAATTTATTTTTAATTTTTTCCAAAGGATTTTTATTTTATTTTATTTTATGATCTCGCACGTGCGAGATCATCTTCTCGCGAGGGAGGGGGGAGATTATTTCTCCCTTGTTATGGTTTTCCGCCGAGACGACGCGGAGGGAAGGGGGTTACGGCGCCGGGGAGGACCTATCGTCGGGGATGACGGCCACGATGGAGGCGGCGGTGACGGAAGCGGCGACGACGGCGAGGAGAGGAAGAAATCGAACGGATGGCCACAGAAGCGGCCGACGAGCAGCTGTGACGACGGTAGAGACGGCCGATGAACAACTGTGACAGCAGTAGAGGCAGCAACAACCGATGGGAGGGGTCGGCAATGACGAGGGGGGAGGAAAAAATTTTCCCCCCCTCGCTCTCGCTCTCGCTCCTGCTCCCGCTCCCCCGCTCACTCACGATCCTGTTACCGATCCGACTCACTTCGAGCCGGCTCGCGAGCTGATGAACCGAACCTAGCTTCGGTCGAACTCGACTCGTTAAGGTAAACGAGCCGATTTCGGTGCTCGAGCTCGATAAATAACGAATCGAACCGAACTGGTACCGAGCCAGCTTGGTGCGAAGCCACCCCTGGGCTATCTTTAAAACTCACCACCGCGAACACCACACATGATTCTATCAGATGCTCGTGGTCTAGGTGTCCACAGACCTTGGCCTCTGTCACGACTGATCAATTGCGAACGGTCAAGATCACGAACAAATGAGAACAAATTGGATGTTTTTTTCTTTTTTCTTTCTAGGTTAATTATGTTGTCCCTGAGACATCACAAAATTACTCCCATCTCTGGAATCAGGATCACTCACCAGATTCGAGAAGCGAAAGCAATCCAAAACAAAGAGGAACAGGTGACTTTTTCTTCCTTTTTTGTGTTTTTTTTGTTGTTGTAAGAATTGGACACTTGATAGGAACTAGGAAAGTCGGCAAGTAGGAAACTGAGTAGCGCTCGAATCGATTCGAAAGACCGTGAATTTGTTGTGCTTGTGCGAAGATCGGGCAGAGGAGGGGAAAACAGCTGAATCCCATGGCGTCTTCCGCCACTGAAGGAGCAGCCGTGACGGCTCTACGCTCGGTGATGCAGCGAGTCCACCAGGCTGCGGAGAAATCTGGTCGACCGGTCGATAGGGTCCGCGTTGTAGCCGTCAGCAAGACCAAGCCCGTGTCCCTCATCCAACAAGTTTATGACGCTGGCCATCGCTGCTTTGGCGAGAACTACGTCCAAGAAATCGTTGAAAAAGCTCCGCAGGTCGGTTTAATTTTCTGATTAAAAGATGATTTTTTTCTTGAAAATGAAGGTGTTATCCTAAACAGGTTCTTCCAAGGAATTCGGCTTTGGATATGGTTTCACATTTGCTTCTTCTATTTTTCGCTTAAGCTTCCTTCTTTGTTATTTTAAATGAATCAACTCGCATCTGGTAACTTTATTTGCAGCTTCCAGGAGATATAGAATGGCATTTTATCGGACACCTGCAGAGCAACAAAGTGAAAGCCATTCTATGTACGCTCCCAATGTTCTCGCTTTTATATCGACCTCTTTAGTTGAATATCAGATTCTCCGTTTCTGCTTTTGGGTAGAGGGCTAAGGAAAAGGAAGTAATTAACAAATTCTTTCTCTTATGCAGCCTCTGTGCCTAACCTACACATGGTGGAGAGCGTGGATGACGAGAAGGTGAAGCGCCAAATTGAAATTTTCCGTTTTTTTTTTTTTTTCTCTCGGCGAAGTTCGGACAAGAACAATTCCTAATAATAGCTCAAGAGGCTAATCGAGCAACTTCTTGTTCTTCTTTAAAACTAAATCTGTGAAGTTGCAATAGTTCTCTGAAACCTGCCTGCGCCTGTAGTGTTCTTCAAAAGAGACCGTTTTGGGGATTTTTTAAAATATTTTTAAGAAAATTACGAAAGCTTCCAACTTGAAAAGATTTTCAAATATTTGAGAAATTAACCCGAAAGAAATTTGCTCCAGAAAATTCTCTTTGTTCGTTTTCTCTTACATCTTTCAGCGATGATTATGATGGTAATAAGCATTTATGAATCGTGCAACAGGGTCATTTGTGATGCATAATGCAATTCCCCTCGTAGGTTAGACATGTTAAAACTGAAGTTGAACCTTCAACTGCGTTAGATTAGAAGTACAAGTTGGAAACTATATTCAATTGGTAATTTTAAAATACCACATATATTTTATCAGATTTGAAACATTTTTGCTGTTTTGCAGATTGCAAATCATCTTGATCGTGCAGTAGCTGGCCTTGGTCGAGAACCTCTGAAGGTTTTGGTTCAAGTTAACACCAGTGGGGAAGCCTGTATGTAGAAAAGGAAACCTTATCATATGTTTAAGAGTTCAATTAGCTGAACAGATTTGAATTAGCTTGGTTATAATCTAGACTATCTCTTTCCATATTTTGTTTAGTTTTGCTCCATTTATGCAAAATGATAATATAGGAGTATATACTTTTCACAAAAATAAAAAAATTATTGAAATACTTGTGTTTTTCTTGCAGCGAAGTCAGGTGTTGAGCCCTCAGGTTGTGTAGAGTTGGCTAAGCATGTCCAGTTGAGTTGTCCAAATCTCGAGTTTTCTGGACTAATGACAATAGGGATGCTTGACTATACATCAACTCCAGAGAACTTCAGGGTAATTTATTTCTGGAACCAGCAATCAAATGTGTGCCTTTTTTTGCCAGTGTTTTCTAATATATATTCTGTTGGAAATGGAACAGACCTTAGCTACCTGTCAGACAGAGGTATGCAAGGCACTAGGAATAAATGAAGAGCAATGTGAGTTATCAATGGGCATGTCTGGTGATTTTGAGCAAGCGGTAAGTAAAACTGTGGTTGGTTTATCCTAGTGGAAGACTAGATAACCTGGTAGCCTGAAATGATTCATTTCCTGAAGCTTCTTAGTTAGGGTATGCCTCTAAAATAAAATTATTCGAGACTATCATGATGCTTCAAGAAAATTCATGCACCATCTATGTTGTTTTTGTGTTCTTCACAATCCTGAAAGTGTACTCTATTTTCGTTTGAGTTACTATTTTCAAGATATATGAAAATCAGTTTTAGGTCTACAACTCATGTACTGGCAGTATTCCTTGTCCTAAACAAAAACGAGGTCTTGCAGATTGAAATGGGGAGTACAAATGTCAGAATTGGATCAACAATATTTGGACCAAGGGAATATCCTAAGAAAACATAGTTGTAATCTTCCTTCTGGTCAGACTGAGGAGGGAGTGATTGTGATCTTGAATCTCTTGTATGATCTCATTCATGATCTGCTGACTATCACCTGATCGACATATGTAATTTCATGAGCAAACTATGTTGAAACTGATCCATTTTCAGTTTGCTTTACTAGATTATTGCACATCAACGAACAATACAATTGCCTGTGCAACTGTGAACATGAAAACTAAAGGGACCTTTTATATATGAGATGACCTGCATGTCAACATATCAATTATGTCTTTTCTTCTTATAAAAAATCAGGGCAAAGCTAGGAAAAACAATCAATATATCCCTCATTCAGGAGCAGGGGAAAATAGGACCTTACAAATGTATCCCACTTACCATGTTATTGACATGGTGAATTTTAGGAGCACACCTTGCAAGTATTCTCTTCTCTTCATCTAACATCATCATGTCCTGTGGAATAAAATAACCAGATTGTGTTTGAACTTTACTTAAAGAGTTTATTAAATCAGTTTGTCACTTTTCAGATGAGAAAGAATAAAGTAGCTACTACCAGACCTTATCAAAGGAAAAAAGATTAGTATGAAGCCCTTCATCCATTAACAGATCCCATTGACGTTTAGTTAGAGAAAAGGAGTTGTTGTTGCCGGACATTGGAAACTCAACCCTCTGACACAAGTATAGAATATAAATGAAGGACAATTTTAGGCCAAGGGGATCTAAGGCACCCAAATTCATTCAAAATAATAATAAAAACATATGACCTGACATTTGGATGCCCAAATCAATTTTATCATCTGAAATCACAAATACTTAAAAATATCATTTTTTTTAAACTATGCTTGAATATTGCAGCTTAAATATGGAAATGTCAAGATTCTCAAGATCAATAAAATGAAGAACATTGTAGAAGTGGAGTATTACAGTTAAGAAACAGTGCTTCCCTGTACAATGCACACCCTCTAAGCATTAGATCTTCTGAACCAGGAGCATCCTCTCCCTATTCCATCAAGCAGAATTTGTGCAAACGATTTTCCTCAAGAAATATGGACTGTCACGACATAATTGAAATGGTACATCACAAAAAGCCCGAAGGAAAGAATGTAAAAACGCTAAAATATGCTCAGATGAATACATCGTTATGCTCTTATGCAACAGAAGCATAAGCTTACAACCAAAGTGATCAAAGGCAACTGTCTGTGATCCCTTTAAGGCAGCTAAGGGCAGCTTTGCAAAGTAATCTATCTAAAGGTTTCAAAATAAAAAATAAACATCTGGCTAAATGTGAATGTGGGGATATTGATTACAGTACCTTGAATTCAGTCAGAGAAATGGAGAGGGAGGAAAATTAGCCAGCAGTAGGTAACCAATTGAAGACATCCGCAAGGTGATTTAAACTTGGCCAGGTATTTGGGAAACTGACAAATTGTGTAAACATTTACATGTGATAGTATACCAAGGAATACTAACTAAAACATACAAAAAAATACTGAACTGACTTCTTTTTGTTTCTTTCTGGGGAGAGGTGCCTGCTCTTCAAAGGCCAGGTAAAATCTAAGATAGTATCAATTGGCAAACACTCTTTGAATAAGGAATAAGAAACCTCGGCAACTCATCTAGAGATGTTTGTTGAAATTTTTTGCATGTTATGGAAGGTTCTCCAGTGTTTCAGTATGTTTAGAACAAGATAAAAAAAAAAGCAGACCCTTTTCCTGGAGGTAATTTGTCAACCTCATCATTTTGACGAAGGTGTCATATAATTTCATATCCTCCCCGTCCATGCAGATCAGGTTTTTGGGAAACCTATATTTGACTTGGATCCGATAGGTGACTTGTCTTGTTTTTTTACTAACACAATGGAATCCAAAATCCGAATTAAAATTTTTGGGTTGGTTTGGGTTGGGTTGGGTTGGGTCGGGCGGTTTTCAGCGAAACCGGATTCAATGCCCATCCCTAAAGAATGAGAGAGTGAGAGTAATTCTCCGTTATAAAATAGGAAGGCTAGTTTAAAATTTGAAATCATTAATTGCAAATGTTAAGGAGGAAAATCCACTAGGCTCTCAATCAAGTTGCATTTAGGATTTTGGTGTACGCGATGGCAGTCAGTAGCAACCGTACGAGTTGTAGTTTCCATATATACCACCGCTTAATCTGAGACTCCTTCATGCTCCAGTGTCTGAATCGGGCAAAATATAACGCTCTCACGCCTCAACGATACCCTGTTGGATCAAGAATTAACTTTGGCTTCGATCTTGTCGCTTGTTTATCCGCTGAAGCTGGTGCTGGATTTCCGGCATCGAGAAAATCCGGCGGGGAAAAAGGGCTTAGCGAGACTGACTTCGTTTTTTTTCTAAGTCAATAGATCGATGATGTCGAATCTACCGCAGACCCTCTCCCTTAGCGCTCAGTTTGTCAATCCTAACCAGGCGTCGGCCATCGTTGGTGCCAGCGTGGCCGCTCAGGCAAACAAAGACAGAAAAATAGCAACCGCGGAGCAACTGGTTCTCGAGCTCAGCAACCCCGAGCTTAGGGAAAATGCCTTACTCGATCTCTCCAAGGTCAGTCTTTTTCTTTCCGTTCTTCAAATTTTACTTATTCATAATATATATACGGGTTTCCGGAAGAATTCTGTTAGATTTCAGTCCCTTCGGTGGAAGTCACGATACTAGAGAACAAGTTGGCTTGAATAGTTCGTCAAGTAAGGCGTGATGAAAGACTATCTGCTCTTGCATATAATCGAGGGGACAGGATTATTTCACAAAGTGCAGGGCGACAAAATGCCTTTTGTCACATGTCATGATTTATATCTGTTAGAAAATACATCCAGGGGTATTTTGGTTATTTTTTCACATAAGTGGTTAATTTTCCTTATGTAATCTTGTTCTTCATGGTAAATTATATCAGTGGTTAAATTTTCATATACATAGGATGTGTAGTTAGGGAGATATAAGGAAATTAAGGTTTTTAAGGTTTATTAAGTTTATAGGAGCATTTTTGTAATTTGTAACTTAAAACACCTATTTAAGAAGTATGGGAATTTGTGCAAAGTTCCCAATGAAGCCTTTCAAGCTCTTCAGAAATTTCTTTTTTGTTTTTCTCCGTTTTCTCTCAATTTTCTTCTTTTCCTTCACCCAAATCTGTTTTTTTACATGGTCTCAGAGCATTAGATCATTGCTGAGAGCATTATACTGCAGATTCTTGCCATTTGACGACCTGCTAGAAAGAGAAAAACTATAGGGTTTTGATGCTGGTTCATCAAATTTAACTTTTTTTTTTTGTTTTCTCTGCTATAACCTTAGGGTATGCAGGGAGAGTAGAACATATCTAGTTGCATTCTGAAGATAAAGAAGCATTGTTTTTTCTTTTTTTTTCCCTTGGAGATAATGGCAAAAATTATATTGTACAAAGGAAAAGTTAGAAAATGGCCCCAAGGGGACACAAGCAACACAGACAATACAAAATAAACCAGAAAACAGCAACACAAATAATATGATTGAAACTGAAAAGACGAAGAAAAGTACTCAGCAAGGGGAAAGTTATCACCAGTGACAAGGTGTTGTTGCCAAGTCCCAAAGTGAGGGATGGAGTCTACTGTTTGGTCATCTTCTTGAGGTACATACGCGATGTCATTGATCTTATTAAAGAACTGAAAGAGATGCCACAATGGCTCTACAGAAGTCTAGCTGATCACAGCTGCTGAGTCACTCTCAACCACAAGTGGCCCTATGAAAGAATCCCAAAAACACTGCAATGCTTGGAGAAAGGTCCAAAGCTCAGCCTCCATAGATCAGCAACACCCAGGGGGAGCAGTGTGTACAAGTTTGATTGTTTCCATTGCATCTCTAATTACTTCCTCACTGCCAAAAAAAAACCTTGATTCACCATGAGCCATCGTTCTATAAAGTAGAGTGTTAGCCAGTCTGCACTAGGCGGAGACAAAGGATGGGCTTGGGAACTGATGCATTGTAACATAATTTATGAAGAAAATTTTCTAGACCATTGTCCACCTGATGTCAAGGAGCTCCTTCAATCTATGATTGGTTTTGGAAGTGAAAGAGGGACTTTTTGAAGTTGAAGATGATAGTTCCATTTTTTACATGGTTCGCCAAGCAGCGTTCCAAGATGGTAATCTGCAACGGCTCTTTTGTCCTCGTGTGTAGCAGGTGGAGGTTGAGTCTTAGGGCTGGACTATTGATGAATATAAGTTGAAACACTAGGGAACTAGTGCTCAGCTAGCGATTAGAGTAATCCTGGAGGATTTGAAAAGTATGTTATTGGTGTCTATTTTGTCAATGATTTCCAATGAGCTTTATGGTTCCTAGTTTTGAGTTCTCCAGTTATTCTCTAACTAAATCAACTAAATTATAGCCGCTACTTGGCAATGGCATGATTTATATCAGAGGGAAAGAGGAAAGAAGGATAGCAATGGATCAGCTCACACTGATACTCATGTCCAAGCCCCAGATAGTTGATCTTAGTAGCTCTCACAATACTCATGTCCAAATCTCAGGTGGTTGATCTTACAGACAATGTATAGGTAAATAGATAGGCGCACCGGATGTCCCTTGACCCTGTATCTCATTCGTTATACCATGACTTGCTGAATCCTCCTCTGAATAGAGATAAGAGATGTTTGATAGTCTTCAAAGACTAATTGCTGAATTTTCATGGCCCTTGCCTTGAGAGAATGTATAAATCTTTGGCAATCTGTTACCTGAGATAAGGGTCATGTTGACTAATTTCATAATCATGAAAAATATTTTAAAGGCTAAAACATCAGTTAAGTTACAAAATGGAAAAGGAGAATAGATTTTTACTTATGGCAGTTTTGTATTGCTCAGGCATTTTAAATTCCTCTATCTATCTGATGATTGGACCATGCGATCAACATTTCCGTGGGAGACTAATTGATTCATCTTCATTTTCCCACAGAAAAGAGAGTTCTTTCAAGACCTGGCTCCATTATTATGGAACTCGTTTGGTACCATTGCTGCACTCTTACAGGTACACTTCCCTTCTGCATTTTTGCTGCAATATGGATCTCTAAAAGGGTAATTATATTCTATAGAGGAATATTGTATGTGTGACAGCATTTTAATTATCTTTGATTTTGTGACTTTTATACTGTTAAGACATCATTCTGATGTGTTCTTTCCTCCAGGACAGTCCTTCTGTCCTTTTTTCTCTTAATAGACCTTGTTCTCGTTATGTTAGGGTAAAAAGGGTTGCATCTATTTTGTAGAAATTCGAGATAGGTTGATTTAGAAGGAGGACAGGAGAACGAAAGAAGAGAAAGAGGGGAGAATTGCTGTTAATGGAGGCAGTGTCATTAGAGGTCTAAAGTCTACCTAGTATCACTTAGGTGAAAATATTATAAAATGACTGAAATGCCTTTTTCCTCTTAACAGAAAACTGTAATAAAAGGGCTATTTGAAGTACAATAACCTTAGAATAATCTAATCTACCCAACATACACCTACTATGACGAGGGAATATAACCACAACATTCTGAAATTACCAAACTTCCCTTTTATTTTCTAACACTGTCTCTCTATCTAGAGAGAAAATATTGAAAACCTCAACTTTTTACAAAATCCAATAACTTCACGCTTGCCAAGTGCCTTGGTGGAGATATCTTTAAGCTGATCAGCTGACTATCTTTCTTCTCATATTACATCCTTCCAAAGTCACAATCCGCTTTAATATGTTTAACTCTCTCATGGAACATTGGACCACTTGCAGTGAAAATGGCTTCTTCTTTATCACATCCCATAATTATAAGATTCAGTTCACTTGCTTTATGAGCCATTACTTATTCTATTTTAGCATTAGAGTGGGCAACCACATCTACTTCTTGCTCTTCCAATTAACCAAGTTACCTTCGACAAATTTATACTAGCTAGTAGTAGATTTTTGTATATACTATTGATCTTGCATAAAGATTTAAGACTTAGAGGGATCTTGCTTGTAGATCATGAGCTTTTCACCAGAGCCACATATTAAATACATCCCAAAGTGGATAACAAATGCGTCATTATCAGTAAGTGCTCTCCTAAAATTTAGATCCCAACCTAGGAGTTTACCACCAGTATATTAGGGTCCTTTACTAATCTAAAAAAGATCTAGAAAAGCATATGCGAGGTTGTTATCTCCCACCCAAACATCCAACCAAAAAAGAGTAGAATCACCCTTGCTCATATGAATGGTTCACCCACTATCAAAGTAGGGCCTAAGTTTACAAATATGCTTTCAGAGGCTAGATGCATATGTGGGAGCACGAGAGGGAGGGAGCCTATCCTTTTGGTTATTTTTATACTTGTTTGTGAGAATTTTCCTCCACACACAATCTTTTCATTATAGACCTTCTAGATCCATTTTGTCAAGAGAGTCTTATTTATGATTTTGACACTCTTTATTTCTAATCTTCCAATTACTTTTGGCTTGCAAACTTCATTTCAGTGAGCAAATCGAAGTCTGTAGAAGTAAACCCCCCCCTCCCCCTTCTCACACACACAAAAAAAAAAAAGGGACTCACAAAAATCTCCTTCTAATAGCTTGCAACTGGGCATGGTAAGGACAAGTAATAATTTGGCAAGCCAGAGTAGATTTAATCAATTGCCCTACCTGCCAATGAGAGGAGATTTCCATGCCAATTAGTCAATCTCTTTTCAAACGATGCTAAAATTGATTCCAAAGAGATTTATTTGGCTTTCCAATAAACAATGGCAGCCCTAAGTAAGTGGAAGGAGAGGAAGTTATGCTACTACCCAAGAAAAGATGTCATATCATTCATGACATTTGGCTCAATATTAATGGCAAGAAATAAAGATACTGGACAGTTGACATGTCACCTAAATAAAAGCTCATACATTGATAATAATGCTTTAATGCCTGCAGTTTGGTTGTAAAAAAATGAATGCAACTTGATCAATATCTCCGCTGCAGAAACAAATAGTGTCATTAGCAAATTGAATAATCGGAGCTCTCTACATAAAGTCTACTGAAGATGGTAATGAAAAGCATTTTCAACTAATGTGATCAAAAGCCTTTTCCAATATCCAACTTTAGAATAGTTCCTGGGCACCCAGTTTTTGCAGAAGAACCTTTAAGAGAGCTTTATTTAATCTTATAGCCACACCCTTGTAATGGTTTTGTGGTGACTTGAGATGAGACTAATTGGTTAAACATCTCCTTGTGAATCAGCTCCTTTTTTAGGGATGAGTGCAGTGGAAGAAACCCCCATCATAAAGCTAGTGATGCCATTGAGATAGAAATCAGTGAACATTTCCTGGATATCTTGTGAAAGAAAATCCTAACCCTTTTTATAGAAGTCAGCAATGTAATAGTCAGGACTTGGAGCTTTCTGGGAAGGGATAGAAGAGATGGTAGTCAAGATTTCTTCACTATGGAAAGGTTCAGTGGCAAGCTGGAGTCAGTGGGCATGAGGCAACTTCTCTTTGTAAAGATCTGCGAAGTATGTAATGAGATTGCTAGAAATCACAGCAATATCAGAAGTGTGTGATCCATCAACTTTAGAGGAATAAATTAGATTGCCATTTAATGAAAGAACTTTGTATTGGCATCCCCATCAGCGATCCATTTGTTATAACACATTGCTTCCATTATATCCTCTCATGAGATGTGATTCTTCAAGGTTAAGCTTATGAACAGATCTAAGATATTGGACATCAGTGCCACCCTAATTACATCATATATTCCAACAGTCTTACTTGCTAAAAAGTGCTCAAGCTTCTTCAATAAGATCCAATTGCTGAATTGAGGACAAAAATTATTCTTTCTTCATCTTAACAAGTTCTTTATCCCCTTCTTGAGCATCTTAACCTCGAGAGACATGTGATGACATGGATTCCAAAATCTGCTATTTGATTCCACCGTTCTTGTAAAAGATGACAGAAACCTGAATGATCAAACTACATTGTTCAAACCAAAAAGAATGCGTACCTGAGGGGAGATGGTGACAATCAATCAGAAATGGAGAATGACCTGAGGTAGATCTTGGGAGAGCATGAACATGGGCATTAGGAAAGAAGTGTACCCGCTTTAGCATAGTAAGAAACCGATCTAACTTTAACAGAATTGAGGGGGATTGTCCATTAGTTCATGTTTAAAGAGATCCAGAAGTGGGCAAATCCTCCAAATGACTGTCATTGTTAAATCAGAGAAACCGTGCATGGCCGAGGTAAAAGGCCTTGATGGGGGAGATTCTTCATGCAGGTATCAGATTACATTGAGGCTCCACCTAAAAGTTGTGGAAGATCCCAAGTTTGCATTGTCATGCTCAGTTCATTCCATAATTTTGTCCTATCAGCATTTCTACTAGGTACATAAATGTTGCAAGCTACCCATTGTTCTCCATATCTTTTATCTTTGAGAGATGAACCAATGCAGATTTTAACTTTATACACATATATCTGTAATGATACTATTTTATCTCATGCATTAAGGAGACCCCCAGTTGATTCTTCTCGTGGTATAAAATTGAAACCAATGGATCAAGCTTGCCAATTGTTAGATATTGTCCTTGGAAGCATAACTTGTAACATGGTTTCTTGAAGAATGGCCAAATTTGGCCTCACTCTCTTTACGCCTAAGGATATCATGAATAATGGCTCTATTTCAGTTATTTCCAACTCCTCTGACATTTCAAGATAGTATTTTCACTTGAAATATTGAAGAGAAGAATCAGATCCTATCTGTGCAATTAGTTTTTGCATGGTCAAGCTGAAGAAAATCTGAACTTGCAGGATGCAGATAGGGTCTGAATTTTTAGGGTGTTGGCCAGGCTGCACGACTTCGGTTACTGGTCTGATAGAAGGGAATAACAAGTAATTATTGCCATTCAACTTCTTATATGTAATTTGAATGGTAGACTAGTCCTTGCTATCTGAAGTCTGAAAACTTTTTGGAGTAGTTACTTCTCCTTGATCAGACATGGTCCAAACTGGAGTAAATTACCACTCACTGAACAAACTATTTGATGACAATCAGCTTAGATCTAGCTTGCACACCCTGTGCAGACACATTAGGCACACACTAACTTGCCAAGAAGTCCAATCCAGTGAAAGAGTGTAAATTTCAGAACAATCCCAATCAACCACAACCTTATATCAACAAACTAACACAACCCTGTCACTTGAAACACAATTCAATCACTTAACCAAAATGCTGACAAGCTGTCACTAACAAAACACAATTCAAAGATTTACCGGGAAGGATCTGGCAAGCACAGGATTGTTCTAGGGCAAGTTGATAACCTCTTGGGGTCACAAATACATGGAATAGCAAAGCAGCACATAAGCCATTAATCAGAGGAAAGATCTAACCCGAAAACCCTTTTGGGAACAATCTGATTTTTTACCCTCGTTGGAGTTGGCGTCTAGGAGCGAGGAAGAATCTTGAATTAATTTCTTGCCTCTTGGATCTTATCGTTCTAATACCATGTACAAATCTGTGATAAGTTGATTTGGAAGGAGAAAAAGAGAAACAAAGAAGAGAGATAGATGGGATACTTGCTGTCAATGGAGGCAGTGTCGTCAGTCGCTAAAGTTGACCTCTAAACCTGTTCTATTATCACTTTAGCAGAAATATACAAAATGACAGAAATGCCCTCTCTTCCTCTTACTTAACAGAAAACAGTAATAAAAAGGGCTATTTTGAGTACAATAACTTTAGTATATTTTAATCAACATAACATACATCTACTTGGAAGAGAGGATACAACCGCAAACTGCCTCATATTTTGTAACATTCTGCACAATAGAATCCAGTAAATACCATTTCTTTTGTTGGATTTTTTGGAGATAAAATGTTTCTAGATGGTTTTGTATATATTTTAACAAATGTTTTGGATATAAAATGTTTTTTTTTGGGGGTTTAAAATGTTTTTATAAAACCATCTATAAATTTTTAGTTAAACAATTTTTACTGGATTCTATTTATAAAGGGGGAACAAGTAGTTTCTTTAGTTAGTGGGTGGATTTAACTGAAGTGGAAGTTGACCAACAGGGATATGTAAAATTTTGTTTAGGGGACTTTTACTTGTTTTCTGTATTCTCTTCACTCTATCTTTATTTTTTTCCTGAAAATGTGGGATTCATATTAGCGGAGGGTTGGGGGATGGGGGGATGATGGATGTGCAACAGTAATGCAATCAACTATGTGTATCAGTTTCTAAAACTGTGTAAAAAAAAAAAAACCTGCTTTGGGGATTGTTTGTTGTTATGATATTCATTCGTATTATTTCATTTCAGCGGACTGTAGTTAGTGATGGTTAATGTAGACAAGGTTTCTGGACAACATATAAGGAATAATGTGCTTGTGATAAAAGTCAACAGATGAAACTCACGCTCATGCATCTCTTATGTCATTTGAAATGTGAGGGGGGTTTGAATACATTATCAATGTTCATGCCATAATAGGCTCTTTTAGGCAATTGAGCAAATGCATTCACTCTTTGACCCATAGAAGTTGACTTTTCATCTTTCATATTTTTACGCTTTGTCGCAAACAAGCTAAGTAGTATTTTTTGTGTGTTTAAGAATGGGCTAAGCTGTGGCTGATTCTTTAGCCAAGCAAGGACCCTCCTTGCAATCTCTTGTTGTTAGGAGTTAGCTTCTCCTCTTTGCTCTCTTAATAAAATCACATTTCATAAAAAAAAAATGGGCTAAGCTGTATTTCTAACCATATGCAGGAGATTGTTTCCATATATCCAGTTCTTTCACCTCCAAACCTCACTTCAGCTGCATCAAATCGAGTTTGCAATGCACTTGCACTTCTCCAGGTGATTGCTTTTTACCCTTTGATTTCCTATTTTATTTATTTGTTTTCTTTTTTGAGAACGTTCATATTTTATTTTTTGTCTTGGTTCTATATTCACTGCTCAAATTATATAAGTTTTCCCTGCCGTTGTGCTGTTTTTCTTCACTTTGTTTAGAACAATGCTATACATTAATGTGAGAGGGGTAGGATGAGAATGTTGAGGTGGATGTACACACTGCTGCTAAACTAGGAAAAGTAGCATTAAATATCTACATGGATATGAGAACCAGCAGTACATGAGAAAATAAGAGATTGTTTGGAGTGGTCTGAGTATTTGCAATTGAAGTGTCTTTGGTTCCTAATTTATATAAGCTATTGGTCACTGTTGTACCACACATTTCTTGAGAATAGTGAGAATTTGCATTCAAAAGGAAAGAAAAGGATAAAATCTGCCATAGAATTAGCGCTGTGAACAGTACAAATCCAATGAACAGGAAGTAGGCACCTTTCTGGAAGTGAACCAAGAAATAACTACTATAGTGTTCCCCTTAATACTAGAAGATAGGTGTATCTCTGGTGGGAAGCCTGCAGACCATAAAGAAGGGCACGGAGTTCAGCCTCAGAAGAATCACATCAACCAAAAGGATTAAACCCTGATAACATTACCCAAGTGGTCATGAATGATTTCCCTTAATGGGGGCTTAAGAGTTCTTTGAGAGCTTCCATTGAAATTCAGCTTGTACAAATCTTCAGTAGGAGTTCCCCATTCAACGGCTTTTGGAATGACATGGTCAGAAAAAGGTGCTACATCTTGCCAATGCATCCTTAAAGATTGAGCTTGGCAAACAATAACAAGAAGAGAAATTGCTACTCCAAAAATGAGTTGACGAATAATTATCTAAAAAATACCACCAAACGATTTACATTTGCTATTGATTATTCTGTTATTGTGCTCTTTCTAAAGTGCCCAAACAACTGTAGCAAAGGAGCCATAACCTTTTTCCTTATTTTGACAAAGATTTTGCAGAAAGTTAGACATTAAATCCAGAATAGTATATACACCTCATGTCAAAAAATAAAAAATCCAGAATAGTTGAAAGAAAAAAAATCTGAAAACCATACTCACAGACAGACAAAAAATTCTAAACATGGTAAATAAACAGTTGATAAAAATGTGATCCTTTGTTTCCAATGCACCATTGCACTATTTGCAATTGAAATTATACACCACTTGACCTCTTCTTCTTAGTTGGTCTATTATGAGAATTTCAACTTTTAGGCACCCCAGAATAAAACCTTATCTTTGGAGGAGTTGGTAAATTCCAAACTAAAGAAGAAACTTCATGCCCTATCGGTAATTGAGGTAAGTTGGCTTAGAAGAAAGAGACCACTGAAAAGTTATCCAAATGACATAACTTCCAAACTCATTCATCCTCATCATTGCCCTTAACAAAATCTTTTTTAATAGAGAGGAGATTATGAACCTGACGTAGTACATAACTCTAATGTTGAGAAAATTGCTAAAAAATATGAAGACAAATTAACTCATTCTAAACTATTGAAGGTTTATGAGAGGAAGTAGGAAAAAGGAAAGACGACAACTAACGTTTTTTGGAAAGTCACTTTTTAGGAAAATACTATGGTTTAGTACTTTGTATCAGAAGAAAACCAGCAAGTTTCTACTTTTATTAGTTTCCTAGTATGTTAATAGGTCCCAATTAGGAGAGTTTTGTTTAGGGAAGTGTTGGTTAGTAGTTTCCTTAGTCAAGATCGGAAAGTTATAAAGTTAGTAAGTCTATTGTTGGTAGTTTCTATAAGTTAATTGTTGGAATTCTTTTCTATGAAGTAGCATCTGTTTAGTGTGTCAGAATTTAATTGTAATTGGGAAATCTAGTCGTTGGAAAATTCTACCGAACTGATGTAACCTATTTTGGCAAGGTCATGGTACTTTTAGAGTCTATAAATAGGGAGAAGTGTTGTAACTCTCAATCAGTTTTTTAAGATCAATACAAATTTTCTCTTTATTAGATCATCATTGTTTTTTCTTTCTTTTTGCTGAGAATAATCTCTTAGTGTGTGTTTTTCCTGTTGTGCTAGCTACTGCTTGTTATAAAACAACACCTGAAAATTCAAGTTCTTCCCTTAGAACTTCAAACCTGAAGTTTCCTAGAGTTGAGAAGGTAGTGGTAAGTATCTTACATTCTTGCCTTATTATCAACCATATTTCTTAAATTTTGCAGTATTATAACCTCCTTTGGCTTAATCATCTATGAGATTTCTTCTAAAGTTAGGATTTTTAGAACCATTTTAAAAAGAATGAGGAGCCAAATTATCGTGGTTCGAAGCACACTAAAAAGCGAAGGGAAAGCAAGAGCTACATTTGAGTGTCTAATCCATTCATCAATACCAAATCCAGAGTCCACACAATTCTCTCTCCCCCCCCCCCCCCCCCCCCCCCCCCCCCCCCCACACACACACACACACAGATAGAGACATGGAATATTATCCCTTTAATAAATTGAGATTTTAGATGAAAAAGCAGGATGCCTGAGAAGTAATAACATCAAGAGCGGGACAGGAGAGTTAGGTCAACTACCTATATTATTTAAACCTCTCAGAGGATCCCCTCCTATGAAATCAACATAAAATGAGTTCAATTTTGGAAGAAACCGCTGCTGGACAGGGAAGAGGTAATAGTTAGGTATAACTGCCATCAAATGAGATCGATTGTTGAAGAAACTGATGCTGGACAGGAGAGAAACAAAAGGTGATAGTTGGGTATACCTGCGAAAGTTGATTTTGTTGAAGTGACCTTACCTAAAAGATTAAGCAGTTTAGGCAAAAGCATAACGTATTGTGTGCAAATTGTAATAAAGGGTTGGGAAAAGGGACAAATGAGGGAGATAAGGGTGTGACCAATCTAAAGATGTAGCTGTTTGAAATAACAGTTAAAGATTATCCCGGAGTGTTAAAATCATTTGGGACAGTGGACACTGTTGTCTTTAATCCTCTAGTTCCTTTAAAGAAACCTTTTGCTGTTCCATTAACTAAAGTAGAAGAGGAGAATGAGGCACAACTTTGAATTCTAGATCCCCATTTTCTACTAAAACCCCTTTTTTCATTAGAATATACCAAGAAATCCCAACTAACTCTATCAAATGCTTTCTCGATATTTAGCTTTATCAGAACTGGACTCTTTGACCTATGAAATGAATGTAAGCTCATGAACTGTAAGAGTAGAGCCCAAAATTTGATGGCCTCTTGTAAATGGATTTTAATTTAGACTAATGACCGAATTAAGGACTTCGTGTAGCATGTTAGCTAAGACCCTTGCAACCAATTTATAATAACTAGATAAAAGGCTTATTTGCATGAAATTTTTAAGGATTTCAGCACTTGACTTTTTGAGTATAAGGACCATTAAAGAAACACTCATTGCCTTAGCAGAAGCCCCGTTACAATAAAAATCATAAAAAAGTAGCAGAAGATCATTTTGTGTGAACATCTAGCTTCTTGTGTAAAATTCAGAGTAAAGACCATCTTGGGCTTGATGTCTTATTTGTGGTCATCAATGATTAATAACTTCATCCTCCTCTTTAGTTAAACTGGAGCTTTAGGCAATGAGCCTCCACTGTGGATAGTCTTTTAAAGGGGAGTTCACCAAGTTGTGGTTTATCACACATGTCATCTGAGTATAGCACCTGCAAAAACTTCCATTGAGGAGTCGGTGATGCAATTGTAAGCAGGGGACAAAACTCTAAAACAGAGGAAATGGAGTTGTCACCTACGTGCTGAAGTGACTGAATGAAAAAACTTAAAAGTGTTTGCAGCGCCTTTATTCAGTTATTTGAATCTAGCTCATTGTTTTCAATAAACCCTTTCATAATAAGTGATTGCATGAAATTGCTCCTTTTGTGATGCACGGAGTTTTGATTTTGAGAAGCCCCAGAAAACCCTTAGTCTCGAATCCCTCCCTCTCAGATGAAATGGAGATGGGGCCCATAGAAGATAACCACAACCAAGCAAATTATAGGCCAGTGATATCTTGGAAGGCAACAGAGTAAGAGTGGATAAATATGAAGCCACGTTTCTGGGACAAAAAATCTATCCAACTTGGTTATGATTTGGAGAATTCTGCCCATCCATGTATACTTAGCTCTCTAAAACGGAATTTTCTTCAGGCTGTACGTGTTTATGAATTCACCAAGTAGATGCACCTAAGCTTATATTAGAAACAGGAACTGGAGGCATGATGGATGTAGTATGGAAATTAAGGTTATAATGGGATTGTCTCTTAGTGAGTCCTGCTTATATTTGTCTAAATTGCATACGTGTTTTTTCTATGAGCTGTTGTATGTTTTGTGGTTGTGCTATTTTGCTTTCTATTAGTTTTATGGTTGGTGATTCTATATGGAAAAGATTTTTTTGGAATTGATTCTATGTGGAAAAGATGACTGATCTATTTCTGTTTGATATGTTTTCCCCTTTACACAGTGTGTGGCTTCACACCAAGAAACGAGGACCCTTTTTCTCAGTGGTAAGGCAATCAAATTATCTAAGAAGCACTTGAGTCCCACAGAAGTCATGTTAATCGCCTGAGGATGCATACTGTAGTTGCTTAAAACTTTGCTGTCCTGATGGTATTTTCTATGAGGAAAATGAACTGTTGAGTACTAATTTATTGAATATCAGATAGTACCTACAAATTACTGTTCTATTATGGTCGTGTGGAGGGGTTATTTTAAATCCTTATTGCAATGCCTTACAGGCTTAAGAGGTCAATGGAACTATTGACAAGTATTCGCTTTTGTTCTCTTGCAGCACATATACCCTTGTATTTATATCCATTTCTAAATACTACATGCAAAACTAGACCATTTGAATACTTGAGGCTCACAAGCTTAGGAGTTATTGGTGCACTTGTCAAGGTAACATCTTACTTACTGTTCTCATTATTCTTGGGTGATAAAATTGTATTACATTTGTAAATAGTGTATATTTCATGATATTTTCTGAAAAAAAAGTTAGCTAGTGAATGATATATTATATGCCATATTTAAATAAAGTTATTCTACTCCTAGTAATGAGAAAATATGAGTATTTTCCAATGTATAAAACCAACCAATCATAGACCTGATGATGTGATCAGATCTTGTTGAAGCCGGTTCAGGAAGATTTAACCACCATTTGAACATCGTTTTTTTTATTTAATTATTTATTTTTAAACAAAGGTGAGGGGAGAACTTCCTTGATCACAATATTTGGGGGTGGGGCGCCTTGGGGCTCCCCCCTCACTTCCCTGCCAATGTGCATAAACTACACATGCCTATGTGAGAGTGGGGGGGAGGTGTTAGTGATCAAGGCAATCTTTCAGAAAGAGCGTCTTTCCTTTGTATTGAAGCAAGGGATACAAGCAAGAGGGAAATAGGTGAGTGGGTGAAAGGATTTATGCAAGGGTAGTCAGGACTAAGAAGCTTATTTCATGATTTCATGCATTACTCTTCAGGCTACAAGTAGCCATTTTCCCAGCAGAGAACAGCTAAGGTCCAACGTGTTAGCAATGCTTGTGCACGTGAAGGGTGAGATGCCTTTGAAGCCATATCCATCAATAGGGTCTCTCTGCCCTCTCCCATCTTGCCTTCATGCAGGTGGGGCTTCCCCTGTTTGTGCAGTTGAAGAGAGGAAAGGGGAAACTAGTACCTTTTTTTTCTTTTTTCTTTTTGGTGTACTGAGTGAATGCAAAATTGGCCATTTTTCCTCCTTACTCCACTTTTTACCATTATTAGACCCAGACAATCTGGTTCAACCAGATGGTCCAATCCAGGTTTGATAATATTTTGAAGTTTTCACAAAGATTGTGTAATTCTCAAAAATTTTATGCAAAAATGATAATTTTGACAGTTTTTTTAAGAGCAACAAATATTAATTGTTGGCTTATTGTGGATGTCCAAGGCAGAATAATTGTCAATATCATATATTTTGGTTGCGTTGTCTCTTAGAGGGAATGTAATCTTTTTTTTTTTAATAGTGGTGATTATATTAATAATATCAAAGGAAAGTAAAAAAATAATAAGATGAAACATGGGTTAAAAAGGCATGCATGGCCATCTGGGTTGTTGATTGGTTTGTAAGGAAAGAAGTAATCCTGAGTCATATTTCAGTTTTATTATATGTGCATTTGGAGGCATGGACATAGTTGTCCTGATGATATGTTTACTTCTTTCTCAGGTCGATGATTCTGATGTCATTAGCTTTCTGCTATACACAGAAATAATTCCACTTTGCCTGCATACCATGGAAATGGGCAGTGAACTTTCAAAAACTGTGAGTGAATTAAATAGCATGTTTTTGTTTAATTTTTTTTATCTATTATCTGTAAGAAAGGGTTTTGCTTTACTCATTGTGAAAGTTGGAGGAAAAGAAAAAGAAAAAGGAAGCATAGGTTGAAAAGAAGAATTGGAGACATTGAACAACGTGTCTACTTTTTGCTTTCTTCAGGCTAACTTGAATCTATGATGCAGGTAGCAACTTTTATTGTTCAAAAAATTCTGCTGGATGAGATGGGTTTGAGATACATATGTGCCACAGCAGAACGTTTTTTTGCTGTGGGGCGTGTTCTGGGAACTATGGTTGCATCTCTTGCTGAACAACAACACTCTCCAAGGCTTCTAAAGCACATAATTCGTTGTTATCTAAGGCTTTCTGATAATCCAAGGTTCGTTTTCTATGCTTCTGATTTCTTTTTGTTGCTTTTAGATATGCTTTCTCTCCTAGGCTTATCTTTTCAGGTTGAGAGTTATTTTGGTCACTTTCTTGCAGGGCTTGTGAAGCTTTGAAGAACTGTTTACCTGAAATGTTGAGAGACGGAACTTTCAGCAATTGCCTAAAAGTAAGTGACTTCTAAAAACTTAATGGTGTTTATTCACTGCCAGATGGGAGGAATAAACCCATGTGCTTTACTTCAAAGCACGGCGAAGACTGGCCAAGATTGACTTGATGTGTAAATGGTCCTAAAAGTCAGCTTTATTGTTTTGCCCAGCTTTTTTCTCTAATAAGAAACTCACAAAGTCTGATTTTGCAACTAGAAAGAATAGAGGAAGTGGGTCTGGTAGTCGATGCAAATATTTATGATTTACAAACCATCCTTTCTGTATCTTACTCTTACTCTCCCGCTTTGTTATTCTCCACTATGAGATCCTTGCAGTAAGAGGGGCTGGAGGTTGGGCATTTTGATGGTTATGGGCCATATTGTGTTTGATGTCCCAAGTTATCAGAAACTAGAAAATAGATACTAGTTTCTTTGAATTCCTCTAAAGAAATGGTGGTTCAGTCTGTTCTTTAAAGAGAAGAAAAAGAACTCTGAGCACCTTCGTTTTCATTTGTTTACTTTATATTTTTCCTTAGGTGTTTTTTTTTTTAATGTTATTGAACTCAGCTTGCTCACTAAGTAAGATGGCTGGGTTCCGTTGAACCCAGTTGTATGCATAGAGAGGGGGAGGGTCCTTTCCAGTTTTTGTCGTGTCTGCACGAAGGTGACCTGGCTGATTGGGCTGGTTCACTAGTTAATGCTTGGTTAACCAGTTTTGACCTAATTCTTGGTCATACGTTGTTCCGACCAGATGGAGGGACTTGTTGAACTTGGTTCGATCTGTCTAGTCATTGTCTGATTGCTCTGGTTTTTTTCTTTTTTTCTTTTTCTCCCCCCCTCCCCCTGGCGAGTATGTTGGGAAGGTGATTGGTAACCTTGAGCCCTTTCTGGTCTTCTTGAGCCTTTGGAGCAATTTCCTTATTCACAAATACCGGGATCCCTACAATCTAAATATAAATCACTATCTTCCACTATCTGCTATTTGATGCTAAAAGGCGCATAGTCATCCTGTTCACCTCGGTTGTCCCTCCAGTGGTGCTCGCTAACTCAAACTTTGTCGTCCACATCCTGTAGTAAACAATCTTGCTTCCTGATGCATCTACACGCATCGTTGTTTTGCCAGTTGACTTAACTCCCTCTGTCAAGCCCTCATGGCCAGTCAAATTTTGGGTGTTTTTATGTTTTGAAATTTAGGACCTGAAGATTGTATATGACACTTTTGCTTGTTCTGCCGTGTGGATCTCTGCTGTTCATTTCCGGACAGAGAGTTGTAAGGCCTTATTTGTCATTTATATCAGTATGCTTTACTCAGGAACGAAAGAAGAGATGATAACAGGTGTTGTATGTGCTTTTTTAGGAAGACATAACAACTAGGCGATGGCTCCAACAACTTATCCAGACTGTTAGAGGGAGTAGGGGCGGAGTTGATCTTATGCTGGCAAACTAGCGTCATGGGATCACCTAGCACTAACAGAGTTATCCATTTTGCAGCCTATTTGATTATCTACGTTCATGTTATAATGCGTCATTTTCATATGGGTTTCTTCATTGTAATATTCTTTCCTGATAAATGATAATTATAGTTAGAGACCCATCTGCAGACTCCCACTTTGTGCATAAACAGTCTGCTTCTGTTGTTTACGGTCTCTTTAATATTGGTAATTAGCAGATTAGTGTTAATTACGATCATCCACCGATCGTGACTTTCTAATATTAATGAAAATATCTTTCTAATCTGGTTTGAGTGCTACAGTTCCATGTTTATGTTATCCTTATCGTTATTTCAGGAGAATTGTTAACGCAGTTACAGCGTTATTGTCAGATGTAATTACGAGAATTTGATGCTGTGCTCCTGTTCAGAATCCACGGAAAAGAAAAAAATTAGAAGAATGTATTGTTTTCTTTGTTTGGCGGGAGAGAATTATTGAGAGAAAAAACAAATAAGAGAAAAAATTAGTTAATTAATTTTCTTTCACAAAATAATGGAATTTTGGAAGAAAAGAAAAGAAATAGAAACTTATGAGAAGATTTTAATCATTAAAATTTAAATTTTTTTAACTTATTTAATTTTCCATGTGTATCCAGGATAAATTAATAATATTTTAAAATTTTGATAATTAAGATGTTCTTTCAAGTTTTTATTTATTTTCTATTTTTCTCCAAATTCTATTATTATGTGAGAGAAAATTAATTAATTATGAAATATTTTTTTTTTTTTTTGCGGGTTCCGAACAGGTCCTAAGAGCACTTTTTTTTTGTGTAGCTATAGATGTCCTTGAAATGGAATATTTACCATTTTCCTTGACTCTATGCAGACATAGAGAGGGTTAGTGCATTTTTAAAGTGAAAATGAAAGTGAATTATTTTTTTTGTGTTAGTTTATTCAATGAAAAATGCAATCTAAAATATTTTTTCTTTGTATTAGTGTGCACAATAGAAAATGTAGTAGAAAGTGGAGAATGAGTTCATTCATAAAATATTATGATAGATTTAACTTTATTAAGATAATAGTATTTAACAAAATAAGCTAAATAATTTCATATTTTAAATTAAATATTAATTTAATTAAATATAAAAAATAATATACCTAAATAAACATAGTTACTTTTATAATGTCTAAAAATTCTAACTTTTACAACAACTTAATTATTACTGTTAAATTAGCAATATAATATAATATTAAAAGTCATTAATTTGATAAATAATTAAACAGGGTATTTTATTAATAAAATAAGATAGAATTTAATCCAGTTTAGTGTAGATTTAAACAATAACTATAAGTTAAGATAAAATTATTAATTTAATTAATTATAAAAATATAAAATACTTAAACAAAAAATTATTTTTATAATGTCTAAATACTTATCAAATAAATATAATAAATAAATAAAGGTATTTTATCAATAAAATAAGTTACACTTTAGTGTAATATAAATTAATAAAATAATTATAAAAAGAAAATGATTCATGATTGGGTTTTGAGAGGGTAGGTAACAAGAGAAGAGGGAAGCAAGTGAGAGGAGAGTGTGGAGAGAGGAAGATTCAGAACTCAAATTTCACTCTCACTCATTTTTGTTAACTTTTGCTTTCCTCACTTGTGCCTAATAACGATTTTGGGACTCTCACTTTCCATGAAAGTGTCAACACACAAGCGCTACAGGCGTGTTGGGACTCTCACTTTCCATGAAAGTGTCAACACACAAGCGCTACAGGCGTGGGCTCTACGCCTCAATGTCTTCTGCCCTCCACCGTCCTCTCCTTTTACGAAATGAAAACAAAAGACTTGACTCTTGCTTTCGATCATCGGAGAAGATCGCCTCTGGTTGTTGATGTGGAAATGGCCGACGAGCTTGCCCAAGTAGAGGCCTTCCTGGGTTACCAATTCCGGGACCGGAGACTACTGGAAGAAGCACTTACTCACTCTTCTCACCCCAACGCCGTCGCCTCGTATCAGCGTCTCGAGTTCGTCGGAGACGCGGCTTTGGGGCTGCTTTTTGCCAACCATATATTCTTAGCCTACCCTCATCTCGAACCCGGCGATCTCTCTCTCCTGCGCTCTGCCAATATTAGTACTGAGAAGCTCGCTAGAGTTGCCATTCGGCATAACCTCTATCAGTATCTCCGAAAGGATGCTCCGAACCTCGATGATAAGGTTGAAAATTAAAATTGACTCGTTTGATCTCGGCATTCGATGTAGAACAGACTTCTTTTGCACTTATTTACTACATTTAGCACTATTTAGGTAAGGGAATTTGTACGTGCCATAAAAGAGGAATCGGATGAAACTGGGTACACCAGTTCTGTCAAGGCGCCGAAGGTTCTAGCTGACATTGTTGAGGCTGTTGTGGCTGCTGTTTATATTGATTGCGGCTTTGATCTGAAGGCACTTTGGGTGGTAAGCGAGGAGGTTCATAAATTTTGATTAGAAAGGGCTGGGTATTGAAAGCGATCGAGACATTGTTTGTTTTCTGACTGTTCTGAAAAATAAAAAAAAACTATTTTTTTTTTATTCTTATTGTTTTGATAGGTTTTCAGGGGCTTACTGGAACCCATCATTACGAAAGAAACCTTGCAGCTTCAGCCGGTGACCGCGTTATTTGAGGTCTGCCAGAAACGAGGTATGCACGTAGACATCAAACACTGGAGAAAAGGTTCCAGGAGTATCGCAAGTGTATATGTCGATGGGAAGCTATTTGGTAGCGGTTCTTCTGAGAACAAGGACATTGCTAAGTTGAATGCTGCGAAGGAGTCTCTGAAGGTGCTTCTAAATACAATCGACTTGGATATCGGAGAAACTACGGTTGATGAGAAGGACGCCAAGCAGAAGCTGCACGAACTATGTAGTAAGAAGAGGTGGTCCAAACCCTGCTACAGGTACACTTGCTTTCTCTTCATGATGGTAATTATAAGAGAATGCCTGCCATTCGTACAATTTGGGGGCAATTTTATTTTCTGAAACCGGTCTTTTACACTTTTTTCTACGTACTGGCTTTATGTTCATGATGGTTGATTAGGAGGGAATACTCGCCATTAGTACAATTTGGAGGTGATTTTATTTTATGAAACGAGCTTTTTAACTTCTTTTCTACACCCTAACTTTATGTCCTAAGTAAATAAATCCAGCTTATTGAGACTAATAGAAGAATATTTAAGCACTACAATTCAATATCAACTTTTTTTCTTCCCACAGAGGTAGTCAAATCAAGAAGAAAATGCCTCAAGAACTGTTTTTTATTGCATGCAGTTCGTGAAATCAGTGAAATTGTCAAACTTAGAAGTTCAAAATTTCTAATTTTTGTTCATTTCTGTACCTAACACTTGTGTGTTTGACGTAGTTTAAATCCAACAACTCCTTGTTACTACGCAAAAAAGGGGAATGAACCTAACAAACAGTGTTCTTTAATATCATGATCTCAAAGCATACATGAGACAAGGAGAAAAACAGAACGTCAATTGTTCGGGCTGCAGATCAGACATGTCAAAACAGCAGAAGCTTACCTCTCCGTCACATATCTTCTCAACCCTTCTCTCTTTTTCATCCGTTCAAATTTTGACTTTCCTCTCCAATGTTTTCAGATTTTGTTATGTTTTGTAAATCAGGCACAGAGAAGAGGTTCTTATGTTGATGTAGGGGATGCTAGTCCTGGTCAGGCATTTTGGTTTTTTTTGCTTATTTGCATGTAATGTTACTTAAGTAAATCCCTTTTTTATTATATATATATATATATATATATATATATATATATCCTCCATTTACTTAAAATATGACATGTAGATGACAAAACATCCGACATCTCAGACCAATAAATTGGTTTAAAAAACGATTTCTGGTCTAAAATAATTTCCTAAATACAAAAAATAAATAAATTCTGGTCTAAGAGTTAAGATCAACTTTTAGGTTCGAATAAGATGGAGTACAGAATAATTTCGGCATGAAAAATAATTTGGTGGTTACAGTATGTGTGTTTAATATGCTTGCATGTTTTAAAGAAATTATATGTTGTTTTATAACTTTGGAACAGAGGGTGAGAATTTTATTTAAACCTTAAAGTTGATAGATTACTTAAACCCTTTAGTTGTCTTTTATTCATTAAAAAATTGTTTAAAAAAATTATTTGATTTGGGCCTGGGGCATTTTATTATTTTCTATATATATTTAAGTACACGGAGGTGACTTGGGCCTTTGTCTCCTCAGTCACATGGGGGTTTCTAGTGTGAGGTGTTGGGTTCAAGTCTCACCTGGGTAAAGGGTTTCAACATTTAAAAAGAAAAAAAAATAAAAGACTAAATGGAGAATCAAGAATATATTATAGAAAATTGATAATTTACTTAAGTGGTGTTATATGCATATGAGCGTTTGTGAACCGGACTGCCTGACCCTAACCAGCAACTCTAATTGATTTAACTTACTGACATGAAGAACCTCATTTCTTTCCCTTTACAAAATTTACACAAAACAAAACAGAATCAGAATACGTATGCAGAGGACAGGCAGAAAGAGAAGAGAACGAAAATGAGAATAGAAGGGAAAAGAAGATTAATAGGAGAGGTAATTTTCTAGCTATGATTTTCTTTTTATTTTCCTTTTTCTTGCCTACTCACATTCTTATAAGAAATTCATTGGTTTTCTCTCATTTCATGTTAGTATGGTAATCAATTTGTATGATTGATAACCACACTCAGGGTGTTTATTTGATCGTTGTCTTTGCTGGGAAGATGGATTCTTGTGATACCCTTTCCTTTTCTTGCTATTGTGTTGTCTTAGTTCTGGTATAAAGTATTTCTCAAAAAAAAAAAAAAAGTTCTGGTATAAAATTTGACAGTAATCTATGCTGTAAATGGATGAGTGTGGTGCTCATTTCTTTTCTTGCTATGGTGTTTATCTTAGTCCTGATTTAAGATTTTATTTGGCAATGATTTGATGAATTGTAATACCGACTATTTATTGTTCTTCTCACATTTGGGGAAGTGAAGGTTTGCAAATTTTTAATTATATCTAAGAGAAAGAAAATCGAGAATTTGTCTGCAAGTGGCAAATAAGTCTACTGCTTTTTCTTTTGTATAATGTAAATGATTACTATGTAGCCTGTAATGGGAAGCAAGCACACGACTTTGCTGAAAGTATTTTTAAATTCTTAACTGAAATGTTGAAATTTCAGTATTCACTCACTGCAATCAATATGCACATTTTCAAGTTCTTTGATTCACCCAGAATGATCCGTAATTATTGAGTTGGCTCAATTACATCTGATTGGCATGTTCTTTTGGTATGCCATCGATGGGCTTCAAGAGTCAAAACAATTTTTCTACCTATTGAAGGTTGTAAAAAACCAAAAGAGCCTAAGAACTGTTGGTGAATCTATCACATGTCTCAATGTCAGTGGTTCTACTAGTATGTGTTCAGGACATTCATAGAAAGAGCTTATTGGTATTACATGTATGAGATGTCCTTCTCTGTGCTTTTATTCATTGACCCGTCAACATTTTTTTCTTTTCTTTTTTGAAAATGAATTACCCATCATATATGTGCATATGTTGGTTTTGAATCTGCAAAGTGGTGTGAAACATGGATCAGTGGCTTATGTATAATGGAATGGTTGAACTCTTGCCTGAAAAGAGTGCCTTGCAGTTTGTTTTCCAAGTGGATTATGTTGTTGGAGTTACTTTTTCTCTTAACTTGTGTCCTCTTTGTAAATATGCACAAATCTTTTCTGCCATTGATATTTGTAAGTTGACCTATCAGGTTTGGCAACTAGTGGATCTATCTTACGATGGAGTACCAATTAAGGAATAAATGGTCCCTTTCTCTTGTGCTTTTAAATAGGGTTAGAGGTGCCTAGTTGTGAGCTTTTCCTTTGGGCTGCGCTATTTGTGACTGATAGATAAATCTTTTTATCATGTCATCTGCCTTAGTAACCTGGTGCTCACATGTAAAGTTCAAAAGAGAGTCAATGTAATCCTTACTACATGGGGGATCATGCTTGTATACTTCATTGCAGATTGCTGTGTTAAGGAAAAAAATACTTTTACTAGTACAAGCTGTGATCATTTTTAATTTCTTCACTCAGGGGCATAATGTTCATATTGTCAGTATAATTGTCAGTATCAGACCTTCTTTGACACCGACTAAAAAAATAATATTTCTTTTCTTTTGTTGTGTTTTTGATAGTGTGTTGTGGCTATGCTGCTCAAATGTTTGTGAAGGATTAGTTGTGCTCTTTGACTTCTTATTTTCTTCCCGTTTATTTACAAAAATATGCATTCCTAATGACATACATTTAGATATGATCTAGACATTTTGTACAAAACTAGTTGTCAATTGACCACTGCTGGAACAACCTGGTTCAGTCTTGATCATGAGGTCACAGCACCATTTTAATAAACACAAACCCTTATACCAATTCATAATCTATGGCTCAGATGACCTGTCAGGGGTGAGAAAATTTATTGAAAGTATTCATTGATATGAAAACACTTTCAGTTCTTTATCCATGTTTGTTGGTTACTTTTTTTTTTTTATTATTCATTTGATGTTGTGTGAAATACATTGATGAGTACATTCAACTACATGCTTTTAATATCAACTTAGATACTCTTTATATGTAGTTTCATTAGGTTTTGTGAGTTAGTGAAACCCCTCCTTTTGTTATTGCCTTATTTGTGGGTAAACTGACTTCTTACCCTTTCAAGAATTAACTATTCAGAAGAGAAAGGATGTTACTTAGTAGGTCTGATTCCCTTAGCAAGTTATTGCTTATTAAGCTTGTGAAGTTGGGTCCAAGGCCCATCCCAAAATGACTAGCCAACTTAGGAAATCTTTTTCCCAACGAATAAACTCAAGATCTTTGTTTTCACTAATCCATGTGAGATTATTTATTAACACTCCTCCTCACGTGTAGGCCCTCTTTTGTGGCTCTACATGTGGATAATTTGGGTGGAGGCCCACATATGAGTACTTGCTCTGATACCATGTGAAGTTGAGTCCAATGCCTAGGAAGTCTCTTTCCCAACTAATAAACTCAAGATCTTTGTACTTACTAATCCATGTGGGATTATTCCTTAACGAAGCGAACTTGGTGCTTGTATAGTTGTATTTACATGTATGAGCCATTTTAGTGACTATATTTTGTCTGGTTTGTTTTTACTATTGTGCTAACAAAACTAAAATTCGTCCACACATCTATGGCTTGGCCAGTGATGGTTGAATCATTCATTGGCAAGTTACCTGACGTGAAAAAAGTTGTTTCGATGGTGGTTGTGGTCTACTTTTGTGTTTATAGTCATATCTTAAAGAGTTCTCAAATGTTTTGATGGTTTTTGTGTGGCAACTGTTAGACTTCATAACTGGTGTTCTGTCACTTGGCTTAGATGGATCTTCTTAAATGAGATCTTTTTAGATGATAGGCTGATTTTTGTACACTAATATCATTACATAAAATTCGGCATATCACTTCAGTATCTGCCATAAGGACCAAATTTTGTCCCATAGTGGTATGGATATCTGTCATTAGTACCAAACTTTGCACATAGTGATAGATATTTATCATTAGTACCAAAGTTTGGCACGTAGTCATAGGTATCTGCCATAAACGATATTATTGGTGCTAGAGAAAGTTCAATCTTAAATCAAGGATGCTAAGGAAGTTTTTGGGGAGTAGACATTGATTCATCCGTGAATAATCTGATATGACAATAATCCAAGAGCATGTCTTAGTACAAGCTTATGAAGGAGCCTCACAAGGTAGATTCTTTCTTTTCACTATATATGAATCCCTAAAAATGTTTTCTTGCTAGAGTTTCAAAGGCTAGAGCAATAAGTTAGAGACCCTTAAGACGTCGCCCTCCCATCTTTGTACCTCCCCCCCCCTCCCATCTTTATTAACCCTAGCTTCTCGTGGAGAGCCAATTCATAGCTAGTCCACCCCTCCCAAATTGCTCTATACCCAACACGTGGCAACCACCCACAATTACCTTCTTTACCCACCATCCTACCTGACATTCAAGCCATCTCCTCCGAAACCGCTATATCTAGCTTCATCTCCCCCTTCTTAGTCCTACACCTCTTTCATTCATGAACCCGAATTCTACATCCCCAATTGAGATTACTGGTAATCAGCCAGACTCCACCCCCCCCGGTTTCAACTCAAAAAGACATTACTTCCACCGCACCAAACATCTACAGGCGTAGGGAAAAAACTCTCCTGCCTCGTCCTCTAGCCAGACAGTCTAGTACTTCTCACCCCCAACTACCTTTCCAAGTGATCTTATCACTAGAAACCTTATTCTCCCCCCTCCTGGAGAGCACTCGCGGAAATTTGTGGAGGCATTACAATCCGAGAAGTATAAATACCGTGCTAATGAATGGGAGCAAATGATGGATCTTGCAGCCAGGCTTGGGGCAATTTATTCAAGACCCTTGCCTAGATTGGGTGAGGCTGCCAAAATGACTAAACCACCATCTCAATGATCATCTTATTTTGGAACATTTGTGGACTTTGTGCTCATTTCAAGCGAGCTATCATCTGACAAACACTTGCTTCTTACAATCACTTTGTTGCCATCCTTCAAGAAACCAAGGCTCAGTCCATTGATCTGACTATCATCCACGAGCTCTGATATTCTTCTGACTTTGAGTGGTGGAGGCCTCTTTATCATCTGGAACCCAAACCACATTGAAAACCTCTAGGTTGTGCCGGCTACATACTCCATCGGACTTCGATTGAAAGACTGGCTATTGGGTCACTGTTGGCATCTACGGTCCCACAATTTATGGGGATCGTGTCAAATTCTGGGATGAACTTCTAAGCATCTTTCAGCTATGGGACCTATCTTGGATCCTAGTTGGTGCTTGCAATGATACTCGCCACTGCCATGAAAAATCTCCCCCTGCCTAAAAGACCACCTTCACTATGAGAGCCTTCGCCGATCTCATTGGGAGCCTCCCATCCTGTCAAAGCTCGATCGGTTCCTTGCTAACTCCAGTTGGCTACACCTCTATCCCAACACCATTGGCATAGTGTGCTTAATCGGATCTGTTCTGACCACTGGCCAATCCTCATTGATGCAAAATTCCAGTTGTGGGGCACTGTCCCTTTTGCTTCGAGAACCATTGGCTCCGGGAAATCGAATTCGACTCCAAAATTAAGGATTTGTGGGTTTCTCTTCCTGCCAACCCCAACCCGGGATGAAACTTCCCGCTCAAACTCAAGTCTCTTAAGGCTCACATTAAGGCCCGGTCTTCCGAACGCCGTTTTGTTGCTTCCTTTTTAAAGAATTCCCTCCTCAGTTGATTCACCGCTCTTGACCAGCTTGAGGAACAAAGGTTTATCTCAAACTTTGAACACTCTCTTCATATTGATTTCAATCGTAATGTTCAAAACTTTGCTTACAATGAAACTATTATCTGGAAATAGCGTACCAGGTTCCGCTAGCTGGCCGAGGGTGATGGAAACTCTAGGTTCTTTCACTCCTTCATCTCGGCCCGACGGAGGGCTAACCTAATCATTTCCCTCAACATTGAGGGACAGGTGAGTTCAGATAGATCCATTACTAATGCTATGGTGGGGTTCTCTGCAGACCTCTACATTGAGGACCGGTTTGACAGGCCTATCTTCCAGCACCTCCAATTCCAGCATATTAGCTCCAACTCAGCCACTCTTTTGGAGCTTCCTGTTTCCCATGCGGATATCGACACTGCAGCTCTTGGCCTGCCTACCGACCGCGCCCCCTGGCCTGATGGGTTCAATGGAGAATTCTATAGACACTGCTGGCTAGCAATCCGTGATGACGTCTATGCCTTTGCCAACAATTTCTACAATTATGTATTACATATCAGGCACTTGGATCCTCCTTTATTGCTTTTGTCCCTAAGAAAATCAATACCAAGCTTTTGTCCCTAAGAAAATCAATACCAAGCTCCCCTCTGATTTCAGACCCATCATCCTCACCACCAACTCCTACAAGGTAATCACGCGGCTGTTGGCTAACCGCCTCAGAAATGTCCTCCCGTAGATTATTAGCCATGTTAGAGTGCCTTCATCAAAGGACAAAATATTCTTGACTTGGCCATGCCGGCCCATGAGCTCCTCCACTCCTTCAAGTGCTCCAAGCTCCCACGGTTTGCCCTCAAGTTAGATTTTGAGAAGGCCTTCGACCACATCAATTGGAAGCTCTTGGACCATCTATTCAAGCATATGGGGTTCAATAACTGTTTGCGGTTTTGGATGTGCAGTTGCGTCTCCTCTGCGTCTTATTCCATTCTAATCAATGGTATCTCGTGCTGGAATTTCTAGGCCACTCGTGGGATCTGACATGGCGACCCCCTGTTCTCTTCCTCTTCACCATCATTGCGGAATATTTGCCTATCATGATCTGCCACACTAAGGACATTGGCTGGCTCTCTCCCATCTTTGACCAACCTAACCAAGGCATCTCTATTCTTCAATTTGCGGATGATACCATCTATTTTTCGTGGGTTCGATTGAGCAAAGTATCCGGTTCAAGGCACTATTGAATCTCTTCGAGCTATCATCGGGTCAAAAAGTCAGCTAGGAAGTCTTCTATCTCAGGATATAATATTGAGCAAACTACTCTCAATTGTATGGTTGACTACCTTGGATGCAGAGTCACTAGTCTTCCTTGCACCTACCTCGGCCTTCCACTAACTGATGGTAACCCAGGTAAGCATTGCTGGCTATCTGTCATTGATCGTATGGAGAGTAAGCTGGCTACTTGGTGAGGGAATTTCTTTTCTAAGGCCGGCAAACTCACTCTCCTTAAATCTTGTTTGCATGGAATCCCAAGTTATTACCTCTCTCTATTCCGATGCCCTGCTGCCGTAGCCAGTAGTCTGGAATTCTTCAAGCGGCACTTCTTTTGGGGTGGCCCCAATGGGGAGAGGAAGTATCACCTGGTGAACTGGGCTGATATTTATAAACCTGTCACACTTGGCGGCCTTGGTATCAGGAGCATCTCGGGCACCAATTATGCATATATCCTCAAATAGCACTGGTGATTCAACACTTCTCCTTCGCTGATCTGGTGCTCTTTGGTGGCTGCCAAAGCTGATAAATGCTTTGGTTGGTGGCTAGAGGGGGGAAGACGCGACAAATTCTCGCCTATCTAAAAAAAAATTTCTTCTTCTCCCTCACTTCTCGGCTGCAGTCAAATGCTTCCTCGGAAATGGTCTTCTCACCAAATTTTGGTCGGACTGGTGGTTGGGAGACAAGCCGCTGCTAGAATCCTATAGCTCTCTCCTAAGCTTATCAAGAAGTCCTGACGCTTCAATTGCTGAGTTCTGGTGCCATCCGGGCGATTGGAACCTCCACTTCTGCAGAAATCTTACTGATGATGAGGTTTTGGAGACTTTCCGTATTCTATCTGAACTCGGGAAGATTAAAATCAGACCTTTCACTTCTGATGCTCTTATTTGGATGCCCTAGCCAAAGGATCTCTTTAATGTTGCTTCCGCCTACAATCGTTTGATGGGTTATGATGCCTCCTTGCCCCACCACCCAACTGTTGTTGTTGGGTCTCTTCAAGCTCCCTCTTGTGCCAGATTCTTTGTTTGGTGCACTTGTTGGAACAAGATACTCACTTTCGATGTCTTGCTTCGGCGCGGAACTCCTGCTGCCAACCCATCCTACCCCTTTTCCCACAACTCGTTGGAAAGCACTGCCCATGTACTCCTACATTGTAGTTTCGCCTAGCCGGTCTAGGCCAGCCTCCTAAATAGAATCGGGATCCAGTATTGCATCGCTCATGATCTCCCTTCGATGATCTAATCTCTTGTTAGCTCTCGGGTTCCCAAGCTGGGTAAGCTCGTCATTTCTAGTTGTGGGTCATATCCCTTGGGCTCTTTGGAAGGAGCGGAATAGGTGGAAATTCCAATTCAAGGCCTCCTTTGACTCTGAACTTGCAGAATCTATTGCGGATCAGGTCTCAACTTGGCTCCTTACAAAGAACGATTTCCTCCATCTCAGATGTTCCCACCTCCAGGGAAATTGGCGTCTTGTTGTTGCTGTAGCTGGGGCCTCTCGCCCTCCTACTATGGTTACCTGGACCCCTCTGCCTATCAGTCACCTTAAACTTAACTTTGATGGTAGCACCTTTGGATGTCCTGGGCCTTTGGGATTTGGTGGTGTCATCCATGATGACCATAGCAACCTCCTTCTCTCCTATCCCGGCCCCTTGGGCGTCTCGGACTCCACCTCGACGGAGCTTGGGTTGCTTCATGGGTTGATGTTCTTCCATGATCATTTCTCTTGTCCCCTTATCATCGATGGAGACTCTAAAGTGATCATTGATTGGTGAGCCAAATTCAAGTCTCCTCCTTGGCGCCATTGGTACATCTTTTTGGATATTTGTAACATCTCTTCCTCTCTAGACTGTATTTGGAATCATGTTCCTAGATCCTCTAATCATCTTGTTGATGCTCAAGCTAAACGGGGCACATCCCTCCAAACATTTGATGTGGTGGGAGGCCCCCTCCCTCAAGGTTGTAACTTTTGCTCTCTTTATAAATTCACACTTTACATAAAAAATAAAAATAAAAGATATGAATTCCTAAATGCATTTGGTGGTCTTGTAACTGTTTTGAGATTTGAGAGAAAATTGTGAGACCTTAGTCCAATTGATAGGAGCACTTAGGAATATGTTTGCATTCGTAACCATGATGGAACATTTTGTTGAACAAGTTCGTACCGCTGATTATATGATAAATCCACTGTGTTGGCACTTAATGCTGTCTGACTGATTGGAATGGTTTGATGCAATTCCACCCGAACTCTTCAATCATGAGTGTATTGACCTAGCTGGGTTTGTCTTGAATCTATGATCTTACCTCAGTTTGCCTATATATTCCATTCCTCGCTATATTCTCCCTTTAGGATTGTTACAGTTTGCCTTTTCTTGTGACTGAGACGCTCGACTCTCAAATTTAATGCTGGTGAAAAACTTGGAAACCGTGATGCAAATTGATAGCATGCATTTGATCTATTAAATTTAGTCTTGCAAAATATGCTTGAATATTTCTAGTGTTGGTGTTGGTGACGTTTGCAGAGTGGATAATGAAGAAGGTCCTGCGCACCATAGAAGATTCTTTTGTTCTGTCCAAGTAGAAACTGAAAATGGTCACATCATTGTTGCGGGAGATGGAAAGTTAAAAGTGAAGGAAGCAGAAAGCTCTGCTGCTTATAAGTTGCTTGGCCATCTGAATGATGTCCTGAAGAATTAGCCATAAGCTCTGGACAGCCTCGTTATGTGAAATTATTATTGACAAGTGAAGAAGTCTCCTAGAATTTGTAGATTGTATTGTTGTATATACTTATGCTTCAGCTGATCGTCGGCGTGCCAATTGATGCCGTTGTATCTTTAAGCTATGGCCATACAAGTGTTTATCGGCTCAAGTATTCCAGACCAGTAAAATGGGGACGAGGAGTGGTTAAGTTTCTGAACGTTCCCTTATTTGTTGTATAGGCCTGGTTTCTCACACCGGAAAGCAAATCAAGTGCCCATTAGAAACAATAAACCAGGACGTCAGGTAAATCAATCAGGTCTGCTTCTTTTCCTCTGCCAAACCGGTATTATGGATCATATGTTTCTTTGCAGCACCTGTTCTCAAATTAATCTGAAGCTGCTACTCTTTGGCAGATTGCGCCTGTTAATAGCGTGAAAAATCTTAAGTTAACATAAAAATCCAAATTTGGGCTTTCGAAACTGATTAAATTAGCATTAAAAGTCACATAAACATACAAAATATTGCTGTGGAGCTGGATTACACGTTGGTCATCCCCTAGGGTACATTTCGACTGATATTTTTGCCAGATACAAAAGAACGGAAGGTTTTAACGTTTTACATCCAGTGGGATGGGATGCGTTTGGCCTTCCTGCGGAACAGTACGCAATCCAGGTTTATATGCTGAACTCAAATATGTGGTGGGTTGCTTGCGGACTAATTTAGCGTCTTCCAATGATCTCTTCCCTGTTCAAGTGAAATAACATCAACAGCATTAATGTTTGACAATCATTTTCCTCGACTTTGTTGTTGAATTTCGTTTTTCCTTTACAGCTCAAAGTTCTTAGGCTTCTCTTACGATTGAGAATGTAGATCTCTGCCACGCCATGAGAGAAGGTAGATCTGTCTAAAAGCTAGATAATGATTTGAAAATTTAAAAGGGGCCAAACGTTCCTTAGCGTGTTCTCTTACACGTATGTGAGAAATTACTGTTCGAAACAAACTCAAAAGTGACCTGAACTAAATATACTCAGCAAGACATGATCAGCCAGATCCTGCTCACGACGATGACAGCTCCAACTTAACCTAGTCAAAAGGCAACTCATGAGACTAAATTTCAATTCTCTTGCCATATGAAGCTAGCCCACATTGAACTGAGAGGATGCTTCTCGTCCTTCAGCCATGGTGCCTAGTACATCTCACTCTGGAAACATCTCTTTTCTTGGCCAAAAATATAATGCTGATGCAGTCTCAGCAAGTGCAAAACGATTAGGTAATGGACACTGGTACTGATATCTCTGATCTAGAGACTTGTCTCATAGTAAAAGCAAGCTGCAAAAATAAACAGAGCAGAAATAGACTGCAGTAAAATATATTTCCAAATTCCACAACTAAATGGGATGCAGCTCAACCAAAAATATATAATACATGTGGATACCAAAGACGATGCTTACAAAATCCATTTTCAACGTTTGGCAACCCTCAATGATCTCAAGCAGGCAATGAATTTCTCATCAGAAAGGACACAATACATCCTAATAGCCCACCTGCTGCTACCTGCTCACAACAGAATTCACATGGAACACATAAATATGATACCAAACAAAAGCATCAGCATGTAGAACCATCAGCAAAACAACTAGATATCACACTTGTAGAGAATGCAGAATGTTAGAAATGTAAATCTGAGAGGGCTGGGTCATCATCTTCATCATGTCCTTGAGTCTAGGTCAGGGTACATAACAATAAATTTTTGCTTCAAACTGATCAACCTAGCAGGTCCTTTGCTCAAATTGGCTTTTTTTTATAACTTTTTAGTGTATCCGTCCATGTTATTGTTGCACCTGCCACTACTTCTATTGTTACATTAACCGAAATCAGTATCATACTTTTTAATTATTTTTTTTGCTTACAGAATATTGAAGTTCAAGATTATGAAAATATAATCACTTAAATATGGATACAATCTTGGAGAGTTTGTTATAAATGGAGATGATAAGTTGATGCAAACACAGCATCGTTTGAAGTAATGATATCAATTGCACCGAGAATTGAGAATACCTGAAAGCCTGCATGCTCACAGGGAATGCACGCATAATAAATAGGTAGCTACGATTCATCACTTAGTATCATCTACAGAAATTTCCAAATTATAAGGATATTATCAGGTCAACCTTGTGTGCATGAACTATCTGCCACCTTGTCTAGTAGATCCTTTCTCAAGTATAATACCTAGCTAATGGAAATTCAGAGTCGGCTATTGGCAAATAATTCATCTTGGCAGACCAAGATGGACTTAATATTGTCCATGAAAAATAAAAGCTCAAGAAGATATCTGAATGAAAGGAAACAATTTTTAAGGGAGGATGTAACAACAGTAAACACAATGTCTAGAACAAACCTGAAGTGGAGTATGACCAAGTGGTTCATGTAAAGGCCTGACATTAGACAAAGGGTGTTGGGCAGGCAACTCACATACTATCTGATTTAGAACCTGCAATCGATATCATATACAATAAGAATCAATGCAACGTATGGATGACCAAATGAAATTACTTTTTTACAGATTAGAATACAAATTTGTGTAAATAACCTGAATAATAACCTTAATACAACAAAAGAACTTGAAGAGTGAGGACACATAACATATTTTCAAGTTAGTTGTTCATAGTTCACATAATACATATTAGTTTTTTTTTTTTTTTTTTTCATATTTCTGTGTCTTTGTGTAAGTTAACCAGCAGAAATATAATGTTGAGAGATGTGTATAATATTCTATGTTGTTTAGTGGAATGCATGTAAAGAACTATTTCTGAGGGGGTGCATGTAAAAATGTTATTTCCAAATGGTATATTTTGTACATAACTCTTATACAAATATTCTCGCCAAAATATAGACTAAAATACGAGCAGTAAAAAAGTCTTGATATGCCATTGTATCCGAATCCTGCAAAGTGATACAACTACGAACTGATAAAAGTTGGTTCTCAGCTGCTCCAGCCCAATGTGGTACCTGAAAAGACTCCAGAAACCTTCTCTATAGAAGATGAGCCTTTTTCAATAAAGTTTTTTTTTTTTTTTTTTTATAAAGAGGCTCCATCTACCCCACTTGAAGCATCATCGTTTAAACTTCACATTCCCTGACTTCCTCATTTACTAGGTATTAAAGTATTACTTTTTATAGACAACCTTCACAACATAATATAGGCCCTCAAATTTACATCTATCATATCCAACATGAGGATCTAAGACAATCATTAACCGAAACTAAAACTTTCAAATAACTTGTTAGTGAAAGTAAAGTCTCTTAGTTAAAATCAACTGAACTATGGGATTTGCATGCTCTACTGACACAATGTAGACCAAACAAATCATCAAAATAGATTGGGCTAAGACAAGTTTAGATGAAAAAAGATGAACTGGACGTTTGATTCTCGTGCAAGATTAAATGAAGACCTACTGAACATATAGAAATGTAGTTATTTTGATAACAAGGCATATCTCTCTTCATTACTGACTCACGGCTAAAAGGCATGAAACTGGACACACTTTCCTTCCCTCTATAACAACCTTGTATTACATCCAAATCCCAAAATTACAATGAAGGAGACTCTTCTTGGTTGCATCGAACTTTCTACATAAGCTTTTGGAACAAGTGATAACAAAAAGAGCCTATTTCAAACTCAGATCGCCAAAAAGCAGTTATAATCCCTGATTACAAGACCAAGAGGTGTAATCCCTGATTACAAGACCAAGAGGTGTCTAGTTGCGACAAAAATACCTAATTTGAGCACCCAAGAGAGTCTGCTAGGCAAACAGAAAAGAGGCCCTACAGTAGTACTGAAAATCAGGTCCTGTCACCTCAAATCTGAATATCAGGACTAACACCTTAAAGGCTGAAGCTGATGAATGCCTTCAACGAGTTTAAAGTTCCTACCAATTACAAAAATCTTACATTGACAAAGTAAAACTAGGAGCACGAGAGAATCAGTAAAAGTTAGAAGATACCACTAGCAATGCCATTAGAATGTATCTTTTTATTATTATTTTTTATTTCATCTTTAACTTGAATGAGTCGATTCATTTGGAGAAATTCTTAAGAGAGACACTCACAAACAAATACGGAAAGAATGACAGCACTCACAAACATATCGAGACACATCTCTCTAAGAAGGAAGTACATACCTCAGCTTGTTTGCCGGCGTGCAATCTAATCCCAGATGCGTCATACATGACCTGCGAACATTTCAAAACTGGTGAAAAGCAACATCTCTGCAAAAACAGGGAACAGCTTCAATAAAAGAGGGACAAACGAACAAAATTAGACCAGAAGTTACTAGTTATCAATTCAAAGTCTGCAATTAGAATGACAGCATTCAATAATGTATGACCTGCATGGGCGTAGAGCTAAGATAAAGCAAATTATCAAATTAATAACCACGAATAAAAATTTGTGGAATAATTTATTTAGAAAATACAAGTCTAGTAAGTTGGGAATGATGCTCTTTGAGGCATTGAATATCCTATTAACCCCCAAAAAATCGTTACGCCAAAAGAAGGGAAAGGACCTGGTTACTCGATACATACAATAGCAGCCAAAACCACGGCGAGAGCAAAGCTTGAGCCTCCAGTCCCTTCTTGAAAACCGACAGCCGCAGCAAGAGCCGTCACAGTCGCTGAATGAGACGAGGGCATTCCGCCAGATCCAAGCAGCCTTTTAGAATCCCATCTCTTCTCTTTGTACCTGAAACTCTAGGGCACGCCTTGAATACGTAAATCAGGGATAAACAAAAAATAATAATAAGATAAAAATTTCAAACTATAATGTATAGGATCCTAAACAATACAGAGAAAATGGATGTTCCTGAAAGGATGGGCAACAACCCTGTTCAACCGGATGTCTGGAAACCAAACAAGGAAGATGGATTCACGAGGCAATGAATTCAATTCCATAGTTTAAATTTGTCTACACCCTGGATTATAATACTCAAGCCATCCAAATGAACCCCAGATTCATAATGGATTAAAAGGGGATTCGATTCACATATCCCTGCAGTCACAGGACAGCTGGAACCATCATCGAGCTGGGTTAAGAACCAGTAACCAGATGGAAAGGTTTCATTCTCTCAAATATCACTCACCAGGTCACGATCATCTTAAGGAATTGAGCGATGGTGAAGGCAAGTAATGCAGAGACGAGAGGTAGACCGGTAAGCATGGAAGGAGTAGGAGACGGCAGCGAACGAGATGAGAAGGCATCCCCGATTGCATGCACCTCGCCCATGAAATCGCTCTAGCTCTTTTACAAACTCCAACGATATTCGACTTCCGTCTCCTCCTCACCTCTGTCGCCTCCGCAGTTGTTTTAGCCCTTACGAGCGTAGAATGTCGACGGTAGAATGGTTGATAGTTGATACCCGCGTTTTCAATGTGATCCTTCAAGTTGATTAATTGAATTCGGGTGTTCCCCTGTAATAAATTTATACCACTGTTGGTCACAGCGATGGCGAATTGCGGGCCCGTGCCGTCAGCTCAACGAACCGCAACCGTTTATCAGTCTTATTCGTCCGGGAATTTAACAGAAAATTCGCCGGGTAAGAGGTCACCACCACAGTTTGCTTGTGGAATCCAACCACTGAGAATGAACGAGTAACCATGAAGCAAGAATGACGGAAAGGTCGTCCGGTCAACTATTTTTTGCATCGTAGAGGTGAACTTTTAAGCAAGAAAGTAAGAACATGATAATGTCAGAAATTTGTAGCAGTCTTTCAAGTTAAAAGCTTAAGAACTGAATTTTAGTAGTGATAACGTCGACTTATACTGTAGCAGTCTTAATGAATTGTCCATTGCCACCGGATAGGGTAGGCGTGAAAGAATCACTTCCTCACTGTTCGAGTGCTTCTTCGTCCATCGGGCGGGTTCAAAGACACAAAACAAACTCCAACCTGTCCATGAACCTCTATGACAAAGAATACCATAAGGTTCTAAAAAAATAGTTTATTGTAGATAGTGTTGGAATTTCTTGATGTATGACAGTATGATAGAAATTTGTTTTACCATTATTTCATGAGGGTGGAAGAAATTCATTCGTGATAAAACCTAGTTACAGTTTCTTTCATACTAACCAAACGATTGATCGAGTTTAAGAATTTGCTAGACCCAAAGCTATCTCTTAAACGAATTATTTTCTATTTTAATTCCCAATCTCTGCAGCATCTTATTTTGTCACATCGACGTTGAGCTCATGTGAGCTATTTGATGCCTACTACATTAGAGATAAACATGGGAGAAAGAAAAGGAAGAAACGCAAACAAAAAAAAAAAAAAACAGAAGAATCATTGTTTGTCCACTTCTCCTCTCTTTTCGAACTGTTCCCATGACATGATAATGTTACTATCATCTTATTTTGGCTACTGCCATCGTTGTAAACCTTCAAGGTTAATTACACCTTTAGAGATCTAGGAGAAGAAATTTTCCCTCTTCGTCGTTCATAATGAGTCTTTGTGCGAGAAAATGAGTCTCAATCAACAACAACAAAAAAAAAATAACATGGTCGATGGAAACACGACAAGAAGTGATCGAGAGGATTTGAGGGGTAGAAAAGAAGACAGCCCGTGTAGATGATTAATGAGCAAAAAACAAATAAAAGTGCGATTATTAGTAGGTAGGAGCAAGTGAGACAAAGACTCTTGACAGCTCCTTTCTTATTTAAAAATGAACTCTCTACTATACAGATCTCTTTCAGAATCCTTCGAAAAGAGGAAGATGTCAAGTACCTGTGACCCAGAAACCAAAAGCGTCATCGCTTAGCGAAAGAGTGACTCCAGAACAGACACGCTTTTCCGTGAGGAACCAATCAAAGTCATGAACGAACCAGCATCACCCAGAATTTAGAAAATGGAAAAAGAAGACCAAATGGGTGCAAATGAACATAAAATCTGGCTTCTCTTTTCAGTAGAGAATGTGGATATTAGTCCTTTTGATTTGGTGGTTAGAGGTGAGAATTATTGAACAAAGATGAAATGATAGCAGACCTCCCTTACCACGAATTCTGTCTGCTGCTCACTTGTCAAGGAGGAGTCTCCCTGCTTCATGCTTATTTAAAAAGAAGGCAAGAGTTTTATAGATTTAGTACTTTTTACATATGCTTACCAAACAAAAGAAACTACAATCATGGATAAGAATGTTATATGGAAAGCTTTATTTACTTGACGGTGAGAGCACGCCGTGAATAGAAAACGAGAACGGTTTTCCCCATGAGTAACTTCACCAGAAATTCCATCGCCGCCCGACATGCAGTGATAGTACTTGAGAGAAAGATCAAAATAAAGAGTTGCGTTCACACATCTCTGCACTTGCAAAACATCAGAGCAGGTGAAAACTGTGATATGGGAGGGCTGCTATGCCCCGCTACGTATCTTTGACTACGGATCACTCCTTCAGAGATGAAAAACCACTCAGAAAGCTTTGTGATACAACCCGTGGATTCTCTTCCAAGAATCCTCCCTTTGTATCTTCAGCTGTTTGTAGAAATTCCCAATGAACGTCTCAGCCTTGGCGTATAGCTCTTGGTTTGTAGGTACTCCCACTTCTTCCTCCTTGTCCTCTTCGGCTGCTTCATCGTCGCCGTCGCAACTGCCGATGAAAAACAGGCTCGGCATAGAGGGACACTTGTTCATTACCTGTCCAATCTTGACCGCCATCGTAGGAGCTTGCTTTGCCTTCTCCGAAGCCGATCTTCGGACTGCCTTGGCAGAAACTGCATCAGCTCTCGGCGGCTGACTAACACCTACGGTAACACCAACATTGCCCTCAGTAGCTGCAGACGCTATGACCACTTCCGCAGATTCTTCCTCCAGAGCCCTAGGCACATCAGTTGTCATGGGCTCTCTGTAATCTAAAGGCTTAGCTGAAACAGTAGTCAGTGCAGGCTTCTTTTCCTCCGAAGGAGGCTTAGAGGCTGTGAGCACTCCAGACTCTGCACCTAATGCGATAATGAGGAGATTAAAAAGGAGAAAGAAGTAAAAGGGCCTCTTGGAGTTCGATAAAAGGGGACTGACGAGGAGAAGAAGAGCGATGAGAACAATCTTAGCACACTGGGACCTGTGAAACTTCTCCATGGCGCATTAAGAGGAGCAATAACTAGTAAGAGGTAAGGAATGGAAGCCCTCGTGAGGATGCTTATAAAGAGTGAAGACTGAAAGAGACGGAATAGATCAGCAAGCTAGATTTATATTTATCTCGGGTGACACGGAAGTTAATTGGCTGCCGGCCGATAAGGTCGGTGAGAATATACCTCGCTTTTTTCCTTCAAGGGGAACTGGGATGTCTCGTCCCACGGCTGTAAATTGTTAAGAGTGGACTCAGCCGACGTCCAGGAGGATCTTTGTTCCCTTCACGTGCCCACTTGGGCTAGTGCTTTGATGGTCCCAGTTATCTAGGCCACCGAGTTGGTTCTTCGACAAGACCGAAGCGTTTCGTGGACCAGTTTAGTCCGATCACTTTTTCCTTGGAGAATGTTCGACCCAGGATAATCTCCATTCCGTGGCTTACGTTAAGAACCTTTCCACGTTCAAAAAGGTCGAAATTTTGAACGTACAGAAGAGCAGATCCCCTTTTATTTATCTGCTGGGGGATTGGAAAGCGAAATAAAGAGCAACTGCTACATCTCCGTCGCTTATCCTGGGTCCAGGATGTGCTTTTTTAAATCAATTCACCACAAAGAGTATAAAGTCGAAGGTTTATCCAAATTATCTTTCTTCTCATATTTGACATCTCTTTCTAATTCCTCACGACTAGAGATCACCCTTTTTTTATGACGCATGCCCACCATTTACAAGACGGATATTCTTTATCAAAACGGTGGGGCTCCCTTCCGTAGTCACTTTTTTTTTTGTTTTTTTTAAACCCAAGTTGCCTTATCTCCCACTGAATATGGACTACTCGTATCTACAGAATGACACTGTTAAGACTCGAGCAATTTGGATAAATCAAATGTTTTCAAGTTTTACTCGTGTTTTATTTACTAGAGAAATTTGAGTGAGAAATGGAAGCATGATCATCTCTTTCATCCTTATGTCACCAATCCCTCCAATGTGATTGCAATAGTTCGCCACCAAATTTCTTAACATCTAATATATTCATTATCTTCAGGTTCAACTTCACAAGTTGCGCAACTTAACAATTCACATATGACAAAACAGTTCAGTATTTTGTGTCGGTTGATGACGGACCAGAGGGCTTATTGTGATTATGCAGCCAATTCAAAGTTAATGAAAAACACTAGCGACATTACAAGGATCGATGATGGCAAATTGACTTGTATATAGAATTACATCATGGGTTATAGAAAATAATTAAAATGATATGGTTACATGGGTGCTTGAGCAACTTGTCACAAAAAATATACCCTATGCACTGCAGAAACACCACCTCCTCTAAGAATGCTAAGGCAAGTATATGAAGAGTTCGTCCAAGGTGGTACAGTCACGGATTGTAAGGCTATGCTCATTGGCTAGATGTAAGAGACAAATGAAACATAAATGAACGGATATGTCCCCTGGAGCCGCTGCAGTGCAGTTCACTGGAAAGTCTCTCAAAAGATTGCAGAATGAGATCTGTTCATCTACCTGCCGAAATTTTGAATTGACCAATTAAATTAAAATGGTTAAATAAATTACAAAGGAACACATCAAACTGTGCTTGACTCATAACTATAAACAAGGATCATTCTCATAGAAAAGAATATGGCAAACGGAATGTACTACTTAAACAGATATAACCTGAACTTCACTTTTTTTATTTTTTTATTTTTTTGCATGAATTTCAGACTCCAAATTAACTATTAGTTTGAGCAAATTCAAGAGATTTCAAAATAGCAGGTTCAAGTGCTCTAGTGGCACTAAATCCTCAGAGATAAATTCTATACTCTGGCATTAGTGAGAACTCGCAGGGGCATATATATTAGACCATTTTCATGTTGTCAGAAGCTTGCATGAGTATTGTCTGGTATTGTATCTCTAACAAGATTGCAAAGTGACCACCTGCTTAAACGGGACATGGCAAAATGATTCTCTTTTACGTAAAAATGGAATCATATTTTATAAACATAGAGAAAATCAGATTAATCCATCAGATGGGCAAACAACAAAAATAAGCAGAAGAATGAAAACTATTAGTGTCACCAATCCGTATGCATCACAACAATCAATGATGAACAAGTGGCTTGTCTCCTATAGTTCTCCAAAAATTTAGAGGCTCCCCAGTTCAGTTTGTGATAGTTATGACAAAGCAAATATAAAGAAATAAATTAAACCATGTGTACATAGGTGTAACTGAAACCACTCACTTTTTCATTCTTTTGATTGAGCCCTTGCATACAACTCCACAATGTTTCTTTCAACACATGAACATCAACCTGTTTAGATGACTTGTCATACTGAACCTCGATTTTGTTAACCTGCATATTTGGTAAAAAACAATTCGAATTTACAATTTGTTGCTGAAAATTGTGAGTTGTAATGATATTACTCCAATCAATTGATAAGTTTGGTCAATCTGAGTTGCAGAATGAATCATAACAGACAAGAAGGTAAAAAACCTGACGAGGAATCGACACAAGAGTGCTAGAATCTTCTGCCTCACTCAGAACGTCTCCACCACCAAACTGATCGGTGCCATCATCATGGTCCCATTGTGGTATTGGATCATAAGAATCACTTTGATATCCCGGTTCAGCTGATGACAGAATAAAGCATGAGAACATGCCCACTTCAAAATGTTGGTTAATTAGAAACAAGCAATGGTGAGCATGAAGGAAATTCATATGCATGACATTTTCATCGCTAACACTACACAACAGAAAAGCTACAATAAAGCCTAAAAAACTAAGACATATTTCTGCAGAAGAAGTGTGATTAAGATTCTCAATTCATCCAAAACTTGTTCAGCATCCTTCAGAAGTATTCCCATTTAGCCCTTCAGACAATAGTCGGTTTTAAATTACCACTTGAATTGCTTGATCAGTAAATTTCTTTGACATTATATAACATAAAATTTCAACATTATAAAATAGTGAGGACAACAATAATAATTGTTGAAATACATGTATAAGGGCATTTTAGTCATTTCCTATTTATTTATGTGCCCCTCTGAGTGTAGCAGTAAGTCATCATAATAGAAATTTATGTTTCAAATTGTTCTGATAAGTATTTAGGAAGTTATAGAGTTTTATGCAATAAGGTCCATTATTGTACTGTCTTCTTTTTTTACTTAAGTGAGTTATTAAATAGAGAGGGTTTGACTTTTCCAGTCCTAAAGAGTGCTGCTTTATCACATTCTTCCATCTTTCTCTTGCCTCTTCTTCTTTTCTCCTTCCGTCTTCTATTTCTCTACTTTAATGTTTTTCAATAACAATAGCAACAATAATGATAGAGAATGTTATCATGACAATGATGGTGATAATAATAAGAACAGCAACAACAACAATTGAAAGAGCATTCCTTAGAAAAGGAAACAACCAAACTGAGAATGCTATGCAAATATTTTTTTGTGAAAGGGACCAGAAAAAGTAAAACAATCTACATATTAAGAGAAACTTGTATGTTAACTGTTCTCCTCAAGCTGAATAAAAAATTGTTTGAACATGCCCACGAATATAAAAAAATTTCTTTCTCTTGCCTCTTCTTCTTTTCTCCTTCCTTCTGTTTCTCCAGTTTGATGTTTTTCAGTAACAATAGCAATAATAATGATAGAGAATGTTATCATGACGATGATAATGATAATAATAAGAACAACGACAACAACAATTGAAAGACCATTTCTTAGAAAAGTAAACAACCGAACTGAGAATGCTATGCAGATATTTTTTTTGTGAAAGGGACCAGAAAACTAAAACATTCTAGGTTAATATGATTCATAGTTATTTTTATGGCATCAGTGATTCATTACTAATAAGTATCACACTGACTGTATTGAAGAAGGTTGTAGTTACCCATCCTTACATAGCAAATACTGAAATTTCCCTTGTTTGAGTGCAGAAAACATTTGACCACTACTTTTATTCCCTAACAGTAATTCTGGTGGGTCCGGTGCCTTTGAGCCATTAGAAAGTAATTGAATGATGCCATGCATCATCAGATTAATAGCAACAAACGTTTCTCTCTCTGCAAATGCATGTAGCATGTTTGACAATGGTGACAAGAACAATATCCTCAAACAGGGTATGAAAGATGGCTACATTCATGAATCACCCTTCTGATACCAAGATTGTGGACACTAGAGACAGCAATATACGATGCTTCTATAAGCTATCCTTTCCAACAAGAGAATTATCCAGAGATGGCCTATCTCAACATCTGAAATAAAGTCTTTAGTAACCTTAAAAGTCCCTTGTTTGAGAACAGCAGAACAACAGGGATAAGTGACTTCTGGTTGAGCTTTACATTTAAAAAAAAAAAAAAAAAAATGGATTCTGGTCTCCCTTAAGTCAAATGCAAGCATGAGCCAGTCAAACTAAACTCAATCAAGCATCTCCAATTACTTCACCATGACTACAATTTTAGGGCATTTTATTTTTGCTCCTACTTCAACATATCTCCAAATAAGATCATTCATTTCATAGTGAGAAAATAACACTTTTAAGTAACATTACATCTGTTAAAAAATTTAATTGAAGTTTACTTAGTTTTCTAAGAACGCATTTGTGGAATCTTAATTCCTAGGAGGCAAAAGAGAGCAGGGATATTATTGTAAAAAGGAGAGATTATCCTAAACCCAAAGCACACCTAAACTATTTTCACATTAAGCTTTCTATTTATTCTCTGTCTCTACTCACTTTATGTACCTACTCTTTCACATAGAAGGCCAGAGTTTTGCATTCAAGTCATTATGTACGGTCATTTACCAGAGGGCACTCTTGTTGTCAGGTAGTTCTTTCCTTGGTTGATTTTTCCTTTCAGCCTGGGAGTTGCTGTCACTGAACAAAGAAACATTGTGACCTAGTTTTCCTGGCTAACTTAAGCTTCTGGCCAAGAGAATAAGTTACTAAATAGAATGTCTCTTACTTTTCCTGTTTAACTTTGGTTTTAAGAGGAGAGAACTACTTTCCAAATACATGTGTTTTTAAGTGTTCTCAGCTTTCATCAGTGAACAGAGTTAGATCAACCTGGTCGATTGCCTCTCTTCCTGTACGTGTGTTTTTCAGGTCACATGAAAAGACATCCTTCAGGTCTTGGGCTTCCAATTTTCCTGCCTGGAATTGACAATTTTTTTAATAATGGAAACACCATTGTTAAATATTATAGTTAGTCTGGTTGCCTGGCTTTGCTTCAAACTAAACACTTGTCCTGCTCTATAATTGCTATGGGTATTCAGCTAACTTGTTGGTTCATGAATCTGGATGAGATGCCTGACATGTGGGGTGAATTTGGCATCTTCCTTGGTGGGGGTCATCCTGAAGTTGAAGGCAATGTACAACTAAGGTTGTGATTGGTGTTAATAGTTTTACACAAAGACTTCTAGGGAACTTGTGATGTATTAAAATAGTTTCAATCAAGTTTGTTTTGGAACCGATTTTCAGAAACTCCTCTATGATATGATTTGGATAGAGTCAAGGTTTCGATTCTTTGGATTCTCTTCTAACATCCTCGCATCGTCTCAAATTATGAAGGGGACTCTTTGTTGTCTAGGAAGATCAATGAATTCTTATGTTTGTTTAGTAACTCTTAGTTTCTATTCAGACCTTTAATAGCTTTTTGTTGTTCGATCTTTATTGCAAAAAAAAACTGTCCTCGTGCTTTGCAATGTCTTTGTGTCAATACCTTAGTTTGAGTTCTATAGATTAGTCTCTTTATTGTGGGATAGATGGGTAATGTTCTGCTGCCCTTGAGTGGGTTTTGCACTATTGTTACCTTCGTTTGAGCTCTAATTGACCCAAAGTGGGATTGTTCTACTTGACAAGCTTTTTTTTTTCTAAACATACTTGACAAGCTACAAGTAGGGGTAAAACTGTTCCTGCACGATCTGTTTATCACAATTTTTTTCTCCAAAATCATATACAGTGTTTTTTGTTGATTTTGGATTTGCTTATTTTTGTCACCTATATTTTTCTACCTTATCCTATGGTTTGACTTCACTTAGGGCTACACCCTCTAGTCGAAGACAATCCTCTTTGTTGTCTTTTTTGTGTTTTGTCATCTAGTAGATAGACTTCTATAGATGATCTGTTGTTCAAGGGGAGAATGGAAAAGGTAAATACTAGGAGAAATCTAACGTTTTCTAGGCTTACTTCCTAGATTGAGAGGGAGATATGGTGTTAAGTGTAATGGTGATGATGAAATCTTGGTGCAAAACTCAATGGTGTTGATGAACCAAGGTTCAAAAATCTTTTTTAGCAACATTTTTATGTGAAACACATGACAAACTAGGTCAAAGCCACATAACCATAGCAAGCTGGCATCCAGTTGTGCTTGTTAAAGACTGGTTTGGTTATCTTTTCACTGAGATTTAGATTGAGAACAGCGTAACTTATTTTTGTAACAAGCTGAAGTTATATACTTCAGCTTGAGGGAGAGTGTTATAAGTTGTAATTTAAGTTTACTTAGTTTTCTTAGCTTTATAAGAAAGTGTTCTCGTGTGGAATCTTATTCCCTTGGGTATAAGGCAAGCAAGGATATTATTGCAATTTATGCCATAGTTTAAGTCATAAATAGGAGAGGGGCCATCTTAAACCCAAAGCTCTTCCAAACTATTTTCACATTCACTTTCTCTCTCTTCTCCCATTCTCTCTTTCTCTTCTCACTTTACATACCTGTAATTTTGACAGCATTGGCAAAATACAAAAAGATAACGGACACATGAATTCTTGAACAATGGCTTTCAGAGATATGCACACTACAACATGGAATGGTCACTTACACTTGTTCAATAGAATGCACAGGGAAGATCACATATGAGTTATTGAAGGTGGTACAATCACTGTTAAATGGTTAAGGTTGCTCACAAGATCTAAGAGAGATATGAATGGGGATAGAAGGATACATCTCACCATCTTTAGAAGCAGATTAAAGCCAGTATAGAATGTTTTACGAAGTAAACTTCAGTTAGTTATGATTTCAAAGCATGCAGATGAACATCCACAGTCCAGGTTTAGCAAAACGCACCTATAACAGGTTTCTCATTTGACTGTTATCCAATCTTTTTGCTCAAACCATTGCCCGACCCACATCTTTGAGGTGGATCAGGTTCAGAATTTAGCACACCCAATTGGAAGCCTATTAATTTAGTGAACCTATTTGCCATTTTCAAATGTCTGTCATATTTATTTTTTTCCTAAACAGCAAAAGAATAATTACTTCAGCTGAGTCTACATGAGGCACTGCAGAAAGATCAAGAGACTGCAAAACTTACATGAGAATTCTTTCCCACTCTTTGCCAGACACTGCAGAAAGATCAAGAAAATTTTCAGATAATTGCCAATGGAAATAAGGGAAGATAAAAGCTAAGGATAAGATCCCAACCCAAGAAAATCCTCACCATGACATTAGGCAGAATAAACAACTTTACAAGATCCTCAGGCTGATAGTGACAATCTTCTGGAAGTAATGTATTACAAGGACCTCTAATTGAAGGTAGTTTTAGTGATTTTACATTTTTAGGTGGACAAAAAATATCAGGCATTTCTTTTTCCAAGGACTGCACAAAATCAATATCTAAAGCCTGTTGCCTTTTGTTTCTTGGTCTTTCTGATGATCCTTTTGAACCACTATCAGAACTTGGAACCGGCTCTGGACCTGCACAACAGTCTTACAAATAGCTAAACGGCTGTTTCTAGAAACAGGACACAACGAACTTGAAAACAAGAATGCAAAACACTAAATTCACAACCTATACCTTTTGCTCTGCGATATTTCCAATGATCAGGGCCTGCCCAAGCATTATGTTTTGAAGTAAACCCCAAGCCTAAAAACAGAAAATCAGCAACATTTTCACATCTGTCATCCACATCAGGTCCATGGACCATATAGTGTTCCTTATCCTGCAAAAGTAACCCAAATTTGTTAAAGACTATAAACCAAGGTTGCTCAACAAGTAGCAATCTGAATATACCTCATGGGGACTTGGAAAATTTTGGTCTGTAAAAGTTGAGCAATCATCAAAAATGTCTGTTGGATCTGCATGGTCATAACTGCAAGGACCACAGTTGTCAAAACCATTGTCTTCCTCAGATTGTGTACCATCAGCTGCATCATCTAACCCTAGAGATTGCTGACCAACAGATAACATATCAGATGTCCTTCTGTTATCTTCATCAAACTGACTAATAATGTCCCTCAAAGTTGGAGTGATATCTGAATTCTCAGAAATGCAGTTCATCATCTGTTCAACATATTCTGCAAAAGAGACAAAAAATGAAAGCCAATGAGAGATCATGTTAAGATACATACACAATGAGCACAAAGACTCTAACCACTTAATGCAAGAAAATAAAGCAACAAACCTCTTGCAAAAGAAATATCAATCACATCTGATTTTTCACTATCTGTTGCACATGGCATAATCTTCCCAGGCTTTTCAAGTGAATCAAAAAGAATCCGACAGCCACCATCGACACCAAGATTATTCAGGAGGAGACCCTTAGCTCCACCTTCATCAAATTGTGCAGACATCTGATGATAAAGAGGATCCACCGCAAAAGCCACTAAAACACTTGCATGCAAAAACAAACTACATGTTAAATTCATAAAAGCGATACTCAAATGAAAAATGATTTTCACAATCCAACTCAAGAATGTTATTACCATCGAACTTCTTCACATTGAGAGCCTCAAATGATGACTCCAAGGTTGATAAAGGACACACCTACACGTATAAAAAGTAATGAGCAAACTAGTGCATGCTCTGACTATTTACTAAAACAAAACAAAACCCAATCAACCTTCTTTTCTGGCTCTTTCTTGGAGTGTCGATCCTCTTGAACACCATTGGTTTGATCTTCCCCAAAGGCAACCTCTATAATAATTAATACTAAGTCAAGATATGCATTCAAAAAATGCAAATAGCCATTGTTTGTAAACTTATCTATGAGGATATAAGATTTGCAAATCCAATGATATCAACATAGAAGAAAGAAATTATTCCTGATAAAGAGAACAACGTAGAACAGCCTAACTTTTAATAGGTAAACCTTTGAGAAGTTATAATTTTTCTAGTATTGTGGAAAAAATCTGGACACAGTTTGAAGTTTATGAACTAAATTCTATACATATTCAAAATTGTAGAATATAAATGAAAAAGATGAACAAACCTAGCTCTTCTGTCAAGATATCTATTGCTAAATAATGTCATCTTGCTACAAAAGGCATCCTACTTTTTTTTTTTTGGTGGCTACCCAGCTCTTTAATGTTATAGTAACAGTAGAACAAAAACAAGGTTGGACACTACTTTCTAGCATAACTTGATGGCATAAATACACAACTTAGATTTTCTTCCAGATCCAAAGGACCTCCAAAAACATGTGGAAAATGTACCTACCCTTAAGGCCTTAACCTCATTGTTGTTTCCTTAGTCCGTATATAGGCCATATAAGGCAGTAAGGAAAATTATAAGTGAAACCTCGTGTGAGTACGGCTACCCACAAATATACTTCAAAAACTATTAAGCTTGCTCGTGTTATTCATTGAATGCTCGGAAACTTTACTCAACCATGTTTGCAAAATGGTTATGAAAAGATAACATTGAATCTCTCACACAAAGAAGCATTATCTAGCGCACAACGGGTTTCAAACATCTAAATTATAATTTATTTTAGAAATGATACGACGATAATAGGAAGAAGCAGAAGAAGAAACGCGTAGACTCAAATTAAACCTTTTTCATCTTCACAACCGGCTCGGTTGATCCCACCAAGAACCTTGTACGCTTCGGAGTGCACGGAGTCCACTCTCATGGAGTAAATTTTGACACCAGCTTCCAAAGTGCAACTCGCCTGAAAATACAGACATTTAGATATACCAGCATTTACGTTTCTAAAGCGTCAAATCGCAAGAATACGCAACCTTTTGAAAATTTGTCTCCGCATCATCTTCTTCTTCGACTTTAATAATCTCGCTCAGATGGTCTATAAGACTGAGTTCCCACGTGTTCTTCTGATTTATTTTCTGTGTCCAATAAATTTGCATGTGACTAAAACAAATAAAGCATAATGAAAACCCTAATAGAATGAGAACGAGTGAAGCGAAATGCAAATGCGACTCTGGTGTTGTATCACGGTAAAGAGAGAAGCTACTTACGTTCTCACTGGCGAGTTTTATACAATTCTGGAAAAGCTCCATGACCTGATCTCTGCCCAGTATATCAGATCGATCAAACAGAGGAGCCAGAGCGACTGACTTCCGACGACTAGCAGCGGCACGTGCAGCGCGGGCTTGAGCCCTCTCGAGCTGATCGTCATTAGAACCTAAAAAGAAAGGCCCTGTTGGAGACTGGAGACGAGAAGCTATCGGAGTTTTCTGCTTCCCCCCTTTGTTGAGGTTAGGAGTGACGCATTCTCCCATTTTCTTTTAACAGAAACAAAAAAGGACACAGAAAGCCTTTTTTCAGTTCTGCAACGGAGATCGTGAAGAAGACGGAGGAAATTTCGTTGGATAGGGGGTGAGGGTGAGTCTGGATTTCTGTAAGAGTAGCTGTTCGCTCCGGCAAGAGTTTCAGTGGATCGAATGATTTGAATCCTGATTATTTCCCTCTTTTCATTTGAATCGGAAATCCCCGCTCTCCGATCGACTGATCGAATCACGAGGTGGAAACGGACCTCATCAGTCGAGATAATTACGATATCGCCATCAAAGTTGATATTGTTAATTTGTTCGATTGTAACTTGAAGACTGCAGAGTGGCAAGTAGTCTTAGACCAAGAACATGATAGGCGTGTGGCCGTCCGAATATGCCGCTCACTTGTCCTCCATTGCACGTGTCTTGATGGTGAGGAAGTGGGGGTTGTAGGATCGTGGCAAAAGAATTCGGTCACTAATAATCAAATCAAGCAAGGTACTTGAAATACATTTTCAATGTTTTATTTTTATTTTTACAAAATTCCCGAACCAGGCTGTGTACCCTGTCCGCGTGTGGCGATCACAATCATTTGCAGTGGCCCACATATGACGTGCCAGGACTGACGGGCCGCCCCAGGAACAGTGGAAAACAATCGCGTCGAACAAACAAAAAGAGAAGGAGAATTCAACAAATGCGGGTATGGACATGACGGGCATGACCCCACAAAATTTGGCGTGCAGAGCCCCGTGACTTTATCGGAGACGCCGTCGGTGCCGATCGATGGCTTCTCGGCCCTCGAATAGCAATTTACCAGTGCGAAAACGAAAGAGATCGCGTGCAAACACGCAAAAGAAATCAATTCAACCTAATCAAAGGCTGGCGTTTACTCTCCATTAAATGTCTCCCGATTTCGAAAACTGTCCTCATTCATGCGATCGGAAGCCTCTTAGTAGAAGCCATGACGAAAAAGAGGCCGCTATCCGCTTCCTCGTCCTCATCTTCTGTTCAAAGCCACTTTTGGTCTGGATTGAAGATTGTTACCTCTCTCTCTGTTTTTATGTGTCTTTTCCTTCTTCTAAGCCCACAGTCGAGCTCGCCCAATGCTGTGCGGGACAAAGCTCTCGAGTTTGGACGGAGGCCCGTGGAGCCCTTTTTTGGAACGCCGAAGATCGCTTTTCTTTTCCTTGCTCGCAGTAACCTTCCGCTTGATTTTGTCTGGCACTTTTTCTTCCAGGTAATTTGATTCCTTCGGGTTTTGCATGAGGAAAATTTGAGGAACTTGTTTATATATTTGAATTCTGATGCTGTCGAATTGTAGAATGCGGACGAGGGAACTTTCTCAATTTACATTCATTCAGAGCCGAGATTTGTGCTTGACGAGTCCACGACTAAGAGTTCTTTCTTCTACGGACGCCAGCTCACCAAGAGAGTTCACGTATGTACGACTGGAGATTTAATTGATTTTCCTTTCCATGCTTATCTTAGTAAATTAATCTATCTTCGTTTCTCTTCGAATTGAATCCAGCTTCTTCTTTTTTTCTTTTTCTTTTTTAATTGGATATATTATAGGTAGCCTGGGGAGAATCAAGCATGATAAAAGCTGAGCGATTATTGTTTGAAGCAGCTCTTCAGGATCCAGCTAACCGGCGTTTTATTCTATTATCTGATAGGTAGCTTACTTCTGATCATTCTCAAGAAATATTTGATCTTGATTTATTACTAACTGAACCAGTAATCCCAGTAAGAAAAAACCGGAAGGGAAAATTGTACGTGTATGGTTTTATTGGTATTCTTTGTAGTTGTATCTAGCCATCAAAATATTTCTCTTTTCTATTACTTTCATCGGTTTCTATGATATTAAGCTTCCAAATTATGTTTATTGTTCTCTAGGTCTATATAGTCGATCTAAATGTCCTTTGCACATTCCTCATTATACCAATATTTGCTGCAGTTGTATTCCTCTCCACAACTTCAGCTATGTGTACAACTATCTGATGTCTTCTTCAAAAAGTTTTGTGGACAGGTACATAAAGAGGACCATGAAACCTTTTCTTCTTTATTAGTATTGTAATCTTCGTCATTGCATGCATGTGTTACATTCTTGTAATGGATTAATTCCCTCTCTTGTAGTTTTCTTGACACCAAAGAAGGCCGCTACAATCCAAAAATGTCACCTATTATACCAAAGGGCAAATGGAGGAAGGGATCCCAGGTTACCTTCCCTTCGTTCTAGATTGTTTCCTCTTATCCGTGTGTTTCTTCCACTAATTTACCTGCTGCATGATGTAATCAGTGGATCACATTGATCAGGAAACATGCAGAGATTGTTCTTGCTGATGATGTTGTCTTTCCAATTTTCAGAAAACATTGTAAGGTAAACCTTCAGTTTGTTGTTTTAAAGAAGCATTGCTAAGATATGTATCAAAAAGTCATACAGCTGGCTGGATTGTCATGTCGGGAATCTATTACCTTCTTGCCTTTAATTTGACATGACTTCTTTTGTGAAAACAGTAGAATTTGTGATGTTAGATGCATCATTCCCCTTCTTCCAGTCATTTGACATGACTTCTTTTGTGAAAACAGTAGAATTTGTGATGTTAGATGACTGGGAGAAGGGGAATGATGCAGATCACCCGGATCTGTGGCCTGCTATAATCTCTACAATGGTATCTGGACATGTTGGGAAGGGGGGGAGGGGAACATAATGTTTGCAACATCTTGTGCACTTCTGCCCCCAGGATAATGCCACTTATGCTGTGCTATCTCTGTAGATAATTTTTTTGCATATTATATTCCAAACTCCCTTAGAAAGCTGTATATTCTGAAAGAGGAAAGTTATGCTCGGAATACACTTGAAAAAGAATACAAATCTATTTGTTTGGAGGTGTTTAACAATACTTCTTGTGCTTGTACTTTTCAGCGGCGCCCAGCTTTAGATCTTGGAGGCAATTTGATTGCTGTAAGTTATCTCTTTCATCAGCTCTAACAGTTGCTTGGTAGTTTCTGACTATTGCTTGTCATCTGTGTTCAAGATTAAATTCTTCTTTTTTTTTCAATGAGATATTGCTTTTGATTTATTTTATTTTATTTTACTTTTTTTTTTTAATTCATTCATGTGAAGCCATTTACTTGAAATTGGTTACCTGTAGGTGTATGGGGAGTCAGTTGCTATTAAGTAATAATATTAAACTGAAGTAAAAGAAGAAAAAGGAATTACGATAGCAAATGGTACTCCCTGCATATATGCTACTAGTCACTATGTATGACATTCAGAAAGTTTATGATATGTTTAACATTTCTTGACAAGTTCTACATCTTATTTTGAATGTTGATTACACGCATACACTCTACTCCTTTGTCCTTTGAGAGATAGATAGATAGAAAAAGAGAGAGAGACAGAGAGAAAGCTGTCCCATAATATCCTTCAGTGAGATAAGCCTTGACCAAGTGTGAATGAAAGTATCAAAAGTCGATGAGCATCAAATTCACTTTTTTTTTTTTAATTTAATGTAATTTAAGCTGCAAATATAAACTGAATAGAGAAAAGGACACTAGGGCAAGTCTTATTTGTGAATCTAGTTGACTTGTTTTCTTGTGAATTGGGCCTTTGATGCATTAACCATATTTGGGGATCAACATTCAAAAAGATATGATTTGTTTCCTTTGTGTATTTAGTCTTATATGGTTTATAGTGAAATGATCTCACTTTTTATTGTTGCACTAGTATAACACCACAACAACTTCTTGACCTGCCCCTTTTCAATAGTAGAATTAGTCTCATTATTGTATTTTTACACTAGTGCAATGTCAAAACTACTTCTTGACCTGCTATTTCACTTGATGTTATTTTGCTGATGCTTTTTTTATTATAGTTTAATTACATATCTTATCAAGAAAGAGCTTCCGGTCTTTTTTATTATAGAAAATGATCCAATGACTATTTAATTATTCAATGCAGCAACGAGTAGCCCAGAAGGAACATAACTGTATCCCTGATGAACATTACATTCAGACATTACTTGCTGTAAGTAGCAAATTCATTCCTTTTTCCTACTTGATGTCATAAAATTTCAAAATCAAATATTGGTGAATATTTCAGTCTGCAAGTTCCAGAATGTAAGCAATAGAATTGGTTGTTTTCCATATGGCTAACAATAGTTGCAGGTTTTTATTAGGTGGCTTTGCTAGAATCTGTGAAAAGTGGGGGAAAAAAAAGTTTTAACCGACAACTTTGATTGGTTTACTTATTTTTCTTGCAACTACTTTCAAGACTCAATAGGAACAGGTATATATATTTTCTGTCTTAATTTATCATTTTATTTTCTTTAACTTCTTGTAGATGAGTGAGCTTGAAGATGAACTTGAACGAAGAACAATTACCTACACTTCATGGAATGAGTCTGCAACTGAAATGGAAGGAAACAGGTGGCACCCTATGAAATTTGGATATAATGATGCAAGTCCTGAACACATCAAACAAATAAAGGTAAGTGTGACTGAAATTGCTAAAAATAAAGACGATAATTTGTGAATCTCCATTGATTTTTTTGTAACGTATTCCAGATTATCATTCTCAAAATATATTCTCAAAGTCTCACCTGCTGTAAGGGGGTGTCTGCGTGTGTAGTCAACATTGAAAAAAACATATTCCCGATTATTCTGTACTGGGGAAAATAAACTGCCGCATAGGGGAAGAAGATGAAAACTAACTGTAGTGCCTTTCTCCTTCTTTATTTTTTTATTTTTATTTTTAATTTTTGGCGTTCTGTAGTACAGTTTCATAACTGCCTAGGACCTTTGGGCCTTTACTATCTCTCTCTTTTATACATGCAACTAGCCCTCAAAATTGTTAACAAGTTCTACTCACTGTTTCACCAAATTAATGTAGTCTATCTGATTTAATTCTAATCATAGAACGTTTCCTGTGTTATAGAGATTAACATACCAACTAAATGTCAGTGACAAGCTTTTTTCTAGAATTAGTCTAATGATTTTGTTCTTGCAAAAAGACATTCCATAATTTTTGAGTCTCAAGTTACTAGTCAGGAGATTTGATTTACAATGGGAGCAGTTAGTACCATAATCCATGAGCATTGAAGACTTTAGCAAAATAACTGTATATGATCGGTTCTATCCACTTGTACCAAATGATAGTGCTTCATTTTGGTGGATTAGCCCAAAATTTAGGGTTTAGAGTTGTGAAATTCTTTGCTTGTTAATTGTGGGGCTTGGGTAGCCTGACCCTCCTGAACCTGACCATTTTAAAATAGAATTATGAAAATCATGTGTATATGGTATGCTTCCAATATACTTATATATCTTATATCATTTATCACATTTTTTTCATTATATGCTATGTATTTTGTTATGCATTATTTTGGCTACTTATATTCTACTACTATTATTCTTAGTTATTGATGATGGGAGGGGGATTTATGAAGCTGAACCTGCCAATATAGTTGGGATAAAGCAATGAGGTAGAAAAAAAAATTCAGGGCTAGGATCTGTAGATGACACTCTGGTTGCAGTTATGTAGTTGAGGGTCAGAAGGGATGAGGTTAGGACAAGGATTTATGCCATGTTGTAGGCGTTGAGGTTGATCCTCAATCTAACAGTTAAACCTGTTTCACAACCTTATTTCCACGTGTCTTTTCTTGCTCCCAGTGATTAAATTGAACTAGGTACAAAAGTTGAGAACTCTGGAAGTTAACGGATGAAGCATTGAGAATATCTAGTATATGAACAGTTTCACATCGGTGATATGGTTGGTAGCACACTCAAAACAAAAATGTGCCTGTTCAGCCTATTAAGTTTTAGCAATGCTGGACTTGGAATCGTCTGTGGTGGTGAAGCACCATACACACTGAAATAAAATATTTGATTGGGTGTTTGAGGTGTCCGTTAAGGTTCTATTTTCTAAGTATGAAATCTGGACAGGAACTTGGCATAGTCAGCTGTCTTTCTTTGGACATGATGTGCTTTATTTATTATTTTATTTGTGTTGTTTGTCCTTAAACTGATAGGAGAAGAATATAAAAAGAATTTATGTATTTTATGCCGTGTGCAGGACATCAATCATGTGTACTATGAGACTGAATATCGGACAGAATGGTGCCACAGCAATGGAACATCAGTGCCTTGTTTTCTGTTTGCTAGGAAGTTCTCACCAGGTGCCGCTATGCGTCTTTTGAGAGATGGAGTGGTTGGTCCTGTTGATGCCACTGCACTATTGACTTGAAAATACCCGTCTAACGGAATCGTTGCTGCATAAACACCTCTATGTGATAGAGGCACTGAATAGGAAGGTGGTATTTGTCTCCACCTATGCTATTTTAACGAGCTTTGATGGGAGTGTGCAATATACTTGAGCAAAAAAGTATATAACAGTCTGTAACCCAGGTGATGTTAATAATAAAAGTTTCCCTGGGAGATAGGTGCTAACAAATTTATTTCTTTAGAGATTGTTTAGGATCTGTCCTATAAAATGTAATATGAGGGGGGCTCTCAGGATTTTCACGTATTGTATTTGTTCTTAACATAGTGGAAAAGACTCAATTACACTTGACAAAGCTTTCAAATACATGTATCATACACTGTTTCGAGAGTCTATCTGCAGTTTCATCGGAAGTGAGTGAATAAGGCCCTGCATCAATGGCCAGTCCGGGTTTTAAGACTCACTTTTAACGCTACTGCTAAATGGGTAGTGACTGGTGGGAAGCACAATTAACTGTATTGTTCTAAACGGATAATGGGTGGGGAATTCACTTTCTTTAGAAAAGTTGTTGGGAGGCTATAAAACTCATTTTGAGAATTAGTTTGTTCTAAACTTGGTCTCCACCGCCTAGTGTGAGTCTAGCTGAACCACAGACTACAATTCCTAACTGATACAAATTGTTATTATCATTCTACGTTTTATAGCCTGCAGGCTTTGACAGTAGCAAACAGGTGTTGTACCCTGAGTAGATGTAGATGTCTCAAGGAAAATGAACAGCTAAAATCCAGAAACCCATTCGGTTTTATATTATTCCTTCGACGATTAAAATGAAGAGGATAACAATACATGTCATGTCATGATCAAGAAGAAAAGCTGAGGGAGACCAAAAGACTCAAAGTAGACTTGCAGCAGTTCAATGAAAACTTCTGAAATCATTGACGCTTTTGTCTTTAAACAGCAGGCGGTTGAAAGTCATGACTTGAGGGATCATGGAAGCCGAATTCACCCCCAAAAATGGGGTCGAATAGGAGACACCGACCGCAACTTCTGCTGCTCGCTTCGCAACCTTCTTCTTCATCTCCTCTAGAGTCGCTCTAAAGAGCTAAGTTCGTCCAACCCGAGTCCCTCGATGTCCGCTTCCCATCCGAACTTGTGTTCGGTTGCCGCTTTCAAGGTCTGCTCCAACTTTATCTTTCTCTTCATCTCAGCATCCACTTGGTTCAGCAGCTCCGTGTACTGGCGGTTAAGCTCGCGCAGCGTGGCCATTCGATGGTCGGCGTCCGACAGGGCCTTCGAACGGGAGAGGGAGTTTGTCCGGCTATTGATGGGGATGAGGAACGGGTCGATAATGGAGTTGACGAACGGGTGGCCATAGGAAAACACCTCCTGTGCGTGAGAAAATGGTATTTTTCAATATTGATTCTGTAATGTAATGAGGTTACCTCTTTAAACAGGCAACAAATACAATTACGCATGTAAATCAGATCCTACGATCTCTACAATCGGAAATTGAATATTTACTTTCTTATTTACAAAGATTGTCTTTAGCACCACCAGATAGATCGCATATGATTTGAGTCAGAGCCCGAACTTACTTAAGTTTGAACTGAGTTTGACTTAAATATTTTAAATTCGAGCTTTAACCGAGCCCAGACTCAAAAATAAAATTGTAATGGAGTTCAATCCCAATAATTTTAACTTAGTTCGCACTCCAACTTACATTTAAAATTTTACATAAAATTGGGCATGACCTCTAAATAAAATTAGGTACGACCGCTACCTAAAATTGGATATATCCTTTGTACATTAACCATACATACAATATTTTGCCAAGATAAATATTTACTCGATTATTTACATATAAATTATTAAGTCAAATAAATATGAGTAAATGTTATTTTGTATCTTATTATACGGTTACTTGATAATTTGATAAAGTGAGGGGTAGTTTTTGTAAGTTTTAAGATTAAAAACTAATCTAGAAAAGAACATTAGCTGACCAACATGTGTAACATTGATATGAGAACCATCTGATAATTCTACTAACTTGTTCTTAATGATTTTCCAAGTTGTAAGTAATTAAAGTCAACAAACAATATGATCAGTTATTCCACTATCGAGGATCCATAACCCAGGACCTGACCCTGACCTAATCACCATATTTGTGACACCATCCCTCGATTTTCCTTGTATACCTTGTTAAGGATAATCTCACATATATTAGTGAGTATAAAATTTTTGTCTTTATTAGTTGGCAAAAGAGGTTTCCTAAGTGGCTAATCATTTTAGGATAAAACTTTAGACCCAATTTGAGCAAGATTTTCATATGTGGGTATTCACCCAAATTATCCACATGCCACTATGTGATGGCCTCTACCCAAATTATTTACATTTCTACACGTGAAGGGGAGTGTTAATTACAGTCTCACATACATTAGTGAGTATATAAATTTTATATTTATTAATTGGCAAAAGAAGTTTCCTAAGTTGTTAGTCATTTTAGAATAAGGCCTTGGATCCAATTTGACATACCTGATTTAAACCTAATTTATCCCTACCCCGTTTTGAGTAACATCGACTTAAACCTCCACTAATTTTTTTCACCTCTTCTTAACCCATAAGGTGAAACCTAAAATCTGGACACACAGATTTTGTGTGAGGGGGATCGGTTTCTCTCCGAAATCCGTCGTTTACCTACCGTTAAAAAACAGAAGAGGAGGCCGACGCGTGGTGTTCCCAGTTTTTGTTAATGGCAGGAGCTCGTTGTAGAAATAAAGGGGAAGCCATCAACTCTCGCTGTCCTGCAGTCCCCTCGATCAATTAAGATGTACTCTTACGGTATCATTGATCATGCCAAGACCGAAAGATTGAAGCAGAGGGGGTCTTGAATGGAGAGTTAGTTCATCAATTACCTGGCCCCGAAAAACCTTAGCAATCACGCAAACGCACGAGCCTCTGTTGCTATCTTCACCGTTTCCCCAAACCCACAAGCCCCCACAGTCACGATACGAGGAAACTCAGAAAATGGTTGAAAAGACTAGCAGAAGACATCACTCATTTGCAACTCATAATAACTGAGGAAGGAGCTCATGATTTAAAGGAATGTGAACAAAGTTGGGTAGCCGTCTTGAGCCATATCGGTATTTAAGCAGGAGAGGAAATCAAGATTGTTGGTGAAGGTGGGTTTGTGGAATAACTTGAATCCACACACGGAAAGAAAGAATGGAAATATCTGTTTGTTTCTTTTGGCCAGATTCAAACTTGTAATGGAAGGACCGTGCCAGGAAGCGTATTCTTTTGTATGTAAATGCTTCTTCTTTGATGATGCTGTCTTGGACCTATTAATTACAACCATAGACTGGGTTTGACCCATAATTACTAGCGTGGATGAGTTGATGACCCATTACAGTAACGACACTTAAAATGTATTATTTAAATAATTTTTATTTATTAAAATATGATAATTTTTTATTATGTAAATGCTCATTAGAATGAATCAGAGTAACGCCAAATAAGCCCCATAAACTGGTATGGAAAAATGTAGCGCGCGTTCGCTTCGGCGTACCACACGCTACCAGACACACGAAAATGCCTTTGACTAACGTAATTGAAATTTAATAACCAAAACCGATCCACATCAATCCAAATTGCAGCAGTTGGAGGAAAAGAAAAGACGGTTTATCTTGGTAGGTGGGACCCATGAGCAGCGTATCTTGTCTGAAAAGAAGACCAACGTTACAAAATTTGAAATAGGGCCTGATGACCGTCGGCAAGTCACCTACTACGCTTTTAAGATAAACGAAAACGCCTGTCGGTTTGCGCCGTGCCACTCGCCGATTTCCATGTTAGTGTCAACGCAGCACACGTAAATGAAACGGAGCCCCTGGCGGCTTTTAAAGGGTAGTTTCACTCTTCGACTGACACCTCCCACGCTGTTGCTTTCTCGCTGTCGCTTACTCTCTGTTTCGTTTTCCCGCTTTACCGTTATATACAAGTACGAAGGAGTTTTTTGTTTCGGTACTGTGCGTAGAGGCTTGCTTCCTTGCTACGAATCTCTCACGTTCCTTTGGTTTGGGACCCAAGGAAAGGAATTCGTGTAGTGTGAGTTATTGATCTCTTCTGGATCTGTCTTCTCTCTGCGTTGCCATTTCTTTTCGCGGCATGGTCGTTAGGTCGAGGATCAGAGACGCTGCGTTACTCGTCGAGTTTTGATTTGCCGAGTACTGGTATGGCCTTTTCAGTACTTGGGTTTAAATAGGCTTTGTTGCCCGGCTTTTTTGTCCTCTTATAATGTGTTGGGAAAAGTTTCGAAGACTCTTGCTTTAATCGAGTGGTAGGTTGATGTATTTGGAAACTTTTGGTCGTGAACGGGTAGGATGTTTTTCTTTTTCTTGGTAGAGACAGTGGTGCAAACTGTCCTTGGAGGCTCTGGTTAATGCTAATGCATTTAATCGGTATTATGAATAAGTAAATGGGAAGAAGAGTCTTGAAGAATTGCTACAACGGTCTTTTGATAGATGTGTCGGGACTGCTCCTCGCCGTTCTCAGATGTTCGTGAAGACCTGACTAATTGAGTGGAGCGAGTGACGAACACTTTTTTACTTTTGCGTAACTCGAAAGTTCGTAACTGATTCCTTTTCATTTGATTTTGATTGCTCAGAGTTCTTGAGATGAATCTTCTGTGATAAATCGTGGTTCTGTGTTTACCGGCTTTGCTGTTAAAAGTTTTAAAATTTGGTCACGTGGTGACAAACTCGGTACCAGTCAAATCTCATTGTTTTGGATGTACGCGCCTAGAATTTATCATCTAGTGAGGAGATTGATTTTCCGGAAAGGTGGGATGACCAGAGATTTTTTTTTTTTTTTTTTTTTTTGTGGTTGAATTCTGTATTATTTGAGCACCCAGTGTTGTTTTTGGTTATATATGAGGTAATTAAAAGCAGCAATTGCTAATTTTCTTGATTGCCATAAGACTAGACAATTTATATTTCTGATTTTTTATGTTGTTGTCTTTTAAAATAATCTCTTTCTAATAGCGTCAGTTTATCTGTAGGGAAATTGGATTGGATACTTGTAACCAAAGACTAGATGGCTACACTTGGAGACATTGGAGTATCAGCACTAGTCAATATTCTAAGTGCATTTGTGTTCTTATTGGCATTTGCAATCCTACGGCTGCAACCGTTCAATGACAGGGTCTACTTCCCAAAATGGTATTTAAAGGGAGTCAGATGCAGTCCATCACGTTCAGGGGCCTTTGTGAGCAAGTTTGTGAATTTGGACTTCAGATCTTACGTGAGGTTTCTAAATTGGATACCTGAAGCACTAAAAATGCCAGAAACTGAGCTTATTGACCACGCAGGACTTGATTCCGCCGTTTATTTACGGATTTACTTGCTTGGGTAAGTGTCTTTTGTTAAACGTTATGAATCTTTATATGTTTTCCATTTTAGTTTTTTGTTGCCTATATTTGTACAGAACAACAGGCACATAATCCTCCACCTCATTCTCCTCCTCAGTGCCCTAAAAGAATCAGAAAACTTAAAAACTCTGCTGCTTTTTAGTTGTAGAGAAACTTAACTATAACTTTATAGTAGACCAAAAGAGAAAATATATTGAAGCTTACAAAATAATGTAGATTGTAAGTATATTACATAAGTAAATTAAAAAAAAAAAAAAACTATGATAGATTGGTCATGCGATCTCGTATCATGTTTGCTTTAGCTTCTGGTTCCTAGGCTTTGTAGTCATTAGTCTGCTTGTTGAAGTTCTCAGATGAAAATAACTTTAGCAGTGAGTAACTAGTTGGAATGTCATATATGAAGACTTTACACACTGTTTACATTGTAGTTTATCTCTTAGTGCTATGTTCTTGGTATGTAACTAATTTATCTTGGTTAAAATGTCCACTTATCAGATAAGTCATGCACTCATATTGTAAGCCTTACTGAATGAAATAGCATCTTAACTTCCTTAACATAGAAAATACTGGTGATAAGACTAGGTCTCAAAGTATGCCACCAATTTTTGGTGACTCTTTTTTAATGGTTACCCTTCTAACCTTTGTTTCCACTCTATGTTAAATATCAATGTGAAAATACGATGACTTGAATGATGCAAGGGAACCTACTAGAACATAGAAGCTATAGCTCATAAATTTATAGAGAAAAATAGAGTATTGTTTTTTATTTATTAGGATATGAGAGGAGTTAGACAAATGTAACACTTAATCAAGGAAGATAAATAGCAGGGAAGTATTTTGGATTATCTCTTGCTTCAATAAATTTCTCCATAGACTTTGCTTTCTTATGTCTTTTGACTTTCTTTTCATATTCTTTTTGCACTTTGGATGTTCTATCATTGGAAGCAATTTATTGGCTGGAATAGTAATAGTGCAATACTGCATATTGTTATTAGTGAATTTATACTTTTAACTTCTGTTAATTGTGAGATTTGCAGCTTCCGCAGTCACAAGTTTCTAAATGTTTGGGAGGATGGAAGAATTGTGCATTCTGTCTCTTCTGTTCTTACCATGTTTGATCTTGATTTCTAATCTTAAGACAATTTTTCTTGAGTTATTAAGTTTCTTTAGATCAGTACCTCTTTTTCTATGGTTGCAAAGGAAATTCCATCCCTTCTTGATGCTATTTATTTCTGTTAAATTCTGTCTTCTGCTATTATTTATTATAGCAATCTATCTGGCATGTCAACTTATTCTTAAAGTTTAGATATTTCATCTGTATTATTTTTATTACGTTTTGAGCATGTTAACGTATGTTATGTCTACATAATACCTTGATATTTTTTGGTTTTCTAATGCTTTGGTAATGTTTCTCTTCTCCATCAGACTCAAAATCTTTGTTCCCATCACCTTCCTTACCTTTGCAGTCCTGGTGCCCGTTAATTGGACTAATAGAACTCTGGAAACATCAAAGGATTATTTCAGTGACATTGATAAGCTTTCGATTTCAAATATTCCAGTTAAATCTCCAAGGTGAGTCACTGCATAATGAGTTATCAGATGAACATGCTATTACATTGATGCCAAATGGTTATTTAGATGAGTTGGTCGTAGGGGGATAAAGTCAAGTAGATCTCCCTCTCTCTTTCTCTCTGTGCACACACGGATGCACATGCTCAAACACACAACAGTAATTGATTGATATTTTTAAGTTTTTTTGCACCATCAAGGTTTGATGCCAAATGGTTATTTAGATGAGTTGGTGGTATGGGGATAAAGTCAAGTAGATCTCTCTCTCTCTCTCTGCACACACGGATGCACATGCTCAAACACACAACAGTAATTGATTGAAATTTTTCATTTTTTTGCACCATCAATGAGCCTGCAGGTCCTTTATCTGTTAAAAGCTTTTGCGTTTGGTTTTGCTGAAGTGTATATTCATCCATGAGCATTAACAGAATTTGCTATTTACCTTCAAAAATCATCTTAAAAACTATATGGCAATAAAGGCTTAAAAAATTATACGGAAACTAAGGACACTGCTGTTTTTCATTTATGTGTGATTGTGATTCATGCATGTTGTTTTTGAGATTGTGCAATAAAAATAGGCTCTGTATGCACAGGTTGTGGGCTCATCTGGTAATGGCTTATGCTTGTACATTTTGGGCGTGTTATGTCTTGCTTAGGGAGTATGAAATAATAGCAACTATGAGATTGCATTTTCTTGCATCAGAACATCGTCGTCCAGACCAATTTACTGTAAGTCTTTATCTGCTTTTGCTCTTATTTTTCATTAACCTAGTTCAATGTAGATTGAAGAGTGCATCTGGGAAAAAGAAAAAGAGGTGTATGCAACCAGGCCCTGGTCCAATGAATCATTACCGAATTCATTCTCATGTTTTCTTGGCCATTTTCAAAGGGACAGCAATTTTGCACTCTGTTCCTCGTGTAATCGATTAGACCAGGGCCTGCTTGCATCATTTCTCTAGATTAGAACTTCTAATATTTTGTCTTCAATGTGCGTCTGGTGAAGACTTTTGTTTTCATCTTCTAGTTTTCCTTGCTGTATTTCAGTAGTCTTTATGTTTATGCCATTTGATCTTTTGCAGGTTCTTGTAAGGAATGTGCCACCTGACCCAGATGAGTCTGTTAATGAGCTTGTTGAGCATTTTTTCCTTGTCAACCATCCTGATCACTATCTCACCCATCAGGTAACATTTGAGTTTCCAAATAGAGCAATACTTGTTAGCCCCTCTGGGAAGCCATCTGGTCTTAACTGACCATTAGTTAGAGACAGTGTATATGACTAATCTATTATTTCTAGCATCCTGTTTGGCTTGACTTGCACATATGATTTCAAGAATGAAACAGCATCATATTTGATGCTCCACATCTATTCTTGCCTTTTGATTTTTCTTCTTGGAGAGTTTTTTTTATGGCTCATCTGTTCTAGTAATATCTGTCCTACAAAAAGAAAGGACTGTCGCATAACATATGTTGATAATATAGGTGGCATACCTTGTCTCTCTCTCTATATTTGCTAGTTGTTTTGGTTCGCACAAATCAGATTATGTTTCTTATTTGAAGGGTAATCACCTGCAGGTTGTCTACAATGCAAATAAACTTGCAAAGCTAGTGAAGGAGAGGAAAAGTATGCAAAATTGGCTTGACTACAATCAGCTTAAATATAACAGAAATCCATCTCAAAGACCAACTCGGAAGGTGCCACTAGATTTCCATTCATTTCCATTAAATATTGGGGTGATTGTTGGGTCTTCTCTTTTTATGTTCATAAAACTGAAAGTCTAACATGTTCATTACTTTCATTTTTTTATTTTTCTTCAAACCTTTTTTTATGACTATGAGAGTAGGGATCTCATTCTTTATACCTCATCTCGTGATATTCTTTTGATGAACAGACTGGTTTCTTAGGGCTGTCTGGTGAGAAAGTGGATGCAATTGATTATTATACATCTGAGATTGATAGGCTCACTAAAGAAGTATGTGCAGTTCATTTTGCAGTACTTGACTTGTAAATCTGTTAATAGCTGCCAATCTTGTGGTTGTTTGATTGGATGATTCTTCATTGTAGCATTATTTTTTTATTTCAGGAGGCTTTAGAGCGTGAAAGGATTAAGAATGACCCCAAAGCTATCATGCCTGCAGCATTTGTTTCCTTCAAGACTAGGTGGGGTGCTGCTGTTTGTGCCCAGACTCAGCAAACCAGGAACCCCACACTATGGTTGACTGAATGGGCTCCGGAACCACGAGACGTTTACTGGCATAACCTGGCTATTCCATTTGTTTCACTTGCAATTAGGAGACTCGTTGTAGCTGTAGCCTTCTTCTTCCTCACCTTTTTCTTTATGCTCCCTATAGCTATTGTGCAATCCTTTGCAAATATAGAAGGAATTGAGAAGGCCGTTCCCTTTCTGAGACCTGTAATTGAGAAGTGAGTATTGAAAATTTTTCCTTGCTTCTTGATTTTAAGTAGTTTTAAGAAGTTTTTCTTTCCTTGCTTCATATTTTATATATACTTATCTCAGTTTTGGCCCTATTAACTTGGTGCAGAAAGTTCATCAAGTCCTTGATTCAAGGTGTTCTTCCCGGAATTGCCTTGAAGATCTTTCTCATCTTTTTGCCGATGATATTGATGCTAATGTCTAAAATTGAAGGGTTTACTGCCATATCAGTTTTGGAAAGAAAATCTGCTGGCAAATATTATATTTTCTTACTCATCAATGTATTCCTTGGAAGTGTAATTACTGGGGCTGCATTTGAACAACTGAACACATTTATGAAGCAGTCGGCTAACGAGTATGTCCTGTCATCTTCTATAATTTACCTTCTGTTCATTGGATGTGAAATTGGCTGAAGCTATTTGTTGTCCATGCCAAATGTCGTTAAATTCAAAATTACTCATCCGTTGGTTGTGTGCAGGATTCCAAGGATTATAGGTGCGGCCATTCCTATGAAGGCAACTTTCTTCATAACATATATCATGGTGGATGGTTGGGCTGGTATTGCTGGTGAAATTCTAAGATTGAAGCCATTAATATTCTACCACTTGAAGAACTTTTTTTTGGTTAAGAATGAAAAGGATAGGGAGGAGGCAATGGATCCGGGAAGTCTTGATTTTGCCTCAAATGAGCCGCAAACACAACTATATTTCTTACTTGGCCTTGTGTATATGGTGGTGACACCCATTCTGTTACCTTTTATAATCGTGTTCTTTGGCCTTGCATTCGTGGTATACCGACACCAGGTAAACGGCATATTGTTGCGTTTCTTCAACAATTCCTAGTAGATATTTTGAAAGTTTTTTTTTTTTTTTTTTGTACTTCTCTCGTCTATACAATCTAAAATGGTGTTCATATCCTTAGATTATAAATGTTTATAATCAACAATATGAGAGTGGAGCTGCGTTCTGGCCGGATGTGCATGCACGAATTATTACAGCCCTGATCATCTTCCAGATCATTCTGCTAGGGTTGTTAAGTACCAAAGAATCTGCCCAATCTGCACCGGTGCTCATTGCGCTTCCTGTGTTGACTATATGGTTCCACCGCTTCTGCAAAAGCCGATATGAGTCTGCTTTTGTTAGATATCCATTACAGGTCTGTTCCAAGGGTTCGTCTCCTTTTTCTTGTTTGTCTTCCCTTTGTCTATTTTCTTCTATTAAATTCATATCTGAGTGTGTTTTTCCTTTCCTCCCTGATCTAAATTTCAGGAAGCAATGATGAAAGATACACTGGAACGTGCTAAAGAACCAAACTTAAATCTGAAAGCTTATCTTCAGAGCGCCTATTTGCACCCCGTCTTCAAGGGTGGAGACGATGATAGCGGTTACAATGCTGCCGATGAAGATTTTGAACAGGATAATTTACTGGTTCCAACAAAAAGACAGTCACGGAGAAACACACCACTGCCAAGCAAGCACAGTGGTTCCGCCTCTCCGTCTTCCTTGCCGGAGGTTATCCAAGAACATCCATAGCATAGTTTGGTCGGAATGATAGTATCCACGGTGAAGCTGTATCTTGTGGACACTTGCTCGGACGATTACATGAGAAGCTTCAAACGAACAACAGGTGGTTTGTTGTGTACAGTTGGAAGATTCGTGGGTGTTTCATCTTTGTATCAGTGATAGCTTCTACTTGAATTCATTGTGAATTGATTCTTATTTAATCATTATCCAGTCTGAGCAAAACTGATGTCCTTTCCGAGTACTGTTTCTATGACCTATTTTCTGTTTAAATAAAATTTCTTAGTTAGATTATATATAATAATAAATAATTAAAATAATGAAGTATAAACATGCGTTATATTATATATATATATGCGACATGTAAAAGTGAGGTAGACTTATTGGCCGTTCCCTTTCTGAGACCTGTAATACTGAAATCTCTCTGGTCGAGTGTGAGACTCTCTGATATTCATTATTCACCGTCCTCTGAATTTCGAGTCGGCAGGTCGCCTTATGAGCTCTGACTAATCGATCACGGACACGCTTGGACAAGTTATAAAACAGACACTATTTGCGCCTGTAGAGTTCGGAATTTAGAATGGTAAAAGGCTGCTTTTGCGCCTTCAAATGTAGGAGAAATAAGTAGGATCGATCGCCCCGAAGCGGAAATTACGCTACCACTTCCGGTCACCCAAAACCAAAATTCAGGATATGGAGATGCTTCACCCTGCGTCGGTGATGTAATTAATAGATGACGATAGATCACGACAGCGGGATAATTAAGGCGACAAAGTCCCGACCTTCGATATTGATAGGATTATTTTGGGTCATGACATCCACCATTTATTACTTTGTCTTCCTCTTCCACTGCACTTGCTTTCACAGCAACATTTAATTCAGCAGTGAGAGTAAAAAGGAGGCACCCTAGGCTAGATCTGATCTAGATCAAGTGCTTTCTTTCTAATTCAAGGTTTCGGTTTTGGGAGGAGGAGGAGGAAAGATGATGGCCGGTCCTCAGCCGGTTTATAAACCGGGGATGATGAAGGGACTCGTGGCCTTCTTGGCCTTGTGCTTGGCAATCTACATCGTAGGACCTCCGCTTTACTGGCACATTACAGAAGGAGCCGCCGCCGTCAGCCGAGCTACCGTGTGCCCTCCCTGCGTCTGCGACTGCACCTCTCAGCCGCTTCTCACCTTGCCCGAGGGTAATTTTACTTAAATCTGTTTTCTGTTGATGATAATTTTTTTATCTGTTTTCTTTATGCTGAGATCTGATAGTCTTTCGCTATAAAGTTCTTTAGATCCAGGATTCGCTACACAGTTTGCAATTTTCTCTTATTGAATTGATCTCAATTGGGTACCTTATTAATGGCTTTACATGTGTCAGTTTAACTGACAAGAATCCACACCTTACGGTAATTGGTAGTGTCTTGGAAGAGTGTTTTAGTTGAGCTGGAGACGAGAAATATTCGTAGGCATATATGCTGGAAGAAGTGCATATTTGGCTCCTTGCTAATGTTCTGTTATAGAGGTCGCTCTTAGCTGTGCGACATGGTTTTCAGTCTTTTATTTTTCATATTTGAGTCTCATCTTTGGATTTAGATCCCAGTTGTCATTGTTTTAGCTTGAAGATCAATCAGATGACGGGTGGAAGGACTTTGAGTTCAATCACTGTTTTTTTTTCCAGCTGAGAACATCTTTAGAATCTGCTTCTCAGTTGAACGTTTTCTTTTAACGGTCATTTGTAGTCAAATCCTCAGCCTTTGCATATTCAGAATAAAGGTTATTTTTATTTTTCCTCTCAGAAGACATAATGAAGCAATTAGGTGTTTAACTTTTGATGACAAAAAGAAAATTCGTTTCTCCTTAACATGCTGGTTTCAATTTTAAAAGAAGATGAGATCCTATTTCTTATTTTTCTTATTTTGGCCCAAACTTTATTTATTCTTTGATAATAAAAGAGATATTTTGAAAAAAATTAGGTTTCAGATATTATAGAAGCGAAAGCTTGTGTTTCCTGTAGCATTTGTAGAAGAGCATGACAAAGTGCACAGAGACATACCATATTGTAGAGTGAGCATACCCTTTTTTTGGTAGAAAAACATGCCTTAATATAACTCTGTTGCATACAAGCAATGAGTCCATATCCAAGTGCAGCAATAAAACTGATAATTATGAATGGTTAAAAAAGGTCGTAATGACTAATGGATAAAAATATTGATATATGACATATTTAAGTTACATTTCTTTTATCCACCATTTGGAAGATCTCTCAAATGCTTTGGGATTTCCAGTTTGTGAGTCAAGTGGCGTATGATCTTTTCTACTTGCTCCTTTACTCCTTTTTTCATGTCATAACTTAATTTCAAGCATGTTCTCTATCTTTGTGCAATTAAAATTTTCTATACTCTTGATCTTGAGCAAAATCCTGATGTCTAAAACCTCTAGGTTATTTTTTACTTTGAGATGTGCCAGATCATCTAAATGATTGGTCAAGTATTGGTTTCTGTACCTTTTGCTGCAGAGTGTAGGCCAAACCCTTAGTGCTTGTTGGCTTACTCTTTCATTTTCTGTTGAAGTTGTTCTTTTTATCATTTTGGTAATTCTGATTCATTTCTCTCTTTTGCAGGATTGACCAATACTTCATTTACAGGTTAGTTTTCGTTTCACAAGTTTTTTGCATTGACATGGTAGGCAACATTCAGTAACAAGATGAATCCATTAATGTTTTCTCTGAAGGCATTTTTTTCTTTATCTGTAAAAGAATATTTTTGCTATTCTCAGCAAAGATTTTCAGATTACAGTGAACTTGTATTAGAATTGATTTGCCTCAGAAACTATTGCCTTAGATCAACAAACTGGTTGCATTGTTCAACATTAACCTGAATCTGAGTAAAAGATTGCAGTTGCATAAAATATGAAGATAGAACCCATTAATAGTCTTCATAATTGAACCTTTTCTCTTCTAGTTCATACTATCTTTACATTTTTCCAAATCAATAATTAGTCGCTGGTCTGTCATCAATCATTTATAGGGTAATAGGTACTGGTCAAAGTTTAAGTGTTAAGATTTTGGAAGCTTGACTACCTTTATGTGCTCTTCCTTTAGTGGTAGCAGATGTTTTTTCTACCTTCTGCTTATCCAATTAAAGCTCTACTGTTAATTGATGTTAGTTGTGTTGCTTAATTGTGAATGGAAAATGTTGTTCCAGGGGAACATAATATTGTGTCTTTTCTGGGATTCAGTTAATCATGTTGATTTAGTGGGAAAATTGATTTGATAGACCTTGATGTTTACAGTCTGCATTCTCTTCTGAAGTTATCAACTTTCCTCATCTCCCTTTAATTTTTAGTCTTTTGTTTCCATTCTAGTCCTGTATCCCTGCATGTTTTTTTATCTTATCTATATCATTTTTAAATCTCAAGTACATGTATAAATGAAGAATGATTTTGAAATAAGATATAAAAAGAGATCAGGTGCTTTTGAACCTACTGGAGATTTCTTGCATTTGATAATGGTTTTTCTTTTCCCTGCATTGGATTAGAGCTCTCTCTCTCTCTCTCTCCCCGACCCAGTTGCACTATGCCCAAAAATCTCTGAGAGTGTAAGACGGTGGCCTTATTTTGTACTACCTGAGTTCTCTCTTTTAAAATGAAAAAATGTCTTGCCAAGAACTGACTGAATTAGATTTTCTTTATTAACCTTTGAGTTGTTTAGCTGCATCGGCTACTGTCTGTCTTCTGATCTTATTTGTTTTTTTCTTGAGTGTGATCAGCTTTCAAACAAAAAAAGACAAAAAAATAGTTTGCAGAATCAACTTAGATTATGACCCGTTGATCCTCAAACCCACAGAATATGATAATGATGAACAATGTTGGAAGATATGAATATGTTGGAGTGTCATTGATGTAATTAGTTTATGTTTTTTTTGTCTCTTCTTTAATCTTGTGGTATCCAAGCTCCATCCGACGTTCTCACTTGCCAATATGTCCATTAGCTTTCTTGTATCCCTAACAAGCTTTCTTGCATCGGCCTCGGGCGAGAGATACCGAAAGATTATAAGCAATGGCATTTGCTGCAGCAGAGCAGAAAAAGAGAGGGCAGAGTGGTTTGGCTTTTGTAGTTTCAGATACAGTTGAAGGAAACTGTTCCTCCGGTAGCTCTGCCCATGGAGAAAGGATCCTCCGTGCTGGTTCCAATCAATATAAGGTGGATGCATCTAATAAGACACTTGTTAGGATCTTAGACGAGAAAATGTCAACTGCCACTGACATTGGAGCTGGAAGTGACTCCACAAAATGTTTTGAGCCAAGAAGGCTGTTGATCAGCAAGGATGACTATATTCGTACTGGCAAGGGAAACAAGCTTGTTAGTGCAAAAAAGCTAAAAGACATATTGGCAAGTGAGAAGGTCGGATAGAGTTTGGATACTGCAAGATTGAAGTTGATAAAAAAACATAACTAATTACATCAATGACACTCCAAAGTATCCTTATCTTTCCAGATGTGATGAATTTAAAATAATAATCAACATTTATATTATAGTTATTTAATTTCAAAATTCCCCTTGAATTCAAAGTTATACAGTTTGTTGATTTTAATGTCTTCCTTCCCTATTATCAACTCTTTGTGCAGATTGTGGGAAACATGAGAGCGATGGGAATGAAGAAATAGACAGTAATTTCACTGATCTGCTTGCCGAGGAACTGAAGTTGAGAGAAGCCGAGGCCTTGGAGAAACAGCGAAAAGCTGATATGCAATTACTTGAAGCCAAGAAATTGGCATCTCAATACCAGAAAGAGGCTGATAAATGCAATTCAGGTATGGAGACATGTGAAGAGGCTCGTGAAAGAGCAGAGGCAGCATTACAGGCTCAAAAGAGGCTGTCTGAAATGTGGGAGATGAGGGCCCGGCAACGAGGCTGGAAAGAAGGGACAGTCTCCATCTTGAGACGAGATCTCCAGGCCGCATAACGATTATAAGCACGCAGTTTGTAATTGAAAGGGCCTTGGTCATCTATTCCACGTATTTTCTCTAGTTGGTTGAAGCAAGGTGACCGAAGATCTTGTGTGGGTTACACCCTCGAAGAGGGTGTTGATGGCAATATTGTTTAACACAATCTATTCTATGTTTGGAGTGCAGTCGTCTGTACAATGCGGAATGTTGAGTGTTGGACCCATACCAATTAGCATAGTTGAATATAATCCTTCTATTTTGCCATGTAATTCCAAGTTTTGTTTGTTGATTGCCAAATACTTTAGATATTTGCACGAGGCTAATTTTATCTCTCCTGGCTTTAGCTGGCTAGTAATGTAGTGCCTGGCCGAACTAGTTCCATAGTCGGGAAAGTGTTTCTCTAAACCGTGACACATTCAACCTCTGACCATCCACATTCACAGCCCAACCAACATTATACCCCGGCAAGTGTATTCACGAAACGGGGTTGCCAGCAGGTACATATCCAGCACTGTATTCTGCACAGGTGCACCTTGTATTCCAAGTAATGGGCGCCCATCGCTCTAGCAAGCCTTCAGTAATATTTCTCTGAAGCCCAATCCAGTACACTGAAGCCAGATCCACGATAATAGAGTGGTCCGCCAGTATCTATCCAAGGGCGTCCTCTGCTCAGGTTTCCCCTTGTAGGGCGCCTATCTTACTAGTAGGCCTTCCGGAAAATGTCTCTGAAGCCCAATGCAACATCAGTGAGACCACTTGAACCTACATCTCCGCGCTGTGAGCCCTCACAAGGACCTCGCACTTTATACCCCAACCTATTGAACGTCTCCAACTTCGACGCATAATAAGTAGCCACAATATAAAAATAAAAACTATAATTGATTAATTGTGCTTTTAATTTTATAAATTAGCCAATGTAATTAGTTAGTATACTTAAATTAATCACTATAATTTCATTATAAGTAACTAATAATGATTTTAATGAAATTAATGGAATATAGCTCAGTGAAACAACCACTGCTAAACTATAATTTTTAACTAAGTTAATCGTTATGTAGTTATTATTTGATTTAAAAATAATAAACAATATCTAATTAAAATAATTATCAAGAAAAATAAAATTTTATTTTCCAGCGTTGCTATTTCTGCCTTTTTTTTTAATTTGGATGTACATTTTTAAGACTAATGGGCTCTTTTTTTTTTGGCTGACTGGGTTTGGGCCTTTCGGTTCGTCCGCCGGAGCTCCATTTACTAACAAAAAAACGCCTTACTAAAAAACTAAAACGAGTATCCGCCTCTTCGTTAACCTTTCCAACTTGAAATTACAAAGGAGAACCCTATAAATAAGTTTGGTCACCCGTGGCGTATTGGGTGTTTATTCGACCATCCACGCCTGGATTCTTCTCCTTCTTCTCCTGCTTCTCCATCCAATTGCGACTGATTTCTTTGTCGTCGTCACCTCCCACGCAAAGAAATCCCCTCTCTCTTTTCTAGATCATTCGCGAAGGTTCCACCTCAGTCTTCGACCTATAATTCCTTTCTCTTCAGCCAGGTTTTTTCGTTGTTTCACAACTTGATTCGGTTCGATTCAATTCGTCGGACGTATGGATTTCGAACTAAGAGCTGCCAGACAGAAGCTCGAGAGGGAGCAAAAGGAGAGAAAAGAGAAGGCAAGGCTCAAGATTGAAAGAGAGAGAAAGGTCCGTGCGGAAGCCTTGCGGCAGAGAGAGGCCATTGAAGCTTCCCAGAGAATTAGAAGGCTTGATGCTGCCGAAGTCCAGCTCAAGGTACCTAATTATTTTTTTCTTTTCCCCCCTCTTTTTCGTGCTCTTATATCTTCAATCTATTGGAGCCCTCTGACGTTTTAGGGTTTCATCATTACGATTGCATTTATTCGATTTGGTAAAAATTCGAATTAAGATCTAGATGAAGTGTGAAAATAACGTATCAAGCTCATAAGATTATTAGTTTCTGAAAATAGTTACAAGATTAGTTATTCTATCATGGTTCATTCGAATTGAAACGAAAATCAAGCGACTTATTGCACCAATCAGTTACCTTACCATCGCAGCGATCTGCAACTGTCTATTATCCAAAGAACAGTCTGGTGGTCTTATTGCCAGCTCAACATGTTCAGAGAGGTTAAATAATTCTGATCTTTAAAAATTTAGAAGAGAAGGCAAATGAAAAAAACCTGAGGACCAGATCTCAAGTACAGCAATTCTAACTGGTGTTTAATTACTTGTGAAGACACTATGTGCTAAATGTTTTTGCCTACTACCGGGCAAAAGATCATATAAAACTAGCTGATGTATAGTCTTTATTCGTAGTGCCTGGCTTGTGTCCTCAGACTAGGTATTGTTCTCAATTAACCATGCTATTCCTGTTTTCACATCCAAATTAGTGCATCCTTTTTTTTGCATCTCTTCTCTCTACTGTTCAGTCCTGTTTTACTTGGCTACAGTAATTGCCGGATACCTTTGCTATCAAATGAGACCCGAAACTTAGATAATACCTTGCACAAAAAATAATAAACAGTTAATTTAGGGCATTTTAAGTATTGATGTACGGGTATAGTTTAAGGGTGAATGATTACTTTGAATGTAGAATTACTGAAAGATTGTTTCATTAGGTTAATATATGTTCTTTCATGCACTTTAAGCTGGTTTGTGGATTGGACTTTGCCTTAATGGCTGCATGGGAACTTTTTAGTCTGAGGTCTTGGGTTCAAATCTTACTAGGTTATGAGGTTCAACATTCAAAAAAAAAAAAAAAAATGTTCTTTCATATACATGACATATGTGATTTTAGTTCCATGTTGCAAGGACTGACTGTGAAACACTTACTGCCATTCCAGGCTGATCAACAGATGCAAGAAAGTTTACTTGTTGGACAAGGTGTGATGTTCTACCGCATTCTTGAAGCAGTGCCATACCAGGGTAGTGGGGATAAAATAAAACTGCCTCCTTCTTGCTTCACTGAACTCTCTGATCAAGGAGCTTTAGATAAAGGTCCCATGTATTTTAACCTATCTAAAATCCACCAGGACATTTCAGATGCAGAAACATCTGAACACCAACAAACCCATAAGTCAACGTATTCGGGTGTTCTGGAGTTCACTGCAGCTGAAGGTTCTGTTCAGCTTCCACCTCATGTCTGGAACAACTTGTTTGCTGGCATCATTCAGAAAACCCCTCTAATTGAAGTGCGTTATGTTAGATTGCCCAAAGGAACATATGCAAAGCTACAACCAACTGAAATTGGTTTCTCAGATCTACCAAACCACAAGGCAGTACTTGAAACAAGCCTTCGTCAGCATGCTTCACTTTCTCAAGGAGACACTGTCACAGTACACCATGGGGACCGAAGCTATAACTTAAGGGTTCTTGAGCTAAAGCCAGCTTCTAGTGTTTCTGTACTGGAAACAGATATTGAGGTTGACATAGTTGGGCCTGATTCTGCTTCGAAGAGTGCAAATCAACCTATGCTTATACCGCTACTTCTAGGAAAAACAGAATCTGGACGTATTGAGGAGGGGAAATATAACTATTACAAGTTTGTGATAGAATCTAATGTTGGTAGTAAAATAGCATCGGGAGACATAAATGTTGAGGTTAAGCTAAATGTGGATTCAAATGATGGGGATACTGATATTTATGTGTCAAGGCATCCCATCCTATTTCCAACCCGTCACCAGCATGAATGGTCTTCCCATGATGTGGGTTCAAAGGTTCTGATACTTAATTTCAGGGATCGGAGCCAAGTATCGGGCATTTACAGCATTGGCGTCTTTGGATTCAAGGGGGTGACGAAATACAAAATCTTGGTGACTCTTGAAGAACATAGTAATCATAGAGTAGGAGACCAAGCTGTGGGTTCTTCTTCATCTGCCTTAGATGCTAATGTTGTAGAGTGTCGGAACTGCAGACATTACATACCAAGTAGGACAATAGCCTTGCATGAAGCCTACTGCGGCAGGCACAATGTTGTCTGTCAGCATGACGGTTGTGGAGTTGTACTCAGAAAGGAGGAAGTGCACAACCATGTGCATTGTGCAAGATGTGGACAAGCCTTCCAACAGGCAGAGATGGGGAAGCACATGAAGGTGTTTCATGAACCACTACATTGTGCTTGTGGCGCGACATTAGAGAAGGAAGAAATGGTATGTACTGAATTTCTCAGTGGTTTTGCTTTCATGTCAGAGCTTTTCTACTTGCAAAAAAATTTCCCTGCCCATTCAGGTAGACAGCATCTGGAACCTAATTAATTATGTTCTTTTACCTTTCCTCAAAAAGTAATAAAATAATTGAACTTCCGTTATCTCCTGTCCTTTCTTCCGTGTTCATGTAGATTTTACTTAAAACGTGCGAGTTGTGTAGTCTCAGAGTGGCTTGAAATGCTACGAATAAATTGAAATTTTTTTTCTAAGATGTTAGTGGTCTGTTACCTTTGTTTCTAACTTGACACTTTTGTCGTGGCAGGTGCAACACCAATCTTCAATCTGTCCTTTACGCTTAATTACCTGCAGATTCTGTGGAGACATGGTACCTGCTGGTAATAATGCATCAGACGTCCGAGATCGACTAAGAGGACTTTCAGAGCACGAGAGTGTATGTGGCTCTAGAACTGCCCCTTGTGACTCCTGTGGGCGTTCAGTCATGTTGAAGGAGATGGAAATTCATAGAGTAGCTGTCCATCCAAAAAATTAAGGCCTTATAGAGATACACATGCATTTCTCTATTATCTGAATTTATGAGATTATTGGATGCAATTGTTGTTTGATTTGCCAGGAGTTCCTGGTATTGTGCTGGGCCTCCATGTGAGGTAGCTTGCCTAATTATTTAAGGGGGGGTTAGTCCACAATGAAGTGGAATGAATTCCCCCCGTATTACTTAGTTCATCCCATTTATGGCGTTAGTCCAGAATTACTTGAATTAAAGTGAGATAACACCATTTCATTCGCTCAAGAAAAAACGAGGGAAAGTTGTTTTCTACCTATTTTGCGAATCATCAGCTTTCCACGCGCGTTACCTCTTCCCCCCCCCCCCCCCCCCTCCTCTCGTCAGCCTCTCCAGACGCAGAGCCTTCTCGGCCTCTCTCTCTTCGCTCCCTCCGCGATTTTTTTCCTCCCTTTGCCCCCACCCCCGTCGGCCGTTCTCCCTTTGCCCCCACCTTCGTCACAGAGCACGGGAGGCTCTGTCGCAGAGCCCCTCGGCCTCCCTCTCTTCCCCCCCCCCCCCCGTCGGCCTTCCTTCCTCTCTCGACCTCCGTCGCAGAGCACGGGAGGCCAGAGCCCCTCGACCTCCCTCTCTTTCCGCCTCTCTCCCCCCCCCGTCGGCCTTCCTTCCTCCCTCTCTCGACCTCTGTCGCAGAGCACGGGAGGTCAGAGCCCATTGGCCTCCTGGCTTCTCTTCTCTCTCGGCCTCCCTATTTTCTCCCTCTCGGCGCATCGTCGGAGCGTCGCCTCCGTCGCCGTTGCCCGCTGCCGTCGCAGTTGCCAAGATCGCCGCAAAGGAAGACGAAGACGATATTTAATTTTTCCTAAGTTAGGAAAAATTAAACATCGTCATAATTGGTTTAATTATCCAATTAATTAAACCATTAGTTTTTCATTTTTTGTTAATATATTATTAATTAATAATATTTAAAATATATATTATGTTATTGATAAATTAATATATTTATTTATTTATTATATTCACTTATGTTATTTTTAACTTTTTTATTTATTTTAGTCACATGTAATTAGTATATTAATTTATAATAAACTATAATCATTAATTGGTTTAATTATCCAATTGTTATAATTAATTAAACCATAATTATTGTTTTAATTTATAATAAATTATAATCATTAAGTAATATAATATAATTTTTCATTAATTAAGATATTAATATATTCTAATACTACACGTTAAATCACTTATAAGTGTAGTAACCACGCTTATTTTTATTAATTATATGTTTAGGTATATGTTCTATTTAAGTATATTATAAAATATTACTTATTCTTTTTTTTATATCATATTTTTCATTTGGGGGCACTAACACTGGAATCTGTTTTCCAGCCACTTAAACTCGTCTATACTAACACCCAAACATAAATTGAAGTGGAAGCAATTCATCTCACTTCAATTCAATTTCCCACTTCATTTCCACTTCATTTGGACTACCCCTAAAAGAAAAAAGTATTTGTCAGAAATGCTGCTTTTGGATCATGTTCTTGTTTCGTGAGCTTCGAAGCCTTCCTCTCGTTTTGCTGCTTCCTTCTTTCTCGGGCTTGCCTTCACCCTCGATGCCTTCCTCTCAGCCGCTTTCTCTTCTTCTCAACCCTAAAACCCTCATCCTTCATCTTTGTCACTCCTGAATCTTCTATAATCCTTCTCCCGCAATCTTCTCTGCTTTTGATTGGAGATGGCCCATGTATGTAGTTACTCTGCGGCTCTTTTCCTTGTCGTGGTGGGCATGTTCGCAGCCACGGTCTCTGCATAAGTACCCACCCCCGTCGCCGATTGCTGGATCTGGGTCCACATTGCCCGTGCCTGGTGCGCTCATCTACTTGTCCCTTCTCCTCTCTTTGGCAACTTTGTTGTTCTTCAAATCGAACTAGGAAGGGAGAGAATTGAGGGTTTTTTTTTTTTACATTGTGGATGTGTATTTGAGGTGTATTTATTCATTCATTGCTATTGATTGGGTTTGTGGTGGAGAGCAGTGACTATTTGGATTATACTTTAGTATTATAGAGGATACGTAGTGTGATTCTTTTTCATTTAATTTCTTTTCTTTTTGGGGGTCTTTTTTACATACCTCTATGTCTTTTTTAAATCAATTATTTTATTAATTTAGACTAAACTAAAATCTATCTTATTTTAGTAATAAAATATCCTATTTAATTATTTATTATATTAATAATTTTTAATATTATATTATATTAATAATTTAAAAGTGATAATTAAGATATTGTAAGAATCAAAATTTGATTAAAATACCCTATTTGATTAAGTATCAATACATTATAAGAGTAACCGTATTTGTTTAGGTATATTATTTGTTATATTTAATTAAATTAATATTTATTTTAAATTTGTAATTATATATCATACTTTGTTAATTAAAAAGTTAAATACAACTATCCTCTAAAGTTAAATCTATCAGTATTTTATGATAAACTCATTATCTTGTGCACACTAACACAAGAAAATACTTTTTATTGCATTTTTTATTGACTACATTAACACAAAAAAGTAATTCACTTTCACTTTCACTTCCCCTTTTAAAAAAATAATATAAGAAGTAATCTTATTAAAAATAATTTATTTACTGATATAGAGGTGACTTAAGATCCTAACTTAGGACAACATTAGCATGATGATGCAAGACAAGGTGTGAATTTTAATTGTCGTATTCGAATGTTGGTTAATTGTTGGAATTGAAAAGAGAAAAGAAGAAAATAGAGGGAAAAACAGGACAATTTGGAACGAGAAATAAGAAAATTGAGAAAAATAATTCAGAAAAAAACAAAAGAGAAGACAGAAGAAGAAAGGGATGGGCATCGGCAATGGCAATTTCTCAAAAGGACAACAACATAGTAGCATATGTGGCTGGATGATCGTTGAGGGGCGTTACCAATTATTGGGTGTCAACAAGGACAAATAGGGCGGTGTAGGAGTGGCCACTAACGAGAATTGTAGGTGTTAATGAAGGAAAGAGGAATGGGGGAAAGAAAAGTTGTCGAACGAGAAGTTGGTTCGTCTCGGTCGAGTCGAGGTTGAATTGGTGTGCAACATCGATTCTCGATAATTGATTATAGGACACGATTGAGCCACTAGAAAAGATAAGAAATAAAAGGACAGGGAGAAGGAAGAAACAGGATTTTCACTCTAATACCAAACTGATGTAGTATACGTCTTTTAATTCCTGGTTCCCATCTTGGCGTTTGGAATAGGAAGTAATAGAAATAAAAAGATAAAGGGAGAATTGAGAAGAAGAAGAGAAGAAAAAGACGAATAAAGAGGAAGAAGAGGAAGAACGAGAAAAGAAGAAGCAGAGAGTAACATCTTAATTCATCTTCAATGCCTCTCTCAACATCCTGTTCAAGCCTATAAATAATTAAAGAATCCAATCAAATCCAATAAAATCATAAGAGATAAAATAAAATTTTAATTTTAATTTAAGATTCAAAACAAATAAGATCAATATCTAATCAAATCCAATAAAATCATAAGAGATAAAATAAAATTTTAATTTTAATTTAAGATTCAAAACAAATAAGATCAATATCTAATAAAATCTAGAAAAATAAACTAAAAATAAATTAAAAATAAAAAATTATAAAAATAAATTTAACCATAATTTGTGACTCCACTAGGGCTCAATGGGCATAATGGTGTCCACATCAATATAACTTGGTATCAGAGTCGAAGATTCGTTCAATGCACAATTTTTTCTAGCCGTCTTCCAAGCACTTCGCCCAAATCAGAGAATTTCTTCCCCTGCTTGCTTCCCATTCTTCCTTTTGCCTCCTCCTATCCTATCTTCCATTGTTTTTTCTTGACCCAACATTGAACCTAACATCAACAACTTCATTTCCCACCTCTTGCCTCTTTGCCGCCATTGCCGAGAAGGAACTATTGCCAAGCCATCACCGCCATCAGTTGAAGTCTTGCACCGTCACCAGTGACCAAATGCAGCCCATTGCAAAAACTTCCCAAGCCATCCCAAAGGTTTGCACCAGCCATAGTTGATGCCCTCCGTCGATGTTTGACATTGTCTACTATTGCCAAACCTTCGGTAACTTTACAACAAATCCTCCAAGTCCTTCATCTTTTCCAACTATGAAACACAAAAAAATCGACCACAATAGCTATCATCGGAAATGTTATAAGCCAAAACACCAAATCCCGAATGAGACTTGCAATAGCTGGTTGTCGATTCATCGCCGATGCATCCAAGGCAGCAACAACACAAACAAGAGGTCTTTAGCTAGGTTCTCCGATCGCTTAAGAAATTCGGGAACAAGGAAGTTAATTTCTTTGGATTCGATGACAAGCTATGGACGACAATGAAGGTGGGTTTGGTTGAGATGACGTTTGAGAGGGAGTCTTGGCTGTGAGGAGGGTGGAGTTTTGTTGAACAACATTTGGGAATAGAGGAAGGTGCTCGACACTGGTGAGAGGTGATGGTTACAGTGTTGATGGGGGCCTTGTGACAACTACAAACGCTAGAGAACTGCATTGTGATAATTTTGTGTTGATGATGAAAACTTTAGTAGGCGATGAAATTTTTTCTGTTGTTGATGTTGGAGATTGATCACCGAAGGTGATCTTTATCACTGATACGAAGTTGCATGACACCACACATACTGAGATGAACGGGGTGGAAGTTGGAACCAAGATAAAGGGGTTTCATTGTGGCATATTGATAATGAAGTACCATCATTGGATCCTAGAGGACCCACCACATGACGCATTTCTTGGTAAAAATATTTTATAAAAAGAATTTAAGGGGATGAATGAAGGGGTGGAGTCTCACCATCTTACCTTCTATTAATAAGGGCCCTTCATAGACTGATTTGGGGTAACATTATTCTTTATAATATATTTTAAATAAAATTGTTCTCCCAATAAGAAGGATAAAAAAAGAGGGGCAGTGAAAAAGAAGGCCCGTGCCTTTCTTGGTGAAGTGAGGGTGGTAATATTTTACTTTCTAAAATATCATATAACCGTAGGGTAGACGAAGGTTCTCTACTGCAATGAAAAGGGTCTTTATAAATATTGAGAGAGTTACCCTGAATCCCTTTTTCTAATGTGGGTTTGCATCTTTCTATGTTGTAGAGAAGAAATTTACCCACATGATAGTCACTCAGTTGATCTAGCTTAGATCAATCGGTTCACTTGTTGAACTCGCAACAAAACCTAATGAACTAACTTCAATTAAACCAATTGTCATAGTCCAATGTTTATAAAGGGTGACACTCATATACTTTATTAAACTTATGTGAGTTCATAAATCATTGAATATACATATAAATAAGTAAATGGAGTGTATTGGGCTTATGGCCCCATCCTAAAGCTTTCTTGCTCCACTCAAGACAGTCCTAGCCCCAAGAGATCCTTTGGGCTGGTCCCTCAGACCAGACCGAGGCGATAAAAGGAAGCTATTTTTTTTTGTTTAAATAGGATTTTTTTTTTTTTTTTGTGGAGGCAGAGGGAACTAAACTACAAATAGCATGTGTTGCATGTCAGTCTCTGTCACCTGTACAGTCGCCTCTCTCTCTCTAGTTCTCTCGCTAGTCTCTGCTGCAGTTGGAATGCGGAAATATATAATTTCTTCCTTCAGATGAACTATAACAGCTTTTCCATTCGACCATCATTCGACACCAGGAGTAGATATTTACCCGTCTCCTACAGGTCTTCCTCACCGACTCCCTCGGCGTTTCTACTGGTTTGTTAAGGTTCCGTCGATCGTCTTTGTTAGTCAGAATAAAGAAACTGAACAAATGAAGGCGGCTTGGTATTTATAAATCAATACTTTGTAGAGTCAGTTTCGTGTATACTGAGAACGCTCTTGTATTTTATTGCTGAGAAAAGATGCAGATAAGATTATGACAATATTAAAGTTATTTTTCTCAAACTTATCAAAATTTGGTTGTGAGATCTAGTTGCCAAACGAGAAAAATACGCAGATCTAGGGGGGCTGCCTTTTCAATATTTGAAAGAAAAAAAAAAACGTTTTGAATTGGTTGACGATACGAAAGGAAGTTGCTTGTGAATCTTGATTACCATGGAGATTACTTTTGAGACCTGGGTTAAAAGGGCATTAAAGAATCTCTAAAGTCGGCCATGGGGATGGGAGTTTCAGGCACTTAACCGATCAAAAGTTGCGACTTTGTAGATGACAGATTGCTTAAATTCTTCATGGAACTCGAGAAGTTCAATCGCCAGAAGTTAAAAAGAGAGGACTTGCAACATAAAAAGAGTTATTCAATTTCACTCTGATGGGTATCGTGTGAAACAATCTAACCCTCAATCCTTGGGAACGAGTGGTTGCCGACAGGTAGTCCCTCCATTTTCATTGCCTTCACCAACAACCAATCTAAGTCAATTCTACCTTTTGATTTTTCCATGTTTGTATTTTATTGACATCCATTATTAATAAAAAGAAAACCACCATCAGAACCAGAATGCAGATTCCCCCATCAACGTGCAGCAAACCATAAGTGACAACGGAGGAGCCCCGGAGCAGGGAGACTCGGGGCCACTGTAGCTGAATACACTGCATAAAGAAACACTTGACATGTGAAATGAGTTGTATCGTCCGTGATCTTTCTTTATTTATTACTATTTGTGGTCGATAGTTGGGAAGAAAAGGGCAAAGATCCTCGCGTTTCGGTATTCGTCAATGTCTGCTACAGTTTTTACTAGTTCCCTCATCTCATAATGTTTTTAGTAACAGTCTTAGTTTACTCTTGGGTGAAAGTATTGAATCTTTCAAGGGGTTGGTAGGAAGATTCGGGGAAAGATCCTTCTGTCAACTTGCTTTACTCATGCCTTCGTAACCATTCAATTCGTCGTCCCCCATACGACACGAGGTCCCATGGAAATTGATGGGCAGCATATGAGCAGAAGATAGATCTATTTTTACTGGTGTAATTTTTCCTCAATTATTGGAGTTCCTGTGAATTTGAACTTTAGCAGCGTATACCAACCACTCGTATTCAGTTTTTCTCCTTATTTAATTCACGGACTGCTTATCTTCGTGCGGGAGGGAAAGAAAGAGAGAGTTGGCTTACTTCGATATTTTCCCTTCTTCCGGTGCGCTTTCTTCTTCAACGATCCTCTTAACTGTCTTGTTTTCTTCACACCCATCTGCTGCCGCAGCTATATTTTATGAAATTGGCCTCCGTTTGAGAATCTGTGCTGGAACGAGAGTATAACGAGGAGGGAGAACAGCAAAGGCGTTACTTTTCTGTGTAGAGTAGTGAAAGGGGTAAAACCCAGGTTCGCAGAGTTGTAGACATCACGGCTATACATCGAGCGCTCCGACTCCTGGTTCATGTCCGGGCAGTACGATGCAAGGGTTGTGTAGCAGAGAGCAACCCTTCGCCGCACGGCGGGCGTGGAGCGTTGCCTTCCGAGGGCGGTAGCCCCTCTGATCTCTTGTTCCTTGCCGGAGGTGGTTCCTTCGTTGCGTTTCCCTCTTATCTGCTTGCTCTTGTTACCGAAGAGTAACCTACAAGAGCTAGCGGAGACGTTCTTAGCATATATTATTAGTAAGTTAATTGAAAGATCCAAAGAAGTGTAGATTTTCGCTGTCAGAAATACTATTTTGAAGTCATGTTGAGCATCAAAAGGGATCCGACAATGGTTTCCAACTACCAGAACGACGAAGAGGAGAAGGGAGGATGTGGTCGTAATTGCCTCGGAAAGTGTTGCCTTCTTCAAGGTATTTCCCTTTTTATCGTTCTCAACGTTCAGGCATTTGTTCTCTGTTTCCTTACGTGTGGTGTGAGTTTAATCTACTTCTCTAACTTGAAAAACTAGAGAAGACCTTTGCATAATAGGGGTAGAATGACTCGGTACTGTAGTTTCTTAAGAAAATTCTTGTTCTTTGCTTTATGTGCTTTGCTTCTGGATCCAAGCAGCAGCTGAACAGTTAGAAATAACTCCTGTATGAAAAAAATGGCAAATGATATCACTTATATTATTTTCTAGTCAAAATCTTTTTGCCTCCACCCCTCTGGAAAGGGAAGGGGTTGTTGTGAATTTAAGCAGCAGCAGTAATTGAACTCAATACTCCAGCTATGCCCATGCTACTGTGACATAAACCTCCTTAAAATGATTTCTTCTGTTGATATTTCTGTCAAATATCTCATGTAATTTATAGTCATCGGTAAAAGCACAGATTTTGTCTCTAAAGCTTGCTGCATGCTGCTAATGTTGGTCATCGAATATGTGAGTTTACAATCACTGAAATGTGCATTTCCTAATGATAGCAGGGGCCAAACTCCCTCTATACAATTTCAAGAAGAAGAGCTTGAAGAACTTGGAAAGTGATAGGAAAGATCCTCAATCTTTCTTCCTTGACACCTTGCTGCTTGGGGAGGTTGAATTCTAAGCCAATTTCTAGTTATGTCATTTAACTATTTTTAGTGAGGTTGGATGGTCAGTCTTTTCATTGCAAAATTGCAGTGGGAAGGACGGATGAGCCGAGGGCTATTCCGCTATGATGTCACTGCTTGTGAAACCAAGGTTTGATCCAGCACCTCTTAGCATTGAGCTAACATCTTTCCAGATATTTCTTTATTATACAGCTTGTTATTGATCTTTATGCAGGTAATTCCTGGAGAATATGGCTTCATAGCACAGCTGAATGAAGGTCGACACCTTAAGAAACGACCCACCGAGTTCAAAGTTGACCGTGTCCTCCAACCCTTCGATGGGCACAAGTTCAATTTTACCAAGGTTGGGCAGGAAGAGGTCCTCTTCAGGTTCGAAGAGAGCAAGGACTCGGAGGCCCAATTCTTCACGAGTGCCAGAATCAATTCCACTGACTCTCCTAGTGTTGTTGCTATAAATGTAAGTCCAGCTCCTTCTCTGAAGTACCCTTGATCTCACCGATATAACTTTGATGATCTAACTGGTGTTGTGTGTGTCATACTCACAGGTAAGCCCAATTGAGTATGGGCACGTCCTCTTAATACCTCAAGTTCTCGAATGTTTGCCTCAGAGGATTGATCGTGAGAGCTTCCTGCTTGCTTTATATATGGCAGCTGAAGCAGGCAATCCATATTTCAGGTTGGGTTACAACAGTTTGGGTGCATTTGCCACCATCAATCACCTTCACTTCCAGGTTACCAACTTTGTACCCTGTAATTGTCTTGTTTATGGGACTGTGCTATTCACTAGCCAATACAGTTATTGATCGTAACTATTTTTTATGACAGGCTTATTACTTGGCAGTGCCTTTTCCTGTTGAGAAGGCTCCAACCCAAAGTGTTACTACTGTAAAGGGAAAATCAGGGTCAGCTGTCAAGATAAGTCAGCTGTGGAAATATCCTGTGAGGGGTTTAGTTTTTGACAGTGGGGATTCTCTTGAGGATTTAGCTGATGCCGTTTCTAGTGCTTGCATCTGTCTCCAAGATAACAACATCCCCTACAATGTTCTCATTTCTGAGTTGGGGAAACGCATTTTCCTATTTCCTCAGGTAATACAATGTAGCAGTAGAAGTATTTCTCTAATTGTTGATTAAGAACTCGTATCTCAGACAGGGATTCATTTTGTAAATTGTGTGGGTGAGGCAATGACTGAGCAGATGATTTTTGAGCATTTGTTACCATGAGTATCTTTCTCTAATCTCCAATCGTGGTTTGGAGTTCTTCTGACTTCTCACAGCTATTGATTTGCTTACTGATTCATGATCTGTTGCCAAATGAACAGTGCTATGCTGAGAAACAGGCTCTCGGAGAAGTGAGACAAGAGCTCCTGGACACACAGGTGAATCCAGCCGTGTGGGAGATCAGCGGCCATATGGTGTTAAAAAGGAAACAAGACTACGAAGAAGCATCTGAAAAAAATGCCTGGGGTCTCCTTGCTGTGGTTTCACTCTCCAAGGAGAGATTTCAGGAGGTTAAGGCGTATATATTGGAAGCTATTGCTGCTCAGGTGGCAGAACGAGATATTTCTGCAGATGGTCAAGCAGCAGCAGAAGAAGAAGAAGACGACGAAGTCACGAGCAAATGTTTTTGCAACCGTCCAATGGCACGGGAAAAGGATGAATGCTGTGTTGTTATTAACTAGTGACAGTCGTGAGCAGTTGTTCCTATGCAGGGTTCGAGTGTGGGCTGGTAAATAAGGCAGTAGTGCCATTTCTTTGTTTAATTAAAGCCAGGGAAGATCTTTGGCTATTGCTGATTACTGTATGTGATGTTTGCTTGAGTTTGTAATTTGATGTGTGGAACTTTTGCTTGTATTGTATTTTACTGGTTCATGTATAATGGATTTATGATGTATCTTTGTGTGATCGTTCATCTATCCTTTTCAAATGCACTTCTAAGACTCGCAAAAGTACGCTTGATGTAAAAAGAAGAAAACTCTTGTGCTACCACAGTCACTGATCATAAACAGGATGTAAAAAGCAAACCATTCGAGCTCGAGCTCGGTTCAGTTCAATTTTTACTTAGTATGGCTCGAGTTCAAATTTGAAATAAGGTTTGTTAAGTATAACAAGTTAAATTCAAGATTTTCTAAGTTCGTAAGCCGACTTGTTAGGTCTATTAAGCTGGTTATTATATATTAGTATGTTTTATTACAAAGTCTTGGACTCTTCTGTGTTATCTTACAGTTTAATAGTACTAAGTTTATCACAATATTCTTTTTATTTATTTTTATTATCTTTTTAGTTTTAATTATAGGTTGCAGCTCGAACCCAACTGCTTGAGCTCAAACTTAATTAAAAAATTTGGGCTTGAACTTGATTCCAATTTTAAGCTCATGGCTGAGTTCAAACTTGAGTTCAAAATATTCAAATCAAGACAAATATAAACCTATGCAGGTTCAAAGTTAGCTTGGCTCAATGTCACCCCTGATGCCAAAGATGGGAAGCCCACAACCACTAGAGGGCACGCACAGGACCAGACTGAACAACACCAAGGTGAATCAATTAGCGTGGTGGTTAGCCGGGGGATCTTGTCAACCACTAGGGTGAACCCAATTGGCTAGTAAAAGATGGCTCCTATAAGAACATAATTTTAATTAAGTTATAAAATTTAGGGGACGGTTCCCCGCCTAAAATGTCCAATTCTTGGACAGATATGACTCGATTTACCAGTTTCTGAGTCTTAAGTCCAAAACCCCATGCTCTTATGTGTACGTAAGAGGATCCTTAAAATTCCAAACGACAAAACCCATTGAAGTTAGAGAGAGAGGAAGTATGAGCGCAATCTTTATTAGAACCAGTTGCTCTAAAAGATCGACCTTGTAGAGAAGGCAATGTGGATATTAAAGACAGACGGTGGGATTTCTCAACACTCCCCCACACGTGTGACAACCCCCACAACATGGGGGAACAATATGACAACCGATGCGGGAGTCGAACATATGACCGACATGCTCTAAAAGATCGACCTTGTATAGAAGGCAATGTGGATATTAAAGACAGACGGCGGGACTTCTAAACACTCCCCCGCACGTGCTACAACCCCTCAACACAAGGGAACAAATGCGACAACCAATACGGGGGCAGCGAGAGTCGAACACACGATCGACCTGCTCTAATACCATATTAAAAAAACTTCGGTGTCATAGAAACAACATTAGATTTAGTCTTCAACAGATAAATCCAAGTAAATCTAGTACAATCATCAACAAGAGTTAAGAAAAAACGATGACCAATATAAGAAACAGTTTGATATGGCCCCCAAATATCACAGTGCACAAGATCAAAAGGAAATTTTGACAAATGATTATGGGATTCAAAAGACAGCCTACATTGTTTAGCAAGGGGACAAATATGACAAGGATCTGACTTATGTAATCTAGTTACATCACATTTCAACTGATCTTTCAAGTAATCAAGTTTCTTAAAAGAAATGTGTCCTAGCCTATTATTCCAAATATGAGCAGAAACATTGTTAACAAAAGCATTGAAAACAGAATTCAAACATTGAGCACTAAGAACATAGAGATCTTGGACTTTGTCACCCTTGCCAATCATCCTCTTGGTGGACAGATCCTGAATAACAAAACAATCAGGAAGGAAACTTACTGTAAGGCCAGATTAAGAGATCAAGTTGAATTTCAATTGAGGGACAAACAATATGTTTTTAAGCACAAAGTTAGAATGCAGTTTAACATCACCAGCAAAATGGACCAAAATTTGAGAATGATTGGGCAAAGTAACTGTAGTGTGAGGAATAGAATGCAAAGAAACAAAAGCATAAGCTTGAGAACAAATATGTCGAGTAGCTCCTGAGTCTACAATCCATAATTGATGTGAAGAAATTAGAGGATTTAAAAACACAGAAAAATAAATAACTGCAAGGCAATTGGTTGTAGAAGATTCCGGAGCAATGGTGACATTTGCTGAATTACTCAAATGTGTAGAAAACATTGACATTAGCTGTTGATATTGATTTGAGTTTAGATTCTGAACAAAACTGCCAACAGAATTAGAACCTTGACTAGCATCAGCAGTAGAAACTTGACGAGCAGTAGTATTAGAATTGTTGTTAGTTTTGGATTTATATCGAGGCAGATAGTCATGGAGCTTGTAGCAACGATCTATAATATGTCCAAGATTCTTCCAATGAGTACAATAAAACTTATCCCTTTTCTAATTCATGGAAGCACTGTAATTGAAATTAAATTTCTAAGAGTTTTGAGAACCAGATTTAGCAACTTCTGTTTTAACCGCAATTGCCATTGTATCAGTGGGAGTGTTAGAATCAGAGGCATGAGTAGTCTTCCTTTGCTGTTCCTCTTGAACAATCAGAGAAAAAACACGATTAATAAGAGGAATCAGATCCATGAGAAGCAACTGACCACGAACTTGGGAGAAAAAATCATCAAGTCCCATTAAGAAAGACATTATATATTCCATATGATGATAATCAGTAAGGTTTTTAACTCCACCACAAAAGCAATTAGGACGGCAATTACTCAGTTCTTCCCAAATACTTTTTAGCTTTGTGAAATAAATGCTAACAGAATTCTGGTCTTGACACAAGTTCATCAATTCTCGTTTAAGCTGAAAAATGCGAGGTCCGTTCCTCTGTTGAAAACGATCCCAAAGGTCTGGCCAAATCTCTCAGGTAGAAGTAGCAAAAATAATATTTGCAGGAATTTCTTTGGAAACCGAATTCAAGATCCAAGAGATAACTATATCATTATTCCGAATCCAGGAGTTTAACAAATGAGAATCAGTACCTTGAGGTTTAGGAATTGAACCATCGACAAATCCCACTTTGTTCTTCACAGATAAGGCGATCAACATCACACAACTCCAATTGATGTAATTTTCACCGGTAAGCAACTGCGAGACAAGAACTTGCCCTGGGCTATCCGAATGATGAATATAATAGGGATTTGAAGGTTCTTCAATGGCGGAACGAGTTGAACTGGTACGAACACTAGAATCGGAAGCACTCGTCGATGAATAAGTCCCCATTGAGTGATGAAACAACCACGAATCGAGATTTCCAGATAATGTAACCCGATAACAAAATAAAGATTTCCAAGCTAGGAAAAATCAATCGACGAACCTTGATAATCGACGATTGTTGAAATCGACAGAAATAAGCTCCCCACAAGTCGAGGACGAATCTGCGACAGCGTTAATGAACTCCCGATAGTTGTAATCACTGAGCCCCTTTCTAATAGAGATGAAAGCGGAAACTCCTCTGTTGGAAACGAGGTAGGACTAGCTGGGAATAGTCGTCGGAAATAGTCGAGAAAAATCGAGAAATGTCTGTCGTCAGAAACACAGACCTTGCACACGTCTCGAAAAAAAATGCGTCGAAAATGAAGAACCAGAGAAGGAGGACAAGTGTCAGAGAAGCTTCTGCTCTGATACTATATTAGAACCAGTTACTCTAAAAGATCAACCTTGTAAAGAAGACAACGTGGATATTCAAGAGAGACGGCGGGACTTCTCAACAATCCTCCATTCTCACCCAGCCTGCCTCACCTGCTCGATCTTCTTCACTCACTTAAGCAAACCAAGTGGGACCAATAATTAGCCATTAGCTTTGTCCAAATTCAGTCTCAATTCATACGAATCAGATTTCAATAATGCCCACTACTGTATTTAGATCCTGTCAAAATTATTGTAATTCAAGACTATTTTGAGGCCCCCAATTGATTCGTTTCGTTTTTTCATTAAAAGACTACTGAATAAATGAACGCCAGAGTCAAATTATGAAATGGGTTAGTTGAAGATTATACGTTTAATCCAAAATAATGGTCTTCATTTAAACAGAATTAGTGTTTTTCTTTTCAATAAAGGGGGCACAGAGCTCCTCTTAAGAATAGCTTATGTCCACCCTAATGGCCAACAGACGGAATCGTGACAAAACCTGATTTCCAGGACGAGTAGTGGTCTGTAAAGCATGGTCTAATGGGTGGTGGTAGGATTAGATAAATTATTTAAGTTAAATAAACTATAGCCCGATCTCCTTTTACATTTGCAGTGATGTAAAAGGAGGAAAAGAAGGAAAGGGAAGCGGAGAGGGCGACAATGTGTGAGATAGGAGGAGAGATTCGATTGGGGAGGGTCCCGAGGCCACGACCCTGACAATAAGGGCTCAGCTTTCGTGTTTTTCTCCATTGTTTGTGGCCTAAAGTCTTTCTTAAGTGACGCTATAACTATAAGGAATCAATCGCAATTTTTATTTGGTATCAAGACGATGAGGACTGGAATTCCATGTGGTTTGGCCTCGAAATCGGGGTTGTCTTTTAAAGCTCTCTTATTTCTATTGTCTTTAAAACCCTGCTTGTCTCATTCTTACCTCACTACCCCAGAGTTGGTTGCGTGGTGTTCGTTCATTGAACCAATCGCTTGACCGGTGTAATAAAAAACCTCTGGTCTTCGGGCTCCCCCCCCCCCCCCTGTTCCATCCAATCTCGCTTCTTTACTGCGAGGGAGGGAAATCATGGAAGCCCGTTTGGGTAAAGAGGTTAATCAATTGACCTCCAAGTCATAACCAATCGCATCCCGATATTAACCTTCTCTTCTCCACTACTCTTCCCCGCACTGCACAGACCTGGATAAATATTCCCTGTCCCATACCGGTTTCACCTCAGATCACGTGCCATCCTAAAATGCCCCCGCTTCAAGACCCAAATTCCAGTCCTCGTCTCTTTCTGCACGTGACGGCGCAGGTCTGGACTGGCAAACGTAAAACGAGTCCGGTAAGCTGTAGGTTTTAAAAATAGGTCTTCACTGCTTGGTCGGTCACTCTGGTCGGTTTACTTGATCGCTTGTTACACAAGCAAGCGAAAACTATTATTTCGCTTTTGCATTTACGTGCACTCTGTAGTCTCTAGTCTGATGTCCCCTTTCAAATGAATTCACAGCGAGATGCCAGAGAGAGAGAGAGCGATTAGAATAACATTTCATGCACACATGGTGTCGCTCCGTCCCTGCGCGTGACCGGATCTCTTCATAATCCTATTCTAATGAAAAAGATCGAAAAGAGAAAGATTAAACAATGTCAAAGGAGGAAGACCAACTGCTCCGAGAAGATGCTCTCTCTCATTTGTTAAAATTTTAATTTGAGATGAGGTGGGAGTGAGGGAGGAGTTTAAGGAAGAACGGCAAGAGACCCGATGCAAATGCGAGAAGGGAGGGTTGGGATTTGGAGCAATGTTGATGCTGAGGCCGCCATCCCTCCCTCATTTCTACGCTTTCAACTCGACTATCACCTTAACTACCATATTACTCCGCTGCTGTCTCTTCTTCGTCTTCCTCCTTTCTTTTCTTGTACAAATCCGGGCTGCTAATGTTGAAGCTCAAGCACTACTTTCTTGGCTTAACACCAGCAAGAGCAATGCCCATGCTTCTTCCTCTTTTCTTGATTGGAACCCCTCCGACTCTAACCCTTGTAGTTGGACCCATATCACTTGCTCCCCCACTGGCTTCGTCACAGAAATTGTTATGCTGTCCGTCGAGCTCGACCTCCCTGTTCCATCCAATCTCGCTTCTTTACTCTACCTTCAGAAGCTTGTTATCTCCGATGCTAATTTGACGGGTACTATCCCACCAGAAGTTGGCGAATATGCTGCCCTCGTAGTTCTCGACCTCAGCTCGAATGGTCTCGCCGGAAACATACCTGCGTCTCTGTGCAAGCTCAGGAACCTCGAGACCATATCATTCAACTCCAATCAGCTCACCGGCAAGATACCCCCTCAGCTCGGAGGTTGCGTAAGTCTCAAGAATCTTTTTCTTTACGATAACCGATTGAGTGGTTCTCTCCCGCCGGAACTGGGCGAGCTGTACAATTTGGAAGCCTTCCGTGCCGGAGGAAATAGAGACATTACAGGGGAAATCCCGTCTGAGCTCTCTAAATGCGGAAATCTAACTGTGTTAGGCCTGGCAGATACCAAAATCTGCGGCTCTATCCCCCCTTCCTTCGGGAGGCTCTCGAAGTTGCAGACTTTATCAATCTACACGACCATGCTCTCCGGTGAAATCCCCAAAGAGTTGGGTAAGTGCACAGAGCTCGTCAATCTCTATCTTTACGAGAATTTGCTCTCGGGGTCCGTGCCACGGGAGCTTGGGAACTTAAAGAAGCTTGAGAAGATTCTTCTATGGCAGAATAACATTGTTGGGACGATCCCGGAGGAAATAGGAAACTGTAGAAATCTGAAGATGATTGATTTTTCATTAAACTCGTTATCCGGAGCCATTCCGGCATCTCTAGGAGACCTGACCAAGTTGGAAGAGCTAATGTTAAGCAACAACAACATATCCGGATCGATACCGTCTGTCATTTCGAATCTCACGAAGCTTTCGCAATTGCAGCTGGATGCAAATCAAATATCCGGTTTAATCCCACCTGAGATCGGAAAACTGACCCAGCTGATGGTGTTCTTGGCGTGGCAGAACCAGCTCGAAGGAAGTATTCCTTCAACTTTAGCGGATTGCAGCAACCTGCAAGCCCTGGACCTTTCTCATAATGCTCTGACCGGAAATATTCCTCCTGAGCTCTTCCGGCTTCAGAATTTGACGAAACTTCTATTGTTGTCCAATGATATTTCCGGCATGATTCCCCCAGAGATTCAGTTTTGCAGCTCTCTAGTTCGACTTCGCCTCGCAAACAATCGCATTGGAGGAGCGATTCCCCGAGAAATCGGTGGCCTGCAAAGCCTCAGCTTTCTTGATTTGTCGAGCAACCGATTGGTCGGATCTTTGCCGGATGAAATAGGCCAATGTACCTTGCTCCAGATGATAGATCTCAGCAATAACTCCCTCCGAGGAAACTTACCAAGCTTCCTTTCATCGCTAACAGGTTTACAGATTCTCGATCTCTCTAGAAACCAGTTTTCCGGTTCTATCCCGACGAGTCTAGGCCATTTGTCAACACTGAACAAGCTAGTGTTGAGCGAGAATTCCTTCTCCGGACCAATCCCGTCCGCTCTTGGACTCTGTTCGAATCTCCAGTTGCTTGATCTAAGTAGCAATACTCTCTCTGGCAATATCCCCATCGAATTATGCAAGATTCAATCTCTTGATATAACACTCAATCTCAGCCGGAATGCCCTCTCGGGACCACTCCCACAACAGATATCAAATCTCAACAAGCTCTCTGTTCTTGATATCTCATACAATAGACTCGGCGGAAATCTGATGCCACTGGCTAGTTTAGACAACTTAGTCACCCTTAACGTATCCTACAACAACTTCTCCGGTTACCTCCCAGACACGAAGCTTTTCCGGCAGCTGTCAGCGACCGAATTGGTAGGAAATAAAGGCCTCTGCAGTTCAGCAGGAGGCTTTCCCTGCTTTCTCACGTCAGAGGAAGGCGAAAATGGCGGCAGCTCTGTGAGGAGATCAAGAAAGCTGAAATTGGCAATAGCGCTGCTTATTACGGTAACTGTATTTATGCTGCTTGGAATGGTGGCATTGATTCGGGGACGAAGGCCCCGCAGTGGAGATGAGGATGATCCGGAGATGGGACTTGATTCGTCCTGGCCATGGCAGGTAGCAACATCCCCATTCACATATTTATTAATTTTGTTGCTCACTCATCCTTTCTATTGCACAGAACACAACTGCAAGTCGAATTACTGAAATTAAAATTACGAGAGTGAATTCCCTTGAAGAAAAATCTTTACTGTAGTGCAGTATAATGAAACGAAGTACTTTGTTGTTTTACAGGTGACTCCGTTCCAGAAGCTGAGCTTCTCAGTGGAGCAGGTGGTGAAACGTTTGGTAGAAACCAACATAATTGGGAAGGGTTGTTCAGGGGTTGTCTATCGTGCAGAGCTGGAAAATGGGGAGATAGTGGCAGTGAAGAAGCTATGGCCCACTGCCACCGCCGTGTCCAATGCGGAGGGCGGAGGGGGGAGCGGCGTCCGCGACTCCTTCGCGGCGGAGGTGAAGACACTGGGGTCCATCCGGCACAAGAACATTGTAAGGTTCTTGGGATGTTGCTGGAACAAGAATACCAGGCTGCTCATGTACGATTACATGCCCAATGGGAGTCTGGGGAGTTTGTTGCATGAGAGGCCCGGCTTCCGCTTGGACTGGGACATCAGGTACAATATTGTTCTTGGTGCCGCACAAGGCGTCGCGTATCTTCACCACGATTGTGTTCCACCAATCGTGCATCGAGACATCAAGGCAAACAACATTCTGATTGGCCTTGATTTCGAACCTTACATTGCGGATTTTGGGCTTGCCAAGCTCGTTGACGATGATGAATTTGGGAGGTCCTCCAACACCGTTGCAGGTTCTTATGGATATATTGCTCCCGGTATGTACTCTCTCCTCTTCCTCTGAGCTCGTTGATAACATGCGATGATCCTCCTTCATACTAACTCCGTCAGTTTAGGAATCGACTGATGCACTGTAACAAGGAAACCTTACTGCCGAAAACCGACTGCTTTCCTTAGCAATATCTGATGAGTTTTATCCTTGTTACAGAGTACGGATACATGATGAAGATAACAGAGAAGAGCGACGTCTACAGCTACGGGGTAGTGGTCCTGGAGGTATTAACTGGTAAACAGCCCATCGACCCAACAATACCCGATGGCCTCCATGTAGTAGACTGGGTTAGGCAGCGGAGAGGGAGTGTGGAAGTTCTTGACCCGAGCATTCGGGGCCGGCCCGAATCAGAGGTGGAAGAGGTGCGGCAAGCACTAGGGGTGGCGCTCCTCTGTGTCAATCCGTCTCCAGATGAAAGGCCAACCATGAAGGACGTGGCTGCGATGCTTAGAGAGATCAGACACGAAAGGGAAGAGTATGCAAAAGTTGATGCCCTCCTAAAGGGATCGCCGGTAAACAACCAGCAGCAAGATAAGGGAGAACCGACGATCCCTTGTTCTTCCTCACATCAACAGAGCAACAACTCTAGCTTCTCTGCTTCTTCGCTCCTTTACTCGTCTTCCTCTAATGCCAAGCAGGCTTTCATTTAGTCACACAGTTTTGCCATTGCTCCATTCCATTGCCACTCTCTTTTACTTACCTTGAAAAGGTAGTAATGGATGATGTAAAGATATTCATTCACCGTCAAAGCAAATGTTATTAGTTATTGCTTGGCTTGTAAATGCAACCCCAAGTTGTTTTCTTCAAGCTATAAAGGAAGATTGCGGCCACTTAGATCCCGTGGAGACTTGGAATCTCCACATGTAATGTACATTCGTAGTACTATACTATACTTGCTTAACAGGACTAAATTTTAGTACGCTTATTTTCTCCTAAAAGATAAAGCTCATACATACATACGTCAAAACATCCCATGCATATTTTACAAGAAAGGAAAAGAAAAAAAACTTACACCTCTCAACAGCTTCATGTCGTACCACGCAGCAATCAATCCTTTTAAGCCAGCGATGGAGCTCAAGAAGGAAACCCCTCTAGTGCTTTGAAAATGTCTGTCCGAGTAACAATTCCTGTTTTCAACATCATTAGTCAGCGTTTCCTTGAAGTATAATACTCATTGGCATGATAAACTGGGGGTTTGACAGAGCTCTCTGCCTGAAACACTTACCCACGACCTGGCCTTCCTCATTCACAATTGGTATCCGATGCACCTTCTTTCTGAGCATCAAGGCGGCAGCATCTGCCAGTGTGGACAAAGAAGATCAATCTTAACAGAGGTTCTAGCGTTAGAATAAAAAAGAGAAAGATGGAAACTTAGAATATTATTACCCAGAACAGTATTTTCAGGGGTTAGAGTTTTTGGAGGAGATGACATCACTTCACCCACCTTTGACTTTAACTGCAAAACAACAATTGTGACTAATAGCTCATAGACAATGAAAAGACAATTCAGTCTTCATGGAACTAGATGTCACAAAGAACCAGAAAATTAACTTTGTTGTATTACTGAAATAAGAAGAAGTGTGGCTAATATTTTTAAGTGAACTTATTCAATCGGAAATATATGCCACATGACTGATTTCTGAATACCATGCTCAGGAAGGAAAACAATCTTAAAAGAGAAACCAGTATCCTGTTAAAGACTGTGGTCATAGTATATGAATAATCATGCCTTTATAAAATCCTGAAGGAAGAAAAAGCTGTGTCAATTTTTTGCAGTAAAAAAACGAAGGTCAAACTAAAAATTGGAGGAAATACACTCAACAAATAGAGCTCAAAGGCATGGAGAGACAGGATACGACAAATTCAAATAATTAACTAAAACATACACTCTAAAGGATACAGTAAAGTTCGTTTAGTTACATTTTAACCTTCAAGTAAGATACAACTGACAAACAAAGTTTACAATGCTGTAATCCAGAAAATTAGTGAACCATGAGCATCCCATTGACAGCAAGGGAGTATCAGCTTACGCACAGGTCGAGAGGGAAATCTAACTGATTACAGTCTTACTCTGGTTTAGTTGCATCTAGAAACCACAGATTACAATATAAACAAAAGAAAAGTCTTATCTCCTTCAACCCAGGAAACAATATCTTGGCTTGTGACAATTTTACAGGTTCCAATTTTGTGAAAAAGCATTTTATTCAAGGTTCTTCATTTTATTTTATTTTTTGTAAATTAGGAATGGAAGTTCATCAGCTGTTTCTCAAGTGTTTTAACAAGGAACAAACTTATTGTTTGACTGGTGACAAGAATTCAATGATTAAAGCTTTACTGCAAGCTAATGTCTGAACTGTTGTCTTTTTCACACTTTCAGACTGTTCAATAACAAATTATTCTTCCTGTAGTGCAGCAAATACCACAAAGCAATGTTCAAGGCTAAAAAGTCTTGGAATTCACAGAGTTAAACCAATTTTTAGCTTTTCTGAAATTTAACCTTACCAAGGAAAAATAAACTAATACCTTCCAGCATGAGGCAAATTCACGTGCATAGTAGCTGTGTCCATTAAGGAATATAAAGATCTTATTTTTTTAAATGACTAGTCTGAGGTTTTGCAAGATGAGATTTAGTACTTTTTTTCAGAGAAAAGTTATCTGATATTAAAAATTAGAAGTCCAAACACTAATTAGAAATCAAGAAAAGTAAAGGTAGATCCCTGTCATTGCACCAGCAAAACCATTTTCTATCATAACAGATTTGATATAATATGTAAACCTTTAAGTTATTTACAAGAGGAAACAAGAAGGAACTTTAGTGGCCCTGCAGCCTCCAACAACCTAGAAGAAATAGTGTCCATTACAGACTGGAGGCATCACAGGAATCTTAGAATGATGGAAGCCGGTGGAAATCCTTCCATGCCCCTTAGCTGTTTTTACCTTATTGCTGACAAATCATTTTGATGCAGTGTTTTGGTTTTTAGCAGATCTAATTCTTACATGATCTAACAAGGAAAATAAAATCGATCAGTTTACACAATAATGGGGGTGTTATGGCATTCTGCTACAATTCAATAAGTTCTTTTAACTAGCTTAGAGCTAATGGGTTGAATAAATCTCTCAAACATTTTGACACATGATAGTCGTCGGGAAACAAGCTTATGATCGAACAAGTCTACATAACAGAGGGCTTTAGTACGCGTGTTTATATTTTTACCAGTTAACATTTCACAGAAACACTTCACAACTACTGATTGTAATGAAACTTAAGAAGTAAGAGACAGAGAAGTTATACCCAATTTTTTACAACAATAAAAATATTAAAATTTTGAGTTTAAAAGAAAAACTTAAAACAGAGGGCGACCGGTTACTCATTAGCAACGAGTTTCTGTACACAAAAAATGATCGAGAAATCCTGAAATGATAATACTGAAGAAGGAAAAGCAGCAATTAAGCAAGGAAGAGAGCACTAACCCCATGCAAAGCCCTCGAGATGTCCTTCTTAGATATAACTCCAATGCACCGCAATTCTTCATCAACAACCGGAAGCCCCGATACAACCTGAAAATGAACATCGATGTCCTCTACTGTCTGGTCGACTGTTGCCGTTCGGATTAAAGTCGACATGACCTCCCCTAAAAGGGCAGAAGGTTGCGTCTGCGCAATTTTTTTTTTTTAAAGTTAAATACCTCACTGTAAAGATGTCAAATGGAAGGGCTAAACTACACAAAACAAAAGAAGTAAAAAGAGTGGCCCTTTATAGATAAACCTACCTTGTCTTTGAAGATCTCTGGCTCCAAATAAGCTCTCAAGTCCTCGTAATTTAGGAGAGAGAAATTATCCGGCCATTCCCCAGAAAGGATGGGCTCCGGATCGTCCTCGGCCTCAACGTTATTCGCAGAGAAAACTTTATGAAGGAGAAGATTCCTACTGTTCGTCTTTTTGTTAATCGAAAAGGAAAGGCGACTTTTGGAGGGAGCGGAGGGAGCGAGACTCGTCGGGGAGACGGCGATCGGTTTCGAACAAAAGAAATTCGCGACGCCAATCAAACTGAACGCCATTATTGCCAGAAGCCAGTACGATTTCGCCTTGATTATTCCCTTATTCTATGTGCTATGATCTCTGCTTCAGGACCTGTAACGCTGAGCTTGTGGAACGCGTTACTGTCGCCCTGTCCGTCGAAGTTACGTCTGGGTTCGGCCACACTTGGCTTCGTACTTTCGTTCGGTTGTGGAGCGTCGCGGCCTCGACGTTGAGATTGACCACCAGAACTCGTTTTCTTTCAAGCTTCACCCATCCATTGACACTTTCTTAATAGTTTCGAATTTTTGTCCGCGGATATCGTAAGTGGATCTAATCCATGGCTCAGGTTAGGGAGTGATAAGCAAAGGCGCCCGCCCATTATCGTTGTTAAAACATGCTTCCTGACTCATACATCGTATCTCCTAGTTTCTTACACGCAATTTGTTTCGAAAAATTTCACTCAACCGTACATTATCAGTGGATGGTAATACATTCCAGTGTAACATACGGAACGCTGAGGCAAGGTGAATAACAAATAACTTGCCTAGTTTTTTCTCTAAAAACAAGCCACCTCTTAGCAAGTTTACTACCGACATCTTCTTCTTCCATGAGGAAAACAGGCTGCTTCCAATAAGGAAATGCTGCTTTGACAACCGTTTGTTTCCTATTCAATGTGGCAGGACAGCCATGTGATCATAGTAACTGTACAATTAGGTATGAGCAACATCCATGTATACTTCTGTTGGCTATGCTCGAGCAGTAGAAACTTCATCGTGCTGCTCCCCTTCGGAGGCACCGACAGCTGCTGCAAAAGGCGAGGATGGCTGAGGGGAAGTCTTGCCATCTACTATTACTATTGTCATATCTAATTTGGGTATTATGGGCGGTTTTGTCCTACGAGTAACTGTCATCTTCAAACCCTCAGTTGTGTGTATTGTTGCTCCTGTTGTCATATTCACCTACACACACAAATAGTGGAATTACAACCACTCAAACAAATACTCAAAACCATTTTCATGTCTGCAAACAAGCAAAGATGACCATCAAGTCACTTGGATCAACTTTAGTTATATTATTTATCAGAAAACAACATTTTGTCCAACAAATGAGAGACTTACAGGAGGTGCTCCAGGAGCCATTTGAAAGTTGAACCTCCGCACAAGCATTGCAAGAGCTAGTACATTCTACAAAATAATATGTTAGGTTAAGTTAGTACTGTATTGCTTATCTCCCTCCTCTGGTTAGATAGCATTGGTCCACCGGATAATTATGAAAAATCGCTACAGATGATTAACAGATTACCTCAAATGTAGCAAACATGTCTCCAACACATTTCCGTGGTCCTCCACCAAACGGTAAGTAACTAAAAGATGACAGTTAATGGTGATGTTAGATATGGCTTAGCCACCAAAGATGATGATCAAGAAAAGATGAAAGACAAAAAATAAATTACTCCGGAAGTAGCAGTAATTCAATGAAACAACTTATGGATTACACATTATGCAAAGGCATTTAACAAGGAATAACCCATTGTCATCCAAAACACGCAAAACAAATGAATGTTTCACATTTTCTGATTATAATTTCATATATAAAAATGACTGCAACATTCAGAATGTCAATATCTTTCCGCTGATGCAAAAGATGGTGCAGAAGGCAAGTACTAATTGCAAACCTGAAATTTTGGTTGGTTTCATTTGGGTTTGGTCCATCTAGAGGCCATCTTTCAGGTTTGAACTTGTCTGCATCAACCCAATGTGCAGGGCTCCGGTGCAAATTCCATACAGAAATAAAGATATCCTCACCCCTTCCATTAAAATACAAATTATGTTATGCAGGGATATCTTAAACAGAACTAAAACTATATAGGATTAAATAACTAAGAGAACAGCCAGACTTATTAGATAAGTAGAGAATATTTGTTCAAATAAAAACGAAAAAGAAAAGCAATTAGCTCCACCCATCTGAAAAGGCAAAATGCTAAATGGATTAACATTTAAAAATTCACACTAAAGGTTAGAAAGGTAAAACAAAATTATCATAATTGAAAAGTTATTGAAAATGCAATGTCTTTTTTTTCACTCCTAACTGGCAACCAAATTTTATCAAAATATAAGACCAATCATTTTCTTAAAAAAAAAGACCAATAAATAAAATGTTTTCCTCTTTTAGATTTTTTTCGATAAATACTACACCAATGAAAGCAGCAGTCATTTATCTAATAAGATGTCCCAAAAACATAATATTAAACAAACAAAAGAAGTATTCTCAAGGCAACGGTTCTGAGTCACAACCTTTTGATGGGGTACTCCCCCAACGTGTCATCCTCAAGAGAACGGCGAATTAACACTGGTGGTTGTGGGTAGAGTCTCAAGGACTGTAGGACCCAAACAAGATGAAGAGGAAGTCTTAACGATCAATGTCATATACATAAGCTTCGTCACGAGTTCAAATTGAACGTAAAGATTCTTGCATTACAGAGAGAGTTTCTTACTTCATTAATTACTCGGGTTGTATACTTTAGATTCTTCATGTCATCAATAGTAGGAAGGCGATCTCCTAGTACAGAATCAACCTATAAATAAAACAAAACAAAGACATGCTCATAAAAAAAAGTGCCAATTAATTTTACCACCAGAAAGGGAGTTGATCATAAAACCTCATCATGATACGCGGAACAACTCCAACAACTAACCTCATCTTGAAGCTTGGACAGAACACTAGGTTCCTGCACACATAGCATGAGACTCATTATGCAGGTTTTAGCTCAATTCCTACCATATGTGCCCATATAAAACCACAAGTGATGCACATGCTCACCAGAAATATATACAAATATTGTATATTTGTTAAGAAAAAGCTAAATTCAGCATTAAGGCAAATTAGTAACAAGATGGGGTATCAGCAAATTACTACCAAGAAGAGGTATCAGTGCCTAACAGGCAATGTTGGGATATGTAGAAGTATAATTCACAAGACAGGAACCTAGATAAATTGCTCAAACACTACTTTGTCCTAACCAGCTAAGAAATATTGTTGACCTATTTGAAGTACACAGAAAATAGACATTTGCTTATCCTTCCATTGGCTCCACACATGAAGTTGAACTTAGGAACGCTATAATTGGTGTTGCACCCACCTTCCATCCAATAAAGCAGAAAAAAGACGACCAACCAAATTGTAGGGATATGTACTGAAGTTTTCATTTGCCACAATAAGTAGAATAGCAACAAAGTAGAAGAGAGGTTTGATAACCAAAAAATCACAAAACGAAGTTGCACATGAAAGTGAGAGAAAAAAATTTAATAGATCATCTAAATTTAAAATTAAATGTCAAATTCCTCATTCATCTGGAATATTTCATGCATATTTATACCGTTGTGAGTAGATAAAAAGTCCACGTCAATACTGCAGCGGATGTTTCATGTCCTGCTATAAGCATTGTCATTAAATCATCACGGAGTTGCTTGCTGGAAACCTACAATGGGGCACTATATGCGTTAAACAAAACTCTAATCAGAAGCTGATACGAGAAAGGGGGGTGCGGGGAGTACATCATCCCCTGATGCTAAGAGAAAGTGAAGAATGCTAGGATCCTGCTCGTTCATGTACTCCTCACTAAACTGTAATTCTTCTTCTTCCACCATCCTCTGCATAGAGTCATAAACCAAACTTAACAACTGAACAGTTCAAGTACAACAAAATTCTTCAAGTTAAACTTTGAAAATGCACTGTAAAAGCAAAAGAGAGCAAAAAAAATAAAAAAATGTAGAGCCCATGAAAGCAAAACTACCAGTGCTATATGAATAGAAGTTATCTCAAATAACCGAGGAAAAGACAAGATGTTTTAATCAACAGAACCGATTTGCAAATTATACAAGAATTTCCATAAATGCAAATATGTTATAAAACAGGAATTAGGAAAAAGAAGATAAGTATGAATCTTTCTCAACCCATATCAATCTCAATTTTGTCTAGTTACAAGTATCGTCATAGGTATATATGCCTTAACCATTTCTTTTGTGACATCACATGACAGAAATTTCAGCTTTATAGCATGAGAAGATTCTCTATAGCATTCATTTTTTCTGCTCAGATGTCTGTAGCATCCACATGAGCAGCAACAGTGCGTGATGAAATGATATTTGACAGAAACAACTAAGACTGATTAAAAGCATGTGACAAGTTAGAAAGCACAAAACAAAAAATAGGAATCAGAAACGAGGAAAGAAAGTGTGTTAGTCCTCCAGAATAAAGTTAAGAGTCGAACATACCTTGCATATTGCTATTAGTTCATCAAGTACATCATTTATCAGCTTGAGTGCAGCAGAGACCTTTTTTTGCCTGGGCGAAATATCTTTCCAGATAGGTATTTCCCAAGTAGGTATGGGAGAAACACTCCGATCTTCTGCTTCTCGCAAGACGGTATAAACAGCCTAAGTGCATGCAAACATAAGAAAGACATGACAAGGTTGTTATTCAAATATCATATGATAACAACGAAGCAAGCAGAACAACATTTAAAATAGTACCTCTACTATTCCTGTATCATTTGTCAAGGAGTCAAAGTCATAATTAAATACAGCCTTCCCGATAACATCCAAAGTCAACCGTGAGAAAAGTGACTCCATCTCGACATCCTCTCCATCAGAAGCTGCAGCATCCAGCTTCTGGCAAAGCCTAGCAGAAGCCTCTCCAAACAGACCAATCATAGCTGCTACATACTAACAAATAAATGGAGTTTCAAAACAAGTGTGCAACTAAAGTAAGCCCAACTTCCTGCATTTCTCACTAGAGACAACAGATTAGTTACTCCAAACATTTGGCAATTCTCACCTTCTGATGTAATGCTGGTACAATGGCCCGACGACGAACCCGCCATATCTCACCATCAGCTGGAATTAGCCCTTTTCCCATGACAAATTCTAGTATTTCAGCCAAAATGCCCTGCACAGTAAACACATTATGACTGTGATCAAGGGAGCGAATGAAGACTGGACGGAGCAAACCACGGAGTTTTAAGTTACAAGAGATTACCTTGGAATAAGCTTTAGAGTTGTCTCTCAGTATATGCTTGGCAATGGAAGGATCAGATACTATCAAAATGGACTGTCCAATAATACATAACAAACGTCACAGTTAATGATATGGTGGGAATTAACATGTACCCGGTTTCTCTAAACACAAACAGAGATAAGTAGATTTGGTTTCTAAGTTAATGTGCGAGGAAAAGGACCTTGGGACCGAAAGTCAGTCTGAATATTCCGCCGTAAGTGAGATAAAGCTCGTAAAGAGGGAGAAAAAAAGCCTCGCCTCGGATTGCACTAATTGCTCCTTTGGCATTTGGAATCTCCGGAGAACCTCCCCGCCGATTCGGTAGAAGGTCCACGAATTCCCGAGAAACACCCAATTGTAATAGACCCCGTCTTAACGCACCAAATAAACTTCACCTCGATATGACATACGTAGAAATCAAGAATTTCCTTTAACTCCAGAAACAGTACTAAAATAACTTAAAGACAAACTCTCAAGTCTCAAACAAAACAAAAAAAGTTTGAAACGGACATACCCAGAGCCTTCAAGAGTGAATTCTCCGGAAGCAATTCGAGCAGAAATCTCTGCCCGCCGTTTCTCCTGTAGCAACCTCTCGACTTCCTTAACGGCGCTGCTGTCGGTAAAATCCGGCTTCCGGCCGTTTGGCGAAGAAAAACAGATGATTGGGAAATGACGAGGACCTGGTGAGAGGCATCATCGTACTAAAAGGCGCCAAAAAATCAAAAGAAATAAGATGGACTTTCCTAGTTTCTCCTTACCATTATTATTTAAACCAGTGCACGGCGTGGTAAACTTGGAGATTTTGGAGCGGCGTCTGGTGCGAAGGGATTGAGCGGGTACACAAGGGAGCTGAAGGAGTGAGAGATGAGCTGCCATTTGAAGAGAGAGGCGACCAGAGGGCCGCAGTTGAATTGAGTTAATGAAAAAAACGAACGTAAGCTGTGGAACAAGGTTCCGATGTTGCAGTGTTTTGGTCAGTTCATCTACAAATGGCACCGCCGGACACGGATACGAAAAGGAGTATCCAAGGGAAACGAGCAACTGCCGCTCGTTAGAAGATTCCTGCATAAAAGGGTACAAAGTCGACAGCTGTGTCACCGTTTTACGGTGATCTTGGGGTTACTGATTGATGAGACACCCTGGACCGGGAGCGAAGGCGGTCATGGGTTAGGCTAAAAGGGAGACCCAAGCCGACCGAGTAGGGTCCAACTTAGCAGCCGGTTTTTTCATCTCCCACTTGTGAAAATAAATATATTTTTTATTTTTATTTTCAAAATAGTAATATAAATATATTTTTTTTAAAATACTATAATTTAAGTTTTTAAAATGTTATATCATTTTAATTTTTTTATAAAATTTTATATTTTTATTAAATTTGAGAGTGAGGGATTTTTATTGAGACAAATTGGGGTGATAAGTTGCGTTTCTAAAAGAGTCTGACCCGGTCTCTCACTCTGAGTCAGTCCGTCTAGAGTTGTAGAGACACGGAAGATTGATAGCCCGCTTTTACTCCGAACACAGAGGACCGAGGTTGAAGAAGAAAAGACGTGGAGGGACCACCTGGTCCACTCCCTCATGTTTGTTTTTCTCGGCGAATCTGAAATCTGATGCCGTGCTATTTTTTGTGCAAGGTCGCTGTTTTGTGACTAACTTTGTCGTCTCCCGCAGGCTTTGTCATCCAAGATTGCAGTCTCCGTAGCTCAGTATTCGCCACGTATTCGCCATGGATGCGAATGCAAGGAGACAAAGTTGGCCAAAGATAGCTGCTTCCAGCTCGTTGGACGTTGGCTGCTGGTAGCTGGTTGATTACTGACCTTTTGTTTGGCACAGTACAAGTCGCTGCCAGACGCACATTGTTAGCTGATCGTCAGACATTTTGTTTGGCAAAGCCAAACTCACTGTTACGCGCACATTTGATCGTTGAGCAGCAGCCCAAGTTCGTTTCCAAAGGCTTGAATCACGGGATTTAGCTTTGGTTTCAAAATAATTTCACTTTCTTCGTCCCTGGTTTCTCTTCTACCCTCCCTTCCAATGGCCCTCGCTATTTTATAATTCTGGGGAAATAATAAATGACTGCTTAACATTTATGTTGATTTATTACAGGATCAGTGAACAATCCAAGATTTTATTTTGTGCGTGCAAACTATAATTTCTTTCAAAGAGAACGGTGCTTGGAGACCCGACAGCTGATCACTATAAGGGATGGAAAAAGAAAGAAGAAGAAAATAATTTGGAGAAAAAAAACAAAGTCGCAATGCAGAGATTGGAATCTTCGATTCCTTCTCCTTCGACGTTTCGGACCCTTATTTCTCCAACGCTATGATCGAGTGGGGGAGAAACTGCCGATGCTCATGTTTCAAGGACAGACCTACCTCTGATGAAGAAGGAACAAGTTTGAAGCTGGCAGGGTTCTTCGGATCAGCGGAGAGAGGAGGAGAGAACAAGAGGAGATTAACGATAAATTGCACCGAGTGGAGAGGAGCTGCGGGAAATCCCTTGACGATTCCGGTTGCCAGAGAATTGAAAGAAAGATGAGATAAAAGGCTGATATGGAGCATGGGGTTTTGAAGGTGACGGTAACGGTGCGTAAGGAAGCGAAGAGATGGGAGATCGAGATTGAAATGTCCGGTTAACTACTATGGTTGAGTGTCTTTCAACTCTGGAGAAAGGATAGACCTCTGACGTCTTCGATCCCTTCTCGTTCAACATATGGAACCGTTTCCAGACACTGTCCTTGGGATCAAACCAAGTCAATGAAGCCACTGCCTTCGTCAATGCCAAAATCGATTGGAAGGAGACCCCGGAAGCCCACGTCTTCATAGCAGACCTTCCCGGGCTGAAAAAGGAGGACGTGAAAGTTGAGCGCGAGGAGGGCAGAGTGCTTCAGATCAGTGGAGAGAGAAACAAAGAGAAAGAAGAGAAGAATGACGAGTATCACCGCATCGAGAGGAGCAGTGGCAAGTTCTTGAGGCGGTTCAGGTTGCCGGAGAATATCAAAGTGGACCAGGTCAGAGATGCATTGGACAACCACTATGCCCAAAGAGGAAGTGAAAAAACCAGAGATTAAAGCTGTTGAAATTTCTGGCTGAAATTCAAAAAAAAACTGAAAACTCTTGCAGTCACCATACACAATAGGATGTCAATCCAAAGAATTGTATCAGGCTGTCATCAAAATATTGTAAGAATAATGTTTATGAGAATGTGCATCAAAATATTGTAATCGATTGTGAGATGGTATTAGTGGATTATTGGTTTCAGAATTCTGCTTCAGCACTGCAATAACAATGAGAAGATTACATGGAAACACAACACTCCAAAGTTAGAAGGCCCCAAAACTTGTAGTCTTTAAAAACCCAATCAAAACGAAAAAGCAGAATTCACATTGGCTTGAATCTGCTGGAGTCTCTGTAATCTCAATGAAATATAAAAGCTTTTTCTGGCACTAGAAAACAACAATATACTGGTTCAATCCTCCGTCGAGTCTTTGTCAAGTTCAAGCCAAAGGCATGAAATTGAAGTTTAAGGATTCTCTAGTTTACCTGGCACGGGAAAAGTCACAAGATTTTTTCCTTTTTTCTCTCTTTTGTTTTTGAGGAAGGACAAGATTCAGGACAAGAGGTGGGAGAAAATGATAGAAACAACAGAAAGTACATCGATAGCCTGGAGTTTTCTACATGACACTCCACCTCTTACTCGCTGATGCTCAGTATATCTGGTGATGCAGATTGGAATGACTGGGGTGGATAAAGATTTAGTACAAAGGAAATTGGTAGAAACTTGTAGAATTGACGGAAACCATTTGAAAAATTTGAAGAATTAACGGAACGTGTAAGATGAATCAAAGTTATTTTGCATGGCCATAAGCTTACTAGCACAGACAAGAGTAGGGAAGATAAACAGTTACTAAGAAAGAAAAACAAATGAACAAAAAGAGCAATTTAGAAACTATTAAGAAACAGAGAAATTGAATAAGGAACGTCCACTCCATTCTCAAAAAGACAGAAATATTCACATTTTATAACAAATCATTACAATAAATCACTAACAACAAATTGTTATAACAGCTATCAATTATAAATAATTAATCACAAATGGTTATCAGCATTAATTATCAAACAAAGTTCTAAAAGCATATTTGAGATTTGATTTCATTAAACAACTCATTTGAACCAGCTACTTTTTTAACTTTTTTCCTTTGAGGATATGTATAGAATATGTGAGATATGTACAAAAGTCTCGTTAGTTTGTGCAAATATTCCACTTAAACCAATGCTTCCAAAAAAAAATCAGTTACATTCCATTATAATCTAACTAAAATTTCCTGGAGTTTCCAATAAATTCTGACGTTTTTATTTCAATGTTGCAATGAGTTTTCAGAAGAACTAGTTTCCTGCTCTAGAAGGTAATTATACGAACATAACAATTTGCACAGAAGGGAAACTTGAGAAGATGAACTAGGATTTTTCTGGCCTGAGATTCACTTATACTTAGTGGGTTGTTAGGTACCTCAACAAACCCATTTGACAACTCTCAAAAGAAAGCTATACAAGGTGGTAATACATTGTTACAGGTTTTCTCCCAATCTACAGGCTGAAGTTGCATATCCATGTTGTAATGAGCTCAGAAAGAGTCAATGCAAAGAACAAAACCAACTGGCCTAAACGATCAAACACCTGCCATGAGATGACAGACATATTAGTTTTGACAGAGGACAAACTAAATGTTGAACTCATAAGAAAGACAACTAATAGAGATCATCTAACTGTGGTAAAAATGTTTATATCTAATATAAGGTCATAAAAATAGACACTGTTTACTTGTTTTAGATAAGAAAGATGCTTGTTTTTTTAGCTATGGAAGTACACACATCTAAATGCTACTGTTATGAGAGTATATTCATCTGAAAGCTCCAGAATGAACTAGTCTTGCCTTGTGGCCAGCAGGTCAAGATAGCTATAATGAAAGAAGTAAGATATTTTAAACATATACCGTTACTTGTATTTCTCCATAATTCTCCTTGCTTCCTCTAATGATTCTTCCTGTGAAGCACCAGTACCTCCACCGCCATTGGGTCTTTCATCCTTGTTCAAGGCTAAGTACCCAAAATATATAAGCCCCATCATAGCCTGTTCCCAAAAGAAAAGAAAAAAGAAACTGTTGTGGGGCTAATTCAACAAAAGGATATTGAAGATTTTGAGATCACTTTGAGGCGTACTCCAAGTTCATCTTCTAAGAGTCTTTATTCTTAATTAGCAAATAAATCTGCACATATCTTGACATGTTTGGGTATATTTGAGGCAAAAATACAAGCATCAAATCCTGATTTCTTAAAACAGCAATCAAATAATTTTGAAGCCTCCAGGTGAAAGTTTGCTATCTTCACAGACGCAGCTCCAGTTACAACCAAAACGAAAAATATAATTAGAATCACTACTTAACATAAATGATCAGTATAGTATAGTTTGCAAAAATTTCTGCAACATAGCATGGACATGCATGTAACACATTATGTAAAGACAAAGTAGAAACAGAATCCTAGTTGAACGAAAGTTTTTGGTGTGCAGAACCAACTTCATTCCGTTCTCCTTAACAGCCAAAACCACATGAAATATATCCCACAATTGTTCAGTTTTGCAACTCACCGGGTTTAATCCAAAGGGCAAAAACAATCTACCTTGCAAGGATGTTGATTAAGTATTCTAACTAACTCAGAAATAGGGCAAGTTCAAATTATATAGACTTATAACTATCATCTACCCAAATATCATCTATTCATCCAACTATGCTAACTTTAAAATGCAGATTCTGAATGATAAAAATCACAAACTTGAATAATTATTAAGCAACTTAAAAGCATAGCTCAAACCTCTATAGTTATAGTTTCTACTCTAACTCTGAACTCTTTTTTTCAAAGGGCTTCAATCTTGAACTTTCAGGCCTTCGTAGAGTTTGAGTTTGACTATCAGAACGTATTATAAGATCTTTAGTGAATAGAAAATAAGTTCCTTTTTCTTGTATGGAACACTAAGACACAGATTTGCCCGCCACTTATACTCTCCATTGTGTTCCTTGAAAGTTCCAAGGCTCTAATACTTCTGAGAGGTAGCCAAGTCTTAGGCCCACAACTAGGAGAAAAAGCAGTTAACCCGTGTACTCTAGCATACATTAATTCAAAAGTCAAAAGAGACTGAATTCAAAGCCTTCGTGAGTTGGGGATACAATTGACAGCAGCTACCATGCCCCAAAAGGTTAGCCAACAACAAAGTCCCTCGTCCATCCACTCGAGCTTCGCCACATTGAAAAAAATCTTTTTTTTTTGGTGTCTATAGCCAAGGGGAACTTCAAAGACTCGAGGACAGGTGCACGAGTCAAGTACAGTGCTAGAGATAGTGTACCCATCGAAATCTAAATGAATTGAAAGATGAGTAAAGTTCGAAAGACTACAACTGCTGAAAACATTAGGAAACAAACAAAAGAAGTTCACAGAAAACATTAGGAAACAAACAAAAGAAGTTCACAGAAAACCTATAAATATAATAAATAGTTAGAAATGTAATGCAAAACTAAGAAAGCTACTTGAATGGTATGAAAGAAGTGATATCTCATGTTCTAAGGTGGAACGAAGGGTGCAGTGGAGGATTTCTTTCTACAAAATTGCATTTTTTTAACAAGGGAAACTATAGCCAAACTAATCTTCAGATAAGACGTGGGTATAATATATAGTGTTTCTACTTGACAGCTTAATACTCTCTAAGGAATACGTACCAGCACGAAGAACGCAGTAGACAGGACCGATTTCAGTACGAAAAGGGAAATGGCTACAATGGCAACAGTCACACCAACTCTTGCAATGGGTCTTGGCACAGGATCCTGAAAAAATATCACACAAAAATTTGAAAAGTCACTAGTTTGTTCACCCAGAAGGATTTCTTTATTGGATTTTAAAATTCTTAAGTTCACTAAAAATAACCACAATAAAAAAGAAGTAACGTACAGGTATTAGATTGGACCCGGCCTCAACTCCATCCTTCCCAACTTTCAACACTGTCTGAAATACTAATTCAGAGCACAAAACCATGGAAGTGAGCATATATAAATAAAGCCACTGTTATAAGTTAGATGAAAAAAGAAAAACAAGAAACGACCAGCACTTCCAAGTTACTCCGTAACGGTAAGAGACTAGGAGCCACGAGGCATAATGCAAAATGTCAATTGAAGGAAAGATAAAACCTTTAAAAATGTTAGATTGCGCGGCAACGACAACCAGGCGTCTGTTAAATTTTCCCGAGTGGGACACGGAAAGGCAGCGGGATCCACGGAGAGGACAGGCAGAAACGAAGAGGGGATGGCTTGAACAAGAAAAGAGTTTTTCTTTGGAGTCTTGTAACTGCAACGGGGCGTTCCACAATGAAATAAAAGTAGCCATTCTCTGTTATTTTGTATGCCACGAGCGAGCAAAAAGAGAGAGGGGGAGAGAGGCTGTGGCTGTGGCTGTGGCTGTGGACTTATGAGGCTCAAGGTCAGGGAGGCAAGGGAAGATGAATCCCATGATTCTGTGGACTGGCCGAAGTCATCCATCCGGACTTTGATCGTTTTGAATCAGAGCCGAAAAATAGAACTGATAAAGGTATTTTTTAACAAAAAAAAACTGCCTAAAAAACTTAAAATTGTCGACAAAACCTTTTTTCAATTTTTTTGTTGATAAATTTCATTGATTATATTTAGCCAACAAGGAGTTTTTCAGCGAAAATTTCATTTTATTGATGAATATAAAACATTTTTTGCAGATTTTTTAAAAATAAATTTTTAGCTTAATTTTTTTAAAAATATATTTATTTTTTCCTAAAAATTCCTCCAAATAATTTTTTTATTTTACAGAAAACTCAGCCCAAATTTTTATATTTTATAATATAATTTACAATGGAAGATTCTGTCAAAAAATAATATTTTAAGATAGAAAATTATTTATTTTTACAAATATCTTTTCAGAAATTTTACTCAATTTTTTATTAATATAAAATAAATAAAAATTGTCAATTTTTTATTTTTATAAATATTTATGACAGGAATTTTTAGTAAAAATAAGTTTATTTAAATATAAATATAAATATATTATTTTTTATGAAAATATTTTTATTTTAAAATTTATGGCATAATGTTATGCTAAGAAAATATTTTGTTTCATATAAAATATTTAAGGCATAAAATTTAATAAAAATAATAATTTTCATAAAATATTTTACGACAACCAATTCAGCCAAAAGATTCATTTTTAAAACAATTGTTTAAAACAAAAAATTATGTTGATAAAACCATTTTTTTATTTTTAACCTATTTGAAACATTTAAAGTTGTATAAAATGTTCTAAAATTAAAAACAATAACAACTACAAGACATTAAACACAAATTTTATTTACATACTAAATGATGAAGATGATGAATATATAATATGTACTAAAATAATATTTTATCCGAATAAAGAATAAAAATTTATTTAAAAAGTCTAATATAAAAAAAAATAGACATGCTATGTAGGGAAGATCATTGTGTGAGGAAATGCTGCACCCAGATTCATCCCCTTCTCATAGCCAATCCTAACACCCAATACTTGGTCGTTATGTTATACAATTTGATGATGTTAATTAACATGTCTTTTACATAGGTATAAAATCTTATTGCTCCCATACGGGTCATTAAATTTAAATATCCCATATATATCAAACTTTTATCTATGTTTGTTTGATACTGTTAGAAGATAGGTCCAAGCCCACACGACCAAGGAAAACCTACATATCTAAAAGTATTATAAGATGGGTCACACGACTAAGGAAGGCCCATAAGATGGATCAAAGCACATAAGAAGTAAAACCCACCATGATTACCACGAGCTGACATCTTTATCACATAATTTGAAAGATGAAGAAGGACTCACAAAGGCATCTTTATCTTATGGTCACGTCTTAGAATAGTTATAGTTTGAATTATATTTGTCTTTTATCTATATTGAGTTATTTAATTATACTAGGATTTATCTTTAAGTGTTATAGTTTAGGTGTAATTGGAACAAATATAGTTTTATTGTAATTGGACACTACTAACTTCCTCTATTATAAATAGAAGTTCATGTACTTTGATTATAATAAGTCAATAAGCCAATGAAATATTTATCTTTTTCATAAATTCAACAAATACCTAGAATTGAACAAGATATCACTTTTCGACAACATCTAAATCTTTAAAAAAATTATAAAATTGAACCGACTATCATTTATATCTAAATTCTTAATCACTTGGATTCGTGATTCCATCTTACTCATTCAGGATTTTGGCATTGTTTAATGATTTTTTGTTACAATTTAAAACAATTGCCAAAAAATTTGTTACATCTCCTGGAAAACATGGTGCATCAATGGCAATACCAATTTTAATCTTGGGCTGCATGACTCAACGAGTGGCGGCTCACCTCCACCTGCCTAACCTACAGAAGCTTGCCTCCTCCTCTGGCAACATCTGCTGCACCGTGAAGAATATATTCCTAGTAAATCCATTGTTTAAAACGAGAGCGAGAGGAGGAGGATCGATGCGTCACACCTAAAACTCAAATCTCACGAAAGAAGAGAATTTTACAAAACCGAGTCAAAATCAACCACCCACGATTCTAAAGGACAACAGATAAATGACAGGTGAAAGCAAAAATAGCAGCAAGGAGAAGGGACAGACGGACAGTGACCATCTTCACGTCAGAGTTGCCTTGCAAGGAAGAGCAAGACCAGCTGGAAGGCCGTGCTTGGGAGCTTCACTGCTTCAGCCATCCCTGAATAAGGACGACTCTCGAATCCTTTTGTTAATACTGAGGAAGTCGAAGCTCACCATTGCCAGCAGCCTTCCTTCATGGTAGAGACAAACAGGAGACGGAGAGTTAATACTGAAGACTGAGAGACGAAGTAGGTGAATTATTGCCTCAGCGTAGCCCGGGACCCTTCCAGCGCAGCATAACGCATAAGCAACAGAAGCCATCAAATCTACTGATGGCTGCCTCGCTCATGCACCGTTTTTTTTTTCTTTCCCACTCTTTCCACTTGAAAACTTTAATCCAAATGTCATTATAGGTTTCACTTTATGTTGGATGGCTACACAAAAGCATCATCATCATCGGCTTCTCTTTACCATTCTTTTCTTTTGATCAGATCCCTTCACAACTAAAAGACGATGCAGGCGTTGCTCAATTTCTCTGGTTCGAAATTGCAATTACTCTCTTTTCTGCCTCTATAATGCTGACCACACTGTTCAGAATTAAGGTTTAAAGATTGAGATCATTTGCTTGATGAAGCTTTTACTAAGAGCCCAACTTTGAAAAGAATGGAAGGATAGCAGATGCAATAAATGAAGGCTAGAGTAACCTAACAGGTCTGTTAACGACAGCAGCAACTGCAGGTGAAGGAACAAAAACAAGGAAGCAGCAAAGGAAGAGTTGCCCGAGTAAGCTATATTAGTACTATGACAACTGAAATCCTGAAACCTAAACGGCAATTCTTGTAAAGAAGGAGAAAGTGTACTAGAAAAATCCATGAATTCGAGGTTTCCAAACATCTTGTTGGAGATGTTCTAATTCCAGATTATTTAACGAAGCCGCAAAAGAGGAAAGATTGCATAAACGCCTTGGATTCCGAGCATAAAGAAAAAATCCATTGATTTCTTTCCGTCCTAGATCTTTTATAAAGGAAAAGCTCTCAAAGACTCGAACTAAAGGGACTCTTCATCTCCTTCGTTTCATTGTCACAACTCTCTCAAGTCCCTATTCTCAAAGGTGCCCAAAAATTAAACATCTTCAAATTCAAGAAAAATGTGCTATAGAATTTTAATAAGCAACTCAATTGCCTTTCCACTTTCGGTTCTTCCACTGCTATACGGAAACGATGACCACCTGCATCCCCAAAGAACAGGAGGATGAAAGATGAGTTTAACAGGAACTTTGCAGCAGCTTTATTACAAAGAGGGAGAGAGAGGAAGGCCCAAGAAATGAACCAATTCAGTGAGCATGCTATAATGAAAAAAGTCTGATTATTTAACTTGAGGGGGAATCGTCCACCTTCTTGTCTTGTTTAGGTATTTGATTCCTCTGGGTTTACAGAGATGTTAATAGAATATGGCAAACACAGAGCCCCCCCCTCAACATGTTACAAACAAGGATCCCAATTCCTGACCTGTCATGTTACATCCTCTGCTGCAGATTTAACTCCATTTCATACGCAGACACGGTTATCTAAGTGGCATTACAGATGTATAACTAGAAAGATTTTAAACGGGTTTAGATTCAACAAGAGAGCAAAACCACAAGCTTAGACTCAGAAAGTGCTTCTCAGAAAGGAGTACCTATCTCACTTCTATCTGTGGGGCTATACAAAGCAGACCTGTTCCTGGGCCTATTCTCCTCCAGCTGCTTCACCACCAACAACATATCCGGCCTCACCGACGCAACCGGGGCACAACAACCCATAGCAACCTTCAAAGCTTGCACCAGACCGTCCTCCATTGGACTCCTAATTCCCTTCAACACCTCAACATCGAATACCTCCATCGTTGTCTCTTCCAACACGGCCGCCTTCACCAATGCTGGCAAATCAACCATTTCCCCTGTTCGTGCATCTTTCCCTGGCTTTTTCCCCAATAAAATCTCCAGTAACAATATCCCAAAAGCATACACATCGGTCCTGGAATTGCATTTTTTCATCTTGTGCAGCTCCGGCGCCTTGAACCCATCAGTCTTCGCTGCTGCCACCACCTCGTCGGCCACAGAAGGGACCAACAGCTTGTCAAGACTGAATTCCGTCAGTCTAGCAACAAAAAATTCGTCGATCAGGACGTTACTGGATCGAACATTTCCGTGCGTGATTGGCATTTCGTGAACGGTGTGTAAGTGGGCGAGTCCTCTTGCAATGCCCAAGGCGATTTTGTGCCGCCGAGCCCAGTTCAGCATTGGCCTTCCAGCTCGGGTTTCTGAGAATCAAAGAAAAACAGAGAGGGAAAACTGTACAGTGAGTATTATGTATCATCATAGGTAGTACCGTGGAGAGAAAATGCACGAAGAGAAATAAAAGAGAGAGATGCAGTACCGTGGAGAAGATCATGAAGAGTTTTATTAGGGAGATAGTCATAAATGAGGAGTTTTTCGCCCCTCTGCCCCTGATAGAAAGCTCGAAGTGAAACGAGATTTTCATGGCGGACACGACCCAGCTGCTTTATCACGGGCATACACGAAGCCCTGTCTTTACAACTTCCTTCTCTCAATAGCCTTAAAGCGATAGTTCCACCATCAACCAGCTTCGCCTTGTAAACAGTTCCGTAGCACGTCTTCTCTATTACCTGACCAGTCGCATTTAATACATCTTCCAGCGAAAGGTGCTCACCACCTTCAAATACTAATAACTTGCCATCCCCCTCGTTTCCATTCTCGACTTCTTCCTGATCGACAGCTTCATCATTCGAACCTTTTCTTCTTGCTTTCCTTCTCTTTATCTGCACGAAGCCAATTGAAACCGAAGCCAAAACCACTGCTCCCGCCATTAAACTGATGACAATCCCTGCAATCGCTCCGGCGCTCAATCCAGAACTCCGCTTGCATTTCCCAAGAGGTGGCCCGCAAAGCTCAGCACTATTTCCTTGGAAGACCTCGGTTGTGAATCTTCCGGCAGACGCAGGTAACTGCCCACTGAAATTGTTGTAAGAAAGATTTAATTTTTCAAGATTCAGTTCAGAAAGTTGCAGCGGAATGGGACCCGAAAGGTCATTGTTGGCAAGATTGAGTTCTTTTAATCCCTGGAAGTTGGTTACGAATTCGGGAAACTGCCCCCCGAACTTGTTATTCCCTAAATCCAAAACCTGCAAATTGCTGCAAGTTGAGTTGGGTATGGCGGGCTCCGGAATAAGCCCGGAGAGATGGTTCCCATTTAGACCAAGAGAAACGAGCCGATCGCAGAGGTTCCATATCGATGGAGGGAGAGAGCCGTTGAGAGAGTTTTCCCGCAAATCCACGTCGAAGAGCGAAGGGCTGTTTCCAAGCTCCAGAGGTATGGAACCCACCAAGGAGTTTACGCCAAGGTAGAGCGACTGCAAGGAGGAAAGCTCACCGACCTCTTTTGGGATTGTTCCGCTTAGCCCGGCGGCCGGAAGCTGAAGGGACAGCAGTCTCAGTCGCGCGTCTTTTGCAAGCGAGAGATTACCATTAAGGGGAGAAGAACCCTCTTCACAGTGAAGAGAAGACCCATCCACAAAACCCCACTTGAGACCTCGCCACGAACAGAGAGGCCGGGAAGTGTTCCAAGTCGCTAACAAGATATTTTCCGAATCGCCCTGTAGAGAAGGTTTGATCTTTCCGAGGAGAAGATCAACTTCTGAAAGATTAGTGGGTTCCTGCGAGAGCCCATAGCTACAGAAAAGAAAGAAGAGAAAGGAAAGCAAGGGGAAGGACGGAGACGACGCCATGAAGAGGGACGGAGCGAGGAAGGAAGGAGAGAAAAGAAAAGAAAAGAAGATAGGGGTTGGTGGGAAGTATAGAAAAGGAGGAACTATCGGACTTCAAAGGGTGTGTTCCGCGTTAGGTGTCCTCTCCCTCGCTCTCTTTTTGAGGTGGTTTTCCCAGTAAAGCTGGTTTTGTTTGACTGTGACCACTTCGTGTGTAGGCATATCAGGCCCTGTCGATAGTTTTCTAATACGGGGACTGCTTTGATTTTGAGAAACTAAAATAAAGCCGCCAGTGGTCGAAGAAAGAGGGGGGGAACGGTTGAGCGCCCGGCCGCCATCGCCATGAGCAAATGGCGAGAGAGTCCTGTCTTTTCGAGCAAATGGAAAAGGGGTTTGTTGGCATTTGAAATTTGCAGAATTTTATTCGTACAGAGAGGGGCCAAATGCCCCTTATTCCTAAGCATTGAAAAGACTCTTGAATTCTTCTCAGGCTAAGAGCGATCGACCCCCCACTACCACTGGTCGCGCATCAAGCGGGGAAAAACGCAGGAATGAGCACACATTGAGGGGCCATATCCGATACCAAATAAAGTTGAGTCCACTTGTCGATGCCTTTGCCAGGAAATTCCGATGGTTGATCGACTAAGCGATAATTTATGGTCGGCCATTCCTACTGAGTGCTCCCAGACGACTAAACTCGCTCAGTTCACTAACTACAGTTCTGACTCTGTAGAGACACTCAACTTGAAGATATCAAGAATCAGAGATTCAATTCTTTGTCTGAAACATGGCTACCATCGTTATGATTCGTGGCTCATTGTCGGTTCATCTTGGGTAAGCAGCAAAGAGCTCGACAGAGCGCGTTATGTGAGTGTTTCTTTTTAATTAAAGGCGGCTTAATGAGGACCCACCTGTAATGCTTAGTTGCGAAACTGGGCATGATAGCTTTTATACAAATAATTAGTTTTCTATCAAACGTGGTAATAAGAAAATTAAAATTAAGAAGCAATTAAGATAAACAAACCGCAACGGCAAACGATTTGACAGAATGCTGTGGACATCGGACCAGAACAGGTTGTTGGGCCAAGTCAAAACAGTTATGGCTGACGAGGACAGTTCACAATGTTTGACTGTTGGACCATGAAAATAGCCCACGTAGGTGGGCGCGCGGCGGCCCGCAATTCAAGAGTGGCAACGCAGGTAAAAAACCCCGTGCTTTAACAATAAAATAAGAGTTTTTAAGGCATTTGTGACTAGAATTGTATGTTCTTCAATAGATCTTCTTTTATAATAGAAAATACAAACTTTATTTATATGTACATGTTTTATTACCTTTTATTTAAAAATATATATATAATAATAATTTATTTATTTATTTATTTATTATACGGTTTATTTTTATTATTATAAGAATTTGGTTATTTTAAATACTGTTCGATACTGTTGGTTGAAGCACAATCCTTACGGGTTTCGCGATCCCCCGCCCAGGAAAGCATGATTCAGCCACCAGACTCATGTGTCCCGATACGAACAATTACAAATTGGGACAGACGTTGGGACTTGTGAAAGCAGCCCAGGAAGCGAAGGAAGTGTAGATCTAGTAAAAGGGTCGTTTTTCAGAAGCCCAAACTATCTGGCTTGGCATGATGTGGGAAGTCAAAGTTCCGTCGCCCTTGTCGTTCTCTCATTAGATTTTTATCCATCAAACTATGGGCGTTAATTTTATTTGTTTACTTGGACGTAGCCATCGGAATTTGATCACCTGTTGATCGACAACTGTAAAAAGTCTCTAATACATCCGTTTGATTAAACAAGGCTAATTAAGTTCGGTTAGAGATCATTTTTTTGTTGTAATTGTTCTTACGTTTGCACCGCTTGGCGGATTGGGGCCTTTTGTATTTCAACACCTGATTTTTCATTTGTTGACATTAAATAAAATAAATAAAAAATATAAATACTTACCCAATTAAGTATTTGGGTGATATTACCAAGTAGTCTATTTAATGTATATTAATTGGAACGATATTGGGTAAGTGTTATTTTTTGTTATGCCATTACCCGATTTATATAAGAATAATTATTAAAAAAAAATTATTTAACTAGCGTATGATTTAGAAAAAAAATCTTTTATAATATTTTATGATTATTTTTTAACACTAAAATAATAATATTTTTTACCTTGTATATATGATCATACAATTTGTCAAAAAAAAAATTTCCATTAAGTGTGGTGTTAGTGCACAATGTAAGAACAAGGGGAAAGTGGGAGGAAAAGTGTAGTACTTTCCTTAGGGAAAGTGAGATCGACCCCTTTGATTTCAAATTTCCTCCCATTATGCCTAAAATGAGGGAAATTAAAATATATTTATAATTTATTTTTCCCTTGCACTTATATTGCGCACTAACAGGCCCTAATAAGAATCAGAACGAGCAATTACGAACTAGCAACGAGAGTTGTTTTGGGTAAGGGAAGGACGGCAGCGTCCCTCTCATGTACGCACGATAAGAAATTGGGACTTCTGGTCGGAAGCTCGTTCGGTCGGTCCAAAAAGAGAAAGACGAGAGAACAAGCAACGGCTCCGGCACTAGTCTGCCTATGGAGTCTTCAAGTGGAGACCCATTCTAACCAGTGGGTTCCAGTAAGGCCTCTTAACGGCTACTTCGGCCCCGTATGAGTCCGAACCAACGGTTACAGTACTACACAAGAACCACTCCAAACGACTACCTAGGCCACGTACGAGTCCGAACCAACGGTTACACTACTACACAAGGACAACTCCAACGGCTACAACCTAATCGAGACATTTTGTCAAATACGTAACTTTCTTCTTCTTTCGCCGACATCCTCGAAATTCGGAACCCCAGCAACACAAATCTGAAGTCTTGAATTTGGTTGTACGGTTTTCTCACTTCCTATCCTTTGTTAAAAGCATTTTCTGGGTGGAACGAGACGTCCCCATCACTGCACTAAAATTTCGGCCTACCTCTACCCACCTACACATGTGCACCCCTTGTCGGAGTTTCGAGTAGACGGGTCCCCAGGCCAGGAAACCATGTCTTCTCGATAATAAAAGAAAAATACCTAAACAATACTTAACCGAGGTTGGCTAATTGATGAAACCGGAACATCCGGGTCATCCACGTCATCGATCGTATATTAGAAAGCAATAAGTAGCTGAGACTTAATAATACGTTACGCACAGGTGTCCGTGTAAGTAGCTGAGACGGAGAGAGGATGCAGAGAGCACGAGCGAACATGGCCATGTTAGCAACATTTAAGGCACATGGGGTTCGCATAAGTGCACATGAGGCCCATGTGGGATGTGTTTAGGCATGGCAAGGATATGGACATCTTATATGATCATTGGTCCAAACTCACACGGCTGCCAAATGTTGCCAAAGGAAAAGATAAGACTCCAATCAGGCCCGAGCGTCTTTGAGAATATATAAAACCTTGTTTTAATCACGTTATCCAAAAAAATCTAATTAAATCTAGGGGGTTGATATCCTCGTAGTGTAATTTTTTTTCTCTTTTCTGTACGGTGATACCGTGAGGTCGCTCATTATTGGGCATGACAGTTGCGAGAGTCTTTCCTGTCCCGTACAGGCGGCAGAAGTACAGCTGAGATACACTTTTCTCTTCTGGCTTGTCTCCTGCCGCGATCCCAATTAACTCATCAAAGACAGCTCGAACTTTAAAGGGGACAATGTAGCCGAATAGTGCCTTTCAATGGCCACAATACTCAACAACCCAAATGTTGCGTTACTCAGGCTTCACATTTCATGTCTCTCTACCTACTCTATCCAGCCATCGAGGTCGGGACCGGGAATAGAACGGTTTGGAATAAGGAGAGGTGGAAATGCATCCTCGTAATGTTTTCATCTCGTGCTCAAAAGTCCTTGGGACGGAAAACGAGTAGGGGCTCTCGTTTGTGGTTTTGGTGGAAATGCTCAAGGGAGTCAAAAGTCGATGAGGGTTAAGTAAAGATTCGCAAGGGCACGGCGCCAAATGCGCGCACCTAACGATGAAGGGGCAGGAGGCGGCAAGCTAATTCCCTTTTAACTGAATTTTGGTGCTCTCACCCACTTTGCCGGCACGTCTTTACAGACGGTCAACCCGCGGTCATGACTGGTTGGGTATTGGGTGCACCTCGCTCCACTTCCCTGCCTTTTTTTTTTTTGAATAATAATCTTTTCCAAAAGTTCAAACCCAATCAGTCATGGCGGGGAATACGCTAGGGTTTCTTCTTTCTTTGTTCAATGTCCTAGTGTACGAAAAAAAACAAGCGACAAGTCTGAAAGAGACTAAACTCCGATCTGCTCGAGTTGACGACAAGTGTTTCTTAATTTTTTTGACTCATCTAAATGCAAACATCCATTGGACTAATGAAAATCACTTTGTGAATTGTGACAGCCAACTCCAGTTACATTCATGTTTCTAAACGGATGTTGGTTCGTGTCCCAATAGACTCCAACCTCCCAATTTTCGTTAAATTGGAATTCATTGAACCTGATTATAATGCGACTCATCCATAAGGGTACTTGAATTCGACCATTAATATTATATTTCAAATTCGATTCGCGAGTCTCCATGGGATGAACAAAAATGCCACATGGAGACGAAGAAATTCTGAAGTCACATGGAGAGCTCATTACCTTCCTACGAAAAGTAACCATAAAAAAACCACCTAGCACCGCTTAATGAGTTCCAATCGTAGTAAACACCACTAACATTATGATTAAAAGTTGTTTAACACAAGGGGACCGGGACTGTGGTAGTTTAAAGTCAAAATTGTGGACCTGAGAGTGAATCTGTTGAGGTGACAAACAACACATCCGCGCATGTGACAGTCGTACCCCTTCTTGCTCCTCATCTAATGGACCCTGTCACGGCCAGCGCAGTTTGTCATTTTAGACTTTTTAGTCGAAGATGGTTGTAACGGGTGGGACCTGGCATTATTCCGGCAGGAGCCGTGTCGGGCGTGAAAGAGGAAGTGAGATTGAGATGGGGCGGGTTGGGCGCTTCGACTAGAAAAACACCCAGCTGGATGTCTTCATGACTCTTTAATTATTTTGCTTTGGTGAGGTGGAGATGGGAAACAGGAAACCGTGCCCCACCCTTTCCTTTTCTTCCCCGGGACTGTCCGGGCTCTAATGAGAAAAAGTCGAACTTTCCCCCTTCTCCAGTAGCTGTACTTTTTGTCACTTCGACGTGAACCGGCTCGCCCGCCCTGCATTGCAACGCAGGGAGGATGATTACTGTTTTGCAAGCATTAGGGGAGCCTATGCGTGACTTGCAAGCAATTAAAGAAAGTGAATGAGAATAATACGATTTATTTAATAGACTTTCCTAAATTCTCAAGAAACCTTAAAATATTCGTCTCGTCCATGAATGGAACTTACGTACCCTGACAAGGGGTATCGTGTGAAAGGATAAACAAAGGGAACGAATAATGAATGCGTACAGCCAATCTGCGGCCTTCCTTTCTGCAACTCTCAACACGACATTGAATTCTTCATGCTCTCGGCTTGATCTCTTCTGGCCGTGATGCAAGTACACGCCCATAAATGGCGCTATCTGTCTTCCTTCACAGTTCGTTAATGTGAACACTGTGAAGGTTTAAGGCAGCATCCAAAAGCATCTAGTAGTGGTAAATAATTTATCCCTCGGTCACGACTACGCACGGGTCTGTACCATCACTCATTAATGGCCATCGGAGGAGAGTACGGGTCGACTCGCAGAATTCACGGGGAGAATGAAGACTTGACGATCCAGGATCCGACGTTGTCTGTAGTTTCGATTTATCTAACAAGAAGGCATCTTCGGTACTATTTTCAATTTCCACAAATAAGTAACTTGTCGCTGAAGCAGAAGCTACGATCGGAACATTACGGCACCGGAATTGGAGCAAGTTACTGGGATCTGTGCTTTGTTTACAGCTTAGGGTTTTTCATTTTGAAGATAGAACGCCGAGGATTCCCCCTCCGGCGATTCGTATGAGATCCATCGATAAAGATTATCCGGGGAAAAACAGAAACGCCAAGACCCAACTAACCAACAGGAAAAGGCCGACGTGCTGCAGTTTCCGTTATCGAAGTGGCCGTACCACGTGGGGTGTCAACTCTGATATACGGAAAAAAAAAGAAAAAGAAAAGCAACACGTCAAATTGACCGTCAATGGCAGCTAATTCTCCAATTGGCTTCCTGGACAACGAAAGGAAAAAAAAATAAAAAAAAATACCGTCAATCCGCCCTTAATGAGCGCTGGGAAGCATGTGATTCACCCCTATTGCGTCGGTGCCCTGTGGGCCCTCTCTCTTTCTCTCTCTCTCTCTCTCTCTCTATCCCTGTCTTCAATTTTAATTTTCTCCCGTAATCAAGCGGCTGCCCGGCAAAATTTAGGGGGGAAGTTGGTCGCCTCCCGCTACTCTCAACGGCGGCACTTGGTGTCGGTGTTTTGAATTATTAGAAAGAGAACTCAGTAATAAGCAGACGCTCGAAGCGCACGTCAAGACGCTTCGACATTGGCCACTCTGATCCTGACAATGGAACGCCCCTTCGTTCCGAATAAAGTGCAGACGTTGCATCTGTGATAGTATCCTACCTGTCGTCCGTTTTTCTCTTCTCTTCCTCTTTCCTCTTTAATAAGCCAAAATACCGAAACGACTTGAACCAGAAAATATGAAAGGGAGTTAAGAAAAGAGGATCAAATCTGGGAAAACACATGACTGCGCAGAAGAAAATTAAACCGGAAGTGCAAGACTGATTGTTTCTTTGGAAGGCTGGAGCGACCAAATGGATTAATGGTCGGGAAGTCCAGGTAAGATTCGGCGAAACATGTTCTGAGAAGCCAAATCAATCAATTTCCTTCTGTTCGAAGCACCATGCTTCTAGGTATTAAAATCAATCAATTTTGCTAGCTGTTCTCCAAAGCTATAGAGCTGTGCTATTCACATTTTATTTTACTATTTAGTTAAGCTAAAAATATATTCTTGATTGTTTTATAAGTAAGATTCAAAGAGGTTAATTTCACTTGCTTTTTGCTTTAACCTCAATGACATCAAGCTTCACAGTGTATGCTGCTAGGGTTTAATGAACCATTTAAGAGATTTATAAATGAGTATCCGGTAGATTTCTGATGGTTGCAGGTTGGCCTACTCAAAATTGTATAAATCAGAAAAGTGAATCAATCCCAAGAGGGTCGGACCACCTTTTGTCACTCTGCGTTGCGACAAACGGGTCGAGGGTTCTAATGGTAGAATGGTAAATTCAGATTCTGAAACTTTCCAAACACGCGTGAGGTCGTGCCATGATGGGAAGCGGTTGTTGATGCATGGGCGTATAATAATATTTGTGCCCCTGAAAACGATAAAAAAAAAAAAAAAAGTTAAAATCCGTGATTTCGTTCCGGCGAGGTCCAGACCCCTGAGAAAACCGCCGGGAAGGTGGGGCCACCCACCCTCCTCCCCCCCCACCCCCGAGAAGTGTTTTTCACTGAAGGGTAAAAAGTTAGTTGAGATGTCAGGTGGAGTCACTGAAGATGTCCCTCGCACGTGATTGGCCGACACCGTTGATACGCGGGAGAAGCCGGCGTCGGTGCTTACACACGTTCGAGAAGGGTCAGAGTCCGTTAATGGCGGTTAAAAAGTGGGAGTGGGTTTGGTCGGGTTAAGTTAACTTAACCGAGCGGTGTGGTTGGGAGGTGAAGGAGTTATGGGAACGTTCTATAAAATGGCAGTTTCAATGCGAAGTCCTTTGACTGTTTATGCAGCTCGCCCAGTTCTTTACTTTTTTTTTTTTATTAATTCTTCCTCTTCCTTTGTTAAAAAGCGAGGGAGGAGATTGGGGAGCTGAGACGAGTGTCGACGTCTTTGATGGCAATGGCGGCCTCTCTGAGGTGTTTCACTTTGCTGATTTTGCTCCTGGCTCTGTCTGTTGAAGCTAGGAATCAACGGTTTAGCCCAATGATGGCGGATCCGAGGTACATTGTCTTGTCTTCGCTAGTTTTGCTGGTGTCCTTCTTCGTATTCGAGGAATGCGGATCGGTTTTAGTGAATTTTTCCTTTTTGAAGTTGCTCTGTTCTGTTTAACATCTATTCGTCGGCTCTGGAGGGGAAAAAAGGATTCACTGGTTATTTGACTGTTTTTCTGTTTCCGAATTCTTGTTACTGGTATAATTTTCCTAGGTAAATAACCCTTCAGGTCTTCTACGGTTTTATCCATTGTTTCTGTTTGGATTTCCCCTCGGCTCTGTGGTTAAAGTTTCGGATTTGTCAGATTTACTGACGAGGCGACTCATTTCAACTTGTTTAATTATAACGATGTATCTGTTTTCAGTTGGATTTCCTCATTTGGTTTTATCATGATTTCTAAGCTGATTTGCTTAGAAGAAAGAAGACGTCCATGTCGAAAAAGATTTTTCCGAAGGAGCAGCAGAAGTGTTTTCGAAATGAATTTGAATTTTTGGAACTTCTCGACTGAGGATTCTCTGTTGATGGGTTTTTTATAGTCTCAATTTCGTAATGTGATGTGCTCCATTTCGCAAAGAGGCTTTGGCATTTGGGAGCTTTTAATATACCCATATGCTACTACTTGCAGGACGAGCGAAGCAGAATCGAACTCGAAACACATTCCGGCGAACCAAACATCTGAACAGTGGTGGTGGGCATTCTTTCCTTTATTCCTTCCCTCAAATATTCGAATTTTTAGTTAATTTTAAAAATTAACTCAGGAATGAAATGTTTGATCCACGGTTATTTTAGTTTTTGTGCATTTCCTTCTAACTCTCTGTAGTCCGTAGAACTTCTAGGGCAGTTTACTCCTTCGAGGCTGTGAAATTGCGCAGATATCTATACCCAGAGGCTGTGGAATAAAATCCCGAGGATCGTCCTTTTGTTTACCGACCTAGTTCTTATTTCTTCGTCGCCTACTGTCTACTTAGTAAAGAACGAAGTTCTTTCCCTGGGTGACGATGATAGAATTGATATCTGCTGTTGTAGACTCACTACGACTTTTGAGTTTTTGTACGCGCATTTTTTGAGGACTTCCTCCAGTCGAGTCTTCTCACTTTTTGTCGTCCATGGTTGAATCCCTTTTTCCGCTTCCACTGGTCTGGAGCTCTGCAAGTTTTCTCTCTCTTTCTCGAGACACGAAACATGGGAATTGCATTGTTCTTTTATCGAAATCGAGGGTATGATGTGAGCCTCAATTTTTCGGTTGTCTATGGAGAGATGAAAATAAGCTAGACCGTTCGATCAAAGATGCCCGTCCCTCTGTGATATTGAGAGTAAAGTGAGTGCCATTACCGGGTTTTTGGTTTAGTTTGATGTTTCTGCAAGACCCAAGAATTCTCGTTGAATAGAGGCTTCGAAGCCGCACGGCCTTTGCTTTATCTTCTTTAAACGATCACATGGTCTCTGCCTTTTAGTTTCCCAAAGCCGAAATGATGATGCGAGACAATCCGAACCTTGTTTCCGTCAAAATCGCGTTCGACCGGTTTCGGCGGGTTTGCTTAAAGAAGTCATATTTATTACCTTTCAAAGGACACGAATATACAACTTTTCTGAGCGTGTTTCTTATCGATGCAGGTCGGATTTCGATTCCACACAACACGCCGTCGATGATCCAGAGAGCGTTGCTTCCTCGGTGGTGGAGTAAGTCCCTATTTTTATCTTTCATGTAATTAGTGTTCTTTTCCAGGGAATATAATTTGTTAGGTAACCATCCGTCCCTCGCTATCAAGCTCCTCTTTCTTTATTCTTTAACAGAAAAAGAGCGAGCATCCTTCTTTAAATTGACTGCAAAAGTACATGTAAAGGGTTGGTAATGAGCCGATCTGCCATTATTTCCCCAAGTCGAGAGTCGCATTCTGCCTCTGAATCTACCTATTGAATGTTATCTGTTCCTTTTTTGCCGTTTAAAATTTCTGCAAATACAAAGTGTCACTGTAGGAGAAATAAAAGCTCATTTATGTCTTGGAGATCATGATCGTTTATTTCTTCCTTTTTTGCTCTAGCATTTCAGTTATTTGATAATGTAGATGTGTGGCGTCATTCATTTGCTTGGCGATTTGGAGAGTTAAACCTCCCTTTCAAATGTATCTTTTTTAATCAGGACGGTAGCCAACAGCACCCGTCGGAGGTCCCTCGGTTATCTATCTTGTGGTACCGGTAACCCTATTGATGATTGTTGGCGTTGTGATCCTAATTGGCAACGCAACCGCAAGAGATTGGCTGACTGTGGCATCGGGTTCGGCCGCAACTCTATTGGAGGACGCGATGGCCGGTTCTATGTGGTCACTGACCCTCGCGATGATGATCCTGTCAACCCTCGACCTGGAACCATTCGGCATGCTGTCATCCAAGACAGGCCTTTGTGGATTGTTTTCAAGCGTGACATGGTGATCACCCTCAAGCAGGAGCTTATTATGAACAGCTTCAAGACCCTCGATGGACGCGGTGTCAATGTCCACATAGCCAATGGGGCATGCATTACAATCCAGTTTGTAACTAACGTGATTATTCATGGGCTCCATATCCATGACTGCAAGCCCACAGGCAATGCCTTGGTTCGGAGCTCGCCAACCCATTATGGTTGGAGGACTATGGCTGACGGTGATGCCGTATCCATTTTTGGTTCCAGTCATGTTTGGGTTGATCACAATTCCCTCTCTAACTGCGCTGATGGTCTTGTTGACGCTGTGATGGGATCGACCGCTATTACAATATCCAGCAATCACTTTACCCATCACAATGAGGTATTATAATGCGTCTCGTTCTAATTTATGTTTCTCTAGACAGTGTTTTTATCTTATGTCTGTAAGAATTTAATCTGCAATAGGTGATGTTGCTGGGTCACAGCGATTCTTACACAAGAGACAAGGCAATGCAAGTCACCATCGCTTTCAACCATTTTGGTGAAGGCCTCATTCAGAGAATGCCTAGGTAAACAAAAGAGCATTTCAAAGATTTTCGATTTTCTTTTTCATTTCCTTACACATGAAAGTTCAAACTGCATGATTCTGAGCTAATTTAATCTGTGAATGCAGATGTAGGCACGGGTATTTCCATGTGGTGAACAATGACTACACTCACTGGGAGATGTATGCCATTGGTGGAAGTGCCGAACCGACTATCAACAGTCAAGGCAATCGATACCTTGCCCCTGTTAATCCTTTTGCCAAGGAGGTGTTTATTTATTTTTCTCTTTCACCCAGTTACAATCGAAAATATCACTGTTTTCTGTGATTTTTCAGTGGTTAATTGAATTTTGGTAATAATACGATCAGGTGACGAAGAGGGTTGTGACGGATACGAGAGTTTGGAAGGGGTGGAATTGGAGATCAGAAGGCGATCTTATGTTGAACGGTGCCTACTTCACTCCCTCCGGTGCGGGTGCTTCGGCTAGCTATTCGAGGGCCTCTAGCCTGGGAGCCAAATCCTCTTCCATGGTGGGATCCATTACTTCAGGGGCGGGAGCTCTCCCCTGCCGTCGGGGATCCCAGTGCTAAAGTCCTGGGACCAAATCTCGTGCTTCTTTCGACAGTGTACACAATTTTTACAGAGTCACGGATGAACAAAAACTCATTATTGCACCTCTATCTGTCCTCAACCTCGGCCTGTTTCTCCCTTTGTAACGCATTTATGAAGCAGGTGCAGAAGCGTTGTTGTTCATTTGTTGCTTTTCGCCTTTTCTTCCTGTTTTTGTCATTGTTCCTGTTTTCTTTTTTCTTCAGCCTTTTCCGCCAATGTCTGCCCAGCTTCTCTATGATTTTGGAAATTTCCTTTTTTTTTTAATTCTTTTTTCTTCATGTCAGTAATACGTCCATAGTATGAATATCGGGTATGTCCTATTTTTACTTTTTCTCAATGGAGTCGTCTCTTAGTTCATTTGATTCGAGATTGATGAAAAAACAAAAAAAAAAGTCTTTCTTTGGTTATTATGTCCTCCTCAGATTGATCATTTTATTAAAGGATCGTGAACTGCAGGCAATCCAATTATTAACACCTTGAATTAGAACTTGGAACTCGGGCGGATACCCAAATCCAAATCAGCTTCTTCCAATTTGCATAACCAAGTTTTTGCTTTCGAGCATCCACATAATAGTAACGCGATAATAGTCTCTTCCTGTTATAGTAGCGCGAATCTCTGATAATCCACAAATTCAAGTTTTTGTTACTTTGCTTTGTTTGATATTTTACTTCTTCGTGATTGATCCTTGTAGATAGATCAAATTAACCTTCAAAAGTATGAAGTGTGAAGAGTTTGAACACAACTCTAGGAATATCCGAATCACCGACAGAATACGTCTCCTCGTCTACTTTTACGCAGGACACAGCTGGTTCTCACCATTTCGTTATCTGATACTCGTCCTCTTTGCTCGTCTGTTATGATCCATAAATCCCTTGAGAAAAGAAGGCCTAGTAGTTGCCATGTCGCCACCGAAGTCTAACATAAGCTAGCAGACAACACTTCTCTGTCAAGCATTGCAGTTGCCGGCAGGAAAAAGAAGCCTATCTCAATGGCTGTGGCTCCGGCAGATTTGTCAAGATTCTTTTCCCTTCTTCTTCTGCTGATCGAAGCGGCGCTCGGGCATAAAAATCGTATTCCGTCCACGGTCGACGGCCCTTTTCCTCCCGTCACTCGCCGCTTCGACCCTTCCCTTCGTCGCGGCAGCGATGACTTGCCCATGCACCACCCAAGGCTTACCAAGAAAGTTCCCTCGATTTACCCCGAGCAGATTGCTCTCTCGGCATCTTCACCTTCTTCTATTTGGGTCTCCTGGGTCACAGGTATCTCTCACCAACGCCACCTCGATATTCATACACCCCCAGTAAAACATTCCATGATCATGCGGAATTCCTTCCTGCGTTTAATGCAGGTGATGCTCAGATTGGGCCCAAGGTGACCCCGCTTGATCCCTCTTCTGTTAGGAGTGAAGTTTCGTTTGGGAAGGAAAGAGGAAAGTATCCGTATATGCAACGAGGAACTTCCATGGTTTACAGCCAATTGTACCCTTTCCAAGGACTCCTAAACTATACTTCGGGGATCATTCACCACGTAAGGCTGCAAGGTAAAGGGACATAAGATGTCTTCAAACCTCTCTGAACTGAACTAAAACTTTCATATTTCCACTTTGTGGAGGGAAATAAATGACATTATTCTAAATTTGATGCATCCTTATTATGTTCCTGGCAAATAATTGATTTGCAGGCCTGGAACCTGGCCAAAAATATTACTACCGATGTGGGGATAGTTCCTTGTCGGCTGTGAGTGAGGAATACTCTTTCCAAACTCCACCAGCGCCTGGCCCAACCATGTATCCAAGACGAATAGCTGTTGTAGGAGATTTGGGTCTGACGAGCAATTCAACATCAACTATCGACCATTTGATCGAGAATGACCCTTCCATGATTCTAATGGTTGGAGATTTGTGCTACGCAAATCAGTACAGAACCACGGGAGAGAAAGGAGCTGTGTGTTTTTCCTGCGCGTTCCCAGATGCTCCTATTAGAGAGTCGTATCAACCACGCTGGGATGGCTGGGGAAGGTAATCTTTTGCTTCTCTTTCCAGAATTCATTGAGGGAATTCGAAATTACATGTTCCTCTCTGCTGTTCTGGTGCTTCCTTTTACTTTTTCCCCCTTGTCCGATACTCAGGCATTTCGACAAGCAGTTTAGGTGCTTGGGTTCAAGACTTCCTTGTACTTCTATAATCATGGCTGCCGATAACATTTTAACGTTGATCTGTGGCAGGTTCATGGAACCCATGATATCAAGAATTCCCATGATGGTAATTGAAGGCAATCACGAGATCGAACCTCAGATGAATGGACTCACTTTCCAATCGTATGCTTCTCGCTTTGCAGTTCCTTCTGAGGAGTGCCGCTCTAATTCTAGTTTCTACTACTCGTTTAATGCCGGCGGGCTGCACTTCATCATGTTGGGCGCATATGTTGATTACAACGCCACAGGTGATCTTGTAGCTGTCTTCTTCTTCGTTTATCTGTGACATAAAATAACACTTTAGCAGGTGCCCAGTACGCTTGGCTAAAGGAAGACCTAACGCTAGTAGATCGAAAAGTAACACCATGGCTAGTGGCTTCCTGGCATCCGCCATGGTACAACAGCTACTCATCCCACTATCAGGAATTTGAGTGCATGAGACAACAGATGGAAGAACTTCTTTATCACCACGGGGTTGATATAGTCTTCTCCGGACACGTAAGGATAAATCAAACAATGGAATCAACCAGAATCGAATAGATCAGACTGAGTATCATAAACGCTGAAACAATCTTCTTACTGATGCTTTGACAGGTGCACGCCTACGAACGGATGAACAGAGTGTACAATTATACATTGGATCCATGTGGACCTGTTTATATAACAGTGGGAGATGGCGGAAATATAGAGCAAATCGACATTGATCATGCCGATGATCCGGGGAAATGCCCTTCTGCTGCGGATAACATACCAGAATTTGGAGGGGTATGCCATTTGAACTTCACTTCCGGTCCTGCTCAGGGCAAATTTTGCTGGGACAGACAGCCCGAGTGGAGTGCCTTCAGAGAAAGCAGTTTTGGACATGGAATACTAGAGGTCGGTAGCTTCTTACACGCCATCAAACCTTTTTTGTTAATTTTGGGCTGCGTACTTATTCAGAAGAAAATTTTGCTGCAATTTGGCTCTCTGGTGTCTGCTGTAACAGTCTTCAGAACCGTTTTGATACCAAACTGGAGATTAAACGACTTGCTATCGTCTGCAGGTTATGAATTCGTCGCATTCGTTATGGACTTGGCATCGAAACCAGGATATATATAAACATGATAGCGTCGGAGATCAAATTTACATAGTTCGGCAGCCTGTTTGTGTTCAGGGAGGTTAATCTCATTATCTGCTCTTCCCATCAAATGAACCAAAACATATTGACTCTTGTACAAATCATGTTCCAGTTTCCTTAACAAAATGGGTGGTGATAAAATCCTGTACTTTGTTATTTCTAGTAGAAATATATTTTTAGCGATCATTAGTGACTCATGTATGAATTTTTTTTGAATAAATATTTGATAATTGATATTGTAATACTTTCAGTATAAAGCAATTTTTATGGTAATTTTATGTGTAATATTTTATTTTACTAGAAAATTATCAGATAAGTACGATAATGTATGAGTTTGATTATTAACTTCCATTTATTTCCTTAGAAAAGATACTAACGGGTCTATTTAATTTTCCATACAATCTCAAATTAGCTTGAAGCTTAATCTGATTTGTTGCAACAAGCAACTTCTTAACCTCACTTAGTTGCTATTCTTGAAGTTTTCACATGCAATATAAAATCAAATATTGATTGGAGGCCACTTTTAAATAAGTCTAGTCAACCAAGAAAGTTCGAATTCATCTATCAGATTAAGCAAGACTCAAGTGAATTTCATGTGTGGAGATTGAATCAAATGATTGCACTATTTCACATACCGAACCACTTTATACGTCAACAGGTATAGACAATAAAAAATAGGCTATCTTAAGTCTTGTTCATCAAAATTCAAAGATGCATTAGTTTTCTCAAGAGTTTCTTGCAAGTCATTTCAACATATAACATTTAAGTAGTATATATGCTCTCTAGTGTAACCAAACATGACTCAATTTGCTTCACATTTTCCCTTTTATATAAATGGTAAGATATATGGTAATATTATTAAATAAGATATCTCGGTGGTACACTAGATGTTTTAGTAGGAGACCCATCCATCCTACGCAGCCTCTATCTACACTTTTGTGGGTCCCCAACCCAAACGAGAAATGTGATTCTACCAAGTGTGGTAGGTGGCCTCTAGTCTCGGACACGACTCGTGTCTCCACAACGCACCACCAGACCAGTAACCGACGAACAATAGACCGTGTAGTTCACACCATAGAGCTGGACCCGACACGATAGCTGACCCCGCCGCTTCCCTCTGTGTTCAACGTACTCTTGATATTTCATTTCCCACAGACAGTGGAAGCCAAGGCGTCCGCGCTTCTCTGACCTCTCGAGTGTTTTTTAACTTGGAATAAGAGAGAGATCAGAAAACTGAGAAGAAAAGATTAAGTAATTACCGTCCCTCCGTAGCGGAGCGAACCGCTCGTACCTTCCACGCCACCACCTTCTCTCTGTCTTTCTCCAATCTCAATCTGCCAACGAAGAAAACCGATTGAGCTGCGTTCCTTTTGAGTTTGACGGTTTAAATCTCGGTGAGTCGCGTCTTCTTTTACAAGTGACCTTCCAAAGCGACTCTCCGTTGGGCGTGGAGATCGCTTTATTATTATAATTTTTTTTTCCAGCCATGACAGGATAGACCACATGAGAGCCAGATTCTTGTTAGGGTTTCGACGTTTGGAAGATTCGTAAGTCCGTCTTTTTATGGCGCTGGAGCAAGGACGGGAGGAACGCTCTCGAGATCTGGATCCCGACTCGAATGGTCCACGCCGCCCTGTAGATATGTCGCGGTCGGCTGATGGGCGCAAGGAGGAGGGGAATGATTCTTCCGGTGAGGTCACTGTTTCATTTGAAGTAGAAATTGTTGACGGTGGCGGTGGTGAATTGCGAACAGGAGAGACGGGCGCGTCTATGAATGATGGGGAAGAGTCAGAGGAGTCGCTCAACAACGAGGCGGGGAGTAGGGATTCTTCTGAAGTGGATGCCAGTGCCATTAGTGGTCAGTCTTCTGGTATGTCGATTTGCTTCTGAAGTCTGGTAGTTTGATTTTTTTTTTTTTTTTTTTGAGAGTCTAAATGCTTCTGCAGTAAAAATTGCTTTATGATATGTTCACTTGCTTCTCAAAAAACTGCATTGTCTTCGTTTGGTTAAATAGTTACGGTATTCATACTCCTTTTTTTTCTGGAAATGGAGGTGGCCTTATCACTAGAGACAAATAAAATGTATACTATTTCGTCGTAAACTTGAAATGCCTACTTAAATGAGGGAGTATGATACTTGAGTGTCGTTATTCAATTTACTCGACGGTGTTATTGGCCTTATCTGATGTTTATGCTGATGTAATTGACCACCTTATTTTAATTTTATGCTTCTCTGAGCCAAATATTTTCACTTAACAGAAGAGGCATAGGTTTGACTTAATCAACTTCAATAAAAGCAGTTAAAGGTGAGTTTCGTGAGCACTGTTGTAGAGTGGCGCCCTCGTCAGATTGCTTCTTACTCTGATTTATTATGTTATATATTTCATGCATGCATTTATGAGATTCCATTGAACATCCCATTGACTGTGATCGTTGGGAGCAGGTGGCATGATAACCATGTCCTTGAGCAGTGTCTTGAAAATATCTTCTTGGTCAGTCATAGTAAAAATTGAGACAATTTATGTAGACTCTTATATTTTAGGGGCTGCACATGGAGTCGTGTGTGTTGGAACTTGTATACATGATGCATCCTGTCACCATACAATCTGAGCAGTAAAAGATCCTAAATATGAGAATTCTTGGACTAGTAATGTTCTTTTTAATGGAGGTATCCATGCTTGGATGGTGGCCTAAGGTCAGCATCATGAAAACCGTCTGTTCCCTGAGGAAGTTTTTCCCCATGGAAATACTGTTTAATGAAACCTCAACTTTAGCTGGCAGTGACCAATAAACCACAGGTTTTGCTTGGTGGGATGGGAATGCCCAGCTTATCAATTTTTTCTGTGAAATACTTGGGAGCTCATGTATACCGGATTTACGATAGTTATGTCCAACGGACCTATTTGAAGTGGCTAATTTTATATTGTACCAAACATAGGATGGTAGTCTCTTTATTGAATAACCAGGCCTCGAGTTTATAAACTTGAGTGTCTTCTTATTTAACTTCCCTTGATCTTAGAAATGGGCCCAACTTTTAAGTGACATATGTAGTTCTTTGAGTTGAAAATATCACATAAATTAATTTGTTGATGCATTTAACCATTTTTGGAGAATTGGTATCATCTATAGAGTTGGGAGGGTTTATTTGATAGAACTCATCCAAAGGCAAAATTTTAATTCTGAGAAAAATTAGTAAACTTGGGAAATTATCGATTCTTCTTATAGTTATGGATATTTAATTTTCACATTTGGTTTTATAAAACAAATATTTAAAAATTGATGTTATGATTTTTAAAATTATTTTTATATAATTTTATAGAATTTGGACCTGGTGGATACCACTTGATGGGTGTTGTGGTGGGATCAAATTTTGGTTGGTGTGAGTTGCCTTAATTTGCTTGAGTTTGGGTTTGAGCTGGCAGTTGAGATCCTTGCTGGAGTTAAATGGTTGATGGGCTCCAATACTGTATAAAAAGCTCACACTAATTCTTGAGAAGACATTAACACATCTCAAGAGAAGCTCCTGCCATTGAGGACAGCTTGTAAAAGAGTATTCATGAACTTCAACCGGAGGAGGAATTTTTGCAAAGAAGTAGGTAATTTCATTTTGCTCAATCTTAAAATTCTGGTAATTTGGAAATTATTTTTGGGTCAACAGTATTAACATTTACAAAATTCAATAAGAACAGTATTATGTTCTAAGTCTTTACCCAACTATTATATGCAAAATATTGAACACTAGAGCTTAAAGAAATGAACATTCAACCAATGAAGGAAATTGAAGAAATGACGTGGGACTTCTATCTGGGATGTTCTACTTGGCAGGTAATCTTGGGTGGCTCCCTCCTACTTGTACCAATCCAGCTTTTTTTTTTATTATTAAGATGTATTGCATTAAAAGGCAAAAACTTACAAAGAAAGAGAGAGCAAATCCCTAACAACAAGATGTTGGAGGGATGCTCCCTGCTTGGCAAGCACATCTGCTGCCGAATTTGCAGATCTCGGAATGTGAGACCAAATACAAGAAAATAATGAGGTGATCTCTAAAATCTCCTGGAAGATTTCCCAATGCCTCCATGGCGGAAAGGAGGTGCCTCGACCCCAACCAATGACTACCTTGGAGTCCTCTTCAATGTGAATTGGGCCACTGCATTTATCTTTGAACACCCGGAGCCCATTGAAAAGACCATGTAGCTCCGCAAACATTGAATCGGAGATACCTAATGAACCCGCATAAGAAATACACTGATTGCCAGATGAGTCCGAAATCACACCCCCGAAACATGCGATCCCCGGATTGCCTAAAGAAGAACCATCAAAATTCAATTTTAAGTATCCAACCTCCGGGGGCGCCCACTCCTTCATAACTTGAATCTTGGTCCCCAAATGCATCCTTGCTAGGTTGCTCCAGTTTTTCACGAATGAACCATACCAATCCAGCTTTTAATATTCCCATTCTTCAGTATGCAGATGATACCATCAGTTTTGGAGTCGGCAACACTGATAGTGCATGAAAGATTAAAGCTGTGTTGGGGCTCTTTGAATTAGCCTCTGGTCAAAAAGTAAATTGGGGAAAGACTTCTCTCATGGGCTTCAATGTTAGCCTTGAGCTTCTTACTGAGATGGCAAGTGTATTTGGATGCACAATAAGCCACCTACCTGCAACATATCTTGGTTTACCTCTTTTCAATGGGCATATATGCAAGAGTCTTTGGAATCCGGTGGTTGAAAAAATTGAATCTTGCCTTGCATCATGGAAGGGGCGTCTACTTAGTAAAGCGGGGAGGCTCATCCTTCTCAAGTCTTGCATAGCAGGAATCCCCAATTATGCCCTGTCCTTTATGCCTTGTCCTGTTGCAATTTGTAAGGCTATGGATAGGCTAAAAAAAGATTCCTATGGAGGGGATCAAGCGATGCTTTTAAGTATCATTTGGTTTGTTGGGATGATGTATGCATGCCGAAAAATATGGGTGGCTTGGGAATCTGGAAATCCAGGGACATGAATCAAGCGTTGCTGCTAAAATGGCTATGGATGTTTAATACCCACTCCTCAAATCTTTGGAAGGAAATGGTTCTCGCTAAGCTGGGTGGGGACCCTCATTGGTGGTTGTCTGGTGGGAATTGAAGAGGACTTTCCTCAATATGGAGTGCTCTATACCTTCTGCTTCCAAAATTTCATTCTGCAAGTAGATTCTATGTGGGCAATGGCAGATCGCTCAAGTTTTGGGAAGACTTGCGGATAGGGCAGGAGCCTCTGCAGGCTGCATTCAAAAGTCTCTTTCTCCTCACGTCTCGCAGAGACATATTAGTAGCAGAAGGGGTCTCTTGAATAGTGAGGCTTTGGAGGCTAGTTGTTTGATGGACCTTGTTGCTTCATTTAAAATCCGTCATGTGGAGGCTGACAAGCTCATTTGGTGGCCGGATAGAAAGGATTCTTTCACGGTCTCATCCGCATATGGCTTCTTAAATGGTGGTAATTCGTCTTGGAGGGTGTTATGGGACATCCTGGTTATGGGCCTGGGTTAAGTATCTATGTCTTCCGCTCCTAACAGGCCGGTCTTTTGGGTAGTATTGGCTAGGTGCTTAACATTTGGTATCAGAGCCGACCCTTGGTCGCGAGTTCGATTCCCGGCAACGCTGCAGAGGCTGGATTAAAATACTGGTAGGCCGTAGGATAAAAACCCGGGTCGGGCCAGTGTCGCTGCATCGCGCGCAAAGGCTAGATTAAAATACAGGTAGGTCGTAGGATAAAAACCCGGGTCGGGCCTGTGTCGTTGCGCCGCCGTGGTCGTCGGCTCGCGAAGGGGGGGTGTGATGTTATGGGACATCCTGGTTATGGGCCTGGGTTAAGTATCTATGTCTTCCGCTCCTAACAGGCCGGTCTTTTGGGTAGTATTGGCTAGGTGCTTAACAGAGGGAGACTGAGATCAACTTTGTATGACGTTTATGTGCCCCTCTAAAGATAAAATTCTTCATGTGGAGTGCCTATCAAGGCAAGATTCTCTCGGCAGCCGTGTTGAGAAGAAGAGGACACCCCTCCATTAATCTCTTGTGCCCATTCTGCAACTCTGACGCTGAAATTACAAGCCACATTCTACTTCAATGCATGTTATCTTGGAAGGTGTGGACCAGCATTCTTGGAAAGTTTGGGTTACAATTCTGCATGGTGGTTGATCTACTCTCATTCAGTAAATCTCTCATTGGTACCCTTCTGCCTAGCCTTGGAAAACTGATGCTCTCTGCTTGTGCTAGTTTCATACCGTGGGGGCTTTGGAAGTAGACGTTTTGATGCAAAATGTGAATCTTCAGATCGGGTTTCGAACTGAGTGGTAGGTCATATATCAACTTGGCTTTTGACCAAGAAAGCCTTCTTTTCCTATATGGGCTCCTTTATTTCTGAAAATTGGAGAAATTTGGCTATGATGCACAATGGGAAAAAACTTCCGGTCATGCAAGAATGGACTCCTCCCGATCCTAGTTATCTCAAGTTAAACTTTGATGGCTTGTCTCATGGTAACTCTGGGATTTCTGGTTTCGGTGGAGTTAAGATCATTCCGGTAATCAGCTTTTCACTTATGCTGGCCCTCTTGGTATATCTGACTCTACGTCTGTAGAGTTACATGGTCTCCTCTCCGGTCTCCGCGTCTTCAGAGATAAATGCAGTGGGCCTCTTCATATCGAAGGTGACTCAAAAGTGGTTATAGGCTGGTGTGAGAATGCATCCTTTCCCCCATGGAGGCATTGGGATACCTTTAGGGAAATTTTAGAAATTACCTCAATTGTTTCTTGTATTTGGACTCACATTCCGAGATCCACAAATTCGGCGGCAAATGTGCTTGCCAGGCAGGCAGCTACCCTACAATCGCTGGTTGTAAGGGATATGCTCCCCCAAATTTTGTAATTTCTCTCGTTTTATTAATACATCTTTTTCAAAAATAAAAAATAAAAAATGACGTGGGACAGTATTAAGATTGTTCATTAATCACATCTGCAGTATCAAGTGATTTTTCTGAAAAATTCAATCCTTCACTTTTGAGAAAGGGAGGAATATGCTGCATTTGGGAAAAATCTTCCAATTGCCCATTTGTTTTCTGCTAAAATTTAGAGCTTTATTTTGTTTTAGTTCATTTGTGTGGAATAAACTGTACATCAGTGAGACAAGAACTTAACTTTACCCTTTGGCTAATTGACTACAATAGTTTGATCCCAAATTTGAGTCATAGTGGTGTTGTAGAACAAAAAAATTGTTTGTCTAGTGAAATTTCATGGTCCTCTTCTCCATGCTTACACGATGCATTTTCTATTCTAGTGTTACTGTTTGAAATTGTTCAACTTCTTCTCTTCCTCTGTTCTTTGTTTCCTTGTTTAAAAGTTTGTTTAGCTCCTTGCTCCTTAACAACTATTTTACATGTTATCAAAGTTTTTTCTGTAACTGTGAGAAAAAAAATAAAAATGAGGTATGAAAATCTGGAGTAGAAGTGCCTAAGAAAGAAGCATATAGAACATATAAGAAAAGAAGATGTATTAGATATTTGAAATACTAGACAAGCAGTAGGGCATTTGCCACATTTCTCACAATAAGATGCTGATGAGAGGTTTTGCTTCTAGGAATGAACCAGCTAAAGTAATTTGCAATTCCATGCTCATGAAACAAGAGATAGGCAATGGCTTGAAGGGTTTGAATTTTTCTTCTAAAAAAATGATAGCCCAATCCACCTCTCACAGGCTCTCAGTGCAATGATGAACGTATATTGGCAGAGTCATTGTGACCAAAAGAAGCAGAGTAAACTTGATGGATATTACCCTTAAAATCTTGAATAACTCCACAAACACCAGTGATCTCTCAATTACCTCTGAGGCTGGCACTCAAATTGAGCTTAAACCAATTACCAATACCATTTAGTGATGAGTCTTAGTGCTAGAGTTAATGTCACTAATTGTCACTCTTTGCTTATCTTTCATGACAAAGTTAGCCAAATAACTAAGCTCTGTATATTCTCAAAGTTCATTTGGCCAAGTTCATACTACCATGTGGATTGAAAAATGCTCTGTGGTTGGATAAAAGCAAGTCAACTTGCATTTCAAATGTTTGATTTTGTTATTTGTAGCATTAGATTTTAGGGGTTCTCTTGGTTTCACACTATGATACATCTTACCGCATATTCGTCTTGTAACAGGGAAGAACGATAGGAGTCTGCCTAGGGCAAATACTCTTCCTGGAGAAATAGCAAATACTGACAACTCAGAATCATCTGCTGGTCTGAGCAATCTAGAACGATCAAAAACTGAGAGGCGGAAACAAAATGATACTACATCTCTTTTCGATGACAAGATCTCTGATCGTCAGAAGGTGTAGGTTCATGACAATATTTTGTGATATTACAACTTGTACTGATTGTTTAACATTTCTATATAATGACTTGATATCTCCTAAACTCTGAAAAGAACCATATATTCTTGCATACAAAATGCATAAACTGTCCAAACTTTACAGCTTAAAATGTTGAAGCGAATAGCGACTGTAACACGTGATGGAGCTGTAGCTGTTGAGCTTCCTGGTAGGGTGGAATCTGAAAGTCTCCAGGTTGGACCGGAGGACATTCATAGTGAAGCTGTTGATGAAGAACTCTTGGATTTACCTGACATTCAGTATATACCTCCACTACAAATTGTTATGTTGATTGTTGGAACTAGAGGAGATGTACAACCTTTTATTGCCATTGGTAAACGCTTGCAGGTTGTTATCAAATTATATCCTTATGGTGCTTGTCTTTTCACTTGAGCAATTACTAAACAAAAAATCATGATGTAGAGTGGTTAACTGTTATTGTGAAGAAACATGACATTGATTTCTCCTCATTTTATCACAAATTCTTTTGCGGATTGATGTAGCTCTGGTTAACTACATTATGTTATTATCTTTATGTAGGACTATGGGCATCGTGTTAGATTAGCAACTCATTCAAATTTCAAAGAATTTGTATTAACTGCTGGTCTGGAGTTCTACCCACTGGGAGGAGATCCAAAAGTTCTGGCTGAATGTGAGTGATCTCCACTCGTGTCCATTTCTTGCTGGACTAATTTCTGCATATCTGATAGTCAATTGTTTCACCTTTTTGATTGTCATGGAAACATCAATGTTTATAGTTTCCTGCGCACTTGTTTCTTGCCAACTATCATGCAAAGAGAAACTGCAGTTTCCCTCAAAAAAAAAAAAAAAAAAAAGTGAAGAGAAATTGCAGTTATATCTTTTTATTTCTGAATGATTTAGATAACCAGATATGATGAATAAATTTAGTGATTTTCATTTCATTTTTTGGCCAGATATGGTGAAGAATAAGGGTTTCTTGCCATCTGGACCTTCCGAAATACCTATACAAAGAAAGCAAATGAAGGAGATCATATTCTCTCTCCTCCCTGCTTGTAGAGAACCTGATTTGGACTCTGGAATTCCTTTTAAAGCCGAAGCTATAATGGCCAATCCCCCAGCATATGGTTAGATTTTAGCATTTTTATTATTTCTGTTTCGTGTGTGAGAATCTATCTCCTTATTCCCCTAAAAAAATAATCTCCTCATTTTCTTTTGGTAGAGGCACTATAGTATTTTCTTCTTTTACATCTTAAAAAAAAAGTATTAGTATTTTTTTCCCTTTTAATTGAGTTGATCTCACCTTCTAGATATGTGTCTGGAATTACTTGGGCTGCTATGAATCTGCTAGACAAAAAACTTGTGTTTTGAAATCTTTTTGTTTTTCTTTGGTCTTTTTAAAAAAATTCCTTGATAATCACTTAGATTCTACTTAAACCACTGTAAAATTGTTATTTCTACACTGCTCAAGTTTCATTTGAATAAAAAAATTTCCATATTAAAGTATTTAAAGAAATTTTCAGACCCTTTGTGTTTTATATGGATTTTGATATGATTCAAACTTTTTTTGGATCCAGGGGAATAGTAATATTTCTGTTTTATGGTCAATTGGAAGTCTTGAGTTCAACGTCTGACCTGGACGAATGCTTGTTCAGGGCATACACATGTGGCTGAGGCACTGAAAGTACCGCTTCACATATTTTTCACAATGCCATGGACGTAAGTCATGTTTCACATATTCTTGGTGGCACTCCGAGAGATATAAATATGGAAATCTTTCCTTTATATAATTGTTTACTTGATGCTAAAACATATGATTGTCACCCTGTCATAAACAAGATCAAGGGCATAATATGGTGTAATGCTCCTTTCTTGTTACAGGCCAACCAGTCAATTCCCCCATCCTCTTTCCCGGGTCAAGCAGCCTGCTGGCTATAGAGTGAGCAACTTTCTTTGCTCTTGCTTCAGCCTTATTTTCATGCTATTTCATGTCCATTCTTTTCTAAAACATATTTTACTTGGTTTTCAAACTGTTGCTGATGCAGCTATCATACCAAATTGTTGACTCACTTATTTGGCTGGGTATACGGGACATGATAAATGAGTTCAGGAAAAAAAAGCTTAAACTACGCCCGGTCACATATTTGAGTGGCGCCCAAGGTTCAGCTGCTGATGTTCCTTATGGATATATCTGGAGTCCTCATCTTGTTCCCAAACCAAAAGGTTTTCTTGTGGAAGGGATTTATTTTTAATTGAAAACCTTTCAGATCTATTTGCATACCTTTCAGTCTTTGCATTCTACTGTTGTCTGGTTATTTTTATTTTAGCTCAAATAGAAGGTTGTGTTTTCTTGTGCTGTAGACTGGGGACCAAAGATAGATGTGGTTGGTTTTTGCTTCCTCGACCTTGCATCAAATTATGAACCTCCCGAGGATCTTGTTAAATGGCTTAAGGCTGGCGATAAGCCTATATATATTGGATTTGGAAGCCTTGTGAGTCTCTTTCTTTTCTTACCGCTGTCTGTTTGCAGTCCTTTTTAATGAAAATCAACAATTGCTCTAATGATCTAGTGATCTTCATTTTCTACAATTAATTATCTACTTGAAGAAAACCTGCTTCACTCAAGTAAAAGCAAAAAAATGGCGTTGTCAGCGACTCCATGAGGCCTGCATAAAGGCAGAGGATGCTTAGTTTACTTGGTGGGAGTTGCCTAGAAACAAAAGATTTTTGGTGTGTGAGGTGTCTCAGAGATAACAAAATCATGCCAAATTTTTGTTAATGCTATTAGATTCTTGCCTTTCTATGGATCTGGCTGATGAATTTTTGTTTTATTGTTTCTCTTCTAGCAGTGAAAGCGTATCAATAGGGCAGGCCCCTAATCCTCTGGGAGGTTCTTCATTAACAACAATATAAAAAATCTAGTAGCACTTGCACTAGAAAGAAACAATTTTTACAGAATTTATTCAGGATATTGAACGAGTAATTTAATAATTAGGAAGGGGGCAACTGCATTAGTTACGCTTGAATATGTGTGTGCTATGCTAGGCTTTTCCTCATGTATTGCTTTACTTCGGGAACAGTATTTAACCCAACTCTATTTCATGATGGCCTTTTGTGTGCTGATATAATAATAGCCTGTTCAAGAGCCAGAAAAGATGACTCAAATCATTGTTGAAGCACTGGAAAGCACTCAGCAGCGAGGCATAATTAACAAGGGTTGGGGTGGTCTTGGAAACTGTAAGTTCTCCTATGTACTTCTCTCTATTGCCTTGTCCATCCTCTAAATGTGCACTTACGTAATGTGACTTCTTTAGTGGCGACACCAAAGGATTTCGTGTATTCACTGGATAACTGCCCTCATGACTGGTTGTTCTTGCATTGCAAGGCTGTGGTAAGAGTCAATTCTCAATATGGATCTTTAGAAGGTAGTTCCTTTTTCAAACTGAGTTGGAAGTGTGTTTCGTTCTAGGTGCATCATGGGGGTGCAGGAACCACTGCTGCCGGCCTTAAAGCTGCGGTATCTATTTTCTGAAATTCGTTATTGTCATTTGGTGTTCAGTTGGTTAACACAAGTGTTGATATCTTATGAAGTATTTGGTGTCTTGTAGTGCCCAACAACAATTGTACCATTCTTTGGAGACCAACCTTTTTGGGGAGATCGAGTGCATGCCAGAGGGGTGGGTCCAGCACCAATTCCAGTTGATCAGTTCTCCTTGCCGAAGCTTGTGGACGCCATAAAATTTATGCTTGACCCTAAAGTAAAAGACCGTGCGCTTGAATTAGCCAAAGCTATGGAATCAGAAGACGGGGTGACAGGAGCTGTAAAAGCTTTCTTGAAACAGCTTCCTCGCAAAATGCCTCAGCCGCAACCGTCACCAATGCCCTCAGGTTTGTTTGAACCTTGTTTGGGTTCTGTAAAAATATGTTTTGGGTGTTCGTGAGTAATTGGGATTGCGCGTTGTCCCTCCTTCCCAATTACTGTGTTTGATTTTGGCATCTGATTCAACGGAAAGTGTTGTTTCTTCTTAGTTTTCGATGGTTCCTTTAAAAGTAAGTTTTATCAAATATTTTGTGAATCGCCGTTTTGGCATATCATATACCTGTTGTACTGTTGTTGAGGTGACCCTTTTGTAAGTTTTGTATTTGGAACTAGCAGAAACGATTCAAACAAACAAATAGATTTGGACGGTACCTAACCGTGGAAGGAACCGTAACGAGGGAGTGACGGTGGAAGGCAGCACCTAGCTATGGAAGGTCTCAAAAACTTCAGCTTCGTCGACCCAGTCTGAATTCAAATCTTGAAAATTTATACCGGGTCCCAGCCATGTCCCAATTTTAGGTCTCATGTGGATGTTAGAGCTAAATATTATGATTTGATTAGAATTTTTTTAATATTTTACAGACGAATTCATAAAATTTAATTCGAGAGTTTAATGATTCAATATCCTTTGTATTAATTATAACAACATTATTATTTTAACTTTATAAAATTTTACATACATTAAATACATTACTTTTATGTTTATTATAATGATTTTATCTTATTACTCTCTTAGTATTAACTTTTAGTGGAATTATAAAACCTGAATCCGATCGTAGTCCAATGTGGACTGTTCAGGGCACAACTTGAACATTCTCTATCTTGACTGGATCCAATCTGTAGAAAATTTATTCGGATAAGAGCAAGACATAAGGAGGTCCATTCCAAATCTAATCCGATTCTAGGCCTCTATGTCAGGTTCATTCACACCCAACTTGGTGATCAATTGGGTCCAAGGATTTATTGGACGGAGCCCATCTCCCTCGAGAATGACTTCTGGAAAGCAAATTTGAAGTCTTGTGTGAATGTGGAGTCTATTTGCGCCATCAATCCAACCTTGTAACCACGAGTTAACAAGGAAAATTCAAACTCTTAGATATGGCTTAGCTACATTGCCCTCCATCACCAAAATTCTTGCCATGTCCTCTGCTCCTGTCCTCCCTAAGGATATCTACTCTGATGAAAACATGAGATCATCAAGTTTTACCAAAATGCTACACAACCCTTTGTCGTTATAAGGTGAATAAACTTTTTTTCTAAGCCCTTAGTCCTGAACTGGTTCAGATCTGCTATTCCTTCCTTCTAGGGTCTGAGAAACATCATCTGGCCTCAGTGGCTTAAAACAGAAAGAAAGAAAAAAAAAAAAAAAAAGAGTCAGGAATGTCTCCTTTGGTGGCTGCCAAAGATCCCACTATGGACAAACAAAGGGAGAATGGAGGGGCTCCTTCCCCCTTTTTGAGAAGAGTTGGCGTAGACAAAGAGAGCACTCCCCTGGGGAAGGAGCCCTTCCTCCTCCCCTTCCACCTGAAGAGTACGGGACGGTTCTTCCACGTTCCGTGAGAACTGAGACGGCCAAACGTTCCGCAGTGATATGGGGACTTGGCAATTGGAGTAGCAGATCTAAATCTGTGACGAAAAGCACAGCACGTTGCTTTCTCCTGATGCAGTCGCCATTAAATGACAATGACAATTGTTTTGTTGTCTAATGATGTCTTGGCTCAGAATGGCGAAGCTTCCCACATGAACAAAACCGTAGGAGAAGCATCACCAAATGTGTTCAGGTCCACACAACGACTCGATACCAACAACCTTACCCCACTGTGACGTGCTTGAGAACTTCCAAGCTACAACGCCTGCAAAAGTATCGATCCTTCAGTCGCTTCAGACCCTTTTTTTTGTCACCGCGCTTTCTAGTTAGTATTCACTCGTGAATCACGTTTATATGTATCCTGTGAAGAAGATATGCACCAGAACGCATAACCAAGAATCTTTACTTTCCGTAATGAGATCAAACACACTGTCTAGTGTCGGAAAGATGGTCCAGCCAGGCCGCCGTCCACACGGTAACGAAGAAAAGTGTAGTGTCGTTGCAGATCTTTTTTTTTTTTTTGATTGTTGATACAAAAAAATAAACATGGCATAAGCGATAGGCTTCAAATGTAAAATGTGCAGTATCTATCTCTAATATTATATCCTCTTGTCATTAGGTAAGTTAGGAAGAATCAAGATAAAGATACCAAATTATGAGCAGAACCCCATGAACAGAAAATTGGGAAATTAAAGAAAAAGAAAAGCGGATAGGAATCTCTTCCTACTGGATGAACCTGTTGACACAGAAGGCAGTAGTCTTCCACGGAAAATGGCAAATACAAAGTCTATCCTCTGATCAAGTAGGGAAGGAAGAATCACGATGTGTTCCCACTCATGTATTAGATTTCAAGGCTAGCAAAATTAAGAAGCTTTTGCGTGCAAATTTTTTTGTAACGTCAAGTAATAAAAAAATATAAGAAACGAGCCCAAAGTTGTCCAAGAAGCTTCGAGCGTGATTGAATCGGCAATGGGAACGCTTGCAAAATGCATTCAGTCTACTTTGCGTATACAGTTCTCAGGACGATCAACCTAATGACTGTATTTGTAATTTATTCTGATATTTTTCGTGTGTAATACGAAGAGGAGACGACCTGAACAGGCTGTTCAAACTCCAATCAAAGCCATGAGTTCGGCAAATGAGATCAATGTTACGAGATTGGCCTCACTGCGTCATCACATACGGCAGATGGGTGGCACTCGCAACGAGTCAAGCTTTTAAAAATAACTGACGAGAAAACTAAAAGGTAAAGCAATATCACATGGCTACGGAGTCTCGTCCTGGATTCCTTGCTCGGGTGGATTTCTGAAATTGGCTGTCTCATGACGTAGACCCACTGTTTTCCTGAAGAGATAGACGTTTGGAATCCAAACGCAGACCAGTCGCCTTAAACGAGAACAAGCCCCCACCCTGATAGCAGAAGCCAAAACACGAAGGTAGCAGAAATTTATACAAATGCAATAAAAAGCCTCAAACGTATAAGGGTAGGGTAGAGGATGAGTCGACCTGTCGAAAGACGCAATTATTTAGCCTTCCCCGGAGTACAATTATTCACAAGCAATATAATATCGTCGTTTGTGTTTAAGTTAGTGCAAGTGTCAATCCGATTTCAATCTGGAATCGCTTCGGTTGGAGGAGTGTTTTCTTGTTTGGTTTTCTAAACACAGAAGCACCCAAGTGTTTGTTGGAGTGTCGGTAGTCATGGCACAATCACAACCGAAAAGCAATTGACATCGTCAAGCTTAGTACGAGCTTACCGCAGTGTCGGTCTGAAGCAGCTCCACCACGAGAAGTTTCTCTTTTTTCTGGGTTAAATCTCCACCCAGGAACTGAGAGCATTAAGGAGGAAGTGGTGGCAATAAATTAGTGGGGAAGAAGAAGGCACACGGTATTGTTGTCACAATGCACTCTTCAGGCCCGAGCTCATTACTTGCATCAATTCATCCCCATCACTTAACAAACGAAAAACAATTCAGTTGTTTATGGAAATGTCTACGCACTATCCAGCCCTTTCTTACCAAAAAGAAAGGCTCCAAATTGGTGTGATGTGAGATGAAATGCGGAAGGTGGCCAATGAGACTGGTTCGTGGATGCTGATGGGCACCCAACACTAGCCAGTTGGATTGAGAGACAGAATCAGACATGTCAGCTGAGGTTTAGTTTCTCATTCTCTTCTCTGCTCTTCTCTTCGCTTCGACTTCGTGAGGGAGAGGGAGAGGGAGAGAGAGAGTGAGAGATGCATGCCGCCAGGAGAGCCGTGAGTCGCCATGTGTGAGGTGGGCCTCGCCCAAGGGAAACAAAAAACATAGAACAAGTCAAGAATGAAACTGAGCTGCTGAGCAGTTGGGAGTTAGGGGTCAAAACGGGTCACGTGGGGGAGTGCCTTTAAACAGCAGACGAGGTGACCCATACAGGACGGGGGCCCCAATCTCTTCGCTTTAGACCAGGTTGACCCATGCGGCCCCGCGTGCCTTTAACTGGTCTGCTGTCTCCGACTTCCTTTTTGGCTCAATCCGCGCGTAGGTCCCACCTCTGTGCCAATTTGCCCGATTCTCTCGCTCGTCTTATTTATACACATGCAAACCTCCAACGTTCCTCAGAACTTTTACAAATTTCTTCCTTCTTCTCCTCTCTTTCCCTCAGTCTCTCTCCAGAGACATCCCTATCATGGCTCACAACTTGCTCCATCTCTCTTCCAAACCTCCATCTTGCCTTCCCCTCTCAACTACCAAATCCTCTTCTCCTACTTGCAGAATTCTCCTTCGTCCTGCTGAGATCAAGATTTCTCCGGATGTCTCCAAGATTTTTCCGCCGCTTCATATATCAGAACTTCCGCAGTCCACAACGAAACCTGCACCACGTCCGTCAGAGATTGCCAACTTGAACCCAGTACAGAGACTTGCTGCGTCCACCTTGGACGCGATAGAGAACGTACTGATCACTGGTGTACTGGAGAAGAACCACCGGCTCCCGAGAACAATTGACCCCGCCATACAGATATCCGGGAATTTTGCCCCGGTAAACGAGTCTGCTCTTCAGCAGAACCTTCAAATCGATGGTCGTATACCGTCTAGCCTCCGTGGGGTATACCTCCGTAACGGCGCCAATCCAATGCTCCCACCCACCGGAGGGCATCACCTCTTCGACGGAGACGGAATGATACACGCCGTCACTCTGGCGGGCGACCACGAGGCACCGACTTACAGCTGTCGGTACACTCTCACTAACCGACTTGTCCATGAGGAGAGACTGGGGAAGCATCTGTTTCCGAAACCAATCGGAGAGCTCCACGGCCACTCCGGGATCGCACGTCTGATGCTTTTCTACGCGCGAGACGCCGCTGGGCTGCTGGACTCCAGCGGTGGCATTGGAATGGCCAACGCGGGCTTGGTGTATTTCAACGGCCGCCTTCTTGCCATGTCAGAAGACGATCTCCCATACGAGGTGCGTATCAGGGGGAACGGAGACCTCGAGACGGTCGGGCGATACGATTTTGATGGACAGCTGCGGTGCCCAATGATAGCGCACCCTAAGGTGGACCCCGTTACTGGGGAGCTCTGCGCTCTCAGCTACGACGTGCTCAAACGGCCTTACCTCAAATACTTCAAATTCGACATGTGCGGAAAGAAGTCGAGCGACGTGCCCATCTCCCTGGATCAACCGACCATGATCCACGACTTCGCGATAACTGAGAACTTGGTGGTCATACCGGACCACCAAGTCGTCTTCAAGCTGTCCGAAATGCTCCGCGGCAAGTCCCCCGTTCTGTACGACGGAAACAAGACCTCCCGCTTCGGAATTTTGCCCAAAAACGCCACTCCGCAGTCTAGAATCCGGTGGGTCCCAGTACCCGACTGCTTCTGCTTCCATTTGTGGAACGCCTGGGAGGAATATTCCGAGGACGGAGACGAGATTGTGGTCGTTATGGGCTCCTGCATGACTCCGCCAGACTCCGTTTTCAACGACTCGGACGAGCCGTTGACAAGCGTGCTCTCAGAAATTCGATTGAACCTTACCACCGGTGAGTCGACCCGCCGGGAGCTGGTTCCCGGTTTGAACCTGGAAGCCGGACAGGTGAACAAGACACTGCTCGGGAGGAAGACGCGGTACGCCTACCTGGCCATCGCTGAGCCCTGGCCGAAGTGCTGTGGCATAGCAAAGGTGGATCTCGAAACCGGATCCGTGACGCAGTATCTGTACGGAGAAGATACATTTGGGGGCGAGCCAACAATGGTGCCGAGCTGCGGCGGCGAAGAAGACGATGGTTACGTGCTGAGTTTCGCGCATAACGAGAAATGCGATGAATCGAAACTGGTCATCGTGAACGCGCGAAGCATGAGGCAAGAAGCGGCGATAAGACTACCGACCCGAGTGCCCTACGGTCTGCATGGGACATTTGTCACCTCCGAGAGTCTCCAGCTTCAGTCGAGTTGAACAGAGACGATAGCTTCTCTTTCCGTTTTTCCCAAGATTCCGTTGAAAATGAGAGACACTGAATGTAGTAGTAAAGGTGTCCCGTGGAAACGGTTTAGTTTTCCGGTTTGCTGACTTGTATTAATGTCCATACTGTACATTTTAAACAGTAAAAAAGGTATTCCAAGCTATTCCGAATTTTTATCTGTCCACTGCAACTCAGTCGAGCACAATCGCTTTGCTTTTCAATGTGGAAGAATGAACAAATGGACAAACAGACGTTACTCCTTGTCACCGCCTTTTATCGGCGAAACCAGCCAGAGATGTTTTTCACCTCTCTCATTGATAATGGACGCTCCAAAGTCCAGTCAATTGGAGAATTATATATATCTAATAACAAAGTGCAAGAGATAAGATCAGCAGACGAGTTCTTAATTCTTGATCTTCGCTTTAGTTAAAACTCAGAACACTTCTCGAGTGGGATTCTACGAGGAATCTTATCCAAATATATGTATTCGTTTTATAAGTAAATGTGCTTTTTATTAGGTACACAAACAAGCGAGTCAGAGCAGTGAGGGAGAAGCGTCGCATCCGAACGGTATCGAAGCGAAAAGTAAAAGGGACGTGGAGCCCATGACGCAGGTGACGCATCGCCCTCCGACGTCCCAATGCCGGAGAGCGGCTAGCAAAGGTGGAGCCCCTCCGCCCCGTCACACGTCGTGGGATGTCCAAGTGCCGGAAAGCGCCTTGCAGAATAATGGCAGGAATTATCCCTTGGGCCTCTCAGAATCGGACTTTGGACATTAGACCCTGGACAGATTCTCCTCGAATACAAAATGACTTTACATGGATGGTAATTGAGATGAGTAGTGCAGTTGCAAGTCAGCAAATTGCGCGGCCGACCACCACTGATCCAGAGAGCTGCGTCACTGCTCGCGTCGAATGTTCGACTTGAACGCTTTTGAGGTGGTCGGCGTGCCACGTTGTGTTCAGCCGGAGAAGGGTCTTGCTTTATGGCTGCGACTTTCACTTACAGCATTCAGTTTCTGGGGATAATTTATTGAGATGAGAGTTAGGTCGAGAGAAATCTGGAGGTCCAGAGGGCGCTACCGGAAGGGCGATAATAAAAAGAAAGAGGATTGACGAAGAAACCCAACTTTTTGACGGCAGGTCTGAAGAAAGGGCAACAGTTTGTTAACGTGTGGTGTGGGGGATGAAAATGGAGGAAATTGCGGGCGCGGCGTGGAGAAGGACGAGGGGAAGGAGAGGGCGAAATGAAGAAAAGGGATCTTGTCTGTGGACTTTTTTTTTAGGCCATGCGTATCATGTGGATTTACCCGGAGTCTGTCACTTTCTCGCAGAAACAGAAGAGAAGTTAAAGTTGCCAAAGGATCAGAAGGATTTGTTAAAGCCGAATTTAAGATGTAATTAACAATGTCACCATCAGCGTTTTCCATGAGCTGATGTTGTCAAAGTTAGAGAATAATCACACGTAGCCCTAGGCGAGTGTTACTTTTGGACTTTTAGTCCTTGTCATTAGAGACGGCCCTCTTCACGATTCGAATCGTCTCCTTCTATATCACTTTTTATCATGTCTTCGCCCTAAACCCTGTGATACTTAACGGGGGTTAGTCCAGAAAGAATTACCTAATTTATTAAATAATATCGTTAGTATAGAATAAATTACATTGAAGTTAAATTACCTCACTTCATTATCTCAGTCAAAAATTGGTCAACCAATTAAAACGCGCGACCTATTTTAACTTTGGCTTATTAAGTTGACTGAAATTTGACTCATCTGCCAACTTTATTTAGGCTCATGATACTTTGGATCAAAATGTTTGATAATAGTTTACAAGAAGTCTAGCTACGCACTTTAAAAACCTTCAATCATTAGGCGAGCTTGAAGATCCTGACCAGTGATGAGTGCTCACACTCTAAGCTGTTGATCGTAGTTCTGAATTGTTTTGCTAACCAAATTTTGCAGTCTATAAGCTGAAATAGATCTTTACAAAGAATAACTCTTTACCAATGTTAAAATCCTTTTGAGCTCGTAAGAATAACAAAACACCGAATATTCATCCAATGATGTGAAACCTAAAATAAAACACACAGAAATCCTCTTGTTTCCCCATCAATAACCACAGCTTTGCGTACTGTTTGGCAGAGAAGACTTACCTGTAGGATTCAACTCGCTTTGGCTTTGTTTGGACAACTGCCTCAATTCTTTCCAACACATCTGGTGTCAACAGTGGAATAACATCAACAGCCTTCATATTCTCTTGCACCTGCATTGCCGAGCTGTCAGCCTCAAGCAACAAACAGAACACCAACATCTAAAGATTCGTATGACCCAACAGCATATGTGAATAACAAAACATCCAAACACTCTTTCCATTTTTTGGACGTCTTTCCTACACCAATTTCTTCTTGTTGATATGATTTATGACTTATTTCTCACCAACCCAACATTCAATGCTAAATTGATTCTGGTTCTCCATCAAGTTCGAAGACCAGGTAAATTACATAAGTCATCATCCATTCGCCTTGTCTTAGTTTGAGGAAACACACTGTAACATCGAAGACAGATATTGAGATAGGCTCATTATAAAGATAATAAATCCCAGTATATATTCCCAGCATAGAAAGTCAATGAACCAAGTCAGATACAACAAACAAAAAAGAGAAATCAGACAATTTGGAAATGCTCAAAATGAAATAGAACAAAACATAAGTACTAGTGGGCTATTATCATGTTGTGGTATATGCCAAGAAAATCATACATCATCCTTTTCTATCATCCTAAGAACACTTAACCATCCGAAAGACCAAAAATGACGTTCAAGCTACAGTCATGTATGGATCAAATGAAACAAGAAAACACAGAGCAAAAGAATTGTTTCAGCATCCTGAAGTCGGTTTTTTGAAGACACAATACAGCTCTCACCAAGATGCTGTAAAAAAAATTATTAAACACATTTACGGAAGTAGTAAATTCCTCAGATGTTTCTAGAAAGAGTCATCCATCACTGAGGCACCTCCATCTATGCAAACTCAATACATGAAACCATTCAAAATGTCTTTATTAAAGTCCACTTTAACATGCCACTATAAAGGCCTTAGGAAGTTCTTGGAGCTGTCGCTCGAAAAAAGATCTTGTCTATACAACCTCGAATATGCTTCGAACCAGCAAGGACTTATATATCTAACTCCTGCTACAGACTAGGTCAATTTAACATGTACGCACATCAGAAAAGTTTTATGCCAATGGTCTTCATCAAACTTTGCAAACCATTTTCTCAATGTATTCAAAGAAGAAATATTTGATAGGATTCAATTAATATTGAGACAAAAAATTTGATTATTAATCAGAACTCTTTATTACAAAGTCAGAGGGTCTTTCATAAGTAGCCAATAAGATGCTTGGCATCAAAACCCTATCAACATAAGTTAGTTCTCAATAGACCACCTAAAAATAAGCCTCCATAGCTGATTAGATTATCCAGATAATAGCAACTACAGCAGATACTGGTACTACAGAGGTATGCGGGTTACGCCAGTAGCCTAAGGACAGATGCATGATTGTGTCTAACAGCCCCTAAAGTAGCAACAGAGCAAAGACCTACAGATCCAGAGGTATAAAGTGCACACAACGCAGGCAAAAATGACACTTGCAAACCAAGCATATGCCAATGACTAGAAATCAAGTAGATTGACACGCCTGGGGCTTTGAGGTTGGCAGATTCTTGAGAAAGAGATTTGCTATCTAACATGATTCTTATTTGCCTGCAATATTTATTCTCTGATTGCTTTTCATTCACTTTTTGTAATCATCCATCTCCTGCTTTTAAGCACTTAAATCCATGACATTCAACAGAAAACTATTCAGGCGGGGGAGAGGGATAAAGAAACTAAATCAATGTATAGACAAAAAGGAAAGGCATAATTGAACAAAACATGAAGGCATTTGTGCAGAATAGTTACCTACCCCAGGACAGATTGAGATGATTTTCTTTTTAAAAAATTTCTTTACAAACCACACAACAGATATGTGCTGCGAGGGTGCACATAAATGTGTAATGTGATTCAACAGAGAAAACTAGTATGCAGTCCACAACTGTAGCATACAAACTGTAAGCCCTAAGATAGCAATGTCAACCTGAAGCAAGAATTCTGTATACAGTGAAGTATAAACTACAAAACACCATGAGAATCTGAGAAATTGTTACTTGCCTGACTCTCCTTTGTGGCACCAGTAATAACAGATGATACATTAGGATTTGTTGCACACCATGCAATTGCTAGTTGCGACAAAGGCACACCTAGCTCATCCGCTATTGGTTTTAGCCCCTTCACTTTTCTCAGAACATCATCAACCAGTGATCTTTGCGCAAGGTTCTAGAAGAATAAATAGAAGCATTATTAGAAAATTTTAGAAAATAACTTAAGCCCTGAACACACTCACACACACACTTTTCATAAAGAGATTATCTCTAGTTTAACCTAGTCTATATAGTTTTTATATAAAACCATCATCAGCAAACAAACATGTTATATTATATCCATTTGAAAAAAAAAATGTAGTATTAGATTTTTAACAATCATTTTTGAACTGGACAATTGCCAGTGACATAATCAAAACTATAAAGAAAATGATTCCTAGAAAATAGTAACAAGAATATTTAGAGCATGCCTAGAATTATTAAACAGAGGATATCTCTGGTTCAATGTGGTTAGCTCCATAATTGGCTTCCTTATTGTATGGGTAGCAGAATACGACTTGTTTTATGTCCAATTTATGCATATACAAATGGAATTTCTTCTATCCATACACCCTCACCACCGCCTTCCTGCCCCCATGGCTTCTTATCTCCTTTCTTTTTTTAAAACCTCTTCTGTCCTCTCTCGGTACATGTTTTCTACATGAAGCATGTAAGAGGAATGCTCTTCTATGTTAGTAACATAATCTCATGTCTTCAGAAAGTTTACTGCTATAAGTTCATCCTTTTAATATCATTTTCACATGTAAAGAAAAATGACATTTTGAAGGAGTTACCTGTCATTTTTTGTTGTACATTCTCTGCTGGTATTATAAAGGGAAAAAACATGAAAAGGACGCAACTTTTGTGCATCCTTCTCATGCTGTCAAATCTATGCTCCATAAAATACAAAATATTTTAGCACTCTTATGAACAAAAACGTTACCTTGTAGTTTTCTAGGGCAAACCGACTGTCAGAAGGTATTTCTCCTTTACTGTATTTCCCTGTCAGCACTCCTGATGCTAGTGGACTCCATGTAGTCAGGCCAATCCCATAATTGCTGTAAAGTGGCGAGTACTCCACTTCAACCTTCATAAAACATTCATTCAGCCCATCAGTAAATATCCAAGTCTTCGGAATCAATGTAAGCAACAAAACAACTCCTTTAAACCTAAATTGTTTTCCAAAACCTAGAACATAATTTTTGCCAAGAAGTTAAGAAATTGAAAAGAAAATAGAATCCTGGTCGAAGACGGTGAAGATCAGCAACAGGCAAGCGGCAGGCGCACCTGCCGCAAAATGTAACCAATAGCCAATTTTTAAGAAGGCGACAGAAGTAAACAGTCTAATTTTCATCAATTTGTATTGAAGAGTTTAGTTTCGGCCGTCAGTTACAGAGTCGTCCATAAACACAGAGGAATTAATCCATTATCTAGACTCCCCCAAGAAGAGGAATAACGGAAACAATATCTGAAAGATAGATCCAGACATAAAAGAACAATTAGCAATAAAGCGAAACAGGAAGACGAAGAAATAATGAAAGAAAGAAGTCAGGTAGACATACCTTGTGGCGTGCGAGGAGATTGTACTCTGGCTGCTCGACAACAGGTCCGACGAGATCAAACCTATGGGCAACGGCCCAGGCTTCGGTGATCTGCTGGGCGGTCCACTCGCTGGTTCCCCAATAGAATGCCCAACCCTGATCAATGACATAGTTCATAGCCCGGACAGTCTCCTCAATGGGAGTGGAAGGGTCAGGGCGGTGGCAGTAGATGATATCAACATAGTCCATGTCAAGGCGCTTGAGGGAGGCCTTAGTCCCCTCGATAATATGTTTCCGAGATAGACCCTTGTCGTTGGGTCCAGGGCCTCCCCAAAAGATTTTGGTGGAGACGACGAGATCGGAACGCTTCCAGCCGAGCTCCCGGAAGGCCTGCCCCATGATCTCCTCCGCCCGACCATTGGCATACACTTCCGCATTGTCGAAGAAATTAACGCCATGGTCACGACAGCACTGGAGGATGGACTTAGCCTCTTTGACATCAAGTTGGTTACCGAAGCTGACCCAAGCCCCATAAGAGAGCTGGCTCACCTTCAATCCGGAACGTCCCAAGTTCTTGTACTGCATTGCGTCGCTGCGCAGTAGCTTCGTTCAAGGGTTTTCTTTTTAGTGGTAAGAACTTGGCGAAGGGCGAGAGGGGGGAGGGATCTGGAGAGGGCAAGTGTCAACGATGCCTAGACAGGATTATCGGAAGGTAGAGAAAGGTAAGGAACAATGACGTATTACGTGTAGGAGGGAAAGCTGAAATTGGATCTTCCGTGGGAGAGTGAAAGAAGACAGATGGCCCGTGCCGCCGTGCTTTAACTTGGCTGGACTTGGTGAGCACATGGGAGGGTTGGTTGCACCGACTTGACACGTGATGCAACGTGGAGTCGAGGATATTGTACTTTTTGGCATTGATTCTGTTCTGCACTTTTTTGTTCTGTCAAACTCTCTTCTGTCTACACTCAATAGGAAATGTTAGGATAATCCCATCTTAATACAACTTTTAACATCGACTATGGGGTTGTTAGTACCTTTTCCAGGAAATACTAACAAAAATATTTCTAATTGAAATATGTCTTTAGCCACTAATGACTCATGTTTTTTATAAACATTTTTAGTTGAAAATTCTTACTGAAAAATAAATATAATTTCTAGGTAAGATTTTTCAATCAAGATGGCATGAAATTTTATAAAATATTATTTATAATTAAAATAAATGAGTCAAAAAAAACAAATGTGCCATAAAAAAGAAATAAATGCACACTGTCCTTGAGTCTTGGTGAGTTCAAGAGTCGATGCATCAGAGTAGTACAAAACTGATAAATGGAAAGTCACACTGTAAAAAAACTAATTTTAAAATCTTACTATAGCTTGCTCCTTCATTATCCCAGTATCATCATCCTACACTTCTCCTTCCCTGTTTTTTCTCTTAGATTTTTCTTGAATCTTAGAGCTTTTTTTCCTTTAAGACCCCATTGATGATTTCCAAATTGTTTCTACTAGATATAACGTTTCAAAAAGGCTGTGCGTGATCTACAAGGCATTACATCCTGCACAAGTAAGTTCGTTAAAGGCTAAATGAACTGATCAAGGCAAACTACAAAAAACACAGACTTTGGATTGCACAGTTTACTGTTCAGATATCGGATAATCCATCAAATCTTAGCCGAATTAACTGCAATAAAAAAAAAGGGAAAACAAAGTGACTGGCTTCAGTTCTTGTTTCAAGAATATTTCGGTTTAAATATCAAAAGCTAAACTGAAAGGCTATGCGACAGAAATTCAAACAGCATGCATGTACTCCACAATTTCTTCCTCCGACAATTTGAAATAGATTCCTGTGATTTATTTATTTATTTTTATGGGCCCCACAACAGCCACGAGAACATTGAAGCATCTGGATCACCAGATCAAAACTCATCCAGAGCTGGCAGCAAATGAGTCCTCCATGGCTCCACTCTCAGTGGAAAAAAAGAGGGAGCCCTAACATGTTGCCCCTCCCATAAAGCTGCAACTCCTCTAGAAACAGAGGCACCTTGGGGAGAGGCAACAAGTAACATCCGTCAAGATTGTTGCGATGTGCCGTGAGTTCAAAAATAGGGAAAGAGAAAAAGAGAACCCCCCTTCTCCAGTGTGACCTCAAAATTTTCCTTTGAATCGTGTGATAGATATACCTCACAAACCAACCTAAAGAGAGAGGATAGCAGACTTAACAAAGAAGAAAAGTAAATAGATTTTATTCAGAGGGATATTATACCTAGACACTGGAAAGCTTATCACTGTCGTTGTCATCACCCTTACCCTATCATAGCGAAGCGCGCCCCCCCCCCCGCTTGAATCCTTTTATCCTTTCCAAACCATCATTTGTAAGGATTCACTGTATTTTTTAAGTCTTTCCTCAATATCCACATCCATGTTGTTTTCAGCCTTCCTCTACTTCACGTAGTTCACCTCACTACCCACGTCCATGTTTTTTCAGCCTTCCTCTACTTCTTGTAGTTCATAAACTAAACCTACCGATGCACTGTTAGGTCTATAACCAACATGTCCAACCATCTCATTTTTGCATATGCATTCATTTCTAATATTTTCCCTCCTTTCTGCACCATGTCCATGAAGTAAATAGAAATCGTAACTTGCAATGCCATGCACATTATCTAGAACTAAATGCAATATGGTCAGATTTCCTTCATTTAAAATTGATTATCAACTTAACATGTAATCTGCCCCTACTACCAAATTGATTATCAACTAAACATATAATCTGCCCCTCCAAACCGAAGGACTTAGATTTAAAAAAGATCAATGTCAAACATGTACAAAAAACAATGTAGGATCAAATGGAGCTCAAGTTGAATTTTAAAGAGTCTCTCATAACTCACGAAACAGGTATAAAATAGTTCCAGTAAAGAACAAATGCCCTTAAAAAATATTTTATGACAGTTAATATCACTTCTAGAAGTTAAAAAAGAGGCCAGCCACCCAAATCATTTACAAATAAGCACTTTCGTTTTGAAGGATTCAAAAAAATCATCTGAACCTATTCTACATTATCTATTAGGATTGATGACATGAAACTTCTGCATTTATACTCTATCATTCTCTAGAATAATTACTTGATTGACCTTCATCAAGTCTTTCCTTACCACTCCCATCCATTTCTGTTCCTGTGCTCTCCTCTTGCCTGTCTTATAAACAAAATCCTTCTAATTTTTTTATTGCATGTTGAACCACATATCAATGCACAGTGAAGTTTCTCTCTGATTTTCTAGTTAGGTGGTGCAACTCCTAACTGTTCTCTAAAACATTAATTTGCTCCACATTAACCATTTGGAAACAAGTGTTTCATTTTTATTCGCTATCAATTATAAATAATAATACAAACCTACTTCTATTCTAAAAAGTTACTAAATTTTTTTCTCAAAAAATAAAGTTATTAAAAATCTGCAGCTGGTAGGACAATATCCAACAATGCTTGGAACTGGAAGACAAAGCAACAAAAGAAGGTAGTAGATCTAGAAGCTACTCACTTTGAATTAAGTAAACATATAGTCGATCAAGTTAACAATCAATAAAATAAAATCAGTTGGTTTAACATTCTCTTGTCAAACCCTATGATAAGGATGGCATTAGAAACTCAGTTACATATAATACAGTGACCAAATATACAGCCCACCAATCTGTCAATTCAAAGAAACATGATGTCTCTGCTGGCGTGACAAGGGCTTCATAGTCAATTTCCTTCTGAGACAGAAGAAATGTTAAATTCACACAAAATTTTATGATTTCGCATCAGTAGTAAAACCTGAAAACACACTTATCCCACAAATATTGCTTAACTAAAATCCAAGAATAATTCTTTCTTTATCTGTGAAATCTCACCTCAACATATTTGCTCACTTAAAAGTTATTGATCCTCATAAATGCTATCACCGTCCTTCAACTCCTCTAAGATTACCCATTTCTCCGTCATCTTAATTTGTCACATATGTATTCACGTTAGCTGCTCCTGTAACAACGGAGGTGGACGAAGCAGCACAATTAAATCAAGATAAGCTGTAAAATAATTCTACAAACAAACCAAAATCTGCCTTTCATGAACCTCAAGAGGAGATATTTTATAACAAAGAAGAACGCTAAGACCACGGTAAAGAGAATTTTTAAGCAGGTTCCTTTTTTCAACATGCATAAATAAGTAGCAAATCCAAAAGCTCAAGATAGAAATAGCCTGAAGGGAAAATAAACACAAACTTAATAGCAACAAAAGTAATATAAAATTGCATCTTAATGTATCCTCTTTATTTTTCTTTAATTTGGTTGAACACCAACTTTACTTATTTTATTCCTAGGAAACAGAAGGTCAAGTCAGACGGGTAATAATGAGTCTGATTCGATTCCAAAATGGCTGGCCACTTAGGTCTCATGCTACTATTTATAAACCAACAACTTTCCTTAACGCCTATGTTTGTGGAACTATTCCCACTAATACTCCCCCTCATGTCTAGGCTTTCACACAGGTCTAAGATGTGAACAACACAAATGGGTACAAACTCAACAATAAGAAAATTGGCCCCAATTGCTAGACGTCCTGCTCTAGTACCATGTTAAGAATTAGCTCAGTTCCATCTCAAAATACTAACCACTTAGGAGGCCTATTGTTACACTTTTTTAACTAACGATTTTTCTTAACACTTATCTATGTAGAACTATTCTCACTAGCACAGACATTTATTAAAAGGAGGTTCGAAGGTGACAAAAGTGCAACTTGCCAACTCACAGAAAACAGTAGAGCACAAACTGGACAGCCTAAAGGCTATAGGCCCAACAAATTGATAGAGCTGTATAAGGTAGATATTCTCACAAACCTAGATAGACAATTTTTATAGGACTCTTCCGTCCATGCCATCAAGTAGACCAGACCAAAGCCCCTTCACTGGTGGTAATTGTGCGACAAAAGCGCTCCAAGGAGGGTAGCCTACTCCACTTCCACGAACACGGCCATCCATACGTAAAGAAAGATAGCTTCAAGGACAACAGAATATAAGCATCAAGGTAGTACAAGATGGCTAGCAAGAACTTTACAAAAGCCATGCATCAGTTATAACATATCATCAATCTGTGAATCAAGCATAAATCAGGGTAAAAATATAATACCTAACAAATACAAGACAAGAAATAAGCACTTACACAGGAGCGTCAGGAGAGACTTTGGCCATTTTCTTCTGTTCATCTAACCACCTGCTAACACACTAGAAGTTAAACTGGAAGTCAAAAAGAAACTCAAATACAGATTGAATGCAGTAGCTTTGAGTGAAGAAATTGTTATAGAGTTTCAAAATACCCCACCATACATACAGAATGTCCTTATAGAAATTTGAAAACTAATTTCACCAGATGGTAAACCTTAGCCCTTACCACCAAGTGCTTCAAATATCCTATTGATGTTTAGCTCTATTTTTCTTGTCCACAGGTTCAGTAATGGTGTTTCTCAAGTCATTGCTAGGCATTTCTAAAGTGTCTTATCGCCCCTAAAAAAGGATTGAAGTGGTACATGCATATGCAATGTGTATGATCTGCTATGCTCGAGTTTAAGTGCTGCCTCTGAGAATAATATAAACACAGATCATCAAGTATCGCCAACATCTTACTTGGTCCACTCAGAAGTATAAACAGGACGCAGTTGCCAAAGCCTCTTCTTTTTCTCTGCCAGATTCACTTCTTCCTCATTCTCTTCAAAGTCAAAGCAGGATGTATCTCCATCGGTAATAAAAGGAACCACCAGGACTCCTCGCTCCAGAAGGCTCTCTGTGAAAGATTTGCAAAGTCTAAAGGAATCTATAATGTAGGAAGAAGGGCCTGCAAGGATGACAAGGCGTGCAATTCCTCTCAAGTCGCTAACAGGAATAACTTTCTTTTCATCCACACGGAGTTTGAGATTTGAAAGGCTTTCCTCTCTAGAGAGCCTGGCTAACTGTGCATTCTCTGCATTTTGCTCTCTCAGATAAAGAAATGCAAATATGGAAACTGCAGCAAGGTCTATACCAACACTCTGGAGGATCTCAGGTACAGCTCCACCTTTCGATGGACTACTAAGAGCAGCTATCAACTGTGTGGTGGATATTAATCCTCCTAAAGAACCACTTGCAATGAAAGCAAGATAAAAGAACATCCGAACAGAGCGGAAGGGAGAAAGGACTTCGCTTCGTATCCTGGCGGTGGAACTGAAGACGAAGAATTTTGAGGTCATCATTCATGGTAAACAGCAGACGATTAAGGTTATCAAAATAGCTCCAGAAGTTGGAAACATCTCAATTACAATAAACAACTCCAGACAGGAACCAAGATCACCAAGTGATGACAATATAATCAAAATACATACATCAGAATAAGGTGTAGCTGCATCAAATTTTGGCGGACTAACCATAAGATACTTAAGGAGAAACAACCCAAAGAGGGAAGCCCACTGTATCAAAAACATGGCATGAAATAGGTGCTGTTAAGTGAAATCCATACCATTTGTGCGATCCTAACCATGGAAGGAACTCGGTTTAACTCAGAAGTTCCGTTACCGACCGAAGGCACCAATTTCGTTAAGAAACGCAAACAAGTAATTTTAGAAAAATAGTAAAAAATGACCACACACGGCGAAATCCAAAATTACAAGCACCTGATTTCAGTGGAAGGAGACGGTTTATTTGCTGCGGAGCATCTGATACTGAAAGTATGCTTTCTCCGTGGTGTTCTAAAGACAATGGAGACAGTTCCACGAACGTCAGGAATTCTGTTTCTGAATTGTAGATGAGACGAAGACAGAATAATAGCTTTCTGGTGAAAATTAACGGTGAGAAGAAGGTGAGAAGCATTAGCCATGGCGACTCGAACGAGTTCGAGAATCAACAGCTGCGGAATTTGTGTGTACAGACGGCAGAGTACTTTGCATTGCTTGACGTAGATTAACGCCAGTGTGCGGCAGTTGCTCTGATCCTTCGGGTGGCGCTCGTGCTGCCACCTATATCAACCGAGGCCCAGGGAGCAGCGGGATTCTTAACGAAAATTGATACACCAGAAATACCTCATCGGGTACGGCCCTATGACGTTCTCGGTTTCACCGTTCAGCGGATTATCCGTTCCAATCATAATTTAATCCGTTTATAATTAAACATACAATAAAAATAATTACAAATAATTCACTTTTTTTTATTTATTAAATAAAAATAAAAATAATAGTTATTATGTACTCAATTATTTAAAATTTTAAACATAAATAACTTAATAATTGGATTCTAATTTTCTTTGCTTGTCAATTTGTTATTTTATAATTTAGTCTATTTTAAGTATTCATTTAATTTATCGGTAAGTATTTTTAAGTAATTTAGGGTTTTATTAAGTAGAAAAATCACAACCATGGAACTGTGACTAGAAGTTTGGTCTGATTACTAGAGTAATGAGTTGGGTTAGTTTTTTTGAATTCAAAGGTTGGATTTGGGTGAGGCTGAGGGACTTGCAGAAAATAAGAAGAACAAGTCCTATCAGCCATGAGGTTCTTGTTCTCGTTCAAGGAGACTAATCCGTAGTCCACGAAATCAAAGAACTCACGGATCAAGATGGCTCCTTGCCCTTTTACAGTCTGTATAACTTCTTTATTGATGTGTTGTTTGGCATCAATATTTACTTTTTCAATCTTGTTATTCTTTCTCTCATTTTTATTCATATTTTCTTCATCTTTCTGTTAGACTCTGAATATTTCTTTATAATTCTGCCCGAGCCTAATAATTTTAACCGAGTTCGAGCTTAACCTATGTTTAATACTCTAGATAAAATATATGTCAAATAAATTATATATAAAATTATACATACATTTTTAAAAAAGAATGATATGGAGGTTAGGATTGAATCTCGATAATGGATTAAAACACACAAATATTAATCTTTTTTACCCCAAATGTTGTTTACCTTATTTTGTAATTTTTAAATTTGGCCATAAATTTACTATGACCTCCTTAGTGCCCTTGGTTGAAAATTTATATTTTAGGAAAAACTAAAAATGTTTTCCTGTGTTACATATTTCTAAAAAGTCCTTTAAATAAAATCATATTACTATTAGTGACTTACTAGAAAATTACAAGAGATATTTTAAAATTTTATTAGGAAAGTTAAATGGACTCTTATTACCTCTTTTAGGAAAATAAATAAAAAATAATAATCAATCTAATATATTAATATACTTATTGATAAATTTTTAATCAAATAAAATATCAAATACAAAATTGCTAAGAACATTGCCTCATGCTAAAAGTATTACAACATTAATTGTCAAATACTTATTCAAAACATTTCTATATGATTTTCTAGCCCATCTTGGCAGGAAAATTTTACTTAGAAAATTATATATTTTTTTAATAAAAAATTTCAATTAGATAAATGTTTCCAAAAAACATGATGCACTAATAGTCCCTTGAAACGTATTTCTACTAAAAATGTATTTTAAAAAAAAAGCCATTAATAGTCCTTAGAAATGTATTTTCTATTAGAATATATTTTCAATTTTTTTCAAGAGCCACAAGGAAGGGACAGTCAAAGTTTAACTTAGGTCTCTGGTTTGGTTTTCTCCGCCGAAACGACGCCGAGGGAAGTGGTTTAGCGGCGCAGGACCTGTCGTTGGAGATGACAGCGGCAACGTAAACAAAGGCGAAGGCAAACGAGGGGAAGAAAAAATCGAAGGAAAAAATGGAACCAAGCGGCGAAGGTGCCCGACGAGCAGTTGTCGACGCCGACAACAAAGGACAGAGGGGCTCGGCGATGACGAGGGGAAGAAAAATTTTCTTCCCTCGCTCTCGTTCTCCTACTCCCGCTCCCGTGTCCCCGACTCTCAAGCTCGTTAACGATCCGACTCGCGAGCTTTGCGAATCATGACTCGGTCAAGCTTGGCTCGTTAACACCAACGAGCTTTATCCATATCTCGTTCGAGATCCAGGTATACTGAATCAAACCAAGCCGAGCTCGAGTTGCTTGCACGCCGGCTCGGTTCAAAGCCACCCCGCTTTCTAAAACCCGATCGGTCAGCTACCCTGTCAATTACTGGACCTGGGCTGACCAATTAGCCCCTACTGTGTAACTGGCATATTTTGTTCACCTATTTACTTGGTTTAGTGATAATCTAGTTTTTCTAAAATTTGAACAGGACTAACCGATCGCACCAGATTAATTGTTTGTACTAAAAATTATTTAAAATTGAGTCGATTAGACTCAATTGGTGGATACAGTTGATGAAACCAACTCACTTGGGTCAACCATTAAGCTACTAATTACATAGTGAAAATTTTTATACTACAAATAACAAGAGAGTGGACATGAAAAAGGATGTACCTACTAGGCTTTGGGTAAATTGGAAAAAACAGATTTGCTCGTATTTTACATTTTTCTATGATATATTTATATATTTATATATATTATATTTTAGATTTGCTAGTATTTATATATATTTAGATTTATTTACACTGTAAGTAAAAAAAAACCTTGCTCGTATTTATTTTATTTTTCCATGATATATGATGAGGGATCTCATTATTTTATACAATTATTTTTCTAATATTTGTATACTAAAAATAAATATTTATAAATATTTAAATCTGAATATATAATAAACAAAATAAATTTATTTTTTACATAATACATTTTTATTCGTTTAAAATACATTTCCCCGTAGTTTCACTTCTCTGCGCAACATCAAAGCTGATCAAACATTGACACTCGCGCAACGTATAAATGAGAGATGTGCATCTGCAAGTGGGAAACAAGTATGGTCCATACAAATACGCCATTGAACATATGTCGCACGTTGAGCGTTACTTTATCGTTTTGATTTTTTGGGTGGTTTCCATTCCTGTCCTACTTGCCGTTTTGCTTTGAAATGTCACATTCTTTCTTCAGGACATTCGGGCTTCAGAGCTCAGATAATATTGTACTGAAGAGCTTATATTCTCTGCGCGGGAAGCAGCGAACGAACGTGACCGAAGTACTGCGATTGCTTCGTGTTCTCCCTTTGCAAAACTGAGAAGCCCTAACCCTCACTTGACCATGAACTGGCTGGCAACCAAGCCCGTCATCATTTGCTCGGCGAGATGGAAATCTTTAGTTGTCTTGGTTCGACTGGCCACCCGTCGCTGGAATGCATTACCTTTTCCTAGGTATTCCTTGCTGTTTGCTTTTTATTGTTCTAACTCTTTTTAAATTTATGTCCTTCACTTTTCCCGCGCTTTTTTTGCTGCATTCTTATTATAAATGGAGCTCAACTTTGTGTAATATTCATTTAATGCTAGAAACGTGGCATCTTCGCTAAGTATTATCTATTTAGTTTATTATTTGTTTACGAAACAAAAATATTGTTCACTCGATGTTGTTTGAGGTGATCCTGCAAGAAAGAATTATTTCTCCATTGCTCATTTTCCGTAACTCGAGTTATGTTATTTCGTGATTAATGCACGTTCTTTTCATCCCAGCCTGTACGGTAAGTTACTAGTGACTAAGGCAGTGCATACTTATAAAAAAAAATTCCAACTTGAGATGTATACAGGTAAATGGGAGACATAGCAACTTCATTAGCCGTCTTATGTTGGTTATCATGTTCCATTTACTTTCCCTCTGTCCTTAATAAGTTTAGTTATTGCTAAAATTGTGATGGAGCTAATAGTCAACTAACTTTTTCATAATGGAATCCTGTTTGCCAATAGTTTTATCTCATAAAATGTTTTTTCCTCAATATTCATTCTTCGTTGTATTGTATGATTGTACTTTGGCTTGTTCTTTATCTTCTCAAGCAATAAAAGCTCTCTCTGTTAAAAAAAAAAAAAAAACTCTCTTTCTGTTGTGTTTTTGTTACTATTATTACTGTCGTTGTTGTAATTATTAGTAGGAGTAATAGTAGTTATAGTAGTAGTAATACTAGTGTGAGTGTTAGTAGTATTGATATTTGAAGAAAAATCTGAAATTTTTATTCATATTGAACTGCCTGGATACAAAGATTTTATTCAGCAAGGTATTGCTATTATAGGAAGTCAGGAAATCAGGAATACAAATCTAATTTACAGCTAATACAAATTTGACTCTAATTTCTAGAAATTAGGAAACTATTATCTGCTAATTTACAGCTAATCTCCTATAATTAGAAATACAAATCTGACCATATAATTATTGCTATTCACAGAAATATTGAGATTTCAATCAATCCTGAATTTCCAACACTCCCCCTCAAGCTGGGGAGTAGATATTTTCCATCCCTAGCTTGCTCACAATCCTTTGAAATGCTAAACTCGTCAATCCTTGAGTTAAGATATCTACTAATTGGCTCTTTGTAGAAATGTAGTGAGTGCAAATCAATCCGCTTTCTAGTTTCTCCTTTATGAAATGTCTGTCAACTTCCACATGTATATTTCTGTCATACTAAATTGGATTATGAGCTATGTTGATTGCAAACTTATTGCACAATAAAGCTTCATTGGGTCTCCCATTTAATCTTCAAGTCTTCTAGGATAATCTTGAGCCATAAAAACTCACAAATACCTTGTGCCATCGATCGAAAATCTACCTATGCACTAGATTTTGCTAAAATCGGTTGTTTATTTCTCCTCCAGGTTACCAAATTTTCACCAAGAAAGGTACAATACACAGACATTGATCTTTTGTCAGTAACAAATCCGGCATAATCAACATTTGTGTACGTTTCTAGTTCCATACTTGTGCCCTTTCTTAAGAGAATCCTTTTTCTCGGGTTGCTTTTCAAATATTGTAAGATTTGGTATAATACATGGAGATAGACGTCTTTAGGGTTTTGCATGAACTGACTCACCACACTCACTATGTATGCAATGTCAGGCCGTGTGTTTGACAAATAGATTAGCCTCCCAACAAGTCATTGGTACATGCCTTTGTTAGCTAGTTCTCCTTCCATAGACTCTCCTAGTCTATGATTTGGTTCAATAGGCGGGTCTGATGATTTACAACCGAGTTTACTTGTATGTTCTAGCAGATCAAGAACGTATTTTTGTTGTGAAACAAAGATTCCTTCCTTGGACTGAGCTACTTCTATTCCTAAGAAGTACTTTCCAAGATTCTCTATTTCCATTTTTTTGCTAAATACTTTCGAAGAGCTTCCTTTTCATCTAGATCATTTCCAGTTACTATTATATCATCTACATAAGCTATCGATGTCGTGACTCCCCCTTGAAGCCGAATGCTTGATAAACAATGTTTGATGACCTTGACTCTGTTTGTACTTCATATTCAACATTGCTTTAGTTAATCTTTCAAACCATGCTTGAGGAGATTGTTTGAGCCCATATAAGGCCTTTTTCAGTTTGCATATTTTGTTTTTATCCAGATTTATGCCCAAGCCAGGTGGAACTTCTATGTAGATTTCCTCCTCAAGATCTCCATGTAAAAAAACATTTTTCACATTGAACTGTTGTAAAGTCTAATCATAGTTTGCTGCTAGAGATAACAATACCCTTACTGTGTTCATCTTCGCCACTGGTGCAAACGTATCATGATAATCTACTCCATAGGTTTGTGTATATCCCTTGGTTACTAGTCTTGCTTTATACCTTTCAATGGATCCGTCCGACTTATACTTCACTGTGAAGACCCATTTACACCCTACTAGTGTCTTTCCAATTGGTAATTTCACTAGTTCCCATGTTTTATTCTTCTCCAAGGCCTCCATTTCTACTCTCATTGCATGCTTCCATTCCTCTTTGCTAACTGAGGTTTGTGGGATGGCTACAATGTTTAGATGAGTTAGAAAGCTTTTGTTTGAGTTTGGTAATTTTTCAAAGGAGACAAAATGGGATAAAGGATGTTGTGTGCACTTTCTAACACCCTTACTTGTGGCTATGGGCAGATCCAAATCAGGAACAGTAGGTGATACCCCAGTAGAAGGACTTACCTCATTCCCAAGTGATGATTCAGTTTCTTGAACTTGCATAGGATTGATCATGGGCATTCTCCTTCTTGAGTAGACATGTTGTGGCTTTGCGAGTGTAGGGTTTATTGGCCTTGATGGTTCTTTAGAAAGATTAGGAGATGATTCAATAGGGTCGACTTCAGAAATGGGTTTAGAAGTGAGTTCAGTTTCAGAAGTGGGTTTAGTATGCACGGGAGATGTTTTGACTAACATGGATGGTTTTCTCAAAAACAAATCTTTATCTTCCATAGATGATGATGTCTCCCCCTGAAGATATGGGCTAGAAATATAGCTTTCTTGTTAAAAAAATGTGACATCGGCAGAAACATAAGTTTTATGAGTGGTAGGGTTGTAGCATTTGTACTCTTTCTGAGTAGGTGAATATCCTATGAAGAGACACTTGATTGCTCTAGGATCTAGCTTGCACTGGCCATGAGAGTGAATATGAACAAATGGGACACATCCAAAAATTTTAGAAGCTAACTTAGTTGACACATTGAAATCTAGAAAATATCGAGAAAACACCTCCATTGGATTTTTAAAATCAAGGACTCAAGACGGGATACGATTTATTAGGTGAGCCGCAGTGAGGACAACTTCCCCCAAAAGGTTTTTGGAACATTCTTTTGGAACAAAAGAGCACAAACAAAGGCTAAAAGATGACCATTTTTTCTTTCGGCAAACCCATTTTGTTGGGGTGTGTCAACACATGAAGATTCATGAATAATTCCCTCTTTTTGAAAGTATGGAGACAAAATTTGATTAAAGTAGTCTATAGCATTGTTGGAAGATAGGGCCCAATCCCACACGACCTAGGAAGACCCACATATCCAAGTGTATTAGAAGATGTGTCCAAGCCCATAAGACCAAGGAAGATCCATGTATCCAAAAGATATAGAAGACGAACTCAAGGCCCACAGATCAAAGAGAAGGCCCATATGCCCACATACAATGATGGTATGATGGTAAATAAAAGGTCATCTCACAGAGATGACATTGATGTAATTAAGTTAAAGTTTCAGGGTTAAAACCCTAAACCCTAAACCCTAAGTTCAGGGGTATTATTATAATATAGTAGTTTCATTAATCTATAAATAAAGCTTCAGGGGGAGGGTTAGGAAATCAAGTCCATAACCTCTTCTTCCTCTGGTTTTCTCCCAATGGGTTTCTCTCCCTTTTTCTCCATGAGCTAAATTCATGGAGTCCTGAAAATCAACAAGCATTATCTGTTCTCGACCTCTTAATTCCAATATTGAATTGAGTTTTGACCATTGTATGAAAAATAGGAAAAATGTTACCCACATGAGATTTTTGTTTAGCAAATAAATCCATGAAACCCAAGTGCAATCATCAATGAACGAGACAAATTAATGAGCTCCTGAAATGTTGGGAACTCGAGATGGACCCCAAATATCATTGTGAATCAAAGAAAAAGGAACTGCAATTCTTTTAGTACTCAAAGGAACGGAAGCACGCCAGTGTTTAGCAAAGTCACAAACATCATAATGAAAATCGTTTACATTAACATTCTTTAACAAAGATGAAAACATGACACTAAGGATACTAAAGGAAAGGTGTCCAAGTCTACGATGATGAAGCTAAATGTGGTCTTTATTGGAATGAGAGCTGCTGGATAGAAACTAGAGAGGCAATTCGTTCCCATTGTTCAGCAAATTCACAAAGGAAAGGAAGCACGTCAGTGTTAAGCAAATTCACAAACATCACAGTGAAAATCGTTTACATTAACATTCTTAAACAAAGATGGAAACATGACACTAAGGATACTAAAGGAAAGGTGTCCAAGTCTAAGATGATGAAGCCAAATTTGGTCTTTATTGGAATGAGAGCTGCTGGACAGAAACGAGAGAGGCGATTCGTGCCCATTGTTCACTTGGCCACTAGGTAACTCAAGAAAATAAAGACATTGTCTTACCCAAGGTAATATATACACAAGAAGTACAAGAAAACACCACATTGCAGTTTAGATCTTTTGTGAGTTGATGAATATACACAAGATTTGTAGATAACTTAGGTACATGTAGCACATTTTTAAGAATCATGGATGGACTTAGAACAATGTCTCCCTGGCCTGCGACAGTGGCAAGAGATCCCTCAGCAATGGCTATTTTTCTATTGTTAGGGTAGGGATGAGTCATACGATTGGTTGCCCCAAAGTCAATAACCCAAGAGTTTGATAAATCTGAACTAGAGGAACTTAAAGCATATAAGGAATGAAGCTTACCCGAATTTGCCAAGGAACAAGTACTTGTAGACTTCTCTAATGAATCAAGGAGTAATCTCAACCTTTCAATGTTTTCTTTGTTGAATTCATTTTGCTCTCCACGACTGGAATTTGCAGCATCATGTGAACTGTCTTCCCTAGATTGAGTCATATTCACTTGGCTTCGCTGTGTTCTACTTCTATGTCCTCTATTCCACTGAGAACTTTGTGGTTTTCCATGAAGCTTCCAACATTGCTCCTTGGTATGATGATGCTTTTTGCAGTTGGTACACTTGAGGTTATCTTTGTTTGAGGACCGAGACTTCATTCTCCGAACTTCTGAAGAGACCAATGTTTTTTCAATATTAAACTTCGGTTTCTCATCATTGATTTTTCCAGTTAACATTGCTGATCCTTCAACCGGTTGAGAGTACAACATAACTCCCCTTTGACTTTCTTCAGTATTGATAATGGAGATGGTCTCATTCAATGAAGTTAAATCCTTTTTTTCCCAATATCTGAATTCTCAGTTGATCAAACTCAACATTTAAACCAGCGAGAAAATCATAAAATTCAATCCTTTTCAATGAAATTTTTTAACGCAGCTGCATCATCACCACACTTTATCTCAATACCCCGATAATGGTCCATCTCTTGCCATAGATTCTTCAAGAGATTGGCATACTCCATGACCATGAGGTCTCTTTATTTAGTGGCAAGGGTTTTAGTTGTAATCTTAAAGACTTGAGCAACAACCCTTACATTAGAATAAGTCTATTGTGTAGCTTCCTGTATTTCTTTAGAAGTTGGTAGAAACATAAACGTATCACTGATTTCTGGCAGCATGGGATTCCATAGCCAAGACATGACCATGGAGTCTTTTTCATCCCAAGCATCAAATATGGGATCTCCCTTCTCAGGCATAGTACCAAGGAGATGACTCAATTTTTCCTTCCCTTTTAGAAAGGTCCAAATCACTTGAGACCGCTTCAGATAATTTTTGCCATTCAATCTATAGGTAGATTGAATATTCTGTAATTCTCCTATTGTTTGATTGAGTGTCACTTCTTCGGATTGGGCAGTAGTGAGGAATTGAGCAGTAGGAGTTTTCTTGGTTGTGGAAGACATGTTGAAATCCTTCTAAAATAGGAATTAAAGGGAAAAGAATGGTGATGAAGACCAATGGTGAAAGACGTTGGGTAAAGGGCTATGAAGGCTGAACAACAATTGTGCGAAAAATTACTCTGTTTTTTAACTTAAAAATAGGGTAGAAACAGGGCACAAAGAAAAAATGGTATGGTCTTGGCAATGAAGGCATGTATGACGAAGTTTCTGATCCCAGCAAAGAGCCTAAAGCTCTGATACGATGAAGAAAATTCTGAAATTTTTATTCATATTGAACTGATCGGTTACAAGGGCTTTATATAGCAAGATATTGCTATTCTAGGAAATCAGGAAATCAAGAATACAAATCTAACTATAATCTCTAAAAATCAGGAAACTATTATCTACTAATTTACAGTTAATCTCCTATAATTAGAAATACAAATCTGACCCTACAATTACTGCTATTCACAAAAATATTGGGATTTCAATCAATCCCAAATTTCCAACAGTATTTTCATTATTATCACCAATATTGTGTGTTGAAGAGAAGATATGGAAGACTCTTATATGACTCTCACAGTAAGAAGTCTCACAGAGCCATGATTTGTCTCACAGAAGGAAGTCTCACAGAAGAGTCTCAATTTAAAGGTGTTTTAGTTATGTTAGTCTTCTATTTATGTTGAGTTATTTAATTATGCTAGGACTTATCTTTAAGTGTTAAACTTTGGGTGTAATTGAGACAAAAGGTACTTTAATTGTAATTGGACTCTATAAGTTTCCTCTATTATAAATAGGGGCTCATGTACTCAGATTACAACAAGTTAGTGGAGTTTTTCTCTTTTTCATAAATTCTAACATGGTATCAGAGCAGGTTCTATGAGTTGATTCAGTCAACGCACAAAGATAATGTGATCCTTTTCTGATCTATCATCTCTAGTAGTTTAGATTCGTATTCTATCTTTTTTTTTCTTTTTAGTTCCAATACCCATTGTTTTCTTGGTGTTCGAGCTTTTCATTTTGCAAATTATATATTGAGGGAAATATATTCGAGTACTTTCCAACGCAAAACAAATTTGGCAATCGGAGTTTTCTACAAAGAGAAAAACTTCACTAACTTGTTGTAATTTGAGTACATGAGTCCCTATTTATAATAGAAGAAAATAATAGAGTCCAATTACAATTAAAATACCCTTGTCCCAATTACACCCAAAGTCTAATACTTAAAGATAAGTCCTAACATAATTAAACAACTCAAAATAAATAGAAGACTAACATAACTATCACACTTTTAAATTGAGGCTTTTATGTGAAACTCCTGTAAGACTCCACCATATTAATTCTCGTTCAGTGAGACTTCTTACTGTGAGAGTCATGTAAGAGCCTTCCATAAAAACATCTTTTTCATTACAAGCTGAAGTTATAAACTTCAACTTGAGGGGGAGTGTTGAAAAGAAGATATGGAAGACTCTTACATGACTCTCACAGTAAGAAGTCTCACAGAGCCATAATTAATATGGTGGAGTTTTACAGGAGTCCCACAGAAGGATTTCTCACAGAAGTCTTAGTTTAAAGGTGTTTTAATTATACTAGTCTTCTATTTATGTTGAGTTGTTTAATTATGCTAGGACTTATCTTTAAGTGTTAGACTTTGGGTGTAATTGGGACAAAGGTACTTTAATTGTAATTGGACTCTATTACTTTCGTCTATTATAAATAGGGGCTCATGTACTCAGATTACAATAAATTAGTTAAGTCTTTCTCTTTTCCATAAATTCAACATTGTGGATTAAACCTTTAGCTCAATGGTAATAGGAGGGATCGAATAGGTGGGCCATTTCTTAGTGTGAGGTTCTGGCTTTTAAGCCTTACATAATATATAGGGATTATTTAGGGTCGAACTAATTTTAACAAAAAGTAGTATCATCTTTTTTCTGTATCTCTTTACTCTATTTTTTTTATAACTAATTGTGATCAAAATTATCATTTAAAAATAAATTGTTATCAGTAGTACCATATTCAGAAAATACTAGTTAATATTTCACTAAAATTGCTTTATGTTTAGGCATATACTATGCTAATTTTTGCATGAAACTGTTACAGGGAGGGAGAGAGGACTATTTCCTACAGATCAGATGTGGTTCTTAAAAGAGCTGCTAAAGCAAGGAATGAAAGACTACTTTCTTTGGAAGCAGAGACAGAGAAGGTTGCAGGAGGCACAACAAAAGCAACTAAAAGACTGAAAGAACCAAAATATCTCACTGACAAAGAAAACCATTCACATATAGTGTGGTGGAAGGAGGTCTGTGGATGGAGAGGAAAACCTCTTACGCAAGAAAGTCTCTTATGTTCTGCTGTTGTTGTCTAATGTTGTGGATTTGTTGCAGAAGATGGAGCTATGTAGAAAGCCTTCATCAGTTCAGCTGGTTAAAAGGCTTGTATATTCCAATCTACTTGGGTTAGATGTAACATTGAAGAATGGGAGGTCAGCTACTTAACTTCCTCACCATATCCATAAGGTGGATGCTCTTTTAAATGACTTATTCTACAAATTTTTGCATGTCCAACAGGGCAAGTTAATATTAACTACTAAAAGGCCTCCTCACCTTCAGTATAAAATGTTATACCTATCTCCACTTTATAACACAAATTAGATGAAATCCACTTCAAAGATGTATGTTTAGAAATTATAAGCAATGACACCATCCCAAAAAATTCTTTCAGGAGTCCTCGCTCTTACTTCTTATGCATCAAGATTGCTTAAAACCTTTAATTGGCGGGAGCATATAAGCAATTACTTTGAACGCACTTTAAGCTATTCATGTGTTGCAAGTGGGGGGGAGTTTCTCGTCAAGATGTTTCACAAGAATCTATCTTCTCTGTGTGTGATGTTATATCTGATATCTCTTGGCTGAGACACCTGTGACATCTCGAATTTTTGCTATCCCAAAACGTCTCAGAAAACTGAGACGTTGGCCCCTGGTTCAAGATGGTAGCTCCATGTGTTTCTCTTAACTCATACTGGAGGGTCCTGGAGATGGTAATGGGTGTATAAACAAACTCACAAAGAGAGTCAAACAAAAATGGAACCACAAAGAGAACGATAAACTGCATATAGAATGTTAAAAAAGAAAATGCTCTTTCAAGTAGAGCTGCATATATGAAATTCATCTATGCTTAAATATGGTTCACTAAATAGCACACATTGTCTGTACTCGAGATGAAAGGTATATTTCAAATAACAAACACAAGGATTAGATTTTCAAGGATGAAAAACAGAAAACATAATAATGGGGAGTAAACATAAACAAGTCGTTTCTGTATGAGTATCATGACAAAACAGGTTCAGGTTCTCCATCCCAAAAATAATTGATCAGAGCCGTGATCAGATTAACTTTAAGATTCATCTTTCCTATGTGGATGGTTCAGACACAACGCCTGGTGCCAGTTCATGCAGTTGGGCTAGGTTTGTTGTCACAGGAGTGATTTAGGAAACAAACAATGAAGAACTTTATAAGGTTAGGAAAATGCATTTTTACATTAGTGCTGGACTGCATTTTACTTTAGGATTAATTTTTATTCTTTATCTTAGTCACAACAAGAAAAAGTCACTCTTTGCTGCTTCTGTAGTTTGCGTATTGGACAATAACACCTTAACATCACTTGCAATTGGTGCAGTTTATATTCCTTAGGGTGGTGTCCATCTTTTTATTTATTTATTTATTTTTTAGTTGTTTTAACATATCCAATCTTCCATGCTTCTTTGTCTGTGTCCTGTAGTTTAAAAGAAGGGACACTCAACTCTGAGATATTGCAGTTCAAATCCAGGTTTCCACGGGAAGTTCTACTCTGTAGGGTATAGCCCTGTACTACCCTAAAAAATTCCTTCTCTTAGATTTATCCTCTCTCTCTCTCTCTCTCTCTCTCTCTCTCTCTCTCTCAAACAATGGAGAAAGCTTTACAATGAGTTTGGCATTATTAGTTTTTTTTAAAAATAAATTATGCAAAGAGGTAGGAAATAGCCACATTCTTCTCTAAATTACAAATTTCATTGTCTAAAAGACTACGACTCAGCCTTTCAAAAAAGAAAAAAAAAACTACAACTTGCATTTAAAAAAATAAAAATAAAAATTACAGCATACAGCAACAGCTAATTAAACAGAGCATTTATTCGCTAATTAGTTTGTTCATTACAAGGCACAAATTGGCTTGTTACCACTGACTCCAGAGTTCTTGAAGGATCTATAGTGATATTGAGATCACTTTCTGGCATAAAAAATTTGAATATGTATCCATCATTACGGCTGATATGAAGTGCACATCTATTTGTGAGGTCCACTACACCTGTGTCAAATACAAATCAGTGATACTGCAATTTATGTTCCAGGGCACATTTAGACAAGGGTATTTTGGAAATCTACATGTATTAGTGATTACAGTTATTCATGACATAAAAATTGTGGAAATAGCATCCCTACTCGTCTTGTTCTTCGAGTTAGTTGGGGGTGTGGATGGGTGTATCACTGATACAGATTAGATTTCCCCCTACTTAAAACACCCCGCATTGGCGGATTCAAGTCGATACTGGGGGAACATATTGGCTGATATGCCGATACTTATCAGATTTTGAGGTCTCCAATATGTGTTGGAATCTGATATGCCCATCAGAAGTTGGGGGTGCTCTATTTTCAACAAAGAGATGTTTGACAAATTTTCAAGATTCCTCATCTCTAAGTGTCTTTCCTCAGATTCAAAATCAAGTCTTTAATGGAAAAGATTGTTATTTTTCTGTTTTAAATGTTACAGCAGAGAAATATTGTCAGTTTTTTTTTTTTTTTGGTGCAAGGAAAGTACAGTTGTTTGGTGGACCATTTAAGATGACTGGAAAGTTGTGTTTAATAAGGAGTGTATAATATGTTTATGTCGCTGGTGCCATGAGAACTAACGGTTCTCTCCATATAATTTGGCATACTCAGGTAGGAGACTTTTATGAAGCTCTTGGTTTTGATGCTTGCATTCTTGTTGAACATGCTGGTCTGAATCCATTTGGTGGTCTTCGGACTCAGAGTATCCCAAGGGCTGGTTGCCCTGTCATGGTATGCATTTAACTTCTGTCCCTTCCTCCCTCCCTCCTTCCTTACTGACTCTATGTGTTTGTATCTCTGTCATGCATCGGATTTCTTTGCAGAATTTGCGGCAAACGCTGGATGACCTGACTCGTGCTGGCTTTTCTGTTGTACGTAGATCTCATTTTCATGTTTTTAATTTCATTTATCTATAGTTTGCTACTTTTTACTTTTTGAACTTGTTGAATTTTGCAAGAAGAAAAAAAATAGGAGAGATTAGGGTTTACAAACCCCTCTTCCTTATTTATAACTTAAAGAATATAAAAGTTTACATCTATGTCCCTACAGCCCATAAACCTTAAGAATTCAGTTTCTAAGTAGAAAACACTTTTCTAGAAAATAAGTAAAACCTAATTATACATTCTAATACTCCCTCTCAAGCTGGAGCATATAGCTTTAGCTTGTAATTATCTCATAGTCCCGTAAGCATAAGAAGAAATATAAAAGTTCTTCTTCAACAAAAGAATTGGTCTTCAAAAACTTAGGTACATGTGACTTCTATGTTCTTCAACCTCCAAAATCTTTGCTGTAAATTCTTCATTTTTCGTTGCGCCCCTTACTTGGATGTTCTTAACCACTACTTGTGGAATTTTTCATTGTTGGTCTTCTAAATTTTTTTTGCATGATAGACTTCAATCAAATACCTCATTCTTTATACCTTTGTCTACTTCTCTTCAAGCTTAGGATCAAAAGGACACAAAGACCCAGCTTGGACAAAACAAATATGGAAGAAGAAAAATCACTCCTAGCCAAACAATAAAATTTCATGTACAAGTCAAAATGGTTTAAGTTTGAAAAAAAACTTCACTCAATTTCAAAGGAGGAAAAGAAGTTTAATTTTAGGGTATGAAAAACGACTACTCACTTTTTAAGGGTAGCTCATAAAAAATACCATTTGGATGAAAAATAAAAAGGCTTGACTCAAGGTATATGTTGGGTGCACTTTTGATTTTTGTTGGTGCGTCCATAGGTATTACTCTGAAGTGATGAAAAATAATGACAAATTGAAGAAATACTGAGGAACTCAAAGATGCAAGTAAAAAGTAGAGCATCCATACTTCAGATAGAAGGAGGCACACAATGCAAAACTCATATTTCCAAAACTGACTCTCTAAATTTAAGGAAAATAAGGAGGTGATGCTCATCAAATCACTAGATTAATGAGAATGACCAATTTTGATGCAGGATGTTAAATTGAGTGGAAGAGATAGAATAATGGAGTGCTGCAATGTGCAACACTCTTCTCGGAGGTTAGAATTTGACCTCTCTCTTTATTAAATAGGTCATTTTAGTGAAAACTTAGTACATTGACATAAATGCTCCTCTAGAATCAAATACCTACATCTCCTAGTATACACATCATATAGACCTGAAAATTGAACCCAATGTACATCATAAATAGACAAATACTCTTCTAACCCTAGAGGGGAAACCCAAGTATGTAAAATATTCAAAATCCCCTTGACACTTGCAACTTTAACACTCCCCCTCAAGGTGGAACACATATATCTAGAAGCCCCAATTTGTTAAAAAAATCCCATGATCTCGTTTTCGAAGTTGATCAGTAGACTAATGTAGGGAGTAACCATTGCTCCACTCATGGCAACATCTCTGATAAAGCATTAAACAACCTTCACTTGTTTAATAATTTCATGAAATATTGGATTACTTGCAATGAATACAATAACTTGATTGTCATAGTACATGGTCATAGTCTCTTTAACAAGGAAGCCCCACAAAAGCTCACTTACTAATGTTTTATATTTAGCCTTTGCATTGGAACGGGCAACTATAGCCTGCTTTTTTGTTTTTTTAGCTTACTAAATTGCCTCCATCAAACACACTATCCTGAAGTAGATTTTCCGTTTAGTTCAAAACCGGCATAGTTAGCATAAGAATATCCTAGAATCTACAAATGCGACTCATATAACAACCCTTTTCTTGGCGTACCCTTCAAGTATTGCAATGTTTTCAATGCAACTTCTAGGTGAGTCTTTCTTGGGTGTTCAATAAACTGGTTGACCACACACATTGCAAAGGCTATATGGTATGGTCATTGTGGCATAAATAAACTTGCCTACCAATCTCCTGTACAAAGTCTTACTGTTCTCCTCATGAAGATTATGGCCAACTTTTGTAGGAATTTCGGCAGGTTTAGCTCCTAGCAACCCATATTCATGTAGCATAACAATCACATACTTTCTTTTGAGTCAAAACAATACCTACTTTGCTTCTTGCTACTATGATCCCAAGGAAGTATTTTAATGTCTCTAAATCCTTGATTAGAAAGTGACTAAAAATGTCTCTGTGCACCTCCAAAGATAAGATTCTTCATGTGGAGCGCTTGCCAAAGTAAGATTCTCACGAGTGATGCGCTTAGTAGAAGGGGCCACCCAACGTATGCAACATTGAAGCGGAAACTGTCAGTCATATTCTCCTACATTGCCCCTTTGCATGGTATGTGTGGACCTTTGTTCTAGGCAAAATGGGGCTGCAATTTTGCATATCAACTGATCTGATCTCTTTTAGCAAGTTGATAGTTGGCCTACCCCTCCCGGGTCTTGGAAAAATGTTGTTATCTGCCTGTGCTAGTTTCGTATCATGGGGGCTATGAAATGAACGCAACCGAAGGAGGTTCGAGGCTAAAAGTGAATTGGATGTAAGAGTAGCGGAAAAGGGTGTCGGGGCAAATATCTTCTTGGTTCATAACTAAGAAGGCCTTTCCCTCCTTCAAAGGAACCTCTATTTGAGATAATTGGAATATCGTGGCTAGGATGCACTTTGGGATCCAGGCTCCAGCAATGCAGGAATGGACCCCCCCAGAAGCTGGCTACCTCAAGTTGAACTTTGATGGCTCGTCTCTTGGCAACCCGGGGATTGCTGGTTTTGGGGGAATTATTTCGGATTCATCTGACAATCAATGTTTTTCTTATGCTGGTCCTTTAGGCATTTCTGACTCTGCAACAGTTGAACTTAATGACCTTCTCAATGGGCTCCACATTTTTAGAGACAATTGCAGTGGTCCAATTCACATTGAAGGAGACTCAAAGGTGGTCATTGGATGGTGTGAACATGCTTCCCCCCTACATGGCGCCATTAGGATATCTTTCGGGAAATTTTATATATTACCTCACTTTTCACTTGTATTTGGTCTCACATTCCGAGATCTGCAAATTCGGCTGCAGATGTGCTAGCAAGCAAGGAGCATCCCTACAATCTCTGGTTGTGAGGGAGCTGCTCCCTCTTCCTTTGTAATTTCCTTGTTTATATATAAATACATCAAACAAAAAAAAAGTGACTAAAAATAAATTAAAGCCAATCATGAGCTGAAACATTCTGCTGGAGTTCATGAAGTACCGACCTTGTTAATGCGGTATGTAGAAGCAAATAAAACAAGGACAAAAGACGACTTGTTGAGACTAGAGGGGGAAACTTGAAGGAGTTCCAAAAAACAAACTACCATGTTTGACATTGTTGTAAGCATCAAAACAAGAAAATTTTCTGAAATAGAAAACCACAAACTCTAAATTCAATTGGGAAACTTAAAAAAAAAACTGTTGTAAAAATGACTTGTGTTAATAGACTTGCAGTAAAGTTTGAAAACAAATAAGATACTTGGGCAAAACAAAAAAATCAACTAAAAAAGATAAGGAAGAAATCAGGCTTAAAATTCGAATTTCCGCATGCAATAGGCCTTCACATTACCTTTGATTCTTCTAATGTCAATATCTCTCTCTAGAAAAAAATCAGATTGAGAAATTGTTTGTTGGATTAAAAATAGTGTCACAATTTTTATTTTTTTACTTATAATACTCTATATAAAGTCTTGTTCTTGATGTCACAAATCATCCTACAAATTGAAGCTTTCTGCTGCTGCTCAAAGCCTTCTTATTGCCTGACCTTGTCTGCTTCAGATGTTGCTTTCTCTTTGTAGGAAACTTCGACTGCCAAAAAATGTTTTGTGTCGGAAACTAGACTCAGTAGGTCTTTCTAGAAATATACGATTTGAAATGTGAAAAGTGTGGTATGATAGTGCGAACACTAAGGAAAAAACGTGTTTTGGGAATAAGAATGCAAGGAATTGAACTTTTCTTCTTTATCATCATCATCATCATCATTTTTTCCTTTTCCATCTTAAAATCGTGCCTGCTTTGGTACTGTATTGAATTTTGCAGAAGAAAAAAGATGAGAGAGATTAGGGTTTACATACCGTCTCCCCTATTTATAAATTAATCAATATAAAAAATACATCTATGTCCTTGCATCTCATTAACCCCAGGAATTCAGTTTCTAAGTAGAAAGCACTTTCCTGCAGAATAAGTAAAACCTAATTATACCTTCCTAAAAAATAACTTCTATTCACTAAGTGTTAGTGAGGCAGATTTAATAGTAATGTGGCTTATGCAGACAAAGAAGTATAATAGGATGTATCAATTCTTGGTTTGCACATTTATTCATCCTTAATTGTTTCTATCTTGCTATTCATTTACATTTGCTTCCAAATTATTTGATTGACTAACCTTTATTTGCATTATATTTGCATTTGAAGCAAATCATGCAAATGCAAGTGACAATATCCTTCTCAGACCTCAGTTGCTGGGAGATTAAAATGTTCTATTTTGCAGTCCCTTCTAAAATGCTGAAACTAGTTCTAAGATCATAAATGTTGGGCGGTTTTTGGAGCCAATTTGTGCAATCAACTTGAGGGGGGGAAATGTCAATTATCAAGCAGTAGCTTATTATCATGTTTTAAGCTTTTATGATCATGTTCATACCCTCTGCATTTAGGGCAAATGGTGGAAAAATATTAGCTTAAATGTGAAAAGCATTTACTATTCACCATCAACTGTTTAAACAATGTTTCACAAAATCACTTCGAATGCTTATGTATGTTTAGTGCAAGCTAATGCAGTTTTTTAGTTTGAGGTTGGTACTTCCCTTCCTGGCCTCGGAAAGGTGATGCTCTCTTCTTGTGCTAGTTTCATCCAATGGGGACTTTGGAATGAACGCAATCGAAGGAGGTTTGATGGAAAAAGTGAAGCAACTGATCGTGTGGCGGACCGAGTGGTGGGACATATTTCCTCTTGGTTCCTGACTAAGAAGTCTTTCTCCTCCTTTGTGGGTACTCCTATCTGTGAAAACTAGAGTAATTTGGCTATGATGCACTCTGGGACAAAGCCTGATTATGCAGGAATGGATCCCTCCTGAACCTTTTTTTTTTTTTTTTTTGAGGAAAAGTGTGAAAGTATATTACTGAGAAAGAGAGATACAAACCTAACTAATCATGACCTTCCTCCCTCCTGGACCTGGTTACCTTAAGTTGAACTTTGATGACTTTTCTCTTGGTAATCTCGGGATCTCTAAATTCAGATGGGTTATTTCGGATCATTCTGGCAACCAGCTTTTCTCATATGCCGGCCCTTTAGGAATCACCGATTCTACGTCTGCGGAGCTTTATGGCCTCCTCAACGGGCTCCGTGTTTTCAGAGATAAGTGCAACGGTCCCCTTCATATTGAAGGGGACTGGAAGGTGGTCATTGGATGGTGTGAGTGTGCATCCCCTCCTACATGGCGTCATTGGGATATTTTTTGGGAGATTCTTAAGATTACCTCAATTTTATCTTGTATTTGGTCTCACATTCCGAGATCTGTAAATTCGGCAGCAGATGTGCTTGCCAAGCATGGAGCTACCCTATAATCTCTGGTTGTCAGGGATTTGCTCCCTCTTCTGTAATTTCTCTTGTTTATATAAATACATCTTTATCAAAAAAAAAAAAATCTTTATTTAGAATTCTATAATCACTAAAAACATACGATGGCTTCTCTTTACTTTTGTGGTTACTTCTGTAATCATTGTTTTTTGGCTTTTTTTTGTGGATACTACTATTCCAAAATTTCCTTCCTGCCATATGATAGAAGTACCTAGGGGTATTTTTGTCAACTGGGTGTGTAGGGTAACTTGGTAAATTGGCGGTAAGAGGGCATGGGAAGATAGTTCTGTGTTCAATATCAAACTTTTTAAGTTGTCGCAAGATCTGGGAGTGAGAATTCGTCATCTCTCATGTCAAAAGTTTCCTAGACGAAATAGAAGTATAAGTCATTGTTTGAGGAAGTTTCAATTCTTAGTTGAAGATTGCAAGGGAACTATTTCATGGTAATTTGTCGATCAAGTAGTATGGAAGAACCCCAACCAGTTTGTTGTTTTCTTGCAATCCTTGAGCACAAGCTCCAGCTTTCCACTTCTCTTCTGACGAGCAAACTTGATCTCTTTAAGCAAATTTTATCTTCTTCCTTGGATTTGAGAGAGAGGGTCTTCATGCCATACAGCCTTAATGAGCTCTTGTCTTGAGATTTATGCATGTTTTGATTTTGATACCGAACCTCAAATTTTTTTGTAACAGTGAAAAAATTAAATTAAGAAGCTTCTAGAGGAGAAAAGATACCACTTAGCCATATTACATCAGGCCAGTGAGCCATAAACTAGAAAAAAATAAATATAAAAAGTACATAGGTTATTTGTCCATCATGTAAGAATTACCTTCACTACAATGTTTGTGGCCACACCATTTCTTGCTAATGGATGTGCAACATTATTGGTGCTTCTGGATGGCTGTGCCCACGATTGCTTCTAAACGCTTTTGTCCAAGATATGACTACGTTTCCCCATTATATCTTTTAGCTCATCAAATAAATACCAGAAATGAGCTGGGGGAGTTTTCCCCTGAAGCTCAACTGATGACAATCGCAGAATCACCTTCCACCACCAAATAGTTTGCAAATCTGTGTTACTCAAATCGTGACTCTTTTATTACCTATCCCTTATGTCTGCTTTGCGGACTTGAGGAAGAGTCCATTGAACATTTATATTACACTGCAGATTTCCGTAGTGCATTTGGATCAGATTTTTTTGTATGTTTGATATGATTTGTGCCTCCCAGCAGTTTTTTTTAATCTAATTTCTCTTTGGGATTTGCCTTCTTATGTTAGGGAAAGTAATGCTTCAAGCACATTTAACCTTCATTCTTTGGGTGATTTGAAATGAGATAATCTTAGGCACTTTCATCATGTGTCTTCTTCATGGGAGTTCCTGGCCAAGAAGGTTTTCTCTCAGATTGTGTTTTGGCTGAAGACTTTGGATTTGTTTAGTGACATGTTGAGGAGCAGCTAGGCTCAGGTAGCTCTGCTTCATTCGGTTTCTCTCCCCAAATTGGTGGAATGGTCAGCCTTCGCCCGAACCTCCATTTATAAAGTTAATTTTGATGGTTCTTCATTTGGGAACCCCAGACCATCTGGCATTGGTGGCACTTTCAGGGATTTTTCTGGCAGGATTTTGGCCACTTTCTCTGTTGCTATTGGTATTTCTGATTCTTCCTCATCAGAGCTATTTGCTCTTAGACAAGGTCTTCAAATTTTTCGTGACAAGTTTCAAGGCCAGCTTCATATTGAAGGTGATTCAAAGAGTGTGATTAGTTGGTGTGAATGAAAGAAAGCCCCCCCTGGCAGCATTGGCATTGTTTCTGTGAAATCCTGAACTTAGCTTGCTTTTTTCTTTGTAAATGGAATTTTATTCCTAGATCAACTAATAGCTTAGTTGATTCTTTAGCTATGGAGGGGGCTTCCCTTCAAAATGAGACTCCCCTTCTTGATGTTTGTGTTGTTACTTTGCCTTCAAACTCTATAAAACTGCTTTTTTTTTTTTAAATAACACAAAAATCTGTGCTGCACGTATTTTGGAATGCCTCGAATAAGGATCCTTAACTCTACTTTTGCGGAGTCATGATGCTTGAAAGGTGTAGAGAATTCGTAACAGTTGCTCCCCATGGGCCCCTGATAACAGCATCACTAGTTGGACACCAGTTACCTTTAGAGCTGCCACTAAATAGAGCTTCGACCATCTTCTCCAATGAGGGGTGCCCATGGGAATGGAGACTGGACATGGGCTTGTGGCGAACTTAGGAACTCCAATTCCTGCAGTTGATACTAATCACAATTAATGAAAAGTTGGTAAAGGGAGAAGAAGGAAGAGAGAAGAGAGTGTAGAGGAAGAGAGGGCAATTGACCACATGTGCAGGTCAACTCTTATTTCTTCTTTTTATCAACTTAAGCATAATTACATAACTATCCCTTTAATGAGGCTAGTAACATATTAGTCCAAAATCAGAAATAAAAAGAAAAGATACTAATATCTTCAGCAAAGCTTTCTATTGATGAAATTTGCATTTTTTTTATTTTCTCTTAACAGTGCATAGTGGAGGAAGTTCAGGGCCCAACTCAAGCTCGATCTCGTAAAGGTCGTTTTATAGCCGGGTAATTTAGTTTTTTTTTTTTTTTTTGAAATGAGGGTAATTTAGTTGTTACCATCTAAAGTTTCTGAGTTGTTTAACCACAAGAGTTCTAAGAAGAAGATATATTAAGTTGTAGTTTCTTCTATCGAGACGTTACCTTTGAAACATTTTTATAGGTATTCACATATGTTTTATCAATTGTATTCAGGCATGCCCATCCAGGTTCTCCCTATGTATTTGGGCTCGCTGGTCTTGATCATGATGTTGAATTTCCTGATCCAATGCCTGTAGTTGGTACTCCCTACTCATCTTTACCTTTTGCATAGAATAAGTAATATTATTTTTATCTGGTAAATCCAACTATTGCTCTCTTGGATGCTGTATTTGCAAACACAATCATCTAGATGTGGTATTTTCAGATATATATATATATATATATATATATATATATATATATATATATATATATACATATATATATATATATATATACATATATATATATATATTTGAATGGCGAGAGTGATTTTATTGAGAAGAGGAATGCCTCTCACGAGAGGAGAGGAGGCAGTGGGAAAGTTACATAAAGAGATAAATGAGAAAAATTATTCTACAAACTAATGAAGTGAAGAGGCCTATGGGTCTTAAAATTATCCAAATTGTTCTTGTAGTAGGACACCCATATGCTGACCTAGGAGTCTGGAGCCAGGTGATGGCTCTGTTCTTGGTAAGTCCATGATTTCTTCTATTATGTGAAAGAGTCTCTAGGGAGGGCTGATTTCTTTCTTGCACCAACTGATCATTGTTGCCTAGTCACATTCCACAATTAAAGGGGTTGGGCTATCTGGCTGCAATCCTGAGACCATGTAAGAGGGCTGCAGTTTCAACAAGGAGGAATCTCCAAGCCTGAGGGGACCTGAGTTATGTAGCTAGCTTGTCACCTTTATGGTTTCTGAAAATTCTCCCATAACCTAAGAGGGCAGGGTTGCCTCAAGCGCTACCATAGCAATTCAGTTTGTTGGCGCCTTTTGGTGGGGGGATCCAGGGAGAGGCAGCTTGTTGACAGTTGAGGGAGGCCCACAATCGTAGCCCAGTTTTCAAATGTATGAGAGGTCTGTAGTTGGGGGAACTCCTTTTTGTGTGGAGCCGGGATAGGCTGTGCTGTGTACTGCTGTTTAGGACCATGCTGACGGTTCTGGCTTGGTTCCTGAACACACAATTATTCAGCTCAGTCCAGACATCCGAAGGCACAGTTGTAAGAATTGTTCTCCGAAGCATCCTGCCATAATGAAGCAAATTCCACAAGGTACATTGCTCCACAAACTCACGATATGATCGAGGTGGGCAGATACATTGAAAAGTTGGAAAACTTGGTACCAGACCTGAGTGAAGCTTCAATACAACAGCAAGTGGTTGACAGTCTCTTCTGCATGCGTGTCCACGAAGCCTGCATATGAGTGAATTAATTATGACCTTGCCTCTTCATTGGAGGTTGTCATTAGGTTAGGAATTTGTTGCAAGCGGCACACAAGTTGATGAAGACTATCTTTGGAGGTCCCATTTGCTTCCAAATCATTGCTGTTGGTTTGCTGGAATTGGCATTGACGATTGTTCTGGCATTGTAGAAAGATTTCGCTGTGAAGAATCCGTCTGTGGTCTGCTTCCAAATGATGCAGTCTTCACCATCTGGTCCGAGAACTGTTTAGATGCCATATTTCCTGACATGGCCATGAACCTTTAGGTATTATACAAGATGACCATATTATATAATATTTTTTAAAATTCAAAGTCATATTAAAGAAAATAGAGAGAGTGCTATTTTTTTTTTTTAAAAACAGAAAGAGTGTGACCTCATCTTCTGGTACCTTCTCTCCCTGCACCAAAAAGAGGAGGGCTCTACAGAGTGGGGATAGGAGATTCTCCCTTCCCTTCTCTTTCTGCATTGAAAAAGGAGAAGGGAAGGGACCCCCCTGGGAAGCCCTCCCCAATCCGTATCAGTGTTCTTTTATTATTATTATTATCATTTTTATTTATATTAAGTAGTTTATATTTAAAAAATATAGTTTGAATAATATATTTTTAAAAATTAAAATTATAAATGTTAAATGATATTATGACCTTCTCATAGTGGTCTTTGTTAAGATTACGAGGGCCATATTTGAAATTTGTGTAGAAATGGAAATACATCTAAGTTGCTATATTTGGCAATATAGTATTTAAAGAGGGCTGTATTTGGAAATTGCCCTTCTTTTATCTTTTTTCTTTATGTCTGTTTTGCACACTTCTCTTCTCTGAAGTGGTTTCTGATTTGCTTGACTATTTCATGGAAAAAGCACCAGTTCATTGTTCTCTCATTTGTCTATTTATTTATTTTAAAATTACTTATTTAACTAATACTGCTTATGGGTACTGAAGTATATCATTTGTTATTAGGCATGTAACATTAATGTGTACCTTATGTATTTGGACTAGTACCATTTGAAAATTGTAACTAAAAATCCATGTTGTCTCTGAGATATAATTACTATGGTTAAATCTTTTCTTTTACTACAAACTGTTTGCAATCAAGTAGACTGGAGATTTATTCTGTATTTTTGGAATGGTGAACGATTTTATATTTAATCTGTAAACTTTGTGATATATAGTTAGAATGGTTCTTTGCTGTGTTTAGGGATTTCCCGTTCAGCGAAAGGGTATTGCATGATTTCTGTGCTGGAGACAATGAAAACATATTGTGCTGAGGATGGGCTTACTGAAGAGGCTATTGTTACAAAGCTAAGAACCTGTCATTACCATTATCTATTTCTGCATACATCTTTGAGACACAATCCTTCAGGTTTGCATGAAATTCCTTTCAGTTTTTCAACTATCTAAATTTGGGTCAAAATGAGGATATTCAATCGAAGATTGCACCTGATTACAATTACAGCATCTAGTCTTGATCATATGGTTCTATAATTTATGAAATGTTTTATTGGCAGATTAAATAACTGAAGGTATTATCATTCAAAAAAATGACTGAAGGTACTGAAACCAAACTGGTATAGGAGGTCTTATGTTGTAAGCATGCAGGGAATGAGTTGAAGCCGTCTGTGAGTTCAGGCTGTAACCTGTGCATGGTATTTGATGAAATATCTGGGCTTGTAAATGCAGAACTCACAGATTCTTTGTGGTATGGCTCAGTGATAAGCATAATGATTCACCTCACCTTCGATTTTTGTCTTCAATAACACAATGGTTTAATTATTTGGTGTGTTTCACAAGGCATTTGTTGAATTTAGGATCCCATGACAAGGTCCTCGACCAAGGTAGTGAAAGAGGAGATAAAGAAAAGGAGGAGAAAAAGGAGAAGAGAGAAAGAAGAGATAACTCAGCTAGAAAGATGGAGAGGGAGGGCTTGTGAGGAGAAAATTCTAGGGACGAATTTGAGAGAGAATAGGGGACACTTAATGATCTACCCCATGCCTTGAGCCTCCATTTATAGTTGTGGAAGGAGGTTTACAATGACTACAATGCCCTTAGGAGCTACCCTACAATCGCTGGTTGTCAGGGATATGCTCCCCTCTTTGTAATTTCTGTTTTTTTCTTGTTTATATATATACATCTTTTTTTAAAAAAAAACTACAATGCCCTTAGGGCTACAAACTTTGTAAAAAGAAAAGACATAAGTAAACATACATCATCTTCTTTAATTACACCCTTGTGCCATCCTTATGAGAAGACCTTTTAATTACCTCATTTTCCACATCCTTGATGTGGGGGAGGTATTTACTTTGATGCCACTTCGAGATGTCTTCCAACAATATTCATCTTATAGCTTAGAGATGCATGGGGAGCTGGAAAAGGCATATCAGGACATCCATTATCAGGGTGCCAATGCGTATTCAAGATTTATAGGGCATATAGTAATATATTATGAAAAAAAAACTATTACCCCCTCCCCCCCCCCATTGTATCCCTGCTTAAGTGTTGCTGTCAGATTTAAAAGCTTGTTATCATTTAGACACCCTTATGTTATCGATTTTACTCTTCTGTTTGGCTTTCCAACAGCCAAAACTGGCTTGATAAGTAAAAGTTTAACCATAGCTTGACATAATAAGATCGATTTTCCTTCTTGATCAAGCTTGTGAAATTTAAACATTTTTATGAGAATAAGACGATTCAACCTCTAATTGAGTGCAGGGAAGGACATCAAAACCTTCTATGATACTGTTATTTTCCAAAGAGCTTGAACAGCTAGGACTATGGCTAGTACTTCTTTTTGCAGGCACATCTCACTGGGGAGAATTTGGTGAAGGAGGATTGTTGTGGGGAGAATGCTGTGGGAGGCACTTTGAGTGGTTTGATGGTGGTCCTGTCTCTGAGCTTTTGTGCAAGGTGTGGTTGGGATCTTGTTGTACATGGATTTCTAAGTTTATCATTTTCGGATTTCATTTTAATTTAATGTTTTCAAGCACTTCATATTCAATTGTGTTTAAATTTGATTTGAGGTCTCAAATTTAGATTCTCTTTTACTTTTTCAAAGGTGAGGGAGCTTTATGGCCTAGATATTGGGGCACCTTTCCGAAACATCATTGTACCTTCCGAGAGAAGACCTCGTCCTTTGTATCTTGGAACAGCTACTCAAATTGGTTGGATAAATTCATTTTTTTAAATAATTCTACTATTGTTGATGAGTGGATGTGAATGGTATGGATCATAATTAAGTAACATTGCAATACGTGCTACAGGAGCCATTCAAACAGAGGGAATTCCAAGCTTGTTGAAAGTGCTGTTCCCTTCAAATGTTGCTGGCCTTCCAGTAAAGTTAGTAGAACACTTTTCTATCTTTCCCCGCAATGTTTATAGGGTTAAATTTCTAATATTTTTCTCTGCAATATTTTTCATAGATATATAAGAGATCTTCTCTTTAATCCTCCAACATATGGGATTGCCGCAGCAATTCAAGGTAAAGAAATATTTAGTTATGTAATGCTTTAATTGATCCCTGCTTACTGCTGGATCAGGTTTGTCTTATTCACAAATAATCATGTTGTTAAATTTGGCTTCAGGTCTCTTTTCAAAATGACTAGCCAAGGATGGGAGAACTAATGACTGTATGATTTTTCTTTTCTTTAACCTAGGGGAATTCCTACAAACACTCCTCCTCACGTCTAGGCCTAAACAAAGGAAATAGGGCTGAGATGTGGACAACATAAATGATATACCAACTAAATAGCCACAAAATAGGCTCAACAAAACAGACAACCTACTCTGATACTATGTTAAACTTGGACCCAGTTTATTCCAAATTGACTTGTTAAAGTTCGGAATCTTTCCCGACTAACGGTTACATAATTTTCCTGACTTTAATCTGTTTGGAATTATTCCCAACTAACACCTGTAATGTCTGGTATCTTCTCCCATACTTGCTGGTAGTAAGTGTAAATAGTCCTTCAAAAAGAAGAAAGAAGGACAAGGAAAAAGAAGAAAAGACATGACAGTGGTTGAACTTTAGTACATGGCATTTTTATCATGTAGCAGATGTGCTTTGGAAACTTTCAGTTTTTGCTGCCTTATGATATGATTACTTCAATAAGGTGAACTTCCTGTATACATTGTGTTTCACAATTTCTAAGTGTTTGTCCAGGAACATAAACAATTTCCAATTCAACCATTTTATCTTAAATTGTGGAAATATTCGTATGTCTCACATGTTCTGAATTTTTAATTTTTTCTTCATGCAGCTAATGTTCCTGCATGATGCATACAAGACATCATTTTGCAATTAATGTATCTTCTTGAATATACTGAAAAGCCTTTTTATGAAAACTTAAGTTCTTGTTTTTGTTCAGTCGGCATGCAACTTTCCTTTTGATACACTTGGTTGCCCACCTATGAATGTACTAAGATGCAGATTTATTTCTGGCAGCAACATGCAGGCTTATGAGTGGCATAACCTGTTCAATTCCTGAGTTCACTTGTGTATCTGCTGCAAAGGTCTGTATCCTTGTTGCCCAGTCATTGAAATCACAAGTCCATAAGCATATATCCTTCTGTTTCAGTTTTACTGGATTATATTCGATGACTGTAATAGTTATATTGCTTTAACCTGCAACAAACTTATTTGGAGGGTTATTTTGTTTACTCTTGGTTATAGATGAGAACTGAGGGAAACATGTGATTAAGATGCTTCTATTAATTTATTCAAGTCAATCAGTATATTCCCTTTGGCAGATGGTTCATGTACTGATCCTATGTCCACATAATCTTCGAAGGAGATTGAAACTTAGTCATATGTGAAGTTTGAGTTGTAAATTCCGTCTGTTGATGTATAATATCTGTATTTATGGTTTTTGCTTCTTGTTTCCCCTTTTCTGTTTGCTAAAGTAACTATTGCTGAGACTTCACACCAGTTTTGCTTTTGATGCACATAGAAGTAGGGCTGAGTCTGATGATTCTGACTATGGCCATAATCTGGTTATGCTTATAGTTGGATACTTCAACATTTGATTCCAAATTTATTAACCTAATATATGGTTATGGGTCTGCACGATCCATGGGATTTGTATCCAACCAGATTGAGATCCCCTGTGCACATGTAGATGCAGCAACCTACGTGTGTTATAGGTGAGCGACTCTGTCCAATAGGTGTATTTCTCTTTAGAACACTGGCAAACAGACCCAGACTTCGGCTTTTTGTTTAGAAGCGGATTGAATCATCAAATCCCTGATGTCAGCCCAAGAATTATGCTTTTTCAAAAGCCTATTGGGTAAAAAAAAATCAGTTGATGACCCATTTCTTGTTTCGTATCATTTTTAGATCTTTTCCGGGGCCCTATGGGCTTCCATGATCTATCCCATACTTTGGCTACTTTTTCCAAATCCAAGCTCCCTTGGGGTCCTGTTCTCTTTTCTCTTTCAACCTCCCTGCGCATACTGTGAAGGGTATTGGCCCTTGAACTAAGTACTGTTGTCTTCTTGGGAAAATGTTTATGAAAGGACTTCATGGTTTAACATTGCCAGTCTCAATAGCATTTATATCCCATCTGTTCTCATAGTGAATTTCTTGGGGTTCATTGAGATTTTTATTAGTGAACAAAAGTAGGTTACTTTGACCATTTTTTTCCCAAGAATTTTCACAACCAAGGACATTTTGTGTCATCTATGACCATTATTCTGTCAGTTTGTCTTGGATGGCTACATTCTATGCGATGAATTTGTGGTTGATAAGAGGATTAAGCAAGGAGCTGATTGTTCTTAGTGTCATAACCGAATCTGGATTCATGATAAGTCATATTTTATTGCAATCCTGTAAGTGGATCTGGCAAGGAACCAAAACTTGGATTTGACCATCTTGTTGGATCAGGATCCAGACCCAGCTAAAACCCTGGCCTGTTTTTTTTCATGTGATTAAGCCCACAAAACCAGTACAACTAGATTGTATCATTTATTGGCACCCAGAGAGTGTTAGGAAGTGTGAACACTTGATGTATATGTTTTCTTTGTTGCCTTCTTGGAACAAGATTTTGGTGTCACTTTCATACATCTCTAACTGTCAAATTTCCCTAATTGCTTTTGTTCTATCATAATCTTACCCATTCTGACTTGTGTTTACTGTTGTCAATAGTTTTTCTGCTATACTGCTTCACTTTTTTTCTTAAAACATCGTTCTCTTATTATAATAATTCTCTTGGAATGTGATTTTTCAGATTTCTATTTTTGTTGTCCGTCACTGTTTAGTAATCAATGTTTGTTAATCTGCCTTTAAGAATGCCTACTTTACATTATTCTTGCAGCTTGTCAAACTATTGGAATCAAAAGAGGCAAATCATATTGAGTTCTTAAGAATCAAGAATGTGGTTGATGAAATCCTACTCATGCACAAAAACCCAGAGCTCAATTCTATCCTGCAAATGTTATTGGATCCCACTTGGGGGGCAACTGGATTGAAAGTTGAGTGGGGAACTCTGGTAGGTAGTCAGAACTAGCTTCCCGCTTTTCTTTTAAGCATTCCTGGTTTCATTTTCACTCTTGAAAATGGATTATTTGCACAAAATTTGAAAGCCATTGATTTGGGCACCAAATGCGTACCACTTTTTTAGCTTCATGTACTTGTTTCAACTTACGCTCAGCCAAATGAAGTATGTGGCCCTTCTGTTGATTAGGTAAGGGATCGTTGATCTTTTCTTTTTGTTTACCATTTTTATTCTTTAAACAAGGAGGGAGAGGCTGCACCTCAAGCCTGAGGAAGGGAAAAGGATTTCTCAAATACTGGAGATTGACAAAGGATCTTAATCAACAGAAAAAAGATATGAAAAGCAAGTACTTATAGTTGGTCACGCTTTATGTCTGTAATAAAAGCAAAAGCATCTCAACCTTTCTGTTCCTCCCCCTCCACCCTCAAAAAAAAAAAAAGGTGCCTTTACTTATGGGGTTAGAGCAGTTAAGAGGGTCATATATGACTGTCAATATCTGAATCTCTGACTTCTTAGAGATGCAAACTAATTATAGAAATTTCACTCTATTAGCAAAATTCAGCCCAAAAAAGTAAAATCTTGGCTATATCTAATGGAAATGAATTACCTGCAACAATATGTTGTAATTTCAGTATATTAGCAATCTTAAGTAGCTGGCATCTTAAATATCTGTCTTGAGTAATGATTACCTTCTTGGTACTTAGCTTCCTATTTAACATTTAAAAAAAAAATTAAAACAAAAACTAGTAGGACTTCTTGCCTAAGCAGTCAATGTTTTCTGTATAAAAAATTTTCACTCTTTAAATTCAAGTTATTTACAAGATTGCCCTTTTTCCACAGTTATGTGTACATAATATATTTTTTTAAATAGTGATGATTTCATTAGAGAACAATGAATACTAAGAAGCCCAAACACAGGTTGAGCAATCTAAATCACCTAAGGGGAAGGACTCCCCTATCGAAAGGGAAAATCGAGAAGCCCCAAGCTTGGCAAGAGGGTCATATTCACCATTGGCAGTCCCAGGAATGTGTGCTGCCAAGTCACTTTCTGAGAACAACTGAGAGAGAAGGTTTTCGTTGTACATGTGTTTTAATCTCCAAGGACGAGGATCTCATTTTTTATCCAATTGTTGACAAGAAGAAAATTCCCTTCAACAATTAGCGTGCAAGAGTAAAATTGAGAGAATAACTTGATGCTCATTAGGGGTGCTTTACTTTCAACTTCAATGGAGTCAGCAAACCCAAATAGGGTCAGAATTATGGGTGGCATCGAGCCGAGCCCAGCTCGAACGAGCTTGGTTTGATCTGAATACTTCGAGCTTGAGCTCAGCCTCGAGTCTAAAAATTGAAGCTCAAGCCAAAAAAATGTAACCGAGTTTGAGCTCGAGTTTGAACCGGGTTCGAGCTCCAACCTACATTTTGAACTACAAAAAAAAATAAAAAATAGAGAATATTGTGATGAACTTAGTACCATTGAACTGCAAGCTATCACAAAGGAGTCCAAGACTTTGCAATGGAGGATACTAATGTATATAGACCTAAAAGAAAGAGCAAACACCTCCATCGATAGTGTTTATTCCATGGGTGTCAATCACGGAAACCATAGGGCACGAGAAAGATATAGAATAAGAAGAAGATCAAACTTAAGTCGTTAGATTGAAATGCATTTGCTAAATAAGGAAGCAGAGAGAGAGATAGTAAGAGTTTCATTTTCTAACAAGTAATTGTAGCATTTGTAAGGGAGGATTGGTAGGATGTGGTTGTCTTTCCCTCTTTCAAGCATGCTTCAGTTGTGCAATGATCCTCTCCTCAAGGGGGTTAGCTTAAACTTAAATTTGACGAAAGTCTAAAGGCAATCTAGGCTCATGGGAGGAGGTGTTTTTAAAGATCATTTAGGGATGGTCCCCTCTGTTTCTATATTCCTTGTGTGTTTGTGGCTCTTCAGAGGCAGAATTCCTTACTATCCTTCACGGTTTAAGGGTATATAAGCAATTCCTCACAGCTTCCCTTGTTATTGAAGGAGATTCTACATTGGTCATTAGTTGGCTCATGGAAAAGATACATCCCATGTCGATTACTTCATGTCTATTATGAGATTCTTTCTCTTTGTGAGGTGTGACTTTTGTTGGGATTCATGTTTTAGGAAGTGCTAACTATATCGTAGATTCTCTAGTTTGGTCGGGGGTTGATTTACACGATATTATTTTGGGTAATTTACTCCCTTTAGATACAAGATGAGTCTTTTTTCTTCCGGGCAGCCTCTTCCTTTCTTTTGTACTCTTGTAGATTCTCTCTTTAATAAATTTTCTAACTTTATTTTAAAAAGAAGTAATTCTAGCATCTCAAATGCATAGGGACATCTGTTTTGCCTATGAGCAAATTTATTCTCTAAACAACCTTCCATTTATTGCAGTATACCAGAGTTATCCTCATTTTCTTTTTAAGAAAATAAATATTCAAGGAAATTTGAAGATGTTGTATGTGTGTGTTTTGCGTATAGCACCAAGTGAAAAAAGAGAAAATAGAAAAAAAGATACTCATGATTTTTTCTTTGGTACGAGGTTGATGACAAATATCATGACTGGTTTTGCTCTGATGTGATGCCCTTTTTCTATTCTTTGAACGCAGACAAATAAGTTCGAGTGCCCTTTTTCTTCTCATGTAATCTAGGTATTCAAACTCAATGCAAATGCTTAATGTTTTACCTTTCTTTTTTCTCTAGGTAACTGAGTGTGAAATGATTTCACACAGAGTAAGCCAAATGATACATCTGGATGGCGAAACTGATCAAGAAATAAACTCCATTTCAATTATACCTGATGAATTTTTTGAGGATACGGAGTCTTCATGGAAAGGACGTGTGAAGAGAATCCATGCAGAAAAAGCTTTTGCGGAGGTGGACAGTGCTGCTGGAGATATTGCTAAAGCAGTATGTTGCAAACTCCTAGTCATCTACAGCTGCTGGAGATATTGCTAGATTATCTTGGGGAGGCTATCCCCTTTTGATGTATTTATCATAGTTATGCAATAAAAGTCACTGACCATTTAAAAAAAAAAATCTACTGCTAGATTGCTTTTGATATTTCACCAGGATCATATCCAGTACTCCTATTTGTGTTCATTTTGTCTTAAATTGAGCTGCTAATCACATTGTTGAGAGAGGACAGAGGGTAAAGAATCTACTAGAGCTTTAACAGGTGCTTCCTTATTCCACCAGGTTACTGAGGATTTCCTTCCTATAGTTTCAAGGGTAAAAGCTGTCATATCTACACTTGGTGGGCCAAAAGGTGAAATATCTTATGCAAGGGAGCATGAGGCTGTTTGGTTTAAAGGAAAGCGCTTTGCACCATCTGTGTGGTCCGGAGCCCCTGGGGAGGAGCAGATCAAACAGCTTAAACCTGCAACTGATTCAAAAGGGAGAAAGGTTGGGGAGGAATGGTTCACCACTAGCAAGGTGGAGGATGCCTTAAGCAGGTGAGTTTAGTATATTGACAGATGAAAGCTAATTCGTTGGTCATTTGTCTAAATTGCATAACCTTTTCATCTCGTTAGGTACCATGAAGCATGTGATAGAGCAAAGTCTGATGTTCTAGAGCTGCTTAGAGGACTTTCTGCTGAACTGCAGTCCAAGACAAATATTCTTGTCTTTTCTTCCATGTTGATCATCATTGCAAAGGCACTATTCTCTCATGTGAGGTAGAGTTTGTAGATCACCACTGTGGAATGAACAAGTGTTTCTCTTTTTCAATTCAATTTTCTGTGTAACTAATTTGGAGTATAGGTAGCGTCAAGTTCCAGAACTATGTTGCAGTAATTCTCTCTGTCAATATTTTTATTGTCAATGAATTATCGTACCTTTTGGTGACAAGTATGGCCCAAACTGCCTATACATAGGTTGTCGGGAATTTTACTATTGAAAGGCACCTTGTTCACAAGGATCAAATTTTCTCTCTTTTATCTCTCTTTTTGTTGTACTTACTTTGTATTTCTTACCTCCTGGAATATATCTAAATCGTTTTCCTTTTCATTTAGTTTATTACATTCAATAATGGGTAAATTTTAAACACATCCCTCTTCGATGTTGTATTTTCGTATGCAGTCTCTTAGATGTTTTATGTCCCAACCCCCTCCCCCCCACACACACCCACACACCCACACCCACACACACCCACCCACCCACCACCACCACCACTCAATCCCACACACCTTCACTGAATACGAAGGGCCATCCTTCCCTCCTCTTTTCTCTGCAGGAAGTTGGACACCCTCCCCCTTTCTCTAATTAAAGCCAAAAAATTTATATTTTTCATTTTTTTTAATTTTGTGCAATGTAGTCTTAATAAATTTATAACTTTTTCAGTTAGGATAATTAACAGCAAGGCTACATTTGTCTGTTCATTTTTAGACATGAGGTCCTGTTTGGATATACAACATTTAATAGTGTCATTTTGAAGATTTAACTCTTGAATACAATATGTATGTTCTTCCAGTTCAAGGGAACCTCTTTCTCTGTAGTGCCACTTAACCACTCATTCTCTCTGAGTTTTGTCTGCTCTTACTTGCAGTGAAGGTAGGAGGAGGAAATGGGTCCTTCCAACCCTTGTTGAGTTTCACAGACTTGAGGTATTACTTGTTGACTTGAGATTGAATACTGACAATTAGATGCCCTTATCAAATTTCAAGGAATAAAAAAAAGCCATTAACTTTCATTTCCCTTCAACTGTGTTCTTGCCCTTGCTTTCTTGCTCCTAACATTCAGTCTTTTTATATTTCTTACAGGAGAAAGAATCATCTGAAGATACCCACAAGATGGAGATAGCCGGTTTATCTCCTTACTGGCTTGATGGTGTGCAGAGCAATGCTGTAAGGAATACTATAAAGATGCAATCTTTGTTTCTTCTTACAGGGCCTAACGGTGGTGGCAAATCAAGCATTCTTCGGTCTATATGTGCCGCAGCATTACTAGGGATTTGTGGGTTAATGGTGCCGGCAGAGTCGGCTGTCATTCCTCATTTTGACTCAATTATGCTCCACATGAAATCTTATGATAGTCCAGCTGATGGTAAAAGCTCATTCCAGGTACATCTTTGTTTTCTTTGTATCAATTTCTTCTCTGCCCTTACTCTACCACAGCCTGACAACACATACAAAAGCCAGAAGTGGAAAAGAAGCTGAAAATGAATCACCCCTGTATTGCAGATTGCAAGATGCTTTAGTTTACTTTGTAGAATAGGCTACTTACAAGATTGTGATGGTTTCGTGTATGAGAACTACACAATCTTTTTCCTACTTATTTCTTCGATTTACTAATGGCTGCTCCTAACACAACCATTTTGTGGCATGATTTTTATCAGATTGAAATGTCAGAGATTCGTTCCATAGTCACCAGTGCAACACCTAGAAGCCTTGTTCTCATGGATGAAATCTGTAGGGGCACGGAGATGATGAAAGGCACATGCATAGCTGGTAGCATAATTGAAGCTCTAGATGCTATTGGTTGTCTTGGTGTTGTCTCAACCCACTTGCACGGAATTTTTGACTTACCATTGCAGACAAAAAGAACAGTGCATAAGGCAATGGGAACAGAGGTAGTTGATGGTCACACTGAACCCACATGGATATTGATTGATGGAATCTGTAGAGAAAGCCTGGCATTTGAAACAGCCCTAAAGGAAGGGATTCCTGAAAAATTAATAAGAAGAGCAGAAGAACTCTATGGTTCAATTAATAAAAAGCATTTGTATTCAGAACAGATGAATGACAGAATCGAGCAGCTGTGCCCTGATTCTAGTGTGGATAATCTTGATGAAGTTACCGACTCATCTAGAAGGATTTATGTGAAACCTGTATCTTCTGGGCAGGACGAATCAAATCACACAGATGTACTGAAAGAAGTGGAAAGTGCTGTTACCATGATATGCCAGAAGAGGTTGATTGAGCTTTACAAACAGGAGAATATGGCAGAACTTGTGGAGGTCAGTTGTGTGACAATAGGGGCAAGGGAGCAGCCACCTCCCTCAACAGTTGGGGTTTCATGTGTCTATGTGATTTTTAGACCCGATAAGAATTTATACATTGGGCAGGTACCTGTTTCTTGAGCCCTTTGTTGGTCTTTTTAATGTGTGCATCTATTTCATTATACAGAAAGAAGTGCTTTCATTTAGTTGTTACTGTTGGAGGTCCCGGCACAGCATCAGGGTTCCCGTATTTACCTATTGGATGCATCCAGTTCAACTTGCTTGGTGCCATGGACCTTGCGTGCCTCCCAATTCTTGTTGACAGATGTCCTTTTATCTTTTTTCTCTCCTTTTCGTTTTACATCTTTGTCTTTGGCCCTTTTGTTTGTAAAAGAGCATTTATTGAAAACTTTTCCCTCACTCTTGGTGCAGACAGATGATCTTTTGGGACGAGTGCGGGCTCACCGTTCAAAGGAAGGTATGCAAAATGTTAAGTTTCTCTATTTTACTGTCCCAGGAAAGAGCATAGCTAGTGAGCTTGAGACCCTCCTCATCAATCAACTCTCTTCTGAAGGATTCCGCCTTGTCAATAAGGCTGATGGTAAGCATCGAAACTTTGGGTCATCTAACTTATTGTTGGGAGGTGTAACCTTGCACCAATGAGACTGCAAGACCCTCAATAGGGACTGCAGTCTTGGGCTATGTAATTATGTAATTTGAGGGTAGTGTTAGTCTCTGGGAGCTTCCTCAATTTTGATCCTGATGGTGCCTTCTCCAGTTTTGTATATACCGATGGGAATGCCCTCTTATTCTCATCTATTTATCACAGGGAGAAGCTTTTTGTATGTCAATTTGTTAACTAGTTGTAATGCTGCATGCATGTCAATGGAATACAAATCGAGAACCAGTTTCTGTCCTCCAGTACCTGAAGATGTTCACTGAACAGATTTCGATCAGGGTCTTGCTTGAAACGAAAATTTGACGCATATCTTATTTTTTATGACAATGCAGTTTTTTCTCTCTTTTCTAATCTAGCATGAGACTTGGTCACTGGATTCTCAGCTTTGAGAGGAACTAATTTTTAAGTCCTGGAGTCCTTTTCCAATATATAGGTATTAATTCACAGAACTAAAACCTCACATGGGGACTTTCTGTGGAAAAGTAAAAAAAATTGGAATAAATTATATGAATTGCTATTGTAATATGATTCAGTTAGTTATCTTGTGTAATCTGGAGACAATAAACTTGAAGCCTATGTAGAACAACTCATACAGTTTCCATGGTCGTCTCCGCTTGTGGTTTGATACAAAATGATGTGAAGAAGGATCATGTCTGTTCTACCCATGGTTGACAAACTGCGATGTGTAGCATTAAGACTTTGTGCTGATTTCTGCTTTTCACTCAAGTGTGTTTTACAGTATCCATTAAGGTAAACCATGCTTGAAGGCCGCGTTACCGTTTGGATCCTAGTTCAACCATCCAAATCAGGCTCGTTGCACATGCCACCATTACTTTTCCTCTATCAAAAAAGAACCCGAGAAGCACTTTTAACTTTATTCTGAGCTTTTCAGGATCATTACAGTTAAACTACTCCAAATAATCTGACTTTGATGAGCAATCGTTTCCCATTTTGGTTGTTGCGACGACACCCTCAGCACAATATCTGTCACATCTTACCAAAAAATGAATTACAATATGCCTACGTGAACAATAAAGACCGCAAATATACAACAGGTGTTTGTGAATCCGTTGTTTTTCTCACGAAAGCAAATTCTGAGGATGGAAAAGTAAACAACAGTCTCTTGCACCCAAGAATTGAATATGACACCAGACCAAGGCATTAAGTCAGTGAAATCCCATTTTTTTATTCTATAAGGTACAACCGATTAGAAAAGGCCGAGATTTTTTCTTCTGGTAAGAGAACAGATATGGGTACCCGTGAAGATGACATTAGGTTAAAGAGATCATTTCTGGGGCAAATATGAAGCCATTTTTGTACTCTCGAGTCCTGATCATATCCATCACAGTCATGGCGTGTAGTAATAGAATCTATAGCTACTAGTTTTAGGTTTCATTTGATGTGTTAATCCTGACAAATGACTAGATTAGTCTGTGTCAACCACCGCAGTCTTGTGATTTTGACACAGTGATACCCTCGGTTGCCAGTCATAAATTATAATAGTAATTATTTAAGTAAATACTTTTGCTGTGGCCAACCAAACGGAGTGATGAGGTTGATCAATCAAAGGCACTGTCCAGAACTGAAGCCACTGAAATCTGCAGAGTCATGTCGTGCAAGTAACAGATCCATTACTAACAGTTTTAAGTTTCTCTTGATGTGATAATCTGACAAATGACTAGATTAGTTGGTGCCAACCGATCGCCTTCAGAAATGTGTTCCTGGATAATAAAGCATACTTAGCTAAGCAATACTTTTGCTATAAGAGAGAAGAAGCATGTTCCGCCTCCTCTACTCCCGTTAAGCTCACCGCACTAAAGACGGAATGAATAATCATTATCCGTCTCCTTAATCCCTAAGATCTCGCAAAAATAGTCCCTTGTGTCGATAAACAATCCTACTGTTAGCTGTTCATCCTCGTTTCTTTAATTATTTGTCCTCGCAGAAGTGACAGGAAGAGGGAAGCAGTGATGCCTCCATAAAATTTCTGCAGTCGTCAACGGTAAAGAAAAAACAGAGGATGGAGCCATGGGCCAAATATTGCTCAAGGCCAGTCGACTTTTGAGACAGATGTGAAGGGCGTTTCCTTTTGAAGACAAGTACGACGAAAATGTTATCGTGAATGAGATTTATAGAAAGAGTTAAATGGCGTGTTCCCAGAGAATCCACTGCTGCTTACTGACAAAAGAAAAGCTGTGAGCTCAGCTACTTGTATAGGTAGGAAGAAAAACGAGTTTAGATCGCCGACGATATCCGGAGAGTGGCAGAAGGAGACGGTTTTTGGCATTCGATCCTTGATTTATGCTCAGTTTGTTTACCTATTGTCGCTCTCTTGCATGATCATGATACATTTTTTTCTCCTCGTTTCTCGCTTTCCCCTTGGCTCGCAGTGCCTGGTCGATTGTAGCGAAGCAGCAAAGCAATGTCAATCTGCCGCTGGTCGTTGGTAAGAATGATAGAGTAGCGATCGGCGAGGCTTGATCAGGATTTGCGTTTCCTGTAGCGGATCTGATCCTGTCTGACAAACAACAGAGGCATCGGCATTAATTTAGCAAATCATCGTTCCAAAGCATTAGGTGATTTCACTCGTGACGACTGCAAAATTACAATCATTTCCACAGTGAAGATGATAAATTTCAAGTAAAAAAAGCCGAGTACGCATTTTGAATTAGTGATTGATGTCACTCATCAGTGTGCTTCTGCCATCCATGAAAGCAGCAGCCAACAATTATACCGTAATTAAGCCATGAGAAGCATTTTGATTTTTGAATTTTAACTGCGGATTCTATATTTTTGGATCCAGGCCAACGCATAAGGATGACAAAAGATGTGGAAAAGAAGAGTCATGGACTTCCTTAAATGCTATGCGCGTTATTGACGACGGCTTCGGTTCCATGTGAGTTGGCGACTGCTCCTCTCCTCAAATAAATGCGTTATGCGACTGAACACACAATCTTATAATTCTCATGCACAATTCACCTTCTAATCTGTCAAATTTACCCAAAATTAATTGTAATCCATCTAGCTATGTGTTTCCTGAAATCTTCTTCTTCAGACTAAAACCAACGACTCACCAGGGTTCTCACAAGCACCAAACTTGAGCAGGAACTGGTTGAAGATGGACAAAAACATTTTTTACCAAAAAAGATACTGAAAAAAGAAACGACGGTGCTTCACAGTTCACAATCCAGCGTTATGAGTGATAGCTCCCTTTTCTACTTCTCCCTTTCGCCTCGCCTCGTACCTTTTTCTTTTCAAATCTAACCTCTAAGATTATTAGAACTGGAACCACTCCATTAAAATAAACTCCCAACAAACCCTCACAAAAAAAAAATATCATGTAGGCCACCTGGTTTGAGGGTTCATTGTGTGTTTGGACTTCGGAGATCGGAAACACCGTACGGCTCACGAGAAAGGAAGACGCGTTTGGCATGTGCGCCCACATTTGCGTGTGACGCCCGAGAATCTCAAATCCGGAAGAAATTTGGAAAGTTAATACTTAACTATCTATTTTTCTGTCCGACGTCACCGTTATTTTTAAGTGGGACCTACCTGCTCTGTACCCGAAACAAGTCACGGACAGGGCAGGATGGCGCCAGGTGTCATGACCCGGCTGTCGTCCGATTAAATAAAAATAAAATATTTTTATTTTTTATTTAGATAAATTTGAATAAGTTATTATGAATTTATGATTGCGCTTTATTTCTAATATCTACTTGTCCTCTATCGCTCACAAGTCAAATTTAACTTTTTTTTTCTGCGAGCCTTAACTCTGCTTGCAGTGCAACCAAGCCGTTCCCGGATGGAGCGGAACGAATAAAAATCTTTCACGTTCGCCGTCGTCGGTGGAGTCTGGCGGGAGAGAAGATCAGAGATTCAGAAGAACGATCTCTTTCATTTTGCAGTTGGGATTGGAGCGTCGACGACAAATAGGGGACCGAAGTCCGATAAAGACGTCCACTGCGGGTATCTCCGACCAAATTCCGGTCTATGGATGCAGAGACAACGTGTAATGTAAGATCTTGCGGGAGAACATGATTCTTTTTTCTTTTTCTTTTTGGGGTTTTTTTTCGTGTGAGTGGTTCTTATCTTACAGTGGTTTTTTGCCTGGTTTCCTTTTTGTACGTCTCTCTTTTCTCATAAAATGCTCCTTTTTGTACGGGATTGAGATTCTTCTGCCTTTTTTGCTTTTCTTTTTTTTTTAGATTTTTCTACTGCTGAAATAGCTGCAGCTTTAGGCAGTGATTTTGAATTTAGATTCCTTTTTCCGCTGGTTTTACTTCTTTTAGATTTGAAGGCTTCGGTTGTGCTGCATTTTTTTAGAAGTAGACGTTTTTGTTGCATTTTGTCACTTTTTGGTTTCTATATTGGTACCGAGAAGCTTTTTGTACAATGTGTGGTTTAACCTTTTATTTTTTTCCCTGGTTTCTCTTACTTAAAACCATCGGTTTAGCTTTCGATTCAGCTTTGGAGTTGCATACTAGTTTATGCCAGCGTCACTCCTTTGCAAGTGGCATCTTTTCATCGTGTTGTTTCCTGGATTATATGAATGTCAGATTGATGGAATGTGGTGTTTTTCCGATTCTGATCCAATTTTCATAGGTGTGAGTGTGTGTCCATAGGGGTCGACTGTTACTTTATAGGTCCGACTGTTACTTTTGAGCATCTTTAAGTCTTTTTACTTCAACATTAGGACTTTTATTGGCGGTTGCTCTGATGTGCTGCCCGCATGTTGCAGCAATCCCTATTCCCCTATCTTAAGTCTTGCAGCTTTTCAGGGTACTTTCCATCTAGATTCTTTCTTATGAGTTGTTTTACTCGTTATTTCTTGCGTTCCTTTCTACTGTTTCTGATGGCTCTTCTGCGATGGCCAGTGCCTTTTGGGGCTTTTATGTCGTCGGTTTGCCTCGAACATTAGATCTTGCCTCTTGATCTGAGAGTTATGGTCTAGTGATGTGATCTTGAAGTGCCATTTGAGGTCTTTCTTACAGTAGGCGTGTATCTTAATTCTTGCTCTAAATTCAGCATTTTGACAAAGAAATCTGTCCGGCCGTATTTTCTCCTGCTACAGTGTTTTTGAAGCTCTTCGGTGGTAAAGCTCTGTAATCCGCTGCATTTTGCGCTTCGAACGCCAGGTGGAAGGTTAGAATTAACAGGAGTAACTACAGTCTATAGAATTTCAGGAAAGTATCTAAGCCCTATGAAAGTTTGGTTGCTAGATCGTTTTTCGACCAGTTTTGCTAGTTTTTCTGCAGTTTGATTGAAAATTCGCCTTTTGGGGGAATATTTAAATTGTTTCTTTTATCGCATCTTTTTGGGGATTATTTTATCTCTATATGTTGGATTGAAAGGTTTATAATAATTGACTTCTTTTCATATCATGATGTATTTTCTTCCTTTGCTATGTTTTGTGTTTTTAGTGTTATTATTTTTCTTTTTTGATTAATACTATTTTTCCTAAAAATAAGCGGGTTTTGGTCATGTTTTTCCTTTTTATTTTTTGTTATTACTATTTTAATGAGTTTCCTTGCTTCCCTTCACTGAGAATCAAGTTGTAGGTTTCAAGCTGGCGAAGCTGTTATGTAGTATGGACCCCTGACATGATTTTTTTTTTTTTTTTTTAAATGGAAGAAGATGATTCCCAGATATGTTTTGTTGGGTTATCAGACGTGAGTTTGGCCTTTTACTTCAAGGTTTCTTTCGCTGGAATAGCACTTTTTTTTATCCAAGAAGCAAATTAGGTTTTAAAAGCCAAGTATTTGTCATGTGTAGTTTCCATCTGAAGAAAGATCGTTGTGTAAACTGTCTTGTTATGCCAATATTCCCTTTATAAGTGCATTTATCTTCAGCTAGATTAGCTTTCTTAGTGCCTTCCATCTCTATCTCAGGCTTGGTGCTTGATTTCAGCAACAAAATACTCATCATTTCCTCGTACATATGAGGATGAAGAAATGCTGCTGTGAAACTTTGGTAAGTGATAATGGCTGGGCTGGGTGGACTGTGTGGGAATTTCTTTTCCCCCTTTTAAAATCTACTCCCAATTCACATAGTCAAATTCTGACCAAGAGGAATTTTCACGATTTTCTTTTTCAGACAACGAGATGAATGAGTTTCAGAAAGGAAAGACACTCAACAGTGAGAAGCCATTCCCAGGATGCATGGGAAGAATGGTTAACCTTTTTGACTTGGGTGCAGGCATGGCTGGAAACAGGTTGCTAACAGAGAAAGCTCATCGAGATGGTATGCAGTTTTTTCTTAGTTTTCCTTTTTGAACGACTTTTGACATTCTCATCTCCAGTTCTAGATTGATCCAATCCCTCATTTTGCAAGTTTCACATTTCAAGAGAAACTAGGAATTGTGGAACAGGAACTCCTCATTGCAGTGTATTCACCTTTCATTTTGGCCCTATTTTATTTCTCATATTAGCTTCACAAGCAAATCTAGAAATGATTGCTCAACAGCCTTTTCCTTTATGTACTCCACTGTCTTGTTGTTCCCAGAAGCCAGGTTTCATGTTAACCATGTGAATGTCTTGCTTTCTGGTAACCACGGTTTTTTTTGAATATCCAAAAAAAATTCTCTGAAAGCTGAGAGCTGCAAATTTATTGCTTGTCTTTATGCTTTTGGCTTCTTCCTTTAGTGTTGCTTTTAAAATATATATATATATATATATATATATATTATTAAAAGTGGATCTCTCTCATTTTTTTCCTAAATTCCTTCTAATTCCATGTTAACTCATTTAGTATGTTTATCCAACTTCTCAGAGTATAATATTATTGGTAATATTATTAATTTTAGTCTTTCATAGTTCACAAGAAGCATATTATGATATCATGTAACAGGTTCTCCACATTCAAGGGCCAGGCTTGAATCAACAAAGGTGTTTGATTCCATTGGAGATCATGTAGAAGACAAACTTGTATGCTTCTTCAACTATTGTGGTTGCTATCATAAGCTTGCAAAGCATATAGTTTATTAGTTAATCAACTGCAATTCTTATTCTGGCTTTGGATACACTTGCTGTAACTGTCACAGGTTGCTTGTGAATTTAAGAGAAGTCCTTCTAACAAGAAATCAAATGGAACACCCATGAAGATGCTTATAGCTCAAGAAATGTCTAAAGAACCAGGATCTAAGAGGAAGCCGCCCAGTGTTGTTGCAAGGTTGATGGGGCTTGATGCTTTGCCAGCTCAGCAACCAATGTTTATAGCAGAAGGGTGCCCACCTGAAGGATATTTAGCAATTGACTCTCCAGTGCCAGTTCAAATTCTGAAACATCAGCAAGAACAAAATGGCTTCCAGGAGAAGCAAATGCACCACAAGATTCGTCCTTCACAGACTTACGATCAAGGATCACCAGAGTATAAAGATGTCTATGAGGTCTGGCATCAATCATCAAGAAGCAGTCACACCAAAGATCAATTCCGTTATAAGGGAAGATGTAATGAGGACACAAATGAGAAAAAGATGGCTCTTGTTCGTCAAAAGTTTTTCGAAGCTAAGCGTCTGGCTACAGACGAGAAGCTACGGCAGTCCAAAGAGTTCCAAGATGCATTGGAGGTTCTTAGTTCAAACAGAGATTTATTTCTCAAATTTCTGCAGGAACCCAATTCACTGCTTTCAAAGAATTTGTATGAGTTGCAATCTATCCCTCCTCCTGAGACCAAGCGTATAACAGTGCTGAAGCCATCAAAATCTGTGGAGGCAAAGATTGGAAAACCGAAGAAGAAACAGCATCAGGGTCCTGAAGCAGATAAATTCAATGGAACCAAGCCTTTCTGGAGTACCACTAATGGTCATCCCAGAGTCGATCATTCTTCAACTCAGCCCACAAGGATAGTAGTCTTAAAGCCTAGTCCTGGAAAAGCCCATGATATCAAGGTGGTGACTTCTTCACCAACCTCATCACCAAGACTGTTGCATTGTAGAGATATTCAAGAATTTGAAATAGATGGGGCAAAAGGATCAAGAGAAATAGCCAAAGAGATCACGAGGCAGATGCAGGAAAATCTGAGCAGCAACCGTAGGGATGACCTTTTGTTATCTTCTGCTTTATCAAATGGATATGTGGGAGACGCGAGCTCGTTCAATAAATCGGAATGTGAGTATGTAGAGGAGGAAAATCTCATTGATTCTGAGAGTTTGACTCCAACTTCGAGACATTCTTGGGATTATGTTAACAGATATAGTGCCTTCTCATCCTCTTCCTTCAGCAGGGCATCCTATTCTCCAGAGTCAACAGTAAGCAGAGAAGCTAAAAAGCGGCTTTCAGAAAGGTGGGCCATGATGGCTTCAAATGGAAGTGGTCAAGAGCCACGACAAGTTTCCAGAAGCTCGAGTACATTAGGTGAGATGCTTGCTCTTCCTGAAACAAAGAAGATCATAACATCTGGTGAAAGGGATGAAGTTGGTATGCCTAACATTCCCTGCAGCCGATCATGTGGTGGAGAGCAAGAGCTTGGCTTGCCATCCTCTTGCTTATCAAGCAATGGAAGTAAGGATGAACATGTGGAGGGTTCTCCCAGGAATTTGTTAAGGTCAAAGTCTGTTCCTGTGTCTGCTACAACATATGAAAAGGTCAAGTTGAATATTGAAACGTCTGATTTAAGCAGCAAATCCATTATTTCAAAGGAAGTACCCAAACCAAAGAGTGGGAAGTCATCATTGAAGGTGAAAGTCTCAAGTTTATTCTTTTCTAGGAATAAGAAGCCGAATAAAGAGAAACCTTGCCCATCTACCTCAGCTGGAAGTCAGGGACGGCCTCAATCTAAAAACCTTATTATACCGGGATCCTCTGAAATGGCAGAGTCACAGGTTGAAACTAGAAATGCTGATATTGCAGGTTGTGTTGCTGGCCTTGCTTTAGAAAAAGGGCAGTCAATTGATCCAACTTCCTTCCAGGTGGAGTCAAAGCATGGTTTTCCTTCTTCTAAGGTATATTTCTATTCTTTTGTTAATTTTTCATTGTACCGGTGATTTAAATGTTTATTTTGATTGCATGCCAATGGGCACACTGACAAGCTGACTAAGGAGGGGTTGATCTCCAATACATCATGTTAGGGTCAACCCTTTCCTTAAGTCTGTTGTAAGTTGTTTGTTTGTACTCTGGTGGCTTCTTGGCCCTAATGAAATCACTTTTTCCAAAAAAAAAAAAAAAAAATTATCTTCATTTCTTTTTATACTATTTATACATGTTTGTTTTTGTCAAAAGAGGAAAAGATATTTGCTTTAAGTGCTATACACCTATGAATTGTCATGAATCACATGCATTTATTGCATTGGTGTCTTTTTTTTTTTTTTTGCGTGTACTAAGTGATAAACTTGTATTTGTTTGACCCCCCCCCCCCCCCCCCCAAAAAAAAAGGATGAGCATGCGCTTTCAAATCATATTAGATCTTCATGTTGGGCATTTTTGTCAATTCCCATTCTTTTTACTGATTTTGAGGGACTTGGAATGTTTTTCTCAGGGAATTGTACCACTAGCAAAGTCTGAGGCACCTGAACATTCAAGTGAGAACCAGGATCAGCCAAGTCCAATATCTATCTTAGATGCTCCTTTTGAAGATGATGTTACTTCCCCACAATCTTCTAGAAAGATTGCTCTTGGTAAGTTATTCATTATTGTACCAGAAGGTTTTATTTGTTCCCTTATTTTTATTAGTTTTGATATTCATCTGTTTTCAAACAGAACCATCTCACCACCATCGGCTCCTGAAAACATCTGATGCAACTGCTAGATCTCCTTTGATTGAATCAGTTACCCGTTCTTTGATATGGGATGAGGACACATTAGAGGCCCCTATCTTATCAAAACTTGAATCCTCTTCTCTGTCACTTCCCAAGGCGGAGGAGAAAGAACAAGAATGGTTTCTCTTTGTGCATATGTTACTTTCAGCTGCAGGATTGGATCAAGAGAGATCTGACATCGTCTCAAGGAAATGGTATTCAACGGAAAGGCCACTGGACCCATTGCTACTGGATAAGTGTGCTTCTTGGGGGGATGAGGAGCATGTTAGCCAGGCTAAATGTAGGCAGCAGAGATCAGAGAGAAAACTTCTGTTTGATTGTGTGAATGCTGCCTTAATGGAGATGGTAGCCTCTGTCACAGATGCAAGACCATGGGTGGTCACACCTCGTAAGAGGCTTCTACCTGGTGTGCCAGTTTGCGAGGGAGTCTGGGCCCATGTCAAAGAATGGTCTTCAGACGAGGGGAAAAATTGCTATGGGGAAACCGACCATAGTCTGATAGTGGAGAGAGTAGTGAGGCATGAGGTGGAGAGAAGGGAGTGGGTGGAACACATGAGGATGGAATTGGATGAAATTGGAGATAAGTTAGAGAAGGAAGTGCTGGCGGAGTTGGTAGATGAAGCTGTGGCAGAGTTGTCCTCTAATTGATTTTTTTTTTAAAGTTATTTTGATAATTGTGGCAATGAAAATGGACTGCCCCTATAATCCTTCACTAACAATTGCCATATCGATGTATCAGTTTGCCATTTCTTTATTAGCTGTTATTGTGAAAGATGCTGGGAATCGTTGTTAAGAAAGACTGTATTTTGCCTATCTGTATAGTGAACAGAAATCTTACACTGCATGTGATTTTTTTAAAATTTTATGGACCCTGAGATTCCACAGGTTGTACTTGAAAATATTTATCTAATGCAACTATTGGCCTGCGGTGTCTTGTTTTCTGATTTCCTGGACTATTAGGCTGTTAAGAGAACATGTTCTTGTATGAGATGCGTTCCCTTTCTTGAATTTAGGGTGCGAAGTTTGGTACACATGATTTCTGTTGTGTGGACAGTTACTATCTCGATCGAATAGTCTCAACTATCTTCATCCTTTTTGCTTTTATTTTGGGAAAATTTCAGTTACGTGGATAAAGACGACAATTATCAGACAGTAGACATACATAAGTCAACAAAAAAAAAAAAAAAAAAAAAAACGAAAAGAAAAGCTCGTAGCATGAAGGTAAGTCTACAAGAATGAGCTCACCGGGCAATTGTAGTTTTAACACCCTGAGCTTTTATTCGAGTGGAATAGAATGCCCACCAAAATCCTTCAGTTGTGCTTGTAAGCCAGCTAACGTCAGACAATGATAAGGTAACACTGCAAGAGTGCTAGTGCTGAGCTGAAATGAGCAATCCAATAATAGAGCAACCAATATTTGCTAAGGACTGCGGAAAGATTTTCACATAGTCGATCCAGCACTCCAATCTATGGTGTACGAGTCTGCTTAGCAAGATAACGATCTTATCAAGATGATAGGAACAGGTATTTTTGCAAACATTGACTCCCAATTCACTTCCTGAAATAAAATACCTTAATGTGAAGCCAGAATTAAGGGGCGAATCACAATGGATTTGACAATCTCATCAGAGATGAGAGGAGATTTGGCTGCATAAATTAAAACTTGTCACCAATTTGAAGTATATAGCCTTTGGCACGATGCCAATCACTTGCTGATGTTTTCTTCTGTTTTTTTTTTTTTTTTTTCAGTAAAAATTCTCTTGAGATGCATTTCTTTTCATCCGGCTGTTCCATTACACACCTTCACATAAAGGGAGCATGTACCTCTGCCAAAAGATGAAAAGAATGGAAAACACCCTGAACCACGTTATGGATGCCCAAACGAGAACTCTGGCACAAGCTTCGACAACTATACACGATCAGGTTTGTTCACACCAGACGAAAATGTAAGAAATAAAGAAAATAGCAAGCAATTAAAAGTACTTTATAGAAAAATACAATGCACAATCACGCCCACTTTCCTCACAAAATACAACAGCGCCGTTGATCCTCATTGCTGCTATTTGGCTCCACATGGTTGTGCATGAAATCGGCTGGGTTCAATCCATACTGCAAAATGCACAAATCAAAACCAACAGGTACAGAGTTAAGATTCAATTAGCTACATGTCCCTCCTTTCAAGAAGCGGTAGAAAATAGAAAACTGGGATCTCCACAAACAAAAAGCAAGTGTATTGATACTAGAGCCTCAAAGGCCAATACTACTGATACTTTCTGCTCCATAAGTAAGGTGGTCAAATAAGGGTTGTTAGACGACTAATTAAAAAATGAAATCCATCCATAATATATAAACATGCAAATAAACTAACTAGCTGCATTGCCTCATACGCTGAAATATCAAACTTGGAACACAACAAAAATTACATGGGAGATGCACTTTTCTTTTTGTCAGAAGATAAGAGAGGTATTGATATCGTCATGGCTCATGAATCCTGATAGAGAGAAGATGCCCCACATGGAATTGTGACATGCTGGCTGGCTGTTCGTCAAAACTCAATAAAACCAAAAGTTCATAAAAAAGAGGCACAAAATTGGCAGATAACATAGACATTGCAACGCATTCATTCATACTCAGGAACAAACATTATATTTGCAGTTACCATTAATTTCAATCGGTAATTAAAGAATATGGACATGAAATTCCATGTATGAGCAGAAAGGACAGATGATCTGAAATCTTGTTTAGAACCAAAGGTATCATGTCCAGGACATGTATTGCAGGACAGAATGTCTTTTCATTTGCAGGTAATTTAGCGATGGGGCAAAAAGAACAGACTTCTTCAAATCTCAGGACGGTATGCAAGGATATTTTGGAGAAGGGCAGGCATGATATATTAAGGAAATTTCAAAACTCTGAACCTAGCATGTTGGAAAGTTAGACATTTGATTACATCATCCATTCTCGATGGATAGAAGGTTACCTTTTCTCTCATCCTAGTGCTCCAAGTGTCGGAATGAATCCCTTTACTTTCAATTGAAGTTGAACCAGAGGGTTGACCACCTTGTGGGGTGAGAAATGGCTGTCTGTTTCCACCGCTCACTACAGCAAAATCATCATCACTGTCATAATCTGTTGTTCTGGTTGAAACCGTGCCTCTCAGGATCAGTGCCAACAGCAGAGACAATGCCTGCACAAAGGAGAAAGGTTTAATTTGCAGCTAATATGGTAAGAACAGAGTGAAAAAAAAAAAAAAAAAGAACAGGTCATATAGCAAATATAAGATTATGAAATGGATAGGAATTATCCACAGTTTATTGATAATATGCTAGAGATCATCACCATGATATCAGCTGAAGTCAAATCTTACTCTCTGATTAGATTTCCAGATCTCCAAGAAATAATATTCAGCTTCAAAAATAAAAACTACCATTTTTCGCAACAAAAAAATTCTTCTCTAGCAAGGGAGTCCACCACCTAATTGACTTTCTGAAGAGTATGCATCAATCTCAAACCAAGAAGCAATGTCCACTGTCTCATCATAATATTTAAGAAGTCGTCAAGGAGCAGATGAATGCTTAGAGAACCAGCTTATCCTTTGCAGTATTGCCCTCAACTATAAGTGGAAGTAACCCGGCTCACATCTTGTAAAAGGAACATATTAGGCATTGAAAAATCCAAGATGAATTGTCCAATACAGAAAGATCCAAATTGCTCCATTTAAAAAAAAAAAAAATAGCTCCTAAAAATTGATAAAACATTCTAAAGATACCCCAAGCAAAAGAAAAAGGGGGGAAAAAGACAAATAAAAAAATATCATACTTGTACCATTTCCGTCAAATATATTAGAGAAAGATAAAAAATGCAACTGGCCCTAGACTCATGATATGTAACATGAGGAGACTTTAAAATAGCAGTCTCAACAAAAATGGAGAAGCCCCAACATCAAGTTCAAGAATAGTTATAAATTGACAGACTAGGGCCTGATTGTTCCATCAAGCCCATATGACTCATCAGAAAAATATATGCCAAGTTGATAAGCACTTAATACCTTGACCTGATCAATTCACTTTTCAACCTAAACACTTTCACCATCTAATTAATTATATTTAAATAACCTATTGGCACAGACAAAATTAAGCCGTAGATAAGATAAGATTTGTCTATCTAACAACCATACTATAAGAGAAAAATGTAATGTAAGAAATTACCAAAATACCCTTGAACTGGTATTTTAACACATTTAAATTATCACTTTTCATTATCAATTTGGATATAATGGTATTGATCATGTGGATCCTCTAATTGGAGGCAAATTCAAGGGTACAAGAGGTTCACATCACTTATTAGTGCAGCACATATTGCTATAACAGATTGTTTAGTGAAGAAATATGCTTACAATAAGAAGCACCAACCTTGTTTTTATTGTATTCAAGCAAAAAAAATATTAAGCTTTCCATTAAATTAATAATTAGCTAACTGGCATAAGCACATAACTTCCCCCTCGCTCCTCTCCGACAAAAAATATATTTAGGTATGTATTTGATTTGGGCCGGAGAAAATCCGACACTACAAGGCCCAGTCAGCTTACCATGTTAATAATAAAAGCACCACATGGCAGGAGGATATAGAGCAAACTTATTTCTTAAAACAATCACCAAAAAAGAGGTTAGAGGGCTTTAAGTAGCACTAACACAGCATCTGTGCATGAATTGATCGGCTGGAGGAGACAAGAATTGCTAACATCATGTAGCTGCAATTGCCCACTAAAAAGTCCTTATGGATTAACCATCATTGAGGGTCCACATGGTAACCCCAAGCCAGCTGCTCGTGGGGTATGATTTCAGATAGTACACGTACCAGGCTTCTTGAGACCTCTTACCAGCAAAAGTTGAACTCTAAGACTGAAACAGCTTTGTTTGGGGTCTCTTTAAATGCAGAAGACCAGCTTTTCTAACAGGGTTATCAACCTATCATCACCACCACTTAGACACCACTCCTAATACCATTCTAGACAAAAAAAACTAGCTCTAGAAGTGGTTCATCTGAGCTGACCATAAAGTGATCTGCTAATTCTATTATTGGTGAAGAAGAGAACTAGCCATTTCCAGATAATTTCAATGTGAGACTAAATTTTACAAGTTCAAGAGTCACGAGTCCAACTACCAATTGTATTAGTGAGTAGAATACCTAAGCAATGAGTCAATAAAAGTTCATGAGGTACCCAAAAGATGAATACTAGAACAGTCAAAATCAATAAACTAAAATGTTGATTTTCAGTGAATTTTGGTGGATCCACAAAATAGTAAAGATTCAATCATTTCTAGATGTTACATGTTTCGATCAGATGAAACTGAATCAGAAGGCTAATATAAGACAAACCAGGTATCAATGGGCGTAGCCATTTTATCATAATCAGGTATAGAAAGGACCCAGATCCAATTTTTTTTTTTTTTTTTTTTTATCTTAGGCTAGCAGGATCAGAGGCAGCTGTTGACAGACTCTTCACCGGCACCTCAAGTTACAGGAGAAGCTTGAGGCTCAGAATCAGGTTACATTTCTTTTATCCTTCATAAAAGAAGTAGACGAGAGGCCTAATTCTAGAAAAAAGGTGCAACCTCCCGATGGAAGTTGACAAATCAAGGAAAAAATACAAGAGAAGTGTGAATTGCCAGAATCCATCACAATGGACGTACCCTTATCGGGCACTTGCATAACACTGTCAAGCTTTCTGTTAAACTAAAAGAGAAAGGAAACAAGGAAAGAAAATGTCAACTCAGATCGACCAAGTTCTCTCATTCAACAAAAGCCAAAGGCCTATAAAACTCTTAAAAGTTTTTATCCTTTTAAAGGGCAAAATAAGAATTAACAACAATACTGCATATTCACAAAAAAAAAAAAAAAACAACGTAGTACTGCAATATTGTTTTATTTCAGAAAGTTGAGTCTACTACATTATTTAATATTTGAAAACTGAGAGAAATTTGTTACCTGAATTATGATCAAAGCAATGCCAACCCATTGGCATATATCAATATTATCTTTCACAAATGCCCGAAGCCTGTCAAGTTCACCAGTAGGGTCATAAGGAATGTCCTGTTAGGCAGATCAAAAGTTCATATTTTGTTTAGCATATTCGACACCAGCATTTAAAAGAAAACCCTTGAGAAAACAATAAACAAACTCACCTCTGCCCAGTGCTTATCGAATATAAAAAAACCGACTAAAGAACCTTCCAGCAACATGAGCACAATCACTAAGAAAGTATACTGAAATTGAAACAGGCTAAGGAAAGGCTAATTGAAACTACAGTGATAAGAAAAAGCATACATAAAAAATTGAGTGATTTTTATTAAGACGATGAACCTCACAAGCAGGATACGAAACACAGACAACAGCCGTTCATTGCTTCGGCAGCAATATGACCAATAGAAGTGACTACGCACAATATGATACCAATTCCCATGAAAAAGTAGATGAACCTACAAGCGGCAAAGATAGAAATTGGTTAGGGTAACCAAAGCCATGAGCATGGCAAAAAATATATAAGTTTGATATTTTAGAAATACAAAAAAACGATAAATAGAAATTGTAGGACACAAATAAAACAGCAGACAAGCTTTTTTCCCAAAAAAACAAGCTTGCGGAAAATAACATGTAAAAGAAATATGGACGCTTCAAAAAAAATATATATATATAAATGTAAAATCTGACTCAAGGAAGCAAGAGCTGTGTGCTGAAAACGAAACAATACAGTAGGCCTACCATGGGGAAGAAAGCTTGTCAAAGTTAACACCGAGCCCGTCGTCCAATCCAGAAGCCATTGCAACACCCAGTTCCAACTGAAGGATGTCGTCGGGAATCCCAAAAAAGTCTGCATCCGCATGAAGGAGAGGTGAATTGTGCAAAAGAGGACCCGAATTCTGAGGCGACGGAGCTGCAGGGGTGTGCCCACCATGTTTTTTCCATTGGTTCAACATCCATACCGAGTAAATTATGAAGGACACTCCAATAAAAGTTTGAAGGAAGTTTAGAAATTTGAGATGGAACGCGAGAAAGCCCCGGCAACAGGAGCAATCACGCCTACTCATTTTCTCTGCTGTTCTTCCAAACCCAGATTCCACTCAACGAAGGTCCTAGCTAAGCCCTAACCTTTTCCCTCCATTAAAAAAACGTATTCAGCTGAAGAGAGAAAAGAGGACAAAACGATGGTTGTATATCTGCTTTTTATCGGATTTTTTCACTTTTTCTGAAAATCAAACCTTCAGAACCTGGAGATTTTGGGATTCAAGAAAACGAAGAAAAGCAACGCGTTCAATTGTTTTCCGCTCCTTTTCTCTCTCTTTCAAGTATTATCCTTTTTTAACAAATAAGAACAACCGTATTTTGCATGGCGACAACGACGAAGTTACGGATCCCCCAATGTGAGAATGTTGCGAAACAGCGACACTCGCAAACCGGAGGAAGAGTCCTGGACTGGACCGGACTCAAATCAAGCCAAATCCGAACTTTTGATTGGTTACGCCATGCCAACTTAATGTTACTCTCCTCGTTCATTTTACCTCTATTATGAGAGCGGTCCCTTGAGCATGCTTATGCATAAAGGAAGAAACTATGGAGCTAAGTACATATAAGCTTAGGTGGACGCAAGTTTAAATAAACCATCTTACTTGAATTGAATTACTTAAAAATTTATTTATTTATTTTTATTATCCCATTAATTCATAATTCATGTTTGTTTGATATTTTTCTTATTTTTAATAATTTGTATTAATAAAAATAAGATAATAATTGTTAGAAAATAGGCCAAAGCTTACACGACCAAGAAATATCCACAAAACCAAAAACAGCCAACACATCCAAAAGAGGTGAAAGATAAACCCCAAATCCACACACCAAAGAGAAGGTTCACATGACCACACAGTGATGGCATAGTGAGTCTCTTAAAAATAATATTGATATAATTAGTTTAAGTTTCAAAGGTATTATCGTCTCTTTTTTCTCTGTGAGCTAAATCGATAGAGTCTTAAAAATCAATAATATTATTGTCAATATAATGAAATAAATTGACATCTTTATAAATAAAGCCACTTATCTAAACAAGAAAAAGATGTCCAGCCTCCTTTCCCTCGAAATACAAAGCCTATAAGACTCTTAACTGATTTTGAGTGGAACTCATTCATTGTGAGAAAGGCCTTTACTCGAGAGCTAGTGGCACATTTTGCTTATATCAGTTCAGCTCTTTCCAAATCCAACGTCAAAATCTCTTCTCCATGGAAGGTCTTATATTTCTTTCTGAAGAAGACATCAAATATAGTTGCACAGGTGTGAAAATTCTCTTCGCTTCTCACAATCACGTCATCACCACACTCTGTCCTGCTTTCTTCATCATACTGCCAATATCAAAGATTTCCCTGACCCTTGATGCCTCATCCCACTTTCCTCCTGAGGCAAATACATTCGCAACAGTCGTATAGTATCCACAATTATCAGGTTCTAAAGTCATTAGTTTTTTACCTACATGCTCCCCAAGTTCTAAATTCATATTCATTTTACAAGCATTCAAAAAGGCTGCCCAAACCCCACTACAGACCATATCCTTGGGCATCCTTTCAATCAGCCAAAAAGCTTCTTCTAATCTCCCTGCACGCCCAAACATGTCAATCATACATGTGTAATGCTCCAACCCTGGCTTAATTCCATATTTTTTTATCATAAGCTCAAAGTATGCACACCCTTCTGAAACCATGCCAGAGTGACTACAGGAGGACAACAGAGAAATAAAGGTGATAAGGTTTGGTCTATGACCTTCCTTTTCCATCTCAGTAAAGAGTGAGCAGGCCTCGTCTCCAAGGCCATTCATTCCACATCCAGAAATGATCGCATTCCAAGAACTCTGATCTCTTATGGCATCCAACTGCTCAAATAGAAGCTGAGCTTTATCTATGGAACCACACTTTGAATAAGCATCAACAAGGGAATTGACGACTAATATATCCAAATTGAGCCCAAGTTTCAGCACAAATCCATGCATTAAGTCACCTTGAACTGATAAAGCAGAAAAAGCATGGATGACCGAGAGTACTGTTACTGCATCTGGTTTATGGAGGTTCTCCAACTGCATATCATGAAAGACATCTAATGCAACTAAGGGAAGACCATTCCTAATGAACCCACAAAGCATTGTGTTCCATGTTACCAAATTCTTGTAGGGCATTGAGTTGAAAAGAACTTCTGAGCTTTTTGTGCATCTACACAGCATGTACATGTCTATCACGGCATTGCTGACCATCAGGTACATATCAAAGCCGCTTTTTTTACAGTAGCCATGAAGTAACATGCCCATTTTTATAGACTTCAGTTCTCCACAAGATTGAAGTAATGTCACCAGAGTCACAGAATCTGGCACCACATTTTTGTAAAGCATTTTAAGGAAAAGATTCATGCACTTACATGCTAAGCCATTTAGATTATATCCAGAAATCAGTGCATTCCAGGTAGCTGTATTTGTTTTCTTCATGGAGCTGAATATCAAATTGGAGGCTTCAATATCGGAACACTTGCCATATGCATCAACCATGGCTGTACCTAAAACAACATCCATGCATAAATCAATACCACTTTTAATAATGAACCCATGGATTGACTGGATCATTCTTAAATCCATTAAGCTTGCATATGAAGGAATGAGATTAGCCATGGTGACTAGATCAGGTTTTAGGCATGAGTTGATGAGCATTTGGTGGAAAAGAAGAACCGCCTCATAATCATATCCATTTCGTGAGTAGCCAGCAATTAATGAGTTCCATGAAACCAAACTTCTGTCTGGCAACTCTTCTTCGAAGATGGCACGTGCATAATCAACTCTGCCACACTTGCAATACATATCAACGATCGAAGTCCCCACACAGAGGTCTCCCAAAATTCCCAAGCGGATTAAGTGGCCATGGATACTCTGCCCAAGATCGAAATCCGATGCTTGGCCACAAGCCATTAACAAACCCAAAAAAGTCACATGATTTGGAACGATACCTTTTACCTGCATGGATACAAATACATCAAATGTTTCAGTCCAATTCACGCCCCTTGCATAACCCATAATCATGGAATTCCACGACACTAAATCTCTGAAAAACATGTTGTCAAAAACCTGACGTGCTAGTTCTACTCTTCCCAAATTTATATACATTGAAATTAGCGAGTTAGCAACAGGAAGAACTGAATAAAACCCCTTCTGAACAATGTAGACATGAATCAACAACCCTTTGTCCAAGGAACGCAATTCACCGCAAGCCATGAGTGCCCGAGCAACCGAAGCATAATTTGGAGAAAAACCGGAATGTTGCATACGCTCAAGAGCCACCAAAACCTCTTCATGGAAACCACTAACCCCGAAACCCAGAATTAAAGAATCATACAAAAAGGAATCTTTAACAGGAATTTCGTCAAACGCTTTCCACGCATCGTCTATTTTACCGAACTTCCTGTACATCAGGACTAGAGAGTCTCCAACAGTCACCGAACTCTGAGACGCACGCTTTATAATCAATCCATGAATGTTCCTTCCCACTTGTGGGGTCGCAAAGCCAGCACTGGACCTGAGTAGCACAGAAAATGTTGAAGGCGTGGGCTGTGCCGCCGAAAGGAGGAGTTTCTTGAAGACGAGGAGGGCCTCCGAAAACTGATTCTTTCTCGTGAACTCTTTGATGAGAGAATTCCATGAGAAGATTTTTTGCTGAGGAACGCATTGCAGCAATGAAAAAGCAATTTTGGCAGAAATTTGACAAGATCAAAATAGAATAAGAGAAGAAGACTTCAAGAACGAAAACGCTTGTGATCGTTTGTGCAGCGAGAGAATCCGTCTACCATGACTAGGAAGGAACTCAAATGTACGGTACTCGAAGCCTAGAACCTTGGAGGGAAAAGTAACTAGACAATATACGAGAAATGCCTTAAATTACTGCAACTTCTGTTTCAAATTTATTTTTTTCTCACCCAGTCTCTGCATTATTATCTTGTCCTGTTCTCTTCAATAATGTATAGTAAAGCAAAAATGCCAAACTAAAATGGGCCTAAACCGTGTATTTGCTGATATGTGTCGGATTTTATTTTAGATATTGTCAAGATTTTCTGAAGATTATTTTGAGTTTCCGAGCGGCGAGATCGATTTTCGATCCTGATTTTCTGTTGGATACATAGAAGTTTAATATATAAATTAAAATAATACCCTTATATACGATAACATCCCCCTTCAAATTGATGATGATAAGTTAACCAACAATAATTTGCCCACGAAAAATTGAGTCATTACTTTGGTGAAGACATCGGATACTTGGAGATCCGAAGAAATATAAAAAAGAAATATCACCCGACTATCTAAGGTATCGCGGATAGAATGATAATCAACCTCAATGACCTTGGTGCATTCATGAAAAATAAGGTTGGTGGCAATCTGAATAACACTAATGTTATCATCATGTAAAGGGGTAGAAATAGTTTGAAAGAATTTAAACTTGCAAGATATAAGTGTATTATTATAAATTTGTATCTTATAAGGGCATTATTATAATTTTTGTCTTAAACTTTTACATCTATGTATTAAACATAAAATCTCAGGATTGAAAATCAATCTCTTGGTTTGGGAAATCAAAATAATCTTCAAAAAATCTTAATATGGTATCAAAGCTAGTTGGACATATCCCGCCTTCGAATCCCACGGGGAACAGGGGTTGGGTGGGTATGAGAGGTGGTTGGGGTCTACCTCTTTTGAGTAGATTACTTTTTGCACTTAAACTATTAGTATTTTAGATTAAACTATTAATATTTTAGATTACTTTGGCCAGCCTATTGACATACATGTATAACATATTCTTTGTGTATTTACTAATTATATTCTTACCACCCTTTTCCGTTTATAGCTGCAAAACAATTAAGACCGAGATTCAAATTATTGTCTGAAATGTTCGTCGTCTTCTTTGCATAGCGTCGCTGGCAATCACGATGGGAAGCGAATCACATCGCCGTTGGGTCGCTCCTGTCACATCTCGCCTGTGAAGCATTTCGGTTTTCGAACCCAGATACAGATTGCTGAGACGACTAACATCAACTAACATCAACTACCGGAAATTTAGTCTTATTAAACTTTCTCAACCGGGATGTCCAACCGGCACGGCGAACGAAAAACAGAAACATACCTATTGATATCTCGGGAAGATATTACCCATGGCTACTCAAGAACCTTCTGAAACAATGATTTTTTTTCTTCAGGGGTCTTCATATATTAATCAGACTATAGGGTCTAGAGACTCATTTTCTTGTCTGTTGAGTTGGGTCACGAAAACCCAAAATAATTTCCAATCGACCTCACCGAACCTGACTCAGGTGGTCAGGGACGCTTTAAAAAATCTGCAAAAGAATCGCATGGGGGCACCTAATACAGAATAAAGAATGGGAAAATGGCCTGACGAGAAAAGGATGGAAGTATGGAACTGGAGACAGTCCAGAAGGTGCTCGATCAGATGAGTAGGTAGCTTGAGAGGGAATCATCACAGCTTGCAAGAGAAGAAATCAGCCTCGAACGGTCAGTAAAAGCGTCGTCTTGATATTCTAATGAGTAAACCAGACGTGAAAACAAGAGGGAGGTTGTCGTTTGTCAAAGTGGTGGGGGCCACCTTCCTCGTTTCTGGCGTCAGTCGACTGTTCTGGAGGTGAAGCCAGAAGGCTTGAAGCATCCCTCCTTGACCCTACGTCGCCCATGCACGTGCACGCAGCCTCTCGCTTTTCGCAGCTCGTACATTAGCACCGAAACGATTGGCGTCTCAGTCGTGTATGAGTCCGGTTATGGTTGGGATTTTCTTCCTTCAACAGTGAGATTGAACATTCTCTTGCCTTCCAACCTAAGTTTCCACCCCATTTGATACTCTCAACTTATATTTATTTTATATAAATTTATAAGATTATATAGAATTAAGCTTTACGGTTGGATTTAGGCTATCAGTTATAAACAGTTATAAATCGCGAGACCAAACCTGTCGAAAGACCAGAGGGTAAAATTTTTGGGAGCCAAGTGCAACTTTCCGCCTTCACGTAGAGACTTGGCAGTCTGGACAATCTCTGTCTCATACAAGTCAAAAGTAGCAGATCCAGATACTTCTGATTTCTGCCTCTTTTCCTTGGTGAGATACTCGTATGATCAATCATTCGTGATCTTCAATAAAGTTCCTGCCTGGCGTGGAAACGTGTTGAAGTCGCTGCTCAGTTTTTTCCAATAGAGTATTCGAATTGAGAAGCTCAATGTCGAGCCATCTGCAGCGGCGTGGGTCCAATGGCGAGGCTCTCTCTTTGTTGTCTTCCTGTTTGGATTTTTCTCAGTTGCTCATTTCTCACTTCTCGGAAGTTTGCTATCCTCACACTTCAGTCAGGAAGGCAGGAAGCCTGCCACCGATTTACTTTCTCAGATTACATTGTATCTGGGTCATTCTGTTGTTTTTCTATAAGGTTTGGACACCGGTTCTTCATCTTATTTCCAACATTGTTTACTTGTAGCTATTCTTCTTCTTCTCTTCAGCATTGCCTAAATGTATGTGGCGTTTCTCCTCTCCAACATCGATTGAGTGTTTTCGTTCTTCTAATTACTTTTTATTCCTTTTTGGAGTGACTTTCTCGACAAATCGTTGTTATCTGAACTTGGCCTTTTCTTTTGTAAAGAAGCTTTCTCAGGTTATTTTTCTTACATAATCTTTTCTCTCATTTTTCTTCATGGCAAAATTTCGTTGCTACTTGCTTTCGGTGTTTCAAGTCCTACACGAAACTTTATTTTCTCACAAACATATTCTGTTTGTTGAACTGTGCTTCCCAGATGCAGATGTTACTTCAAAGTTCTGCGTTGCAATGCGTCTGGGAGATAAAATTGAGTTCCTACTCTATCCTGTAGCTTTCCTGAGTTGCATAAATTTCCCAATGTTTTTTCGTTCTCTTTTTCCTTTTTTGTTTGCCAAGCTCAAAATTTTGGGTATCGTACTAAAAAACCGTGCAGTTCAGTAACATTCATTCATGACAAATAATTCTACAATGGGCAGAGCCTCTTTTGATTAATAGAAGTGTCATACTCTATTTAATTAGAATCTGAGAACTTTTTCGGTTTCCTATGAGCCGAGCTGAGAAGCAAGTAACACTCTTTTCATGCTCGTAGCTGCAGAATGGATGAAACCAGTGAGCCAGTAGAACATAAATCTGAAGAAGTTAAAGAGGTAAGGCCATCGGTTGTTCTTCCTGTTTCCAACCAAATTACTCTTTTGACATGTTCGGCAGAGAAGAAGAAGTCCTTGCAGGCTCGGTATATATATGGGTTCATCTTCTTATTATTAAATCTAGTGGCTTGGATTATTCGAGATTACGCCCACAAGGTTCCTTCTTTGCTCCAGTGTACGACATTTTCCCTTTTCATGATACAGATGTTTGATTACTTTGAACTGGGTGGTTCCTTCTTGATTTTTCGTTAGTGTTAATGCTAGAAAGCTATCATTTTTAAATTTGTTCTTGTAGCTTTTCTCTTCTCGAAGGTAGCAGATTATCTTCTTGATGATACCCTTGAAGTTTACCTTTGCTATGTTTTCCTTTGCAGGGCTAAGATATTGTGGAAAAGAAGGACGGGATTGTTTTCATACTGTTGGAGTGCTTCGTGTGAGTTTTGGGTGTTTTGTATCTTTTCATTTAACAGAATTCAATGGATATGTCTCCGTCTTTCTTTTTATATTTGTATACTGCTTACATTCAAAATATATCAAGTATAACTTGAACTTGTTTCACATTATATGTCAAAATAACAACAGCAAATCTAAACGTTCCCTTTATTTTTTCCCTTTTGTATGCTTCCCCATCCTTGACTCAAAAGTTCAGATATTTTTCTCCTTCATGTTTGTATCCACATTTAGAGCCAGCAAGCTCTATGAAGCCTGCAATAGATGGCATTCTGGGTGGTGGACTACAAAGACTATCATGTTAATTATATCTGTGGCAGTTCCATTCTTCATTCCTCTGCGTATTATTCAAATATATGGTATGACTAACTGAGTGCTTGGATTTGCTTTCCTTAAAATTTTGTGGTTTTGGCATAAAAGGTTAATCCAATTCATTTGCTGCACATTGGTTTTGTGTTCAAATCCTCCTGCTATGCCGAAGATAGAAATAACATTGGTTCTTGTTTTGCAGGGGAAGTTGCTCGTATTGGAGCTGGGTAATCCCTCTACCTATCTTCAACTTTGTTTTATTATATGTTCAATTTCAACAATTGATGATGCAATCTGATAATCTCGTATCAAGCTTATCTTTTCTGTCAGAGGCAATCTCTTCCTGTAAACTTGTTATTTTCTTGGAAATTTTTTTCTTCTTGTGGTTCCAGGTTATTTGAGTTTTCTCCAGATAAATAGGATATTAGAACCTGAATTGGAAAGTAAATGTGGGGAAAACATATGTAGAATTCAATATTAAAAAAAAAGTAGAATCTGTCATGTCTACTTGTCCAATAATATTAGCGTCACTGGCTCTATTCTATCTTCCTTGCAGTGAAAAATACAAACTGACAACTAGTATATTTGTAGACCATTTTGGATTTTTTTTTTATATTTTAATGTCCTGAATTCCTAATAGCTTTTAATGTAAATGCTCCATATTCTATCAAACTAGTCACCGTAAAGCTTCTCTAAAATAAAATTAGTCTAGGAGAAATAACTGTCGAATTACTGAACAGGTTATCTGTGTTCTTCTTTCTTGTGTTGCTTCAGTTTATATTGAACATAAGTGATCATTAACCAACTTTTCTTTTATAAAGGATTTTCCTCCTACTTCAACTCATCAGTGTGATTCAATTCATAACATGGTGGAATAACTATTGGATGCCGGATACGAAATTGAAGCAAAGGTGAGACTAGCCTATCTGCAACTCGTATATTCTTACGTTTTCATGGTGTTGATTACTTTATGAATGATGCTCTGTTTCTTTCTCATCATGAAAGCTTCCTCCCTACCAATTAACATGTTGGATTTTGAATGACTCAAACACGTTAATGATTAAAATTTTTGACACAACATATGTCTTTTTTTCTTTTTTGCACTATCTGCAGCTGTTCCCTCGGGCTTCTGATGTCAACCATTTTTTATATTGCTTCTCTCTGTGGGATCGTGATGATGTACTCATTGTATGCTCCTAGCCAGTCCTGCAGCCTCAACATATTCTTCATCACATGGACTATAATCCTACTTGTAGTAATGATGCTAGTTTCACTTCATTCAAAGGTATATGCTCTTTGAAAGAAATGTACCACTAGTTATAGGTTGTTCCTATATGCTGTTGCATAGAATTATATTTCTTTCTTTTGTTTGAGTTGTGTCAATCACATTAGATTACATGAAAGAAGCTTCCATGTTTGAGACGGCCACTCTCTTTTGTTCAATTCTGGAGGCTAGATTTTGACTTACATACTTTTCTAGTTCATATCTGTGTTGCATCTTGTTCCTGTGCAAATCATAAGTAGGCCATCCCTATTCCCTAAACGAGTTTCTTCATATGAGCTGAAACACCATGGATTACCAATTTTTTCTTTTGGTCATAAATTTTCTTGGAGTGTATTATTTAATTACAGTACTCCAGCCACCTTGCTGTAGGCTTTTGCTGGAAATATGAACTGTATAAGGTCACCTTTTGAAGCTCTTATTTCTTTCTTTTAATAAAACGAAATGTTTTTTTTAAGAAACATAATATGATTTACATTTACTTACACTATGTAGTTTGTGCTATATTACTAACTTCTCTATTCTGGATATTCCATTCAGGTTAACAGGGGACTTTTATCTTCGGGAATTATGGGTGCCTACCTTGTTTTCCTGTGTTGGTCTGCTATAAGAAGGTTGTTACTTATTCCGTTAGCCAATTTCTTGATTTTTTTAAATGTTATTAAGGAAAAAGATCATTTAGCTTGAACCCATCCATTATTCCAAAAATGATTTTCCTACTTGGTTTTTATTATATTCCATTTCTTGATGAAATCTCAACCAGTAAAGAAATTCGGCGTGGATGTCTTTTAAACTTAAATGCACCCTATATCAATTATGGTAAAGTACAGTCATAATTTGCAAAGATTGTCATACCTTAGGTCCATTTTTGGCAGTGAAGTACCAACTTCACCAGTAATACAGGAAGATGTTCATGAAATTTTATTGAATTATATCTCCTATATCCTGTACTCTGTTAGAAATTTGAATTCCTTGTAAGGTGTGTTAACTCTTTACTTTGTTACTATCAAGATGTGCACATAACATGCTCTGTATTTGGTTGAATGGCTGTGCAGTGAACCTGCCATTGAGAGGTGCAGCCCTCAAAGGAAAACGTCTGAGAACGATAATTGGACCACCATACTGGTAATCTAGTTAGCAACATTTTGTCCTTGATCAAAGCAGAGGTTTTATGAAGATATTCCTCATTTTAAATTCATATGTTTTAAGGCATACATTAAATTTCTGACCTATGTTTTCGCTTATCAAATATTGTGCAAAGGAGGGTATCCAGTGCATATGATTTTTGTTGAATTTCTGGAAAAAAGAAATACTTCACTAACTTGTTGTTATTTGAGTACAATAAACCTCTATTTATAATAGAGGAAACAAGTAAAATTCAATTACAATTAAACTAACCTTATCCTTGTTACACCCAAAGTTAAACACTAAAAGATAAGTCCTAGAACAATTTAACAATTGAACATAAATAAAAGGCTAACATAATTAAAACACTTTTAAACGAGACTCTTTTATGAGACCTCTTTAATTTTGACTGTGTGACTTCTTACTGTGAGAGTTACATAATATTTTTCCATATTTGCTCTTTAACAATTTCTTAGGTTAAAATTATTAAATTATGCTAATTCAGGGTAATAACATTTGCTCTCAGATTGTTGTAAATACAATTATCAATGCCTGACAGCTAATTCTTGTCTTTCTGTAATGTTGCTTCCAGGGCTTTCTTGTTGCAGTTTGTGCCATTGTTATAGCAACCTTTTCAACTGGAATTGACTCCCAATCTTTTCAGGTGAGTGAACTTTCCTCCTTGCATGGACTTCAACATTACAAATCAAAAAGTCTGTTGGATGCAACTATATGTAAAACGGTACGTCAAGGGAAACAAGTTAATAATATGTTTAACACTTCTCAGTTTCGCAAGGATGGGGCTCAATCAGAAGATGATATTCCTTACAACTACGGGTTTTTTCACTTCGCTTTTTCAATGGGAGCCATGTACTTTGCTATGTTGTTCATCAACTGGGATATACATAACTCAACCAGGAAGTAAGAAACTAGATCTTCAAAATTTTGGTTTATTAGACATTAGACTCGAGTAAAATCAATAGGCTCAGTACACAGAAATCAGTAGCTTCTAAACTCTCAGAAGCATACCTGATTTTGTATCCACTCTATCATTATCTCTAAAAAGTTTTTGCAATCATGAATTCTTTATAAACCAGGTGGAGCATCGATGTTGGATGGGCTAGTACTTGGGTGAAAATTGTGAACGAGTGGTTTGCAGCTACCATCTACTGTAAATGACCTTAACTGAAATTTCTAAGTATCTTAGTCTTTTTATTTCTTTCTAATAATCTGAAAAAGCGAGTCAGCTTATGATGGGTGCTGAAATTTTTATTGCCACAATGTCAACTCAGTGTGGACTTTGATATCACCAGCTCTAAGAAGAAACAAAGTCATGGATCATGAGCAATCTCTGCAGCAAATCCAAAGTTCAGTTTGAGAGGTGGGTGTGACTATAATAGTATGAGAAAGGAATTCACCTCAATATCTTTTAGTGACGCCTGGATCCGGCTTAGACCGAAGTAGCTTGACCTATGAAAACCACCAAATGTAAGGTTCCCATCCAAATCTGACCAGTTGAAAACAAGCAAGATAACCATGGATAAAAAGGGGGTCAGGCTAAGATATAGCCAGTTTGCCATGTCTTCATTTTTGTTTTTTGTTTTTTTGGTGTATTTGTTGTTATATGGTATACTATAAAACTATGTTAATTCTTGTATGTTTCAATTAAACGTTGAGTTTATCACTTGGACAAACCAAGCCTCTGGCAAGCTCTTTTGCTTCGATGGGCCAAAAAGAGCGCACCATTGCCCAACATGGTGCTGCATTCTACTTGAATGATTCTCTAAAATGGATCCCATCTACAGTATCTACACCACCAAACCGGGTACTGACTGCACCAGACAAGTGGCCATGGTTCGGTTGCACCCACTCTTGATATCTATTTCTCTCTATTATTCAACAAATTCCTCTGCTGCAAACACATCCAACTGCTACACTTCATTCTTCCTCCTCTCTATTTAAGCCTCAACTTCACATCCCATTCTCACCCGACGGCAGCCAAACAAAGAATAAATCTCACACTCAAAGCAAACAGTTCGAAATGTTTTCCCCAGCACCCAAAACTCTTTCCCTTCTCTTTCTCATCGGAGTCCTCCACGTGGGACAAATCCTAGCCATCGATGCCGGCCCCACAGAAGCAGCTGGGTCCATCTTAGAGTTATACATGCACGACATACTCGGCGGCAGCAACCCCACGGCCAGACCCATCACCGGTCTGCTCGGTAACATTTACAACGGTCAGGTCCCCTTCGCCCGAAACATCGGGTTCACCAGTCCCAAAGGCGGCGTGGCCATTCCCAACGCCAACGGCGCACTGCCCACCGTCAACGGAAACAACGGGATCCCCCTAGGAACCGGCTTATCCGGCACCAACTTCGCCCCGAACCCCAACGGTCAGGCCACCAACGTTCAGACCCAGCTGGGACCCGACGGTCTCGGACTCGGGTTCGGAACCATTACGGTCATCGATGACGTGTTGACGATGGATCCCGATCTCGGATCCCAGGCAGTGGGGCGGGCCCAGGGAGTATACGTGGCGAGTTCCGCGGATGGGACCACGCAGATGATGGCGTTCACGGCGATGATCGAGGGTGGCGAGTACGGCGACAGCCTGAGCTTCTTCGGAGTGTACAAGATCGGAAGCGCCATGTCGCATCTGTCAGTAACTGGTGGGACTGGTAAGTTCAAGACAGCATCAGGGTTCGCGGAGATCCGAGCACTTTTTCCAAATGGGCAACATGTGGTCGATGGGGCCGAGACGCTGCTGAGGATCACCGTTCATCTTACCTATTAGATCGAAAATGTGGGTTCACCTCTTGTAACCCATACGAATTGTGCATTTCCTTTCTGCCTTGCTTTTGATGTACTCGCTCTGGCCTCTAGGTGTGTGAAAGTGTTTGCTTTTGATGAATATCCCATCAAGAATCTTTCGGGTTTCTAAAGCAAATGGATAAAGTCTCCCAAAGGGTTTTTAGTTCAAGAGAGAATGAATTGATTGAACGGATTTTACCGTACCCTATTTGAGTAATCCCTACCGTCAAAAGGTAGGAATTGGCAGATGAACCGTCTCGATCATCCAAGTAAATTAAAAGGATTTAAATTAAATTGTCATTAACAATAGATGGTTTATGGGTACTCCATTATTGCTCTTAATTTCATTATTTATTAGCAAAAAATAAAAAATCAAACTAGTCAAGAAGACAAAATAAAACTTTTGTCCTCATCCTCACAATGCCAAACCCTTCAATTTTTCAATCTACCAAGCACCAACCTTTTTTAAGTGGACATCTATGTAGCATGACATAACGATAGGCCTTTGAAAGCAAGATAGTGAAAGCAAGATAGAGCCAAATACCAACCCCCTTTTCCCCGCATAAACGAAGTCTCCCTCCCAACTTTTGACTCTCCAACCCCATTAACCACGAAAACATCGCGCGGTAAGAGTTTCGGTCGACCGACGACGGAATCTCCGAAACGTACAAATTAGTCGCCCTCAGAAAATCGGAGGTGAAGCACCCGCTTTTGGTAGGCCAAACTCCTAAGTGCTCGGTTCACAGTCCTCATCACCGACGATTGACTAAGCGCAGGTCCGTGGCAAGTGGCAATTAGTGTCTCCACCTATGTAGTGGTGTGCGGTGGGCCCGCGCCACATGCGACTTACTGACTTTGGATAATGCGTTTATCAGGGAGATAAAGATTCCATGTGGGTTCTTATTTATATTTATCTTTCAAATTATAAGGTTATTAAGAGAATTTTTTAAATAATCAAAGCTGATTATATTCTCTTTTTCTATTACAAAAACAAGGTAGATAAACACCGTGCTTATCACTTAAAATCTAATTGCTCGATTATTCTCAAACTTGCGGAAAAAAATATTTTAAAATTAAAAAGAATTCCAAAGAAGATAGAAAGTGACCATTGATCTCCGTCCATAAGTGACTGTCTCTGTCACTTCCTGGGATGGTGACCCTTGAACCGGACCACCTCTCACAGGGTCGTATCCCCCCGATCCATTCTCTCGAAAAGCACACTTTCCATCCCACGGATTTTTCAATCCTCGAGACAACTGCGCCATGATGGCGAAACTGTAGATTTCGTGGTCCCGTCCACCCGGGGAGTGGGCTTGCTGTAGTTGTACCACGGCTATGAGTGGAGTTTGGACCGAACCCTTGGCCTTCCCCGGTTCGTATCACGTTGTGCCTACCCTCCCCACTTTTACCCGGGCCTACCTCTTCAACCTTTACTATTTAAGAATTAAGCCGTAAGCAGGCACTCGTGTCTAGTGGTCTCTCTGAGCTTACAGTGAGACGCGCTTGTCTGACTCCGGCCCAAGTTGGCAAATTGATATTAGAAATCGTTGGGCTTTGGTGTATTCACGAGTCTCACACTGTACCCGCGTGACCTGATCTCAACCGTTTTCTTCTTTTTAGTTTTTTAATTTGGTTTTTGAGCCCAACTTGCCGCCCAGGTTCAAGAGTCACGAATCATGACCCGAATTACTAGCCCTTCTAGAATCTCATCTGAACCGGGAGCCAGACTTCTGTTCTTAGATTATTATTTTTTTCTCGGAGAAAATAAAAAGATTTATAATCGTTATTTGAAAGGTTAAATAATTTAATTTTAATGCTCTTAATGTTATTTAATTCAGATAGGGGACAAAGAAAGTTACTGTTATTTCAACCTTTTTGGCTTTTTGCGGCAAACAAAAAGATGCCGACAAAATGCCGTGAGAAAGGAAAGCGTCGCGTGAAAATGCCGTTTCCTCAGCCGTCTTATTCACGAGTTTACTATTTCCTCTCGCTGCGCCGCCGTCGACACGTCACAGATGGGGCCAGGGACGAAACAATCTAACACCCTTGAGTATTATAGTGGCCCCACTGGGTGGACCCGACGGGAAGGATTCCATGCGGTCTCTCTACTGAGGTGTCGGAGCGACGTCGGGAGACGCGTTGTTGGGTTGAACAAAGTAAGGAGAGAGACCGGATAGACCGGCACGAAAGTGAATTTCTCGTGAAGTGAGATGAAATGATTAAATCTACTCGTCGAAAAGTTCCCGGTTGCGGCCTTTCTGAAATTCTTTTTTGTTTTTCTAAGGTAAGTGAGATGAAAAGACGAGCGAGAAAGTAGCGCTGAGTTGGAGGAAGAAAGTAGAGGGAGAAGAGTTGACAGCACGCTTTGCCGGCCATTAGAGCTTCGGTTTCGAACTCTCCTCCGTTCGATTCGCGGAAAGATTCTGCAATTGATATCCTGCTCGACATGGAAGGAAAACGGTGATCAGGTGATATTTTGAGTTTGTTGTATGGAGAGCCCGAGATAAAAGTTGTGTTCATTGTACCGGCTGGTCACGGGAGGAGAGGACCAGATTCGGTGAACTGGAATGTCGAGAGAAAGTGGATTTTATGCACAAGTCTTCGCGAGAGTTACAGTTATTTGCCTTTTCAGATTATGAGTTTGGAGAAAGCGAAATGGTCTATGTTCCGTTTGTTGAATTAATCGCGGATCATAGGGCTTTTCCGGGCGTTGCTTCTTGCAATGGTGGAGTTTCTTCCGGTTCTTGGACGACCTGAAGAGCTTAAGGTATGTTGTTTTCTACAACATCTAGTTCTGGAGATGCTCTTTCTGGTTTACTGTAGTCGTTGGTATAAGTATCTACACTCTGGCCACCGATGAGTGTGATGGAGTTAAAGGATTATTTTGATAACTGAAAGTCGAAAATTTTGCTTCCTGGTATCAGAACTGAACTTCATTTCACGAAATGGTCCCGGTTCCAGCAATATTATCTTAAACACGAAGATCATTGGTCCCTTTTCGATACCTTGACGTTGATTTTTTCAGAGTAAAACATTTATTTTAATTTCTATACCTCTTCCAGATGTTGAACATGTTGCGGATTATAAGCTTTGGGAGTGTCGATGTTTTGGGGATCATCAAATTTCTACTAGTGGTTTCTTTGCTGACTTGTAGTTCCGAAGGACTTAACATGGAAGGTCAGTATCTCCTGGAAGTAAGGGATAGTATTGGTGATGAGTTTCACCATCTGAGCAATTGGAATTCGAGTGATCAGACGCCGTGCAATTGGACGGGAGTTAATTGCACACTTGAATATGATCCTGTAGTTCAATCTCTTAATCTCAGTTCCTTGAATCTCTCTGGGACTCTCTCTCCAAGTATTGGCAAACTAGAGTACTTGATGTATCTGAATGTATCATTCAATGGGTTGTATGGAAACATCCCGAGAGAGATTCTAAACTGCACAAGATTGGAGGTTCTTAATCTGAATAACAATGCTTTTGAAGGAGAAATTCCCACTGAGTTGGGCAAGCTTTCCTGCTTGAAGGAATTCAATGTGTGCAATAACAAACTCTCAGGACCTTTACCAGAGGAGATTGGAAGCTTATCATTGCTCGAACAATTGGTTGCTTATACCAACAATCTCACTGGTCCACTCCCTCGTACTCTGGGGAAGCTCAAGAATTTGACAATATTCCGTGCGGGGCAGAATCTGTTCTCTGGAGGTCTACCTGTTGAGCTGAGTGACTGTGAGAGTTTGCAAGTACTTGGTCTTGCACAGAACCAGTTAAGTGGTCCAATCCCTCCGGAGCTTGGAATGCTTAGATACTTGCAAGAGATGATTCTTTGGGGTAATGAGTTTTCAGGATTCATTCCTAAGGAGCTTGGAAATTGCATGAACCTTGAAACTCTTGCTCTATATCAGACCAATCTGGTAGGAGAAATACCTGCAGAGTTTGGCAACCTCAGAAATTTGAAGAAGTTATACCTTTACAGAAACTCACTGAATGGGACTATACCAAAGGAAATTGGAAACCTTACTTCTGGCACAGAGATAGATTTCTCTGAAAATTGGCTGACCGGTGAAATTCCAATTGAGTTGAGTAACATAAAGGAATTGAACTTACTTTACCTTTTCCAAAATCAGCTTACTGGTGTGATTCCTGTTGAAATCTGCACCTTGAAGAATTTAACTAAGCTTGATCTTTCAATCAATTACCTCACTGGTCCAATTCCCACTGAATTACAGTATCTGACTGAACTTCGTCAGTTACAACTCTTTCATAATTCACTAAGTGGTACCATCCCTCAGGCGCTTGGAGTATATAGTCGGCTTTGGGTGGTAGATTTTTCAGAAAACAATCTCACAGGTCCAATTCCAAGCCATCTATGCCAGCATGCAAATCTGACTTTTTTGAATCTTTTGTCAAACAACTTGACTGGTAACATCCCGAGTGGTGTCACAAACTGCCAATCTCTAGTACAGCTTCGTTTAGGTGGGAACAGTCTCACAGGAAGTCTTCCTTCAGGTCTATGCAAGTTGGTCAATTTGTCTGCTATTGAGCTGGACCAAAACAAATTCAGTGGGCCAATACCTCCTGAGATTGGGAACTGCCAAACTTTGCAAAGGCTTCACCTCTCAGACAATTATTTCTCTTCGGAGTTACCAAGGGAGATAGGCAAATTATCCCGATTGGCGAGCTTTAACATTTCTTCCAATCAGCTTTCTGGTGGGATTCCTCCACAGATTGTTAGTTGCAAAATGCTTCAACGACTTGATCTCAGTCGGAACAGCTTTGTGGGTCCTTTACCAGAAGAACTTGGAACCCTTTCCCAGTTGGAACTGCTCAAGCTTTCTGACAATAGGCTCTCTGGGTCTATACCTCCCATTCTAGGAAAACTCTCGCGTCTGACTGAACTGCAGATGGGTGGTAATGGTTTTTCTGGTCCAATACCACCAGAATTGGGTGGTCTATCTAGCCTGCAAATTGCCATGAACTTGAGCTACAACAATCTATCTGGTGAAATACCTCCTGAGCTGGGTAACCTTGTTCTGCTGGAATATCTCCTGCTCAATGATAACCACTTAACAGGCAAAATCCCATTCTCATTTGCAAACTTGTCAAGTTTATTGGGATGCAATGTCTCGCTCAATGATCTGAGTGGGCCTTTACCTTCAATTCCCTTGTTTCAGAACATGGCCCTTAGCAGCTTTAGTGGGAATGTAGGACTATGTGGTGGACCACTCGGTGCCTGTGGGTCCCCATCCATGTCTACAATTCCTCCAGCAGCAAAAGTTGCAAGGACTCCTTTGGGTAAGATTGTTGCAATAGTTGCTGCAGCCATTGGTGGGGTCTCTCTCGTCCTTATTGTAATTATTGTAATTTTCATGAGACGGCCAGTGGAGATGGTGGCTCCTTTGCAAGATAAGCATTTATCAGCCTCTGCATCAGACATGTATCTCTCACAAAAAGGGGGGTTTACTTTCCAAAACTTAGTTGAAGCAACAAATAATTTTGATGATGGTTTTGTGATTGGGAGGGGGGCATGTGGTACAGTTTATAGAGCATTGATGCAGTCTGGACAGACAATAGCTGTTAAGAGACTTTCATCACAGAGAGAAGGGAATAATATCGATAACAGCTTTCGAGCAGAAATTTTGACTCTGGGAAAGATTAGGCATCGAAATATCGTGAAGCTCTTTGGCTACTGTTATCACCAGGGATCAAATTTACTTCTCTACGAGTACATGTCTAGAGGAAGCTTGGGTGAACTCCTTCATTCCCCATCTTGTAACTTGGATTGGGAAACTCGCTACATGGTTGCTTTGGGGGCAGCTCAAGGATTGTCATACTTGCATCATGATTGTAAGCCCCGGATTATTCACAGGGATATCAAGTCAAATAACATCCTGCTTGATAATAATTTTGAAGCTCATGTTGGGGATTTTGGGTTAGCAAAGGTGATTGACATGCCATATTCTAAATCCATGTCTGCAGTAGCAGGGTCATATGGATATATTGCTCCTGGTAAGTTTTGACCGAATTTCTCTCTCTCTCTCTCTCTCTCTCTCTCTCTCTCTCTCTCTATGTAACTTTCTGAATGCATTAAATGGGTAATTGTTAGCTAGTTTTCCAAAGCTTGTTACTGTTTACGTAGGTTAAGTGACATTGTGATGATGGAATCTGCTTAAGATAGAAGTACCACTGAGCAATCACATGTATCCAGATGTATTTGGGAGCCTAACATGGGTTTATTTGGGATCCTATTAATTTAATATCTCAGCTGACTGACTTGGTAAACTTTGGTGGTTGAAATCCCAAAAAGTCACGTCAGCCAATGAAGAACACTATTAAACTAAGTTTCAGCTCTATCATGCATCCACAGTGGATTCACAGTAATTAGACAGAGTCACTTCTATGGTCGAGCTTATCTTCATCTGATTTCTCATCAGTGGCATCATCATTTCATTAAAGCCGCTATTTAGTGATCCGCTTCAGTTTAATGGTTCTTTAAGCTGATCATTGGATTTTTATGAACCCGATTAACCTAGTGAGGAAGGATGTTGAAGTTTTTTAGTGCACTTAAGCTTGCAGTGAGATCCTGCCCGTCTCATGGGCTCTTTTACATCCTTTAAATTGTTATTCTTGTAAGATCAATTGGCAACTTATGAGCTTTACTCTTATATTCTTTGTTTTGTTACCATTATTTAGCACGTTGATCAATTAGAATAGACTGAACGTAAGTGAGATTCTGACTAGATTGATCTTATCAGTTTTACCATTAGCCATGAAATCTAGTTCATGTAGACAACGCACAACTGTATGGCAAAGTTCAATCTCTTCTACATTTTTTTATTTTGTCTTGTTCTGAAATCTGTTGTGTTTATGGTTTCTAAACATTGCTCACAATATGTTTCTTTGTGCTCTTTACCAGAATATGCTTACACCATGAAAGTCACAGAGAAATGTGACATCTACAGTTATGGAGTTGTCTTGTTGGAGCTGCTGACAGGCAGAACGCCTGTTCAACCATTAGACCAAGGTGGCGACCTTGTTACCTGGGTGAGGAATTACATTCAAAACAACTCAATGAATTCTGGAATATTTGATTCCCGTTTGGATCTAGAAGACAGAATCACACTTGATCACATGTTCATAGTTCTAAAAATTGCTTTGCTGTGTACAAGTATGTCCGCCTTGGACCGACCATCCATGCGGGACATTGTATTTTTGCTAATTGAGTCCAAAGAGAAAAGTGATGCTCTCTCTGTCTCCTCTGTGAAGTCTGATATCCCTTTGAAAGGAGATAGCCCATAAAGGTGCTGATATAGTTGACATAGTTATCTTCTTCAACGCCCATTTATTCTTGTAATATTTGCAAAAAAGGTAGATTAGTAAAATTGCTGAGGGCATTTACTTTTTGTCCCCTTGTAATCTCTCTTTTGACAGCTTATGTGCATTATTTGCAGTATTGTTTAGACTATTTGAATCTAATTATAGCAAGAAAAAGAGATGTGAGGGAAGGCTAACTTTTTCTCTTCTCCCAGGGTTCTGGCTAGTTGCTGCCATCAAACTATGACCATACAATTTTAATCTTATAGCTTATATTGCCAATGCTTTTAAGTACCAATTTCAACTAGGCCATTTGTCACATGACTAAACCTTACTGCAATTACTCTCCACACATATTCCCGGGCATTTAGTTTGTTAATCGTAAGGCTAATTTTCAGAACCGACCCAATCAATATTTATCAATGAAGCTGGTACAAGCCAAAAAAATTTCTGATTTCCGTATCTCGTACCTTTTGTTTGTTATATTAGGCCCGGGTAAAGTGAGTATTAGTGGTTAAATGGTTTTGGGTTAAGAAGATTGGCTTGGGAGAATGCCTCCAAATATTGGACAGTTCAGCATAATTTGTTACAGCAGCACATCCTACGTAACTGAAAACAGTGTGACCACGAGGACAGACTCGAGCTACGCATTAACAACTATCAGTTTTAAAAGCCTGTATTAGCTAAAAACAAGGTTTGAATTTGTATTGTATTGCTATTCACATCGTCTGGCTTAAATAATCCTTTTACAGATTATAATAATCCATACATGGTAAGTTCGATCGTGATTACATGGTTTACAAAAATACAAGGATTACAGGATATTCCGAAGGAAGGAAATAATATATTTTGTATAAAGGAAGAAATCTCAATACTCCCCCTCAAGTTGGTGCATAGATATCACTCATGCCCAACTTATCGAGACAATTGTTAAAAACTCGATAAGATACTGCCTTGGTCAGCACATCGACAAGCTCATCTTGAGACCGAACATGAGGGACTTCAATGATTCTTGCTTCTAGCTGTTCCTTGATAAAGTGTTTATTAACCTCAACGTGTTTAGTTCTATTAAGTTGGACTGGGTTGTAGGCAATATCACATGCTACCTTACTATCACATTATAATTTCATAAGACTTATCTGTTCAATATGTAGTTCTTGTATCAGATTCTTGATCCATAATAATTCATATATTGCCTTGGTCATTCCCCTGTATTCGACTTCACCTGACGATCTAGCCACCACCTATTGTTTCTTACTTCTCCAAGTGACCAAATTTCTACCTACAAATATAAAGTATCCAGATGTATATCGTTGATCCTCTATTGAGCCAACCCAATCGGCATCGATATAACCTTTAATTTTCAAATCGCCTCCCTTTTTAAATAATTTTTTTCCTGGAGATGATTTCAAGTAGCGCAAGATACGATTGACGACATTCATATATTCTTCACTTGGAGAGTGCATAAATGACTAACCACACTTAGTACATAAGTTAAATTTGATCTGGTATGTGCAAGATACATTAACCTCCCAACTAGTCTTTGATAACGTTTCTTGTTAGCAAAGACTTGATTTGAATGTGTTCCCAATTTCAAATTTTCTTCCATGGGAGCACTGACTGGACTACAAGTTGTTTTACCAGTTTCTTTCAACAAATCCAAAGCATATTTTCGTTGAGATAAAATAATTTTTTCCTTCGATCTTGACACTTAAATACCAAAAACGTATTTTAAGTGGCCAAGATCTTTCATTTCAAATTATTTGGCAAGATGACTTTGCAATGCTTTCTTTTCTTCTGGATTGTTCTCAGTTACTATCATATCATTAAAATACACAATAAGAGTTGTGATTGCTTCCTCGTTAGATTTCATGAAGAGAGTATGTAAGTTGCATTGTTTGTATTCGATAGACTTCATAAAATTGGTGAACCTTCCAAACCACGCCCTCAGGGACTGCTTCTAACTATATGGGGACTTCCTCAGTTTACATACTTGTTTGCATTCTTTGGTTTGTATAATACATCCAGGAGGTAATTCCATATATACTTCTTCTTGGGGATCTTCATGCAAAAATGCATTTTTAACATCAAACTGATATTAGGGTTAGTCAAGATTCACAACCAAAAATAGTAGAATTCGAACAATATTGATCTTGGCCATTGGTGCAAATGTCTCAATGTAATCAATCCCATAGGTTTGAGTATATCCTTTGGCAATAAGCCTTGCTTTGAACCTTTCAATGGTGTCATCGGCTTTATATCTAATGGTAAATACCCACCTGCATCCGATTGGTGTTTTTCCTACAGGAAAGTCAACCACTTCCCATGTTGAATTCATTTTGAGGGACCTCACTTCTTCATTCATAGCTTTTTTCCACTTAGGATCTTTCAAAGCTTCCTGCACACTATTAGGAATAGATATATTAGATAATTGATTCACAAATACTTCGCTTTTCTTTGACAATCTATGATAAGACACAAAATTATGCATGAGATACTGAGATTTAGAGGTGAGAAGAGGTTCATAATTAACTTTAGGTTTTCCTCTTGTGGTTCGATGAGGTAGCACTCTTAGTGGAGTTTCAGAACTTACCTGAGGCACAGAAGTGGACTCGGACTCAGAAAGCAATTGATCTACTGGTACATTATGAAGGGGGGAAGTAGTCGGTTGAGATTCTGGTTGTACCACTTCCATCTGGTCTTTGATTGTTTCCATCCTGTGAATCATACTCATTTGTACCATTCTGATGTTTACTACTGTAATCTGAATACTCACCACTTATAGTATCCAAGGTGTTTGAATAATGATTAAAGGTTTGTAATTCAATCTTGTTCTCCCCCTGAATTGAAGACACGGGAGTAGAATAATACATGTTATCTTCGTGAAATATCACATCAAGAGTGACATACAATTTGCGAGAGGGAGGATGATAACAACGATAACCTTTCTAATGTTGAACCTAACCAACAAAGACACGTTTTAGAGCTTGGGGTTCCAATTTATTTTTCAATGGCTACACACCCAAAAATTCTAGGTGGTAGATTCGACATAACATGCGAACTCACGACTTCATGAAGAACACTCAAGGGGGTCTGAAATTGTAATGCACTTGAGGGTATTCGGTTGATAAGATAAGCTGCAATTGTGATGTCTTCACCCCAGCAACTAGCCAACATATGAGTTTCAAACAAGGAAGCACGAACAACCTCAAGAAGATGGCAGTTTTTTCACTTTGCAACCCCATTTTGCTAAGGGGTGTACAGACAAGTAGTTTGATGAGTAATACCATGATCATCTAGATATTCTTTTAAACCTTGATTAACAAATTGTTCACCATTTTTATTATAAAGAGTTATTATTGTAGAATGGTACTGAGTGACTATCATTCTATGAAATTGTTTGAATAATGAATTAACTTCACTTTTTTATTTCATTAAGTAAACCCAAGTCATACAGGTGTGATCATCAATAAAGGAAACAAACCACCATTTATCACTAAGAGAGACTATATTTGTTGGACCCCATACATCAGAGTGGATAATCATAAAGGGTGTTGGACTTTTATTCATGCTTATTTGAAATAGAACACGATGACTTTTAGCCAATTCACATACATCACACTTAAATTTTGAAACAGATAATCGAGTAAATAATTTTGGAAACAATTTATTTAAATAACCAAAGGATGAGTGACCCAACCATTTATGTCATAACCAAATTTCAGAATCTGCAAATTTATTCACGGAGAATGCTTAACCTAACTGATGAGAACTCTCTGGCATCAGATCAAGGTAATAGAGTTTCCCCTTCTAGTACCATAACTAATTGTCTTTCGAGTTCAAATGTCCTTAAAAACACAAAGGTTAGGCAAAAAAATCACAATACAATGCAGAGTAAGATTTATTTGAGCCACTGATAATAAATTAGATTGAGGGTTGGAATAACTAATACAGAATCAAGACTCAGATTTTTAGAGAGGGTGATGGAACCTTCTCCAATAACATGAGAGGGAGTACCATTTGTTTTAGATACAATATGCTATTTAGATGGTTTCATAAATTGAATATGATGATTGTCAAAAGTTATATGATCAGTAACACTAGAATCAATTATACATTCATTATTTCAACTAGGAACGGGAGTATTAAAAACCTTACCAGATATAGCAATTAAAGTTGATACATCCTCAGTCGTTTTGGAGGTGGAAGGTTCTGCTACAACAACTGAAGCATGATTATTTGGTTTATAGTTCCGTTTGCGAGGGGCTTTGGTAGGATCCCAACATTCTGGATACCCAATAAGTTCATAGCACCGTGACTTTGTATGCCCAGTCTCACCACAGTGAGTACAAATGCGCTATGATTTTGTTGTTCTAATCTTATAGCTACGATTCTAAGATTATGATGCCCGATTTTGAGCACTAGTAGGACCTGTTGGTCGAGCTGTTTTAGGTTTAGTTCAACGTGCCACCATTGCAGATGACTCAACACAATCAACTTCACCATTTAAAGTGGTTTTGCGAACAGAGTCACGACGTACATAAGCATAGGCTTCTTCAAGATCCAATATCGGGTCCTTTCTAAAAATCTCGCCTCAGATTTGTTCAAATTCTGCATCCAATCTATTTAAGAAAATGTGTACATGCAATCTTTCAACAGATTTTCTATAGGCGATAACATCATCATGATCTTTCATTATAATCCTGTTATGATGATCAAGTTCTTGGAAATTTTCCACAAGATCACCATAATGCGTTGATAGAGAGCGACCGGTCTGTTTGGTAGAGAAAACTCTCTAATTCAACGAAAAAGTTGTGATTCATCTGATCCATCGTAGAAACTTTGGCCAAAGCATTCCAGATTTCACTTGCGGTGCGTAGTTGACTATAGTGCTTCACAATATCCGATGACAACGAGGTTAGCAACCACTCCTTGACCTTTTGATATTCAGCATATCACTTCGTATGGGAAGCATCAATTTCTTGTGGGAGTAGTGTTTTCTCCATAATATATTCAAGCTTCTCACGTCTTGCAATTTGCATTTCCATGATTTGGAACCATACATCGTAGGATTCCTTCGACATGATGCAAAAAGATCGACAGTGGTCAGAAAAAAATAAACGCCCACAAAAAACTGGTCTGGTTTGTTTCTTGCCTCTGAGTGGTGGCTTGGCTACAGTCGTCGACGACATTCGGAAGTTCCGTCGGAGTAGGGTGATGATGGTTCTGTTCATGGCAACGACAAAGAAGACTCAAAAAGCTTACGGTAGCTTCTTCTTCTCCGTCGGGCTGGTGTGGTTTGCTGAAAGGCTGAGCAATAGCTCGACTACAGTCGTCGGCAATGAAGGAGAAGAATACAAGAGCACTGCTGAACAGTGATGTTCACGACGATGGGAAGGACAAGGAGAAGGGTTCTCCTGCTATGATGCCAAGTTAAAAATAAGGTTTGAATTCGTATTGTATTGTTATTCACATCGTCTGGCTTAAATAGTCATTTTATAGATTGTAATAATCTACTCATGGTAAGTTCGATCATGATTATAGGGATTATAAGAATACATGGATTACAGGATATTCTAAAGGAAGGAAAGAATATATTTTGTATAAGGAAACAAATCTCAACAGTATTTACTACATGTGGTTAAACTATATGAAACCAAAACGATCTTTGTCATGTTGATTCACTACGAGCGAAAGCGAAGAGATAAAGAAGAAAGCAAAGGAAGAAAGAAAAAAGACCTATGAATGATGGAAGATAACAATTGAAGAAGAAATTCAGTGAAGAAAAAGTTGCTAAGTTCTAACAGGAGAAGAGAAAAAGGTAAGATTTTACTTTGGGTCATCCAATTTCTATTCTTTTAGTACCTATTAATAAATCAGGATGGAACAAAAATCATTACATGTGTAAGGATTTACTCTACCTAAATATAATTACTTGAGGACATTGGGTTTTTATTTTTAATAGAGAGAACACATAGAATTAAAGTTAAAATTAAATTACCCCTATCTCAATTACAACAAAAATGGAACTCCTAATTGGAAGCAAAGTAAACAACAATTAAAAAAAACTAAAAGAACTAAAGCTACTTTGAACAAAAACACTTTTTTGAGACTTCTACCTATGAGACTCTTATAAAACTACCACGTTAATTCTTTTTCTATGAGATTCATTACCATGAGAGTAATGTATGACTTTTTATATATGTTTTTCAATATTCTTCCTTAAGTCGGAGTTGCTAACTTGAGCATGCAAAAAAATCTTAATTTTTTTTTTATTTTTGACACTTTGTAAAAACTCTATAAAGCTTCTTTATCTTTAATTTTCTCCCTTACTTCGATGTATTTCATTACTAATAACAATTTTTTTTACCCTAATACGTGTAAATTTTCTTTGTTAGTTATATCAAATACTATAAAATATTTTTTTCTTGTACTCTTAAGTTAGGAATCAAAATAACATAAGGACCTAGTTTGGATAAAACGAAAATGGGAGAAGAAAAAAATCACTCCTACCAAATGACAAAAGACTATACACCAATCAAACAGCCTGTTTGAAAAGTACTCCAAAAATCGGTCATTACTAATTTTTCTATTGTTTCTTATGTAGACACAATCACAAAAAGCCAATCAAAGAATTTTTCTAATAGCATGAAAAATTAGACAATAAAAATGGTCCCTTAGTATCAAACAAAAACAATCATAACATTGAGGAAGGGCTTACCCTCCCACTTTTGCATGTTTTGGGGAGGTACCTTCCCTTATCTCTCCCTTATCCCCTATCTCTCTTTTTTCTAAAAAAAAATGTATTTTATTTGATATGATTGAAATATTTTCTATTTTATTATGAATTTGTGTCTTCTCTTATTTCTTCATTTTTATTAAAAATAGTAAGATTGATATACATTAGTTAGTGATTATTTTTATGAGATTTTGCCACCTAAATAAGGCAATTGCTTCTTTATTCAAATTAAAATTAAGCATTATCACACATTCCTAAATTGTCTCAAAAGACCTATTCTAATACATTTGGATAGGCTTCAAATTGAAGAGTCAACCACCTTCCAGCTATTGGGCTGCATATTTGCTGTTTTGTGTTTTTGAACCGCTTAAAGGAGTTGTTGCCCTGGGGTGTGCATTTTAGTAATTTAGGGTTGTCATAACACTTTGAAAACCTCGTTTTGGTCCATCAGTTTGTGGTTGTGACGCATCAGATTTCACCAACATCGATTTCCTCGTGCCCTTCTTTAGCTATGCTGCCTATATGGTACGCCTGCCCACGTATCACAATGTCACCAAACCTAACCTAGACTAGAAAAATGAGAATATTTGGTTATCTATTAACAACATACAGATCAAGCGCAAGTACCTTTGCCTACTTATTCCAAAACCCATCTCCGATCTATCCCTCAAACACCCGCTAGGTTGGGTCAAATAAAGAATCCTACTTGACTAGTTTTGGTGAGGATGGGGTAAGTGATATAAAACCTTATGTGAACAAGTTCCCCATCCGGTTAACTTGACATAAAACCAGTCACAAGGTGACTTAACCTATGATTAGGGATGGGCATCTGGTTGGGTTTTTACTAGGAACCCAACTCAACTGGAAAAAAGTTAGGGTTCTTGTTTCATCCCATGAGTCCAGGATGTGGTACAGGTGGGGGCTAAAAACTTGTCGAATTATGGATACAAGGATGGTAACCTTTTTGGTGTTCAATAGCCTTCCAAGTCTCGGATTGGACGTACCTTGTGAAGCTTAAAGCAGGGAACAACGAGAGGACCTACGCTTTTCTTTTCTTTTTTGGCTTTTTGTTTTTTGTTTTAACGAAGACGGGAAACCAATAATTTAGAGCCAAAAGAAGAAAAGGGAGGGGAGGGAAAGGAAAAAAAAAAAAAAAAAAAAAGGATTCTACTCCTGATAATTACAGGTTAGCCGTGTCGTATTCCAGTGTCCAAAGCGACCCTGTATACAACATGAGTGTCATGGCTCTTACTCTACAAAAAATAGCTGGCAGCTGCTCCCAATGCTTGTGTGAAACACTTCAACCTGTCATGAACGACTGACCAGTTCAGAAGAAGCATCGTTACATGTCAAATAGGCACCTAATGGATATCCAGTTAAAAGCAAATTCAGAAAGGTTGATTCGACGTAATGCTGCAAGCTGTTTCCTTACACCCAAATGATTGCACTATAGGATAATGGAGTTGACAAAGGTCCTAGTAAATAAATCTCTAAATAAATTAAAGAGCTGCGTCTTCAGCTTCTCCCTAATTTCCTATGGGATGAGAAAAAAGAAAACCAACTCGGTTTAAAAGAGTGTTGATAGCACGAGTACCTGTCTTGGGACTTTCAGGAGTCTCAGCTTCCTTGCGGGTGATGGGTGGCTTGGCTGCTCCTTGGTTCTAAACAAAGAATCCAATATTTCAAACAGAGAAAGAGACCAAAACAGCACAAGCAAACTAGAGTACTTTTTCCCGGAGATAAAAATTGAAGCTTGACATCTCCAGATGTTAATTGCATCTGGAGTGCAGATAAAAATAAATAAAAATAAAAATAGGAATGATATATTTAACAGTCTACTTTTCCCAAATAGTTATTTGGTGAAGAAGCAGTATCTTTGACGAGGATGATTCTGAAATGGAAAGATAAGAAGAAAGGAGAGGTAATACTTCGCACAATACAACCAAAAAGTAAAAGAAGAGTAGGCATGATAGTAATAATAATACTAATACCTGAGGAGGCACTTGCATGTGGTGTAGGCCAAGATAGTGTTGATAAGGGTCAGCAGGATTAAACATTTGTGCCGGGCTGGGCCCTTGTACACCAACCCAATTACATGCTGGATCAACATGGCTTGTTGGTTGAGCTTTTGATTGATCACAGGGTGGTACATGCGGAATATGGAAAGGAGGGATTGGGAGCCTTGGACCCATGTGAGTTGCAGCAGAACCAGGAAGAGTAGTCGGAAGAACTGGTGGGAATGGTAACATTGTTCGGTTCATGTCCATCCCCATTCCCATCCCCATCCCCATTCCCATTCCCATTGGTGGCATGTATTGAGGGACACCAGGAAACATCATAGGCCCCATGCTGCAGCCCATTGACATCATCTGCATAATTTGTTTTTTAAGAAAAGAAAAAGTTCTTGGCAAAACAAATATGTATATGGCACCTCATAAATGATACAGCTTAAAGCTGCTAGTGTAATAAAATATGCTGAACACATGCTTAGCCGTTTTCCTTCAGAGAGAAGCTAAAAAATTAAATATCAAATGACAACATTTCGCACATCAATTGGATTTTAACGCCTGGTTTTAGGATTGCCAAGTAGAACTTTCCACAGATTGGGACCGGACACAAAGGATTAGGAAAATATCTTGGTTCCAGGAGTTTCTCTGCTGTTCCTTAAGAACTTGCACATACTGTTTCATTTTAGTTCAGAAGGTCAGGAACAATATGCAAATAAAATTTTCATGTGTGCTTTTCCATTAAGATGTAATGTTTTACCCAAATTTTATTCCAACGCCAAGCCAGAAATCAAGCTAAGTGGCAACATAAAAGTGTCACTCTGCAACACAATAATGCCACCTCATTATCCTTCTTCCAAAAAGGCCTGCAAACATTAAAAACAGAAGAAAAAAAAAAAGCAACAACTGAAGTTTGGGATATAAGATTATTCCTATCTTGTTCTGATGGTTATAACCTGATAGTGATTACCTCTATCTTGTTTGGAAGGTTACTAGATAAGACCACATAACCTCAATTTTTTAAGTTCTGCCTGGGACCAATATTCTGAAATGCAATAACCATCCTACATGTTGTGCCCAAACCAGTATTAGAAGGACACCAAGGCAATCATCAACAAATAAACACACCTGAACTTGTAACTGCAGGGACTTCAAGTACTCGATTGCTTCATCCAGCATTGAAGCTTTGTCTGTCTGAAATAACATCCTTAAAATCAGAAATTTGAAAACATTTACACACATAAATATATCAACTTCCTCAGAAATTTCTGAAAAACAGCTACATAGATGGACATCAAACCTTGTTACATCGTGGTATAAGTTCTTGCAAGGCCTTCATCTTTTCATTAATTCTATCTCTTCGTCTCTGCATGAAAAAATAGATATATTGGACTCATAGACTGTTTATTACCTTCTCACAGATGATAAAATAACATTGATATTCCTTTTCCTCCCAGCAACGTGGGTAAGAAGTATAAGTGCTTACATATAGACCACTCTGAATAATATAACTAAGAAAACCATTATAGATGGAAATTAGAATTTTGAACAACAAAGATTGCAGAAGAAAACACACCCTTTCAGACAGATTGTGCACCTCTGCTGCACGTGTTCTTTTTGCAGATGTGGGACGTCGAATAGCTTTCTTTTCGTCAACGGATTCGTAATCAGCCTCCTGTCATGCCATAAAATAAATTTAACACTCTTGTAAGCGAAATGAGAAGTAAGGCATCTAAGATACAAGACTGACCAGCTCTCAGTATTCAACAACCATTGGCATATAGGATGAAAAAGGAATTTCCTAGATCTGCAGACCAATGATAAAAGCTTCTAATAATAGAAGATCCACCTGAGTAACTATGGCAAGAACAGAGCACTCCTACACACTAAATGAAGGCTCCTGATGCGTGGACTGCATTATTGTGGCTACCAAGAGAACATTTTGTCAGATTGGTAGAAACATGATTTTATGTATCTATACCATGATTATCTATTGTATGACCCTTCTATCATTTGCCCAAGTTTTCTATACTTATCAGCAAATAGTCAGTCAGGTAGATTAGTATTATCATTTTTAATGACAACAACTAGCGCTGAAAGGACATCAAAAGCTAGCTTTTCTAATGAGTGTCACTAAAAGTGAACAAAATGGACCAACCTCAAAAGACTAAATGGTGGAGATCAAGTACTACTTGTGGTTCTTGATAGTGGCCACTAAGCCAACAAAAGCAACAGCAACCGTTATTACTTGTGTCTATGAATAAACAGGTGATGTTCCAAAACTAAAAAGATGGTCGTCAGATTAACCAATTCTCAGTCAATGAAAACAAAACGATCCCAAGGGTGGCCACCAACACTTTTGGCAAAAGAGAAAAGAAAAAAAAAAAAAAGAAAAAAAAACTGAAGACTTCCTCAAACAATAAGCTGAATAGCTTATTATTGTGTTCTGTCTTAGTTCAGCGTACCAGTATGCTTCGCTAGATCCAATAAAGCACCAGGAATGAATTCCAAGAAAAGAAAGATAGACAGACAGAAAAAGAGTACTTGTTGTCTTTTTCTTTTTTTCTGCCGATCTTGAAATACATGGGCGCCTGTTAACAGTACAGTGTCCAGAAAATTACAACCGACTAGACGTCAAAAAAGCGACCCAAAGGGCACACCAGCCATTAGCTTCCATCAAGACATTATGAGCATCCCGACCCACCCGAATTACCTTGAGGCACGAAAGTAAGCACAGGAAGTTGGGAATGCTAATCAAGATTAAGAATGATTAAAAAAGCAACATGGCTAACCTCGCTGTGGCCTTCGAAGTCATCGGTGTTCCTTGCTTTTCTCTTTCGATCTTCACCTGCCGTCGGCTTAGCAAAAGTATCAGGACTTGCGCCCGAACCCCCAGAAGATGACGTCATCGTCGTCTCACACGTGACTATCTCCCTTTCAGCAGCGCCGCCGCACGTACTGCCGCTGCCGCTGCCGCTGCCGATATTTCCGACGCCGGAGCCCGTTGTCGTCCTTTCTCCGGCCGAAACCCTAACCCTAGATGAGCCTGGGCCCACGGCTGGTGTCACGTTGGAGTCCACCACCGTTGATTCCATTGCGATCTTATCCGAAGCCGACGGTCGGGATTCCTCTCTGCTTCCCTGGCGCGAGAAATGCCCGAAATTGACGAACTTGGGGTTAGGCGGATGGTCATTTCCACTTCGCCGTGCGGACGTCGGTATCGGCGGACGAGAAGATGACGCCACAGGCTTACTCTCCATATGTCGGTCGGCTGCTACCTGAGTAGTTCCGAGCTGAGCAGGGTAGAGAAGTTCAGCACAGAAATCGCGATCGAAGGAGTCGTCGAGAGGATAATGCAACCACGACGCCATTTCGTCCTCTTGCATAAAGAGCTGATTCGCCCCCGCCGTCGAAGGTCCGATCTCGGTGGCGCTGGCGGATTTTTCCCGCGGAGGAGGAAGAACAGCATCACCAATCGGATACGGAGGCGGCAGCGGCGGAGGAGGAGGCGATTTCCTGTGCGGTCTCTGGTTTTGGTTCTGCATCACTACCTGCCCGTTCCGCCATAAGAGCTCCACGAGCTCGTCCTCTGCCCTGTGCAACCAAAAACTTGAAGGATCAAAATAGACGAAAAAATGTTAGAATTACCAATTCCGTCGAAAGACCAAGGAAACTGACATTGTTTGTTTCTTCTGCTGGAAGAAACCAGAGGATGAAGGCATCGAACTATCTTCTTCCATTTCGAAATCCGGTACGATGTGATTCATCATATGAAACTAGAAAAACAAACAAGAAAAGATTATTAGTCACACTGCAAATTTCAAGCACAAGAATCAAACAATAGTAAAGTAGAGCTGAAAAGAACAAATACATACTGCACGGAAAATAAAGATAATTTGGTGAATTTGTGTCGGTGGGGTTGGTAAAAAAGTGTGGATATGGAATCAGAAAACAGAAGGGTTCGAGAGTCGCTGATAAAAACCGACATCCCTGAAAATGGTCAGTGACAGATGCATCGATTTTGCATCGCCCTCGGTTAGTATATGGTTTCCTTTTTATCGCTCAAGCCCAAAAAAGATGGAAACTCGGCAACAGAGTATGAGAGAGTATTAAATAGGCAGAAATCTCTCATCGGTGTAGACAAAACTCAAAAGCGCTTTTTATTTCAGGAGAAGTTTCACAGTAGGGTGGAGACGCCAAACAAACAGCAAAAGCTCTTTCTCCCCTTCACTGGTGCCTTCCGCTGTTGGATAAGCTCTCTTCTCTCTCATGGGATGGGACAGGGAGAATAGGATGCTGCGAGCTCCTGATAATAAAGTCCGGTAAAGGTTTATTTTCGAAACTGTCATTTTCAAGTTTCTACTTCACAGTCAAATTAATACCACGCGCCAGAGAGAGACTGAACGTAGCTCGTACTCTGCATACACTACTCCTAAAGTATTTCCTCTTCTTTCCTCGGCCGTCGTATACTGCTGATCTCGATTTCTCTTTCTAGCTTTTCCTTCTGTAAAAACTTGCTACTTGAGGAAAGAAATATGAACCAGAAACTGGTGTTGGGAGGCTAGTACATAGCAGTTGCACTTACGGTTCCGAAGCGACAGAGAAGCATTTACTGACTGGATGGGCGAACTTAAGTTTCATAGTTTTTACCAAAAAAAGGGAGTAAAATTATTTTTCTCTTCACTTTAAAAATAGGAGGAATAATGGATTGACGTCAGAAAGGTTAGTGGACTACCTCGCGGCGGCCGCCAAGTTCCCGAGGGAGGGGTCGTTGGATGTGCGTGTGCGTATGCGTGTGCGGACGAATTTTGCCTTCCAAACCGACTCTTCGAGTGGTGGTGTGCCGCCAGTATCCTGGAGACAGTTAATGTTTGCGGTGGGCCCATTTGATGCGTCAGCTTCGTAAGGCGTGCCAACGTGGCAGCACGCCGCTCTCTATGCCATGCTCGCCTGTCTGGGGTTACGGATTGGTCCCACCAGAGATTGCCCATCTCAACCTTTCATCTTCTACTCCGGATTGAAAAGTCTTAGAAAAGAAAACTGTACAATAACATAGATTTTGAGGTTATCTGTGAGAAATAACTCGAGGAATGCGATAATTATCATTGGACAAAGTCTATTGAACCATCAATGGATTGGCGTGATTTGACGTTCCCTCACAAATAAAAAAGTTCAAAAAAAAAAAAAAAACCAAAAAAGAAACAGGCAATCTTGCTCAAAATTCCGTTTAGCTGCGGTGGTGTCAGAGTTTCAGGCCACAAAAAAACACAAGGCCTCGCTGCGCCGTTCCAAGCTCCAGCATCCGACCAAAAACGGAAAAACTTCGGGCAGAGCAACGCACGGGATGATGCCACGCGTGATTGCCTCCGCCAAACAGGTGTCTGACAAAATCTAGTAGAGCGCCACGTCGTTTTCCTACTTTTTGTTATGATTACGCAATGATAAGAGCGTAGAAAAATCAACCAGCTTTATTTAATTAGTTAATTACGGAGATTAACGGTAACTGAAACTAAATGGAGAGAAGAAAGTCGGGCTTACCTCCTGCGAAGATTGTTAAAGACGGATCTTTTGGTTTTGTTTGAAGTTTAAACAAAAGGAAGGATGTCGTCTTCCAAGACACACGGAGACAAGAGCCCCCGGAGATTCGTCTCGTCTGGTCTCGTATAGGGAATTCGAGATGAGGATGCGACCTGTTCTTTCCGCCTCTGTCCTCTCTCCCGCCGTTCATTCCCGAAGCAAAGATTGTATTGGGGAGTGGAAGTGGAAGAAGCGTACCAACCCAAAAATTAACGTTACCGATGAAGGGTCACTTGTTCGGGAAGATTTCGTGGACCTGTGAATGTGATGACATATGTTATCGATGGGAGGTGCTTGCTGTCGAGAAGAGAAGCTTGCATCGGATTTTGAGGCCAAGCCTGGAGGACAGATTAGTGAGGGCTTCGAGAAAGACAAATATGTTGTGCAAAATGACTTCCCTCTGGGACTTTTCTATCATCTGAATGTCAAAGTTGCCGTCCCCACAGTTTCCCTTTTCATTCTTGGTAACGTCTCTGCTCTTACTTCTGATACACATCGTCAACTGCATAGATGCACAGGTAAATGCGTGAAATGAAAAAAAAAAAAAAAAAAAAAAGGGGAAGCCACGGGTAATGATATAAGAGGACCGAGATGTTATTTATATAACCTAAGGAAGCAACTTTCGTAACTCTTTAACGTGACGCCGTGACAGAAGGGCTTTTCCGCTTGTGCCAGAGACTATACTGATCACTTGACTCCGCATACAGCAGGACTCGGACCGTGACGGTCTGAACAGCAGTGATGGCTAGTAAGTAATAATCAAAGAGAATAACTTAAAATGGGAACAGTAGCGTATGGGCACCCAAGAGCTCGAATCTCAAGCTTTGCAAATCTCTGTTATTAGATCAGTACGCGACAAGAACGACTTGCGATGTCAATACAATAAATATTGAAGAACACCATAAAAATACAAAATTAATAGGACCAGTCTGCAAAATTTTCGGACTTTTCTCGGACATTAAGAATCCTGTGGGACCATGAAATCACCTAATTTGAGTTTCTGTAAGCCTACTTCAGGCATTTGGATTATTTTTCATGCATTTCTGCTCTATTCTGGAGGCAGCCAGACGGGGTGAAATCAGAAAACTCCAAGGAGGGTGGCTACGGCAAAAATGAGAAACAGCACTCCCCCCAAATAGCCAACCTGGACAATGGAGTATGCAGGAAATCAAGTACATCAAACAACATAATTGATATTTGAAGTTTCTAGCAAAGACTTGGCTTCCATACAACACAAAAATAAGTTTTCTGATCCAGTCGACCCTACCAGTTTTTCTGATATGTATTTGGCAAGAAATGCTCCTCCAAGAATTGCAATAAAAGTGGCAACTAAATGTCCAGCAATGGCTCCACCAGCCACGCCCCATGGAGACTGCAGCGAGAGAAGTTACAAGATGACAGCGTTAAAGCTGGAGAAAGTGAGAAAGCTGACCTACCTATAGAGGAGATTTTCACATGAAATAAAACTCAAAACAACACCTGAGCAGCACCCAAAGCAATTGTAGCCAGCATTGAACGATCTCCCCATTCCTGGATTCATCAGGAAACAGTTATGTTCCAAACTTTTTTTTCTCTGACTATGGAAAGAAAAATGATTGAGACCATCAAAACGCTATTGCCTGATTGTTTAATTATTGAGAATTTTTTTAACTTCAGTATGATTATCACGTCAATCAGAAGATTATGCCGCACATGACCATATTCCAAATATGTAAGCTTGTTGGCATTCCTTTGATTCATTAAGTTAGTATCTACCGTCTAGTATCTAGTTTACCAACTGAGCAACAAATAAAACCAAAATAGAAAAACCAGAACAAACAATTTCCGCAGCAAATCAGCACATGATATGATAACCATTAAAGGAGGACAAGAGGTTACTTACAGCAAAAAATACAAGGCTGAAAGACTTCCAGGTGATTTCAAGAGGATTTGTCAACCTCTTTGCTACCTGGAAATGTAACAAACATTACCCCTTTTCTCATTATCTCTATTAAATGTACTTCGGCTTAATGCACCTCCATATAGGTATAGTATATTATCAAAAAGAGGAGTTCTAAACGATGCATAGATTTTTCATAAAAAAAAAAAATTTGCATAATAAGTGGATTGATTTTATGCATCTGCAACTTGATAATAAACAGGATTCAGAAGTTGACCTTTTCCTTCACCAGCTGTTCAGCTTCCACTAGTTCTCCAAGTTCAGGGCTCTCCTTGCTGCTCTTAGTGACATCTGACGGAAGTTGCCAAGCATCTTTTATCGACTTAAATCCAAAAAACATAAGAAGAGCTACTGCTGCATATTCTCCAATTGGCAATGCTACAAGAGATATCAAATGTCAGTATACAAAATACTAAAGTATTCACTGGCACGTGTATTCATAGCCATACAACAAAAGAAGGCTACGACTTCTCTTGAAACCATGTGATACTTAATATGATGAAAAAACAATGACATAAAGAAGAGTAAACACTTACTAGTCTGAAACTGTGCTGGAACTGAATGAAATATTCGTCCTATTACCACAGACAGAATGGTCATAAGTGAAAGAGCTCCCATTGATCCCAAAAGAACCTGTTCATTTGAACTGAAGTTAATAAAAGAATCATATAGTTGAACTAATCTGCCTTTGGATTCATTATCAAACAACCAAAAAAGAAAGTATGTTTTATGCATTAGCCTCAAAAAACAGTCAATGAAATAATATATATATGCCGAGTAGCAAACATAGCCAACAGAAAAAGGTCTAGAATATAGAGGTATAGTCCAGTATAAAGAAACTGATACGGTGATAGGCTTCATGCAACTCTCTAGTAGACTAACATTAGTAGAATTTTTTTACGTAAAGAAAAAAATGGAATTAATGCAGGGAGAAGAAAGAAAAAACAATACAACAGTGGTGATAATATACTAAAACTGTCCTCAAAGTAGTAACAATAATAGTAAATGAAGTGAAAAAAGATCAAGAGCAAGAAGCAGGGAAGGAGAAACGAGCAGAGATAGGGAACAAAATTAGCAATTTACAGAAAACAAGAAAGGAAGACGTGTATCGAGCAGATTAGCTATGGTACACGAAAAGATCATACAAGACCTCAATAGGAATATCATATAAATGAAAGATATGTTTCTGAAAGACATTCATTTTGCATATAAGACAATCACTACCCTACCCTTACAATAAATAAGTTACGAACTCAAACATTTCACTCACTGAATCATAAATGAGTAAGGAACCATGACAGCACTAATTTAGTTTCACCCAAAAGAACAATGAAAAAAAAAATACAACTGTGAAGAAGAAAAGTACCAATCCTTTTTCATATTGCATAGCAAGCAAAGCAGCAATGAAAAACGTCTGCAGAAGATAGAATAAGAATGTTAATATAGCCTCTTTTGTACTTTACAAAACAATTCAGGATAAAACTGATAGTGATGAGAATGGCTACTGAAAAGCCATCAACGTACAAACTTCAGACCATGGCTACCAAGATCAACAAGATATTTCAAGTTCCAAACTCTGGGTCACCAACAATCCATGCAAATTTGATAATAAAGACATAAAAGTAACTAAACGCAATTGCCAGAACATTTTGGAGCAGACTAGTTTCATGCTAACTACATAATTACATAGGCCATTCTTCTTAGAGAGACCGAGTTAAATAAAGACATAACTGAGAGACAGTTGCAAACAAAAAAGAAGCCAGCAAAAGAAATTAAATAAAGAATTAACTGAAAGAAAATTGCAAACAAAAAGAAGCCAACGAAAGATATTCATCAGCCCCTGAAATTTGGTTTCGGAACACATCAGTTGCATCGGTGATAGTTGTAGACAACCTAATTAAATCCTATGCATCTGGTCTTCTGACATGACTGAAATTTTTAATTTGAAAATTATTCCCGTAGCTCAGAAGATTAGATATGGTCAACTTCTTTGCTGCACTATAAAGCACTTCTGAGCCAACCCTTGAATTTACATAACAATGTTACTAAAACATACAATGAACATGTATTGGATAAAATGAAAAGGTCTAAAACCACTTTTTTGTCATCATAATAATTAACTCACTTTAAATATTTTATTTTCATTAAGCAATACCAGAATAGGAGATAAATTGAATGGAAAGAATCAAGTAGAAATTAGGAATCACCTTGTCTCCTATCTCAGAAACAAATATTAATGTGAATGCAGCAGTGAAGCCTGACTTAGCGATTGCTGCTAAGACGGCAGAGGGACCTCCTTTGACAAAAGCAACCAATGAAAATGCTAGTGCACATCCAACAAGCACACCAGCTATAGGCACTGGAAATGGAACTCCTTTGAGAGGCTTTGCACTGCCAATAGATGAGATACATAAGTTTGTAGTGCATAGGATAATAGAGGTCATTGATGTTGTATTGCAGCACAAATTATCATAGATTCACTGAAAATTCAGTATGGAATGACTTAGTTGGTAAGATAGAAAACTCTGAATTCATTGTAAAAAACAAGCATGAGCAGTTTGTAAGAAGAAATTAATTCGCTTTTAATGTCATAGTAAGGTATTAATTTTACTTACGATTCAGATAAACTTTCACCAGGGGGCTGGTTGGTAGAGATCTTGTGACTCTCATTTCCCTGGCCACCTTCATAACCACCGGCTCCAATATTTATATTTGATGCCTGAGATCTAATTATACCCCGTCGAGTATTGATCCTCAAAGTGTCGCTGTGTCTCACTACAAGAAGGATGTATGTCAATTTTTTGCAATGTATAATAATAAATGCCGTAGGCAAGACTAAGATGCAAGTATATTCCAGAAATTACTGGAAGGAAAATACTATGCAGAGGAGGAATTCGAAGCCCCAAGTTTGCCAGACCGACGAAGAGGTCAATCTCAAATTAAAGGGTCTTCTAAGTTCCACCTAACAAGTCTAGCAGTTCTCAGAGACTAGATTTACATTTCGAGAAAGCTCCATAAATTTGTAGATCATTAAACAAGGGTAGACTCTTTGGTTTCCGTCTTTCTCTAGAAACATAATCGTGGTATTCAACAGTTCCACAAAACACATTTAACTGAACGAGTGGAGAGGTTCATTCGCATTGATTGCGAGGATATACGCAAATTACGGTTTTATTCAGCTTCCGAGTCATCTTCTTCTTCTTCTACTTCACCAGTGTCGACGGTAGATTCCAGTTTCACGAAAGCCACTCGAAAATTAAAACAAATTACATGCAATTTATCCAACTACACATGTACAGTAAATAGCACCAGTGTTTTCCGTAGAGTATTAGAAAAGAATAAAGTAACTTACAGCATCTTATATTTCTTTCAGACAGGCATGGAGGATAATCTAAGAGAGCCAGCGAAGGGATTTTCCCTCTCAGCAAAAGATGAGACTGAAAATTACAATAATGCATCTTTCTGGAACCCTGGCTAAAAAAACATCTCCACCCTGCTCCCCCTAGCCTCTAATCATGTCGAGTTCCGAGCAATCTTCAGCGAACTGAGCAGCTCTACAAGCTGCAGAGTAAAATGAAGTATCTTTTTCTTCTGTGCCCGACTGTCCGGAAGGTTCATCTAGTGCTGAAGGTAGTGCTTTCCCGAGTCGCCACGTGTACGAGTAGAGATAATAAATCGGTTCGGGTAGAGTTTTGTCGGGGCAACGACACGGATGGAAGTTGTGACTTGAATATTCAAGGAATGCCCGCAACAATGTCCCGACTCGCCCGGGCTATAAACGGTTCTGATCAAATTCTCCCTTTTTGTTGTGTTAAGTTGCCTGTAATCAAGGGCAGATTACAGTTCGATTCTTTCTCTGTTTAAACTTAGGGAAAGATCGAAGAATCACAGACAAACTAACTTCACATTACCCGCCCCAAATCCCATTTCCCTTATTCCCCGAATTTGTTACCATTGCCGAATCCCAATTGTTTATAGTCTGTTCGTTAATTTAAATGAACCCGATCTTGATCTCAATCTCAAATTTGACCCGAGATTGAGATAAACCGAACCGAATCAAGCGAGACATGGTGCAGGGACGTGCTAATTCAATGGGGTTGAGACTGCGGCCTTGGCGCTTACCAAATGCCGATACCTGTTGGCGCATGACACATTATTAATGTGGCGTGTATCGAATTCTCCTGGGAGCCCGTGAAGTTCCTCCCCCCCTGCGAATCAGATATCGGTAAGGCACCTCATGGATATCCGATTCTTAATGTGTCGGAGATCGATTTAATCTGTTAAGCTAACGGATTATCTAGCCTACCCTAAAATCGAAGTCGCAGAAATTTCACGTTCACCAGATCCCACTTCCGGCGTAAGACAGCAGCCGACCGGGAAGTGACGCTGCGCTTTCAGTCTTTTAGGGCAGTTACTAAAGAGAAATCAGAAGGTTAGGACCAGGATGTCCGAATAGGCACGAATCTGGGAGTCACTTGTCCTCCTGATACGGTTTGCCATAAAAGGCAATCCATTGCGTAGATCAAGAGGGCTGGGGAGCCCTACTGACACCGAAAGGAACCACACGGGCTCCCCGGAGAGTTCGACACACGCCTCGTTAGTTACGTGTCATGCACCAACAGATTTTGGACCGCAGCTTGTCCGCTGAGAGCTTTGCCATTCTCCTAACATACACTACAAGTTCAAAACTCACTGGACAAACGCGAGGGCAAAATCCGGGAAGATGTTGCAATCCTTTTTGCCCTAGAATGTAGGAGCTCTACGTCTTACCGCTGATGGATGCGATGATCCCGTTTCAAGACCTGAATCTCCTGCCGAATCCACCTTCGATCCTCATTTCCCCTAAAATTGAGCCCAAAACAGAACCGGTGGAACTCCCGCTTCCAGTGAATCCTAACACGAATGAGGATTCCGTTCAAGATATTTCGTCGATCTCACCAGTCGATGAATCCGACGTCTACGCGGAGTTCCTCCGAATATCGCAGATGTTCCACTCTGCATTCGCCCGACAAATGTCCAGGTACAAGGATATGGCAGTCGTCGAGCCCAATTCATTGTCAATCGTTCCGCTTCCAGAGCAGAATGCCATATCCATGATAGTGCCCGCTAAGCATAAGCAGATGCGGTCGGCCGAAATGGTTAGGGCGACGGGTCTCAGTCTCCCCGAAGAGCGATACTTTAGAGAGTTAGTTAGAAAGACTAGGCTTCTGTACGAGTCTCTTCGAATTTTTTTGATTCGAGAAGAAGAGCGCGGGGGGACGGGGGAAGCTCTGGGTCTTCACCCGGGTGCTCGGAAAAGAGCCGACATGAAAGCCGCCAATGCAATGCTGCCGCGAGGAATGTGGCTTAACAGGGACAAACGAATTGTTGGAGCAATTCCTGGGATTTATGTTGGGGATCAGTTCTTTTTCCGAATGGAAATGTGTGTCATTGGATTGCATGGTCAGGTTCAGGCGGGAATAGATTACGTGGGCGCAGCTCGGAGCCCGAACAGAGAGCCGATTGCGACGAGCATTATAGTTTCAGGTGGCTATGAGGATGATGAAGACGCCGGAGAAGTACTCATTTACACAGGTCACGGGGGCAAAGAACGGCATGTTATGAGGCATTGTGTCAATCAGAAACTCGAAGGAGGGAATCTGGCGTTGGAACGAAGTCGGTATCATGGGATCGAGGTAAGGGTAATTCGAGGAATAAAATCCGACCGTAGCCCAACTGGTAAGGTTTATATATATGACGGTCTTTATCAAATCGTTGACCACTGGTTTGATGTTGGAAAATCCGGTTTTGGTGTATACAAATATAAGCTATTGAGATTGCCCGGGCAGCCTGAAATGGGGACGGTGATTTTCAAGTTCGCAGCCGAGTTGAAGCTTAGACCTATGGTGGCAAGACCTAAAGGTTACATAAGTCTTGATATTTCTCAGGGAAAAGAAAAATTACCAGTTTATTTGTTTAATGATGTGGATTCTGACAGTGGGCCTTTGTTCTACCAATATGCAGTGAATCCAGTATACACTTCACTTGGTTTTACTGGCGGATGCCTTGGGTGTACTTGTACTTCGAGTTGTTCCATTGGTTGTCACTGTATAGATAGAAACGGGGGTGAGTTGGTTTATGATGGTAATGGAATCCTTTTTAGAGGGAAGCCTGTCATCTATGAGTGCGGTTCCTCCTGCCAGTGTCCTCCTAGTTGTCCGAACCGTGTCACTCAGAGGGGATTGAAGAGCAGTTTGGAAATATTTAGATCAAAAGAGACAGGATGGGGAGTCAGGTCTTTGGACTTGATTCGGGCTGGTGAATTTATTTGTGAATATACAGGGATTGTCCTTACTCGACAACTAGCTGCAGTTATTTCAATGAATGGGGACGCTTTGATTCATCCCAGTAGGTTTCCTCACAGATGGATGGAGTGGGGAGATATATCCCATATTTTTCCTGGTTGTGTGCAGCCAGGTTTCCCTTCTCTACCCCCATTGGATTTTGCTTTAGATGTTTCGAGACTGAGGAACGTGGCATGCTATGTCAGCCATAGTTGCACTCCAAATGTGATGGTGCAGGTTGTATTGTATGATCATTGTAATGTCATGTATCCCCATCTTATGCTTTTTTCTATGGAGAATATTCCGCCTTTAAGGGAACTTAGTGTTGATTATGGTGTGACGACTGAATGGAGTGGGGAACCTCTTGCCATAGACTGTAAGTAAAAAGAGGAGACAGACATTTTGAATTCCTGCGGTTTCAAGGATATTGACCGTGGTTGTCAGTTTTGCCCACCTACTGTCTAACTTTGGTAATACTCAAATCTGTTTTACTTCATTTGAATTGTGTATGAAGATGGTCCTGGGTTCTCTTGAGCTGCTTGAACATTTGCTTTGAGATAACCATTTTCTATGTTTAAGATACTTTGTTGTTAAGACTTATTGTCCTTCTTACAGCAATCATAGATTTTAGCCTTTAAGGTGGACATGTTTATTGACGGCTTTAGTATATGTCATGGTACAGCTAATGTTTATGAAATTACGTGTCTTTTGTTACTGTAGTTGGTAATATGGTACTGTCATTGCTTTCTTTGGATGATAACTAAGGAAGCATGGGACCTTGTGTCCTGTTGCTCTGTAACTCAATAGTCTTCCCTTAAACTAGATGCCTGAATGACCCTTTGGTGCATATTCTAAATGTAGGCAACTACTCATTTATTCATACGCACACATTTTTGAGGCTGTAGTGTCCTTCTCTTATCATCTTTTTTTGGTCTACTCATCATCGTTCTCATTGTGCATAATCTTTCATTTATGTTGCAAGATGTGACAGAGGTCTTAGATTGGCTGTCACCTACCAGACACAGCCCTGTTTTTCCTGGGTTTGAAACCAGAAGCTAAATACTAGTTGGAGGAACTTTCTTCAGTCTGTGGTGTATTCAGGAAGTAAACATGAGTTTTAATGATTACATTGTACCGTAACTTATTTTATAATCTGAAGCTCTGTATAATTATTGATTGTTTTAGTTTGTTTTTCTCTGACTTGGTTGAGTACTAAATCATGTTTTGTAAACTCTTTAATATAGTTTAGTTTTTATTTGCTTAAAAGTTAGATTAGATTTTAAAAATCAAGTAGATTACAGTATTTATGTAGGACTTTGCTTATGCTTCCATAAAGCCCATGGCTGCGTTTAAACTTTCCTTGAACATTTGATGTTGGGCAATTCTACTGCACTCACCTGGCTAGACCTATTTGGAGGAACACATACTCTCAAGTCATTAGTGAAAGTAATATTTACTCAGTATCGGGTGATTGCTGTAAGTGTATCAATGTTATTTGATTTGATTAAGTTGTCTATTTCTTTTCATTTAATTTTTTTAATATTTCCGTTCCGGAATTGGTTCTTGGGCATTGTCAATTCAAAGTGTGGTAGATCATGGCATCTCTTTGCTGTTCCACATATCTCAGGGCCTCTTTACTGTCATCTTCCAAATTATTGATACAATCATAGAAGGTGGAAACTATTTCTATGTCATGGCATAAAACATTGGATAATGTATTTACCATGATTGGCAGTAGGTCCAAAGACTCATCTTCTACTGTTTTCCTGGTATGTTCATTGTCACAGTCACAGTCACAGTTTTGAGGCCATAGATTCCATTTTAGATGGTGCAGTACTAATTATTTTTTCTTCTGAAATGCTGCATTTATAATTTCTTGTTGAGCCCTCTTGAGTTATTTAACTAGTGCATTCGTCTGTTTTATTATCTTTCTCCTCTCAGTACTAAGGCACACTAGATATTTTCATCTTTCAGTTAGTCGAGTGGTTCAAAACATTGTATGTAGTGTACCAACATCCTTCTATACTCTTTTATGGGAGTCCTGTTAGTGCACAAGAGATGCTAGGGAGAGAAGGTGAACTTTGTAAAGGAAGTGTCTAAAACACATTAATCATTCTAAGTTGGAAATCAGATTACTTACAGAAAGTTAATCACCCTATTTATGCATGAATGGGGAATTTTTTAATTGAAACAGAAAAGGCATTAGTATGGCTAATTTGATAATGGGTGCACCTAATTCACATATATAGATACATCCTTATCTTTGTTACACAGTGTTGATGAGATTACCTAGTGAAGAAGATAGCCAGTGTCCAAATTTGAACAAAATTCAAAAAAAGAACATATATGAGCTACTTTCTTTTTAATTTACCAACATTATATATGGTCTGTCCAAAAACTGATGGGATATACTTTTCATTTTTCTGCATGTGTGAATGATGATGTCTGATTTGCTGATGCCAGTTCCAGAGGTGCTCTCCATCTTCTGAGTTACCACTAGAAAAATTGCAAATTATTCTGTGGCTTGTGTGAACATCCGATTCTTTGATCCCTTATGTCTTTTTCTTTTTTTGTTTTCTTCTTTCCTTCATGTTGCTTTCTGAAACTGATAATGATTTGGTATTTTTATCCTGTATTTATTATACTAAAAATGTCTGTTTCCTACTGCCTATCAGGACTTGAGGCAAGTTTTATGAGGATGGTTGCCCAAAGATGAGAGGAGAGAAGATTTTTATGGAGTGGGTATGACCACATTTGAGGCCCTGTTATCAAAAGTTATATGCAAACTACTAAAAAGTTAAATGCCGGTGGTTTGAAAGCGAGTCCTTCAGTTGGTGAAAGGTACATTAGACAAGGCTTTTTTGTGAGTTTTGTGAGAACCACTGTACACCCTCTCAACCTGATGTAAATCTACTGTATCGACAGGTCAGTGTAAGGAGGTAACCTGTAAAAAGATATGTAGATGTAATGATGAAATGGTTTGGTTTTATGTGCAGATTCTGGTATGCTTGCTTCATTGTCTATCTTTCTTGCTGGAATGTGTCTGTACCTCTTCTTTTTGGCAGGGTTTCTTTCTTTGGGTGGAAATTCTTTTCTAAGAATATTTTATGGTGTTACCGTTTTGGACAAATCCTAGTTTAATATATGACACAACTCTGGAGATTGTCAATAACAATATTTAGAAAGATCGTAACAAATGATGATCTATACCTTTTCTGTTTTGTGCTTGTCGTATGGCCTTACTCCCTTACCTGCTCTATGTTTACTGTGGATATCTAAACATTCAATTTCAGGGAAAAATGGGGAAGCATGGCTCTAAAACCTTTAATGGGTTTGTTTTGCCGTATGTTTTTCTTATTCACCTTTAATTAATAGGAAGGGCAGTTTTTCTTTTGTTTTGTGTTTTTTTTTTTTTTTTAAGTTTTTAGGCATCTGAAATTTTAACGAGTGTTCTTGCGCGAATTTTGTATGCCTTTGGTATGGTTGAGTCAGATTTCGTTGCCATTCTTACTGTTTTTGTTTGTTCTGTTTTTTGTGATGAAAAGGTATGAATTACATTTCTTTTATGAGATCATCTTAGATGTTAGATGTTGTATTCTTAACTGTTGCCTAATATTTAAGATCTAGACTTGTAGTTGATAAATTGATTTCACTGTAAGCGAAACTAACATAGGCACTCAAGGATAGGTAAAATATTAATATAGTCATTATCTAAATATGGCTATTTAAATTGAGTATTCCTCTGTAAACATTTTATAGACAAGAGCAAAATTGTATATTAGATAAAAAAGGTTGAAATGAGACATGGGAGCCTAAATTGAACAGCCACGAGCTCTGAGTATAGCTGTTAGGGAGATTGTAGGAGGTTCCTGTAGCAGAGCTGGCATAAGAGGTGAAAATCAGGTGGAAGAACATAACAATACCAATCATAATACACTTGCTTATCAGTTTGAATTGAAAGAAAGAATACCTCAAAACTTTTGACATAGTAATACAGATCATGGACAGCTGAAGCTCAAAATCAAGAGGCCATTGTGCACTATCAAAAGAAATTTCAATTTAATAAGACCGACAATCACTACATAAGCAGACTCCAGAGAGGAATTAAACAGTTGTATGAAACAGGGCATAAATTATCTCCTGGTCTCACAATTACTTCAGACAATTATTTCAATTGAAGGACGAAAGTCCGGAAGTGATTTAGGGAAAAGGGAAGTTTGTCTCTTCCTCGTCGACGAACGGACCTCGGCCTAAGCTCAAAAGAAAGCCAAAAAATCCACAGAGGCGGCCATACAAAAATCGCCTGCAAAGAGAAAACCTGCAAAATAGCCTTTGAAATGTAAAACAGTGATTCGTGAAAGAATGTCCACAGTTCATAAACCAAAACATAAAAGTAATTGGTATTGCACTCTATCAAGAATAAAAAAAGCTACATCGTACAAAAATAAAACGAATAAAACTGAATTTTGTGCTGGTTCAAGACTTTGTATACGATGAATAAACCCTTTTACTGAACGAAACTCACTTCAACTCATTTCATTCTCAATATTTATTATAATTCCAGTAAGAAAACTGATAATCAAAATCTGCAGTGCTTCCAGTTTAAATTGCATAATGAATGAAATATAGAAGGAAAAAAGAGAAGTGATGGAATATGCATCTAATTGAAATGGAGCCCTGACATTACAGCTTAGATAGAAACAGTAAAAAAATACTTAAGGAAGACCTCATGTGTTTTTAGTAAAAAAGCAAACAAAATTACTTTCCGATGAAAGGGAGGGGGAGGGGGAGGAGGAAATGACTCAATGATTGCCTTTGTGAAAGAGCAATGGGGCCTTCATTCTGCTGCAAAAGGTGAACTAATTGCCGAAGCAAAGGTTGATTCCGGTTGAAAGGGCTGGAGATAAAGCAATCTTCAGCATGGAGCTTTCCTTGGGACTCAGGGAACGGTCTCAACTCTCAAGGCCTTTCGAGCTCATATACGACATAGCGATCAGGGTGGAATTCATCTTCAAAGAAGGAGAGTACGAGGAGGTATTTTCAGGGATGAATGCTGAAGAAGACATTGCGGGTCTCTTCGACAAGTTGAGCGATCATCTCCGATCCCTCGAAGGTAATCCTTCAGTCACCGTCGCCAATAACCGCGTTACTTTTGATGGAACCAGTGCCGGGTCCTCCATGACCGTCCACCCCAGCGTCCTCGATCTCCAGTCGAGCCATTGCTGTTGTGTTAATATCCATGTCAACAGTAACGTTCAAGGCGTGAATAATTCCATCGTGGTGGGAAGTGAGGTGAGCATGAGAGATCCAGGCGTTCGCTTCGCTACCCCATTTCCTCTTATGAAGAAAAGATCACGGAAGAGCAGAAAAGTTGATCAGGAGCCCTTGTCAGTAGAAGATTTGAGAGTTCTGTTGTTATCAGTAATCTTTGTTTTCCTCTTCATGTCGTTGTTTGCAAATTAGTTATTTGATAGATAGTTTATTTATGTTAAAATTAGAATGACAGTTAGTTGGCTTAAGCGACGAATAAGAGCAGAATTCAGAAGCAACATCCAACTGACGAACATTATTTCTAAGTTGTGAAAACAATTATATAGCGATTACATGATCAACTAGCATACAAACAACGAAATTCTTGGACAACTCCAGTGGATGGCACGGGAAGGAAGCTAACCTGGTGCGGTGAAGTACGTGAACCGAACAAAGAGAGCCATGCGCGCGAGAAGAGGACTCAATTTCATGTATTAATTTTCTGCGCCAAGTTCATGTCAGCTAGCTCGTCTCGTCTCCAGTGCTCTGCATCTCTGCGAAGATCTGAGTGACCTTCATCAGTTGATCAAAAGGTCGTCTCTGATGGAAGGAGCGGATTATGTCCACGAGATAGCATCGACATTAAAGCGGCTCCTGATAACGACGATGACGACTGATGAAATGGGGAAAACCATTGAAAATAATACGGGAATGACTAGAATCATCATTTGCGCAATGGTGTGAGACATTATTGAAGAGATTTTTCAGCAATTCAGCTGTAAATAGGAGAGAATACATAGGAGCCAGTGAAACTGTTTCAGCTGGAGAAATGGAGTTATTCCTCATCTTAAAATGGTAATCAACTTTCAGAAATCCTAAGAATCATCAAATATCCTATGGGCTTCCATTTTCAACTGCTCTCCACTCAAATAAACCATACTCAAAACTGATAGCATACGGTTGTGTTTGCTTCCACACCCTTTGATTAAAGTTGGAATTTTCTAGTTCCATTAAGTAGGTGGTGAATCCCTAACAAGGCACAACACCCTCAATAGCTAGAATTGTTGTGCTTTGGTCAATATGACATTGAGCTGCAATTGAACAAGCGTGGAACTTCACACAAGTTTCTCTTGAACTCCTGGAAGTCAGTCCAAATGTCTCATCGTACATGGGTCATCCTTCCTAATCTACCCTATGGTGACCTTGAGATTAATACTGTAAGACATCAACTAATAATTATAAACCAACTCACACAATTTAGAAGAATACATGACATGCGATTACCAAATGGAATTGTTGTTATCAGTAGATCTAATAATTCTCAAACAACATTTAAAACTTAAAAGACCTTTTCGAGTTATGGTAAAACGATGCTCAACGATGAGAACAAAACATTGAATCCAAAAATCTTAACCCATTACATGCAATAGTCTTAAGTATTTCCAGAAAACAACATCCATTACTCTCTAACTTATCACCACTTGACAAAACACAAACAACAACCACTCTAACGATAACGACGAAGGGAAAGGGTTTGGTTCCTCTTCCAAGTCGCTCTTCGAGATGGACGGGCCTTGTGGTGCAAGTGCCCCTTCCCTCTGAGGCCACGATACTTCTTACCTGCAGATGTGAGACCCCTCAGTTCCCTGTGCTTGTGTACAGGATTGCAAATCCAGTTGATCCTAGGATCATTGCGGATGGCATTGTGAGCACCATCGACGAGGATGACCTCAAAGTACTTGTAAGTAGAATCCTGCAAAGAGAGAACAAATCTCAGAAAAGAAACCAGGACAAACCAACAAAACGAAAACAACGTTACAGCACAGAGAGTCTCGCTACCTCATTGACCCAGTAAGAGTTGAGGACCTTGAGGCCACCCAATTTCCGTCCAGCTCTCTCCTCAGCAACTGAACGCTTGTTCCTCTGGAATTTGAGCTGGGTGATACCCTGGTTAGTGGGTTTCCCATACACAATACCCTTTGGCACTGGCCTCTTACGACCACCACGTCTGACACGGACACGATAGATCACAAATCCCTGAAGAATAAATCAGCACGATATCAAATTATGAAAGATAAGAAGTTTAATGTTAGAAATAGTACCTCATGAGCAACACCACAAATTAAAAATTCAAAAAACAGAATCTGGGAGATTTGAGCAATGAATGGATGCAGCACACTGATAAAAAAATCATGAACAGAAATTGCAGTCACATGAACCAGAGATGAAACACAAGTGATAGCATGTAATTCTAATAACTTATCTAAATAGCAATTTTACTATAAGCAACTAAAAAAAATAACAGTAGATATCTGCTCTTAAGGATTATACAACAACATGATCAAGCCAGGCTGAATAATGTCCACTAAGTGCAAAGTACTAGATGCACAACAAAAAAAAGACAACTCCAGAACACTACCCTCAACAATCTTAAATCAAATAAATAACAGTTAGGCAAAACCCAATTTTAGCCCTTGAAAATTGCTTGAAAGTAGAAGCAGAAGGCAGTACAAAATAACAAATGCAAGCAAGCATATATAGCTGAAATAGAAACTGAAATAGAAAGTGGCTATTGTTGAAAGGAGAAGTATATGCAACAGCAGAAAAAGAATACTCTCGGTCCACAAGAACATAACAAGACAACAGGATGCACATGCAAAAACAAAAGCTAGAAATGAGATGAAAAGGTTAGCACTCATTGTCTCATTCAATTTCATGTCCTTCTTCATGGTAAAATACACGACTGTTTCAGTGGACAGTTTCAGATTGGTTAATAGAACTATCAGAACAACAAGGTTAAAATCATATGGTGTTATCAATGAACACTAGAACAACAAAGTTAATTACACATAAAACTTGCATAGTCAAGGACTTAATAGATTAAAAAGTAATTATTCAAGGTACTTCATATTGTCCTAGAAAATTTATTCATTGAAAAAGAACAACATAGCCATGAGAAACAACACTACAAGCAACCACGACAGCATTTATACATATTATAGAAAAAATTAAAACTAGAGAAATGAACAATGAAAATATATTACAATTATAATGAGAAAGACAAAACAGTAATACAGAACATGAAGTACGTATTTCCAAGGGTTGAAGTACACATTTTTTGAAGACAAAAAGAACGGCAAAAAGAGCAAACACTGACTTGTTCCACGACTAAACAGGAAAGACAGGAATTGGGAATACAAATCAGAACCTATGTGAAACAAAAGAGACAAAACCATATGAGAGAAATGCTTTCGCTCTACATGAATTTACTATGATTCAAACAACTACAACAGACAGCAGTTCAAAGATCTTTCCTCTAGCCTCATGCCTCTCATACATAAGAATTTCAGTTTCAACAGCTCTGTCTAGTTCGAAAAGGAAACATACCCATTATGAAAAACAATAACTAATTTACATGAAAGAGCCAGGCTGAAATAAGTTGAGAACCAGTTGGGAAGGCAATAGACCTGCTTGGCCTTGTAACCCAAACGCCGGGCCTTGTCGGGCCTGGTGGGACGAGTGACGCGAACAATAGATGGATGCTGACGGTACTCCCAGCACCTAACCCTCTGTAAGAAGCGCATCACATCGGACTGCTTCTTCCTCCATAGCTCCGAAACGTACTTGTAAGCACCTGAAGCCAAAAACACAGCATGACACTGTTATCCCCACCTCCAGACCAAAATGCCATAATCGAATCAAAGCATGAAAAAAAATATGAATCGCCTACAGAACCCAGAGAAAATGCCTAGAAATAACAATAGATCCAAAACCAAGTATGCAAACCCTGGTACCAAATTAAACGCATGAATCCAAATCTGCAGAATACGAAACTACTCAAAAACAAACAACATTAAACGACGAAGGATTAATTCGCTTCGGAAGAAGAAAAAGGTTGCGAGGATTGTCAGAGAAGGAAAAGGCTTACCCATCCTTCGGAGCGGAATGCAATGGGTTTTTCCTTCAGGAGGCGCGAGTTACCGCTCGTGATAGCAAATACAAGTGGCGAACCAGAGGGTTTTAGGTAGAGGCGGAATATGCCGTCCATCAACTCAGATCTACGCCGTCCGTTATTAACTATAGGGCATATACTTGTTTCCGATATTACCCTTGTCTTCTTTCTCAAGTTGTTTTATGACTCTTAAGGCGGGCTGGGTTTTTTTGGGCTCAGCTGTTCTGATCTTCAGCTTCGAAATCGAAGGGGCAAAACCAGCTTACGATGAGATTTAAATCCTTCTTCTTATAGGACGAAATTTTTACTGAAACAATGAATGCAAACCAACCTAGCAGAGATTCAAAAGGTGGCAAGTCCGGTTGATCAAAGGTTAGAATCAAAAGGTGACAAATCCTGTTGATCAAATGTTAGAATCAAAAGGTGATTAAGTCTTAGAATCTGGACTCCAAGGAGGTCAGAATGATAAAGAGGTAACCAGGTGTGGTTGAACAAAGGTTAGAATGATGGGCTCTTATTTTTAGTAAAATTAAAAATCAAAGTTAACCATCTACCAATCTGCAATCTCGGGAGGTGGTGGTGTTTCACTTCCTCTCTATTTGTCAAAGACACTTACATGAGAAGGGTGGTATGACTAGCAAATAAGGAAAACCTTCATAAAGATGACATAAAATTGTAATTTATGTAAGCCGGTATATATAATCTTATGTCTTTTTCTTTTTGAAGCATGTAATCGTAAGGGCATTGTAATCATGATAAATATTTTCCTACGACTATAAATACAACCTCAAAGCATAGGGTAAAGCATTAAAATCTCTTCATCTTGGCTCAATTTTGTCCATATATCTCTCTCTTTTCTCCCTCTTTCTCTCCCTTGGTTTATTCTCTCCTCTCTCCTAAGAGCTAGAGTTCCTCTCTTCTCTCTTTCCCTTGGAATCTCTTGAGTTTATATGTTGGCCCTAGAAATCGACATGTACCACAACGGGAAAATATCTGACATGGAAAAAAAAAAAAAAATTCTCATTTTTCTTTTAGTCTTCTTTCCCAATTATTGTTTTTCATTGGATGTTTCACTCTCTCACCAAAATTTCATATAGTAAATTATACACTGTTGGAAATATCTTTGAGTCTACGTTCCAACTCAAAAATAATCGTTGAAATCAAATTTTTATTGAAAGAAAAATTGACATATGAAGCAACAAAAGTCAAGTGCAAAAAAGTTTCGTGTAGCAGCAAAAAACCTCAAATTCCTGAATGGTTTGTATAAACATTACTAAAAAATTATATTAAGAATTATACCTCAAAAGAAAGTTATGGGAGTCTAATTTTTATCCCAATAAACCGTTTCTCAATTTGATTTTTTTAAAGAGAAATATCCACATTGGAATAATCAAATGTTTTGTTGGTATCCTATTGGATGCGTAAATCCAAATTTTTTACTTCATTTTTTTAGTTGCAAATGTTGGTTCAGTTTCTTATTTGTTTTCAAACTTTTGTCAAAATTTCACCAACTTGAATATCTTTCTTTCATTAAAATTTTTATTTATTTGATCTCACATTACATTAATTTCCTGAAGAGAGGTCTTTCCCATTATGAGTTTAGTTTGCTTTTTGACAAAGTCTGAAATTTTTTATTTAGAAAGTTTTGTTTCCTAATTCTATATTCCAAATAAGTGTCTTAAATCTCCCTTATTCCAGAAATATCTCTCGAATATTTTATTTCTAAATTGGTCGTGTTAAAAAAATAATTGCCTAATATGAGAAGTTTATTTTTAGAAAGTTTTCATTTTATGTTCATCTCAAAAATTTCTTATTAGAGTTTTTTTTTAAGTTTCCTTAATCATCATGTTTATAGAGAAATTATTTTTTACCTCCCTCTTGAGGAAAATCTGGACATTTTTTATCCAATTAATGGCCTAAAAGCGCTTCCTACTTACGTGGAATTATGAAGAGCTGCATTATGTGTCTTCTTCCTTTTGAAGTATGAGAGTTGTTATTTTTTTATTCACACCATTAATTCTTCAAAGTACTTCCTTCAATTTGTGTTTGTTAAAATCACTTTAGAGCAATGCTTATAGACTCACTACCTATAAGTATAAGAGTGTGTTGAACATCCAGTTTGAGTCAAATCTTTTATTTTTCACCCAAGAGGTGATTTGTTTTTGAGCTACCCTTAAAAAATGAGTAGTCTCTTTGTTGTGTCTTATAATTGGGTTGTTTTCCTACATTTGAAATTGAGCTGGGTGTATTTCAGATTATAACCGTTTTGACTGGTGTATGGAGCTTTGTTGTATGGTTAGGAGTGATTTTTCTCCTCTCACCATTATGTTGTGTAAATTGGGTCTTTTGGTGAAGAACAAGAAGATCTTTAGCTTGAGGGTAGAAGTAAAAGAATAAGTACAAGAAAGAGGTAACCAATAATGAAGAATTTCATGTGTTGTGGTAATCAAATTTTATGTGATTAAAATATCCAAGTTAGGGGGAGAAAAGATGATAACAAAATAAAGACTACAAGTAAGATGTGAACAAGAAGAAGAAATTTCTTTTTCAAGCCACACAAGATTGAAATTTCTTTTCAAGCACACAAATTTCTTGACCAAGATTATTTACAATGTGGAGTTACAAACACCATCTTTCAGGTGAGTGTTAAAAGAAACCCATGTGTGTAGGGGTGACATGACTAGTAAATAAAAATGACTTTTATAAAGATGATATAAAATTATAATTATGCAAGTTGGTGTATATCATCTTTGTTTTTTTTTCTTTTTGAAGCATGTATCCCTAAGGGCATTGTAGTTATTGTAAATATTTTCCCACAACTATAAATACGACCTCAAAGCTTGGGGTAGAGCATTCAAGACTCTTCCTTTGGGCTCAAATTCGTCCATACACCTCTTTCTCTTTTCCTCTTCGTTCTCTCCCTAGATTTTTTCTCTCCTCTCTCCCAAGAGTAAGAGTTTCTCTATTCTCTCCTTCCGTTGAGATCTCAAGAATTTATGTGTTGACCTTAAAAATCAACACTAATGGAGTATGATTTCTCCATTATGGTACAAAACACGGGAATAGGATGGTGGTGCCCCCTTCTCCCTCCCCATCTTTCTCTCTCTATTCTCTCCTTCAATTGAGATCTCTAGAATTTGTGTTGACCCTAAAAATCAATACTAATGGAGTATGATTTCTCCATTATGGTACAAAACAAGGGAATAGGATGGCGGTGCCCCCTTCTCCCTCCCCATCTTTCTCTTTATGTGCTCGCCGTAGAGGAGGCCCTACCCTCACTACCATTAATAGCAGGGCAAGCAAAGCTTATTCCCTCACCTTGTCAATGAGGTTGAGTTAGTTGCTTCACCAATTGGACCAACCAACCTAACTTGGTTTAGCAGATTTTGACACAATTCCAAGTCATGTACAATTTTTATAACGATCATCCACCTTCATTTTTTTTATTTTTAAACATTCAATTTTTTAGATTAATGCAAATCAAGCAAATCAATATGGTCGAGTGAAAAAATATTTCCCTTCCTCCTAATTATATGTGAAGGTGGGATGGGGTTTGATGCCACTCATAAATCTTAAGTACTACATCGTGTCGTAATATTACATTAAATCAACTATTACTTTAATTTACGTAGTATAAATTAATAATATATTTCCACAAAATTTAAAATTATTAGTTTAATTAACAATAAAAATAAGATAATTAAACAAAAATACTTGATCAATTGTTTACTTTAACAAGATTTTAATTACCACTCTTAAATCACTAATTTAATATAGTAACAAAATAATGAATATAATAAATAATAAATATAATATTTTATTAATAACATAAGATAAATTTTTATGTAGTATAAATTAATAATATATTTCCAAAAAAATTAAAATTCTTAGTATAATTAATTATAAAAATAGAATAATTAAACAAAAATACTCGATCAAATGTTGACTTTAACAATATTTTAATTATCACTCTTAAATCACTAATTTAATATAGTAATAAAAATAAATAATATATTAAATAAATATAATATAATATTTTATTAGATTTTTATGTAGTATAAATTAATAATATATTTCAAAAAAATTAAACATTATTAGTTTAATTAATTATATAAAATAAATTAAATTAAATACAAATGTTTGATAATGAACTGAATTAATAATGAGCGAGAGAGAGAGAGAGAGAGCATTGAAAGGAGAGCGAGATCCACTTTCGCAAGTCGAGATACAAGTTTAAGTGGATGAACTAGGATTTCGATGGGAATCCTGATTCACCTACTTCACTCATGAGCGAGTTCAAATTGATGAACCCATTTATCCACTTGAACTGGCACCCAATGCGTGCACTAGCATATCTGGGTCAAGTGATAGTATAATCTAATTCACTAGTGACATTTTTTCTAAGTTAAATAAATTTTACTCCAACTTTTTACACATACTAATGTAATTTTATTACTTGCTTAAGTGAAATTTACATTCTGTTCTAACTTTAAAATGTACTAATTAAGTCTAAAATGTTTGTTACCCAAAAATAATTTTTTTATTTTTATTCTTTAATGATGAACCAAATACCGAAAAAAAAAAATAGGTAGAGGATTTCAAAACGTGGTTTGGTTGACAAGGAAACGAGCTCATTCTATCTTGAGACTTTGGGAGACGAGGAAATAAACAATTTCCGGTTGGTGGTTTAGTAAATTCTTAAAACCCGGCTGGGTCGTCGGGTTACTTCCATTCATGGGTCTATGGGGTTCGAACCTACAGTTGTGTTGGACGTCCGGCCCGTGAAGCGGAGCCGTCGATTGACGCTCCAGTTCGCTATCCGCCCGCCCAAAAATGTCAATAGCCAGCTAGGGGCCACAGGTTCTCTCCCCTCTATGTTCCTACCGCATCTCAGTTCGCTATCCGCCCGCCCAAAAAACTGTCAATAGCCACCCAGTTCGGAGGTCCGTCTATTCGGACCTGATCCGGACTCATATTTCTTGCACGGGTTGGTAGAAAGCGAACCGGACTTTCAAGCCGATACCTGTTGGTTGATTAGGCCGCAAGGTAGCGTCGACTTTGGACCGCGGTCAGCGTCGGCTGCTGAGAATGGGAGTTCTGGGAGATGAGGGACCAGCCAACGCGGAGCATGAGAAACTAAAATCAAACAGAGCTCGGACGTGTTCTTCATTTCACGCGCCACGGCAACTGCGGCAGAATTATGGTGGTTCTTCCAGTGGTGAAACTCGGAACGCTGGCTCTAAAAACTCTCAGCAAACCCATCGCTAATAGGCTCAAACAGCAAGCCGGTCGTCATCCAAGTTTCCGGCAGTTCATTATTAATTTAGCTCAGGTTCCAGCTTTCTGCAACTTTTTCTCTCTCTCTCTTGTCTCAAGTTTGCTAAAATCGTCTCTCGGTGCCGTGTGACTTCTATCTTGTTCCTGATTAATGGAATGTTTGACTTTCTGATTCGGGTATCTGTTGTTTTGGCATTTGCTCTTGATAATGTATTTAGTTGATTGATCGTAGTAAGGCATATTCATATGAGGATTGGCAGATTGGCTGAAACTGAAAGGGAATGTTCATCTTCTTCTCGACTTCAGGAATTATAATGGAGGCTTATTAATTCACGTTTTTAAATACATTATTCTCATGATCTTATGTCTAGCTCTTCCTATAAGGTTCACAGAAATCCTTAACTGTTCATTTGTCAGAATTAAGATAAAACTACAGGTTATGCAGAGTAAATCACAAGTGTTCCGTGTTTCCTCGCTTAATATTTTCTCTGATTATTAACCTAAGCTTCGGTCTCTTTTTATAATAAGAAAGGTCATCTTGTAATCTATGTCATTAACCTTCACATTTTTTTTATTATGTTATTGTCATGTTTTCTAATGCCCAAGTATAATTAAAACTTGTATTTGAGTGTGGGCATTCAATGGATCGATGCCATCTGATGCTGCACCTCTCGGAATCTGTGATGATAAGAATATCACTTTTGTTGCTGACTGTTTTCTGGCAACAGTGCTTTTTTGTGTTAGACCTTAGGTTGTGTTTCATTTTCTAATGATTTGAGAGTAGTTCTCATCACACTAATCAAATGCTACTTCTTTTGATAAGTGACTTATTTTATGCCTCTTCATAATTATTGGAATATCAGGCAAATCATCGTTTCACCACAAACTTGCAAAGACACCTTTATGGTCATTCAACTGATGTTGAAATCCGGCCTTTGAATGAGGAGAAAGCAGTTCAGGCTCCTGCAGATCTCATTGGGGAAGTCTTCATTTTCTCAGTAAGACTTTTTAACTACTACTGTTTTTTTTTTTTTTGTATCTCAGGCTCTCATAACTACTTTGCCTCATGATTTACATTAGTTTGTTGAGATTATTCAAGTCATATTCATTGAGTCTTCTTATTATTGGAGTTTATGGACCCTCTGAATATTATTGGAGATTATTCTTCCAATTCAGCTACTAATCTCTTTATATAAATAGGTTGGAGGAGCTGCTGTAATCTTTGAAGTTCAAAGAAGTGCTAGATCAGAAGCTCGCAAGGAGGAAATACGCAAGCGAGAGTTGGAGGTAAATGAGATCATCTTTCTTATTTTTGAAACTGCACAACCCTTGCAGCTGATTCAATCAGTTTTCCTGCCGTTGAATTCTCAGCTGACTCCTTAAAATAGCATATGTTTTCACTTAGGGTCATAATTTTTGAGGTACAAAATGATTGCATCTGATAATTATTGGTGCTTCCCACTTTTTGCAAGCAGGTGCCATCTCAAAAACTGCTACTAAATTGTGGCTTTACTTTTAAAGCCTTCTATAAGGTCCTGATAGTTACTCGCAGTTGAGGTTGAAACTGGAGAGAGGCTCACTTACAAATGATCTCAGCACCCAAACTAGTTCCTACATGAAGTTCAGGAAATCTGTAATGGTTTAATAATTTAAACATGCTACATTTGAAGACCACCTTCATAGAAAAGGATAGCCTGGCATGCAGCTAAAGGTTGGATCTATTTAGTAGCTTAGACTTTTATTTAAATTATTTTGGGTTGATTTACTAGATTTACACTTCACTACATACCAATGGTTCAATCGGAACTTTTTAGGACTGATATTTTGGGTGTGTAGCATATTCTGGGTAGGTTAGCATGAATGTTCTTTCTACTCATTTTCTTCAGTACTGATGAAAGACTGCCTCATCCTGTATTAGTCAGTTGCTTTAGTACTCGTGAAGAACCATGGCTGCAGATGATCAGTTGGGCTTATTGCTATTGTATATGGAGTTAGAGATGTTTGCATAACTAATATGAACATCTGTAGTTGGATACAGTGAAATCACATATTTGTCACTTTTTTTGTTATGCAAATTTTGTTACATCCTAATTGAGCTTGCACATGATTCTAGTATAAAATGCTTCTGTGGTTTTTGGAGGAAGACTGAAAAACGATTAAATTGTGACTGACTAATGCATGCCCCATTTGTCATCATTGGCTTTTTTTTCTTACACTGGATGCATTATAAGAAATTTGTTGCCACTTTTCGTAAGAACTGCAGCATTTGTTGAGGATCCAACATCTTTTTGCATTTTAGCAAATACCTATTTTCCCATAAGCCTAGTACCTTCTTATTGGACTATGAGAACAACTTTCCTGTTTGTTTAGGCAATGAAACAAAATGATGAAGAATTAGCAAATGAAGTAGAACATCTTAAGCATAAACTCGAGGAGCTGGAGCATCTTGCCAGGGGAAGAGGCCTCACAGGTATTCTCAACTTCAAGAATTCGCACACATCTGCAGAAGACAAGTCAGCCTCAGCCATATAATATGATTTTTTGTGGTCAACTTTGAAGTCCCTCCTCTCCTCCTCCATCATCTTAGGTGTGATGCATCTAAATTTGGTTCTATGTCTTTCCTTTTCTTGGCTAATTGAGCTTGATTTTATCATCTCAAACTATGTATTCAACTAAGAATTCAATATAACCAATAAAAGAAATAGAACTTTCTTTTTTTATCTTTAATAGGTAGTGTTTTTATATTATTTGTCTGTCAGTTTTGTTAAGTTAAAAGAAGTATAAAATCAATAAAACTCTTGAGTAAGTTTTCAGGTTAATGTAGATTGAGCCTTTAGCTCAAGGTGTCAATGCACCAAACTCTATTTATTACATTTTTTATGGTGCATTCCACCGCTAATTACTTCCCGGAATGGGAATATTAAAATTACCAAGATGAGAAAAATTGAAAAATCATGTAATGGGTCGCATTATCTCCACATGTTGCAATCATCAAACAAAAACTTATTAAGTGAAACTAGAATATTCACAAAAAAAATATCATAATAAACAGTTATCTAATATTAGTTCACCTTTTAATCTCTCTTGATACAATGAAGAACCAGAATCCAATCACCACTACAAATCAAAACTTGAATTCTATTTAGTGCCATGGAACAACGAAATGGGTCTATCACTTTACCACCTGCACTAAAAGTACTCTGAGGCTATAGTGGATATAAGAATTGCAAGAATATCTATTGTCATCTTAGGTAATACTCAATAGTTATTTACTTTTCACCATTCTAAAACATTAAATATATATTGTGAAGTCTCATCACAAATATACACATTTTTTTAAAATAATTATTCAATTCCGATTTTGGTGAATTCACAACTATTTCACATAAGTCATTAACTTTGACCAATCTAAACTCGATGAAAAATGAAACTTATAACTTATGGAAACACCTAAAGAGCCAGCATTCGAAATGGTCTTTTCATTACTAGTTCTCACATTACCCATGACTACATATTCATCATAAATCTCAAATAAGGTCTGATGAACTAAGTTTATATTTATTCTTTCTTCTACTTCAAAATATATTTCTGGAAAACAAATTTCAATCAACCTTAATTTAACCATTGGATCCAAAACTGAAGCAACAATCATCAACAAGTTGCGTTCATCCAAATCCTTCTCAAATTTTCCTTTTATTTTACTAATCATTGTCCTCATGAAACCATTTTCATTCATAGAATGAAGATTCATTACCCAATATATCTCACTAAAGGTAAAAATTTGAAAATAGGGTAGTCACTCCCATAAATAATATTAATGACTATATTAAAAAAAATTAGAATCTCACACACCATTTCATCACTTTCATATTCATCAAAAGTTGGCAAACAAATATAAGTTAGTTTGCTATGTTGGAATCTAAAAAATAAATCTTTGAATTTTAATGCACAAGATAACATGTCATAAGTATAGTTCCAACAAATTGAACAATCAATGACCAACCTTTTGCACCTAACTATAATTGATTTATAATTTTAGAGAAAAATATGAAGTTTTGTCCCAGATTGATTAATGAATTTGACACTCACGCATATTCTCTATGATATCCTTAATTTTACTAAGACTATATTGGACTAGTACTTTCAAAAGGATATTCTCTAGGATATCCTTTTGTAACTAATCGATAAAATTTATTTTTAAACTCTAAAATATTTTTTTAAATAATTTTTTAATTAATAAATATTTTAAATCTATAATAATAAGTACTACATGGATGATGACGTGGTTTGCTATGTAATATTTTAAATTGACCTTGAGGATTTTTGTGTCATTAATGACGTGGTATATGATGTGTCATCCTATGTGGATGATGACATGTCTTGAAGACGATGTATCAATTGATGTGTCATTCGACTCATCGGGTGTTGATGAGTCATGCTGACATGGCACCACGTAATTGGTCAAAGCCTACATGTTACTTTTAATTACACACATGTACAGTTGATTAGTCAAAGTTGGGTAATATCCTAACATTCCCTAACATCTAATAGATACCCTGAATACCGAGGGAGGTGAGCAAGCTTTGTGAACTATGAGACTACCGTGGCTGAGTCAACTTTATTAGCTACTGAGGAAGAGAAGTTGTCCCTTGATAGAAGAGCAGAAATGTATGCCTTCTATGAGGCCACATAAATCTGCTGTTCCTGAAAGGATAGGAGGATGGATCCCAAATGATCTCTGATAGTGCCATGCTTGCCTGCTGTGCCTGCATTGCCAAGGGAGCTGCCATCTGGGAACAATGAGGGGAAGCTGAGGGATTATGATCTCTGAAGGTGATGTCTATTCTCCGGTGCTTACAGACAATATAGTTCGGGAGTGGCCGCATGACTTTGAGAAAACTGTTATCACCAGAGCAAGTATAGTTTCAGCAGCCATCTGGGAAGCCTAGGAGGGGAAGTTGAGGGAGGATGATCTCTGAAGGTGATGACTGTTTCCAGTGCTTACATACAATAGAGCTCGGGAGTGGCAGCATGCATTTGGGAACACTGTTATCACCGTAGTTGTCCACCTGCACTTGGCATTCTTATATTAAGAAAACCGTTATGATACTATAACCACTAAAAGAGAAATTAAACTAGGGAAATAGAGGAGGGAGGATCTTGGTTGTGAGTAGATAACTGAAAGGAGGGAGAAGCCCATCAAGCAGCTGATGTTAAGCATGATGTTAGATGAGAACAGTCTCTCTCTCTCGCAAAGCTTCAGCATCACTTTACCAATATCGAGTTTTCATTCTAGAGTGTCATTTTTATATGTTAATTGGTGATTGAATCATTCTTTATTAGTTTTTTTTTAGTGTGATACAACTAAAAAAAAAAAATTCAGGGGTAAAAATTCTAATTTGGTGGTTGAAAAGTTCTGAAATGGCCTCCAGGGTCTGAAATGACCTCCGTGTTGTCTGTCTAAAATTAATCTTTTCTTCCCAAGCAAGGGGGGAAAAAAAATCTATTAGAAGCTTTGAAGTTCTCATGCTCTCTTAATTGGTTTACTGGTGGAAAAATAGGAGGTCAATTGTTTGGCAAAGAAAGCTGCAGAAATGGTGGTTTTGGTCATTGATGAGGAAGGTGCGGACTCTGTGCTCTCAGAACTGCTTAAAGGAATTGCTGATAACCAGGTTTGTTGTGCCGAGTATGCCGTGTTTAATGCTAGAAGCTTGAATCTTTTGTTGTCTTCAACTGCTTATTGGGGTTTGTTTTCTTCCCTTTCAGACTCTAATGAGAAGAGCTACTTCGTACCTGATTGGATATTTCTTCCAGAACAGCAAACTAGATTTGGTTGAAGAAGCCCCCATCGTGATCTCTACTCTTATTGTTTTGTTATGTGATTCTTCTGATTCAGCTGCTGTTGCAGTAAGTTAATTGCTGGTATTCAACCATTTTAGCTGCTGGTGAATTCAACATTTTTTAAAATCATCTTCTTCAACAGGCTGCTTGGGAAGCTTTAGCGGGAGTTATTGGTTCAGTTCCTGAAAAAGTTCTTCCTTCTTATACAAAATTAGTTCTTGATGCTGTGTCTACAGCTAGAGATAAGAAACGAAGAGAAAAAGAAGGCATGTGATGTCAATACTGGCTCTTGAAGCCAATATCATCCATTGCTATTTCCATATTGAGTCAAAGACTCCCGAAGGTTGGATATTTCTTGGAGTTACAGGGTGGACTGATTCTTGCACCTGGGTTTTGCCTGCCAAAAGCACTTCAACCATTGCTCCCAGTCTATCTCCAGGTATTCTGATTCTTTGATATGTCAGCTAAACATCATTCTAAGAGGTGCTTTGCCAAGTTTCTAGCAAGTTTCACTTATAATTGTGAAAATTGATTTTAAAAAACAGGTGTGAAAATGGATTTGGCTATATTTATTGTTATTATTATTTTATTTTATTTTTGCAACCTCTTTATGGTATGCTGATATCACATATTTCACAGTGAGATGTGGCAAATAAGTTCTTGTTGTTCTTTATACCTCCTTTTCTTGTCTGTCCTCGTGGATCCCTTACTTTACACTTTTTCTAAGCAGCCAGACTAGACAGTCAAAATAAAGGCATTTTGTTAACTCAGTGAGATAATTTTGATTTTCGGATACTGAAGCACACAATGATACTTTATTACTTATATTCAAGTTTAACAGAATATTGAATCATATACATGATTGAAAGACTGGCAGCCTGTATGGTGTTATTTTGTTCTAACCAAAGGATCTGCTTGTATAATAATTTTTTTGGGGGCCACTACTATTTGGCTCTTTGACAATTGAATGACATCTCTGATGTTCACCAAGGAGATATTCAAATGGATTTGAATTATGGATAGAATATAATGAAATATAGCCACTGTAAGGTTCCCTGTGAAATGAGGCATGGAGTGGAGCCACTATGAAGATCCTCACATATGTCTATGATATTCATCATAGTTGAGGATGATTTATATCAAATAGCAGAAACCCGAATCCATGGAACTTGCTTGTACACATATTCATAAACTAAATACTGAGTAAAGATTTATTTAGAAAAAAAATACTGGGTACAGATAAAGTTTTATTTTTTATTTTTTTCGTAACCACCAATTTTTTTTCTTGCTTTTTCTATCTGAAATTTACTTATGAGTGCATCTCGACCAGTTTTGGCATTTCTGCTCATTTGCTTGTGAGATACAGGCAGTAACCTGTAGTTGTGAACTTTATGTTCTCAGATGTTATTTTCTTCCATTGTCACCTCAGGGTTTAATTAGCGGATCAGCAGAATTGAGAGAACAAGCAGCAGAGGGTTTGGGTGAGTTGATTTAAGTGACCAGTGAGCAGGTGTTGAAGCAGTTCATTGTAAAAATTACAGGGTATGCTCAAAGAGTAGTTTTCAAGTTTCAGTTGTGATTTGCCTTACTGAAGAATAAGTCATTTTATTCAAAATGTTTCATCTTTCTTTTCTTTTTTTTTATGGTCGCTTTCGGGCAATGCCTAGCCATAACTTTGATAACTGATTAAATTTTCTATTGTGAATCAAACTATGATCTCCATGCTTTTTAATTGTGAGCTGTTGACCATACAATCAGTCTGATTATGTTATTCAAAAAAGAAAAAAATATGCTTTTTTTTGTTGATTGCTTTCTGACTTTCTTGACTTCTATTTAGGCCTCTCATTAGTATCCTTGGTGACTGCTTCCTATGGCAAGGGAAAAGTGCTGTACTCTCAACAAGATGCATTATGATAAGCAAATGTGGGATGGCACTGAAGCCTTTCCTTCCACAGCTTCAAACTACATTTATCAAATGCCTGCAGGACAGTGCAAGGGTGTTGACCTGGATTTGGCTTTCATTCTTTTAGATAGCATTGAATTTTCTACTGGTGTCCTTTGCATCTGTTATGTTTTTAGGCCTGTCCGTTTAAGCTCTGCAATTGCCCTGGGAAAGCTAAGTGCTCTCAGCACTTGTGTTAGTGAACAACCTGCTGACAACATTGAAGGTGAGATTTTCCTTTTTTCTTTTTATTTTTCTGTTTCATTTGCTTGTTCTGACTTGCATATATGTGGAAATGCGTTTTGCTTAAACTTCTTGAAAGAGAGAGCAGCAGAAAGAAGCGTTTTCATTATACTAAAAGAAGCCTTTCACTTTTGGAATTTCTGGTTCTTTTTCCTGCATATGGGAGTTGATACTTACTGATGGGTTTTCTGTGGATCCCACAATTCTCTGCTTGTCAGTGAAAATAACTATTGGACTGATTCAGAGGATTTGGTGTGAACATTTTGAGGTCAAATTCTTCTGTAATATCCTTGTTTTACTCAGTATCACCCCCTGCTATTATTAAATATTTTGTCACTTAAAAAAAAGCCAGAAGGGCTGAGTTGTTATCTTGTCTGTTTCTTTTGGCATGGACAGAAAATGTTCAAGCAGAGCAAAAATTTATTGCAGGCTTGGATGCTTGACAATTATCAAAGCTTCCCGATCACAGGTATTATGTTAGTCCCATGGTAACATTTGATTTTAGCATTAATAAAAGCATTCATCATTTCATTAAACACACCCACACACACATACACTGGATTTGAGAATGTTGTTTTCATGGTTTACTTGAAAGGAAACACAACAAGATGGAAAAATAAGAGAATTGAAATTAGGCAACCAAAATAAAACCTTTGTGAAATATCAAGGTAGAAATAAGAAACATGCTGAAACTTTTAGGCAAATATATGACTTGCATTCCTTGGAAACTGAACTTGGGGCCTTTCATGTGTTGATTTTGTAAAAGGAAATTAATGGGGAGTAATTAGGGTTAACAGACCTCTTTTCCTATTTATAACTCAAGAAATAATGAAAATTACATCAACGTTTCTGCAGCCCCTAAACGCTAGGATTCTAATTTATAAGTTGAAAACACTATCCTTAAAAATACGTGAGACCTAGCTGTACCTTCCAATGCTCCCCCTCAAGCTGAAGGATATAGTTTCAACTTTTTACAAAATTTGTCTTACAGTCCCCATTAGCATAAAAAAAAATACAAATACAATCTTTAGAAAATTTTGTGATCTATAAATTCTTCATCTTCCATTCTCCCCCTTTACTTGGATGTTCTTTATCCACAACTCATGGAATTCTTCATTGTTGGTCACACACAAGAAAAAGAAAAAATTTACCAGAACTTGTGAAATTCTTAATGGTAGGGCTCTATCACTTAACTTTTTCTTCATACTTCTCCTTCTACTTTGAGGCCCAACTTACCCAGATTTGTTCCATATACAAGTCCAAAAATGGTCTTAGTCTGAAAATGTCGCTCAATTTCAAAGGCAAACAAGCCCAATTTTAGGGCATTGGAAAGAGTCTGCTCACTATTTTAAGGGTAGTTCAAAACAATCACCACTTGGGTGAAAAAAGAGTTGACTTAAGCTGGATGTTGGACACACTCCTGTCTTTGCTCATAGTGGCTCTATATGCATTGGTCTGAAGTGATGAAAAATAAATAACAAATTGACGAAATACTTGGAGGGTTTGATCAATTTTGATACAAAAGGGAGAATTAAAAAAAAAACAGGTTTTTTATTATATGGTTTTTGAAATTTTCTCAAGGATGGAAGAAACATAGAATCCAAGAAAAACATGAGCTTGGCTTGATGCTGGACAGGACTGATCAATCGATGACTTTCAAGCTTGAATAATCCAAGTAGGATGAGAATCTTAGGACTTCATAAGCAGGAAGGAAACAAGAACAAAAAAACAGCAACCAAACCCATCTCAGAAGAACCAGATCATGAGGGGCTGAACCACATAATGAGGGGTTGGAGAAAAAAACTTGAATTTGATTAGCATCATGTGCCAAAGGTTCAGAGGTTTCAAAAGGTCCCAATTGGCTGCCAGACTTCTTTAGTACTATCTCAAAAATAAAAGTAGATTGGTATGGAAAAGGACAACAGAGAACTGACCAAAACATAATCCCCATAAGACAACCATGTGCTAAGACTCTTCTTTTCTCTGTTTCTGCTGCATTGAATTTTCTGTGCTTCATTACTCTGAACAGTACTTTGAATGAATAAGAAAGCAGTAGCTCTCAAGACATCAGCAGCACTGAATTAAAAGGTCCTGATTCGAAAAATTGTTGTAAATCCTGATATTATTCTCAGGTTTCAAATACAGAAGATGTTGCTTCAGCATCTTCTACTTGTTTCATCCTTTGCTTCTGATATCTCTGCATCGATTTGTTTGGTTGGGGATAGTGCAGCTTCTCACAGAATTGCATGTTTTGGAGATGTTTGGGATAGTGCAGCTTTCGTGATTTGCTGAAGAGAGTAATTCTGGATCGGATTTGCAGATCAAGAGTTGGACAGCGAGCTTTGTGATAAATATTGGCAGCGAGGTGATGTTCAATGTCCAGCAACTTCTGTGATCTTCTAATAGGTGCGACCATGAAGTTTTTGAGTCTCCAATGTCAGACATCTTCATAAAATTCCTCTCTCACAAACATGAATTACTTTCTGCAACACTTCAGGAAGCTAGAAAACTGAAGATTACTAATGCATTATTCAGCTTTAGGAATGAAGTCATCGTTTTCTGCAACTATTCCATCTGCCCCAACCTTGCTTGCCTTCATTGTTTCTCTTGTTTAAAAAATTTCACAGTTTGCAAAGCGAACCAACTCCAAATGGAGGTCGACAGGACATACTTCTCCGTCGTGTAGATTGTTGAATCTGGTTATGGCGTTGTCCCTTTGTTTTGAACAACTCAAGATCTTGCCGCCGACTGCCAGCAATTGTCAGATGCAGAAATTTGGAGAGCTAATTTTTTTCTCTTTCTTATGTTTTTACAAGTGTACTGAGCAAGTATAAGAGTGCCAGAAACCTGAATTTGCCACAAGCATTAATCAGCACCCCTCTTTCCTATGTTATTGGATTAGAAACCCAAGCGGAAACAAGCATTGGCCCCGCTTAAATCCAAGCAAACTGTAAAATTCAATGAGAGCAAGGTAGTGGAAGTTGAAAGAGGCAAATTTTACCGCCGAAGGCCTGAAACTAGTGTGGAAAAGTGAGTGAGTAGAGAATTGAAAAACTTTGACCAGCAGTTCCCAAATCACCACCTTGCAATCAAAACCAATCTAAAAATCTTTGCTCCACAGGTCATCGGCTATCAGCATGACTGCTCCTTCGCCTTTGGATTATCTTTGCATGTTGGCAAATTTCGTCACCACTGCTAGGGTTGTTGGAGATGCGGAGCTTTTGGAATTACAGCTGCAGAAGAATCAATGGGAAGAGGTGGTTGGATTTGCCACCGCTACTAGGTTGTTGGAGATGAGAGGCTTTTGGAATTGCAGCAGCAGAAGAATCAATGGGGAGAAGCTGTTGATACCACAAGAGTGAATAGAATTATAGAGAACTTGTGGGTTTGGGGAGAAGCAATTAATCTAAGAGAATTTGGAAAAATATGAATAGCAAAAATAAAAATTTATTCTAAATACGAAGCAGATTGAAAGTGGAAAGTCTCTGTGAGTTGATATCAATTAATAGACCCTGTTCTGATACCATATTATTTTTGTAGAAAGAAAAAGATGGGGAGTAGTTAACCCCTCTCCACTATTTATCAATCACACGATAAACAAAATTACATCAATTTCTTTGCAGTTCATAAAGCCTAGGAATTTAGTTTCTAAAGTAGAAAACACTTTCCTGGAAAATAAGTGAAACCTAGTTGTACCTTCCAATATCATGGGCTGAAGATCTACAAGAAGAGATATATGGTGGTGCCTCTTGTTGTGGAGGGAGACTACAACATTGCGATTGGCTGGTGCAAGAATAAAGTTGGAATCCTTGTGTTTCTGGAGTATTTTTGGAAAAATTCCAGGACCTTACCCACCCTCTTATCATATCTTGGTCCTTTAAATCTCTTGTTATTATTGTTCATCTGTCTTCCCTAATTTTGGGTAATTTGCCTCCCGTTTTGCTGTTGACTTTGACTCGAATGTTTTGTTTTCTTTAATATAATCCTCATCATACGAAGGGAAGTTATTAGATGGTGGTTATTGCATTCATATGCTTTTACCTAATGCTTCCTTTATGTGAAAATTTATATTCTAATACATTCTAATCCCTGACTTGGTTTCTGGAAAGCTTCAAACAACTTCCAATGTGCCTGAATTTTAAGAGTCAGTCTCTTGATTCTTCTTTTACGTTTCTTTGAAGATTTAGTTATGTCCGGTCCTGAAGATGTGCTTTCCTTACTGCTTTTGTGTTAAATGTTTTGGGGATGTGAACAACATTTGACTAGCAGCTGGTCACTAAAAGAGTTGAAGTTTGAACAATTTTGACAAGCTCAATTCAGTTTTTGCCATGATCTTGATATGCAGTGAAGACGGTGAAGATGGAACACTAAATTCTTTGTAGATGGGGCACATTCATATGCAACTTTTGCTTCAAGCTCCTGGTTTTGGGATTGGATTTTGCATAGTTTAGGATTTGTGGAGATTCTCCTTTGACATTCTCAGGTTATTCACAATTTCTCGGATGACAGAGCTTTCCTACAAACAATTGAAACTGCAGAAGAACATGAAGATATTCATAAGTATGAGAGATATAGATCAGGAGCTTTTTCCTCCCTTGTATATAAAAAACAAAGGTAGTCATGGTCTATGATTGTTTGTTCCTATATACTATAAAGAAAAGAAGTGGAAATCAATCCATATTGCTGTCTTCATTGTAATTTTTTGTAAAATAATTGTCAAGTTTTGAGTAAGTTATCATATCAATTTTGGGATTTGTAAGAAACATTTAGATATATTTTTTTATAAAAATTTATGAATTTTTTAATTTAATATTTAGTTTGTATCATACTAGAAAATCATCAAAAAAAAAAATGTTAAGATTTTTCTAGTAGTTATTAGAGTAATTTACAAAGAAATGATAGGATTTGAGTCGTACTCGGATTTGGGCATTATAAGACTGATTGACTCAGTTAGACTTGGACCTTGTAGTATGTTTGTCTCAAATTTGATCCAATTTAGTCAGACTTTGTTATCTTATTCTAGTATCAAAATATAATGGATTGCCAAAAAATATTTTATGATTTCACAAACATGCTCTGGTCAAGAGCAATAGCTCGACTGCTTCCTACTCTACTCCAGAAAAGGAAACCTATATTGACTGTCTCACTTTCTGAACGAAAAAGGGTGAGTTAGGTCAATTTGATATTCGTCAGCAGAGAATTATCATCAGACTTGACCAAAGTCTCTGTTGATAAGCAACGTCAAAGCAAGTGTAACCCTCCAATGTGGTTTGTAAAGGAGGGCGTCGTAGAAACATTAGTTGCTTGGATTCAATTAAAATGGACGAGTTTTTACTTTGGATCAAAAGGGAAGTTAGGTTTAATGGAAAAGATAAGGAAGAACTGGGAGTTATTTTATGTCTGATGTCGATCGAGTCTGATTACCACCTAAAGCTGCCGCAGTAAGATCAGTCAAAACTCGGCTTATTACAATTTTGTCGTCCAAATTCAAAGTTCAAACCATGCCTAACTGAAAAGATCGTTTCAGTTCACTGAGAGCACGTCCCCACAGCTTGCCCTTTTTCCTGTCCTCTCCTTTCCGGCTGTCGCGAAGGATGGCGGCAGCAGGACGCCGTGAACAATATAGTACCTCTCTGAGTACTTCCAAGGACCCACTTACGAATCGATTTTTTTTATGATTGAGAAGTGATTTTGGATTTCACGGAATGTGATCAGCGTCTTGATTCTGTAACCCCGTGTTGGTCAATCCAATGCTTAGTTCATCAAGCATGATCGTTGAGGAGAAGGGATAAATTCGATTTAAATGTGTATCACGGTATGCCATCGGCAGTATTTTTGGGTGCTATGAATCGATTCGAAAGGGAGAAGCATGATTTGAACGTCATCCACTTTCCTCTTCTGTGAATGGAACTCTAGAAGCTTCACAAGAAAAGCAAAAGAAGTGCTGTTGCAATGGTGGCTTGTCTTCTTTCAGCATTAACTTATTAAAAAGTGCCATCACCGTTACGCTTCTTACTGTGTTTCTGAGCTCTTCTCTGCTCTGCTACTGCTACTGCTACGTACTCTATTATTGTAATGCTCTATGCTTGCAGAAATCATACAAGTAGAGAGAGAGAGAGTTGATTAGAAAATTACTTTCAGACGGGTGAGACAAAATTCATTACAAACTACTTGAAGACTTACAAGGGCATAAGGTTAAGGTTTAATAGCTAATACATGAGAGGTCCAAAGACTACTCTCCCTTCCCTTTTCGAAATTCAGACGTATTCGGGGAAGAAGGAACTATTCTGGACTATGCCTTTGCTAGTTGCACACATGTTCATATCATCCAAGTTCCACAGCCCACTCCAGAGGAACCCTTCCTCGTTGGAAGACTCCTGCAGGGAACCTCCCCCTTGATACACGGGAGACAGGCATTGTTCCAGACCTGTTGGGTTCATAAAGACCATGTCTGGCCTCATTTGTGGCACAGTCATCTTGTAGTCTCCTTCCTGCAGTTGGGATACGAACAACATTTTCATCTCAGCTTGAGCTTCTTGTTGCAGTTTTTCCTGCTGTAACTGCTGCTGCTGCTGCTGCAGTAGCCTCTTCTGTTGATGGCGTCTCAGGGCCCGTGATTTCGCCTTCTCCCCATTTTGAGCAGACTTCCCGTTCTTCTTGAAATGGGTCCTCCAGTAATTCTTGATTTCGTTGTCTGTTCTCCCAGGCAAGCTCCGGGCAATCGTCGACCATCTGCATAGTGGGTTTGCTCTAGTCAGTGACTTAATTCTCAAAACAGTACCTTCGATTCTTAAAGAAGCAAACAGATGATATCAAAACGTAAATCCAATGAATTGAGTGTGTCTACCGGTACAAGAGATGACTAACATATACGCATCTGCTGCACTGAGTGACTCACCTGTTTCCCCATTTGGCATGCAGCTCTACAATGAGGTTCTCTTCATGGGGAGTTATCTGCCCTCTCTTAAGGTCCGGCCTCAAGTAATTGACCCACCTCAATCTGCAACTCTTTCCATTCCTTTTCAATCCTGAAACCAAAATTACAAGAGTAAAATCATATAAGACAAAGGAAATTTCTGGTGAAGAAGCTTCAAGAATTAATGCTAGTGAACCAATTATTTAGGCCCGGTTTCCCCAGCTGATCGAATTCAGAGCGAAAGTAACACAGCAAAAGAATGCAGACGGCGGAGCTACATAAACTCACCGAGCCAGTCATTTCACCAGCCCGATCAAATCTCAAGGACTGAAAAGATTACCTGCAAGCGTGGCCACGGAGTTCCATCTCCCCTCCCCATGCAAACTAACATACTCGATAAGCAATTTATCTTCTTCGGCCGTCCATGGCCCCTTTCTCCAACCCTCCTCGACAGTCCCCCACCCCAAAGGCCCGGCCATCCTCTTCAACTCCCGCTGACAATACAGAAACTATTTCACTTCTGCTAGTAGCCTTTAACTTGTCTCCCTCTTTGTATGACAGGAGCTTGTCATGCTTCTTCATATATATACTCCACCTTAAAAATCTATCAACTTCATGGCCCTGTCGAGGTTACTTCCATCCCATTTTCTGTAAAGATGGCCGTGATCTTTTCGAATTTTTTTCTGGGTGCCACGTGCCCTTTGAGATCCTGCACACTTCCTCATTCTCACGGCTCTCAAACATCGTTCTTTACATCCTTCACTGTCGTAACATTGCAGAAACATGGTTACATACATGGAATCTCTTTCAACTCATCAAACTCCTACTTGATCTTTTCCTTTTTGTATTCCATAAAAAATTGTCCAAATTAGTTTTCTGAACAAGGTAGTGGTGACCATCCGGTTTGCTGATGTCTGCAATTGCAAAAAAATAAGGTTTCAATCGATTAAAAAATGCGTTGCTTCACACACCAAGAAGAAATCTAAGGGGGAGTGCGGGAAGACGAAGAGACTTGCCGTGGCGATAAGCAACACACGTATACGAGTCAATCGAACGTTCTAACGGCGAGTTCATTATGCGAAGGATTTAGTCGAGATTATTCGAAGTTAAAGTAATAGAAAACGGGCTCCACCGGGAGCCACGTAACCCCCAGAGCTTATGTATAGGCACTAGTAGAGGGCGACTCTTTTGAGGCGACATTGTCGATCTTCTTATAAAAGAAATACGTTTAAAAGCTTAATATAGCAATAACCAGAGCAAAGAGGAGGAGAAAATTTGAGTGGGTTGTTTGATGTTTTTGTCGAAAGCGGCTACTCAATCCTTTCCCTCCATCTGTGCATGCCGTCCTGTCCTTAAATCTTGTCCAGAAGCCATTACAAAGCCCGGTTATCTTTGTTTAATGGGTTTAGAGAGGCTGCAATTTCGGGTAATGCAGAGATTAAAATACTCGTCGTGGGTGACGATCTTTACGTGTCACGCCTGGGACACCTGGTCTTCGAGATCTCCCTCTGTTGGATTATGGAATTTCGAGATGTCGATGGCTCAGTACGGCAATCTTAATGCATCATCAAAAGGAGGATACGGGTGTTTGTGGCTTTGTGATCCTCGCTGATGCTTGCAAAAACTCACCGAATCCAACTCTTTTTAAAGAGTTCTCTGCCCAGCGAGAAGGTCAGGAACTGAAGCAGCTAAAAGGAGATTTTATGGGTTTTTTTGTTTTTTTTTCCTTCTCCTTTTTCTCTCTCCGCTGTCGTTTTTACTGGATTGCAACTAAAGATTAGGACGAGAGGACTGAGTTGGCAATTAGTTAATCACTACGCTCATGTTCTAGAAGCCATGAACGGCGAGAAGAGAAGAAAACCAATGAAAGAGCTGCTATAAGGGGACTTCCTCCAAAGGAGAAACCACACGTAGAGGCGTCCCTTGGGAGTCATGATCAATCGGGAATTGATTTCTCTTTAGAAGAAGAATCAAGAACATAATCCCATTACAGAAACGATTACTCAACTACCCGTAAAGACACTCTGTTTTAGCTTGTAAAAGGAGCTTTGACCGCGGCCAAACTGCGACTGATTGGAATACCGGCCGACCAGGCTTCCACTTCGAAGGACGTGGTCTCCACTTTCTGCGGACTGCGCGTGCATGTAACAGTAGAAGAGGTGGGACCAACAGCAAGATGTATCATTATTGGGTGATATTGAACCGTTCATCTGAGTCTTCCTTTTCCCCGTTAACCTTTCTTTCTCCTTGTTCTTGCTGGTAATTTAACAGCACAAGATTTAGTTGTTAACTGCTAAGATTCCTGGCCTAATAAGAGTCAAGTAAATGGACTGGCAGTTAAGAATTGAAATAGAGAAAAATAAAAGCTTTCGGCCACGAACAAGGTCAATGTCGAAATGAAAATTTGTTGCTTTTGATCAGCCCTTGAGATTTTTCAGGCTGTGCTTCGGAATGAGCTCATTTTCTGCTAAGAAGCCTATCGGAAAACTCTACTTCGCCTGAGAAGATGAAGGATGTCACCGGAGTTTTTTGTTTAGTATTAATAACGGATTAAGAGACCCTTTTAGTAGGGAATAGGGATCTTTGTTTTGTCTCATCAAGCTGTCTTTATTTGACTGACTAAAATCCAACCAAATCTTGCTGAAAATTCCCTAACCTGGCTATCTATCACTTTGTCTAAATGACTACAAGCATGGTGGAAGTAAGATCCCAATCGACATAAGTGTGGCTCCAAAGATTTGGTAATTAATAGGACTAAATACTGATCTAAAACAAAATCTGATCCATCTGCCAAAATCACATTACTACCAACTTTAAGGCCTTTCGGAGGAAGCACCTATATCTTTATTTCTCTTTCTTCAATGAAATCACTTCCCTTGGGTGATCTTTTACTTTCGAATGCTTAAAGTCTATCGTAATCCTCTTCTTAAATCTCTAAACTCTTTTATTAGAATCTTAGCAGGAAGATAATGGTGGATTATATGGATAAACTAGAATATAATATAGTGAAAGGCAAACGAAAGTATCCCTTGCGAATCTTTCTATCGGGCCCGATTCCGATTTGAATCGGAACTCAAACTTCGATTCCACCGACTAATAAAGAATACAGTGACGTCAAGACGATCTTCTTCCATATTTTATAAAGCTCCGATTTGTGCACTTTAGGTTGTTGGAAGATAGGGCCTAAGTCCACACGACCAAGGAAGACCAACATAGTCAAATGTTAGAAGATGGACCCAAGCCCATAAGACCAAGGAAGGCCCATGCGTCCAAGAGATATAAAAGACGAGCTCAATGCCTATAGATCAATGAGAAGGCCCATAGGCCCACATACAATGATGGCAAGATGGTAAATAAAGAGTCATCTTATAGAGATTTGCATTGTTGTAATTAAGTTAAAGTTTCAAGGTTAAAACCCTAGACCTTAAACCCTAAGTTTAGGAGTATTAGTGTAATACAGTAGTTTCATTAAACTACAAATAGAGCTTCAAAGGGAGGGTTAGGACATCAACTCCATTGTTGAGCACGGTGGAGTCTGGTCCATACGTGTGAGCAGGACATGAAGGGGATTCATGATTTTAATTTGCCCTTTGGAGTAAGCTACAATCAAGGGAAAATTAAAATCTCCCTTGGTTCAATTCAAATCTACTTTTTCTCTTCGTGGTGCGTCTACGGAAAACAGAGAGCGGAAGAGAAAGGGGTTTTGCCGCGCGGTACTCAGGTTGCCGTTGGAAGAGTCAGGTTGTCGCCGAAAGAGCGAGGTCGTCGCCGGAGGAGCGAGGTCGTCACTGTTTCTATCCAGAAACAGCAACTCAGGACGACGTCACTGTTTCTGTCCAGAAACAGTAGCTCGGGACGGCGTCACTGTTTCTGTCCAGAAACAGCAACTCAGGACGGCGTCACTGTTTTTGTCCAGAAACAGCAGCTCGGCATCACTGTTTCTGTCCAGAAACAGTAGCTCGAGACGGCGTCACTGTTTCTGTCCAGAAACAGCAACTCAGGACGGCATCACTGTTTTTGTCCAGAAACAGCAGCTCGGCGTCACTGTTTCTGTCTAGAAACAGCATCTGTTTGGTCGACGCTACAGAGGAGGGTCTCTGTTGGTCGACGTTGCAGAGAAGGGTCTCTGCTGGCTGTGTAATAGGTGAAAAGAAAAGATACTGGTCCCACTTGTATTGTGATTCCTCTGATTGAAGAAATAAAAAAATCCTCTGCAGCTCCCGTGGACGTAGGCAATTTGTCGAACCACGTAAATTTTGTGTCGTGTGATTACTTGTCTCTGTATTGTCATTGTTTTGCCGTAACAACTGGTATCAGAGCAGAGGTTCGGCTGAGGGAAAAAATGATGGTTGGAGATGAAGTGAAGGTATCAGGGATCGAGAAGTTCGATGACAAGGACTATGGATTCTGGAGGATGCAGATAGAGGACTACCTCCATGGGAGAAAACTCCATCTTCCACTGTTGGGGAAGAAACCGGAAAAAATGGAGGAAGACGATTGGAATCAGTTGGATCGACAGGTTTTGGGGATTATTCGGCTAACCCTGTCGAGGTCCGTTGCACACAACGTCAGTAAGGTGAAGACGACTATGGGTCTCTTAGAGGTCTTGTCAGGTATGTACGAAAAACCTTCAGCGAATAACAAAGTTTATTTGATGAAAAAGTTATTCAATTTGAAGATGGTAGAAGGTACATCTGTTGCACAACATCTGAATGCTTTTAATACTATCACAAATCAATTGTCATCTGTTGAAATTGAATTTGATGATGAGATACGTGCACTGATACTATTGGCTTCATTGCCAAATAGTTGGGAAGCCATGAGAATGGCTGTGAGTAATTCTGCCGGTAAATCAAAGTTGAAATATGATGATATTCGTGATTTGATTTTGGCTGAGGAGGTACGCAGGAGGGACTCAGGCGAGACTTCGGGTTCGAATTCCGCATTGAATGTTGATTCTCGAGGGAGATCACATGACAGGAACTCAAACAGAAATAGATCAAAGTCAAAGTACAGGAGCAAGAGTAAGTCAAGGCCTGGTCAGCAGGCAACTTGCTGGAACTGTGGCAAAGCTGGCCACTTAAAGAGAAATTGTAAAAGCCCTAAGAAAACCGAAAATGATAGTGCAAATGCAGTAACTGAAGAAGTACAAGATGCACTATTGTTTGCCGTTCATAGTCCAGTTGATGATTGGATACTGGATTCAGGGGCCTCATTCCATACATCCTACCATCAGGAGATGATGCAAAACTATGTTGCAGGTGACTTTGGGAAGGTATATCTAGCTGATGGAGAAGCCTTGAACGTGGTGGGGATGGGAGACATTGACATTGCACTCCCTAACAAGAACAAATGGACCTTACAAAAGGTCAGGCACATTCCTGAATTGAAGAAAAACCTCATTTCTGTTGGGCAGCTTGATGAATGTGGCCACTCAGTGGTGTTCTCAGATAACACCTGGAAGGTCACCAAAGGAGCATTGGTACTGGCTCGGGGTAAGAAAACCGGTACACTCTATTCGACTACTGGTATGATTAATACTATTGCTACTACCGTTGCAGAAAGCACAGCAGATTTAGGGCATTGCAGGCTTGGTCATATGAGTCAGAGGGGTATGACAGAACTGATGTCCAGAGGCAAGCTACCAGAACTGAAATCAGTTGATCTCAGTATGTGTGAGAGTTGCATTATGGGGAAACAGAAAAAGGTCAGTTTTTTAAAGGGTGGCAGAACACTGAAGAAAAAAAAACTGGACCTTGTGCACACAGATGTGTGGGGACCTTCCCCAGTGGCATCCCTTGGAGGTTCTCGTTACTATGTCACGTTCATTGATGATCATAGTAGGAAGGTATGGGTTTATTTTTTGAAGCATAAATCTGAGGTATTCAGTGTGTTCAAAATTTGGAAGGCCATGGTTGAAACAGAGACAGACTTGAAACTGAAATGTTTGAGGTCTGATAATGGCGGTGAGTACATTGATGGCGGGTTCAAAGAATATTGTGCAGCTCAAGGTATCAGAATGGAGAAGACTATTCCTGGGACACCACAGCAAAATGGAGTTGCTAAACGGATGAACAGAACCATCAATGAGCGTGCTAGAAGCATGAGGTTGCATGCTGGATTACCACCTACTTTCTGGACAGATGCAGTCAGTACTGCAGTTTACTTGATCAACAGAGGACCATCAGTTCCGTTAGATTGTGGATTGCCAGAGGAGGCCTGGAGCGGGAAAGAGGTCAAATTTTCTCACCTTAAACTTTTTGGTTGTCTTTCTTATGTTCTTGTTGATTCTGATGCTCGTAGTAAACTTGAGGCCAAGTCAAGAAAATGTTATTTTATTGGCTATGGAGACGAGGCATTTGGTTATTGTTTCTGGGATGATCAGGGTCGAAAGATTATAAGAAGCAGGAATGTGATTTTCAATGAGAAGATTGTATACAAGGACAAGTCCAGTACAGTTGCTGAAGCAGCTCCGCAGGAGTCCGAGTTTGTGAGATTGGATGACCTACCAGAGGTCACAGTGCAGTGCAAAGATGCGAGTGACGGGGAGAGTGGGTCCAGTGCACCCACTCCTATTATTCCTCAGTCAGATCCAGAGCCGTCCACTCCTGTAGCTGCAGTTCGCAGATCAGTTAGGACTATTCGGCCTCCACAACGTTTCTCACCTATTTTGAATTATATTCTACTGACAGATGGTGGAGAACCGCAGAGTTATGAAGAAACCTTGCAAGATGAAAATTCTAGCAAGTGGGAGTTGGCAATGAAGGAAGAGATGGATTCCTTGTTAAAAAATCAGACATGGGAATTGACTGAACTTCCACCAGGGAAGAAGGCATTGCACAACAAGTGGGTGTACCGGGTGAAAACTGAGCATGATGGCAGTAAGAAGTACAAGGTTAGACTTGTTGTAAAGGGCTTTCAGCAGAAGCAGGGTATTGATTACTCTGAGATTTTCTCTCCTGTGGTGAAGATCACAACCATCAGGTTAGTACTGTCCATGGTTGCTACTGAAGATTTATTTCTTGAACAGTTAGATGTGAAAACAGCTTTTCTTCATGGAGACCTTGAAGAAAACATCTACATGCACCAACCTGAGGGGTTTGCAGTACAGGGAAAGGAGGGTTCAGTTTGCAGACTGAAGAAGAGCTTGTATGGCCTGAAGCAAGCTCCTAGACAGTGGTACAAGAAATTTGACAGTTTTATGTCCAGTGCAGGTTACATCAGATGTCAGGCAGATCACTGTTGCTATGTCAGGTATTTTGACAATTCTTACATCATTCTGTTACTGTATGTGAATGACATGCTTATTGCAGGGGCTAGTATTGATGAGATCAATAATCTGAAGAAGCAGATGTCAGAGCACTTTGTAATGAAGGATTTGGGAGCTGCGAAGCAAATCCTTGGTATGAGAATTGTCAGGGACAGAGTCAGAGGCACGTTGAGACTCTCGCAGGCTGAGTATGTAAAAAAGGTACTCAGCAGGTTCAATATGGATAAGGCCAAACCAGTTGGCACACCCCTGGGCAGTCACTTCAGACTCAGCAAGGATCAGTCACCTAAGTCAGAGGAGGAACTAGATTACATGAGTAAGGTTCCTTATGCCTCAGCTATTGGTTCACTTATGTATGCTATGGTTTGCACCAGACCGGATATTGCCCATGCAGTGGGAGTTGTGAGTAGATACATGAGTAACCCAGGAAAACAACATTGGGAAGCTGTGAAGTGGATTATGAGGTACTTAAAAGGCTCCTCAGATACGTGCTTGTGTTTCTCAAGAAAGAGCTTAGAGGTGAGGGGCTATGTTGATGCTGATCTAGCTGGAGATATTGATAGCAGAAAAAGTACAATAGGGTTTGTTTACACTCTGGGTGGTACTGCAGTTTCATGGGGTTCAAATCTACAGAAAACAGTTTCTTTGTCTACCACAGAAGCTGAGTACATTGCAGTATCAGAAGCTGCGAAGGAGATGATCTGGCTACAGGGCTTCTTGGAGGAATTGGGCAAGAAAAATCAGAAGGGGACTCTCTACAGCGATAGTCAGAGTGCCATATTCCTTGCCAAGAACCCAGCCCTTCATTCCAGGACAAAACACATTCAGATCAGGTATCATTTTATACGATCATTGTTAGATGATGGACAGTTGGTACTTGAAAAAATTTGTGGAAGTAAGAACCCTGCTGATATGTTGACAAAGGGTATTACACTTGAGCAACTGAAGTTGTGCGCAACTTCAGTTGGTCTTCTAGCATGAAGACAAGAGCAGTGAGCTGTAGAGGTAGTAGATATCATGTTTGAGGAAGAGGGTGATATAGTGGGTATACCAATCTCCAAGTGGGAGAATTGTTGAGCACGGTGGAGTCTGGTCCATACGTGTGAGTAGGACATGAAGGGGATTCATGATTTTAATTTGCCCTTTGGAGTAAGCTACAATCAAGGGAAAATTAAAATCTCCCTTGGTTCAATTCAAATCTACTTTTTCTCTTCGTGGTGCGTCTATGAAAAACAGAGAGCGGAAGAGAAAGGGGTTTTGCCGCGCGGTACTCAGGTTGCCGTTGGAAGAGTCAGGTTGTTGCCGGAAGAGCGAGGTTGTCGCCGGAAGAGCGAGGCCGTCGCCGGAGGAGCGAGGTCGTCACTGTTTCTGTCCAGAAACAGCAACTCAGGACGGCGTCACTGTTTCTGTCCAGAAACAGCAGCTCGGCGTCATTGTTTCTGTCCAGAAACAGCATCTGTTTGGTCGACGCTACAGAGGAGGGTCTCTGTTGGTCGACGTTGCAGAGAAGGGTCTCTGCTGGCTGTGTAATAGGTGAAAAGAAAAGATACTGGTCCCACTTGTATTGTGATTCCTCTGATTGAAGAAATAAAAAAATCCTCTGCAGCTCCCGTGGACGTAGGCAATTTGCCGAACCACGTAAATTTTGTGTCGTGTGATTACTTGTCTCTGTATTGTCATTGTTTTGCCGTAACATTCCATAACCTTTTCTTCCTCCCGTTTTCTCCCAATGGGTCTCCCTCCCTTTTTCTCCATGAGCTAAATTCATGGAGTTCTGAAAATCAACATAGTATCAACGCATCAATTTTCAGGATTCCGACTATGGTTTTTTAGGTTTCATTCTCCTCCGTTTAGTTTAGTTTAGGTTTCATATCTCGTAGCTATGGTTCCAAATTTTTAGTTTGTCTAGTGCCCTTTGTTTTGCTTGTTCTCTACCCTAGTGAAGCCCAGTTTTCTTTACAATCGTTGATTTTAATCCAATGGTAGACAAATACATCCGCTGAACATGGCCATGAAGAGTAGCATTGCACATTGCAAAGTCCGGTCTAGCCATGGAGTTTGATTGAAACCAAATCAAAGAAGAAAAAGACAGACTTGTTTTTTGCTTCTTCTTTGTCTCCTTCCCTAAGTCTGATCTACAATAGAGGAAACACTCACTGTCGTGTTTTCGATCATCTGTCCATCAGCGTGGTTTGCTAGAGCTTGGTTGGCTGATTGATTCCAGAACATTCCAGCACAAGGAATCTCCTTGGTTTGATCACGCAAGAGGAGAAAGGTGCTTCTTCTCTAGAAATCTACTAGTTTTTGTGAGAAATCTATTGTAAGCTTCCAACAAAAGAACTCTCCTTCTGAAAATAACTTTCGGCAAGGGGGAGGAAGACGAAGATATGGTCTGCTTCCTGGCGTTTGGTTTATTTTTGGAACCAACATTCCTGAGTTGGCCCATTAATCTCGTATCTTCGCCAAACTGGAAATTTTCCATTATCATCGTATCACAACAACAGCAGGCTGCAACTGGAAAAGTTGATCCTTCACTAGTGTTTTTCCTTATTTGGCTCGTATCTTTGTTGGAAATGGATTTCCCTAGTGTTTCTCTACTGCGTTGGTCTCTAGAAAGTCGTTGTTGTCAAAAAGTTTTCCATTAACAGGGTTGCCAGCTCCCAACCGAGTTCATCACCAGCTTCAAAGGATAACGACTTTGTTGTGTTTCTATTTTTGCCTTGTCGGGAAGAGAGATTTTATGGATGACCACGCTGCTGATTTTCTGAATTCGTATCTTTCGAAGACACTCTGGTCTCCCTCTTTGTTCGGAGTCGAGGAGAAGACGAAGGTAATGCTTCCCAAATAAAAGTTTCCTAAGTTAGGAAACCGAATTGAATCCATGAATATATTATCCTTGCCGAGTTTTTTTTTAGACAATTTCCACTGAGAGACCTTCAGCATCAAGGAAGAAAAAACATCGTCGAAAGATTTAATGTTTCCTAAGTAAGGAAACGTATTAAATCTGGGTCAAGCGCCTGCTTCAACCCGGACCGAACCGGATCAACCCAACAACCCGAGGCTGCCCTTCTAGCTGCTATTGAGCAGCACCAGATGACCGAGTCAACTCGGACCAAATCAGTCCGGATCAACCCAATCCGAGTAAACTCTGGTCTGGGTCAACTTGAGTCGGGCCACTTATTATCTGCCTTGGTATACGTGTCTAGACCAAAACTTATACATATTTCTACAGCGACTCGGATATATTGGTCTACTATTTGACTCGGTGCGACTCGATAAATTTTTCTCTGGCTGGATTATCATTTTGAAGAATTGACAGATTATTCCTTGGTCAACATATAATTTGTTACTGATATTTGGATTAGAATATTTTATGGGTCAATTTTACAAGGATTATTTTGGTTCATGTTATATAGGCTCAAACCCATTTCAGTTGCTGTTATTATGTCTCCTTGGATGAAACATTATTATTAAAGAAGATGTGGCATCAATACCTTTTCTCATACCATAATTTATTTAGACTCTCAAAAATATCACGATTGGGACACCATCATTTATTTAACTCTCAAAAATATCATGGTTAGGACACCATGATAAATAAACCCACTTTGCCCCATTAATATCATTTATTACTCTACCACTTGAGAGTCGTTGTCATGTGGAGGGACACGGTGGTGGAGGTGGACACTTCAGAGCAATACTGGTAGACACACTACCTATAGAAGACAGAGTGCGCCCTACATCTAGCATGAGTTAATACTGGAATATGGAACAATGTCCTAGCGATTAGGAGTGATTTCCTCTCACTTATATTATGCCAGCTGGGCCTCATGAACGAGAACATCAATGTGAGAGGGAGTGTTGGAAGATGAAGGCATATTGGAATATGTGCCATTTTATACAAAAAAAATTTTATACATCATTTGCAGCTAGTTGGGAGTTCATGTTGTTCTCTCACCCCCAACTAGAGGTGGAGTGTTGGAAAATATGGCCCAAGCTCACACGACCAAGGAAGACCCACATATCCAAGTATGTTAAAAGATAGGCACAAGCCCATAAGACCAAGGAAGGCCCATGCATCCAAGAGATATAGAAAACAAGTTCAAGGCCCACAGACCAAGGAGAAAGCCTATAGGTCCACATACAATGATGGCAAGATGGTAAATAAAGAGTCATCTCATAGATATGGCATTGATGTAATTAAGTTAAACTTCTAGGGTTAAAACCTTAGACCCTAAACCCTAAGTTTAAGGGTATTATTGTAATACAATAGTTTCATTAATCTATAAAATAAAGAATCAGGGAGAGAGTTAGGACATCAAGTCCATGACCTTTCTTCCTCCAGTTTTCTCCCAATGGGTCTAGAAAATCAACGTAGGTAAATAAAAATGTAGAAAAAAGGGATCCCCCTCCCTCCAAAAAACCTGGCCTTTTAAGTAAGTGACATTAGTGGTTAGTGGAATACCTTTGCCATTAAACAATTCTTATGGGCTTTCAATGCCTGCAACAAGCCCATCATATTGGTCCACATTTTTTGGAGCATAAACCGAAAATTTGACGTGGTTGTCCGTTGTCCCTGTAAAACCGAAAAATCACGTTAACAATTTTGATTCATATGATTATCATATAATTAAACAACCAAGAAAGAATTCTGTGCTATTACATAGGAGAACGTCAAAACGCAGAACCATGTTTTTCTTTTAATCTTGTTTCTCTCTCCCAAATCCTCGCCATGCAACGCGCAGATCAGTTTTGCGATCCACTAACTAACAACCTGTAGACTAATCTTCTGTTAGAATTTTTCCTTCTTTACCAGAAACCAGAAACCAGAAAGAAGTAAAAGGAAAAGAGAAAAGAAAAAACAATAGAAGAAAATTAAAAACATCTCGGTCTCTTCCATTTGTTTTTTCCTAGCCTTTGTAACGATGAATCGTGCTTCCTTCTCTTCGACTTTCCGCCATTATCATTTACATTTATTTCTGCGATTGTTTCTTCCAATACTCATGCTAAAGAGCTGCATCCCTTTGGTGCTCTGTGAGATTAAGGATGTGCGCATCGAGGAGGATTCGAGACCCATGATCTTGTTCGAACGATTTGGGTTTGATCACGATGGCCAGGTAGACATTGCGATCAAGCAGGTCTCCTGGAAATCAAAGCAATCCAATGCCGAGTTTATCCCATCATCAATGGGCTTCTTCCTGTTGAGGGAGACGTCGTACACGCGGATAATAAACGAATCGATGTATTCTGATAACTTCTGCGTCGTCTCCAGCCATTACGTGAAGCTTATATTCACTTTTGAAGACCTGACCTTGAAGACGACGTACCAGGGTTCCAAAATGATAGATGATCCAGATGAATACAGTCTGGTTTTCGGCAACTGTCAGCCTGAATTTGCCATCTCAATGGATGTTCACACTGAGATGTACAATATAGAGGCAGACAAGAAGGATTTCCTTCCAGCAGGCCAGACCCAGCTGCCACAGCTCTATTTCCTCTTCTTTCTCATCTATTTTTGCTTTTTTTTCTCCTGGCTCTACATCTGTTACAAACAGAGGGAGACAGTGGACAAGATCCATATCATCATGGGAGCTTTGCTGGTTTTCAAAGCAGCAAAAATGATCTGCGCGTCCGAAGACACGTTCTACGTCAAGAGGACAGGGACGCCCCACGGCTGGGATGTCGCCTTCTACGTCTTTGGATTCTTCAAAGGAATCACCATGTTTACAGTGATCATCCTCATCGGAACCGGATGGTCGTTCATCAAACCGTATTTACAAGATAGGGAGAAGAACCTGCTGATGTTGGTCATTCCTCTACAAGTCATCGAGAACATAGCTTCCGTGGTGATTGGGGAAACTGGTCCTTCGAAGAAAGACTGGTTAACTTGGAACCAATTGTTTCTTTTGATCGATGTGATATGCTGCTGTGCTGTGTTCTTCCCCATCATCTGGTCCATAAGAAGCCTGAGAGAGTCTTCAAAGACAGACGGTAAGGCAGCTCGAAACCTGGCCAAGTTGAACCTCTTCAAGCAATTTTATGTTGTGGTGGTCGTGTATCTGTATTTCACGAGAATCGTCGTTTCGGCCATTACTGCAGTAGTGACATACAGGTACAGATGGATAAGTCCCGCTGCAGCTGAGGCTGCAAGCTTCGCCTTTTATATCTTTGTGTTCTACAATTTTCAACCTATTGAAAGGAACCCATATTTCGCCATTGATGAGGACGAAGAAGCTGCTGCGGCCAGGATTTTGGAAGATGACAATTCGTTTGAACTCTAATGTCCGAAATTAACTTCAAAAGTGTCTGTTAGTACAGGAAACTGGAGCTAGCGAAGTAGTTTGCTGGAGGAATCTTCTTTCAATTTTTCTGTGCACGTTTCGTTGCCTTAATGTTACTAATGCAGCAGGACTGCTGCTCCCGATCCATTCATTCGATTCACTGCACTCTGTATTTGTTCAACCTTCTTGTTATTCATATTACTTGTTGCTACTAAGGTAGGTGAGCTTTGACACTCAGAATTTGTCTCAGTTCTCATGTTTTGCTGAAACGGAAATTTATCTGGCCTCTCAACCTGCTCCTGTAAACGATCCCACAAATTTCTCGCGGCATCCAGATTATGGCTCTTGACGCGTTCAATTAGTTTAGCGACCCCTAAGCTCATCTGAGACAAATGAGGAGTGAGTTAACCGATCCAGTTTCCTTGCATAGTGGAAGTGACGAGGGAATGGCAGCCATCTCAATCTCAATATAGTTTGGACGAAGAAACAAATAATACAACAAGTAATTAGCAAGAGCAACAAAATTTATAGCTAAAACAAGTTTCCTGGGCCAACTCGGTCGAGAATAATAATATCAAATTTCTTGGAATGCTAAATTTTTCTGCTTCATGAATTAGGGCCAATTTCACCCAGTGAGCTTCTTTAAGTACGAGTCTTCCTTATAATTTGCATATTCCGGAAGATCAAGGGCCTTTTCTGCAATCTTCCTGTCTTGGTGGATTCTAGCAATTAGACTCTCGAGAGTTGGAAAGTTTGCCTGTAAATTCAAGCAAAAGAGATGCAGTTGAAACACAACAGGAAACCAAATACAAGACAGATCCAGTGAAGTACCTCTGGGCGTATATACCCAACTATCACAAGGCGCAGATCTTCACCATAGAAATCCTCCTCAAATTCATGAAGAAGCCATGGCTCCTGAAAAGTTTTACAAAATTTCAATGACCCAAAAAGATCAATGTGACCAACACGACTAAATGAACCATGTTTAGCCACATTCACAGGGAGCAACCGAAGAAACTGGGAGCAATCAGATGCACTTTCAGCTAGCACTTACTATAGTCTTTTGCACATTGTTGTAGTACGGATTCCAACCGACACTCATGACCATCTTGTAGATACCACGTGTGGACAATCCAGCCCACCCAAAATACACGCCACAGGCCTGCTCAGCCAACAGGTCTGGAAATGCTTCCACTGATAAATTAGCTGCGATACACAAGGTACCAAAAAAGATTTAGTGTGAGAAATAACCATTACCAAAAAATTAAATAAAGCAGAATGCTCCACCCACTGCAAACTGCAACTAGACTATTAGTATTATCTATCTGTGAAGAGTTCCTGTGAAATACCAGTCGGTATGCCAAGCTCCTTCGAGCCCCGGCCGAACCCCTTGACAACAGGACCTCCAATATACCAAGGTTCTATAGGTAGAGTACTTTCAATCCCTGAGTAAAACATTTGAACGGGATAATCAAAGTATAATATGCTTATATCAAGAGTTAATAGAACAGGATGGAGACTTACAATCTTGAAATGGTGGAAGAGCCCAATTTTCAAGCTGCAGATCAAGAAGAGAATTGGCTATCTCATCAGCAGAACTATATAGATCTTTCTGCTTTCTAAGAGATGGTACAGCAATCACTCTCATTCCAGCGGCCTTGGCTGCCATGACACCAGGCCTGACACAGATTGCAGCAAAGAAACTTACAAGATTAAATAAATTACAAATTTCCAAATTATAATCAAGGAAGAGTTGATTATATTGCTGTAAGTTCCAACAAGTAGCAATTCACATGCAATCAATGACAACATGGTTCAATAGATGATTTTATCCTTTCAGGAGAAAATGGGCCAAAAAAAATAAACCTACTTACAGTGAGTCCTCAATGACTAGGCACTTGGAAGGTTCCGCATATAACCTCTTAGCTGCTTCAAAAAACCTTAGAGAAAATACTTAAAAATTTTAGCTTCTCAGGCACTGGATGCTTGCATCAAAGAAAAAGATTAGTGCGGCCTAAGTTGAACTTTTTACTGGCTAGTGCAGTAGGATGAGTGAACTGAAAATGCCAAAAGATAAAAATAGCTCTTTTCAATGCATCCATATCAGCCTGGACACTGGAGCATTACAACACTTTCCAAAGTAATTGGTGCAACGGCCACATACTGTTTGGCAGTCTGAGCTCTTGAAACAGGCCACACCATAAGCAAGCATGAACATTCTCTAGAAAGTAAGCGTAAAACTAAATAATAAATCGAAACAGGAACAGAACAAATTTAGTGAAGAAAATAAGAAATAAAGCATATACTGATGTGTCTTACATTTCAGGAGATGGCTTCCCAGCAGTGACTTCGTCAGCACCTATAATGACAGAGAAGGATTCTTTCCAACCTGTAATTAGAAAATAAAGTCTAATGAGAAAAATGGCAGGCTAAAGTCATCAGTTGTAAGAAGATAAACTTTGTTTGCAGGTAACTCACATTATCATGAGTTTCAAAAAATCAGATAATTAAAACTGAAACATTTTCTCAGATTGAAGGTACCATGATGGTGAGAAATCTTTGCTTCAATGCTTGCCCTAGGAGAGTTTGAAGCCAGTGCCATCGGCACACAATGGCCTCTTAAATGGTCAATTAATCTGGTGGCACCCGGAAGGGCTTTAATGTTACGCCACCTGAAATGCTGAAATACATGTTTAGAGAGCATTCACTGATCTTCATTAAAAGTACTACAAGGTGTAACTAGGAAACATAAGATCCCCATATAAGCCAAGATTAGCCGTAAACCAGGAGAAGAGGATTTACTTATCAGAAAACAAAGGCGTTAATTCAGAAATAAATTCTTCAGTAGAGCAGGAGAGCTCATAATCCTCCACAATAGCAGTTGCAGCCTCCAATAGCGTAGTTCCCACTATCTTGTGAGCAGCTCTATCATCCCACTGCTTGCCATGCTTGCCTAAATATGTTTTTAACACTTCAACCACAATAGCGTCTACCAGGAAGTGGCCAATCATCATTGAAAATAAAACATAACAGGCAAGAATTAGAAAGCAAACTCAGAGGAGAAGGTAAAATGGAATAATTATGATTGAATAATAGGAGAATGGCAATCAAACTGGAGAAGAAATTAACACATAAACCACCTGTATGTAAGAGAGTGCCATCCAAATCGAGGATAACATGAGAAATTAATCTCCTCGAAGGCACTAAGCCTGTCATCTGGCCTTTTTTTCGGAGTCAGAAAGGAATAACTACAGAAATATAATCAATGATAATTATGGATTAGTCGTTACGTTATAAAACATGAAAGAATAAACATTGATTACAAAACTGCGTGGATCAAAGTACACATTACCAGAAGATTACAGCTTTTATCTCGGTGTTCTAAGACCGCTAAGAGCAACTCTGTATCTAGTAGTTATCGAAAAAGCACCCGACCAGGGACTTGGTAGAGAATACGATGTTTAAACACGAAAACATCAGACAAGGAAAACATCAAAGTACATATTACCAGAAGATCACAGCTTTTATCTCGGTGTTTGAAGACCGCTAAGAGCAACTCTGTTATCTTACAGTTCTCGGAAAAGAACCGAGGCAGGACTTGGTAGAGAGTAGGACGTTTAAACACGAAAACACCAAACTAGGCCAAAAATTGAACATTTGTGCTATCATATACCCAAGCTCGACCTAGTGTCAAATTAAAAAAAAAAATCGAATCAGAAAGATCAAGGTCACGTTAAAGTCCAAATCCTCTATGGGTGTTCTGTGTTATATCAAAAGCGAGAGGAAAAGATGAAACCGACGATTGAAGCTCGGGATTCGTGCAAAGCAAAAATTAATACAGAAGACAAGGAACTGATTAGTCGACTTAACCGGTCAAACTGTATAACCATACATGAACAAAATGAAGGAAAGCTCAGAACAATAAGTGGATATACGCACCTTACGCAAGAGATTTAACAGAGAAATCTCAGAACAAAGAGGGGAGTTTGAAGATAGAAACTGCGCATGTCATCATTACAGAAGTGGCCAAAGAATCATCTTCTCGAGTCTGAGAAACCAATGTCTGAGAGTAGCGCCTGTCATAAACCAATTACACAACCATTATTTGATTGGGGAGCTTCATGGATAAAAGGAAGTCACCCCCGTGCGATCGATAGGCTCCGATCAGAGTGGCCTCATTATAAGCTTCATCTCTTTGTCGTCTCTGTTTACACTTTATAGAGGTCGGTCCTCAGTCGTATTGGTGACTTTTAAGCTACAGTCATTTATCTGCGGAGGAATATACCTTGTGCAGGACATTCGTGGGGAGAGAGTGGAGCTTCTTGTTCCGGCTTCTACTTGTGGTGTTGTCTTAATCTCATAAATATGGCCGACGCATGAAACTGTTGAACACAAAATGAATGCGTGGCCGTTTATCTGCCTGTTGATGAATTAAAACCAGAGATGGCATCTTCAATTTATGCCAGCTTCTGATTCATGTTGCTTTTGCCAGAGTATAGAAACAGATGCCAACATTACTTTTACTTTTGAAAGGGAACAAGACATCTTGCCACTCAAAAAAGTCCGAAATATCTCATAATAGCCTCTAGAAGCACTCAAGGCTTGCAATTTTATCTTGCGTACTGTGGTTGAACAGAACTATCACAATGGAACCTATGATAAATACTATTTCATATAACATATACAACAGAATGGATTGCAGGAATTAGTCCTGTCTGTATTCCCTGCTCTTTCTTTCATGGCCAGTCTACCGGTTGTGAATCGCGATTGCCATCGCCTGCACATGTGCAGCAGAACCACCGGTACTTAAATGGTGCCTTGGGCTCTCATCCACACAGAACCGACTCCTGTAGATTCTGTTGCTTATAGAGATGGTAAGCAATAACCCTTCTCCTGTAGCTTTCTCAATCGCAGCAAAGATACACAATGTAGCTTGTATACATGACCCTAAACACATGAAATATAAAGAACAAGTCAAAGAAAGTTAATACGAGAAAATCATCAACATCAGTAGACCTATGGTCCTGTCATCTAGAATTTTTGGCTGCCCAAAATAAGAGAAGTACCAAATAGAGCATGGAAACATTTGGCAAGACCGTAACAGACAGATGAAACCAAAACCCTTGCCTCTGACCTGGGAACAAGCCAAGAAAAGAAGCTTTTCTGGTTTTGTATGCGGAACAAGAAGACACCTTCATCTTGCTGCCCTTCCCAAGCTGTCCAGATTTTAAAGCATGCTATTGTTCTTGGAGAAAAGCTATGACCTTCCCATATCTCTCTGCTCTTTCTGCCTCAACCAATTGTTGATCCCTTTCTTTAACTTCAAACAAGAAAGCGTTATCTTTGCGCAGTTCACGAGCTGCACCTTTAGCTTCTTGCTTTAAACATTTTTTCAATTTCTTCCTTTCTGCACGTTCATGGTCTGGATCACAGTTTCTACCCTTCACGTAGCTGCAAATGGAACCACAGCATTAATAAATGTGCCTGTCAAGGGAATTATTCACTTGCCAAAGAAAACAAGTAGCAACTAAATCAGAGAAAAGAGCAGGGAAAGCGCATGTACTTCTCCTCAAATTTTGGATTTAAAATTTTGATCAGCCCTGGTTTTTGTTTTCTCATCTGCGGTGGCTTACATAGCATATGGACTTCACCTACTTTGTGCTCTATCAACTGAGCTACTTCATCCATATGAACTTGCAACAGATCCGGTACACTTCTTGCCAGCTCACGCAATAGACCAGAGATTCAAGTTATGAAGGAGTGGGCGCCCCCGGAGGTTGGATACTTAAAATTAAATTTTGATGGTTCTTCTTTAGGCAATCCGGGGATCGCAGGTTTCGAAGGTGTGATTTCGGACTCATCTGGCAATCAGTGTATTTCTTATGCGGGTCCATTAGGTATCTCCGTTTCAACGTCTGCAGAGCTTCATGGTCTTCTCAATGGGCTCCGGGTATTCAAAGATAAATGCAATGGCCCAATTCACATTGAAGGGGACTCCAAGGTAGTTATTGGCTGGGGTCGAGGCACCTCCTTTCCGCCATGGAGGCATTGGGAAATCTTCCAGGAGATTTTAGATATTACCTTATTATTTTCTTGTATTTGGTCTTACATTCCGAGATCTACAAATTCGGCAACAGATGTGTTTGCCAAGCAGGGAGCATCCCTTCAACATCTTGTTGTTAGGGATCTGCTCCCTCTTTCTTTGTAAGTTTTTGCCTTTTAATGCAATACATCTTTATCAAAAAAAAAAAAAAAAAAGCAATAGACCAAAGATTGGCATAAGTATTTCAGGAGAGGAGCTAAATCCTTCACAAACATGAACAAATCCTCTCAATGTCTCTAGACATAATTAGAAACAAAAATAGCAGCAGAACCACAAGTGGTATCCTACCTGAAGTTATCAGAATTGAAGAAAGGAGAATTGTCTGGCATGCCCATGACAGCCAGAAAATCAAGAGGACGAATTTCAGACACAGACACTCTAATATGTAACCAAGGTTTCAGTGCTTTAAGGTCCATCAGATAGTGCCACTGTAATTCAGAAAAAATAATATTGCTAAATTGCAATCTATACTAAAAACATAAGCAGAATCTTTAGATGTGAGAAAGGCCCTAAAAATAAATACTCATTGTCTCTCTATATATATATATAGAGAGAGAGAGAGAGATAGATAGATAGATAGATATAGATATAGATATAGATATATATATAAAGATAAAAGGAAAAGAGAAGGCTCTAATAAACAATTTAAGCAATGCAGAAAAAAATAACAGAATATTGAAAAGTTACCTGTGAGTGCTGAACCAACCTCTCCCCAGTTGTTGATGCAGACACAATAAAGTGTACAGAAATATTATCGCCTCAGGCCAGAATTTCTTAGATTGCTTCGTAACCGACCAATACGCTTAATGACTATTAACTGCAAGTCAATGTAAAATAAAAATTCTGTGGTAATACAGGATCAGCTACAGAAGATCGAAGTCAATTTAGGCCTTCGCATAAATAAAAGGACTCGTGGAGCCATTGTCAGAAGAAGAAAGAACATAACAAAATTAGAAAAGAGGAGTTTTTGTTGGTCATTTCTTAGCTGGTGTTAATACAAAATAATACAATAAACAGAGGGGATGACTGTTGAGATAATGCTAAATCAACATAAATTTTTTAAAAGTGCATAAATACAAGTTCTCTTGCACATCTTTCATGTAATACTATCTAAGAAGAATTACAATTGACATCCCAACTTTTCTTACCATGAGTAGCCTAGAGTATAAGAAACATCTTGTCACGATATCTCGACCAGAAAACAAAGGACAACGCATTAAATATTCATAACAGGATTGCAGGAGTAATTACAACATGAAGGAAGTCTGAGCATGGAAATGTTATGGCCCACAATCTCAATAGAAGCAATGTCTTCAAGGATGGCCAGCAACTTTTCTCTTAAGGAATTAAAACAAAAGAAAATCAGAGACAGTTGTTTACTTCAACCATAACTACTCATGGTAGCATCTCACTCCAGGTAATGGCCCTTACCTGAGTTCCTTATATCTTCACAGAACTGGCTTCGAATATGTGATATACACTGCCGAGCACAAATAGCTGCAAAATATGGTGTATCCACACTCATGTCTATCAGTGGATTGACCAGTAAATTGATCAAGTTCAAGTTCAGTGGTTTCTTGTCTGCTACGGTTGCATAATACTGTAAAAGTACACCATAAAAGACCTACAAGGAGATTGACATTTAAAATCTGTTAAATATACAAAGAAAAAGCATCCAGAAGATAAGAAGTGCAGTCTCATACTTGCATTTTTTTCCGGTTTTGAGCAGCAAGTTAACAGCTTTACACGCTCGGATTCTAATAATTGCTTCAGCTACTTCACTGGCAGATCGATTTTGTAGCAATGCTGAAAGTCCTTCCAGGTTTTGAGGAGCTTCAAAAACAAAAGGAAGGGATGCCTGCTGCACCACAGATTTTTTCTTTTGACTTTTTGGAGGGTCTGCTTTTTGTTTTTCTGAAGCTGGCACCTTTTTAATCTTTCAGTTTCTGTATGCTCTTTCCTTCCATCATATCCTCTTCATCTTCTTCCAGATCAGTACCAAAATCATCCTCATCGCTTTGTTCCCAATCCTTTACCGATAGAACCTTCTCAGATAGGCCATTATCTTCATCACTCCCATCTTCTTGATCCTCATTTTCATCACTTCCTTCTGTTTGATCCTCATCTTCATTACTTCCTTCTGTTCCGTTATCATCATCTTTACAACTATCCGAATCTTCATCTGATGAGCCATTTTCATCTTCATGAAGATGTTCCTTTCTTTCAAGAATTTCATCAAAGGTAGCCATGAGCATGATGTCTCACTCCATTCATTATACATCATAATGACTTAACATGTACTTAAATGAATACAAAGACTTAGGGAAACTCACATACTTCCAACTGTTCAAGCCGTTCTCTCTCTTCCTGGGCAATTTCTTCTGGTGTTTTTGACCTGTCTGATGGATGAGCTCGTAGGTCCAACACCATCTCTTTAACAAAGCAATCGTAAGCATCAATTTTTCCATGTTTTAAATGATTAATTCCTCATGATGTCATACAAAGAACAAAGTTGAGCTAGAAAATATCTGTTTTTTTTTTTATGAAGGGAAAATATCTGTTAATTAAGTGGTTAGAATATTTCTGTTTCACTTGTAGTTGTACCTGCTTAGAAGATTCTCCATTTGCAAAACTAGATCTATCCTTCATCAATGCTTGTGTGCTGCCTTTGTTTCAAAGTATTCACCTTGTTTGGACGGGTCAAAGATAAAAGGGCTTCAGACTGTGCAAGAGATGCAAAATCCTTACCTAATTTTTTTATCAAATGTTCATCTTCTTCTTTATCATTTGCTTTATGTCCCTGAAACCAGTAAACAAGAGTAAGATAAACTATACACTCAAAGTTGATTGATTTCTCACCAAGACACTTCTTAAGAATATGCCAGGACTCATGCATAAGTCTGCATCAACCTGATCAACTAATTAACAACACCAAATAGTGGATATCAGTTACTCAAATCAGAAAGGAATACAATTAAAAAATTTGAGGTGGAAAAGACCCATATGACACAAGAAAGAAAACATATAGCTCATTTTTGGCACACAGCAATTTATACCCAGGTCAAAATTATAGAACTAAATCTCCCAATCTCGCACACCTTAAAGGTGTAATAAGGTCATAATGCAAAGAATAATGGCAATTGCTTCAACAACTACTTCCAAGAAGGGGAAGGAGAAGGGGCGAGAGAGAAAGAGAGAGATGTGACAATTAACCAATTGGATACCTTGTAGAACTTGCTCTTCAAAATAATCTCTTGCATCACTTCTTTCTTCGATTTGTGCTTCTGCAATGCAAAAAAGTACATGATGAGATATGGTCATATAAGTACAACTTTCGGTATCAAAGACACGGATAAAGATCTTTTATAGGACAAGGAATTTGAATTATATCATGACTTATGCTGCCTCATACTACTTTTACAATGGCAGCAATCAAAAGTATTTTTTTCTATAAACAACAGAAGGGAGAAAAAAAAATTTTAAACATTGTAGCACAATCTCATGGCAAACGTCAATACTAGCAGGGCTATTCCCCAGAAAAAAAATTAAAAAGAAGGCAACTGGGGTTCAAGTAATTATTACCTTCTATATAAGTAATTATTAGTTTAATATGTTATGTCTGTTCTGAAGGAAGGATCTTGTTGAACTTCTTAGAAAATAAGAGACAAGTCAAACACAAGTGCCAATTTTCACACAATTTTGCATCACACAATCACAACAAACTAGTACAATACATAGAATGGCTAGAATATCATTTTTGGTTATTAAATGAACCTCACATTTTCCTCCCCTTCTGGTAGATTAGTTTCTGCAGAAAAATGTACAGCATCACCATGTCCCTTTACCAGTTTTCCCGCAAAAAAAAAAAAAAAAAAAATTATAGTAATAAAGATAATGCTATAAAGGAGGCTTGGAACCTAAATACGAAGAAAACAGCATCTCAATCTCTCAGAAGTAAAAGTTGACAAAGAGCACAATAAAACCAAATATTCCAACATCATAATATAGATAAGTCAAAAGTCATTAGTGCAATCTCAGGATTTTTCCAACTCAATGAGGATAAGAAAAATACAAGTAAAGGAAAAAAAAAAATTATTATCCTGATTTTGTCAGTTGTCACCCAAGACATCATGGTCAACATAAAGAATAACATGGAAATTTTGGTATCTCTACCATTTTATAGATCGTTATCATCACTAGAACCTAAAATATGATAATTTAACCTTAAACTAATGTTAAGATCTGACAGAGGCCATCAAACTGGTCTTATTGCAGCTTCAACTAGATTGAATGTCAAGTACCTAATCAATATGCTTAAAGTTCTAGTGCAGATGGAATATGGAAATTTTAAAACCTATCTCATGCTAAGTTGGCCTAGTCCAATCCCAATACCTCAGGTTAGACACCAAAAACCTAACAATCCACCATGTTGTGGTGCCAACTCATACAAGACCCACACTATCATGGCTATCCCTCTACATTAGGAAGCCCTTTTTCACTTTTATCACTTCCACTCTACCACCAAGTAGCTGTTTCTATAGGTTACCCCTTCCAAGACATGACATCTCACTCTATGATGCTTCATTTGAGATCAATAATCCTTCTCACCTCTGTGGCAGTTCTCACTTTGGCCTTGGGTAACTCCTAATGGCACCCCCACCATGATTTTAACGTGAGATACAAGCTCTGATAGTAAGATATAACAAACTTTCTTCTGCTACAAGAAACGTCCAGCAAAAACCAGCTATTGAAATCATTTCTACAAAGGTAAAGACACCTATGAACCTTGCACAAATTGAGACCTCGACAAATCCTTGACATTCACCATGAACCAAAGAATACGAAAAGAAGCGTCCACACAAGGTAGGGTTCAGTAATGCCCATAAAGAACTCTAAACTGCTTTTAAGAATCAGAAAAGAAGCCCAATAGTCCTGGGTTCTACGTACCACTGGTTTCAGTTTCATCATCTTCCTCATCTGGCCGTATTTCATCCTCGAAATCATCCTTCTTTGAGAGCGATATAAAATCATCTTCCTCCCCATCAAATAGATTATATTTAGCTTTCTTGTTCAATTTTGATTGAAAATAAAACAAATTATCCTTGATAGAAGAACTTCGAAACAGAAAAATCTTCTAGAGTCGAACACATCAGCTCTGAACAAAAATGATGAAGAAAACATGTGGTACCTGTCGCTCACGTTGAAAACGTAAGATAGCCTTATCAAATTCCTCAAGCTCATCATTTTATCCAAAAATACAGAAGATTTTCCACTTTGCTCATATTCTTTTAACAGTGTCTTTTTCCTGTGTCCATAGTAATTCCAAAAAATGTTTGGCATAATTACACTGTACGTTCAAGATATGGATGCTCATGTGAAAATACTACAGTTCTGTTTGAAAGCAAACGTGATTCCTAGGGTTATGAAAAGATAAGTAAACCAAGACATAATGAACAATGGCTGACAAATTTGGAACTCACTTCTGTTATGCTACAGCTAGTCATAACGCGACTATGTGTAAATTGGACTTCGATAAACCTCAAGAAATTAAATGCATTCTATGTTTTAAATAATTCAAAAATAAACAGGAAAAGTAATAAGTGAGTAATTTTACCGTCGATTGGATAGACAGTTTCTTTCGGCTCCTACGTAAAAACGTGAAAATTATAGCATCAATAGTAAGGGCAAAAGTGCTGAGACAAACAAAAGACTACCACAAAAGGGTAGGAGAACCTCCCAAAATGAAAAATAGCAGAACCCAGAAAGGGTTCACTGAGACAGAAATTCAACAAGAAGAAAATTCCCCGCATACTTAGAAAAGACAACATGACACTGGAAGAAACAAGCAGCAGAGACAACACATGAAGCATCTTAAGCAAATGATGCAGACGAGGGAAAAAACGTAAAACAAACGAATGAAAAGAAAAAGCATGCCTTTTCTACGGCAAGACAATACTTTCCTCATAATCGGCTTCTTCGTCTTCTTCAGCGCCGGTTCTGTTTTACAAGTATCGTTCTGGGAGGGTTTTGGGTTTTGCAAGGAACGTATTACCATAAATTTAAGTAAAATAGGGTAATGCAACGTAATAAAAAAATGACAGGTGGGTGGTGGCCAAGGACTCGTTTGATCCGTTTGCGATTCTTGAAGCACTAGAAAACAGGATTTTGGTCTTTAGAACAACGGATTTGAGTAAGAACAAAAAGAAAGTTGGAATTTCTATAATAATATGCCTTGCAGTAAGCAAGAGAATCATAATTCCTTTAGACACCGGTTGTTATTTATGTTGTTATGATCAAATAAAAGGTTGTCGAAGAAAGAAGATGACAAAAAGTGGCAAGAAATAACATAAATTATAACAAAAAGAAAATAACATGATGCAATCAGCACAACAAAACCAAATAAATATGAAATAAGCAAGATAACAAACACAAAAAACCAAGAGTGAAACATCATTGAATAAATTAAATAAAAAATTACCTCTAATGATTGTTGAAGAGCCGGTATGAAAAATTTTACATGACTCTAAAGCAAAAAGTTTCACAGAGCCATAATTATTATGGTGGAGTCTTACATGATTCTCATATGAGGAGGTCTCACAAAAGAGTCTCGATTAAAAGTGTTTTATTTATGTTTAGTTGTTCAATTATTCTACGATATATCTTTTAGTGTTTAATTTTGGGTATAACGGAGATAAAGGTAGTTTAGTTGTAATTTGATTTTACTTATTTTCTCTATTATAAATAAAGGCTCATGTTCTCAAATTACATTAAGTCAATGAAGTTTGTGTATTTTCCAGAAATTCAACAGACTTGTGGGTAAGAGAGAGTTTAAAAAATTAAAGTGAAAGTATTGTAAATATAAACAGACATAAAAGAATAATATTTATTATAAATAAAAAAGTAAATAAAAAAATACATACCCTTAATGCACATAGGAAGATTGGAAGGAATAATAGAAAAAAAAATAAGTTATATAATCTGATAATATATTTTAAGTAAAAAACATTTTTAAAATAAAAAAAGGGAGAATTGAGCATCATACTTTTTTCACGTAAAGAGGGGGCCCATGCATACAACGAAGGAAAGTCAACAGATTTTGTTCATCGTATTTGATATTTATATTTATATTTGATAAATATTAAAAACTATTTTTTTATATAAAATTATCTAATACTTATTATTCCACAAAAAAATATATTTGGGTTAAATCTGCTAATACGCATATATGTTAACATTAGATTTGTTTCTGCCAATCACATGAGGATTAAAGTGACTTATTTATCTATATTTTAAATGGGTCTTTTTTTCTTATTATTATAATTTACACCATTATTAGTATATATACTATGTCTTTATATTTTATAATATTAGTATTTATAATAAAAATAAACTATATGTGAAGCATTAAAAACATTTAAACTTCTACTTGGAAACTCGAAACCCATAAAGAAGTTTGGAGTGCTTTCAAGATTGAAGATTGAAACTCCAAGACGCGTGTGAAACCAAGAAGTTCCATTAACAGTTTGCGCTTGCACTCGCTTAACCATGGCGCCAGCTAGGGGTGGCGTCGAGCCGAGCCCGAACCTGTCTATATTCGATCCAAACTTGATTTAAATATTTCGAGTCGAGCTTCGAGCCGAACTTCTTCTCGAGCCTAAAATTGTTATCGAGCTCGAGCCCAAAAATTTTAATCGAGCTCGAGCTTCAACATACATTTAAAACTTTTCAAAAAATATATATAAAATAAATTATATATAAAATTATGTATACATTTTACATAAAATTGGGCATGACCTTTACATAAAATCGGGCATAACCTATATATATAATACATATATAAGATTGGGCATGACCTCTCCTTAAAATTAAGCATATCTATGTATATAATATATATATAAAATTCGGCATGACCTCTACTTAAAATTGGGCATATCTACGTATATAATACATATATAAAATTCGGCAGGACCTCTACTTAAAATTGGGCATAATCTATATACATAATACCTGTATAAACTCCATAAACACTTCATAAAATTGTCTATACATTCCATAAACACTCTATAAAATTGTCTATACATTCCATAAACACTCTATAAAATTGTCTATACATTCCATAAACACTCCATGAAATTGTTTATACACTCCATAAAATAGTTTAAACACTCCAAACACTGCATAACATTATGAATAAACTCCATATAATAATCAAACACAATAAAATTAAATGAAATATCAATATCAATTTATAATCACCCAAGTAAAAACTATAAATCTTTTAAATAAAATCCTATTACTATTAGTGATTTATTAGAAAATTATAAGAAATATTTTATATTTTTCTTAGGAAAGTTAAATGGACCTCTTATTGCCTCTTATAGGGAAATAAATAAAAATTAATAATCAATCTAATATATTATTATACTTATCGATACATTTTTAATCAAATAAAATGTCAAACACAAAATTGCAATGAAAATTACTTCATGTTAATAGTACTACAGCATCGACTGTTAAATACTTATTAAAAAATATTCTATACAGTTTTATACCCCATCTTGGCAAGAAAATCTTATTTTGAAAATTATATAATTTTTTAATAAGAATTTTCAATTAGAAAAATGTTTACAAAAAATATGAGATACTAATAGCTCACCGAAACTTATTTCTATAAAATGTATTTTTAATTTGTTCAAGAGCTATTATGAGGAAGGAGAGTTTAAGAATTTTTTTTTTTTTCTTTACTATATGATATCGCACATGCGAAATCACACAGGGGAGGGGGGAGATTATTTCTCCCCCTAAATTTTCTTGTTCTGGTTTTCCGCCGATGCGGAGAGAAGGGGGTTACGGGGCAAGGAGGACCTCTTGTTGGAGATGACGACAGAAATTGAGGCATCGAGGGGAGGGAATGCCCCCCCCCGCTCTCGATCCCAATTCACCTCAAGCCGCCTCGTAATCCGACGAACCGCAGGCTTCGGTCGAACTCAGTTCGAGTTCGAGCCAATCGAACTGAGCCGAATTCGAGCCGTTTGAGAGGAGTCGGCCATTACTCGTTCGACCGTTAAAAATTGCAGAAGAAGAGTTTAAGAACTTTTTTTTTTTTTACTTTATGATCTCGCACATGCGAAATAATTTTCGCACAGGGGAGGGGGGAGATTCTGGTTTTCCGCCGATGCGGAGAGAAGGGGGTTACGGGGCGAGGAGGACCTCTTGTTGGAGATGACGACAGAAATTCCCCCCCCCCCCCGGCTCCGCAGGCTTCGGTCGAACTCAGTTCGAGCTCGAGCCAATCGAACTGAGCCGAATTCGAGCCGTTTGAGAGGAGTCGGCCATTACTCGTTCGACCGTTAAAAATTGCAGAAGAATTAAGAACTTTTTTTTTTTTTTACTTTATGATCTCGCACATGCAAAATAATTTTCGCACAAGGGAGGGGGTTACGGGGCGAGGAGGACGACAGAAATTCCCCCCCCCCCCCCGGCTCTCGATCCCATTTCACCTCAAGCCGCTTCGTAATCCGACGAACCGCAGGCTTCGGTCGAGGTCGAGCCAATCGAACTGAGCCGAATTCGAGCCGTTTGAGAGGAGTCGGTCCATTACTCGTTCGACCGTTAAAAATTGCAAAGGTGACCAACTTTGACGCGTGCCCCATCACCTGTTAACTTGCTGCGAGCTCTCTCACTCCAATGGTCTCAACTCGGAACGCGTGTCGTCCCCTCTGGCTCATCTCCCCCCTTTATATGCACATCTTGTTCTTCTTCCTTTCCTTCACCTGGGTAAAGATTGCAGAAGATAAAGAGAAGAAGAGGCAGGCAAACGAAAGCGAGGAGCGGAACCCTTTTCGTTCTACTGAATCTGATTTCCTGTGGGAAGGAGGCCGAATGGCACAGACGGTGGGAAGGAACGTAGCAGCTCCGCTGCTCTTTCTTAATCTATTCATGTATATTGTCGTCGTCGGGTTTGCCAGTTGGAATCTTAACAAGTTCATCAATGGCCAAACGTATCACCCTGGTTAGTACCCTTAAATGCAACTGAGGATTCTGATCTGTAGTTTTGAAGTTTTCTCTCTGTTAAATAATTCAATATAGAGCTTTTGCGCCGTAAGCTCGGAGCCAGCCTTTGCCGAAGTCCAACAAAGCTGGTAGCTTTAGTGAGTATTCTTCCGACAGAGTACAAATGCTGGCCACTGCTGTGCAGTACCTGCAATGCAAGTGCATCAAAAGAACTTAACATTTTGGGGCTGTTTCAGAATCTTTGTCGGCGTATAACCGTGTTCGATCTTCAGGCCTTCTGATATATAAAGTAACGGTCGCACATGTTTTTCAGGTGTCGCAGGCAACGGTGCAACTACATATTTTCTGATATTTGCCATTCTGGCGGGCGTGATCGGCATCGCATCAAAGTTCGCCGGGGGCTGCCACATAAGAGCATGGAGAAACGACAGTCTAGCAGCAGCAGCGGCGGCTTCCCTCGTAGCTTGGGCTGTCACCGTCCTGGCATTCGGGTATCTTCACTCCGCATTTGACCCTGTTCATGAAACTATCAAAGAAAGAACCCAGAGACAATTTTATTTGCGTCTTTCAGGTTGGCATGCAAAGAGATAGCCGTAGGCTTCAACAGGGGATGGAGACTAAGGGTGCTGGAGGCCTTCATCATCATCCTCGGGTTCACCCAGCTGCTCTATGTGCTTCTGCTGCACGCCGGCGTCTTCAGCAGCAAGTACGGGCCCGGGTACCGAGATACCGACTACCAAGGTGGACATGCAGCCGCCGGCGTGGATTCGGCAAAGGTTCCAACCGGACGAGTTTAAAGACTAGGCATAAGGGAGAAGAGACGTGTTTGTATTTTTTATGTTTATTGTATATACTTTCGAGATACTTGGACACTTTCCGTTGATCCTCTCTAATTGTTTTTTCCGTCTCTGCGTTGTTCTAAATGGCCGTCGAGTGTCGACGACGATTAACAGACGGCGCCATGGTTATATTTAGAACTTCATCTCGTGATCTAGGTTTCCTTTTAGAACTGCATTTTCGAGAAACTGTTGAATGGGCCAACCGTAGGTCCCTAGAGGATGGATGGGCCAGAGAAACAGAGGGACCAAGTTGTGGGCCTCTAGTTTGAGAGTAGACAAAGCAAGAGATGGGCTGAAAGGCGTTTTCCATGACAAAAAAAAGGCCTTACAATATCTTTCAGGATTTTAGCCTTAAAATGTATGGAGAACAGTATGTCGTGGGACCACTCATTGGAAAGTTTTACTAAATTACCCAAATATTTAAAAAATATTAATAAAAATAACCAACTTTCAAACTTAATATAAAAATACATTTTTTTCAAAACTTTATCATTAATTTAAGTTATTTTGTAATTTAAATAATATTTAAAAATATATCTATTCTAACGTTGTCAAAGATTTTTGTAATTTATAAATAATATCTATTGAAACCAGTTACATTAAAACCTCAAGGCAATAGTGAAGGCGAACATAACATGAATATAAGAGCGATTAAGAGGGATTGGCCGGTCATAATAGGGATCGGCAGTCAATAGTGATCTAAGGCAATAGTGAAGGCGCAACATAACATGAATATAAGAGGGATTAGGGATTGGCCGGTCATAATAGGGATCGGCAGTCAATAGTGATCTAAGGCAATAGTGAAGGTGCAACATAACATGAATATAAGAGGGATTGGCCGGTCATAATAGGGATTGGCAGTCAATAGTGATCTAACGTTGTCAAAGATTTTTGTAATTTATAAATAATATCTATTGAAACCAGTTACATTAACACCTCAAGGCAATAGTGAAGGCGCAACATAACATGAATATAAAAGGGATTGGCCGGTCATAATAGGGATCAGCCCGATAAACCTCGAGTCAATAGTGAAGGTAATAGTGAAGGCGCAACAGATAAACCTCGAGGCAATAGTGAAGGCGTACGATAAACCTCGAGTCAATAGTGATCTAACGTTGTTAAAGATTTTTGTAATTTATAAATAATATCTATTGAAACCAGTTATATTAAAACCTCAAAGCAATAGTGAAGGCGCAACATAACATAAATATAAGAGGGATTGGCCGGTCATAATAGGGATCGGCCCGATAAACCTCGAGTCAATAGTGAAGTCAATAGTGAAGGCGCAACAGATAAACCTCGAGGCAATAGTGAAAGCGTAACATAACATGAATATAAGAAGGATTGGCCAGTCATAATAGGGATCGGCCGGATAAACCTCGAAAAAAAATATTAAAACTAGTTACGCTAAAACTTAGAAGAAGACGCGGCCAGGTCCATATTACGTGATACCGCATTAAAACTAGTTGGTCGATATTACATGATACGGCATAAATATAAAAAGGATCGGCCATATTAAATTCTCAACAGTTCTTGAGTTATTATTGTAAAATTTAAATTCTTATTTTAGAGGCTGGTGCATCAATGGCAGAGGAGGCATTGTCGACATCGACAAGACAATTCAATCCATGGAGCCAGCCACAAACAACTACCAAATATGCTTATCATTTGCAGCGTCGACCCCGAGGTACAAGACAAAGAAGGACGACGCGAATCGGATGTGAAGACAAGAAAATTGTTTGGTTATTACCATGCTCGCATAAAAATACTAGAGATTCATCCTTAAGCTTCTTTGGGTTCTTTGTTTAAAGACGAGGTCATCTAAGATTCGTCGTGTATCAACAGCATGTGGGAACAAGAATTTTCTAGTTTTTCCCGAATCCAGATTTTTTCTGGCTGAAGGCCATTAATAGGCAATCCACCGAGCCAACCTCATCTCAGACCCCCGATTATTCTATGGACATCCGTCGCTTGCTCTTTTTCCCCTCATAATCTTTGCTCACTCTTCGTCTTCATCTCTTACTCTCAAGATGCCATATGTCTCATTGTTCTATCGCTGTATTGCGGACGATGATTCCCTGCGATGAGAAAGAGAAGTAGGGTTCTTCGCTTCTTCTACAGTAGGATTTGGAACGAAAGTTTCTGATATGGAATATCCGAGTATGTTGCTGTGTTTTTGTTCAAATAATGGAGAAACAAAACAAAACAAAACATGAATAAGGGTAGATGTATGCTGCTTTAGAATTTAGAATCCATGCTTCTGGAGTTGGAATTCTGGGTTCTGTCTCTTTCCTTCAATTTGGGCAAAGGAACACAATGAAGTAGTACTGATGGGGTTTCTCTGGAATGCGACTAATTGCAGGGAATAAATGCATCTTCCTCTGTTTCCTCAGATGCTCTGGAGGTCTCTCTGCTCACCGACCTTAATTTATTGCCGCAATGCCATGCTTAAAATTCTGATTCGTCGTCCTCCTATACCCAAAGTCCAAAGTTAACACAGATTAACCAAAGTGTTTCATGTAATATTGGGCATCTGTCGCTTGAAACACAGGAACCAATTCCCCATTTGGGCATTCATGTACTCAGAGACGAAGTTCATGGTTCTACCAGCACTTTCGTTCTCCCGAGGAAAGAACTGAAGCAGCCAGGAGCTATAATATTCCGGAGAAGATGGAAGGAAAACCCAATGCTTCGGAGTATTTTAATCTTCTCTTCTGTTTATTGTGCATTCTGCATTCGAATATGCAGAGAACATTATTGTTCGAATTGACCGTGTGAGCGTTCATCTGGGTATCATAGTTTATTCCGATTTCGTTCATATTCCTGTAAATCTCACACTACTGGAACAGAACCATTAGCTTTGTGGGGAGAATTAGATGCCGCCAATCTCAGATACTGTGGACGATTCATTATTTTTTAAAATAAAACTATGAATCATCTCAACGCTGTGCTGTAACTCTCTATACCAACTCAAAACTGTCTCATTTATTGTAGAATTCTAATAACGAGTAAAACTTGTCCATATTTTCATTCGTCTCATGTAAGTTAATATGATACAGTGGCTGCCACAAGTGGCACCATAAAATCTCATCCGTACTTATAAGACACGACACCATCGTCCTCGACAGTGCAATTTTTCCGTAATTCGAACTTTCTGGGAGCTATCTCATTAAAATATGCCCTGCGTGACTCCCCAGCCTTAGACAGCAGCGGCAAGTGTTGCTTTCCAAGTATCCACACACTTTTAAAAAATTATTACTTTTCGTCACTATATGCTTGTGGTAAGAAGGCATTGCGTTAGGCACGGAAAAAATTATTACTTTTCGTCACCATATGGGAGGAATATTGTAGTGCGACTGTGACTCCACCCTGTACTCCCATTTTGCGATGAAGACGACGACCTGCATCTCCTCCGTCACCGACCCAAACGGAATTTTGCTTCGATTTCTTAAACCACTATTTCAGCTCACCCGATGAGGAAGATTTCAGGCCACCGTCCTGTCGCTGCTGCCGGTTTCTGGTCTTGGGATGAGAGCCTGCGAATGGATCAGAGATCATGATAGTGGAATACAGGAAAGCAGCCGCTCATGGGGAGCAGTAAAAGGATCAACCTGTCCGTGTGGTCTGAAATTATTTCGGTGTGCAGTGCCATGTGATGAATATTCCGTCTGGAGATGGATTGAAATTTGCGAAAGGTACCGGCGTTTAATGAATCACTGTCTCTGGACTTGAATAATAAATTCACTAATTTAATCATAGGTTTGATGGGTTTGAATTAAAAAGTGCTGTAAATGGAGAAGGGAAGAGGTAAAACTAAATTCAGAGGCGGAGAGGAAGGGCAGAAACCGCCCAAGGAAAATGAAAGTATGCCTTTCTCTGAAAAGACAGCAAGGACGTGGAAATTTTAGAGTTACGTATGGGATGATGACACCCGAAAAGCAGAAAAAGGAAATCACGACTCAACCAACCAAGATCGTGGACTCACACTCACGTACCACGAAAAAGTTTTTTTTAGAAAAAAAAAGAAAAAACTCTCAGTGAGGCATTTCATTGGACTCCCTCCTCGAAAGCAATTCTTTGAAAGGAATTCTCCACGTAAAGAGTTTTGTCACATTCTCTTTACAGTCAATATCTGATAATTATTCCTTTACCCAGCAACGCCAAAAAAAAAAAAACAAAAAAAAAGAGACTGGAACTGTTCTATATTCTCGTAATGAACAAAGCGTAAAATGAGGAGGTCCCTGATGTGCATGGCGGGTCCCATGTGGAGGGAGATGGTTGGTGGGTTTGGAGGGGTGTGTGTGTGGGGGGGGGGGAGATTATTATATAAACGAAGGCAGAGTGGCGAGCATTCATGGACCAGATGAAGATTGTTGCCACTAATATTATGTCATCTTTCTACCGGTTTGAGAGAGCATTGAACCCCAAAAGCCTACCATTGCTTTAAAATCATCTCCCAAGTAAACAAAAGCGAGTAAAAAGCCATTTTTTTCAGTTTGTCAAACCAAACGGCCAAAAAAAACAACACTGACAGCAGCCATAAAAAGCTGAAAACAGGGGAAGGGAGAGAGAGAGAGGAACAGAGCGGTGTATCTGAGTGCCAAAGTTTGAGAAATTAGGAGGTCAAGATTTTTGAATCATTGTTACCTTATCTGATCATTCGCCTCGGCAATCTGTACCGGCTCACATATCGTTGCGGCCAACACGACGGGACAGGGCAGTGAGCGCCCACCCTGATACTCGGATTTTTCTTAATTTTCAGTTGCCAAACTTGTCTGATTCTTCAATTTCGGAGAAGGTTTGGAAGAAAAAGAGAAAAAGCAGAAGACGTAATTTGTATTACGTTTCCTTCATTTTTTTCCCCCTTCTCATACAAAGTCTTATTTGGTCTCATCTGCAATGTGTCCCGAGTAGCGATCCTGTCTCCATATCCTCTGCAACCTGTCACCTCGTCTGGGCTTTTCTCCGATACCCAAAACAAACGGATGGTGAAATGCTCATCGGCGAATTCCCTCTCCTGAATTCTGCTTTGCTTGAATCCCGATCAGGACCTCATTTCACCGATCTTCTCTCTCTGAAAAATAATGGGCACTCTTCGCAATTTCTCGGACGTCGTTTTGGCCGATTTCCAAGAGCTACCGCTTCTAGAACAGGTTCCCTTCGCGATCCACTTAGTGCTGTTTATTCTATTTCTGTTCTTCATTTCCGCTCGCCAGATTTTCACTTGTATCGGCCGGGTCCCCATTTTTAAAGATAGCAGCGGAGCTTCGGTACGTGCCAGTGCCAATGACGACGGGCGGCCCAAAGTTGAGATAGGTAACGGGTATAAGATCTCACTCTTTTGCTGCTTCTATGTGCTACTTTCCCAAATAGTCGTCTTAGGGTTTGAAACTTTTCGTAAGCACTGGCCATTTGTTTATTTCCCGGCAATTCAATGCTTAGCCTGGTTCGTATTGAGCTTTTCCACTTTGCATTGTAAATACAAGGCTTCAATAAAGTACCCATTGCTGCCTAGAGTGTGGTGGACAGTGTCATTTATAATCTGCCTTTGCACCTTGTACAAGGATACTAGAGAACTCATCTATGGGTCAGGACGCTTGAATTCACATGTAGTTGCAAACTTTGCCGCTACACCAGCTGTAGCTTATCTCTGCTTTGTGGCCATTCGAGGTGTTACTGGTATAGTAGTGTTTAGGACCAATGATCTACAGGAGCCTCTGCTTGAAGAAGAAGCAGGCTGTCTTAAGGTGACACCGTACAGTGACGCTGGCTTATTCAGTTTGGCCACGCTTTCTTGGTTGAGTCCATTATTATCAATTGGTGCCAAGAGGCCACTTGAACTTAAGGATGTTCCCCTTTTAGCTCCAAAAGATAGATCAAAGTTTTGTTATAAGCTTTTGAATTCAAATTGGGAGAAGTTGAGGGTCGAGAACCCTTCAAAGCAGCCTTCCTTGTCTTTGGCCATAATGAGGTCCTTTTGGAAGGAAGCCGCCTGGAATGCCATATTTGCAGGGCTAAACACGCTTGTTTCATATGTGGGGCCCTATCTGATTAGTTACTTTGTAGACTATTTGGGTGGGAATATTGTTTTTCCGCATGAAGGATATGTTCTAGCTTTTATTTTCTTTTCTGCCAAGTTGGTAGAAACCTTTACTGCTCGCCAGTGGTACTTGGGAGTGGACATCCTGGGAATGCATGTGAGAGGGGCTTTAACTGCCATGGTTTATCGTAAAGGGCTTAGACTGTCAAGCACCGCCAGACAAAGTCACACAAGTGGTGAAATTGTAAACTATATGGCAGTTGATGTGCAGCGAGTTGGTGATTATTCCTGGTATCTGCATGATATATGGATGCTCCCAATGCAAATTATTCTTGCATTGGCAATTCTCTATAAGAATGTTGGAATCGCCGCTGTTGCCACTTTGATTGCCACTATAATCTCTATTGTTGTGACTGTTCCTCTGGCAAAGATGCAAGAGGATTATCAGGACAAGTTAATGGCAGCTAAGGATGAGCGGATGAGGAAGACATCCGAGTGCTTGAGGAACATGAGGGTTCTCAAGTTGCAGGCATGGGAAGACAGGTACCGACTGAAATTGGAAGAGATGAGGAATGTAGAATTCAAGTGGCTTGGGAAAGCCCTCTATTCTCAAGCTTTTATCACATTCATCTTTTGGGGGTCTCCAATTTTTGTCTCAGTGGTGACTTTTGCTACATCTATACTACTGGGTGGCCAGCTTACTGCTGGAGGAGTTCTTTCGGCCCTGGCCACTTTCCGTATCCTTCAAGAACCACTGAGAAATTTTCCTGACCTTGTCTCCATGATGGCACAAACAAAAGTCTCTCTAGATAGAATATCAGGATTTCTGCTGGAGGAGGAGTTACAACCAGATGCTACTATTGTTCTTCCACGTGGGCTCACCAATACGGCCATAGAAATTAAAGACGGTGTTTTTTGCTGGGATCCAACTTCTCCCAGGCCAACACTTTCTGGGATTCAGATGAAAGTTGAAAGAGGGATGTGTGTGTCTGTCTGCGGTGTTGTGGGTTCTGGAAAGTCGAGCTTCCTTTCTTGTATTCTGGGGGAAATACCAAAAATTTCTGGTGAAGTAAGTCTTCTTTAATTGGCATTTGATTTAATATCTTGGTATCCCATTTTTTAAGGGTTTCACACTTTATGATTAGTTAATTTTGTGTTTCTTGCTTCATGGCTGATTCACTAGGTTAGAATAAGTGGTTCTGCAGCTTATGTCTCTCAGTCAGCCTGGATTCAGTCTGGCAACATAGAGGAGAATATTCTCTTTGGCAGCCCTATGGATAAGGCAAGGTACAAGAATGCCATTCATGCTTGCTCTCTCAAGAGAGATTTGGAACTCCTCTCTCATGGGGACCAGACAATTATTGGAGATAGGGGCATAAATCTTAGTGGAGGGCAGAAACAAAGGGTGCAGCTTGCCAGAGCACTCTATCAAGATGCAGATATTTACTTGCTTGATGATCCATTTAGTGCAGTTGATGCACATACAGGGTCAGAACTATTCAAGGTAAGTACTCTTTATATTTCTGATTTAGATATTACTTTACACCTTGTTATGCTTTTGTTGAACATTACGAGCTGCTCCAGGAATACATATTAACAGCATTGGCCTCCAAGACTGTGATCTTTGTCACACATCAAGTTGAGTTTTTGCCAGCTACTGATTTGATACTGGTAAGAGTCCTAGAATTTTAGCACTATGAAAGTTATTCTTGAAAATCTCATCATACTAGATGCTTCAAGTTAATGTGGGTTATATCTTTTGGTCTTTTATAGTCGTGGGCTTCAGCAGTTTTGAGCTACTGTTTCGCTGTCTTAACGACAGATTGTGTATGATTTCAGAATTCACGTGTCTCCAATTGAAACTCCTAGAATTCCAATGAGTGGGGAGCTATGATGCATGTTTTATTTGTTACACTGATGGGTTGTGCTTCTGAATTGGTTGCGGATGTCCCAAGGATGACTGATCCGGTCTTTTTACGGTTTTATTATCTGTGTGCACCTTATTCTTTGGTATCATTTAACAGTTTGCTGGTGTTTTACCTTACTAAAAAGTAACTATTATTGCATTGATGTTCAGGACATCTTGTTAATAATCATTGTCCTTGTCATCTTAGCCCCACTCCAACTATCTTGGGGTAGGCTTTGTGAATCTTTGTTTATGGTGTAATATATAGCAAGCGTTAACCAATTGCAGCCCTCTATCCTCAGGTGGGTACACTGGCAAAATGCGAGGATTTTATTTATATATTATTATTATTTTTGCAAAGTACCACCTCTATATGTCTGCGGACAGATATTAGATCTTTTACCCTAGCATATTTATTTGTTTTCTAGTTGGAGTGGAGACATTGCCTATTTTAGATAAAAGATCTACCTTCATGAATAAAGTGCATGTGTCTTGCAGTTGCCAAATCACACAAGTCTAGGATATTTCTGCCTCTCTGATTTTACACCTGTTATGCAGGTTCTGAAGGAAGGGCATATAATTCAAGCTGGAAAATATGAAGATCTGTTACAGGCTGGAACTGATTTTAATGCTTTAGTTTCGGCTCATCATGAGGCAATTGAAGCTATGGACATTTTTGATTGTTCAGTGGAAGATTCTATAGATGCCTCTAACGTGCTTAATAAAAGAATTGACTCAGCACCAAGCAACATTGATAGTTTGTCAAAAGGAATGCAAGAAAATGAGGCATCATGTGATAAGAAAGCAATTAAAGAAAAAAAGAAATCTAAGCGCTCAAGGAATAAGCAACTTGTTCAGGAAGAGGAGCGGGAAAGAGGACGAGTTAGCTTCAAGATCTATTTGTCTTATATGGCTGCTGCATATAAAGGACTGTTAATACCATTGATTATACTTGCTCAGACACTGTTTCAAATACTCCAAATAGCAAGCAATTGGTGGATGGCATGGGCAAATCCTCAAACAAAAGGAGACACAGCTAAGACTAGCAGTATGGTGCTTCTTGTTGTTTACATGGCCCTTGCATTTGGAAGTTCTTGTTTTGTCTTTGTTAGAGCTGTTCTGGTGGCTACCTTTGGTTTGGAGGCTGCACAAAAGCTGTTTGTGAAAATGCTGAGAAGTGTATTTAGGGCTCCTATGTCTTTCTTCGACTCTACTCCGGCTGGCCGGATCCTGAATCGTGTAAGTTCTTTGCTGCTGTATATGGAGATCTTTTCTTTTATTCCTTGAATGTGGATTCATGGACAGGAACTTAGGTATCTGAAGTGCATTATTAATGTTGTTCAATTTAATTTTTATGAGGCTTTCCATCGGCCCCTTGTTGTGGGAGGTTGACTAATTCTTTCATTTAATTTAGTTTAGGCTTGAGTTTTGCATCAGTTTTATCTTCTTCTTTTTTTCCTGCTGCTTGGAGAGATGGTTGTACTTCTCTTAGTATAATTTTTTCTCATCGTTTTCAAAAAATATTATGAGTAATCAGGTGTCCATAGATCAAAGTGTTGTGGATCTTGATATTCCTTTCAGACTTGGTGGGTTTGCATCGACAACTATACAACTTCTTGGAATAGTTGGTGTAATGACTAAGGTCACATGGCAAGTGTTGCTTCTGGTTATTCCAATGGCCATTGCTTGCTTATGGATGCAGGTAATTGCTTCTCTTTTTATTAATATTAATACATTTTAACGTTTTAATGGTTACCTGGATAGATTTAACATGAAAACATGTATCTTAATACAGAAATACTACATGGCCTCATCAAGAGAGCTTGTTCGTATTGTCAGCATTCAGAAATCCCCAGTTATTCACCTCTTTGGAGAGTCAATTGCTGGAGCAGCTACAATTAGAGGGTTTGGGCAAGAGAAAAGATTCATGAAGAGGAACTTATATCTTCTGGATTGCTTTGCTCGCCCATTTTTCTGCAGCCTTGCTGCCATTGAGTGGCTTTGTTTTCGTATGGAATTGCTGTCAACTTTCGTTTTTGCTTTCTGCATGGGACTTCTTGTGAGCTTTCCTCATGGAACCATTGATCCAAGTATGTAATATTTGTTTCTCTGCATTTTTTTTATAATCTTTTGATTTTAGGAACTATGTGATGATGTCAGACCATTGTATGGATATGGATACTGAATTGGTCATCAGACACTTCATGGATGGGTCCATTTCTTAACAGACAAATCTGATAATCCCAGCAGCTGTCTGGTTATTAATTGACAAAATATTTACATGCTTTTCTGTTGAAGCTTGTTATTTTCATGTAAAGTTGATCTTTTCTATGAAATCATTATGCAACCTGTACATGAACTTTTCTGCATCAGTAACACAGGGTACCATCCATCTTGTTCTTTCCATTTGATAAAGTGCAGAGCCAAAAGTGTAGCTCATCTACGCTCTTAGTTCCTGGAAACTTTACACGAGAAGTTGTCCCTCTTCTGTATTATATATTCAAAATCACCTGATTTAGAACTGGCAGTTACTCATGTCAGCTACTTCTGTTGTGTAGGTATGGCTGGTCTCGCTGTAACATATGGTCTTAACTTGAATGCACGCTTATCAAGGTGGATATTGAGCTTCTGCAAGCTTGAAAATAAGATTATCTCTATTGAACGCATTCATCAATATTGCCAAATTCCTGGTGAAGCTCCTCCTGTAATTGAAAACTGTCGGCCCCCACCCACGTGGCCAGAGAGGGGAACAATTGAATTGATTAATCTAAAGGTGAGCTATCTATCTCACTTAGTCATCCTGTCATGACTGAGGACATGATCTCTAAGTGCATCTGCAATGCATTTAAGATTTATGTATGCTGCACTTTTTGCTAAATTGACTTTTCTTTGCAAAGGTTCGGTACAAGGAGAACCTTCCTGTGGTCCTCCATGATATTTCCTGTACATTTCCTGGAGGGAAAAAGATTGGGATAGTGGGCCGCACAGGCAGTGGTAAATCTACTCTCATCCAGGCTTTGTTTCGCCTTATAGAGCCTTCTGGTGGGAAGATCATCATTGACAACATAGATATCTCAACAATTGGGCTTCATGATCTCCGTGCCCGTCTAAGTATCATCCCGCAAGACCCAACCCTGTTTGAGGGCACCACTAGAGGCAACCTCGATCCCCTTGAAGAGCACTCTGATTTTGAAGTCTGGCAGGTAAAATCTTTCTTCTATTTCTTCTAGTACAATTTTATTCCCAACTTAATGTGATTTTGATGGTGGTTTATTAGGCGCTGGATAAGTGTCAGCTTGGAGAGATAATCAGGCAAAAAGAACAAAAGCTTGATACTCCTGGTATGTTCACACAATAGATACGTAACTTCACGGAATGCACTTTCACTATAGTGTTCTAGATCTCTTAGGGCACGGACTAAACTTGTGTGGTGGCTTATGCAAATTGTAGTGTTAGAGAATGGAGATAATTGGAGTGTGGGGCAGAGGCAACTTGTTTCCCTTGGCCGCGCTTTGCTGAAACAAGCAAGGATATTGGTTCTTGATGAAGCAACTGCTTCAGTTGACTCTGCCACTGATAATCTTATTCAGAAGATCATTCGAAGTGAATTTAAGGACTGTACGGTCTGCACGATTGCTCATCGTATTCCAACTGTTATTGACAGTGATCTGGTTCTAGTCCTCAGTGATGGTAAGATCTTTTCTACTTGCTTTCTAGTTTTAGTTATTGAACCCATTTTGTGCCTTTTCTCTTTATCCCCAATAGGAGCTGATTGAGCTCCTGAAAATTTCAGATCAGTTTTTGGAAAACGTTAAAGTTATCACTGTCTGTCTAAGGGAAGAAACCCTTTGGTAGATCTCTTTTCTTCCTAAACCACCAAAGAAAATAAAACCAACGTCAACAACATAAATACCATGAGTACTGCATCCAGTAACTGACAGTCGTCTGCTTTTTAACAGTTTCAATTTTCTTCCTTTTTGCAGGTAGAATAGCAGAGTTTGACAGTCCTTTGCGGCTGTTAGAAGACAAGTCATCAATGTTTATGAAGCTAGTAGCTGAGTACTCTTCAAGGTCGAGCACTGTACCTGAAACTTGAGTTCCAAAGCTTCTCTCTGTCATCAATGGGTAGTGACACGCAACACTAGAGCTGTGGCCCTTCACACTACCCACTTCTGATGGAAGAGAACCATCAGGAACAACAGAAGAGTAGTAACTTGAGATTGAAGCAGCCCTAAGGGGCGACATCAGATGATTATAGGTAAGGGCACTCTTTAGGAGTTTTTGCGAGGTAAACCGCAACCTTAGAATAAGGGGTGGGTTGTCGGACTAGTAGAAGGGGCCTATTTGTATATTCAATGAACTGAGCTTATAGTCCAGATAGGGATAACTGAAAATAAAACTGTGGAAGAGCCCTAGGAGCGAATCAAAATGCCGAGTTCAACACGCAAATAAGTCAATTTTGTTTTTGTAGGGAGGCTGTTGTTTCCTAATATTTAAGCAGATAAAAGGACAGCCAAGTTTCATCTTTCAGCTTTTTTCCCCACTGATGTTGATGTTATGGTTTATAACAGTCTTTTCATGTTTATGCCTCCGGGAAGGAGATAAAACATAAAAAAAAAAAAATGGTGCTTAAGAAGAGGTAGGAACCAGAGGAAGAAGAAGGAGATGCGACGGGTAATAGAGGCAGATCAAGGAAGTAGACCAGCATCCGGTCTCAAAGGGAAGAAGTAGTAGTGACTGGAGGAGGGGGAAATAGAAGAAAAACGCTGGAAATGGAGAGGAAATGGCCGGAGATGGGTAGGTGACGAGTCGGGTTTGTGAGTCGTGACTCACCCTGGCTCGAATCTCATTTTCCAGGGCGGGTCGACTATATGGGGCAGTTCCAACCCACCGAACCGATGCCCTCACTTGAAAATCTGAGTTGATTCACCCAAGTCGCAAATCGACTCGCTTGTCACCTGTCGTCTTGCTTGAAGCGATGGTGGGGGAGCTAGTTGTCTCAATGATGCTGTTGTATGTAAAAGCCAATAGCAAAAACAGGAGAAGCGATGGTGGGGGAGCTAGTTGTCTCAATGATGCTGTTGTATGTAAAAGCCAATAGCAAAAACAGGAGAAGCTAATGGAGAAACGGAGATCAAGTTGACAAAATACAGCCTCTTTATGTCAAATTAAAATTTTCAAAGCTACTTCTTCAAGTTTGCTTCCAACCACTGGACTCAGTTCATTATTCACATCCACTCAGTGGTGCTTATCTTTGATACAAGTTCGAGTCCACTGGTCACAGTTTCGAGAGGATATATGCTTATAATCGTTAACAAACCTGCTGATTAATGTGCTATAGAAGATGTTTCATTAAAGCTGCTGCAGAAGATCCAGTTTCTTCGAATTGATTTTCCCTGTTTAAGAGCAAGATTATTATTTCCCCAGAACCCTACCCATGGAAGACACACATCCATATTCAGATGTTTGTTTTTCTTTCCTTCCTGGTGGTCTTTTGCTACCACTAAGAAACTAGACACTTATCTTTCACCTGGCTACTATTTTAGTGCCTTTCAATTGGATAAATCTGATACAATGAGAGTTAGTTTTGTGCAAATTTAGTATTTTATGAACTACACAACATATACAAAATTTATTCAAATCCTTTAGGAGTGGGTATGTAGTGGAGTAAGCTCAAAATTCTCTTCCAGTAGTGCATTCACTTCAACCAGTGATGATACCTTGTAATCTGGTTGCAAATCAGCAGCAAGAAAATCAGAGGAATTATACCTTCCTGTTTCATCAAGCAAGCATGTAAATGCTCCTGCTCGTTTCCCACAAGCCACCTGTCATGTAATGGCCATCAAAACATGAGGATGTACCACTGAAGAAAACAAACTTTGGATACACAATAAGTAGCATGAGCAATGACAAAAACTAAAAATCAGTTACGAAATTAAAGATCTCTGTACTCAGAGCAAATCAAATACAAATGACACTACTTAAGATTCAATCCGACTGCCTAAAACAAAATTCTCGTTATTGAACAATGCAATCCATGAACAATTTTTCATGTCAAACTTCACTCTGATCATGTGACTAGGATTGGCTGGAATGACAGAATTTTAGCCGACATCCATGATGAAAACAGGCAGGTAGTGTCAAGTTTCAGTCATAAATGCGAATCTTAAAGTACTAAAAAGAATACAGAACCATTGACAACAATACAAAGATATAATTTAGAGAAGGGTTTGAGAAATCAAATGCACTCACATCATCTTTGAGGCTATCACCAATCATTATCACTTCATTGGGTAGAACATCCCAAGTTGAACAGATATGAAGCAAAGGAGTTGGATCCGGTTTATAAGGGCGAAACTCCCGGCTGAGAGCTGGGGTAAATTCCAACTACAATAGCAGAAGAAGCAAGAAGAAACTGTCAACCGTGAGTAGTACAAAGAAAGAGGATTCCACTAAGAAGGCTCCTTATGGAATGAGTAGTACAAAGAATACGAACAGCAACAGTGTTAGAAGAATAGTTCAGAGTCTTAGAAGCTTATATCAGTAAAATGATGCCCAATCCAAGCATTTTATTTTAATATATAAGGGGTTCCCCCAAGAGACACTACCTTTTTTGTAGGGAATAGGAAGGAAGCTTATTTTAGTTTAACTTTTTTGAGTTAACAGGGTTGTTGCTTTTGTGCATTGTAGAAAGTGAGGGAATTAGTTACATATAACTTTTTAATAACTTCATTCTCTCCTCCTTTCCGTGAATTTTAAAAACTAACAACGGATTCAAGTTCATGATTTTCTTCTAGTCTGAGCAATGTTATTGAGGGATACCAGCTGACATCATTGCACATCTGCAGGGGGGAATTTAGTGTCCTAGGAAAGTAATACAGTGAAGTTGCTAAATCTGATACCAAAGGTGAATCTAGAGATATGAACCATGCCATATGTGAATCGATGTGGTACTTAATTTTGTTGGATGTTGATGGGCCTCTGTGTCTTATGTGGCAACAATCAGGCAGTGGCTCCTGCTGTTAGTAAAGGAGCCAACATATGTATTTCAGTTGACTGTCAAAAGTGTAGTAAAGGAGACTAATCGGCAACCTTCAGTGGAAAAAATGAGACAGACCTTGCTCCAGCAAGTTGTAGTACGCATGAGTAGGAGTTCACATGTCTCCTCTCTCTTCATTATCTTCAATTTCTGTAGAAGTTAGGAAATACAGAGGTAGAATAGTTTTTTTTCCTAAAAAAGTAAAAAGGAATTTTTCATTTAGTTTTCTTATAATTTTTCTTCTCTCTCACTTTTATTCTTCAATAGAAATACTGAAGTCTCAAGATTCCAATAGGTTTGTTGTGCTCTAATTTTTTTTTACTTTTTTTGTTTTTTTGGGTGGGTGGGGGGGGGGGGGGGGGGGGGGGGGAGGATCCTAACTTTTTGCAGAATATTTGAAATAGCATAATGATCAGATCTAATCAAACATGGCATCTACTTTGAGATTCAAAAGCACATTATAGGTTGAGGGTATCCGAAAAAAGACTCCATGCATATCTACAGGATTAGCAAGGAGAGAGCAGGTACTTAGTTTCATCAGAAATGGGGGAAACTGGAATGGTCTATTCCATCCCATGGGGCCACAGACAATCATTCACTTACTCTAAAATTGACTTCTGGATGGTTGAGATCTCGTTGCCATTGAGGATGCTTCTCATGGAACCATTTGGCAGTCAAAAAGGAATTCATCATATTCCATGGAACACTTACAGCCAAGAACAATATTGGACTTATGATCGTCACAATTGAGTGAACAAAAAAAATACACACTTTTACTTCCTTTTCTGTAAGTGTAAAAAACAATTTGTCCTTAAATTCCATGTCTTTTCTTTCGTTGCCCTTTGACTATAAGGGATATAATATAACCGGTACAAGAAGAAAAGATAACCTCAAGGAACTTCAAGAACAGTGGATTGTGATGTCGTGCTGTAGATAGATATCCAGGAATATATTAATATCTACAGATCACATGCAAGCTAAATTTTCGGGCAAAAGAAAAACCTTACCCCAAATCGTTGATGAAACAAGTCAACAGCAGCTTTAACATTGCGAGTGATTAGACCCCTTCTGCAAAAGCGGGAGGCAGAGATAGCTATTAACTTTGGCTCTCAGTACGTAAACATAATCAGATCCATCAATGTATTATGTTAGGATACACTGCTCGTGTCCAAGAGACATAGGTTAGAACCCTAGCAATGAAATTTAAATACTTTTGAAAGAAAGTGCAGATTGAAATCTTTAAGAGAAGTTATGTCTAACTCTTTATGCAGTTGCAATTAACAGAAGAGCAAAGATGTAAACCTATGAAATTCAAATTGCTAGCTAACAAACCTTTGTAAAATGTACAAAGCAAGCAAGACTATTAGATGCAATGTTTATAAAAGTAAAATTGACAGTTAAATTTAATATACTTCTCATAGAATCAACAGAATATGAGTAAGAAGAAGACAGTCATTACCTTATGTTTCTGGAATCAAGAAATCCACACAGCTCAGCAGCACCTGTAGCATACATATGCTTGCATCAAAACGTTACAGGTTTTGCCTTTTTTAGACAGTAAAGCTGAAAAAGAACAAAAATAACTACTCTGCTTTCTACTGGGCCAAAACTAGCAAAGAACACAAATAACTAAGCTGCTTTCTGAGGGGCTGTGTGGGTTGTTGTCTCTGTGCAAGTTAACATCTAGAGATACATAATCTCAGCTTCCCAACAAGTAATCTAGCATACTAAAATGTTAAATAAGCCATCTATTGCACTTTACAATTAAAAAATGTTTCATAATTGAAATTCAAAACATAAACATATATAAGGAGATTGAATCTTGGTACATGATATTCAAATAAATCTAGAAAGTAGAAACTGAATCATGAAAATTGGCATCTCAATCTCCTCCAGGGCAAATTACTGAGACATCTTATATTCATTTTATTTAACAACAAAATGATGGGAAACAATTTTAGAGTATATAAATTTTGACTATAAGGACATCAAAGTTATCATAAAAAAAGATAAAAAAGTGTCATGCAACTACCTAAGGGTGGGTGCAGAAGCATTTAGACTGAACAAACGTTACATCTATAACTAAAAGGTGTTCATACATCCAGCCTATACATTTGGTAGATGAAGAAGCCATTTACACCTTGTGTACTCAGAACATATCCGGGTCTGTCAGTTTATGTGCTACCCCATTCTCGCCATTTAAAAAAAAAAAAAAACATATTTATGTGGTACCCTGTACCCCTACAGAATTGGCGCAAGCGAATGAAATTAGAAAGGAAACATGTAAAGAAGTCAGCATAACGCCATAGCAGAATTATAACAGTCTCTAAACACTTCTCCAAGATTAATGAAAAGTGAAAAATATCTTGGCTGAAGTAATGCATTGGAACCATAATTGTAAAGATAAAAACCACCGGTTTCAATGGACTTAGGCTGTGTTTGGAACAAAGACAGCGGAGAGAAAGAAAGAGAAAGAGAAAACATGAGAAAAAAAAGAGGTTTCTTTTCTCTTGTTTGGATGCCCATGAAAAATGAGAGAGAAAATGGAAGAGAAATATGGTTTCTATTGTTTGGATACAAGTGAAAAATGAAAAACCAAAAGAAAATTAGCAATATTTATATTTTCTATGATTAAGATTTTCTCTCAAGTTTCCATTCTTTTTGCTTTCTCCCCAAATTTATTAACTAAGAGAAAAAGTGATTTTCTTTCTTTTGTTTTTTTTTTCTCTAATGATTCTGCTGCAAAACAACAGAAAATAACTTTCCCTCTTCTTTTCTTTTCTTTTCTGTGGGTTCCAAACATGCCTTTAATGAAGTGGGTTTCAGAATAAGAGCAAGTAGAGCTTTTCATGGATTCCAGTTCAATAAATAGCAACTTACCTCATACATAGGGTCCGAATCCACAACCATTCAAAGTGAAAACCTCATAGCTAAAAAAATAAAATAAAGAATGCTACACTCCAAGAACACACACAAGGTGTTAAAGAAGTTGAGAAGAAAATGCATCTCTACTTGGAAAAAAATCTGAAAAATCGATCTTCAAACATGCGGAAGGTACACATCCAAATCTTTCAGAAATTAGCAAGCAATAAGTACCAAGACAATTTTCCCATGTAATTGAGGGAGCCAAAGCAAGCAGCCACCCACCTGGCATGATTTGGAGGCGGTCCATCCCTTGCCGCTCAAATTCAGTAATAATCTCGTAAGCCTTCTGCTGATTGGAGGCGCTCCACGTCTCGATATGATGCAATATATCAATCCCAGTAGGGTTTTTGGCTCGTATGGCTTTGTATTCTTCTTCTCCAAGCACTGCTTTGTACATTGCAGTGAAATCAATGACGGGAACGGTCAGGGTCCCATCCATGTCGAAGACCACTCCTCTCAGCTTTGCCTTGGTGCTCATGGCCACTCTTCTACTCTGGCTCCTGCTATTATGTACGAGGGACTGGCGACTATGCGAAGCGAAGAGCGCACTTGACAACCGCAGTAACATTTTGTAGGGAGTAATTCCGTTTCACGATCTTGAAGCGCGATGACAAGCCAGTTTCTGCGGAGCTGCCATCGTGCACTGTGCGCATGAGAGATGCACCGGAGACGAGGGAATTCTATTGGACATCTTGCTCCGGCGGTAAGTTCCTAAGATTCACTGAATCACTGTTACTACAAAGACCACAACGCGACGTTGAGCCAATTGCCGGGCGTGGCACTGAATATCGGTTTTTCCTATTTCTAAAAATACCATACAAAGCTCTACAATAACTGTCAGGAGTGGGTAAGGGGTCGATTTTTGGATTCGGATTACAGGGAATCTAACCTGAAAACATTGGATTCGGATTTTTGGTTTCACCATGTCGATCAGGGACAGGACGGACTAAAAACCTACCGAATATAAACCGTGGTTTGAATGGATTAAAGAAAGAGTTGGCTTGAATGAGTTAGGTTTAAAAGGATAGCAGTTTCTGATATGATCTCTACGTTGAATATTCCATAGACAGAATATTTGAGTTCCTTACAACGGGTTGAGATTTGTCAAAACAAAATATATATAATATATATATATAAAATCTCTTAAATAAGAGGCTATAATTTGGATTGTTGAGTCTTAATAATACGAGACCACCAATGTAAGGAGGTGAACCTCAAAATCTTGCAATGGTTCGCCTTCTCGCTTTTCCTATTCTCTTCTTGGCCCTTCCACCTTTTCCGTCCCCCCTCTCACAGCCAATTCTAAATTTCCAGCAGTTCGCATTCACATCTGGTCATAAAAACAGAGACCAGCTGCCAGTCGCAGCCCCTTGGCCTAGTGATAGAACTCGGTTCTTCAAACTCCAAACTGACAATCTTTTAATCCTCCTGCAACAAAATGTATTTCATCTCCTTCCTTAGAAATTACATATAAATACTGTAGTACCCCCAGCTGGAACGAATAAAGGAAGGTCTGACAGCAGTAGGACATAAAATACTCACCCAGTAGCCTTTCAGGCCATTCGAGGAGATTCAATCTCTCTTCCAGTGCAAACAGCAGAGACTCTCTGCTTCAAAATCCATTCGTTCATATCTTTTCCTTCTTCTCTTTTTCTATGGTAAACTACAAGCTGACACCTATTCAACCCCATTTGCATCCTTCCTTGATCTTGCTGAATCTAAATTATACGTACACACTACCTTCATCGGTGGCTTTCTCAACATATGACCACTTCATCTGGTCCTCGAATAGAATGTGGGGGAACTGTTAATGAACAACAGATTTACAAACGTACGGCCTACGCTCTTTCATCTCCCTCCCAATTATTCTTTTCCTTGGGACCCGTAGGTCCTTCCTCTCCATAAAGCTCCACAGGGAACCGATCAAAGAGGTTCTCCACAGAGAATCTTAATATGACGGGTAAGAAACTGATAATCTTCTCTAGTTCCCATCTTGAATTGTAGACAATTGTTGGACCCCACTCCCTCATATACTGCAGCCAGCAGGGTTCTTCTACCTTTCCATTACCCAAGTACTCTGCTGCAATAATCTGATACATGGTGCTTGAATCTACTGACAAGTTGCTCCTGGCAGCATCGTTCCTTATGCCTATTCCCAGCTTTTGTGATCCTTGGAGGTAATCACCAGGGTGTGGGAAACTTGCATGACCATTTTTCGAAGAATAAACAATTGCTTTGTTGCCTACAATATACTCCAAATCACAAGCATCTACCCATTCCCCACCACTATGCTGTGAGAAATATATGCTCCAGAGCTCCCCAGTGAAATTGCTCACTCGAAGCGTGAAGTGCTCCCAGTCACCTACATGTTGTCCGATCTTGCTGAATGAAAAATTTGCCATGCCAACCTTGAGGGTCGCAGGCCCATTGAAGGGGCAAAAGATCCACATTGCAATATCAGTGAAGGTTCCACCAAGAGCTGGCTTCACATGACAATAGAGTTCGGCACTTTCTATGTTTCCATGTTTAACAAAGTCTTCAGGGTCATCTACAGGCAAGTCTATCCAATACTCTCCATCATTATGACCACCACTAGGCAGGATAGAGCCCTTTCCATCAATAGCCTCACCAGTAGCAACACCCTTTCGGTATAACAAGGCTCCATTCTTGAAGAACCATGATACAGATGAGGGTAAATAAATCTCATCAGGGTGGAAGAAAACTGTTGGCCCATAGTGCTGGATGAGGGCATGGATCTGCTCCAAATTTGGCATCGCATGGAGACTCTGGTCAAGGTTTTTCAAGCAAGCTATACTGAATTCATCTCCTTCACTCCAATCATTACAGCATAAAAATGTTCCCACGGATAAGCCTTTGCCCCACATCCCTCGATCACAGGGTCTTAGGCTCCAGATTCTAAACGGGAGCTTTGGCAGCATAGAATCCATGTTAAGCATCAGATCATATGTCTCACATGTTGTAGTTAGATCAGACCGGACACATCTCACTTCTCCAAGAAGAGGCTTATTGGGATTGTTAGTAACCACACAACCCATGGCTATATAGCCTTCAGGTGCATCAGGTAACCAAAAATAACCACATCCATCATGGTTATCATCCGCCCAGTTATCTGTACAGCAAATAAGTTTATAGTCAACTGGTTCTTTAAGTGCTGGTGAGTTTCCTGCAGTATGGTTATCTCTAGCCACAAGAACAAACCCATGCAATGGCTGGTTGTTTGATTGACAGTAGTAACCTAGGCTGAAAAACTCATCGGGCGTTCCCAAAGGCTTATAGAATGAAGTACCATCTTTTTTATGCTTCAAGGAGTTACAGCTCCAAACGTGCTCCAGCTCAGTGATTTGGATAACCTCTATCTCTCCTATGCAAATTCTTCCAGTAGCAAAGCCTCCACCTGAGCAAATTACAGAACTGCAGTATGAGGGTACTTGTTATAAGACATTACAGGCACTAAACTTAAAGTAACTCCATTAAAACAGCTGGGAGCTATGAAAGCTAATTAGCTGTGACTTATAGAGGCATTCATGGGACCAGAACCATTTTAGAATATCAAAACAATCTCCACAACAAAGTAATGATCTTATTCTTTCGCTTGAATAATACAAAAACACAACATAGAAGAATAATAAAAGAACAATCTCCTGCTGGGTATAAACGCTGCAAGTTCAACCATGGATCTTGTCACTATATGCCCAAACATGGATCCATACTCGAATCCCCAAAAGGGAAGAGAAAGAATGTAAAATAAACAGAGAAAGCTAAACCACAGAACCCTTCAGGCTTGGAGGATTGGTCCGTCTAATGAGAGAGAAGCAGGCTAATTGCCAGCAAACGAAGCAATATATTCAGCAAAATGCAACATTTGTTCCCCCGCACTCTTACAAGTCAATCACTTGATAAGTAAGATATGAATGATAACTATAGCGGGCCACCTGAAAACGATTAAATCACCCCATGAACATCCACTTTTTTTCTGCAACCGATCCATACATGAAATTTCTATTATGAAAGTTGCAACAAGTATGGTGCGTTGAAAAGCAAATAATATGACAATCGGAAAAATCAACATAAACTAGCCTGTTGCAGCTCGTTGGAATATGAGAAACAACACCAAGCGCTCTGATCAAAATTCGTGCCTATGCTGTAGTAAAAAAACAAAAGAAAAAGAGGGATAACAGTTCTCATACCAGAGCATTCATTTCTTAGAAAATTTACAAGAACACAAAAGGAAGAAAGGGAAAAATCGTACAGATAGAGAAGAAGGAAAGGACAAAAGAAGAAGAATCACGCGCCAACAGCAAAAGAAAATCTAACCCAAAAAACAAAAAACTCAAGACATCTCAAAATCAAGAAACGCCAATAAGCCATCAAATCATAAAAGGGGAAGAACAAGAACAACCTCGACATAAAACAGAAGTAATACGATTACAAACCCCCCCGACTGACAATTATAACCGGTAAAATCCAGTACTCTCATCAGCTAATGAAAAAAAGAAACAAAAAAATAAAAACAAATAAAACAAATATCTTTTGATTACTACCTTCCGGCCACCGAGGAATAGGGGAAGGTAAAGAAAAGGGCTCCGCCTCCGGAGCCACAGCATCGTATCCTCTACCCCAATAGAAACACTTGCACCCAAACATATTTCCCACCACCCCCCCTGTGTCCTCGCAAATCAAAATCTTTCAAAACCCATCAAATTTGAAGCTTCGGTTTACTCACAATAGGACGCATTGAACCCAACGACTGTTGATAAGCTCTTAAAGAGACGAAACATGAACGGCAAAAAAAAAGTCAATTACAGAAAACTCATTTTAAAGGAAAAGGAAAAGAATGAGAAGAACGAAGACTGGGGAAACATGCAGAAGATGACAGGAAATTGGACAGATGAAAACGAAAATCCAGTAAATTTAAATTACAGGGACTAATGGGAGATTTCTAGGGGTAAGGAGGGGCGAAGATTAGTTAGTGGAGTTTTATTTGGCCGACTCCTGGATTTTCTCTGCTAATCTAATAACTTTTGATGTCGGAAATTCGGAAGACTTAGGAGTCAAGATCACGAGAAAGCCTTGCTGATTTGTGTTCCAACTTCCAAGTACAAACTACAATTTATAAAGGAGATTACCCATATTATACTTATTTTTAACAACAAGTAATAAATCTAAAGGAAAAGTCAAGTTTATGTCTATTAAAATGAAATAAATAAAATATTGATTGAAATATGTATGTAACGAGTTTGGCCTGTGATTTTGGTCGGAATTGTCATCTTGGTTAGAACCGATTTGAGACTACTTGTCGGGAGATAAGTCCAGGTTCCACCTTCTCGGAAGCCGTCTTCTCTGATTGGCTTCATCACGTAAAATGAGCACAAAAACAAAAAAACGCGGAAGAAGCGAGTCCTCGTTCATTGCTTTCCAGACATGATGTTCCCGTTTTCCCAAAGCACTTTTCATCTTCCATTAAAAGATGCCTTATTCCCACGTTTCATTTCAGTCCTCACTTTCGATTTTTTGTTCTTCTATCCTCTCCTGCTTCATTCGATCCTTTTCTCTCTTCTCCTGTTTTATATTTAATAATGTTAAATTACAATTTATATATCACTTTCAAACATTGAAACCCATAAATTATCAGATAAGATGAGATGATCACTGGAAAGAGAAAATCACAAAAATTGAAGTCTCCCTTGTTCATTTGATTTGACCTATAGGTCGCCCAGAAAAAGAAAAGAAAAAGCACCGGGCGGTGTCCACGTATGGGAGTCATTGTTGATAAAGGACAAACGCTTGTATTCTTATCGTGGGGTTTGTCGATCCAGACATTCAAGAGGCCGCCAATGTTGAAGAGGCAAAACCCCCAAAGCCGGCCAAGCTATAATATCTTTCAATGGCGTCCTATGGAGCTCAGCCAATGAATTTATAAAGAATTAATTATGGATGGAAACGAGATACGTAAGATGCGAATCTCACCTGTCCAGTTGCAGAATGACTCTGAAGAAAAAGAGAGAACACCACTTGTGCAGTCGATGAAACGGAGGTGATTTCCTTTCATTCTCTCTGGAATCCACTGGTACATGCAGCAGTCGAATGTTGTCTGGTAGTTCTGTTTCGAATTGGATAATTTGGATCTTGGATGACGTATAATTGAGCTGGATTTTGCCTGGAAGCTTGGTATCTCCGCCTGCTTTATTAGATTTCATGTACTGTATTCAGAAGCATCAAGGTGGAGACGAGACGTCACCGACTCAACCTTACATGTCCGGCTGAAATTAATGGCTCTGTTCGGCCAGGAAAAGGTCAAGAGAGGAAAGCCAACCATTAAAACCAGGAAGAGAATCTGGCCACAGGAATTACGAACAGATCCGCCCAGGTAATTTTAAGTGATGAATGGTTGCTTATAAAAATGAAAGAAGTGAGTAATATCTATTCAACTGTTAATAATGGGGATGAAGCGTGCTGCTTGCCCAGAAGCTTTCAAAGCCTCCTTTGCCTTCAATGCTTCTCGCAGATCCTCTTCATCGTGAACAAAACGGGTCACTTCTTCAGCAAGTCTCTTTTGAACTGAATTGGGCACATACCCAGGTTGATTCATTCTTGTTCCAGGTTGTCGATATCCTCTAAGCTCAAAAAATGTAAGAATCCTCAAAAATCTTATGATGTCAATATCTGGAACTGGGAAGAAGTATTGATAAAACTTGTTAGGGGACAACATTGAGGGAGACAACCATATAGATCCCCCTTCTGATTTGCCAAACTTAGTCCCATCACTTTTCGGTAGAAGAGGGAAAGTCAAGCCATAAGCCCCCTCCGCCTGGAGTTTTTTACGAATTAATTCAGTTCCCGCAGTGATATTTCCCCACTGATCGCTCCCTCCTATTTGAACATTAACCCCTCTGTGTTTGAACAAATGTAGAAAATCGTAGCCCTGTAATAGCTGATATGTGAATTCAGTGTTCCTTGCTCAGATTCCAACCGTGTTTTGACGCATTCCTTGGAAAGCATCACCCCACTCTTGCGTACCTTCCCACTTCTCGTAGAAATTCCAGTAGCTTAAACTCCTTCCACAAAGCAAAATTATTAAATAGTAAAAGAATCTCCGTTACCAAGTCCAACATTGTCCTCTTCCGAAGTGGAAGCATTGTCACGCCCAGTATCTAAATTCAAGTTTTTTGGTGTTTTACTTTTAAAGATTCTGCAGACTATGCTCTCAATGCCAGCACTGTTCTTCACTGCTGTCTCAATATCTAGTTCAGGTCTCTCCAAGCTCTTCCCGGAGGGGACGCCGATCCTACCAGTAGCACCACCAATCAAACCAACGGTTTTATGCCTAAATCTTTGAAACCAAGATCAGACAATGATTCCAATCAAGTTCCCCAAATGCAAAACTCTCGGCCGTCGGATAAAAACCACAATATGCTTTAACAGGAGAGGTACTAGGATTAGAACAGGCTGAACTCAGATTCTCGCTCGTGAGGTCCCTTTTCTGCAGATCATCGATAACATCGGCTCTGTCAGGAGAACTCAGCGGTGGGTTTTCCGATGCGGAAGCGTTTTGCACGCTGGATCGAAGAGACTTACGTGAAGGGTGAAGGAGAGAGAATTTACTGGGGTTTGCGCCGCCGGAGAAGGCGAGATACAGTACGGCATTAGAGTTGCAACTTTTAGTGGCTCTGGCGGGGAAGTAAAAGGAGCTTTTTGGGCCTGCTGGACAGACACACTGGCCGGATGCCGAAGGAGGCGGACGGCCCCGCAGCGCAGACAGTCGGTGACACTGAGCTTTATCTTTTTTCGAGCATCGAAAAGGATCGTTGCGGGGCAAACGTAGGTGTGTGCAGTGGTACTCGTCTAGGATTCACACCGTTGATGGAAACGTTTCAAACCCATCCGCAGATGGCCGAGCTCTTGTTTGGCAATGTCCAGAGCCAACGGTTGAGATCAGTTGAAATCAGGAAATCTAAGTGTATGAAACGAGATGTTGCAAGCCGGGGTTAGATTTGCAGGTCCATACAGACAAGGTCAATGACATTATATTTACCCATAAATTTGTCCAATCACTCTGGTTAGTAAAACACCCTTAGTAAATGAATAAAATTCAGGTTAAGGAAAGACTCGTCGTCAGTTCAATCCTTTAATAATGCTAAGTTGTCATCGCTGGTAAAAAGGAACCCATTATCGTCGGCCATGGAAGTACTATCTTCTTCTAGAGGAGGCACAGAGGAGTTATTCTTCCTTCAGAAAATGACAACTGAAATATTTACCTTGTACCCAAAATTAACCTTCCAATGCAGACAGAAGTTTCAGATACCAGTGTGGTGAACTTTGAATTGCACATCACACACTGGCCCTCTGGAGCCATGGCTGAGGAGAGAGACTGAAAGCGAGCTTTCGAATAAAAGCCGTAGTAAATGTAAACAAGGACCGCCATTGAATGGAGTCTGGAGTCCGTGGTGCATGGCTTTTATTTGCAGGCGAAGGCAAGCCAAACCAAGGGGAACAACAGACAAACATTCGCGGAATTTCGAAACTTGAACGGGGCTTTCCTTCCTGAGAGGAGACCGGATACTAGTAATAACTCCCACCAGAAGTTCTCGTGAAATCAGACTTTTTCAGGCTCAGCTCCTCTCTAAGGAAGCTCCTTCTCCTCTCGCTCCCCGTGATTAAGAGCTCTCTCGTATCACGAGTTTCGTCGTCTCTTTGAAATGCGCCTAAAACCCAGTTGTGATCCCACCATGGGACCCCTTCAAATACCCCCCTCCCTGCCGCTGCCTCAAAATCATTCTCAGTCCAATCCAGTTCATCGATAAACACCAATGGTAACCAATCACCTCTCCTCCCGATTCTTCTTCGTCTTCTTCTTCTCGTTTCTGGGCTTTTTTAGCTCGTTTTTACATCCTCTTCGAGCTCAAAATGATCTTCAGACTTGCATTGTCCAACTCCATCCCGAAATGGACAGCTCTCTCTTTGACTCTAAGCTTCAATGGCACCTCTCCGTTCTGGAGAGAACCATCCAAGTCGAGGAAGAAGCAGAAGAAGAAGGCAACGGCCCTGCTTCTCGTCTTCTCTACTCTTACCACTCGGCTATTGAAGGATTCGCGGCACGTCTCTCTGAACGCGAGCTCCAGGTGCTGAGAAGCGATCACACTGTGATTGCAGTTCATCCTGACCGTCGATTGGAATTGCACACGACTTACTCCTACAAATTCTTGGGCCTGGGCCTGCAGCACGGAAGAGTGTGGGCCCAATCAAACTTCGGACAGGGGACGATAATCGGAGTCCTCGACACAGGCGTCTGGCCGGAGAGCCCGAGCTTCGACGACCGACATATGCCGTCGGTACCGAAGAGGTGGCGAGGCGTCTGCGAAGAAGGAGAACAGTTCAATCCTTCCCTCTGCAATCGTAAGCTCATAGGAGCCCGCTTCTACACGAAGGGGCACCGAGCGTCTTCCTCTCCTCCTCCAACACCGCCTGCGGCGGCGGAGTACGTCTCCCCCCGCGACGCTCACGGCCATGGGACCCACACGTCGTCGACAGCGGCCGGCAATGCTGTTCCCGGGGCGAGCGTGTTCGGGTTGGGCGCCGGGGAGGCCCGGGGCATGGCGCCCGGGGCTCACATTGCCATGTACAAGGTCTGCTGGTTCAGCGGGTGTTTCAGCTCTGACATCCTCGCCGGAATGGACGACGCAATTAGAGATGGAGTTGACATACTCTCTCTCTCACTGGGTGGTTTTCCTTTGCCGTTTTACGCTGATAGCATCGCCATAGGCGGGTTCAGAGCGACGGAGAGGGGGATTTCGGTCGTTTGCGCCGCCGGGAACAATGGGCCCATCCCGAACTCTGTGGCCAACGAGGCGCCTTGGCTAACAACCGTTGGCGCAAGCTCTCTTGATCGAAAATTTCCCGCCATTGTTCGGTTGGGCGATGGTCAAATTCTACACGGAGAGTCTATGTACCCTGGAAACCTATTCCCTCACGCGGGAAAAACGCTGGAGCTGGTTAACGAATTTGGGAGGAGTAATGGAGGAGAATTGTGCTTCAAGGGTTCTCTTTCGAAAGCTCGAGTTGGAGGGAAAATGGTGGTCTGTGACCGAGGAACCAACGGAAGGGCCGAGAAGGGAGAAGTGGTGAAAGAAGCTGGTGGCACTGCTATGATACTCGCAAATGCAGAGGTCAACAAGGAAGAAGATTCTGTCGACGTTCATGTCTTACCGGCTACTCAAATCGGTTACGCGGAGTCCCTTCGCTTGAAAAGATACATGAACTCCACAAAGAGACCTACTGCTCGAATAGAATTTGGAGGAACTGTGATCGACAGGTCTCGCGCTCCAGCAGTTGCTCTGTTTTCGTCGAGGGGACCGAGCATCACTAACCCTTCGATCCTCAAACCCGACATTATTGCTCCTGGTGTGAACATAATCGCAGCATGGCCTGAGAACTTGGGACCAACGGGTCTTTCGGAGGACACAAGGAGAGTGAACTTCACCGTCCTGTCTGGCACTTCCATGGCTTGCCCACACATAAGCGGAATCACCGCTTTGATACGCAGTGCTCATCCAACATGGAGCCCAGCCGCCATTCGTTCCGCAATAATGACGAGTGCTGACGTCATAGACCACTCCGGCAAGCCAATAACGGATGGGTCAAAACCCGCAGGAATCTTCGCCATTGGCGCCGGGCATGTCAATCCGGCGAGAGCACTTGATCCCGGCTTGGTTTATGATGCAAAGCCCGATGAGTATATCACTCACCTTTGCAGTCTTAGATACAGAAGATCAGACATTTTCACCATCACCCACAGGAACACGAGCTGTTCTGAGATCTTGTCAAAGAACAGGGGCTTCAGCCTGAATTACCCTTCAATCTCGGTGATCTTTAAGCATGGAAAGACCATAAAGATGATCAGGCGGAGAGTGACAAACGTAGGACCAGCTGAATCCACATACAGAGTACAAGTAGCTGCACCTCAAGGAGTGAAAATTAGAATCAGACCAAAGAAGTTGACATTCGATCAGTTGTACCAAAGCAAGGTATATACGGTTTGGTTGATTTCAAGAAACGGAGTTCCTAAGAGCTCCGAAGGACACCTTACGTGGGTGCATGATCATTATACGGTCAGAAGCCCAATCTCAGTGACCTGGGTCTGATAAGAAGTGGAGTAGGAAACTCTCTTTGATTCTTATAACATGGATTAGATCATTAGTTTTCAGGAGAGTAGAGAGATAAAAATGCAGCTGGGAACACGAGTGTCTTTATATAATATATATATTTTTTATGATAGAGGGATCTGCTCTGTATAAATGATCTCTAGAACATGTATGAACATCTGGTCATAAGATATTGACCAGTAGAGATCATTCCAGATAAGAGTAAAATTTTCATTATTAATTCTCTTTTTGTCTGTCTTCTTTAACTGGAAAGAAGCTCCAGACTCTTGAATTCATGATCCACAATAATTACATCCAGTTGTTTCTGTTAACTCTTCTTCTCCTTTTGTTTACGACTGCAATAACATACTCGAATACAAGTCCCCAGCTTCATCTCAAAAGTATGCACCAGACGTGAGGTTAACAGAGAAGTCCCCACTACATTCCGCAAATTTCGAAAAGGAGAGACGGGATTTATAGCTGATTCCAGCCCCCCACGAAGAAACAAAATCAAACACATAAAAGGTTTCCACTTTCCAGAAACCAATTCACGAAACAGAGAGAAAGACCAATCAAGAAACAACTCCCACCTCCAATTCTACGAGTCTAGTTCAAGAACGAGAAGTAAACCTAGGGTTTTAAAGGGCGTACACATTAGAGAGTACCTGCAAACGCCGGTGGGTTTGTCAGGTGGAAGAATACGAAAGAGGCGAGGAAAACGCCTGAGATTGCATAGCAGCCATTGCAGAGACTGAAGAGACACAGATGCGACGAGGCAGCAGGAGAAAGAAGGAAAGAGTGATTCGGATGTGCTGCGACGGTGTCTCTGAAGGACAGCCATTCGCTCTTCCTTCAAGGTTTTTTTTCTAGAGGATCGAGGCAATCTTTCTGGTTTACGATTCGAGTATCAATAAAAAGGTAGAAATTTTGTGTACGTCAGACAGACATACGAGTGGGTGCCATACAAGGAGTAAAACTCTAACCTGCATATATGTTGGAGTTTGGCTTTGAGCTTGGTTTCATCTTAATATTTTGAACTTGAGAGAAGCTTCGAGCCTAAAAATAGAATTAAACTCAGCCCAAAAATTTTAACGGAGTTTGAGTCAAGTTTCCACCCTACAATTAAAATCACCATTGAACGGTAAGATATCACAGAGGAGTTTAAGATTTTGCAATGGAACATACTAATGTAAGGAATCCAAATGGGTTGAACGATAGATATTTGAGGTTTGAAGTAAATAAAAGAAATTATCAACCTACTAAAGAGGGCATTAATGAGAGCAATTAGAGTAAATAGTATTTTCGTAAAAAAAATATATGCGAATGAGTCGACTCACGAGCTAATAAGTCGAGCTTAGAAAATCTCGAGTTTTGCTTGTTATACTTAACTATCTTTATTTCAAGTTTAAGCTTGAACTGAGTTCAAGTAAAAACTGAATTGAGCCGAGTTTTTTTCAAGTTGAGCTCGAAGGGTTTGAGCAAATTTGGTTTGATGCCACCCCTACTTACAAGAAAATTTATTTTGAATTTTCATAAGATTTTTTTTATTCGAATAAGTTACAACATTACTCTAATTTCACATCAAGAGAAAAACACTGGCCATAATATGTTCAATGATATATAAACCTATTCATATAGTGGGGGTTGGTCCACAATGAACTTGAAATGAAGTGAAGATTTCAATTCATCTTAAATGAAATAAAGATTTCAATTTATCTTAAATGAATTGATTCAACTTCAACTCATCCTTGGGTGTTAGTAAAGACAAGTTCAAGTACACTAGAAAACAGATTCCAGTGTTAGTGCACCAAAATTAAAAATATGATATAAACAAGATAATGAGTAATTTTTTGTAATATACTTAAATTAAACATATACCTAAATAGATAATTAACCAAAATAAGCATGGTTGCTACACTTATAAGTGATTTAATGTATAGTATTAAATATATTAATAAAATAATTAACGAAATACTAAATTATATTACTTAGTGATTACAGTTTATAATAAATTAATATAATAGTTACGAGTGACTAGAATAAATTATAAATAAATAAATAAAATAAAAAATAACATAAGCGAATATAATAAATAAATAAATATATTATTTTATCAATAACATAATGTATATTTTTACGTATTATTAATTAATAATATATTACCACAAAATTTAAAACCATTGGTTTAATTAATTATAGCAATGGGATAATTAAACCAAAATAATTTATCAAATGTTTATATTAACAATATTTTAATTATGACTATTAAATCATTAATTTAATACAATAATCACAAAATGAATATACTGAATAAATAAAAATAAATATTTTATAAGTAAAAAATATGGATTATTATTTTTATCACACTGGTTTAATTTTTCATAACTTAGAAAAAATTAAACCAGTTTTGTCTTCCTCATAGCACCCTGATGCGTCGTCTTCCTCATAGCGTCGATAATGGTGGGAGAATGGCGGCGCTCCAACGATACACCGAGAGGGAGAAGAGACAGAGGCCGAGAAGCTCTGTGAGAGAGGCTCGGCCTCCTGTGCCCTGCGATGGCAGCTCTACGACAGAGGTTGAGAGGGAGAAGATAGAGGGAAAAAAATTCGGGAGAGGAAGGCCGAGAAAGGAGAAAATCCGTGTGAGAGAAAAAATTCGGGAGACAAAGCCGAGAGAGAGGGAGAAAAGAGCGAAAAGAGGGAAAAACAATTCATTCGGGGGAGAGAGAAACACGTCATGTACATGATTCATGTAGATAATTTGCAAAATAGGTATGAAGATTACGTGGCATGATTCAAATAAAGAGGAGATAATTTTAGACTAATGGTATAATAGAATGAACGGATTAATGCGCATGTAATTCATCACTCATTCATTTCGGACTCTCTCTTTCACATCACGAGACTAAAATCGAAAGCCATCTATTCGTATAGACCCAAATCGGTCTCAGATTTCCAAACCAAACTCTTCCAATCTTTTCTCCGTCTTTAATGATGCACGATTTCAATTCCTTCTTTGAAAAAACCCTTCGAATGACACAAAAAGAGAGAAAGAAAGGGTTGCCCTCGTAGTCTCCGGTCCCACAGAACATACAGTGAAGATCGTGTCCTTGATTTACAATCCAACTCCAAATATCACGATCGTCACCTCGGTCGTCACATCTGGCTTTTCCCACCCGTTGCAGGCTTGCAGCCACGGAAGCCCGAGATGAACCTCCTTTCTTATAATCAAATTTTAAGAGATCTAATGAGCCACGTAAAAATGCATTTGAACATAACTAGGGGTGGCATCCAATGGAGCCATGCTCGACCATATATATGTTCGAACTCGAGTTTAATCTCGATCCTAAAATTAGAATCGAGCTCGAACTAAAAAAAAATAACCAAGTTTGAGCCCGAGCTACTGGGTTAGTGGAATGGAGCAGACAATAACTAACTTAATAGACCTACAAGAAAAATTAAACATCTCCATCAATAGTCGAGAAACCCAAAAGGGTTGAACGATCAATCGCCTTTGAAGTTTGAGGTAAATAAGAGTAACTATCAACCAATTAAAGAGGGAATTGATAAGAACAATTAGATTAAAGGATGCTAACGAGTCAACTTACGAGCTAACAATTAGAGTTTTGAAAATCGCAGCTTAATATATTTAGTAAGCCTTATTTCAAAGTTTGAACTCGAGCCAAACTCAAGTAAAAATTGAATTGAGCCCGGGTCAAACATCCTTGATCGGAAGAGACTGGATCAATGAGAGTTTATGCATGGAGCTATCCCTTATGTAATTAGGTATAATTTAGTTTGTGCATGTGGAGGAGAGTGGATGAATGAGAGTGAATAAACTAGATTATTTGAGCTCTCCCTAAGGATTAATTGACAGTCCCAATCAACAAACTCAAAGAGAGGGCAATTGGCTAAGGAAGACAAAGGAATCTTCATCACCCTGAAAAAGAAATAAAATAAAATAAACAAACAACTCCTTCCTTTTTGCATAAAAAAGGAGACGGGTGTTTCGTTCATGGCGGACCGAGAGATTGGTTCGGTTTAAGGATTTCCTTGACCAAGTGGCGGCCTAAGAGGTCCCAACTCCCACTGCCGCCGCCACCTGGCGACCCAACTGATCGGCAAGAGCCAGAAATTTCTTCCTCGCCCAGCTGTCCGGAGATCCAAATCCCATCTCCGTAAAATAAAAAGGTCCCCAGGTAGTGGATGAGTAGTCGACAGTCATTCCGACGATATATGGGTACATCGACGCAGCAAAGTATATAAACGCGTAGACCTAAAAAAGCAGAGAGAGAGAGAGAGAGAGGGCCGTTTCATGTCTTTTAGCCTGGAGCCTTTCTCGAGCCCTCCTCTCTTCCAATGGGAACTCAGAAATTCTAGTCTTCCGATGGCCATCTGATCCTCATACCGGATGCGGAGGAGACAATTTTTCTGAATCTTCTTCCTCTTTGGCTTATTCTTCCTCGTGATATGTACTCCTTTTTGGAGTCCAGCGGCGGCATGAGAAACGTCGATTCGGAAGACCGCCGCAGATTTGTGATTCTTGTCAATCGAGTTTAAACTTTGAAATCTTTTGTTATGGGGAGGAGAAGCTGCACCTGCCCGGGGATCCGATATGGTTTAAAATTATTTGGTCGTCGCTGGAAAAAGAAGATGAGGAAGAAGAAGTAGAAAAGAAAGGAGGAAGAGACGAAAGAAACATTGACCGGAGGATGAACGGTTCGTCATGCATAGATCATTACACCTCTAGGCAAGTCTTAAACTTGGCTTCTACTATTTCATGTACTGTAATTTCTTTCCTTTGAGATTCTGTTATGTTCTCCTTTCCCTCTGGAGATGGTTTATTTTTCTAGGTTTTGATGCTGCTATAGCCAACTTTTCTTTATACGAGAGGAGCAATATCACTTGTGTGTGATTGAGTTAAAAAGCCTTCTTCTTCTTCTTCTTCTTCTTCCCTTTGGTCCTCGTTTTGGTTAATAGGAACATCAATTGTTCCCACAGAATCCCGGTTAATTGTAAACCCATCTGCACATGAAAGTAGGAATGGGATCTGTTTTCTGAATCCTCATGTCTCAGCGCTCGGCCGTGTGGTACTTTGATGCCTGCAATCTACAATGCAGTGAAATACAGAAATTCAACTTTTTGGGTTTCAACTCTTATGCCGCATATTCACCTGTATTTTCATGGCCTCACTCGGCGGCGCCGACGGCCGATAATACTTCCGGGCACAAAGAAGTCCATCTGCTTAAACAAAACTCATGAATAATGGCCACAAAAATAATAAAAATTAACCGAGAGAGCCGATTTTAAAATCCCCAACATGGTCATTTAGACGACACGATTTCTGAACCACCGTGGTTTATTTTTCTTTCTTCCTTACGTACGTCAAAATCCTGAGAATCCTTCCTCCTTCACCAGCTCCCATGAAGCAAAAGCATAAAAACCCAAGGCAGGCAGCAGTGACGGTACTCTGGGTTTTGCACACTTAAAACTCGTCAATCTGGGTTACATTGGATTCTCTGCCGAATGCTTCATAATAAAATTCGTGAGCCAGAAAGAGTAGAAAGGATAAGGATGATGAACAGTACAAGTTTCCAACTTTCCTTTACTAGAGAGAATGAACTGTTTGGACGGGAGAAAAAAGGCTTGACTATGAAATGGGGATTAGTGGAGAGTAATTACGAGAGGGGGGGCCTTAATTACTCTATTTGACAGCCTTTGTCACTACATGATAGTGGTGACAAGCAAAGGGTCTCCTCCTCCATCTTACTAGATACATAAAATGCTGCTTAACCAATACACACTTCACACCTGATTCTCAAAGCCCCGACACATCATTCATTATTATGGCGTAGGGGCCCTTTTGTGGGGTGGGTAGAGTGTCTAATTGAACTAAACAAACATTTCTTTGTCTTAGGTTTTCATTATAACTAACCCTAATCGAAGGGGACGACTCATCGCCTCCTTGTTTTTTTTTCATAAAAAACCACGGCTCGGTGGTTGATTTAGGTCAAAGGACAGGGCTTTTTATAAAACGACGGAATCTTGGATGCGAAGCCAACCGGTCGCCGATTCCTTGGGTCCGCTCCCTGAGCGAAGAACCCAACTCATAATGCTCAATGATGCTTTCCATGGACACGCGCCGCTCAGGTAAGGCCGGACCGGGGGAGAGTGTTTATGGGGAGGAGTGCGACGGGGCCTAGTTTGGCTTTATTTGACAAAGCTGCCTGTAGTGGACCAGGGTCTCCTCCGTCAATCCGTAGTCCATGTTATAGACCATGTGGCTATTTCTAGGACCTTTATCGTTTGGTAGTGGAGTAATGATCAGAGCTCTCACTCGTACGTGTCTCCACACTTAGCCACCGTGTATTGATGTGATTAATTATTTAATTAAATAAATAGTCCAATAATTTTCAATGAATTAACTATAGTTTATTAAATTAAACATTTTGTCATTATATTAAATGGGTTAATTAGTTGATTAATTGAAGAAATAGTAATCAAATATTTAATTAGATAATTGATTAGCAGCCATTGATAATTAGTTTGAACACCAATTGACAAAAAACAGAAAAAAAGAAAAAAACCACGAGTTATTCCCATCTTTTATGGGGCATCAGTTGGGCTTGACCGGGTCAACAATCGCGAAACTAAAAAGGCGCAAAAGTTACCGCTCTTACCATCCCGGGCATTTGGTGGACACACAACAGACCAAAATAAATTGGCTGCCTAAAATTAAACCCAGTTTCATTCCTCGCTTTTCTTGTCCGTGGCTTCCCTCCCTGTTTATCTTTTTTTCGTTCTTCACTTTTTAAAGTAAAGCAACGGGAAAGAAAAAAACAGGAAAAGAGAGAAGTTCTCAACTGGTGGTGCGGATGGACGCGGCACCGCCTGCATCGAGAAAAGTAATGGTGGTTGCGGACCCGGGAAGGGAATCGGCGGGGGCCTTGCAATGGGTGCTCTCCCATGCAGTCCTGGATCACGACGAGATCATCCTTCTCCACGTCGAATCCCACGTCCTCCGCCGCAACTCCTTCTCCACGTTCCTGAAACGGGCGCATAGCCATCCACCTTTGGTCAACTCCTTGCCTTCAGAGAGGTGCGGCAGCGGGGAGCACGACTTTCTGGAAGAGATGAGGCTGAAGTGTGTCTCGGATCAGCCCAGGGTGCACGTTCAGATTGAGAGGGTGGATATGGAAGGCGGCAGAGACAAGGCAGCTACCATCCTTTTCCAGAGTAATATGCGTGGTATCAGCCTTCTTGTCATCGGACAACGACGTTCCACCTCTGGCTTCCTCAGGTGAGACACCACTGGCTTCCAGCATTTTGATAAAGACCACAGAATACATTTACAATTTGGAGAAGACGATGGGGCCTGAACTCCCATGGTATAACATATATATTAGACAACCATGTAAGTAAGCAACAATATTTAAAAATAAATAAAATTGGTCTTAAAAAAACGATGAGATTTTCCAGAGCGGTGCATATTCACCTCAGTTTCTGACGAATTTCTTCTGGTTCCAGTCGAAAGCTGAGCGGATCTTATGATCTTGCTGAGTGTTTGATCGAGAACAGCAGATGCCAATGCATAGGAGTTCAGAAGAAGGGGCAAAATGCAGGCTATCTTCTCAACAGCAAGACCCACAAGAACTTCTGGCTTCTTGCTTAGCACCTCCTTTTAATTTTGGGGTAAACGGACTAAAGCTCCCTGGTTTGCAGGTCAACTCACACTTTGAGACGCTCTGGGAAGGCACGGTCAGAAGCCCATGCGTGAGGAGCTTTAACGCCAGGGCCACCGTAATTTTGATTGCTCTTCTTTTTCCTGTTACGAAAGATTTGGCTTGCTTTATCGTGGATGAAAAATGTAGAGATGGGCATCAAGACAAGCAGACATGGCTCATCAATACCCGACACGAATCAAACTAGGAGATATGATTCCAGAAGTATGAGTTGTTTTTTTGGCAAAATGTAGCAGGGCTTTGATGTGAATAACAATGCAAGAAAGTAATTGAGTATGCCTGCTTCGCTGGTCTCTCTACAAAAGACATCAATGTAGAAGTCAATCAAGAGATGAATCCTGGGTCAAATTTAATTTATAATTGAGAACATTAGAAATAATACATTTGCATGATTGGACTAAGGCCAAATTAAAAACGATTCAAATTACATAAATACCAGAATGAATTAAATGATGACCGTTCTTCTATCCAATGGCTCAATCACCATCCAGCCAGATAAACAGAAGCAGTCGGAAGTAGAATGAACTTCACCACAAATCCTCTCTCCTTGTACTCATGGAATGGTATATCGCAAATTGCTGATGGCCTTCAAGCTAATTAGATAGATAAGACCATACATACATACATCATGCTTAATATTGAGGAAAAAAACAACAGAAGTTAACAGGAGAGAAAAATAAAAAAATAAAAACACTTAAACCAGATTGGAAATATGATCGTTTCTTTTACCTTCTATCTTGTCAGCTTTTGACATTTAACTTCTCTGACAGTAACTGGTTCAAAAGCTTTGGGTTTGCCTTCCCTTTCGATTCCTTCATTACCTGATGCAAACAAAAGATGATTTAATTGGCACATAAAATCGGACACTTTTTCTAGTTTCTTATGTTCACAGTTCATACCTGACCCGCAAAATACCCTTGTAATTTAGTTTTGCCTGCTCGATATTGTTCAAGCTGCTTTGGGTTCTCTCGAAGCACTTTTTCCACCATCTTTTCAATCTCAGTAGGATCTGCAATCTGCACGTCTCAAAATCATACCACCTTATAAATACCATTTGGAAATTTAATGCTCTCTCTTTCTCTCTTTTTTTATATCTTCTTTTTTTTAGGGGGGAAACTATGAGGAATTTCAACAATCCACCAGTCATAAACAAGACAGAATCATAACATCTATACAAAATGACAGAACAGGGTAGATTAACATGCCTGAACCAAATCCTTTTCTTCTATTAATCCCTTCACTGTCCCTCCTTTTGCTATGAGCTCAAAAAGTATCTGCACATTTAGATGAGAAAAGAGTATAAAAATATGGGTGAAAGTCAATGATCATTTTAAAACAGAATAAAAAATTGATGCTGATAAATGCCTCTTTCCCAATCTTTCCACTGATAGTTCCGCCTTTAATAGAGGCAATCAGCTCTGCAAGCTCATTAGGTGTGAGTTTAATATCTTTTATCGTTAGCTTTTCATTCTTTAAATAGGCAGCGATGTCACCCATTATCCAATTTGCAGCCAGCTTCACATCAGCACCCTTCTCAATGGCGTGGTCAAAGAAGTTTGCAACCTGGTAAATTCATCAAAAACTCAGAATCTGTTGTGTAACAACTGATGCTTATTTAGGTGATTCACCAACAGAGGGTCAAAGCTATTTCTTAAGAAAATAATCAGTAAGAATCAATCAAATGCACTTACATTAACATCATTGGCAAGGAAAAGAACATCTTGCATACTCAGGCCCATACTTTCATAGCGCCTCCGCTTCGTCTCTGGAAGCTCTGGTAGAGAGCAACTGACATCATTAATGTACTCATTTGTGAGGACCACTTCAGGAAGGTCTGGCTCCGGAAAATATCTGTAATCAGCAAGTCCTTCCTTTTTTCTCATTGTAACTGTTCTCTAGGTGGAACAAACAGTTAAAAGGTAAGCATAACTACAGAAACAAAGGTAAATGGAAAGCTCCACACTGAATCGCAGAATATGCAGTTTAAACCTGAGAACCTTCTTCCCATAGTCGAGTTTCCTGTACAATTCGACTGCCTTGGCCTTGACTGTAGAGATCAATCTGTCTGGAAATCTCAAAATCAATAGCTCTCTGCATAGCAGAAAATGAATTCATATTCTTTATCTCAACCTGCCAAAAAAAGGGGGAAGAATGTGTGAATTATCAGGAACCCCCAAGAGTAGTTACGTCTTCAAGATCCTGCCTCAACAACGTTTGAACAGAGATACGCTTCATTCTTATATACTAAATATCAGGTGGGAAGTTAAATGACCTTTCAAAATGGTTATATAGAGCATAGATTTTTTTTCCTGGAAGCATATCACAATGTGATCAAATGCTTCACAGAACACGAATTTTCAATCAGGTAAAAATAGGATCCTCTTTAGTTAAGCAAATAAGATGTAAAGAGGCACATTCCAAATAACTGATTAAAAGTGAATAACCTTGGTCCCAAATTTCAACTGTCCCATTGGTCGCACTGAAACATTTACATCACAACGAAGTGAACCTTCCTGCATATTGCCATTACTCACACCCAAATACCGAACCAGCCTTTGTATCTCTGCAGCATATTCTGCAGCCTCAAGACCGGTCCTCATATCAGGCTCAGAGACAATCTCAAGAAGAGGAACTCCAGCTCTGTTCAAGTCTACCTGCAAAAGGAACTCCAGAAGTAAAAAGCCCGTAAAGCAAAACCATAAAGAACAACTGGAAGACTTTTCTAGAAGAAGCGAACAAGTGACACCTGTGAGCTCATCTTCAAGCCAGAGTGTAGCAATTTCCCTGCATCTTCTTCCATGTGTACTCTGGTGATCCCAAACCTCCTGTGGCCCCCAACAAACTCAACTGGAAGATTCAAATCAATGAAGCCACCAACGGCAATTGGAATATCAAACTGTGATATCTGGTAGCCCTTTGGCAGATCAGGATAAAAATACTGTTTCCTATCAAACTTGGAGCTGAGAGACAGTTTGCTGTTGAGGGCAAGCCCTAATTTTACAGCAAACTCGATCACTTTGGAGTTCAAAACTGGTAAAGCACCAGGAAGGCCCATACAAATAGGACAAATACTAGAGTTTGGTTGGGAACCGTAAGAGTAAGGGCAGCTACAAAAGGCCTTTGTGTGAGTGGCAAGTTGGACATGTGTTTCAATCCCAATGATTGTCTCATATTCTTGAGGAGTCTTTTTACGTATTTGGGTTTGGCTTTGATTTTGTGACTTTCCTTCTTTCAATCGATCATGGCTATCTATGTTATTCTCATTCATTACTGTTCCAGTCTGTGTGCTTTTCATGGTGCAGAAGAAAACAGAATTTCTCCTAGCAAAAACAGTGGAAAGGTGTAAGGGGAAAACACTCATTTTGGACCCTCTAAAGCGGATGCAAGCCATGTTTAGACTGATGTTGGATCAGATAAGAAGTTCTCTGCAAAGTATTCAACCAGATTAAACTTAGAAGATGTTTTCAAAGAACAAGAAAGAGAGACAAAGAGTAAAGCACTTTAACTTCAGAAACCAATAGAGAATACAGTTAATAAAAAAAAAACATCGTCTCAAGTTTCTTGGTTTTTCTTAGAGTTTTTAGGTAGTTTGCATATGCAACTACTTCCAAAAGGTCGACTATTTCCTATCCCTCAGTTTCTGTGCTTCTCTGTTCTCTCTTTAATCACTTGCTTCATTTTTCAAATCATCGTCTTAACCTATTTTTTGTTTCTAATAAATGGTTGAAAAGTTGAGAATTACTTGAAGGTTTCGGGCAGAGTTTCAAAATTCCACAAGCTCATCTATAAAGAAGAAGTTCAATTTTTTGCCAACAGTGTCGGCTAAGTGACTGAAAGAAGTAAAACTCAAAAGAAAACTAAGTCAAATATTTTAGAAAGCAAAATTTTACCTAGTTGAACAACTGAGGGAAGAACAAAGAATAATTGAGCAAAACTAATCAAATGCCAAACAAGATTCAAGAAGCCGCAATTTGAAGTGGAGACTACAACATCATACTTGATGGTTTCTGGCAGAGTTTCAGAATTCCATAAGATCATCTACAAAGAAGAAGTACAAGATTTTTCAATTCAATGAGAGAAAAATGTGATAATACCTGAACAGTGTTGGCGAACCGACTAAAAGAAGTAAAGCTCAAAAGAAAACTAAGGCAAAGATTTTAGAAAGTAAAATTTCACCAAGTTGAACAAATGAGGAAAAAACAAAGAATAATTGAGCAAAACTAATCAAATTCCAAACAAAATTTAAGAAGCCGCAATTTGAATTGGAGGCTATAACATCAGCGATATGTTGCCATAAGAGATTCGAAGTATTCAAAATGCAACCATAAGAAGAAAGTTTTACACGGACTTGTTCGCGTTAATTCTTAGTATAACGCCAATAGATGACCTGTATGGAGGCCTCCCAACATTTAGATAAAGCTTCTGACGTGCATTTCATACAAAAATCTCAGGTAACTTTGAAGGGTAACCAAGGAGACTCCTCAGGGCAAATGAAGCTATCCTCTGTTGAGCTTCTCGTTCTTTGTAGAGCATCACGGTTGCATACGCAAAGCGTATTAAAAGGATGGGTTGGAAGGACTTCTAAAAATGGAAAGCAATCTGGGACACAGTTTCTATCGTAGACGCATTGAGACCATTATTAACCTCCCACTGCAGGAAAATACCCGACTTTCTCATATTTAAACAACGAACAAATACCTTTTTTCAAAAATAAAAAAAACAACGAACGAATACTGCTACAAGTTTCCTCCCAAAATCTTGGTAAACTTCATCCACAAAATTCATTTACCGATTTCAAATATCAATAATTAAAAACATGTCTTGTCGGCATTTCATCAAACTGCTCGAAGGCATAAAAAATCCAACTTACATGTTAGTCAAGTCGCCTCGATCAGAAGCCGCAGCACTAACAACGAGATATCTTACCTTCTACAACAAGATATGCGATGAGAGCAGCTCAAAGAGATGGCACACGAATGGGGAAAAGACGTGGAGGCAAATAAGAGGGAAAGACGGGGAGGTAAAGACATGCAATAAGATGCGCGGGAGGAGGATCGCCTCTGAGACACTAGGCTGATCAAATCGGAGGAAGAGATAATGGGCAAACTTACGCTCAGTGGATTGTTGGGTACGAGTGGAGGCCTGGGCTAGTAAATGTGACTTGACGTCATCGGATATTTGCTTTGTTCTAACTTCCTAGTGCTAACCGGTAAGCTTCCCGATTAACAACCCAGCCACCAAACGACCATCAGAGCACCCATACACACCGAGGAACCTCTGCATTACAGCGCCAGTTTAAGGATGCCAATCATAAAAAATTTATTCGACCAAATTTTTATACACTGTTTTTTTAACCTTATTCCTCTTGATACCTCCACCTTTAATAAATATTAGAAAGATAGAAAAATAACTTTCATATCGCTCCAACAGAAACTATGAAAAAAATAAACTTAAAAAAATGGTCAAATACATAAAACTAATTATCTAAGAAAATCTCGTAAACTTAGGACCCTAAATTTTGTTGATCGACCTTTTCTCGAGAAGTTATTCTACAAAAAAAGTCACACGACGTTGGCGTAATGTTACCAAAAAACACACAACCACGTGAAAGTTTATCTCCATAAGACCATATTTTACTAATGTGCGTACAGTAAAAATCAGCAAAGCATATGAACGGCTTTTATCTCGTGACAGAAAGGGGCAAATCAGTTTTTGATATATTGTCCAAAGAACAAAAAGGGTTAAAAAAAAAAAAACTTCCCCCCGGCCTTCATGATTTAAGGCTGAAGGATCAAAGAAATGGATGGGCAATGAAACTTTACAAGCTGGTACACTTTTGTACCCCAAAATCAGATACCCAGTATAAAAAAAAAAAAAAAAAAAAAAAAAGGAAAACAAATTCATACATCTGCCACCTCCTGTTCGTATCAAAGCTTCTCCGGTTCCTGAAGAACATTCGAAGAAAAAAATCAATCTCATGCAAATGAACATAAGAAAACAGCTGAAAAAGTTCGAAAACAAGAGAGGGCGAAGAGTAGTACCTTCAGTATATATCGGCAAGTCAAGGCCAAGTTTTGGTATCGAAGACGACAGTGCTGTAGAAGAAAAAAAGGAACAGCTGGGTAGCTCTTTGTAAAACTAGCCACCACCAATCATCTATTATCTATTACTTCAGACCAGAATCTGGTTTACAAAAAGGTATAAGAAATCGACCATCCACTATGAAGATCCCAAAATGAAGGCATGTATCTCGGCCCAGCTACCGACAGTATAAAGAATTCCACTTAGGCCTTTCCAGTTAGAACCCTCTTCCACAAATTCCCTCTGTTTCTTCACAACACCAGAGAATAATGGAACAACAGAGACTCCAAACTGGTTAGCCACCTTCCTGAGGCTAACACTGGAGCCAATAACAATGCCTACGTCTGCTTCAAGCATGCAAAGCAAGTCGCCCACCGAATCCCCTATATAGACCGACAAGTACTTGCTACTGTCACTACAATTGTTCAAAATGTCCTTAAAGGCCTGAACCTTGTCAATAGGAGTTTCCATTTTCTTGTCAATTGCTCCCGTGGAAATGGATTCTTCATATATGAACTCATTTGAGTGCACGTTTAAAACGTTGAGACCACCTGATTATCACAAAAAATAAGAATCCATACTACAAATATAGGCTACTGAAAGTTACAATCACATAACAAGCAATTGAAATGAAAAAAAAAATAATAATTGAACAAATGTGTGCAGATACAACAAATCGGAAGAGCAGAGATAAAATTACAGTATTCAACAAATTGCAATATTGACAATACATGTTTGATTAATAGAAACAATCTTTTTTTTGGTTGCCAATGAAATTTACAGTATGACAGACTAAAGTTCAAAGAGAGAAGTGACAGGACAAGTTTAATAGGAACTGTAGAGATGCTGAGATCAGTTTATTTTGTAATAAAATGACTACCTGTTGGTGTTCATTGTTAGAGAGACTAGTTTTACCATTAGTCTTATGCTATCCAGATCAAGATCAGATTTATGACACAGTGAATTGTAAGGATACCCACAGTAATTGAAACTGTAAACAGAGACTAAAAAGCACAGGAAGTAAAGGCATTATCAGAAAACTGGAAAGTAATTTTTGAAAAACAAGGCAGATAATTCATTCTGAAAAAACTCCCATTGAAAAAAGGAGCTTGGTAAGCAAGCACAAGTATCAAGATCTTTAAGCAAGGGTAGGACCAAGTTTCTTTGTAAGACAGGCAGGACCAAGGTTGCCCCTAGGGTAAAAAGTAAGGATCTGGGACCTCGTGCTACTCAACATGGCAGAGCCAGGTGACACAGAAGCCAGCAGAGGTGATTACTGTCACTGAGGTTGCTCTACCATCTTGCAGAAATAACACTCCAGAAAATTGAAAGACTTAATAATGCATTCAATACACCAGGTAGATAAAGTTCTCACTTCAATGGTTGAGGGAGAATCAAAGGTGGTTATTACTTGTGCAGCAACCTTGTGGAGCCACTGGAATATTTTCTATGAGATTTGTAATTTATCTCATCTTGTCGTAACTTAGTCGTCCCATGTTAAACATCTGCTGATTGTATGACTGATCATCTTGCAGAGAAAAGGGTTGATCTCCAACCTCTTACTGCTATGACCAGAGCTCCTGAATTTATTTAATTTTCTTTTATGAATAGCATCAAGTTTGCCGCATTCTGCAGCACTAATTCAAACTTGCGCCTTAAACAGCATGTGACTTAACCCTAACTAAACTCACAAAAACAAAAAATAAACATCAAAACAAACAAATAGATTATACGGAGATTGACAAATTTCAACTTCAAAGTATGCAACTCGATGAAATATATAAGGTTCATCCACACATCTAATGCAACAATATAGCCACTCAAAATTTTAAAAAGTGACATTTATTTTAAGAATACATAACATATAACAACACTCATACAACAAAAAATACTTGTGCTATAGATTGTAACTTACGTAAAAGAATACCTGATGAGAAGGCTGATCTAATGAGATCTCCACACCAACAGTAAGAAAGAACATGAACGACTGCATTCAGCTCATCCTTTTTATTTACCACCTGTTGAAAAAACTTTGTGCAGCCCTCTTGAAGTCGTAGTCTTTCTCCTGCCTTTTTTATGTCCTCCAAATTCAATCCCTTCAGCACTTCTGACTCAACGACACGAGAATTTGCCCGTTTCTCAAACTCTGAAAGCTCCTCAAGTGCTTTGCATAATCCTTCATAGTTGAATAACACTGACAAAAAAAGAACAAAAACATAAGCAGGTTTCCATCACCAAGCAAGTCCTCCCTGTATGATTCTACAAGTAGCTCTGTTTGATGAAAAGAGAAGAACATAAAAATGCCTTGTTAGTGCAACCTTTTTCAGAAGGCATAATGTCCTCTATGCATTTTTCATATTCCTCTGTAAACTGAGTGGACAGGGCATCCCATGAATTCCGCAGATCAGCTGATGACATCCTAGGGAGTACAACATCAGGATCATTCTGGTCTGCCTTGGGTGCAGTTAATATTGCAATCTCCGCTAAGATGGCAGAGGAATCAACAACCGTGCATGTCAAATCAAAGTCAGAAAAAATCATGAGACGGGTGTCAGCAGGATCATGCACTTTTGAGAAAGGGACCACTGCTCGTTGGGAAAGTGGCTGGGCAGAAAAGAAATCTACTTCGTGTTTAATAGCAAGGTGATAAAGTCTCTCAATGACTTCAAGTTCCACACCAGTCAGAGAGATACTTAGTTTGTCAAGTAAGTCCTCAATTTTAAGAGTCGACGCCTGCATTGTGCCAATAAGATAATCAGTTATTTTATCTTCCAAGCTTGCATATAGTACCACAAAAACAATTATATATTAGTTTACCAACCTTAAAGCTCTCAGATGAATAATTGTCAATCCACTTCCTGTAAAGATGAGTATTTTCAGAAAAACCTACAAATGTCAGAAGCTCCTTGCTTAAAAAGGCATACAGCCTCATGTAAGGGGTCATGGCACCAATAGTGTATGCAGCAATTTTTGTTTTCTCAAAAGGAGTTGCAATTTTGGCAGGACCTTTGCCTCCTTCAACCTTGCCAGACGCGGTTGCAAGCAGGAACTCAATATATCTTAATGTTGCCAAGTTAGGCACACTCTCCTTTGCAAGGTCCACACCCCATTCCTGAGCAATGGAATTCCTTCAGTACCATACATGCATTTTCCAGAGAAAGTAAAGGAAGGGTAATGAAATACAAAGAAGCTCTATAATTTCAAAATATAATTCACACTTATTTCTGTGCAACAACCAGAAAACTGATCCAGAAGCACAAGGAGACATCAACACAATTTGAACCTCAAACACAGTTCAAGTGGGACAGATTGAACCACAGAAACTCTCAACTCTCTCAACAACCAGAGATTATCTCCAAGACTTCAAGTGGGACAGATTGAACCACAAAAACTTTCAACTCTCTTAACAACCAGAGATTATCTCCAAGACTTCAAGGTTATGACCAAATTTAGCTTGTCAAAGCAAGTAGATCAGCATCCTTTGTAACATAAACTAAACACATAAACAGTTAAACAATGGAACAGCCACTCATTACTAATTGCACTTTTTTCATAATAGTAATTACAGAGGTTTTCCAAGCCGGTACCAATTCAGTTTATAAAATAATAAAAAAGGCACATAATCCTCAAGTGGCATGCACACATCAATTATCAATTGTAAAGCAGCACTTCCTAAACTGAATACATGTAACACTGAGCACTCCACTGGAAAGTTATTTGTGTAAACACCAACTCTACAAAATAACAGAAGATCTTGGATTGTCATTATACATACTGAAAGAAAACAACAAAAGCATTCCCCAACCTCAAAACTCCTAAAGAAATTATACAAAATTTCAAGAACTCATATTATTAATCTCTCAGAAATTACTCGATTTACTTCACATTCATATGGTACAAACAAGCCTGGAAAAACAAGTTCCTATCTTAGCAACAGGTCCACTATAGGAACCACGGATCTTACTATTCACAAGGAAGAGCATCAACCAGAAGAGGAGACGAACGCAACTTTAAAAAATGAAAATAATTACAGATAAAATAACGATGATTCATGTTCTCTATTCAAGTGCAGGTTTGAAATCTAGGAACTTCTGGCATAAAATGCATACCAGCAATCAGTAAAGGATTCTTGATAGTCCTTTTTTCTTTTAAGGCTTATTAACAGTTCATTGAGCCAGGTACTTGTTTTTCCCTACCCTGGCTCAGCTTGTTTCTCACTGCTCACTTCAAATAATTCTTACTCTCGACATATCTTCCATATCCATTATCTTTTCACATTCTTGATACAATTTTTTACCCTACCTAAATACCCGCAACGGCAAGATAAAAAAATGCCGCTGAGCGCCAAATAATCGTTACATCCGTGGCATCAGATTCACAAATTTTTTTAAAAGGACAGCATATACAATGTTAGATTTAGGCTGAAGTCTGGTCTCAACGTAATGTCAGATGAATCAGTCTTTTATCAATTCTTCGACTGCTGATGATAGACTCGACCATTAATAATGACCGTAGTAGATCTGATCGTCTTAGGAAAGTCATACCATTACGTTTAAGAAGGTTGCTCTAACTCGTCAGTTTCACCGTAAGTCCTAATGTTCGTAGAAACGCTCCACCATTATGGTCAGTATACAGAAAGATTTTCCGAATCAAAGAATAAACAAGGAAAGATCCGGACGTAAAGAATTTAGTATCAAACAAAGAAACTAAAGAAGCATAAGAACCTTACTTATCAAGAGACGAAATTCAAGAAACATAGACATCTTACCTGTACAACAGACTCATGCATTATCAGCTCTTCTAGGACATCTTTCCTTAGCCGGCGCATTATCGCCTTCGCATCATCATCATCCGTACAATCTTCCGCCATTTCGTACCTAAAAAATCGATAAGAATACTGTTGAGTCGGGATAAAGACAAAAAAAGACAAACTGGCAGAACCCTACGGTTAATTTCTTCCAAAATGAATGACACAGGAGATTGAACTCACGCCTGCGCAAAAGCTTTAAAGAAATGAACATCCTGCGCGATGAAGTTCCGGAACGTCTCTATGTCCAAATTTCCAGCCGCCAGGCAGACGACAAACGGAGTAAAGAAGGCGAACATGATATCGTCTCTGAATTTGATCCAGAACCGAGACGCCACGCCGTCTTCCGACGCGACGACTCCCATCCTTTGCGAATCTGAATAGTCAAGATTCTGACAAGAAGCTGTAAATCTCGATCTTCCGGACACCGTTGTCGGAGAAGAAAGAGAAATCCGGTTCCCGAGTCGGCCGGAGAGAAATCTCACCGCGGACAGAAGCAGATGTGAGCAACAGACACTGATCCGGAAACGGATCGGCGGCAAGGATAGAGTGACAGAGGAGAAGAGAATAGCTTGAGGGTTCAGAGAATTTCGGAGGCGCGCGCGCAAGCAACACGCATCAACAGAGAAGGAACTTTTCCCAGTTTTCTTTCTCGTAACGAGAAAATGGGAGAACAGAAAATGGGCATTTATAGAGGGATGGCGAGAGCCGGCGGCCGGCGCCTGGCTTCATGATGTCCTCGTGAGCCGTCCGAAGCTCTGACCCGATACCGGTTCAAATTTTGATAATTTTGTACTTCGTAATCTGTATCGTCATTCGTCGCCGGATAACTGTAATCTGTTGCAACTATATGTCTTTTATTAGCATTGAGAGAGGCTGCACCAGGCCTCCTCAGTGATGAAAATAGAAAGGGGAAGGTCACACCCCTTGGAAGGGGAAATGGAAGCTTCCCGAATCTCTAAATCTACTCAACCATAACACATGATCGGATTAAGGTGAAAGTTTAAATGCTTGAGAAGGATGAAAATAACAGAATTAGGGACTTGCACCCTAATCCACTCAACGCCATGTGATCCCCATGGATTGTCGTTAGAAAATAGTCAAAAGTCGTTGGGCTGCTACCAGCCAAGGAAAGTGGAGTCTGAGCAATCCGCGATCCGAGCCGTCGGATTACGGCGAGATTTGCCGATAAGAGCGTGTGACTCGGACCCACGGGGCACATAAACGGATAAAATCCGAGGAGGCCGCAACGTTTTTCAAACCCAAGCATCGGTTGAAACATTCTTTTCAACGGGAGCCTTTATTTCTTTCCGACATTTCCAGCCTTCGTCAATGCCGTCTTTGGACTGATTTCGCCGGACGTTAGTTTTCAAGGTGTTACAGTATGGGTGGCGTCTTTTGTATGGAATCATCTGGATTTGCATAATGACAGCGTTAATCATAATTAAAACTGTTTATATTAATTATAAAAGCTGTTTTAGTTAGTAATCATCGCCATTGTGTTAGGTGATATTGTAATCATCTTTATCTAGAAAGATAAATATTTCAAATGGGTGTGAGAAATTATAAACCGGTGTAAACAGTGAGTGTGGATGGTCAATTTTCTCCACCAAAAGAGTCGGTGGGTGCAATGAATCTCTCGTCTGTTATCTCGGACACCATGAGTAATTTCCTTTTAACCAGGAATTTTTCAACCCATTTAACACACTGTTTTCACCTCAGACCAACTATTGGATTCATTATCAATTCAGAGAACAAAAATTGCAGTGAGATTTACGAATCGATTTACGAAAGTTCAAAACCAGAGGCCGACAATATATCGACGTCGATTGCTAAATAAGGCAGCTATGCTGGAGATGTCGTCAGGCGAGTCGGTGGCGGAGGTTGCTGTCCAAGTTCGAACACATCATCATATCTTTTTCATTCTCCATCAAACGAAAATAGAGCAAAAGTTGGAAAAAGGCCTGAAAGAGTTAACGGAGAGGGAGAAGCGAAAGTAAAGGGTGTTACATCAAATGTACGCATCTTTACGTCAACGGACGCGTACAAGGAGGAGGGCAAGAGACAAATAGTGCTGATGAGGCCCACTTTCGGTTGTTTATGGAGGGGGGCGGGAGTATCTTTCAACGCCCATCCACCGAGTTTTCTCGTTAATGGTGTGCGTGGGCGAGCAAGGCCAGTGGGAAACTTGCGGTTTGGTGCGTCGTGACTGGCCGTCTTTTTATCGGGAAATTGGGATTCCTTTGAAAGTAGAGGATGAGGGAGGTGGTGGGGGGGTGTACGGGGACGGGAGAGACAATTGATCAACAGCTAATTTGGATTTTTTTGATTCCTAAAGCTCTTTTGTCTCTGGGTTGGTGTCTTATGTATTCTAGTGAAAGCAAACGAAAACCTGTCCGCATAAGTCTTATTTTACTATGTTTAATAATTAATTTTTCGTGTTTTACGTTCAATAATCGACACAGCTTGACCATTCAAACCTCTTATTATTTACTCAAATTTGTGCAGACACTTATCTCTCTTTTCTTCTCCTTTTATCTTATTTGGTTTCTTATCGGTCTTTTCCAAAAACTTGAGTTCTTTTTTTTTTTATTTCCCTTAAGATATCTTGTGTTTATACTCGGGTAGAAGGAAGGGAGGCAACTTAGTTTGGCGCTGGTTAACTAAGTACAAATCCTTAGTCAGGTACTTAATCATGCTTTTCGCTCAAACTAGTGCAGTCAATTATGGCGTCAAGACCACTTTGCTTAAAGTAAGTGAAGAAGATCATGGAAGTCATTTGTAAAAGAGTTCTTTTTTCTGTTTACTTTGGTTTTCCAAGTGTGTTCATGACTCACGAAGAGTGGAAGTGTAATAAAATCAGTGGGCCTTAGATGGGTCTTCGAAGTAAGCAGGGATGAGGTACGTTCTGCGCAACCCATCGTCATCTCGACGGTGATAATTCGATATTTTTTCTTAATTCTAATTCGATAATTATTATTACCAATAAATATTGATTAATTATTACTATTTTATTGTAGAAATCTTGTTGATCATTATTAATTTTACTATATTTTATATACTACAATATAAACTAATTACATTTATGTTTTTAAATTATTTTATAAAATATTAACTATTCATTGATGATTGTCTCCTGTACTAGCCACTAATTAATTAGGATTCCCTTAAAAAAAATTCTTAACCATAATTAATAAATTATATTGATTATATATTCACAATTGATGAATATATCATAATCATAATAATCTATATATTAATCAATTAATTATACATTAACGACAAATATGCAACGTGGGCACATGGTCTCCTCCCCAAAAGAAATTATTTTCTTTCTTGTCACCATTATCTCATAATCGCTATGTAATTAATTAAGTATTAAAGAAAGCACAAACACATAATATTTTAATAAATACATTAAAATTACTAATCAATATTAACTAAGTCATTTCTAAGTTAAAACTTTGGGGGGTTAGTCAATAAACTAGAAATTTGATCTTCATCTCATGTATCTACATAATCTTCATCTTCGAAATGGGTATTAGTGTAGACAAGTTCATATTCGGAATCTTTGAAATAGGGTGTTAGTGTGGACAAGTTCATCTTCATCTTCATCTTCGAAATCGAACGAAATCAGAAGGTATTTTGAGGGAAAGGAGAATAGCCAGAGAGAGAAGAGAGGGAGAAGAGAGAGAAGAAAAGGAGGTCGAGAGGGATAAGAGAGAAAGAGAAGTGAGAGAGAAAAACAGAGAGCGAGTCCAAAAGAAGACCGAAAGAGGGAGGCCGGAGACGAGAGGTAGCAGAGATGGAAGCCGGAGATGAGAGTCCGAGAGAAGAGAGGGAGCAACGACGTCGGGGGCGCAGGGAGACGAGAGGGGGGGTGTGGGAGAGAGGGAGGAAAAAAGGGAAATGAGGACGAGTGAGAGAAGGGGGAAAAAAAAAACCAAGCCGCGCGCGTCCTTCATCTCGAAAAAGATAAAAAATGGTCTTCAACGAGATGAAGGACCGCTTCATCCCCGCATCTAGATGAAATGTCATATGTGCTCCACTAACAACTTCAACTAATGAAGGGCGTCATGCGGTTGATCTTCATCTCGGACTTCAATTTGACTAACCTCCCCTTAGGGGGGGTTAGTCCACAATGAAGTGGAAATGAAGTGGAAAATTGAATTGAAGTGAGATGAATTGCTTCCACTTCAATTCATGTTTTGGGTGTTAGTATAGACGAATTCAAGTGGCTGGAAAACAGATTCTAGTGTTAGTGCCCCCAAATGAAAAATATGATATAAAAAAGAGAATAAGTAATATTTTATAATATACTTAAATAGAACATATACAACATATAATTAACAAAAATAAACGTGGTTACTACACTTATAAGTGATTTAACGTGTACTATTAGAATATATTAATATCCTAATTAATGAAAAATTATATTATATTACTTAATGATTATAATTTATTATAAATTAAAACAATAATTATGGTTTAATTAATTATAACAATTGGATAATTAAACCAATTAATGATTATAGTTTATTATAAATTAATATACTAATTACGTAAATTATTTAAAATAAAAAAAAATTAAAAATAACATAAGTGAATATAATAAATAAATAAATTATTCTGTAATAACATAAGATATAGTTTAACATTAAAACTCATTATTTTAATAAAAATAAATAAATACATAATAAATAAATAAATATATTAATTTATCAATAACATAATATACATTTTAAATATTATTAATTAATAATATATTAACAAAAAATAAAAACTAATGGTTTAATTAATTGGATAATTAAACCGACGATGTTTAATTTTTCCTAACTTAGGAAAAATTAAATATCGTCTTCGTCTTCCTCTGCGGCGATCTTGGCAACGGCGACAGCAGCGGGCAACGGCGATGGCGGCGGGCAACGGCGACGGAGGCGACGCTTCGACGGTGCGCCGACAGGGAGAAAATAGGGAGGCCGAGAGAGAAGAGAAGTCAGGAGGCCAAGGGGCTCTGGCCTCCCGTGCTCTGCGACGGAGGTCGAGAGAGGGAGGAAGGAAGGCCGACGGGGTGGTGGGGGGAGGCGGAAAGAGAGGGAGGCCGAGGGGCTCTGGCCTCCCGTGCTTTGCAACGGAGGTCGAGAGAGGGAGGAAGGAAGGCCGACGGGGAGGGGAGCGGAAAGAGAGGGAGGCCGAGGGGCTCTGCGACGGAGGTGGGGGCAGAGGGAGGAAAAAAAATCGCGGGGGGGGGGGGGGGGGGGGAAGAGAGGGAGGCCGAGGGGGCTCTGCGTCTGGAGAGGCTGACGAGAGGGGGGAGGGGAATAAGCAACGTGCGTCGCGCGTGGAAAGCTGATGAATCGCAAAATAGGTAGGAAACAGCTTTCCCCCGTTTTTGCATGAGCGAATGAAATGGTGTTATCTCACTTCAATTCAAGTCATTCTGGACTAATGCCATAAATAGGATGAACTAAGTAATGCGGGGGGAATTCATTCCACTCCATTGTGGACTAACCCCCCCTTAGGAAATCAAACAAAAATCAAAATTTTACATGTGGATAGAAGGAAACCAAGGAAGACAAAGGATGAACCGAGGAAAGCAGATCAAGGAAGAGGGAAGGGATATTTGGTGTTGTCTTGCTTGAATCTAAAGGTCAAAAACCAGGTGACGATGTTTGGATGTAGAAACAATTAGAAAACCTCGAAGGCCAACGATGAATAAGTCTAGGAGTGAAGAAATGGGGAAGAGATTGTAGGAGGGGGAAGTTGTCGGAAATAGTTAAGAATTCGGTGCTGAAGGGGTCAAAGATCGGAGAGGAGACATTGGGGCAAATAAATGCTCTAGAAAAAACCCTAAATTGGTTTTATTTTTATTTTTTGGCTATGAGCCCATTTTATAATGGAGAGTTGACTTGGAGTGAGGAATCGAGTCCAAGACTTGAAGGCTCACCTTGTGATACACAGGCGTGAGTAGGGGTGGCAACGAGCCGAGCCGAGCCTAAAATTGTAATCGAGCTCGAACCCAATAATTTTTACCGAGTTCAAGTTCAAGCTCGAGCCGAGTTCGAACCTACATTTAAAACTTTGCGTAAATTGTATATAAAATTATGCATATTTTTTACATAAAATTAAGCATAACCTCTGTTTTAAATTGGACATAACCTCTATATATAAATTGCATAAAATTATCAATACACTATGGATAAAATTATTCATAAAAACTACATAATTATGTAGAAATTTTATTCAATAATCAAACACAAAAACATTCATTTGAAAAACAACGCTAGTTTTGTCCATTTGTACTCAATCAGATTGTTCTAATTTAAGGACTAGAAAACTAGATCATGGAGACAGAGAAAAAGTTTAGAAAAAATGGTTTTGGATGACTTAATCGTATGCCCATTTTTTTTTCTTCTGATCATGGATTCATACAGTAGCAGTTCTAAAATGCTACTAATCTGTTTTTTTTTTTTGTTTTTTTTTTCTGAAAAACTTGAGTGGAGTTAGCATTAAGAAAGTACCTCAAACAATTTGAGTATTTTCAAGAGCCATGAGAAAGGGACAGTTGGAGTTCAAGAAAGAGTTTTTTTTTCCTCTTGCTTATGATCTCGCACGAGTGAAAGTCACACATGCGAAATCGCACAATGTCTTTGTGCGCATAGGGGGGAATTATTTCTCCCCTAACTTAGGTATTTGGTTTTTCGTTGAGACGACGCGGAGGGAATGGGGTTTAGCGGCGTCGGCGAGGACTTGTCGTCAGAGCTAACGGCTGCGACGAAAGCGGTGGCGAAGGCAGACGAGGGGTGGAAGAATTCCTCTCCCCCCCCCCCCCCCCTACCTTGCTCTTGCTCCCACTCCCGATTCCCGAGCTTTCAAACCGAACCATGGTTCGGTCAAGCTCGTCTCGTTAACTCAAACGAGTCTTATATGGATCAAGAACTCGGTTCGAGATCCAAATAAATCGAATCGAACTGAGCTCGAGCCGCTCGTGAACCAGCTCGATTTAATGCCACCCCTACGCGTGAGGCCTAGGCGCACGGGCCTATTTAGATGGCTAGCTGATGGGTTCAAAATTTAAAAATTTGAAGTTGGGGGCCTATCCAGACACATTTGGATAAGATTTTTTAGGGATTTTAGACATGTGGGATAATGCCTTATTTGAATTTAAATAAATTTTAGATTTACCTTACTTAGGTGGTGATTTATCAGTGGTTAGAGTTTGAATAAAGGATAAGGGGGTTTATCACTCTTTAACCTAAACAAAGACTTGTAAATCACTTGAAAACATCTTCAAATTCATACTTAGAGTTTCCAATTAATGTGAAAAGTTTATTTATCTTCATTTTAGCTTGGTTTCTTCTTAAACAAGAGGTTGTCTACCTTATTATTTACCCGAAGTAAGATAGGCCACACGTTGAGAGACTAGGACTCTTTTTTCTTGCTCGGTGTAATAGTTGGTATCAAAGCAAATACGTTCCACCCATGGCTTCCTAAAAACCAACATTGAAAGTTCAACTGAACAAAGGTAAGAAGAAAGTCTCCAAAATCGAATCTCGTTTAACTTCTTTTGGATATCCAAGAACATAGCTTTGAAGCGGTTCAAGGGCTAGAGGTTGATGTGCATGTTGTTGTTGCAATTCTAAAGGCGAAAACTCGCAAATATCTTAACTAGGTGCTAATGGAGTTATAAGAAATGAGGACGAGAATGGTGATTCTCAAGCGAACCATTTTGAAATTGGAAATGATTCATATATACGTGAAGATCAAGGTTCTTGAGCCTAAACCGTTTGAAGGCATACGAGATCCGAAGGTGATCTTATGGTAGAGAAAAAGGATTAGTGATGTTGAGGATGGTGAAAACTCGGTTGACACTTGGGTGAAATTTAAACGCAAGTTGAAGAGCCATTTCTTTCCTGAAGATGTTGATTACCTAGCTCAAAAGGAAACGTGTATATTAAAGCCAAAAAGGACGATTCGTGAGTATATTCAGTATTTTACTTATTTAATGTTAAACATTTTTAACATGACCAATGAGGATCAATCGTTTTTGTTTTTTCTTGCAGGACTTCATCCTTGGACTGAACAAGAGTTGAAGTGTTAGGAGGTGAAGACGCTTGCAACCGTTTTAGCCACCGTAGAGAAGTTGAGTGATTTTGAGAGACAATCCAATGATAATACCGCCACATCTATGGATAAAAACAAGAATAATGAGAACCATAAGAAGAAGTTTTCTTGGAGATGGAATTTTGAGATTGGCAAAGAGAACCATAAAAATGGAGAGAAATAGAAGAACTATACGAAAAAAAGGTAATCCTAAAAATTGAAATATAACTTATTTTCTTTTTGAAGGAGATCACTTGGTGAAAGATTGTTAAGTAAAAATAAGCTACTAAATGCTATCAAAGTGGATGATGGAGTTGGGCGATCAGGTGGCAATCAACATGCTGAAGAACATCAAGTTGTTTCATTGATATTGCTCAACACAATCCAAACAATGGTTGAGAAGTCAGTAAGACCTAAACTGTTTTTTTTTTTTATGTGTTGCTAAATGATGGCAAGGTGAAAACTGTTGTTGATTCGGGAGCTACCCATAATTTCATCTTAGAGGAGTATACAAGATTACTTTTAAAGAGAGAAGTGGAGACAATTAAATAAAGGCTGCCAATTTTGAAGCCAATGCCGTGTTTGGGTGGCCATGCATTTTTGTGTCATCGTTGGGAAGTGGGTTGGATTTTTGAATTTTTGGAGTAGCTCATTTGAATAATTTTAATGTTATCTTTGGGGAAGATTTCCTTTGTAAAAACAAAGCCTTTATAATGCCCTATATGGGATCTATAAGGATTATGAACGAGGAAATACCTTGTGTAATTTTCGGCGTAAGGGATATGTAAAGGGGGAAATGACCATGATTTCAGATCTCCAACTTAATAGGGGTCTTAAGGGTTGATCCCTGCCGATTGAAGATGATGAAATCCTAGAGAATGATTTGATGTCGAAAGATTTGCCAAAGAGCTTGTCTCAATGGAGGGAAGTTGAAGACATGATCAAGGGCCATCAAAATGGCAAAACATAAACTTTAGCACAAATCTGCTTTGATATGAAGGTGTGTTGGAAGCAACTCAAGGAGGAGCGAACGAACCAATTTTCTGACTTGAGCACATTCGTGTTTGTGTGAATTGAGTATGTAGTGGATGAGGCGTTTGCAACCAGACATCAAACCTTTGTGTTACTTGACATATTTTTTAGCAATTTTGGGAGGAACCGAATTGACTTGCATTTTGGCAAACGATCGAGGGACCCTATCAATTTGGTAGGTGTTTCTTCTCATCCATCAAGGAAGGTAATATGACGAAGACATCTACATTATTGTGGTGAGAGAATGACATGCAGGTGCATGACCCAGGAGCCTGCGTGGCCCAGGTTGGCCCATTCATCCGGGCCTATTCAGATACCTAGTTGATGAATTAAAATTTTGAAATTTGAAGTTGGGTGCTTATCAAGAAAGATTTGGACAAGATTTTTTATGGATTTTAGGTATGGGGGATAATGACTTATTTGAATTTGAATAAATTTGAGACTTGCGTAGGTGGCAATTTCCCATGGGTTAAGAGTTTTAATAAGAGATAAGGGGGTTTATCTCTATTTGACATATAGATAAGCATTATAAATCACTTGAAAATATTTTTAAATTTGTTCTTAGTTCCCTATTAATGTGAGAAACTCATTTATCTTCACTTTGGCTTAATTTCTTTTCACCCAAAGTAAGTTGGGCCATACATTGAGGAACTAGGAGTTTTTTCTTGCTCGATCTAATAGTGTGACACCGCCCCCCCTCCCCCCGGATTCTTATAATCTACGACAAATCAAGCATACCCATGATTGTAACATGTATTAACATATTAACCAACATAGATCAAATTCAAGGTGTATGGCCTGGTTGACTTGCGTAAAGCTAGCAGCATACTCGACCAAATAGTTAATTGGTTTTATGAAAATAAAATAATAGAAATAACTAAAAATATTTATTAAACAGCTTAGCAAGCCCTCACCAATCAGAACATAAATTGTAAATCATGCTTAGGGTTGACTCCAACAACAAAACTTTGTAATTAGTCTTAACTAGTCTCAATTAATCAATTAATTTAAAAATATTAAAGTTAAAACACAAGAAAATGAAAAATATTTGACTTCGGTGGGAGCTTGAGACTTTCTTTTTGGATAGGTTTGGGTATTTGGGTTTAGGTCCACTCTTGCAAATTGATCCACCACTTCACCACTTGCAAAACCGAGATCAGGTTTGCTAGTCAATGAAACCAGGGATGGAACCACATAGGCCAAGGTCCCACCAACATCTCTTTTCTTCGCGATTTCGGTTTCACACCAAATGATTTTTCATATTAATCAACACCACTGAAGATATTGCCAATAAGTACAAAAGTTGACTTTATTTCATAAATCATCCCAAGAAAAACTGGACAGTTCAATGCGCACTAATCCACTAGACCTTTTCACCATAAAATACAAGAACACAAACATTTTAAGTACCACGTATAATTTCCCCGCAATTGACACTTAAAACTCTTAAAAACGCTGACGAAAACTACACCACCCAAGGCACAAATCCAGCCCCTGACCAGCTTCCTATGACCTGCTAAACCAGATTAATCATCTTCCAACACACAGCCAACAAACAATTAAACCCTCTGCTCCATTCATTGATCTTGTCAAGTATTAAGTCCTGGTGTCGACGGCGAGGATGGTGCTCAGGTTCATCGGCTTCATGTAGTCCGTGTTGCCTCTCAGGATCTGTTGGACGATGATGCGGTTCGCTTTCTCGGAGGGGTGGAAAGCGTCCCAGAAAGCGTAGACGTCCCTGTTTGGGCAGAGGTTGGAGACGGCCGTGCAGAGGCCGAGCCCGTTGTAAGGCCCTTGGCCACAGCATGCCACCTTTGATGTCTCGAACCCTAAGTACAGTAGGAAGCGGGGTTAGTTGATGAGTCGTGAAAAAGAAATGGAAATAGGAAATTTTCACTGCCTCAAGCTTCGTGATGCTGCAGGCTCCTATCCGTCGTCTGTGGTGGACAGAAATGGAGCAGACAAAGCATGAGGGGAAAGAGCAGACGGAAGTTGGTGAGTCACATTTATGATTCGGTCGGCCCTTGTGAGTTGGACCACCGTGTAGTATTAAATATTGTCCATACGTTGAATTTAACAGAAAAGAAGCAGAGAGAGAGCGAACACAACAGGTGCCAGTATAGTAAAAAATAGAGGAATTTGGCACTCTGATGTATATTTTCCTAGTTTTTTTTTGTTCTGTCGTTTCTATGCTATTTCATACTCTTATTTTGTTTAACACAGAGCAGAACTCGAAAATTCTTACCATATGCTCCGGGGTTGTTGATGAAATCGTTCTGCATGAGATGGGTATTAGCAGCAATGAAGACATTGGCTCCCAACTCGCTGTTGAGTCCACTCAAAATGTCTTCCAGCTGAGGATTGAACAACTCGGCCGCCTGCTGCAACTCGGGAGCGCAGCCACCGTTTCTTCCTCTCTGGGCGAGCTCCGCGGGGACGCAGCCTAGGGGTCCGGTACCGGTCACCAGCACCCGCCTTGCTCCCAACTCGTAAAGACGCTGCAAAACGAAAGTTCTATCACATCCACCATTGAACAAGAGCTTGTAGTCGTGGAGAAATGCCGACCACTGGACCAAGCTAATCTCGTAGATACTAATTCCTGCTCGAAGTGTAAAGGACGATCACTACCCATACCCTGCCAACGGTTGCCTCCATTACCATTAATGCGAAGGTTCGTGCTTTTATGCGAGACAGGAGGGAAGCCATGATCGTCTTCGTGTTTCCAACTAATGTGGGTTTCTTTTGGTTGACTTAATTACTACGACAGCTGCCGGATAAGGACACCCCCTTCATCATTAACCAGTTCTGAACTGTATTAATGGCTTTTACGTGAAAATCACGGATGCAATGCATGCATGATGAAGGGTAAGCGTGGTTAAAGATCAGAACTGGTTACCATTAGGATTTTCTTGTACTCGGAGATGACATATCTAACGTAATCCGGTAGTGCGAATTGTCGGGATCTTGCAGAATATGGGACGAGGTAGTAGTTGTTAACGAAGTCGTTTCCGCCGAGAGTGATGAGGACGAGCGCCTGGTTCACGAGCTGCTGAGTCTGGTCTTGGCCGATCAGATCGCTGACCCTCGCTTGGTACTGCTGAAAGTACTGAAGTTGTTGGGAGATTCTTATAATGTTGAGCTGCAAGGCGACATAATCGCACAGAATTGATTTACTTGGATAAGATATATATGCTCTTGAAAGTGTTTGTACAAATGCCAACAAGGTGGTTAGATGACTCAAAGAAGAAAGAGAAGAGAAATACTAGGGTTATTAAGAATTGTTTGCTAGCTTACAAATTGAACTCCTGTATCGTTGAGGATTCCGATCCCGGCAGAAGCAAAATTGGCTCCAACGAGTAGCCTCTCGCCGGTCAGTTCGGGGCTCAAGTATGGCAGTGTAGTTTCCTCCCCAATGGACTCACCTAATGCATGTTTACAGCTTCAGTTAATCAAGTAGCACTATTACAGAATGAAGAAAGAAAATGGATAAGACGATTAAAAAAAAAAAACGAAGAAAGATGATGACCCAACTGATAATGTCCGGTATGTTGAGGCCATTGGAGAAACGGCCGGTGGGGCGGTGAGTCGGGTAATCGATGCCGTAAGGTGGCGAGTCTGCTCTAGCACTAGTGGTCAAGTAGTTGTTGTTGCCACTGTCGACGAGGGAATCACCAAAAACAAAGAATGCTCGACCCTCTCCCTGCTGAAACAGAGAAGCCAGTAGCAACACTGAGATCAGAAGAAGCAACGAAGAGTCCATGAGGGTTGTGAATGACTGCCTGCTATTCCTTCTCAGACAAACGCATCTCTGAAAGTGGTTTCAGACGGTGGGTTTATATAACTCTTGCATGTGAGTGTCCATGACCCGGCTCCACTTCATTAACCTTTTAAACTTGTGATCTGCTCTCTCTCTACCTCATTAACTCCATCTTCTTTTACGTGGTAAGAACGAGAAAGACCGGATTTTCCTTCGCATTAATAATCTGTAATGAACGACGACCCAGTGCACACAAGTTGTCTCCTTTTTTTTTTTTTTCTTTTCTTTTCTTAGCTGTAATAAAAAATTGGGAAAGTCTTCAGAATTAACAATTAGCTCAACGTAAGCTGGCCCCCGTCATTCCAGCATTCCCTTGCATCATCTTAATGGCGGACGATGCTTGTAAGCGGTGCCAACTGCATCGCTCTTGTAACTTCTGTGAATTACTCCACGTTAATGATCTTCTCATTCCTTTCTGCTTTTTTGTTACAGAAAGCTTGTCACTCTTATTAAATGTGCAAATTAGACATGTCTCAGTTGCGGTACTCGTGGTGGTGAAGGTAGGGCTCCTGTTGCAGACTTATTCTCTTCCTGTAAGCTACCAGTTATCATTGAAGATACATGTTTTAGAAACATACCCAATAGAGGCCATTAACAAATAAGTACCAAGAGGAGATGACTAATTCTAACTCCCATCCACCATGACTGCAACAACTCCCAGCTGGGACCATTTAAATGGCATCTAAAGTTGCTTAAGCGGGCAAGGAACTAAACTGGATCTCTAATCAGGGGTGAGCATATCAGCATCACCTCGATACGTCCTAGATTTAGAGGTTAATTAATTAACATTTTATCAAACATTAGATCTTGTTAGGGTTAGGGTTAAGGTATTGGAAGGAATTTCATCCTCCACCTCTCCACTTTTTTTTTTGATATGGTAAAAGAGGTCCCCAGCAATAAAACCTTGCAAGCCACATGGTAGCCTAGGGTGAGGATTTCTTTAGTGCTCATTTATGAGGGTGGTGTCAGCTTGGAGAGTACCTTCTCTCCCATGTGAATTACATTATTGTGAGAGTTTTAAAGTTTCAGCTGAATCCAGCTCTCCTTGAAAACTTGAAAACTTGCATCCACTTCCTGCTCTCTCATTGTAATGACAGCTCCTCTCTAGTTCAACTACCCTCAACAAACACATACACAAGTTATAACTTCATATGTCCAGAATAAGAAGCAAAGCCCCCTTTCCAAGCCATCTCACTCTAAGTGCATTAGACATGATCCAACCACCACAGCAACTTCAAATCAGAAAATAACAAATTCTTCATCTCTACAATCACACAACTTCATTTGTCGGCGATTGAGTTGAAAAACCAGCCAGACATTTAAATCTCAGCCTACCCTACTAAAGTCCCTTGCCATGCACTTAATCTTGCAAGGCCAAGTACTGTTTTCGGCGAGATATTCCCTTACAGAGCTCTGACCCAGTAAGTGTCTATGCTTCCGTCAAGAATCCTGGCACCAGATTTACTTATTCTTGTTCATTCCTTCATTCATTAGAGAATTACTTTTCTGTTATCTTCAGTTTCCGTGCCATGTTTTCAGTGCATCACTCGTTCACTTTGTTGAATGTAACTGAAGTTAACCAGTCCTCATCAGGAAGCACAAACAAGTAATATCTTCAAAAGACATCTGAGTTGAAACTGAATAAGTCTCGGAAAGATGAGGACTGGTAGGAATAATGCACCAGAGCAAGTCCTATCCATTCAATATCTTTACACTTAGGATGAGTGGACAGCTGAATGTTCGATGTTTTCCACAGACTTTGTCATGATTGGTGGAGTTAACAAAGCACTCGGCTGCACCAATAATTCAAACTTGGAAAAAGTGGCTGAATTCCTAACTACTCCGATGAAAGCAAACCTTTAAATTTGACACCATGATATGATTTGTAACCAATACAATGTAAACCATTTAATACGGCACGACATGGTTATGAAAGATTTAGCTTTTGTTTTGGTGACATTTATTTGATTTGTTACACCATTAATTTTGCTTAATTTGACACAGGTAAGAATTAGATGTAAGTTTATGTGGTTTACTCCTAAAAAATCATTAAAAGTATACGAGTAATTGTAAGTTTTTGCTTAATATCAATGATATTTGCTGGTTATTTCACTCCTACTAGTTAGCTTAACCATTGGGTACTTAAATCTGAGCATCACCAGGTATATATATGCATAAACATTGAATCGATCTCTTCCGGTCACATAAGAGAAACAAGTCTCATTAATCACCATTCCCTCTATTTACTTTAGCCAATGAGCCTCCCCTAACTTGGTTGAAATTTATGTATGTGAATGGTGAACTTCTCCACCTCGACTCATGGATCTAGTGGTTTCACTGCCCGACAAATTTAGATCGTACGATAGATAGGTGAATTTACTTAAAAGTTGTTCGTGATTATAATTTCCATAATTGCATTTAGAACAATTTTGGAACCTAAAAGAAAAAGAGAGAAAGGAGGTTTCGATTTCATTCTTTCTTCATGAATTGGAGCTTTCTGTTGCCCACCCTATCTCGAAGCAATCGAGGGGGAAAATAATTGATAAAAGTGAATCGGAGCATCTTATATGCAAAATACTCCTGAAAAGGAGGTAGTTCGAGTAACAAAATTCCTAAAATTCGACGGTTATAAGGATTCCAGCTCAGCTGATGACAGGATTTTCAATGGATCACACATTAGTGGGGGGAGAAGCAGCAATTGCAAATCAAATCCACTCGACTGAATAAGCTAGGTCATCAGATTCTTCATCCCATCAGCATCTTGCTCTATGGAATATGAATGTTTGAAATACGAGAATATAATTGATCTCTTGAGTGAAACTCATTCACCCACATCAATTAATCCTATTTAGAAGACCAATCACAACCAATTTATACTAATAGGGTTGTGCATAAAAGAGTTACTTTACTTAATTGTTCAAGGGGACAAGTCGATGCATAAATAGCCTTGCTACATTAGGAGTGAAGGCTGGTGATACCGAATGAGACAATGAGAGTGAAGGCTGGAGAGTGGTGGTAGCCCCCTCCCTGCAAATTAAGTTCCTGAGTCTTGGTTTAAAATAGACAATCTTGTCTAGTTTTCGTGGTGCAGTCAAATTAATTCAAAACAAATTGTCTTTTGTTAACCCAAGGCGATTTACTATTGCACCATCGCCTTAATGTTAATTTCTTGGAGGCACCTGAGTCTAACCATCCCTGGTGTAAGTCCACATGTTTAGCCACCTAAATGGAACTCTTCCTAACCCAGGTATTCTCCTTTTTGGTATACGTCCATGTAGGGGTGGGCATCAAGTCAGGTTTCATGGGGAACCCGACCCAAAAACCTTGGGTTCGGGTTTTGGGTTTCATCCATGGGTCATGGATGGGGTGGAAAAAAAAAAACTCGTTGGGTTTCAAGACAGGGAGAGGTCACGGGGACGGAAGAGGGATGAGCCCCTGAGTCCTTGACGCCGCCCATAAAATGGACCAGTCGGGACAACATTAACAAGACCTCTGTTTCAAATTTTAATATTATAAAAACCTACCGGATGAAACCTACATGGCATAGTATGGGCCGGTGAATGGTGTTTCTTGGATAAGGGGACTGGATCGATATTGAAGGGGCGGTCATGATTCCAGCCAATAGAGAGCCCATTCAGGTTTTTGCCCTCTGAGACTCTCCCATACTGAGGTCACTTGGGCTTGCAGTGGACTCTCCCAAAAATTCCAGCTTGTACAGGTTAAATTTAAGTGAAAGTCTCATTCTTTTCTAGCGGGCAATTCGCATTTCGCCCAAGTGCATTCTCGCGCTTCAGCAATGCCAAGTCTCTCCCGTGCTCCTTGATTGACTGTTTTAATGGAGAAGGTTCCGTCGTTGTGGTCGCTATGCGCCGAGGCAATCACAGAGGAAATAATCTATGGTATTTGTGTATTAATGATGAAAATTTTGGTTAGGATTGTCTCAAGTGTTTATTATTGATGGTTTTTTACGCCATTGGGTTGTTCAGGTGATCATGATTTGGAAGACATATTTGAACTCCCATCGAGCTTGTTGGAAGAATTGGTTGCGCACTTGCCTCCGGTAGCCTTGCATAAGCTAACCGCTGATGTGTGAGTCAAACTTCCTGGAGTTATTTACTCATTTTAAACTTCCAAACGTTTCAGGAGTTTGGGCATTATTGAGGAAAATGGTTTACTTGCTTACTGTGTTTATGGTAATTGCTCAGTTGAACAAGTCCGAGTGTAGAATATTTTAAGAAAGAGATGTGAAAGTTAATTTCTGAGTTTAGAGTAGATAGAAGATGATTTTGACGATTTGTAGCTTTAAGCTAACAAATTGTACAGTTTCTGTGGATATTATGACTTTGGAGTTGGGCAAACAACAAGATTTCTGGGTGGAGAATCAGTGACATGATTTGTTAACCTTTGAATTTCCCTACTTTCCGAAATAAATGTTGTTGTGACAATATGTTTTTTTCCAACTGAACCTATTATTTGTTCATTTTTGTGTTGTACAGCAGTTTATGCTGCCATGTTTGTTTATCTGCTTGTTATTAAAGCCATATATCTCTATTCATTCGGCAGGTCACTCAAGCATTCTAATAGCCAACAATGTATAATTAATAACAACAAGGACAGGCGAAAACGTGGAAGGTTTGATTGGAATCACATTTTTCCTGTAATTGAAATATGTCTTTCCTTCGGCATCCATTAATTAGGAAATGGAATAGATTATGCATTCTTAATAATTGATTGCTCACAGGTTTGGAGACTTTAATGCAGTATGGAAAACTCTGTTTGAGTCACGCTGGCCTCAGGGTGTGAAGCAGGTATCATCAAGTAATGGTGTGGCAATGGTAACTGGAGAGACATGGTGCAAATTGACAAGCGAAGGTGCTGATTGGCAGCAAAAGTACTGGGAAGCACATATCCAGAAGTACATTATCATGTTTAAATAAGTTATAGTGATTTTAATGATTGATTATCATAAAGCTGTGGATTGTGAAATTAGGCATCCTCTCTACAAAGAACTGAAGAAGTGATTGCATGGTTTTCATGCAGCTGCCTAGATGAAGCAGCGGAGACAGCATTGCTTCTTTCTTTTAGTGGAGATTTGGGTGATATTGCTATTCCAGGTACTGTTGCATAATATGTTTCTTAAACTGCGCCTTCTATAGAAACTCTCTCATCTTTCCTTGTGCTGTGCAGAGTCTGTTATGAAATCTATTGGTTTTAAAGAAGACATATGTCATACATCTTTTGACTACTCTAAATTATCCTATCATTGCCTACGATTTGGATGTTATGCCAGGTATTAGTTCTTTATGCCTACATATTAAACTGTTATAAAATCTGTTGGTTTTAAAGAAAACATATGTCATACATCTTTTCACTACCCTAAATTATCCTATCATCTCCTATGATTTGAATGTTATGCCAGGTATTAGTACTTTATGCTTACATATTCTGTAGATATAGGCTGACTGACAATTTCCTTCTACACTGGGCTAAATGTTTATTAATTCCAGTTAATAGATAGTTAATCCCCCTAGTTTATTACTTTAGGAACCTTCAATGTTGTTAGAATATAGACAAGCTTGGGTGTCATTGATGTAATGATTCTATGATCTTTGTCCCTTTTCACTCCTTCTAGGGTGAAGGGTATACTTATAATTTTTGTATTATTGGGATCGATAAATAAAGCTTAAGGGGGAGGATTAGGACAAGACCACAACCCTAATCCTCACACACTCTTCTCAAGCAAAGTTTCCCCCTTGTCTTCCCTCTAACCTCTCCTACATGACCTTCTCTTCTTCTACCTTCCTTCCTCCTCTCTTTCTTCCTTCTCTTCTTCACTCTTCCACTCACCATCTTCCTACAGTAATATCATGGGATCCTAAAAATCATCAAATGTTTTGTTGGATAAGATCTGTGGAAGATTGTTTGGGTTCCTAATGATGGTATGTGATCTTATGAACGTGTTCAGGGTCCAAACTTTGCTATGTTGAGCCTGTGATATATGAAAAGTATCATACAATCTGAAATAACTAGTAGAATCATGCCACCAAAGCCAGCTATCCTTGGGATTCTGCAAGCTCAAACGATCATCTCTTACTCTGGTCCACTTGGAGTGGGAGACTCCCTTCTTGCAGAATTGCTGCCTTCTCAATGGACTCCGGATTGCAGCAAATCACATCAGACCCCCTGCCATCACTGAAGTAGACTCCTTAGTTATGATCAATTGGTGAAAAAAAAAAAAATCTAATCCCCCGGGTGGCTCTTCTATTTGGTGGAAGAAATTATGAACTTGGCTAAAAGTTGGAACATTTCTGGTTGCATACCTCTAGATCAGCTAACAGCCAGGCTGATAGGCTTGCAGGAGAGGGAGCATTACTCCTAGAGTTGACCATTCATCATCTTTGGGGCTTATCCTCATGTACTTTCTTTGCTTTAGTTATCCTACTGTAATTGTATTGTTATCTGGACCTCCCCTCTCCTCGGGTGGCTCCTTTGTAATCTTTCTCCTCTATCATGCAATCAATCTCACTTTTGAAAATAATAAGATAATAATGGGTAGAATCAGGAAAAGGAATGTTATAAAATTCTTGTAGCTACCTCTGAAGTAGCCAGGACAAGGCCCCCATGGTAATGTTGATCGGTCAGGCAACAGAGAGAAAAGCAATTGTGGCAATTATAAAGAGTGTTGTTATATAATATTAATTTTATTCCCAAGGTCTTGACAGTATGCTTGTTGTTCACCAATTTTGTGAACTTCTCAAAGCTTTATTCTTGTTGTTCTTTAGTCTTGTGGAGTTTGTGTAATAGTAAGTGTAGTGAGTTCCTTTCATCTGTGACATGCTTATACCCTGCAGTTTGGGATTATCTGACACTGATTGGTTCAACAAATTTCATGCTTACAACTGTTTCACATGGCCCATCAGTTGAAATATTACTTGATTTTTGTGACTGATGCAAAGTAATTAATTCATTTTATCCATTTCTTCTTGGTCTTATTTGAGTGAAAATCTGGAAAAACAGTCTGCTGATTTTTTTATTTTCTTTTTATATTTACAGTGGGAAGTCTCCAGTATGCAATGCTATTTGATTCATTTTCTATTTCTATTTACTTCTTGGGAATTGCCTAGATACATGTAGCTAAAACCACACATTCATCTTATTGTATGCAGCTGTGTGAGACTACAAAATGTCCTTTGTGTTTCAGAAATGTGTGTAAGTTTCAAACTTATTCAGGGGAAGTTGCCCATGTGATCTTAATGGCTGGATAGAACTTCAGACCTTAATTTGTAGCAATGGTAATGGTATATTTTGTCTTTTTAAGTGATTTTTTACACACTTGTACTCTATTTGTCTCCAGGAGCTACTAAAGGATGGCAAGTTGCATGGATTGGTCTTCCGGAGAGTCAAGTCCAAAACTCATGTAGAACTTCTATATCCACGTTACATACATATTTTCATGGTTTCTGAAATTCAATGGAACTTTTGGAATATATTGATCAATGTCCAAATTGGTATTCTTTCATGTTGTGTTATGCCAATGCCTTCTTATATGTTTCTCTTATGCTCATGTGCCTGTCAATCCTGTTTCATATAGTGTATGAATTATGAATGGCTATGTATGTATTAGCATGTACATGTTTTTGTTATAAGAGGAGATGCATCTTCACATCATCCACTCAGTGACTTGCAACCCAAGGTAGTTATTTTCACTCCAAAACGAGGAATATGTTAAACATCTGTGTATATATTCTCAAACTTGTATTTTAGCATGCAAGTCTGTTAAAAAAACACGTGAAATTGCTGGTTACATGGCAGTTGCCCTATCATTGATTTTTTCTGTTTGTTTACATGCTAATTGCAGCGTGCATAACCGTCCTCATTATCATGGACAAGTAGAGGAAAGTGATCTCTGTCTGATTCCAGGATATAAGACTTCTCTTGAGTATATGGCTGACGCTTAACTTTGGCAGCAGTTCAAGAGGCAATCCTAGGCCAAGTGGGGTAGCGTTATCATTTTTTAACTTGGAAAGCATACTTCCTTGTTGACTTGACTGAATCAGATTTTCCCATCAACATCTTTTACGTCAACCTCCCTTCTAATTCATTTACTTATCATAATCTTTTGAGTTATTTTGATTCTTCTTGGTTTGTATGTTGTTTGATCTTTAGGGGCCTCCTCTTGTTTTTCCTTGTTCTTACTGAAATCTGTTCTTCATTGTGCTCCCCCACCCCCCAACAAAAAAAAAAAAAAAACATGCATAAAATATGTCATATCATCTTTATAATGTAGGGTTCTTAATATTCTTATGCAGATTGATGGGGCATGCAAGTTAATAAAGCAGAATATAGAGACATTGCAATCATTGGAGTTCATTCACTGCAAACTCTCCCCTTCTACTTTGAGTAAAATTTGTAGTTGTTTGTGTATAAAGAACATTGAAAAACGCAAGTTTCATTGCTTCTCCATCAAATCTTCTAGCATTCTTGAAAGTGATGCAGCTTTGATGCCTTCTGGTTTCCTATCCTTCTTGACAGAAAGGTATATGTTAGACTGTCATGCTACAAATGTTTATCTTAAAAAGGTTCAAAATTGATTAGTTAGCTAAGACAGGATTACATGAACGATGATTTGTTTTCATTGCAGGTCATTGCATGCACTAACATTTTCAGATAATCACATTGGACCAGATTTTGCACAGATGATTTTCAACACTCTCATTGGTGCGTCTGCTGATTTGTCTGCTCTTGAGCTGTCAGAGAGCAATGTAGGCAATTATTTCTTCTGTTCTTGAATCTTGGTTTGAGCCAATGGACTTGTCTCATAATTCTAATCTGCAGATTTCAGGTTGGCTTACTAGCACAAATTGGAAAATTCCAAGTTCCCGGCTATCATATTTGGAAAAGAACAAGTCTTTGAAGTCCTTACGTGTTCTTAATCTAAGGTTTGATGTTATCAGATCTTGTATGGAGCCCTTCAGATCTGATGCAAATAAATTTCACTCACTTGCCATATCGTTTTTGCTAGAGGAGACAATTTACACAAGGAAGACATGGAAGATCTTAAATCTGTGCTAGTTCACAATTTCATGCCTAACTTGCAGAGTTTGGATATAAGTGACAACCCATTTGAGGATGATGGTATTAGGTCAGCAAACTGTGCATTTTATCGTCTATGTAAAATTGTCACCTGGAAGTTTGACTTTGGAAAATTGATTTCCGACAGGATTCTTATTTCATATTTCACGGAAGCTTCCGAAAAAGCTTTGCTGTTGCGGGAATTAAAATTAGAGAATTGTGACCTTTCCTACAAAGGCGTGGCAGAATTGCTTGGAACTCTCTCTTCCTTGAGGCCATCACTATATGCTCTTTCAGTTGCTGGCAATGAACTTGGCAGGTTATTTTTCTATTTCTACTTATAAAGTTTTCATTTTCAAAAAAAAATAAAAAATTATAAAGTTAAGGGGATTGATGTGGTCCAGGCATGAGGATCTTCTTCCATGCACTTGATCATTCAGTCATCATCAAAGGTTTTTTATTTGTGTTGTTGAAAAGGATGAATTTATTAGGAAAAGAAGAGGAACAGATAGCCCCCCTACAAATACAAATTGCAAGAAGCCTTTAACTACCAAGTGTTGCAAGCCATTTCCATCCTTAGCAAGCTAATCAGCTGTACTGTTGTCTGTCCTGATTACATGAGCCCATGCAACTGTGTGCAATCTTATTTTGTTAAAGATGTGAGAGAATTGTTGATCATATTTCCATGGATGGCTAGCAGATCCATTTAACTATGAAACTACAACCGTAGAATCACCCTCAACTATTACCTGGGTAATGTAGTGTATGAAATTGTGCGATCAATTCCTAACCCCTCTCCTGGTTGAGGGTGACTAAAATTGCATGATCAATTGGTACATCAGGAAGAAAGAGTCCCCTTCACATCATTGGTATGGCTTTTCAAATTTATGGAGTTTGCTACTTCTGTTTTTTATATTTGGAACCATGTTCCTAAAACTGCCAATAGTTTAGCTGACTCTCTTGGTAGAGAAGGGGTTTCCCACTAATCTCTCATTGTTAGGGATCCCCCTTCTTGTAACTTTTGCCTTTGGGCTTACTAAAATAACATTTCTCTAAAAAAAATGTAGTATATGAAATTTCATGAAAGTAGGGGAAGCAAAGGAAAAAGTGTGGGAGAAGAGAGAGAGCTAGAGAAAACAATTCATGTTCAATTAGAAGAGAGTATATTATGTTCCCTCTTCTTTCCTATAGATAACATAAAACAATGATAAAAAGACACAAATGTTCCTGCTCCCCTTACACCTTTCGAAACAAGATTCTATTAGAAACTACTCTCCTAAAAGCTAAGTAATAAGAAATTACATTTCCTAACATTCCCCCTCAGGCTGGTGTTTATAACTTCAGCTTGTAACATAATTTGTCAAAACAAAAAACAAACCATTTTGAATGTTTAGGTCTTCATTGAAGAAAACAGGTCACATATCTTTAGGTTCTTCTTAATCTTTTTACTTGATCTTGCTGTCTACCTCTGCATAAAATCTGCATCTTTCATTCTCCTTCTTACTTGGATATCCTTTAAAACTTTGACACCAAGCACTATCTCTAATAAAAAATTTCACCACCATCTGTGGAACTCTTCATTTTAGGTTGTTCCAAACACCTTTTTTTGTACTTCTCCTTCTACTTCTCCCTCTCAAGTTGGGGATCCATGACACCAAAAGACCCAACTTTGCCTAGAATTAATATAAGGGAAAAAATATCACTGCTAGCCACTTGGCAAGACTTTAAACACCAACAATAGTCAAAGAAGACTAGATTCAAGCTAAATTTGGGCATATTCCTGCTCTACCTAGTAGTGGGTCTAAAGACATTGCTCCAAAGTGATGAAAAACATAACCAATAGGAGAAATACTAATAGAGAGGTCACAGCCTACCCTTACACATAAATTCGGATGTTGCTCTTCCATGTGACTCATCCACACATAGACTATCACCCCACCATAGGCATGGACAAGGAAAGAACAAAGGTGACTAGTTTTGACACCAATAAGAGCACCATGTTCAGGTTTTTCTTTCCACATTACCAAACTAGAATCCATACAAAATTAATTCATGACAAATTTAATCAAGAATTTTGTTTTTCTCTAACTTTCTCATTTTTTTAAACCTTCTAATGTGCCTTGACACCAAAGAAAAAAACACTGCTGTCAAACCAGAATATAGCTTCTCATCCTTGAGAGATGAGAATCTAGAGTTGCAGACACCAAAACTTGAGTTTCCATTCTCAGACTAAGTCATCAACCCATTTGCGGGTTATGGCAGAAAGATAACAAACAATGCCTGGTAAGACTCCAGCAACCTCAACCACAAACAAAAATTCACCAGCAAACAAAGTTTGCAAAGCCTCCATCATAGATAATACTCCAATAGAGTCGTTGTTATGAGTCTTGGCATCTACCTGCATAGATGCAGGTAGATGAGTTTCGAATAGATGTGTTAAATGTACTGGAAGGGTAATTTGGTCATTTCCCATTAGTATGGTTGTATCTAGAAGAGTGTCATATGTTTCATGAAGTTTAGAAGTGCCTATGGTCCAATTTTCATAGTTTTTAGACTTGTATGTATGGAGATATAAGGTGTACATGTTAGTGGGGGCAGAGAAGTCTTTTCCTCTACAACTCACTTAAGTTAATAAAACGGTTAGAAGACTCGTGCTTTTCCCATAATCCAGAATCATGACTTCTCAAGTCTCTCTCTCTCTCTCTCTCTCTCTCTCTCTCAACCCTATTTCTCTCAATTTGCACATGGTATTCGACCGTATCGGTCCATATGATAGGCGTTTGAAGCATTTTCTATCTTGAAGTCAGCGACCTCATAAGAGAGGGGATTTCAAGTCTGGGGTGGTCTGGTTGGTAAAACCTACAAACCGAAACCATGATAGCATGCACTTTGAAGAGGATTAGATGGAGCTTTTATTAGACAGAACTTAACACACAATAGTAGCAGACATCTAATAATCCAGAATTGACCTCTTACACTGTTATCAACTATACAGGTAAATTCAAACTCAATAAGGCCCTGTCAGCAATGAGAAGATAAACTGAAACAAAATGAGCTGGCTAACAGCTGCTGTTACACGCGTACCTTTTACTGGGAGAAAGAATCTTCAAAAAACCGAAAACTTTGGCTAGCTTTTTTTGTTTTGTTACCAGTGGAGTCAATCGTAGATGGGGACATCAAGTAGCAGCATATGATGGGAAAATCAATGTAGATAGCTGCTGTTGTTTTGCTTTTGTTCTGACAACAGCACGTGAGGGCTTCTCCAGCTGTCTTACCAAAGTCAAGAGCCAAAAAAAAAAAAAAGCAACAGCAGAAGAACAATAAAAAAACCATTAAACAGGACGCTGACAGCAGAGCTTCTGATCAGATCGCTGGGATTATAGGAACCCTGGTGCTCTTGTCTGCTGATATAAGAAAGAAAACAGAGATTATTTTTGTAGTGAAGCAGATTACAACAAGGTGAGAAAGGAAGACACTTCTTGGATTTATATAAACACTGATAGCAGAGAGAAGACAGAAAAAGAGATCAGGGAACTAAAAGAATTGGCAGAGAGCTGTACAATAAAGAAGGAAAAGAGAACTAAAAATCATATGAACTTATCTAATGAAAATATGGAACTCCAATGGCTTCCATGACTGACATAGAAACGTGGGAGAAGAGGGAGAGAGCTAGAGAAAACAATTCATGTTCAATTATAAGAAAGTAAATTAGGGTTCTCTTTTCTCTCCTATAAATAATATAAAACAATGATAAAAAAAATTGTTCCTCTTGCACCCTTGGAAACAAGAATTGTAATAAACTACTTTCCTAGAAACCTAAGTGAATAGTGTTCATTGTAGATGCCCAAGGGGCCAGAATACGATGGAAGCATTCTCTCCTCATGATCTCTGATTAATCCACCAAAATCAGCAGGCCTGGGTTGCCTTGAAAATTGCCACCAAAATTAACCTTAAACCAGTCTTGCCTGGGGCAATCCCGGGAACGACCTCTTTTGGTTGGCTGCAGTAAATTATTCAGTGATATAGATATTTCATTGGCAGCAATGCGTTGGCAATCCATAAGTGTTATTCAGTTCATGGTCAACATGTAGAAGACTATTTTCACGGAGATGAAAACCTTTCAAATTTGAATACTTTGGCTTGAGGGACAGTTGATTTCATGGTTATGCCACAATGGTGATTTTGTACATAGACTGTTCGTGTCCCAAGGACTGTATTCCTTTTGTACTGATCCTCAAAACTGTTGATTTGTTTGATTGATTTTAAGTCATTGGAGGCTCCGGTGCTTATGTTTCCATGTCACAGTCATGTTGCAGCTTCTCTGGCTAAATTCTTGACAACTCCAAGTATTAGAGAACTGAACATTGAAGATATCGGGCTAGGGCCTTCTGGATTTCGGCTGCTGGAAAAAGAAATGCCAGACAGAGTCGGACTAGTTGAGCTCAACATAAGGTTTACCTGGAGAACCTGATTTTGTGCATTAGAATGTCTTAATTGCAGGACTAATATTTCTATTTCCACATTCAGCAAAAATCGTGGAGGCATGGAAACCGCAAAGTTTATCTCTAGACTGGTTTCACAGGCTCCTGAGCTTGTTGCAGTTAACGCTGCCTATAATTTCATCCCTGCTGAATCATTGGAAGTTATCTCACATGCATTGAAGCTGTCTAAAGGTATGTTTCAAACGGCGAATGTAGTAGTTCTCAGGCCGTTTGACACTGCCCGGGTTTCTGTTCCTGCCTTCCTAGATAAAAATCAAGGATTCAGTCTATACTAGTAGCATTATCTGTAGTCAAATTCTATAACAATTCTATTGTCTAAGAAATTGGGAATCACTAAGTTCGAATCATGTACACAACCCTAGCATCCCCAGTCTTTTATCGTAATTATTAATGTCCTGCCCGTTGAGGCTAGCATTTAGAAGGTTTTCTCATCAGATGTGATGTTAGAATAGTATCTGATCAGTGACACTCTGATCACTGATTCTCGGGGATAACATTGTTAAATCTTCTGAAGGTAAGTAGCTATCTGTGGAAAAAGTTCGTCTCCATTTACCACATTTCTTGTCTTTCAGGTAAACTGGAGCACTTGGACTTAACAGGAAACACAAGCTGCTATCAACCCCCTCATGTGTCCATGCTTCTGGAGTTCCGCATTAATGGCAAGCCCATTGTAATTCTTCCATCATCACCAAATACTGTCGCTCCCTATGATGATGATCCGTAGCTGTTTTACAATTTTGTTTGGCTTATTGACAAAATTATAAGCTAATAGTGGTTTATTGGTTGATTATGCTCATACCCACGGACAAAGCTGGCGCAGGTCGACCTCTTAAATGGTGTTCTGTCACTGACGTTACATCTAACGTATGTCACCAATAATCATAACTTCATCTTCTAAAAATCTAGAAAAGGGACACATTTATTTTTTTATTTCTATTACATTAAGTTTATACTTGGTTGCCATGCCTCAATTGTAGCTAACGTCAAGGAGACCATTGAGCTGCAGTCCAAGTCTCAATATTCATTAAAAACTGCTGCTTAATACAAATTCTAGATCTATGGGTTTCACTGATAGAGAATTAAAACACTGATTATTTGTATTTGTTTAATACTCATCAAACCAAACTTTTTCAATTTGTGTAGGATTCCATCTCATTCCCACATGTCTAATTATGCAAAATTAAGAAGCATTGACCTCCATACCCAGCTCTAGGGGTGGTATCGAGCTATATTGAGTTTAACTTGATTTTAATATTTCGAACTCAGTTTAGGTTCGAGATTCTAAAATTATAATCAAATTTGAACCCAAAACTTTTAACTGGAGTTTGAACTTGAGCTTGAGTTGGGTTCGAGTTCTAACCTATACTTAAAATTACAAAAATAAAAAATTTAAAATATAAATTAAAAAAATATTAGGATTAGCTTAATATAGGTGAGCTGCAAACTATCACATAAGGGTTTAATATAAATCCATTGTAGTCAGTAGCAAATAATAGTGGAAAGGAACTCTCATGATTTGATGTGACTGATTTAAATCCAAAAATCCTTGTTCTCAACGGCCATATTGATAGAATGAGCAGAATTTCCATTTCCGCAGCGCCTTCGGTGTCATGGCCGGGTCATTGTGGGAACCTCACTCCAGAGAGTACAAGTGCCTGCACGCACAAACAATATCAACTGCAACGCATTCAGAGATCGGTTGGGACAAATGATAAAATCGTCTAGACATATCTCTTCACCTACTCTGTCGCTTTCTTTTATTGAAAACGACTGCCACCACTCTTCCCCCTCCCCCCTTTTTTTTTTCTTGGATTCTACTGCAAGCTTCCCTATTCCTGTCGTGAAAACGATCAGGAGATTCTCCAAATAAATGGTCCATACCCTCTTATCAGTTACATCATTTCTCTTCTAATAATTATGATTAATTCGTCGTGATCGCGCGTAATCAACCATGAAGAATTGAAATTTATAGTAAAAGTGGGTGGTTTGTACACCCAACAAACCAGAAACTGGACAAGACGACTTCTTGTCATTGGTTGGAGCTCTTTTATTCAGACAGGTTGTTGTTTTGCTGTAATCATTCTGCTAAGACATTCAATTAAAACGGGTGGAGCATCAATCAGTTTTTTCTATAACGTTTCTTTTTAAAGTACTTGTTCAATCAGTAAACCCCACCAAAGTTTTTGGTTTCTTCTACCTTAAAACAAAAATAAATCCAATCTTATCTTCTTCTTGTTGGTATATATGATGGTATTTCTACGTTTTGTATAATTGTTTTATGACTATTTTAATGAATCTTGTAAATCCGTCAGTGTTATTAGAACAAATTCTTTTGCAGAGGTTTGTTTCTCACCTTTCGTCCGCTTTTAAGTCGGCTACGGTTCACCAACCGAACAAATTCCAGAACGATTGTTGGAGCTTCTAATTGGACTTCAGAGAAGTCACCTTATGAAACACTGGGTGAGAGAATATGCGATCCTTTCTCCCCTCCATTTCCTCTGCAACCTGTCACCTTGTATAGACCTTTTTCCAATACCCAAAACGAATGGATGGTGAAATGGTCAATGCAAAGTCACTCTCTCGAATTATGCTTTGCTTGAATCCCAATCAATATCTCATTTTTCTGATCTTCTCTTAATGGCCACTCTTCACAATTTCTTGGACGTCGTTTTGGCTGATTTCCAAGAGTTGCCTCTTTTAGGATAGGTTCCGTTCGTGATCCACTTAGTGCTGTTTATTCTATTCCTGTTCTTCGTTTTCGGCTTCCAGACTTTCACTAGTATCGGTCGGGTCACCATTTTAAAGGCAATAGAAGAGTTTCTGTAATCTCCAATAATGCTAAATTGTCGCCTGCCGAAGAAGAAATGGAAGGGGATTTCGGGGGGTCACGATGAAAAACCCTAACCGAAATAGGGACTCACCTTGCAGAGAAAAATTATGAGAACGATGAGCAACAACTCCAATTTTTCTCTCTCGATGAGCAATCCAATCCGCTCCTGACGGCTTTTCTTTCTGGCTGGTAGTTCCTCTCCCCTTTTTTTTTCTCGATCACCGTTGATGTTAGAGGTTGAGAGAGTGACGCCAGAGGCTGCCATTTTAAAATGCGCGTAGTTTCCGACAACATTTTTACAGACTATCAACCGCGAATGGTCACATGTACGGACAGAAGTAAACCGCGTCGGCTACTTTTTAGCTAATGTTTGAAACTTTGCAAGTAAGAATCCATTAATGCGACACCCCGTTCTCTACCAGCGACACTGCGACAAGGACGGAGCAACTAATTCCTTCGGAAAATCTGCCCTTTCGCATCCAATTTACCCAATTGACACTGGCCCAAATGGCTACTTCCCCTTCTTAATGGCTACTTCCCCTTCTTTCTCTTAAATTGATCGTCTCAGGGAAGCAATTCAATTGTCGACTATCACTGGGGTGTCAGCTTTGCCAAAAGTAGATGTAAGGCGAGCAGCGATTTGGCGAATTTATTTTTTTTGGGTTTGGGAGTTTATGATTAATATAATTGTATATGTTATTGGTGCTTATTTGCTTCAACGGCAATCCAAATGCCGGACCCAAAGAGAAAAAACAAAGGCTTTTTCTTTTTTGATGAATTTCTATGTGGTGGCGTTTCTGTAATTGTGCGATTTGATTCTACACTGCAGCAAGGTGGGACTGCTTGTCCCGTGTTTATACTTCTTACCAGGGTCGGACGGATTTACCGGCCAGTGTGAAGGGCGCACTCGGGGACTGAAGAGTATCTGGCGCCCATCAGTGGTGTTCTCTCTGTAAAGTACCCTCAAATAGAATTAATTTACGGATTTGGGACGCACCTCGCTTCGCAGCGAGAAGGCAGTCATGGAAGTGGAATCAATAGTCTTCTCTGTCTCACAAACCAGTGGCACGGTCTCGTATATTTCTGGATAAATAGTGGTACTTTGTACTACTACCTTCCTACAGATATATTATCTCCTCCGTCGATCTAGCCCATCTTTTTCTCTCTCCCTCTCTCCCCTCTCACTGCAACAGATCCAAACCGACTGAGGCCGCAGTTGCTTGCCATTAGATCAGAAACCCTAGAGTTTAGTCGTCATCGCCTCCGACAATGGAGGAGGCACTGGAAATGGCGCGCGCGAAAGACACGAAGGAGCGAATGGCAGGAGTCGAACGCCTGCACCAGCTTCTTGAAGCTTCTAGGAAGAGTCTATCGTCGTCGGAGACTACTTCGCTGGTCGATTGTTGCTTAGATCTTCTCAAAGACAACAATTTTAGGGTTTCTCAAGGGGCGTTGCAGGCGCTTGCATCCGCGGCCGTGCTTTCGGGTGAGCATTTGAAGCTGCATTTCAACGCTCTTGTGCCAGCAGTTGTTGAGAGGCTGGGAGATGGGAAGCAGCCGGTGCGGGATGCAGCTCGTAGGTTGCTGCTCACGCTCATGGAGGTTGGCGATTCTGAAAATCCTTGTCTCGTTACTTGTTTTGTTGGCGTTTAGTTAAGATTTGAAATTCTTCTGCATTAGGATCTGATAGCTCTATTTCGTGATTCATTTCCGGGGTCTTTTGTGATGAATTTAGCGAATGGGAACTAGGAGTGTCTGCAATGTGCGATTATAGAGTAACCGTCAGCTATTTGGGATCCATGTAATGTAGTCGAGTAATCATCTGCGGGGTGCATTATATCTACTCTTGTGCACTTATAAGGATTTTAATAAAAAAATTATTGCTTATCAGCATTAGATTTGGCATTTGTTATTGGTTTTATATTAAAATGGTTTGACCTCTTCTTCTATTTTTAAAAATTTTCTAACATGTACCAAATCATTGATGAAAGCTGTTGGTTCTGGTTCTGAAATAAACTATGCGATTAAAATGTACTGAATATGCCATCTGATCATGTCCCAATTTGGTCATATTTTCTGCTAAATTTGCCAGTTGAGTCTACTTTGACGAGTTCATGTATCAGATACATTAGTTTCTTTGAGAAAGTATTAGATATATAAGTTCAATTTTACATTCCGGGCTTTTCTTGATAATTTTTTCTGTCATCCGCATGGAGATTAAATATATATTAACCCATCCGGATTAGAATTAAATGTGCAAGCCCTTTGGGTGGTTTTAGAAGTCAGGACTCTTCTTATGAATGTAGCATTGGGAGGGGAACTGATTCAGAATGGTATTTGCTAGTTACTGGTTAAATGTGTGAAACATTTGTAATGCTCTTTTTGGCAATTGTTCTACTTGATGACCGAGTAGATTGACTGCAGTGTATGACAGGTGGGAGAGTTGTGAGATGGTCTTCCTCTTGACACCCATTCTCTGTATCCTGAGTAATGGTGGAGCATGAGATAATTTGGGGAGAATGATCAGAGTTTCTTTTGTCTTAATGGGGAAATAGATTTTAGATTATTTGTGTGTCTGTGATACTGTCAAAAAGTGAGAAATAATGCTTCTCAAAAAAAAAAAAAAAAGGTGAGAAATCAACACTGAGTTTTGAGGGTTTACTAAAAAAAACAGTGAGTTTTGGCCTAATCTTTCTTTACTTTTTGAGTCAATTAAGCTGGATATGTGGTTGCTTTATGATATTTGTGGTTTTATGTGCTGCTGCTTTATTTGTGTTTTTTTTCTCCCTCTTTTTTGTGAACTTGTTGACTTGCTAATTAATTTTAAAAACTGGTATTGTAAGATTTTGGTTTTGTCTTTCTCTTCAGAGTTCTTCTACTATGATAATTTTAGACCATATTCAGAAATATTTCTGTTTTTGAAGGGATGTGATTGTGATTCCAAGTCAGTCTAACACACAGCTGAAGCAAATGTTAAAATGAAATCTTTCTTTGTTTCCTGACTGTTGACTTTAAGCCTAAACCAATGTGGATATTCTCCCTTATACATTGAGAAGTGAAACATATGTACAACTCTGGACTAATGCACTGTATTTTTTTTTAAATTACGAATGCTTCACCTCATGCATGGGCCTAGATTGACTTTTTAAATGATCGAAAACATAGACATGGTACAAAGCAAACATAAAATTCAAAAATGGGCTTGGGTGACACTATTCTTCCACTGGCTGCTCTCACTCTCAGCACATGTACAACTATAGATTAGTGGAATTTTTTAAATACGGACACTTTTGAATCAGGTTTCTTCCCCAACAATTATTGTTGAAAGAGCTGGAAGTTATGCATGGACTCACAAGAGCTGGAGAGTCCGTGAAGAGTTTGCCCGGACTGTTACATCAGCAATTGGTCTATTTGCATCAACAGAGTTGACTCTTCAGCGTGTGCTTCTTCCTCCTGTATGTCTAATTTCATGTACTGCTCTTGGGAAGTCATTATCCTGGCTTTTGATTCTCCCTGGTCTTTTTTCTGTTTTAATTTTGTTTTACTTTCATTGTCAGGTTCTGCAGTTGTTGAATGACTCCAATCATGGAGTCAGGGAAGCAGCTATCTTGTGCATTGAGGTATTTATAACTGTGCTCCTTCTAACACATTTAATAAGTCTCCTTCTTGAGTTGAACAAGTGTAACAGATGTCATCAATGGCAGAATCAACGGAGAATTTTATTTTTACGATTGAGATATGAAATTTAAATAAGAATCCTTTTATGTATCCACTTCAAAGATTTTATGTTTTTCTAGAATCTCTCACTCAGTGAGATTGATGTTTCCTTGTCTGTTACCAGGAAATGTATACACAAGTTGGTTCTCAATTCCGTGATGAGCTGCAACGCCATCACCTTCCTTCTTCTTTGGTTTGTATCCCCTCATGCTGAATGTACTTCTGTTACATCACCAACTGTGTCTTTTTAATGAATAAAATCTTAACAACAATTTCCATACAGTTATCTGTCCGGTGTTTCAACTTTTTTGAGAGCTTAGGTTTCTGTGGATTTTGGGTGGTTGTTTGATTTGCAGTTGAAAGAAATAAATTTTAGGTTAGAGAAGATTGAACCAAAGGCTTGCTCTTCTGATGGTCTTGCAAGTAATTTTGGCCATGCGGAAATGAAGCCTACCACTATTTCATCTCACAATCATAAAAGAAATAGTCCCAAGAGCTCCGCACGTGAAACTTCTCTGCCTGGAGGTTAGTGATGCTACTGCTGCTCAGGCACTATGGTTTTGGTAGTAGTTTGGTCTTAATGTCTCATTTGCGTAGTCATCACTGGGTTTTGAAACTCATTTAAAAAAAATAGATAGATGTAAATTTTAATTTTTGGGAGAATAATTTCTGGCACCTAAAATCCTTTTTTTATAAAATATATTTTATTAAAAAAAATAAAATATGGTTTATCAACAAGCTCCTGTTGTTTATGCATGGGGTGGTGAAATATTTTCATGTTCAACTTTTTTGACCTTATCTTCTTATAAAATGCACTGGGTTGTAATTAAAGAGTAATCTTGTTTGCAAGATTTCTTCGAAGTTCCTTTTGGAATTTGGGTTGCTTGTGCTACATGCATCTCTTATAATACTGAATTTGCATGTGCCTTTGCAATGGTGTTGTAAAATGGGGAACATGATCTTTGATTTTTTTTCTTTTTCACAAATTCATCAAATTTTAACTTCTTTTGTTTCCTTTTTATTGTTTCCCTTCTTCATGAGTATCATGTGATGAAGCTGATGGTGTATAACTTGTTTGCAAATGTAGGAGAAAGTGATGTTACAGAAAAACCTGTTGACCCTGTCAAAGTGTACTCGGAGAAGGAATTGATTCGAGAGATTGAGAAGATTGGAGCTACCCTTGTGCCAGAAAAAGATTGGTCAGTTAGGATAGCGGCCATGCAGAGAGTTGAAGGCCTCGTGTTTGGAGGTATGAATTGACTCTATGCTCTTGTAAAGTAGACCTAAATGAACCGTCTTCTATTTTTCAGTTGTCATTGACATGTTATTCTTTTTTTATGAAGTTGTAAAATGACTGATTGATTCCTTTGCATTTGTGTTTGTTAGAGTGTGACAGGAGGGTTTTACATAATAATAGTGTCAATATTGTTATAATTTTTTTAAAGCTTCTTAAATAGCGTCTATGGTTTGCACTGTTTCAAAATTTTTATTAGGTTGTTGGCTTGGTTGTCACTGTTTTATTGCTAGGTTAGAATGGGTTGTCTGAGAGAACAGCTTCAGTTGGCATGGTTGGGACTATTTGAACTCGGCTCTAGAAAATTGGCCAATATGTTGGAATTTAAATTTTGACTCTTGCATGTTGTATTTTTTTATTTTTTTTGTTACTCTACTTCGTATACTTTTTTTGAGCCAGAACAGAAACTGTCTTGCAGATTTTATACAGTTTCGCTTGTGTTTTTAATGTGATGCTTAATGGCAGATCTTCTAACTTGATATGGTTCATCTGTTAAAGAAAAAGTTAGAGCAAAATTAAGCATGCTGTTGCATTTTTAAAGTGGGATCATAGATAATGAATGGTGTTTATATGTTATTTAGAATATACTTAATTTTTTCCTGAATTTTTACCTGCTTTTCTGCTTGAGAACATTGTTTGATAATTATAATTTTTTGTCAGGTGCTACTGAGTATCCATCGTTTCCAACCCTTTTAAAGCAACTTGTTCCTCCTCTAACCTCTCAGCTGTCAGATCGTCGTTCAAGCATCGTAAAACAGGTTAGTTTTGGGAATAATTTATAGTAATCTTCCTTTCATTCATTTATACTTTTACTTAAGATTCTTTGGTAGGTGCAGAAAATAAAGTCTATTTCTTATAGCCACATTTTTTCTAAAAAAAAAAAGAGACTATTTCTTGATATTGGTTATTAGCATTTTTTTTTCTTTTCCTATGTTGGATCATGATGATTTTATTAAGAAGAAGGAAATGTACCATCCCACTGAAAAAGAAAACTGAGGGGCCAAGTATGACATCAAGAAAAGAAAACAGAAAATGACTGAAGACAGTGAAAACTTGCTGCTCAGCTTCACTTTTGGCTAAATAATCAGCACCAAAGCTAGCTATTTTTATTTATTTAATTATTTACATTTGAAGCAATGAAAAGATTTATTTCTAAGATCAGGCATTTCCAATAGTTGGCAAATCACTTTTGATGATTGCATTGGCTTCTGTTCACTGAGCATTTGGAGAATGTAACAGAAGAGCGTTTTATACCTTCTAGTTCTATTTGCAGTGTCATTGAGAGCATTCTTCATTCAATTCTCACTTGGGCAGCACCATGAGGGGTCCACCTCATCTACAAAGTTTTTCATATGCAATGGCAACTCAATACCAGTTAAAGAGAGCAATTTTTACCCCCTGTTTCTTCTTGGAATCCCCTTCCCCTACAAAACAAGCTGAGCACCCCTGCAGATTGGGCATTTCTTTGATGAGATTATGGTGGTTTGCTCATCTTTTCCATCATAGGCAGTATGTCTTCTGCTTATAATGTGTATTCTGGCCTTATCGGAGTTGTGACTTGTCTGAAGTGGAAGCTCTGGCACTCCTTACTTGTCTGAAGTGGAAGCTCTGGCACTCCTTACTTGTCTGAAGTGGAAGCTCTAGCACTCCTTGATGGGATTAGACAGTTTGCTCAAGCTTTTTCTGGTATGTTAATCGTTAGAGATTCAGCATACGTGATAAGTTGGATGGCCAAAAAAGCCTTTCAGCCTTGGTGTCTAGGCTGGACATTGCGACTTAAAGGTGCAAATAAACAGAAGCTTGGACATAGGGCCTGAGAAATTCTCAGAGAAATGACAGAACCCTTGAAAGGACGACAGCATGCTCTGTCACCAGGGTAACACATGAACCGGCTGGTCCTGGAATAATAGGACTGATCCCATAGCATTTCTGATTATACCTCCAACTCCAGTAGGACCACGGTCACTAAAGGAGCTGCCATCAAAGTTTAAGTTTGGCTTCTGCTGGCTGGGGAAGGGGGAGCCATGGGGAAGAATTTTGTGAAGAGTGATTTCTGAAAGTATTAATAGCTTTCTAGTGCTTATGAATGACTGAGCTGGGAAATAGAGGTCTGCATTTGATTATATTTGCTCATTTCATAATGTTGCAAATAATTGACTCAGTGATGCTGCCCATTGATTTGGTTGCTGATTTTATTGTTCTTTTGATATGTTCCTTCCAGATACCTAAGAAGTATTTTTGAGAGACTTCATAAAAAAGAATGAGAAAGGGATTTAATTAATAATAGAAAAGTTCCAAAGAGACTCTTGTGTAGAAAAGTAAAGAATAAAGAAGGTAAAGATTGAAGAATAACAAACTAACATATTTAAAAAAAATAGCAAACTAAAAATAAAGAGGGGGGGGGGGGGGGGGGGGGGGGGGGGTGGTTAGTCAACTTGAAGGGTAAGATGAAGATCAGCCGTTCATCAGTTTACGTCGTTAGTGGAGCGCCAGACTTTATGTCATCTGGATGTTGGAGATGAAGTGGAACATCATCTCCACTTTATAAAAAATGGAATCTGCTTTCCGACCCTGTTTTGCCAATCATCCGGATGAAGGAAACGTGGGGGTTCGAACCCTCGACGTTTATTTTTTTTCCCCTCTCTCTCTCTCTCTCTCTCTCTTCTCATTTTCATTTTTTTCTCACTCTCTCCCGCACCCCCTCTCTCGTCTCGCTGCGCCCACGACGTCTATTCTCCGTCTCTTCTCTCGGACTCTCCTCTCTGGCCTCCATCTCTGCTCCCTCTCTTCTCCGGCCTTCGTCTCTCGATTTTCTCTCGGACTAGCCCTCTCTCCCGCACCCCCTCTCTTGTCTCCGTGCCTCCCTCTCTTCTCTCGGACTCGCTCTCCGTTTTTCTCTCTCGCTTCTCCCTCTCTCTTATCCCTCTCAGCCTCCCTTTCATCTCTCTCTTCTCCCTTTCAGCCTCCCACTCCTTTCTCTCTCTCACTATTCTCTTTTCCCCCAAAATACCTTCCGATTTCGTTTGATTTCCCCCATTTCCCCATTCCGATTTTGTTAAATTTTATTAATATATTAAACTTCATATTTAAGTCTCTGGTAAATAAAATATAATTAAAGTATGCATTTGATTAATTAATTATTTTTAATTTTTTCAAAATATATTATTAATTAATACCATGTAAAAAATCCATCTTATGTTATTGATATAATACTTTTTTTATTTATTAATCATATTTAATTTTTATTTACTCTATTGTATTAGTGATTTAATAGTGGTAATTAAAATATTGTTAATTCAAGCACGTGGTTTAATCAACTCATTTTTATAATTAATAAAATCAATGGTTTTAAATTTAATGGAAAAATATTTTTAATTAATAATATGTAAAACTATATAGTGTGTTGAAGTTAGTATTTGATAGATTTTTCCTGTTTAATCATGACCTTTTTATGTTAAAGAATACCATATATTATCAATAAATTAATAGCTAAATGTATTATATTCGTTTATGTTATTTTTAACGCTATTTTTTTTTATGATTAGTCATGTGCACAGTTAATTGACTCACGTAGTTACTGTATTAATGTACAATAGACAGTAATCTTTAACTAATATAATATATAATTAAATTAATTAGTACGCTAATATATTTTAGTTATACATTAAATTAGTTATTCGTGTAGGAATAATGTTCATTTTACCTAATTTAATGTTTAAGTATTATATTATAATTAAGTATATTTTTCAAGTTACTAATTCTTTTATTTTTTGCGTTTTCCTCATTTGGGGGCACTAACACTGGAAATTGTTTTCCAGTGGACATGAACTTGTCCACACTAACACCCATTTCGAAGATGAAGTTCATGTAGATGCATGAAATGAAGATGAAGATCAAATTTTATGTTAGTTGACTAACCCCTAAAAAGAAATAACTCTACATGAAGGGTAGTGGATGCTCTGGGGGTTGTGACTCCAGGAGATGGTTCATGGTTAAAGATGTACTTGAATCCTCAATTTTATTCTCATTATTTTGCTCGGGGAGGCTCCATAGAAACTTATTTTTGTAACCTTTGCCTTGAATCAGCTGGATTTCTGATGTATAAACAGGGGTTCATACAAGTTGGGATTGGGCTGGGTTTTTGAAACCCCACTCTGTCCCACAGACCAGTCTGTGCAAAAGCCTATGACTGGGTTGAAAATCCATTCCTGTTTCCGTTTCCAAACTCTCCTAACCCCATGTCTGTGTCGTCTCTGCATCCTCGCTATGGCCCATTCCTGGAATCCTAATTTTTTTTTCTCCCCTTGAACATTTCTCTAAATAACTATCTTTATATTTTTGTTATAATGATCTTTTTCTTAAAAGGTAAGGGTATAAAGGACAAACCTTTCTAAAATAAAATTTCATGTCTCTTCTAAAAAATTCAGGAGCTATATGGTAATAAGATCCTGCAGTTGAGTTGGGGAAAACCCATCCCTTTCTTGAACCTTGGGGGTTTTTAACTGAACCTGTCCTTGCTCTGTGGGGTGAGTGTGGGATTTGATATATAACCTGCATCCATTTAATAAAACCATTTAAAAAACATATAATAACAGTCTGAGTGAAATTATGTTCAACTGATTTAATTTCATTCATGAATTTTGGTTTAGAATAAGCTGATTTCACTTCTTAGGGCTGACCTAAATTGCACATATTCTCCTGTTTCCTTGATAATGAATTGAATGTAGTTCCTTGGTATTGCTAATATAATGGTTTTCTCCCTTTAGGCTTGCCATTTGTTGAATTTATTGTCGAAGGAACTTCTTGGAGACTTTGAAGCATGTGCTGAGATGTTTATCCCGGTGAGATGATTGTTTTCTTTCTTTATGTTGTCCAATCTGGTTAGTTTCTTTGGACTTCCTCATTTTTCTTTCAGTTAACTATTTCAGGTGCTTTTCAAGCTGGTTGTGATAACCGTTCTTGTAATTGCAGAATCTGCTGATAACTGCATAAAAACGGTATGCCTCGTGGCGCTTATGAGTTAATTATTTTTACTTTTATACCTGTACCTTAATGCCTTATTGCTCTCCAGATGCTACGCAATTGCAAAGTTGCCCGTGTACTTCCTCGGATTGCGGAGAGTGCAAAAAATGATCGTAATGCTGTCCTTCGTGCTAGGTATATGGTAAAAGCATTCCTGAATGGTTTCTTTGAATTAAGCCTGTACTCACATAACTTTTCTTTTTCATAACAGATGTTGTGAATATACCCTTTTGATACTAGAATACTGGGCTGATGCACCTGAGATACAACGATCAGCTGATATATATGAAGATCTTATAAGATGCTGTGTTGCAGATGCAATGAGTGAGGTATAGCTTTCTCTGGTCTGCTTACTAGGATTACCTGAAGGTTCTGAAATGCCAGGTGTAGCAGTTTTTAAATATCTTTTTTTTTTTAATCCGTACACAGCTCTATTGTCTTAGAAGCTTTTGACAGTAGCAGAAGTGCCATTATAATCATGTTCTTGAACCAAGGGCCATTATGGACTACTTACACCATATGTGGGCCTGCACCGAAACTATTTACTCGTAGAGCCACAAAAGAGGGCCTACACCTAAATTGCCTACTCCTAAATTATCCACTTGTAGAACCACAAAAAGAGGGTCTACACGTGAGGGGGAGTGTTAAGGAATAGTCCCACATAGATTAGTGAGTACAAAGATCTTGAGTTTATTAGTTGGTAAAGAGGTTTCCTATGTTGACTAGTCATTTTGGGATAAGCCCTTGGACCCAATTTAACATTTATCAGTGCCATGAGTTCACCTAGCATAGCCTTTTATCTCTATTGAAATACCAGAGTGAATGACATGCACTGTTTCTTCTTTACATACAGATTGGACATTCATTCTACAACTGTTGCTTGGATTCTCTCATTTCTATTTGGTTCTCATTGATATATATTCTTTTTAAAAAAAAAATTAAATGAGTACTGATGCTTTCCTTTTATCGGTATTGGCCTTCTTTTGTTGTTTTCTAATTGCCCGTGCCGAAGCCTCTGTTCATTTGCACCTGCAGTTCAAAGAAGTACCCACACGTTTCTTTGCATATACATGTTGCAAGGAAGTTATTCTTATATGAGACATTGCATATTTTGTCTTTGTATGTTGCTAATGTATTCTAACTGCCCAAGAGAACAGGTACGTTCAACTGCAAGAACTTGCTACCGTATGTTCACAAAGACATGGCCAGAACGTTCAAAGCGCTTATTTTTGTCCTTTGATCCTGTCATACAGAGGGTATCTTTCTTTTTTCTTCTCTCATGTTTTGAGCATATTTTTTCTTCATGCCTTCTTGGTTTGTTGCTACTCTTGTTTAACAAGGCGGGTCACTGAACAGTTAATAAATGAAGAAGATGGTGGTATTCACCGAAGATATGCTTCTCCTTCCCTTCGTGAGAGGGGTGTGCAGCAATCCCGTAGTCAGTCTCAAGCACCCACTTCAAATATACATGGATACGGTACTTCTGCTATTGTTGCAATGGACAGGAGTGCCACTCTACCCTCAGGGACTTCTGTCTCATCTGGCAGTGTGCTTCTTTCACAATCAAAACAAGTCAGTAAAGGCTCAGAAAGAAGCCTTGAAAGTGTTCTGCATGCCAGCAAACAGAAGGTTACAGCTATTGAAAGCATGTTAAGAGGTCTAAACATGTCTGACAAGCTCAACACTTCAGCAGCTCGCTCCACTAGTTTGGATCTAGGTATTTGTTGGATCCAAATTGAGTTCAATTTTTCCTATGTCAAAAGATAATTTCATGTATTTGCGTCAGCTTCAGAACTGCTAAACATTTCCTTTATTGCCCCTAGTGCAGGAGTTGACCCTCCATCAGCTCGTGACCCCCCTTTTCCTCCGGCTGTTCCTGCTATGGAGCATCTCACATTGCACACTTCAATTATATCTGATTCTGCTACTGCTAAGAGTAGCTCTCGCATAAATGGAGGTTCAACTATATCTGATTTCAGTACTTCTCATATCCAATCCTCCAAAGATCATGGTAAATTATCTTACCTTGGTGGATTGATCACTGAGCCCATTTCAGGCCTTGCATTGTCTCATACAGCCAAACGATCCACGGAAAGGCTACAAGATGTAACTTCTATGGAAGAAAACATGGAGATGAGGTTGGCAAGGCGGTTTCCCAACATGCACACAGATAGGCAATACATGGACACCTCTTATAAGGATGCAACATATAGAGATTCTCAAAGCAACTACATACCAAATTTCCAAAGGCCACTTTTGAGGAAAAATGTAACTGGAAGGTCTACTACCAGTAGGAATAGTTTTGATGATAATCAATTCTTTGTTGGTGAAAGTCCTGGCTACGTTGATGGTCCTGCTTCCCTCAGTGATGCTCTGACTGAGGGGTTAAGTTCTACTTCTGATTGGTCTGCTCGGGTTTCTGCATTTAACTATCTCCGAAATTTGCTGCAACAAGGGCCAAAAGGTGTTCAAGAAGTTATTCAGAGTTTTGAAAAGGTCATGAAACTCTTTTTCCAGCATTTGGATGATCCTCACCACAAAGTGGCACAGGCTGCTCTTTCAACCCTTGCCGAGTTGATTCCAGCTTGTAGGAAGCCTTTTGAAAGTTATCTAGAGAGGATTTTGCCCCATGTTTTCTCTAGGCTAATTGACCCTAAGGAGTTGGTGAGGCAGCCGAGTGCGGCAACCTTGGAAACTGTCAGTAAGACTTATGGTATCGATTCTCTTCTTGCTGCTTTACTCCGTTCGTTGGATGAACAAAGGTCACCCAAAGCTAAACTGGCTGTCATTGAATTTTCTATCAATTCTTTTAACAAACATGCAATGAACTCAGATGGTGCTGCTAACTATGGCTTGCTGAAGTTGTGGCTTTCAAAGTTAACGCCTTTGGTCCATGATAAAAACACCAAATTGAAAGAAGCAGCCATCACATGCATCATATCGGTTTACTCTTATTTTGACTCTGTGTCTGTCTTAAATTTTATTCTTAGTTTATCTGTTGAAGAACAAAATTCTCTCAGACGTGCTCTGAAGCAGAAAACCCCTCGTATAGAAGTTGATCTCATGAATTTTCTGCAAAATAAGAAAGAACGCCAACGATCAAAATCATCTTATGACCAATCAGATGTTGTTGGGACCTCTTCTGAAGAAGGATATGTGGGAATTTCCAAGAAAAATAACTTTCTTGGAAGATATTCAGCTGGATCTATAGATAGTGATGGTGGTAGGAAGTGGAACTCTATGCAAGAATCAGCCCACATTAGTGGTTCAATTGGTCAGATGGCATCTGAAGAGACACAGGAGAACTCATATCAGAATTTTGATGCTGGATCTGTCCCTGAGATTGTTGGTGCTACAAGTAAAGACTTTAAGTACAATGTGAGCAGTACAGCAGATAATGCCGGTCCTGGGATTGGCCATCCTGAAAATGTGGATCAGGGAATAGAAATAGAAAGTACTTTATCAACACCTCGTCTGAATGTAAATGGCCTGGTGCATTCTGATGGGCAAGGAACCAATGGATTGAAGGTCAGCAATGATGGGTATGCGAATATGGAAACCATTCACAAGAAGCTTTCTGCAATCAAAACTGGTTCAATGGCCGACTGTGGTCTGAGCATCCCTCAACTTCTTCACCAGGTGAGATAATGTAGTTAATGAGAAGAATTGGTGGTCTTCTGGGTATCTATGGAAGCATTCATCAATGATTTAGCCTTCTTAATATGTGACAGACCTATGTTTTTTCGTGTATTTGTTTCTAGATTTGCAACATCAGTGATGAGAACTCAACAAGCAATAAACGTGGAGCGCTTCAGCAACTGGTTGGGGCATCTGTAGCTAATGATGAGTCTGTATGGACCAAGGTGTGCTAGTGTTCATAGTATTTAATACATTTTCTATCTTATGCGATCACTATCTAATGTGTCGTATATTTTGCTCAGCTTTATTAATAAAAAATATATTGCGTTTTTCAACAAAAAAAAATCTTTCATTTGTGCTAGGGACAAAACTTTAAATGTTTTTCAACAGTCTGACAATGTCATAATATTATTGTTACAGTTTGGAGCAGTAAGTCTCCTAATATGAACCTGTAGTAGCTTGTGCTATCTTTTGTTTGATAAGTCATAGTAGATGATGGTGAATTGTCAGATGGGGAAATGTTCTGTTCAAATTTGTTTGGTGACTGTATTTTGTTTGTTATTTTGCAGTACTTCAATCAAATCCTAACTGCTGTCCTCGAGGTATTGGATGATCCAGAGGCTTCCACCAGGGAGCTTGTGTTGTCATTGATACTTGAGATGCTTAATTATCAGGTCAGTGAAACATTCTTCTATTTGTAAGATCTCTTGCTCTAGTTTGAAGTAGTCGTGGATTTTTTTTTTTTTTGGTGAAACCAACATTCGTCTCCCTCTCAGAAATATGCTATGGAAGATTCTGTTGAGATTGTTATCGAGAAACTGCTCCACGCTAGTAAGGATACAGTTGCCAAGGTATTGGAGCTTCAAAGGCTGATAAAAGTTGTTACTTTAGATTTTTTTGCTAGATGATCTCTATTTTTCTTGTGTATTCTCATCATTTTTCAAAAAAATTATTGTATACAGGTTTCAAATGAAGCAGACCACTGTCTGACTGTTGTATTATCTCAGTATGATCCTTATAGATGTCTTACTGTAAGATACTTCATTTTGTTAACACTTACTGTTATCCAAGTAATTGTCAAGTTTTTTTTTTTTTTAAAAGGTGTGTATAGACAAGTAATTGTGAAGTTACTGCGAAAGTTATTGAAATCCTGTGTTCCCGCTGATTTTACAGGTCATAGCGCCATTATTAGTCAGTGAAGATGAGAAAACCCTTGTGACTTGCATTAATTGTTTGACAAAGGTATTCCATCAGTAAAATTTTATTTATTAGGTTTATAGTGCTGCATACAAGTAGAGATCCCTAATCTTTAGTGCCAGGCCTGGAATTGTCTAGCAAATGGTGTTACTGTCAAGTTTCCAGAGGTGCTGATGGATTTATTTGTTTTATCAGCTGGTAGGCCGCCTTTCTCAAAAGGAGCTTATGGCTCAGCTGCCTTCATTTCTTCCTGCTCTTTTTGATGCATTTGGCAATCAGAGTGCTGATGTTCGCAAGGTGAGACACTGTGACTTTTGATATTTGCTGGTGTTGCACTTCACTTAAATGGAACTTTGTTTTTTTTTTCTTCAAACTGTCATAAACAGAATTTTGTAGGTTACTTTATTTGGCAATATGAGGATGTTACCCTGTAAACACATGATTTTGTCTCAATATGCATATTTTTTCATCCTTTCCATGCATGAAAAGATAATTTCCACATAGTTTCCTTGCATTATATTGCATTATGTGTGAGAACCATGCAGTGATGTGAATTAGTAAATTAATGCCTACTTTTATTGCAGTACCCACTGATTCACATCCGATGGTAAATTATCAAACACAGAGAAAAATGTTATAGGCATCCTCCTACCAGAGACTTCTATTTGTGCCTCTGTTCTGTTGCGCCCCCCCCCCCCCCCCCCCCCCCCCCCCTTTTTTTTTTTTGCTTGGTTTTTGGTGATGTTTTTCTTGTTTTGTTGTCCCACAAATTGGCTTTGCCACCATTTCTTGGAAACCAAAATTTAGTACATGCACCAAAATTTCATATTAGCAGGTTTAGGTCATCCTTCCTCCGGACTTACCAGGGATGTCTTTTGCTGTGATACAGACTGTCGTCTTCTGTTTGGTGGATATCTATATCATGCTTGGTAAAGCTTTTCTGCCATATTTAGAGGGGCTTAACAGCACACAGTTGCGGCTGGTAACTATATATGCAAACCGGATATCTCAAGCAAGGTCAGGTACTGCAATTGATGCTAACCATGCTTAGGTAATTGTTTTGTTGTTCTCGTCAATGTTTGGTTTATTGGTGTATTGGTGGTTGTTCATTCTGCTGTGCATTTGTATAGTGTGTGAAATGCGGTTTTGGAGTTGGTTTGGATTTGGGTGGGTGGTTTTTGTTGTAGAGACCAAAATTGTGAAAATTTAATTATTCTCATTGAGTGAGAAACGAGTGCTGCAGTTCTGGAGCTTGTAATAGAAATAATTGTGCTCTGAACGCTATCAAACACCTCCCATGCGCAATCCTATTTGTCGAATATAATACAGGGATCTGATACTGAGAGAAAAGAGACGGTTTTGGCGTTTGGCCCTGATGTGGCCAATCACAGGTAGAGAGATGAGACACTGCGTCACTGGCAGTGACTGAAGAAACATGCCCAGGAGTGGAAGCCAGTGGATAATGGAACGGGAATTGGAGGAACTGCATTTGATTCTGTCTCACTTAGATGGCCAAAGTGTGGCAACCAATAAAATTGTAGGGAATCAAAACTATCGAGAAGTCAAAAAGGATTGCTGCACTGTCGGACAATTTTTAATGGCACGAGTATGACTGTTGAGAAAACTGTGCTCCAACAAAGTACAAGCCCCTGAATGCTGTCTATGACGCTTTGAGGCAGTTCGGAAGATGGACTAGTTACTTTCTTCTCTGCCTCTGCGAATGTGAGTTCCACAGAGACAAAAATGGCATCTAAATTGATCTTGCTTTTTGCAGTCTGTGTTTATAGTGAACGCAAAGGTGCATGTCATTGTCAAAAGTAACAACTCTTTTAATTCTTAGAGCGTAGTCTATATGCAACGTTTTTCCGCAGGCTGAGGACAGGACAGTACGAGGCAGGGGCATCGGAAATCCCGCCTTGTTCGGTTATCCCATCCCTTGTAATGCTCGGATGTATGTCAATGGTGATTTTTGTACCTTACATGAAAAACCCACTTTTGTAAAACAGTGACTCATCAATAGAACAAGAAGCCCGAAATATGAAATGTAGTTTCTATTATATTTTTGGTATAACATGCAATAGTGGGTATATTACATATCGTGTGTTTAGATTTTGCTTTGGTGATATGATCCATTGGATAATATCCAGATTCAGATACTATAAACTTTTGAAAACCTTAACCTTAAATTGGAAGAAAAAATATAGTAAAAAATAAAATTATATTAATAACTAATATTTAAGAACTCTTATTATATAACTGCAATCAAAGAGTAATATTTATATCACACATTTCTTCTTTGTCTATTCATTTAAAAAATATTACTTACTATTATCGAATTTATAGAAGTTTAGCATTTACATAATTTACTAGATTTGAATCTCTTTTGATAACATAATTATTAAGTTTCACTATATTTTTTATATTATTCCAAATTTTAGATTTGGATAGAATTAGGGTGACAACAATGTTATTATAAAACTGATACTTTAGACGATGTCATAATTATAAAAATAAAAATAAAGAAATAAATTCGATTGGTGGGTCCAACTATAAACTCACCAAAAACATCCGCGGTAAAACTGTAATAAATGATGAACCTATTATATTGTTGTTATAAAACTGAATAATGGGCGACCGGGTTTTTACCGTTGGTCATCCCCTCTTGTTAGTCTACACTATTCCGCTGTGGGCCTCCCATCATTTAGGTAGCTCATTCTTGGGCTTCTCACATAGCATTTCGGTTGGAGTCTTGGAGATTCAAACCTAAAACCCTAAACCCCAGGAGCACGGTTCTAGACCCTTCATCTTTCCAGAAGCGCCTTCGCCCGCCACCCTTCTGGGTCTTTTAATTCCTTCCCTGTACTTGACCCGGATTTTAGCTTAAATACCCCATTTTGCGAAGTTGTAGGAACTGTTGTTTTCGTCTGAGCTTTCTGTTGCCAAATCCTAGTTTCTAGTTATTTGAATCATGTACAGGGTTGCTGCAAGCGTTGCTTCGAAAGCCAAGTAAGTGCTTTTACATTTTCTCTTTTGCTTATGTAGAGCGACCTCTTTAAGGTTTGCGGATTTAACATCTATGAGTTTGTTCATCAGATTTAACTGTTCTCAATGTATGTAGTTTCTCAGTTTTGTTATTTTTGGTTTTGCAGGGCCGCGACTAAGACACATCAGGTGGATTGTTATAACTTTTCTCTGTTCTGATTCTCGGACATTAGCCCTGTTTTCATTTTTCTAACGTTTTTGGATCATTTGTTCTTTCTCAATTTTAATGGTGTGTCCTACATGTTGGTGTAGATCGGAAGTTCTTTGTGCTTACGAAATAGTTTTTGCGGTTCGATGTAAGTTTACTAATGTCTCTATGTGATGTCTAGATCCGTAGTCGCTTGAGCTGGAGTAGGAACTATGCGGCGAAAGAGATCAAGTTCGGTGTTGAAGCTCGGGCATTGATGCTTAAAGGTGTTGAGGAACTCGCAGATGCTGTGAAAGTTACGATGGGACCAAAGGTATCGAGGCGATATTGATGGTTTACGTGTTTCTCTATTGTGCAAATCAAATGGGACGATTTAATCTGTAATAGATGCTATAACTGTGGGGGTCTCGGGTTCCACTTGCTGTTTACATGTGTTAGTTGTCGTTTAAGTGGAACTTTTCGACTGTCATTTACTGTAATTTTCATTACATGTGGTGTTACCCGTGGATATGTTCTTAAAGTTTATTAGAGAGTACTATGCATTCTCGCATATTCCAAATTTCTATTTTTCTTTTGCAAAGTGTTTCTTGCTGGTTACTAGCTTTCTTTTTTCTCACATTTCTTTAAATTTTTTTCAGTTTGATTTGTGTGTTGTTCACAGAAAACACTCTTCTTCTATTCTGACGGGTCTTATTGTTTGAGTTATTTCTTGAAGGGTCGTACTGTAGTTATAGAGCAAAGCTTTGGTGCACCGAAGGTGACAAAAGATGGTGTAACTGTTGCAAAGAGTATTGAATTCAAGGACAGAACTAAAAATATGGGAGCAAGTCTTGTGAAGCAAGTTGCAAATGCGACCAATGATGTGGCAGGAGATGGTATGTGTTTAAACATGCCATAAACCTGTATGATTTTTTTTTACATTTTATTTTTTCAGTTGTGATGTTATTCATAAATTTTCTAAATATTTTACTTGGTTATAGCTTGTATTTGTATGGGTTTTAGCTTAGAATTTGTCTTCTGACATGTAGAACTTTGGTTTGAGATATGGATTACTGTTAAATTGCACCTTTTGAGATTGTGATGAAAAGAATTGCTTGAAGAGGTTTTAACAATTTGAAGTTTGTGACCATCATTCCTTCATTTTATATAGACTTTGAAGCCCAGGCTACAGATCGTCTCTTTCTAACATTCTGGCTAATGTGTGGCTGCCGAGATGGCTTCTAGGTACTACTTGTGCAACAGTTCTTACTCGAGCCATATTTGCTGAGGGCTGCAAGTCAGTGGCTGCTGGGATGAATGCAATGGATCTCAGGCGTGGAATCTCACTGGCTGTTGATTCAGTGGTGACTAGCTTGAAGAGCCGAGCCCGGATGATTAGCACATCTGAGGAGATAGCGCAGGTTTGTTTTTATTTTCTTCTTGTACTGTTACTATTCTTGCTAGATTGGATGTTGAATTGCTTCGTGACTAACAACTATGTAATTTGAAAAGGTTGGTACTATATCAGCTAATGGTGAAAGAGAGATTGGAGAGTTGATAGCAAAAGCCATGGAGAAAGTTGGGAAAGAGGGAGTTATTACTATTGCTGTAAGTGATCACTCTTTTGTCAGATGATGTGCCCATGAACTATTCCTTCTTTTGTTCTTTGCAGCATTGTCTTTATCACTATTGATTCTTTAGAATGTTATTGGGTTCTCTACTTCTGTCATTATGAACTTCCACTGAAGAGTATGTGGGTTTAAGATTCTTTGAGACTTTTCAGGATGGCAACAAACTCGAAAATGAACTTGAAGTGGTTGAGGGAATGAAACTAGATAGGGGCTACATTTCTCCTTATTTCATCACAAACCAGAAAACCCAAAAATGTGTAAGTATTTTGATTTTTCATTAGAGAGCTTTAGTTTTATGCTAATTTTTGTTACCCTAAATATTCAATTCCATCTACTCGAGGATAAAAGAAAGTTCTGATACATATGGATAGAATCAGAATTGAACCTACATTTCAAATCTTTAAACGTAGAAGTAATAGTGAGTGCACTTTTGAGCAGGAGCTTGAGGATCCATTGATTCTTATTTATGAGAAGAAAATCTCCAGCATGAATGCAATCGTGAAGGTGTTAGAGTTGGCTTTGAAGGTAATAATTCTTCAACAATTTCATTGAGGATGGTTACGCTGGATGACATTTTAGTCTCCATGTGAGTTGTTGGCCTCAGTGAGATTTTTCTTGTGTATCCACAGAGGCAAAGGCCTTTATTAATTGTTGCAGAAGACATTGAAAGTGATGCATTGGCAACTCTCATTGTCAATAAGCTTCGTGCTGGAATTAAGGTTGTTTCCCCTTTCATCAAACCTTTATCATTTCTATTCGTTGATAGTTAGATGTTTTTTGGCGTTTTGTTTGATTGCAAGATTAGAGGAGGGGCCTTGTTGATAGTTAGATGTTATGTGTCTAATGGTGCTGTGGTTATATTAATAGGTCTGTGCTGTTAAAGCTCCTGGTTTCGGAGAAAACAGGAAGGCCAATTTGCAGGATCTTGCCACACTCACCGGGGGTAACGTATGTTGGATTTTACTATTCTCTTTTATCCCAAGATTCCAGTTTTGAACTGTAAACTTATTAGGACTTATTTCTATTTTTTGTCTCTCTGTCCTATTAAAGATTATATCTGAAGAACTGGGCATGAACCTTGAGAAAGTGGAGTTCAATATGCTAGGTACTTGCAAAAAGGTAAGAATCTGTGCAAGAAAGATAATTTTTATTTATTGTTACAGTATTGATGGCGTATCCAATCACAAAGATTGTTTAAATTGTCATCAGGTGACTGTTTCCAAAGATGATACTGTCATTCTTGATGGAGCTGGTGACAAGAAAGACATTGAGGAAAGATGTCAGCAGGTATACTGCTGCTACTGTTTTCCTTGTCCCTCTCTGTACTTCATCCTTATGTGCATAGGGTGCATGTCAATCTCAACGATCGGTTGATTTGTTATTGAAACACATTCTGATACTTCGTTATGCATTATTTGTACAAGAGCAACATCAAGTGTTTAACAGTATTTTCTTCTCAGACCAACAATTTTCTTTTTCCTTCTTGCAGCTGAGAGAAGCCATTACCCTCAGCACATCTGACTATGACCGGGAGAAACTTGAGGAAAGATTGGCTAAGCTCTCTGGGGGTGTTGCTGTTCTTAAGGTTTGTGTCGGTGTCTTTTTGTTATCTTTTTTGTCTACTGGAAAGTCTGTGTAGTACATTGATATCAATTTGAACCTTGCTTCTTCTGTGGCTTGTGCATCTAGGTTGGAGGAGCCAGTGAAACAGAAGTAGGGGAGAAGAAAGATAGAGTTATTGATGCATTAAATGCAACGAAGGCAGCCGTCTCAGAAGGTATTGTTCCTGGTGGTGGTGTTGCTCTTCTCTATGCATCCAGGGATCTGGAGAATCTGCACACTGCAAACTTTGACCAGAAGATTGGTGCCCAAATCATTCAAAATGCTCTGAAGGTTTGTATTTTAAGCATGTCAAAGCGCTCCTAAGTTGTTCCTTTTTATTGTTTGAGCTTATATTGAATCTTGCGAGTCCTCTTAGATGCCAGTGCACACAATTGCTAGCAATGCCGGAGTTGAGGGGGCTGTGGTTGTAGGGAAGTTATTGGAGCAAGATAATCTTGATCTTGGATATGATGCTGCAAAAGGTGCTTAAAAAGCATGAGAACTTTGTTTCCTATACTTTTTTTTTATCATATTTTGTCTTTCTTCTGTTCAGGTTAGGTTTCTTAAGTCTTGCTTCCTTCGCATGATTAGGTGAATATGTTGACATGGTTAAGGCTGGAATCATCGACCCACTCAAAGTTATTAGAACTGCATTGATCGATGCTGCCAGGTATGCGTTTAGGCTTAAGCATTATCATTGCAACTATGTTTGATGAAGTAATGTTTGAAACAAGAGTGTGTTATATGAGATGATGGAAAATTGTGGCCTAGTAAAACTACATACAAGTTGGGATGTAGCTGAAAGGGTTTGTGGTGTATAGATGATACGATTTTTTATAAATCACTTACATGTGGCTACTAGAGTAAAATTATTTCTTGAGCATTCAGACTTCAACCTAAACTGCATTATTATCTGTTTTGCAGCGTATCTTCTCTGATGACGACTACTGAAGCTGTGGTCGTTGAACTTCCCAAAGATGAGAAGGAAGCGCCAGCAATGGCTCCTGGTATGGGTGGTATGGATTACTGAAGTCCATCGGAGAGAGATAGGGTAAAGTGATTTACTAGCTAGGATTAATATATAAAAGAAGCGTTCTCTTCACATTTGCTCCCTTGTCGGGGGGAGATCAGGCAAAGCATTCATGTAATCAGTTTGAGAGTGAGCTTACCTGTAACAAGAAAGCAACCTCAATTGACAGTTTTGTTACTTTATACAGAGACTACCTCGATTATTTTCCCATAAATGCTCCAGTCGTCTATAATCATGGGAACAGATGCCTCTCTTTCAGTCCTCTATACTTAGAACTGTAATTCAACTTCCATTGTCCCCATTAGCTGCTCTCTAATATTTGATTCATCAAGGGAGCCATTTACAGATACTTGATTGTTTGTTTGATGATGTTCATAGTTGCTAGACTGTTCTAATAGCGAGGTTGGAATCATCCAGAAATATGGAAGGATTGATGGCAAAACCAGTTGGTTGCTGAGAACACAGGTCTAAGCAGATCCAACCAATTAAATTGGGTTGCCCTATCCTAAAATGACTAACTACTTTAAAAAAAAAAATTCATCTAATAAACGTAAAATCTTTGTACTTATTAATATATGTGGGATTATCATTAACACTCCTTTTCATGTGTAGGCACGTAGATAATTTGGGTAGAAGCCATCATGTAGTGGCACGTGGATAATTTGGGTGGATGTCCACATATGAGAAACTTGCTCTGATACATATTAAATTAGGTCGAAGACCTTATCCCTAAATGATTAACTATTTAATAAATTTTTTTTTCAATTAATGAACGCAAGATCTTTGTACTTATTAATGTATAAGATCTTTGTACTTATTAATGTATATATGACTTTGACGTAGGGGACAAGAGAATTTATCATTCGTCTTTAGGAAGAAGTTTGTATTGTTTTTATTTTTAATATATTTTAATAAAAATTATTGTTTTCCTATTTTGATGGATTCTATAACATAATAAGAATGCAGGTAAAAATAAAAAAGATTAAAGTTTTTCACATGATAAAATATCATTATAAAAAAAATAAACTAAAAAGCACTAAATTGATTTTTACTTATTTTTAATTACTATTTTCAAAAATTAATTTTTTTAGTAAATTATTTTTTTATTAAATTTTCCTTTGTTTTGTTTTGCTGTGGGGGTATGTAGATAATAACGCATCTAGAAGGCCATATTTTGAAGAAAAAAAGCATTTAACCAAAAGGGCTCAATCTTTCCAAATTCAAGTTTCAACGGCTCGGCTATATAAATTGCTCCACAACTTCCGCTCAGAACCTGTCAAAACAGAAATTTAGGGCGGGAAAAGGGTAAAGAAATCAGCCGGTGACAATCTGCCATTTATCGGACTCTCTAATCTCATGGCGTTTCTTGAAGATTTCCAAGCCAGTAAGCTCTTCTATGAAAACCCTAACATTTATTTTCTCTGTGAAAGTTCAATTTTCAATTCTCAGTCTCTCGATTTAGCAAATTGAAGATATTTTATTGTATCGTTATCTCCTTCTAAGCCCTCTAAGCTCTCTACCAATTTGGCGGAATAGAAAACTTTACAAACAAGTGATGAAGTTGTTGTTTTAGTTGTCTGTATTTGACCCCTTTGCTTTCGGAATGTTTTTTTTTTTTTTTAATGTGAATTAGGGGTTCGTATTCCTCATCTTATTTTTTTTATTTCACAAACTAGACTGCGTCTTGGATGCCGTCCGATGTAATTGTACTTCTCCTAGAATAATCAGCTATTTTTTTCTGTTTAGGTCTCGATTCGCTGCCCTCTTTGCTGCAACGCCACTATTCTGTTATGCGAGATTTAGATAAAAGTTTACAAGGTATGTTCTTATATTTGGTTTGTAATTGTTGCATTGTTAATGTGCTAGACATTTCTATTGAACATGCCCCACAAGATTGCTACTTGTATTTCTACTTTAGTCAGTCTAAGACATGCAGTATCCACTGCCAAATACATGTATGCTGTCAAAACTTATGTGAGAGTTTTATGGTCCACTTGGAGTACAGGAGGGAATCTGGCCTGTGGAAGAGAATCGTGAAGGATGGCATGTTTTCTATGTAGCTATTCATTAGTTGCTGCATTGACCTCAGAGATAAAAAATAAAAAAAAATAAAAAAAAAACAGCAAAGTTAGATCTAGATTGATGAGTGTGCACATGCATTCGACTTTATTACGAGAACTTTTGAACATGGATCATTTTTTGTTTGGTGCACATTTATGCGGATGCCAACAGGGATTCACAGTTTTTGTCGTTTTTCTGGACAGTTCTCCAGAAACAAAACGAGCAGCATTGTGAGCAGGAAATAGAGGAGATTAAGCGAGGAATTCAATGTGGGAACATTACACCAGATACCTCACTTATTAGATTTTCAGATGAGGCCCTTGATGAGCAAAAGCATTGCATTAGAATTTCCGATGAAAAAATTTGCTTGGCAGCAACTGCATATGATGTGGTACCAAACTATGCTACTTCTATTTCTATCATTTATGAATTGTTTCACATTCGGTAGTAATTGCGATTAAGAAGTTGAAGGCTCTACCTTTCTCTATATTGCTGCATACTTAAACTCACATTTAACTATCTCATGGTATTAAAATATAAAACAAATAATTATATTGTAGTAAAGCATCTCATATTTCTTTCTCTCTTATTTTTTTAATTGCTTCATCATTCTTTTATACATTCTTAATTTGACATTGCTGCCTTTTGCATGTCACATGTCCTGATTGTAAAATTATAATTGTGATTCAGGTGGATCAACATATTCAGCAACTTGATGACTACCTGAGGAAGTTTGATGAAGATCTTCGTAAAGGTTGAGATTTTTACAATTTGATAGCTCTCTCTTTTTTCAAGACTGAAGACAATTTATCCACCGAGGTGTTTTTTTAAAAAATTGAGTTGCACCAATGCCCTTAAATTTTTTTGATGTATAACTTACATATGGCTGTTCATCTGCTGACTAGTTCAGGAAGGGATCTCACAAGTACTGCAGGAATGACTTCTGTGAACGTAGATAATGCTGGCATGAAGTCTGGAAGGGGTAGTGAAAGTGGTCGTGGAGGACGAAAGAAGTATGTTTCTATTAGGTTTTGTCTCCTTGTCCGTACATATCCAATGGCAATTATGTTTTCCATTTTCAGGCACTCACATAACTTTATATATACTAGTTAAGTTTTTTCAGCTTTGCCTATGTTTAATAAGGCTTCCCTTTTCTTTCTTGTTTGACCTTGAATATCTATATGCTGGTGAGACAACACTCTCAAGATCTGCAGTTATACAATTAATTCTACCCTACTAAATATTTAAATTGCTTCCACTCTTCCACTTCTTCCACTTCTAAGCCCTTTCTAAAAACCTACACACACTTTAGCAGACAAATTTCATAGCTTCGTATTCCAGTGGACCAGATTTACAACGACTTAGATAGAAATGAACTTGAACCACACAAATTGAACCAAACAACTCGGTTTGACCTTTGATTACTAACCCTCATTTAATGCCAGAATTCGTGTTTTTTTTAGATTGATTTTTACTTTAATATTATTTGTCTAAAAATTCCTTGATGTGCTGCTTCAGAAAATAGATCATAAAAAGTTAGGCAAGCATTCTTATTCATTCTCTTTGTTGCACATTTAAATCCTTTTTTTAAGGTACATCCATAGATATGACCCCTTTGTCCAGGGCTCATTGTATTTATGAACCAATTGCTCTCAAGTTGTATCTTGTTTCTAACTCATTGTTGTAAGTGTAATAATATCATAGACCATTTGGTAATCCTATTTTTTGTTTGCATGTAAAGGAATCTTTAAAAAAAATCCTAAAAAAGGGATAAGTCCTGTGAGCATATAGAAGAAATTATTTGTTTTTCATCACCTAATGAGATAAATTAATAATAAATGAAGAAAAAAAAAGGACTTCAGAGATAAGAGGTTGACAATGGATAAATCCATGTTACCTTTTTAAATGTATGACCTTAATAAGTCAATTTAGTAGTGAACAAAGAATGTTATACCTAAGTTTGTTCATTGAATCATGCTTTTTTCCCCTAGGACACGCATAGCAGCAGCAGCAACAGCAGTGGCAGTGGATACACCAAGCATTGAGTTGGATATTCCAGTTGATCCAAATGAACCTACCTACTGTTTCTGCAACCAAGTTAGCTATGGCGAGATGGTTGCTTGTGATAATCCAGATGTATGCATGGTTTCCATTAAAAAAAGAACTTTTACTTGATCTATTTATGAGAAGGAGCTTGTGATCTATAAAAAATAGTGCAATTTCAAGAGAATAGAGAGAGCTGGTTTTCATTTAGGTCTTACCTTTTTTCAACAGTGCAAGATCGAGTGGTTCCATTTTGGCTGTGTTGGCTTGAAAGAGCAGCCTAAGGGGAAGTGGTATTGCTCAAACTGTGTTGGAACAGTGAAGCGTCGGAAAGCAAAATGACTGCTGAACATCAACCCAATAACTTGTGTAATTAATCCTTGACAATGTCTGTTCAAGTCAGTCGAATGATTGGGTGAGCTATTTCTTGAAATTTGTCATTTTATTTGTATACATCAATGTCTTGTTGTGCCCTCTGTTAACTTCTTTTCAGTTTGAAGAGATTATAGATTTGACTGATAACGTGATTGACCATTCTGAAAGCAGGTCTGTGCCTTCATCAAAAGAAAAAAAGAAAACAGATCTTGTCCCGAAGTTTGTGAACAAGCTCATTGAGGAAGAGGGCTCCTTATTTTTGTCTTGTTGAAGATGAAGCATCCACAACTACTATATTTTTGTCTATTGCACCAGCAAGTTTGTTACTTGTTCTGTGGCCCTTAAATGCAGCTGTTTTCATTCATTGTTGAGGAGAGATTGAAATTCTGTTTGAAAGTCTTGATATACTTCAATTTTGAAACAAAAGTTTTCGGCTATAAAATCACTATCTTCTTCTTTGCCCTGTATACCGAGAATTTTGCATGTGGTCTCTTAGTGCCCAAACTCTTTGCCCGGGCCAGTTACTTTTTGGTTTGTTTTGTAAACATGGTATTTAAGCAGCGTCAGTGGTTAAGAGATAGCTCTGAGACTGCAGTGAATCTCTTCAGTCCAATCTCGTGGAAGTGTTGAAAGGGTAATTCTCGTTCCTAAGATTTTCTCCCCAAGTAGTCGGCATACATGTCCATCGGCTACTTGCGACAAATTTCTTTATTGACTGTATTTCAACTTTGTTTAGTTTTTTTAACTCGATTTCGCGGAACTTACAACAGCCAACTGGATCAACAATTTAGAACACACATGAACATGCAAAAGAATTTAAAAAAAATAACAATAATAAAGGAAAAGGCTTGAACACTTCCGAATATATTCTTGTTATGAAAAGAAGCATTAAAAAAAAAAATAGAAAAAGATTTTACATCTGCTCCTGCATCGGGCAGACCTAGACTAGCAAAACTGTCACTGAATTTCCATCCATACTCAATGCAGGTTCTCGAGGTGTCATGGCTCTTCCTTTGTTGGATCACTACCTTGTCTAGCAGCAAGCACTTTGTCTAAGGTTTGGTTAGGTACTTTAATTCCAGTGGTCTCCATGTCAGCAACAATTGCAATCGCAGCATCAATTTCTCCAAGGTCAAGACAGAGTGAGATGACTTCCTCGTATAGAGGACTGCAGTTAAAAATTTTCAATTACAACATAAGAGCATTGCTTACCAGTTGCATTTAAACAAGAGAGCCACAGCGATCCACAGATACCAGATTCAGTACAAAAAGAAGGTCGTCATACACTACGAATAGACATGGCATGATACTAACCAAACGATAAGAGTAAATGTCTTCTTAGTGAAACAACTATTCTTTTTCTCGACACTTTATCAGTGAGAGTTAACTTTGAGCAAGGTTTAACTTGTTTCTCAAAGGCAAAGATAAGAACAAAGAGAAACAAACAGCATGCAACCATCTCATGCTAAGACGTTAGAAAAAAACTTCAGATTAAAAAGAGGACAACTCTTTCACAAAATTTGATAAATCATATTACTTCTCATTGAGTTAGTTAAGAGGGACAAAAACTGTAAACCCATTGAATTTGTTAAATTAGTTAGAAAATGGTTATGGATATCTCATCAATTCAGTTTCTTTCCTTGGAATTAATTGAGAAACTCATTTTTACTTGAATTCAAGTTTTTTCAAAAAACAAGAAAGAAACCAAAATATGAGAAATAGCAAATCCTTTTCCAGTCTCTTACCTCCCAAAGACATATCCAAGATTCTGTGCTGTCTGCAGAATTTTTAAGAAGGCTGAAGGGAGAGGAGCTCTTATAGCTGCACGTAGTATCATGGCACAGTCCCCAATAGTGGGGGTACCTCCTAATTCAATCACCTGGAACAATTTCAAGCTTACTTTAGCCTCAAATTTATCATCATTGAGTGACAAGCAAGTCCATTTATCCCAACAAAACCCTATTTTGCTAATCTCTCAATCATGCAAACCGAAAGCTATATAAATCATGTATGTGTGTGTATATGCGTGTGTCAGAGAGAGATAGAGAGAGAGACCTTCAACATTAGTTTGATTGCTAACTCAACTTCCCATTCTTGTGACCATCTTCGAGGTGGTGTCATCTTGATTTTCTTCTCCCATGTCCAACCCCAAGCATCTGTAATAGTATACATATCAGACACATCAAATAACCTTCTTTCCCTCATTTCCTTAAGTGCCCCATGTATATCCTCTGGAAACCAGTCATCATCAGCATCATCCTGCAGCACATGTCAACACCAGGTTTGTTATTTTATATCAATGGGAAAACTGTGCTATTAAAATGGCCGGTCCCCACAAGATGACAGTATAGAACAATGAAAAATTAAAAAGAATAGGAATGTAAATATTAATCATTGATAAAAAGGCATTCACCATTTCAAAATAAATAAATAAAGGAATTCAAATTCAAACCTCCACTGAAGCACGGGAAGTTCTCCTCTTTGATTTCCTTGTTGTGACTGTCGTTTCATCTGAATCCTCGAGCAATTGAACACCTATCATTTGAAGAGGCTTAGCTGAGTCAGCTTCTTTATCCTTGACCACCCTTTCCGCAACTTGGCTTTCACTCTGTTCAGTTTCAGCTTCCGCTACAGCTTCAACTTCTGCTTCTACTTCGTCCTCTTCATCTTCACCATCTTTTATCATATCTTCAGTGTCATCCAACAAGTCTGGATCCTTCTCTTCTTCTAAAATAATATGATTTACTTGGCTATTATTTAAGCCCTCCCCAAGAAATCGTCTCTTCCAGAATTCTGTATTTCCTTCTTCCAACTTAATCCGTGAAATTAGTTCATCGAGCTCTTCATCAACCTACAACAAAATCACATATTTATAGGATTTCCAGTTGGTACTGAGATTCAAAGTATATCAAAATGGATATTTGCTGGTGCTCTACTCTTATGTACTTCCACAAGAATCTCTGAAGCTGTAAAATATTAGAAAAAGTAATAGCTCACTTCTTCCTCTTCTTCTTCCACAGGAGGAACCCAGAGAGGCCGACCACGTGAACGGTTTATTCTCCTTGCTTTTTGTACTCTCTGGTAGAGAACCTGTCTGGTCCCATCTGTAGGAAGCCCTTGAGCCTCTAATTCCTCTTTCAATTCAGAAACTATCATTTTACTAGCAGCCTTTGGCTTTAGGACATTTTGATCAGGACCTTTAATTATCTTTTTCAACCTCTCCTGAACTCTAAGATAATCAGATTCTGATGCATTCCCTAAAGCTGCAGGCCCTTCGTTGCGTAAGGTCTTCAATAATTTACGATGGTGCATCCTCATGTTCTCAAGACACCGTTGTTTGAATGATGTCTCCACAGGGTTTGAATAGGCAAAGCCAAGGGCATCAGGATCCAGAGGTGTTTTACCTCTGCGAGGGACCCACCGCTTTCGCTCACCCGTAAGGCCTCCTTCTGCCACATACCTGGTTTTTAGCAGGTAAAAAGGAACTTCAGACCGATAGCATAAACCAAGCATGAGAAAGAAGCATTTTGTCCGTCTACAAAGCTACAATGAGAAAACAAAACCAGGTGCTTTTAAACTTATTTATCATGAAATAAACATCAAGCTCACCTTGCAATGTAGTCAATCTCAAATCCAAGCTCAGCTTCTTCTTGTAAAGGCTCAATCCAAGAGCTCACCATTGTACGATATTTTCTACTCAAGATCATGGCTCTTGGTGGAATGGGCTGATTATCTTTTGCCATTGTTTCTAGAGCTTCAAGCAATTCAACAATACGTCCTGGTTTAAAAAATAAAAGAAAAAAGATTTTCTGAGAAAGGATTTAATTCATAAAGACACCTTTGAATGCTACAGAAATATAATCACATCACGCCATGTAATAGGACCTGCAGTACCATGTCTAAAATTCGAATGGAATTGACCCTACCAATTCAGGCCAGTTAAACTAATGAGATATAACTCGCATATTGGACAAAAGGAAGCTGAGCATTTAAAAAACAATTTAATAAAAATGGATGAACATAGCATGTCTGAACATTCCAAAACCAGCAAACTGTACCATCTCGACAGAGTGCACGGAGATAAAGTGATAGAGGATCCCCATTGTTCCCTTCATTATATAAGACTATTGTACCACCAGGGATGATCTTGAGGGCTCGAAAATGTCGGATAGCTTCCCCTATAACACAATACTTGGTAAAGCACTCCACCAAGAGCCTGAAAATTGACAAATATTATCAACAGACCTCTAAAAGCAATCTTATCAAAAGAAAAAAGATTACCCTTCCCGAGGCCAACTATCACTCAGAAAATAAAGATGTGCTTACGCATAAGTTTTCACATTCGGCTGTATACGCTTGTGGTCTTCAACCATCATACCAAGTAATTCTGCAACATCTTGCACCCTGCATATTATATCCAGGGTAACAATCATCATGAATTTCAAAGATTGTCCCGGTGAACTTCATTTGTAAGTCTATCTATGCTAGTTTTAGCTGAAATGGGTGATGGTGAAAGTTAGAGAAATTAAACTGCACAGCCTCCAAAACTTAACAAAAATGAACAAGGAATACCTAGGAGGATCTAATAATTAAAACTAACATCTTATGTACCAGAATTGCCCCAAGGTTGACAGAGGACACAAAATCAACAATAAACCAATTTGAGTATTAGAGCTATTTGATGTTGCAAAATCTCTTGCCTCAATTATTATCACCACCTTCCATTGCTTTTAATTTTATTACAAGCATTGACTTCATAATGAAGTATTTCATTGGTTTTCAAGAAGAGAAAAGCTGAGTCCAGTAGTATGAATTTCACCTATCATAAGTTTCAGCTCTGGTGTATGCTTGAATCACCCAATTGTAAGAATCCGTATCAGGTTTCATGTATTCTGTTAAACAAAAACCAAAACATGGTATCCCAATTATCATAAACATAATTGTAGGACATTCATGAAAACACTTCCAGTCTTTGCAATGAAAAAAGATTTCTTAACTCGAAGCATATGCTAGACAAAGCCCTAAATGCACTCTAGCATCTTCGGTTAACTATTGTTCTACTCACTCAAACCACTGGGACTCTAACATAGACTCATAGAATAATAAGAAACTGATAATAATTGAAAGCTGATCCACAGGGCTTAAAGAAAATCTGTACCTTCCTCATACACCATGTTCTCAAAAGTTGCAAAAGCTATTTCTGGTATCCCACAAGTAGCCTAAACAATAGAACAAAATTGAGTCACTTCAGCAAGCATCCTATCACACAACATAAAAGAAATGTCCAAAATCCAAATCAGCTAGTTGTGCGATTCAAGTCAGAGTTTAGGACCATGGAGGAGTTCAGTATAAAAGAACTGTTGATGCTCAGATGTAATGTTGAATAGTAGCTGAAATGTGGCTAGAGTTAAAATGTCAGCAAATTATAGAACATGACAAGAAGCATCCAAATGACAGCTGAAGCCTAAGGGCTTTGACATTGTTGATCAGTAACCAGAAATTTCATTTCTGATTTTTTACCTGTACACTTAGAAGACAATTGAAATGAAAAGTAGTTGCCATTCTTCCTGCAGCTTCCATTTCATAGGCGATGGTCAAAGCATTAGAGTGATCCCCAGCTTTACAGTCCTCTTCAATTAAAAGGTCATACAGCTCATCAGTTGCTCTCAGCCCTCCTTCTGCACCCTTCAAGAACACTTCATTGGCGTCAATCAAGTGATTGTTCCTCACCAATTCAACTGGTTCAACAGACGCAGCAGGATGAAATCACAAGCAGGAACAGAGTGAGTTCAAAAGTGTGGTAAAGTTCAAAGAATTCATACCAACAAGAAATATCCAAGCTTGACGTATGTCAAAATTCATTTTTTCCATTGCTGCAAGAATTTCCAACCCCCTGGTAGCTTGACCTTTAGAACCAAACAGCCGAATTACAGCAATAAATGTTTCATGAAGAGGGCGATGACCAGCACTTAGCTCCCTTCGCAGAGATTGCATCTGCATTGAGTTTAGGAGTTCTCCAGCATGAGTACCTTCAGAAATTAAAATGCAACTGACATCAAATGAATGATGAAAAAAGGAACTAAAAGAAATGGTATGTCATTTAAGACAACCAATTCAACACATTCATAACAAGTAATGTTAAGATTAACGAAAATTTCCTGCCTAAAGTTTTCCAGGGTCAACACCAAGCCAAATGCATCCATCCTTTAACTTGTTGTCACACCACTGAATAGTTTAACAGCATAAAAATTACATCTCGTCCAGTCATCCCTAGTCAATTACAAGGAACCTCGCAGAAACAGACGGCCCAATAAGAATTAGTAAGCATTAAAATGCAGGGTCTCAGCTGTCTGAATCCGACAAAAAACTTACCATATCGATCGGAGAGAGAAATGGAAGTCATTCAATATCAGAATTTTGACATTCCATCAACTCAACAAACGGTGCTAAACTAATAAAACATAACTTGAACAGACACTCGTACATGTATAACTATGATTTTCGTATGAACTGTTGACTTCACATTCATTCAGAAACAGCCCACTAGAAACCTTTTGCTAACAACTAAATGGAGGGTGAAATAGTTTCTTAGAAGGATACCCTTCAAAACGTAAATGAGTGAATTGGTAGCTTGCGATAGTAACTGAAGAAGACATTCAAACGCGAGGAAACAACACAATCAAGTAAAAGAGAAAGTTTAATAAAGTTTATGTGTCACATACCGCGCCCTCCTCGTCGCCAGACATAGTCTGCGCGACGACCAAACCGTGGAATGAGCGGGGGCCGGGACTGAGTCCGGCAGCAATCATGTCATAAATGACATCGGACGCTCCAGCAACATCGCGAGCGCGAGCTCGCTCCATTAGCTCCTCCATGAATGTCAACCTCAGCCCTTTCTCCATAGACGAAATATCAGAAGGAGAAGCATCAACAGACAAAGATCCTTTGTCTTTGGGTTGTTTCTTTTTTCTGCTCCTCTTCTCCGGTATTGCAGTTCCGCACAAAACCACCAGGCTTCTGCGTTTTAGAAGACACGAGGAGAAGGTGAAAGGCGCAATAAAAGAACTTTTGGACGGCGACGCTGCGTAGGATAAGAGAAGCGCCATTGCCCCGAACTCTTCTTTTCTGCTCGGAGGCAGATTGGATAAGAGGGGGATTGCTCGGGTTCTGCAACATTTTAAGTCTCACAGTTCAGGAAGAACATCAAAGTGGGACCCATCGTTAACGGCTAGGATTGACGATTCAAATGGCAAGAATTCATTTCGCAATCGTGCCGTGAATAGTCCGTCCAGAATCCAGATCCTGGAGTGTCGTATCGGGTTTTTTAAAGCCGATACAGATATTTCCTACCCGATGGCGATAAGTATTCGCTATTTCACCCCTAATGAGATTCCCGCCAGCGTCCAGTGCCCACAGACCACCGTAATTGCGCCGGAAGGCGAAAACCCCCGAAGAGAACCCCCAATGTTGGGCTTGGGAGTCTGCAAATGCACCAAATCGAGCCCCAAAATCTGTTGCAGCTCCCCAACTGGAAATGTACTCTCGGCTGTCCGATCCTCGACCGGCTACTAGACGGCGGAATCCCCTGCAACTCCGTCACCGAGATCGTTGCGGAGAGTGGCTCCGGCAAAACCCAACTATGCCTCCAGCTCCTGCTTTCTGCCCAAATCCCCCTCTCTCGAGGAGGTCTCGGCGCTGCTTCTATTTACATACATTCCGAGTTTCCCTTCCCCTCTCGCCGCCTCAAACAGATCTCTCTTTCTCTCCTTTCTTCATCGTCAAATAACCCCTTGGACCGTATCTTCGTACAAGGAGCACTCACCCCAGAAGAGCTGCTGGTGTTATTAGACCGTGCCGAATACCTAATCTCCGGATCAGCCAATGACTCGTTTCCGATTAAACTGATTGTGATTGATTCAATCGCTGCGCTGTTCCGGTCGGAATTCGACAACACTCCGACAGATCTGAAACGACGGTCGTCTCTGTTTTTTAAAATTGCGGCGAAGCTTAAGCTACTCGCGAGGAAGTTTAATCTGGCAGTTGTTGTTTCCAATCAGGTAACGGATTTGGTGGGTTCCGGAGACGGGGCGAACAGTTTAAGAGTGGGCAATTATGGAGCTCTGTATTCGTCGGGAAGAAGGGTCTGTCCCGCCTTGGGATTGTCGTGGGCGAGTTGTGTCAATTCCAGAGTGTTCTTGTCAAGGACCGACGAGGTTGTTAACACAGGAGGGGAAGGGGAGGAAATTGTGCAGACGAGGAGGAAGATGCAGGTGGTATTTGCTCCGCATTTGCCAGAATCCTCGTGCGAGTTCGTGATTTTGAGAGAAGGGGTATTTGGGGTGAATTTTTAGTGGATTTTTTCCTCTTTTTCTTCTTATTCGACTTGTTGAGAGAAATCCATTTTTTTTGCCGTACACATGTTTTTTAATGTTCAGAAAAAGAAAAAAAATCGATCTTCTGTTCATTATTTCGTTTTGCTTCTTCTGATGCAGTTTATACTCAGGAAACCTTATTAATTTCAGAATATATACAAGTGTAGAAACTTAAATAACCTAATTAATTGGGTCTCTCAAACCTAATTAATTGCAAAGTCTTAAATAATCTAATTCGTTATTCCGGTCTCAAACCTAAGTTTACAAGGGGAGGGGATCGATTACAAGACACCTGATTTTTCTTTTCTGATATTTTTTTGGTCACCCTGTTCTTCTTCTTCTTCTTCTTCTTCTTCTTCTTCTGTTTTTTTCGTTTTTTTACTCATAAGTGATGTTTTAGTTTTTCCATAGAAGAAAGGGAAAAGAAAAAAAAGAAATAAACAAGATTGAGAAGCAGAATTGCCAAGAAATATTCCGTGTGCAAAACCTGCAAAGAAAGAAAGAGAGAGAAAATGAAAAACAGAGAGGAACAAAGAGAGGACTGCTCGCCATATTTGCCTTTGTTTTAGTTAAGAAAACAACCAATATGCCTCGAGAATTCCCTTGAAGAAAGGGAAAAAAGAGAGAAGAAATGGACAAGATCGAGAAGCAGAATTGTAAAGAAATATTTCGTGTCTAATAGTTCGCTTGACATGTAATAACAACCCGCAAAGAAAGAAAGAAAGAAAAAAGATGAAAAATCAGGGAAAGAATAACCTGATAGAAGAAAGAAATATGGATAGTAAAGAAGTTATATCGACTGTAACAGCAAGGGATGAACATCATCTTTTCCGCTGAACGAGATGGACGAGAACAAGAACCTCGTGGCTGATTGCGTGAATTCTTTTCCGCTGTTCTCCTGCAACAGATTAAAGAAACATATGTTGTTGCAAGGAATTATCTGGGTTAGAATAACAATTCGGAAAAGAAGAAAGCAAGAATGGGAAGTTAAAACGATCGTCAGTCGTCTCCGAAAGCACTTCTTCCGCACAAAACTTGTTTCGGTCCGTCTCTTCATACACGAGGATTCCGAAGAAGACAATGGATCAAGGTAGCCATCACGACCTGATTGATCCATCGCCTTCTTCAGGCTCTTCGTGCATGCGAGATTACAACAAGAAAACAGAGGGATGAGAAAGTAGAAAGCGAAACAAAAATAGCCATTGGTGCCCGATTGAACCATCTCCTTCTTCAACATCTTCAGTTGGGGAGGTGAAAAGCAAGCAGAGAAGAATGAGATTAAGAACGCTTTACAAGAATTTTTTAATCTCTGTGCTCGTAATGGGTGGGTGCGGCGCGTTTAGTCTTTTATAGAGGGTTCGAACGCTGCAGCATTCAACGTGTGAGAGACACGTTGATTTTTCACGGTGTCTCTATCGTGATCAATTAACGAAAACTGAAAACAAACGGACGAGACGGAGGAAAACGTGTTTTCTCCGTCTACTCTCTCTCCGTTTCAAAATTTCGTCCAGCCCGCCTAAATGCTGATCTACCTTCCCCATTCTGCGCGATCAACTTGCGTCTCTGTCCATCGAGCAAACCAGCCCTGCTCGCCGGAGAAGAAAAAAAGCCCCCGCTCTTGAGTACCCCTCGCCCTCAGCGGCCCTCTCCCCTCAGCCCAAGCCCCATCACTGGATTTTCAAAAGAAGCACGGTCCTCAGCCACCTGCCAAATCCCTTCCCCTTCTGCTCTATGTCATCTCGCTTCTCTGTCCACTGAGCGAAGAAGCCCGCCAGAAGTGTCCAGTCCCTTCCCGAAAGTCGAGAAGCAGAATGAGAAAGGTAAACGGTGCTCAGCCAACCGGAAGGAGTAGACAGGCGTTACATTTGTTTTTTTTTAAAGCACACTGTAAATTCATGTAAGTATTCCTTTCGCATCGAGTTCATCTTCCGTTGACGAGGTTCTATCGGCTGTGTCCATACTCTCTCTCAATGCCATCTGTTTGAACAAATTCCTTAGAAAGGATGCACTGTCTGATTCTCTTCATGGGTGCTTTCTAGACAACTTATTATGTGTTTGCCCTAACGAGAATGCGTCTAATTTATTGGTTTCTTTAACTCTTATTTTGTTTGTTGAATAGACCTTTTCGTGGTTCTTTGTTAGAAAACAAGAGAATCACTTTGAATTGCTGGAAGAGCATAACTAATTGTTTTCCTAGGTGATGCTTTTGTTCTTCCTTTTTTTTTCTGATCTGAGTCTTCTGTTTTCTGTAACTTATTGTTCAGGCTTCTCTGTATCTACTTGGGCTCTCTAGTTTCATTTCTTTTGCGGTATCGATCTGATGATATGATGGTTTTCTGATAACTTGAGTGGTAGTTGTAATAGGGGAACTTAAAGAGTGGCCCAAGTAAACCCTTTTCCCCGATAACATAATACGTGGGAATATTATAGTCATGGCATTAAGTACTTATGTTTTCTGTTCTTAGTCAGTCTTTTGGATAATATTACCTATGTGCTTAACATTTGGTTCCAATGTCGCACGTTCAAATCCCGGGGGAGGGGCACTTAGAGGTCAGATTAAAATTACTAGTAGGCCATAAGAACTTAACCCAGGTCCGACTAGTGTCGCTAGAGTGAACCCCCGTGGATGGTATAGTGTATTGTTATAGTTCTGAGGTTAAAGTGTCTATACTTCTGTTCCTAACATATGGTCTTTTAGACAATATTGTTTATATTAAATCATTCTCATGATTATGAGGATTTCGATGACTCGGAGAGACTCGTTGACAATAGAAAACTCGTCTGACCGGTTTTCTGGCTTGATCCAACACCCTTGGAGCGTACACGTTTGTATCTGATGGAAAGGCACGTATGCCAGGCACAGGATCTAGATTCGCGGCAGCGATCGCGTTATCTATAATGAGTGGATATGTTGCTTACGTGTCATCCCCTCAATGGCCAAAACTACCACACAAACTCTCTCGAACGCAGTAAGGATAATTTGGCGCTGAAACTCTTCCTCGCGTTGGAGGGCCTCCCGATCGATCTTTTATTTCTCTTCCCATTTCAACAAAACCCATTCTTCCTCTTAAATCACACTCCTAGAGAGAGAAACACCTGTAACGAGGAGAGAGAGGGAAAGAGACGCCATGGCTACCTCCAACATGGCTTCCGCGGCCTCCAGCTTTGTCTTGTCGAACATCCCCAACAGCAGCGGCTCCTCCTCGCGTGTTAATTCTATCTTCTTTTCCAAGAGCAGTCCGAGTTTCAGAAGGCTTGTCGTGCGCGCCGAGGAAGCTTCTTCAGCGCCTCCGGCGGACGCTCCGGCCAAGGAGGTCAAGCCACCCAAGCCGGCACCAATCGGCCCCAAGAGGGGAACGAAGGTCTCTGTTATAGAGCGCTCCTGTTAAAATAAAGATCTATTTCTTTGTGAAGACAAATTTATCGACTTTACGACTGTCGAAATCTGATCAGAATTCTCCCTTTTCTTCCGTCTTCTCAGGTCAAGATCCTCAGGAAAGAATCGTACTGGTACAACGGAATAGGCTCTGTTGTAGCTGTTGATCAGGTTTTGATCCTCGCCTTAATTTCCTTTTTGCCTGCAAATCTTCGCTTTAAAAACTATGCCAAATTAATCTTCGAACATTCGTCCTGTAGAGTGAAGTTTTTCAATTTCAGATCAGCAAAAATCCCTTTAGGTGTATCGCATGCTTCAGTTCTTCCATCATCGAGATAGGAATCTTCTTTGCATTATCATATACAACTATAACAAAACATAATAACTAGAACCTCAGGTCCTCGGTTTTCAACTGGAACAGCTACATGAATATTCTAGTTTTCAACTGCTAGTTAATGATGGAAACGTATTTGCAAGGCTTTATACCAACTAGATGAACATTTCTTCCTTTTTTTCTTAAATTGGAAATTTCAGTGTTATGTTGTAATTTCTTGGTGTCATCAAGCATTCTATTTTGAGAAATTTATGGTGTATAAGATGAAGCTGTTGCTAATTTAAGTTCCAGGGAAATGTCCTCATATAATCCATAGTCCATTAATACTTCTTTTCCAGCACCTGCGATTCAGCGCGCTAAAGGTGCAACAGTTCAAATTATACTAGTCTATTTCTGTAAAGCTATTGTGAGGAACCCTGAATGAGTAAGGCTGGCTTTATATTTGGCTTTTGGATGATCCCAGATTTTTGTGGTGATAGACTCCTTAAGGTAGTGCAATTCTATCATACGAAATATGCCCAACTTATCATACGAACAGAGCCATGCCGAAGTGCAATTCTATTTCTGATCAGTGTTAGGTAGTGACTTTTATACATCTTAATCACATGTAGATAAAGAGGTTCCGACTCAAATTAACGGCAAATGGTTAGAGAAAAAGCTTCCATTCTCTTTCTAGGACATCTTGAATGCTTCATATTTTCTGTCCTTGAACAGGACCCTTCTTCTCGCTACCCGGTGGTCATCAGGTTCAACAAGGTGAATTATGCAGGCGTCTCGACAAACAACTATGCCTTGGATGAGATTCAAGAAGTGGAGTGAGTTGAGGGGGCACTTGTGCTGCTCACACCCACACCCACACCATGTATTTTGCAGTGGCTAGCAATAGCTTTTTAAACGTTGCAAGTTTGTAATATATATACATTTCTATTGTGTCTATTCTCCTCCAAATTCGTTTGGCAGCATTTATTTTCAGATAGCCAAATAGTATTTATCTTCACAAAGCTTCACCTGAGACTGGACACGTTTGGTTCTTTTTTCTTTTGTTTTCTGTTTTGTTCAACTTTGAATTGTATTTTTGGGCTTCGGATTCTGTTTCTTTTCTGCTTTGGTCTTTCATTGTTGTTTTTGTTTCCAGTAGATTTGGACTCAGTGATACATGCTTTGTTCCTCGTATTTTAGCCATCTCTTTGCTTCCTCTATCTACTATTTTCACCTCTTTCTTTTGTTAATTTTCTACCTGATTTTCCCTATCTTCTATTTCATATTAACAAAGTGGAAGTCCTCTTTTCTGAAAGGATATTTATGTTCTTTTCCTCCATTCATTTCTCCCCATTGCTTCTTTCTTTCTAATCTTGATTTCATCAATCATACTCTTTACCCTTCAATTCATTTATTCTCTTTTGATTTTCCTTCTTCTTTATCGAAATCAAGATCGTTAAATTTCAATTTCCAGAACTCTGCAAAACAGACCTGTAGTTTCTTAGTTGTACTCGGGCATTTACCTTGTTGCTTTCCAGTTAACCCTTGGAAGGAAGGATGGAATCCGACCCTGTCGAAGAGTCTTCTCAATTGATGATCTTCTTAACCCAAACAAAGATCCACTAAACCCTGATTGATGAGTAGGCATGCAGTTTGCAGAAAACAGAAATCATGGGCACTACCAGGCAACTTTCTCTGTTAAAATCAAACTTAAATCAAAGCGGTATCTTCTCCAAACGTTTCTGATTTTTCACAAACAGGACTCTCAGATCTATCAGACATAAAGATGTGATATCTAAGCAAAGCTGGGGACACCTATTGGGTGGAACTCATTTACCCTCGTACAAATGGGTTCTGTTCGAAAGACCTGTCACAGCCTCCAGGTTTATTTGATCCAATCCAAACCTCACAGAAATAACTCAATAATGCCCCACATGTCACTTTGATCCAGACTCGTCGCATTTCCTGTCTCTGTCCTACTTGTGCCCATTGACTGGGATCCCCATCCTCTCTTCACCGATCTCTGTATTTAAAGCATTTCAAGAATAATGCAGCCCTGACCCACTTTAGGACGGAGTTGCAGGTCCCTTACCACTCATCTTCGAGACGGAAAACTTAACTACCCCCACAATAGGAAAGGAAGCGCTGGGTGTTTGGTACATTTTCAGGACATTCCATCCCAGTTTTTAAATCAGCCGGAGCTAGGACTCAGCTCAGGCAAAGTTTGGATTGAAGCGGTGGCCGCAGCCTGTATATACTGGATAAGTTACGGAGCCGGATTCAGCCATATTGTGGATAAAATGGTTTCTTGGATTATCGGGACAATATCAACCTTCCCGTGCTCTACACCTCTGTGGGACAGAAGGGCAGGAGGAAGCTTTTTCTACTGAATGATTCAGCCTTGCTTGCGGAATTGCTCCCTCTGGGGTGCATGAGAGTGTGTGAAGGAGAAGAAGGGATGATATGTGGGGCAAGGAGTGGGAAAACTTAATCGACTTTCTGAACATGTTAGATCATTAACTTCAAATCATTCGATGATCACGTTAGACGAATACCAGCATGCAAATACTATTTCATAAAGTTGCCAGAAAAAAAAAAAGTAAAACGTTTTAGGAAATTTGGGGCTGGGGGTGTTCTTACGAAATAAATATGGAATCGGAAATATTGAGTTTCCTAAAATAACCCCTATTGGGAAACTGTACTGTAGCTTCAGTTACTGAAATCACTGAGTCTCCCCTCCAGTTCATTAACTAGGAGAGTGATCTCTGCAACTGTTGATGGAAAAGAGTAAGTGCAGCAAATTCCTATTTCTTACACATATATGTACTAGACCCAGATGAAAGGAGACACAGCATGTTTCTTCGTTATTACAAGTGCATGGCTTTAGATTCTAGCCAAAAATTAAAAAAAAAACTGAAGCTAAATTATCCCTAAAAGTTGAAACTTACTGTAGATACAAGATAGAGCTAGTCCCAGGTCGTACTTGTACCACCTTCATTTATCTGCACCACGTTTTGCTCTTCAACTTGGTTATAAATGCAAATTGAGATCAAGCGTCTCTTCTTTGCCTTCTTCGTTCTCTTTGCTCCAAAAGTCCGGATTTTTCGAGGACTCGCCGGATCTCATATTCTGCTGCCAGTTCAAAAACCTCTGATCCTCCTGGACAAAGCTTGGAGTACTACAAGGTGCGGGAGAGAAGGCAGGCATGAACCTGGCAGCGCCGTTGGATCCGAAGTGATTATGTGTGGCGAAATGGGGGTGGGTTGAGGCGTGAGAGGGTATAAAAAACGATGGGTTAGGTAAATCTGCGGGATTTTGCGAGAAAAACAATGGCCGAGTAGAAACGGCCAAGTTGCAGAGCCTGTGAGAATGTTCAGAAGCTCGCCGGGCTCTCCTGGCTGCGGTCCTTTCCCTTTTATGAGCGTTCTGATGGCCTCCTAGAGCCTGAGAAGTGCAAAACTTTCTTGAACAATACAAGCAAGGAAAGATCCTGGATACTTCTTCAGCGGACGAAGGACCATAGCTAATTTTTTCTTCTTCCGCCATGTCTGAGTTCTGTAATTACGAGGTCAAACTTTAGATAACGCAAGATTCAGTTTGAAAACCCATAACACTGAAAAGAAGCTGAGAGAGACTATAAGGGAATTACCACTACTATTGATTTGAGGAAGGGATGAAACCTGGTACCCCAGAGGACGACACCCCTTTCTACAGTTCTTGAAACGAGAGCCGGAACAAGAGAGGTGGAAGAGAATTAAAATATCAAACGAGATAGCTAAAAAGCCAATTTGCATAAAGCAGGGTTACAGTGGGAACAAAGAAAGGGTAAAAAGGGTAAAGGGAAAACTAAACTTTCTCTATTTTTGTCTTTTGTTCAGAACTCTGGAAAAAACCCAACTCCAGAAGCAGCAAATATTTCAGGTTTTGTTAGGTGGAGAAGATGCTTGGAAGGGAAGGGTCTCTTTTACAACAGTTGGCAGAACTCAGAAGGCTCAGTAATAGAAAGAGAGAGAGAGGTTCCAGCTTCACAGTGCATGCAAAATAAGCGGGCAAATTGCGTATAGATATGGAAACATCTGTCTGTAAAACTGTAAATAATGAATCTGTTCTTCTTCTTCCCACTCTCTCTCTCAATTCTGACTCAAGGACAGAGATGCTCTAATGGAGGATGAGAAGCGTGGAATTTGGAAAGAATAAGTGGGCCCAGGTAAGTTTGGAATGAAGGTGGCTTACTGCAGTTCTCAGTCGGCCAACCCATGCATGCAGGCAGCAGACCTCTTTTAGTTATGGGGCTCTGCTCAGTGCCTTCTGTCACCAATCCTTGCATGCAACCTGGCGTTCTCTTTTGCATGCACAGAACTCCACGCCTTCACTATTCTATAATAATCTTATACATTTACCGTTTTAGATTGCTTTACTTCACCCGATCTCAAAAGCCATTAAAATAACAAGACAGAACAGACAATTTCCTAAAATATTTCCTTTCTAGATGCATGGATTGTTAAAAGACTGAAAGAGAGACAAGAAGTTGACAACGGCACTGGAAATAGTAGAGATGGAAGGGAAAAAGAAGGAGGGATTTGATGGGTGGAGTACTGGATCTTCCAAGTCGAGGCTTTATTTCCGTTCCCAGGGGAGTTCAAGGCAGGAGATACGCAAGGTCATGGTATTGGCTAAGACGGAGAAGTAGACACAAAATCCTTGGAACTGTAAAAAGTTTTTAAGAACGTAATGGCAGTCCGTTTAACCAGTCAAACAAGTTTAATTGAAAACTTCATCCAGTAATTATAAGCTTTGACATCTGCACCACTCCTTCACGTATGCCGATCTCTGTTCATGATCCCCACAATGTAATTGATATTTCTTAATGAATTTTGTTGGTTTGCTAAACAAGGAATCTCTCTGTCAAACTCTTTTCCATTACTAGCTATCTGGGTTTGAAGTACAAAAGAAACGATCCAAATGCTTTATGGGAGAAACTCTGGGGAAAAACGGAAGAGCTTTCAGGTATCACCCATGACGGCTAAAGGGGTTCGTAATTCATAGTCGTCGCACAAACTCAGCTGATGCAGCATGAGCTCTGTGGCGGGCAACCGTCTCTTCTCCCTCTGAAATATAAAGAAAACTGGAACTGGAAGGGAGAGAATTAGTGCAAGAGAGCGAAGTACAAAACATGCACGGGTCCTACGCTTCATTTGAATATTTCTCTAATTCGATGATGGGATTCTCACCTGTTTGCCCTGGAAAAAGTTTTTCGAACTTTTTGGTTTTTTTTATTTCCTTTATTAGCATATCTCGAACAAGAATCTACACTCTCTGACATGTTTGACGAAAAGTCTACAAGAACAGCTCTGGAGCTACCAAGGGGCAGTCCGGAGTTGACGAATGACGAGTAAAAAATAAAATAAAAATTTACCCGCCGCTTCAGTCAAATTCTCTCAAAATCGTCCATGATTAAGAGCAAATCAACGAAGTCGATATCACTAAAGGGTGATCAATTATGTTCCAACAAGCTCACAGCCATCTCTCTTAAATTTTATATTTAGCGGACACCACTCCCTGAATTTAATAAAAGAAGCTTTTGAATCCCATTAGTCAGATTCATTCAAAGCTCTTCCACTTGCCAGTTGCCACTAAAACACTAGAGTGGATAAGTATCAGTAAATGTGGGAGCCCTCCACCCAGAAATGGACTAGGAATTGAGACAGAGACACCGAGACAGTCCAGAAATCTTTCCACAAACACTACAAGTTCATGTGATGAAACGACCCCCCTACTTTGCTAAAGCTTTTATATGTCTATCATTGACTCGGAGAGACAGCACTTCAGTTCTCCTTCCCTCAGCACAGCATCCACAAAACTGGAGAGATTATTGATCTATATTCAAAAAGATCTCTAAAGAGTTTTGGAGGGGCGTGAAGAGGCAGCACTGCTGAACAGATGAAAGTAATCAATCGACAAACGGGTGCTGGATCCACCCAGCGAGTGTCACTTTCCCACGTGCAGTGGGCCTCCATGGTCACGTCGTCAAACTTGAGACTTGAAAACGATATATCACCTTTGATGACATAAAACTCTGTTGCATAGGAGGCCCACGGAGGTCGAGTTGATCTCTGTCGGAACCTCGTGTTCCAGTCTGGGCGTTTCTGTTCCAGGAAACTTCCACCATGAGAGTTAAGGCTCCAAGTGAAGTAGAGCTCAAATCCATTGGGCTTCAGACTTTGGATCCTGTTCTCTCAACTGTTGCTAATTCAAGGCCTCCATTGGAAGCAACAATTCACCTTCAACCTCACAATTAGGAGATTTGAACACTATTAAGGCACGTCTGCTCTTATTTTTAAGCACTTCAAATTATTTCTCTTTAATTACTTCAAATTTGGTACATGGCCAATAGGTTTAAAAATCTAAGATTTGCTCCACGTTTACGTTATAATTACTAAAAAGAATAAATATATTCATTTAAAAAACAACAAAAATCCAACGTCTTTTACGCAGCACGTCCCATCGGGAAATCAAGTCTCCTCCCATCGTTCTTCATTCAGAGAGCGGCGGCACTCTCATCATTCTATTTGCAGGCGGTTGGGATCTAAATTGGATGCAGATTGACATGACGAGCACGCGAGAGTCCATTAAACTCCAAAGCTGGGTCTTCTCTTGCTTGCAAAACACTTGGATGGTTTGAGATCCCCAGATGGTTTCTCTCAATCTACCAAACTCGAACGGAAAGGATCAAACTCGCCGCCCAGCAAATCTATACCTCCCATGATCAAAACCTTTATCTAACTTTCTGTTCATGGTTTCCAGCTTTCTTTTGGCTGGGCAAATTTGGTATTGCAGCTGACCATGCATGACCAGAACTTGACCAGCAACGGCGAAAGCTGAAGGCTAGTGGGGAAGCCCATTATGAGTCTGCTGGGCATTAACTAGTCGATTCGTCTCTGAGCTGTGACGGCATAAAACAATCAATCGCTTTCTGCAATCCAAGCCTCATTTCTGCGAATCAACTGAGATGTTAGTGCTTCGACCTCCTTCAAAAACACACAAAAACAAAAGCTTTCTTTTCAAATACAATATCCTTTCTAGCAATGAGTGGCTGCCCTGCTCCGCTGGTTACAATATGATAATCCTCTGCTTATCTCATTTTAAAGAGAAAGTGACGGATTCCGGCACAACTAACTTCATTGTTATCGAAATACTAAAAAAAAAAAAAAAAAAAAAAGTATCGAAGAACACAAAACCACTCTAGACATGTGTTGAGTAGAGTTTGGGTGACCATCACTTTCAAATTAAAGCTGTTTTCTTCTTCCTAAAAAGTTTTTGTCTCCTGGGTTTGGTCCCCCCATCGAGCACTGGTGGCCGATGGGCTCGAGTCAAGAATCTCTTCCTGTACAGAATCAAGAGGAAGATTTAATTTTTAGATTAGTGGGGAACATGGGTCTACTGCAGGGGACCATTTCAATTAGAAATTTCTGGGCATGAACTTGCCTTCATCGTGTACTGGAGTCTCAGAGACTCTTGTTAATTACCTGTTACCTGGCCTCCAGTTAATATCAGTAAGCAGACAGCACATAGAAGGACGACTAGGCCATCCAGAAGAACCAAACAAGCAAAGATCAAGATCAACAACTCCCATTAATATTCCAGCCTTTTCATTCGTGTTCATAGAACCATGGTCCCCTGCAGAAACCAATGCTATCTGCTCACCAAACTCTGATTCGATTGATTTTAAAGGATGGGGGAGAGAGGAACACCACAAAGGCGATCAAGGCAGGTGAGCTTAGCAAAGTAGAATCCTAGGCTTAAGTGGTCCTTATTCCCCATTAATAAAACGAGAGAAAGCAAACCTGACAGGTGGAGCTGAACTTATCCTTGATCGCGAACTCAGCTTGTAAACAAACAGATTAAGTATGGTTAAAAAGGGACAAGGAAATCGAGAACGGGTCAGATGCCAGATTCAAAGGCAGATTAACTTTGGGTGGACTTTACTTAATAGAAACCCAACATGGGAATCTTTACTCAGACCAACTTTGTCAAAAACAAAAAACAGATTAACTTTGGTCTGCCTGGTTCTTCGTGTTTCCTCTCCCTCGACTCCCACACGTAGCCGTAGCTTAGAGGCTTAACACGGAGATCCGTCACCAAACCAAAACGCGATTTGCTTGCCATGTGTCACCAGCAGCTTTGCCACTTTTTCCATGGGAACCTGTCGCCTGCCCACGTGCCGCTCACTCACGCTATAGGTCACCACTTACGTACATTCATTCCCTTCAACTCTAAATAATACGTGACCTGTTACGTATCGATCCTTTTGTAATATTTTTAAAGCATGGCATCATTAAAGAGGTTTAGTATTAACTACTGGCATTAGTGTACCCCGTCCCAAGAAGTGTGGGTCCTACCGTTCCGACCTTGGGTCCAATCAATCATCACCCTCATCTTTTTCTTCGTGTGATGATAGCCGTCCGTGAAACTTTACTGCGACGGAGACGGGATTTTAAGACTTTTACCCAATCAGCAGTTAACGGACAGGTCGTCCATCCGCAAAGGGGCCCACAAGTACTTCATAAGCCGGTCCCACCGCTTTTCCTAAATACGAGCGATCCGGGACGTAGGTTGTGCTCCCAGAGAGAGATTTTTATTTTTGTTTTTATCTAATTTATTTACGGAGACAAAATAAAGCGGGAGGATGAGAAACAAAGCAGGGGCAGGCGTGGGGAAATTAATAATTCGGAGAATCTAGAATTTCAGGAGACTAATTATGAGTATTATTCTGGTGGGGCCCGCAGGGTGCGGTGAACCTGTCTCCTTGGCGCCACACATCGCCCTACTCGAATCTATGGGGACGGGCCCGGTCCGAAGACGGCTTATCCGATGCTCAAATGCCGGGTTTAGCTGTCTTCATCAAACAAACCAACAGAGCGGCCCCCATTGTACCGTCCTCCCCGCGGATCTTGTCGGCCTACGTAGCCTAATTTTCCACGTGAAAAGTAGGCCCGACTTGTCGGGCTGTCGGTTGAACAACTGCCAGTGGGTCCCAAGATTTTCGTGGCCCCAGCGCCCAAGCTGACTCATCAATATACAAGACCCAGAAAAAAACCAAGATATCTGAATATCTCGCGAAATGCAATATTTTGCCATTTCTCGGTTCGCGATAAATTTGCCTTTCTATAAATTTGCCTTTCTAAAAGAGAAGACGGAAAACAACCGCGTCACCGGAATATCCGATCTTTCAGACAAGAATCGCACGCCGGGATAATCGATTCGGATTTTTCCCTAATAAAATAGCGGATTTACTGCAGAAGTGGCCTGTTGGGTTTCCAAGAGACGCTTTGCCTCCCGTATTGTTAAAGCCGAATTTCATGCTTCAAATGATGCCCAAAGATCTTCTGACTGGGACTGTTTGATCTTCAGATCTTTTAAACAGGCACTGCAGTGAGATGAAAAGTTTCACCTTTGGGGGGGGGGAAAAAACAGAATACGATAGAGTTCCGTGCGATTCTCGATAGCTCATATGTGATATCTTATGATTCGTATCTACTAGAGTGGCATCGTGCCAAATGTTCTTCGTTTAATCTGAATACCATGAGATATGAAATAAATAAAGCCGGCGGCATGTGCATTGACTGTGGTTACAAGTGTTGAGATTTGAAAGACGAAAGAGCTTTAAAAGGACAAAACAAAAGTTTGATTGAACCAGGACTAGACTTTTTCAAGTGAAAGACGACAACCAAGTTTGATTCCAGTTCGCATGTTTGGGCAGAAAAGAGACCCATGGATTGTTTAGAACCATCAAAACGAAGAAACCAATAGCCTCCCAGCTTGATTCCGATTAACACGAAGCGCACATAAAACTGGCCTATGTTTCTATGCCACCCTTTTTTTTCATAGATTTCAGCCCGCACTCGCCAAGTTCCTGTTTTTTTTCTCTCCAAAACGACTGCCTAATGATTCTAATGGTTAGCTTTAAATTTATAGGTCAGCTTCAATTTTGTCTAATTTAATCAACATCAATCAGTATTACACCTTAAAAAAATATATTTTGAAACAAAGTCAATTAATGAAAGAAGGGTCCGTACCATTATTAATTTGTCTTAGACTAGATTGTTCGGTTGAGCTAAGTTCAACTATATAAGACATAGGAAATAATAAATTAATGAATTTGACAAAAGTAGACGAACCCTGGACACCTACTTCACCCATTCTTGACCGCCTCTCACGGGATTCGAATATGGGATGTGGCGTACCTAGCTTTGATACCATAACAACGGCTAGCTAATACACCCAAAAAACTGATCTATTAGGTACAGAAAGCTACCGCCTATAATGGATAAATAAATAAATCTTAATTAAAACTTGTTCATTATAATTTTTATTTTTAAATCTCGATCCTACTAAACTAGACCATGTCTTTTTAGTGAGTATGCAATTCTAGAAAACTCGACGATAGGAAAGAACTCAATAAATTCATTTAGCTTATTAGGTTCGATACTAAAAAAATGCAACTTGGTTTGGTAGGTTTGATAGTTATCCCTCTCATAGGATTTTTGATTCCTCGACTTCTTTTGTGGTGGGTTAGGAAGGACACAATCTTCAAATGGCCATAGGAAAAGGAAAGAGACCCCTCCCATGATAAAAACGAATAAAATAGTTCATAATTGAGAGCAGGTTCTCCTCTCCACTAACTTTTAACTTAATTTTCTTATTTTAATTTCTTAAATACCATCAACTGAGATCATAACCAATTTAACCAATGGTTTTATGCTATTAACCCGGTTCATTCAAGCCAGCCACTGACTGGCCCGGTAGCAAGACCAGGTCCTTATTAAAGTAAGACTGGCCGGACAAAGAAAAGTAGCTGGCTGAACTGTTACGTATGTATGGAAAAATGGCTCCAGACGAAGGTAGAAGACAAGCGATGGTTTTCTCGGTTTCCTCTGCTGCAAGTCAAATTTTTTCGCTTACTTCTGTTGGCGAAGGAAGAGACAAGATAACGCAAATACTCCCGAGAAAAAGGAAGAGCTTCCGTTTTACTGAACGAAAGAGCAAAATACCCCAAGACGAGAACTAAGGGAGCAGAGTAGCAGACAACACAGGGGTCCCACCACCCACCATAACGAGCACCACACCCACCCTCCTAATGCCCACTGCCCGATAGGCAAAATTACAAGCTCTCCTGTCCTGCGCCTCTCTTATACCTCATCTTTCATCCCTTCCCCCCTCGCACCAAAATCTCATTTCCTTCCCCCTTCTTTGAAGTCCCTTTTACGAATTTCTTGTCTCTTACAGAGAAAAGAAAAACATCCTCTGTTCGAAGATACCGGCTCGATCCATCTCTTTGTGGGTTTTCGTGTTCGCAAGAGAAGGAGATAAGGAGAAGCTGAGAGATGCACGGTGGTGTTGGTGGTGGCGGTGATTCTTCGGGTAGTTCTAACAACGGGTCCATGTCGACGGTTTCGAAAGCGGAGGTGGTAGAACAGGACTATGTGGGCCTCTCGGAGGTCTCGTCGTATACGAAGCCCAGTCGCGTGAAAGGCGAGGAACTCGAGCTCGGTCTCGGCCTCGGTCTCGGTCCCAAGGCAAAGCCTTCAGGGTGGGGGGACTATTGCAGGATTCTTACAGCCAGGGATTTTCCTTCCATTATCTCTGCTTCTGCTTCACCTTCTCCGTCGGCTAGGCCAGGTGTTGCTGGTACAAAGAGGGCGGCGGATTCTATGCCTCAGGAGGTCGCGTCTAACTCTCCCAGGTGATTCTTCTCTCTTTACTTTTTCCTTGTCTTTTTTTTTTTTTTTTCCTGATCAGATTTGCCTTGTTCCTGCTGTCTTCAGAAAATTTGCTCCAAAATGTAGTAGGATCATTTACAGTAAGTCTTGCTGATGGGGTTTGAACTTTTTAACATTTCGATCTTTCTTTTTGAAATTAGCTTTGATCTTTCAGGGTGGGTTTTATTTCTTCTTGATGAATCCTTAAAGTTTCCTATTCTTTGATTCTTTTGATGTCCTCCGAAACTGGGTGGAGGGATCTAGGAGTCTTTTAAATTTCTCTTCTTTAGTCTATTATCTGAAAAATACACGTCTTGTTTCTCTAACTTAGCTCTTGTCTCTATTTACTCGTCTCTGAATCTTTTTCTGAAAAAGATTTGTTCTTTCCTGTATGCAGCCCGGTCGTGGGATGGCCGCCCATAAGAGCTTACAGAATGAACAGCTTAGTAAACCAAGCCAAGGCTCCAACTGAAGATACCGCCGCAGATGACGACAATAATTCCAAAAAAAATGTCATAAACTCGAATAACAAATTCAACAACAACAACAATATACAGGAGAAAGGGCTTGGAAAATCCTTATTTGTGAAGGTCAACATGGATGGGATTCCCATAGGAAGAAAGGTGGATCTGAGAGCCCATGCTTCCTATCAATCTTTAGCGCAGGTTTTGGAGGACATGTTCCACAAACCTACTACCAAAAGTAAATTTCTTTTTTTCTCCTTCACTGTTATTCATCATTCAATTGCATATGACACAGCTACATAATACAGGCCTTGACTAAATCCAACTAGATTTAAGTCTGTGATTACTGATATTGGCTTTTCATGATTAGGCCAAAGCGGCTCTGCAGATCATGAAGTGAAAGCAGAAACACCCAAGATCTCCAAGCTGTTGGATGAATGTTCTGAATTTGTTCTCACATACGAGGATAGAGAGGGAGACTGGATGCTTGTAGGAGATGTTCCATGGGGGTATGCACCTGTCAAACTCTTTCACCACTTGTTTGAACTGTTTATAAGTATTTGAATAAAAAAACACCAGAAAATATGTCTCGCTCCATATACAAATCCGTCCCGTTTTCCACGAAGGCGGCCTTATTTCTTGTCATTCATGTCTAGTCTTATTTTTTTTTTGCAGAATGTTCTTGAGCACCGTGAGGCGGCTTAGAATCATGAGAACATCTGAAGCTAATGGACTTGGTAATTGTTGCTTTTTTAAAGTATTGGTTACTGGGTTTTGTTTTTTCATCTCATCTGATGCAGTTTTACACAATCCTTGGAATGCAGCCCCCAGGATCCAAGGCAGAGCCGACAGGCAAAGGAGCAAGCTTGTCTAATATCGTTTTGTGCAGGCTGAGTGAATTGAATTTTGATGAAAAGGAACTAAAGACAGGAAAAAAACATATATAAAAGGAAGAGGAAAAAGTGGGTTGGATTGAGAGCAAAGCATTTCCCTTTGTTTTTTTTTAAAGATTTTTTTTAAAAAATATTTTCTGGTCCCTTTTGTGGAAAGTCCAGCCTTTTTTGTTGGTCGCTCACCTTACACAACTTCCTTTTCTTCGGTTCTTTCTGTAATATCTTATACATAATGAGTAGATGAATAGTTTCTTCTTGCTTATACTGTAAATAACAATCGAAGCCTCAATGTGTATGGTTTTTGTGGATTTTTTTAATCTTTTACGGCCTTAAGGATACAGTGGCGACTATCAATACTAGATGTCCGATTCCGTTTCCTGTTTTTCTTTGCTGAATCGCTGATTGCCGAGAGAGCATGGTTAATCGGCATCTCTCTCCTGAATATCGAGTTGTTCACCCAAGCTTTATTTTTGGGTAGAAATTGTGATCAACTACTGATAGTGTGAAACAAATACAAAAATCATTCTTTCACTGACGAAGCAAGAACACTGGAAAGAAACTGTGATCGCACTTTTCCTCCTGAACATTAAAACTCAAATATAAATCTGTGTTTTATTTATTCATTCATTATAGCTTAATTTTATTTTTTAAAATATAATATTTGAGAACAAATAGTCCTTTTTAGTTATTATTTAGAGACTTTTGATATATAACATATAATATTATGTCTGAATGTCATTGGAATTTTGAAAACCCATCACCTTGTGAACCTGATTTTAAATCTATTAAATTAACCTCTAACAATAAATATAATAATTTTATTAAAATTATATGTTACTTAAAAAAAACAACATATTAGTAAACTCCGTGAATCGGTTTTAGGGTAAATATGGGGGGTTAGTCCATGATAAACTTGAAATGGAATGAAGAATTCAATGTTGGAATAATTCGTCTCATTTCATCTTGCGTAAAATAGCAAAACATTTTGCCATGATACAATAGCTATTTTTTTAAAATTTCTAAAAAAATAGCATTATTCAATATGTATTTAAAATAGATAAGTAATTAATTGAACGTAATTTCATAATATCTAAGTTATGAGGTTAGGCCAAGTATGAATGAATACCAAATTTCCTTATTTTTTAAATCAAATGATAAATTTTAACACCCCATTTATAGGTCTCTCCTTTGGTCCTACTACGAGGGCTGTCCCTGCTGGGCCCCAAAGTGCGGCCTTGCCAAGTTGAGGCAGTGGTCGGCGAGGACACGATCGACATTTTACGCAAGTATAGATCCGTAACGATGACTTGGGGCAGTTGGCCTTTAAAACGAAAAGTACAAGAAAAACCTCTCCCGTTGTCCACTTGTCATTTCTCAAAGCAAACAGTGTCACACCCGTAATTTTCTCTCAAGTTACTTTAGCTTGGTCTCCATTTCTAAAAACCGTGCGACTAGAGCCGAACTGCCTCGTTTTCTGAAGTCGACGAGAGGCATTGGAAGGGGAAAATACCCAGAAGCCCCGGCCGCTGAGAGGAAAATAACACCCGCGAGTCAGAAGAATCTTTGTTTCCAAATTATTTTTCCCCCTTTCGAGACAAAAATCGCCTCCAACGGGAGCCGATTAGTTGCTGTTGAATAGCAGTCGTCGTCTCGCTCCTTCGCTTCGTTCAAACCCTAGAACTACAGGTCGCTTTTCGGTTGAATTTTTTATCATTTTACACTACGAATTTCTGCCTGGTTCTTCCGCGGGTTTTATTTCTTAGGCACGCAATTCTCTCTCGTTTGTAACTGGCAAACATCTTTCCTCTTCCTCCATTTAGGGACGACTTTCAAGCTGAGGGGGGAATTTGCAGTTTCGAGCAGTTTGTTTGTCTTTTCACTTTCAGCACGTGCATGTTTGTGCTCCCACCCGCAATGTTGTTCTGCTGTTTCTAAACTTCTGCAATTTCGGCAGATTATAAGGTGAATTTTATTACTTGTTTCTGGAATTTTTTTGTTTTTATATGTCGTTTAGCTTTTTTAGTAAGTACTTCTCGGATAATTCCAGTTATTGTCCAATTGGTTCATATCATTGGACGGAACTTGATTCTTAATAGTGTTGGAATTTTTAGAATTTTCGTCAATGCGAGCTCTTATTTACTATGTACGGAGAGTAAGCTGCTTCAAGAGCACTATTTACTTCTGGCAGGTGTAGGATTTAATTGTTTTAGTGGCATTGTCCATGATAGGCGTCACCTCTTTTAGTGTTGGTTTATTAAGCATGATTGCTTGATCTAATGCATTTGCTTTTGCTACTTCTTTTCTCTCAAAGGAATTATTTTGTTTGTGTCAACAATCCGTCACACTCCACAGTATGGGAGATCAAGAAACAGAAGTTGAAAAAGAACTCGAGGACAAAGAACAAAAGGAGGTGGGAGAGAAGAGCATGCTGGAGGAAGATGCGGAGAGTGATTCTGATGATTCATTCATTGATGATTCAGATGATGAAGAGGTATCGACTTCTGAGGAGTATGAATCAAATATTGAGGTGAGTCATTACATTTTTTTTTACCTTGTTTAGATCTTATTTTATTTTCTGTATAATGGCCCACCAACAGGGACTATAACAGATTCTAAATTATGTCTGTGCTAAATCATGCGAGTCATTTAGCCATTGTGCTCATCTCCACTTTGTTGGAAGCTGTTGAATTTGAAATCGTATCAACTTAACTGAAGTATTATTCTAGATGGAGCATGCGTGCTGCTAAATAACTGGAAAAAACTACCTATGAAGGAATTGCATAGTTATGTGTCCTAGTTAATTCAAAGTGATTTGATTGGTAATGTAGGCTCATTGGCTGATGTGCTGACTGTAATGAGTAGCGGGGCTTTGGTTTGATAGCAATATACGTCATGGTTGTTCCATTCTGTCCATTGGTTTCCTTGTTGTGCTGCCTTATCTTGTATGGAAAATGTTCAAATGAGGTGATGAGTGATCATGGAAAAGGGGCATTTTGTTAGATGTATGTGTGATGCCAATCCCATTGCCCTGTGGCAATTGGCATACTGGATTTGCAAATGCACACATGGAAGGTAGAGAGAGGATGTTGTACAGGAAGAATCCCACTGCAGGTGCGGTACAGTTATTCATATATGTCAAGCTTTATTTTAAAAAATTGTCAATTTGTCAAATATTGAGGTATTATGGACAAAAAGGGAAGGTGAGGTTGCTTTGTGTTCAATTCTTAAAGAAAATCTGTACACAACACTTGCCAGATGCCACTTAAAGAAAAGCATAAGATTTGCCAGCTTAAATGCTGCCTGGAGACAAGTCAAAGTCATGGAGACCTATCATTTTCATCCTATAAAATTTGTTGTTGTATTATTTTCTGTTTTAAATTCTCGATGTAGCTGTTCAGCTGTGCTTTTACTCTTACAAGAGCTGCTTCTTTGTTGTTCTTACTATTTTCAAATAAAAAGGTCATGGAGGCCTAATTGAAACAACTGAACTTTTTTTTTTTTTATAAATATTGGAACAACTAAACGTTAACAACCACATAAAGTTGATTGGACCACACAATCAGCTAATATAAGTAGAAAGAAGAATAAATGTTATGGCTGATTAATGACATGACTTCATCCAAAATACACCAAGAAAGAAAAGACCTTCTTTCAAAACATTGATAGATCCCCTTGGCAGCAGTTGGCGGGTTTCTCCTTGGTCCTTTTGTGTCTGGCAACCCTTTGTCTGACATTCTTGATTGTTTTGTCTGAAAATGATATTGTCTGCTTCAGTGGGCTTTTAATGCTCTTAACCTTTTTTTTTTTTTTTTAAGCCAAAGTTCTTAGGGTTGTTGCTTTAGAATGGAGAGTTGGGATTTTAGAGCGGCAAGGAGATTAATATTAGCAAAAGGGAACTTTGCTGAAATGTACAAACCATTTGTTGGCTTGTACTGACAAAAGGTTGCTGGTCTGAATGGAGGAGGTTTTTCTATGTGGCCTAGCAGTTATCTATCATTTAGATGCACATCCGACGCTTTGCAAATTTGGTGGCTGATAGCTTTGCAAGAGAAGGATCTTCTCTGTTGGACTTAGTTATTCGACCCTGATTCTGTTTTCTTTATATTTGATCTGTTGTTAGCCCTGTTAATCATGTAATGTTTTTATCTTTGTTTTTTGCTTGCCTGCACCCCTTTCTGTGGGAGGAGCACGTGTATCTTCTTTCCCCTTTTCAATAATATCTCTCATTCAATTATCTTTCTCTCTCGAAAAAAAAGGTTGTGTTTTATGCATGTTTGAGCAGAGTAGTTTTCCTCCTGCAAGTTTGTGGATGTGCAAGTGTACATGCATATTTGACTTACTTTTCGTTGCACTTGAGGAAGCGTTTTCCTTTCACTTTCTTTTGTTTGAACATGAACTTTAGTACGCTTTCTTTTGCTCCCTCCCAGACCCCCTTAACTGATGCTGAAATTGAAGAATTAATTGCAGAGTTCTTGGAAGTTGAGAGCAAGGTATTATTCTTCTTGGTTTTTAGGTTATTTCCATTTTCTGCTTCTTAGTGGTCAATTCATTTGCTATTTTCTTGCTATTTTCTTCTATTTTCCTTCCTTTTCTTCTCTCATTCTAATTTTTAGGCGGCAGAGGCCCAAGAATCTCTCGAAAAGGAGTCACTTACACGAGTGGAAAGTGAAGTTAGAGCAGAGTTGGCACAATATCTTCATGGGGATGAAGTTAGTTTCTGCAGTGATTGTGTTTATCTGTCCTTGTTCATGTCTTGATGGAGCAAGCATAACTGATGTAGATTCTGTCTTGTGAATAGCTGAAAGCAGCTGTAGCTACTGAGATGAAGACATTTGTTGAAGAATGGGAAGGAGTTCTCGATGACTTGGAAGCAGAGAGTGCTCTTTTGTTGGTGTGCTTCTTTCTTCTTTGTTTTGTTCTTTTAATTTCATGTTTTATTCAACTTGCTATCTGTAGGCATCTTGCAGTAGTAACTGGATTGTGGACCTAGTAACCTTTTCTCAGATGTTTCTAATACCAATTTCATTACATGTTGTAGGAATGCTTTAATACTTGTGTTGATGTTCGTTCTCATACTTTTTTTGCTCACAGGAACAACTTGATGGGGCCGGAATTGAGCTACCTAGTCTTTATAAGTACATAGAAAGTCAGGCACCTATTGGTTGCTCCACTGATGCTTGGAGGAAGCGGATACACTGGATTGGGTCTCAGAAAACTGATGAAATTACAGAATCAGTAATAAATGCTGAAAAATATCTACAATCATGTAGACCTGTAAGAAAGTATGACCGATTTCTTCCTGAGTGTTGAATTCACGATTGCCTATCTGTTAAGGTCATGACTATATATTCTTTTCCTTCTTGTGGTCAGACAACATGGTAAGTTGTTGGAAGAAGGTGCTAGCGGGTACCTTGGAAGAAAATTTGCAATAGAAGAGAATGGAGAATCAACAACAGGAAACTCTGAGAAGGATTGGAGCTCATTTAATGAACTTCTTCACTCTCATAGGCCTTCTATGTCTTTTGGTAGTGAGCATTGGGCTTCTGTTTATTTGGCTGACACCCCGAATGAAGCTGCAAACTTGGGGCTCAAGTTACCTGGAGTGGATGAGGTAGGCAACCTCATTTAAACATTATTTGAGTAGCTTCAACATGCAGTAGATTTCACCTGCTTCTCTCTCTCCCCTTCTCTCTAGCTCTCTCCTCTCTGTCTCCCCTCCTCCCCCTTGTTTTCTGTTTCTTTTTCCTTGTGAATGCAACTGGAATCTCATTCTTATGTTCACTTATTTCCTTTAGTAATTTAAGGTTGTTCCTTGTGTACTTTCATTGGGGAACTTCATATTGGTGTATGTGATTAATTTTCTCAGGTGGAGGAGATTGATGACATTGAGAGTAATCCTAGTGATCCATTTTATGCTGTGGCAGTAGCATCTGAGAAAGACTTAGACCTTTCTGAAGAACAAATGAAAAATTTTAAAAAGGTATTTGAAGACTTTGATTGCATTAGCTTTGTAACTGAAGTTCAGTGGCTTCTGGTGTCATTTTTGCTGAATAGTGCTTATTTGATCAATTATTCATTGAGAGGTTGCTGTTGCTGTGCCTATTACTTGTTTATGAAGATTATAGCACAAAATTTTTGAGGAAAATGATGATACTTGCTAGTTATTCATATCTGAGTGAACTCATCATTTTCATCCATCAGACCTTTGTTCCAAATATGGAGGAGCTGCTGTTAGGGGGACCTTTTTGGTTGGGGGGGGGGGGGGGGGAGGGGGGGTGGAGATCTGTCTTATTCCACTGAAATTATTATTCAGGCTCTCCTTTTTGTCTTCAATTTATGGATCCTTATTAGCCCCTTGTTGTGGAGGGTGATTCTCTCTGTTTTTATTTGTTTAGTATAGGGATGCAGCTCCTCCTGGTACTTCCTCCAGATTCACAATGAGAACATGGATGTAATAGACATCTTTTTATCTTTTGGGAAGCATGCCTATAGGGTTAGCTACCTACCTAGTTGATTCCTTGGTTAGGAGTGTAGTTATTGGTGGGGACACCAATATACCCGTGGTGCTCCTGTGGACCTACCACATTATGATTGAGATTATTTATTTTTATACTCTTTTATTTTTAGTTTATCTTTCCTAGTTTTATTGGATTTGATTAGATATTGATCTTATCTGTTTTGAGTTTTAAATTTCAATTTTAGTTATTAATCGGCTGTAATTGCAAGTTGAATGCAGCTTTAGAGATGGATTAATAAAATTCTCTTGCTATTATCTCTTCTCTCTTGCCGTTCTTCCCCTTCTTCTTCCCTATTCTTCTCCTTTCTTCTTCTCAATTCCTCTTTTCCTTCTCTTGTTCTCTTCCTTTTTCTTCCCAATTCCACCGTCGGATTCAGCAATTTCAATTAATATAATCGCCCCGCAACAATTTGGTATCAGAGTGAAGATCCATTGACGAGTGTTCTTCTGCACCGGCCACCGAAAATCACAATTTCAAATCTCTCAATCTTCGTTGCTTCAAATCCGAACCCAATTCAATCTCCCTCTTTTATTTCCGTCTACTTGCTTCTCCTTCCCCCATCAAGTTCAATTTTTCCCTCTGCCTCTATTTGCTGGAATTTTCTTCTCCTCAGCTGAGACAAACACCTATTCACCGCCGACGTCCTCTAGCTTAGATTGAACTAGGGCAGCCTCCAAATCCCACCGATGCTGCAAATCCATTGCCTGCCTGACAATGCTGTAAATCCCTTCCGTCACCGATCTCCTGCAAAAATCACTGCTTCAACTGTCTGTCGGAACTTCCGGCGCTGCCATCGGCCACTTGCGACGCCCCAATCAACGTTGCTCCTCGTTGGCTCTGAATCGGTGCCCTTCTAAGCGTCACCCTTCTTTGCAATAGGGAAAACCTATGTCCAAGGGAGAACCAAATTCCACCCCCCCATGCCTTCTTATTGTTCTCTATACAAAGTTGGTTCAAAAGCTGTCTTCACAAGTTTTTTTGAATTGCCTCAGTGTGAGATGGAATCAAGGTCCTTTGTTCACATGGGTTCACATCTGTCTCAAATAAATGAATGCCAAAAAAACAGGATGCGCCTCTCCCAGTTGTGAGTTTTGGTTTGTATTCGAATAAATTTGGGACCCCGTTTGTTGAGGTATTATCCAAATCCCAAGAGCTATACTCGACGGTGTTGAGTTCTCCAACAACAAGAGAATTGGTGGGGACACCAGTATGCCTGTCGGGTTCTAGTGGACACACCACATTATGGCTGAGAGATTATTTATTTTTATAATGTCTTTTATTTTATTTTATTTTTAGTTTATCTTTCCTGATCTTATATGCTTTGAGTTTTAAATTTCAATTCTAGTTATTAATAGGCCGTAACTACATTTTGGATTCAGCTTTTTATGATGGATTAATAAAATTCTTCTGCTATTATTGCCTCTCTCCCTTCCCTTTCTTCTTCTTCTTCTCTCTGTTCCCATTCTTCCCCATCTTCTTCCCTATTCTTCTCCTTTTTTCTTCTCACTTCCTCTTTTCCTTCTCTGATTCTCTTCCCAATTCCACCATCAGACCCAGCAATTTAAATTAATGTAATTGTCCCGCATCAGTTACTGGTCAACATTCTTGTTGTGGAAAATTCTTTTTTCTCTGTGTTCCAAAAAAAAAATTCTTACTGACAAAATAATTTATAAACAATAAAAAATTATGATGTAGTATAGGAGCTAAAAAAAGGTTCGAGGAGAAAATTTTGTTGCAAAGATGTTCTTTGGGCAGAATCTCAAGTAGCCTTTTGTTTCTACACTTTTTATATTTTTGTTGGCAGGTAAAAGAAGAAGATGATGTAAAAGTGGCACGGAAGCTACAGTTTCAACTGAAGCGGCGAAGACACAAAAATCGACGACATCAGGTATATTCTTGCTTCAGTCTCATATTTCATCAGTTGTAACTGAGGAAAAATTGCATTTTGATTATTTCTCTATTTTGTCATGATAGTGAAAATATGTCATCCACTTATATGATTCTCCCAGTTCCCTAGTAATAAATATAACCTCTTTTATTTTTCTGAAGCAACTTGTTTGTATTCTTTATAACAGGACCCCCTTCGGAAAGAGGTTTCATCAGTCGAGAGAGTCATTGAAACTGAAGTGTACTTGAATGAGAATGCTGGGCTTGTTTCAAAGCTGAACCATTCTTCTCAGACTGGTGAGGAAACTGTTAATCTTGGCAGTAATGAGAGTTTTGGTCAGAACTTGAAGGTTGAAAAAGTTGGCAGTGTAGAGGAACCTGAAGACATTGAAGGAAACATGATAGCAAATGGTACTTCAGTGGATCTTTCTGGATCCAAACGTCCTCATGATTCAGATGATTTTGAAAATGATACTAAGAGGAGCCGAACTGTCATTATTGATTCTGACGATGAAGTGCATGTGGTGGAAAAAATATCTGCTAATGGTACTTCGGGTGAGACAAATGTCGTTGTACCTTCTGCACTGCAGGCTAAGGAAGCAATTGATATTGTAGATGCTGATGCTTTTCCGTCTCCAAGTCCAACTGGGTCTAGTTTCCTTGTTGTAGAAGATTCAATGACTTTTTACTGCACTGCTTGTTCTAAAGTGTTGAGGGCCTTTGAGGTTAAAAGACATCCATTTCTAGAGGTTATTATATGTGAACATTGCAGGTGCATGGTGGAAGAAAAGTTGCACCAGAAGGTATTGGTCATTGCATGGTATTTTGCTGCTGGGGCTGTTATGTGCTGAAAATATTTCCATCGTTTATCTTATTAACTTGGTATCTTGGGTTATGCAGGATCCTGATTGCACTGAGTGTTACTGTGGATGGTGTGGCTGGTCCAATGACCTAATTAGTTGTAAATCATGTAAAATTTTACTCTGTACAACATGTGTGAAAAGAAACTTTGGAGAAAAACTCTTGTCTGAAGTTAAAGCTTTTGGTTGGATCTGTTGTTGTTGTTCTCCGGCCCTATTGCATGAACTTATTTGTGCATGTGACAAGGCTCTAGAAGCTGCTGGTCAGGTGTCTTCAAGCTCAGATAGTGATTCAGATCTCTCGGACTCTGATATTGATGTTCAAATCAGGTGATACAGTTATCCTATTGGAGCAAAGAACTTTAATTATGGAAGCACAATTATGTGCATGATTTGGATCTAGATTTTTAGGTTTAGAGAAAGGCATATTTGCACTTCTTGTCATACTTACTAGGATATTTAGAAGAAAAAAGGGGTATGAACTTAATTCATATAACCTTAGGTGCACCCAATTTTCAATTTAACCATCCAATTTGAGTGACATGACATAGAAATTGGTTTCTACTTATTTTACATTTATTTATTATCTCCTACGTTCATGTTGAAGTGCTTTTGAGATTTTTTTTTAATTTTTTATCAATTCGTAATGATAAAAACTGAGGTAATGGCATTGTTGTAAAAATAAAGAAAAAAGCATTCTTGTAAATATAATTATTTTTTGAAGGAATAAAAGGTGGGTGGAGCAAGATTGTCTAACCTCCTTTTCCTTTATTTAGAACTGGATTATTGTGGATAATTGACCAGTTTTAGCTGGCCTGCTGTTATTTGATGTAGTTGGTGAGATATACTGTGAGAAGGACTGTCTTTCTTTTTTCATCATGGCATTTCAGTGTGAAAATTGGGGCCTTAAATTGTTTTAGATTTGAGTCAGAAAAATAGTTATTTTGGTATAACCAGTTTCTGTTGATATGGCAGATTCAAGAGAGGCTTAAATGGTTTCTGTTCATATTCATGTCAAACTTAGTTACTTCGATTATGTATCAGTTTGAAATTATTGTTGACATTTTTGCTGTTTTCTGTTGGCTAGAGTTCTTTCAAACTTTGGACTAAATATACAAGTTGCAGCAACACTTTATAGAAAAATCTCATGGAAACTGTCCTGGTTTGTTTGGTGGTTCAGCAGCAAGAAACGACGAAAAAAGCGAATTAGGAGGATACTGGACGATGCAGAACTTGGAGAAGAAACCAAACGGAAAATTGCAATTGAGAAGGTTTTGTTTTTGCTTTTTAAAGCTTTTTTATTCTATTAAGAAAAGGGTGTTTTTATTGGATTTAACCTTATATTGCATGGTCATACCCTTGTAGGCTCGTCAAGAACATCTTCAGTCATTGCAAGGAAAATCATGGAGTAAGAGTGCTGGGAATTCTAATGGAACTGCCCTTGAAGGTACTGATTCTGAAGTGCTAGGTGATGCAGTAAAAGGGTTTATAGTAAATGTTGCCAGAGAGGAGAATGAAGAAGCTGTAAGGATCCCTCCCAGTTTATCTGCAAAACTAAAACCTCATCAGGTTAGCTTCTTTATCTTGTATAACTTTCGTATCTTCATTTAAAAGCTAAATGCCACAAGGGACTTGGGCTCAATTTAAATCTTTGAATCCTAGGAAACTTTATTGAGTCATAGAATTTTTTAAAAGTTCTCATAAAATTATCGAAAGTCCACAAAATATTCTAAAAAAATTCCTAGAAATTCGAAAAAATTGTTAGAACTTCCTCCCTTGTTTCCTTGATCATTTAATTCCCTCATTTCACCATGGCTGACAAGATTGGTCTGAAGTCTCATAAATAACTGTCCAATTCCACCTCATAAATAACAAAAAGAAGAGTTTGGAAGAAGGCTCTTTGTTATCTTGTGAGACTTTTTTTTTTTTTTTGGAACTCATTTATTTGATGGTTTTGAACTCAGAACTAGTATTTTCTTGTTTTAATCTCTTTATTGTCTTGTTTTCTTTGAATTTTATTGTGGGTAATAAAATTTGCTTTTATTGTGGAATTTAAAGTAAATATCCCTTGTTTTTAGTTCCTTGTGTTGGTTTGGGGTGGTTCTTTCCTGCTTGACCAACAGTGAGTGGGATAAAACTGTTCTCGTACTACCTGATGTAATTTTTTTCTACTCAGTGAGTGTTATCACCGTTTTCTGTTTGAAATCGTACAGTGTTGTTGTTGGTTTCAAATTTTATTCTCTGCGCCACCCATTTTTTCAACTCCCTTTTTCTATATTTTGCCATGCTCACTAGTCAGGGTTGTGTCAATTCACCCCTTTGTTTTTATTGTTTGTTTTTCTGGCCTATCAGTGATTTGGAGGATCTGTTCAATTGGAATTTTTGATATGGTGATACTATTCAGGTGGAGAAGGAAGAAGTTAAATAATGAAAACAGTTATATTTGTTTTTCAAGCTGAGACTCCATGTTATGTACTCCCCAGCTTGAAGGGCAGTCATGGTAGAAGGGTGTTGGTGTTGATGAAATTTGGTCCAAGAATGTACCTGGTGGAGATTGACTGTGTGAAATTTTAGCAGTCATGCACAACCAAGAATTTGTGTGAAATTTTTGTGAGACAAGGTGTAGGACAATTTTAAGTCTACTCAACATATTTGATCACAAAGTCACGTGCAAGGCATCCATTTGCATGGCAAGCTAAGCATTTGACAGTGTTTCTATCCAAGTGAATTTATTTTGCCAAAAAAAAAAAAAAGCATTCAACAATAGCAAGCTGGGATGTATGATCTACTTGTGCCAGCATAAGGGGGAGTCTGTGAGTATATTACTTTATGTGGATATAGTAAGAGTTCTAATGCAATAAAGAAACTTGAGAACAAGTAGAGTTTGATGTATACTGGAGATCAATTTTTTGTAACTTTAAACTAAGATATTTTCGTGCTGGTAACCAGTGAAGCTTATAAATTAAGGGTTATAGGCCAAGTAAGATACTCAAAAGTTCTCTCTCTCGGGACGTCTCTTTCTCTCTATCTTTGACTTTGTTTTTACATTCTTACTAGAAGCATAATTGTTCTTTCTCACAATTGATTTCTTTAGTTTGATGGTTACATGTATAGTCAAGTCTTTTTCTGGAAATGAAAGACACCCCGCCACTTGAATTAGCTTTATTTTGTATTTATCTGGACAATACAGATTCAAAGGTGTGCTGACTTATTCTTGTAATTTTAATGCAGAGTGCAGGGATACGATTTATGTGGGAGAATATCATACAGTCTGTCAGAAAGGTTAAGTCTGGGGATAGGGGTCTTGGTTGTATTCTAGCTCATACAATGGGCCTTGGCAAAACTTTTCAGGTTGTGGCTACTTCTTCTGATATTTTGTAGGTTTTGCAAGTTTACTTTATGTTAATTATTTGCACTAGAAGAGCTTCCTAAAAAATAAAAATTATTTGTACTAGAAGCAAAATAGTTCGGTCCTTAACTACTGTTAGCTATTGCAAGATTTGAATAATTTCTTCCATTTAATTTTCATATTTTATTCATTATTTGCTTTCTTTCTTCAAATATCAGAAATTGGTATGAATTAAAATTTCAAAAGTTATGTCATTAATTTTTAGGCATTTAGAATAGCTACATCTTGAAACAGTTTGAATATGTACTTGAGATGAGGCTTTACTGCTTTGGAGGCTCTAGATTGTAGCTATCTCTGCTCACTTCCTGACAACCACTAGCTTAGTTCTAGTGAAGATGATCAATTAATCTAAGGTGTTCCCAGAAACTTGACTATGTCTCCTTGCTTGCTGAAGTCATTAATTTTTCATCCTTCTTAATTAGAATACTTTAAAACAGCTCTTAGTAGATTTGCTAATGTATAAAAAATAGAAAAGAAAAAGTTGCCTCTTTGATTAATTTCTTGATTCCTGGTGATTGGGTGGTGCTCAAATGATTCTGCCCTAGCATTGTGTCTTTAGTGTTGTTTATGAAGAAATTCAATACATTGGTAAGATCTTGCTGGCACGGGGATCCCACACAAAATTATTATCTTTCATGAGAACTACACTCCTAGAATTTTGTGGATTTGGCTAACTTGTATTCTCTTGAGCAATTATTCTAAATAAAATCTTTTTGAACTCTAATGAAGCTCTGAATGTTCTCACTTGATATGCAGATAAACATTATCTAGATTTAACCAGCAAACTGTATGTGCAGGTCATAGCATTCTTATACACTGCTATGAGAAGTGTTGATTTAGGATTAAGAACTGCACTTATAGTTACACCTGTAAATGTGCTGCATAATTGGAGGCAAGAATTTGTGAAGTGGAGACCTTTGGAACTAAAGCCGCTCCGTGTGTTTATGCTTGATGACGTTTCTAGGTTCGAATACTTGTTTCTTATTCATGGTTTCGTTATTGGCATGCTATTAAAGCCAAACCCTGATGATTGTACATTTCAAGTAACCATAATTTTTTCCTTAGACTATTTTTTTAATTCATATCCAATAAATTCTCTTATTACTTGTTTCCACAGGGAAAGAAGAGGAGAGCTGCTTGCAAAATGGAGAGCTAAGGGTGGGGTCTTTTTGATAGGTTATGCTACTTTTCGAAACTTGTGTCTCGGAAAGCATGTTAAGGACAAGTACGTGGCGTCAGAGATTTGTCAAGCTCTCCAGGTGCTTTTGTAGTATATAAAACTTTTTCCTCTATTTCTTACTCTGATTTAGTATGTATTTCTCCTCTAATTTCTTGGTATAAGATGCTATCTGTGAGTTTTGTTGTCTTTTTAAGACTTGCAATTTTCTGGGGATGCATCCATCATAATTGTGCATCTGGGAAAAAAACAAAGGGTTAGTTCTACTCATTTTGAAATTTTACATAGATTCAGTTTGGGTCTGACTGGTGTCTAAGATGTAGTCTTAGTCTCTGGCGAGGTATGAGTCGTCTTTCTTAACGAAACAAAAAACAAGAAATGGTATAAGCCTCCTTGGTCTCCATTTGTTAAGTTTATTCGGTCTGTGTTGCCTTTCCAAGACGAACTGCAGTGGATTTCCTGCAATAACTTTCAGATTGCAACTTGATGTAGTTCATTTAAATTGGCAATTCATTGTATTTTTTCTACCTGCTGGACACATTGATGGTGCTTAATCTCCACCTATTAAATAAAAAAATAGTTACTAACAACTGTGCTCAATTTTGTCCTTTTTTTGTTGTTATCAATGAGAAAGAAAATCCATGATAGGATACATCAAATGAAAAGAAAAACAAACATAGTAAATACAAACAAACATGGAAAGAAACACAAAATCAAATGCCAAAGGTATGGCCAACAACTAGACGTTGCCTAAATGCACCCTCCATAGCCAAAGAATCTGCCAGTCCATCTGCACTTCTTGGAGTATGGCACCAAGAAATAGTCAGGGTGCTGGAGATGTCATAAATCTCAACAAAATACAGCAAAAATCTCCCTAGAGGAGATCTTTTTCTCTGAAACCCAAATAATTACAATTGAAGAATCTCCCTTCAACAATAAGCTGTGCAGAAAAGTTGGCTGAGTAAAGCCTCAAACTAAAGAAGGGATTCAGTTCTGCTACTGTGGAAAAACACAAACTAAACGGTGCAGAAAAAGAAAGATACTTGTGTGATGGAAGGAAAAAAAGGACAAATATTACCTTTAGAGTCTCAAATAACCCCATCTCTACCAGCCGGCCTAGGATTGCCACGAGAGCTACCATCAAAGGTTTAGTTTAAGAGAACCAAGAGGAGGGACCAAGAAATGAGTGTGGGAATTGGATGAAAGGAGATAGAGATTACTCTTTTCCAATTATTTTTATTGAGTGAGCTAAGAGGATGGGAAGTCTCATCAAATTTACTGGCTGTGTGGCTGCCTCAATGACTCTACCAATGGTTTGTTTTCAATTGTTCATCTGCTGCACTCTTCCCAAAGATTCTAAGAAAGCGGCAATTGAAAGCTTCCAGAAGTTCTTTCCAATCTTTCTGTAAGGAAACATAGCTGACTGCTCAAGCATTGTAGAGAAAGAAGAGGCAAAACATAAATAAGACCAAATTTTAAAGCATTCAAAACTTGCCTAGAAAGGGGCAGATACTCAATGCTTTCGGAATCATTTCCACATAATTTCAGATTTGCTCTTCAATCACATTTCCCCTTTTCCTTAGCTAGCATGCTCATTGTTTAAATTTTATGAATATGCTCTGTTGAAAATTTGTTTTATCGTTTTCGTAATTGTTGTATTTAAACAAAATATTTTATGGAAGAACTGAATGTTAATCAGCATGATATTCACTTAATGTTCAAGAGGTTCTCTGAAGAATTTCAAACTGTATTAGTTAACATCCACCACAGTTACTTCATAATTTGCTGTGTTGAAATCTTTGGCATTGATTTCCTGTTTATAGTTTGGTAAAACTTCTGAGTCTTAGCTTAAGGAATTTCCCATCAGCATGTTGCTGCGAGTAATATCTTCTTCATAACTTGTGGCATGAGGTTTCTTCTCCTCCTTTCTCTTTCTTTAATGCAAAAGGTTCCAATGTTATCAAAACACGGAAAAAGAAAAATACAAGGAAAATGAAAAAAAAGTGAATCTTGATCAGCATGATATTGACATTGTCTTTCACAATGCTGTAGCTTTTTTTAATGGTAAATCATTAGCTATATTTGCTAATACTAGGGATGGCTGTGGGTCAGGTTGAATGGTGAACCGTCCCTTTTCTGGCAAGGATGGCCCTGCAGGTTGGGGATGAGGTTTATCCCAAAAAACCGTGATGGGATTAACTAAAAATAACCCGACCCTACTGAGGGTTTGTAAAACACATAATTACCTTTAGGAAAAAGATGTTTTAGTTTTTATTGTAAACTACCTATATACCCTTATCTACTGCTAAATGACTTATAAAAAAAGGTAAACAATCAACTTGTTAAGGGAAATAATGGTATAGAAATTCACATTATTTGAGAAAGGAATCTCTTCTCTCTCTTACCAAGACACTTTTAAAATAATAAAACTTTAGAATAATGTCTCTGCCTTTTCCCAAGACACTGCAATTCCCTTTTCTTTGTCCTATTATCGTCTTCTCTACTTCATTCCATTTTAGTTTATTTACACAAAGAGGTAAAAACACTCCCCTAGCCCATCATCATTCTCTATCTGCTTTTTATGTCTATATTTTTTACTTACATTGGCAAATCTCCCCTCTATTCATTTGCATAGAGTTGAAAAAGGGATGTGGAAAACCCTCAACAAGAGGGGATGAGAGAAGCAGAGGTCTCCTCCATTTCTGTCACTGCTACATCCTCGACGGGGATGGGGTGCCAGATTGCACAGCGGGGTGGGGACAGGTTTGTCTCCGTTAACCCCATCACGGGGTGGGGTGGGAACTGGGTGGCAGGTTGTAGGAGCAGGCTGGGGTCGGGTTTTGCAAACCCGTTGCCATCCCTTGCTAATACTTACCATGGCAGTTGCTATGCTTGAAAATTTTGACATTATTTTCTTGTTTATATCATATTTATGTGAAACTGTTTCTTCTGGTTCCATCACCTAATAATGGTCTGTCCTTGTTAGAATGGGCCTGATATATTGGTATGTGATGAGGCTCATATGATCAAGAACACGAGGGCTGACATAACCCAAGCCTTGAAGCAAGTGAAATGCCAAAGAAGAATTGCACTGACAGGCTCACCATTGCAGAACAACTTGATGGAGTATTATTGTGTGAGATTTTCTTTCCTGTAAATGCCTGCTTTGGTTGATTATACAAATATCTATTTGTTGTCAATCATTATTTGTTTCTGATATGTTTGTGGAGCAGATGGTTGATTTTGTACGTGAAGGTTTTCTAGGCAGCAGTCATGAATTTAGGAATAGGCAAGGCTCTGTCACCTATTCTGACTTGCTTTAAATGTTAAGTATTGTGCATGGGTCCTTCTTAAGTTTTCTCATGTTCTCTTTATAAACTGTTTGCAGGTTTCAGAATCCTATTGAAAATGGACAACATACTAATTCTACCTCAGATGATGTCAAAATTATGAACCAACGGTCACATATCCTCTATGAACAATTAAAAGGATTTGTCCAAAGGATGGATATGAATGTTGTAAAGAAGGATTTGCCTCCAAAAACTGTGTTTGTGATCACTGTCAAACTCTCATCTTTGCAAAGGAAATTATATAAAAGATTCTTAGATGTACATGGTTTCACGAGTGTCACAAGTGAAAAGGCTATTAGGAGGAGTTGCTTCTTTGCTGGATATCAAGCCTTAGCTCAGGTACCATTTACTTGTCTATATGTCTAGAGCCTGAAAAAGTTGGATAACAAAGTTTAGTTTACTGCTGTTACTATTATAATGATAAGTGATCATTACTGGTAGATATGGAACCATCCTGGGCTCTTACAGTTGGCCAAAGAATACAAAGACCGCCATAGACAAGAAGATGCTGTTGAGAACTTTTTAGTTGATGATAGTTCTAGTGATGATAACATGGACCGTGACACACAAAATGGAGGTAAGAATATGCAATTTTGATGTGTGAGTGCTTGGGTTGTTGTTTTATGTGAAAATATGAGAATTGATTCATCATGTTCATGGCAGATGAAACTGGAAGACTATTTTTTTGTAAAAAAAATGGGGATAGTCCATGGTCCTTTATAACAATGAGATCACTAATTCATATGTATTATATTGCTTAAGGCTGGATAATTATGAATGGTGGGACCAACCAGTTTTGTGGTGACAATGAGAAAAAGGAATCTACTAAGAGAGCTTCCAAAGTTAAAGAGTACATCGGTGGATAATTACATCATGAGAGAGAATCTGAGCTAAAAAGATAAGAATATACAAGAGAAACACAAACTATGAGAGAATTGTCGGCTACAAGGTTTTACATGGTGACCTCTTCCCTGGCTAAGGCATTGGCAATGCTATTGGCATTCCTAGGGGAAGTGCAAACAATATCATACTTAAAGTTTGACAAATTTCCATATATCTCATCAAAGTACATAAAAAATGCCTTGGTGGGATCTCATTCCTTGTGAACCATGTAATGGCCACAGCCGAGTCCCCTTTCACAACAAGGTGGTGGAAAATCTATAAGAACGATCCATTTGATTCATCCAAATTCAGAGTTAATGAATGATTGCAGAAATATAGATGAATTAATCAAATTAGTGGAGAAATGTTTATTTCTCATTGAATAGGTGTTCAATATGTTTTCAATTGGCATAAAAAAGTTTGAATCTACTCATCAGAATAAATGTTAGAAGGTCGAACAATGACTGTCCTGCATCACATACAGGTGCACAATCAGAATTTCTATTATGCATAATAAACTTTTTTTTTGAAAAAGTGATGATTTTATTAAGCAAGAGACAACAAGCAAACAAACTGGAGAAGCACACCTGCTTAGTATTATGCATAATGAACATTATATACATTATTACCCATTCATGATTTCTATGATAATTTTTCAGTTTAGCGATGATAGGAAAATTGAATAGGATTCTTTTGTTTATGCAGAGAAACTGAAAAGCAAGCATGACCTCTCACACAGAAAAACTGAGGATGGCTTCTTTCATGAGGTATTGCCAAGCCTTGATTACAGCAAGTTTGGAGTGTATGGATTCAGTGAAACCAATTAAACATGAATCACAAACCTCTCTCTCTCTCTCTGTAACTGAATACTTTTGGTATGATTTGGATAATGATGTTGAATGGATGTGTATCTCACCAACATTTTCTTTGAAGAATGATCTCACCCACATTTATGTCAAAGAAAGCTTCAATATCATTAAATAGTTCTGATGTGGTAGAAGCCAACATATTTTTGTGATGGGCTAGTGAACGCTTTTAAAGTTTTTTACATGCTTAATGTTGAAAAAAGAAAAAAATCTTGAAATTTTCTTTCTTTTACTTTTAAAGCCACAAATGTTTTTGTTTAATCTTGTTCGTTTTTTGGTTTATATGTTTTTCCTATCTTTTTAATGCTTGCATCGCTGTCTGTTATGTATTCAGATTTGCGAATGGACCAATTTTTCCTGCATAAGTTTTTCTCAGTTTCTATATTCGAAATAAGTTTTCATGTGTTTAAATTGTTTTCAGTGATTATGAGGCCAACATATACTCCTGAAATGAAAAAAGAAAAAGAAAAATAGGACTGCAACGTGAACCTTTGTGTGCTGCTGTGGAATTGCCCTCATGATCTATTGGTCCTAATTTGACCTTTGTGTTCACAAATTTAATTTGATTTTTTGTATCATTGGCTGTTGTTTTAGGATGATATCTTTGTCTATTTCAATGAAGAAAAAAATCTTTTTCAAGGCTGCTCTTCTTTAAATGATCAGTCAAGAAGAAATGATTTTAGATATTTTTTGAACTTGCTGTATGACTAGCATTTGTCCAGTGGTGGGAATGTGTCTAATTGTCCTGATACCCGTTTCAGCAAATTGACTGGTGGAAGGATCTTCTTCAAGAAAAAATTTATAAAGAGGTGAATTATAGTGGTAAAATGGTCTTGCTGCTCGACATTTTATCTATGAGTGCTGAAGTGGGTGATAAAGCACTAGTTTTCAGCCAAAGCTTGCCAACTTTAGATCTTATTCAGCTGTTTCTTTCAAAGTTACCTCGAAAAGGGAGAGAAGGCAAATATTGGAAGCAAGGCAAGGATTGGTACAGGTGTGTGTGGATTATTTCTTCTTGTAGTAAGTATCGCATGTCAATTCAGGTATCATGTAAAATGTACCATTTCTAATTTTGTAGTGCATATTTAAAATTAAAATAATTAATATCTGGAAAAGATTGAGGAGATATTCTTGCGACTGCTATGGAATATTGTGGAGGTTAGGGAAGATGTTTCAGATCTTGTTAGAGCATATGAAAAATAAAATTATGAGGAAAGCTAAGTTTTTCATAATTGTTCTGTATTAGATCATTAAAAAAAATGATCTGTATTAGATTCCTAATATCTATAAGGCTAATATATGAAGAAATGCCCAAGTTGTACTTTACCTAAAGGCCAAGCATGTAATCCTTACCAAAGACTTTTTAACTGCCACGTCTTACAACAATAGTACTGCACCCTTTTCAGAAGCTTCCTTCTACTTTTTTTGAGAAGTTTCTGCTAACGTTGATTTATAATTTCCTTGTTGCAGTTAATACCTCTTTTGTTTCGTAATGTTTCATGTATGTTCTCTTTCCTGGATTTTTTTTTTTTTTTTTGGCTGGTTCACTATTTGGTTTTGCAGTAATGTTTTCCTTCATATTTTGCACCATGTGGCATGACTTTCTGAAAGTCATATTTTGGAGTGCCTGTGGTTCAAGTGGGATAGGAAGTCCTTTATGTGTAGATTGGGCCTTAGGGTCGTTTGTCACATGGCCCTTTTCTTAATGCAAGTTCTTTGGTTCAAGTTTTACAGGGATTTGGAGTATCTAATGTGTGTTTATAACCAATATAAAAAATGCTTGTAGTACCTGTTGGCATGTCTGGAGTAACTGTGGAGGAGTATTTTCAGTCGTTTAGTGATAGCATAGACTTCTAACATACTTAGTTTCAGACTGTTTTTTTCCATAAAAAGGAATGAAATATATTGATTCTCTGTGGTTAGTAAAAAGTAGCAATTTACTTTACAGGCTGGATGGAAGTACTGAGGGGTCTGAAAGACAAAGGTTAGTTGAGAAGTTTAATGAGCCAAGGAATAAAAGGGTAAAGTGTACATTAATATCAACTCGAGCTGGATCTTTGGGCATTAATCTTCATGCTGCAAACCGTGTTATTGTCGTTGATGGATCGTGGAATCCTACTAATGATCTTCAGGCTATTTATCGGGTTTGGCGGTAAATTTTACTTCAAGATCTAATATTTTCTAATAGAAATTCAAGCATACCTTATAAAGCTCTACATTAATTTTTTCTTCAGGTATGGACAAATTAAACCTGTGTATGCTTATCGTCTGATGGCACATGGAACCATGGAAGAAAAAATCTATAAGCGGCAGGTGACTATCAGATGCAGATCCTGGTTAAAATTTGCTACAGATAATTGAGGTTGCTGTGAGTTTGACATTTTCTGTAAGTTTTTAACCAGGTGACAAAGGAAAGTCTTGCAGCAAGGGTAGTGGATAGACAACAAGTACATAGAACTATGTCTAAAGAGGAGATGCTTCATCTTTTTGATTTTGGAGATGATGATAGCACAGATGCAATGTTTGAGCAGAAATCCAATCAAGACATGAACTGTGAATTTGGAGGCTCCTCTATGAAGAAGAAAGCTTTACCTTTTTCCCAGGGGACCTGTTCTGACAAGTTCATGGAAACGTTAACTAGCAGACATTATCCACGGTAATAACTTGATTTTGTGCTTTCTAAAGTTACTTGAGAGTCTTGCAATAGGTTTAGTGTTTGTGAATCTGCTTGTTCTCAGTACAATTTTTCTAAACATGTTTCTTTCTTAAACCTTATTCAAGTACATTATATCACTCTTGGCTTTTTAGTTCTAATCACAGATCATGTTGCCAAATGAAAACTGTTAATTCTCTGTTTAAATTTTAATTTAATGATAATCTGCTGATAAAAGTCTGTTTGCAAAAGTAACAAGTTCTGATATGAGTTGCTATTTTCCTTTCAACTTAACTTAAGGGGATTAATTTTAAGATTATGAGAATATTTTTGATCTTTTGGTAATGTTAGACTAAAATCCATCAGTCTCTAACATTTTATCCATACTTTCTATCTCCATCTCTGCACTTCATCTAGAAATTCTTTGTTCTTCAGGATGTGGTTTCCCATCTGAGCACTGTTAATTTCTCAGTGTCATGGCAGTCCATCTGCCATGCCATGTCACATGTCGCATAAATAGTCCACTCTAGCTAAATCTGGAGATTCTCTACCTAACATCAAGCAGAAAACATTACAGTTCTTTGTTCTGATCAAAACACCGCGGCTTTTACGATGGCTTACATTTTTCGCATTTGATGTGAGTGATTCACTGCTTGGATAAACACAGATCCTACTGCTTAGTGAGTAGCAAGGGCAAGAGACGTGGTTGTACAGCTTCCCTTCTCATTGCTAGAGACAGATCATTGCAGATGAGCACTGCAGGGTCAAGGGAGGCTGCACCTCCAGTCATGCGGCCTTGATTCTCACAGATTTACACGCTGCATTGGCTTTTCAGAGATGATTTGCCTCTGCAGAGTTGCCGGAGTATTGCTATGTCACTTCACAGTCTCATGTGCTGCTGCAACTCTGGAAGTTGTGCTTGTGCCACTTGCCCTTGTTGTTTTGCAAACTGATAGAAAAACATTTTTTTTCTGGAGACAATCACTTCAATACTGTTGTTAGAGTACAGTAATGATCCCCCATTGAGGCAGATGGCAATGGCATTGCATACCATCACAATGTGAAAATCCCTTGTAAATGTGGAGGTTGCTTCATATATATCCTTGCACTAGTGGAATCTCTGAATCAGGCTTCTGTATTATAAGATTGCATTACAGACGAAGGGTGAGTGGGGCAACCTCTATAAAATGGTCTGACAAACTTCCCTGTACCACTTTTCTGTATTGTATCAAGCTGTTTCACAAATTGGTATTAGGCATTTCATATTTGTTGTTCTGCTTCATTTGATATCAGATAAGTTTGGTTGTTTAGTGGATCTTATGTGATTGATAAGCTGCGATTAAAGTTTAATTTTGAATACTCTTCAGCTGGATTGCAAATTACCATGAGCACGAGAGCCTCCTACAAGAGAATGAAGAAGAGAAGCTTTCGAAAGAGGAGAAAGAGATGGCATGGGAAGTATTCCGGCGTTCATTGGAGTGGGAGGAAGTACAAAGAGTCTCGTTTGAGGAGTCAATGCCAGAGCAAAAGCTCGTAGCTACTGTGGCCCCAGCAATGGAGAACAGTCTAAGACAGACCAAGCACAGTATGAGGAACCGAACTGTTCAACGGAAATGCACCAATCTCGCACATTTGTTGACGCTGAGAAGTCAGGGCACGAAATCGGGTTCAAGTACCATTTGTGGAGAGTGTGCGCAGGAAATCAGCTGGGAGAGTCTACATAGGGATGGAAAATCGAGATGATGACTTACTGATTTGTCTATATGTGTATTTATGTTTTCCTTTTGGTTTTGTAAATGTTAAATAGTTATAGGCAAATGTGTTCAAATGCCGATTCAACACTAACTAACAACACCCTTTTCTGTACAAACGAGCTTCACTAATTAAAAAGACAATAAAAAATGAATCATTTGTTTTTTTTTTTTAACTTTGAAGTTCTTCCTTGGGTTGTTTCTCGCCTATGATAACAAAATATCAGGCTTCCTAATGTCCATTGATCAAGTATGCTGCTGTCCTAAGGGTTATAGTTTCGCCAACAATATCATATGCATTATCCAGTATGTCACACGATTCGGCAGTACGCGCAATTTTCTGTTCTATAATTTTCCTATCTTGTCAATTGATCATAAAGTAATCTTTCAACTTAATATTAAAAGTTGATGGCAGCCTTGATTTGCTAATCAAATGTTTTTTCTTTTAGTGTTAACCCCATCAAAGGCGTTTTTTTATTTTAACACACAAGTCGAAATAAAAATGTCGTCAATTCTTCCAACATCCAACTTTTATAATCCTTTAGTAAAATAAAAAAAATACTCAACTGTGATTAAGCCCCTAGCCAACATTGAAAGGGTCTTAATGAAGGCTTGACTGCCACAAGCTAATCCCTGTGGTATATTTTCTAACACTTCTAACTTCAAATTCTGAAAATCTAAAGATCAATATACCACAGTTTCACGGTTCATATTTGTACCGGAGATAAGAATTAAACAAGTTTTTATTCTTATGTCTCAGACAAGATTTCTGTTCTCGTCGAGTTATTTCAGGACACATACAACCAAACTCCCCACTTGACAATGTTTTCCACCCAGATTAAGGTAAGTCTTAAAACCAAGAGGGGCAATGCCCCACCTCTAACTCACTGAATAAGTAAAATAATATTAAAAATAGTGATATTTCACTTGCACCATAGAAACAGCTCCCATTTATCCTGCATCTCTCAAATCATTTCACAAAATTGGACTAGAGCCAAACGCCCAACAAGATCTTCTTTCCTTGCAGTTATCAAACACTAATAAAAAAGGTGAAAAGGCCTTTAAAATGACACGACTAAATTTTCTTATGAACTTCGATTTGAGACACACAGGACTCCCATTAATTGAAAGGCAGCAGCATACAGGAATTATTGCCATATTGCAAATTAGTTAATATTTTTCTTTTCTAGGCTTCGTGGTTATTCAGTTTTTGGTCAATCCCTAAAGCTTCATAGTTGATATTGACTTCACATGTTTTGTCCATTTTCCCCCGTTGTCAAATGACAAAACTAAAAAATGATATTTTAAATTTCGAACAGAAAAGTTTGCAACCAAAACTTCATAAAATGATAATATATGCTTGAAAGAAAATGAAAATTGGTACTGCTGCATGCCCCAAAACAAACAAATGAAACATTTCCCCCACAAAGGTGGCATCCTCATATCAATCTGCCGAGCAGAACATCGTGATCATAATTTTTATTTTCTTTAAAGTTACATTCAGATAGTATGTGTTTTGTTGCACTACCTCAAAATTTTATCATGAATGATAAAAAAATTAAAAAAACTTTGGTTACAGGAGCTGTTCGTCAATAAAAAGGAATTTGAAAAAGAAACAAAAAATTTCAGATCAGCACAGTACCCGGATGTTTCAGTCTTTTTTGTCCATTATTGGAGGCGGTGGAGGAGTCCTGCAGTCCTTGCATTCAGTAGACGGAGGATGTACAGGTATATCTGAGAGATTTACTCGGAATGATTGGTTCTCTTTATCTCCAGGTACGTGAAGAGTAGCATCCATGATAAGGATCTCCCACTCCTGAGGCCGTAAAAATGAAAACCATGGATTGTCTGCAAAACAATAAAAAAGTAGTCAGTGGATGCAGTGATATTTTACAGCAACCAAAAAACAGGTGAATTATGTGTCCACACTCGATGGATGTCAACGACCTAATTCTAATCCAGCTGAATATAGTTTTGACCTGGCCTCACTTAAAACTAAATAAAATCTATCACATAACACAATCAATTTGAACTGCTCCATTTACTCATAACTGGGATCAAGAGTTGATCTTGTTTGATGCAATTATATTGTAACTACCTTTGTTTTTGAATGAGATAGGAGTTTATTGAAAAACTGAGAGAGTACAACATTTGAAGCAGGGCAAGTGGCTCAATTCACTAAGTTCACTACGACAAAAAGAAAAGAGTCAAATCATGAACCCCCTCAAAGATGACATAGTCAGTAACGGCGGTCTGAATTGTTTCTATACTAGCCAAGAACAATATGCAAACCTCAACTACAAGGATACTGATAGGTCTCTCTTTGAAACTTTTTAATCCTTTGAAGAAGAATGTGAGTTTGCTCTGTAGAATGAACAATCCCTAGCAGCCAGCAACATGCAGGAAAAAGCCCCCATCATATGAGAGATGTGAAAACCACGTCGAAGTTGGCTCAGAGTTATCTTCCCATCAAAGTTGAGTTCAATAGCTCCATGTTTTAGTGGGAACCAAGGAATCACGCGAGGAAAAGCCCAAGATAAGGTGCCAAATGTTTTTAGTTACCATGCTGTGAAAGTTCTTGAAGTCATCAAGCAGGCCACTCCGAGAAAGGATCAGGTGGACAACTAAATCATGACACCTCCTTATCACTTTTATCAAATAAAATAAAATATAATGACACCTCCCACTGAGCAACATTAGTTTGAGAAAGTACACTGGCTTTTTTTCCTCTAGAAAACACCAGCGGTCAGCAATAAAGGATTAGCTTCCACATAATTTTACCAAGCTTAGGGAGAAATAACAGATCTTTGGAAGAGTTGGCGAGGCAAGACATCATAACCACCTCTTTTTTAATGCACAAATACTGGCCCAAAAATTGATAATTAAGTCAAACCTTAAACATGTCCTCTTTTATAAAGATATCTACACTGATAAGAAAAATCTACACAAAGGCAAGGTTCTCCTAATCTGGAAAAACTTCTCTTTTCCTTCTTATATTTAAAAAGAGCCACCCAGCTTCTAAAATACATTATCTGGAAACTTTTGGTTCTTCATTCAAAGAATCACTCCCTTCAATTAGTCGAGTCGTGAATGCCAAATCCCTCATTTTAGTGGCTACTCTAAGGAACTCATCCATGATAACAGTACACAAATATCTCGCAACATCTTGTTTGTTTTTAATAATAACAATGACTCTTTGTTTCTTTCTCTTATCTTCAAATGTTAGATGAAGATATACATAAAGCAAATTTAGACTTTCGTACACCTGCAAAACTTCTAAACAGTTTGCTAGGACAGACTTTAAGGTATTATATCTACTCTGCTTTATAAAACAGCAAATTATAATGCATAATGAAAATGGATACTGGAGAAGTCCAAAAAAGGTTGTAGAGAGAAAAGGAATAAGTATGAGGTTTGAAATTATATATAAGTTCAGCGATTAGTTAAAATTTAACAAATCAATACTAACCTTGCCGAACAGCCTTCAACTGAAAGATACCAGATCCTTGGGGTCCAGACACAGGAAAAGTGCAAGACACAGAATGTTTTTTGTGAGCTACTGCAAGTGATGCATTATACCAGGGACCACGTACTATTGGTTCCCCAAGAGCTTCTACTATTTTCTGGTTCTGACTAGCTTTCTCTAGAGCCTTACTGGGAAAAAAGAAGAAAAGAGCCTCACATGAGAACAAGTAATGATTTCATCTTCCATATTTCCTCTTAGTATATTAACTCAAAGAGATTTACTACTATGTATCCTTGAACTCACGTAAATGCAAGCCATGACAACTAAAACTAAAACTAAAACTAAACGATGGTCAAGAAAATAAAAATAATTTTTTTAAATTAAAAAGAATACACCTAACTGGTTACAAAACAATAAAAAAAGCCTCGGCAGTAGTCAGCCATAAATAAAAGAAATAATAACTGCTTAATTGATGCAGATTTTGTAGATAAAAGTAACCATTATTTTCCATCAGAATTTCATATAGAGGAGAAAAAGCAGGAGAAATTTAAAAAGAAACTAATCAAAACATTAGACAAAATGTCATAAGCCAGTCCGAAAATGCTTAAATCAAGAGATTTTAAATGCATGACTAGTAAGTTAACATGTGAATAATTGCTGGCTCTTAAGTACTATATTTCGTAACAGCTGGTACAGTTTAAGGGTGAATATTCTCATTGCAAGAGACTTCTTCATAGTTCACACCATATATGGGGTTAATCCAGGTTCAATCAATGATACAGCAAAAACAATCCAGAACCAAATGACCCAAAATACTTGGACAGTTGATTTAATTACTGACTGCATTAAGCATAAAATTAGGCTAGCAGTGTTGATTCATGTACCTGCTACAGCCATGAAAGATAGCTAGATCATCCAGAGCGCTCAAAGCAAAGCCTCCAGTGACAGAGATCAATATAACTTTAACCACCTTACGGCCCCAAGATTTGTTCTTTTTTATCTCTCCGCTAGTCGAGAAACTGAAAATTTCGAGTTTTTTGAGGAGAGGAGAGAAATGTATAACAATTATGATGTCAACAAATAAAAGAAAAGAAAACAGAACAAACAGAAGAGAGCTTAGAAAGATTACTGGAGATGATTAGACGAAGTCGATTTCAGAAGTTGCGACGGAAGCTTTCTCGTCAACATCGCTCTTTGCTGAGTTCAAGGAATAGCGACTAGATTGTCGCCAGAATCAAGAGCGGAAAGATTTCCCTAACGCAAGGGATGACCCGGGAAGTTGGAAGCCCTCGAGCTCCGTGTTTATCCTGTGGCTTAATGCTTAATCCTGTGAGCCAAATGGGCTTCGCGTCAATTGGGCTTTTGACACACCGTCTAATGGAAAGCCCTCTTTGCTTGGATCGGATAATAACGGGCCTATAATATTATAAATTTATCTAGACCACTGGATTAAAATATTTTAACGTGGCATCTTGTTAATTCGTCTTCCTAAGGGTGGCAATTTTATCCGATTGCCCAGTTTTTTCATCCCAAATTGGATATTCTGATCCGAACTGGCTTTCCACCGTCAAAGTCGTCGGCGTCTCCGCTGAAACATTTTTCACGATGGAAGCGAGCAACACGACGTAAAAGCTAAAGCAGGATCTTTTCATGGAAACTGGACTGTGGACTTTCAGAAAAAAAAAATGCCTTCGTATCAATAGTTAGATGAGGTGTTGATTATGATGGATATTGCCGTTACCATTACGTACTGATGTCATGTTCATCACTCGGCTACGATCTCCGTTTTCTCGAGGCAGCACGCATTCCTATTCCTCACCTCCTCTACCTCGTCATTCTCTTCTCCTTTTACTTATATATTCAAACGTTCAGAAGCCTATCGCGGTCTTTATACAGAGCCTCGCTCCTTGATCTTCTTCTCCAATCTCCTCTTAAGGGACCCCTTTTCTATTCGCTAATTCAGCCGAGAACAGAGATGGAGAAGGCGATCCAGAGACAGAAAATGTTGCTTCAGCATCTTCGGCCTCTTTCTTCCTCTGCTTCCACTGATATCTCTGTAAGTTCTGTTTCTCGCTCTTTTCGATTCAGTTGACCTTCTATTTCAGATACTGTTGTGCTTGTTATATCAGGCTTGGTAACCAGAGATGTTGCTCTGAGAATGTCGGATGTGTCTTCCATCTTTATTTGAATTTTGTTTGGAAAATTATCGGGTGTTTATTGGATGTTTCTTACTTGTTCCTTTTTTTCTCGCAAGAAAATATTGTTGTCTTTGAATCTTTGAATTGTGATGAAAGTGTTGTGCTTTCAGTTGATATTCTGATTTTCTCTGGGATTATAGTTTGTTAGTATAATCACTCCTACTTTCTGATTTTATTTCCTGGTTGTAGTCGTTGAATTTGCTTTTGATAGTAATTTTAGGCGAACGGATCCAGGTGTGCGTTTGCGCGAGTATATAATTAGCTAAATTTTAAGTGATTATACCAAAATGAGATTGGCTTTTCTCTGTCCTTATTATGATGCTGGCACTCCTTGAAGTTTTCTTTCTCTTGTAGTTAGAGCACCTTCTGGGAGGTTTTTTCTATGAACGAGGGGGAGTTTACTCTTGTGTTTCCTTAATCAACGTTTTTCTTTTTCTATGGAAAGGCATCGATTTGTTTGGCTGGGGATAGTGCGGCTTATCACAGAAATGCATGTTTTGGCGATGATGTTGTCATTGTCGCGTAAGTTTCTCCTCTGCTTACTTCGGTCGAGTGATTGTTCAATTTTTTTCTGTGATCTCTCTCTCTCTCTCTCTAATTCATCTTGCGATTATAAATCTTCCATGTCTTGACAGGGCTTTCCGAACCCCGCTTTGCAAATCAAAACGTGGAGGTTTCAAGGATACCCATGCTGATGACCTACTTGCTCCAGTTCTTAAGGTTTGTATCGTTTAATCTTGGAGATAGAAGTACAAATTTCTCAGGGTGAGGTTGGACTTGGTCAAAACATTTGAAGCATATATCAATCCTACAACTACATTAAAAAAAAAAAAAAAAAAAAACTACAACTGGTAAATATGAGCCACATCTCGATGTTAAATAGTTAAAATTTTCTTTAGAAGTGTTGAATTTCACCTTTTAATTATACATATTCTTATTTGTGAAGTTTTATGTAGGCTCTGATTGATACAACTAAATTAAACCCTAGTGAAGTTGGGGATATTGTGGTGGGGACTGTTTTGGCTCCAGGCTCTCTGAGGGCAAGGGAATGCAGGATGGCAGCTTTCTATGCTGGTTTTCCAGGTACCCATTTTCTCACCACACTATTTGGAATTTTACTTTCGAGTATTTGGACATTTGTATATAGTGAGTCTGATTTCCACTAACTTAAATACTGTGCAGAAACTGTGCCAATCAGAACTGTGAACCGGCAATGTTCCTCTGGCCTTCAGGCGGTTGCCGATGTTGCTGCAGCTATAAAAGCTGGCTTCTATGATATAGGTACATACAGTAAATTTCTTGGATTTACATTGATTGCAAAAAGAAAAAAAAGAACCGTTATAGCTACTCTGTCCAAGGTTTAGTTGCTGACTTGTATTTTTTATTGATGCAGGAATTGGAGCTGGATTAGAATCCATGACTGCAAATTCTATTGCATGGGAAGGCTCAATAAACCCTAAGGCATGCTATGCATTCTTTTCTCCTTCATCTAAGTTTGCTACATACCCGATTCTTCATTGTTGTGGTTGCTTATGACTTTTTTTTTTTTATATTTCAGGTTAAGAATTTCCAGCAAGCTCAAGATTGTCTTCTTCCTATGGGTGTTACTTCTGAAAATGTTGCACATCGATTTGGTGTCACAAGACAGGAGCAAGATCAAGCTGCAGTAAGTAGCTCAAATGTGAAACTTGATCTTGCCCTCTGGCAGCTTTATATTTGTGTTATTGACCTCGATTGCATGTACAGGTTCTATCTCATAAGAAAGCGGCTGCAGCAACTGCATCAGGGAGATTCAAAGATGAAATCATCCCTGTGGCTACGAAGGTGAAATTCACTATGTTCATATTTTCCATTTAATTATTTATTTTGAATTTGATGGTTTTAAGGATGTTCTTTCTCCATGGTTGTGACTTTTTCTCCTTCTTGTCTTGGAATTAGATCATTGACCCTAAAACTCAGGAAGAGAAAAATGTAGTGATTTCTGTGGATGATGGCATTCGACCTAATACATCTTTGTCTGACCTGGCCAAGCTGAAGCCTGTTTTCAAGAAGGATGGCACTACTACTGCTGGTATCATTTACTTACTATTTGTCTAATTCGTTTAAAATAGAACTGTTTTGCTTATTATTAGGTCCTCCGCAGGAATAAATGTAAAATGTTGATGGGATTTGGTAGAATTCTCATTAGTATTAAGCATTAATATTTTCTTTAAGTCTGGTTTTCTTCTATTTTCTTAATTACTATACATGCTTATCACTCTGGGTAAATTTAATGAGCATTAATAATGGGTATGATCATCAAGTGATAGTCTATATAGTCATTCCTACGTAAAAAACTCTTGCTTTTGTGTAACTACAGCTGTAAATCTCCTTCCATGTTAAAGTTGTTGGTTGAATGAATGAGTTAGTCTGCTGTCATTCTGCCACACACACACACACCTGAACAAAAAAAAAATGTCCGAAAATAAACTCTATTACATGAGCTCATTCAGAACTTTTATCTCATTTCATAAGATACACACACACACACACACACACAAATCATCCGTAGATCAACTCTCTATCAATGAATTGATTCGAAAAATTTTTCACATAGAATAAGATATGTTAAGTAAGCAGTTATTTTATTGGCCCCAAAACCTTTCTAATTGATCTTTACGGTGCTTAATCTATCAATTAAATTAGATCCTTTATCCATGGAAATCTAGTATATTAGCCAATACCTATTTCTTCATATTTTGGCTTCTATGACGTTGAACAGCTGATAAAAATAATACATGGTCTATTTGTTTGACAGGTAACTCGAGTCAAATAAGCGATGGTGCTGGTGCAGTCCTTCTTATGAGAAGATCGGTAGCAGAGCAGAAAGGATTACCAATTCTTGGTGTATTCCGGTATATTTTATTTCACATATTCTTACCATACTAATGCAGCAGCTGTTATCTGGTTTCTGTGCAAGGATAACCTAATAACTTGGTAGTCTCTATGATATTGTGACAATTTTCTCATATTTAATATAGGAGTTTTGCTGCTGTTGGAGTGGACCCTTCTGTGATGGGCATAGGCCCAGCTGTTGCAATTCCTGCTGCAGTGAAGGCTGCTGGTCTTGAACTTAATGATGTCGATCTCTTTGAAATCAATGAGGTTAATTGCTCAAAACGTAATCTGTCCTTTATGTTTTATGTTTACTTATCAGTTCATAATCATTAACTTGTAACACTGTCATTTATGTAGGCATTTGCGTCTCAGTATGTCTACTGTCGTAAACAACTAGAGCTTGACCCTGAAAAGGTCAACGTCAATGGAGGTGCTATGGCCATAGGGCATCCTCTGGGGGCAACAGGTAATCACATGGCAGTTTTATCTATTGTAGTATTCTATTTCTAGTTGAAAAAATTGCCATTCAGTCCAATCCGGAAGTTATCTCTTTTAGTGTGTTGTTGTGCTTCTGTTGGGTAGGTTGACTTTGTTCCTGGTTCTGATCAATGTTAGACCCTTTGTCTTTGAGAATATTGTGATTGTTTCCATTTGCAGGTGCTCGATGTGTAGGAACTCTATTACATGAGATGAAACGAAGAGGCAAGGACTGTCGGTTTGGTGTGATCTCAATGTGCATAGGTATCTTTCAAATCAACATTACTTGATTTTACATTGAGTCCATCAAATGCTTCATGTAACATATGGACATTCAAACTTTTTGAAAACATATTTGACAGGCACTGGGATGGGGGCTGCAGCTGTTTTCGAGAGAGGAGATGTAGTGGATTCCCTGACCAATGCTCGCAGGATCCAGGCCAACAACCAGCTTTCCAAGGATGCGCTGTAAAGGAGCCCCACTCTCAAATGTGAACCTCTTTCAATTAATAAAGCGGATTGGTGTTACATTAGATAATAAATGGAGGAAACGACAGAAGTTCGTCTACGCGATGACCTTCAAAGTACACGTAGGCTGATAGTGTTACTGTTTCATTGCCTCATATCTGGCTCTCTTATTCGTCTGCTGTTGTAGAAACATTCTTTGTTTAGTGAAGGCTTGTGTTGCAATCTAAACTAGCAGCAGGATGTATCATTTGTTTGCTTCCGACTCGTGAAAGATTATGCAATTGAAAGATGGCTTTCTCTATGCATTGGCAGGACAGCTGCTTTATTTGAGAAGCTATTATTTTTTACTTAATTCTGTTGGCATTATGATATAACACCCCGATTTAACTGGTGGTTAAACCCGGTTGAAGTGGGTTGGATTAGACCAGTAATTTTCTATTCATTGGGTTAGAGGGCGGTGGGTGGTAGTGCACAACGAGATGGGATCACCGTACGCCATATGTTCGAATTGTGAAGAGTGCGAACTTTGGCAACTTTGTTGACTAAGTCCCGAGTTCAAATCTCTGCGGTGAGAGTCCTGAGTGGAGGGGGACTTAGCAAAAACTAGAGTGGGCCGTCGCTAAAGTGTGGGCGTCGTGGTTGTCGATTCGTGAAGGTAGGTGTCGTGGTTGTCGGTTCGTGAAGGTGAGTGTGATGTTGTGGTCCTGGGTTAAGTACTTATGTTCTTTCGGATAGTATTGACTAGGTGTATTTGGATAATATTGGTTAGGTATTCAACAAAGAAGAATAATAGAGGATAGAGTATGATACATGTCTAACAAAGAAAAGAAGAGAATACCTCAAGGCAAAAGGAGGTAAAAATTCGGGTCATGGATTTAAATCCAAACCCTCCCCCATAAAGTATATTTATAGGTATCAAAACTATTAATATTATAAGTAAAAAAAAATTTAAACTAATTATATCTTATCTTCTAACAATTTTTATACTATACCCAATAAAAATAAAGTTTGAATCAAATAATTACCTTGAATTCTGTGATGGCGGGCCAGGAGTCACGAGAGTCGGGTGCCCATCCCGAATCGTCGTTGGAACCTTCTCAATCAATCTTATTAATGACATTTGGTTCGAACCGTCTTCTTGACTTGCATTACTTCGTAGCCTGGATGTTAAAAGGTCGATAAAACTCGGAGTTGACAGGCTCCTCGCCATTATTATAGTCCAGACAGCTTTGCAAGGCAGTTCTGTAACCTATCAGGATGCTCCAGGATAGGCTGGTAATCACGGCTTTTCAATACTCGCAGCGTCGACGACGAGAATAAGCCTCGCTCCGATGGACAGCTAGGGTGCTGTAGGTTATTTTCTAGTCTCCCCACATACGCAGGTTATTACTTACTACAGGGAATCAAAATTTTCAAAGACAGACAAGATATATATTGCTATCCCCTGAGCGTCAACTCCTGAGACATGCTTTAATGGCGCAACAAAACAGATTAAAATTCTACCTACAATCAGCCGTCTTTCATCCTCTATTGGCCCATCTTTCTTCAATGACACCAGAATTTTTCCGTTTAAAAGTCATATACTTGACAGATATTAGATATCTAGACTTAAGTAAACCCCAGATTTGCCATGCAATAAGGAGTGGAATTGCCATTCTTTATATTGTTTTATCCATTTAATTGAGTCATTGTGCTCCTATCGGATTTCAGGAAAGGTTCTCCACTGGGTATCCTGAACTTGTTGTTAAAAGAATTCGAGCAGTTCATCCCCGTTATATGAACTAAGCATTTATATAACTTTCGGAAACATTAACATCTTTCTCCATTTGTTAGTATCCATAAAAATTAACAGGAACTTTCCCAGAGTTTCAGTTGTCGCCTTAGTTGAATGTCGTTACCATGTAAAACTAAATGTCGTCATGAAAACACAATCGATTCTTTCGTCCTGCCCAAGTCTGTCTGTTATAAGCATCTAATTCAAATACGGAAGCTTCGTCTGATCAGCTAGCAGGTGACGCTCTCATGTGCACTTTCAAATAAAATAAAATCTGCTCGTGTTATGTCTCAAATTGTTTTACAAGATCCACGTCCGACGCGGACATCTACCAGAAGCAGAGGTCACATGGAGTCATTGAAGAGGTTAAGTTGAGCCGCCAACTACTTCTGTCAAGTACCCGGTATCACTGAACCATCGAATGTTTGATCTTCTGCCAGCCCCTTGGAGAGGTTTGATTTCATGCGGGTAAATCATGATCTCCAGAGGAATTTGAAATCCTATTTTGACAGTAGCAGCACCACTAGTCGTAATCTTTTGCCTAGCTAAGTCCACGGGCGTGTCAATTTCTTCCTGATCACCAAAAGCTCGGAGGAATGAGGATAACTTATCCCAACAGTAGAGATTATTTTTGCTGTGCTGCCTTCATTAACTCCGTATTCAAAGGCACCGCAGCTTGTAATAACTTCCTGGACCTTCAATAGCTAGGTGGAAGGCTAACTGGAGTCCTGAACAACAAATTCAGTCAGGCGACCCATGGTTGAAACTACTCTCACACCTATCATATTAATTGCCCCTACCTTGTTCTGTAAGGATATAAAACACACAGGCGGCATTGGCCAAAGCAGCGAGAGCAGTGTGTAAGAGGTGAGACAGGATCTCGAGAAATTACATGATGGAACTATTAGAAGAAAGTGGCTTCTGCCCTTCCACTGGCATCTACTATAGCAAATGGGATTCCCCGCAGTTACCGCTCTTTCCTTCTCTCTCCTTCCCCTCCTTCCTACTCTCCCATTCCCACCCTCGCACGCTTCTCAAGCCTGCTTTCGTCCATGCCAAGTCCGGCAAGGCCGTCACCTTCGGTGAGATGCGCGTGCTAGTTAACGCCATTGCCGCTGCCTTGAGCTCCCTCGGCATCAGGAAGGGAGATGTAGTGCTTTTGGTGGCTCCCAACTCCCTGTATTTCCCCTTGCTCGTCTTGGGAATCATGTCCAGTGGTGCTGTTTTTAGTACCGCCAACCCCATGAACACGAGGCTGGAGATCAAAACCCAGGTGGAGGACTCCAACCCTGTACTGATCCTCACCACGCAAGAACTCAAGCCTAAGATGGAGGGTTTGCTACCCACGCCTCCCCTCCTGGTACAGGACTTCCTGGACCACGTATTGCGGGATGTGCCACTATCCCCCGCATCAAGTCCTTCTCATAGCTCGCCGCCGATTTATCAGAACGACACGGCGGCGCTCATGTACTCCTCCGGGACGACGGGGAAGAGCAAGGCGGTGGTTTGTTCGCACCGGAACTTGATAGCAATGAGCTGCCTCCTGAAGCATGTTTGGAGCCATGAAGGTGGTGGAGACGTCGATGACGTTTACCTCTGCGTCGTCCCTCTCTTCCACATGTTCGGCCTATCGGTGTTCGTCTGTGGAGCCTTAGCCGTTGGCTCGACGGTTATCATCCTCGGGAAATACTCGATAGATGCGACCCTAGCGGCGGTGGAAGAGTACGGTGTAACGCGACTGCCGGCGGTGCCGCCGATGGTGATGCAGATGGTGAGGGCGGCCAAAGAGTACGATTTGAGCAGCCTGAGGGAGGTAATATGCTCGGGGGCTCCATTAGCCAAGGAATACATAGAACGATTCAGCAAGTTATACTCTCAAGTTACTCTCTCCCAGGTGAGAATTTTACATTTGAGGTTTAAGAAAACTATCTCCAAAGTCCAGAGTCCAGATCAAATAGTTATACGGAAATAATAAATAGATCAGAATGCAGCAGAGCAAATGCTATCTCCATGCAGTTACGTGGGGGATTATATGCATTGGTCTTCGAGATAGGATATCCTGTACCAGTTACTTTTACTACCCCAAAACTCTTTATTGGAAGTGCTACTGTGTCAAGTTTGCAATTCTTTCCATTTTTTTTTTTTTCGTCTCAGTCAACTCGGCTTTCAAGAATTTATTACTTTGGCAAGGGTTGTTACAGAAAAGAAACACAGAGTTGGTGGGATGGTTTTAAGTTGTAAAAATGTCTGGAACTAGTACCCAACTGTGATGGTCTTCCTTGGAAATTTATTTCATCCACCCACTGATGTAGTTGGAATTTGTCACGGAAATATTTTATTTTAGTCACTGTACCGGCTACCGGAGATATTCAAGAACATGAGCTGTTTTGAGGCCCACGTCTGTATCAACAACCTTCTCAATTTTAGGTGATTTTTCACGGTTCTTTCAAGTCCAGTTCCGCGTATTGGGCAAACTTTGTCTTCTTCTTCTTCTTCCCAAGAAAATATTCGTTTTATGGATGTTACAGGGAAGACGCGGGGAAGTAATTTAATTTTATTACAATGAGAATGCAGTGTTACGGCTTGACGGAAACAAGCGGGCCGATTACACTCTGCGACGGGATTGAAGAAAAGTTTCATGTTTCAATCGGGAGGCTGATCTCGTCTCTGGAAGCAAAGATCGTCGATATATACACGAGACAGCCCCTCCCTCCTCGCAAATGCGGGGAGCTTCTCGTCAGGGGCCCTCCCGTTATGCAAGGTAGATTCGTTTTTCCCCGCTCTGGGTAGTGATTATTTTACAATAGTGTTCACGTTTTCTCGTTTCCGCTCTTCGTAGGCTACTTCAAGAACCAGGAAGCCACTTGTGTTGCCATTGATGAGGAAGGATGGCTACATACCGGTGACTTGTGCTTCATTGACACATTCGGGCTTGTCTACGTCGTTGACAGAATCAAGGAACTCATCAAGTATAAAGCCTACCAGGTTCGAGTACTGCTTTGACTGGTTCTCTAGCTCTTCTTGCCGGTTGTCTGAATATCCTCATCTGATCATACTGGTATTTACAGGTTGCTCCGGCCGAACTGGAAGAAATCCTATGCTCCCACTCTGATATAGTAGACGCTGCAGTTATCCCGTAAGTGTCCTTTAAACCCTTTTCCTCTTTGTCGATGGTCCTCTTCTTCTCCTCCTTCCTCTCAAACAAAACTGAAACTGCAACCAACTCAGATGTCGAGATGAAGAAGCAGGCGAGTTACCCATGGCCTGCATTGTGACACGCACAGGCAGCAAGCTGCAAGTGGAAGACATTATCAAGTTCGTCGCAGACAAGGTACCCAACGAGCGCAAATCCTCCGTTTGGTTTTTGTGAGAAACGGCATTGGCATGAAAATTTAATAATTAAAATTAAAACCTCCATCTACGGTGTCATTAGCAATATCTTTCAGTAACGAAGATTGAAGTAATCTGATCACCAATCAACCACCTCAAAGTCAGAAATCCTGATCATCAGAGTATACTCCTACAATTGTTAAAATGGAAGTTTTGGTTGTTAAGCCTAATTAGAGAATCCCACTTAAGTGTTACCTATCTATGTTAAACATCTAACCAATATTATCCAAAAGCTGTTAGGAGTGGAAGACATAGGTACTTAACCCAGGACCATAACAGTACACCCCGCCCTCCCGAGCCGACGACCACGACGGCCTTAACACAACAACGGGGACTAGGTCAGGAGCCCATACTCCCTTACGGAGCCCCGCCAGAAGCGTGCGGTCCACCTGCACACGCAGGGACTCGAAGTTGGGATGTAACGCCTGCTTTGATACCAAATGTTAAGCACCTAGCCAATACTACCCAAAAGACCGGCCTGTTAGGAGCGAAAGACATAAGTACTTAACCCAGGACCATAACAATCTATGTGCAACATAAACCAAAAGAGGTGGTACATAGTTGACATAAAGAGAGCTCTACCCGAGCAAAGGAGAGGACTATTTATAAATAGAACCTCACATCACTTTAAATCTTGTAATTTTTTTCGATAGTATCGCATCACAAATCAGGTTTACTTTTTCATAATTAAAATATTTGTTACGCATTCATTCAATAATTTTTTTTTTTTTTTTGTAGGTAGCTCCTTATAAGAAGATAAGAAAGGTGGTGATGGTGGATAGTATTCCTAGATCTCCCTCAGGGAAGATCCTAAGGAGGCATCTCAGGGCCTTCATTGCCCATGCTCGTGTAGAAATCTCTCCAAGATTATGAATTGGACATCATTTATCAACTGATTTGTTAATTGTATGTTTAATTTATCCTATTATCATTGTCTTCATTATGTATATGTTGTCAAGACCTTATTGATGCAATAACAAGTGTGTTGAAGCCCCAATTCCTCTTATCCCACAAAACCTTCAAGTAGATAAATTTTTTTAGCTTTTTACTGCTCCAATAAAAAGCAATAAAAATGATTTTTTTTACATTATCTCAATTGATTGAACTCCATTTTCATTACCTTAATTGAGGGTCCACGTTCCATCTCCATTTGTCTGGAAATTACCGTTCTAATTGTCTAGTTGGTGACACGGCGGGAGGAGGGGCAAAACCGTCAGGCAGCTCATTTCTGTGAGAATGGCAGCATTTCTCGTAATAATGAAGGGAATTACTAAAATAGCCTACTAAAATAGCCTTAAACTTTCGACTTCAGATGGCTGTCGTGCGTCGCCTTTTTCTGTCAATTCAGACTTCACTCGATTCCCAGGAAAAGCCAAACGGGGGTGCCTCCCCTTACTTTTTTTCTTGTTTTCCCGTTGAAATCCTGTTTACACCTTTCTTTTATCTATTCGCTGGAGGATTCTATGCTTCAATCCTCGCTTCTGCATGCAATCAGGTATCTTTCATCTTCCTTTTATGTGATACTGTAAATTGGATTCTTCGAGTTTGGTTGGTTTCATCTTTGTTGAGTGAAAGACGGTGGTTGTTCCAGAAATTTCTGTTTCTGTATGACAATAAGATGAAGTTTCTCAAAGTATTTGTTTTCCAACGACGGGGAAGGTTTTTTTAAACTACACTTTATTGTGAACTATGAACATATTTGAATGCTCAAGTTCGTACAGGAATGCAGCGCCAACTTTTTAAGTTTGGTTATTGTTTTATACCCAATGCAGAAATATAGAAAATATTTGTCTTTTTGAAAATGTCACAATGCTATGGAACAAAGAGGGAAAAATCTGGATTGATGTTAACATTGTTCTTTGGTTTGTGCTTCTATGAACATTTGTAAATGTTTTTACTGGTGCGAAGACGATCGTATTGGGGACAAATGAAGAACTGATTGTTCATTTGAAGGGCAGAGGGCTATGAAAAGGGTTTGTAGATTATAGGTGCTTATTGCTGCGGTTTATTTGTAGGATTTGTACGAGTTAAAAAATTAGGTTTTTTGGAGGAGAACTGGTATCGTAAAATATTTGAAGTTTAAAGTTTTATTGTTTATCACTTTGAGTGGTTTTTGTTAGTTGTTGGTTTCTGTATACATCAAGATCATAGTTGACTCACCAATGCGACAGGATTAGTTCTTTGCTGGGACTGTTTTGCATTGGAATTTGAAATTTTAAGAATGTTGGGAAGTTGGGTCATGAAACTAACGGTCCTTTGCATGTTTGGTGCATTGGCATCTCATGTTGTACTCTTCTTAATCATTCTCCCACTCAGTACGTGGTGCCAAGAAAGACATAGAAGTTCATTTCCTGCCATTTTCGTTAAACACTTCTCTTACTTCCATATTTAAGAGCTTTATTGCTTTCTTCCTTCTACATTACTGAGCAATTAGCTGTGAAGATGAGGTCTCACTTTTTTATGATGCTTTATTTTCTTGTTAGTGTTGTTATTGTGCTATCAAAAGGTAACTCTTTGTATTGCATTGATGGAGAGGCTCTGTTCCTGTGTTTCTTGCTTGAAGGGTATTTTATCCAGAGGCTTTAGCTGGTGACAATGTGATTTTCAGGAAAATAGAAAGTAAATTAAATTTATATGAAAATTGGAAGTCAATGTGACTGGAATACAAGGACATAGAGAGAATATATATGGAGTGGTCGGATTTTCAAAGTGATGGTTGTGGGTTAATTGGCAAATGTGAATCTTTTGGAAAAAGGAAGCTGGAGTTCTACCTAATTATAACAAAATTCGATCCCTTGAATCGTCTGAAATAAGTTTTTCTTTCTTATTGATTGATTAAGGGTCATCTAATTTGGACTTGTCATTATTTTCAAGTATGAGTAGGTTACGTATGGAAGTTGATGCACCAAAATGTGGACACAACAGACACTATCATTAGCCTGACTTCCCAAGAGCATACCTTTCTTAGCTAGAGAACTGATGTAATCCTACTTATGTAATAAGATGGAAAGTATCTATTCTAAAGCATATTCATGGGACAAAGAGCAGGCATTATGCATATCATTACATAATTGCAAAAATTAAATTAAATATGTGTTTGCTGGTTAACTCTTAAACATTAATTACGATGAACTAATTTTTCCTTGGGTAAACTAAAATGAACTAGTTAATCTTGCATGCATGAAACATCAGATCCTTCTAATTTAATATGAGTTCGGAAAAAAATTCATCTGACTCAAATAGGGCCGAATGATCTTTGCATTTTCTGATAATTATATACTCCATGTAGAACATAGATGTTGTGATTCATTCAGTAGATAGGGATCTTAACAATGAGATCTTAATCTCTAGACTGATGGTATCACTTTTCAGGGTCTTATCAATATCTAGGCAAGGCTAAATATAACAGAATGGAACTAATGAGGAAACTGTTAAAGGTAATAATGGAGTAGTAAATGATAGAGCAGAGCAGAGGAGTTGAGTTTATGTTGCCAAGTCTGAGATGGTTGGGTAGGCTGTGATGATGAGGATGAGGATGAGGATGACAATGGAATGAATGCGTTTTAAAATATAGTAGTTTAATTTTGTATAGACTCTTTTTTTTCTGTCAACTAGGTTTGCTTTTTACTTAAATGATTGAATTTTCTGATTTTTAGTTAAATCTGTGGCCCTTTAACTGTGCAGAGATATAAGAAGCTATTGCTTAGTCAGAATTTGGAACCTTGCAGGCAAAAATGATAAGCAGCAAAGTGGTCTTAACGTATCAGCGAAAGAGATCATCAGCTCGAGTTGAAGCTGGTCATGGTACAGAAAGTAATAATCCCCATTCGGACTCTCCTGTTAACATTCCTGTAAACACATTGAGTTCGAGTAATGAATCAAGCACAAAAGACCTTCTGGTGAATCGTAAAGGAGATGGAGAGGTGAGGAGGTCATAACTTCATCTCTTTTGTTTTTAAATGCCGATTTCATTAAAGCCCGAGGGCAAAAAACAACAAAAGCTAGGAAAGAGGGCCCGTAGCAACAAGATATTGAGGGTTAATTCCTTCCTTAGCTAACAAATCAGCTAACAGTTGCAGATATAGGCAACTTATGGCCAGAAGCCTTGACTTCATTTTTCAGTTCAAATGCCTTGCTATTTTTGTTTTTGGAGCAAGGAATTTTTTATGAACAAAATTCACTTTGCTCGCTTGGTTCTTTGCTTCTTTTGGGAGTCAGATATGTTAAAAAAATTTTTTGTCACGAAAACATTTTGTACAAGTTTTAGTTTACTAGTGTCTTATTCTTTTTGAAGGGTGGCTCTAATGGGCAGTTAACAGACTCTGCTTCAAGTGAAAGCACAGATTCTAGACTCTCAGGGCTGCTGCAAGTTCAAGATCCAAGGAGAAGGGAACTGAAATGTCTCTCTGACAGGTCTGATGTGGGACAGATCACACATTGTTCTCATAAATTGTTCTTGACACCTAAATGTGGTCAGAGTGCTTCTCAGACATCTGTAAAGGAATCAGATTCTAGTTGGGTGAAGTCATCCACAGAAAAAAATAGTGCTGCTGAATGTGAGGGTGTCACAAAATCAGAGAAATGCTGTTCAGAAACTAATTATAGTGCAAAATCCACATCTTCGTTCAGTGCTGACCTACATAAAAAATTTAGAAACCCTTTAATTACTTTCAGTCGAAGGGCCAAAAAGAAAGAGTCAATAAGCAGGAGTGAGAATCAAACTTGCAATTCGGAGCTCTCACCAAAAGATGTGGTTCTATTGAGGGAAGCAACTGAGGTGAACCCATTGCCAGTTCATAGACAGGGAAAGGTACATTACATTTACTTGATTAATAGGCATTTAGTATTTCAGTGCCTGAGATATATTAAGCTTCTTTTTCATGTTCGAATTTTTTCCCCTGAAGAATTGCTAATAACTGTATTACTTTGAGAAAAAATGACTTTACATTCTTATATCTTAAGGCTTAAGGATAAACTAATACAGGGCCAAAGCCCAAATCTTAAAGCTGAGGAGAGCTTCCAGTCACTAACTGGGGCCGAGAGACACCCTCCTTCGCTAATTGGTGAAATGTTTGATATTAAAAGCATATGTACTTCCTTTGGCATTATCTGAATCACTCCACTTTTCCTGTGTCATGTTGTTAAAAAAAAAAAAAAAGTTGATTTCCTAACATGCATGTGAGGCGATAGAATCTTGAAAAATTGGATTTCCATGAAGAAATATTGAACTTTTTGCCATAAGTTCCCCCAGTTTTGTGCAGGACCAAGGACTTTCTGGGGGGGGGGGATATAATCTGGCCATCATCTAAGCCGTGCTTAGAAACTATAAACAATGCTTATTGCACTGTTTTCTTAAAATATCATAAACAATGGATGTATTAAAGCAGTCATATGTTATTTAGTTCAAGTGCCTGATAAATTCCTAGAGCTACTGTTAAGAAAGCTGATGGATGGAACAGCTTATACCCTTACCTATTGATTTTACATATTCAACCACTGAATCTGACCAGCTGGTTTTTGCCTTCTAATCATTAAATGTAAAAATTTAATCACAAATGTTAATGTTTAACTCTTTGTCTTAATCATGGTCATCTGTGCCTTTGTTTGAGAGCAAATTTCACAAAAACTGGCTTCAGAAGAGGGTAGGCTACTCAAGTGTTCCCTACATTTATTTCTTACCGTAAAAATGATGCAGGTCAAGCACATGATGAAACGTGAATTTTAATTTTCGTATCGGATATTGGTTAATTGCTGGAATTAGAAAGAGAAAGGAAGAAAATAGAGAGATAGAAGAAGAATTGGGAACGATAAGTTGGAGAATTGAGAAGAATAATTTAGAAGAAGAAGAATAATAGAGAAGAAAGAAGAAGGGGAAGAAGACGAAGAAAGGGAGATTTCGGAAACAGGGGGATTTCAAAAACTCATTATCTTGTTACAACCTATAATTAACTAAAATAAAATTTTAATATTCAAAATAGATAAAATCACTATCTGATCAAATCCAATAAAATTAGAAAAGATAAACTAAAATTAAAAATTAAAATTAAAAATAGATAAGATCACACTATCTGATCAAATCCAGTAAAATCAGGAAAAATAATTTTAACCATAATTGGTGAGTCCACTGGGTCCAATGGGTATACTGGCGTCACCACAAAAAAAATATTCAGGAAAACACTTGTGAATAACAGACCATTTTCTCGTGAAATCCTTTCATATTCAGTAGACTAATCTGGAGCTGCGTTCATCTGGTACCACTTTTTCAGGGTCTTGGAACATAATCAAGGACAATACATGCTAAGTCATAATGAAATTGTGTTGCATCTTGAGTGCTTTATATATGCGGTAGCAATAGTATTAGTTTTTGTGAAATCATTCTACTTTTTGAATAGCGAGCATGGGCCTTTTTGCTCATCTTTGTCATTTTATGTGCTTCTAACCGGATTTAGTAATTGTTCAGGACTGTTCTTTTGAATTTTGGTGCTGAATGTGTGCTTTCACTTTGTTTTTCTTAGGCGTTTCTGCTATTATTCAATATCTATATAACTTTACTGTGATAGGTTCGTTTATTAAGTTTCAAAAATCTTTATCTGGTATTTTCAGGCTTTCCAATGTAGTGCATGTTGAATTTGTAATTATATTCTTCAGTAATCTTCTTTTTCAATGAATTAAAGCTTGCTCAAAAAAGAAAAAAAAAAAAAAAAGGTGACTAATTTTTACCAAATGGCTCGACGTCTAAAACATTAGAGAATGCCTGGTTTAGTTGTAGTCTCTGTTATAGCATTCTTATGTTTGCAATTATGGTTTTTCTTCTACATTTCCTATAAAAGGTTTCTTCTTATGCTCATCTGTGGAAAATGCCTATTGGTGTATATCTGTATGTTCAAGGTTTCTTACAAAATATATTACTGCATGAGAAAGTGTCTTGAGATTTAAATAAATAACAGACTTATCTATGATCAACAGATAACCAATGAAGATGATGGAGGCTGTAAGTCAAGTGATACTGGAACTGCGTGTGAATTTACAATGTGAGTGCATGTATGGTAAGTTCACCTCCATGTTATGTATTATTTTCTACTATTGTTGACATTTTGTCCTTTTTTATGCAAAGTGTTAGGCAAGAACCAAGCACTCATGTGCATCCTAGATTGGACCACTGTCTTGCCATGAAGGCTGAACCTACTGGTTCTGTCCAAGAGGATTATCCTCCTTCCAGATGTGATGAAACATCTTCTTTAACTTGTGGAATGGAGAAGTCCTTTTCTGCTGCAAGAGATTCTCAGCCCAACTTGCCAAAAAATAGAGCTTGCACTGGTGAGAAACCCAGGAGCCTGTCAATGAATGAGGATGAGACTAATTTGGAGCTATCTGTTGCACCTCCTACCGCCATGAATTTGGATGTGAACTCACATCCTGCAGGTAATGTCTTGCTAACTGTTTACCTTTTTGGCCTTGAGCGGCTAGACGCATACCTCTACCTAATTCCCCATCCCCTGTTAGCTTCCCGTTGTGCTCTTGAGCTGATATTCTGCTATGCTGGTAGATGAGGTGGTCATTAAAAGAAAGAAAGTGGAGCACTGTTCCTCAATGCTTTCGATGAACATTTTGAATAAAGAAGAATTTCCAAAGGTGAATTGTAACATCTGGATGAAATTGATTTCTTTCTATAGGTTAAGTCTGATTAGAAGTGATTCTAATATGTCATTTGAATTTTCAGAAGGCACTAACTTTCTAACTCGTTGGAAATTGAACTCCTCTTGATATGCAGTGCCTTTCTGGAGAGGTATTAAATGAAGTGTTCCCGTTAGCATGTAGGTCACCAGAGGGGGCAAATTCTCGCATCGATTTTCAGAGAAGAATTTTTCCTCCACTGGATCAGAGCCAATGCAAACAAAATCGAATGAACTCCTCACTCTTTCCCCCACATTTTCTAGATTTGTCTCTGCCTATCAACCCTGGTACTCCAGTTGAAAGTCTTCAGAGTTCTTTACGCATGTTCTCTCCTTCAAGTTTTAGCTCTCAAAGTAACTGTAGGACCCAGTCTGCCTCTGATGAGAAGGCATCATCAGATAGACACAGGCAGCTTCTTGATAACATTTTACAACGTGCAGGGATGTTTAAAGCAAACCAGGTTTATTCATCAGAGAACCTCAGGGCTTACACAAGTATGTGGTCTGAGGAAGAATTGGATTCACTCTGGATTGGTGTAAGGAGACATGGGAGAAATAATTGGAATTTGATGTTGAGGGATCCAAAGTTGCATTTCTCAAATTGGAGGACTGCTGAAGATTTGGCGGAGCAGTGGGTCCGGGAACAATCAAAACTTTTGAATGGTAGTAAGCATTATCAGCCTATGACATTACTGAAGGCAGATCTTATTACATGTGGTCATGCTGCATCGAAGCATCGGTCCATGCCTACCCTTTGGAACGGTACAACTGAAACCCAGCTCTCTCTTGGAGATGTATACAGTCAGAAAAATGAAGCTGTTATAAGGAGGTACCCTTTTCATTTTGCACAACCCTACTCACCACCCCATATGACCAAAAGCTCGGTTTTGGGGAGAACAGAATTGCCACAACAGAAACACACTAGAGGCCAGAGAAATCGATTGTGTACTGACAGTAAATGGGGAAGGCGTGATAGAGGTTTATGTGATTCACAGGAAAAAACTGCTGACAAGTTAGAAATGTTTAATCATGGGGTGAGCAAAAGGAATTTAAGTGAAGCCCCAATACCCACCAATGATGATTTTTCACCCGATTTGCAAGAAAAGGGTAATCTTCCTCATTGGTTAAGAGAAGTGGCTAGTATCCCCTCCAGGCCTATTGATTTGGCATTGCCTCCAAATGTATCAGCTCTCACCCGGTTAGGAAGTTTATTTTATAATGAAAATTCAGTGATCACAGCCATATCTACTCCAGGTTCGCTCCCAGAGCCATCAAAATATCCAATTAAACTGCCGAGGAAGAAGAACAGGATTAGCTGTAGAACTGGTTGTCTTAGAGTCACCGAGAGATCTACATCAAAAACTCCTGATACGAATGGAACAGATATTTCATGGATGGAAACCAGACTTGGTCTTTTCCCAAGCGTGGGATCAAGCCCCTTAAACACTGCAAGGAAGGTAGTAGTTGATCAGGATCAGGTTGAGAACCGATCAAATCAGCTTATGCCAAAAGACCCAATCGTAGTTGATAGTGATGCCTCTTCTGAGGAGACAATATCTGATGATCAAAGTGGTAGGGAATGTTAGTTGTGAAGGTAGCATTTTTTGGTTCCAGAAAATGCTAATTTTGCAAAGTGAAAGCATTTCACAGTTGTAATAGGTTTTTATTCTAAGGCGGTTGCTCCTGTACAGATGATATTCTGTGAATATATAGTGAATGCAGAATTAAATTCCCTATTCATGACTGAGGGTCTTGTTCACCAGTAGCTTTTTCTCCCCTCCTTGAGGATGGGAATGGTGTGGCTAATTTGGAACCAGCTTCTAATCATCCTGTCTTTCGCTAAATTTCTTGCCCCATAAGGTTGCAGGAAAATAATAAAATCGCCATTGACAGATTCTTTCCCTCATTACACGAGAAAGATCTCGATCATAAACAAGGATATGTTCTCCTGCAGATTCACCGATATTCTATTGCAAGCACGAGCAGAAACTCCAATTCTCATTCATTCATGAATGAAGAGAAGCATGGTAGCGGAGAACACGCGCACGCCAAACGGAGCCGAGGGGAGCGAGAGCATCGACTTTAGTTAGTTTTACCGTGAAATAGCTTCACTCATGAGTACCCTATAAAAGCATAAAAGCAAGAAACTCGTTAGTGGGGAGGCATGGTCTTTTTCTTCTAATTTTTCATCCTTCCCTTGCCCTACAAATCCCCCTTTCGAACCGTGCCCCTCATCCATCTTAATCGCAACGCTTGACTGGTAATCATTTACATCCACGCCCAGGCACAAAAAATTCCTCCCCCTTTCTTTTCCTTCTCCCTTCTTCCTACCCACCTACAGTTTCCGAGCTTACAAATGGCTGGAGACTTCCTTCTGTTCAAGACTTCTGTTTCTTTGTCACTGGATTCGATAGGAAGAGAGCACACAGAATTGTAAAGAGAGAAGGGACGATACAGACGATCTGATAGAGAGAAAGGTAATTTGATTATCTGTCCTCCTGGCGCAGAACAGGTACACTTCCCTAGTGTGCTCTTGTTATGCACCAACTAGGTACCAAAGCAGCAGCAACAGCGACGGCAGCAACAGCAACGACAGCAGCAAGAGCTATGAAAAGGAAGACGGCACCAATAATGGCAGCACAAAGAGTCCGGAGCTCTCTTCTGAGCAACCCACTTCTAACAGAGAAGCAGCCAAAGGGCCACAGACTACCAGTAGCGATATCGGTGACGGCAGTGGTGGAACCAAAACGCAACAGCCATTATCAATTCAAATACAGACGCTTCCCCTCAAGAGTAATCTCAAGAAAACACCCTCGGGCAAAGAAGAGCAGCTGCGGAACGGGAAGAGGAAAGTTAGTTGGCCGGATGCCCATGGCAAGGATCTTGCACACGTTCAAGAGTTCCATACAAGGTACAGATATCTCAATCCCATTTTTACATGAATTCCTTTCATGCAAGCTGATAATTTTCCTTCCCTAAATTCTGTTTGGGATTTTGCAGTTCATTCCAAGACGGTGACCTGGAGGGAGTAAGGAACTCTTGTGTCTGTGCGATTCAATGAGAGAAGATGTTGACTTCAACAGAGTCCAAGGTTAGCAAATCCATTCTTGTTTCACCAGCAATTCAGAGAGGAAGTTATGTTCACCATTTCTAACAATTTCAAGGCAGGATGCACTGTAAGAAGACATTTCAGTAAATTAAAAAGATGAATTTGTTCATGAAATCCTTTCCTCTGATTAACTTTAATAAAAAGGCAGAATATTGAAGAGCGTTCGTCGAAAGGAAGAAGGAATCTACGCCAGATCGATGTCCATCATGCATTTGATTTGATTAGACAAAAAATTGTGAATCTTCCCACGATTTCCCCTTCCCACGGCCGATTTTTCGTGGGGTTACGAATATCATTTGGTTGAACTGAGCATAACCCACGTCGATATATTTGTAACATTTACGTACATCTTCGTGGTAGTCGCACTCCAAGGATGATTAGTGGGAGCAGCCATTTCTTGTTAATTACATAAATTCGGTCAGATGGAGGTTGAGAAAACTGGTTACAAACAATATTAACAGATAAAAAATCCAGTTCAAGGAGTCTTATTGAGATTAATGTACTTTGAAAGTGAATTATCTAATAAGGAAAGTAAAAGTGAAAATGATTTTTTTTTTTTTTTTTTGTATTAGAATGAAGTGGCAAAGGAATTTATTAATAAAATACTTTAATAGATTTAACTTTTATAAGATAGTTTCATTTAACTTTTCTATTAACAAGTTAAGATAGATTTTAATTTGTTTAAATTAATTATTAATTAGAAATAAAATAATATTATTTATGTAATTAAATATATATAAAATAGATTAAAATAAATGTTTACTTTTATAATATCCAATTACTTTACAACATCTAAATCCTCACTATTAAAATAATAATTAAATATAATATTAAAAATCATCAATTTATATAAATCCTCAATATTTATTATATTGTCAAACTAAGATAGATTTTAACTTGTTTTAAATTAGAAATAATTGAAAAACATTTAATATTTTATTTAATTGAATATATAAAAATAAAATAATTAAATATTTTATTTACTCTTATAATATCTAAATACTTAATTAAATTATTACTTTTACAATATCTAAATTCTCACTCTTAAATTAGCAATCAAATATAATATTAAAAATTATGAATTTAATCCAAATGCAAGAGTAAGAGGACAGAGGAAGTAGAGCTAAGTATGCGAATGAAAGTAACCTAGGGAAGTGATTTCACTTTCACACTATATTTCTTACGAAGAGTGAAAGTGCTTTCATTTTTACTTTTAAAATGTAGAACAGACCCTTACTTCATATGAAAGATTGAGCAGAAGGTGAGGAAATGGGTAGAAAACTTCTTTAGATGCTTTAAATCTATTCAAAACTCCATAGCAGTTCCAGCACAGAGAGATGACAAACACACAGAACGGAGCATTTCTGCAAAAGCAGGAGAAGTAACCATTTCCCAAAGCAGAACTTCCGCTGATACAGACATGGTCTTGCAGATCCAGTCGCTTCTGGCTTTCGGGAAAGACGAGAAAACTCCCACACTTACTCCTCCTCCATTGTAGTTTTCCAAAAGGGATTTAATGAGGAGAGTTTGAGGCGAGCACGATAATCTCCCTGTATCCTTTATGTAGTTACTTCACTTCACTGAACGTCTGTAACGGATCTAATCTCGCTCTAAGGAGAGAAACTGTCCTTAGCCCTCTAGCCTCAGGGGCTCCTCCTTCACCCATACGGGTGGGAAGGAAGCCCGGAGCCCTCCAAAGACTGTTTGCCAAATCCACGTTTCCAAAGGGCCATTTAAAAATATTTTGCACAATTTTCATGATGGGGACGTAATGCGCACCAAGAACATTCACATAAGCCCATTGTCTATGAAGGGGTCAAATGAACATCACAGCCTGACCACTCATCCGAGGACCCTCAGTAGGGAACTTTCGTTTTTTAAATACAAACACAAACGAAAAGAACCATATGCATGAACTGTAAATAAATTGGACGGTAAAAAGAAAGGTGGACTGTAATAGACTTAAGGGTGTTTAAGACCCATTTCCAATCTCTTGATCTTCCAATTTTTTTTCTCTATTTGTTTGAGGCAGATCCCTTCTGGACTCCTCCAATTTCCTTATCCATTGCATCTGCAACAGTCTAAGAAATTTCAACAGGATAACTAAATCATAAGCAATTTCATCAGCTTGTAGTCCTGTACAGAAAACAAATACCTTGGAACTACACATCAATGGAGGCAGAGATGATTCGCAGAAAAAAAAATTGTCTAACAATGGGATAAACACATAAATAATTACCAGGACATCATGGCTGATCTTCATCTGGTCTGGCCCGTGTGAACCTTCGCCGCCTCCTTGGAATTGAAACATCATCCCCCATGTCACCACCTAGATTCCAATCCTCTTCTTCCTCATCTTGTAGACCCAGCAGGTTTGCCCCCCACAAGTGACGACGATGACCTGTAAATCCTCCAGAAGACCGGCGGTGTCTTCTCCACGCCCTGGACAAGTCACCTCCTCGAGGCTCATCACCTTGGGCCATTGGACTGATCATATGGAAGAGAAAGAAGGTGGTCCACCATGACCCGCTTCCTTCCACTGGTCCACTTTCTCTATCGCTTGTAACACCATCCCCATTATCAATGACATAATCGCCAAGCACAATTGCTCCTGGCATGGCCGAACGTATTGCACTTACAATATCACCATACTCTCATTGGTGCTCAAGGTGGCGCCAAGCACGTTGCCTTGAAGGGTCTACGTCTGCAGGTCGTGTAGTTGGGTGGACTCTTCTGGCATGCCTTCGTAACTCACGGTAGTTGCCAGAAAATGAGCAAGACTCCCTAGAGCAGCTTCTCTGCTTCAGGTCAAGATACTGTCTTGCCTCCTTCACATTCTTCCAGCCACTCACAGCTCCTCTACAGAGGGGACACGTTAAGTTTGAATTTGGTTCCAGGGTACATCCATCTCCCAACTCCTCATCCCCAGAGATGGTGTTTCTACTATGGGAATGCCTATCAGAATCCTGGCCATCGTTATTTTCTTCCACAGCAGCCAATAGTCCAGCTGCAATCCCCACATTGTTTTCTTGGTAATTGTAGGCTTCACGAGTTTCAGCAAAGCTCCTTCTCCTTCTAGAACCCCTGAAAATGGGTTCAGAACTTGCACTGTGAAATGACCTCTGAGTAAGGGTCTCTCCTTCAGGAGTTCCAGTAAAGGATGGACCAGATTGTGCTGTCTGGTCATTTCTGTGCTCAGAGGACCTCAGTTTTTTGAAACGGTCCAGGCAGTTTGAATGCCTGTAACTTGTGTCACAAATGTATGATCTGCAGCCCTTGTCATGAGAGCTACAAAGAAGAAGGACAGCATTATGTGGGTGGTCCATGCAGATTGGGCAAGAAGCATCATCCCATTCCTTGTGCATGGCACAGATATCAGGATCATTTGATGTGCTTCCTTTCATATCTGTCATCTTCACTCGAACTGTAGACTAATTTATTTGACATATTCAAGCAATTAGTTAGCTACAATTAATCCAGCACAACACAGACTAGATCAGAACATTTAGCTTTCTAAAGGTTGAGCAAAATACAAATAGAAAGAAAAAAATGAAAGGGTCACTCTTCATGCATTCGTTGAAAGATATATTATTTACCTTGAAAGCAAACAGACCAATAGAGGGAAACAGGCTTTTTTATTCCTCAGATTAAGAGCAGAGAACCGACTCCATTCCAAATGTATCGGAACCAGATCTAGAAGGTCATTATTATATATTGAAATTTTGAAAGAAAAGTGTTATCAATAAAATTATTTCTCCAGAAGCCACCCACACTCCTACAGCTATCATGATCACAATATCTACATCTAGTACGTTAAATTGTCGCAATAGAAACAAACTGGCCAAACTCTCATCTTAGATTGGCTTGCCACATCTAACAGTCACAACTGAAGAGCTACAGTGACCAGCTAATCAACATCTAACAATTTTTTCAGTAAATCTGCATCCTACATTAAAGTTATTTATTTATATCATACACCATATGATAAATTTAGAAAGTTAGTTATTATGTAAATCATCAATTCAATGGAGATATCTACTATCATGAAGTCCAAACCAGTAAAGGGTTAACATGATTAGATCTCTAATCTCCAGTTGGAAAAGAAAATCTTTCTTCCTTAGCCTTCTTTGTGGGACAGGGGATTCCGAGTTGGCAAAAGTTCGATGGAATAAAAGGTTGAAAAGTGCATTCTGTGGAGGTTCAAGCTTTGGATGCCGACTTCTAATTCATGGCACACGAAGCACAAATAGATTAGCATAACGGTTGCCAATGTCTTTTTTAGGAAATTGTGTTTGACAAACAATGGCTATTGATATATCATATGTCCAACATCGAATGGGCAGAGAATCTACTTAATTTTTCTTCATTGGAAATCAAAAATATTTTCCCATATGACAAGCCTTATTATATTTCGTAATAGTTAACAAAAATCAACAAAGACAAGGTAATTCCAATCCTTTGGTTACAGATTCTCTCTTGTAGCTTTAATTCTATACACTGTATTTCTATTGTTTGGCTTCACATAATGCACTTTCGGTGGGACAGCTAAGAATCTCCATGTCGCCATGTGTAAATCAACCAAGACTTCATATTACTGGGATAATCTACCAAACTCCACCTGTTCATGGCTGCTCACATAGTGCACAAAACGAAAGAGTTTATACACAATAAGACCTATACAATGTCATTCAAACTCCGCACACATGAGCAGGCTCATTGTGTATGCACATGACCTGGAAATTATAATCTTGATGCAAGGTGTTTTCATTCAAGTCATATTGCCCAAAATGAACCTTTTTTTCCTTGTGGTTAGCAAAGAACAATATCTTTTGACAACAAGCATACCAAGATTTAAAATATTATGGCAAAAATCACAGCATCATATACCAAAAATCACATTCTTAAGCATTATTTGAACTAAGAAAAGCAAGCCAATCACGTCCAACATTTAGACACTCACCAGGAAAACAGGAACTCTGAACTTTATTCCTTTACTTGTAGCTTCTGAACTCCTATGACTTTGTAATCAGCTTTTATATTTGACAAAGATAGCAATCTTGATTTGATTTTTGGATGAAGGAAATCCTACACAAGCCAATGCAGAGAGCTTCCAAAGATTGTAACTAATATTCCAGTGTCCTAAAATATCTCCAATAAGGTGCAGCTTGGACTAAAAAATTAATGTTTATCTCATGCTCCACAGAGTCCCCAATGGTTCCAAGATCCTGCACTTACCGGGGAACAAGTATGATAGTCATGTACATATTATCCAAGCATCACAAATGTGAGAAAACACGAACATGAAAAGAGATTCATAGGCAATTCATGTAGAGACCAGAAGCAACGCAAATAGAAGGCTCTAAAGTCATCTACTTTTCCGTTTCTTTACAAAATCTATAAGCTGAGCTATCAAACTGAAGATGACAGCGATCCAATTCCCCTGGCAGTATTTCAAGCTCCATATCGGTTAGCTTCCTCTCATAATAGAACAATGACGCATTGCATAACCGGAAAAGAATTGGAAAATTACCAGTTGCTCTTTAAAAAAAAAAAAAAAAAAAAAGACTGATACAGTCAGTAACTCGTCTGTCGGATCACAAAATCAAATTTACAGCTTCATGAAGGTCAAAATACGATTTTTGTCGTAAAATTAAATCCTAGACAATACAAACAATTATCGGGACTAATGAAATCGGAACCTCAATTTTTCCATAACAGTTAGACAGGAGGACTCGCGACACCGCCAGCCAATTTCCTCTCTGAACCAAGAAATCCAATCCCATCCATGACGCTGCTGCGATTCCTCCAACCCCAAACCAAATCAAAGAACCATCCTATCCTAATCCCATCCAACCACCCACCCGATTTCGTCCGTCCACAGTCCTAGCAACGCTCAAGCGCAATAAAACGGTGTAGATCAAGCCAAACAGGCCCAGATCAAAAACTTAGTAAGCCAGCAAAACATATCCCTAAGAACACAACAAAATCCACTAGCACAACAAGGCATACAAAAAAAACAAAAAAGACATATATCGTCAAATTAGAAGTACCAAGGTACGAATTTTACAGAAAGTTGAGAGATTGCAGGGGAAGAAGCAATTAGATTGACGGAGCAGAGGCCTAGAAAACGCAAAAGTTTTCTTCAATCTCTCAGTTAACCCCCTTCTCCGCAACCGAACACACAAGGGTTTGGTCTTATTATTATCGTTTTGCCTTTTGTATTCTTGTAGCAAGAAACCGAAAACCAAAAGCAGACGATTTTGGTATGTTTTGATCAGCTTTGCAAAAACACACACACTGCGTTACCTCCATTTATAGTTAATTAAACCACCTTCAAATTCAATCAGTGGTATTACAGTCGCTAAACTGTTTAAATTAAATAAAGATGAACCAAATCGGAGTCTTTGGATCCGGATAAGCGGAGAGAGTTCGTAATCGGCGAAAGTCATCCTGAACCATTGAAATATGCGTGTAGTGGGAGCTCTGTCAGAGACTGTCCAAAAACGGACGCTGACTCTGTTCTTGCTCGTGAGCCGTGAGCCGTGAAACTCGAAATAATAAGCGTGGCAACATGGCAAGATGCACGCACCTGCCCGTTATCAATTTCCTTCTTTACCATTTTGCCCACACTCCACTCCTTAATTGATTATTATACAATTAAGTGTTTTTTATTAATTGTTAAATATTGTCGCATTATTAAGCCTTAGAGTAGTTTAATCTATTAATTATTTGTAGCTTGGCTATGGTCACAAGGAGAAGATTGGAGGTTTAATGGGCTAATCAAAATTAAAAAAAAAAAAAAACACTTTCCTATTTAGGTATTTGTAAGATTATAAGGATAAACCGATAATCATAAGATATCTCTCAAACTTGATCACCATTTCTTCACTTCCGCTTACACAATCGTGCTGTAAGATAAACAACAACCATGATTATGCTCTTAAAAGTTTTTAATTTACTACTCCAGTTCAGACTTGCCTCCTTTTTGGTGAACAAGCCATGTTTCCTTAATTTTTTTATTGAAATTCTAACATTTGTATCAATCTTTTAACAATACCCCCCCTGCTTGATTTCTCTTAAGAATTTTGATTGATCTAGCCAATCATTGTTTATTCCATTTTTTCTTTACAACTCTGTGTTAGCCTATCATGAATTTCTAAACAACATTATGAAATTCATTGAATAAAAGTAAACGAAAGTCCAAAAACTTACCTCCCTCCATACGATCAAATTTTGTAAAATTCACCGGAGTTTTTGTTTCTGTTTGACTCTTCCGCTCTCTAATCATTCTTAGTGATAGTGTAAGCTGAAGGTTTTTTTAGTGAACGAGATTGGGGACCAAACATTCTATTTATAAGCCAAGCTCCCATTAAGCTTGTCGACTTCTGTAACTACCGATGGGAAGGACGTGGGTCATAAACTTCCATAGATGTGGGTTCATAACTTTCTGAAATGACACTACGTTCTCCATGAAATATGTTGATCGATTGCTTTCGAAACTGAAATGAAGTTGGACCAACCACTGCTTCCAAACTGAAATGAAGCAGCAGTTAACATTTTTTTTTATTTATTTACACCGAGTCGGAAGCCGGGGTAACTCGGTTGCGCAATTGGAATGGCGAGTCAACTCAACACATATTTACAAACAAAACATATAAGTTTAATTTTTATTTTTCTGTGCGGTCTTCAACCTCTTGCCCCGCGCAGATAATCAGTTCGCTGACATTCCTAAACGTCGTCGACGCTGGTAAACCTGTCGAAAAGGTCGTCAACATCGGCTCTGACTTTTTACGGCAACGTGAAAGCTGTCAACTATTGCTATGGTGAGCTCATAGAGAGCTTACGACGAGCAGTCAGTGGCGCTGGTTTGTACGATATTGATGCCGATAAACTGTTCAGAATGGTCGCTAGCGTCGGCGTCGAATTTCAACATTGTTCATTGCCGATGCGAGAGCCCACGCTCTCGCATGCTAAAAGCGTAAAAATTCTGTAAACAAGGAGAAAAAATAGAGCTTTTAAATTGAAGGTTCAAATAGAACCGATATAAAGGATCAAAGGTTGACTCTGATACTAATTGTTAGCCTATCATGAATTTTTAAACAATAGTATGAAATTCATTGAATAAAAGTAAATGGAAGCCCAAAAACTTACCTCCCTCTATACGATCAAATTCTGTAAAATTCACCAGAGTTCTTTGCTTCTGTTTAGCTCTTCCGCTCTCTAATCACTCTCAGTGATGGTGTAAGCTAAAGGTTTTTATGAGTGAACGAGATTGAGGACCAAACACTCTATTTATAAGCCAAACTCCTATCAAGCTTATCGGATTCTGTAATTGTCGATGGCAAGGATGTGAGTCATAAACTTCCATGGACATGGGGATGTGGGTTCATAACCTTCTGAAACGGCACCACGTTCTCCATGAAAGACATTGGCCCATTGCTTCCGAAACTGAAAGGAAGTTGGACCAACCACTGCTTCCGAACTGAAATGAAACAACAGTTAACATTTATTTTTTTATTTATTTACACCAAGTCGTAAGTCGGGGCGACTCGATTACCGAGTTGGAATGACGAGTCAACTCAACACATATTTACAAACAAACCATATAACTTTAATTTTTATTTATCTGTGTGGGAGGTCGTCTTCAATCTCCAGCCGCGCGCAAATAATCAATTTGTCGACGTTCCTAAACGTCGTTGATGCCACCAAACCTGTCGGAAAGGTCGTCGACGCCCCGACTTGTTACGAGGACGTGAGAGCCATTGATTGTCGCTGCGGTGAGCTCACAGAGAGCTTTCAACAAGTAGTCAGCGGCGCTAGTTTGTACAATGTCGATGTTGGCAAACCATTTGAAATGGTCGTCAACATCGGCGTCGAATTCCGACATTGTTCGTCACCGATGCGAGAACCCACACTCCAACATGTAGAAAGCGTATAAATTTTGTAAACATAGAAAAAAAACAGAGCTTTTAAACTGAAGGCTCAAATGGAACCGATACGAAGGATTAAATGTTGACTCTGATACCAACTGTTAGCCTATCATGAATTTCTAAACAATAGTATAAAATTCATTGAATAAAAGTAAACGGAAGCCTAAAAACTTACCTCCCTCCATACGATCAAATTCCGTAAAATTCACCGGAGTTCTCTATTTCTGTTTGGCTCTTCCACTCTCTGATTACTCTCAGTGATGGTGTAGTTTGAAGGTTTTTATGAGTGAACGAGATTAGGTACCAAACACACTATTTATAAGCCAAACTCCCATCAAGCTTATTGACTTCTGTAACTGACGATGGGAGGGACATGGGTTATAAACTTCCATAGACGTAAGGACATGGGTTCATAACCTTCCGAAATGGCACCACGTTCTCCATGAAAGACGTTGACTCATTGCTTCCGAAACTGAAAGGAAATTAGACCAGCCACTGCTTCCAAATTGAAATGAAATAGCAATTAACAATTAACATTCTAAAGACTGAGATATGACATGGCATCCACTCATCCGCTTCGATTTATCTATTGCAATTTGGTTAATTTTCGTTATCCTTCCGAATTTGAAGACGAAGAAGACCCATCACGGAGCTCGACTAACTGAAAAATTTTCTCTTCAAGTCTCTACAAGACGTCCTAGAAGCGAAGTTAGACAGCATGTGTGAAGAAAATGCCATGCATAAATCAAAACAAACAGAGAACAATCCGGGAGAAGCCAGCAGTCCGCGAAGACCCATTATCTGCTTCAAGAAGTAAAGAGGATTCAGGCGTTGTACTCGATCCAGATGCTTTGTTTGTTTGCAGGTTCATAAGATTAAGGACTTGCCATTGTGTATAGAAGGAAGGTTTCTTGTTATTGGGTGGAGAGCTCAAGGGTGGGAAGGCGAAACAACAGTTCTTAAAGTCGGTAAAGGACGGTTGATCTCGATGAGATTTTCCTAAATTACTGTACCATTAATCAAAACCCATCAAAGAGTTTCATTATATGGGCACTTTCCAAGTGGATATCAGCCAGTTGAACCCGGTTGAAAATGCAAATCCAAGTTCTCCGGGAAGAACTCTGCGGAACGGCAACTGACGTGAAATCATAGAGCCTGAACGATTATCTGCACCCTATAAGGTGTGATTCGATCGATGAGTCCTGCTACTCGGAAATTGAATCAAGTTCCTGTTTGGTAAGCAGAACCTACAACACTGTTATGATCAATTCAGCTCTCAAGTGGATTCTGAGGAACGGAAAAACCACGGATTTTGTTTACCCGGAGTTCCATGTTCTAAAAGAAACTCTGATGCAGACCAGGAGAAGACCGGAAGCAAGTGGTTTTCTTGCCTCCCTGGTTGAAAAAGCCGAGAAAATCCCGCCCTCTATCACGCTGCAGCCGCTGAGTTTCATCTCTCAATCCCGACACAATGACAGCTATGATGATGAAGACGAAGGTTTCATTACAATCGAAGGAGGATTAGTCCGTAATCGTTCCTAGAGGCCTCCTTCCCTAAATTCAATCACTTCTGAAGACGGCGAAATAGAGAAAGACAAGCCATTTAATTTTCAGGTTTCTACGAATCTGCAGGAAGAAAAGTCAGAAAACGATGCAGTAGAACAAAGTTGATGAGAAATTAGATATGGGTATTGATTTGGTTTTGAAATGGGCCTGGTTTCGGCCTGGATTCAATGCTGAGGGCGGCGGAGAAGGAAATGCTGAAGGAATCTCTAGTTTGGAAGAGTAAAGTGGCGGCGAAGGCGTTGGAGGAGGCTGAATTTGAAGAGTTTTGCGAAGATATGGAGAGCAAATGAAAGCTCGAACGCTCCACAAATTCACGGGGTTTTGGCAGTCCAATTTGATTTTAACACTTCTGGATTCTCTTGTAATGGTTGTAATCATTTTTTTCTTTAACTACCATTTTATCCGACGTCGAGAACAAGTACAGAGACCCGCACCCACTTTTTCTGTTTTTTGTTTTAATTTGGTAAGCAGACACCCTTTTTAAAATGTTTATAAATAGGTATATCACAAAACAAAATCAAAGAATCATAATAATCATAGAAGTTCATCCATATATTATAAAACTCCAAACATTGAACAAAACAGTTAAAAATCTTACAAATTGGAGCTGACAATCGTACCAGATCTCAATTCTTAGCTTACAAAGCATTAATTCACTTCTTATACCGTGTGGGAAGTTTCTAATTAATTTCTATAAGAATACTTTTCTCCACCAGTAAGTCACCCTTTCCAAGTTCCGTAGCTGCTCCTCTCTCAGCTTCTCAATGAAGCACAAGAGAACGATCGGGGTTTCTCGGCACGGCGCCTGGTGCTGTAGACAAACCTTTCTCCTATACTGTGAATTACGTAAATACAGGACTTACAGGCCGTTGCGTATTGGGATTTAATTGATACCTGGTTCTGTGGTACAAAACCCATTTCCGACTCCTCTAAGCTCGGTGTTGGAAAAATTTCGCTCAAAACAGAATGAAAATCGAAAACAATGGCGATAATCACTGGTGGTTAGTCTAACGTAGAAAGAACCTTCATGTGAAGCCTTCACGAGTAGGGATTCTGAAACCGATTCTCTGAAGTCTGAACTGTCAACAGAACCCGATTTAGGAGCCGATTATGCCGTTCCATGAACGTAACCATGGATCACGGTAACTGCTTTTTGTGTACACTTTGAAGCTGTTTCGTTGGTTGTTTTCCTCCGCTCCACTTAAAAAAAAATAAAGCTATAAAGAACAGTTCAGTTTCACCCATGTTTGTCTAAGCTAGTTACTGCATTCCTTGAATTTCAAATGTTTGAATAACGTTCGATGTTCGATAAAGAGTAGAGTAATCCTGGTCATAACGATCTTTGCCCGAGCCACCTAGCAATGTTACGATAGACTTAAGATGATCTTAAAATAACTCGTCTACCGCATTTTTAGTGGCTTAACAGGCAAAATCCATTAAAGAGGAAGGCACTTCGTAAAACCCAGAAGAGGGTTTATGTTATGTCATGTATCTCATGCGCCAAAGTATATTGAATAGTGTCACTGCAGGGAAAAGAAAAAAAAAAAACAAGCAAAAGGAAAGTAGAGTGTAAGAGACTTAGAGCTAATTTTCCTTTACGGACACCAAAAATCAGTCCGGATCCCCATTCCTATTTCTATTTAGTATTGGGGGGTTTCAGTTTTCGGGTGGGCGATGAAGCCAAAGAAGCCGAGGAAGCAACCCATAAGCCTTCTGAGCGCCATTGCTCCGCTTCTGCACCAACCAGTCCTTCTCCACGGTTTACTCTCGCATGCAGGATTAGGATCCCGTTTCCGAGGTAATTGCTTTGTCTGTGGTCATGTAGGAAATTTAATCATTGTCATGAATTGGTAGTAGTCTTGTTTTGATTCTTTCATGCCATTTTTCCTTTGACATATTTTGACGAGTTTTCTTCGTTTTTGTTTATTATGTTTGGCTGGGTTCTCTCAGTGAAAAGATGTCGGAAATTTCCCTGGGAACTGGGGGAGTTCTGTGAGCCGAAGACTGGAGTTCTGGAAGAAACGTGAGTCTACTTGTCTCCTTGACCTTTCCTTTTCTCGAGTTTTTGTCCATTATTGGCATGCATTTGGTTGGAGGAGGAAACTGAGGAATCTTAAGTTGCCCATTAGTTGAGAGCTGGATGTTTGGAGTTGCGTACTTTGTCGTCTGTTTCAATCTATTGCTTTAAAGAAGATATTTTCTATTGCTTGATGAAAAGTTTTAAAAATTTCACTTTAGTGTTTAAAATTTGACCAAGACATGCAGCATCAGGTTAACCATATTTTTTCTTTGCCTTCATTTTAATTTCGTTTTTCACTCTGGAGCTTTAGTTTCTAGTGCCTTACTGAGGGTGAAATAGCTTATAAAATGGCTTCATTTGGCCTTGCTGTTTTGTCTTTTGATTGGCTTGCACATTACAGTTTTGAAGTGTCAGATACTAATTTTCTATGTTTTTTCCAGCGTCATAATATGTAAACTCGTAATGTTTCAATATTGAAACAGGTAGGATCTAAAAATGGCGGGGAAAAAAATGAAGAGAGAGGGGAAGTTCTCTGAAGAAGATTCAATGAAGGTGCTTTTTAATGAAGAAATCAGATGCTTGGGTGATGATGGTTTTGAGGGATCATGTGAGGAGCGTCAGATTTTCATGGATGTTTTCTATACGATTGGCAAGGGAAATTTGGGTAAGAGAAATTCTGTTGCTGAAGCTATGAATTTTGAAGCTGAGGGTGGCTTCTCTTCATTGTTATGCCCGCCAATTGCTGAAAAGTCAGCTGCAATGCCGTTAAGCCAGTTCTCTGCTAAACATTCATTTGGAAATGATTCTTGTATTGTATCTGAAAAAATTGCTCCTTTGGAGGTGACAGCGAAGGAAAGGAGTGGAACATCTGTTCCAGAATGCATTCATCACAGCTATACTTCATGCATAGGACACAGTGAAATTGAGGAGAACTCTAAGCAAATGGAGACTCCAGTTGATATGACTTGGCGTCAGGCAAGAGGGGGAGCTGTTCATTCTGTTCCAGGTATCACAGACAACATTGTTCAAGTGGAACCTATGAAAGTGGATACCTCTGGGGTAACTCCAGCTGATTTTGATGCCAGATGTGAGAAGATGACTTGCCATGTGGTCGAGTCTTCCTGCCAAGGCATTCTATCACATGAAATTCTGCTTGGGCAGTGCTTAGTGGGGAATGCTCAGAATGGGGCACTTGATGATCAGTATTTGGAAAATGAAAAGAAAGGTTCCACAAACAATGTTAAAGAGATTGCTGAATGTGAAGATACGATATCACTTGGAATTGAAGAAGGCGATTGCCAGTCATCCAAAGGTAAAAAGACTAATATGGTTGGAAGAAACGTTAAAGAAGTTGTCAGAAGCGAAAGTACAAAAGAGATAGTTTCTCAAGAAATGTTTTCTTCAAAGTGTTTACTAGAACATGGTGAGACCACTTTTGAGGTGGATGCTGAATGTGAAGATACGATATCACTTGGAATTGAAGAAGGCGATTGCCAGTCATCCAAAGGTAAAAAGACTAATATGGTTGGAAGAAACGTTAAAGAAGTTGTCAGAAGCGAAAGTACAAAAGAGATAGTTTCTCAAGAATTTTTTTCCTCAAAGTGTTTACTAGAACATGGTGGGACCACTTTTGAGGTGAAACAAGGCCCAATTGTTTCTATAGAAGAAAGAACCCAGGGTTCTTTCCTTTCAAAGCCAGAATCAGTTACTCCAAGCTTGAAGAAAGCTCTTGTAAGGGATTTACGCTTGCGACTTCGAGAGCATATTAACCTAATTCTCGTATCTTCTGGTTGGACAATTGAAATGCGGAAAAGAAGGTGCAGATCTCATCCGGAACGATTTTATAAGCCTCCTTTTGGAAAGGCTATCGAGGCATTTCATAAGGCCTGGAGATTGTGCGGGGAGAGTTTATTTAGTTGTGGACTTTCTTCTTCACTGCAAGAGGTTCAAAGAGAGTGGGTGGATATCAATGAGTTTTGGTGTGACTTATCAGATGTCCTGGCATACATTGAGAAGGAAATCCACCAGAGTGAAACATCTATTCCAGTGGCTCATAGGTGGAGTGCTATTAATCCTTTTGTGAATGTGATATACATTGACAGAAAGATTGGCGATCTTAGGTCAGGTAAAGCAGTGCGGGTTACCACTGGTGTACCCTCTCATTACTACCAAAGTTTAGGCATAGTATCAACTGTTAAACATGTAGATGTGTCTGGAAGCCCCCATCTTCCGGAAACTATAGACAAAAGCTCAGTTCTTAGTATGAATGCTGACAGCATTTACATGATGCCATTAACTTCTGAAAGAGTGGAGATGCTGGGTAATGGAGTTGAGAGCATCTATAATCAGCAATGTAACAAAGGGAGTGTATCTGCTTCAGGGCTACATAATGGTCAATCTGATTGCTTTAAAAATATGAGTAAGTTTGGGAGAACAAGGACTCCAAGACTTTGTAATAGAATGCTACATACGAGAAGCATTAGAAGCCTGGCAAGAAGACTAGGAGATGGATTACCTGAAGCTGTAGACCCTAGTAGTGCAGTGCCCAAGTCAATTGTCAGTCATATGCCAAAGACAAATACAAAAAATTTCTCTCAAATGAACATCATATGTTGTGATTCAACCACTTGTCACCCAAATAATTTGGTCATTAGTGATTCTTTGGTCCAATACTTTCCAGCAGTGGATTTTGTTTTGGTACCTGGAGAAAATTTTGTTGCTGGTGGGTCCATTAATTGTACAGAACAAGGCCAACGTGCACTCCCTTATTCAACTGTAGAAAAAAGTGGAAAGAGCATACACGAGGTAGAAAAGCACACCCCTGAAAGTCTGGTTCCTCTGGGGCACAAGAGTCAATATAAACAACAGAAAGTGACTGACAGGATGGGTCTTAATATAGATTCTGCAGTCCTCCAGGAAGAATCCAAATTATCGTCATTAGGCATGAGTCCTGACGACCAACAACAGTTGGTGCATGTTGAAGTGCTAGGTAGAAGTGCTTCTGATACTCCTCCATTTCAGACAGATGGCATGTCTGCTTGGGCACTGACAAACACCAGATTTGCAGAAGGTCCAGGCCTGCATTCTGATCTTGAAGAAGGCAATACTATGCCATTCTTGAAGTATCAGCAGTGTAAAGAGGCTGCAACTAACCTGTTCATCGTATTGCCAAACCGCCGTGAGGAGAACTTGCATAATAAAAGGAATGACAGGTCCTGCAAAGAAGGGGTGCTTGTTCATGAGAACTCGGTTGATGCCATAGAAATAACAGACTCACAGGGTTCTGAAGTTGTTAGTAGCCAAGGTGCAGAGGTTCTTCCCATGGTCCTGGATAATAAAAAGGAAGCAGTCAACCGAGACCAGCTAATTCTTTCTGGGAGGGAAAATACCTTAAAAGATCTACAGGAGTCTAAAAATTTACAGGAAGAGCTCGTTGTTGTTGCTTTAGACTCCATAAAATTCCTTAATGACATGCAAATCCATACAGACCAGGGTAGCCCAATCAAAGAGGTTACTTATACTGGTCTGGATGATGCAAAGAATTCAATCCACTCAAAACAGCAATGGTTATGTGAAAAAGATGTGGGCTTAAAAGGCTTGCAGCAATCTGGAAGTGATCGAGAGGAGCTTTCTCATGTTGCTTTTGGTTCTAGAGAATGCTTTAATGATATCCAAGGTTCTGCTGTGCAGGGTAGTGTCACCAGAGATGTTCTTTGTACCTTAGTGGATGAGAAGGATCCAGTCCATCTGGAGCAGCTAACTCCAGTGGAAATGGACTTGGACACTGAAGGTATGCAGCCTTCTGGATGCACTCACGATAATCTTTCTGCGGTTGCTTTTGATGCTGTAAAATATCTGACAGTTGATACACTTCCAACCAAATCAAGGAGGTTGTCAAGAAAGATACGTAGAAAATCTAAGAGAATATCAGAAATTAAAGCAACTAAGCTGCAGATAGAGCATGAAACTAATACAACTGCTGAGCTCTGTAACATTGAGACACAAAATATCAAATCCACATGTTTAAAAGTAGCAAAAGAAGACTCCTCCCTCAGCATTATGAAGGAAAACCAGAAAAATAATGGTGGTAGTAATCAGAAGAAGAGTTGCAAAGAGCCCCCTGACGTTTGTTCATTGGAGGTGCAGCCTGTTGAATTTTCCAAATTGACGAGCTCATTCACATTGAAGAAGTTTCAGGATAAAGATATGAATTTGGTGGCACTTGGTCGTTACTGCACAAGGTCAAAGGGGCACAAATTTGAAGCTAGTATCACCAGAAAATATGATAGGTCTGTCACTCATCAAGCATTCAGAAAAACTGTCAACACTAAAAGATCGAAGGCCTGGAATCCTGATGGGCTGGAGGAATCTATAGATGGTAGCAGGCACAAACGATCGCGTAGATGCCATTTTGATGATGATGACCTGTTGGTTGCAGCTATTGTCAGGAACAATGAGTTCGACTCCAACGGGAAGTGCCTTAGGAAAAAGAGTGGCTTGTTAAACACTGTCAGAAAGTTCAGAAGCCACAAAGGGGGTTGCAAATTGATGCTAAGAAGTCCTTGCAAGGGACGAAAACTTGGTACGAATGGAAAGTGGTCCTCAGGGTCTAGAACAGTGCTTTCTTGGTTGATTGATGGTGGAACAGTATCTGCAAATGATATCATACAGTATCGCAGTCCAAAGGATGGTTCAGTGGTAAAAGATGGCTGGGTGACAAAGGATGGAGTTCTCTGTCGGTGCTGTAACAAAATATTATCCATATCTGAGTTTAAGGTTCATGCTGGTTTCAAGATGCAACGACCTTGCTTGAATATTTTTTTCGAATCTGGTAAGCTATTTGCTCTGTGCCAGTTTCAAGCATGGTCTGCAGAGTACAAGGCTAGGAAAGGTGGTCCGCATACACAGCCACAGCTGGCAGTAGTTGATGATGTGGATCAAAATGATGATACATGTGGCCTTTGTGGTGATGGGGGTGAGTTGATATGTTGTGATAATTGCCCATCTACTTTTCACCAGGCATGTCTGTCTGCCCAGGTTCGTCAGTTCCCAAGATTTTCATTTTTTTAAAAGATAAAGAAAGATATTTATTCCTGCTGTCCTTATATTTTTTATTATTAAAAGTAATTCATACTCCTGTGGATGGTTTTATTATGTGAACTTTGATTGATACTTGCTGCATAAGTTGCTCATACAATATGAGCTGTCAAATACTTTACATTTTTTTGCTGTTCACTGTCTTCAATGTATTACATTTGTCTTTGTACTGATTTCTTCCTGTATCTGAGTGGTTTTTAGTTATTGGGGAATTATTTTGTTGATTTGCCATTTAGTAGCCTAAACTTTTCCATGTTTTGTTTTCTGAGTTAGTGGGATAGGAAAGATTGCTGAAGAAAGATATTCATTCAGGCTATTCTTATATTTATTTATTATTAAAAGTAATTCATACTCCTGTAGATGGTTTTATTGTGTGAACTTTGATAGGCACTTGCTACATAAGTTGCTCATACAATATAAGCTGTCAAATACTATTTATATGTTTTTGCAGTTTATTGCCTTCAATGTATTATATTTTGTCTTTGTACTGATTCCTTTAAGTATTTGAGCGCTTTTTAGTTATTGGGGAATTATTTTGTTGATTTGCCTTATAGTAGCCTAATTTTTTCTCTGTTTTGTTTTCTGAGCTAATGAGATAGGAAAGAATGTTGAATTTATAATTTTGTGGGAGAATTACATATTGGAGAGTAAAATTTTTCACTATTCAGGAGCTATGTTACCCTTCAAATAATCTCTAAAGAATTATCAAATGCAAACATTTTCCTTTAGGTAATGCATATAGATTCTGTACATATTTTCTCAATCTTCTATATGGTGTCATATAAAAGATTCCTTACTCTACCTTGCTGTCATTTCCACAACCGTTCGCATTTTGGTGCTTGCTTGAAGTACTAAATGAAGTCCTTTTCAGAAAAAAACGTTGTAAAGATAAACTCATATTTTGACCTGTACAGTAGATGAGTTGGATGTGCTATACTGCATTGAGGATGAACCACATAGTCAGGGTGATAAAATTTCTCCAAGTTTTGATGGTTCTCTGTGAAACTTTTAAAATGTAGAGGCTTTCATTCTTATTTCAGTTCATTTTTGTGTAATGGGGAAAATTTCTATTATGGTGACAACTGAAAAGTATCTCGTTGTAATTTCTGAAGAATCATTTGACATTTGCTATACAAATACAAACCTACTGTTTTCTGTTGCAATGTTTCTAAGCATAGGATTTCTTTTGATGGCCTTCATGTGTTTAAAAGAGATCTCACTAACAGCAAACTGTAAAGAGATACCTTCCAGTTTCATTGTTCTTAATTTTCAATTGAGAAGTGTGAGATTGGTGAGGGCAGATTGGCTAGTCAGTTAATGATCCTAAAACCACAGTTACCTGACCTATGGTCTATGTATGGTCTATGTAAGACCAATTATTTGTTGTGCTACTCCTATTAAAGCTCCACTGTTTGCAACACTCTTTCCATTCGTTGTTTTAGCATTGAAGACTTGTTCATTTTCTCTAGATGTTTTTTCTGTAAATAAGTTCTCATTTTCTTCATCTTGTTCTTTATATTAGGAGCTTCCCGAAGGTAACTGGTATTGCCCCATTTGCACATGTCAAATTTGTGGAAATGTGGTCAGTGAGAAAGAATCATCAAGTTCCTTGATGGTGTTAAAATGTTCACAATGTGAACAAAAATGTAAGCTTGTTTCCTGCTTGATAGCTTTTTTTTTGCATTTATTGATGCTATTCAAGGAAAATATTCCTTGCGTTAAAGTTTTATTAAGATTGAGCCTTATTCCTACCAAAATGCTAGCAACTAGGAGGCCTATTGTTCAACCTTATAAACCAATAATTATTTTTATATTCACTTATGTGGGACTATTCCTACTAATACTTCCCTTCACGTCCAGGCTTACACATACAGATAGCAGGCCTAAGATGTAAGCAACATAGACAAGCACAAATGGGGCCAGGTCCAGGCAGACTTTTTGCTTTGATAGATTGTGGAATAAAGGAAGAAGACAGACGAAAGAGAAACAATTGGAAGAGGACTGCTGCAGAGAAAGCAGTCTTTATGGGGTCAAAAAATGATCTAATTAATCCACTTAAGTGAGATTACTTCAATTTACTGTAATGCCCCTTGTACCTCCCATGACTTATACAGTAAGCAATAGATCAGAAATTGAAGTAAAAATTACAAACTCTTCCCTTGTAAAACATAACCCAACCTAAGAGGGACATGTGATAAATACATAGAAAATGACACCCTTAATTTCTAACAGATTTCCTTATTGCTGCAAAGCAATTTCATTTGATCCATCGAAAGTGCAATAGGTAAGCCCTGTTTTTTATAAGGAAAGATATTTGAGTCGATGTGAAAGCTGCACATAGTAAAATAAGCTAAATGTCTCTAAGATAATGTTGGAAAATGTCTCTAGTGTGAGACAAAATGTGCAAAAATGTTTAGCCATCTTGTTGCTTGTCCGGCTACCAGAATGGCAAGTTACTCCTTTTGTTCTAATAGATGTATAGCCATCTATTGGTATCATACATTGCTGGTGATTTGTATTGGGGGTTCCAGATCCTGTGGACTATGTAATCCATTTACCTGGCTTCCTGCTAGGTTCAAGCCAAGTTTACTGAACTTCACTCTTTTCATTGGTGAATGTGATAGTTGGTTTATTATATGTTATATGAGGTCTTTCTCCTGAAATTCAAAGTTAAAAAAAGTTTTCATGTTTTCCATTTAGTTATTGAATAGATTCTAGATGTTCTAGGATAAACTTTTATCAGAGTTCATAGTGATTTCTTCTACCTTTTTTGTGTGTTTTTTACTACTTTGTTGCAACATATGCAGATCATGGAGTGTGCATTAATGGAGACTTCATGCAGAAAGAAGCTGTATCTGATGCATGGTTTTGTGGAGGTCACTGTCAGCAGGTATATTGAGGGTGGCTAGTATCTGCTTTAGGTTGAAACTACAAATTTAAATGAAAACTATTATGTTTCTTTGACATGCTTTATTTTTCCTATTGTTATACAAACTAACCTAGTCACCAACTCAGTGAGATGACTGGGTCTGACCACCAGTTGCCTTTTCCAAAAAGCGGAAACTGAAACAAAAGAATTATTTTACATTTTGCTACCTTTTTTGGAGCAAGTTTGTGGTGTAATTTATAATCTGACAAAGGAAATGTGGTTTATTCTTGTTTACAGGTTTACTCAGGTCTTCATTCTCGTATTGGAGTTGTGAATCATATCACTGATGGTTTTTGTTGGACAGTGCTTAGATGTATTCAGGGTGACCAAAAGGTTCACTCTGCAAGAAAATTAGCACAAATGGCAGAATGCAATACAAAATTAGCTGTTGCTCTTACTATTATGGAGGAGTGTTTTCTACCCATGCTGGATCCAAGAACAGGCATTGACATGATTCCCCATATTTTGTACAATCGAGGGTGAGCATTACCTCATATTGGTCATATTTTAACTTTGCATGTTATTTTGGCTGTAACAGTTCGATTCTTACGATATGGTGCTACTCTGCAAGGTTTAAAGATGTTGATAATGAGTATTATCTAATTTAGAAAGCCTTTTATTTTGGTTTTGAGCTGTTCTAAAGTTTGATATGATAGGTTTTATAATTAGAGTGGAGTTCCCTAGTTTACTTTTACAAGTGTACTAAACTGTCACATCTCAGAGCAGGAAGAGTTTGTTTCCTGCTTTGGTTTTCTTTTAGTCTTGTAATTCCTACCTGTGCTTTTAATAGTTGTCCTAGATGACCTAGAACTGAAGATATAAGATTACTGGGGGTCTATATATGTTTTTCACGTATCCTGATTATTTTAAAACAAATTAGAAATGGGATGTTAGTGTTGTTATTAGTACAAAAACGAACACCATTACAAAAAAGAACAAGAAGATGCAAATCATTTATCTCAGGAGCTGCAGTCGAAGAGGGCACTGGTGCAAGTGGAAGAGAGAAGTTGTTGTGTAATGGTCATGCAAGGTGTTCTTCGTTTATAAACCTGCAATGGCTTTGGTGTCAGTGTATCAACAATATACATAATGCTAGAGACATGCTCCATAAGATGAGGTACACAACTATCCACCTCAAGTGAGGAAGAAGTAACAGACTCTATAGACTGTGACAAATAGGGAACATTTTAAAAAATGTAACATTTGCAGACACATGATTTTCTTATGGATGGATAGTAACATTTATACCTTTTTTGTGTACAGGAAAAACAAAAAAATAGACTTTTTACTGATTTTTGGAGACAATTTATCAAGAGGTGGACTAAGTATATGAACATAAGTCACTGATTCAAACACTAGAAGACTAAGATACTTGTTGGCTTGAGAAAAGTGGGATTTTTCCACCTAGCACAGATGATGACATCTTGTTAATGACAAAGTATGTAGTGAGACTTGCATCGTCCTAGTATGATTTGGGAACCTGCATCTAGAAAAACATAGAGTGTGCAACATTAAGTGGCGATTCTTCCTCTCTGCAACTCCATTCCACTTTGGAGTATACATACAGGAAGTTGATGAGTGATGCCATTAGTTCTACAAAATGGATCAAATTTGTTGTTTATGAGCTCAAGCTCATTATCAGTGTGCAAAATACAATACTATAAAAGTTCAAGGATACATTGAAGACCTCAGATTTCTCATGTAGGAGATACACCCATGTAGATGTACTAAAGTTATCAATAAAGGAAACAATTTTTTTTTACCAAAGATACTAGAAACCCGATATGGGCTCTAGACATTGGAATGAATAATTTTAAACAAACTGTTCCTACGACTTAGACAAGATGGGAAAAATATTATATGGTGCTTTCCAAATTGAAGTAGAAGGCAAATCTAGAAATAACTGAAGTAGTTTAGTGGGAAGTGATGTCCTAGCTGCACGTGCCATTGGAAAGGTGAAACAATTGATTGCAGTGCTAAAGTGGATTGCTGTAGCAACCTTCCACGTGATAGAACCCCTCTTCCTTATGGTTAAAACTAATCTTTCTCCTCATCTAGAGGTCCTGAATATGCAATTACTAGAAAAGAAAGTAATTGAGCACTGTTATGACTTTGTGAGCTGACCAACAGATAACAAGGTAACTGGAAACTTAGGTACAAAGAGGACAAAATCCAAAGATATAGATGGAGTTGGATAACCGTCTCCACTCCACTTACAGGAGATGAGGAACGATCAACAAGTGTAACATGCTTGAATGTGGATGACTAATTAAGAGATGAAAATAACGTGGATGTATTTGACATGTGCATAGAAGAACTAAAATCAATAACCTAGGAAGAGATTGGAGTCACGTGGAATGTAAACGTACCTGAACTTGCCATGGTAGCTGTGGCAGTGGAAATATTTTGGTTAGTGGACGAGGAAGATGTAGTTAAGTGACTATTTCCAAAAAAAAAAAGATTTAGTTAACTGTCCTATGTGTTGAACAGACTTTTGAAGTTCATCTGGAGCACCAAGAACAATGTCCACCACACTAGTAGAAGATGCTCCACTTTTGGGAACACTTGAGTTGGCCTAGGTAGGTTTACTAAATTTATCCTAGCACTTGTTTGAAAAAAATTCATACACCCATAATGATCATACTTTCTCTCATTACTACCATCACTGCAAAATCTTCCACGACCAAATGTCTCCCTGTCTCGTCCTTGTCCACCTCGACCATCCCCATGGGGTGTCTTTGAACAATTTTGAGTTGGCTGAATATTAAGGGTCACAACCTCTATTGCCTTGTTTTCCTTGCCGCCTGGTGGAACCACAACCACTTTTGCCTGTATTAATCTTTTAAAACTTTGGTGAGTGGGGAACGTCATTTGTTGCAAGTATTTGGGTCTGGATTGCATCGTATTTAGGGCCTAAACCATCAAGAAATTTAGCAACATAAATCTGTCCTTGTTGCTTCCGAAGTTCAGTCTATTTAGTAGTAAAGTGATGATAAATCTCAATTATTTTGTAAATTACTTTATAATTCTTTGAAATAATCTAGAACTGATCTATCCCCTCTTTTTCTCTCAAAAACTTGGCATACGACTCATCAATCCTAGATAATTGCTTTTGGTTCATAAAAAGATTCTAGGGATGTTTAGATTTGCTTAGAGGTCTTACAGTTCATAATTCATCTTTTGAATTTCGATTACATACTATTGAGTAACCATATCTTATCTTGACTATTCTCTACTTCAAAATCATTAGTCATCTGGTTGGGAGGATTATCCCTCAAGTATTTCATCTTCCTCTTAGCCTTAAGATAAATCCGAATGGACCTTTAAGCAACTCAAATAATTTGATCCAGTCATCATAATAGTATCCTTACCCTCTGAATTACCAGACTCCTTGGCTGGTGTGTAATAATTTCATCGGAATCAGCCATTGTTTACTACCAAATGACACTTGTATTCTCAAACCAAGCGTGCTGGAATACACTAACACACCAACCAACACCAAGAAATCCCCAAAATACCTATAAATACTTGTGCAAAGGAAGTGGGCCCCACACACAATTGAAAAATTAGGACACTAGAAGCACAATTGAAGGCATTGTATTGCAACTATTCCGTAATGAAAGAATACAACCTAAGGGGAAGTCACTTTGGGCTGATGTTAGCCTTGAAGATGATGATGTAGGGAATTCAGACCTGCACATGAGGGCGGGCACGGGTTGGGTCAAGGTCAGGTTTCTTGAAACCTGAAACCTGAACCCAGAAAACCCGAAACGTCAAACCCAACCCTGACCTGATCACCATCTTCGTAACCACGTCCCCGCTCCTTCCCTGTAAACCCGATTTAAACCTGACTTAAAATTCGACTTCAACACGACCTGTCCCCGCTCCGTTCCTGTACACCCGACTTAAACACATCCCTTCCCCATCCCATCCTCATAAATCCGACCAGTATCTACCCTGTTTTATATCCCCGTCTCGTCTTTGTGGTTCGGGTATGGGAACACCTGTTTGATCGGAACCCAACGGTTTTTTTTTCTCCACCTCATCTTTGACTTGCAGGATGAAACCCAAAACCCGAACCTGTGGTTTCAGGTCGGGTCTGGTCTGGTCTGGTTCCCCATGAAAACCCGACCTGATGCTCACCCCTTACCTGCGCAAGCACAAGATTGGAATAGAACTCCCAAACAACCCTCTTGGTGCACAAAAGATTCATAAAATTTTGAGCTTTAACTTCAATCAGCAAAAAATCCTGAAATTTTCCTTTCCTAGAGAAAACACAAACTTAGAGATGGAGGGAAAGAAGACTTAGACCTGGCAGCAACCGTATCAAAGCTTTGATACCGTGTAGAATAGGAAAGAGAAAAGAGAGAGGAGAAGAGAGAGGTGTACGAGAAAGATAGAGAAGAGTGCAAGAGCGAAAGCACTCACTAGGAGTGAGAAATCGACCTGTATTTTATATTCATTTAATTAATAAAAACATCAAATTACAATAATACCCTTTTTACACACAAACCCTTAGAACTCTCTAAATACAACTTGGAATAAAATGAAAATTAAACCGTAAAACTCTAACATGAAGACCAACTTACTACTATCATATGAGGGACATACAACCATGGTAAATGACAAAAATAGCCCTATACATGTACTTCTGCAGTCATTGAAGCGGCTGTTTGGCAATCAAAAAGGCTTAAATTTGACTATGAAGTTGCATTGAAGATGGTAAAACATACAGTGTTGAAGATTGTTGTTGTAGCTCCAATAAGCTAAATCATATGGTCATATCATTGGCACTGAATATCTTTCTGGATTTTCTGCTTAATAGTCAAAGACAGCTCTCAACTCGTATTTACTATTTTTAGTGCTTGCTTTTTCTTTCTTAAACTTTGACTTTTCCTGAAGATTTGTTTTTTTAATTTTTATTTAACCTTGGCCGGTTTTCTTCTTATTGTGAGTCTCATAAGAATATAATGTAAACTACATTATCTCCGTCACCTTGTTGAACAATTTTTGCTTTAACAAGTTGTGTCAATTAGTGCACCACGGCAGTGTGCTTAGTAATTGTGATGGCAAGTGCAAAGTGAGTTGGCTGAAAAATCACTGTTGATAGGCAAGGAAGCTATGCTGCTATGATTGACATGTAGCTCTCCTGAAGCTATTCCCTATAGAGCTTTTCTTCTGGAATACTGGACTGTGTCTTAAAGTAGTGTATGGTTAAAATTCCTATATGACCTCCTTTGTGTTCATCTATGGTGGGTATTTTATTTTTATCTTTGGGTTTTCCACAATTTTCTACTTCAAACTTTTCTTTTTTCTACTTTCTTCAATACTGATTGCTGATGTTTTCGTTGATTTTTTATGTGACATTTCAGATCAGATTTTGCACGCTTGAATTATCAAGGCTTCTACACTATTGTTTTAGAGAGGGCTGACAAACTTATTTCTGTAGCATCAATCAGGTAATATATCTCAGAATAAACTTAGATGGTACATGAGGAACAAATTTTAGAATATTATATGGAATAAATAATATTATTCTCCTGTGCACATCGTCTTAATACTTCATTTACATCTTGGCAGACATTTCCTTGTTACCTGGGCTAAATCTCTTTAGCATGTGTTGTTAGCATATTCATTAAGCAGTAGTCTCATTTCAATTCAGCAATCTTACTCATTTGCATGGCTATTTGACATTATTTCCTTCACCTTTCTTCATAGTCAAATTCGTGCACCAAGAGTAAATGATCCATTATTCTGCAGGATTCATGGAGTCACTGTTGCTGAGATGCCACTAATTGCCACTTGCAGTGAGCATCGGCGACAAGGGATGTGTCGCCTACTTCTTAATGCAATCGAAGAGGTTTTGAATGATGGACATGTCCTTGAATTACTCAAAACATGACATTAAACCTTTTAATCTTTTAACAGCTTGTCAGATCTCATTTCATCTACTATTCAGAAAATTAAATAATGTTATTCTCTCTTTATATTTAGCACTTTGTATAGCTCCTATCTTTGTCTTTTCTTTTATTTGGTTCCTTTTTCATTTCACCGTTTTTTCAGTACGTTCTCTTCACTTCTCATGTCTGCTAGATCTAGTCTTTTTCCGATGCTTCCTGTTTTCCTTTTGTACCATTATTTCTTCTTATTTTCTCTGCTAACCTTATTACAGATGATGAGGTCCTTCAAGGTTGAAGTGCTTGTCATATCTGCAATTCCTAGTTTAGTGGATACTTGGGTATCAGGTTTCGGATTTAAACCAATGGAAGAAAAAGAGAAACAGCAGTTAAAAAATGTTAATCTGATGATGTTTCCTGGAACAGTTCTGCTGCTGAAGCACTTGAATAGAGCAGGACCTTCGGAAATCAAACATAAAAGTGAGTTCTCCCTATCTCTCTTTCTCTCTCTCTCTCTCTCTAACTAATTATCAGAAAATATTAACTTAATGTAGGACCAAAGGGTGAATTTGCCTCCAGAGCAGATGGATTTAGTGAAGCAGGTGAGCAGAGGACTGTTCTTGAGTCTGGACCAGAATCTGCTGGCAGCCTTGTTGTTAATTGTCTGGAAGCTGAATCAGTTTCCCTGAGAGATGAGGTTTCTGAACCTAGGAGTCTTCTTGATTCAACAAAAGAACTAGGGGGAAGCATTGGTTGTAGTACCCGGACTCCAGATCTTTTGATGCAAAAGGAAGAAAACATTTGCAACCAGTGGATTTTTCATAATCCAGAACCAGACCCTGTGCACCAAAAAGACAAAAGTCGGCTCCCTGCAGACCTATTTTCAGTATCCGGCATCTTCAAACAGGGCAGTGTTCCTGATACTGAATTTTGTATTGTTAAAAAAGAGAATCTGCTTGTTTTCACTGAAGAAGTTTGTGCAAACGAGAATAATGCATCCCCAGCTGTGCTTTCTAGTTCTGCTTCATTTAGCTCTGCCACTACTCAGGAGCATTGCACTCACTCAAACTCTATTAGCAATGGAAATTTTGAAGATGGAGAATTCAACATGAAGAAGAACTACAGGAGATGTGGCAGAAGCTTTCCTCCAGAAGGGAAAAATGATACCTGTATTTCTGCTGGATTGGCAGATAGAGATAAGGAGTCTCAATCTCCGAGCTCTGATTTGAGTGAGCTGAATTTTGGAGGACATGACATTTGTGGAGTTTCAAGAGTTGCCTCTTCTAACTTGCTCTGTGGTACATGCAATGGTCAAGAGAAAAGTGGCCTTGCCGATTCTGGTAAGTTAGTATCAACAACCTCTGCAATGGTTAAGCATCCTCCTTAACAAGACAGGGAAAAAGCCTTCGTGGCAGTTGGGATGGCGGTCATTAGTGGTTGCATCCCCTGATATTGAAGTTGCTTTAGCAATATGCACCACAACAGAAATTTATGTAGCAATGAGAAGAGATCTGCAGCAGCTTAGTCAAAGAGATTCGAGAAATTTTGCAGCCATATCTCGAATCTTACTTGATTCATTCTTTTTACAATGATAAACCATATATAGGCTTATGACGACAAATTGTCAGTTGAAAGTGTATATAAAGCATCCCTCGCATCTGCTAGTAAGATCATCCATCTCTTCGTCCATCAAGGTGCACTGTGATTAGATCTAACATGATATGGTTTCTGGAGTGTAGGACAATGATAGCTGATGAAACATAACTGGTATTAAGGGCTTTTTACTCACCTTTCTGCATAATTTGATGAGAAGGGAATCACCTGCAGCAACGATGGCGTCTTGATGGCAGAAGAATGTTTGAATGCAGTGGGACATTTTAAATACCTGTGAGATTCGACCCCAGAAGGATTTCGTGGTGCCATCTGACTATTGTAAATTCCAGTGACCCTGTTACCTTCTGTACATGCATTCTTCCCAATTTCAGCCTTTTGGTTTTGATTTTTGTTGCAGTGACTGCTTGGGGTTAGGTTGATTACTTTGGTAAAGTTTTGTTGCTTTTTTGTGTCATGTTGTTCTGATACCAGTTTAACCCAACACTAAGAAGAACTTTGAAAAGTACTAAAAGAATTGTCCAGGGTTGTGAGTTTACCGTGAAGGCTGATCATGGCTTTGCTGGGTCTATCTGATCAACTTCCACAATGAAACTTCTGTATGTAGTAACTTCGGAAGCAAATCATTATGCCTTAGGTTCTACTGTTTCTATCATGATTTTCCAACTCGTTGAGTTGATTCACGATTTGGCCGACTTGGATTAGATTTGGGACTTGATGAGCCCAATCGAAAGGTGGGACTCTCCCTTCGATTTACCGCTTAGATTATACTAACTAATAAATATGATAATTTTAAATTATTTTTTTGCATATAATTGACTCTTTCACAATAAAAAAATATATTTTAAAATCAATTTTTAAATAAATAAATAAATAAATAATTTTATTTTAAATAAAACGTGGGCTGGGCAGGAGTCTTCCTTATTGGGACTCTGGGAGGATAAGCGGCCGTCGTTACAAAAAGAAATAGAATAGGAGAAGAGATGGAAAGGGAGAGGCTTCTCTTTCCATGTGTTTTTTCTACCCCAACCTCCTGGTCTCAATTCTCAATTATTTATAAAAAAACCTAGGCCGTCGACTCCCCTTCTCGCGTCAATCGACGGATCAACTTAAATTTCTTTGTGCATTACCTGTCCGCTATAGTGCGCCAACCGTATCCTTGGTAAACAAGCGCACGAGCGACGGAGGATCATGGCTGCCCGTAGACGCCCGAATCAATTCTGCAATGCGATCCTGAGACAGAGGCGGACTCAAAAGACCGGGCTTTCCATGTATGGTTCCTTCCTCTTTGGACGTCTCTGCTGTTGATTCTATTTCAGAGTTTCTCGCAGCGTTAGATATCATTGAGCGTCAAAACGGCACGAAGGTAATATCGTTCTCTTTGGTGCGATTTTTTTGTGCCCTTTTTCGGTGTCGTGCCATTGAAGTCACAAAAGTACTCAATCTATCTACAATCTGATTTTGGGTTTGCTTCTCTTTAGTGAGAATTTTGTAGCAGATTTTTATATGACAAGGTGTTGGTTTTAGTTTCATTAGCTGCTTGGATTTTATTTTCTTTAGCATGTAGGCTCCCTGAAATTGGGCTGTCATCATGGAGCTTTGCGAGACCTGTTCTTTTATTTATTTATTTAAATATAAAGTATTTCGTTCGTTGTGAAGTGCAATGCTGGGCGTCCTTTTCGAATTTCTTCCCTGTCTTGTCTCTCTTTGCTGAAGAAAGAATGCGACGGCCTCTTTTGTATAGGTTATTTATTTAGTTTATCTCAAAATGTCATAACAAGTGGATGGGTGGAATTTCTACTCGTTTTTTTTATTTCGATCTTGAGTACCAGGATCCTCTTGGTAAATTCTTTTATAGATTGTTCTTAGACTTAGCAAACTATACTGTTTTTTCAGGCTTTTTAGGTTTGTCCGCCAGACTTTCTCTGGTGGTTCTAATCTTGGATTGAATTTATTTCTTGCCAGCTGTTAATTGTTGGAAATCTCAAATAATTATGTGCAGAGTATGGAGAGTATGGAGAATATGGAGATCGATCAGATAATGGAAGTTCCTGATACCCCAGATAGATTGGCTTCAAAGAAGACTAATGCTTCTTTTGATGGTAATATCAGTAAGGTAATATTGGATAATGGGCTCGTCAAAACATTAAATGGCATGCAAAGGGTGAATGCCGGTTGCAGGAACAGCAAAAGATGGTATCCTAATCGTCTATCTGGCCTCCAAATTGTCAATGAAACTAGGCCTGGGATTTCTGATGGACATAAGAAGCCGGAGAAGGATCAACCTGGAGCAAAGGTTTTTGGTGGTAGAATTCTTAAGGAGGTGGACAATCGATCATATAAAATACAACCTTCTTGTTCACACAGTTCTCCTGATGTGACTGAAGTTTTTGGCTTGAATGATAAGGATAAGAGTAAGGAAATTAGAGGAAAAGTGATCAATGTAAACAAGAAAAGCATGTCCAATAATAGCAGTTCGACTAAAAGTGGAGTGGTTGGAAAAGGAATGCTTCTTGGCAGGAGCAGTTCTAGTATGGGGAAGAATGTGCCCGATGATTTTTTCAATTTCAAGGGACAGTTTGAGTCCAGAAAGTCTGAAAAGGGTTATTCCCTTGGCAGGATCCGTAATCTTGTGCCTGGAGCATCAAGCATGGGATTGGGTCCAATTGATGCATTCCAAACAGAGCAACACTGCAGAACACAAGCAGCTGATGGCACTTTTATGCCGGCTAATGCTGCTCCTTCTGTTAAAATCCCCAAATTTTCCCTGAGAAGAGATGTATCTGTCATTCATGATGGAGCTGGTGCTGGTGAAGATCATCTGGAACCTAATAGAGGATTATGGTACAAGGATAATGGGCAAGGTGTTAGTCCGTGCTCTGGTCCTCAATATAAAAATGGACGAGATGGTTTGATGTTGTTGCAGTCTCATACCCCACCAAGGAGGACTGGACAGAGAAGGCTGGTGCGTAATGGGTGTATCTCTCCCTATAATATTGCAAAAATCACGAGCTCATCCCAAGACAAGGGCAAGAGTGAAGCTAATGATATACAGGATGGAGGTGGGAGACCTTCAGATCGAACTAATCCAAGCTTTGGGGGCAACTGCGCTGGCAGAGAGAAAGGCAAAGGAGTCATGGTTGATGTGTCAACAAATGAATGTGGTAGTAGAACTAGATCTTTTCCAATCAGGTAGGGCAAAGCCATAATTTTCTCTCCAATTTCTCCTCATTATAACCAAACATGAGCACATCTGGTTTAAATTTTGCCCTAAATGAACTCTTATCAATTAGCAACCTTCTGTTTTTGTTGTTTTATTTGATTAATTTATATCCAAATTGCATCTGTGGAAGCTTTAATTGTGACTCTTTGGTTTCTTTTCCAGAGATTTATTTGTGTTTGAGGAAGATGATATTTTCAAATTTGCTGAAGGCATAGGTGGTTGGAGAACCACACGTAATCGTTCAAAAAAGACATCCTTGCCAGCATCTCAGGAGACTAATTCTATTGACAAAAGTAGTTCATTAGGTGGGAATGAAGGAAATACAGAGGGTGAAATTGAATTTTTAAAGATAAATAATGAGGATTCAGTCATTCTTGAGCATCCTGCTAGTAGCCAATGTCCTGTTCAACCGTCATCTAGCATCTTGTCTGTGTCAAATCTGGAGAGAAAAAGAAACATAGGAGTTCGGACGCTAATGAAACGAGCAAAGAAATCTACATCTTTGCAAAATCCTCTTGGTGAATGCTCTGGTTCAGTGACAGATGACCGGGATAATTCATTATTTCAGTTGCCCAAAAGGTCCTCTAATATGCTTGCAAGCAGGACTTGCAATTCTGTACATCATCGAGTGGGGTCAATCATAGAAGTAGATAAGTTGTCTTCTCCTGAAGCTCAGGGTAACACTTCTGTTCACACAGATGACATAGTTAATGATGTGTCAATTACTAGAGCTAGACAAGTTGAAGCTGATGAGGAAATGGCTCGTCAACTTCAAGAGGAATTCTATAATGAAATGCCAGAAGTTGGAGAGGTAGAGGCTTTTGCTTGTTTCCCTTTTTTTTTTTTATATATATTGTTGGTACTGAAGCTGGTTTAGCGCATCTAGTCAATTATTTAACTTTTCTTGTTAACTTTAAGGAATGGTTTGATGGAACATGTCTTGTGTCCTATCTCAGTTGATTTAGATTGATTTGGTTGCTGAAAGTGTAACCGCTTCTCAGTCTGATCTGATTGGGCAACTTGTCATTCCAAATTTGGTTCTCAGTGTTTTCTTCTATACCTTGAATTTGGTTAATCCTTTCTGGGTTGAATTTTAATTTAGACTGCTATATTTTACAATTTGGATGTCAATTTGATGGTCCAGAAGAATGATAAAAGTTGGATTCCATTCATGCTATAGGAACAGCATAGCATTTGATTTGTCCTTGAATCTATTCTTGTCCAAGGATGTCTTGTTTTCCTACATGTTAAGATTTTTGGAGTTATTTTTTTATACAATTTCTCCTTTAACTAACAGATAGATGCAAATATAGCATGGTCATTGCAACGTGAGGAAGATTCCCATGCTACTTCAGTTGGAAATCGCCGCTGGTCACATCGTGTAAGTTGACCGTTTAACATCTGAGCAGAAGCAAAGAATATGTCAGTGAAATCAACAAGGTGTACCTTCTAGGAGGATTAGGGTTCTTTAGCCTACTGAAGTTTCATAAAAGGAAAACCCATGTGGAATTGAGGAACATATAAGCTCTGTTGAGGGGTGCCTTCTCACTATTATGCAAATTCCGTCACCCTTTTCTGCATGACAGAGTTTCCTGTTCTCCTTTTATCGAATAGCTCACTTCTGAACTTTCTAGTAGGTCAATGAGTGATATCTATAGTTAGAAGTTATGTGCTACAAATGCATTTAGATTATGTGGTTTTGAGTCTTTATCAAGTTCATAATAACCAGCTAATATTTTTTTTCTTTTTGTTTTTTTCTGAAACTTAATCAGCTATCTTTTGAATGAATTGCTTGATATATCAGTGTCCTTTTTACAGAGAGATTTGTCAATGGCACATTTATATCAGAGTGGGCCACGATCTTTGCGAAATTCTTCTGTACGATCATCCAGTCGTGGTCGAGCACCCACCTCTACCAGAATGGCACAACTGAGAAGAAGCTTTCGTGGTCATCACCCCCCTACATCCTCTGGTGGAAGTGGTTTTCCTTTTCCTTCTAGTATGGATATGGAGGAGGTAATGGCCACACAATCTTACTCTTTTATTTGATATTATCTGCATGACATTCTTTTGTCATAAAATTGCTCATGTTGTGGTCGTTAAAGTTCTTTTTATTTATTTATTTATTTATTTTTTGTGAGTGAGCTCTCTGTATATTTTTCCCTGTTCATTACACCTGTTCCTGTCATTTCCGATAAAATAAGTAATAAAATTCCAATTATAAAAATGTGTTGTAATGGTGTTTTTTTTTGTCTGGTCATGTATGTCTCGGTGTAAATCCTACAAGAAAGTTGAGCTATAAGCTATTATGGATAAAGCTTTGGGTGCTAAATAATTTGCAATTATATGATGACTTTTTGTTGCTATGTTTTTAGAATTTTCTTGCTGCTATGACCAGCAAACTTGTTTTCTGCTCTTTGATTTTTACCTGTTTGGGTTTGTTATCCTGAAATCCAGATTTTTTTTTTCATATTGTGCAATCACCTGCCATTCTACATATTCTTTGGATGCCTTTGTGACTATTACAGGAAATCATATAAGTAACCTGAAATCCGTTTCATTATAGTATCATTAACATTGTAGCCACGATTTTCTGGAAAAAAAAGGTTTTTCCATTTATTAGATATTAGATTTGTTGCTTTTTTTGTATTCCATCTATTGTTATGTTAGATCCTGTTAGGTCCAAAAATCGGTAAGAAGCATTGCATTTGTGGATCAAGCAATCATTTCTGGTTTTACAATTCTTCCATAAATTGTTGGATATTCTTTTATGATATTTAACCCTCACTTAAGAAATTTCTCTTCTTCATGCCATAGATTCAACATATGGGTTTAAGTCTGTTTTGTTTGTTTTGCTTTTGGTCATCTAGATTATTGTTTCACCCAGTGACTTCAGTTGTTCTTTTATGCCTTTTAATGCTCACTTAAGAAATTTCTCTACTTCATCCCATAGTTTAAACATATGGGTTTAAGTTTGTTTTGTGTTTTGCTTTTAACAGTTCAAAGCATTTTTCTTATCATGCAGAGACTTCAGTTGTTGGAAGCACTGGAACCGGCAGATAATGCAATGGCATTGAGTGGTCATCTTTTTCAAGTTCATCGTGATTTTAATGTGTAAGAAATTGAAGTTTCCACCTTCTCTCTTTTTCTCTATATGTGTTTATATATATATATATACACACACACATTTATAATTGTTCCATGATGTAGTATTGTAAATTTAGTTTCTATACTTAACAAGAATCTTGTTGATATTCTTGATTGTGATTTTCAAAAATATCACCCTCTGTGTCCATGGATATGTGAACTTTTTATTTTTTCTGAAGATTAAACTCTTGCTGTCCACCGACTTACTATGGATTTTTTAACAAGTTTTCCCTTGACCTTAGGAGTCCTCTTAGTTTTGACAGCTATTTTTTTTAATTTATGCATTTCTTGTTCTGGCTTTCTGTTTAAGAAATCCTGAGAAGAGTTCTTGTTCTCTTTTGTTCAGTAATTGATATGGCCTTAGCTTTGACATCCCATGTGACTGAAAAACGTCTGTGGCAAGATACCTCTTGCTAATTTTTTCTTTTATTTGCAGAGATGACTATGAGATGCTATTGGCTCTTGATGAAAACAACCATCAACATGGTGGTGCATCAGTTAACCAAATTAATAGCTTGCCAGAGTCAAAAGTTCAGGTGTCTATCACCTATTTCCTTTTTTTTTTATATATATTTTTACTTGATCCAATACATTGATTTCGAAAAGTAGCCTGTTCTTACTAATTTGGTTTTCTTTTTTCCTTTTTCTTGTCGCGTGGTAGACCAGTAACTTTGAGGAAGCATGCACGATCTGCCTGGAGACTCCTGCTGCTGGTGATACAATTCGCCATCTACCTTGCTTACATAAATTTCACAAAGACGTAATGATCAGTTCTCATTCTTTTTTTCTTTTTCTTTATCTTATTTAACAAACTTCTAAGTGTTTTTTTTTTCCTTTTCCTTTTTGGATTGTCAGTGCATCGATCCATGGCTGAAAAGAAGGAAATCCTGTCCAATTTGTAAATCTGACATCAGTTGAAATCCTGGCTTGCTGCTGCAAATGATTTTTTAGTAGTAGCTAGTACTCGGCTAAAGTGATTTCAGCCACATAGTTGTCTGCACGTTATCTTTCCAGCCTTTTCTCCCCCGCTCCCAATTTTATGTTTCGATGAATGTATTTTTTGCTGTTTACTGATTGATGCTAAAGGGATTTGGTATTATAAGCTGCCAATGAAATCTAATCATTTATTTTAAATTATATAATTCATTTTTTCCTTAAAAAAGGAAATTCCGAAGTGTCAGAGAACATCGCGAACGCATCTAAAAAGAAAAAAAAAAAAAAAGGGTTCGGCAATGACCAGAGTATCAGACTCGATTCCCATAAATCTTCTTTGTTCCCGCTAAAATGCCTTTACCGGGGATCATGCAGTCACAGATCAAGCTTTTGTTCCCCGCCCTTTGTAGCTACAGAATATTACTGGACTCTCCGCGACAGGACCACCTCTGCTGAATCAGCAATCGGCGAAAAATGGAAGCCGATCAAGAATTTCCTGAATGGGATCCCATCGACGAGGCGGAACTCGAAGCCATCGAAGCATCTTACTCTCTCTCTAAATCTGAATCCCAATCCGAATTCTCCTCATCTAAGCGCCTAAAGGCTTCTCCGGAAACAGATCTTACGCCTCGGGATGGCCGGCGTCGCTTGCCAAACTGGGCGACAAGATCGCTACAATCATCTGAGGCCGGAGAATCATCCTCCTACGCGGTCGTCAATAGGAGGCAGTATTCAGGAAGGGAATGCTCCGATGTTCCAATCACTGCTTCGTCTCGCTCGAGTGGCCACTACTGGAATCTTGTTCCACCTCCGTCCTGCCGAGGTAATACTGATAGATGTATCAGACTGCAACCTTTTCTTTTGATTTATTTCCGTTAGACAAAAAAAAAAAAACTGGAAATCTTGAACTCCCGAAATGGCATTTCTCTCGGTCGACAGCGTCTTGTGCGCAGTTTTTTTCCCACGCTTCAATCTCTTTCTCAAGTCTCTCTTCTTTGTGATGTGAATGGCGTATGAGGTTTGGAATTCACGCCTAATCTGGTTACCAAAGTGTTCAGACGTCCACCTTTTGCCTTGCTCTGGAATTTTTTCAATTCGACTTTTTTCTTTTCTGTACAATTGTTACTAGTTACTGATTTTAATGGAAAACTAATGGCTGATCTTTTCAAGTCTTAAACATGTAACTTTTTAGTTTGTAAGGGAAAATTATACTAATTTTAATGCTGAATTAAGTGGCGAGTGATATTTATAAAAAAATATTTTTTTATTCTAGCATTCTGGCAGTGATACTTTGTGAGACGCTCTCGGCATCAAGTCCTCTAGCTGACCCAGCCTAATGCGCCTGTGATTCTGGATATCTTAAGCTTTCATACTTTTGTCGATGTGTCTTAAGTTGCTCTCCACAATCTCTCAAGTTCGTTCATGTTGCAGGTAATCCAAAGGCAAGATTCCCTGCAATAAAATTTGGAGGCCGGATCGTTTACAGTAAGACGTCAGCTGAAGTTGAGAAAGCTACGGAAGAGATTTTGGGCATTATTGAAACCAAGAGAGAAGAATTTGATCGCATTTCTCTTGGATTTGATATGGAGTGGAAACCTGTATTTACTCGAGGTTTATCTCCATAATCTGGAAAAGAGGTTTACTTATCGCCTTCATTTCATTGCTCTGTGCCTGATAGCGTTCTGACCTCAAATTGATTAGTTTCATGCATTTAGTAAAGATCTACGTGAATGAACTTGAAATCCTGCAACAAATGTTTCATGACTTGGGAGGAGCTATTATCTAGGCATATAGAAGCCTGAAAATGAGTAACAACCAATATAAATTGTTATCAATTTTCACCTTTTATGTTATTATCCATGATCAAGTTTTCTATCGTTGTTTTGTTGAAGAAAATTTTCTATCATTACATGCTCATCTTTTTCTTTTGCAACGCTCTCTGTGGTTAATTTGAAGGCAGGAATAGCTAGAGCAACCTGTGAAGTTAGGTTGGGCCTCTTTTGGTTCCTTTTCTTTTATGTGTTTTTTTTCCTTCTCACGATACTTTCTGTAATCCTTTTCTCTCTCTGTCACTATTTTCACACACAAAAAAAAATCAAAATAAAGGATTTTTTTTCTCCAAGGAAACAAAACAGTGTCCTAGTGATTTTCACAAAGCAGCATAGATGAAAGCGCACGACAATTATTTTGTTAGAGGCACCAGATCCTGGGTGTTCTTTTTCTATGATGGTAGTTGAGTAACATAGCGTAACCTGAAATGCTCCAGGTGCAGCACAGAGAAAAACGGCAGTTATTCAGATATGCATGGGCACAGATGTCTGTCATGTGATGCACATCCATCACTCTGGGATACCACCTGTTCTCCAATCATTACTGGAAGACAATAGATCTATTAAGGTGAGTAAACTCTTAAAATCAATAGTATCGAACTCCTCCCTAACAGCAACTGACTTGCATGTTCAAAGGTCGGTGTTTGTATAGGTGGGGATGCTGCAAAGCTCTTGAGGGACTACAATGTTTCCACTAAAGACTTGGAAGATCTGGGTCATCTAGCAAATGTGAAGCTTGGAGGAATCCCCAGGACTTGGAGCCTCGCTGCTCTACTTGAGACAATTACAAGCATGCAGGTTTCTTCTCTTATCCCAAAAAGGTCTTCTTTGAGAGTCTGAAACAACAATTTTTGAGTGAAACTAGTGAAAATAAGTGTAAGCAATGGGCACAGTGGATCCATTTGGTTTTTGTACTTTACTGATGAGACTTATAGCATCTATATGTGGATTGTCTTCAGCACTAATTAGTTTTTGTTGCAGCTAGACAAGCCCAACAGAGTGAGACTGGGAAATTGGGAAGCAGATAAGTTATCAAGTGACCAGCTCATGTATGCAGCCACTGATGCCTATGTGTCGTGGCGTTTATATGAGGTAGTAAGTACCCTAGTACAAAGCAGTTGATATCTATAACTACTAGTAGTTTGTGTTCGTGGTTAATTCTTACATTTTCTACTTGAACCAGGTGCTAAGACGCTTCCCTGATGCAAATAACACTAAAGCTGGGGAGACTGAGAAAGGTGATTTACCTTTATAACGATTTTAGAGGCTAATTCTATAATCTGAACCAGTGGTATGCGAGATCCATGATGTTTGTTACATTGATTAACGGGAACCAATTCACTATCTTCAGCTATTTGTAATTGTATATTATATATCGAAGTTTTAACAACTTAACTTTGTTACATTTGGTGGATACGAATTCGTAACTAGCAAATGTAAATTCGAAGAAGACAGATTAGCTCTACATTGCGCTGCTGCTGCAATAGTTTTGGCTCGGACGGGGTGGAGTGGCCTACAAGAGTATGGTTTCATGAATCGCAATACGTTGCCGAATAAATCATATATAAACTAAACATGTTTGTGCGTTAGAATTAAGACTTACTCTACCTCAATTGACATAATAAATCAATGATATTGTTTATTTTATCTTTTAATTACGTTCTGAAAACTGTACATATATTTTCATGGTGTCGCAGGTTTGATCTGTGTCACAATTTTCCTTAAAATGTGCACGCTGTACCACTTTGTGTACAGATTGGCTGCAAACCTTTTTCTCAGAGAGATACCCTCGTTAGAAAAACAGATCTGCTCGGTTGAGTCGAAGACCGGACCAGGAAGTTTAAAAATAACAGGGCAGTGAATTGCCAAGACAGGATTTACAGAGCAGAAGAGCTTGTCATATGATGGGTACTTTACAGATATATAGTATGATAGTAAAGAATTAAATAATAGATAATTAACAGCCCAAACAACCAATAGGTAGGGGGCACTTTTAGCTTTCTTCTTTTCTTATTAGTACAACCTATTTTCAGAAGCTAGTATTCTCTACCCAAGAGGTAGCAAATTTAACTCTCCAAGGAAGTAGTATGTCCTGCAAACACTTCACTATGCAGCTGTATCTTTGAACCCAAAATTTGGGAAGAACTATGACCTGTTTGAAGTTGGACTCTGTCCTTTTGTCTGTAGGGCCATAGACATCGTGCGCAGCCTGCAAGTAATCTCAGAGAATGATGGACGAGCTGAAGGATCTGGTGACCAGCACTCTGCCATTAGCTTTCTCCACCCTGGGTCACAGCGTTCTGGAATTGGTGGTCTAAGAGTGTTGTTCACAATCCCCCCTTCATTGTTCAGACAAAAGAAAAATTAACATCTATGACATTGTGCAAACCACAAAACTTACATTTAGTGTTTATACAAAAGATGTTCCGTTCTTCTGGGAAGCAATGTCTCAAAATAAGAAAAGCTCTCTTCTGCCAAAATCATTGTTTGGCCATTTTATGCGATCAGCAAAGTAACAAAAATACCAACTCTGCATCTTTCAGTGAGCCCAGAAACAAAAAACATGTGCCATGCAGCAGCATAGATGCAGCTACTATGAGGTGATCGGTGCATGACTCCAAACAACTATTGTGAGTCTCACCCCCACTTAAATTGTACTTCCATCCAATTCTAGACATCTGTACCAATTCAAATAGACTGTATGCAGCTTAAACAATGGCATTCCCTCTTATTTTTCTAATTATAGTTAATTATTATTATTATTATTAACATAGCACTTTATATCATTTTAACTTGTATAACGTAACATCTTGGGGCTTCATGCTTTGATGTGAGAGAAAAAAAAAAGATTAAAAGGTTGTGATATGGTGCAGCTAGGATTTGGAAATCAGAGTAAAGAAGAGAAGGAAAGCAGTGAGAGAAGAATGGGAACAAGAAAGTAACCAGAAGAGAAAAAAAGCGTGTGCGTGCGGGGGTGGGTGGTGCTGGTTTGGGTTTGAGAATCCGGCCTTCTGTTTCCACTTATGAACTCAAAAATCTTCTTCGACAAGGCAACATTTGGTAGTGGATAAAAGTAATGAAATTTTTTGTCAGAACTGGTTGATGAACCTGCTTCATCAGTGCTCCGATGAAATCAGAGGTTTTTTATCCAACGGTGTCAAGCAATTATGGGTGATTTTGATCACTACCCCAAAGGAAGGTTGTTGTGGTGTGGGGGCTTCAGTTTCTGCTTCAGCATCATAAGGATACCAGTGGAATGCCAAACCAGATTACTGCTCGCCCATACAAAGTGGAGATGTCATTTGAGGAGTTATGTGGAAGTATTTTGCTGAGACTCTTAAAGGAATGCCTGCTTCCTCTGGCAGTGGGACTGGTGGATGACTCGTTGATTGAAAGCAGTGACCTTGTATTCGGGGTGCAATCTATATTATGATGCGAAGGTTGGTGAATCCATGGATGTGAGATGATTTGTTCACATCTCATATGGTGTCTCAGCAAGAACAACTTTAAAGAGGTTCAAAGGATAGATGGAATGCTCTTAAATGTCACTAAAACTCTGGTCAAAGGAAGGCTTTTCAGTGCTCTATTATTCGGAAGATTGTTTTGAATCTTTTGAAGATTTAAGTCTTGGATGAATGGGTTTGAAGAAATTTAGAGCTGTCATTTCTTTTGACTGTCCCTTAAGTAGGAGATGATGAGTATGAGTGCTTTATGTCCCTTCAATCAATGATGATTCACGATTGGTTTCTCAACTTGTGCCACATGTAGCTTCCCCCCAACCTTCACTCAGAGTTTGGGATTGACTCCGTTAGCCTCTACTAAGGTTCACGGAAACCCGATCCAAATTTGTAACTTGCCTATGGAGCTCCTGGTCCTGAGGATTGTGGAAGGATTTAGGAAATTTATTAAGATTGATAGCAGCCAAGCATGGCTATAAAGTCAATCATCTAAGATCCTTACCATCTGAAACAACCCCCACCACACCTACCCACCAAGTTCCGTTTGCCATTTGGCTAATAAAAATCATCACCTTTTCAACAAATAAAATAAGCTTTTGTACATAATTAATTTGTTAATAATAACTAGTTCTCCTAACATGAGAAAAATTGCTTAAATAGAAGGCTAATATAGTTGCACAGGTTACCTACTTGAACTTGGAAACTGAATCAGCTCTCAAAATTCTGAGTCAAATAGGGCAAGTCCCTCGGGTCCAAAGGCTGGACTCGAGGGGGAATTGCCCAGAATACAAGGGGCAATTCTGCTATACCCCCCACACAAACCAACACCTCCAATGGCAAGTCAACTTTCCTAGTCGCGATTCAACACTATTCCTAAAATTAGTAAAAAGGTCTTCTAATATAGAGGCATCCTTTTTTGAATGTTGAACCCATACCTGGGTAAAACTTGAACCCAAGATCTCACAATGAAACCCCTAATGTGGCCATTGAGCCAAATGTCCAATACACATCAAGATATATGTCAATAAACTCTATCTACAATTAATGCCATCTTATTACAGAAGGGTTCCAATTAATAACTATCTTATTTCCTTTCCCTCTGCTTCTAAGAATTCTTACGAAGTTTTAGTAGATCATTAACTAGATGTTTTGCCCATTTTTAAAAGCACTACAATCCACATATAATCGCATGCAATTGTCATTGGTCAAGTCTATATTCTGAATCCAGTGCACTGATATGGTCTTAGTGCCAAAATGTTAAGAGTAACAATCTTACCTATGATCGCACCACAATGCATATCAGCATAAGGTTCCTCTCCTGTAAGGATCTCCCACATTGCAATTCCAAATGAGAACACATCAACCTATTAAAAGCCAGTACATTTGGGTTAAAATCGTTGCTACTATAACTAAAGAAAAGCAGAGAATAGGCTCACCTTCTCAGAGACACGGCTGCTACTACCATTCAATAGTTCTGGAGCCATCCATGGAAGGGTCCCTCTTACACCACCCGAAACCAGAGTATTGTGTTTAATTCTTGATAACCCAAAATCTCCAACCTGAGAATGCAATTGACAGTCCTTCCATCAGATCTGTGACTTTTTGTGTTTGTTTCAAATTGATTAGCATAGATATGCAAGAAGATGTGGGGCTTGAACTTATGATACATTACGAACCCTTGACATTTTTGCTGTTAAAATCCATTTTGACAGTTAATTGAGTAACAATTTGCTTCCATATGAGATTGATTAAAATGAGATTTACCTTGCATATTGGTCGCTGGGAATCCCTCATATTTACAAGCAAATTGTCACATTTCAGATCAAAATGAACAATGTTCTTGAAGTGTAAGTATTCCATTCCAAAAGCTGCATCCATTGCAATTAGAAGCCTTTTTCGATGATCAAGAGCCCTGACAAGAAAAAAAAACAGAGTACAATAATAACAGGATTTTTAAATGTTATGCGAGAATAATGAAGGACAAAAAAAGCAGATTCCAGTAATTAAAGAATTTTAAAGACATGCAAGAGAATAACGAAGGAAAAAATCGGATTCTAATAATTAAAATATTTTAAAAGTTAAATACGAGAATAAAGGAGGAAAAAAATCAGTTAACTTACTTGTCCTTCTGTACAAGTACATGTCTGAGAGATCCATTTACCATGAATTCAGTCACAGTAGCTAATGTCCCACCAGCTCCATCTGGAACCACCCCATAGAAAGCTACCACATTTGGATGGTGAAGCTTAGAGAGAATCTGTGCTTCACTCCAAAAGTCCTTCATCTGCAGAAACAAGATCAGTTATTTTTTTATTTTATTTTTTTGAATGAAGTAATAGACAAGATCCGTTACAATACCAAATTGTGGAACTATTTTTATGTCATGCTGACTTTATAGATAGATATCCAATTACAGAAACGGTTTATCTCAGGCAAAATGCAGACAAAAAGGGGGATCCATAAGAGATTCGTGGACCCACCAACCGATCTTGTTCAGATAATCGCCCTGCAAAGCAGCTTCTTTTTATTCGTTTAATGGCAACGTCAGTGCCTCGCCACTTCCCATGATAAACTGTACCAAATGTACCAGAGCCTAGTTCCCGAAGTTCCTCCAGATCAGCATTCTTTATTATCTGTGCATCAGCATCTGAAACGTTTAGCTAGGTATAAATAGGACATCATCCATTTCAGTAAAATGATGGAATGTGTCTAGCTATATGCAAGGAAGTGGGACTTAGACCTTTTGCCCTAAGGTAACATCCTGCTCCACACATTGGCTCAAAAGTTCAAATGCAGAATAGTGAACCAACAGAAGAAGAACCAAGCACTAAACTTTACGTACAGTTGCTTGATGCCATGTTTATCCAATTTACATGCAAAATTATAAAGGAGAAATCTCAATTATCTTCTGATATACAGCACAGGCAAACTAATACTGATGATGACATGAAAAACAACAGTAGTCAGAATGCATTATGAGCAAGTTATTATCATGTTACATTTTTTTGGTTTTTTTTTCAACATAAAATAATCACAGTAACAATGCACTATAAATGAGATAACTTTTTTGTATTTCTTTTTCATGTAACCTATAACAATAATTTCATAATCATTTACAAACCTTCTGAGCCTTATTTCTTTGTTGTTTTCTGAATGATAATAGCACACTACGAATAAGGAAAAAAGGAGTATGGACCTAAGTCCATCTAAGCTAGGTGCACCGAGTTCTTAATTTAACCATCAAACTTAAATTATATGCCTTAGAACTTGATTTAACCTTATTCTACATTTATTTCTCATCCCATGTAATCATGATTCATGTTCATTTGAGTTTTTTTTGTATTTCTTATTAACTTTAATGATAATTAGAGATGATGAGATTGTTACAGATATACTAAGATAAATGGCATTCTTGTAAATAGTACAATTTTTTACCAGAAGAAAAAGCAAATTTTTTTTTAAGAAAGGTGAGATTATATTAAGACAAAAGCCAAAAAAAAACAGAACAACCTAAACTAGCGGGGGCCTATGATAATAAGGGATTGAAGGGAAATCCCGTTCTTAGCAACGGAGTCAGCAATTCTGATCTAGGTACATGAAACCAGGAAATATTAAAACAAGTAGAGAGAACAAGAAGAAAAAGTTGAGTGTAGCTAAGATTGGTTGGACTTGAGCCAAGCCTACTTTCCCTCAATAAATCATGTAACCTTGAAGGAATTAATGCTACCTAATGCTTATAGTGAGATAAATAAACTTCTGCAACTGAACAAATTTTAAAAACTGGAAATGAGAGATCTCAAATCCAAATTTAGTGGAAACCATGAGACTATTTTCTAACCTGCAGACCATAGATTCCAGCTTCCTTTTCTGCTATTGCAGCATCATTAATACATTCATCAGCTTCGCTATCCTCATTTCTAGCATCCTGGTACAAGTAACAACACTCTGACCTAGGAAAAACAATATTAAAGAAATGTAAACAATAATCTAGCTTAAACAATTACAGTAATCACCTCAGATAGAATTTCAGGTGACAAGCTTTCTGCAACAATGACTTTTGGCAAGGAATTAGGATTATTCTGTTCATCATCAATTGTCCTAAGATCTGCATGAGGTATTATAGAAGGGAGAGGGTGAACACCAGAAGGCATATTATTAATTACGTCTTCAACAATGACTTGAATTTTCTCATCAGAACTATTTATGGGCCCAGCCTGGACCGAATTTGCATGTTTTGCATCAGAAAGGTCACAATTATTTCCCCCCAAAGTAACAGCTGCAACCATTGGAGACGTAAATTGTACATGGTTCTTGTCATGAAGAGAAGCTTCTCTTCTGCGAGTTTCATCCATCACTTGATTCTGAAATAAGGACCAAGAGGTTGAATTATCTGTGTTCAAGTCAACAGGATTTAGAGGACGTGGGGACAAATTAACAAAATTAACAGGTCTGACTTCTTGGTCATGCTTTGTGTTGCTTGTGCTGACAATACAGGCAGTATTCTTGGACAATGGAAAAGAGTACAGAGATGCAACAGTTGCCTCGTTTTCATTATTGCCTCTTAGTTGATTTCCTGACCTGTGCAGCTGATCACTCATTGTTGCTTCCCTAACGCCTGGAAACTCATTTGTGGTCATCTCCATCTGAAATGGCTCATCCTTAAGGAAATCTGCATTACCGTCATAAGCAACAGGTGAGATGGGATCCATGATTGCCTGTACATGTGAGCCAGGACCATTCATGGAATGGTGGTCAATGCCAGATGATCTGCTTGAATGTGCAGAAAGTGCAGTAGGATTATTGTTCTTCTTTTCTCTCTCATCCCTCTCATGTGTTCCTGTTGCAGTTCCAAAATTCTTGTAATGGTTCTGGGGCAGGACAGCGGTTCCTCTAGCCTTCTTTTCATTTCCACACACCTCCGTATAAGGGACACTATATTTAAATGTATCATTTGGGTCTGAATGTTCAGGATGTTGAACCAATGGATCCAAAAATTCGGCATTCATTTCAGATCGCATAGCACCTCCTTGTACATTATTCTGCAGTAAAGGTGATGGGCCAGTAGAAAATGCAAACTGTACATTTTCTGGACTTTCTTGTTGCAAACAATAAGCAGACCTGCCATCTTGCTCTTGCAGAAGTGAATCTGAAAGAACATGTGGCATCCCCTGATAAGACCCATATGAATCATTAGATTGCAATTGACCCAGAGAATCCTCCATCTGCCTTGGAAATTTCTCAAAGTGGAATGTCCTCTCGTTAAGCAAAGGTTTTTCAGGAAAAGGATACCCTTCTATGTCACTACCAACACGCCCAAGAGCTGAAGGGACAAACTCCCTGCTGTGTGTTCTGGTGTTAAAATGTGCTGCCCGTGATTTAACTGGTGATTTTGCATCCATCTGTCTATTAGCTTGATGAACTCCCAATTCCCCATGTTGACAACAACCAGTGTCTAAAACATAACAGTCTGGTTTCTGAAGTGGTGCAAAGGCACTATTATTGTTACAACTTCCATGACAGGACTGATCCTCGTAGGCCTGCTTTAGAGCATTTCGAGAGTTAGATCGATGAATGCGAACAGGTGAGAACGGAGGAGAATGGGTGGGAGAAGACCTAGCATTGATAAGAAACTGAGGTTGGGCAAGAGGGAACATTCCGGTCACATCATTAGCCTCCAAAGGATATAAAGAAGGGGAGTCTCTTTGAAAGATGGGAGCACTATCTAGAACAAGGCCAACTTGGCTAGCCAAGCTGTGCCCACTTGAGCTTTTATGTGGACTAAATATTCCATTAACAGCAACCACATAATTGTATTCGGGGTTGTTTTGTGATTCTCTTGAATCAAAAGCTTCAGGGTCATTCTCTGAGATAAGGAAAATCCGAAGTCTATGAGACCCATCAACCTTCAAGAGCCCCTGATATTCTTCCATCATATTAAGAAGATCCTCATCTGAGGAGACTGATATTAGGGCATCGAGATCCTCTCCAGGAAGCTGGTATTTGATCATATGTGGTTGACTGTATATTGCTAGAGTTTTCTTCATAAACTCCTTTAATGAGAGATTCACCCGAATGCTTATGATCCGAGTTTCACCACCTACATATCTAAGTTTCCCATCACTTGGTCGAGGCAAAATCTTCCCTCCAAAGCTGCATAGGAACTTCAATTTGGAAGAACTATCTGACTTTCCCGATTCACTGGTTGAATAACCAAGATCAACATTAATTTCTTCTAAACAATTATTGGATAATTTCCGACTGTGATGTGTTTGCGTACTAGAACAACCTTTTTCACCAACCCACATAGCTGGACCTGCTGCTCCTAAGAAAGTTGAAACATCAGAACAATGTACAGCACCTGCTCCTCTGTGTCCAAGATGTGAGAAATCCTCATAGGCCGGGTGAAGATTCTGGTTGAAACCAAGAGGCCCCACTAAATGATCATGACCTCTATCCGCTTTCCTGGAAGAGATGCGATCCTTTAGGAAATCCAGTGAAAATTCTTCACCTGTTTGCAGAGAGAAGTTATTCACATGATTTCCCATGGCAAAGGACGAGTCTTGTGCAGTCTTGAGGTCTGAAGCACCGGATATCTCATTTGAAATCCCTCGATAAATTTATTGGCTAGTTAGCAACAGTACGTAAACCCTGCGTGGCTGGCAGCATGAGCCCTAGTTTGCGTGCCGATCAGTAGTCCCACAGCTTCTATAAAAAAGAACCAGAACCACCAAAATTATCAGAGTTTCCAGCTCAAAGAGCCTAATTTCCACCTAAAAAGACCATAAAGTCGATCCAAACTACGGAATGCAATAAGCGTGAGGTTAATTTGAGCGGGATCAACCAAATAGATCATCTGTCAAATCAATAAGCTCTCAAGTTTAGAAGAAAAAATTATTCTAAACGGCGGCTGGAATATTGATAAGTTGAAATCAAGTACAATTGTAACAACGGAAACAGCGCAAAAAAAAAAAATAGCAGAGCAGAAAACGCCAAAAGTTTGAAGGTAACAGGCTGATCAAACGACTGGAAAAATGAGAATCGAATTGGAGAACTCGTAGATCTCACAAGCTGCTAAGTACTATTAAGCAGAGAGAAAGGGATCTAAATTGGAGAATCAATCCATCTCAATTTAAAAAAAATCCGGACGGACACAATTTTGAAAAGGAAAAAAAACTAGAAGAGCGAGAGAGAGAGAGGAAGCTGACAAAGTACCTGATGTTTGTCACGATCATCCGAGAAAAATAAGTAGGACTAGGACTTTCAGAAGTGAATCATCTAAAAAGGAGCAAGAAAGACGAGGTTGTGGCTTGGATTTTGGTGGAATTCGGATTGATAGAGGGGACGAAAAAGGGAAGACCGATGCTTATGGCTGGGACCTTCAACCTGGGGCGTGGAAGAGCGAGAGCCATGAGAAGGCGGCACTAACGAAGGAAACCTCTAACTGAAACTTCGAAATAAAAAAATAAAAAAATAAAAAAATAAAAACTTAATCTTAATTAATGTATATATATTTATTTATTGGCCATCGCATTCTGATGCCCCTCAGTTCTATTTGACATGTAAACTCAATTTAAACCGGACCCATCTCCGGTTTATCCCCGTAAAGTTAATTTAAATCTGACTCCTCTTTTTGTAAAGTTGATGTATATTTGGCCTATCTTTTGGCGGCTCCATCCCCCAACCCACGGAATGAAACCCGAAACCTAAAGACAAGGTTTTCGGATCGGGTCGGTTCCCTTGGTCCACAACGGCGAGCTGGCTCACTCATATAAAAGGCGAAAGTGGTTCGCATGTTTGTTACAAGTTGAAAAAGCCCAGCAGCTCTCTGTAGGCTATAGGTAGGAGACGTTATATGGGAAATCCGTCTTCGTCATTCTTTCGTAAATCCCTACGTCAAGTTGTGTTTCCATTGGAGCGTCCTTACTGAAGTGGTATACAAGTTAATATAGCCAAGATTAACTTGATAATTTTGTAATGTTCTTATTTCAAGCTTATTTTTCTTTTTAATGTTGGGATGGAGTAAGTGCTACCTGTACTTCAAAAGAGAGCAACAATCTAGAGAAAACGTCATCAACAGTACTATATAATTTACAGTACGTTTTAATTAATTAGTAGATAAGTGAATATGCAAAGTCACTGCATTACAGGGGGGGGGGGGCAACCACTCTGATTAATGAGCCAAGAAATCGAACTGAGTGCTGCAATCTTCTTACACAAGGTTAGGGTTAGGTTAATCAGAATTTAGCATTCCCTCAATGAGGTAGTACTTGCAGCAGGCGAGAGCACTGGCAAAGGGACAAGATGACACCCGCAAGAACAAAACCGAGCTTTTAATGAATCAAACAATAACACTACAATCCTTTTTAAGTACAGATGATGTAACCAACAAGTTCCTCACCCAAGTATAGATGAAGTACAGAGATTAGATAAGTTGCAACGATATTAAAATCACAATGAAACTGCAATGCTTTTCTTCTAACAAAATTCACTACATTAAATTCATAGAACTTTCAGTCAACGTGTTTATATATTTCTTGCTATACAATGAAAATGGGGAGGATAGGTGTGGACCCTCCATCTCACCAACAATTTAACCCTTTGACTAGGATCTACAAAGAATGCTGCCTCACTAAATTTATTGTAAAAAAATGACCCAAAAAAAAAAACACTGCATCAATGGGGTAAGAGCATCATCATCTCCTTGCCCCTAACAGACTTAAGAACATTTTACAAATCTAAATGAAAAAAAAAAAGAATAATTTTACAACTAGATACCTGGATAAATATTGGAGAAAAATGGGATGGATTTACATCAATCGCATATATATCATCAACTACCTAGCGGTGGAATACAAAAAAGACGGCTCCTGGTTGGTGTCACAGCCTCACTCTTGTAAAAACTGGAAGGCTGGATTCTCAAGGAGCTGCTCTGCAGGTTTGACATCATTGAAGTCCTTTTCTTGCAGAGAATCAGAAAGGTCATCAACCGAGAAAGGAATGCTGCAGCAGGAGGGCATCAAACATTCATTATATTGAATATCTTCTCGAGAAAATTGCCAATACATGTATATTAATTCCTTACCTGGAGTTGTCATCCAACAAAAATGAATTGCTAGCAGCATCATTGGAGTTTTCTGTCATCAGTATTCTCATGCTAGCAATTACCTGCCAGAATAATATAAGAATTCTGCATCTTTCAATACGCAGTACAGAAAGGAACAATGTATGCAGGTTCAACAGGACATGACTTCACAGAGCAGCATGTAAACTAGACCCATAAAAAAAATACGGAACAGCAAACAAACCTCTATAGTAAGGATAGAAGTAGAAGAAAATCAAGGTATTCCTCAATAGCGAAAACCAAATCAATAGAACAGAAATGTGATTTCTTTTTAAAGAACAGAAGTTTTTATGTAGCAGCACTTACTAGGAAAAAATGTAAAAGATGCAAAGGATCCACCAAAACATTGCCTCAAAGCAACTAGCTATATAAGAGCTTATGACTAACTCTAGTGTTGATCATGAATGACACATGTTTTTTCAACACATAATGATACGTAATTGTAGAAGTAAAAAAAACGACAGGAGCCTCACAAGCTAACATCTCACAGGTATGATGTGAACACTGGAACTTACATTTGTCGATACACTTCGAGTGCCATAATTGTCATCCCAATACTGAGTACATATTCTATAGAGCTGTTGCGCACTGAGGACCTGTAGATAGCAAAATGATACAGTTTCAGGGTTACATCTATAATGAGACACACACGCACACACAGAGAAAGAGAGAGAGAGAGAGAGAGAGAGAGAGAGAGAGAGAGATACCGGACAGAGGTCATTGGTGATATCATCATAAGATATTCTGGACTTCTGGTGTATTACCTGTAAAACAAATAGCACAGAAGCATCAAATAAACAAATACTCAAGCACAACTCTGTTGAATGCCACGACATTGAATAACTCCTATTTGTTAATCAATTCAACACTCAAAAACATGTTCAGGCTTCAGGCAAACAAAGCAAGGGTTAATACAACGATGCCCAGTACTTGCTAGAAGCCAACTGGAAGCAAACGCAATTTCATTTTTCAGATGAATCATAAAAATGCAATTTCATTCTACCACATTAAGTTCCCTTCTGAGAACACAGACATTGTCTATGGTAAATCTAATGCCACCACCAAATTCACAACGCGGAACAAGAATTCTTTATCAAGTATAATTAACTCATCAACCGACAGTAGTTTCAAATGTAACAACCAGCAGAGAGTATCAAAACCGAATTTCATTTTTATAAACATGCTCCACGTAATCTGGTAATTGACAATATCTACTAGAACACTATTTTTTAGGCAAATTGACAAGCAGTTAGATTGAAGCACAAGAACTAGTAAAATCACGCCTCAAGCCAACAAGGATAAGTTTGATAGTAAACTGGTCAAATTTTCCCCCATGAGTCTGAAGACACAACAATTACCATAACCCACAAATACGAAGATACATGAATGTTAACACCTGGCAGGAAATAGTTTCTCCACCATGTGGATACACCAACAAGCATCATTATTGATTTCAAGTCAGTTATCTGTTATCTGTTATGCAAAGATGGTTCCAAAAACTAAGTAGAAGGGTTAAGATGACTAATTAGCCTTCAACCAAATAATCTTCAAAACTAAAGACTGAAATAATCGTACAAGACATTTAATATAAAACCTAACCAGTAATTGCCTGCTACATACAAAGATTTTTTACATACCAAAAATCCAACAGCTTGTCTTATGTTTTTAAGTTCATCCCAAGATGAGCCAGCATACTGCAAGATACAATGCCAGATTTAGTAAATGGATGTATCAGTGTAACAATAGAACTTGTCAACAATGAGGGTCTAAACATGAGATATGAGATCATTTCTTGTTCTCTAATTGTCAAAGAGAATGTACCTCTTCTTTTGCTCGAGCACACCATAGCTCTAATTCAGCCAGGCCAGCCTTAACATACTCCCCATTGGTGAAGCTACAACACTCACGACGTAGGAGAAGACTGGTACAGTATACAAGGAAAGGGACACTGATATAAGCTGTTATTCAAAAGGGATTAGAAAGAGGCATCGGTGTTGAATAGCAGCTTTACCTATTAAAAAGTTGCATATTGATATATGAGAAAACCTGAGTAAAGATCTTCTGGACAAGAATCGAAGGAACCTGAAAAAAATCAGTCGTTAGTGTTTTCCGCCACATTTAGTGAGCTGTCAATGAAAGTTAAACAAGAAAAGAGATACTCACAAAATTCTCCTGCAATGTTTTCAAAAGAGTATCGAGGGTTTCATTAATATTTTGCCAGTGACTGTTTACAGAATTATTACCAAAGGATCGTCCAGACGATCTAGCCCGTGTTGTTCTTGGGGCCTGAAGTCACACATGTAAAACAGACATTAATATAGACAACTAATTCTAAGAGTTTGTGTGGTCAATATCTTCATTCAGTAGTAAGAATCTAACTTCCAGTACAAAATGATGATTAAAGTGCGAAGAGGAGCAAGCTACATCAGAAGTATCCATGCAACTCAACGGCAAGGCAAATTCATTTAGAAGCAAGAAACACTCAAGTACAACAATCTTGGGTACTATTTCAAGCTGTAAGTTATCCCAGGTTTTTGAACTAATATCAACACAAACTTGAATTAGCATTTACCATGTATCACCCATTTCCTTCTCTTTGTATTAAGGGTCCAGCATTGAACTTACTCTGCTACAGTCCGAAATATAAAGAAATCTGAAATTTCAAGATTCTGCAAGCATATGTAGAGAAAAATAAAAGAAAAAGAAAAATTCCAAGAATCATTGTCACCCTCGGAACCAAACAACTAGCCTATCTTACTCCGCTGTGAGGCGTTCACTTCAGGGTACCTACAAATGACTTCTCGAGCACAAATACACTGCTTCAGCTTGACACTGTCATTTTTCCTAATTTCTTGTTTTCTTGAGTCCTTGCTACTAGGAGAGTTTTTCTATTTTTTATCTTTTCCCATGATTTCTCTTTTATTAGCAACAAATAATAATAGTAAGAGTAACAATAGAAACAATAATAATTATTAGTCGTAGTAGTACTAAAAACCATAAAAAAAATCAACACCTAAGTTCAATGGCTTTAAAGAAACAAGAACCATCCAACGTGCAACTTATTCTTCACAAAGATAAGTGTTAAAGAATAGTCCCACATGGATTAATGAGTACAAAGATCTTGAGTTTATTAGTTGGAAAAGAAGTTTCCTAAGTTGGCTAGTCATTTTGGGATAGGGCCTTGGACCCAATTTAACATGGTATCAAAGCAAGTACTCATATGTTGGCCTGCACCTAAAAACTATCTACTTGTAGAGCTACAAAAGAGGGCCTACACCTAAACTATCCACTTGTAGAGCCATAAAAGAAGGCCTACACCTAAACTGCCTACTCCTAAATTATCCACTTGTAGAGGGTCTACACGTGAGGGAGAGTGTTAACGAATAGTCCCACATGGATTAGTGAGTATTAAGATCTTGAGTTTATTAGTTGGGAAAGAGGTTTCCTAAGTTGGCTAGTCATTTTGGGATAGGGCCTTGGACCCAATTTAACAATAAGCATTAAAAACAAAGGAAAAAATTACCAATCAGTAAATAAACTATAATCCTACCTGGATACAATGATTTAGTGATGCTTGCAAGTCCTTCTTCAAGTTGTCACGAGTAATTCCATAAATCTTCTCCACATATGCTGTAAGCTGCTGCTTGAAAAGCAGAGCTGGGTATTTCGCTTCAACTTGGCGTACAACATCAAGTCCACCAAAATTCACAGAAGAAGAACGGAATCCCTGAGAAAAAAGCATTACAGCAAAACATAGTTAACTAAAATTATAAGCATTTAAACTTTCAAGCATTTCCTATCCTTGACATCATAACCCTAAAAAGAATATCAAACTCAACATATAACACAAAAAGGGAATAAGCCTACTTGAGTCATCCGTCCAAATAGAGATGTTGGAGGAGGAGGTTTCCTGCAGGGACTTGATCCAATTCCTCCAGCTGCTTTTAAACTCCTTTGAAGTAAGAAAAGTAAAGAAGATGTATTTGATAGCCAGTATGCCATATGGTCATTGTCATCCTGATTCTGCATAAAGGGATGAAGCTTTACTCCAAACACTGAAATGGTCGAGTTTCAATAGTATCAAACTCTATAAGAAAACGTCCAGTTACCTCTATTGCAGAACCAATCATCTGAATAAGACGATCAAAAACACTAGTTCTTTCAGCCTCAAAAGATTTCCAATGGAGAAGACACTTATAAATGGTGAGTGCCGCAACTGGCTTTCCATGACTAAACCCAAGATTTTGCATCACACATTTTATGAGAGAATCAACACTTTCCTGCAAGAGAAAGAATCTCCACATTAGCTGGCAAAATTTAGGACAAATTGGAAAAGATCATCATGCATCCCATGACCAACTGTTTTTCATTGAATTCTTTGTCCATTCAAATAAAATTAAAGGACATACATGTTGCCTCTCAACAAGAGATCTCCTCAATTTGCCCTCGGATTCAGCATCACTCTTCCTTGCAGATTGTGGTTCCTGGAGACAGTATAAGGATTCAGAGGGGATAATAACAATTAACAGATGCAAGTAAAGATGAATGCACCCATTGACTTACACTTTTGTCTTTATGCTCTTCAACCTCATGGTAACCATTTTCTAGAGTCTGCCAATGGAAAACAGAAAGACATGGAAATAAACAACTAAAAGCAAATTAAGAACAACAGGCAAACCATCAAGAAGTACAAATACCTTAGCATTGACAATAGATAAATGCTCTGACATGGGTTTTACAGGTGAATTTAACACTTGTTGGCGGAGGATTTGATCTTCAGTTTCCAAGTCAGACAGTTTTTCTTCAAGTCTGACAAACAATAAATGAATGAGTTTTCACCGCCAAGAAAGCAAGGGTTTTGTCCATGATAAATTAACAAGAGCATCAACAGATGATGTGGTTTATTTGAGCCGAGAGAGCCAGATTCTTCGTTAAATCAAAACAAAATCTATTCATAGTTTACAGAAAAAAAAAATGAGAACCTCTGCATTGCAGTCTTCAACTGAATTATCTTATTCTCAGCATCCTCAGCTTGCTTCAGTCTTTCTTCACTGATCCTCTGTGTCTCCTCAAATTTCTTCTCCGTTTCATCAATCTTTTGTTCCAGTGAACTCACCATAGCCTGTAACAGATTGCGTTGAGAAAAAAAACCATAAACACACAGAAGAATGTAGCATACAAAGACTATATTTAAGCTAGTCTACACTTTTCAACCGAATATAGCCAAGTGGGTATTCTCACCTTGAGTTTTTCATTTTCAGAAGTAAGCTTTTCCAGCATTGCAGTATCAACAACTGGGACCTCCTGTATAACGGGAACTATTTCTGCAGCCTGTTTGGCAGCCTCTCGTTCCTTTATCATCAAAGTGTTAGTTTCTTTGAACTGTAGTTGCATCTCTTGCAAAGCAGATTGCAGTTTAGCATTTTCGTGGGTTTTGGCTTCCTCCATATCGGCCTGTAAAGACAAAAAAGATGCAGCAAACTGGGAATTGAGATAGAATAACAGTAATAACTGAATATTGCAAATAAAAGAAAAATAGCCGAGTAACACCAATTACTGGATGTTGCAAATAAAAGAAAAGTAGCCAAATAACACCAATTACTGGACATAGAAAGCAAAAGAAAAGTAGCCTCAGTTCTGTGGAGAAAGGTAGGTACTACAAAAAAAAAATCCCAACTAGCAATATGCAAGCTAGGAGCTTCAGATATCCAATAAAGAAACTTAGACTGCTTGACACACTCATCAGAACTTACATTTTAATATGCTTTACAAGTATATTCTCTTAAATAATAGACAAGAACTTTCAGAATTTTCTCAAACTTCAGAAAGAAGCTTACCTTCATCCGCTTCTCCAGCTGAAGTCGCCATGTAAGTTCCTCAACCTGCTTCTCCAATTTATTTTTAGCAGCTTGGAGAGCACCTGTTTCTCGAGCTGCCTGCAAGCATGGTCAGGTATGATGTTATGCTTGAAGCACAAAATAACCTATGATTTATTTTAAAATTGGTAAGGGGATGAATTCATTGACCAAAAAACAGTTTGATTTATGAGATATGGGTTTAAGGTCTCCAAAATAATTTTTTTAAAAAAGGCCTCCCAAATAATGAACTAAAAATAAAATGTGAAATGCTGAAAACATGCAGAACTTGCTAAGTGCTGCCAAAAGGATCCGGAAAACACCAACATTAGAGTGGGGTTGCATGAGTTCTCTAACCAATCAATGATGTATATTGCCTCTTCTTGAGAATCAGATCCAACACTAAGGTACCCTGCTTAGCCTTTAGTAATGCCAAGAGGAGGAATGGGGTGGCGGTGGTTCCTTTATGAGATCTTGGCACCAAGTCTAATAGGGTGCAAGGGATGCATTGAGCATGTTACGACCAGGATTTTGGAACCGACTTGGACACTTAGAAAATTAACTCAGATCGCCGGAGCAAGTCAGTCAGATCAGGGTTTGCCTAGAATAGGTGGTGCAAGTCTAAACCCACGAACTTGACCAGCCCGTTCTCAAATCCAAGTCAACCCAGCCAAATTGAAGGTTGATTCGCTGGGTCAGAACACCATGCTATTAAGCCCAACATAAAAATAAATAAATAAATATATATAAAAATAAAAATGATCTTACCGTCTTAAGTTTGCGCAGCTCTTTTCTTGCTATTCTTCCTCTCCATGCACATTGTGTGGTAATTGCAGCTTTCTTTAACTTCATATAGTGTAAATGAGCCAAGTATTGGCGGCACGAGCTCTGGCATAACAAATTAGAGTACTCATTGAAGTGTATTTAAAAAATAACCTAACATTAGCAAACCATCTCAAATACTTCTAGAAAATGTTGGTTTCTCATTGTCATCCAGAAAATAGCGAACTTAATCCATAAACCAGCTCTACCTGGATAATAGTTGCAGCTCTAGTTTGACGCCTGGACTTCAACTCATTACGAGCAGCCATCCCACGCAAACCAGATTGAATTGTAATAGCAGAAGAAAGCAATTGGTTGTAAGCTTTCCTTGCAAGATGCATACGCAGGTCTTTTTGGATCCTGAGACAGGCAGATTCTCTCCGCATGTCCTCATAAAGTTTACGTACAAGTTGTCCTGAAATTAGAGATAATATGACAACATGTTCGAATAGAAGGAAGAAAGAAGAGAAAGTTCATATCCAACAGTACAAGAATCCCTAAAAATAAACTTTAAAATGTAAGATACCTCTGCATACAGCTTGAATCTGTATTGCAGATCTCCGCAACAAGACAAACATTTTGCGGGCCAAGTGGGAACGAACTTTTCTTTGGATGATGGCAACTGATCTTCCCAAAACTTCACTCCTTCGGCCATCTAATTCGGCCATCTGACCAGCCCGAAGAAACACCTTTGTTTTACCTATCTGCAAATTCAAGTCTAATGATCAGAAAACTCAACTGAATTTAACTTTGGTATGATACAGTACTCCCTACAAATCGGCTCTGACACCATCCAAGCAGTTACCTGATAGCCTTTAAGATCAGTCTTCTCTAGTAACTTTCTAGAAGCAGTGACCTCATCACAGCTGATATTGAGAAGAATAAAAAATAGATTAAAAAAATTTAAAAATAGTCAAATGGTATCTAGGTAGCTGTTATAAATGTTGAAAACAAACATCACCCAGCTACCTTCCATCCAAAACTTCAGGAGCAAGGATCCCAAAACGGTCAACAAATTCAACAAATGTGCGTCTTGTTGGATAGCCTGCACAGCTTATTCGTATTGCCTCCATGACACCCTATTGTTAAACAAACAGAAAGTTACGACCAGTAGCACTACCACCAACAAGCCAAGCAGCAATACCAACACGCACTCATGAATCAAATAAATGAGAACCCACTTACCCCACATCGGAGCTGCTGTAGAACATTATAATTTTCAAAAATCGCTGGCTTCAAAAGATTATTAGGTTTTACACAGCGAATGTAGTGTGGCTCGGTGGAACTCAGAGTCTCTAACAGAGCTTGCAGTTGTTGCTGCATGGGCACAAGAAATGGTTTAATGGTGTAAAGTTGAGTGACATATATGAGCTGACTGGAAAACAACAGTAACTGACCTTAAAACTTGTGCCTATTGATGCAAATTTAGTTGCTTTCGCTGCATCCTCCAAAGGTGGAAACAGACTAGACACAAAGGAACACCTTGAAGCACTCAAGAGTGCTTGGTGCTCAGCAACAACATAGTCTTTGTTCTTGTCCAGGAATAATTCTGTTTGGTAAGTAACCTGCAAAATATTTTCTATTTTAAAGTGAGAATGCATTCTATATTTTGACACAGAAATTTTGCATAGTAAGAGGTGCAGCTCTGGATAGAGAGACTTACATCTCCAGCATAATGACAAATAGTGAAGTCAGTGCGTGCCAATTTTGGCTTGCTAAAGCGCCTATGGTTCTTAAAAGTCTGGTATAGCTTTTGGGCAAATGTTTCATGCGTTGAACGTGGAAACATACTACAAATACAGAGAATACAAATCAATATTTTAGCAAAAACTTAATGAAAAAGAAAAGCATCTTTTGATGAGTTCTATATCGCAAAGTTGAACTACCAAGCTTCATCCAGAAGTGCAATTACTCCACCAGGCTTCTGAAGGCAATAAAAGAAACCATCAGAAAAGAACACACACACACACAACACATGTTTATATGTTTAGCAACATACACACACACACACACACACACACACACACACATGTTTATATGTTTAGCAACACACACACGCACACGTTTATATGTTTAGCAATGAAAACAGCTTCACATGCTAGTATTGCTGTACTTAACAAGTGTTTACGAAATCATCCAAACTCTTAACATGTTACATTGAACAGCTACTTCTTCATGAAAGAAAAAATCAATTGCATACTCAACTACTATTCCAAGCACAGACAAGATAAAAGGACCGCACCTTTTCAATGAGATCTAAAATATCTTGGTTATCAACAAAGTCGATATAGCTCCAATCAATTTCCTCCTTTGTATATTCTTCTTGCTCCATTTTAAAAACATGCTGTTCATGTAAAAGATAAGTATGTATCACTGTACTCATAAGTTCCATTACAACATCACAGGACTTCATCAAGAAACAAAAAGGAATTCAGGAAAACCTGATTGAAATGCTGCTGAAGTTTCTCATTGGTCAGGTTGATGCAAAACTGCTCAAAACTGCACGGAACCAAACCACAAATGGAATGAAGCTGAGAGCAAGTCCATTGTCTAAAACATATCAGAAAAACTACCACAGTTGATACCAAAAAATAGTGTCCAAAAAATGCTCAAAAATGTATAGTAGGGAAAATACACTTCTTCAATGTTCTGCAAGATTTGCAAGGAAAAAGAACATTAGGTACAACAAATCCAGAGAACCAAATATAGCAAACTGTTTGGCTGATTCCTGAAACTCCAGCTACAAGTATGAATATGACTTCTACAGAAGATAGGCCTCCTTAGAAAAGTCTTAACAAGATTGATTTCCCAAAAGTCTCTATGACGATTCTGTGCTTCAAAGAAGGTACGAGCATATCCTGGAAGTCGGAACAACGTCCAGACACCAGCCAACTCTCTAGCAGAGAAATAGCATGATTGTTTGTGTTTACTCATGCTTCAAAGCATCTCTTTGAAGTTGGAACAATGTCCAGACATATTACACTATATTTTTCCAAAATTACTTTTTTTTTTTGTTTTGAAAATAATGAACTTTGATTAAGCCAAGAAACAGATACAAGCAAACAAGGGGAGATCCCCAAACAATACACAAATATTTACCAATATGCTATATATTCTAGCCATGTAACGTAGCAATGCTTATATGAAATAATTACATTAATGCTCCAAAAACTTGGTTTAACTTATAAACTATTTGAGATTTCTAGAAACAGCTAACTAAGATTTTAAGTCCATCAGATTAACAGAAAAATCATGTTCTTGCAACAAAAAGGTATATGTCCTTTTACTATGGGTAAAGTACTCTTCCCGTTGAATAAAAGCACAGGGTTTCCATGCAGTTTGGGTAAGAACTTGACCTCATGAAATGATGAACACAAAAAGCATACCAGTTAAGCACCTGTTTGTCTTGAAACTCTCAAAACCATAAATATCCAGCACTCCTATTAAGACTTTTGAATTAGGATCTTGACCAATTGAAGAGTTGATTTTGTTCACAAGCCTGCAACAAGGTTGAGGAAAGGAGCAGCTCAGTCAAAGGCAAGAGGAGCAGATGCAAAATGTATTAAAAAAAATGTAAGAGAGAATAAATATCCCTGATAATAATATCTCAAAGAAAAACATTTTAAAAAAAAAAATCTCGGAGGAATCGCTTAACATACCAATTCTTTTTTGAATAATTGGAGATTTTATCATACAATAAAAATAGAGCGGAAGAACCCCAAGATAATCGTACCAATCAAATAATCGTGAATATACAATTTTTGCCAAAGCATCTCTACTTAAAGTTGCAGCTTCTGGGTCAAGATTTTTTGTAATGCTCTCATCACGTGTAACAATCACATGTTTGCACAAGGAATCTTCTAGAGCCTTCTCATCACACCTGTACAAAGTTTAAAGGAACTGGAATTTGCTCATTTGAACATAAAAAATGCACTGGAAGAGGACAAAACATTAAATAAAGTGAACATTTACATGAAAAGCTCAGCGGCTGTCTTAAGATGGAAACGGGACTTTCCATCTTTAGGCTCTGAAGAATCTGTTTCCGCTCCTTTTCCAAATTCAACATTTCCTAAGTGGAGAATAGCAGCCACAACTCGAAAAATTCCATCCTGACCAAACAGGGCAAACAGAGCGTGTGAGTGTGCTAATCTTGCTTGAAAACTGCAAAAAGTGGCAACTTTCTTTGTGTTAAACAAAAATTGTACCTGTTCGTTATAATTGATTCCTACAACTTCCATTGCCTTCCTGGTTGCTTGATATTCTTTAGCATCATCTATCTCATCAAGTTCATAGCAATTTGACTGATTTAGATAATGAAAAGTTTGTGGATTGCCCAATTTGTATCTCTCAATGTCCTGTCAGCAGTAAATAAATAAATGAGAAGCTTTTGTTGTAATTTTTCTAGTGAGAATAATCTCACATAGGTTAATGTCAGGAAAAGTCATTATTAGTTAGGGAAAACCACATAACTTAGCCATTTTGGGATAACATGGTATCAAAACAGGTGACTGTATGTGGGACTCGCCAAAGTTGACCGCATATATGTTAAGTTGTGCAGCCTAATCAATGCCCTACGCTGAGTCAATACCCGGTCCATAATATATTAATTGTTGTTTCATTAAGGGCAGTTTGGGAATTTTACTCTTGTATCACGCTTACCCTAGCTTCCTCTTTATATTTGGGGCGCCACTATTAGGGTTTTAATTATTCATCCGAGGAACATCAATTGGCGGCCGAGAGAGGTTAGGGAAAAACCACATGTAAGTGTGTGCGATTTCTCTTGTAAACTATTTCATCTTCATAGTGGATTACTGTAGTGGTAGAAGACAAGACATAGTCTCACATTGAGGTGAACCTGTATAAATCTTGTTTTTTTTCCATGCTTGTTTTTCCTTCGTCCGCGATTATTATTATTGCTCTCGTTAGTTTGGAATTAGGGCGTCTAATTCCTAACAACATAGATGCCACAAAGAGTCTCACACATGAGTGAGAGTGTTAAGAATAATCTCACAATGTTCAAGGTTAACAAAAACCTGTGTTTTTTAACTTGGGAAGAAGCCTCCTAAGTTTCAGCCAGTCATGTTGGGATGGACCTAGGCCTAACTTTGACAAATTTAAAAGCATCAATTGCTCGCTCTAGTTCATTTTAGTCAGGTGACTGAAAAAGTACCATAAAAATGGAAAAAAATCACTTGCTTCATATCCCAGCAGAACCTCTAAACCACAAACTAGTGTAATACAAATGCAGAAAAGAGGCAAGTCAGAAGAACCAACCTCTGGTGGTGCAGCACAAAGCATATAGAAACAGTGGTAATTTCTCTCTGGATCCGACACTTGACAAACACGGGATCTTTCCAGCAAGTAAGTTCTGATGGCAGCTCCAGATATCCTTCTACTCTGATCAAACTGAATCTCAACAAACTTTCCAAAACGGCTGCATATATTAAAAAAAGTTAAAAAACAGAACTTAAAGAAAAAAGGAGAGCAGAAAACATCTAAACATGAACTTCGAAAAACAATACACCTTGAGTTATTGTTTCTGACGGTTTTGGCATTTCCAAATGCTTCCAGAACTGGATTGGACTGCAATGTGAAAAATAAACAATTTAGAGTGGCACTGATAAAACTACTTAAACAGGAAGAATGGCATACATTTAAGAGAAATTTTGATAAAAAATGACCTCCAGGACTTGTTGCTCCACAGTTCGGCCCTCAGAAACTGCTCTTCCACCCATATAAGCCAGGTAGCGCATAAGCATTTTTGTGCTCTCTGTCTTACCTGCCCCACTTTCACCACTAACTAGAATTGATTGACTTATCCCTTCATTAATCATCAATCTGTAATGACAGGCATAAGTGTCTTTTCCTGGGTATCCAAAAGTATCAATCAATCTTGAATTATTTGCAATCAAGGGGTCAAAGCATACCTATATGCAGCATCTGCAATGGCAAATGGATGAGGATTCAGCTCGCCTAAAGCTGCTCCTTTGTACTGTTCCATCATGTGACTGTCATATAGATGAGGTAGTCTTCTAAAAGGATTCACCGCAATCAAAATATTTCCAGTGTATGTCTGAGATGCAGTTTTAGGTCCATCAGAAGATAAAATACTGAAACAATTATATTTTTTGGCAAGCCAAGAAGAGTAAATATGAGGTTCAACTGAAGACTTACGGTTTGTTTGTTTTTTATTAATGGCAGGGTTTACAGTTTATATGCAACCCAAAATGCATAAATAAATCTTTAAAAAAAATCCATATAAGAGCATTTAATACATAAAACATATATCATATACCTTCAGCGAGGCATATAAATCTATAAAAACTCACTAGGCAGGTCTCTTTGGATCAAAGGTAACCCCATAGTAATAGGCTGGTGTGCAAAGGAAATATAGCCACCTTGGAGGCATTGGCAGGCCTCCATGAGATCATGAACCTCATTTCTGATTCAAATTGTGTATGGACAAATTTACCTAGATCAGCAAAATCTTAGCAAAAGAAGGGGGTGTCCTTCCAATCCCATATTGTAAGGGGGGGGCCAACCTAAATTTTGTTTCCTGCTGTGCTGGAATAAAATTTAATCTTTCTCAAAACAAAAAAATATATCAGATACATCTAAATTACCAAATTCCCACTTACAGAATGCTGTAGAAGCACAAAATATCAATGGTGGGCGTATTGTCATTACGTCAGTTGTAATGTCCAATACGTCTTGGATTTTGAGGGAGAATGTCATGTAAAGCATAAGAAGTAGGTTATAACGGGTTACAGAAATGTTACAGACATTACATAACTTCTAATGTCTGATACATATTGTGTAGGGTTCCCATAATGCCCACACTGCATTAGGGTGTAAAAGCAAACTCCCAACGAATTATATTCACAAGGAAAAGACTTACATAAATTTCATTCATGTCATATCTAGATCTCAGATTCTGTAAAACTCCTGGCTCATGCAAATAAGCTAATTTTGTCATGTCATCCACTCCACAAGGTGGTGCCTCGGTATCTTTAGCATAAATTTTTGAAGCATGAGCAACAACCTGCAGGCAAACAATAACCATTTACCATGAATACCATAAGAGCTTCCTCCTAAGGAAAATGGAGACATAAAAACATTGCTAATGAATACAAATATAAAGCAGTAATGAATGACATACTTCAGACCATCAATACAGGACAAGAAATATAGAAAACAACATACTGTTTTCTCATTTGTGCACAGGATCCTGACATCTTCACCATTGACCTCCAAAACCTCTCCATCTATCCAGGCAATCTCTGAATCCTGCACCCAAACCTGAGCACCTACCACTATATTGAACTGAGTAGCCTGCATATTACACCATGCCAATGAAAGAAGTAAGATAAATAACAACTTTCACTCGAGTTAAGAATTTTAAAGTAGCTATAAGTTTTTAAGAACATAAAGAAGTTAAGAATAAAGGAGAACTACAGCGACCTACAAATATATCTTTTAACAGATACCAAGATAGTGAAGACAGATCTATAATTTGAGAAGCACATATTTAAAATTATAACAAGTTGAAGAGAGTAGATAAAGCAGTGACCAAGTTAAAATTGCCCAAGATTTCCAAGGCCCATCTAGGCAGAAATTGACCATCATAAGTTGATATAAACTCTTATTTTCCGCATGGACAACATTTCCCATAACATTTGTGCCTAAGAAGATCACCAGGATTTGATACATCTAAAACTGAACAAAACTATAAATTACTAGTAAGAATAATTAATTATTGATAGCTTTTATGGGCAGAGGCAAGAAAAAGGTCATATAGAGTCATGCCTAGTACATACATCTAATGATCCTAAAAATCATGCTGTTAGTCAAATTTGGGGACATAATATATTCATGATATGAGACTTATATAATGAGGCAGACATGCACAAGAAAAAGGAATAGAACACAATGGCAACTTCTAGAACCTAGATGGATCAATGGGGAGGAAGTTTCAGTCAACACACTGCTGTGAGAAAGCTCTGCTTCTGGCCAGGGAATGAAGCAGTGGCTTCCATTGGCATGTCAATCCAGAACAATGTGTTTAAGCACTGATATCTTGAATACTCCTAACAGGCTCTGACCTAGTCTCTACAGCATCAACCACACAAAAGGGAGCAAAGGAGAAAGTGAGAATCTTCTCATGCAATCCCAAGTTACACCTCTGCCAACAGCTAGCCTATGGTACCTCTTGGAATACTGCCAATATTCAATTTGATCAATCTACCAGGTGGAGGAGTCCTGCACCTGATTTCTTCTTTTTCTTTAACAGCATCCCCCATCATTTCAAGAAGAAAACAAAAGAAAGCTTAAGAGATGCATAAAATATTCGCTATGGGTGTTAACCTACTTCTCTACGCTACACAGCGAGTGAAGATTATCGCCATTAAGAGAAAGAATCAGAACGAGTAGTCAAAGAATTAGAAAAGGAAAAATGTCAATCACACAAAAAGGGTATGAAACATAGTTCAGGACTGGAAAGCTGCCAGCAGCATCCATAACAGCTAGGGAACAATTTATTAAATCAATTACTCGGATAATATCCAAGAATTTTGAAAGAAAAAAAAAGACTGAAATAAAAAAAATAAAAAAATAAAAAACTGAAAAATTCTTACACCATCAACGAGAACAAAGACAATGTTGAATCTATCTTCGTCAAGACAAAAAATAGAACTAAACCACTTAGCTCGACACGATCTATCTCATAGCTAGTTAAGAGTGTTCAACTAATATGAAAATGAGAAAGAGGGCCATTTTTTATATCCATGAACCAAATAGGTGCAAGTAGAAAAACACCCAATCAGTCTCCAACATACACTACGAGCAAATGACTAAATCGGATGAGTGACACTATAAAATCGGTTACATTGATTACAAAAAACTGAACCCACCCATCCTGAGAACAAAATTAAAAAAAAAAAAAAAAAAAAAAAAAGATGAGCCAAATTCGAACAAACCATACCATTTCGAATTAGATCCGATCAGAACTGCCGCCACAACGTGATTCTCCGTAAATCAACCGTTCGCCCCAAAGATCGCAACTCATAACCCCCGGCAATTCAGCCAGATGTGCCCTTCCCTGCTAAATTCGCCGGAGAGAATGAAGAGAGAAAGAGGCGACCAGGGGAACCTCCCTTTTTTTCTATTCTATATATTCTATACCTCCTAATCTTCTTGCAGAGTATAATGTACACCAGCTGGAGGGCTACCCCTCTCCCTTTTCCTTAAATTTTCTAATATTCCTTCTACGACTTGATTCTATCGATTTTCTACAGAATTAAGCCTCTTGCGCTGTTCAAATGGAAAATGTTGCAGAGTCACAGCTTTAATCCCCCACCAGTCCGATCGCCGGCCTGTGTGAAGACCAAAACCCTGCTGCAACCTTTTCCCCCTTTCCGCCTCCAGTTCAAAACGAAAAACACAGACGTAATTAATATTAAATGTCATTTTCCGTAAATGTCCTCAATACTTAAGACAATTTCCACCGGATGCCTCTTTCTATTCCAGAAATTTCCCGGCTGGTAGACTGTACGGCGACACTGCGTTCTCGTTTGTTGCCATTGATTCTACATTTACTACTAACACGATTTTTTTAGTTAATTTTAAGTCACTTTTAAACTCAAAACAAACTATTAATGTGAGATGCATGTGCTGCGCGCATCCGGTCCGGTCCCACAAACATGACCCCCCCAACAGGAGACCGGATGATGCATCATCATTACAAAGTCGTTCTAACTACGTCAATCGAGGCATAAATGATTCATATGTTGATGAGAATGACGATGTTTGATATCATTCATTTGGATGAGTGGACTGTGAATCCCGGCTTCTCCTGTGCTTCTTTCACTCATCTTTCTCACCAAAGTGGTGAATATGCTGACGAAGAGAACAGTAAAAGTGATAATTAGATCTTTGAATTACAGGCTACCCCTCCTCGAGAGGAGCCGAAACTGCAAGCAGATGCGCCGTTTCATTTTCCACCAGAAGGATTTGATACTAAAACCAAACAAGATGGTGAATCTGAAGGAGACGTCATTCGTGAAGGTGATTTTTTTTTTTTTTTGAGCCCTTGTTCCTTCACGCCTAAGCAATACGGCGCATCACCTGTTTGTTAAATAATCCCAACCTAATGTCCAGTACCATTTCATCCATTTTCGAGTTTTGCTTTTCAGTGGAGTGGATGGCAGTGGCACGGGCACCCAAGACAAATATTTTGGCTTGCAAATCTCATCCAGCTTCAATTGCAATCTCCCATTAAATACTTGGAAAAAGACCCTTTTGTCGTGAAAAGATGACAAAGCGTTTCGCTCCACAGATAACTGGAGCTAAGAATTGCTCGTCATCAGCAAATACCAAAGACGAAGGGCAGATTAGTATAAATAATAACGTGTAGTTGCTCTAATAGGTGCAATTGTAGCGTTCTTTAGTAGGCCACACCTTCTTTGGCCCTTACCCAGAAACAGTCGGGAGTAAAGACAGTCGAAGCTTGGATGGTTTTTTTCCGCAGGGAAGAACCGAACAAGAAAGACGGAAACCAAAAAGTAAGAGCTTTCATTTTGTAGAGAAAGAGTCGATGTAGTGTATTGGAAGCATGCAAGGGGCAGTTTAGTCAATTAATACAGGGAGGCATTTCCGCTTTAACGTATTACGCTTGAGCCAAATAAGCGCTTAGAGCTACATAAGCGCTGGCTTAAATAGAATATTCACTAGCGAGGGGTTTTTTTCCTATTTTTACACCAGATCAATACCATGCAAGTTTTCAATCGAGCATGTAACGGAAATCGGACGGTCCAGGATAGATCGAGGGGATCGAGGAAGCGGGTCCGGCTGTCGGAGCCTCGTACGAGGAACGTCCTTAGCGCGTCGAGAGGACTTGTCGGAGAGCGTCAGCACCGTTGAAGCTGAGAAGAGATCGAGGCTGGCGTTTGTAAGAGAGCGTCCGTTGGATTTAGGAGAATGTGAGGTGGATGAGCGGTGGAGATGGATTTCGCCGGCACCTCAACGGACCGCATCTAGCTTAGGATTAGGGTTTCCGTTACTTCCGGAGCTAATGGATGTGTTGACTACGAGGTATGAGGACATTGGGGAGCCTTTTATGATTATGGAAGAAATCAAATCCCCGAACGGCGAATTGATTCGCTAGTCTTCGGACTACTAAGTTTGGTAGCCCTCAATCACGGCACCGTTTGCTGATGTAGAATGTGACACACGAGGTTTACGCGTCCGCTTGGTTTTCAGTCGTGACAAGTGCCGGAAATTTTGAAGAAGGAAAGCGTTTGTAAGAGAATAGTTGGACATTTTAGAAGTTTCCAATCACCAATGATCAGAGATTCAGATTAATAAGGCTTTGAATTTAAATGATGGAAGCGGAGAAGAAAAGGGATGGTCAAGCATGGAGGACTTCTTTTAGAGACCAAATTGGGTCCATTGAAAGGAGACGAGGCAGGGGAATTGGTTCGTTTGGAGCTTCGGAAAATGGAAAGCGGTGAACAGATGGAAAGGGCAAAAGATACGAATTCATCATTTCATCTAGTTGGCAAGGAGGCAGCTTTTGTAGGAAGGGACGGAGACAGTCGATAACTGCTTCTGATTTATGAAATGGAATCGATGTAAGCATGATACTTCCAATTCAACATTTGCTTTTTACGATCTTTACACTTGAAAAGATGGAAGTGATAGAAGAGAGAGATCGTGGGTTTGGAACGTGATTGTAGGACGCTACCATGTCAGCCTGATACCTCTATGTCTGTCCACGTGCAGATCTTTTTCTTTCTGAAGGGCAATTAGCGAAAAGTTCTGAGACGCCGAAGGTTACTATATTATAGTGATATAGTCAATGAAAAGTGAAGGGAACTGAAAAAGGAATGGATCTGTTTAGGGAAAGTAACATCTGCCTGTTATATAATAGAAGAGGGCAGAGTAGGGGGCACTTACCAATGCCACCGATAGCTTACTCCACCAGATCTGGCCTGCAGCTGCTGATGGTTTTTTAAACTGCACTTTTTGTATCCACCAGTCTGGAAAGAAAGCAAATGAAATCTCGTTTCTTTTCATTGCTCAAGGAAGAGCACCAGCCAATTCCTTTTTGTGTGCCAAGACATGATTATCATCTTCTCTTTGAAATAAAAAAATTAAAATTAACATCTACCGTCAGTTTCTTCAAAGATTATCAGACCGTTCAGTATGCCCAACCCTTCACAGCTCAGATCGGTGAATATCCCAATCTTTTGGATCAGTTTTTTTGCTTCAAAAAGAAGAAGGTTATTTGCAGCGCTAAAAGTTGGTTCCTGTAACTTTTTCACTAATTGTAGTGCCAAATCCTGGTCCACCCTTGCGGTATGACATGAGAAACTCAACTGGATAACCCTTCAGTTCATGAGGCACTACCCCCAGGTCATCAAATGTTAGAGCTACAACACAAAAAACAAGAGATGTATCAAATAATTAAACTTCTCAAAGCATATTTAGTGAACGGAAATCTTCACCATCCCAGGGAACTCAAGCACTAACTATTTGGAGACACAACTGTATCTACTGTGAGAGCATTGATCTCATCCAAATTGAATATTTGAGGTGTGGGTAGAGGAATTGGAACTTTATTTAAAAAGAACTCTCGAGGGGATGCCAGTGCCTGCAAGACCATGATTAACCTGTTAGCCCTGATACCAAAGATCATTGTTGACCATTTTTTATTTTCTTTATTCTCTCTTTTTCTTTTTATTTTTCTTTTTTGCCTATTTTCTGAACAACTTTTCGATTTTTAATAGCCAGGAAATTAGATATCACTTCTTGCTCAGAGCAGTGTATAAATCAGTAGAATGCAAACACGTACATACAAGCAAACAAGTGTTGCATATTCACAGAACCAAGAAGCTCTTTACCAAACTTAGAACCTAAGTAACTTCCCAGTATGATCTCTTTCTGTATTTCCTATTTTAGCTTTAACAAATAACACTCACCATTGGAAAAAAAATGCAGCGATGATTAACTTCTACACAGCATAAGATACAAAATCAGGACTCGAGCAAATTTTACAGAGGAAGCTTTTATGTACTGTAGAGACTTCAATTTTAAGATCAAAGCTTGACAAAGGGTAAAGAAACAAAATTAGAAATTAATCATTATAAAAATGGTCTATTAACGCTGAAGTGTTTACTTGAAGATCAAAGCAGTCACATCTTAAAAGTTACTGCCAAGAAACGTCAGTAATCAACTAACAGATCAGAGAATAAGATAACATCAGTAATCAACTCACAGATGAGAGAACCAGATTGCGTGTAAGTTCAATTTGAACTTGCTTAAGACTAATGTAACCATGCAGAATAAAGCACTAAATGGCACAGACTTACCTTTGCAATGGGGAAAGGAACCTTTACATAACGAGGCCATTCACGGATAGTGTCATACATTAGCTCTGCCTGCAGAATACTGGGTGGTCAGAAAGATGCTCTTGTGGAGATAGCAAGTAGTTTTGTGTTCCATTTTCCATCACACAAATGAATGCAAAAGACCAGTAAATTACCAGTTCATGTATTGTAAAAACCTCCGGCCCACCAAGTTCATAAATCTTCCCCTTGCTAGTTCCATCATCCTTCAATGAAGCAACTACTGCAGCAGCCACATCAACAACATATACTGGTTGAATTCTGGAAAGAAAAAAAAAATCAACAGAAATTGTTTCCAATGTTTTCAATATGACAAGATTGCAAACCACAAAAAATAGCATCCATAACTCATTAAAAACAAATCAAATGAGAAAAGAGATTGACAGTGACATACTTAGTAGATCCATCTCCAATGAGAGGAAGAAAGCTCCATTTTTTAGCAAACTGTGCCCATCTATTCAAAATCCTATCTTCAGTGCCAATCAGGACAGCAGGCTTCATGATGGTTGCCTGTGGATGGAGCTGAACACAATCAATGCTGCTGGCCACAAAAGGTACAAGTTTCATTAAAACCGCCATGCTTTAACAGTTTTTACTAGCTTCCAATTTTTTTCCCTCAACACTAACCAAGCTCAGTCAAATGGAAGTTTAAGATCTCAAGCCAAGCGAACATTGATTCCTTCAGAGCTCTAGCTTGGATAGAAAAATTTTATTTGTCTTAAAAAATTTATGATAATTGATAAAAAGCAAATTCAAATGATATAAACTATTGCCTGAAAATGATATTTCTTGGATGGTTCCATATCAAGTTGTTGCAGTGTGAGTCATCCATTAATGAAGAATGATGTAAAATGAGAGACATTGAGAGAAATCTATGCCTTATATAACCCAAGACTTACATTTGTGAAGCTAAGTCTAGCCCATACTGCCAGATTTTATGTGTTATGATCTTGGGGTTAAGTACTTGACTTTCCGCTACTTACCAGGCCGGTCTTTTGGGTAGCATTGGTTAGGTGCTTAACATTTGGTATCAAAGCTATACCGCGGTTGCAAGTTCGAATCCCGGAGGGGGGGACCTAGAAACTTGTGTAGCGCAAAAAGGCAGTCCGGGTCGCTAGAGTAAGCCGCTAGAGTAGGCCGTCGTAGATGTCAACTCATAATAGTGGGAGTATTGCTATGATCTTGAGGTTAAGTACTTGATTTTCCGTTACCTACCAGGCCAGTCTTTTGGGTAGTATTGGTTAGGTGCTTAACATTTGGGTGCTTAACATTATGCGTGAAACTTCTATCTAAATTTGCCATTAAGTAATACTCTTTTTCCTCTTTTGACCAATGAAAAGGCAGGAATTCCATGGGTGAGGCTCAATGTTTACAATTCTAACTGGAATATGGCCTTCTGATTTGTCTTAAAAGAGCATTAGCTAAAATCTTAAGCTACTTCTGCAGATTGGTGAAGCAGAATGGAGTGCAAAATCTCAATAATTTGATCACATACTGAAGCCACTTTGCTTTTGAAGACTCATCTCCCTTTCCAAATATCACATCATACGTACATTGAGGGGAATTTTTGAAGAGATTTACTGCCCTGGCACAAGAGTAAGAAACATGACGAAGGAACTGAGGATAAGTGTCTCATAAGCTCCATTAAGCACAAATATTTCAAGAAGAATCCCCAAACAAAAAACTCAAAGGGTACAGAAAGAGGATCCACAACATCCCCCGCAAGGGTGTAAGAAAGATACAGATTATTAACCATCTCCTTTGAAGCTGGCCACAAGTAAGATTTCTCACTTTTGTGGTGTGATTGAGATAAAGTGAGGCTTTAATTTAACTGAAAGTTTTCATGGGAGGAAAAGAGAATATTGGTGCAGACACATGCTTTGGAGACAAGAGTAGAACAAGGAAACGGTGCCACTTCCCAAAAAATGTCTCATTGTGGCACAGTAAAATGGGGCTTAAGCTGTGTACAACATGGTCATTGGACTGAATTAGCCCCATCTTCCCTTAATCCTCTCTCAAGATTTTAATTCAAGTACATATGGCTCCACCCAAGAGTCTAAAGTCTCCACAGCAATCTATTTATCCTTTTTTTTTCTGGAGAGGAATGAGAAGGAGCATTCATTAAGAGAGCCCGAAAAGGCTAGAAGATACAATAGAGTGTGGGGCAAACAAGCCACCAAGGAAAAAAAGCTCAGACATCATATATCAAAATGGAACAAAGTACAGCAAAAAGAATGGAATAAAGGAAGAAATCATATAGGAAGGGTGGTGCTAAAGTGAGGAACTGACAGCAAGTCCCTTCTCTAGCCAAGTTATCTGCCAGTCCAGTTGCACCCTGGCAAACAAGCTGCCAGCTAATGAACCTAGAACAACTATGGTCCTCAATCTCATCAAAGAACTCAGGAAAGCATCCGAAAGAAGGGCTATCACCTGAGACCACAAAAGAACCACCCTAAACAAACAGAGGTGCAGAAAATCACTCAAAGCATAGTCTACGCCCTAGCAAGAGAACCCTAAGTCCAGCCAAAGTGGACTCACAGTGCCCAAAAGGCATAGAGCATACAAAGAACCCCTCCCCATAATACCCCTGATAAACCCCTCCCCCTCCCCATCCCCTCCCCCCCCCCCCCCCACCTGTGAAGCCTGGGTTACCTCTCAATTGCCATCAAAGTTGAGTTTCAACTGGTTCTCTGGAGGAGTTTCCCCAGGCTACTGGTTGGAGAATGGGTGCAGAGCCAGATGAATGATTGATTGCCAATTTCTCCTAATGATTGAGTTGGGAAGGTAGGAGATGTCCTTTAACTTGCTTTTTTTTTTATTCTTTTTTTTAGAATGATGGCCTTTAACTTACTCGAAACAAAATGTTATGCATGGATCTTTCAATGATTCCTCCCAGAAAATTTTCTTTATCCTGAAGGTTCTTTGATTGCACTCACACCAAGCAATCCAAGAGATCACAACAATGGTGAGACCCTATTTTATTGAGATTATATTTTTTTACTTTTTAAAATTAGGCAAATGAAAATTCTTTCCAATAAAAAATAGGCAATAGAGTGTTTCTATTTATATGAAAATTATTATCTTTGCTAACATATGCTTCTCTCTCCATGTCATCATATGCAATCTAAAAGTAAGAATTCTTATTAATGAGAAGTTGAAAATGATAAAAATATGTATAAATACTCACAAGTTATTATTTTTATTATTCTTGTCACTAGCAGAATTTGAGAAAGTGGGAAACCACTTAACACAACTCCAAATGCATATAATCCCTCAATGATGCAAATTGATCGTTCTGGACCCAAAGAGGATGTTCTTATATTAAATGTCTAAATTCCACTAAGTTGTAACATTTGTGTTAGTTCACAAGAGAAGAAACGATGACAGAGTCACAAGCTGAGAAAAGACTTGTGATCATACTTTAAGATCAATATACTTGTGTTTTTTGTTCTCTATCAAGATGTTGAGAGGCTAGTTCCATGAATATGAATCAATTTACTGCATAATGGTATTTGAGTATTTGATTCTATGCATAAGCTTGACTTTAATACTTGAAGTTGAAACCTAGGCATAAGTGATCTTTGTCTAGTTGGCAATGGTACTTTAAAGAAAGTCTTGCCTTTGGCTAAGTGAAAATAGAATTTAAAATTAACCCTTCATAGAGAAATGAAGATCTACTGTCCATGGTTTGAAATGGCCTTGATATATTTGAAATAATCTTCACAAAGCACATAGGTCTATGGTTTGATAACGGAATCTGCATTGGACCTAGACTAAGATTGTATGGCAAATCATGTTGTGCATTGGCTAGTGAGACCACTTGTGAGTCTCAACCAAGCCCAATCTTTCAGTTTTATGGCTTATTAAATTATTATTTAGAAATAAAGATCAAACCTTCATTTAATGGAGAAATCTATGCTTACAATGAAATATATTTATAAGTATTAGACTTAATTTATAACACTTCCCTTACAAAGAAATATTTTTCATTCGACAAGGACAAAGCCTTTTGCTTAGAGGATCTATCTTCATGAGCTTGGTTTGTAACTTAAGCCACCATTTTGCTTTGGCTTGAAGGATGCAGACTTCCAGGCATTTAAGATTTCAAGGATGAAACAAGCTTACTTAAAACAAAACAAGAGCTTATCATCACTATAGTTAAATGGAGAAATCATATAAAGGCTGGAGGCGGTTTTCAAATGAACCAAGAAGAGGCATAAGGATTAAACAGCATCATAGACACCACCCACCCACCCCCAACCCCCTCCTCCTCCTCCACAATATGGCCATTGAGCCAAAATTTCTTATTTTCAGAAAGGTTACTTAAGCAATAAAAAAAAAAAAAAAAAAAAAAGCTTTACAGAAGGGAGAGAGAAAACACCAGAAAGCAAAAAAATGCATAAAAACAAAAAAAAAAAAACAAAAGAGAAATCAGTGGATGAAAGAGAAGATGACATCGGACAATGGGGGAAACAGAACAAACTCTCCTTACCCCATTATTAGCCGGTAAACTTGCCTCTGAGCTGCCAGATAGCAGACCATGAGACTGAATTCTATCAGTTAAATCTACTAGTTTCTCCAAATAGTTACTGTACCATGAATGACTTGCACATGAAATCACGCTATAAGAATATCTTTCCTCCAGTATGGGGAACGAGAAGACCTTGACTTCTAGTATTCAAAGAAATATCTATGCCACATTAAACAACCAAGTAAAAGATTTGACCTCAGGAAATTTTCTTAAGACTGATTCTTCTCCTGCTGCCTTAGCTCTCAGCATTCTGGATGGAGAGGAAGAAGAAGCACCCAGGCAAGATAATTGCACAAGTCTCGCAATGCCACCATGTTCTCTAGCTAGCTGAAATGCAAGACAAAAACAAAACTTACTATCATTTTTTTTATGATTCAAATAATAACAGAGTGGTCAAACAAATGTATCATTATGTGGCCTGATGAAAAAGTGATTTCAAAGGATTCATAAAAATAAAAATCACAAAAGAAAAGTTTTTTATAGAATATTTGAGGGATTCTCCAAGTCCTTGGATAAATTTTGTCAACAAAGTAGATGTTAAATTATTTTCTTGCATCATAGGGTTCAAAAAACAGTATCAAGTCTAAAAAATGTGTGCATATGGTCTATTGAAAGCTCACAGAAATTAAAAAGAAAATGTAGAAAAGAGATAGAGGATACTTTCAAGTTCTTCGGTGAGTTTCCTATACAAAGCAGATAATTAAACACATTTTATGTGCGCACTACATCAATAGTGCATGCCATTTAGCTTCAAGAAGTTACAAAGATATAAGATTGCAATTCTATTTATGGTATTTTTAAATGGCATTTATAGTCATTTATAGTAATTTTTAATAGGTGTGCTTAACAAAACTTTCAACTTCTTTTTTTTTATACTTTAAAATAATAGAATAATAAAGGAATAGCATACACCATGGACAGAATGAATGTTCAATAGCCTAGAGATACAAGATCCTGCACAAAGTTTACAATGAACTTGTTTTTGGCCACACAAGTAACCCCAAACAGTGTTCACAGACTTCTTAAATGGCAGCAACCAGAAATAGTATTTATAATATTAGGCTCATTAACTCTCTAAACAAAGTTGGATCTCAATATACAAAAAATTAAAGAAAGCTATCTAAACAAAGTCAAAATATCCTTCTGTCAGCCACTCTTTTAAATCTTCTCATTTGCAAGCAAACCAGTAATTGTGCAAGGAAGGGTTGAAGTTTGATACCCCTAAAGCCTCTATCAGGACGCTGGAAATACTTTAAACTCTTCATTGCAAACATATTGGTATTTCAACAGCAACAATAACATCTTGCATGGGTAAACATATGAGGCTCTATGCCATTATCTATATTTCCAATGTTTTTCACCCACTGCCCCATCACATCTGTCCAAAGTTGCCTGCTCTTATGTTCCACCTCAAAGAGGAAGTTTCCCACCTTTGCTAGTATTCCAAGATTTCTACTCTGAAAATTCACAATACAAATCAATACTACTGGCCTGGTTCCTGAAGTTCAATTCTAGAATATTTTCCAATCCTTCATCGCCGACAAGAAATTTTTTTGCAGTTAAACATGATTTCTATAAAAAATAAAAATAGAAAATAAAAAAAGTTTAGAAGTTGTTATTTTAAGTTAATTAGGTTTTTCTTATTTTTTAGGAAAATATTTTCCTGTAAAAAGTAGATTCCTAGGATTTACAGGATGCAAGGATATGTATGTAATTTTAAATATTATTTAAGTTATAAATAGGAGAGAGGGGTCTTTAAACCCTAATCTCTCTAACACTTTTCTCCACAAATTTCACATGATAGCAGGTCATTTAAGATCTGTGGGTTGATCTGGTCAACTCACAGAGATCATGTTCGTTTTTTTATGAGTTACTATTGTTTGTAAATATTTGTGCAGTAAAACAGTTTTCCTCTCCCCTAGCCAACAAGCTTTGTTCCCCTGCATCCTCCTCCTTGTATGATTTGGACAGCTTGTCTGCCTTTGACAATTAAGTCTAGTAGTATACAATTCAAGCATGTTCTGGATCAGTGCCAATGATAGAAGTAGGAAATTTTTGAACCAGAAGATGCTACTACGATAGAATGAAGAAGGCTGAAAGCTCACACTGTCGCTGCATCTAAGTCATACTTGTTGAAGGTAGTCCCACCATATTGATCCAGAATCAATTGTCCAGAACTTATCTCTTGGGCCCCCCAAGTTGCCTCCTCTTCTCCTTAGGTGTACACTCCTTTGTTTCATCTGTTTCTCTCACACACATCCTCTCGATATATCACATAATCGACTTTGCAAACACTTGCTTGCCACTGCTGGTTTTATCGATGGATTTTATGCCAACCGGAAATCACACTCCACGGAATCAATGTCTCAGATCTTATCCAACAGAAAACCATGGAGATGAATTGTCTTGCCATTGGCGTTTCGTCACACCTCTTTTGTTTGGATTGGTTGTTGTTTGTCGAGTTTGCAAATGAAGATGCTATCAGATTGCCATCGTATGGATTGGATTTGTAGCTGGTGGTAGCGAAGATGATTCTGTTGATCAGTTTTTATAGTGTGGCTGCTGGGATGAGGACAAAAGGAGTGAAACGTTTGGGCTTCTCCTTGAGCATAGGACAAGAGAAACCTGCACCAATGCATCAGAACTCTAGAGCAGCCACTGTTGGTAAGGATGACAGGGCTCTTGAGCTCTTCCCTTGTGCAACTGAACATCATACCCAAGTCCAAAGCCTCAACATGTGGTTGAATTTGTTGTCTAAATTGATGGTCAATGTTTGGACATTTTCGATGGTGATTTTGGTAGTTCACTCTGGGTATCATATTGTTATTCACTTTGAGTTAATGATATTTTAAGCACTTATGTCAAAGATGATCTTCCCATAAGCTCCTATAATCCTTGGATTTTTTGTACTCCTGTTCTGACATTCCATATCGAATTTTGAAGATCTTTCTATTATTTTCTATGATCAATTCCTTGTGTTTTGTATTGGAACTCTTTGTTTTTGTCCAGACTTTTAAATAAATTGTGTAGTTTGAACCATCTCCGGAATTGAATGTGTCAACCTCTTATTATGAGTTCCTTGGGTTGGTTTTTTATTATGGGTATAGGGTTTAGGGTTTAGGGAGTATTTTGTTATTAGTGATGTATTTTGGCCCTAAAAAGTGGGCAGCTTTATTCTACTACCCTTAAAAGTTGGTATTTTTCTCTGCCATTAGGTGATCTACTTTATGTCATTTATATATCTACTTTTTTTCTTGTGTACTACGCTCCTACCAGGTTTGTGAGAGTCCTTGATTTCACCAGTATTGGTTTGTCTGTTTTGTTCAGTTGGACATCTCAAGGTGGTCTGGTATTTAGGGGGAGATGAAAGAAGTTAAGTGTAGAAGAATCTAGAGTTTTAATTAAGTTCAAGATAGGATCACTAGCATGTATTCCCTAGCTTGAAGGAGAGAAAAGAGGATAGCAGGAATGTTAATGAAGCTAAACCCAAGAACCATCCTACAAGTGTAAGCTCAAGAATTAAAACTACAAAGAAGTTGCAGATTATATAGAAGCCACAAAGCTTAACAAGTTACAAAGTTTGAAGGTAAATTTTGTGTTTCCTTTTTTTTTCTTATGCTTAGAATGGGAGTTGTGAAACACAATATGTGACAAGCTAAGCTATACGCTCCATCTTGTGGGGGGAGTGCTAGAAGTTGTTATTCTGAGTTAATTAAATCTTCATCATTTACACGAAAATATTTTTATTGTGGAAAGTATTTTCCTGGGGTTTACATGTTGTAGGGACATAGATGTAATTTTGGATGTTGTTTAAATTATAAAGAACGGAGAGAGGTCTCTAAATCCTAATTTCTCCAATACTTTTCTCTTAAAAATTTCACAAAAATCTATTTCCTAAAGCTAATAGTAGATAATGTTGAGGTAATGAGTCACACATCACATGTTTGGCATTTAGAATTTGCCAAGTTTTCATCTTCTTGCAAAAATGAGTCAAAGTTACTTCGAGAAATCCTTCTTCTCTTTGGTCTCATGATATGAAAATTGAAAGCTGAAACAGTATGTCACCTAACTATATAGTAACCAAATAAACATGTTTGAAGTACTGGTTATAAAAGGCATTAACAAATGGATCTAAATATGATTAGAAAATCTGAATTTTATACAAGGAAAACAAATGGAGCATGACAATTACACCTAACAAATGACTGAAAAATGATTAAAAATTAAAATTTTAGAAATTTTACTTTTTTTTAAAAAGCCAAAGATATAAAATGTTTTTGTATTAGAAGCAATTGGCACCTAGCTCCCTATATGTCGCCTCCATCAAAGTTCGAAGTTGCTAAATGGTATCCCCCCCAGCAATGCCATAGCAAACTTAATTTGATGGATGTTCCGGGGGTAATCTTGGAGCTCCTAGCATCATTGGCATTTTTAGAGGATCAGATGGACCCGTTGCCTTCTCTTTCTTTGGATCTTTACGCAAATCTGATTGCAATTCAATAGAAGTCAATGTTGTGTTGCAAGGATAGAAGCTCTATCACAACCATTTCTCTCAGCACCAAGAGGTGGAGGGGAATTCTAAGATAGCTATTAGCTGGTGCATGAAATCCCTTAAGCCTCCTTGGAGGCACTAAAAAAAATTTCTTTGAGATTTATTCTAGCAAGAAATTGTAAATGGTCTTGCTGACAAACTGGCGAAGGATGGGCTAGATCATCAATCTCTCATTGTTATGATCGCCCCCTAGTTAATGAAATCGCATTTTCTTGGAGTTCAAAATTCATTTTTCTTAGATTAAATACCAAGTTCTTTCAAATGGGTAGCTAGCATTCACTTTTGGATGGTTCTGCCTAATGTGCCATTTGCTTTTGATGTTTTCAATCTACAATAGTACATAGTTTTATCCATTCATGTTTAAAGATAAAACCAGGAGCCTACCACTGCTATCTGTTCCGCCATTACATGATGAACTTCCTCAAAGCTATAGTTTCTTGTCTCATAATCCCTTCCTGCTAGCACAATCTACAGCAATGACTCCCAAAATTTCAAAGTATCCTGAACTTAAAAAATTTTAAAAAGTAAAAATCAATGATAAAATCAAAGACTACTCACCTATGAGGTTAATAACAACATTTGCCTTCGCCATAACTGCCTTCACTGAATTTTCATCTCTAGGATTGTATTTCATGGGTACAATCTGACATGTTAAAATAGTAAAAATTTGGTGAGAATAAAATCTGAGATCAGACTAATCACAGAAACGAAGGTGCATCAAGCCAAACAAAATGGAATTAGAGTGCAATATCACTATTTACCTGACCCAGATCTCCCATTAACTTGAGATGCCGGGGAGAATCTTCAGAACCTCGAAAAGGAACTAGCACCTGGGATCCCATCTTAGCTGGACATGCAAAAGACAAGATTAAAGTCCGTCACTGTAATAATTGCTCACAGACGTATATGATGAAAAAACAATTAATGCTATCACATAGCACATGCCAGATAAACAGATATAGCAAATAAGAAGAAACAACTGAGAGTAACCACAGAAAAATGATTTTCTATTGAACTGACCAAGCTGTTGGACAACATAACGGCCAAGAAACCCAGTAGCTCCAAACACTGTTGCCACAATTCCACTCTAAACGGACCACAAACTCCATTTTAGATAATAAACCAAAGATAGGATAATGCTTATAACAAATACAGGAATCAAGGTTTTACCTGACAGAAGATCTTCCACCTGTACCTTTGCGAACAATGTAGCCTGCACCCTGAGAGGCAAGGGTTGATCCATGCCGGGGATGATCAATTTGATAATCTGAATAAGAAACAAGGTATTGAACAACTGTGATGTCAATAGACAAATCGCAAGGAGAAATTTTTAAATCATATGAAGAGAATTACAGAGACAAATACCTAAAACTATGTATGGGGAGGAGAAAAGCATCAAATTTAATAGGAGTCAAACTAAAAAACCACGATCATGGAAGAATCTTGCTGCGAGCAACCAAAAATAAATAAAACAGTCCGCAGGGAAGGATCACAAGAAAGGGAATAGCCCGTCTACGAGGAATGCAGCACACATAACTAGAAAAGAAGATAAAAATGATAATATTTTTAACAACAAGAGAATAAGCCCCGGAAGAAAGAGCTTCATGCACATCACAGAGATAAAACCGCAAATTTTAACAGCAAATAAATGGAAAACATCAGATAATTTGCAGATAAATGCCAACAGAAATCGCCAGAGTAAACATACGAAATTGAAGAAAAGCATACCACGACAGAAGAAGCATCGGAAAGGTACAATGATAAGAACTAGAGAGACTAAATTAATATATTAAAAGCTCCATCAGACGACGAAGCTGATTGATTGTATAAGAGGAACCTGAGGAAAGTCGCCCAAGTAGAGGGAACGAGAGATCACTAAGGCCTATAATAAAAAAGAGAGAAAAGCACAAAGATGAAAATACCGGAAATGTAATAAATGGATTTCAGCGGAGAAACCGATGGTGAACGGCTGAGTGACTGGTTGACGAGGCATCTGCGATACGCCTGCAACATTCTTCTCCCCCGCTCAGTCGATGCACTTAAACAATGTAAAACAAGCTGAAAGAGAGGAAAGAGAGATCGGCGACGGAAGAAGCTGAAACTCGTACCATTGTGGTGCGAGAACGCAGTCGGCCTATGGGTCTTGCGAGCCAACGTGCATCGGAGGCTGACGGGCCGAGTTCGATCAGAGTATTTCAATCATCAAACAATCAATTAATTTAGATAAAAAAAAAATTTAGATTTTCAAGGATTGACATAAAAGAAAACTTCTCGATAAATACCTATGGATTAGCGATTAATGCCCACATTATCGAACCGCTATTAATTGATTTAAATTATACTTTTCGAAAACAAATACCCTGTAAAATTGACTTAGATGAGTTTAGGGGGGGTTAGTCCACAATGAAGTGGAATGAATTCCCGTGCATTACAGAATGACTTGAATTGAATTCCCCCCACATTACAGAATGACTTGAATTGAAGTGAGATAACACCATTTCGTTCGCTCAGGCAATAACGGGGGGAAAAGTGTTTCCGACCTATTTTGCGAATCATTCAGCTTTCCACGCGCGACGCGCGTTGTTTTCTCCCCTCGGGTACTCTGTTCTCCCTCTTGGCAGCCTCTCCGGACGCAGAGCCCCCTCGGCCTCCCTTTCTTTACCCCTCCGCGCGATTTTTTTTCCTCCCTCTGCCCCCACCCCCGTCGGCCGTCCTCCCTCTGCCCCCACCTCCGTCGCAGAGCACGGGAGGCTCTGTCGCAGAGCCCCTCGGCCTCCCTCTCTTTCCGCCTCTCCCCCCCGTCGGCCTTCCTTCCTCCCCCTCTCGACCTCCGTCGCAGAGCCCCTCGGCCTCCTGGCTTCTCTTCTCTCTCGGTCTCCCCATTTTCTCCCTCTCGGCGCACCGTCGGAGCGTCGCCTCCGTCGCCGTTGCCCGCTGCCGTCACCGTTGCCAAGATCGCCGCAGAGGAACACGAAGATGATATTTAATTTTTTTTAAGTTAGGAAAAATTAAACATCGTCATTGGTTTAATTATCCAATTAATTAAACCATTCGTTTTTCATTTTTTGTTAATATATTATTAATTAATAATATTTAAAATATATATTATGTTATTGATAAATTAATATATTTATTTATTTATTATATTCACTTATGTTATTTTTAACTTTTTTATTTATTTTAAATAATTTATTCTAGTCACACGTAATTAGTATATTAATTTATAATAAACTATAATCATTAATTGGTTTAATTATCCAATTGTTATAATTAATTAAACCATAATTATTGTTTTAATTTATAATAAATTATAATCATTAAGTAATATAATATAACTTTTCATTAATTAAGATATTAATATATTCTAATACTACAGGTTAAATCACTTATAAGTGTAGTAATCATGTTTATTTTTGTTAATTATATAGTTAGGTATATGTTCTATTTAAGTATATTATAAAATGTTACTTATTCTCTTTTTTATATCATATTTTTCATTTGGGGGCACTAACACTGGAATCTGTTTTCCAGCCACTTGAACTCGTCTATACTAACACCCAAACATGAGTTGAAGTGGAAACAATTCATCTCACTTCAATTCAAATTTTCACTTCATTTCCACTTCATCGTGGACTAACCCCCCCTTAAACTCGTCTTTTGATTTATTTAATTTATACACATAATGCAAGCCGACTTACAAACCATGTATAATACTAGAGAGAATGATTTTAATGTGGGTTTGTCGGAAAGAGTACATTATCCATTTCGATTTATATTGAACAAGTTAATATATAGGGTCGCTATGTTGTGTAAGAAATAGTGATGAGTCATGCAAGAAGCGGACATCTCTTTACAAGCTAGCTTTTGTGATAGAGTTAGACAGATTCATATCAAAAAGTTATAGTCTCTCATTGTGTAACTTTAACTTACTTTAAACTAAAAGTAGGCCGGTCAAACTTCCCCTTACACGAAAAACTGAGATGTTACGAGTGATGTACAAAACCATGTAGTAAATGAAAAATTGCCACCTAACCAACGTAAAATTCAAGATTATTCCAAATTCAATGCCTTACATTTTGGTCACTCCACCTTTGCATCTATTGTCTTCATTTATGAACTTCGAAATAATGATGCCATGGCATTGAATTTGGAATGTGTCAAGAACTTTCGCCACTGTTTCCAAAGTAGCAGCTGATATCAGCAGCTTGGAAACTGGGAAAAGCATTCATTGCCTAATCATAAAAACAGGATTTGGGTCTGACACAGTTGTGTTGAACTCTGTAGTCGCAATGTATTGTGAATGTGAGAAACTTAACGATGCTCGTAATTTATTTGAAGAAACGACGCATAAGACCGTAGGTTCTTGGAACGTTCTAATTTCTGAGTATGCAGACAGAGGGGATTATTTATCAACTCAGAAGGCATACAATCTTGTTAAGCAGATGTTGCACTGCGGGATCAAACCAGGTGCCTTTACAGTTGCCTCTCTTCTTCCAATATGCAGTAATGTGAATAGGATTTATGGAAGAGAATTACACAGATTTATCATAAAAAACGGTTTGTTTCATGGTTCAGGTTCAGATCTTCACGTTGTAAGTTGTTTGGTTGATATGTATGCGAAGGGTTATAACGTAATTTTGGCCAGATGTGTTTTTGACCTGTTCAAGTACAAAAATATTGTTTCATGGACTGTCATGATTGCAGGTTACATACAAAATACCAATTTTGAGGAGGCTCTAACTCTCTTCCGCATAATGCAAATAAGAGAGCATAATCCCCAACAGGGTCTGTCTCATTACTGTTCTTCCTGCTTGTGCGGTTAGATCCAAGGGAGAGAAATTCATGCTTTTGCCATTAGATCACATTTCAGTTCTGACGTTTCACTGAGAAATGCTTTGATTGATATGTATTGCAAGTGTGGGAGCCTGAGATGTGCAAGGATTGTCTTTGATGATGATTCATGCATTAAAGATGTGATTTCTTGGAGCTCAATGATTGCCGGATGTGGACTACATGGCAAGCCTGAAGAAGCTTTCCTATTATTTTATAAAATGTGTAAGCTTGGAGTACATCCAGATTATATAACATCTGTTGGGGTTCTTTCCGCTTGTGGCCGAGGTGGCTTGGTTAATAAAGGTGTGGAGATATACAATCTGTTGATAGCTGATTATGGAATTGTGCCCACTGTGGAGATTGGTTCATGTATGGTTGACATCCTGGGCTGTGCTGGTCAGCTTGAACATGCTTTAGATTTCATTTATATGATGCCAGTGAACCCTGGTCCTAGTGTTTGGGGAGCGTTGCTGAATGCTTCTGTTATTCATGGAAACCTAAACATGCAAGTTTTGGCTTGTAAGTCTCTCCTGGATTTAGAACCTGAAAATCCATCAAATTATGTATTATTCTCAAATACACATGCCTCTTTTGGGAGAGGGGATGTTGTGGCAGAAGATAGGTTGCAGATGAAGGTGAGAGGTATGAGGAAGCTTCCAGGATGTAGTTGGATTAGTTTGAATGGTATGGTTCATTCTTTTTATGTTGCTGACAAGTCACACCCTAGCTTGGAGCTGATCTATGCCACATTGGATAACCTTGTCTTGATGATGAAGGGAGTATCTGTTACAGAATTTGAATATTTGCCATAGAGTTTGAAATTTTGGGTTTGATTACTATGATGGGTTTATCTATCATAATGACTAGTCTGAACCATGAGAGCCACTCAATCTGATGGATAGCGACTGGAATCATCCAGTTTTCAGTGTTCAGCCATCATAATGTCTCGCTGACATCTTATTTGAGGACCCGATATGGCGTTCTTGTTCTGGTATTTAGCTGTCCCTTCCACATTTTGACATCCCCTTACAATCATCAAACATTCTGCAAGGAGGATGCGGATTTGAATTATTTATTTCACACTGTAGCTTTTCAAAATTAAATATCAGGTATTAACACTCATTTTTCATCATGAAGGTTCTAAGAGTTTGCAAGTCCTGCACATTAGCCTTATCAAGCTTACACTTAGACCCGTACAATGTTGAGCATCTCTATGGAAATGCTAGCTCACAAAATAGTATTCCAAAGGTCTGCTGCTGTCCTAATTATCTATCTATCTATATATAATTTATCTTCTTATCTATTAAATTACTTGCAGTTGCACTTCTTGGAGCTATTAACTGGGACATGTCATTACTGTAATCTTAACTTTGAGCTCATTTCCGACAGCATGTTACTTGAGTGTTTATACTTATTTATTTTGTAACTCAGACCTTTTTAATGTTTTGGTACTGAAATTTGGCTGTTACCGACAAGTGCATTTGTTTGAGATTAGTTTTTGTTACAGTTGATGTTGCTGCCAAATGATCAAAATGTGGTTAAGGAATTCTGCTTCTTTTTTTTTTTTTTTTTTGCTAAAACTAAATTCCTGAAAATCTGACATATCTATGTGGTATTATAGGGGGCTTTTTCTTAATATGAAAATGAGCATGTTAGGTTGGAATCTTTAGGGCTACGGGAACAAATGAATTTGGTAATTTAGCCTCACCATGTACTGAGTGGACTTTGCAAGGTATGTTTTACTAACATTATCCTGTTATTAGTTTATTGCTTTTCTGGCATTCAGTTTGAATAGATAAAAAACTCAAGGACAGATAAAAGGTGATGAGATCTGAGTTGAAGTTGCATTTAGATTTTGACTGGACAGTCTAGTTTTGCAAAAAAGTTTTTTAATGTATTTTTTTTAGTTTTTTTAAAACATAAATGCGCGTAAAGGTTGTTGATCAACGCAATTAAGGACAACTGCTCTTCAAACATGACTGAAGTGTTTAAACTTTTTGAAGATAATGTCAGAAAATAATGTTACATTAACTTGCACTCTAAGAATACATGGACATGTGGTTGTTACAAGATGAAGCTGTGAGGTGCAAGAGAAAATTTTATACTTCTGGATGAAATATCTTACTTTGTAGACTTATGGGTTTGATAATTTTCATATCTTTCTAGACGATTTCATTAATTTGAAAACTTTAAATGTTAGCTACTATTTATGCAGTATATGCTCACTATCATCATAGTTTGCAAGATAAAAAACCTAAAAAGAGCTGAATACTATAAGAGAGCTGAAACTGTTTCCTTTGGTCATTGACTTTTTTATAGTTTCTGTTTTCTTTTTTCTTTTGAAGTTTTATCCATTATGGGCAGCCATGGTGAAGATACATAGCTGGGGACTTTCATTTACCTGTCTTGCACTGTCTGAATTTTTTCTGATTTTCCTTCCTTATGTGCTCATGCATCTTTTCGAAGTCAATGTTGGGGATCATTCACATATTTTTTTCAGGAAGAGGAGTTCAAGTGCCTTAGATCTGCTGATTATGGGCTACAAACAGAAGGAACCATTGTTGTTATAGGTAAACAGAAGTAGAGTTCTACTAGACCTTCAGTTCATCAACATAATGGCTTACAGAGGATGCAGCATCAGATCTTAGGGGTAATTTTTACTGTGCACAAGGTAGCATCTACTTTGGATTTGGAGTCAATACTCTTTAGAGTAATTTCATGCATGGGAATGAGTCCCAATTCCAAGTTCTCTGAACCGATGGTCCAGGAAGTCAGTATTTTCAGTTTTTCTGTTATAGGTGAAAATTTGATCCTCAAATCAGTAAACTTGTTTCCAATTTCATAACTTTATATTTTCAAGTTTTAACTTGTTCTTAGTGGTAAGGTATCAGTTGCATGTAAACAAGGTGGACTAAGAAGTTTGGCCTTTTGTTGTTTTGATCCAAAATTCTTTAGGATAAAGCTTGGCCTCTGCATTTATACATGTTCAAAATCGTCTAGGCTAGCTATTCATTTTGTTGCTTTTGTCTAAACTTTTTTGGAATTTTCTCAGGATTGGGTCTGCTTCTGTAGGGATGAGCTACTTTGTTGCATATGAAGCAGTATTGTGGATTTTTCATAATCTTCTCCTGCCAAAACAACTGATAATTGCATTCTTATCAACGTTTTGAGCTTACTTTAATTTTATTGAGAGGTTTGTCATAAGACTAGCTGTCATGAGGATTCTAGTTTCATTGAACATTTTTCTGTTAATTCTGTTCTGCAAATGGCTGATCTTAGCCATTTGTGTTTGTCTCTCTCAGTTTTGTTAAAACTTATCACTTTGCTTCAGAATAATTCCCTTTATTCCCATCGATCTATTAAATTGGATAATGCCTCATATGTTGGTTAACACGGCTATTACAGTGGATGGATGCAGGTTTGGGAGTCCAGACTTGCCAAAAAACACATAGAAATTTGTATGGTAGTACTTGCTACAAATTCATTTGGATGATATCACTTATTCATCTTCTATGTGAAAACTGGTTGGTTAATTCTGTTTCACTTTTGGCTGTGAAAGTAATGTACAAGTTTTTCTGTTTGATGTCACAAATTATTTATCTTGCAAGGGTATGCCATTTTTCTCTCTTTAAAATGATGCCCCAGAATCAGTTTGTATATGTAGATGCTTCTCTTCAACCACAACTATGAACCACACAGAATCGGTTTGTATTCTAGAGCACTATGCACAAGTCTTTTTTTCCATTATACTTAAAAGTTTGTATCATCAGTTTATGATTCTCATGATGCAAAAAAGAATTGTTGATCTCTGTTTTAGGATTCTGATGATAAGCTTTACTAAGAGTACGATCTCGAAAGGTTTTGGACCCTAGAGGGAAAAAACACACCCCAAACATTGCTTTAGATAGCGCATGGGTGTCTTGGACTTCTGAAATGTGTCACCTAAGTCAAAATTTGAGGTGTATCATTTTCCCCCTTAGAAATATTTTTTTCCCATATAAGTCAAGTTTCCATCCCTGGCTTCAAACGCCTGTAGCCCATATCAACCTATGCTTCCTACGTTATGGATGACACCTCTCCACTAGACATCAGATGTTGCACACAGAGAGACGAGGCCCAACTACATCCTCTCAATGAACTTGTACTTCATATGAGAAGGCATAGCCCTGGAGGAATGGATTTTGAGACCCTTTTGGAGGTATTGTACAACTTTTGTATGAATTGGAGACCAAGTCAGAGGATCTTTTTCAACATCACATAGAGTGGGGCTGTATGATGCCAGGTGGTGAATGAATGGTGCCATGTAGTTGACAAGGCCAAGGAACTTCTAACATATTTTAATTGAGCCGAGCTGATCTGGAGGGAAGAAGCTATAAGGGGTTGAGGAGTATATGTCCCTTCTTTTATATGCATGGCCAGAAAACTAAGGGATATTTAAGCAATTTGCATTTTTGATTCGGACTAAAGAATGGAACTGTTGCAGTTGCTTCAGATTTACTTCAGGTGTGGCAGAGAAGATAATGATATCATCAATCTAGATGAGAGCATTCTGTAGGAGGAAAGAGATACCTTTGTCAAGGCTCTTTGGAAAAGAGATGGGCGGTTTTAGGCCAAAGGGCATGAGTGTTCACTGATTGTGTGCATTGGGTATGTAGAACGTTGTTTTATGTCTATCTTTTGGGTCGATGCCAAGCTGGCTGAATTATGCTTCAAGATCAAACTTTGAGAAGAGGCGACCCTTTATTAAGATGCTTGAAAAGTGCTTTCCTGTTGGGTAAAAAGAACTTATCATATGCTAAGAAGTGGTTTAAGGGCTCGTAATTGATGACCAGTATTGCTTTTCCTCTGGCATGCTCTTTTCTTGATATAAAATGCTTCACATGTCTGCTTTGAGTTTGTTCCTTCAATTAGTCCCTCTTGCCTTAGTTGGGGTAATTATTTTTGCACCCTATCATAATGGATTGGATTCATTCATGGATGACTGGTGACTGTGGGGTTTATATGTTCATTCTTCTTGATGGGATGCCTGATGAAGAATTCTTCCCAGGTCAATAGAGGTTGCATTTCTTTTGCAAGGAATTCTGAATGAGAGTTAGCTCAGGATGTGTGGATAAGCTGTTGTTGGAGTTCCTCAAATAGATGACTAGACAAACACTTTATAGACTGGTACAGGGGTGGGGGTGAAGATGTTGGTAATAGATTTAGTGAGTATAGTTACAAGCTTTTGGTAGGTGGAGCAAGGGTTAAGCACGAGTTCAGAAGAGATTGAAACTCGATTTTCTTCGGGGATGTACTGGGCTTCATATACATAATCTAATTTTGATGAAGTATGGTTTGGTTTGGGGAGGAAAGAGGAGGAAAAAAGAAGAGGTGTTCGAAGATCTGCAACATCAACTCGTCCGTACATATACCCTACTGTGCTTTTATGAACAAACTTTTCATCAAGCTACCGATGGGAAAAAGATATTATAGACAGATATTAGTGACAAATATTGAGGTATTATTCTTTACTAAGAAAAGAGATGGGTGCTCTTATTTTGAAACATTAAAATCAGTCGTTACTCCATATCAGCTCACTGATCTCCAGGGAACCTTAGTTGGAGGGATACTATTATGTGAGATGTTGGATTACAGAAAGTTTCTCATTTTTCTTTCTACCCCCTAGCTATTTTTATGAATCCTCCAAGTTCAAAAATATAAGATGTCAATCTCAAGCTCGAAATCTATATTCTTACTGAATTTTCTCAGGAATTTCCTTCCCCACTAAGCAGTTGTGATTTGAAAAAGTGTTGTTCTTGATGCAGGTTTTAACTGGCCGCATAAATCCACAGCAGAAGCAACTGCCGGACAAAGGCCTCGGGCTCAATCACCAGGAAGATGTCGGCATCAAAACCTTTAGCTAAGGGCTTTTGCATTTTAAACCCGTTAACCCAAAATTCCAAGTGTTTGTTGCAAAGAGATTTCACACGGTTGTAGAAGAAAGCAAGTAACAGGGACAGTGACGAGAGAGTCTTTGACCACTGGAGGTATTAAATGTACAGTGACAAGTAGCTAGAAACGATAGAGAAGAGGACCAAAATTGATGCTTCTCGAGGCCATGAGAAGTTCACATGGAGAGACTAGCTGCTTCCACCGTTTTCACAAGGTCACCAACTGCTGAGCTTCCGTGTAAACCAACGCACGGATTCTCTGTCTCTCTCCTACACAGTTTTGGACCAATCTAGAGCCACTCTAGGTTCGTCATTCAGGACCACTGCAATCTCAGCTTCATCAACCAAGTAGAGTCCAAATTGGATTTAACTCTTGTGAATTGGCACCAATCATGAGTCCACCCATCATTACAAGGAATTCTTTTTCCATCGAAGCCCAGGCCAAAGTCTTGACTGCCTATGAAGGAGGGGTGCCCTCCATCTTTTCTTCGGTTGGGGCACTTCCCTTGCCTTCTCCTGCCTTACTCTACTACAAGAGAGGTGAATGGTGCAAACTAGAAGTAAATCAATAAATCAAACAGATCAAATCCAACTGGTCTGATTTATGGCCGGACAAGAACAACTGGTTGGATCCTTCTATTTGAGGTAAAACCAGTTTTTACCATGCAAGAACGATTCCAGTTCAACCTGGTTCTATGTAGACGGTTGTACCTAAAGTACCAATTGTCTTGATTACAATAAATAGATATTGGCTGATGTGCAGATACTTATCGGATTTGTAGGCCATAAATCCAAGACCCTGCTCAAACTCAACTTCTCATGTCAACTAAGATGTCGCCCATTACACTTTTGCCGTATCCATGACTTGATACCTAATCTGGGCCACGAAATAGACTCCATGCCAACCACATCTTCTCTTCAATAATCCCATTTTTTATGTCGATACCTACTATTATTCTACTTATCCTCTCCCAAGTACGGTTTGATTGGACTAGTCACATAACCATGGGTTAATTTCACCGCCAAGGATGAAAGGCCTTGTGGAGGAATGAATGTCTCTCTATCTGAACCTGTCAGGAAGTTCCGGACCGGACCATGATTGGTCCTCATCCACATATTCCAAATTGACTACACATTGATATGAACAAGTTGGAAATGAAATCTGGTTGGCAAAGGTCCCCCCGACCTGCGTCACTCTCCCTCCATTTACTCTCCCTTCTCTTCCATTCCACCATCCTATAATACACATGCCTGTCACATGCCCCCCTTACTTACATCTGGCATCTGCTGCCCCTGTCTCGGCCAATCGGAACGTCTAAGTCGCCGTCACTGCCGATCGTAATCATCTACCCATAATAGCTACGATACGGCTCGTAATGAGATGACCCACAGAGCTAGATAGGTCCAAATGGTCACTTTCGTCCTGCTTGGATCACTGCACATTATGCACCCAACCTAAATCTTCCCCTATGCAGGTATCTTTCTTCTTCTTCGTTACATCTTCTTTATCAGTTTCACTGTATCTACGAGTATCAAGCAGGAAGAAAGGGAAGTTAATTGCCACTTTGGGTACTTCCCTTTCGGCCTGTTTAATGACTGAAATAGTCGCAGCCTTGGGCTTTGCCTTGGCTTCGACTCGCATGCCTGATTGACCATTAATTTGCTCTAATAGGATATGGCTGCAGTTATTTTCACTGTTGAACATTGATTTCAAACAAGGAGAGATGATACGAAAGTATAATATAGCGTGCTGGGTGGGGTCCTCCTGCATGTTTCAGTTACGTAAGGGTTTACGTCTTTACGTTGTGGTCAACTTGAGAACACTCGATCGACCGGTAGAAAACGAACAACTGAGAGTCGCATGGGTCTGATATTTGATACGTAAAATAGGAGGAGGAAAGATCAGTATTAGAGTTCTTACAATACTGGAAGACGAATTCACAGAACCTAAGCTTTTTTATTGTTAATTGTTAATTCGGAAGCTTAAGTCGATCAAAAGAAACCATGTAATTTCCGTCATTCGAAGATGCTCGTATCGATTAGATTAGATTTCCATGCAAGCAATGATGGAGGTGGCAATGTTCCATCTACCTATCTTGCTTCCAAACGACTGATGTGGGGAAAACAATACAGTTGTCTACGAAGAGAGAGAGAGAGAGAGAGAGAGAGAGAGAGAGAGGAATCGTTTCCCAAGTTTAAAAAATAGTTTTACATCAGATTGAGGGAATATAGCAGGGAGCTACAACGATCTCTCCAAAGATTACAAGGAATCTTGCCATTTCTTCAGTTAACAGAAGTTGAGACATGGTGATATTCCAATCTTAACATACTAGAGATATGTCTGAACTCTGTCCTGACTGGTAAGCATGTGTTGATATCTAAACAGGGCCTGAAATTGAAATCCAGACTCCAGAGTGAGACATTATGTTTGATAAAATTTGTACTTAAACATGTTCTCCAAGTCAGGACAGAGACTTGAGATAATGTTGCTGCAAGAGGAGGAAAATAGGCAAGATCCGTGATTCCTTTTTAGTTTAGAAAGGGACCCCCCAATTCATTAATGAAGTGATACAGCCGGGGTGATCATACAAGTAAGAGAAGGATACCGCGTGACCCTTTTGTCAGATTTTTAACCTGCATTCATTATTTTTTACAGGGAGAGAAACAGCGCAATGGTTGACGTAGTGATTGGAGGGGGATGACCACTCTTATTCATTTCCCATCTTAGTATGAGAAGGCCGAATTAGAGAGCGAGAGAAACAGAGACTTCGTCGTTGAAACAAGAAACGGAAGATGTTCGGAAAGAGAGCTCGAAGATGTTCAGAAATCTATTTCAGAACCTTCTTCGTCTGCACCCAAGTGCATTAGAATCACATTCAGTTAAACTGATCTCCTAGTCACAAGTGACCCATTAAATACTTTACAAATGGATGGTTTTCTAAGAAACTTTTCGTCGAACAACAAGGTGCGTTCAGTACAGGAAAAGACTGAGAAGAATAAGGTTCGGAAACACATCTGCGCTGCCGGCGCCTCTCTGAGCCATTTGCTCTCCAGTCTCCAGGCCCCGAGAGAGGTCAACGGTCCACAACTGCCCGACCGTCGACGTGGCACATGTGCAGGCATATCGTACAGTCCACATTGTGGGCCCCACTGTATGAGTTCAGGATCGACCTCTATATGTTTGTTTGAATACCTGACTTAAAAGAGAAGGCATGGGCGCATAGGCAATTGTGGTGGATAGTGAAAGGAGGAGACCATCCCCCATGTGGTTTTCTACTGTTTGCCTCAGTCTGTGACGACTTCCTTCAACCTCGCTGGTTTGCAAGGATCAATCCTTTCCAGCAGAAGCTCCAAGGTTACCACTCATTTACAGTGGGAATCGAATTGGAATTTCGACCCAGTTCCAACCATGGCCGAAGCCTGGGACAATACTAATACCAGGTTGGTGCAGACCTGTGGGAAGGAAGCCGGAAAACCAATGTACTGATTCCGATGTGGGTCCCCTTGATGTGCTAATTTGGTGGTGGCACAGATGGAGGAGAATGTGGCCCATACAATAATGTTCGGAGTTCTTGATGGGGAAAGCCACAATTTGGTTTGTAGTTATGTTATTCTATATTGATCATCACTAAAATTTTAACACAGGTTATGCTCTGGCACCAAGTCAATGAAGATACAGCTACAAACTCTTTTATCTTTTAGTTTCAATCAAAGAAATGGAGAGATTCCATCTGGGGCCTTATCATATCTGAGTATGGGAAAATGAAGTGTATCGTAAGGTGATCTTTGCTGGAATGTACCCAATGCAAAGAACGACCAACGAGGGAAAGAGAGATCTCTGTTTAAAGTTGAATATGCAGCTCAAGTCGGGTTCTTTCTTTCTCGTTCTGTGGAACTTTTTCGAAGTACAACATTGATGGAAAAGGCTTCTGGTCTTCTTGTTGCTGCATTTTACAGCATGACTCATTCTGGGTTGCCCATCAACCTGAAAAAGGATCCAGAGGTGGATGGAGACTGGAGAGGTTTTCTTTCAGAAGGGTTAAAGAAAGATATTTGGTTAAGGTTTCAGTTGAACTGCTTCCATCGCTTTTTGGCTGTAGATACTTGATACAACTCACATAATGAAACAACAAATCTCTTTACAGGCAAATGATTTAAGGGAAACTGCAAGTCTTGTTTTCTTTGCGGAAAGAATTATTTTATTTAACAGCAAATTGTGGAAGGGACTTGATGCAAGTAGCCGCGGGACCCAAAGTATGAGAAATATAATGGGTTCTTTTGCGCTGTAAAAATGCTTGCGGAGTCCCATCAGATGCCAACTTGAGGGTGAGAGAGGTAGATGTCCCTGGATAAAGCAACCAATCAGGCACCAATAATATGAAAATGATACATTTCCTTTTGATATGATGATTGAACTGTATGGTACAAAACGCTACAAAATTTCTGAAAGTTTTTTAACTGTAAAAATCTTTCTTTCCACTATACAGAATTGCCCATTTCTCTAACAAAATTTGGGCTACTCGGAGAGAGAGTTTTAAGTGCTTTTTTTTCTTTGTTTTGTTTTTTACAGATTGGTCGATTTGGTCATCATCCAATGGCGACCCCAAAAGGAGGGGAGAAGATTTAGAACTGTTGTGAGATGCATCTCCTGTGACAGGCACTGAACTTCTTTGTCTTCCTGGTTTCCTCTTTCCATACTTTGCCAATGTCCTGCGCTATTCTCATAGCATCCAGGGAAGCTCCAGAAAGCCCTCTCTTTGTGAACCCAACTGCATAAAGACCGGCTTTTCCTTTCCAGCTATTTGGGAATGGCTGCTTTGGGATCCCTGTTTTGGAGAAGAAGTCGCTCTCCTGTACGGAGATAAAAGAGATGATTCAGTCCAAATGTTCTTATTATATTGGCCCGGTGAAGAATAATAAAAGAAATTAAAACCTTTTTCCCCCTTTTTTAGACAAAGAAAGAGCATGGACCACAAATCAAATCCCAACTGTTGTAACTGGTGAGCCTCTTTCAGGGAGGGAAATGAAGTAGCGGTCCTGCTACTGTTCCTGGGAAACTATTTGAGAAAAGGGAAATTCATCTCAGAACTCTGAAGATGAAGACCTTACGACCCATTTCTGAGTCAAATCTGATCTCCCTTTTACTTCCTGTCTTTTAGATTTTTTGCCCATCCATCAAATCAACAGAAGCAGAAGTATAATAAAAAAAAAAACAGAGCGAATTGAACATAAGCTCACCTGTAGCCATGAAGGGACGTTGCTGCGGTAGCCTGTCGCCAAAATGACTGAATCTACGTCAAGGTTGTCGCCGTTAACGAGCTCTACTCTTCCTGGGTAGAACCTCTTTATTCCCGGCACCACTTTTATATCGCCTGATTTGATCTTTTCCAGTGCACCGACGTCCAGAACAGGGGTTTTTCCCATGGTGTTTTTGAGCAGCAAAGGCCCAATGGAAGGACGTTTGAGGCCGTACTTTTCGATTTTCCCTAGCACCAGCCAGGCCAAAATCAGGAGAAGTTTGTCGACGAGCCACAGAGGAAGCCATTTCATGAGGACAACAGCTGTTTCAAATGTGGACCTCCCAAAGATTTCTCTTGGTAGGACATGAACCTGTTATAAGAATCAGGATCTCGATCAGTAACATCGAAATGGAAATAAAAATCAAGAGAAGAAAAGAAATTGTATGCCAAGGAATTAGGAAGAGCTCTGTAATTCCTTTCCAGGTTTCAGCCTTCCCGGGAGCATTCGCTCGAGGAATCAAACCGTGAAGCCGAACTCCCGTCAAGAAGACAGAGATTCCCATCAAACCCCATCTGGGTCTGGTTAACTGTCATTTCTAGAAGCCGAAAGAATCGACCAATCACTCACCGTGCTCCTAACGACCATGGAAGGGAAGGCATTGTGGTTGCAGAGATCAAGACAGACTTCCATGCCGGAATTGCCACACCCGACAACTAGTACCTTCTTCCCTCTGAAATTCTCCCCTGACTTGTACTCACAGACGTGCTGAACCTGCCCGCCAAACTCAGGCAACCCCTCGATCTCCGGCACCACCATCTCCGCATTCTCGCCGGTGGCGACCACCAGCCACCTGCAAATGTACTCGACCTCGGGCGCCCGAGAGCCGGGAGGTGCAGGCATGGTGCTCAGGGTCTTGACACGCCAGAGGCCGCAAGTGTCATCGTACATGGCGGACTGCACGCTCTCGTTGAATCTGGGGTTGAGCTCAAAGTGCTCGGCGTAATTGTCGAGGTACTGAATGAACTGCTTCTTGCAGGGGTAGTCGGGGAAGTCTTCAGGGAAGGGCATCTTAGGCAGTTGGCAGAACTGTTTAGGGAGGTGAAGCTTCAAACGATCGTAAGACCGTTTCTGCCAGAGAGAGGCAATGCAGTCTGCTCTCTCCAGGATCACAAAGGGGACGCCCTGCTCTTTCAAGCAGGCGCCAACGGCGAGCCCCGACGGGCCAGCTCCCACGATGACCGGCCCGTTCACCCACACACACCTGCGAGTGAGAAAATCTTCCCTCTCGGCGACGAAAGCCATGGTTAATTTAGTAAGAACGAACTAACTGGGTGTACGTAAATTAGAAGCTCTTAGCCTGTGATGAGGAAGAGGTAGAAGAATAAAAGGGAAGCAGAGGGAGGCTGGTTGTACGAGCAGGAAGGAAGAAGAAAGAGAGAAACGCTTGTAGGAGTAGTTAGGTGAAGTCGTTGATTGAAACTGGCAATGGCTTGTATGATTGGGAATAGAAAGAGGAGGGGAATGGAAGGTATAAATAGGGAAGGAGAGAGAGAGGAGAAGAGAAGGGGCATGCGAGGTCCATGTGAGAAGTTTGGTCCTCGCAAATGATAAGCCCGCCTGCGTTCTACTTTTATTATATTATATTTGGACAATATATAAAAAACAAAATAGAGAAAAACTTCAATTTTTGGTGATATTTTTCTAATGAAATTTTATAGTGGCAAAATGCAGGGACTCAAGATTTGTAGGGGAGTTGCAGTTTTTATTTAGTGTGAGATAAGAAGGATGGGTCCGTCCCAAACCATATTTTCCCTCTCTCTCTCTCTCTCTCTCTCGATGCTCGTCGTACTTAATAAAATCAAAATTTTAAAAATATTTTATCACATTTATAGAAAATACTCGTAGTATGACACCAAGAAACATATAACAAGATCCTCTAAAAAAAAGAGCATTGCATTACTCTTGAGAAAACATATAACAAGTTTATCTCTCGATCTGTGGATGAATGTTTAGTTTCAAATTTGACTTTGTAGTTTGTTGAATTTAGGATCCCTTTATAGATATCTCGAGTAAGGTGAGAGAGGGAGAAAAAGAAAAAAGAAAAAAAAGAAAGCTCTCGCTTAGAGAGAAGAGAAAAAGAAAAAAGGAAAAAAAAACTTTAATCAAAAAGAGAACTCTACACAAGAAAGAAGGGAGAACTACTTCCTTTGATGATATAATTCCGAGTACAGGTCAAGTGGTAGAGTCCATGTACAATTACACTCTAACTCTAACTCTAAAAGATAAACCTATCATGATAAGATAACTCAACATAATTAGAAGTATATCATAACTCAAACTCTAACTCTTTTATAAGGATAAGGACGTGACCATAAGCTGAAGATACTATTTCGTGGTGTATCTTTGTGGGTCCCATTTGATCTTCTAACTCATGTAATAAGGATACCAGTTCGTGGTATCTTTGTGATCCCACTTATCTTTCAATCTTTCAACTTATGCCAACTTATGTGATGACTTATCTTGGCTTCTTATGTCCTCACGGTGAGTCCCATCGACTCGTGCAACCATGGTGGATCCCACATTGTAACATAGTTCAAATGTTGTGCTTGGTACTTGGAAAAAGAAATGGAAACAAGGCTCAATGTCTATGTAGATTTCCTTCTTTTTTTTTTTTATGTGGTTTTATTCTCATCTCTTTGCATACCTACCATGGCTAGAAATTTGTAGTAATAGATATGTGGATGAAGGCTTGAGTTTTCGATTGTGGGAAGAGATGAACTCGAATACTTCCATCTGATAGAAACCCCAAGAGACCATTAGGTTTCTTAATTTTGCAAATAAATTAATATTTTTGAATTTTAAATTATAATTATATAGGAATTGCGTTTGAATGACCAGAGAGCGACAATGTCATCTTCATCCCAGTTATTTCCCAGAGGAAATCAGGAACGAAGCGAGTGGACTCGAGCTAAGTCGGGGTCCACCTACGCTTTGACAGCCTGATTTGAAATATCTCTTCCTTACGTGGGCTGGACCTTGCTGACTAGGACTGAGCCCTGCGCTCCCACGTGGTACAGTAGATGCTTCGACTCGCTGAAGCTGCTCTGTACTCCAGGGTCTACCTCCGAAGGCGACTGCAGAAAGCCTCGTTTGGGTCCCTCGCTTTCATCGCTTGCCGACTCCCTCCGATTGCCTGCTGTTTGTCGACATTTCTCCCCGACTGGGATTTTAGATCCGTTTAACAGTTCACTGAAAGCTCAGCACTGTCACGCATGACGCTCTCACTGTAAACTGGGATTTCAACTATTCAGTAAAAGAACATCTAGCAGAGGCGAATAGAAGATTGTGAAAGCGGCCATTGGAGCAACGGCATTAGCTGTTAACCATTCGGTGGCTCACACTTGGACCAATGTTGTGAAGCAAGCTTTCGGTGGCAAGACAATCCTGATCTCGATTCGGATGAAGCGGCGTCGTCTGGTTTCTAGGAAGGATGCTCTAAGAGAGTGCTAGGGTAGTCTCGTGGGGAAGGCATGTGCAATGGACCTTGGTTTCATGGGACTTCTCTGCTTTTCATGAAGAAAGAGGGGAAGCTGTTTGGCGTTTCTCAGAGGTTATTTTAATTGGGGGGGGGGTGAGGGAGGGAGAGCAGTGAAGGGAAGGAGAGGATGAGTAAAGCCCTTTTATTTCCAACCATGTAGTGACCACTCTTAGACAATTTAAAACGTAGCTCCAAGTGCAACACTACAAAAGTAGGGATATGAAAACTAGTATCCCCATGCATGAAGTGATAATAGGGATGCGGGCGTGCTTGGCTGTTTGCCATCTGCTAACAGCCTTGCAATTTGCTCGGCTGCTGAGAGTGAGAGACCTGGCCCCTCAGCCAGCTGAGCTCCCCGTTGCCTATACAATTCCAGCCTTGTTGCCGTCACTGGGAACGAACTTTCACGACGATCACTCCCTCACTTTTTCTCACACCACTTTACGTGGTCGGCTCACCTGTACTTACTTCGAAGCAGAAGGTGCTTAAAACTCCACCGATCAACCTAATTAACTAATCCGCACAAAAATAAAAGCGTCATCGAAACTCTATAATAGGGTTGCATCACGCGTAGAAGGAGCCCACTATCTTGTTGAAAGTACTCGAGAGTGATTGTGTGGATCCACTTTGGATTCTTACTTTTCTTTCTTCTTCTCCTTCTTCTCAAAAAAAAAAAAAAAAAAAAAGTCGGAAAAAAAGCTCTCTGATTTATTGGCGCCTACCCTGATTGGGTCAATCTCCATGAGAGATGGGAACTTCCCCCGAAAGGATTGTATGCGTTATAATAATCCCACCTCCCGCTCTGTTTATGATTAGAAGACGGACCCATTTGATACCAATGGCCTGTTTTGAGTTCTATAGTGAGTTCGAAAACTTTTAAGCAATCACTCTCTTATATTCCTTCTTTTAGCATTATTGTATATGCAGTTGCTCGTTCCTTCCTCACCAAGCTTGACGGACCAAATATTTATGCATTTCACTCATTATTGATTCAGGATTAGAATATCAATCTTCAAAAGCTTCCATCCCCAGACCTTCCTTCCCACCTACCTTGTTGATCCGGCCGAGTTGGATTCAGTATCTGTCTTCCATGAGTGAAAGGAGCTCAAATGATGAACCATGCAAATAGTTTAAGTATGGGTACCCTTTTCTCCTTTAATCTTTAGTAACAAAACAGCATTAAAGTGAAAAAAAGAACTGGGCTGATTGTTGGTTCTCTCGCTAGTGTCATCATCTGGACTTATTTCCATTTCAAAGCTGAAATAACAACAGTGGATCTGCTCAGGCTTTCTAGGGTTTAGGGTTCCCTTTAGATCAATAGCTAGTCCAAAGGTTCTTAGATGATAGGACAAGTGAAAGGAGATATAGGTGCCAATGGAGGATATGATTGAGAGCAGTCTTTAATACAGGCTCTGAGTCATCTCCACTATAGAAGCCTCTTAAAATACTAGCAGATACGAATCCTTGTGACTATCAAATCCTGATAACAAATTTTGGGATATCTAATCAAATGCTTAATAGGGAGTAAGGACCTCTCTCTCCTTTTTTTTTTTTTTTTTTCTGGTACATTTGTAAAGTGATTAATGTGTTAGTCACATGGCCCTTTTTTAATATGAATGAAAGAACCAAAATTTGTTCTAAAATCACAATGATCCACAAGGGAATATTTTCTCCAATAGATCTCTGCAGCTTCATGTTCTTATCTTTGACTGGAATGATTCTCCTTGATCACTAAAGATTTAATGATAACATTCTTTCTAGCATAATGCCAAAAAATTGAGTTAGAGTTTGTTCACATTTTGGAGCTAGGCAAAGTTTTTTTTTTTTTTTTTTTAATAATTTCTCTAGCTTATTAGTTAAAGCTCATTCTTTGAACTCCACTGTTAACATTTCAAGCACTGAAAATAGTAGTGTTCATCAAAGATTTTTGTCTCTGTTTACATTGATTTCTTCTTCTTCTTCTTCTTCTTCTTCTTCTTCTTCTTCTTCTTCTTCTTCTTCTTCTTCTTCTTCTTCTTCTTCTTTCTTCTTCCTTATATTTATATACTAAACCGATCTTGGGAACTTGAATTATTTTCAACTTGAACAAAGTCTGAATCATCTGACCAGCAGATGCCCTTATTCTGGTAGGCCATGCCTTATTTGATTGGATCAACAACATGGTGAGCCCAGCAGCGGATTAACCTTTCTGATACTTGCTCTGATAGCATCCTTCTAACCTCCCAACATTATTTTTTTAATTATGGCTTCATTCCCCACCACCCAATTTATACTCCTGACCCGAAAGTTATGCTGAATCGGAGCTCTGTTGGGTCTTGGGGAATCTGCAAACGGATCGTCTTCGAATTGTATGGCCTAGATCAATTCAGGATAGAAAATATAATGAAGCCGTTCTTCTATTTTCACTACATGTTCATTCCACTACCCAGTTCATAGTAGTGGAACTCTTTCAAACCAGTACATTCCTCGATAAAGATAGAGGTTTCAAGGAAGAGATTGTGCTGCATTCACAAAGATTTGAGAGAGATCATGGTATGGAGTAATAAGATAATTCCATGATCATGACATATATAAACAGTACTGATGCAGGAAGAATCCATAAAAAAGTTTTGGAGAAATTCAAGAAAACCAAGAGCAGAAACTGGGCATTTTCAACTGTTCCAAGTGGTATTTCTTTAAACCAGATTACAAAGAAACATCTGCGAAGTAATGAATGAGATGAATTAAATGATTTGAGAGTGAAAGTGGGTGACCTCATTCCCTCTTCCTCTGTCGATCTCATTCCTCTCTGACCGCTTCCCAACGACTAGATTCGGTTAATGAGGTCGGTAGAAAACGGTTTGAATGTTAAGATAATCTATGCAGAGTCCACGTTAGGGGCTTGCACCTGGCGAGACCAGAGCCTTGCATGTGGCCTAAACTACCCCTATTTAAATCCAATCCATACCTTTCGAAGCAGTTTTCAGTTTCTGCTAAAAGAATTTAGTCTTTCGAAGTCAGTTATCGAGACCTGAGATTGAGAATCTCAGTGGAGAAGAAGTAAGAGAAAGGGAATGGAGGTAACATGTGGTGGTTTTCAGGGGGAGGTGCCCTCGTTTCTGCAAACACGTCTTTCTAGAATCCTTCCGCATACACGCCTCACATGGCGATTAAATAAACTTTCACTCGCCCAGAAAAGATTGGACCTGCAAAAAACTAAAAACTATATCTTCTCCTCACGCAGTTTTGTTTATTCGGCCTTCCCTTGTATGGAACTCCACACCATCTTCCATCGGCGAGCACATACGAGCTTAGTCATCTTCTCATTAAACTCCAGATACCATATAAACCACCTTAAATTTTCTTTTCTCTTACCCTTTCGAGTTACGAATCTGCAGATGCTTTCGATAAACAACGCTCAAACGTGTTAGGAGATATTTTCGCTTCTTACCCTTTAAAGTTATGAATCTCAAGATGCCCCCCCGGCGGGGAATTCAAGAACTGGATTCATGGACATCCCTGTCTCTCCCCCTCATTCTTTTCTACATAAGCAAATTGCAATAATATTTTCCTTTTGAGGTTCATTGCATTCGTGTCACTTATGGGTGGCCTTCCGAGGCTTTGTTCTTAATCTACACTTTGCAAAAACTGAGGCGGCAGTGCATTTAATTCTGCTCTTTTCTTGGAGAGGAGTTTGGAAAAGCATGCCAGCAGACTCGCTTCTGTCGTAAGAGACCAAGGCAGAGTTCGGAATAGGTGGGAGATCAGGGGTTTGGAAATGCCTGGAATGTTAATGTAAATTGAGAATAGAGAGAAGGATATGAAAATAATGCTGTAAAAGGGTAATGATTTGTTACATTATTACTGAGACAAGGCTTTGATCATGAGAAACCGTAAGTACAACATCATGAAACCATCATTGTGAGACTAAAGCATGAGATGGGTCTTTTCATGCTCTTGGTGTTCAGTCAGTATCAAGTGATTGTAAACTCTTGTAAACATATAATTACATCCGTATTTATATACACAGATTACAGGTAATTTTAACAGGTTTCTGGAGAGGATGAAGTCGCCAACAGTGATTAACAATAATAGATAATTAAATGACATTCCAGGGCTGGGAGGTGAAGTACGTTATCAGGAATTGAAGGCTAAAAAATGGAGGAGGAGAACATGGGGAAGAAACGGAGGCAGAGATTCTCCGGTTCATTAAGAGAAGAGAAGACCATGTTGACCAAGAAAGGAACACATGAGACCACATGGAAACCCATTTTAATTAAAACATGAATATACTCAAGACGATAATTAATTAGGTGCTTTAATGAAACCGTTAGTGAAGAGAAGAGGTTGGTAAAAGTCAAATCAGAGCCAACATGTGCACAACAAATAAGTGGAATCCCACTTCCGATTTCTCAGTTCTGAGTGGCCAATCTTCAATTCGATTGTTCAAACCTTATATAAAAAGGCACAGCCGTTTGGCCCAGATTCTTCAATTATTAAACAATAACCAGTGTTTTTTTTTAAAAAAATGGATTAGATATCGCTCAATTCTTGTATCTGTTTTTAAAAGCATTTTGGGGGTTGGTAGGAAGCAAATGGAGTTATGCAGGAGATGAGGATACAATGAGAGTAGAAGGAGATACGAATGGACCAACTAATCTCACTGATTGAGGAAAACTAATAAAGAAAGCTTTGTGGGTATCACATGAATATTTATTATGGAAAGGAAGCACATGTTGTTATGGGAAGTCGTCGTGCTTGCGGTGGTACGTGAGAGGCGAAGCTGGAGAGCGTCCATGTGAGACCGGAGACGCCGGAACGGTGAACACTTGACTCGAGAGTTGAGAGAAGTCCCCCCTCTGCAACTTTTCTTGCAAAGAGAGGAAACGGAAGGCTCCCTATACAGCCTGCAACATTTCATGGCTTTTCTGTTCCATATTTAACCACTAGTGGAGAAGTAAGGACGATATAACTCGCTCTGCTCCTAGTTAACGATTGGGAACACCATTTCACAATCTCCTCGCACTCTACTGTGCCATTTCAGGAGACTGATACGTTGATACATGGTCCTAGCATAAATTTTCTTGTGATGAAAATGAACATAAGAATGTGACTTTTTTAATAGTTCAAACTGCTAGATATACAAACCCCCCGTACAGAATAATTTGTCCACCAATTGATACCATAAATGGAAAAAAAGAGAAGCATTTCAATACATGGCTACTTAAAGAATGTACAGTAACATGATCACTGATCAATTTCTGGTGATCTGGGGACATTGGATTCCCCAGGAGAATTAGACCACAGATCTTGTGTATCAGCTGAGGATTTTGTGGGGGCTCTGATTGTTATAGTACAGAATCGACTCTGGGAGCTTCAAACACTCTTTTTCACTGGCTAGAGCTCAAGGGAAGTGTTATAATCAAAAGCAGCAGTTATCTCTACGAGCTATGAGCCTGACCGTCGTCTACTTCTACATGAACTACTAGAGACTTGGAAGGGGTCATTAACTTCCAACACTACTATTCAGTTCAGTCTCAAAGTGTGAGATGCGAAAATCTGATAAAACAGAGAAGAGCTGGGTCTCTGCAAAAAGCTGCAAAAACAATGAAGATGTGTGTGAGCAGAGTGGAAGCGATGGTGGAAATCACAAGTTTACCAAAATTACTCTACAAGAACATAAATATCTTGTTGCCCAGATTCTGTGGAACAAAAAACTACTTTTTTTCACTTGAAATTTTGGTCATTTCTTGGCATTTCAGGTGATGAGATTACCATTTTTGCAAGTCTCAGCATGTAACTTCCCACAGATCAGGCAAGAGTACAAAAATGGAGCCAAAACAAAGCTGGTTACTCTACCTTAAGAGTTTCCTCATCCCTTTTGGGTCATAAATACAAAACGCCAAATTTTGAGGTACTAGAGCAGAATCTTTACGAATTACACTAGAATTCTATTGACAAATTAAAAAATAGAAGCTGCCACGCTCTAGTGATAAATAAGTTGCCTGCAAAGATTATGATAGTAGGACAAGAGTGAAATATAATTAGAATATGGAATACCTTTATGAAAGGTCTGTCCCTACTAGAGAAGGAGTCAATAAAGCTGTCTTTAAGGAGCAATGATACCTGAGGATAGCCAGTACCCTTTTAAGTTAATAAGCTCATAAGTTCAGAGAGCCAATTGCATGCGAATAATGCCTGACTATAATGGATATTTATTCAAAAAGCAAATAGTTGGGAAGCTAGGAAGAGCTATTTGCACATCAACTGCAAACCTTGTCATCAGACTGTACACTAGTTATGGTATGAGTCCGCAAATTTGAGCAAAGTGATTCCAAGTAGGATCTCATGACCTTTAAGAAGTCCCCAGCAGCTTCTGCCTGCAACATGATTAACAAGATCAAGAAGCTTAAAATAAAATCACTAATTAAGAAGCCAATGCATCTTAAGATTGCTCCCATTGTTACATGTCAATGAACCAGCTCTTTTATGGAAAAGATGTACCTATCTCACAAATCCAGAAAAAGAAAAAACGTGTAGTGTTAGAGAGAGAGAGAGAGAATGAGAGAAAGAGAAAGAGATAGAGATAGAGAGAGAACTAGCCAAATGATTTTTTCAATAAAATTAACAAAAAATGCTACCTTAAGATGTTCTTATATTAACAGCCAAACAGGAGTCTAATTGTGAGTACCTGAACCTCACTGCATTTATATACAGGATGCCTTTTGGCTACAGAATTTTCACATGAGAGTCTGGCATGAATTGGCTCCAGCTCTGCAACAAGCTCTCTCAGCCGTGGAAGCTGAGGCAATGAAGGCATCTTAACCTGCATGGTTCACCACATAAAGGAATACCTATTTATATCTAATTTTCAGTAACAAACATAACAAATTACAAAGAGGCATTCGACACTTTAGAAGACAATTACACATGCATCATAGAAGATAGAGCATAGCTGATTCAGGTTACTTGTGTGTAGGGAATGCTGATATAAGTGACTAGAATAAGAAAATTTAGTTGTCTAAAAGTTGAATTTTCAAAAATTTTAGGGAAAATTGTGAAGAAACTCTTTTTATCAAAAATGGATGGTAGTTGACAAAGGTTGTGTTTTATCATTTGAGAAATCATTCTACCTGGTATTTCTCTTTAAAAAGACATGGGATCCTTTCGGGAGAAACAAAAAGACCCATGGAGTTTCAACATCACCAGTACAAAAGTTTTATTATTCTCTACATTTGAACACTTAATGAGAGCTCTCAAAACCAGTGTTTTCAAACACAAATTTTCTATCAAAATTTTCTCTAGAACTTCACCCACCTTGAATACATTGATCAGCGAGGTTTTGTAGGGTGTTACTCATGACTGTCGTACATCAAACAACATCAGGTTCCGTAGTATTATGAAAGGAAATTTGCCAGCAAACCATCACTAAACTTCATCACGACATAGGGGTAATTATTCCTTAAGGAAAATCATTCTTGAGTCTCAGAGCCCCCTTATATTAATTTGTTACTGTGTTATAGTGACATTAAGTTGCATATTCAGGTGATGCCAGGTTATGGTAACCTACAATCCTATATTGCAACTCAAAGAAATACCATGTTAATGCAGATCCCATATTACAGGTTATAATGACAGCATGTTATCAATCTTGACAAACACTACCTTATAGATTCTAAAGATTCCATGTTGCCAAAGGAAGAGAGATACTAGGTTAATAAAAGAAGCTATACTCTGTCATCAAAAGGCATCATCCCAAGTTAATGCCAAATGGAGATTTATAAATTAATTGGTTGCTAAATTTTCAAACCTTCCCCACACCCAAAGTCAACAGGTAATCTTTTTCAACAAAGGCCAACCTCAAGTTTGCATGATCCTTGTAGTCCTTTAAGAAGTGATGCCACGCCGATGACTAGTGGCAGCAAATGAGTGGGTACTTACCAATAATTAGTTGGTCTATACTGAACTCTTTCTCAATTAAAAAACATATATGAGCGAACCCTAAGGCCCAATTTGACTCGAAATGATCATTTTGCATCATCATTCATCAATAACTGAATCATGTTACAACATGTGATGGGCGTATCAGATTCCCGATATGTATTAGAGACTTCAAAATACAACATGTATCAAGTGTATTGGTCGAGACATTCCCTCTGTATTGGCTAATATGGGGTGTATCGGGAAGGGCACAAAATCTAGTACGTATCGGCCAATACATGATACATATCAGCAATTCGTGATATGTAATGGCTTTTTGCCCATCCCTGATCATAATATCTTAAAATAGGCTCCTCCAAGAGGTATCAGCTGTGACAAGTCCTAGATTGTTAGGAGCCACTGGCCCTCATGTGTCATCAGGTGCATACATCTAATATCTGAAATTGCATCCCAGCAACTGATTAATTCAGAAACAGTTTTCTGTGTCCATGCTCTTGGATTAACAATTTGATCAAGACAGCATATTTGAGCACCAAAGGTATTGTCAGATCTAGCTAATTTAGATTATATATGAATACTCAGACCCCCAAAAAAATTCAGCAATGAGACAAAAAGAAGATTTTCCCTGCAACTAACCTGATCCTTCAAAACATTAACACAAACAAGATTAGAAGCTTTCATCTTCAAATCATCTGGTTTCTCTTGAATGCCAACCTACAAAACCAACTAGGCATGAACATTTTACAATCAATATTGTTCTAGGATCAGTTCCAGTTTGTTATGCATAAGTCGACAAGCAAACTCTAACTACATATTCTTTGCCTTCTGGCCTTAATAAAGTTGCATTTTTCAAAAAATAAAAAAACTAATTATATTTTTACTCACTTGGAAATGATAAACAGATAGCCAGATAAGTTTTGGGAATTTGGTACCAGGTGTATCTCAACTAAGAAGTAGGAAAAGAATGGTAAAAAACAGGCTACAATAGTAAACAAGGAAAGTTGGGAGAGAGTGAACTCTCTAGAGAAAGTGCCTAAAACACATTAGTGCACAGGGAAAATTGGGGTGGAATCTATAGTACCTAACGAAAGGGACTCACCTTCATTACATTGTAATTTAGAGACTGAAAACTTCATCTAAAAGGTTAAAATTTTATCCTTCTCGTAAAGAATATTTAAGTGATATGAGATGACATGATGTAATCCTCCATCTTAACCTTAGATTTGTAATAGAAAGTTGTCCCCACTATTTTCATTAAACTTTCAATTTTTTTAACAAATTTTAAACATTCAATTATTGTGGAACAAATTTTAAACTTTCCATTAACATAGCAGTAAAAAAGAAAAAGAACTAGAGAAAGTAGATCACCTTGAATAAACATTCACCGTCTCTTTCTTAGGTGATCTACTTTCTGTATAAACTAACCCACTGAGACTCACTCACAGAAGCATCACATTATTGCATTATTTTGTTTCTTCTTCATGTGTTAACAGTGTCAAAAGAAGAGGAATAACTCACAATGAACGGCACAGGGGCATCAAGAAAATCATGCATCTTCTGTGGTAGAACCTGAAGTTCACAAGCTTAATGAGTACATAAATAGCTGATCTGAAAGTTTCAAATTTGCCAAGTTCAGAATAGAAGTACTTACAGGGAGGAGTAAGCTCTGCCAGTGAAATGGGCGAATAATTGGTATAATTGACAGAACAGTTGCTGACAGTATTCCCTAAAGCCGACAAAATTTATGACAATAAGCATCATATCTACCCATCAATCATCCTGAAATATCATTTAACATTTGAAAGACACTGTATAGTGAACAACCACTGACAGTTCAACATTTAACTTACTAAATTGGGACATATGACAACTACTTGCTTTTCCAACAGCACCCCTGTCAATAAGGCCAGAACCTGACAGAGACCATTCTATACTTAAGTCTCAAATTAATGCATCATAGATGTAGAATGATTATTTCTTTGACATTTAAACAGATCCACAGAGTCTGAAATTTAACCAATGACAATCGCGGTAGTGAAAACATTACACTTTGAAGAGACAATGCACGGCAAATTGTTGCAGTGGTCCAGATTGAAAGCGAAAACGCTTCTTCAGCAGCAGCTAACCTAGCATTGACCTTGTCAAACGAGATCCTCTTCAGCACAAATAGCCAAAGATAATATGTTTACTTCAACTAAAAATGAACTGATGAAATGCCACCAACGGCAAACAGTGTCTAACCTCAGAAAGCTCTGTAGCAAAGCCATCACCTTCTATCGAAGGTAAGTTTTTGTTGAAATGCAAGGCAGGAAATCCTGGTCGACTATACTTAATTGGCTGTAAATGTTCTAAAGGCTGAAAAATTACTTCAGATCCTCTCAGTGGCAAAGGCAGAGCATGATAGCCACAGACTATTTGTAACAGATCATTTTTATTCTCCTGTCCAAAATATTTTTTAATGGAAAATTTGTAAAATGCCTGTTACATGTGGAACTTCGGATGAAATAGCTCTTCTGTAATGACATTTGACTTTAAAACAGTAATGAAAATTGTCACTTAATGGGCCATTTGAAAAAACTATTTCTCTTTTGGAAAAAGGGAAAGTACCTTGGCCCATTCTATTATTTCATCATCAGCATGCTTGGAGTTGACTTCATCAGTGTCATCATCCTCAGAGCCACATAGGCTTCTCACTGAACTATCGAAAGCAAGTTTTATTCAATAAACTTATTACTAGGAAATACAGAAAACACATTGAGAAACTGATTGCATTCATCAAATTCAATAACAACAAAGATCAGACAAGACCAAAAACCTTTAAATATTTTTATAAAATGGATCATATCAACTTAGATGGTCAAATACTTGTTGAATATCAAATATGAAAGAGTCTTACATGAATCTCACAATTAAAAGTCTTGCAGAGCCAAAATTAATATGGTACAATCTTACAGGAGTCTAACAAAAGAGTCTCAGTTAAAGGTGTTTTAGTTATGTTAGTTTTCTATTTGTGTTCAATTGTTCTAGAACTTATCTTTTAATGTTTAACTTTAGATGTAACTGGGATAAGGGTAGTTTAATTGTAATTGGATTTTACCTGTTTCTTCTATTATAAATAGAGGCTCATTGTACTCAAAGTACAACAAGTTGGTGAAGTATTTCTCTTTTCTAGAAATTCAACTTAGATATTCAAATACTATTAGAGGAAAAGTAAAGAAAAACTAGAGATGGATATAAAAATAAGAAATCTTTCCCACCTGAGCAAGGACTCTGAACTTCCAATTTTCTCTAATTTACGGTTGACTGAGGAATATAGAGTCCCAATATCAGGAGAAGTATGACCATTTTCAAAGTTTCCATTCATTCTTTCAAAACTATCACAGCGTGACTCTGAAGTGGCCTCAGATGCATAATCATCAGCATAATGCAACCCCTTTCTATTATGCTTATCCATTTCTCTTGTTTGACTAAAGTCTGAAACCTCACTTGTGGAAATACTTCCAGGAGAGTGACAAGACTGGACCTCAGTATCTGCTGCAATACTTGTTGAAGAAGCCTTAGGGGACTCAATGGTGTCCCCAAGATACTCTGAATTTTCAGTTGTGTGATCCATAGTTGCAACTTCTGGTGAAATGGAATCTAAGAGAGCCAACTCATTAACAAAGTGTGTTATCCGATCTAAACGCTCTTGTGCAATTATGCTGTATCAAAACAACTGTAGTTAGTGGAACAGGAAAAATAATCTAACCCTTGTTTACTTAGGCATCCTTATTGAAAGAGGGGAGTTCTGCAATTTCAGAATCTCAAGCCAAAGAAGATCCACCCAATGGCATACCCAGAAAATGCTGAAAAAACTTACAGGCAAGACCTTGGCAGTTGGCACTCCAGCAGGTCAATGCTCGTTTTTGTTTTTAAGCCAGTGTTCATAGAGATCTGTTATTAGCCAAAAAAAATCAATGTGGAGCAGACCTTTGCCATTTGATCCCCCTCCGGACACACTGAACTACCAGTATAGTCCATTGCCTACAAAGTAAACAAGGGGTAGGAACCACCTAGAGCATGCATTATCTGCTATCATGTGGGGGTCAAAGAACTGATTCAAACCTGTTCAGCATCTCGTAGTGCAGCTCAAAAAAGGGCAACCGCGTAAGTAAACAATAACAACGAGGTGCAGAAACCAGATACTGGCTTCCTCTTCCAGAAACTCCAGAAGTTGGTGAAGTCAAACCTAAAAAGCCAGGCAACCTTTGCACAATTTCCTGAACATGTAAGCAAACACCATAAAAGGTTGCATCGTCTGCCACCTGGATAGAAGCACAGCAAATTTTTTAGCACCCATACTTTGACATACAAAGGCCATATAAAGTAACCAGCATAAAACATAAACATTGACCCAGTGCTCCTTTTGTTTTTTCTCAAAATAAACCAGTGCTCTTTAAGTCTCAATAAACTTTCAAACTTTCATCTGAGCTAAGCAAATGAAGCAATGAGATAGAGAACAAACCTTCAGTGAAAAGATGAATGACAAATCATCCCTCCTTAGATGCTCCTGTACATAAGTTCAATTTTAAAAAAAAGAGAGAGAGACAAGAAAGCTTTGTTAGTTTGGACACACAACTGATTAGAGGCTAGGGAAACCATGACAGAATTTTGGACAAGAACTGGGGGTTGCAGGAAATTAACTCAAATAAACAAATAAAATCACTGCAGAGGGAGCATTTATGAGTCGAACCATAAAAAGAAAAAAAAATCAGAGTAACCAAAGCTAAGTAATAAAATACAAAAATTTACTAAAAGCAGCGGCCTATTTAGGAGGGTATGTAAATTGCACACTAAATGAAAACATAGGGCCTGTTAGTGTACAGGGAAAGCTGCTACGACAGTCACTTTCAAGAGATTAGCACAAAACTGTTTGTGGAGAAGAAAGTGGGAGAGGAATTCACTTCTCCTAGAAATTCATTCTCTCTCTTTTAATCATGAAGTAGAGAAAGTGAATTAAATTAGCAAAATTATGTGAGTTCACTTCTCTCAAGAAAGTTAAGCAGGAGAACTGTAGGAAATTGACACCAGGCAGAATCAGTGCCATTGAAGACAATGCCACTTGGATCCTCTCAAAGACATGAAATATAAGAACATTGTCTGTGGTGAGTGTGCAGAAAATGAGACTCATGTCATCTTTTGCAATACTTAACCAAATAATATTCAGTAAGGTAAGGACTTAAATCCTCCAATGAAAAAGTTCTGTGGAAAATTTGTAGATACTCCCATGTTTAGATGATTAGAGTACCTGACCATATATAACTTCATTAAGATCACTCATTGATGGTGTCTTTTCCATCATCTGAACCTGTGCAAGGGGCAGCCATTTGGATATTAGACCATCTCTACAAATGACAAATTGACAATACATAAACTAATACCTACACAAAATGCAAGATGTACAAAAATGATGGAAATTTGCAGATATGTTTCCCTCTGTGTCAAGATTGATCTTTTAAAAAATCCTAGACATAAGGTATTATGCACAAAATCACAAAGTACAATAATCAAAGATATAAGACCTTGACTCCTGTAGGAAAACAGAATGCGGGTATATCAGAGATCCTCAAGCCTAATTTCTTTTTGGGAGGATATTGGAAAAGAATCTGTCCAGAAAAATACAGAAAGAGTTATATCTCAATATTAATGACATCACTTGAGTGCAATATTAGCTACAGCAATCAGAGTAAGGGACAGGCAGAAACATGATATAACAATGCTACACAGCTAAAGTCCGTCCTTTTTCAGGAGGCATAACTTTTGTCTCTTCTCCTGTTTCCATTCTACTTACTTTCTCTCGATAAGGTTGTTGTTTAAAAGGATACCTTATCCACTATGTTTGAACTAGTAGCAAATATGTTTTCAAACTTCATGCAGGTGAAATCCACTGGTGGAAATCCATAATTGTTTTATTAATTTATGGTTAGACAAGTAGCTTGGCTCAAAAAAATAAGAAGGCTGCGAGAACTGAAAAAGAAACAGATTAATACAACAGATTACAATCTCAAACAGCAAGTTAATTGCCAGAGAGTTAGCCCCTCTATCCACTGATTAAGTAAGCAATCTTCACTATGCTTTTGTCACCAATACACCTGCAAGCTAAAAGATATCTAGGCTCTTCAATATAGATTGTCAAATACAAAAGAAGCAGAACCAGATTGATTCATAAAATAGAGTTTAACATGTCTCCCAATATTTCAGCAGACTCAAGCACATAAGAAGAGTCCAAAAGCTTTGGTAAGTTGACACCACTCCATCATCTACTTCCACAGGATCAGAAAGAAACAAATCATGTGGGTTTCACAGAATGAGAAACAAGCATTCATTCCATAACAGCAAGACCGCTCAAAGAATAGCAGTCAAATTTCAACTTAATGTAACATGGTATTGACAATTAGCATTCAAGCAAAGGTTATGACCATTATACTAATAAATTTATGATAACACAAAAGAAATTTTGATGAACTAGCCAACAGTAGGGATGAATATACTAATAGAAAATTTTCAAAATTAAGCAAAATCTTGCATCAACCAGTTTTGGGGCAATTGTGATTATGAAGCAATTATGCTTAATAGAATTGTCAGCAGATACAGTAAAGCTTAGCACCTATCCAGACCAATTGCATAAGTAATTGAAAGCACCTCAGGTTCCAATGCTGGGGTAGGTGGCCCACGATACTTAAGATTTTTTAAATCTAGGAGTTCAGATTTTGCCATTTCTGACTCCGATTTCTTTCTCATGCCACAAGCATCATCAAGAGTCTCCACATTGGCATCAGCAGGAAGACCTACGATAAGGAATTGTTCAAACAATGAACTGGGTTCTTTGTGTTGCTTACAGTCCTGCAACAAGCACCTTAGTTAAGTTACTTTCTCTAATGGAAGAAAAACTAATGATGCACAATCATCTAAAAATACACTGCAAAATATTTTAAAAAATTATTGTCAAAGAACAGCATCTGCCGCAGCTGTAAAACTCATACATCTGATACTTAAATCATAAGAAGAATTATGGATGATGGAAGGGTTCAGCATGGATAAATCAAATGGGATATTCTCAGTATGGTTCAATATGGATAAATCAAATCAATAATACATCACTAATATCAAATGCTGAAATCTTGTAATACAATCTGTTGCCACAGCAAACGTTTCCCTAGATTTATACCTAGACCTGCAATGCGTTAAATATAAGTTCAAGTTCTGTCAAACCCTTATCAGAAGAAACATGTCAATGCTTTCAAGGTTAGATACCACCAATTGCATTGATTCTATGCCCAAAGCATCTCTCAGTTTGTGCATTCTGATTGATAACTATTTTTCATTGCCATGTGATACATTTGAATTCTACATCAAATGTAGTACTGTTTCAGCCTTTGATTTATATGTACGTAAAAAGGCTAAACAAAATGAAACAGTTACTGTATCAAATGTACCTAAGAAGGTTAAACAAAATGAACAGATACTTTATCTAATGTAGGTAGACTTTCTTCTTTCTCTCTATCCATAAAAGAGGAGTTATGTACAGAAGATCCCTCAATAAATAGTAAATGTAAAAGTCACCTCCGATCCATTGTTTGTTTATACTGCATAATATCAAATTGATGTTCAGTGGCTCTTTCTAAAGCCATAGTTTCTAATTTCTAAAAAAATGTGTCATCCTTTTGGCCAACTTCCAGATTGATGAACTTATCAGTGCTAACAAGCACAAAAGTCTTTCCAAAGAGAAATAAATAACATTTAGGCCCTCCTGCGCCAACGATACCTATCATCACTCTCAATACACCATTCTAGATTGTTATTCTACCTAGTTTTTGCACCTTTGCCTAAAGAGGCAATATAGTGCAGGCAATGTCTGTTAAAAGTAGGCAGCAAACAAGACATCCATCCTCTGACATATTAAAATAGGGTCAATTCATCATATTGTTTTCCGGTAAAATCCACCATAATCACCCGCAGTATTGGATAAAACTATGAAACAAGAGCAGCATACCATGGTCCGAGTGTGACTCTTGTACCACAGACGCTTCTGATTAGCCAAGCGTTCTGGATTAAAGGACAGTTTAGAGTTCTGTTCTCGGGCAACTGAAGGACCTCTTTTCCATGCTTTCTGCATCTGACGTTTCCATCTCTGAAAACTATTACTACGTTGCTGCATCGCTGTAGCCCTTGACTTTGGCAAATTAAAACTTTGAGATGACTGATCGGACACTCCAACTTCATCTTCTGAATTTTGGCATGTTGCTGGTGACGGAGATGTTCGATAATAATTTGTTTCTTCAACTTCCTCCATCATTCCCATGACAAACGGTTTATCTCATATTTTTTACCAGCCAACAAATACGCTTACACTCGACAGCAACCACGAAAGTTATCCTAATTCAATCACCCCAAATCCTCATAAAACAAATGCTCAGTCGCTTAAATTCCAAAATTTCCAATTGCAGTTTGGAAACAGAATAATCCAACAAAACCGTTTACCAAGAGTCGCTCGATTCCCCAGTTCCGCATACAAAATGGCAGCATGAAAATCATAGACAGCAACTTCTTCCTATCCATGAAAGAAAGACAACTTCACCAAATGGAGGCGAATGAAACGAAAACAACAATAGCAAAATCATTTCAAATTATCATTAAACAAATCCGCGGCATTTTCTCGTCAGTAGTAATTCCTGCGTTCGATAATTTTTTCAATGATTGAATAACCGAAACGAAACAATGGCAATTATTACATTGAAAGTAAACATAATATCGTCGTCCGTTACGTACCAGAGCTTTCCTTTGTGGATGGGGACGAAATGGGGCGGTGCTTTTCAGGCACAGGTTCCGTTTCTCTTCACCTTTACAGGAAGATTCCCCGACTTCAGAGCATTAACAGCGGATTCGGAGAAATAAAGAAAGTCCAATAATAAAAAAATGGAAAAGGGCCGAGGGTGAGTAGAAGAGTCATGTGAGACGACCTGGTTAGCTTAATATGGAAATTTCCTTCGTGAGAAAAAAGGTGCATTAATAAACTTCAATTTCAGAGACGAAGACATTAATATGGTTAGAGTACCCTTCGAGCAAAAGGGTTTATGGATTTTCTAATGTCGCGAAGAATGGTGGCGACCACCCTTCGCGGGTATTTTTCGGGCAACGTTAACTAATTTTAGCTTTTCCTTTCTCCATTTTACATGATTTTTATAGACGATAAAAGAAAAAACCAGGATTTTTTACGCTAATAAACTATAAACTATCAAGGTCCCGGCATCTTTAATTCTTGATATTGCGGTCTGTGAACGAGATTAAGATGAGAATGAAGTACTAATCTTTACGACTAATTTTCATCGCAGAATTTCTGTAACTTGTTACTGTACTAACTACCAACCAGTCTTTCTGAATAAACTTGCCCATATACTTACAAAATTATAAAAAAGTATGGCAGTTATTCCTGTTTTTAACACAAACACGCGTAAGAAGACCAGAGATCCCTTTGAATCTGTAAATCACTGGTCTAAGAATCCCATTTTTCGGATCTGTTACCTGATGCTATAAGGTTTGAAAATATGTGGCGTCGATGCTTGGAACTCTTAATCGAAAAGAAGCAAAATGCCTAAAAGAAGTTGAAAAGCTAAACCAACCTTCAGCTACCATTAATAGAACTAATGCAAGTGACTCCTCCCTCTTACATTCATTAAACCCATTATTTCATGTTTTGCTTTAATGGGATGCATTATTTCAGTCGAGGGAATAAACCAGTTATCTCCATTAATGGGATCATCTGAGCGTTATGGTGAACGGGAAACCACCAAATTGGCTTGTTATTCTCTCTTAAATTTCAGATGAAGAAATCGGAGATTACAGCGAAAACAGACGCACTGAAGGGGATAGATTAAAAAAACTCAACTTGAGAAGGAGAAAGTACGGTGATTAATTATTTGCAGTGCAGTCTGCGCTTTTGACTTTCCTAATTGTTTGAACGAAAATCGGTTTAGAAAATAGAGATTGCAGTAGTCGCCTCGAATGAATAATTCTGCGTTCAGAAACGGCGTTGAGTTTAGAAAAACCAACAATACGAGGAAACAGTAATCGGCTTGCGGCAGTCAAAAAACAAGAAAAATCGCAACGTTCGAGAATCCGTCGGAAACAAATAAACAGATCTTTCTGTTCTCCCTATCAGAAAAATTGAGCTGCAGAATTCAGTGATCTCAGCTGAAGCTGATCGCATTGGTTCTCAAAGGGTACTTTTCAATGTCTACCAGTCCAATCCAGCTTCCCATTTTAGATCCGATTCTGATACTGCAGTTGGTTCCGAATCCGACTATCTACCATCCGATTGGTCTTTGGTACTGAACGAACAAACGAACACTTTCCAGAAATTTACAGGCTTATCATCACTTACCAGAAGCAATTCGTCATGCAATATGTGCAAAAAGAAGACAAACAGCTTAATATAAGATAGCCTGATTACATGAATAACAAACTTGCAGGTATCCTGATATCAGGAGAGTCACTTCAGATGATGCAGATTGCCTGAAACTTAGTGGCTGAAAATGTACAACCTTACGGCAAGCCGTAAATAACAACTTATTCTCCAGACTGAAGAGATTGAAGAAGTATTATCTTTGCATAGCACCGGTTAGATTTTTTCCATTTCCCGCTGCCTTGCTCGCTCCATTTTCCTTTTCCGCCATTCCTCCAGAGCTGGAACAACCAACAGAAGACACATGAAAATAAGTATCACTTACGTTACATGGCACCCTTAGCATGAGACTTCGATACATGGATGGCAAAAGAAGAAATAATTTTTACTAAGGAGAAAGAAAACTACTGAGATATATGAGACAGTCAACCGATGTTGCCCATGACAGCGGCTAGCCAATACAACCCAACAGACCGATCTGTTAGGTGCGGAAAGCTACCGCCTACAAGAGTGGACGGAATCACTCTGACACCACTCTGCCCGTTCTTGATCGCTTCTCACGGGATTCGAACACGGGACGTGTCGTGCCCAACTCTGATACAATGACAGCGGCTAGCCAATACAACCTAACAGACCGATCTGTTAAGTGCGGAAAACTACCACCTACAAGAGTAGACGGAACCACTCTGACAACCCATGGATGAACTGTAGCAATTTTGGCATGTTTTGAAAATTTCATTTTTTGCATAGATGGAAAGAACTAATTAGGAGCTACAGGGTCTAAAAATAAGTCAGATGAATATAAAATCATTCAGTTCTCTTTTCTTACTGGTGCTCTACACATGCACCCAAAAAATAAATAAATAACCCTTACATTTCGACACTTGAACAAAAGATCACGGTAACGACCCCTTGATGTGGAGCCCAAAGAACAAACCACACAACTTTCCATTTCTTATATAATCTAAATGTTTGTAAATGTGTATGTATAAGCTGATTCTATTAGCAACCCATTGACCAGTCGAAGAGATTGTCAACCTCTTACTAGTAAGATATAATAGAAACTACTGAAACAACAACATACTTCACACAAAAAAAAAGATACTAAGAAGAAGATTCTCCTGAATGCTAGTCAAGTCAATCCAAAAGTGCTTTCTTTGTGAAGCTATTCATTGCATCATTAAAATTGGTTGAGCTGGTACATATTTGTTTCAGCATTTACCAACGGAATAACAGATGCATTGAAACAAGTAACCAGAAGCCATCAAAACAGTATCGTTAATAATCCATTTACTCCGAGATGGATTTTTTTTTTTTGAGATAACTCAGAGATAGATTAACTAATCCAGTAAATGAATGTAACGGATTCAATCATCTGGCTGCGAATTTCCATAATTTCAACAAAAAAATTATCAAAAATTTTATTCACTGAATTAGTTTGCATCTTTTATTATTTATATCAGTTGTACATAGAAAGTAGCTCAATTGACTAGTTGATGGCTCATGGAACAAGTTGCAAGGACCAAGATAATCATGAGCAATATGATGTGAGTTGCAAATATGGCTTAATCTCACTACAAGAATAAGACTCAAATAATCCAAATGCTTATTTCTAAACCTATTGGAATTAGAGAAAAATGCAGTATCAAGAAATAAAATTATTAAGAGAAATCTCACAGGATTGAATGCCATAGGCTCTTCCCTCAATAGGTACTCTATCCAGAGTAAGTCCTAACCAGAATGATTTTGTCTTGGTTGTACTGTTGGAATCAGTTGCGGTGTTGTATTTGGTTTAAAGTCGAAATCTAATACCACTGCTCAACCAACTGAGTGGGGCATCACTTGGAGCAAAGTGCCCAGATCTGCCAACTCGGTTGCAGACAAACTAGCTACATCCGGAGTCTCCAAAGCTACCCTCTGTACTAGGATTTCTCTTGATCTCAGAAGAAAACTATGCTCTTGTATGTTATGTTTTACTCTATGATGTACTAGTATATTATGCTGTATTAATTCTACTTTCTTAATAAAAGCTTTGCACCATTTCAAAAAGAAAAAATCCAATACCCAGTTTCTAATGTGAAGTGTTGCACAAGTATTCCCAAAGGAACTGTCTCAGGGGCATAAATCAAAAAACATTCTTCTCACAAGGAAACTCTTCCAAGCACTAAAAACACTTTGAAAACATTATATTCAGATAGAATGACAAGTTTGCTGGGCAAAAAAGTCAACTAAAATATTCAAAAACCACCTGGTGGGGCCTAGTTTTTCTAGCATTCTCCATGAGGATAGACTGGTGGTTAATGCCTCCATCTCTCCACATTGTTCCTATTTCATCACTTCTAATCTCTACCATGACAATTCAGACATATATCCACTTTAAATAGTTGTAAAGTACAGAATAAGGATCTCATGTTCTCACCTTTCTTACTGTTAGCGTCATTCAGAATACGAAAATCCTGCAACCTCTTTGAAAGATCAACTGCTGCGGTCTTCCTGGGAACATTTTCTTGCTCTGATGTTTCAGGATCCGTGTATGCTTCTTCTTTTATCTCTCTCACCTAGGTAAGTAAACTAGGTTTTTGTGTTCAATTCAGGAAAAATCATAGATAAAGAAACAACCTATTTGAAGAATAAAACTCATTCCAGAAGCGCTTCAGCAAGTGGACCAACACTGTGAACCTAGTATTTAGACATCTCTTAATCTCTCTCCTTCTTTCCCTGATTACCCACAGACCAGGTTCTTCCTCACTATGGAATTTATTGGGCTTAATACACAAGCAGAACTCAAGCACAGCCTAGTTCAACCAAATTATGGAAGAACCTGATGAAAAATACTGGATCTACAGACTTCTTTGTCAGTAGGAACTGCCAAAGTAAGACACTGAATCCCAGATGCATGCTTGTTCAAGCGGTGAATACATCAGGCTATATTCAATGAGAGGCCAAAAGCTAATAAAAAGACCATGTAAAAAATTCTGTGCTCTATCTAATCCATAAAAATATTAAATAGATAAGATCATCCAACCAAACCATTTTTTTGGGTCATGGGCCTTTTTAAAAAAGAAATATGCTACTGCCTCCTCAGGACATAGTAGAAACCCCAGAAAAGCTTAAATATGTGCCTTTGCTAAGAATGACGAGTTGTTTCAAAAGACAGTCGGTCAAGAGTCAGTTTGGGGCACTCCAAAACTATTTCCTAAAATAGAAACAACTCCAGAACCTGCCTTCCCAAAAAGTATAACAAGGAGAAGCCTTTAGCTTAACCTAGAAAAACAATGCACATAAACAACAAAAAGGTGCATTCAACATTTTCTAGCAGGTTTTTTGGAATTTCAAGCGATGCCACCAGTCCTTTGTACTTAAATAAAATTACAGCCAAACTTGGCCAAGGGGGTCTCGTCCCAGAACAAAATTACCTCTCTCACTTCCTATTGAAACTATACGTACTCTCTTGATCAGTTCTAAGGGCTCCATTGCACGGCGCAACCCTTCAGCCTCCATGATGTACCTCCGGTGTGCTGCATATAGAATATGATGAATAGAAGCAGAATTTACTAGCACTAGATGATGCTTATTATCCAATACACCAAAAATTGATAAATGAAAAAACTACAGTAAACTGTAATTTGCCGAGACTCGGAAACTTAAGGATTGTATGAGACGAAAAAACTTCAAATGCAGACTGACACATCAAATTCAAATATTAGAAAGGAAGTTTTTTTCCAATAAAAACCATAACTTGGACCAATAATTGATACATGCACGATACAGGAGAAACGTCCAATCAAATGGCAGCTTAAAGCATAGAAATGACATGCATCCCAATTTGATAAAACCGGCATGTATGCACAGATAGCTTCTAGAAGCTACGGTACCAACATTTCCTTCTTCTCTTTCAATGAAACGGGTAAGTCATGTAATAGTATTTCCTAATCCCCCAAGCCTTCTACAATGAACTGCATAAGCAGGCAATATCGCGAGGACAGGAGTTAAAATGTTTCTCATTTGATTTTTCAAACAGCTAGGAGAGGGCAAGAATTTCACGAAATTGTTAAAATTCAAATGATTAAATTTCGAAAGAAAATAGGGGGCGTCCGACGGTAAGTCAGTCTAAGCATCGATGCGTGATTGCGTTCCACGCAAAAAAACAAAACACTTAGCAATCCAGGTAAAAAGAAGAAAAAAAGAAGAAAAAAAAGGATGTCGGCGTACCCAACACATCTTCGGAGGTTTTCCGGCCGGAGCCTCCAAGGAAACCTTGAATCAGGAGAAAGACTGCTGCAAGATTAAACAAGCAGACGACGATTGTAGCATTTCTGAAAGAGAATCTCAGCCGCCATGATTGATGGTTTTCCATACCAGCTTCAACTAGAAATATATCAAGGTACAGGCTTCCATCAACTCAAAAACTCCATAACACCAGAAAAGACAGAATCGCGAAAAAACCCTATATCGAGAAGAGGAAGAAGATTTGGAAGCGTGAAGCTTCCCTATCTGTGGCTCCGTTTGTCAAGCTTCCCTGTCAGCAGCTTCTTTTGTCGTGTCTACTGCCACTTTAGCTGTATAGAAGTCGCCCGCCGACTCCGATCGTGCTCCCCCTCAAGTCTCAATTTGCAAAACTAAAAAACTACAGACCGTTAACGTTGGAAGCAAAATGGGCCCACGAGGAATAATGCTTTACTTACCAAGAAAGGTCGGCCAGGACCCACACATAATTTGAGTATTATAAAGAGGAGAGCCCGTCTATTATTTATACTATTTTCGGTTCAAATGAGATAATTTGGAAATAAATAGGGTAAAAAATAATTAAATTTTTTCCCAAAAATAAAATTTAGTAAATTTCAAATTAACAAAAAATAGAAAAAATTTACATAAATGACCCGAGGTCTCACAAATATCAGCAGTACGTATTACATTCTCAGTACTTGGGTAGTATTCGAAGAATTGAGAAGAGTGAAAAAGGATAAGATCATCCTAAACACTTAATATCCTTTCAAATCATGCAATGTGTCGTAAAGACGAAGAAGACTAGTTGCAGTACAGGGAAGGTTAGATGCGAGTACAGAGGTGTACTTCCATGTCCGATGCAACTGGTTGCAGTACATCCGAAGACTGAAGTAGTAGTACTAGCAGACCCAAAACGCTGAATATAAAAGAAGACCGATCATCTCGTCGAACAGAGAAGTAGAGGGAGAAGGGAGCTCCAACCGGAGCGACCTGGGAGCACATGAACGTCGTCGAGAGATGGCACCTTGCACAGCCATTCGCCGATTTTCATGTGTTCTCAGGTCGCCCCTGCCGGGCCTGCCTTTCTGGTCGCTTAAACTCCGCCTCTTCTTCAATTACAGGGGCAGCTACGGCTGTGGATACTATTGACGACCAGGAGTTGCAAATTTGTACAGGTAAAAATGCTGTTAGTTTCTTTTTATCGCCATGACCCGTGCTGTAAACACTTATGTTAATAAACCCCAGATAGAAGAGAGGGAGAGTGGGGTAAAAAAGTAATTAATTTGTCTCGGGTTCTGGTTATGGACAAGGGGATAATAAAAGTGGGTGAGAGAGGGATGGAGTGGCTACGTGAGTTCCGATCCGAGTCCACTGTTTCAACTCAGGTTTCCAGGTGCGAGAGTTGTTTCCGAGCCAAGTCTGAACACTGGCGTTCGTAGCTCCTAGTTCGGATAGTAGTATGACATGACCCATCAAGAATGGGCTTTTGAGAAAATAGAATTGACCGTTTTGGGTTTCTTTACGGTAAGTTGGTTTTGGTTTAGGCCCAGGCCTGAGCTAATATCTCGGACCCGGATTGTTCTGTTCGCGGTCCAAATAGTTCTTTAATCAGGTGCGCAGTACGCATAGCATCTTCAGCACTCGTTTTTATTAGCAGAGAACTAGACTCCTTGGATTTGACAAGGCGCAGTTGCGGTCACTTGCCAATCGCCATTTTTCTTCCGTGGTTGCTACGGCGATCCAAGGCGAGGGGAGGGAAGTGTAAGCGGTAAAGCCTGATGAGTGGGCACGACTCCAAATATTTCTCTACCACGAAAAAGGGTGAGATCCCCGAGCTCAAAGATGAGCTGAATTCCCAGTACAAGGTAATTCCTCTTTCAGAAACCTATCTTTGCGAACGACAACATTATGTAGTTTTTCGTACATCTCTTGCCTCTGTTAGGTCTGCATTTCGCGGATCTATCTATATTTGAAGCTGATGCCGTAGGATCTTCTTAGATCCGCTAGTATTGTCGTTAAATTCCATTTGTATGGGGATTTGCTTTAGTGATTGGCGGTGCCAACGGACGTTGATTTTTATGCGTTGATACCGTTTCTGTTGTCTTTGTTTTTCTATTGCAAGTATTTGATATAAGTGTGGTGATTCTCCTGAATCAAATGGATCAGCGGAATCCACGGTCAAAGTTTTGGGAAAAGTTGTTATAATTGGCTATCTTCGATGCTTAAGAGATAATTAAGTAGGTAGTGTGTTTGTAAAACCATTGGAATTTATAGAGAGGATTGGCATCTCGATCCTTTACAGAATTGGACTTTCGTGGTCTATATTCATAACTTTTTCATCTCCTAGAACCGTTCGTTGCATTAGCGCTATTTTTATTAGATATTTTCATTTTCAAGTGGAGGAGACCTCCTGTGAGTATTGTTTGTCAAACTACAGGAGCTCCACTTGATAAAAACACGCTAGTTACTTGTTCTGTGCCAAATGTAATGTAGTCATTCATTAAAAGTTTTTATGTGCATTACTTTGTCTAACTCTAATCTGCATGCTCTATCATGTTCCTGCAAAAATTCCTTGCCTGTATAAATTTGAAATATTGGTGTAGGGTGATAGGAGTAGCATATTTTATTGAATCCAGTCTGCTGTTTGTAGGAAACAGAATTAGGTTATATGGTGGGTTGCTTTTTTAAGCAACTCATTATCTGGCACCAACAACAGCACTTTGTGCATTTCTTTGAGGCCTTTGTTCTGATGGTTCAATTGCTTAGTTGATACTATCTAGGGTTGAAACAAAAATACGCAAGAACACTTTCAACTTACATCTGGAAAACTTTGAGAATGTTTCCAGTATACTATTTTCCATGCTCAGTTGTAGAGAAGAGGAACTACAAGTTGGCATCATTGGTAGCCTTCTTTTGTATATTATTATTGTAGAAGACTCTTTCTATTTTTGTTTCTTTGTCAAATCATATTACTGAATAGTTCTCTAATTTATAAAAATTTTACTTGTGATGGGTTTGGAATTGGATAATTATTCTGTTTAAATGATATTTGCGTAATGAACATTAACCAGATTATTCCTTGCCAACTATGTTAATCGCATCAGTGTTGTTTAGAGTTTACTCATTTATTTATAGTTGGGTTTTATAGCTTATTTTCTGTGATTGCTTGTAATGAACAACGAATGTTTTTGTAGCTGCTGTTGATGTAGTTGTAGTTGTTAGCATCATATTATTTCTTTTAATAATGATGAGTAGTTGTTATCATCATATTATTTCTTTTACTAATGATGATTCCCTCTCCTGGCTGATAATTATTTTAGTTTCATACTTCCTGCAAGCCTTCCACTTATATGCTATGAAGCTCACCATACTTGAGTGACTTTTCAGGATAAGAAAAAGGATGCTGTAAAAAAAGTAATTGCTGCAATGACTGTTGGGAAGGATGTCTCATCATTGTTCACGGATGTTGTGAACTGCATGCAGACAGAGAACTTGGAGCTGAAAAAGCTTGTCTATTTATATCTCATAAACTATGCTAAAAGCCAGCCTGACCTAGCCATTCTTGCAGTGAATACCTTTGTGAAGGTAGGTGCTGGTGGGGATGCCAGTATGCCCATTGAGCCCCAGTGGATCCACCAATTATGGTTAAAATTATTTCTATTTTATCTTTCTTGATTTGACTGGATTTGATCAGATAGTGATATTATCCAGTTGGAATTTTAAATTTCAATTTAATTTTAGTTTATTTTTCTGATTTTAGTGGATTGGATCAGATAGTGAACTTATCTATTTTCATTTTAAATTTTAATTTTAGTTATTTATAGGCCGTAACAGGATGTTGAAGGCAGCTTTGATAATGAATTTTTGAAATCTCCTTGTTTCAGATCTTTCCCTCTCTCCCTCCCCTTTCTCCTCTTCTTCCCCTTCTTCTTCTTTCTTCTCTATTCTCCTTCTAAATTCTTCTTCTTCTTCTTTTTTTTAATATTTTTAAATTATTCTTCTCAATTCTCCTATTTCTCGTTCCCAATTCTTCTTCTTTCTCTCTATTTTCTTCTTGTCTCTTTCTAATTGCAGCAATTAACCGATATCCGATACAACAATTAAAATTCACGCTTTACGTGCTCGTCCTGCATCAGGTGCCTAAAGTTGGCACCCATGATACTGAACTTAATTTATTGCAGCTTTACAAGATTGTGTTGCAAAGTGTGTTCATATCCTTAATCTGTTGGCAAAGCATGTCTGTGCTGTACTTTTGTACTGCATGGCTTCTTTTGTATGTAGTTCATATTTTTTTATTTATCCAATACTGTAACTTTTACTTGTCCAGATATTTTTGTTTTCCATGTTACAAATGCTTTGCTTCTGCTAACTGGTTTGACTGCCTATTACATATTAAGAGGTGTAATAAAAACTCATTTCTTATAGGGTGAAAGTTCTCAATGATAATGTAATTAGGCTTGTCACAGCTTTTCGTCTTATCAGAAGTGCCATAATTAATCTATGCTGCTAAGAGATGCTTGAGTTGAAAATTTCCAATCTGATGCCTGAGTCTAACGGATTTGTGTGGTGATATCTTTGCCTGCTTGTGTGAGGAAGAGATTCAACAATTAGGATACCTAACATTACAGCTGATAAAGAAAATAAGTAAAGTTCCTATTTTGCTTTAAAAAGTTTTATTGAGTTGTGGCTGCAGTATATTATTTTGGTTAATTTGCCTCTTTATACCTCCTCATTTTTAGCAGAGTGAATCTTTGAAGGCTTTTTTTGTTTTTTAATCCTGTTCTCGGTATTATTAGTGTCTTAAATTTGTCTGTAATTACATGGTGATGACCAAAACAATTTCTTAATGCATAATATATCTGCTGTTAACTAAATTCCATTGACTCGCAGGATTCTCAGGATCCAAATCCACTGATCCGTGCTTTAGCTGTCCGGACTATGGGATGCATCCGTGTTGACAAAATTACAGAATATCTTTGTGATCCTCTTCAAAGATGCCTCAAGGTTTATCTTTTGTTAGTTCATATTGAGTTTTCCAGTTGTTTATTTTTATTGCTTTCATGTTGCTTGACTCATCTTAGTTGATCATGACATTCTCATTTGACTTCATAAATAGGATGATGATCCTTATGTTCGGAAGACAGCAGCTATTTGTGTTGCTAAACTTTATGATATAAATGCTGAGCTGGTAGAAGATAGAGGATTTCTTGAGACCTTAAAAGATCTGATCTCTGATAACAACCCAATGGTAGTTGCAAATGCTGTGGCCGCACTTGCGGAGATTCAAGAGAGCAGCAGTCATCCAATTTTTGAGGTCACCAGTCATACTCTGTCAAAACTCCTTACTGCTCTTAATGAGTGCACTGAGTAAGTTTTTCCGGCTATTTACATTAGTAGGATATTCATAGTTTCTTTTCTGTGGCATTACATGAATTCATATTGGAATATTATCAGATGGATGCATACAAAAACATACATTAGTAAATCTCTAAGTTTGCTTCTGCACATCCTACATTTTGTTGGTTACTATTTGCTACACGGGCTGCATTTGTCTTTTTTTATTTTATTTTATTTTATTTTATTTTATTTAAAGCTGAATTTTTTTGTTGGTAGAATCCTTCCATCTTTGAGATTCTCTCTCACTCTGTGTGTGTGTGTGTTTATATCTGCCTCTCTAAATGTGTGTGTGTGGGTATATGAATATAAATATATCTTTCTCCATCTCTCTATTTTAATTCCTTTCTTTCTTCTGTATCACGTGTTCATATTAACATATTCAACAAGTAAATATTGTCAATTCTTCCGTTGTTGATGTTGTCTGTTTTTGCCTTTTGGTTTATAAAAATGCACACATTTTCAAAAAAAAAAAGAGTCAATTCCTTACTGACAAATGAATTAACATAGACTATCAAAAGTTGAATTTTACCCCATGGATATCTCAGTATAATGCATTTGAACAATTTTGACATAGTTTCATTTTCCATGAAGCTAACAGGATAGATGTACGATCTATTAGCCAAGCTTAGAGAAAATGATGCATAAAAAGTTGGGATCTGCTTTTGCATGTGAAGCTTATGTGTTTGATAAAATTGCGAAAAATAATTCATTAAGAAGGCTCCTTAGGTACTCAGAACTACCATTCATATGAGATACAACAAGATGACTAACAAAACAAAATAAAAAATAATTGTAGAGGGAGAGAAATCCAACAATGTGTTGCTGCTGAGCACATATTTGATGAGACTATGCGGCGGTTGCCTTTGGTCCTGTTGCTGAGTTTGAATGTTCTTATGGTTTGCAGATGGGGTCAAGTTTTCATTTTAGATGCTCTTTCCAAATATAAAGCAGCTGATGCTCGTGAGGCTGAGAATATTGTGGAGCGAGTTACCCCTCGTCTGCAGCATGCAAACTGTGCAGTTGTATTATCAGCCGTCAAGGTGAGTTTATTGTTAGTTTGGCAGCATTATTAGCTACCTTAATTTTTAGAGTCTCTTGGATACTGTTGTCAGGTCAGTTCTTTCTGTGCAGTCATTGTTTGGCAATTATTGTCTTGTTACTATAATGTAGTCATTCAATGATGTTTTTCTTCTGATGCTTTGATTTTCATGCCAGGAGTTATTTCCTTAATGGAAATTTGTTACTGTTATCAATAAAAAAGAAAGAAAAAGTTGAATGGGCAAGTCCTCTCTGACAAGTCAAAGATCATTTCATTGAGTGATTTTTGACAGTTTTATGTTCCCCAGTCTGCTCCTTTCTTCTGTCCTTCCGCTCCAAGTTCAGTTGTCGGGTTATTTGACATATCATGGCTGATGACTCTGAGGATGTGGTAATTCATTTTTCTAACACAATGAAGAGGGCACAAAACCCTCCTTGGGCTCAACAATTTACTTCTCCTTCCAAAGAGATGCAATTACTGCATGGATCTGTAACTCGACTTGATTGCTTAGAGGAGTTGTCTGTCTAGATTTAAAGGCGGTGGAGAAAGGCATGTGGCTCCCCTTTAATGGAATCGTGGTGACCATGTGCAAACAATGCCACCAGACCCCTGGAGACCACCGCCCTTGCTGGGTCAGTTTGCCTCTGTAGCTTCTGCCCTAATTGAGTGCAAGTTATTCAGACTGAAGGCACACAAGCATGACCTATATCATTTGGCCAGAGGATGCACTACTTGTTTACCTCCAATTAATCCTCACACAGCAATGGGGAAGGAGTCTCCAACTGCAAGAGTAGCAAAAGGCACCTTCCTTAGCAAAGGCATGTGAATATGATTAGCAGTCCTGAGCATGTGTTACCACTAGACATAAAGCTGATCATACATGTCCATAATATTCTAAAAGATTAGATAAGTCTCCAAGGTTGAGGGGAGTTTATTTTTGGAAAATAGGGTGGTGGGGATTTCTTTTCTTCCAACCAGTGGCAATTGAAGTGCCTCCCTCTTTTGCTTTTCAATGTTGATTTCACACATGCCCTAGTTTCCATTCTCACACTCGAAACAACTCCCGCTGCTGTGTCTCCCTCTACTGTCACTTCAGCTGAGAAATTCTGGTTGTAAAATTTTATTCCTTGAAGCCCTAATTCCAACATCCACTGAGGCACAACTCTTTAATAGGGCCTGAGAAGATCAGGAGGATAGAGCCTTCATGATTTCTTGTCATTCCTCCCAAGCCAGCTTTCCCCACTTCCCAAGTTGAACTGCTGTCATAGTTTAAATATAATCTGCTCTTAGGGGAGGTAGCCAAGGAGTTGCACGAGTGGGCGACTGGGCAACAAAGGTAGGAATTAGCTTCCTATGCCTCCTGATTATGGATAGGGAATGGTTGGAGGCTATTGTATATGCTTGCCCTCTCTAAGATTGACTGTAGTATATTTTCAATGATACTGAGGGTGGAAGTAGAAGCTCTTTCAAATGTTGTTTTATTCCAAAGAACCACAGGACAACAGCAACTCCTACTTTCCAAGGGCCCTGATCTGTTATTTGATAGTTTCCTTGTGTAACATTGAGCTTTTAGGCTTTTATCTTCTATCTGCTTATTTCTTTACGTCACATTTATGCAGATGATCCTTCAGCAAATGGAACTTATCACTAGTACAGATGTGGTTAGAAATCTCTGTAAAAAAATGGCTCCTCCTTTAGTTACATTACTTTCTGCTGAACCTGAGATACAGTATGTTGCTCTGAGAAATATCAGTCTTATTGTGCAAAAGAGGCCTACCATTCTTGCACATGAAATCAAGGTAAATCTTGAATCTGCAATTTTTTTAATCCAAACTTGTATTCTATGGGGCCTGCCTGATTCAATTCTTTTGTACTATACTTTCTTTTAGGTATTTTTTTGCAAGTACAATGATCCGATCTATGTGAAGATGGAAAAGTTAGAGATAATGATAAAGCTTGCATCAGATAGGAACATAGACCAGGTACAAAAACTTATGTTAACTGTGTCAGAAATGCTTTGCCATTCCATCTTGAATGAACCAGAAATGTTTTTTTTCTGAAATTTTGAAAGACAAAATGTACAGTAGCATAATTTGGTGGGTTTGGTTGAATATCGAGGGAGCTTTTGTCTCCTTAGGACACTAATTGTGTATTTGTAGGTTCTATTGGAGTTTAAAGAGTATGCTACAGAAGTAGATGTGGATTTTGTAAGAAAAGCTGTCCGTGCTATTGGTCGTTGTGCCATCAAACTGGAAAGAGCTGCAGAAAGGTGCATTAGTGTGTTGCTTGAGCTTATAAAAATCAAAGTAAATTATGTTGTTCAGGAGGCAATCATTGTCATAAAGGATATTTTCAGGAGATATCCAAATACGTAAGTTGCAAACCAGTCCATTTTGTTACATTATGTTCTTATATACAGAAGTCTTCTTCAACTTTCTAATATGAACCTTTATTTCTGGGCAGCTATGAATCCATCATTGCCACCCTCTGTGAGAGCTTGGATACTTTGGATGAGCCAGAGGCAAAGGTAGTTTTTTTTTTTTTTTATATTGGTATGGAAGAAACATATGGGGTGATGTGCTCTGTCATTTGAGTGCCTGGACCAAAAATAGGAATAATTATGTGCTTTGGCTGTGGCAGGCATCTATGATTTGGATAATTGGTGAATATGCAGAAAGGATTGATAATGCTGATGAACTCCTTGAGAGCTTCTTGGAGAGCTTTCCAGAAGAGCCTCCACTAGTTCAGCTGCAATTGCTGACTGCTACAGTTAAACTGTTTCTGAAAAAGCCAACTGAAGGGCCTCAACAGATGATTCAGGTGCATTTATTGTCTGGCTAGTCTAGTAATTTTTCTTATTTAAGTATTCAAGATGGGTGTACATCTTATAGCTCAGTAGGCACCTTTTGTAGTTTATGTCAATTTTTGTATGATGTGGGGTGCATATGCTTGATAAATTTGATAAAGTGAGGACCCTTTTCTTTCATTCTGGAAACTTCTTATGAATTCTCCAGTGATCGGTTCTTCAGAACTACTTTTGTTGGTTTCAGACCTTCTATATGGTTCAATTATCCCGCAGGTTGTTCTGAATAATGCAACTGTGGAGACTGATAATCCAGATCTCCGAGATCGAGCTTATATATATTGGCGCCTCCTTTCTACTGATCCTGAGGTATACTGTTGAAATAATTAGGCACTAACAATTCGTTCATACTGATTACCAATCCTTGAAGTTTTTCCTTTTTATCTTAAGCATATCAAAAGTCTCTACTTTTTTTATTGACCCCAGGCTGCTAAAGATGTAGTTTTAGCTGAGAAGCCTGTGATCAGTGATGATTCAAACCAGCTTGATTCTTCTCTCCTTGATGAACTTCTGGCAAATATTGCTACACTTGCTTCTGTGTATCACAAGCCTCCAGATGCTTTTGTAACCCGTGTTAAGTCAGCGATCCAGAGACCTGAAGAGGAAGAGTATCCTGATGGCAGTGAAGCTGGATACTCCGAAACATCCTCTCATGTGGCTGATGCAGCACCATCTGCATCGAGCTCTACTGGAGTTTCAGCTGCCCCAACTAAGCAGGTTCCAGTTGCACCACCTGCTACAGCAGCACCTGTACCAGATTTGCTTGGAGATTTGATTGGCTTGGATGGGGCTCTTGTCCCTGTTGACGAGCCAACAGCACCCTCTGGGTAAGGGCTGGAATGTAAAATTGTATAGTCTCTAATTTTCTGCAGCTAGGACCTAACTTCATGCGTTAGATGCATTTCAAAACTTCATGTATTCAATTTTTTCAAATCAATTGAGTTGTATCATATCGTTTTCTTTGGCAAGATTTCGGGTGATCTGGCAATATGTTTTCATCTAGTGTCAACTTAATTTTCTATTTATAATCTTTCCTTTTCTATGATGTTTCGAAACATTAGGACTACTGGGGTATCTAATCCCATTTGCTCCACTATTGTGGAGCTTAGAGAGGCGGAAGCAGCAAATTGTTTCCACTGAGTTCCCCAACTGCAGCTTTGTTTAGTAGCTTAACTCGTTCTATTCTACTGGCATGGCATGCCCAGTGCAACCCATCATTCTGTTTGTGGTATTTCCAAATCTTTTGTTAATTTGAATGAAGGCTTCTGAAGGCACCAAGGATCGAATGTAAGCATATGTACTTAAATCCATGGGAAAAACAAGTCTTCTAATGCGATGTCTATTCAGGTCTCCTCTACCCATACTGCTACCTGCATCAACTGGACAAGGTTTACAGATAAGTGCACAGCTTACATGGCGTGATGGTCAAATTTTCTACAGTATGCTGTTTGAGAATTTCTCTCAGGTTCCCCTTGATGGGTTCATGATACAGTTCAACAAAAATACGTTTGGTCTTGCTGCTGCTGGGCCCCTACAGGTATCTTCATTTCCTCTTATGATAAGTCTCTCTCTCATTTGGTTCTTTATTCATTGGAATTGTGATTTGTTGCCTCTGCTAGGTTCCACAATTGCTACCTGGAAGTTCAGTTAGGACTCTTTTGCCAATGGTGATGTCTCAGAATGTTTTGGCTGGACCTCCAACCACACTTCTGCAGGTTGCAGTTAAAAACAATCAACAGCCAGTGTGGTATTTTAATGATAAAATTTCCCTTCATGTATTGTTCACAGAAGATGGTAAAATGGAGCGGGCAACCTTTCTTGAGGTCAGCACTTCATTCCACTTCTTAGTATCTTTATTTTCATGGGAATCTTTCATTTGCTTTCCTATGTTTTTACCGAGGTGATCCCTCTCTCCCTCTCTCTCTCTCTCTCTCTCTCTCTCACACCCACACACACACACACACCCACACACACACACACACACACACGCACACACACACACAATTCCTTTCTCCAATTCACTGTCAATGCCTCTTGAGTAGTTATCCATTTTGAGATGACTTTCTTGAACAATGATTACCCCTGATTTTGCTTAGAATTCTAATCTACAAAATCATGTCTTCAAAAGTGGTCCTATTTCTCTTGAAAGGAGATGTAGGATATACTCGCTAGTTAATCTATGTATACCCTCTTTCCCTCTCTGTATCTCTTGATTTGGCAAGAGGATGACCATTCTGTCACCTTGTCCTGTGGCTGATGGAGTCTAAATATTTACCTCACCAGCATCAGCCTGAATACTATGATTGGTTGCCATAACGAGCACAGCCATGATTACCTATGCCATCTGGTGTTTCCTTGTCAGTTTGTGAGGCATGGTTCATGATGAGTTTTGGATTGAAGATGTTAGGTGGTGTGTCTCATTAGTGGTGGTAAAATGTATGTCGAGAGCATGGAGAGATGGAGAGATGGTAGGTCAGGTAGAGAAGTATTTAGTAAAGTTGGGGTTAAATGTCAAGTGAAAAGAGCCACAATGTGAAGTTTTTCCATTTGTCTGTATGAACTCGATTTCTTATTTTGACTTGGGAGGCAGGTTTCTTTAAGGCCCTTTTTTCGGGCACGAATATTCTATTGTAACTAAACATGCTTTTCAAACGTGCAGACGTGGAAGTCTCTTCCTGATTCTAATGAGATTACCAAAGACTTGCCAAATCATGTGATCAAGAGCATGGATGTTACAATTGAGCATCTGGCTGCATCAAATGTGTTTTTCATTGCTAAGCGGAGGAACATGAATCAGGAGGTACTATATCTCTCAGCCAAGGCCCCCCGAAGTACCCCTTTCTTGGTAGAGATTACTGCTGTTGTCGGGACCCCTGGTGTCAAATGTGCCGTCAAGACGCCAAACCCCGAAATGGCTCCACTTTTCTTTGAAGGGATCGAGGCTCTACTCAAATGAGAAATTTTTGTTGATGTTTGTAGTTTTTGTAAAATGTATGGTTTAGATAGTTTTTTGTTCACTTTTCTTTGTCGTTTCTCCTTTTACAGTTGCTTAGAGGGGGGGTTGGGTTGTTGAGGCTATTAAATTTCTGGATGACAACTTGCGAGCTGCATTAATGCAATGTGTTTATATGATTCTTTTGTTTTTACTGTTAGATGAAGCATCTTCTCATACAGAGACCCTGCAAGTGTTTTTCATCGTTATTTGCCTTCACCAGTACATAGTGCAAACGACGCAGTGCGCCATCTTCTGACCAAGCGTGAGCGTGTCACTATCTACTGTCAATTTCAGAGTTGAAGTGCTCTCTCATAGAAAAAAAAAAAAAAAAAAGAGAAGATACCCGCTGCCTGTTTGTGCTTGATGCTCGAATTGAATGAAAGGTGGGCAGTGTTTATACGCGAATAACCTTTAGCCAAAGCGAGAGGCTTATGTCAGTATGATTTAATGCTCACCCAATTATTCTGCTAATTGATGACCTAGATAGAAATCATCTGATTATTTTAGTCAAGAACTGGATTCAAGGTCCGCTGTACAACTTTTCTCCTGTTATAAGTTTCACGCTGTCTATGATCATTCAAGGTAGTTGACAGGTTCTTAATTTAGTTTGGGGCAAATGCCTTTTCAATCGAGATAGAATGATCCTTAATTACCATCCCTTCTGTCATAAATTACAAGGAATTTCCATGATTTTCTCTGGAAACAATTTTTATGGATTGGGAGAAAGAAACCATTCATCTATGAAGTGGTTGTAGTTTGGTGGTAAGAGAGACGTCGGCTCAATTCCCATCACCCACAAAGATACTTTTGACCTTTTGAAAAGATATTCAAATCCACGGCCCTTGCCGGAAATAGTTGCGGTCTCGGTTTCATCTTTCTTGAATACCCTTTTTCAACTCCACACTGTACCAGGAAGACCTTTTTTTAACGTCAAACTTCACATGGGAACCCTTAGTAAACCGTGATTATCTCTCTTAATCCATGCCACTTGTCGCCCATCTGCTGCTTCCACGCCAACCTTTGCATTGGTAATCCCTGATTATCTTTGATTAACCTCTTTCGATCTACAGAAGAACCTTCTGGGTCATCCCTCTCCCACTTTCCCTCTCAAGAACTCTACCTGTTGTTTTTTACTAAATTGACTTTTTAATCAACCACAACACTCTTCAAGTCCCTGTTCTCAGATTGATATCTTCCGTCAAAGAGAAAGATTTTAATTTTACGTGGCAAATAAACCCACCACATGATCCTTTCACAACTACCCATTTGTGATTCCGTAACAGGCACAGAGGAGACATCCCTCCCTGAATCAACGCAGCGTTGCTCGTCTTCTTCTCTCCATTCATCCCACCCTTCATCTCGGATCTGACTCCTCTGCACGGCGAGGAAGATGGACACGACGCTGGGGTCAAATCCCAACAGGTGGCTATAAATTACAGAAAGAAAATGATGTCAATTGGTTTCCTTCCTTTTTCATTCCCATGTGAGCTGTTGGCCCCCACACATGGTACCCAAAAGTGCAGGCACAGATAAACCAGTTTTTTATTGAGAAATATCTAGCTCTTCCACAGCTTAAGCTCCCTTGAACATGGCTACCAAGGAGGCCAACGCACACACACACTTCCATTTGCGTATATAAATATATATATCCTTGCTCACATTGAGTCATTTCCTCAGATAATCTTGAATCCTTTAAAGCAGAGAATCTCACCCTCCACATGTTCTTACAGTGGCTTAGTCACCCCACATCTATACATTCGATTCCCGGCTTGTCTTCTTCATTTCTCTACTGTTCGCAGCCAAATCTGTCTTCTCTGTCTCGATCTTGACCGCTCGGAAGAGACAGGAACCTAACAGCAACTAAATCTTAATCTGCTCGTTCTTCTTATCGCTTTGGGACTTCCTTTCTTTATTACAGACAGCTCATAACAGCAGACACCCATGCAGGTGAGGTTTTGTAATCTTCTGGCTTCTGACGGGTTTATATATTGGTAACATGTTCTTATGGCCGACTTGGTGATCTCTTCTTCGTTTGCTTGGTTTCAGATCACAAAATGGCTCTTCAGGATGTCACAAGAACCGCCCAGCACTCTGAGGACCTCAAGTGGGAAGAAGATGCTACGATGTATATTACACTGCAACGTAACCCATGTCTTTTTGAAAACTTGGTTTAACCAAGCCATCGATCTCTAGATAGTTTCTGACCCATAATTCATGTGTTTTTCTCTTTCTTTCGTCAGTTGAAGAAGAAGCAAAAGAACAGGATTGCGGGGAAATCAAACTGAAGAAAGTGGATGTGGCATGTAAAGAATCCTTCACTGTTTTATTGAGCAGGGTTAACAGTAGGAGCCGTCCCTTCACTACCCTGAAATTCAAGGACATTAGAAGCTTTTACGTGAAAAGGGATTGCTTACACCCAACAGTTGAAGAAGAAACGATGGGCCACAAAGCAGAGCCTGCTCATGTAGGAAGTAAAGTTCTACCAATCTGTGATGCAGCTTCCACAGCTTCACAGGGAACGGATTACAGTAGCGATGGGTCCGTGAACAGGAAGAAGCGAGCTCTTTCTCGGATGAAGGAACTCGTGAGATGGGCAGCCGCAGCTAAGGCGGATATAAGAGGAAGCAGAAAATGGAAGGTAATACATGAGCTATATTGTATTTCAGATTTACAGCTTAAATAGATGTTGAAACAGTCGTTCTAATAGTGATTTTGTGATTTTGAAGGTTCTGCACTTCCGAAACAAAGGTGCCCTTGAGGCTCCGTTAGATGAGATGAGCATCAATTCCAGCAAGATCAGTTTCAGGTGGGAAGTGGGCGGCTGTTCCACTTCTTCTTCTGCCTTGTCTCCCTTGTCCCTGTCATCCTCTTCCTCAGCCCGTGGAGCTCCATCAAAGCAGCATTCTGATGCATGTATCATTAAGGAATCTTGCACTAGCCCGAAAGGAGACGATTACGTGAGGATGGGCCACTGGATCACGACTGATTCTGAATGTAAAATTCTCCTACTCAGTACTCTAATTCCTCTAAATTTTGATTTGGCGCCGCACCCATGATGTACTGACGTCAGTTCCACAATTTATGACGCGCAGTTGTTGTACTGGAGCTCTGAAAGAAGGCTCAAAAGCAGATGTCGAAGGGTCCAGTAATGGCGCTGCAATTGCTGCATGTCATCTACCTGACTTCTCGTTTGAAGCAGTGACGATCGTACGATGCAAATAACCAGAGATGCAGCATGAAGCCCATCTTCAATTCAGTCATGAGATGTTGATGACGAATATCTTATCACTGTAACTTCCATATTGACATTAATGATAATTTCACTTACCGTCTCTATATCTTCTCGAATCATTTTTCTGCCATTAAATCAATGGGCGACCGGCCATTTACAGTTTGATCTACAAACTTCTGCTCTTAGAATAAGATTAGTACAGGAAGAATGGAATAATTTATTGTTTAAATGGATAGGATGCTTTTATTTTATTTTTTTCCAAGGCCTCGCGGCATCAGGAGTCTGTGATGTGAGCATGTGAAACTCTCAGACAAAGTCGACAGGGCTTTCATTTGATGCAGTCGCATGTCTGACAGTGGGATCTGCAGCTCTGCATCAAAATGTGATACCCACCAATTCTCATTCTTTACTTTCACTATTTTTCCATGTCAAAAGAATCATGTGAATGGGAATCGTACTGTTCTGGTCTACAAAGCCACCGTTGCTCTTGTAACAACAGAAGATGAAATTGAAGGCAGCAAAGCTAGAACCTTTCCAAACACTTTTCCGCGACCCATGCGAGGAAATTTCTTCCTCTTTGTGGTGATGAAACAGTTCCCCACTGTCACTTAACTTCGATCGTGTGGACTTTGGAGGGATTGATTCGTCCTTCTTATCAGCTGAAGAAAGATTTTTTGCTCAATCGAGAACTCATGATTAATTTCTCTAGCCAAGCCTATTAATGGACTGGATTTCCATAATTTTTTTTTTATAGGAGTAGTAAAAGACTTAAACGGGGAAAAATAATCACTCAAATTTTTATACTCAAGCATCCATATAATAGATATAAACCACAAAGTAAGAAAAAATAAAAAAATTAAGCTCGTTAGTCTCTACTGTGTTGAGCGATGTGAGGCTAAAACTCGAAAAGGCAAATACACACTCCTGCATGAGGCTTCTAGTGCAGGCTTGCTTTTAATTTTTTTAAACATTGTTCTGTATTCCCCACCATTTTTTTAAATATAAAAATTAACAGATGATTTGAAAAGACAAAAAAATATTTTTTATAAGATTAAGGTAGGTACGAGCAATTAGTATAATATAGCTTCTGATGATAGGTATTTTCAAGCTTGGAACCTTCATCTAGTTGGTATTTCACTACCCATACCACTCCTAAGTGAATGAATCTTAAACTTGGACTTTATGTATAAGCTTTGAGAATACCAAACTAGATGTTACTCGTACATGTAAGTTCCATTAGGACCATGCATATGTATCTTTTCTTGTGAGTGTTTCTTAGAGAAGTAGAAGAAGTTACAAATCTCTTCTAAAGGAGTCGAGAAGGTGAAGAAAGTCCGTCTCCAAACATTACGAGGTGAATTCGAATCCTTACATATAAAAACATCTGAGTCTATTTTAGACTAGAAATTGTCTCTAATCAATTAAAAAGAAATAGTGAAAAGTTAGAAGATGTATAAAGAAAATACTTCGCACATCGTCATAATAATTGAAATTTTGGAAGAAACGACGTTCAAGCAACTCAAAGGAACATTACAAGTCTATGAAGAAAAGCACAAAAGAAAGAAAAGACTTCACAAAAATTAAGGAATCTACTTGGAGCCATAAGATCAAGTTTAAGGGGGGTGTTGGATTATAAATTTGATCATGATCCATGATCTAAGCCCAACTCAAGGAAGCTTCGTGATTAAGAATTGAGTTGGCAACTTAAGTTGGTTTCTTGAAGATAAGCTCGTTGTACTGGCAAGAAGATTGGAGAAATAGCAAGAGAAATAGCAACATGTGTGGCAATGAATTTGCCAATGAACAGAGACTTGTGTGGTAATTATTCACTCTTAATCACTATAAATACTTGTATAACTATGTAAAACAATAAGAAGCAGAAATAAAAGAATACAAATAGAGTTATATGAAGACGTTCTTCTTCTTCCGTTTCTGTGTGCGAAATTCCAGAATGATGCAGAGACGATAGAAAACGAGACAGATCAAAAGAGTGATCGTCGTTTTCCAACAACTCTTTTGTCATTCGCCACCTCCATGTTGTTCCCTCCTCTTTCTGGCCATATTTGCCTACCTCCATCACTGTCTTCCTCACTGCTATGAAGGGTGTGAAGCATCTCTCTCTGTCTCTCTCCCTCTCTCTCTCCCCCTTATCTCTCATTTTTTTATCTTCCCACAATCCACTCTCGTAGGGTGAGCCCTCTTTTTTTCATTTTTCTTTTCTTTTTCCTGAAAATAGGTTATATTAATGCTTGATTTAAACTTTTGAAATACTCTATCAAGCAAGCCTAGAAGTCATCCCCAACAGTTGAGATTTCCATGTTTCGTCAAAGGTAATATATGTGCCAGGTTTAGAGAGGCACGATTTTCCCTTGGGTTATCATTAATTGAGCCATAAGGTTAGATTTTGGCCTTTTGAAGTTTTCAACTAGCTACTTTATACTTTTTTGTCTTTAATGCTAGTCACTCTTGAGATTCAGGAAGGTTGGTTGCAATAGAGGCATGCAAGAAGTTTTTGCTGTTGTTGAAGCTCCTCTCACCTTTCTCTAGTATTTTTGAAGTTCAAATTTGATGGAAGACGCTCCATAAATACCCTTGTTTGTGGTGACTCAAAAAATTATGTTGAATTATTTAGGAATCCAGAAGTTCATGGTATTATCGTAAGAGTTATTTTATTGACTAGAAAATAGGCTTGTTGAAACTGCATTAGCCACTCATGGTTTTGAGAAGTAGGCTGGTTATGCTAGTTATTCTTTTAGATTGCTAGAAGTCTCTTGTGAATAGTAGTTTTCTATTGTCATTTGAGTAAATTTGATAGATATTGATCAATATAATTTATGTAGTTTAGGCCGAGGTTGTTAGCGAAAAATCATTTGGAACGATATAGTATCTATTGAGCAATATGCTAATTCTGACATTATTCATTTGTGGTGGTAAAATCTAATATCTCTCTTAAATAATTTTGGTGATAGCTCTCCATTGTATTTTAAGTACTTTACTTTCATTGAAGTAACAATATAACAATGCATAATGTATTTGAGTAAAAGAATCAATGTATTTTGGACTATGTAGCAAAACAATGATAGAAGAGCCTAAAGGTAGCTTCCAGATGCCCTTTATAGGGGGGGAAATCTGATCCATAACAATTCCATCATATATAGTGGTGGATCTGCTCAAATCAATTACTCTATTGTTGTTGAGGCAGGTGCATATAGATATCTTGGAGTTGAAAAAGTGACCATAGTAACATGCTTCTATTTCTTGTTTATGACTTCAACAATTGTTCTTCTTAATTCCTTTGTTGAGTCTTTAGATTCAATCTCCAAGCCATTGGTTGAGAGTAGTAGGCTCCAACCAATAGATACATTTTTTGCAGTCAAGAGTATTTTTAGTTTATTTTTGTGTGTGTGTGTTATACTGCTTGTACTTGGATCTTGTCTGTAGCATGGGTATTAGGAAGAAACCACTGGTGTGCTTATGGATATTATTCCAAAATGATAAATTTAACTATGAAGACAATTATTTCTCTATTTTCATACCATTTGATTGTTGTATTTATTTATTTTCATTGCAATAAGCAAACTAGAGAACTAGAAGTACCAATATCTTGTATAACCAACCCAATAATAATAGAGCACTCAAGTATCTTGACAACCTGAGACCAATTGGTACGGAGGCAACTAAAGTAGTCAGTGCTTTTTTAGATGATATTTTCTTCTTGATAGATAAATTAATTGAATGTCGGTTAGTTCGATTTCTAGATTTTATTGAACCATGAGGGCAAGGTTCTTGATGAGGGGATAGAATGATACACAATTATGTAATTTAGTCATTTTATGTTTGCATTAACATATCATAAGGGAGGCACAATACTATAGAGTAGTTGACTATTTAACAATTGTTACTTAAGTATGGATCTACTTATAATTATTTTATTATATGGTTTATTCAAATTGGTAGAGTTGTCAACCATACCGTTTAGACAAGCTTTCATCCAATTTCTCTATCTGTAAAATAGCAATAGCTTGAACAGATTAGAGTTAGGTTATAGAAATCACCACCTTAACCACATACCCCACCTTTGCAATGTCGAAGGATCTCCACACAGAACGGGAGAAGTTAGACGAAACACAGTATTACGTGCTTAAGCAATTACTTGAGCCACAATCACTTATTATTAGCTGTAGCAAAGTTACGAGTTTATATGTATGAAGCACCTTCAGAAATTGGGCCAACGGCTGTTAATTCTACCACATCAGTCCACAGGAGCATCCAAATTGTTACAAGCTATAATCAAAAACTTTTGGAGCTTATTGGTATAAGTTGTGATTGAGATGGCAAGAGGAGAGACTGGATAGAAGATGAAATTAGAAGAAATGCTTGTAAAGATTGAGCGATGTTGGAGGCAGCAATTGGGGAAGAGGGTTCCCTTGAGGATGTCCGAGGCAAAAAAAATTTAATGGTGAAAATGACGATCAACTCTTTGCCTTGCCTATCTTATCAACAAAAAAATCTTTTTAAAGATTAATAGAATCCGTGAAATTTGTGGTCCCAATACACCAAACAGTTTTTTAGTGTAGTGGTTAATGATACACCCAAGTGTGTAGGGGTAGCACGACTAGTAAATAAGGATAAATTTCATAGAGATGACATAGGTTTTTATCCGGCAAGATCTGATATGTAAAATGACAAGAAGATGAAGAAGAAAGGAAGGGAGAAGAAAAAAAAAGTTTCTTGTTTTTCCTTGTGTCTTTTTTCCTAATTCTTGTATTTCATTGGATGTTTCACTCTCTTTCCGTATCTTTAATATAAAAATTTATATATCATTGAAAATATATTTGAGTCTAATTTCCAACTCGAAAAGAATCGTTGAAATCAAACTTTTCTAAAAAGAGAAATCGACATCTGAAGAAGCAAAGGTCAAGTAGCAACAGAAAACCTCAACTTCCTAAATGGTTTGTACCAACATTATTGAGAATTTATATTTAGAATCATATCTCAAAATAAATCTATGTGATTCTACTATTTATCCTAATAAACCGTTTCTCAATTTGATCTTTCTAGAGAAAGATATCCTCAATGGAAGAAGCAAAGGTCATGTTGGTATTCTGTTGGATACGAAAATCCAAATTTTTTTGCTTCGCTTTTTGTGTTGCTAATGTTGGTTACGTTTCCTATTTGTTTTCAAACTCTACTCAAGATTTTACCAACTTGAGTATATTTCCTTCCTTAAAAATTTCTTTTCTTGATCTCATATTACATTAGTTTTCTTAAGAGAAGTATTTCCCATGATGAGTTTAGTTTCCATTTTTCACAAAGTTTAAAATTTTTGAATTAGCAAGTCTTGTTTACTCATCCTAAATTTAAAAGCTTAGTGTCCAAAAACCTCTCTCAATCTAGATTTTATCTCTTGAATATTTTCTTTACAAATTGGTCTAGTTGTGTTAAAAAGTAATTACTTTTTATGCGAAGTCAATGTTTAGAAAGTTTCATTACTACATTCCATCTCAAAACTTTCTTATTGGGGATTTTTTAAGTTTTTAAATCATCATGTTCGTAGAGGAATTATTTTTTTATCTCCCTCTTAAGTCAAACCTGGTCATTTTTTATCCATTTATTGGTCTAAAAGCGTATATTTCTTACTTGGAAGTATGAAGAGATGCATTGTGTGCGTCATTCCTTTTGAAGTATGAGAGTTGTTATCTTTTTTTAAACTTTAATTCCTCGAAGTACTTTTTTTTCAATTTGTGTTTGATAAAATCACTTTAAAGTAATGCTTATAGATGCACTACCTAAAAGTATAGGAGATAGACCCACTACCTAAAAGTATAGGAGTGTACCAAACATCCGGTTTGAGTCAAATATTTTATTCTTCACCAAAGAGGTGATTTGTGTTTGAGCTACCCTTAGAAAGAGAGTAATATTTTTATTGTGATCTAAAGTTGGGTTATTTTCTCACTATTAAAATTGAGCGGAGTGTGTTGAAGACTATGACTGTTTTGACTAGTATATGGAGTTTTATCATACGAATAAGAATTGATTTTTTCTCTCACCATTATGTTGTGTAAGTTGGGTCTCTTGGTGAAGAACAAGAAGATTTCCAACTTGAGGGAGAGAATTAAGAGGAGACGTACAAGAAAGGGGTAAGCAACAATGAAGAATACCACTTGTTGTGGTAATCAAATTTTATGTAGGTAGAATATCCAAATAAGGAGTAGACAAGACGAACATAAACAAGATGAGTCAAAACAAGGCAACCAAAATTTCTTTTTAAAGCACACAAATTTCTTGTCTACTCTCTCCCAAGAGCTAAGCTTCTCTCTTATGAGATCTCTTGGGTTTATGTATTGGTTTGAGAAATCATCGGTGTTTAATTGAATAGTATCAGCCTTTCCCAAGTCTTTTTATCAAGGTAAAATGCAGTTCCACGAGGTGTACAACCGATTTATCAATGTATTTCTTCGTTACGCGTCTTCTTCACCGAAAATGCTGTGACAACTAAATCATCGAGAGCCTTGATGGAAGAACCTTCGAACCCTGTCTTTTCCTTCACTGCAGCATGCATCATCTCTCTAATTTTACGAGCATTTCTTCTCACTTCCTCTCCTTTTTCCGTTGCCCCCATAACTGTCTCAATCACCGCCGAGACGTGAGCAGGATCTATCTTTGAACTGTTACCCGCTGCAATCTGCACGCTTACTTTGGCTTCTTCTACCAGCATTTTTGCATTGAAGAACTGTTCTGACATCAACGGCCATGCGATGATGGGTACACCGTGCGCCAAGCTCTCTAACACCGAATTCCAACCACAGTGACTCAGAAACGCACTCGTCGACTTGTGAGCCAGGATTGCCACTTGCGGTCCCCAATTCCTCACCAATATTCCTTGTTTTGTTTTCTTTATCCGATCTTCAAATCCCTCCGGCAACCACTCCTCTCTAAATTCCTCGTTTCCTTGGTAACCGACGGGAGACTTAACAACCCAAATGAAAGGCTTACCACTGGCTTCCAGTCCATGGGCAAGATCCACCATTTGTGAAGCAGAGATGGTAGCCGTCGATCCGAATGCTATGTACAGCACAGAGGATGGAGGGTGGAGGTTCAGCCATTCCAGACACTCGTGGCGTCTGACTCCCTCCGGCCGATCCTGATTGCTCGTCGAAATGATGGGTCCGACTGCCCAGACGGGACGCCCAGATTTTTTTTCGAAATATTGCATTCCGATATCCTCCAAACCCTCTATTGTATTGAACAAGAACCCGTCAGAAGTAAAACATGTCGAGAACTGCCTGCGGAGGAACAGAGTCAATCCATCGGTGCCGTCAGCAAGTCTCAGGTTATCTGGAAGTTGAGAGCGGCTCAATCGAAGAGGGCGGGGAAATTCCGGCACCGGGAACTGTTCGCAGTCTGTCTTGCTGTGAGGGAGATGAAGGCGGACGGAGAAACCCACCGCCGAACCGTACGCCCCACTGGTCATGAACACGTAAACGCAGACCCCGAGGTCTTTCGCTACCTTAATACTCCACGCCGCCAAAAAATCTGCAATTACGCAGATGGAGTCTCTACCAGCCTCCGCGCAGAGATTGGAGATGAAATCCTTGAAGGCTGGTCGAAGGGTCTCAGCGGCTTGTAGAAGAGGCAGGCCGCGTTCGGCGCCGGTGAAGGGAAGCTCAACGAGACGGACTTCGGAGTCTAAAGGGAAGGTGGGCTTCAACTTATGCGACATTGAAGGGGTAATCAGAAGGGTGATGGCGCAGTGGCTTCGCTTTGCGAAATGCCTGGCCAAGGCTATGAACGGTATGACATGACCTTCCGCCATGAAAGGGAACAACACTAGGTGTCTGCTTTTGCCCATCTAGAGAGAGGAAAGGCTTCACTGATGCCACAAGAATTTAGAGAGGAAAGGCTTCAATGGTGCTTATAAAAGTCGTCCAGTGATAATACGGAGAGAAGAAAAAATGGAATTGAAAAAGGAGAGCAAATTTGCCACCAACTGTGACATCATTACTTGTCTTCTTTCACAGATACGTAATCTCATCCGTCACGAATATGGAGTGCTTTCTTCCTCGGTCCTCATCCAATTCCTCCAATTATGGAAGCTATGTCAACACGCTCTCATTCATAGGAGAGTAATTTTGACTCAGCCACCAATTTCTGAATGAAGTGATTATAATGTCACCAATTTCCTCGCTTTGATACTCTTGTCTAGAGTAAATCTCATTTCTCTACCTTGATAGCTTCTTGGATGTTGAACAGAGCTTTTTGAGACTTCTGGGCACAGAACACGAAGAGGCGTGATTCGCATGGGAAGAAGACGCCTTATCAGGATTTACGAAGTGGCGACCTGAATTCTTAGAAATAAATCCGAATTCCTGAGTTGGAACAATCTGGTCCTCTTTCATGGCTTCTTCTCAGAACCGCGAGGATAAGCAGCATATAATTTTGTTACCCTTCATGGCACAGGGCCATCTCAACCCTATCATGGCTTTGGCCGGATTACTGGAGCTGCGGACTAACCATACCATTACCATCGTCAATACGCCCCTCAACATTCGAAAGCTCAAAGCGGCTCTCCCTCCAGAATCTGCAATCCACCTTGCCGAGCTTCCCTTCAACAGCTCAGATCACGGCCTTCCATCCAATTGCGAGAATACTGATTCCGTCCCTCCCCATCTCATACTTCGGTTAATTCAGGCGTCCGAAACTCTGCAGCCAGCCTTCGAAATTTTCCTAGCAAATATCTGCGGACAAGATGGACGACCCCCACTTTGCATCATCTCCGACGAATTCATGTCGTGGTCCGTCGAGAGTGCTCGCAAGTTCGATATATTCCACTGCGTGGCCGGCACTGGGGGGGGCTACGGTACGGCCATCTTCCTCTCCGTCTGGAAGCACCTTCCTCACAAGAAGACGGATTCGGAAATAATAGCTTTGCCAGATTTTCCGGGCATAAATCTTCACAGGACCCAGCTCACGAGACACTGCAAAGAGGCAGATGGGTCCGATCCATGGTCGATCCTCTTCCGAAAGCATATGGAGTTCTTCTACCAGACTGACGGAATGGTAATTAATACCATAGAGGAGTTGGAGGGTAGAGCATTAAATTATTTCAGAAACGAAGTCTCAAGGAGAATTTGGTGCGTCGGCCCGCTACTCCGTTCCTTATTTTCACCTTCCTCGTCGACGACCTCCTCCTCCTGTACTGACTGGCTTAACCAACATACACCAAACTCTGTTCTGTACATTTCTTTCGGGTCCCAGAACTCCATTCAGCTATCGCACATGAAGGAACTAGCTAAAGGTTTAGAAGCATCCGGAAAGCCATTCATTTGGGTCGTCAAGCCTCCGATTGGCTTCGATGTGAAGGGGGATTTCAGAGCAGAGTGGTTCCCCGACGGATTCGAAGAAAGAGTGACAGCAAAAAAGAGACAAGGTCTCCTTGCGAAGAGCTGGGCTCCGCAAATGGAAATTTTATCTCACAAATCGACAGGTGCGTTTCTTAGCCACTGTGGATGGAACTCCATTTTAGAGAGCTTGAAGGAAGGAGTGCCGATAATTGGGTGGCCCATGGCAGCCGAACAACATTACAATATGAAGTATTTAGTAGACGAATTGGGCGTGGGCGTGGAGATAGCAAGGGGGCTGGAAGTGGAGATTCATGGAGATGATATTACCAAGATGATTAAACATGTCATGGATCAGGAGTCAGGAATTGGGGTCGAAATGAGAAGGAAAGCTAAGGAAGTACAAGAGCTGATCGAGGCAGCGACAGTAGAAGACGAGAACTGCAAAGGATCATCAGTTAGAGCATTGGACGAGTTCCTACAAACAGCAGCCTCGCATCGCACAAAGTGACATTTTCTTCTCAATCTTCGAAGCTTAGTCTTGATGCCTGTTAAAGAGATTGGTAGAATTTGATTCGAATTTTAAGTCTTTAACAATTTACAGGTCTTGGGTTCTGATTAGGTTTCACTTTTATGTCGAAAATCAATCTATCAAAAATTTTAAACACAGTTTTATTAGATTCAGTATTTCTAAATATGACCATTTAATTATAACCTAATAGATAAAATTAGGGTAAGACAGTTAAATTAGCTTGACAGGAGCTCAATATATGAAATATCCTTGTTCAGGACTCATAATACACAAGGGCACAAAGACTGAAAGGAAAAACCAATACATACAAAAAAAAAAATTAAAAAATTAAAAAAAAATAAAGTGCTAATAACAAAGAAGATGGAACTGGAATATCTATTCCTTTCTCAAAGAAGGCCTGATACTGGTGAAGCACTGAAGACTGGTTTGTTATCTTTGATGTTGTCGGACGTTGGAATGCAATTGCTGCTGCTGCTGCTGCTGCTTTTCCTTCTGGGCTTAGCCTCCCCCAACATGGTTAGAACGTCTCTCATGGAAGGCCTGTCTTTGGGCGACTTGGCCGTGCAGAGGAGAGCGATTCGAAGAACCAATTGCATCTCTTCCTGTATGTGTTTGCACTGGGCTCCACCCAGCGATGGATCCAGCGCTTCCATCCCCTTGTTGATTCGTATCTTAGATCGAACCCACTCGGCTATGTCGACGCTTTCTCCAAATTCTGGTTCCAGGGGTCTCTTCCCCGTTAGAAGCTCCATTACAACCACTCCGAAGCTGTATATGTCGCTCTTTTGGTCTACTTTCAGTGTGTAACCATATTCTGTTGATGTCAAGTAAAGAGTTTAGGAGACGGGGAAAATCTTGAAGCTTAAGCACCAAACAGATTGAATCCGATAATGATAGAGAGGACCCAGAATGCCTAAATTGAATCTAAACAAAGTCATGCTTTTGATTCTCTACAAATTTTGGATGAATTTTATCTTATCAAATTGAAAAAAGGGTGTCAGAATTAATTTATTACCTGGTGCTATGTAGCCGTAGGATCCTGCAACCATGGAAACCGTCTCGTTCTTCCGGATCATCATCCTCGCCAGTCCAAAATCTGCAATCCTAGCCTCTAAATTGCCGTCAAGGAGGATGTTATTAGACTTGACATCTCTGTGGATAATCGGCGGCGAGCAATCGTGGTGTAAATACGCCAATCCCTGAGCGACGCCTACGGCGATGTTGTACCTCGACACCCAATCCACCAGCATCCTTCCTGCTTCCTTCCCGTGCAAGGCCTCCCCGAGGCTTCCGTTGGGCATGTACTCGTAGATGATCATGTCATCCGTCTCGTTATGTAGGTAACCCAGGAGCCGCACTATGTTTCGGTGCCGCAGCCTCCCCAGTAGATTCACCTCTCCAACAAAATCGCTTTCTTCCATTGTTTCAGACTCCGTCCCTACCGGCCTCCACAGCTTCTTCACTGCCACTACCGCGTGAGGCCTCTGAACTTCCGCCCGATACACTCTCCCCGTCGCACCCATTCCGATTACGTTCGATTCCTTTATAGCTGCCAGTATGTCGGCGCTGGTGAAGCTGAGTCTCTGAAACGCAGTTAATCTCCATGGCCATTCCCCGCCTTCTGAATCAAATCTATCTTCACAGAACCCACCGTTGGCTCGCCACCTCTGATATAGTCGTCGCGCGCCAAAAAGAAAGATCCCGAAGGCCAGAACTGCCGAAATTCCAATGATCCACACGGAGATAATGTGCTTGACGTGAGAATTCTTCAGGCTCGAGGATCCGGCAACTAAGCTCGACGAACAAGGAGGAAGTATGCCCCCGCATAGGCCAGGGTTGCCGACGAGATCATCTGGGTTGATGCTCCGTAGCATCCCATTTGCCGGCACAGGACCAGTCAAGTTGTTATAGGACACGTTAAGCAGTTCGAGAGCCGGTGAGGATCCAATATTGTGTGGCAAAACTCCCGTCAGCATGTTTCTCGATAGGTCCAGGATAGCCAACGATGACATCATAGCTATGGCGGCCGGAATTTCTCCTGTTAATTGGTTGTTTTGAAGGTTTAGATTTAGCAGCTTCCCGCAGGAGGCAAGACTGGCAGGGATTTCCCCGGAGAAATTGTTGTTTGATAGATCTAAGACTGCGAGAGATGGGCAATCTTGGAACTGATCCGGTATATTGCCGGACAGTTTGTTACCGGCCGCAGCAAAGGTTTGAAGACTGGGCATGGCCATAATGTTGTAGGGAAGAGAAGATTGCAGATGATTGGAGGTGAGATCAATGAAAGTGACGGACGAGGAGAGAGCGAGATCGTCTGGGATTACACCGGAGAGATTGTTAGATGCCAATTCCAACCTCTGGAGCTTGGGTAGTCCTCCGAACCCGATGGGAATGGGACCTGAGATCTTGTTATCTTGCATTCGGACTCTGACCAATGAAGCACAAACGGCTAGGCTTGCCGGGATATCGCCGGAGAAGCCATTGTTGAAGAGGATGAGCTTGGTGAGGTTACCATAGTTGCATAAACCTTTCGGAACGTCTCCAGAGAAAGAATTGGACGAGACATCAAGCCATACCAACGGTGAATTCCGACCAAGATCAGGCGGCAATGGCCCAGTGAACGAATTGTTCCATAATTCGAGCACCCCTAACCGTGTCAAGTTGCCTATTTCCACCGGAACTTGACCGGAGAGGCGATTGCACATCAGATTCAGCAGATGGAGTTTTTTCAGCTCAGTTAATTCAGCTGGAATATGACCGGTCAACAAATTATCTGAGAGATCCAGTTGCTCTAACGATGTCAAGTTGCCCAATGTGGAGGGTATCGCGCCATCGAGATTATTCATGTATAAAAAGACTGTCGTAAGTGACTGTAGTTTCCCCAACTCGACTGGAATCTTGCCGTCAAGATTTCCGACGGCAATGTCCAGATACTGGAGGTTGGACAGATTTCCGAATTCCGCCGGAATGCTCCCTTGGAACTCATTGTATCCAATGATGATCTTCTCTAAAGATGAAAGCTGACCCAACTCGACGGGAATTTGCCCGGTGAGATTATTACCAGACAAACCCAGAAACTTGAGTCTCTGCAAGTTCTTATAAGCTACCGGAATCGTACCTTCAAAGAAGCTCCCCCGGAAGTCCAAGCTCTCGAGCGAGGTGGTGTTACCGATATCCTCTGGTAATAAGCCGGAGAAATTGTTGCCGGAAGCATTTACATTGATCAGTCCTGTCGCCCGATCAAGACCGGTCGGAAAGGAACCCACAAAAGAGTTCTGGCTGACATCGAGACTCTTCAATGAGGTGAGACCTGCAAGAGACTTTGGAAGAGTAGACGCGAAAGAGTTGCAGGAAATGTTTAAAACGGAAAGGCTACGTAGTTGTTGAATGTCTTCAGTCACCCGCCCGCTCAGATTCATACGTGAAAGATCTAGCCTCTCGACCGCTCCAGCTGAGTCACAAGTTACTCCAGTCCACTTACAGTGAGCATCCGGGGCACCATTACTGAGGGAGTGCTTCCAATCTTCAAGCCTATTCAGAGGATCGACAAGACTCGATTTTACCGCCAGTAGTATTGAGAGTTCATCGCCCGCAGAGAAGTGAAGTGGCGCGTCTTTCGTAACAACGACGGAGATGATTGAAGAGAAGAAGAGCAGCAGCAAACGGGTCTGCATTCTTCTTGCTCTCTTTCTTAGCTTCTCTTCCTTTCTCCTAGATTTCTGCCATTTGTTCTTCTTCTGCCTGCAAAAGAATTTTATGGGGGTGAAGAGAAGATGAATTTTACATTAAAAAAATGGAATTGTTTGTTTGTTTGTTTGTTTTTCTGTATGCTCGTGGGGTCTTGGGTTCTGCAACAGCTGTTAATGACTGGAAGCGTTGGACAGACATTACAAATCGTTGGCTAATGGAGAAGCCAACCCCAACATTAGACTTTTGATGGATAGAATGCACTGCGTTAAAATCACAATGGGGTATTTTTTTTCCTAAAAATTTCATCTCAGTGAGGAAGAGGTTGACCCTCCAAAACCCGATGATGGTCTCATGATATCATAATGATGGAACAGCGGTAAATCGCCCATATTTCAAAAGCTCGAAATGTGCCTTCCAGAATTTTATAAAATGACGGGTCTGACAAAGCTCATCCGAATCTGACCGATTTCAACCCCTCCTGTTCTTCCACTGGAGCATGTACGTGACTCAGGCTTTAATCTATTAGAAACCCTCCATTAAATCACATTAATTAGCTATTTTCTGAGGCTGCGGCCACCGGAAAAACAATCGAATCTTTCCATGTTATGGTGTCACTACAAATCGATACGGAACAAATTTCACTGGTTAGAAAAAGAGAGACTGGAAGAAATGGGGTTGAAGAAGAAAAGAGAGATGGGTGGGCAAAAGGAAGTGCCCCCATACGCAATCATGGCCTGCGTAAACCTACCAAAACGCAATTTCTTTGCGACTAGTGCAGATTTTCACATGATCCCACATGCTCCTGCGCGTTAAAATACTGTATAAATATGGGAGGGCCATGTGAAAGAGTTTTACACTTCTCTCTCCATTATTGGGCTTCACCTCCCTCTTCCTTTTTCTTTATTTCTTCTCAGGCTCTGTAGCGAATCCGTGTTGAGTGATGAATACGTGCTTCCACATGCTTTTATGCCTACTTTTGGTGATATCTTAGAAAGCCTATTCCCCAAAGGCTTATTTTTCTATTTGGCTTTTCGGGTTACTTGCAAAGGCTCACCGAACTGTGACTGTGCCACTAAATCGAATGGCAAATGAATGGTTTTGAGCTAAAATGTAAAGAGCTTAAGAGTGATGAGGAAACGGAACGTTTCTCCAGTTTCCACATGAAACGCATTTGGGCATTTTGTCGAACAGCTTGTGAACGCTTCTGTGAATTGGCCTTTGGTTGCCTCAACAAGGCACTTGTTCACCGTCTTCTTCCTTTATCAGTCGATCCAGTTAAAGATACTCCGGGAAAGTCGCAGAAAGGAAAAGAGAAAAGACCCACTTGGGTAATCGCCGCAGGCTTTCTAAATCTTTCTCCACTTCTTTTTGTATCTTATGCTTGATTTCTGCTCATCAATTGGATCATATATAATGCCGAGGAGATTTGACATATATAATGAGTGAGATGATTAGATCTTTAAGGCTTAATTTAGACTTAATCCCCAAGGCGGCCAAGATACTCGTCTGGTTCGAGTTCCTTTGGGAAGATTAGATTAGATAGATAACTTAAACTGTAAAGCCTCACCTGATTTAGAGATGTTGTGAATACCAAAAGGCTCCATAGTTAATTAGAAAGCTCGTGATGACGATCCTTTTGGCAGTCTTTCATTAAATAAGTAAAGCCACTCAAAAAGGGTTCATTTGGCTGAAAGATAGGGAGGGGTTGGGACTGCTGCTTAAGCGCTGAGCGCCTTCCTCAGCGGTCACATGGAAACAAATTCAATTACTGCTACCAGAGGTGGCTACCTCTTCTGCTTGTCACTTTTCTACACTTAACAAGGCGGGGCAAGAGCCCATAACTTTCGTTATTTCGGCCCCTCCTAAACACATCCCAGCACCTCAAACGGACAATCATGGCCTTGAGGCTTGAGGACCATCCTACACTTCATTTCAACTTTAAGGGAATATATTTAAAAAGAACTGAAATACTTCCTAACTGAAGCTGAAAATTGCATTTCTTGTAAGAAGGATTTTCAAAGAATTCGAATAAGGGCTCGAGATTAAGTAGAAGTGTTCATCCTGTTTTGGAAAAAGTAATAAATGAAAGAGATATTTAGAAGAAAAAAAAACAAAATAAAAACATTTATGTCAGTGAAGCCCATCCATGTGGTGTCATATCATCTTGGTTTTGGGTTTTGGGCAAGAACAGATGAGGCAAAGCAAACTAGAGTACTCAAGATGTAATTGGAGGTCAATGTTTAGAGTCGAATTGAGTATTTAGTAAGACCAATGTTTGCGTAGATTGAATTGGAACTTCAAAGCTAATCGTTTCAATTGTGAAATTTGATCAGCTTTTCAATTTACCACTTTGTGTTCATAACCAATGGAGTCTACGCGCTCGCCTAGGTGAAATCTCCTGCACTCAAAATCTGATTCAGACGAGCTTCAGCTGTCGTGGTTTCCTGAGTCGGTCTCAGTTGTCTTATTATCTTAAAACGGCTGATGGGACTGATATCTGGTCTGTGCTGTTTCAGGAACAACTCAGGCACTGTGCGCAATCAAACACTTCCCTATTGCATACGGTGGAAGAGATAGAGGAAACAGAGTTAAAGATTCTGCAGGGAATAGTGGAAGAGATAGAGGAAACAGAGTTAAAGATTCTGCAGGGAATAGTGAAGATGCCAGTTTGGTGTATCGGCCTTTACTCCCTTAAGGGCCAAGACCGCTTCCCGCCTTCTCTTTTCATTCCCAAAGTGTCTCTCCCTCTCCCTCGTTCAGGAAAACTGCACGGAATCTCCATTGATAGTTGCATGCAATGGGAGATTCTTCACCCTCCATCCTCTATTCGCTACATTTCGTTCGGGTCTCAATTTACCATCTTCGCTACCCGGATGATGGAGCTAGCCACCGGAATAGAGGCCTGGTAATTCGACCTCCGACTGGATCCGACATGAATATTGGTATCAGGAAAGAGTTTACATCCGGGCTTTGAAGAGAGGATGAAGGAACAAAAGCAGAGGATTTTAGTGCCAGACTGGGCTCTTTTCTTTTCCACTGTGGTTGGAATTCTGTGATGGAGATTGAGCCAAGGGGTGCTCATCATTGCCTGTCCCTAGGCTTCCGACCAATTCAACAATTCGAAGATGATGGAAGAACACGGGGGTTTGCGTAGAGATATGATATCAGTAGCAAAAGAGTGAAGAAGATGATTATTTCGGTCATGAATGGATCTGGGAAAGGAGCAGAGATGAAGAGAAGAGTCCTTAATCAACCAGTTCCCCCGGTTCTGCGCTACATACCGAAGGTGCACACACTACTTCCATTAAACGAGATCAAAACAAGTTGTCAGTAAAACCAGTGACCTATCTGAAGCAAAAATTTCAATTCACCGCTGAAGAGAACTGATACTAGTAGCGCTACACAGCAAGTAGATTCCCGTCACTTCACACAGGTTCTTTTTGCTTAACTACTCGGAATTGTTTAATAAATTCAAACAGGTCGAATCAAAATACGGCAGGCGAAAAGGCACAATAATGATCAGCCGAGCCTAAATGATGATCCGAGTAAAGAACATGTTCATGTACAGAGGCCATTTTTAAAATCCAGCATTGAATACTGCCGACTTTCCATTGATTTGACACAATTTTGAGTTTTTTTTTCTTTCAGAAGGCCATGTACCAGACTTATGCTTCAGTCTAAATTTCTACAACCAAGCCAGTGAGCTGTTTCTATCTCTTCCAAACGAACGCCTACCACAGATAGTGAAATGAACATCGCCTCTACTGTTTCTGAACAGAAGGAACGGCTTTTTAATTTCATTTGATCGTTTAAGACTCTCTTGTTTGGGTAAATAGAGAATTGCCTTGGCTCTATCAATAAAGGCGACCTGTAGCATCATCAACGAAAACATTTACCTAAACTTTTGCTTCTAATCCACCCTTGGCAGCACTAACTTGCTTCAGAGAAAGCTCGTCCTCGCGAACACACCACAGGTTTGGGGACAGCAGTCAGCTTTTGAAAATATACGAGCCTCCTACAAGACAAAGAGCCTTCACTTTAATTAAATCTAAAGTTCGGTAAAGTTCAAATTCCGCAGGACGTTGAATCTTGTCTTTTCGAAGTTTTGCAGGGTGCTTTCAAAAAAAATAAAAAATCAGATAAAGCCGTCCATGCTGATAGAGGATGCTGACTGAAATCGGCCAAGTGGGTCTTTATTATTTGCAAACACAGTGGCCAGAAAGGCCTAGAAGATGAATGCAGAGGAGCACTAGTGGAGATCTATCATACCAGTTACCAACCCACTTGGAAACACAGACTGTGAGGGCTCCACCATTCCAATCTGCAATTGACTCAGGTAACCCTGACGGAAACTCTGCTTACAATCGCATCTCAGTAGAGTTCCAGAGATCAGACTTGGAAGTCTGAGAGTATGAGACACAAATAACGGTTGCTTCTCCACATGAAACTTTGAATTATCAGCTGCTCCTTGCTATTCCTGGACAAGGTTAGGTCCCTCATTCAAGTCTTCTTTTTGTTGTGTGTTCGGCAAGCACATGCTGTGCAGGTGGGAGGGGAGAAGGATGGGATTCAAGATAAGGTCGCCCCATCGCCTCAAACTTGTTGCCTCCTCCCCCCAGTGCTTCAAATTTTACTGGTAGATCACATTTTGGGTAAATCCTGTGTTGCATATAAGAGTCGCCTCGCCAGCTTTAACGAGAGAGAAAGATCCGCTTTGGGTGGGACCCTTGTTTGTGCTCAACAGTTCCGAGCACTCATCCGCAGTGGAGATTTCAACTTGAAGAAGGCAGCTTTTTTATGCTGTTCCTAAGCCTCCAAACTTCTTAATCATGCAAATGTTTTTTAACTTTTTCACCCGATTTTTAATTCCGGATTAAGATCGGCTAATGATTTTCGGATTGGAAGTCGCCTCCTGATCCATTAAAAGGAGACGCGATTTTGGGTTTTTATCGTAGATGATGATGATACAGGACTACTGAACAACCAGAGTCTATTTTTTAATGGTGAACTGATGGCTCATCTCCACTGATAACCTCTGTTTTAACCGATAAATTTCGAAATGTTAGCGGCACGGAGCGAAAGTCTGAAACGCCCAGCTAAAAAAAAATCACGCCGTCGGTGTCCTGCCAATCAATGGGACGATTGAGGGTAGGGACCGCACGTGTGGACATGGCGGGCGAGAGTTTTGAACCGGAGGAGGGTTACACGTGGCCAGATACGATTGGGAAGATGACGTCTACATGTCGAGCTCATTGGGGCGGGCATCGTGGAGGTCGTCGCCTTGGGCACGGGTTGCGTCACCGGCCCGCCTCTTCCTTTTTATCCCGCTTCCATTGGCGAGTTCGTCTACCAGATCTCGTTTTTACCCTTAAATGTTTTCTCATAATTACGGAGGGTACCTTAGAACCTTTTGTAATTTGAGTAGCAAATATTTTTAAAAACTAAAAAAGAGAGGATTATTCACCTTTTTATGTTTTAAATAGAAAAACGCGAATCACGGAGCTTGCTTTGTGTAACGTAAGTGTGACCGACATACACCGAACTAGGAAGTATTAGCGGGATTAGAATGGAAATGTTTTCAAGTGATTGGGCTAATTTGACTATCTGTTTAATTAAGGAAACAATAGCGAGTATATTTGCTACTCAAGCGGAGGGGTGGCATTTTAGTAAATACAGGCGAAAATTATCGACATCCCTCGTTCCACCAAACCCTCGCGTGAGAGGGTCATAATAATAAAATATACTTTTTAAATAACAAAAAAGGAAAATATAGTGAGAGAGAGAGAGAGAGAGAGAGAGAGGGGGGGGAGAAGGGTAAGGCTAGAGAGAGAGTCGTCATCTCTTCTCAACCCAACCATCTAAACCCACCTGCCTTTTATTTTTCATTATCCCTTGTTTTCAATCTTTGCTTCTCTGCGGGAAATGGACTCTCTCGACGCCTGCTTCGTTGACGGCTTCTTGGACTTACCGCTAGACATCACAGAGCAAAACCCTAAAGTAGAGGACCAAGAGGTGGAGACTGAGGATAACGGAGATAAGCTTCACGAAAAGGCTACTCCTTTTGCTTCGCAGACGGATACTCATGACGCCTTGGATGTTTTTTTTGACACTACTGATGAGGCTTTTCCCGTGAGTGCTCTGTTTCCTAGTTTTTCTTCTTAAAATGAGCAGTTTTTTTTTTTTTTTTGAGGGGGTAGGGGGGAGGGAGAGAGGAAGGGAGAGTTTGGCATATGGGTTAATTTCTTTTCAATCTGTTGTTTCAGGAATTTTTAGAAGAGTTAGAGTGGTTATCGAACGAAGACGCTTTCCCGACGCTTGAGACGTTTGACATTTCGATAGAGAAGCCAAGCGCGGGGACGAAGCGCCAGAGTCCCGTGTCCGTGTTGGAGAGCAGCGTCGGTAGCTGCGTGGGGCCGAAAAACCAGAGCCCGGTTTCGGTTCTCGAGACTGGCGCTGGAGTCGGAAGCTGCGGAATACGGTTTCCGGTGAGAGCGAGGAGCAAGAGACGGAGGCGGAGACGCGGCGTCTCGTGCTTCGCCGGCATGTGGGGCGAAGCGAGGAAGGCGAGCCAGCTGCCACGGCGAAAGTGTTTACACTGCTTGGCCGAGAAGACGCCCCAGTGGCGGGCCGGCCCCCTTGGCCCGAAGACCCTCTGCAACGCCTGCGGCGTCCGGTACAAGTCCGGCCGACTCGTGCCGGAGTATCGGCCAGCCAGCAGCCCGACTTTCTCGACCGAGTTGCATTCAAACTCTCACCGAAAAATCCTGGAAATGCGACGGTTGAAACATAGGGCAAAGGATAGATTCTAGTTTTCTTTTCCATTTTTTTTTTTTTGGGTTCAGAAGAAATAGTGCGTAAATGGATAGTCACTTATTTTCTCCCCTTTTTTCATTTTTCTTTTTCTTTTTCTAGGCAGGAAATTTTTATTTTTTGAAAAAAATGAATCGGAAATTGAAAAGAGTAGCGAGTCGTCCCCTACTTTAGTTAGCTTTCCGAATTATATAATATATCTGCTCATTAATCATTATTTTTTTCAAACTTTTTTTCCGGTCTAATGAGCGACTCGAGGCGAACGAACGGTCTTCCACTCTTCCGTCTCCCTTTTAAAGCCCTATCCCGACCGTTGGATATGGAAAGCCGAGAGGTATCCTACTCTTCTTTCTCTTTATCTTTTCTCCTCAATCATCGTTAGGGTTTGGCAACCAAGTTTGACTAAGAGTGAAACACAAGCAAGCCCCCTACCCTCCTCCGCTTACTATACTTTTTCTATGGAACCAAGAATCTGATGGGGATTTACAGAGAGGCGACATCTGTGTGGATTTTTAACGACTGGATTCCGGTGAGAGAGACGGTGGCGAAGAATCAAAGCAAAAGTGATGTCATTGGGAGATATAAAAATTAATGGGGAGAGCGTAGCGCTGCTGGCCACATCTTTGTTTCAAACTGCTGACACGGTGATGTGCAGTTGAGAGGGGAGGGGTTACCGGGTACCACCACCTCTATTATTTCACATCAAGATAAGACCCATGCCCACGTTACCGGTTCTGATTTTTTTTGAAAACTCGAGTGGGTCCTCCATTCATTTATGGGGATGGAGCAACATGGTTTGTCACCGACAATTTAACACACTGATCCTGGGTTTCGTTTTGCTATTGATTTTGGGAAATTTTTTTATAGATTTCTTTTACTATTTCGGATTGGTTTCGTTCCCGAGTCAGTACTGTGATGTGTGGGATTGAATGTCGCCGTGAAGCGAATAATTATGGCTGATATGTTGGGCGATCTCTGCGATAGAGGGGAGTATAATAATGGCTGATATGTTCAGTCGGAGCCCTCACGTGATTCGGCATTTTTAGATTTCTGGCACGAGATTCGTCTCTGCGGAGGCGGAGCTGCTCTCTTTTTGTTTTTCCTTTTTTTTCGCAGTCTTTCCGTCCTTTTGGAGGACGGGAGCCGAAAAAGAAAGAAAAAAGTAATTAACGTTGACAGCAGAGGGAAGGTTATGGAGCTCATGGCCTGCGAGATGTTTCCTACTTTTCTTTTGTTGAAAACTGATGGGAACTCTCTTTGCCTCAGAGATTGTCAAAGCTGATGATTACTTTCCCGTGAATATTTTTCTCATCCAAACTCTCCAATGCAGAACGATGGAACAGAGTTTGAATATTGAATAGAGCGAAGACATCGCTTAGACTCTGCTCCGCCGCGAGGTGCCAGTCTCGCTAATTTCTAAAAACCCAGTAAAGAGATTGAAGACCTTTCGTCGTTTCAGCCTCCGAATCATTTCTTTCATTAGTAAAACAGACAAGGGCTAAATGACACAAATTAACCTGACAAAAATCCGCATCCACCATGGTTCGTATCAGCCTTGGAAAACCTGGACGGCTACAGTTTACGACATTAAACCCACTAATTATACTTTTAAAAACCCGGCAGGAAGACACTTCAAGATAATCAAATAAAAACAATCAGCTCGTGCAGTTAAATTTGGAAAAAGGATATAACAAATACTCATAAATCATCAGTCTGAAGTAAGTGTCATAAAGAATCTTATATGTTGCTAATAATGTATCGAGATTCAAACAATTATTTTGGCTAAAGTGGGTGTACAGAGCAGTTCCAATCGCGATCACGACAAAGAATGGATGTGAACTCGAGAAAGGATGGTGGCTTCATCAAGTCCGTGCAACGAATCGATCATATGCATCCGCAGAGATGCAGGGCCACTGGACTTCTCCATCCCCAATTCACCTGCTACTGCAAAGATGGCAAGTGCGGCAGCTGTGGCTTCTAATGCATTTGATGGGTTCACTGCAACGAAAGCAGCAATCAAAGCTGTAACAGCACAACCTGTTGCTGTAATCAGCTGCATCATGGCTACTCCGTTGTGTATTCCAATCACTTGTTTGCCATCTGTAACGATATCGATAGCCCCAGAGACAGCAACTATGGCTCCACTTGTTTGAGATAAAGACTTGGCTGCATCCACAGCATCCGTGGACTCATCCGAGCTGTCTACCCCCTGCCAATAACAACTACAAACTCTGCTTCAATATTTCTAGCAGTAATATCAATATTTGAAATTTGACAGCCCAACTTTGGCTTCTTCAACCTAAAATAAGGGACTACCCCTTTGACGTTCCAACACTGCCTTGCGTCGCCATAGCAGCATTCCATACCAATTAGGACCAAAACATGTATTTCCACAAATGTTTAAAGCCTCATTAAAACATGAGAAATAGATTTTTTCTTTTTTTAATGATGGATATAGAAGATCGAACAATCAGACAACAACTTGAATGAGTATAGAGGAAGCAGCTTTTTTTTATTTTTACTTGGTTCTTCTCACACTCTCACTCTCTCACTCTCTCTCAAAGCTATGTTTGGTTTTCACAGAAGTATCATATTTCATTTGCTCCGTTTATGTGATGACTGCTTATGATGCAAAACAACAGTAACTAAATAAAACCTGCCTTCAAGCATATTTATAAAGTATATCCTCTAAGACCTACCATTTTAACAGCACAGATTGTTTACATTCATCAGAAATGACAACAGACCATAGCAAATACAGCACTGTTTAACCCTTAAACACCATTAAAGTAAATCATCACTTGACAATTTAAATGCACTGTACTACATTTCCTGAATCTACCCAAAATTAGAAGCGTCCATTCTTCTTCCCATATGAGCTCAGCTTCCAGAAGGCACCCTCTTTGTTTATCATACTGTATCGATTTTTAAAAGTAAAGTGTTACTGGAAATTTTCAAGGTTTAAATTCTTAACAACTCTGCCGTGTTTTACAGGATAACCTAACTTCCAGCTTCAGAGAATAATCTCCTACAATTCCTAAACCTTTCACTGATTGCCAATTCCAGCTATTATTGCACCTTTAGTTGAAACTATCCATGCATGGTGAAGAAGAACAGAGGAACTGAGATATATTCCATAACCAACAAGAGGGGCTTCAAATTAATAGAAGTTCAGTCACGTAAGTAGAAAATTTTCTAGTCAATTACTAAACCTTAAATTAAAATACTCTGATACAGGCAAAAGATATCAGTCAGAAGTTACTCTCTTCTTATATTTCAGAATTTGCTAAAGATTAAAAATGGCAGATACAGATAACAGAAAATCAAAATGTGAAGCTACCACCCACATAGCAGTTTCATTCTATTCTCAGAACATAATACCATAATATGCTAATAAGTTACCAGTCCTGGCAAAAAACCTACAATTATAAATTCAAACAAGACGCTGCTGTCCCAACAAAGACAATTATGCCAAAAACCAGAAGAAAGTACTGGCAAAAAAGAAAAAAAAACTCCTTAGAAAGCATTAAGAACTATTTAGCAAGCAGAAGCTAAGGCTGAGACAGCTTATTGAATGATGAAACAGAGATGGAAAACTGATAGTGTTCTTTCTGAAACCTTCCGACATAAACCCTGAGACCGTGGAATCCTGTAAGGGTCAGCAAATGGAACGTCGGCGACGGGAAAGGAGCTTCCTTTGCATATTAAAATAAAAGAGAGCAAGGAACAAACATAGGTCGCTGCACATAAAGAATTCCAAAAACAGAAGGCCGATACATCGTGCACAGATTAAATTATCAAGACATAAAAACAAGAAGCAAAATGAATTATAACTCGTTTATGGAACAGGAACCACTTGTTTCCCCCATGAAGCAGAATACAAACATTTCAATTCCAATTCTCAAGATATTTCCCTAAATAACTTGCTTAATTGTTAGTAACTGGCAAAAAATAAACTTAAACAGCAGCAGAACAGAAAAATGAACATACCTTAGTGAGACTCATGGAAGCACTGGAAAGCGCTATGATCTCGGAAGCATTCCCCCGAATAACAGAAGGGCGTAGACCCACAAGTTCCAGACACGCCTTCATACGAAACTCAGAAGCGGAGACGGCAACAGGGTCAAGTACCCACGGTTTTCTCAACTGCGTGCAGAGAGCAGCCGCGGCCTTCATGGAATGGACCCACTCGGCAGTCAGAGTCCCAATGTTAACACAGAGAGCACCAGCGTGAGGAGTAAAATCCGAAATCTCTTGCAAGCAATGCAACATGGCCGGAGAAGCACCCGCAGCAAGCAGAGTGTTGGCCATCATGTCCATGGATACGAAGTTAGTTATGCATTGGATGAGCGGACACCGGTTGCGTAGAGCAGATAGTAACTGCCATGACTTCCCGGCCCAAACTTCTTCTTCTCGCTGTATAAATACCACTTCATCTTTCTTCTCCTCCATCACCAGCTTCCTCTCTTCCCTACACGCCCCTGCGTTCTTCCTCCGCTAACCGATGTCGACGAGTCACAGAAAGACCTTGTAGTTTCCAAAGAAGTAAATGGGAAAATCCCTAAAAACAAGAAGCAATCTATTTTTATTGTCCGAGGCCAGTAGACAAAGATATCCGTTCGATTGACTGGTTGTGGGCCCGTGAGGATGCGTGGGAGAAACATCTTTCTGCAACTGTGTTTCTTTCTGTTTTTTAAAATCAAGGGGAACTCATCAGTCACTACATCAATGTCGTCTCCGTCGCCGATCCGGCTTTCGGACAACGCCAGCGCTCCCCAAGAAAGCCATGCTTCCCGGCCTCTCTGCAAGCGCCGGATCTACTCCCAAGGAAAGCCGAAATCTGTATTGCCTCATCTCCACCGCTCTCCTCTCCCTCCTCATCCTCATTTTTTCCTTCTCCGGTAACTCCTCTCTTCGATTCTTCATCTCCCGCCCGGTTTCATCCGCTTCGAATCTACTTCTCTTCGACCCCAACGACCCATCATTGCCTCCTCCGCCTTCACTGGCGTACCTCATTTCTGGTTCCAATGGCGACGTCAGTCGTGTCCTGCGCCTTCTCTCAGCCGTCTACCACCCGAAGAACCACTACCTCCTCCACCTCGATCTCACTGCCACTAATGAACAGAGGGCGCAGCTCGCCCTCGCTGTGCAGGGTACGCCTGTCTACCACGCTTCCCGAAATGTCGATGTCATCGGTAAGGCCGATGTTGCGGATCCGCGTGGCTCCTCTGCCCTTGCCGCAACCCTTCATGGGGCCTCTATATTGCTGAGGTTTGCTCCCAATTGGGACTGGTTTATAAATCTGTCCGCCAAGGACTACCCTCTGGTGACACAAGACGGTACTATTTCGTCCCCTTCAATTTCTTGATATCCCTCTTGTTGTTTTCTCTTCCTTCGTTTTCTAGAACTGAAACTGGATCCACTGGGACAGACCTTCTCCACATATTATCTTTCTTACCGAGGGATCTAAACTTCGTCCAGCACACCAGTAATTTTACTCTGAGAGAGTATGTACTTATCTTCTTTTCTTCTGAAGAATAAGATTTTTTATCCACATTTGTATCTTTCTCGGATTTCAGATTGATTTTTTTACATGTTGGGACGAGCGTATATATTTATTCAAGCTCATGATTATTACAGATCTCGCCGAGTAAGACTGATACATGTGGACCCCGGATTTTATCTCGCGGCAAGGAATGATATGTTCTATGCCACCCAAAAGCGCGAATTGCCAGATTTCTACAAGTTGTTCATTGGTTAGCTTTTTGTTGCAACTTTGCGCTGTTTATAGTTGAACGCCACCTTGTTTCAACACATACGGGTTTGTTTGAGATTTACTATGTTACTGTTTACAGTCTTTTCTCTACTTCACTGACAGCGAGCTCTTACCCTTAAGGAATTAACACTCGGTAAGTAGTCCTAAGTAAGATGAATCCAGAAATTATGTCGGTGATACTGAGCAACTGCCCACCCTTCTATGGGTCTGTCTGTGTTGCGTTAATGCTGGGAAAGCTTAAGTCTGAACTTTAATGGAGTGAGTGTTTGTTAAGACGGAGAGGAGTTACTGGCTTGGAATAAAATTCTTGACTTCTGTCACCTTGATGGTAGTGGTGGGTTAGTTGACTAACATTATTTTACGTTTGAACCTAGTGTGTTTGGTTTACTATGGATCCTGAAGCCTCAGGAAGCTTTGCTCTTTGACACGATAAGTAAGACCGAGTTGAGAGAGCTTTCTTTATCTTTTTTGGCAGGAGTCCTGATCAGTTATGAAGGCGTCTTTACCGATCTCAACTACTGAGCACCAGACAGCAATACCTTGAAACATTTGAATGATCTTCAGCATAGGAAATTTTGAGTGATCTCTTTGTCATAGAACCTCTTGACGAGATGAATCATGAAGATGCCTGTTATTATTGGTACATAAGCAACGAATGTTTAACCACTTAATAATCCAATATCTGTTCAGTACTCCATTGGCTAAGGCCCATATGAGATTTCAGGTCCATTTTGCTCTTTGAAGCTGTGCTAGTGCCGCCATTCATATGTTGCTTTGTAACTCTGATCTTTACTGCAGTTGTTCAAAAGTGAAGAAGGAAAGCTTGGGAATGGTTCTTGTGAGTATCTTTCCATGCTATGTCGCCAAGGATCATAGACAAGTAGTTAAGCTGGGAATGGTCCTTGTAAATATTTTTCAAAAGAATAGGCCCTTGTATTTAATAGTGACTCTGTCTCTTCTTAAGCCGATTCTCTTACTTGGGTTGTTTTTCCTTTAGATACTTCATGTCAGTCTGGGATTCAATCCAAGTTGATAACTAGTTATATAAGGAAGACGTGGCTATTGATTAACTTCTCTCAGAGAATAGTTAACGGAAGTCTTGAAGAGGTTATTAATGGCTCATCAAATCCTTTATAGAACCTGCTCTTTTTCTCATCATGTTTGATAGACCTGGGAGGTATATTATTAAAAATGTTGGGTGTTTCATATACTGCTAGATGCTTGAAATTTTATTTCAATTTAAAAGTGTAAATTCTGATTTGTTAGGTCGGGCATATTAATCTTCAGGATTTTTGTTTCTTCAAGTTTTTTCAAGTTAATGTTTTTTACCAAATTGCAAAGTCCAATTCACCCAAAATGACTTTAAACAGGAAGATACAAAATTTATTGTTGGGAAGGACACCTGAAAACATCATGTGAAACTTAAAGAGGCAGTGGCATTAAGTTTTCAATTGATTCTTGCTTTAACTAAACTGCTTCTGGAGGAGGATATCTGTGTTCTGTTTGTCTGCTTGATGATCCGGAGTAACCCTACTGCACTATGTAGTCAGTTTTCGTAGGCTAAAAGATTGCTGTAGATTATTGAAAGCAAGAAGAAATTGAAATGGGATCCTATGAAGTGTCAGCTGTGGACCCTGTAAGAAAGCCAATGAGAAAGTCCCATTTTTTATTTGTTATATGAATCCTACTCCCTGTGTAATTCTTACCAGAATCAAGGACTGGACCTTCTAACTGACTCCTACCAAATCCACAGTCGACATTCCATGGCAGATCTGGTTCGAATGAATTAGCCACAATATCTTCTAATGTCATTACAGATTTATAATCACCTTCAGTCATTTGAAGTTTATGTAACCTAGTTGGAGTCCTCAGATAGCATGTTGACATCTTTTTCCTCCCATGCAGGTTCTTCTTCTGTAATTCTTAGTCGCAAGTTCATTGAGTTTTGCATCTTGGGGACTGACAATTTACCAAGGATTCTTTTGATGTATTGTGCAAATACTCCATCATCAGACATGAACTATTTCCACACTGTGTTGTGCAATTCACCCGAGTTCAACAACACCACTGTTAACTACAACATGCACTTTGTTTCATGGGATGACAGTCTCAAACGGGATCCACATACCCTTGGTCTGAAAGACTTGGAAGCAATGCTGGAGAGTGGAGCAGCTTTTGGGACCCAATTCCCTGAAAATGATCCTGTTCTTGACCATATTGACCAAGAGTTGTTGAATAGGAGTCTGGGGAGGGTTGTACCTGGTGGGTGGTGTCTACATGTGGAAGATGGTCAATGCACCCAATGGGGTGATGCTGATGTTCTAAGGCCTGGCTCTGGAGCTAAAAGGCTGGCAAAGTCTATTGTAGAACTATTTTCTAATGGCACTCTCAGGTCCAACCACTGTATATTTGAATGATACCTTCAAATTTCAGCATAAGAGTTTGCTATTTTTTTTCGTTTATTTTGGATTCTGTATTGTTCTCATTTGGTGTTGGTTTAACTTCAGTAATTTCAGAGATCCCCTTTAAAAGGTATAAGAACATCCTTCGAATCCTAAAGCCCTTCTAGAAAATGTTTAACAATGAAACTGATAGATTTTGGGATTCCATAAAGAATATACAAGGAATGATACATCTTCCATACTTGTACATGAAATGGACGGATCTGTAAAGATCCTTTCTATCCTTAAAAAATTCCCCCCAAATAAAAGAGAAAACCTTTCACAATTCTTGGATATATATATATATACATATATATATACAAGATCTTGATTTTCTTTCAGAGGAGGTGCATTTGACCAGCTCCTTAGACTAGAGTCATATGAACTATGAACTATGAACTACAAACTACAAAAAAGTTTCTCGGATCAATCGAGCCATGACCCTTGCAGTTAACCGACTCAGAACCTCAGGCAGCAATTTTGCTGTGATACCAGGCAGCACTGGAAGAAGCTCCTGAATGATCTCGATGCCAGGTAATACCTATCACCACACCCAACAAAATATGCAAGTACATGATATAAGAAAAAATCAAACAATTAACCTATAGTAGATAAAAAAAAGATTTGTTAATGAAACACACAACATACCTGATTTGATCTCCTTGATTTTGTGCTCCCAGCAGTCAAGAATTCAATAACTTTCTCAACATTGTTCAGAATCACTCTGTCCTCCTCCGTTACAGTAGGTAACAGAGCAGCTGGTTTGATGGGTCCAAAGGCAGGAACCATACTGAACACTGGGGTGGCATTACCAATACCTAAGGCTGTAGCTATCTGCGCAAGTTGTTCTCTTGATAAAGCATCAATGCCTTTAACTATCTGCAACAGATAACAGAAAGAACGAAACATTAAGAATTTGTCTGATTTATTACCATATCCAATATACTCGATCAAACAGCTATTTATATGTCTACAGGATTACCTCATCTAAAATGAACTCCCTAAAAAAGGTCCCCTTGTCAGACAATAGAAAAGCTAAGGCAGCTCTTGTTTTGATCGGCTGCTCTGATTGAGATGTACTCAAGGGTATGCCCGGAAGCATAGGACTTGTCTGGCCCTGTAAAAGACCAAGTTCAGCCATATTTCCTCTAAGATTCTCCCCGCCACCACTTTTAGCAGCTGTTATGAAAGTCTCAAAAGCTTGCATCACATCTATGAATCTTTCAGCATTAAATACTCCAGATTTCCCATATATAGTGTAACGTAAAGCACTCTTCAACCTTGGTGATTCATCTGTCAGGAGCCTCTGATAAAGAAGACAGAGACAATATAGTAAAAGCAAAATTAATATCCACCAGTAGAAGAGGAAGTAAAAATGCAACAGAAAGAAAAAGAAAGGAGAGTAAGGTAAGCATACCATGATAAAGAAAACCAGAACCAAAGAGGGGAGAGAGAGAGAGAGAGAGAGAAAGAGAGGTTCAATCATTCACTGACACAAGTAACAGATGTCAGCTTTGTTCTTTCCAGTATTGTTAGGGTCATACCTGTGCAATGTATGGATATGCCTCATCTACAATAGCAAAATCTGGGTTTCCAACTAGAGCAATGCCTTCAAGCACTCCAATGGCTCTGATTATAAGTGCAAAATAAGGAGGAATTCTGAATGGATAATCGAATGTTATTTGAGCAAGATCCGCTGCCAACTCCTGGAAGTTAATATTTTTTGCACCCCCTCCTTCCAATGCCTGATCAAAGACTTTGGCCAGGACTGGCAAAATAGGCTGCAAGTTGACTCCATCTGGAATGAAATCAAGCTTCACAAAGTCCTTCACAATTGCTTCATAATCCCGATGAATGAGGTGAGCAATCGCTTCAATCATCCCATACTTTTGATCATCTGTCAATCTTGTCACTAGGCCTAGAACAGAAAATATATTAGACAAATTCAGTTCATGTCATTAAATATGAAAACTTATAGTTCATAACCTCAGGTATTGGAAACTTTTAATCACAACATATTATCAGCAATTGTCATCAAATGTCAATATGCATCTATAAAGTATGAAATTCTGAAGCAGTTACAACTCAGCAAAGTGCTAACAATACAATTATCAGATTGCCACCGATCCTCTTCTATTCTAACAGATCCTAATAACAGTTTTTGGTTGTATTCATGACCCTGTCTAAAAATATAAATCTTTTACAACCTTCAAATTTTACACTACATTTTAATTAGTCACTGAAAGTAAACAGAAGTCACTAGAAGGTCTGACGACTCTGATCCTTTAACAAGAAGCTCTTAGAGAAAGGGGTAGTCACCAAAATCAAGTATGGCCAACTTTCCATCTGGAGTTCTGATCATATTTCCCGGATGTGGATCAGCATGGAAAAATCCAGTCTCAAGTAACTGCAAATCCAAAACTCAAATATCAGCAAATACAATATTATATATATCTTTTCAACCAGAAAATAAGGAATTCAACCTATGAACCATCAGGTGAGAGGATCTATCCGGAAGAATTTTTTTCTTAAATAAAAAATTTAACTTTCCAACTCAAAGAAGAGACAAGGTCAACCAAAATGACTGCAACAAGTTGAAGGATGAATTTCTGAACCTAAATATCATTTTCTGATGCAAGTTAAATGCAATTGTGTTAAACCTGCTTTAGGTAGCATATGACCCCAACATTCACCAGCGACCCAACATCACTTTCAGTACTTTGAGAAAGCTTCTCTCCTTCTATCCATTGGGTTGTAAGAACCTTTCTTGACGTGTACTTAAGGTATGTCTTTGGAATGACTACCTGACATGCTCAAAACAAGTAGCAGGAATATTAGAAACCAAGAGATTTTTAAGGGTATTAGTGACACATGAGCACATAGAAGGATCTGAACAAAGACACATGCACACATCAACATGAAGTGTAGGTTAGCATCCCTGAATACTTTATAGAGAAGAATCAGAAGGCATCAGCACAAAAAGACAAGCACCTGTGGAAGATCCTCTCTCATCATCTCTGCAAAAAGTGTTCCATTTCCCCCCTCCTTAACATAATCAAGTTCCTCAAAAAAGCGAGCAGCCCATTCATCAACCAATCCAACAACATCAAGAGATATCTGGAAAAAATGAACCAGTAGCATAGTTATTTGGGGCTGAAAATAACTGTGAGAAAATTCAACTCCGATGATCCAATGGAAGTATGTTTATTAGTTACCTGCGGAAACCGCCGTAAAACTAAACCTAAGTTACGAATAATAAATAAATCAACTGTGACTGTCTCAAGTACAAAAGGACGTTGAACTTTGACAGCCACCACATCCCCATTTTCTTTTAGCCGACCTTTATATACTTGCCCCAAAGATGCTGCATAACAAAATGTCCCAGAGCAAGTCATCAATTACCGCATTCAAAAGAAAATAAAAACATTACATAATGAGTGATGAGAATACCAGCAGCAATTGGAGAAGGACTTAATTCAGAATAGACGTTGTACCAAGGCTGACCAAGCTCTTCTTCGAGAAGAGCCATGGCCACATCATCTGGAAATGAAGGAACCTTCAATATCATTGAGGGATGTAGAATCAGCCAAAATTCCAACAGGATCATATAAGCCTACCAAAAAATTCTTATTTTGTTGCAAATATTATATCTACTGTCATGGAAGTAGAACATCAATATACCTTGTCGCAAAGCTTTTGCAGCTCTGTCATAGCTGCAGGAGACAAAATATCCGGTCGAATGCTCAATGCTTGCCCAAGCTTTATATATGCCGGACCTAAAGAAGTCACAATCTCTCTGAGTTCAATGGCACGTGCAACTTCATTCTAAAACCCAGAAAGGATGAGAACATAAGAAAATATATAGCACACATGGCTTGTAAAGAACTAAGGAAGAAAGCAGACAGGCTAGAAACAGAAATAGAGCACCGTATAAATAATGATAGCCAGTATTGAACAATAAACTGTACTAGCACTATACATCCTAAGAAGAAATGTGAGTGCTACCAAATAGCCAATTGCATCTTATCCCAGCAATCAAGAAAGCAATTAAAGGCCGAGCTTTCAATTGTTGGAGAATCTGCTTCATCCTACATCCTTGGTTAATGGAAGTGCAACAGAGGAAACCTTCATGACTGCTTCAGAATAATCATAGTCTCCAGGATATCTATACCTCCAGACACAAAACCAGAACAATTGCTAGTACTTTTGTATGTTTTTTTATTGGAAGAAGAAGAAGAAGAAGAAGAAGTATTGCAGAACTTTCCAGAACAGAGCAAACTGCACCAAGATCATCTTGCTAGATTCGAGAACTGTTTAGAAGGCTATTTGCTTTACCAGAAATTATTATATCCTCGAATGATGATAGATTTCTAGTGTATCATACTCTCCTCACGTTCGTTTATTAATAGTTGCCCTTCTTATTACACAAACAACAGCCGCAAACTCTCTCTCCACCAGCACCTGTTCAGGTCGTTTAAATGTCAAGCCTCACTAGAAAATGGGAGCACGTTAACTACTGGATAACCGATGTGAGAATGACCCAGTGCAAGCGTTTATAAAGCAATAAAATAGACTCTGACCTCTTTGACTTTCTTGTTTATGATGTCCCAAACGATGCCCGAAAGAAATCCTCCAGCAACTGAAAGCAACTGAACGATACGCGTTGCAACAGCTCGAGGGCGCTTCCCCCAGTACGCCGAGATAATGTCGGGATCGTAAACCAAAGGCAAAGCATCACTGCTCTCGTCAACCTAACAAAGGAACACCCGGTTTAGTGGGATAGTTTCTCAGACTTCAAATTGAAGTTTCCTGTGTCTAAATGTTTAATTTTCTCCAGTGGTAAAGTTTCAAATCCTCTGAAAAGTAGATGTGTGAATCACAGTGAATAAACTTCGCATGCAGTTTACAACAATCAGAATAATCAAAGAGAGATTCCATGTGTTGAAGTTCACAAACCTCAACAAGACGAAGCTGGACATTGTCATCGGCGAATTGGGAGTCGGACAAGTTCTGTCCTCTTAAACCTCTCATAAGTATAGACAATTGTTCATCCTCTTCCATCTGCGCCCGCATTTTCCTTATCTCATCCGAGACGTTTCCGAACCTCTGCATATCCCAGAACCAAAAATTAGTTACAGTAAAGAATAAAAATAGAAATTTCTCCTGTTGTCTTAACGGCGAAAAATGTCGTACCGAGGAGACTCCGTTAGGAGCCTTCGTCGTAGTATTCGTCTTGGGTGCGCCGTTGATTCCATCGGGAACCTTCTCAATTTTCCGGTTATTTACTGGAGAGACTCCGTTGACTCCTACGGGAACCTTGAGCGAGGGTCCACTAGTAGTTCTAGCTTCGGGTTTCGGTTCAGTAGCAACGGCCAAGATGCCGCAGCGCCTCCGAAACACATCACCTCCAGCAGGAAAGGATCGCCTTCTCGCTCCTCCCTCGGGACTAAAACTCTGGCAGGAAGTCCGAGAACGCCGGACAGGTTTAATTCCGTAACATAGAAGATGAGAGGTTGCGGCGTCCATGGCTGAGCTGTACGGAGCGCTCCCGATCTCTTTTGCGACGACTACAGATCAGATAGTTTGGCGAGAAACCCACTACAGAACCCAGAGAGTGCGTTCAGAGTAGGCAACAGTGGAGCGTGTTTCCGTTGCTATTGGTAGTAGTCACGAGTCGATACCCAAATTCATCTCGACTACGTAAGAAAAATGGGAGGAAAAGAAGGGCATGGACCTAAAGAGCATACGTGGCAAAACTCGGTGCAGTGGAAGATACTGGGTCGGTCTCCCTTCCCACAGTACATCAGTGCAGCTGTTATGGAGATTCGCCTGTCTTTTCGATAGTTTTTCAACACATTCACAGCCGTTGGAATTTCTTTTTCGCAAAATCGGCCATTAGAATTAATCGTGCTAGGACGAGGCAACTTCCACCACAACCGTCTTTTGTCTTCTTCTCCGGCAACCGTGAACGTCTGTTCAGCCTTCTTAACGATCACTGCTGCTCTTTCATCATCCGATTGTCACTTCAATGTTTTCCCGACGGCAACCGTCCAGATCTTTCTTTTTTACTAGAAACTAGAAAAAAGAAACAGTTTACAGAGTGCTTCCGTCGGCTATTATTAATTTACTGTACATTGCTCAAGCATATTCTGCTTGTGCAAACAACTAAAAACCAGAAGAAATTAAACAAAATTTCACGCTTCAGATGGTTTGCCGTTTGTAGGACTTTCAGGTATGCCTGATTGGACTAAGACGTCAACGAGTAAAAAGGTTCAAAAGCTTTGCGAGTCTGGTGAAGAAGTGTGACAACGAATCTGCAGAGACTAAGAAATGTTAACTAAAACGCGGGCAAGATGAATATGTTTCGTTTTTCGTTGATTTTTGAACGCGATTACTAGGGAATCCTGCTGACCAGCTCCAATTGATGTGATCACGGAAGAATGAACGACAAATGCAGAAGATACTATTCATCAATACTGATTCAACAAATCGGTGAAAAGCCAGCGGACATGCACCAATAATGTAATCATGTATCACACGAATCCAAATATTTCTCATGAACGTTACAACCTGTCTCCTTGATTTACAATGCCTTCCTTTCCCTTCATGTCAAACAAGGCCGTCTGAATTCTGGGCTCAAGGCAGCAATGTCATTGGTCGTGCATCCCCCAAGCGCCAGAGCTCCTCCCCTATTTCTTTCCCTCTGTATATCCCATCCTTCAAGTTTTACCTTTCTTCCTCTGCAATCACATAACCAATAAATCACCCTGTCAATGGTTCTCTTAGTGTTGTTGACGCTGACCTCTACCTTTCTTGGATTTGCCCTTGTTCTCCTGCATCTTCTTTTTCTTGGCCTCAACTGTTATCCAAGTATAATCCGGGGGAATCATAAATGGATCTTGAATATCTTCTACCCGACTAGTCGGGCCCGATATCACAGAGGAACTCTGACGGTATGGGGCCTTGATCCAATGAAGCCATGAACTTGAAGACTGCGGAACAGGACTTTCTCTGCCAACTGACTTAGGGGCTCCTGGGCTTTCTCTGCCTACTGACTTAGGGGCTCCAGGGCTTGAAGGAGGTGTGCAGAACTCCTCCAATGGCTGTAGCTCTTCAAACCTTGTAAATGTAACAATCACCCTAATGGTAGGAACGACTGGAATTGCAACCTGAAAGAAACCACAAGAGAATTTGTCAACCAAAAATGCATATTGGAAACAGAAAATGTAGCACAAAAATGAGTAGTAAGGCAGTCTATCTGCCGGAGGTAGTGCACAAGGCCGAAGGACAAAAATGTAGTTATCCATAGATTACCCACAAGCTTCTCATAGGTAGAAATCACAGGAACCAATCAAAAAATCGACAGGTATCCAAGACAAATGACAGTGACCTTGGCTGTCCCATATGATAAAGCAAGCAGGTAATCAAATAATTACCTCATAATTTAACAAATGAAGGATATATACAACAGCAAAGCGCTTTAACAAAAACGAATCCATCGTAGGTCAGATGCAGCACTGGCAGGCATCGGTAAGTGTAAGGATCATGCAACAAATTGTGAAGCATGAATCTAAGATAACATGAAGTTTCAGCCAGGATTCTAACATTGTTTAATTACCATAAGTAATTATAGCATTTACAGGAAATGATTGGCAAACCATGGTCAACCCATGAACATGCAATAGAAGTACACTAGATGTTTGCACATTATTGTCCACACTCAGAAATATGAACTCAAAGAAGAATTTCACATAAATCACCATGAGAATCACCATGTTGTTCAAAATCTACCAGCTAAGAACATTCTTCCATAGAATCAAGTCAAGTTTCTTTTGTGGGAAACACACAGTCACAATTTTAAGGGCTTGTGAATTTCAAGATATTCCTGCCAGGATAACATTGCAAGCTTGCAACCACCATTAGAACGAAGGCCGAACTGCCAATAAAAGATGCTTCATTTTAAATGTTTCTAAGAAACATTAAGGAATAGGGAAGGGCACTACATACCAGATGCTTGTTAAAATCATTCTGAACATGAAAAGTTGGTAAATAGGAATACTATGCCCCAGCTAGAAGACAGCAAAAACTAGGTACAAGAGAAAAAGGTACAAAATACTGGATAATCCACCGAGAGAGACACCATTCTGGAAATAACATTTTTTAACACTAAATCTTAGGTACAAACCCCAATCTAAAAATAATCAAAGTCCGTCGCATGAATTTGGCATTACTAGACATCTCATTACACGAACAAACAGATGCAATGAGAAACCAATTCAGACTAACAACAACTCCCCACCAGGCAGAACCCACATTTAAGCTGCCTCCCTTCCTTGACCAATGATAGAAGGGGAGGGGGAAGCGAACTATAATGAAACTTGCTCAAACAATCTGGAGACGAGATGCAGGAATACAACAGACCAAGACATATTACCTGGTCAACTTTGAGATGCCCCCTTAACCATTCTAGTAAACAACAATTATAGTTCAGAGAATGATAAAGCATCAATTATTTTGGGGCTCACTAGAGGAACCCCGCATTCAGCTCCCTCATTAGCACATATGACCTTTCTTCGAGCCTTTCCTCATTACTTCACACAAAATTTATGGCCTCGACAATTTCTGGTCAACAGACTGACCACCATCACCAAGACCCTTCTCACAAGTGCACCATTTGTACACTGAAAAACTTGCCTACCATCTTAATGACTCTCTAATTTCTAGTGTGTGGCTGCTATTCCCAAATGTTCACTAATACTTTCTTCTAATTTTGCTCAACAAACAAACTTGAAAGCTGCACTTTGTACTCTGATCTATAGCCATAGTAACATAATACAAAAGGCCAAATTACAAGCATGAAAAATAGGAAGTACCAAGATAGACCCAGAAAGAAAGGGAAATGCATTAAGCAATGCTTAAAGAGTTGATGCATGTTCCGTTCTTATTCTTCACCAGTTTTGTACAAAGAGCACACCTTGGCGTGCATTCACAGACAATCTTAAAGACGTACATTGAAAGGCCTAGAATTATGTCTAAGAAGTTAAATGCTTTCAACTTGGACAGCTTCTACTGCAAAAATATTCTTAGTACCTGTAAAAATGTCCATTCACTCTTTTTTTAACTCAAAAAGAAAATCAAAACAGCTTGGAACTGAACTCAGGACTTCTCTCTTGTCTTATATTACACTGAAGTGGGAAAATAGGGGATAATCTCCAAATAGTCCTAAATTTTGCCCTAATTTCAAATACAATGACAAGTTTTCCATACTTTACACAGAGTAAAATCCCAAGTACAGCCCACAAGAACCTAGAAGAACTGTTTTTTATCTATTTTTATAAATAAGGAAGGCTGCCCTCTCCCTCCTGTCCTAGTGCTGTGAGAGAGAGCGAGAAGAAGACCCCCCACCAAATTCCCCTTCCCTCCTGAAGCTGGAAGTGAAGGAAAGGAAAGATGGACACTTCCCCGTGCTCTCTTGTTCAAAGTAGGAAGCAGCAGAGAATGCCTGGGAGCTGCTTGAAGCATTTCACTGCCATTTTATATACAAGAAAGAAAATATTTGGGCCCTTCACCTCTCCCTCTAAATTTAAGTTTTTTTAAAAATCTTTTTAAGGGGTAAATTTCCAATTTCACATGCCCCTAATGCTCTCAATTACAGTATACTAACCACAAACGGGTATTTGCCCAAAAGATCTCAAGTATATGGCTGCATTTGGAAATACAGCAAACTTGCAGCAAATTTGAAATTAAGCCAAAAAATTGGGTTGTCTTTGAAATTTTCTCAAAACAAGGATACTCTAGTTATATGGTATACATGAAAATGTGAACGGTTAATGGACAACAATTAGAATCCCAGTCAAAATTCACAACATTATTTCCCATGAAAGGAAATGTCAACAGAAATGAATAACTCCCCACTCTACCCTGAGTGATTGCAATCTCAAAGCCCAAGTCATCTTTGCCTCAATCAAAAAACTGCTGAAAGGCATATGTACCCACAATATCCTCACACCCTTAACAATGGCAAAACGCAATATGCCTTATCATATCATACACATAAGCACCTCATTCAACTAGAAAATTGTTTTTTTTTTGTTTATGATAACCAGAAAATTGTCAAACAAACCTATCAGGAAAAGATAAGAGGATATAACTCAAGATGGAGATGCAATAAAACAAAATAAGAAGCAGAAAGAAAGAAAGAAAGAAAGAGAAAAACAAAAAAGTAAAAAAAAAAGTCATCCATGTTAAGAGAAAAGAAAGGGCCCAAGAGCATATGAACAAGTGCACCTAATAAAAATACCACCAATGTTAATTCTAAATCATACCACCATGTATAAATTGGATTTGAAGAACCTATACGTCCTATCGCTCAATAGATCATGACAGTACCCTGTACCCCATAGATGAGTTTGCAACAAAAGGGATAACTAATTGGAGAGCCAAGAGAGAATGAGAATAGTCACCATTGCAAAAGTAAAACCTAAAACATCGCCATAGATTTGAAGATGTAGAAGACACAGATCCACTATTAAATGCCAAAAAAATAAAAGCAATAGTAAAATCTGAATGCAATATTAGTTTAGATCAAGCACCTTTACGGGAAATGTTCCTAGAGGGAGCTTAGTTGTAAGTAGTTCTCTTAGTCGACGAATTGCCTTCACCTTGTTGGCAAGAATGTCAAGCATTGGTAAAAGCTCTTCAGTCTGAAGTGGAAAATTTGGTGAAAGCCAAAGAATCGGTCTTAACCCTTTCTTGTACTCACTTTCCCGGCTACTATTCTCCCTGCGCCGAGTTCCACTATCAGAACTAGCAGCAGACTTTCTCAGATCTCTATCCTTCCCCTTATGGTGGTCCTCTGCCATGGCTGAGACCTCCACAGAATGCCTTCCTCTCTGATATCTAGATGGAGGAGATTCCCCAAGGAGATCACTTACCTTCTCATCCACACAAAGTGAACTTCTTGGGGGAACCATCTTTTTTGGTGTTTCACGCTTGGACCCACGCTTCCCCCAGTTGCTAAACCAACCCTTTTTTTCATTTTTGACGTCTCCATTGCTACAACTGCTCATGTCTTCAAGAGGGATCTCCCTTGCCTCGTAACAACTGTGCCTATGAGAAATAATCCCGTCTGACGGGCTATCATCATTAATCTCCGAGTAGCCCATTTTAAGAGCTACTTCCAGTTGCTTTCTTTCATCTTCTGTCAATAGGTCGTCATAACCCTCACTCTCTGTATCATTCCCATTACTGGATGAGAAGAACTCATCATCTGTCATAGCTCCAGGAACCCTCCTGGACTTGACACTTACTACCACATGATGCATATCATACACCTTGGCCTTCCATGGGCCCACCATTTCTGTCTTCTCCTGCCTCCTCCATGTTAACTGTGGCAATAATACAGCCAGAGTTACATCAATCCCAGGTCTGAAAATATTAGTCTGTGACATTGCAGCAACTTCCTGTTGGATTTCTGCTTCAGTGGCTTGTACCCCTGCGCCATCTAGTGCATTCATCACTTCCTTATCCTTATGTGAAATCATGCAAAGTGACCCAGGAGGGACCAGCCCATCCTCAGTCCCATCTCCGAGAAACAATACGCTCTGATCTGAGCGCTGAATCCTGAAACCATCAAAACCTGCCAACGTCATATCAGCTCTCAAATTTGATCCCCTCTTCCATATCTTGTATGTGTCAGATGGTGCTATCCTTGAAATAAAAGGAATTACTGAACTTTCAAAATGGAAAGTTATTTCCATGTAAAAGTCTCTCATTCTTCTCAAGGTTCCAGTCAAACGAGGCAGTCTCCTACACCATTTGGCCCATGCAAGTGGCTGGTAGTGTCTCACAATTATCATGGCAATTGCCTCTTCTCTTGCACATATAGCCTCTTGAAGGGGACTCCAACCATGTTCATTCTGCAAGCTCCAATCAGACCCAGCAACCATAAGCATTTCAGTAGCTGTGGCATCTCCAATCTTGACGGCTAAATGGAGTGGGGTCTCACGGTGTGGTACATCTCGTCGGTCAACCACCGCAGAGATTTGATCAGCTTTTTCTTCTTCAGCTAATGAAGCCGCCTCAGTACGGATCTCAGCAGGGTCCGCTAGCCGTGGAAGTGAGGCCAATATGCGCCGCAGGGAAGCATAGTCCTTGGAGATTACGGCCTTATGGACGGGACTATGCACGTATTTGGAAATTTCAAGTCCCGCCATTGATCAGAAGGATCGGTCAATCAGAAACAACTCTAATCATCAAAAGCAACAGAAAGAATCCCAGAGACTATAGGCGTTTAAAACGGTAAGGAGAAGATCAAAACAATCTACAAACTAATTCCAATTGATCAATGGCAAGAAAGTTAGAATGATCTAATTCGACAGAGGAACAGTTTGTACCGGTTCCCCTTCCAAATGGATCCAAGACTACCTAAGAAGAGACCAAATTCGAAAAACCTTGGACAAACATATACAGTAAAAAATGGACAAATATAGAAGACCCACGAGACCTTTGGCCAAAGGAATCTTCAACCACCCCAAGAATCAGACGTGGTACGTAACTGAATTCAAAATCTCACAAGAAAAATATAGCAAGGAAAGGAAAAAAGAAAGAACGCAAGAAAGGAGAGATACTGCGCTTTCTGCTGAGAGGGATCGGGAATCAATGGAAAGATCAGAAGCAGTTCCCAATGATAGACGATTGAACAACCTGGCCTGAAATTTCCTCCTAGAACACCAAGAAAGAATTTTTTCCAGATGGGAAGTTATAAAGAAAAGGGCAAGAGAATAGACCCCGAAAGGTTCAAAACCCCACCTCAGTGTCTCAAAAGCATATAAAACAAGATAGCTCTGCGATTTAATCCAGACCAGACAAACCCGAGAACCTGCATGTGGCAAGGGAAGAAGGGGAAATGAAAAAAATTGCGGAATCTGATGAAGAAATGAAAAGATGAAGAATCAAGAAAAGAATGCTAGAAAGAAACAGAGCCCCACCATCTAAGCAATGGAAACCCAACACCGGAAACTAATAAAGCAGGCAGAATGCAAGCAAGACATATCAGTTGAGAGAGAAAGAGAGCGTAACAGAGAGTCAGAGAGTAGTTACCTCTTCCCACTGCCAAACGGATTAAAAAAACAAAAAGGAAAAATGGGGGTCTTCGCAATCCCTGCTGGAAGCTGCAAAAAAAACACGGAACGCTAGCCGGATAGATACCCTGTCTGCTTCTTATTACGAGAGAGAGGGAGAGAGGGAGAGAGGGAGAGCGGGACGGTTTGTCTGAGAGGCAAAACGGATGCATACGGGCACTTTCCTAGCGTGTTTTTCTCGTTTGATTACCTCTCATCTGGCGGGCCTCCAGGTTAATAATCAGCGAATCCCATTCCCGAATCCTTCTAATTCTCCAGAGCGTGTGCGTGCGCTTTCTTCTCTCGCAGATGGACGACTGTGCAGACCAGACGGTCGGTGAGTACGCGATATCAAACCCGATTCCCAGACGGCGTTCAAAAGTCGAAACTCGTGCCCCTGCCGTCCATCTTATCTCCACCCTTCACGAGGCCTAACTGTCTGATGATAGACCCGAGACCGTCCATCTCCACACACCCTATCAACCTTGAGTAACGGGGACGAAAACGAACATCATCACTCGTCTCGCACAGCCAAGAAATTTCCTGCATCGACAGACGACGTTGTGGAACTCAAAAAAATATATAATAATAATAATAAATAAATAAAATCTTGTTCTTTTCCGTCGTCGTTTTTGGCAGTTCAAGTGAACAGTAGATGCGGGTAGCGATCTAGGGCGTTAAAATAATGACCCTCTAAACCGTCTTCATCACGGGGAGTCAAAGATGCCTTTCTCACACAAAAATAACTCGCTGGGTGGAAACGTGGCAATCTGTCGCACGCTGGGAGGGGTGATGTACAGGACGGATGAGCTGGTGCATCGTCCACACGTGGGATTGAGATCTTGTGTGGAACAAGTGCTTTAATTACTCGAGTAACGACAAATGCCTCTTTGTTTATTAAGACCATATTAATATATTTTTTTATTAATTGAACGTTATAAGATTGTTACGGGCCACCACCTATAATTCATATTATTGTATGTATGTAGCACCATGTGCACTACCTTTCTAGTCCATTTATCCATGGCCTGTTCCTATTTTTTATAGTTGGTAAAAGGCTCGGTGGGACGGAGCTGGAAAATCATCTTAGACTGATTGGTAAGACACACGTGGCGTAAAATCTTGCAAAAGTGGGACCGACGCGGTTTCTAAACGCTTGTGTGAAGCCGACAGCGTCATTATCGCTCAATGAGGATTAGAAGTTTGATGTGGTCCACTTACCTCAACGTTTGGGATTCTGAGGATTACTCTTGCCGCTGCTTTTACCTTTGGAGCCATTGGCGACCTTCTGATACAATCTGGTGATTTCAGATTTCACCCGGCAAGACCTACAATGACAACTTACGGTGTCGACTTCCGCTGGTCTCTTTGAATGGAAAGGGCAAATCAATATGAAAATCCATTTCGTGGAAAGCTCACAGACAGCTAATCCATGGTGAGAAATAGAAGAAACAAAACAAACTCTCACTTTTACCATCGTTTTCTATCAAAACACAGAAGGATTCTTTCCACAGCAAGCTTTCTTGTAATCGGAGATTACAAGATTGAATGCTGTGTGGATGGAGATTACAAGATTGAATGCTGTGTTAATGGAGATCACAAGATTGCAACAAAAATAATTATCTCTGGTAAGCATATTACCCCCTCTACTTCCATACTGTCCCTATTGAGTCTTCTAAAGATAATATTACGGCTCCTCACGCTGTATGATCAGGTCAGGCGTTGTGCAGGTTTCATGGATGGGCGAATGGGTATGGGGATGGATGCTGGATTGATTAGTGGTGATGTTAAGCCGTATTCTTCGCGACTCGTCTCGTACCTGCCGACGCTGAACTCGGAATATTGAACCTTATTAGGCAACTATTGAAATGTGTAACTGTTTATAAATGTAACGAGTCAATTAATCGAATTTGGCCAACGCGGAAGGACCGGGCGAGTGCGGTAACACTCAATAGAGATCCCGTTTAAAATTAGAATTCTTCGTCATCTTTGGTTAACTAATTAGACCTCATGAGAGTGTCTTAATCTGTACTGTTTTAAGAAGCATTTTCAGAGCAATGCTTAATAGCCAAATAGAAATATTTAAGTGCAGACCCATTTACTCCTCCTGTTCCCAATCAATCCATGTGCTAACCCTCTCACGCGGAAGCAATTAAAGTGATTAAGCGACCATTAAAGCACGCATAGAATATACCAGAAATAATCTTTGGGGTTACCGCTGGATTTGAACTAAGCAAGCCCTTTCAATCTTTTGTTGAGAACCCGGCACGGCGGTACCGACACGTCTTCATTTTATCCGACGCGGCCCTACTGTCACCGACTGCCGACGCCGTGCCCTGTACTAAAGCGCCCTCATCCTCGTTTCCCACCACCGTCTATAGAGTATCGACTCGCTGCGCGGGTCGAGGATGGACAGCAAAGCAATGGCTAAGGACAGGCTAATTTTATTCCTCACTAGCGCCTTTTTGCTGTAAGTCATCGTTTTTTCGTACTCCTTTCTTGTTTTTCTTGCTCCAGAGTGGCGATCGATTGTTGGGTAGATCTGGTTCGGCGTTTTGGAAAACTATAATCTGTGGAATGTCTGGTTCGGGGGAGGGTCGATGGCGTAATTGTAGTAGTCTTTCTTTCCGCGTTTCTGTTGTTCCTTGTTGGAAAAGATTTTCAGTGTCTTGAGAGAATTTTGTTTGCGATTTTTTTTTGTTTTTTTTTTTCTTATTTGCTGCTCCTAATTTTTTCCCCAGCTCGTCTAATCGTAGAGGCGATTCAAAGCCGGTTTGGAATTAGCGTCTCTTTCACGTCTACCTACGTGAGGCGTGTTTCATTGTCTACAGTTCTTATCTCTCGAATAAGGCCTAGGGTTTCTTGGAGTTAATCGTACTTCGGATCCGTTGAACCGTGTTATTGGGGAACCTTAGAATCGGGTTAGGGTTCTCCTGAGCTTGATATTTTTTTGGTTCTAGCGGAAGATTCATCTGCCCATTTTATGAAATCGTTCTTTGACGTAGGTCCTGGTTTCTTATTGATCTCATGAGACGCCGCCCATCTGTGTGCATTCCTCGTGTACAGATGGAGAAGGCAGTGGGGAAGCAACAACAGGGTCGGTTCTTTTTCCTTGTCTCTTTGTCCATCTTATTTTGGTTCTTGATATTTTACTTCCATTTTTCTGTTATCGGGGGTGGGACTGTTGAGGAACAGGAGGAGCTCATTTCATATCACTCTGAGCCATCGAAAACTGTTAGTCAGCCGAAAGAGTATCCATTCACACGAGCTCTGAGAACCAGTCAAAACACAAGTGATCCATGTGGAGGAAGGTATATATATGTGCATGACCTGCCCCCCAAGTTCAATGAACAGATGCTTAAAGAATGCAAGACTCTCAGCCTCTGGACCAATATGTGTAAATTCACCACCAATGCGGGACTTGGCCCTCCACTCGAGAACGAACAAGGGGTCTTCTCTAACACTGGATGGTATGCAACAAATCAGTTTGCTGTAGACGTGATATTCAGTAACCGGATGAAGCAATATGAGTGTTTGACTCGAGATTCCTCCCTTGCAGCTGCCATTTTTGTGCCATTCTATGCTGGATTTGATATTTCTCGATACCTCTGGGGTTATAACATTTCAGTGAGGGATTCAGCTTCTCTTGAACTGGTTGATTGGCTTACAAAAAGACCTGAGTGGAATGTGATGGGTGGCAGAGATCATTTTCTAGTGGCTGGGAGGATAACTTGGGATTTCAGGAGGCTAACTGATCTTGACCCAAATTGGGGTAACAAGCTTTTGTTTTTGCCGGCTGCGAGGAACATGTCTATGTTGGTTGTAGAATCAAGCCCATGGAATGCAAATGATTTTGGTATTCCATATCCAACCTACTTCCATCCTGCAAAGGACTCCGAGGTGCTCATTTGGCAGGACAGGATGAGGAAATTGAAAAGGCAATGGTTATTCTCGTTTGCTGGTGCTCCACGTCCTGATAATCCCAAATCCATCAGGGGGCAGATTATTGATCAGTGCAAGAAGTCGAAAGTGTGCAAGTTATTGGAGTGTGACTTTGGGGAGAGCAAGTGCCACTCTCCCAGCAGTATCATGCAAATGTTTCAGAGTTCTCTCTTCTGTCTCCAACCTCAAGGAGACTCTTATACACGAAGATCCGCTTTCGACTCCATGTTGGCAGGTTGTATTCCAGTTTTCTTCCATCCTGGTTCGGCCTACACTCAGTATACATGGCATCTTCCAAGAAATTATTCAACTTACTCTGTTTTCATTCCAGAGGATGATATTCGTAAGAGAAATGTTAGTATTGAAGATAGATTGAAACAAGTTTCCCCAGAGCAGGTGAATATTATGAGGGAGGAGGTCATAGGTCTCATACCAAGGCTTATCTATGCAGACCCTCGGTCTAAGCTTGATACTCTGGAGGATGCGTTTGATGTGGCTGTACAGGCAATTATTGACAAAGTTACTCTACTGAGAAAGGATATCATCGAAGGCCGTGATAACAATGATTTTGTGGAAGAGCTCAGTTGGAAATATGCTCTGTTAGAGGAAGGACAGAGGAGTGTAGGGGCACATGAATGGGATCCTTTCTTTTCAAAGCCAAAGGATGCTGGCAGTGGGGATTCTGGCAAGTCATCGGCCGTGATCGGTCAAAACTCCTGGAAGAATGAACAGAGGGATCACTCATGATGCTGATGGATGTTATCATCTTCTGAAAACTTATTTAAGCTCATGGCAGAGGACGAGTCAACGGGTCTAATACTGTTGCAAGATGGGAATCAGGTAAGTAATAATGGTGATAACTCTGTCAAAGTTGGACGCAATAGGAGAACCGGTAATCCAGGGTCCAGACCTAGGTAGACATCGTGTAAAACTTGAGGGGTCTTCTTCCCTACCCGATATATATAATTTTTAAGTCAGGGTTCTCCGCCTTTGGGCAGTTTTGTCTGAGCCTAATAATTCTTTCTAATGTTTGTCATACTTGACACAAATGAACTGCTTTCTTTTTCTTCCATTATTCACTACAATGCTTGAAGGTAATTCGTTTATTTATCAATAGTCACCGAGCTGTCCTGCTTCTATTTCTTTTATCACCCGTGTTTGTGCTATTTGGTCTCATAATCAATGAGGAGAATTTGTCGATGTTAACGGAGATGCAGAGCGAAGGTCAACTTATTTGCTGCGCTCCTTACCCTCTTATTTCATTGGTTTGATTACGTTTTGCAGCAGCACTGATTCGTGAGCAACGCTCAATGTGAGTCTTCCACTGCTCATCCTAACACAATGAAATAAGAGAGCCGAGCCGCACACGGGCTGCTGGATAAAAAATAAATGACGTTGATTGGGACGACAAGAGTATGCGCTGCAGAAGCTCTCACGATGATCTCCATGGTAGCCATTAATTACATGTTTCGGATATTTACACATGCACCATGGATTAGGCATGGCTATAGGTTGGATTAAACGGATTTTTATGAGGATGGGGCTTCTCTATCCAATGAGTTGGAGTTGGGTAACTCCCAAAGCTTATTAAACGATATATTTTAAAAAATGATGTATAAGTTTAATAAAAAGTGTTATTTTTGTGATTAAATTTAGGTCAATTTAAAGAATATATATGGATTGAATGTGATCTAGTGATAGATTAACAATGCCTATTCAAATTCTTGTGTCAGTGTCAAATGAGTAAATTAAAAAAGAATGTATGAACTGTAGGGACAGGGATTGTAACAGTCATTGCAGTGAAAATGTTGAAAGCAAACATTGCAGAAACTGTAATTTGCGTTCAAAGGTATTGGCTGAAAATAGCCATAATAGACCTCATGAAAATATATTTTTTCTGCTTGTATTCAGCATTTACTAATTTAGGCCCATTTTGGTCTTGTTCTATTACTGATATCCCCAGTGATCCAGAGGACCGACTTAATCCTAGACATGTTTTGGCTAGGTGTGTGAAACGAATTCATATAATATGATCTACGGTTTATGAGGCAAACATTATTCAAAAGGAACATGTTGAGGGAAGTGATAAGTGCACTTTCTTGGGATTAGTATAAGTAGTTCATTTTCAGTGTTTTGAAATTGCAAAAAAAGGTCAGTATATGTTATACACAGTATTTAATTTTTTTTCTAACTTTGCAAATAAGATTTTGTATGTCTTCTTTAAAACCTAAAAGCCGAAAAACATAGTTCTTTCTAGCTACTGCCTCTAATATGTTCTTATTGAGGAAACTCCATGTCTGGGACTGTATGTTTGGCTTCATTTTGGACCTTATATTGCAGCAAGTGGATGCAAGTATCTTTTGACTTCTTTGTTTTGATTCATTGTGAAGACAATTTGAGATTCCTTAAGAAACATAGGATGTACATGCCAAAGCCCAACCTGGCGCATTTATCTTCACTAAACAATTATGACTAGGGTTGATCTTTGGAAGTCGACCTTTCCCAAAGCCTTAGTAAACACATCATAAAGTTGATCTACAAATTTAACATAAGGAGTGATAACTGCACTACTCACCAGTATAGCATTACGAATGAAATAATAATCTACTTCAACATATATTTAGTTTGTTCATGAAAGATTGGATGAGTAGCAATAAAAATAGCAACTTGATACTCGCAATGTATTACCATCCCACCCTTGGTTGGGAAACTTAACTCTTACAAAAGCTAGTTTTATACCACTCTCTAGATTCATTATCCTTGTATTTCATTTGTGTAAACCCATTGGAAACCTACAATGGCAACATCTGGTGGTGGATCACACAATGTCCAAGTACCCTTATCAAGCAACATCTCTATTTTCCCATCTATGGCTTACTTCTATCGAGGAGAAAATGGATCCTTTTGCACTAAGAAGGGATAGTACAAGAAGACAAAGACAAGGTAAACGTTTTAAATAGACTAGATAATGAGTCAAATGACATTAAGTTATATATGGGAAGGTAAGTACAAGCATGAACATCCTTGCAAAAAATATTAGGAAGATTCAAATCACTTACCTCAGGAGCCGTCGACAAAGAGAAAACTGGTGAGGATGGAGAAGAGGGAGCCTTTGACAATGTTTTTGAAGCTTTTCATCTTTGGTAAACTTAGTGGTTTTGGTTGGGCAACACTAGATACAATACTATGGGACATCCTCTCCACCATAAATAAGAACAACAACATCAACAACAGATGTAATGCATGCAATGTACATATACTGAGCTTTTTTATCCGCTCTAGCTGTAGTTATCCTAACTGGAGTTTTTGCTCTGCATGAATCCGTAGATTCAATGCATGAAGCTTGGTAGGTTTATTTTTTTCGTCTGAGAGGATGATTTTCCAAATAACGGTGATCGATAACCAAGAGTGGCGTCAGTGGTGATGATGACACGGGCTCCGGTCGACGGCCTTTTTTTATTTGTCCTTTTGCTTATATCCAAACGAGATCCACCAGTTTTTGGGGAAGGAGCATCTCCGCCACCTCTCCGGGCCCAATGAGAGGTCCACGTGTGCAAGCAGGCACTCGACACGAGCTTCTTCCACGGGGGTGGAAGTAGGGGTCGGCTGTTGAGCCCCAATCTGGCACGTATTATCCATGCCTACGTGTTGGTGGCAAGCCTCGACATCAAACCCACCCCCTCTCTCCCGAGGAATCAACAAAAAGTGGCTGGAACGTGTCGGCCACTTCTCTGTGATTTTAGGGTTTATCCACTCTGGGCCTAGTAAGAGAGAGTATAGGCTATGTAGCTTAGTTGGAGTGAAGCCCAAATGTGCCACTTGGCCCTCTCTGCAACTAACCCTCACCCTCCTCTCTCTTTATTAAGCGTATTCTCCTCCTCCCAAATGGCCATCTTCTTTGGTTTCTTTCTTTGAATGGTCTCTGTGGATGATCTTTTCTTCCACTTTCACAGTTCTGGGCCTCTCGGCAATATACAAAAAAAAAAAAAAAAAGAGGAAAAAAAATCAATTTGCTCGGGTAGAAATGGGATGCTCAGAGAAGAAACAGTCCACGAAGAAAGCTTTCACTTCCGGTACCGGTATCAGACGTTCCAGTAAAGGGTGCATGAAAGGCAAAGGAGGCCCCGAGAACTCCCTCTGCACTTACAAAGGAGTGAGGCAGAGGACCTGGGGGAAATGGGTCGCCGAAATCCGGGAACCCAAGCGAGGGACGCGGCTCTGGTTGGGCACCTTCAACACCTCCTTGGAAGCCGCTCTAGCTTACGACGACGTAGCTCGTAAGCTCTACGGCCCCTGTGCCAAACTCAATTTACCCGACTCTCTACCCAGCAAAACCCACTCTGTCGTCACCGACGGCGCCCCTCCCGCCGCCTTGGCTTTCATCAAAAGAGAACCTGAAACCGAGTCCCCGTCTTGCCAGGCTGATCAAATCTTCAACGATCTTACTGCCAATTTCCCAACGGTAGACTGGACGGGATTAGTCTCCACGTCAAGCTATTTGTCCATGTACCCGTATGGTTTCACCACTAGCGATGTTGGAGACTCCAACGGTGGATTGTGGCGGGACGTGATATCAGGATTGCCTCCAGAAGAACAGAAATATCCAGTGACAAGCTACGACATGGGTGTCAATGATCTTGGGTTAATCACACCCGACCTTGGACTAGGAGATCATGAATTCATCGACTTGTAGCTTTTTTTTAAATTTGTAGCTCTACTAATCTGAGTTTTAGTTAAATTTTTAAGATTTATTATTATTATTTAAAATCTATTACATTTTGGTTCGGCCAGTCCATCGGGTCAGCAATTTCACTTGCAAGAAGCTCGAGGATCTCTGGACGACGACTAGAATCTCACCAGCAGTGAATCAAGTATGATTTCTTAAGGTTTGTGGGTAAAAAACTGCTGGCTGCAACTGATGATCATGATCGTTAGTTCGGTGTTTGTGACCCGATGTTTCAGGCAGAAATGAACCGATATAGCAACAGAAGATTTTACTCGAGGAAGAATTAGGAGAAGCTTAATGCAGCCTCAAAAATCTCATCTTTATGCCGTCCGAGAGATGCGAAATCCTGCTGGTTGCTTCGAGGCGGCTACACCTTCAAGGAATCAGATGCAGGAGAATCTGGAAATCTTCAACTAGGGAGGTTTTAGCTAAGACTTCTTTGTTTTCGTGTGAACGATGGGGGAAAGTAACGTTACATAACACGAAAATGGCTATTGAAAAGGGGCAAACGAAGAACATTTTAGCTTTTTGGTAGATTTCCCAGCATTTCGTCTCTTATTTTATCTTCTTCATCCGTTGCCAGGATGAAAAATGAGCTGCCAGAAATCGCTCCAGGAAAAAATAATTTTGTGCATTGTCTATTTTTCATATTTCCATCGAGTAGAGGAGATTCAGATATATAACACGCAAGATTCTTTCACGGAAATGGAGATCTTGGCATTGGACGTTTTCGCCTAAAAATCACATATATGATTATAAAATTAAATATTACAAGATCAGATTAAATTTAAGTTTAGTTAAGGTTATATTATAATTATAAATAAAATAAATTTATCACAGATAGGTCATAATTAATTATGACTATAATTAAAACTGTATAATATAATATTAATAAAATTTGAGTTAATAGAAATAAATTTTATAATAATAAAACAACTATAATTAGGTTAAAATAAACTTAATTGTTACCAATAACTTATAATGCATATGTAAAAATAGTGATAAATTATTATTATTATATATTTAGATAAATAATTTAATTAATTATGACTAGTTGTAATGATTATAAATAAACAATGTTGAACAAAATTAAACATGTTACATACAATTTAGAGTTTAATTCTCTAATTTCCCCTTAATCCTATTATTACAAGTGACCTTCAACTGTAAGTGGCAAAGTGAAAGTGAATTTACTTTCACTCGCTCTCTCACTTTTGTTTTGCTCATTCAACTCTCTCGCTCTCCCTTTTGCATTTGGATATAATAAAATTAAACATTTGTTTAAGTAATTTATTTTATCCATTTAATTAAAAATTTTTATTTAATTTTTAAAATTTGAAATTTATCTTTGTCTATTAATAGAATAGTTAAAAAAAAATATCTTATAAAATTAAATCTATCAAAGTAATTTTATACTATAAAATATATTTTTTTAAAATTTATATAAATTCATAATATTTCATATCATATTTGATTTCAAATTTAAGAGTGATAATTTAGATTTTACAAAAGTAACATTTTGATTAAGTATTTGGATATTATAAAATTAAATATTTTTTTGATTATTTAATTTTTTATATTTAATTAAATATATTTTTAAAAAATTATTATTTTTAAAACAATTTTAAATTATTTTTTAAAAATTAATAATTTAAAACAATTTTAAATTATTTTTAAAAAATTAATAATTTAAAACAAGTTAAAATGCATTTTATTTTAGTCAAATAAAACTATTAAAAATAAAATTTAAATATATTAAAGTAATTTATATAATAAAATACCATATTTATTTATATACAATTATTATTTTTAATATTATATTTAATGACTATTTTAAGAGTGAGAATTTAGATACTTTAAAGTAACAATTTGATTAACATATGGATATTATAAAAGTAAGTAGTTTTTATATATTTAATCAAATAGATAATCTTAATTTTTTTAAATTATTTATTGAAAAATCTAAAAGATATAGTTTAGTTAAATAAACTATTTCTTAAAATTAAATATATTAAATTATTTTTGTATAATAAAAACCCAATTTTTTATTTACATAAATTTATGATTTTTTAATTTATATTTAATTATTATTTTAAGAGTGTGAATTTAGATATTAAAAAGTAACTATTTGATTAAGTATTTGGATATTATAAAAATAAAAATTGCTTAATTAATTTGTTTATATATTTAATTAAATAGATAAAGTTAAAATTTCAAATTATTTATTAATTCAGATAAGTTAAAATCTACGGATGATCCAATACGAAAAATTATTTTGTGCAAAATATGCGAAAAGACCGTCTCTACAGTATGCCAAATCGAATATTGTATTCGATCAAAATCTATCTTAATGCACTAATAAAAAAACTATCTTATAAAAATTAAATTTATAAGAATATTTTATTAATAATTGAATATGTTCTTTTCAGTGTACTTTTCACTAGCGAAACCCCCCGTGAATTTATAAGATGGAGAGGGTTTAGCGTTCAGGGTTTAGGTTCGATTTCTGAATTTATAACGCAACTCTATCGGCTGCTTCTTATCTCCTGTCTCCTTATTTTCTCTCTCACTTCTTCTTTCTCCTATTTCAATCTTACAACTTTGCGAACTGTATTTTTATACTTTGTCTATACTTTTAGGTACGATATTTTTTTGTAGTTTGATGTATAAGATTCAGAGGTGTGATTCAGTTAGTGCATTTATGTTATTTCTCTGGCATTTGTAGTAATGGGTGCAAAGAAGAACAAGGGTAAATCACCAAAGCCTTCTCCACACCCTTCCAAGAAGAAGCAAAAGAGAGCACCACAAGAAGAAATTGCTCCTGTTGAAGTGTTTGATGCATCAGATGTAGAAGATGTAATGGAAGAAGGAAATAATTCCCTGTCCGACATATCTTCGGATGGAGAGCCCTTCACTGATAATTTCCTTGGCGACAGTGGTGATGGTATTGCTGTTTTTGTTTAAACTTTTTTTTTTTAAGCTTTAGCTTATGTTTTTTAGTATTATTACTCTTTAGAGTTAAAGTTACAAAAGAATGCATTGTTACTTATATCTCTCAAAATTATATTTTTGTAATTCTTTTAATGTTATTATTATACAAATAATTAGTTCCTTTAAAAAATATATTTGAAGACAATCGCTCGGATGATGTGGAGTCAGATTCTGATGAGTTAGACATAGAAGAGAAATCACGAGCTATTGACGAAGAAAGGGCTAGAGTAAAGAAGGAAGGAGACGATGAATTGCAGCTCAATATTAAGGAAGAATCTGATGAGTTCAGACTGCCCACTGTAGAGGTTTAAATTAGTCAAAGCAACTGTACTTGTTTTGTTATTCTCTCCTGGCTTATATGACTGGTATTTATCTTCTGGTTGCTTTAGGAGCTTGAAGAAGAGGCACGATGTCCACCTGACCTTCCGAAACTTCAGCAAAGGATAAAAGATGGTATGTAACTCTGATCATTCTATTTTTTATGCTTGCTAATTAGTTTTGTAGTGCCAAAATGTTTGTTTCTGATTTTTGATATTATCTTGGGTTTAGTTATTCGAGTTCTTTCAAATTTCAAGACTTTGAGACAAGAAGGTGCCACAAGGAACGATTATGTGATGCAATTTAAGTCAGATTTGGCCTCTTATTACGGTTACAATGACTTTCTTATTGAAGTTTTAGTAGAGGTAATGGAAAGAAAATTTTCTTTTAATATTTATTTTATTCTAATGTTGTCGTTTAAGTATCCTGATATATACCTTTACAGATGTTTCCAGTGGTTGAGTTGTTGGAGCTTATTGAGGCATTTGAAAAACCTCGACCTATTTGCTTGCGCACAAACACTTTGAAGGTGAGCAATCCATCTTGTAATTTAGATTGTGATGCCTTTTAGAAACAAAATGAAAAGTTAGATTTCATAACATTTGCACGGAAAGAGTCCTATCTCCTTTCATTTATGAAATGAATATCTTTTCATTAATGAAAAATCTGTATACTTTCCAAGATGTAATTTACAATGTGATCCAACTCAATGTCTATTTCTTTTTAGGCTGTACATATTTAATGGAAACTATTCCAAAATTTTGGGCTGTGGTTCTCGAATTTTCATCTATTTTTCTGATTTGTAGTTATGAATCCAACTAATAGAGAATTTAGTGGGAAGTGCAAAATTATGCAGTTCATCTTGAATCTCTGTTTGTTAAAGTTTTCTTTTGCTTCATTTCTGGGTGTTAGACTCGAAGACGGGATTTGGCAGGGGTTCTTATAAATAGAGGGGTTAACCTAGACCCTTTGAGCAAATGGTCAAAGGTATGAATTTCTCTCGTTCTCTATCTAGCTATCTATCAATCTTTTTATATTATATTTTGTGCTATTTTCTAACCAACATTATTAATTATCACTACTGCAGGTTGGATTGGTTGTATATGATTCTCAAGTGCCTATTGGTGCAACTCCTGAATATATGGCTGGACACTATATAGTACCTTTCCTTTCTTTTTTTTTTTTTTTCAACATAATACATTTTCCTTTATTTTTTAGTTAAAATGTTGCTATTTTTCCTATTTGTATTTCTCTTTGTAGCTTTTTTGGCTCAGATTATCTGCATTTATTTTTTTCACAGCTACAAAGTTCAAACTCCTTTTTGCCCGTTATGGCTCTTGCTCCTCAAGAAAAGGAACGAGTTGTTGATATGGCGTAAGTCCCTCAGCTAGTTTGAAATTTCTGTAGCCATGTGGATTTTGCCTTTGACAACTGCGTTAGGGGGGGGGGTTGCATTTTACTGTGAGATATTCAGTTGCAGTCTCACTATGGGAATCATTTGAGATTTGACAACTGCATCCCGAGATCAGCAAAGTCTGTGGCCGATAGTTTGGCCAAGCAGGGAGCTTCCTTGCAATCTCTTGTTGTTAGGGGATAGTTCTCCCTTTTTTTCTCTGGTTCTCTTAATAAAATCATCTTTCATAAAAAAAAATGTTCAAAAAAAAATTGTAATCTGTGGGAATCTTAAATTGTTTGAACTGCACTTGTCATTCATTTCACCATTTTTTCAAGAATCAGACTTCTTTGAAAGCAAAAACTTAAGGTCTGTTAGTCTCCTTATGTTAGTTCTAAAAGACTCAGGAGAGTATGAATAACCCTTTGAGAAGGTTGGCAATTGGACACGGTGTTTAAGCTTCATGCCAAAGACAGCATTACACATCAGAGATATTGCCAACGCATATGAGACTAAATTTTCCTCTTTCAACCAAAAAAACTCAATTCTTTAAAGGAGTATGAGAGTAAAAGAAATTCTTATCTCTTTCTACAAATTCCATTTTTCTGCTGTTCTAGATTTCAAAATTGGCAGCTAGGGAAGTATAAATGATTCCTTCTTTACAACCACCTTGTTAATGCATGTTATCTTCCTGTGATCATCGTATGTATTTTCTTGCCAAAATTATCCACTTCATTTTAATAATGTTTTGCAGGGCTGCACCTGGTGGTAAAACGACATATATTGCAGCTCTTATGAAGAATACTGGTATGTGGCTCTTACTATTACTATCTCTTTTTTTTTAACCATTTATGTATTCTGCTATCTCAGAATGGTTTAACAGAGTTGATCATGGTTTTTTCTTGCTTCAAATCCATGCTTCTTTTGTCAGATATAAGAATATTGATGTCAATTTCCATGTTTATCCACTGATGGTGTATCCATTTTTTTTTGAAACATTGGTTGGCTTAAAAGAAAAAAAGATAATGTATCCATTTCCACAGTCCAGGAATCAATATATGCAAGTAGTATCATTTTCAATTATGAAATACATTGTAGTGAGTTTCCATAGGTTTCAGTGAGTTTCCTTCTGTATCGACAAAATTCTAGTGATATGTATCCATGAGCAGTGATTGGTCTGTATGTCCCAGTATTACACCGATTTCCTGTTTCAACTATAAAGAGTGCACAGATCATTTTTGTTTGAATCTACTAACTGCAGACCTTAGAAATGTAGCTTGAAATATTTTATGCCTAATAACTTTATATGATGTATATTTTAGAAATTCTTCTATGAAATTTAAATAGTGCCATTTAAAAAAAATAGTGAGATATTCTACCATTGATTATCAGCAAAGCATATTCACTAACACTTGCGTCCGTTTTATCTATTTATTTTATATGATTGTAATGTAGGTTGCTTGCTCATAGAAGTGTTTTTCATAACAATTCATATTTAATGTGGCTGTGAAAAGTTATATGCATGTACTCTAAAATGAATTATTTCTGTTTGACCCTCTCTTCTATAGTGGTCTTCTTGAGGTCTTTTATGAAAGAGTTTTCTCTTTAAAGACCTCTTTGGGAGGAACTGTTTCTTGGCTGCTACTGTTTTAAAAGACTGCATTGCATAAAAAGAAGTCATGTATTAGGTCTATAACTATGTAAGACATAATTTTTGTAAGTAAATTACTAAAATATCCTTATTTGTAACTTATGTTTTGTAATAAATAAATACCATAAATTAACAGGTTTGAAGGCAGTTTACTAAAATATGCTTCTTTGTACCTTATGTTTTGTAATAAGATAACATATAATAGATTAGCATGTTAAATTTAAAGGCTAGGTTTTGAGCCCACCAATTTGTAGGATTTGTGGGTTCCATTTCTCACGTTTGTTTAGACCCATGTTAGGTAGCTGACACAGCTCAATTGTTTATATTCAATGAATAACAAAGTAAAATGCCTCCTTTAGTGTATGGGCAACCTATATCTCAGCAACAACTAAGACAACTACAATCTGGGTTCAAGTTTAATGGGTAAATCTTGAAGGAAAGAACGAGGAGTTTTTGCAGTTATTAAGAAAAATAGCGAACAGTGAAAAAAACGAAGGACAAGTGATCTAAAAGAGTCGAAAACTAGAACTTTGTTCAATAGCAAAAGAGTAATTTCTGTGTTACATATGAGGGCCTTTTATAGGCATTCAAATCAACAAAATATGAAACTTTTATGTTGTCCAAACTCCAATTAGGACTTTCTAAATCTATACTTGCTGGAAAAGAACCTGAAAACAGTAAACAACTTCTAATCTGTAGAGTTGCTAACTTTAAGCTTCCTTAGTTAGAAAGAAAAAAAGCCATACATAATATAGGAAACTACCTCTTAAATGAGGACTTTTTAGTTGAAGGATTTGACCAGAACAGCAAGTTCCTGAGTGATACTTCCCATAAAAAAAGTTATTTTCCAATAAAACTTCTAATTTCAGCAAGCTTGAAATAGAAAATTGCGACTTAGAAATTTTTTTTATTTAGGACTTTCTATTCTTGAAATTTCAGTCCAAATAGGAAATTCAAGCCTCTTTAGATTGAGTCTCTTTCTTTCTTCTTCTTTTATAAACATAAGAGATTTTTGGAGTGATCTCTAGTCCTTTGATGTTCTTTAACTAGATTTTCCACAGTAGAACGTGCTGCATCAGTAGCCCATTTTGTGTACGAATTGTTTGGTGGGTTCCACACAAGGTGTATGAGCTCATGTTAAGATGTATTATAACTGCACAAAACAGTGATTTTTAGAAGTAAATTTCTAAAATGGGCCTCATTGTGAGGAAAGGTTGACTGTTTCCTCCTTCATTGCCCGTCTGCTTGGCACTTCTTGGCAAAATCGGGCTTGCTCTATGCGTACCCAGCAGCATTGTTCAGCTCTGCCATCTTGGCAAGGGGACTTGCCTTCCTAGGACTGCCAAGCTCCTCCTCTAGGTTATTTTGGCTAATGTACCATGGGGGCTTTGGCTTGAGTGCAACAACCATCGACTCTGCAATGTGGAAGCTTTGGGTGATGCTGTCAATTGTAGAATTACTGGGTCCATTGCTGCTTGGTCGGGTACCCAACATGAATTGAGAGTCTTCGGCCATCTCCCCGCGTGACAATTGCTGCCTGCTTGCTCAGATGTCTGCTCCTAGGCCCACAACCAATTGGTGGCTCCTGGCTCAGATATCTGCCCCTAGGCCCATAGCTATGCTTGAGTCGTCCCCCTCATCTTGATGTCATCAAACTAAACTTTGACAGGAGTGCCTTGGGCTGCACTGGTTCAGCAGGTATTGGTGGAGTTTTTTTGGAACCATGAGGAGGTTATCCTTTCCTCTTCTCCAGCCCTGTTGGGTGTTCTGATTCACTGAGTATTGAACTTTTGGCATTCAAACAGGGATTCCTTGTCTTCTCTAGCAGCCTTGGTGGCCATCTTTGGGTGTAGGGTGACTCTTAAGTCTGTGACTGGATGGTGTTCGATTTCCTTGGACCCTCCATGGAGGCATTGACAGACTTTTCATGAGATCCTAAATCTCTCCTCTTGTATGAATATTACTTGGTTTCATTTTCTTTGTTCAACTAATTTGTGGCTGACTATTTTGCTAGGCAAGGGGCTCCCTCTAATCCTTCATTGTTTCGGGCTCCTACTTACCTAGATTTGCTTTTAATAAAACCTCATCCTTCTAAAAAAAAAAAAGTAAAATTTTAAAATAGCCTTATTTGTACCTTAAAATTTATAAATGAAACAAATACAATAGATTAAGATACATTTTAAAAGGTAATTTACTAAAATACCTTTTGTTTGTACCTTGAGTTTTATAACAATATAAATTATTGCATTATCATTTTAAAAGCCTTTACTAAAAAAAAATCATTTTAAAAGCCAGATTATGGGCCCACCAATTTTTAGGATTCATTTGGACCCATATGGTACCACATTGTCTATGATTTGTTTAGTGGATCCCATGTTGAAAATGAGTTTTCCACTATGTCGACTATTTGCATGATGTATATGAAAGTTTATAAATCATGAGGGTATATTTGTCAAATGAAATTTATATCTCTTATTTCCAAAAGAAAAACTTTCCTCTTTAGAGAAGCTTCATTCATAGTGTCACCAAAGTCTTGTTTTTCTATTCTTGGAAAGATAAACTCTTTCAAAGAGGAAGCTAGCCAAATGCCCTTTTGAACACTAGAAGTACCTTTTTGATTGAAAGGATTGCTTTTAGTTCCAAAGAGCTGTGTAAATGCAACTTATGTTTGTTTTACTCCGTAATGTTTTCATCATTGACTTTGTGTCTCATTTATTTGAATGTTTGGGATTATAATGATAAACTTGTTGAACAGTGATTAAATTAGTTAGCGGTAAAGGCTTGGATTGATATAATGTGGCAAGGTTGTCCTGACCAAGTGATGAAATAAAAACTTGATGTAATTTAAGGGAGGAAGCATATTGGCAATAACGTTTAAGTAGAGACTGGTGAGTTTTATTTGGGGTAAAGGCAGAGTAGGAGATAAACTAGTGGTAGCTAACTACTCACCATCATGTTATTAAAGGAGCACTGGATATTAGGATCTTCCTACAAAATATCAGTTACCATAAAAGGCATTAGTTTCTATGGATTCTTAATATGCATGTCATCAACAGGAATTGTTTATGCAAATGAGATGAAGGAAGCCAGGCTTAAGTCACTATGTGCAAATTTACAACGTATGGGTGTGACAAATACAGTTGTCTGTAACTATGATGGAAAGGAGGTTGGTTAGCAACCTTTAGAGCTTGCCTTTTTTTTTTTTTTATCAAAAAAAATGTGCAGTCATCTTATCTTCTCATTTCAGTTGCCCAAGGTTTTGGGACTAAATTCTGTTGACAGAGTGTTGTTGGATGCTCCTTGCAGTGGAACTGGGGTAAGTGATTTGATTGATCTGTTTTTAGTTCTTCCATGGGAGATTTTCTTTGTCAAGCTGATTATTTGTTTGCTTTGCAGGTAATTTCCAAAGATGAATCAATAAAAGCTTCTAAAAATGCTGAAGATATTTATACATGTGCATACTTGCAAAAGGTATGAGCATCGTCTTTCTTCCAGTTGAAAGAACTACTATATTATTTTTGGCGTATTGTTTGATGACAAGACTAGAGAAGGGGCAAAGAACTACTATATTATTGAATATATCTTATTGGAATTGTGAAGTGTCTCATAGTGCCGGAACTTGTACTAAAGTTATTAATGTTTTTTGCAGCAACTGATCCTTGCTGCAATTGACATGGTTGATGCAAACTCAAAATCAGGTGGATACATAGTCTATTCAACTTGCTCTATAATGGTTGCAGAGGTTTGTAGTACATGGGTTCTCCTGATAATAAATGAAAAATGCAAAAACGTGTCTGAACTACGTAAATATATGGGGATTTGCAGAATGAGGCAGTTATAGACTATGCGCTCAGGAAGAGAGATGTAAAACTTGTCCCGTGTGGGCTAGATTTTGGTCGCCCAGGGTAAGGTCTATGAGCAACATATTTACAATTTTGCTCCACCCCCATGCTAAGACACTAGTGCTAATGTTTTCTTCTGATTTGATTTGCTCTGTCATTCTTGTTATATCCAGGTTTATTCGTTTTAGGGAGCACCGCTTCCATACTTCCTTAGAAAAGACGAGGCGTTTTTACCCTCATGTACACAACATGGATGGGTTTTTTGTGGCCAAGGTATCTTTGTCCTGTTACTTTTATCATGGAGAATAAGAAAAAGTTATGGCTTTCTTTTTTTGTGTAGATTGTGTCTGATCTTCAAGCTTGTGTTTCATGATTTAGTATCCCCACCCCCACAAAACAAAGAGTATAAATTTGATTGATAGATCAATATTTGGCTACTTTTGGTTTCTTCAGACAGTTGGATGCGTTATAATATCCCAGAAATATCTGTAGGATTTCAATTATGTGGTACTGCATCTTGGCTTCTTGGTTTGCAGTTAAAAAAGTTGAGCAATTCTAAGCCATATCAAAAGCAGTTATCAGAGATTTTAGGAGCTGAGGAAACAGAAACTGCCCCTGTCAGTGGCAGGAATAATGATAAGATTGGTCAGCATGGAGAAACTGAGGAGGAAATGGCTCCTGCAATTGGAGGCAGAAAACGCGTGGGAGGTATTGGAGGTGGGAAGGAAGAAAATGGAGAGCCCCTACACAGTACCAGAGAGAGCAAAAAAAGAAAATTTACATCTGGTGATGATAAATTGAAACCAAGGTGAGGAGCTGGCATTAAATTCATGTCTTATTGATGATCAAGCCTTCATAACACGGTAATAAGATAGATGATATGTTTTTTTTTAAGGAAAATGCTGTCGACTAAAGTTAACTTTAAGTTAATTATGCAAAAAGAGCAGTTAAGATCAACATTTTGAATTAAAGAAAAGATCCTGTGTGATTGGAAGTATGTGATTTACAAACTCATTTGTTTCTATTCTCTTGTCATTTGATAATCTTGCAACCATTTTTTGCCTCCATGAATGAAAAAGCTTCCTGCTGATGATGACTTAATAAAGGATTGAAAACTGTAATCTGTAAAAAACCTAACCATTGACCTGTCTACCTTTCTGCTCAGATCGCTATCTAAAACTCTCTTGTTGTTGGCTTATCATCTGACTGGTATAGAGTGGATGATCTAAAAAAGAATTTCTTGGGGGAACAAGCTTATTCCTTTATGGATCACTATCTTATCAATATTATCTATTTTGTCGATTTAACCAGCTTTAGCTGGAGAAGGCATACTTCCTGTCTGGCTTGGTGATGATTGGAGCCATCTGGTCTCTAGTAATTAAATGCTTAGATATGCCAAATCACACGGGACTCCCTGCTAAGGGGGGCTCTACTAGTTGTCAACATATTTGTTGTAAGTTTTAGTTAGCTTTGTTTGTTTGAGACTTACTTTTCCTCTTTCGCTTTGCTGTTTTGTTCTTGTTTGTACTTTTTTGAAATGGTGTGAGCTTGTTCTAGCTCCTTTAATTAAGTCACTATTCAAAAAATAAAAAAATAAAAAATTGTTGGACCAGTCTGTTCAATTTGAATCATCTGACTAGTGAGAACTGTCACCTGTTTCTTTCTGCGCTTTGATAATAAAATAAAGAGATTGAATCGTTGATCTTTATACAAGCTTGTTTCATAGTATATTGTAGTTGTGAGTTTCAAGTTCTAACCCTGAGCTGAGTATATAGTTACATGAGGATGACTTGAGACCTACGTAGAGCAGTGGTTATGTGGCACTAGATTGACTTTTAGGTGATGAGATTTGACTTGGTTGTGCATGCTGTACTCTTTCTTGACAAGCTTCATCATTGATGGCTTTAATTGGTGTATAGCAAGAACTGAGCAGGAAGCCAATCTTGTTGGTTTGGTACTGATATGCATCATATCTTGTCAAGAGGCTGACTGGAACAAAGGATTGTGCAAGACTCAGATGCTACAGTTTTAATGTCCATACCAAAGTGATTTGTCAATTGCTGCTACCGATTATGATAATCACTGACTGATGTGTAGTATTACCTCTTTTATCTCTAAGTTTTGACCTCCTTGTTTTGTTTGATTTGTTTGTGAAAATCTTACAGTAAACCGAAGAAAACATTTGTCAGAAGAGGAATGTCAAACAAAGACAGAGGAAGGAAGAAAGCATTTGGAAAACGAAGAGGTTCTGAAAACAAAAGATCTACATAGAGGTGCTAGTCACTACACGTAACCTCGATGATTGGAAATTTTTGCAAAGCTGAGATTCATCGTTTCGGTGACGTGCCTGCCTGACTGAGATTGAAAATTCTTCCTCCCCCCAGATGGAGCTGCTTTGCACTTCCAAGGTTCAGTGAACCGTTCTCGAGGATACAATTTTGTGCCATGTTTGTTGTAGTTTTTTCATTGCAAAGTGTGGGTCTTTGCTCAATTTTGTTCTCAAACAGTTTGTCAGTGAAGTCATGTCGTATTTTTTAAAATTTTCAGTTGCATAATTTAATGCGCAGAACACCATTAAATTATCTCTACTGCGTCTCTGTTAACGAATTCATAGTTTTTAGACCTGGGGAGCGGAGAAAAGAAACTAACCAATAGCTTTTGCTCATTTGACAATAAATTTCGTAATACCGGATCGACTTCGTAACTTTTTGCAAGTTTCCGCATATTATACTTATATCTCTGCTTATGCCTCCATTTCTGCTGTCCACTGTGTCGTCTTTGTTTTACCTGAAATGTCTGTTCACCGTCCAACTAATACGTGCAATCTTAAGGAAATGTTCCCGCCGGCAGGGTTCTGCAGATGATCTGCTAAATGTGCCATGAGGTCTCTCCACCTCTATCATCGTGTCCAGTTGCCTGGAGCGGAGCGAAGGGGAAGGAATCTCTATGCCAGTTTTTCCAACTTTGTGTTGTTTTTAATGTTATTGACATTTCGCAAGCGTGGATTGGAGGGTGTGTGGATCAACTCAACGACCAGTGCTAGACAGCGGTTCACGCGGAGACGAGATTTTTTTGTCGATTGAGCTTCCTAGCACAGGTTTCTGTACAGGGATCATAGTCGCCATATAAAAATATCATAGCCGCCATATAAATAAATAATAGCCGCCATAGAAATATATCATTACCGCCGTTTGCCTCATCACTAAACTAATTTGGAAGATTAGGGTTCATCCTCCATGGCATCGTCAGCTGTAGCTCCGACCTCTTCTCCCTTCGTGAAGGCATTTTTCTTTCTTAACCTCTTGTGCTTCATCGGAGAATTTATTGAGTGGAAACAAATGAAGGAAATTTGTTAATCTTCACATTCCGTCTGATGTATCGCTACTTTCTCTGTCTTACAGGGTGAGGAGTTTCTTCATTCATCTTCTTTATCCTCTTCATTTTGCAACCAAAGATGTAGGAAAATAACTCCCAAGGTAGTTGCTTCGGTTATGGCTCCGCCGCAGACACAACGGCCTCCTTCGACCACTGGTTCAGTTGGGTTTCTTTCTGCTTCTAGCTACCAACCTCTCCTGTTTCTGAGCTTTACTTGAGTTCGCTTATACTGCCTTCTTAGACGCTTCGAAATTCTTCAGGTGAAAAACGCTATGACGATGACGGAGAAGATATTGGCAAGAGCGTCTGAGAGGTCACGTTTGGAACCAGGGGAGAATGTCTGGGTAAACGTCGACGTTTTGATGACTCACGATGTTTGTGGGCCAGGGACAATTGGGATCTTCAAGAGAGAGTTTGGTCTGGACGCTAAGGTGCTCACTTCCTGCAAACTCAAACAATGTATTCACAATTGTTTTCATTTATAATGAATTTGAAATACGTATTTGCATCCTTTAGCTGTTGGTTAGAAGACGAATTGGACATCGTCAGTTATGCTGTTCAACTGCTGCACGTTTATTTCTTTATTCCATAGAACAGTGACAAATGTTATTCATTTGCATATATAAGCTCTTATCTAGGAAACAACTAAGACTTGCAACGTTAGAATAGTAAATTTATAAAACCAGATGAGATGTTTTGCCATTGAAATTTTTTGTATTCATGTATGCTACAATGGTCCTCGTCAATTTCAAAGATCATGAAATTTACTCAGATATGATGCTTCAACCTGCATCTTGTATTTTTTTTTTGTAACAGGTCTGGGATCGTGAAAAGATAGTCATAATTCCAGATCATTATATCTTTACGAGTGATGAACGGGCAAATCGTAATGTGGATATCTTGAGGGATTTTTGTATGGAGCAAAATATCAAGTACTTCTACGATATCAAGGATCTCAGTAATTTTAGGGTACAGGCTTCATGTTTCCTTAAATATGGATGATTCTCTTGAGGCAGTCAATTTTTTCTCTAATGCTTCACGTGTCTTCTTGGTATTTTTCCTTCGTTTGTTGTTAATACTAAATTTATGGCTCCTTCAAAAATCCAGGTGAACCCGGATTATAAAGGTGTATGCCATGTTGCACTTGCTCAAGAAGGTCATTGTAGACCAGGCGAGGTGTATTGAACTTGTCTAAATGAATATAGTAATTGACACCTACTACTTATCTTATGGCCATGGTTAAAAGGATCTCAGCGTGCTTGCAGGTATTGCTTGGTACGGATTCCCACACATGCAACGCTGGAGCATTTGGCCAGTTTGCAACTGGAATTGGCAATACTGATGCTGGTTTTGTTATGGGAGCTGGGAAACTCCTACTAAAGGTTTGTATCCTTTTTCAGTTTTCGTTTTCATTTCTTATGTTTTTCCCAGTTTTATAGTGGTACCATATTTTTATTAATTGATGAGGAAACCTTTGCTTGTCGTAATTTGCACTGAAAAACTTGTCGTAATTTGCCCACTCAGTGCAAATTCTTTACAAAACTAACTCAATAATTTTGATACTCATCCTAGTTTGGCCACATGGCCATTTTTCATCTTCATGGTCTTCAGTGCCTTTGACATACACAGACAATTCCTTTGTCCCTTGAATTATTTATTTATTTATTTTGAATGTCTTTGCCCTTGATTTTTTTATTTTTGAGAAATTGATATTATTCAGATCTAAAGGAGGATTCGCCTCTAGAGAGGCTTGGTGAATCATTAAATGGTGCAGAATTCTTTGGTTCTCAGTTGACTGTTTGCAAAAGATATTGAAGAGGAAATTAGTTACTAGGATAGGTTGATCCATTTACTAGGAGATTGCTATGCTCATTTCAGCACTTGTGTTAATTTTTTATATCATTTAGATGGGGATATCCTTTTTAGCTGAACCATATTTTACCTCCATAAGGTCATGGATACACTTGTCAATTGAAATTGCTTTTGTTCGTTGAAACTCTTGGTTGGCTTGGGGCCCTTTTTTGTGGTTTAAAAAGTGTCTATGGGGCTCTGAGCCTCCAACGTGTAGCTGATCAAAGATAATAATGGCTTGAGCATAAAATAGGTTTGTTTAGTTACAGAGACTTCTTGGGTTGAGATTTTGTCAATTACAACTAGATTGAGATCATGTTGTAGGCCTTTTATCTCTTTTAGTGGTCTAGGGGTATTCTGTTAATCTGATCCACGAAACCAGGTTTTGATGTTAAGTGCTCTGGGTATTGAAATTATTTTCTTGGAGTCTGGAGTTCTAGAAAAAATTTTATGGCAGGGAAATTGTGTTCATTGGTAAGCTGTTCCTCATCCTATATGAACCCAACATGGTAATAGTTGTGTATTTTCTTGGCTGAAATGGTTTCTACCACGCACGAGAGAGATCTCTTTAGAAACACAGCAGTCTTATATAGAAAAAGAAAAATAGTGTTAAGGAAAAGGGTGTGGGTATCAAATGAAGCATATATATATATATATATATATATATATATATCCAATAAATCTATAGGTGTTATTTAATGACACAAAAAGTAATGTGTGCAGTATGATACTGTAATTTTTAGTATGTTAATTGAAATTACAGATATTGCATGGGGCAGAGGAAAGGGGACTAGGTTTCAGAATATAGATTACTTGTAGGAATGAACACTCATCAATGTCTATTTTGATTGTTTTCTTGTTGAACATGCAGGTTCCCCCAACTTTGAGGTTCATCATGGACGGTGAAATGCCTAACTATTTGCTTGCAAAGGATTTAATTTTGCAAGTAAGCTGTTGTTTTCTTTAGCAGAGTTATATAATTTTATTTGACCAAGAAGGAACAGTTTGAATATATTATTAGTCTTCTTCTAAATGCTTTTTAATGCCTGACTGAAAGCATTCATCTATTTCACAGATTATTGGTGAGATAAGTGTAGCTGGTGCAACGTACAGATCCATGGAATTTGTTGGCTCTACGGTTGAAAGTTTAAATGTAAGGATGACAGATGAATAGTTTTGTTCATGGATATAATTTGAAATAAGGAGTGCATTTTGATGAAATCCTTATCATAGTTGATTTTTTTTTTCTTCCAACTGTTCTTTGTAAATGTTTTAAGATGGAGGAAAGAATGACCCTATGCAACATGGTTATTGAAGCTGGGGGAAAAAATGGTGTGGTACAAGCTGACCAAACTACATTTAAATATCTTGAGGTTAGTTTAAAAATACTATAAATCATTTTGATTTTGTTTCGTCATAGGTGGTTGAGTCTTACTGCGTTTACCTTGGCACATGCCATCCTTTTCAACTGCTAATAATTGTTTGTTGTCTAGTCACTTATAACTCTGCATGTAAAAATAAAATTTGACCATATTCTTTATCTTCTGCTAGGACAAGACACCTTTGAGTTATGAACCTGTGTACAGTGATGAGCAAGCCAGGTAAGGATTTAATATTGCAAGTTGGGTTTATCTATTTTTGAATGCAAGAATTTTGCATTGCAATACTTGTATCCTCTTAGTTAATTGATAAATATTGAACAATTCTTACTGATTTTTTTGTGCAATCCTATATTTGGTTTTAAGATTTCTACAGGAGTACAGATTCAACGTTTCCAAGTTGGAACCTGTTGTAGCAAAGGTGGGTGATGCTCTCCAGTTACAGTGGTTACAATGACAGATTGTGAACATTTTCTTCGCAGTTCATCCATCCAATTAATTCAACCAATCTTTCCTCAGCTTTATTCATATGTTTGCAGCCTCACTCTCCTGATAATCGTGCATTGGCTAGAGAGTGTAAAGATGTTAAAATCGATAGAGTCTATATAGGTTCCTGTACTGGTGGAAAGACGGAGGATTTTATGGCTGCTGCTAAAGTCTTTTTAGCATCGGTAAGGTGTTACTGTCTTTTCTTGTTTCACATTGATGTTTAATAATGTGAATGGAAGTTAAAAGTTCTTTTGAAAGGTTTGACCTTTTCTTTGTCTATGTTCATATTGGAAGTGAGCTACTTTAATGCCTATGCAGTACAGATGGGAGATTACCTTAAACAGTTTCTATTTATCTTGTAACTGTAATGGCATTTTAATTACAACAACACATGATCCATGCACTTTGGTTTCTCTACGCCACTTTTTATAGTTTTAAAACTTGCATTGTGGGCAGGGTAAAAAAGTGAAAGTGCCGACATTTTTGGTCCCTGCTACACAAAAGGTTTGTTATAGCTCTATTTTTCCCTTTCTTTTTTTCCTGTTTTATTTTCCTGTTTGGACGAGGAAGGAAAGGGGAGGGGAGGTGTGTTCGTTCATGTACCTGATATTTGTGGATTTTAAAATCATTCATTTTCATTTGCTGTATATTACTTTACAGGTTTGGATGGATGTATATAGCCTCCCAGTTCCTGGTTCAGGGGATAAGACATGCTCCCAAATATTTGAAGAAGCTGGTTGTGACACTCCAGCAAGTCCTAGTTGTGGAGCATGTTTGGGTGGTCCTCGAGACACTTATGCACGCATGAATGAACCTCAGGCAAGTCATTATATTTGCTCAGTCTGCCCTGTTTATCTTGTGGCCAGGTTCTGAATATTTCGATTATTATCTGTTCTGGTCTATATTTAGTTTAACGTTATTGTTTGTGGCCCTTTATTCCCCTTGCCTAAAGCAATCTGCTACATTTGGTTTCTGTACCATTTATATATTCTTCATCTTCAGGTCTGCGTGTCCACCACTAATCGGAACTTCCATGGCCGAATGGGTCATAAAGAAGGACAGATATATCTTGCATCTCCATATACCGCAGCAGCATCAGCTTTAACGGGTTTTGTGACTGACCCACGAGAGTTCCTGCAATAGATAAAGAGTCATCGAAACCATCATGTATGATCGATAGTATCTGGTTCTCAATAATTTAAAAGAGTTGGAAGGGTTAGAGGATGCTAAAAGACTTTAGCTATTGTGCCGCACTGCCAGCTTCCCTAAGTTGGTTTTGGTGTATTAACAATAATGACGCTGCTTCAGTTGTCTCACCATTGACTAAATGCTGTGTGTGAAGAACTAAATGACTGCTACCATCTCTCTAGACGTTGGTGAATAGAGCATATTACCAGATAGTCTTCGAGATGCATAATTTTACATTATTCGTGCTTCAATTCTGTTCATTCGTTGATTTTACATGAGATATTGGCTTCATTTCCTTTGGAGTTTGATTTCTTGTCTCTGGAAGCCTTTTAAGTCAATAGTAACCCCTCTATAATGAACTAAACTCGAATGAAACATGTGAGACCTCACTCAAAATCAAACAAAACTATGAGAAAGATAAAGAGTTACAAACCACTGCATTTGCATCACCAAATGGAAGCAAACCAATAAGTGAACCCCTTGTGGCCATCCGGAAGCACCTTGAATTGTAATTTACAACCAGATCAGCTACCCCTGCTTCCTCAAATTTAGCACATATACCTGTCCCTGCAGCAGCTCTAGTGATAAGAATCAATGACCAATTAGTATCTTTTCTACCTGGCTAAACAATAATATCTTATTTTGATCAATTCTTATGGTCTTTTTTATCTATATTGAGTTATTTAATTATGTTAAGATTTATTTTTAAGTGTTAGAGTTTGAGTATAATTAGGACAGAGATAGTTTTATTATAATTAGATTTTACTACATTTCCTCTATTATAAATAAAAATTTATGTAATCTGATTATAATAAGTTAATGAAGTCAATGAAGTATTTTTCTTTTCCATAAATTCAACATGGTATCAAAGCAGGTTATGTGAGTTGACTTGGTCAACCCATAGAGATAATGAGATCATTTTCTCTAAACCTTAAACCCTAAGTCTAAGTTCGTAGTTTTTTTTTTCAGTCCCTACACCCGTAGTTTGTTTTGAGTTTTTCAACTCTATACTGAGTTTTTCATATTGCAAATTATATATTAACGGAAAGATAGTTGAGTCTACTTTAAAAAAAAACGATTTTTTTCTAATTGGAGTTATCTATAGAGAGAGGTATATTTGAATGAGCAAAGGTCAGATTGCAAAAAGGTTAGAGTAGTAGCAGTAAGCTTTCACTTCCGAGGTATTTTATGCTTGCAAGAACTAAACTTTATATGGATAAATATATATCCAAAGAAAGATCTGTAAGTCTATTCTTTTACATATTCAACCAAGTTGTGATCTAAGTTATCTACAAAGACAAATCAATCTTTGAAACAATCAAGGTCAGATTGCAAAAGTGGCTCAAGCAGTAGAAAAAAAGCTTTAACTTCCGAGGTATTGTATTCTATCAAGAAAGAGACTTTATATAGAGAATTATATATCAAAAGAAAGATATGTAAGTCTATTTTCTTAACTATTCAACTAATTTTCAGTATGATTTTTTTATAAGGAGATATTGATCTTGGAAGAGTCAATGAACATTTTGGAAAAAAAAAAAAAAAACAATACTTAGTTCTGCCAGATGATAGAGACTGAAATCTATGAGATTATTTATCTTTTTATAATTATATTTTATGAAGATAAATAATATTTGGATGAAAGTTATTTAAGTCTAGTTTCAGAAGGAGAAAATTTCATGTCAATTTGATCTATATTTAAATATATATTCACATTGGAAGAATGAAAAGTCATGCTGGTATTTTGTTGTATTGAAAAATCCGAATTTATGCCCTTAGTTTTGCGTCACTGTTTGAGTTACTATATCAGGAAAATATATCACTCTCCCTGGTTTAAGGTATTATTACTACATTTATATTATTTGGGTTTATTGTTGTATCTATGATATTTTGTTCAAAGTAGGATCACTGTCATTACCTCTCAGCTTGAGGGGGAGAAGTACAAGAAATAGGTATTTTATTCTATATGTTGCGTATAAGTTTATGTGACTAAAATATTAAAGAAAAGGGAAAAGGGAAGCACAAAATATGAAGCTTAGGCATCTAAGAAATTTTTTTTATATCGGATTATGATTATTTCATGAGTCTTTCTACAAGGTTTATTATTTTGGTTTATGTTATATGTGTTGAAAGATGGTCGTGTCATTATAAATAAACCCTCTCTTGTAATGGTTTCAAAACAATTCCGATAAGCACACTACCTACTGAAGACAGAGTGTATCCTACATCCAGCATTAAAACTGGAGTGTGGAACAATATCTTACCGACTAGGAGTGATCTAAGAATCGAGGAGTTGTTACTTTTTTAAAGTTAAAATAAAAAATCCTAATGCTGGCATAATATAAGTGAGAGTAAAAATCTTTCTAAAAAATAACATAAAAAAATTAAAACTAGTCTCCATTCATTTTGAAAGGATATTGTTCATAATAGGAGATATACCCTTGGGAACACAATCTACTTGAAAATTGTTTCTCATCAACTTCTAAAACAATAACATTACTCTTTCAACATTATCATTTAGATAAAAAAATTAACAATTTTTTTATCTCCTATTATGAACAATATCCTTTCTGAACAATACTTATTTTAAAGAGAAAATAAATATCTCTATTTGCCCTATTTGAATTCTCACAATCTTAAAAATCCACTCACATATAGATACATCCATTACTACATATTTATTCACTTTTTTTTACAGTTGTCCAAATTTAATTCTATAAGAAAATAATAAATTTAAACGGCAACAAAGAGCAAACTCTTCTTGTAACCATAGCTAAGTATTAGCTAAACCAAATAAACCAAATAACAGTATGGAAAGAGAGGTTGAGACAGGGTTTCCACCCCTAATTTCATCTCGATCTATACTCAACCAATTGCCCCTTCCTGCTATTGCAAACTAAAAAAGTTCAAACAAGCTGAAAAGAAAAACAAGAAAACTTTCTTTTCGAGTTCTGATAAAACCATGCTCAACAATTGAGAACAAAATGTCAAATCCAAAAATCTTAACCCATTACATGCTAGTCTTCAGTATTTCCAGAAAACAAAATATATTACTCACTAACCGATCACCTCATGACAAAATGCAAACATCAACCACTCTAACGATAACGGCGAAGGGAAAGGGTTTGGTTCCTCTTCCAAGTTGCTCTTCGAGATGGACGGGCCTTGTGATGCAAGTGCCCCTTCCCTCTGAGACCACGGTACTTCTTGCCTGCAGATGTGAGACCCCTGAGCTCCCTGTGCTTGTGTACAGGCTTGCAAATCCAGTTGACCCTAGGATCATTACGGATGGCATTGTGAGCAGAATCGACAAGGATGATCTCGAAGTACTTGTAAGTAGAATCCTGCAAAGAGAACAAATCTCAGAACCAAAACTAGAACAAACCAACAAAATGAAAACAACATTACAGCATAAAAAGATTCTCGCTACCTCATTGACCCAGTAGGAGTTGAGAACCTTGAGGCCACCCAATTTCCTTCCAGCTCTCTCCTCAGCAACCGAACGTTTGTTCCTCTGAAATTTGAGCTGGGTGATACCCTGGTTAGTGGGTTTCCCATACACAATACCCTTTGGCACTGGCCTCTTACGACCACCACGTCTGACACGGACACGGTAGATTACAAATCCCTGAAGAATAAAGCAGCACGATATCAACTTATGAAAGATAACAGGTATAATGTTGGAAATAGTACCTCATGAGGAACACCACAAATTAAAAAAATTTAAAACAGAAAGTGGGAGATTTGAGTAATGAATGGATGCAGAACACCAATAAAAAAATCAAGAATAGAAAATGCAGTCACATGAACCAGAGATGAAACACAAGTGATTGCATGTAACTCTAATTATAAATAGCAATTTTCTATAAGCAACTAAATAAAATAACAGTGGACATCTTAAGGCTTATACAACAACATGATCCAGCCAGGCTGAATAATGTCTTAGCAAGTGAAGTACTAGATGCACAATGAAATAAACAACAGTTAAGGCAAAACCCAATTTAGCCCTTGAAAATTGCTTGAAAGTAGACGGAGAAAATGCAAGCAAGCATAAATAGCTAAAATAGAAACTGAGATAGCAAGTGGCTATTGTTGAAAGGAAAAGTATATGCAACAGCAAAACAAGGATACTATCGGTCCACAAGGACAACAGGATGCACATGTAAAAACAAAAGCTAGAAATCAGATGAAAAGGTTAGTACTCATTGTCTCATTCGATTTCATGACTTTTTTCATGGTATGATAGATGACTGTTTCAGTCCTCAGTTTCAGATTGGTTAATAGAACTATCAGAACAACAAGGTCAAAATCATATGGTGTTATCAATGAACGCTAGAACAACAGGGTTAACTACACATAAAACATGCATAGTCAAGGACTTGATAGATTAAAAGGAAATTATTCAAGGTATTTCTTATTGTCCTAGGAAATTATTCATTGAACAAGAACAACATAGCTATGAGAAACACCACCACATGCAACCACAACAGCATTTATACACATTATAGCAAAATTAAAACTAGAGGAATGAACAATGAAAAAATATTACAATTATAATGAGAAAGACAAAACAGTAATACAGAACATGAAGTATGTATTTCCGAGGGTTGAAGTACGCATTTTTTAAAGACAAAAAGAATGGCAAAAAGAGCAAACACTGTCTAGTTCCATGACTAAACAGGAAAGACAGGGATTGGGAACACAAATTCAGAACCTATGAGAAACATTATATTGAAAAGAGTCAAAACCATATGAGAGAAATGCTTTCACTCTACGTGAATTTACTATGATTCAAACAGCTACAACAGAAGGCAGTTCATAGATCTTTCACAAAGCCTCATGCCACACATACATAGAATTTCAGTTTCAACAGCTCTGTCTCGTTCGAAAAGGAAACAAACCCATCATGAAAAACAATAACTAATTTACTTGAAAGAGCCAAAACAAAATATAAGCCGAAAACAGGCTGAAATAAGTTGAGAACCAGTAGGGAAGGCAATATACCTGCTTGGCCTTGTAACCCAAACGCCGGGCCTTGTCAGGCCTGGTAGGACGAGTGACGCGAACAATAGATGGATGTTGACGGTACTCCCAGCACCTAACCCTCTGTAAGAAGCGCATCACATCGGACTGCTTCTTCCTCCATAGCTCCGAAACGTACTTGTAAGCACCTGAAGCCAAAAACACAGCATGGCACTATTATCACCACGTCCAGACCAAAATGCCATAATCGAATCAAAGCATGAAAAAATATGACTCGCCTACAGAACCTAGACAAGATGCCTAGAAATAACAATAGATCCAAAACCAAGTATGCAAAACCTGGTACCAAATCAAACGCATCAATCCAAATCTGCAGAATACGATACTACTAAAAAATAAACAACATTAAACGGCGAAGGATTAATTCGCTTCAGAAGGAGAAAAAGTTGCGAGGACTGTCGGAGAAGGGAAAGGCTTACCCATCGTTCGGAGACGAATGCAATTCTAGGGTTTTTCGTTCAGGAGGCGCGAGCTACCGCTCGTGATAGCAAATATAAGTGGACGAACCAGAGGGTTTTTGATAGAGGCGGAATCTGCCGTCCATCTCCTCAGATCTACGCCGTCCGTTATTAACTAAAAGGGCATATACTTGGTTCCGATATTACCCTTATCTTCTTTCTTCGATTCCTTCCAAGTATACGAACTTTAACCCTATAATGCACACAGAGGTTAAAGTGCACTTTGAAACTAAATTACTTTAGTGGAAAAACTGAAAGTGAATTACTAGTGAAAATGAAAATAAAATTAAATACATTTTGTGTTAGTGTGTGCATAATGGAAAGCATAATGGAAAGTAATTTTTTGTGTTAATATATAGTTAAAAATATAGTAGAAAGTATATAAGAACTTTATTAATAAAATAGTCTAACAAATTTAATTTTTATAATATAGTTTATATTTGACTTTTCTATAAATAAGTTAAGATTGATTTTAACTTGCCTAAATTAATAAATAAAATTATTTAATTAATGAAATATATAAAAATAAAATACTTACAAAATTTTACTTTTATAATTTCAAAATGCCTGATCAAATTGTTAGATTTTAAAATCTAAATTATCAATCTTAAAATATTAATAATTATAATATTACAAATAATATATTTATGTAAATAAAAAAGAGGGTATTTAATTATACAAAATTAATTTTATAGATTTAATTTTATAATATAGTATTTTTTAACTAAACTAAACTAAAATTTAACTTGTTTTAAATTAATAAATAATTAAAAATAAAGTAAATTTATTTTAATTAATTAAAAAATATATAATTAAACAAATCCTTAATTTATAATAACCATATGTTAATCAAATTTTTACCTTTACAATATCTAAATTCTCACTCTTAAAATAGTCATTAAATATAATATTAAAAACAAGGAATTTATATAAGTAAAAAGAGTATTTTATTATATAAAATTAATTTAATTTATTTAAAATTTTATTTTAGATATTTTTATTTGACAAAACTAAAATAAATTTTAACTTGTTTTAAATTGATAAATAATTTTAAAAATAATTTTAACTAGTGTTTAAATTAATAAATAATTTTAAAATAAAATTAATTAATTAATTAATTATATAAAAATAAAATAATCTAATGAATACTTACTTTTAAAATATCTAAATACTTCATCAAATTGTTACTTTTATAATATCTAAATTCTCACTCTTAAATTAGAAATCAAATATAATATAAAATCCTGAATTAATATAAATAAAAAAGAAGGAATTCAATTATATAAAATTGCTCTGATAGATTTAATTTTTATAAGATCATTTTATTTAAATTTTCTGTTAATAAACTAAGATAAATTTCAATTTGTTTAATAAATAATAATATAACTAAATTATGGTAGATTTTAACTTTTCGCTTTAAAATAAGTCTTTTCAAAAAGCGTTAAAAATGTAATCAAATTTTATATTCATTATAGGAGATATATACCTTTGGTAACACAATCTCTGTAAAAATTGTTTCTCATCAACTTCTAAAACATCAATATCGTTCTTTCGAGTTCATAATTTTGATCAAAAAAATATAACTAAAAACCTTTTCCATCATCTCTAAAGCAAATTGAATGTCTTCGGTGTTTCCTCATCTCTTAAGCAAAATGAATGAAGATTAGTTTTAATTTTTTATCTCATTTTTTAAGATTTTAGGCAACAACAATCTATTGTTCGATCAAAGGATCAAGGAGCTTGTTACTTTTCGAAAGTTAAAACGAAAAGTTCATCCCCTTCTAACTTAAGCTAAACTCTTTCTGCATAGTGAGCTACGTTTTCAGGTATCTTTTATAATATGATTCGATTGATTGTTTATACTATCATTTTTTTCTATTTGCATGGGAAAATGGTTGCAAAATACTTGTTTTTCTATAGAAGCATCTCACTATTTTGTAAAATATACAGAGTCACGAACGAGAAACCAAGAATTTCAAGGAGGGAAAAGAGGAGAAAAAGGGTGTTTAGTTTGGTGATTTAACAAAGTTAAAGGGCCTGCACATAGGTGTGACATCGAGTTGAGCTGAGCTCGAACTTGCATATGTTCGAGCTGGGCTTAAATTAAATATTTCAAACTTGAGCTCTAGTCAAGCCCAACCTCGAGCCTAAAATTGTAATCGAGCTCAAGCCCAAGAATTTTAACTGAGTTCGAGTTCGAACCCAAGAATTTTAACTGAGTTCGAGCTCGAGTTCCAACCTATATTCAAAACTTTGCATAAAATACATATCATCTATGTTGGAACTTTTTACCTGTCTTCATAAAGTAAGGATTTTTGTCAAAATTTCTCTAGTTCCCTTGTAATAGAAGGTATTTTTTTTATGGTCATATCATTGTTCAGCTCTAGTAAGATCCCTCCATGGATATTTCTTCACTTCTATGATGAAATTGTGAACCGTTGTCGATGAGCACAGGTTCGACATGCTCATACATTGTGTAGCACAAATTCAATGGTTGACTCTTTAGTAAAACATGAAGTTGATCTACGAGATCTTATCATGGCAAATACATTTTCAATTGATGTTTGAAGGGTAAACGCTAGCTCCACCGTATCAAATATGCCAAATAATCCTAGAATTGGAAATAAGTAAGAAAATAAAGGACTCAACCAATCTCACAACTTAAAATTTCTTGATCCACATATGCATTAATTATAGAACAATTCACAGTTTACAAAGAAATAAGATATATATCTTTACCCACTTCAATTATAGGTAATTGTTATTATTGATTTTGTCCAAACTATTGAAGGCGTTCTCGGCGTTGGAGCTCCTCATGAAGACCACCCTAGCACAACCCAAGTCCTCTAGCACTTCTATCTTTGATTTATTAAGCTCCCCAAATTTGTCAAATATTGTAATCAAATCTTCATTTGAAGGGAAAGTGGGACCTTGGCTAAAAGTCAGGAGAATGGCTGGACCACCTCTATTAACTTCCTTGTGTTTGGCCTCAGTATGAGAGTAAACATTAGCACTATCAAGTGTACCAAAATTTTCAGAATCTCTCTCTCATGTTCTCTTCCTGGAAGCGTCAAATTCTCTTCTTCTCCTAGCTTCCGTTTTTTATGTTCAACTTTACCTTCGGTCTCCTTGGTCCCTTCAAAATGTTTATTTCCCAGCGGCATAATATTCTTGGGCTCCGTGTATTAGGAGTCTTTGGTTGTTATATTAATGTTGTTGTAAAGCGTAATGTTGACTTACGTTGCTGAGTGGTAATACTGAGTTGTAATGCTGAGTTGTATAGTTTAAGTTAGCGACTTACTCGTTTTATGTTTTTGTCTATAAATACTTACAGTAGCTTCTGTTACGTTTCTCTATTCTTTTAATTATAACATAAAGAGGACTCTGTTTTTTAATTTGTTTTCATACAAGCTCCAGAGCAGATTTCATCTTCTATTTCTCATACAAATTCCAGAGTACATTTTATCACCGTGAATGATGATATCTTCTTTTGACCAGAAGACCTTTCTTCTCCACGTTGATCACTTGTTAATTATCGAAGAGGAAGAACATCGATCTTCCAATTTTTGCAAGCTCCGAATCTCCGAACTCCGAAGGTTGCCACTGTCGAATCCTCTGAATCCTTGATTCCCCGAAGTGTCGTTAAGTAACGAGTCGACTCGCGAGCTTCTAAATCGAACCATGGTTCGCTCGAGCTCGACTTGTTAACTTAAACAAGCCTAATTTCGATTTTGAATTTGATTCAAGATCAAGATAAATCGAACTGATCCGAGCTCGAGCTACTCATGAGTTGGCTCAATTCGATGCCACCCTTACTTGCGCATAGTAAATCTCAAATAGAAAAAAATTATAAGAAATTTTCTTCCAAGCAATGAGGAAACATGAAGTTTCCTGCTACATCACGCGAGTTCTGCTTATATCTAGAATCTAGGAGAATGAGATTCCTACTCCCTTCCGAAATGGTGGTAAAAATATGTCTAACTTGTAAATCGCTCTATCTTGCACCCTTCCCTTTGTTCAATCTAATTCTATTGTTCGAAGTTTGTGTCTTTGTCGAACTTAGAGCCCGACATTTACCTTTACTTCCATCTCTACATTTCTGAGAGCTTTTTCCAAAGTAGTCATGGCCTCTGCAACATTTGCCAAGGCTCCAATTGCATGGGCATTGAAGGCTCTGGATTCACAGCACAAACACTTTAAAGAACAGTAAAAGAAGTGGCTCCGTAAATAACAATAATAAAGTAACAATTATAGAGGTCATGGAGGCTGGATTTGCATTCCCCATAGGTTAGTTGCACCCAATTTTTTTGACTCTATAAAAAGTTTTAATAATACACTAACAACATTACACCAAAAATATTTTAGTCTTATTTCTTTCAGCAATTCCAATTTTGAGAATCACTAAGGAATAGAATTGTAAAGGTTGTTATAGGAGGGATTTATTGACACAAGATTAACTATCCAATTCAGAATCATTGAATTAAATCCATTAAATGAAAGATCGAATATAAATAAGGGTGAAGAGTTTATCCACAATATACACTATTAAGAAAAGGCTTATCATCACAACAAAAGGTAAATTTCATAAATAAACTAAGATACAAACATACACATGGCCCATGCCAATAGGGAGAGCAGAGCTAACAATAACAAGGTCCTCATGAGCATGGGCAGTGCTATGTTTTTAATGCTTGTGTTTATATGATATTTTTGCCCTTTATTTATTCTTATATTTCTTTTGTTGGATCTATGTGTGTTGTTTGGATTGCTATTTTTCTTTATGTTTTTTATTTTTTATTTTATTTTAGTTGTAGAAATAGAAATCTCATTGTTTTCTACTTATTTGCATATGTAGCTAACAATTGCTCTAGTCCTAGTGTAGTCATGGATACTTACTTAACTTCACAATAGTCTAACTACCCTCAAACTACTAATGCAATAGAAGAGAGCTCGGGTGATTGTACCCAAAATGAATAATAGGACAATGTTATTCAAAGTACAAAAAGAAAAAGGATTGATCTGAATTCAAATAAATCTCACTTCCAAATAGTGCAATAGTACTAGTAGAGTGACATTACATATGAGTCGACATTTGAAATGGTGTCCTAGTAGAAAAGTAACAATGAGAAAAAAATCATAAACTTTCAACCATTAGGGTCTAATATGAATCAAAGCTTAGTTGGCCATCTTCTTATGATTTTGGAGGCAAATATGATCAAACTAGAAATAGATTATTCATTGCTCGTTGGATTTTTATACTTAAGCATTCGTTTATGATAGTATAGGAGAGATTTATTTATTTTAAAAAGATGATAAATGTGAATTATGAAAAAGTATCTTGTAAAATTATTAAGGAGAGTGCAGAGGTGTATGAGACAAAAAAAATTGAAACTTTATTAAAAGATATTAAGAAGATAAGTAAAAAAAAATTTATATACATGTGTTATTGTGTTAAACACCTAGCCAATACTACCCAAAAGACCGGCCTGTTAGGAGCGGAAGACATAAGTACTTAACCCAGGACCATAACATCACACCCCACCTTCGCGAGCTGATGACCACGGCGGCCCACTCTAGCGACACTGGCCAGACCCGGGTTAAGTTCCTATGGCCTACCAGTAATTTTAATCTGGCTTCTAGGTCGCCCCCTCCGAGATTCGAACTCGCGACGTAGGAGCCCACTCTAATACCAAATGTTAAACACCTAGCCAATACTACCCAAAAGACCGGCCTGTTAGGAGCGGAAGACATAAGTACTTAACCTAGGACTATAATATATTACTAGGCATTTCATCAATAGCAATTGGAAGCATTAAAAAAGAGTGTTGAGTTTTATGCACGTTTCTTCTCCTTTTTGTGGTGTTGACATAGCAGATGTTATTTATAAGTGTTTAAAAGATTAAAAATTTTAAAATAAAATATTTACTATATCAGTTTATAATGTTGCATATAATCATGTTTATTTAAAAAATTTAAAAGATAATTTTCTAAAAAATAGGAAATTTTTATGTTACGGGAAGTTGTTTCTTATGCATTGTTGTGCTTATATCTTTAATGTACTAGTCCAATATGGTCTTAGAAAAATTAAGGATATCATTGAGAATATGAGCGAGAATGTCGAATTCATTAATCAATATGAGACAAGACTTCAAACTTTTCTCTAAAATTATGCATCAATTACAGCTAAGTGCAAAAGGTTAGTCATTGATTTTCCAATTTGTTGGAACTGTACTTATGACTTGTTATCTCGCTCATTAAAATTGAAAGATTTATTTTCTAGATTCAAAGATAGAGAACCAACTAATTATTATTTTCCAACTTCTGATGAATATAAAAAGTTTGAAATGGTGTGTGAGATTCTAAAACTTTTTAATGTAGTCATTGATATCATTTATGGGAGTGACTATCCTAATTTCAATTTGTACTTTAGTGAGATATATATGGTAATGAATTTTCATTTTATGAATAAAAATGGTTTCATTAGGACAACGATTAGTAAAATGAATGGAAATTTTGAGAAGTATTCAGATGAACGTAACTTGTTGATGATTATTGCTTCAGTTTTGGATCCAATGGTCAAGTTAAGGTTGATTGAAATCGATTTTCCAGAGATATATTCTGAAGTGGAAGTTAAAATAAATGTAAACTTAGTTCATCATACCTTTTTTTAGATTTATGATGAATATATAGTCATGGGTAATGTGGGAACTAGTAATGGAAAGACCATTTCGAGTATCGACTCTTTCGGTGTTTCATAAGTTATATGTTTAATTTTTCATCAAGTTTAGGTTGGTCAAAGTTAATGACTTATGTGAAATAGTAGTGAACTCACCAAAATTGAAATTGAATAATTATTTTTAAAAAATGTATCTTTGTGATGAGACTTCACAATATAATTTTGATGTTTTATAATTGTGGAAAATGAATAACTTCAAATATCGAGTACAATCTAAAATGACAACATATATTCTTGTAATTCACATATCCACAATAGTCTCAGAGTTTACCTTTAGTGTTAGTGGTAAAGTGATAGACCCATTCCATTATTTCTTTGCACTAAAGACAATTCAAGCTTTGATTTGTAGTGTTGATTGGATTATGGTTTTTCATGTTAAGATAAAAAGGTGAACTAATATTGGATAATTATTTATTATGATACTTTTCTTATGAATATCCTAGTTTCACTTAATAAGTTTTTGTTTGAGGATTACATCACGTAAAGATAATGCTACCCATTATATGATTTTTCAACTTTTTCTCATCTTGGTAATTTAATATTCCCCATTACGTAATTAGTAGTGGAAAAGTTTTTTTTATTAGACAATAATAAATTATATTCTTTTATTTTTGTCATAGGTGGAGACTTTGTTCGTGTGATTAAAGGAGAATCAATTTGAAGCATTTAGTATTCTAGCTTGAAAGGAAGGAGCTTAAAGTTTTTCTTTCGTTTTGGTTCATGAGGAGTGAGTTTTCGTTCTTAGAACCAATTCACTTTTTGTGATTGTAAACAAAAAAAAAAAAAAATTAATTTTTTTTTAGCTTAATTCTTAGTTCAAAGTTTTTGTTTGGGTAATCCATTAATATATGTTTTCGTAAATGATGTCAGATCATTGTTTCAATATTTTGCACTAATGCACTTATACAAAGGAGGACTTACACCTGCTCAAACGGGGATAGATGGTCTTTTCATGGCTATGAAACGCCCCCCCCCCCCCCACATTTACAAATTCATGCACTTCAAAGATTATGAATAATAAATTGACTATCATATGTTTTTCTTCCTCCAAATCCTGCTCATCAAGTGATGGCATCCACGCCAGTCGGGCACAAACCCAGATAACATTTTTGGATTCGACTATGAAGCCTTATTTGATTCTTAACCTGCTAACTTGAGTAGGGACTATATACCCATGCCAGAGACTCGTATTCCTGACCTCATTAAAAACTCCAGATGCAGTTCAGCTAAAGGATCAATCTACATTAACCTGAAAACTTACTAAAGAGTTTTGTTGATTTCATACTTCTTTTAACTTAACAAAACTGACAGACAAATAATATAAAACACTACCTATTAAAGATATAAAAGAAAAGTTCTATTTCTTTTATTGGTTATATTGAATTCTCAGTTGAATACAGAGTTTGTGATGATAACATCAAGCTTAATTAGCCAAGAGAAGGAAAGAAATAGAACCCAATTTGGATGCATCACACCTAAGATGATGAAAAAAAGGGAGGGGAGGGACTTCAAAATTGACCACAGAAAATCATATTATATGGCTGAGGCTGACTTGTCTTCTGAAGATGCGTGCAAATTCTTGAAGTTGAGAATACCTGTGAGGCCTCTTCCCCTGGCAATATGCTCCAGCTCCTCCAGTTTACGCTTAAGACGTTCTACTTCATTTGCTAATTCTTCATCTTTTTGTTTCATTGCCTACACAAACAGAAAAGTTGTTCTCATAGTCCAATAAGAAGGTACTAGGCTTACGGGAAAATAGGTATTTGCTAAAATGCAAAAAGATGTTGGATCCTCAACAAATGCTGCAGTTCTCCTTAGGGTACGAAAAGTGGCAACAAATTTCTTATAATGCATACAGTGTAAGAACAAAGTCAATGATGACAAATGGAGCATGCATTTGTCAGTCACAATTTAATCGTTTTTCAGTCTTCCTCCTAAAACCACAAAAGCATTTTACACTAGAATCATGTGCAAGCTCAGTTAGGATGTAACAAAATTTGCATAACAAAAAAAGTGACAAATATGAGATTTCACTGTATCCAACTACAGATGTTCATATTAGTTATGCAAACATCTCTAACTCCATATAATAGCAATAAGCCCAACTGATCATCTGCAGCCATGGTTCTTCATGAGTACTAAAGCAACTGACACAATACAGAATGAGGCAGTCACTCATCAGTAAGTAAGAAAGAACATTCATGAAAGCCTACCCAGAATATGCTATACACCCAAAATTAAAGTCCTAAAAAGTTCAGAATAAACCATTGGTATGTACTGAAGTGTAAATCTAGTAAATCGACCCAAAGAATTTAAATAAAAGTCTAAGCTACTAAATAGATCCAACCTTTAGCTGCATAGGCCAGGCTATCCTTTTCTATGAAGGTAGTTTTCAAAGGTAGTAGCATGTTTAAATTATTAAACCATTACCGATTTCCTGAACTTCATGTAGGAACTAGTTTGGGTGCCGAGATCATTTTGTAAGTGAGCCTATCCCCAGTTTCAACCACAACTGCGAGTAACTATAAGGACCTTATAGAAGGCTTTAAAAGTAAAGCCACAATTCAGTACCAGTTTTTGAGATGACAACTGCTTGCAAAAAATTGGGAAGCACCAATAATAATCAGATGCAATCATTTTGTACATCAACAATTATTACCCTAAATAAAAACATATGCTATTCTAAGGAGTCAGCTGAGAATTCAATGGCAGGAAAACTGATTGAATCAGCTGCAAGGGTTGTCCAGTTTCCTATACAGCTGGGTGCAAAAATCTATCATCGTCAGTGATAGGGGAAAATCTATCTAGGACTGCAATAGAATGCAAAAAAAAAAAAAAAAAAAAGGAAACTAAATAAGAAAGATGATCTCATTTACCTCTAACTCTTGCTTGCGTATTTCCTCCTTGCGAGCTTCTGATCTAGCACTTCTTTGAACTTCAAAGATTACAGCAGCTCCTCCAACCTATTTGTATAAAGAGATTAGTAGCTGAATTGGAAGAATAATCTCCAATAATATCCAGAAAGTCCATAAACTCCAATAATAAGAGGACTCAATGAATATGACTTGAATAATCTCAACATACTAATGTAAATCATGAGGCAAAGTAGTTATGAGAGCCTGAGATGCAGAATAAAAAAAAAACAATAGTAGTTAAGAAGTCCTACTGAGAAAATGAAGACTTCCCCAATGAGATCTGCAGCAGCTTGAACTGCTTTCTCCTCATTCAAAGGGCGGATTTCAACATCAGTTGCATGACCATAAAGGCGTCTTTGCAAGTTTGTGGTGAAGCGATGGTTTGCCTGATATTCCAATAATTATGAAGAGGCATAAAATAAGACAATCATCAAAAGAAGTAGCATTCGATTAGTGCGATAAGAACTACTCTCAAATCATTAGAAAATGAAACACAACCAAAGGACTAACACAAAAAGCACTCTCGCCACAAAACAGTCAGCAAAAGAAGTGATATTCTTATCATCACAGATTCCGAGAGGTGCAGTTTCAGATGGCGTCGATCCATCGAACGCCCACACTCAAATACAAGTTTTAATTATACTTAGCATTAGAAAACATGACAATAACGCAATAAAAAAATGTGAAGGTTAATGACATAGATTACAAGATGACCTTTCTTATTATCAAAAGAGACCGAAGCTTAGGTTAATAATCAGAGAAAATATTAAGCGAGAAAACACGGCACTAGTGATTTACTCTGCATAACCTGATAGTTTTATCTTAATTCTGACAAATGAACAGTTAAGGATTTCTGTGAACCTTATAGGAAGAGCTGGAATATGAACAGTTAAGATCATGAGAATAATGTATTTAAAAACGCGAATCCTGAAGTCGAGAAGAAGATGAACATTCCCTTTCAGTTTCAATCAATCTGAATCCTCATATGAATATTCCTCACTACGATCAATCAACTAAATACATTATCAAGAGCAAATCAGGAACAAGAGAGAAGTCAGACGGCACCGAGAGACGATTTTAGCAAACTTGAGACAAGGGAGAGAGAGAGAGAGAGAAAGGTGCAGAAAGCTGGAACCTGAGCGAAATTAATAATGAACTGCCGGAAACTTTGATGACGGCCGGCTTGCTGTTTGAGCCTATTAGCGATGGGTTTGCTGAGAGTTTTTAGAGCTAGCGTTCCAAGTTTCACAACAGGAAGAACCACCATAATTCTGCCGCAGTTGTCGTGGCGCGTGAAATGAAGAACACGTCCGAGCTCTGTTCGATATTAGTTTCTCATTCTCCGCGTTGGTTGGTCCCTCATCTCCCTTCCATCCTCAGCAGCCGACGCTGACCGCGCTCGACAGTTGACGCTTGCTTGCGGTTCAGGCCAAATCAACCAACTCGGTATCGGCTTGAAAGTCCGGTTCGCTTTCCCAGCTCTCTAATAAGTGTTACATTCTCTAATAAGTGTTACATTTTGTTACCCTCCAAATATTATATTTTCTAACGAAAGTAAATTACTTAGAATTTTACCCCCTTTTATTTTGTCCATTCCAAAATCGGGGCAGAATCATCATTCCGGCAATTCCCTCGTTCTCGCCATCAGAAATCCGCGATCCGCGAGAAGTAAAATGAAATGATGAAAGCCGTCGATTGGTTCCATATAATCAACGGTTGAAAGTTTACTTTATAATCACGCGCGGATTCAAAGCTGGCTTCTCCCTATAAAATGCCTTCGAGCCTCCCCTGCCTGTTCTATTGGAAGGCAGTATCTCTCCGCCGACTTCGTATTTTAGTGTTTATTGTCAGATAAACAGCTCTTACTTGTCCATTACAATGGCGCGCACAAAGCAGACGGCAAGAAAATCCACCGGTGGCAAGGCCCCGAGGAAGCAGTTGGCTACGAAGGCTGCGAGGAAGTCTGCACCGGCCACCGGAGGTGTGAAGAAGCCCCACCGCTTCCGTCCCGGAACCGTCGCTCTGAGGGAAATTCGCAAGTATCAGAAGAGTACGGAGCTTCTGATCAGGAAGCTTCCTTTCCAGCGTTTGGTCCGAGAAATCGCGCAAGATTTCAAGACGGATCTGCGTTTCCAGAGCACGGCAATTGCAGCTTTGCAAGAAGCGGCGGAGGCTTATCTGGTTGGGCTTTTCGAGGACACCAATCTGTGCGCTATCCACGCCAAAAGAGTCACCATTATGCCGAAGGACATTCAGCTGGCCAGAAGGATCAGGGGAGAGCGTGCTTGAGGCGATTGTAGTTCAATGTAAATAAGTGAAGCTTAGGATGGGGGATGGATGGGTGATGGATGTTCTTCTCTGTCTTGCGTGTTTGGTCTGTTTCTTCATTTTCGGAGGTTTGTTAATTAGATGAATATGCTTCTGAAAGTGCGGTTGTTCGAACGAAGAGTTTGTGTTGTATCAGTTTTGATACTTTTCTATGTTATGGGAGTTTACTTCACTCGTAGTATATATTCTGATTGCACGTTGAGGAAGCATTCTATTCTGGTGCAAGGTTTATTTTACGTTGAGAACAGCGGGGATTTTCGAAATTTAGGTGCAAGCTTTCGTCGAAAGCTTTCAAAGATCCATGGGCAATTTTCGGCTATTCCAGAACACTTAGAGGTAAAAAGCATTGTCTAATGCTTTCCTTTTCAGTGACTGATTAGGATTGGTGTGTCTGTATTCGCTATAGACCTAAAAGGGGTTCGATCGCAGGCTGGCAATTAAGAGGCCCTAAGTTATTTTTCTTCGTGTCAGTTGATAGATTTCATATTTTGACACGAGAACTAGGTTAATTATAATAGAATAATCTTTATAATTGTATTATAGGTAGTTACTTATCGGTTTTCAAATGAAATGAGCATTTATTGAATTTGGCATTAATCATTGTCGATATTACATATTTCTCTCTCTTGAATTATATTTCATTATTTTTTAGTCTTATTTCTTCCTGAAATGTTTTTTATAGATTCAATTATGGAATTTCAGGAGAATTTGGGTGGAGAAGAAGATATTTACCAAAATGCCCTTAGTGAAATGGAGGTAATTTTTAGGGTAAATCGTTTTAAAATAAGAAAATCATATTTAAAGAAGAAGAAGGGCGTGAAGCCAGGGGAGTGTAAAGAGAAGAGGAGTAGAGACCAAAAGGGAGGACTTTGACTGGAAACAGGGGAGGACCCGAGAGGAGTTCCCCCACCACTGTTCGCCGGCCAAGACCTTTCGCCGGCCAAGACCTTTCGCCACCGTCGTCCACCACCATCAGGCAACCGAGAACAGACCCGAGGAGAGCTCGAGAGAGTCTCCGTCGCGGCGAGTTCGACGCTGCCATTCTTTGCTCGCCAGGCCGGGAGGGGATCCGAGAGGGCTTCTCCGGCGCCACTTCCGTTTTCAGACCATCCTCCGGCGTCGTTTACATATTCCGACCAGTCCCGGAGCCATTCCGACTCTAACTGAGACTCGAGAGAGCCGGTTAGAGAACGTCAGCTCTGTTTCGCTCTTCGCCGGACATTACCTCCGGCCGTCGGCTTCTAACCGTCGTCGCTGGCGTCGTCTCTACATCCGGCCACTCACTATTGCTACCTGACGCCACCAATTTCCGGAAATTGCAGCACCCGTGAGAACGAGTTGCTGCCCGAGCGAGAGGAGGAAGAAGGGGAGTAATTCGTCATTATTGAATTTAATTTTTCATATAGTTTGAACTTAGGTTTTGAATGTTAATTGAATCTGATTTGATAATTAAGGTTTATTTAAGATTTGTTTTCTTGATATTTGATTAAATTAGCTAATTAGGGTAAGATTATAATTGAGGTTGGATTTTGGTATTTTAATCCGATTTCTGTCTTTAACTCTAGGCGCCCGAGAGGGGCTAGACGCAAGGATTGAGAATCCGGATTCGTGGTTACGTGGCGCTCGAGAGAGGCACGAATCACGATAAAATCAAGTGTTGACGTTTCCTGTTGTGTAAGTAGTTAATTAAATTATTGCTTGATAATTTAGGAAGTAGTTAATTAAATTATTGCTTGATAATTTAGGATATAATTAGTATTTAGTTCAGATTAATTCATCATATTTGGTTAGGCTAGTTGACTGAAGAATACAAAAAATTCAATCCTCCCTGTGGATATGACCCTCGCTTACTGCTAGATTACATGAACGATTCGTACGCTTGCGAGGTATTAAAGCCGATGTAACTAAAATGGTACATCAAGTTTTTGGCGCCGTTGCCGGGGAGGCACGTATTAAGCGTATATCTTTGTTCTCCATAGTCTTAGGTTAGATTTTATTTTATTTTATTTTTGTTTTTATTTTTATTTTTTTATTTTTTTTGCTTTCATAATTTTAGTTTGGTATTTTTTTATGAAATTATTTTTATTTCTTCTAGTTAGTTCATATTTTTAGTAGCGAGTTTGTTAGCTTAATTTGATAGTTCATTTTGTTTCTTTTTGTGTTTTTATGCACGGGCGCCGCTCCCTAGGTGGACCATTAGCTCCCTTTGTTGAAGAGGTAGAACATATTTGTAGGAAAACACCCGAAGTCAAGTTAGGAGCTACCATGGCCAATCAGGGCGAACCATTACAGTTACCTGCAGCAGGTGACCGTAGAGCCCTGAGGGATTATTCTATCCCATCCCACTTCACATCACCTTCTTGCATTATATTGCCACCCACTACTGCCACCAGTTATGAGTTGAAACCGGGTGTGATCCAACTCCTCCCTACATTCTATGGGTTGGATAAGGAGGACCCATATTACCACATCAAGGAATTCTTAGATATTTGTGCAACTTTTAAATTCCAGAATTTCTCAGATGACTCTATCCGGTTAAGACTTTTTCCATTTTCACTTAAGGATAAGGCCAAGTCTTGGCTTAATTCCTTGGAGGTGGGCAGCATTACTTCATGGGACACGTTAGTCACAAAATTTTTGTCCAAGTACTTTCCCATTCAGAGAACTACAGCCCTCAGGAGAGAAATCTCCAACTTTATGCAGCAGGAGGGTGAACACTTTTATGAGGCTTGGGAGAAATGGAAGGATTTGATTCGTAGGTGTCCGCATCATGGGTTTGAGAAATGGCATTTAGTGCAATACTTTTATCAAGGTCTTACACCCCAGGTTAGATCCATGGTAGACGCAACGAGTGGTGGGAGTTTGATGGGTAAGAGTGCTAGTGAGGCGTGGGACTTCTTTGAAACGTTGAGTGATCAATCTCAGCAATGGGGTTCGTCATTTAATGTTGATAGGAGATCCCACGAAACCAAAAGAGGGGGTCTCTACGAGGTTAGTGAAACACCTATGCTCATGGCCAAGATTGAGGGGTTGACTAGAAAAATTGATGCCCTTATGGTGTCCAAGAGTTCACCTGCTCCTAACCCATCTACTGTCTGTGCCATATGCTCTGGTTCATCTCATCCCACACAAATGTGTCCATCTAGTTCATCCTACCCAGAGCTCATTGAGGACTTGAATGCAGTCCAAAATTTTCATAGACCAAACCGGAACGATCCTTTTTCAGAAACATATAATCCGGGTTGGGCTAGGCACCCAAATTTCTCATGGTCCAAGGGCCCACAGGTTGGGGGTCCTCCAGGGTTTACTCAACCCCAAGCTCCGCGCCCACACTTCACCCAACAACCATTGATTCCACAAAAACCTTCACTTGAGGATACACTTCAATTATTCATGCAGAATACACAGTCCTCCATTGCCAAACTTGAAATGCAAGTGAGTCAGTTGGCCAGCCACATGAGTGAATAAGCACAAAATAGACTCCTGAGTCAAACCATTCCTAACCCCAAAATCACACATGAGAGTGAGTTGAGTTCCAAACCCCACCATGAGCAAGCAAAAGCCATAACCACCCTTAGGAGTGGTCGTGAGTTGAACAATGGGGTAGGGACCACTAAGTCTAAGGAGTCAAAGGATGACAATGGGGACACATCATTGAGTGACGAACCTCCAAGTTCTCCACCAACAACCAAGCAGATCCCTAACCAAGTCCCACTAGCTCCTTATCCGCAGAGGTTATCGGGCCCACCTAGGAAAGGAGATAGCATGCATGAAACGTTGGAACTGTTTAGTAAGGTTCACATTAACATTCCACTTCTTGATGCTATTAGGCAAGTCCCTGCCTATGCCCGATTTTTGAAAGACCTTTGTACACAGAAGAGAAAACAACATGTTAACAAAAAGGTCTTTCTTACTGAGAATGTAAGCTCAATTCTGAAGCACAACACTCCTCCTAAAGTTAAAGATCCTGGATGTCCCACAATTTCATGTGTCATTGGTGAACATACCATCCAGAGAGCTCTTCTTGACTTAGGAGCAAGTGTGAATTTGCTTCCTTTCTTTGTGTACCAGCAATTAGGTTTGGGGGAATTGAAGCCTACCCCCATCACACTTCAACTAGCTGACCGTTCTGTCAAGATACCACGAGGAATAGTTGAAGATGTTTTGATAAAAGTGGACAAATTTTTGTTCCCGGTTGATTTCATTGTTCTTGATACAGAACCAGTATTCAATGTGACCAACCAAATTCCTGTCATCCTAGGACGTCCCTTCTTAGCCACATCTAATGCTATCATTCATTGTAAAAGTGGTGAGTTGGAGTTGTCTTTTGGAAATTTTAAGGTCTCATTGAATGTATTTAATGCCGGGCACCACCCACTTGAGTCTGATGATCTGAGTCCTGCATTTAATATAGAAACTGTTATGCTTGATAACGAATCCACTCTTGAATCTTTTGAGTCTTGCATAACATCTTTAGACATGGACTATTTTGATGAGGAAACATATTTCCGAGAGGTTAATTCTTTACTCAATTTTGTACCTCTATTGGAGGAAGCTTATGAGGTTATCACAACTGATCATCCACAGGATCTTCCTCTTGACTTAGACAAACCTCTCGAAACTTCCAAGCTAGATCTTAAGCCACTTCCTCCCAAGTTGAAGTATGCGTTCTTGGGGCCCATGAACTCATTACCAGTCATTATTTCCTCTGATTTGAGTATTGAGCAGGAGGAACAATTGACTGAAGTTTTACAAGCACACAGAGAGGCATTGGGGTGGACTCTTGATGCCTTAAAAGGGATTAGCCCCTCCATATGCATGCATCGTATTCATTTGGAGGAGGGGACTAAAGCCTCACGTGAGATGCAACGTAGGTTAAATCCCTATATGCTGGAGGTTGTGAGAGAAGAAGTCATTAGGTTGCTTGTGACAGGAATCATTTACCCTATTTCCGATAGCACCTGGGTGAGTCCAATTCAAGTTGTCCCTAAGAAAGGGGGGATAACAATAATGAAAAATGAGAGTGGTGAATTGATTCCCACAAGAACTACCACCAAGTGGCGTGTCTGCATTGACTATAGAAAACTTAATTCCGTCACTAGGAAGGATCACTTCCCACTACCTTTCATTGATCAGGTACTAGAGCGATTGGCCGGCCACAATTTTTATTGCTTCTTAGATGGATACTCCGGCTACAATCAAATTCCCATTGCTCCAGAAGACCAGGAAAAGACCACATTCACGTGTCCGTTTGGCACCTATGCTTACAGACGCATGCCTTTTGGTTTATGCAATGCACCCGCCACTTTCCAACGGTGCATGATGAGTATTTTTTCTGACATGATTGGTGAATTTTTAGCGGTCTTTATGGATGACTTTTCTGTGTTTGGCTCTAGTTTTGATACATGTCTGTACAATCTTTCACTCGTATTGTCCCGTTGCATTAAGTCCAATTTAGTCTTGAATTGGGAGAAATGCCACTTCATGGTGAAAGAAGGAATTGTGTTAGGACATGTAGTGTCTGAGAGGGGTGTAGAAGTGGACAAAGCCAAGGTTGACCTAATTACCAATCTGTCACCACCTACTTCTGTGAAGGGAGTGCGTTCTTTCCTTGGCCATGCTGGGTTCTATAGGCGTTTCATTAAAGACTTTAGCAAAATTTCTCGTCCTTTGACGAATTTACTTGCTCAAGATGTTGCTTTTGCCTTTGATGATGCCTGTATTCATGCTTTTGAGACACTGAAGAAATGTTTGTCCACTGCACCCATTGTCCAACCCCCTATTTGGTCTTTGCCTTTTGAGTTGATGTGTGATGCCTCTGACTATGCATTGGGGGCTGTTTTGGGGCAAAAGACAGATAAAATGCCTTGTGTCATTCAATATGCTAGCCGAACTCTTCATGATGCTCAATTGAATTATACTACCACTGAGAAGGAGTTGCTAGCTGTTGTGTTTGCCTTGAACAAATTCAGATCATATCTGTTAGGGTCAAAGGTTATAGTGTTCACTGATCATTCTGCTTTGAAGTATTTATTATCCATCAAGGACACTAAACCTCGCTTGATTAGATGGATCTTGCAATTGCAAGAATTTGACCTTGAGATTCGAGATAAGAAGGGTTGTGAGAATGTTGTTGCTGATCATCTATCTAGGATATGTGTAGTACCTCAGGAAGGATTCCTTCCTTTAAATGATTCCTTCCCTGATGAACAACTTCTCCAAGTATCCCAGTTGCCTTGGTTTGCTGATATAGTCAACTATCTTGTAACTCATAAGATTCCTGATTATTGGAGTAAACAAGATAGATTGAAATTCTTTTCCCAAGTCAAACATTTTTTTTGGGATGACCCTTATTTGTTCAAGGTGTGTTCTGACCAAGTCATTAGGCGTTGTGTACATGAGCAAGACTTTGCCAACATTCTTGAATTTTGTCATTCCCACGCATGTGGTGGACATTTTGGTGCTAGAAAGACCGCGGCTAAAGTCTTGCAATGTGGTTTCTATTGGCCTTCATTATTTAGAGATGCCCATGAGTTTTGTCAGGTGTGTGATAAATGCCAACGAACTGGTTGTTTGTCTAGGAAGAACATGATGCCTCTTAACCCCATTCTTATTGTTGAATTGTTTGATGTGTGGGGTATTGACTTCATGGGTCCTTTTCCTGTCTCGTTCGGCTATCAATACATCCTTGTTGCTGTTGAATATGTCTCTAAATGGATTGAAGCTATATCATGTAAGACAAACGATCACAAAGTGGTGGTAAAGTTTTTAAAAGAAAATATCTTTAATCGATTTGGTACCCCGAGAGCGATCATCAGTGATGGGGGATCTCATTTTTGTAACAGAGCATTTGAGGCCTTATTGAAGAAATATTCCATCACTCATCGGGTGTCCACTCCATACCACCCGCAAACTTGTGGTCAAGTGGAAATCTCTAATAGAGAGATCAAACGGATTTTGGAGAAGACGGTTCGCTTTGATAGGAAAGATTGGTCCACTCGATTGGACGATGCCTTATGGGCCTATCGAACCGCTTATAAGACTCTTATTGGGATGTCTCCATTTCGCCTAGTATTCGGCAAAGCATGTCATCTACCTGTTGAGCTTGAGCATAGAGCTTATTGGGCCATTAAGGCTTTAAATTTTGATTTAACTCAAGCGGGTGAGGAGAGAAAGTTGCAATTGAATGAGTTGGAAGAGATACGTCATGATGCTTATGAGAATGCCAAACTGTATAAGGAGCGAACAAAGCTTTTACATGATAAATCTATTTTTCGCAAGTCTTTTACTGTTGGGCAGAATGTTTTACTTTATAACTCACGATTGCATTTGTTTCCAGGGAAGCTAAGATCCAGGTGGTCCGGTCCATTTGAAGTTACACAGGTGTTTCCTCATGGCGCTATTGAGATCCGCAATCACGGAGACGGGTCGATCTTCAAAGTTAACGGTCAGAGGCTCAAACCGTATCTTGAGAATGTCCCCACACCAGAGGAGGTGATGGTGATTTTCTTGGAGGAACCTGTCATTTCATCTTGAATGCGTCAGAGTCTTGCTTACGACTATAAACTTAGCACATTGTGGGCAATCCCCACGTTTCTATCCCTTTGTACATTACAGTTTTATTTTTATTTTTATTTTTATTTTATTTTTTTGGTTTATTCATACTCTCTTACCGGCTGAGAGCATAAATGGTTCCGATAGTCGATGACCAGACTTTTGGTCCCTAGTTTGAGAGGTCTGTACTCAAACAACCGTTCTGGGATTGACCAGTTCGATCTTGAAGTATTGAATGAAAACCTTATGGTGAGTAACTTAAGGACTTGTGTTCAGCGCGTGATTCCTGCTGCCTTCAGTGGCCAGTCACACGGAGATTTCTTCAAAGTGTGATGTGGGATAGCGGTTTCATCTACGGATGATTACCTACGGGTACGGCTGATACGAGTAAACCTTCTTCGAGGGAGACTATGTATCATTCCTGGGGGTCTTTATTATTATTATTTTTTTTGTAGTCGTTATAGTGTTTTAACTTTTCCCCATTGAGGACAATGTCAGGTTTTGGTTTGGGGGGGGGGGAACGACTCTTTTATGTCTTAGCAATAATTTTCGTTCGATTTTTGTTCGTGGTTTTCAAATTACTCCTCTTAGTATGTGGTTAACATTAGTAGAGTTAAAATAAGTTGCTCAAATGTTTTTCAAAAATTTTCGTAAATTTGTGTAGAATATGCCTATTAGAAATCCGATATCATTTGTTGTGATTCATGAGAATTCAGTGGGATAGCTTCCTATTGCATTAGACTTGGAACTTAGTTGCAAAAGAGAACATGTAAATCTAGTGTTGATCTATGTTAGTCTGAATAGTCTTGTATGCCTGTTTGAACTCATACCTCAGTAAAATTCCTTGTTGTAATGTATAAATGCAAATGGAAATGCTCTTGCTTGCAAAAGACAGATAACTTCAGAAACAGCCTGGGCAAACCCAGGGACATGCACCGGAACAGTGGGTTACTTAAAAATAAGTGCATGTGCAGTGAAGACGAATACAAAATGGTGGTAATACCAAAAGTATTCAGTGAAGAAAACAAAAAAAAACAAAAATTACGCTGGTAATAGCAAAAGTGCGCTGGTAATAGCGAAAAATGGTTTTAAATCTGGAAGCAATGAGTTTCCTTAACTTTGATGATGAATTGTAATTTGAAAGAAGTTACAAGTCAAGATTGAAATTGGTATATTTCTTTGGTGAGATTGTAAGACAACAGGCTTACTTTACTATTTTCTCTTAATTGTGATGTGACCAGGATTTTATTGTTATTTGCTGCCTCTTTGTTCTGTTGAAGTAATAGCTTATGGGTCACATTGGTTCAGGTGGAGTAACAATGAGTGTATTTGGATTGATAATAGGCTATCTTTTACACAGGTTTTAATATTTCGCAAGATCTCATATGAATTTCAGATATTTTACGATACTAAGTGTTAGTCATATGCTAATGAGGAGTAAATTTTCTTCAGTTTTTTTTTCTTTTTATATTATTGATTTAGATGAATTTTGTGGGTAAATTCCATGCAAACCCTCACGAGACATAACTCGTCCACTACTGCAGAGTAGGGGTTTAACGGCTTGTTGCATATGCTAAATGCAATCGTGCTCCCTACGAAAGTGGCATTTTGTTTTCCTAGGCTTAATTTTGGTTCGATTGTTGTTTTGCTAGGGACTAGCAAAGATTTAGGTTTGGGGGTGTGATAGATGCCATATTTTGACATGAGAACTAGGTTAATTATAATAGAATAACCTTTATAATTGTATTATAGGTAGTTACTTATCGGTTTTCAAATGAAATGAGCATTTATTGAATTTGGCATTAATCACTTTCGATATTGCATATTTCTCTCTCCTGAATTATATTTCATTATTTTTTAGTCTTATTTCTTCCTGAAATGTTTTTTATAGATTCAATTATGGAATTTCAGGAGAATTTGGGTGGAGAAGAAGATATTTACCAAAATGCCCTTAGTGAAATGGAGGTAATTTCTAGGGCAAATCGTTTTAAAATAAGAAAATCATATTTAAAGAAGAAGAAGGGCGTGAAGCCAGGGGAGCGTAAAGAGAAGAGGAGTAGAGACCAAAAGGGAGGACTTTGACCGGAAACAGGGGAGGACCCGAGAGGAGTTCCCCCACCGCTGTTCGCCGGCCAAGACCTTTCGCCACCGTCGTCCACCGTCGTCCACCACCATCAGGCAACCGAGAACAGACCCGAGGAGAGCTCGAGAGAGTCTCCGTCGCGGCGAGTTCGATGCTGCCATTCTTTGCTCGCCAGGCCGGGAGGGGATCCGAGAGGGCTTCTCCGGCGCCACTTCCGTTTTCAGACCATCCTCCGGCGTCGTTTACATATTCCGACCAGTCCCAGAGCCATTCCGACTCTAACCGAGACTTGAGAGAGCCGGTTAGAGAACGTCAGCTCTGTTTCGCTCTTCGCCGGACATTACCTCCGGCCGTCGGCTTCTAACCGTCGTCGCCGGCGTCGTCTCTACCTCCGGCCACTCACTATTGCTACCCGACGCCACCAATTTCCGGAAATTGCAGCACCCGTGAGAACGAGTTGCTGCCCGAGCGAGAGGAGGAAGAAGGGGAGTAATTCGTCATTATTGAATTTAATTTTTCATATAGTTTGAACTTAGGTTTTGAATGTTAATTGAATCTGATTTGATAATTAAGGTTTATTTAAGATTTGTTTTTTTGATATTTGATTAAATTAGCTAATTAGGGTAAGATTATAATTGAGGTTGGATTTTGGTATTTTAATCCGATTTCTGTCTTTAACTCTAGGCGCCCGAGAGGGGCTAGACGCAAGGATTGAGAATCCGGATTCGTGGTTACGTGGCGCTCGAGAGAGGCACGAATCACGATAAAATCCAAAGTTGATAATTTTAGCATCATCACAATAGGAAATTGATTCTCTGCATTCTATTGTAATCCGATCTTTGTCATTAACTCTAGGCGCCCGAGAGGGGCTAGACGCAAGGATTGAGAATCCGGATTCGTGGTTACGTGGCGCTCGAGAGAGGCACGAATCACGATAAAATCAAGTGTTGACGTTTCCTGTTGTGTAAGTAGTTAATTAAATTATTGCTTGATAATTTAGGAAGTAGTTAATTAAATTATTGCTTGATAATTTATGATATAATTAGTATTTAGTTCAGATTAATTCATCATATTTGGTTAGGCTAGTTGACTGAAGAATACAAAAAATTCAATCCTCCCTGTGGATATGACCCTCGCTTACTGCCAGATTACATGAACGATTCGTACGCTTGTGAGGTATTAAAGCCGATGTAACTAAAATGGTACATCATCAGTCTTCGAGTTTTTTCTTCTTTTCATTCTTGGCGTTCTCTGATCTCTTTTTTCGACTGATCTCAATTTCGCTATTGACCTGCAAACCAGGCCCTAGTTTCCCTGTCCTGGCATCTTCTCTCCTCCAACAATCAGACATTTCCCTCTGATACCGTCAATTTCAGTCATTTCTGCATCTTATACTGTTAACAACGATGACAGATAATTAGTGTAAAAGGAATACAAAACTAAAGATCATTCAAATGGGTCTGCTCCCGGTAAATTTTGGGTACGGGGTTTTATTTATTCAAGGTCAGTTCTATGGCTGCGTCTACTTTTTCTATTCATCCAAGCCTTCGACCTCATGACAGCCTAATGATCACCTAAGAGAAACTAAAATCTTCTACAGACACAGCGAGCCGAAGCTATGCTTAGGAGGAGAAAACGGCGGGAAGAAGATCGATTGTTAAAGAAGGTAAATTTTGGGAGGGATGACCGGAGAGGAAAAGAGGAGAGAAAAAGGAGGTTTGTTTTGCTTGCGTATGTTAAGCTTGACTTATATTTCAATAGCTACCTAAAAAAAAGCGTTGCAGTGAAGATTAAAAATTTTACGATAAATTTGATGTTGCAAAACTTGGATAATCAAATTCGAGATGAATTCAATAGTTTCGATGAATACAAGAATATCATATGAATAAATTTTGTGAAATTTTAAAAGTCACGTAAAAACTATTATAAGAGATATTCTTGCAGGAAATACATATTGATTAGGAGAAAGGAAATACATATTGATAAGGAGAAACAGATACGAGAGCTTGAGTGTGTTTAAGCATTAAAAGGTTCGCGAGCTGTATGTCTTTCACACACTCGACAAAAACCTCTCATGGATCATGAAAACCATGTAACGATGTAACATTATCTTAGATAACAGTTCCGATTTCTAATTCCAATTTACAAGTATAAGAGAAGATTGATAGAAGAAAGAAAAGGCAACAAGAGAAGATGGGTGTAGTCTCTCATTGTGGATCATAAGTGGATCTCCAAATCCCTCTATTTACTTAAGGCCCTATCACTTTGTAAGTGAAAGTTAATTTACTTTCACCGGGAAAAGTAGCCCAAAAAGTATTAGTTCGCTGTAAAAGTGGGGATCGAAAGTGAATTACAAAGATAATGTCTTAGTGAAAAAATAAGTGAAAATAATTTTAGTCTATGAGACCAGTGAATTTACTTTTACTCATCGTTTCACTCAAAGGAGATGGGTGTGTGTTTTCCTCATAGTCGGGTGTGCACCTGTAGGAGGGTGTGTTCCTTGTAGTTGAAATTTTGTAGAGAAGCATTGAGAAAAAAAGGGTGATGAAAAGCAAGAGCTCGTGAGAGGCGACAACATAGATCTTGAACATGTTAACATGGCAAAAGATGGAAAGAATGGGGAGGAAGGAAAACCGCAGAAGCTTCTGCTGTTTCCCAACGGAAGCCCGGGAGACTAAGGAGCTCGCTAGTGGAGAAGCGGAGGGCAAAGATCACTAGGAGAAGGTGGATGAGCCACAACGAATTGAAGTCGCGAAGGAGATGTCACTTCCTGGTCATGAGGTGGAGGTGCAGAATGAATGCGGAAAAGAAGATGGAGAAGATAATGAGCGTGATCAAAGATCGAACAATGAGGTCACAAATGGCATAGCTTGACGGCTTACACTAACTTCATTCATATATGTCCTAGTTACTTTTCATTTTCGACTTGTCCTTGCTTTTTTCTTTTCGCAGACTACTGCTTTGCCGTGGTAACCGAAGGGGTCAACTCTGAATAGGAAACTAACCTTTGAAATGACCTGCTTCTAAATTATATCTTTGCTGAATCAAAGGTGTAAAGGTTTGTTCTAGAGAAACCTAGTGAAAGGTTACTTTATTAGATTTCAATAGTCTCTGTTTCACTTTCACACCTACATGCCCGTTCATCACTCATTTGCCTTTTGTCTATCTAATCTTTTGTCGTCAAAAGGCAAATGAGTTTCAGATAATATTTCTACTTACGCAAAATTAAAGCAAACCCTTTTCCCTTAACAACTATTGCTTTTATCATATCAGATTTCTTTACATTTAGCAAGTTCCTTGGAACTACTTTTGCTAGCTTGAATAGGGATACACCGTCATCGTGGGTAAAAATTATGGAAGGATTAGGTATAAACTACCAGAGAAATGAAGAGTTGGTTAGAGAAGAAGATTGGTACTTTGATTTACTTAAAATGTTTTTTTAATAAAAAAGTCAAGTAAAAGTTATAAAAGTTAAATCTATCAAAATATTTTATTAATAAAAATTATCTGTGCACTTTACTCCACATTTTCCATTGTGCATACTAACACAAAAAAAATACTTTACACCACACTTTCTTTTACGTACACTAACACAAAAAATTAATTCACTTTCACTTTTGCTTTTACTTTCCAAAACACTTTCAAAGTGCACTAACCCCCCCTAAGGGGTTATGTCTCAAGAGTCATGTGCATTATGCAGTTCATGTCCTGATGTCGTTAGGGAGTGCCGAAATTCATGTCATGTACATAAAGATACATGACTCAAGAGTTCATGTCTCAAGAGTAACGGGCGGAAAATGCTTTCCGCCCGATTTTGAGAATCATCTACATGACTCTCGCGCAGGCTCTCTCTTGGCAAGCGGGGCTGTCTCTCGGGGCTCTCTCTGCCGCACACCATCTCTGCCATTTCATTCCCACAACCCTCTCTCGTTCCACAACCCTCTCTCGGTGTTGCCGCAACCCTCTCTAGTTTCGCAGCCCTATCTCGGTGTTGCCACAACCCTCTCTCGTTCCCGCAGCCCTCTGTCGGTGTTGCCCGCCGCCGTCGCCGTTGCCTACTAGCCCGTCCCCGTCGCCATCGTCGTTGCCCTCTGGCTCGCAGCTGAGGAAGACGACGATGGTTTAATTTTTCCTAAGTTAGGAAAAATTAAACTATCTTCATAAAAATTATTAATTTATAATTTTTATTTATAAAATAATTATTTTTATTTATTTAATATATTTATTTTACAATTACTATATTAAAATAGTGATTTAATAGTCATAATTAAAATATTGTTAAAATAAATATTTGATAAATTATTTTTGGCATAATTATCCGATTGCTATAGTTAATTAAACCAATAGTTTTAAATTTTGTGATAATATATTATTAATTAATAATACATAAAATATATTATGTACAAATATATAGTGTGTTAAAGTTATGATTAGATCATTTTTTTCTCTTAAATTATTCATTTTTAGGTTAAAGTATATCATATGTTATTAATAAATTAATAACTCAACGTATTACTTTCGTTTTTGTTATTTATAATGTTATTTATTTATTATTTGTAATTAATCATGTAGGTATTTCATTGACTCATGTAATTACCATATTAATATACAATAAAATATCTAATTCAATTAATAAATATATTAGTATATTTAATTATACATTAAATAACTTATTCGTGTAGTAATAATGGTTGTTTTACCTAATTTGGGGTTTAAGGATTATGTTGTAATTAAGTGCACTGTAAAGGTTTAGAGATTCTCTTATTTTTTATGTTTTTCTCATGGTGGGGCACTAACACTGGAAACTGTTTTCCAGTGCATATGAAGTCGTCAACACTAACACCAAGTGCGAAGATGATCTTCATGTACATGACTGACATAATCTTCATGTTGGACATGAACTTGATCTTCAAGAATCCATTTGGGGCACTAACCCCCCTTAAGTGAGAGTCAGGTACAACTAATATGCTCTTCAAACACTCAAATAACTTATAACTCCCAATCTATGAAAATTGGACCATATAGACCATATAAAATAACCAAACTGCCCTTTATATTACTTTCTAACACTCTCCTCATGATGGAGTATAGATGTCTACAATCTCAGCTTGCTACAAAATGTCCACAATTTACATTTGCCCAAAGCTTTAATAAACACATCAACAACTTGATCACTAGACTGAATATAGGGAGTAACAACTTCCTCTCTCATCACAGTATATCGAATAAAGTGATAATCAATTTCTATATGTTTAGTCCTCTCATGAATTACTGAATTTCTTTGCGACGAATATTACTGCCTAATTATCACAATACATGGTCATAGGATCAAAATATAGGGAGTAACAACTTCCTCTCTCATCACAGTATCTCGAATAAAGTGATAATCAACTTCTATATGTTTAGTCCTCTCATGAATTACTGAAATTCTTTGCAACGAATATTACTGCCTAATTATCACAATACATGGTCATAGGATCAACGACCTGTGTAGTCAACTCTTGAACAATTGATTTTACCCATGTAAACTCATTGAGAGTATGTGTTATGGTCTTGGCTAGGTGTTTAACAGTATGAACCACAACTCTATACTCAACTTCTGCACTAGCACATGCCACATCTTTTTGCTTCTTTATTTTCCAATTTATCAAATTTCTTCCTAAGAATATACAATAGCTAGTGGTGAAATTTCTATTAACTTTAGATATAGCATAATTTGCATCTTAAAAGGCTTCTATCTTCAAGAGACCACGAGGTTTAAAGAACAACCTCTTTCCATGAGATCCTTTTAAATACCTTAATATTCTCTGTGTAGCCTCTAAATGTACCTTGCGTGAATACTTCATGAATTGGTCATACTGACACAAAAAGATATATCAAGATAGGTGATTGTGGCATAAATCAGTTTCGCCATTAGTCTATATTGTTTTTGTTCACCACTACTTTCATCATGGAGATCATGACTAATTTCATTTGGTGTCTCCATTGGTTTTGCACCTAATAGGCCATAGACCTAACATATATGTCACATACTTCCTTTGTGTTCTAGCTACTTTAAATCTAGGAAAATATTTTAACCTAAATCTTTGATCTGGGAATTTTTAGCAAGGTGATTTTTTACCTCCTCAATGCCCTTTATATCAATTCTTGATAAAATAATATTATCCACATAAACTAGTAGTACTACAATCCCAAATGTCTGCTTCATAACAACAAGAGAGTGATCACATTGACTCTGAGAGAATCCAAAAGACATGATTACCTAGCTAGACTTCTCAAACCATGCCCTAAGGCTCTGTTTAAGACAATATGCCTTCTTTAGTCTACATACCTTTTGAGTCTCCCCCCGTGTAACATATTTGAGAAGGTTACTTCGTATAGACCTCTTCTTCTAAACCACCATACAAGAAGGCATGCTTTTGAATGTCTAGTTGAAAGAGTAGCCAACCCTGGTTAACTACAATAAACTCCAAAATACGAACTAAAGTCAGCTTGGCTACCAGTTAGAGAGTCTAAAAAATATTGATGTCATAAGTATGAGTGCATTCTTTGGCAACCAACCGAGCTTTATATCTCTTAATAGAACCAATTTTTTTGTATTTCATAGTGTATACCCAACAACACCCAACAATTGTAGCACTTGGAGGTACACCACAAAAAACCCCTTGTACCTTTGTCTTGTAAAGTTCAGTCCCAACTTCCATAACCTGATTCTATTAAGTAGATAAAAGAGCATCCTGAATAGAAAAAGTAATGACACAAGAAGACAAGGACGAAAAACTAATTGTACCAGTCAGGTAGGGAATTAAAAACACAATTAGACAATGGATATCGAGTAGACTTACAAACATTTTCTTTAAGATCCATCAAAAGATGTAAACCAATTACCTTAGGATCTGCAGGCGAAGAGGATTCTGGAATAGGTGGGAAAAGAAACTTGGACTTGGTGTTGAGTGGTATGCATTTATTGTTACACTGGTAAAGGTTTTTCTACAGAAGTAGCTTGTGAGGCACTAAGAACATCCTCCATAGGAGTACAAGCAATAATTCTTGGACCTGAGAAAAAACAGAATAACATATAAAGGAGATGAAGAGAAGAAAGAAACATCTTCAAAAAATGCCATGTCACTAGATAAAAATGTCTTCCTAGAATATAGAAAAAAAATATTTGTATATATTTTTATTTGATTACACAATGAGACAATTCGTCTATAAGGTAAAGAAACAGAATACATGGCAAAACATACACACCCAAAAATATGAGGGGAGAAAGGATAAAAAAGTAGCAGACAAAATCAACATTTGGATAAGAATTTTACCCCCAAAAACTAATGAGGAATTTATAAGAAAACAACCAGTGAGTATTGCTTCACCCCAATACGACTTGGGAACATTCATATGAATAAGTATCATGTCTACAACTACTAAGAGATGATGATTTTTACGTTCAACAATTCCATTTTGTTGTGGAATAAATATATATGATGACTAAGGAATGATGTCATTATTCTAACAAAAATGATCAAATTTTTAATTTATAAACTCCAAATTATTGTCATTGCGAAAAAAATGAAAAAGAACATGAAAGTAGGTTTTGAAATACATCAAATAATACATATTTTGCATGTAGGAGACACCCAAGTCGTACGACGAAACTCACCAATGACCCAAAAAATTACTTATATCCAAAAATACTAGAAACAAGACAAGGTCCCTATAGATATGAATGAACAACCTCAAACAAACTATTGTTCTTTGTTTGGCTTAAAGGAAACGTAGTCTGCTGACGTTTGCCCGGTTGAGCCACATTGAAATGACAAAGTTGAAGGAAAATCAAGAAATAGATGAACCAACTTTGTTAGGGAATGATGTTCTAATAGAAGATGCCGCAAAAAGGTGAGACTACAACATGATGAGCATGTGACAATGACTATGGATCACCTTCCAATTGATATAGCCTACCTCTCTTATGCCTGGAACCAATCATCCTCCTTGTCATGAGATCTTGAAACACACAAAGAGATAAGAACAAAAACTCATTGAACAATTAATAGCTTCTGTAAGATGACTTACTAATAATAGATTCAAAGGGAAATCTGGGAAAAAATAATATAGATTGAGGTGACATAAATGGAGACAAGACAATATTACACACTCTCTAATCTAAAGATATTGACCAATCGACGAGTACAATATGCTTAATAACTGAAGCCTCCTTCGAGTTAGCAAATAAAGGTGACTTGCCTGACTTATGAGTAGAGGCACTTGAGTCAATAACCTAGGTAGATGATAGATGCACATGTAAAATTGACATACCTAAAATCATTAGGAGTCTTACCAAAGATGAAGTGGCAAACTGTTTTAATTAAGCAGGTGCACTAGGTAGAATACCTATTACAGATCCAGTATATGCTTCAGTGCTATCATAAATCAGGGAAATTGCCCACTTTAGCTTACTAAACTTATTCAAGTACTTATTTAAGAAGTGTTCTGTGCGGCCACAATGAATACACTTCCTTTCACTCTTACCATTGCCTCGACCTTGACCTCGTCCTCTACCAGAACTATCTTGGACTCTACCTCTAATATTTCCCCCATGACCTATAATAGACTCTGAATGACTCATAGAGTTAAGCGCAGGTGCATCAACACCTTTAGCCTCTTGACACTTACTGGACATCAACACCTTTAGCCTCTTGACACTTACTGGACAGAAGGGTTGTTTCTACACGTAAAAATTTGTTAAAGGCAATAGAAAGTGATGAGACATCATCCGATGAAAGTAATTGGGCCCTGATTGCGTCAAAATCTGGTCCTAATCCATCCAAAATTTTGCAACATGTAGCTGCCCTTGTTACTTTTAGAATTCTCTTTCGTAAGTAGTAAAGGGGTGAAATATACTTTTTCTTTCAAAATACCTAGTAATTCACTATAGTAGTCTATAACAGATCTTTCACCTCGCTTAAAACTAAACAACTTAGCATATAACTTATACTGCTTTCCAGTGCATATAATTCTTCTGGAGACATCCACATTTTTTGGTAGTTTCAAAATTCATAATTTGGTTCTTTAACTTGGAATCAATATTATTGAGGAACCAGGTCATGACCTGGTTATCCTCTTTCCAATCATCAGGAAGAGGCACTAGTCAATCATCTCTAATAAAATTCGACTTCTGTTTGGCTTTGAGATAGAAACGATTTGATCTGGACCAACTAAGGTAGTTTATCCATTTAGCCTCTCTGTGGTAATCAAAATCGTATATTTGCCCTCAAAACCTCATAATTCTGTTGTGGGGGGTAATTATTTCACCAAAATCAGCCATAAATAATAGCCAAACCAACCAACCACAAGCTTCATGAAGACAACGTGCCTACGCATACTTTGTGGGCTTCTCATCACAAAATTGGCTTTTATCAATCACATTTATATGCACCAACAACAAAGAACATCCATGAAAAAATTTCAATTCCAATCTTATCCATCCAAAAAATATTTGTCGTTAGCTTATAAGATGATGACAGAGACATCAAACTCAGTAACTGGTCTGTGCACTACGTAGATGGGAATATCCGAAGTCAAAAGTCCATCTTGGGGCTCTAATCAAGCATACAACTACTGAATAGGCTGTAGAAACTATTAATCCTTAGGGTTATTGACAGATAAAGAAGAAAAATATAAATTTTGACACACAGTCAATGTCAAACCTCAAAATCGCTTTTATGAACAAGTCATTGAGGTTATTGGAGGAAGAGGAGGAGCTTCATTAGCTTGCAATCAGGTTCTATGGCTCTGAGACTATTTAGAATGATGAAATAAGGAAGATTAAAATAAAGAAAAAAGAAAAAAGAGAAATTATCAGAAAAAAAGCCAAAAGGTCTCCCCTTAGGGATCAACTTCGTTTTCCAAATCCCTTTGATTCACTTAATTGAGAGTTAGATACAATGACTAATAGGCCCTCCATACATTTAACCACTTATAATTCCCAATCAACACCACTAAATTACATGAAATTTGGATCATATTTATCGAAACCATATCGAAAACATGTTGAGTAAGACAGTACTCTTACTTGAAAATAACCAAACTGCCCCTTGTATTGTTTTATAACATAAACAATTTAGAAGCTTATTTTTGAAAAATGAAATTATTTATCGACTAGTACACATATGGGATAATGGAGATTCATTCCGGTCAGGGAAAGACTTCGATGACGGAGCGCAAGCCCAGGATGGGTGTTATTTTGTAATGAGAGAAACCAGAATTTTCGAAAAGTTTCTTCCATTCATCTTCTTCTCTTTCCTTGCCATTCAGAAGTGTACACATCATCAAATCGAAGAAGAACTGTGCCTCTGTGAATTTATGATCTCCTCTGTTTGAATTCACCACCATTTCCAATATGATCACCTTCCCGCCCTTCTCTTTGGATGGAATCGCTTCCCTACATTTCTGCAATATCCTTATGCACTCGTCATCACTCCAGTCGTGCAGAATCCACTGTCACCCATTTCCACGTATCAGAATTCAGAACAAAAGTACTTCATGATGGGATAAGATCGAGGAAAACATTGTTCCAATTAACTGTTATGTACCTTGAGAAATACAGCATTTGCCTGGGGAATCCACTGGAACATATCTCCGCCAGTGACATATACACCAGAGTCGTTAGGCAAGTGGGCAACAACATGTGGAAGGTCTAGCACCGTGACTTCCAGGTTGGGGAATGCTTCAGCAAGTGCCCGGGCAGCTGCTCCGGTTCCACCACCCACGTCGACCAAGGAATTCAATCCATCGAAGACATGCGCACATTTTGCAACGAGGGTGCTCATCAAGAACTGAGTGTCACTTGACATGGCTTGGTTAAAGTTGTCGTTGAACTCCGGGCATCGGCTCGCGTGCTCCCATGGGGTATGGCCATGGCAGAGTTCAAATGATGTTGTTCCTTCTTTCTTCAACGATTCAGAGAAGAAGTGCCAGGGGTTTATCATCGAGGAGTCCAGCATCATTAACAAAAAGGGCGAGAGGCACTCCTTAGTACCATCTTTCACAAGGAGCCTGGAGGAGGGCGTAAGAGCATAGAATTCCTCCATCTTTTCTGTTTCTCCATCTCTGTGTTTCTCTACTGAGAGGGAAAACATCCCAGTGTGGACAAGCAGGCGCAAGAGGCGGTGAAGTTGATGGGTTTTGGATACGGGGATATGAATGGCTGAGACGAGATCAGAGAGACTCATGGGTTCGCCATGGTTGTGAATGATGTCTGGTATACCCAGCTCCACTGCACATTTGAGGGACATGGGGTTTATGAAGCTGAAGAGATGGTTCCACAGGTGAGCTTGAGCTTGCAGTAGCTCGCTGCTTCCACCTTCTTCCAAGACCATCTTCAGATGTCAAGCGACTGATCCTGATTAGTCACAAGAGACTATAAGATCTACAAATGGCACTTCCACGATCTGGTTAATTTTTGGAAGGATTTATAGAGCGAAGAAAGAAGAAAATGGTGCCTAATTAATTTACTAATTCAAATGGCACGTCAATCAACTTCATAGCGATCCTTTCGATCCACCAAACCGGACTAGATGATATATTTAAAACACTGATCCTTTTCCCAGCAGATCATGTCGTTCATGTGCATGTGTAGTGGACTGGTACACGATATCTACCGGAGGTTTTGATTTTTTTTTTTTTTTTTTGTCGAAATAGCAGGAAACAACAACCCATTGATTTTAATTTTATTTAGTTTTCGTCTCTTGGCCTCCTATTTACAAAATCACAAAATCTTAAATATAACTAGAACATGAAATGGAAACGTGAAACATGGTGGGAAAGATTTAAGAAGATACGAAATCGATGAAAACATTTTCTGAGAAAGTACTTGAAGACATAAACAAGATCGAAGAAACTGTTTGGAATGAAAAAGAAACGGATAAGACCCTAACAGCAAAATTTCTGAATGACAATAGCCAGGAGCTACTTATGCTTTTACTTAGTACTGGCCAGCAGAGGTAGTTGATGCTTCACTGCAGCATGGCCCAAGTCCACAAGATGCGCAGCTGTGATTGTATCATCATGGGGGGTGTGGCATGGGTCACGCTAATCACAGCCATGGCCACATTACAGTCCCTTCAGTATTTCTTTCTCAAGTAGTGGAAGCAGTCCCTTTCTTAACGCAAAGACGACATGTAGTGGTCAATTTACATTTTTAAAATTCCCCCCCTCCCCCGAAGAAACGATCCGAGACAAAATCTTGAATTCCTTGACAAGAAAAGAAAACAAATCCTCTTTATCATAGGAAGAAAGAAAAAAAACTTCAAACTAATTAGTTTAATGAATTTTCTTGCATACGTGATTCAGTCTTGTGATTGGAGTAAACATGGAATGAGAAGACATTTTTTTTTTTTGAGAATGATCAGAAGACAACTTATGATGACAAGGAAAATTGGGCAAAGATTGATTCTGTAGAGAATGGGGGGAATTTTGGGATCTCAACCAAAGTGCTGAAGGCCAAAATTAATGGCAATCAATCTACTTCAGAACATATGTATTATTAGTGTTCTTTCCAAGAAACGTTAGAAACTCATTTTTAGGTAAAAATTAGCTTTTAGGGAGCACTAAAATGCCTTCAATTTTGTTGAGACATCTCTCTCTGGAAAAAATTTCTTTTAAAAATGGTGATTTCCTAGGAGATGTTTCCAATTAAAGGCAACCAAAAAATCATCGAGAGTGTCTTCTCTTCTTCTACCCCTCTTATCCAACCAAAAAGTGAGCCATGCTAACATTCAAGGGGCAAGTTCACCTGATTACCTTATCTATCCTATTAGCTGGCTAGTCATAAATGGATAGAAACAAAGGTCCTTATCCATTTAAGAAATTCAGGTAATTTTACTTATTTATTGTCTAAAGGTTTTGAAATGTAATAGATACTACTTGTTTCGTAGATGTTTACATGTTTCCCGGGTTATTTTGAAAAACAGAAGTATGAAATAAGATTTTTTCAAGTTGCTGAAATTACCCCAGTGCTAATTACTTTAATGATAGAAAGCTCTAAGGATATTTGTTAATTAATATTTTAAATAAAAACAATATTGACCTGAGATCAAATTCCACTTACTTGGGATCTATTCACCTAAGGTGCATGAGTCTAATTCATAAGGCCATATATGAGAGTTCTCTGGTTTAGTAGTTTTTCCTAGCTTCTATCTGCTTCAAATCTAAGGAAATATTTTAACTAACCTAAATCTTTGATGTGGGAATGTTTAGCAAGGTTCTCTTTTACCTCCTCAATGCCCTTTCTATCATGTCTTGGTAAGATAATACCATCCATATAAACTAGTAGTACTAAAATCCCAAATCTGTGCTTCATAACAGTGAGAAAGTGACCACATTTATTCTAAGAGAATCTAAAGGACATTAATACCTAGCTGAACTTATCAAACCCCTAGAGCTCTTTTTAAGACCTTATATTGTCTTCTTTAGTCTACATATCTTTTGAGACTCCCCTTGAGCAACATACTTGAGAAGGTTACTTCATATAGACCCCTACTTTTAAATCTCCATAAAAGAAGGCATGTTTTTTAGCGTCTAGTTGAAAGAGTATCCACCCTAGTTAACTACAATACACTCCAAAATATGAACTAAAGTCAGCTTGACTACGGGTGAGAAAGTCTAAAAAACATCGATGTCATAAGTTTGAGTGCATCTTTGGCAACCAATCAAGTTTTATATCTCTCAATCAAACCATTTGCTTGGTATTTCACTATGTATACCCAGAACACCCAACAATTGTAGCACTTGGAGGTATACCATATAAAACCCTTGTACCTTTGTCTCGTAAAGCTCCATTCCATCATCCATAACCTACTTCTACTAAGAAGAAATGGCATAGGAAGACCAGAACAAAAACTATTTGTACCAGTCAGGTACGGAATTAAAAACACAATTAGACAATGAATATCGTGTAGACTTACAAACACTTTATTTAAGATCAATCGAAAGATGAAAACCAATTACCTTAGGAACTGCATGCGAAGAGGATTCTCGAATAGGTGGGAGAAGAAACTTGGACTTGGTGTTGAGTGGTATGCCTTTATTGTTACACTTGTAAAGGTTTTTCTGTAGAAGTAGCTTGTGAGGGACTAGGAACATCCTCCATAAGAGTAGAAGCAATAATTATTGGAATTGAAAAAAGTAGAATAACATATAAAGGAGATGAAGAGAAGAAAGAAACATCTTCAAAAAATGTCACGTCACTAGATACAAATGTCTTCCTAGAATATGGAAAAAAATAATTATAAATATTTTTATTTAATTACATGATGAGACAATTCGTCTATAAGGTAAAGAAACAAAATACATGGCAAAACAAAAACACCCAAAAATATGAGGGGAGAGAGGATAAAAAAATATCAGACAAAATCAACACTTGGATAAGAATTTTACCCCCAAGAACTAATGAAGACATCCCATTTATAAGAAAATAACCAGTGCATATTGCATCACCCCAATACGACTTGGGAACATTCATATGAATAAGTATCATGCCTGCAACTTCTAAGAGATGATGATTTTTATGTTGAACAACTCCATTTTGTTATGGAATAAATAAATATGACAACAAAATTTTTAATTCATAAACTCCAAAGTATTGTCATTGCGAAAAAATGAAAAAGAACATCAAAGTATGTTTTGAAATACATCAAATACTTAATATTTCTTACGTAGGAGATACACCCAAGTCGTACGACTAAACTTACCAATGACCCAAAAAAAAAACTTATGTCCAAAAATACTAGAAACAAGACAAGGTCCCTATAGATCTGAATGAACAACCTCAAACAAATTATTGTTCATTGTTTGACTTAAAGGAAACGTAGTCTGATGATGTTTGCCCAGTTGATACACATTGAAATGACAAAGTTGAAGGAAAATCAAGAAATAGATGTACCAACTTTATTAGGGAATGATGTTCTAATAGTAGATGTCGCAAAAAGGTGAGACTACAACATTATGAGCATGTGACGATGACTATGGATCACCTTCCAAGTGTTATAGCCTACCTCTCTTGTACCTGCAACCAATCATCTTCCTTGTCATGAGATCTTGAAACACACAAAGAGAGACGAACAAAAACTCATTGAACAATTCATAGCTTTTGTAAGATGACTTACTAATAATAGATTCAAAAGGAAATCTGGGGAAAAATAATATAGATTGAGGTGACAGAAATGGAGACAAGACAATATTACTCGCTCTCTAATCTAAAGATATTGACCAATCGACGAGTATGATATGCTTAATAACTGAAGCCTCCTTCAAGTCAACAAATAAAGGTGACATACTTGACTTATGAGTAGAAGCTCTTGACTCAATAACCTAGGTAGATGATAGATGTACATGTAAAATTGACATACCTAAATTCGTTAGGAGTCTTACCAAAGATAAAGTGGCAAGCTATTGTAATTCGTTAGGTGGACTTGGTAGAATACCTATTATAGATCCAGTATGTGATTCAGTGCTATCATAAATAAGGAAAATTGCTCACTTTAGCTTACCAAACTTACTCAAGTACTTATTTGAGAAGTGTTCTGTGCGGCCACAATGAATACACTTCCTTTCACTCTTACCATTGCCTCGACCTGGACCTCGTCCTCTGCAAGAATTATCCTGGACTCTACCTCTAATATTTCCCCCATGACCTATAATAGACTCTGAATGACTCATAGTGTTAAGTGCAAGTGCATCAACACCTTTAGCCTCTTTACACTTTTTTGATAGAATGGTTGTCTCTACACGTAAAACTCTGTTAAAGGCAATAGAAAGTGATGAGAAATCATCCGATGAAAGTAATTGGGCCCTGATTGCGTCAAAATATGGTCCTAATCCATCCAAAATTTAGCAACATGTAGTTGTCCTTGTTACTTTTAGAATTCACTTTCATTAGTAGTAAAGGGGTGAAATATACTTTTCCTTTCAAAATACCTAGTAATTCACTATAGTAGTCTATAACAGATCTTTCACCTCGCTTAAAACTAAACAACTTAGCATATAACTCGTAATGCTTTCTAGTGCATATAATTCTTCTAGAGACATCCACATTCTTTGGTAGTTTCAAAATTCATAATTTAGTTTTTTAACTTGGACTCAATATTATTGAGTAACCAGGTCATGACCTGGTTATCCTCTTTCCAATCATCAGTTAGAGGCACTAGTCGATCATCCCTAATAAAATTCGACTTCTGTTTGGCTTTGAGATAGAAATGAATTGATCTAGACCAACTAAGGTAGTTTTACCCATTTAGCCTCTCTGTGGTAATCAAGATCGTGTCTTTGCCCTAAAAACCTCATAATTCCCTTGTGGGGAGTAATTATATCACCAAAATCAGCCATAAATAATAGCCAAACCAACCAACAGAACGATGACAACGTGCCTACGCAAACTTTGTGGGGTTCTCATCACAAAATTGGTACAAAAAAGAACATGCAAGAAAAGTTTTCAATTCCAATCTTATCCATCCAAAAAGACCAAAAAATATTTGTCGTTAGCTTATAAGATGATGACAGAGACACCAAACTCTGTAACTGGTCTGTGCACTACGTAGATTGGAATATCCCAAGTCAAAAGTCCAACTTGGGGCTCTAATCAAGCATACAACTACTGAATAGGCTGTAGAAACTATTAAACCTTAGGGTTATAGACAGATAAAAAAGAAAAATCAAAATTTTGACAGACAGTCAATGTCAAACCTCAAAATCGCCTTTATGAACAAGTCATGGAGGTTATTGGAGGAAGAGGAGTTTCATTAGCTTGCAATCAGGTTCTATCGCTCTTAGACCATTTAGAATGATGAAATAAAGAAGATTAAAATAAAGAAAAAGGAAAAAAGAGAAATTGTCAGAAAAAAAAGCCAAAAGGTCCTTCATACATTTAACCACTTGTAACTCCCAATCAACAGCACTAAATTACATGAAATTTGGATCATACAGACATCAAAACATGTTGAGTAAGACAGTACTCTTACTAGAAAACATACATCATATAAAATAACCAAACTGCCCCTTGTATTGTTTTATAACATAAACAATTTCGAAGCTTATTTTTGAAACATGAAATTATTTATGGGATAATGGAGATTCATTCCGGTCAGGGAAAGACTTCGATGACGGAGCGCAAGCCCAGGATGGGTGTTATTTTGTAATGAGAGAAACCGGCATTTTCGAAAAGTTTCTTCCATTCATCTTCTCCTCTTTCCTTTCCGTTCACAAGCGCACACATCATCAAATCGAAGAAGAACTGTGCCTCTGTGAATTTATGATCTCCTCTGTTTGAATTCACCACCACTTCCAGTATGATCACCTTCCCGCCCTTCTCTTTGGATGGAATCGCTTCCCTACATTTCTGCAATATCCTTATGCACTCGTCATCACTCCAGTCGTGCAGAATCCACTGTCACCCATTTCAACGTATCAGAATTCAGAACAAAAGTACTTCATGATGGGATAAGATCGAGGAAAACATTGTTCCAATTAACTGTTATGTACCTTGAGAAATACAGCATTTGCCTGGGGAATCCACTGGAACATATCTCCGCCGGTGACATATACACCAGAGTCGTTAGGCAAGTGGGCAACAACATGTGGAAGGTCTAGCACCGTGACTTCCAGGTTAGGGAATGCTTCAGCAAGAGCCCGGGCGGCTGCTCCGGTTCCACCACCCACGTCGACCAAGGAATTCAATCCATCGAAGACATGCGCACATTTTGCAACGAGGGTGCTCATCAAGAACTGAGTGTCACTTGACATGGCCTGGTTAAAGTTGTCGTTGAACTCCGGGCATCGGCTCGCGTACTCCCATGGGGTAAGGCCATGGCAGAGTTCAAATGAAGCTGTTCCTTCTTTTTTCAACGATTCAGAGAAGAAGTGCCAGGGGTTTATCAACGAGGAGTCCAGCATCATTAGCAAAAAGGGCGAGAGGCACTCCGTAGTTCCATCTTTCACAAGGAGCCTGGAGGAGGGCGTAAGATCATAGAATTCCTCCATCTTGTCTGTTTCTCCGTCTCTGTGTTTCTCGACTGAGAGGGAAAACATCCCAGTGTGGACAAGCAGGCGCAAGAGGCGGTGAAGTTGATGGGTTTTGGATACGGGAATATGAATGGCTGAGACGAGATCAGAGAGACTCATGGGTTCGCCATGGTTGTGAATGACGTCTGGTATACCCAGCTCCACTGCACATTTGAGGGACATGGGGTTTATGAAGCTGAAGAGTTGGTTATACAGGTGAGCTTGTGCTTGCAGTAGCTCGCTGCTTCCACCTTCTTCCAAGACCATCTTCAGATGTCGCGACTGAACCTGATTAGTCACAAGAGGCTACAAGATCTACAAATGGCTCGTCCACGATCTGGTTAATTTTTGGAAGGATTTATAGAGCGAAGAAAGAAGAAAATGGTGCCTAATTAATTTACTAATTCAAATGGCACGTCAATCAACTTCATAGCTAGCTAGGGGATCCTTTCGATCCACCAAACCGGACTACATGATATATTTAAAACACTGATCCATTTCCCAACGGATCATGTCGTTCATGTGCATGTGTTGTGGACTGGTACTGGCGCTGGTTTCAGTGTATGGTTGCCATATGCGGACCTCAGTGCTGCCAAGCAGAAGCAGTCGAAGCAGCACTCTTTAAGGGACAGGAGCATGAAGCTTGTCCCATGCTACCAACTTGCAGAAGTGATCTTATTATAACCGTGGCTGTCCAATGAGAGAGAGAGACACCTTCATTACGAGCATCGCCTGGCCATTCTTTTAGTGGCCGAGTTGCAGACTTGCAGTCGCTGCTTCCTTGAGGCTACACGATACCTACCGGAGGATTTGATTTGTTTTTTTTTTTTTTGTCGAAATAAGAGGAAACAACAACCCATTGATTATAATTTTATTTAGATTTCGTCCCTTGGCCTCCTATTTACAAAATCACAAAATCTTAAATATAACTAGAACATGAAATGAGCAGGAAACAACTGATAAGGGATAAGCTTATCTCCTATCACAAGCTACCAAGATGCAGACCGTGGCTGTCCAATGAGAGAGAGAGGCAATTTCAGTACGAGCATCGCCTCGCCTGGCTTTTAGTGGCGGAGTAGCTGACTTGCAGTCGCTGCTTCCTTTTGGAAACACGATGTCTACCGGAGGATTTGGTTTGCTTTCTTTTTTGTTGAAAGAGCAGGAAACAACTGATAAGGGATAAGCTTATCTCTTATCACCAGCAACCCATTGATTACAATTTTATTTACTTTTCCTCCCTTGGCCTCCCATTTTGAAAATCGCTATCTTAAATATAACTAGAACATGAAAAGGAAACGTGAAACATGGTGGGAAAGATTTAAGAAGATACGAAATCGATGAAAACATTTTCTGAGAACTACTTGAAGACATAAACAAGTTTGGAATGAAAAATAAACGGATAAGACTCTACCAGCAAAATTTCTGAATGACAATAGCGAGGAGCTACTTTTGCTTTTACTTAGTACTGGCCAGCAGAGGTAGTTGATGCATTCTGAGGCACTGGAGCATGGCTCAAATCCACAAGATGAGCAGCTGTGATTGTATCATCATGGGGGTGTGGCATGGGTCAAGCTATTCACAGCCATGGCCACATTACAGTCCCTTTTGTATTTCTTTCTCAAGTAGTGGAAGCAGTCCCATTCTTAACGCAAAGACGATATGTAGTGGACAATTTACATTTTTAAAATTCCCCTCCTCCCCCGAAGAAACGATCCGAGACAAAATCTTGAATTCCTTGACAAGAAAAGAAAACAAATCCTCTTTATCATAGGAAGAAGGAAAAAAAACTTCAAACTTATTAGTTAATGAATTTTCTTGCATACGTGATTCAGTCTTGTGATTGGAGTAAACATGGAATCAGAAGACATTTTTTTTTTTTTGAGAATGATCTGACGACATATTATGATGGCAAGGAAAAATGGGCAAAGACTGATTCAGCCTTATGTAGAGAATGGGGGGAATTTTGGGATCTCAATCAAAGTGCTGAAGTCCAAAATTAATGGCAATCAATCTACTTTAGAGCATGTGTATTATTAGTGTTCTTTCCAAGAAACGTTAGAAACTCATTTTTAGGTAAAAAATAGCTTTTAGGGAGCACTAAAATGCCTTCAATTTCCTTGAAACATCTCTCTTTGGAAAAAAATTCTTTTAAAAATGGTGATTTTCTAGGAGATGTTTCCAATTACAGGGGACCAAAAAATCATGGAGAGTGTCTTCCCTTCTTTGACCCCTCTTCTCCAACCAACAAGTGAGCCATGCTGACATTCAAGGGGCAAATTCACCTGATTACCTTATCTATCCTATTATCCGGCTAGTCATAAATGGATAGAAACAAAGGTCCTTATCCATTTATGAAATTCAGGTAATTTTACCTATTTATTCTCTAAAGTTTTTGAAATGTAATAGATACTACTTGTTTTGTAGATGTTTACATGTTTCCTGGGTTATTTTGAAAGACATAAATATGAAATAAGATTTTTTTAAGTTGCAGAAATTACCCCAGTGCAAATTACTTTAACGATAGAGAGCTCTACGGATATTTGTTAATTAATATTTTAAATAAAAATAATATTGACCTGAGATCAAATTCCACTTACATGGGGTCCATTCACCTAAGGTGCATGAGTCTAAGTCACAAGGCCAAATATGAGTCCTCTAGTTTAGTGGTTTTGCCTTGCTTCTACCCGCTTCAAATCTAAGAAAATATTTTAACTAACCTAAATCTTTGATGTGGGAATGTTTAGCAAGGTGCTCTTTTACCTCCTCAATGCCCTTTATATCACATCTTGGTAAGATAATACCATCCATATAAACTAGTAGTACTACAATCCCAAATGTGTGCTTCATAACAACGAGAGAGTGGCCACATTTGCTCTGAGATAATCCAAATGACATTAATACCTAGCTGAACTTCCCAAACCCCTAGAGCTCTGTTTAAGATCATATATTGCCTTCTTTAGTCTACATACCTTTTGAGTCTTCGCTTGAGCAACATACTTCAAAAGGTTATTTCATATAGACCCCTTCTTTTAAATATCTATACAAGAAGGCATGTTTTTTAATGTCTACTTGAAAGAGTAGCCAACCCTAGTTAACTACTATACACTTCAAACTACGAACTAAAGTCTGCCTTGCTACCGGTGAGAAAGTTTAAAAAACGTCGATGTCATAAGTTTGAGTGCATCCTTTGGCAACCAATCGAGCTTTATATCTCTCAATAGAATCATTTGCTTTGTATTTCACAGTGTATACCCAGAACACCCAACAATTGTAGCACTTGGAGGTATACCACATAAAACCCATGTACCTTTATCTCGTAAAGTTCCATTCCAACATCCATAACTTGCTTCTACTAAGAAGACATGGCACAGGAAGACAAGGACAAAAAACCATTTGTACCAGTCAGGTAGGGAATTAAAAACACAATTAGACAATGGATATTGAGTATACTTACAAACACTTTATTTAAGAGAAAGATGTAGACCATTTACCTCAGGATTTACAGGAGAAGAGGATTTTGGAGTAGGTGGGAGAAGAAACTTGGACTCGGCGTTGAGTGGTATGCCTTTATTGTTACACTTGTAAAGGTTTTGTCTTTAGAAGTAGCCTATGAGGGACTAGTAAAATCCTCCATAGGAGTAGAAGCAATAATATTTGGACCTATGAAAAGCAAAATAACATCCAAAAGAGATGAAGAGAAGAAAGAAATATCTTCAAAAAATGTCACATCTCGAGATACATATGTCTTCCTAGAAGAAGGGCAAAAATATATTATATATCTTCTTATTTGATTACATGATGAGACAATTTGTATGTAAAGGTAAAAAAATAGAATACAAGGCAAAACAGACACACCCAAGGGGAGAGAAGATACACAATAACAGACAAAGTCAACACTTGGATATGAATTTTACCCCCAACAACTAATGAGAACCTTCTATTAATTAGAAAACAAGTAGTGTGTATTGCATCACCTCTATATGACTTGTAAACATTCATATAAATAAGTATCATGCCTACAACTTTGTTGAAAGATGTAATCCTAGTATAGTGGCAATGATGAAAATTATCTTTATTTCTTTATCCCTTTCCTCCCCTCTTAGGGTAACGAACATTGATGTAATTTGCAAGATGTTCAATATTATAAATACATGTTAAGGGGGAGGATTTGGAATGTCACCTAACCCTAATAATATTTCCCTCTTCTCTCTCTCTCTCTCTCTCTCAACTGACCTCTCACATTCTCCTTCCTCTCTCACTCAATCATCTTCTCATCTTCTCCTTTTTCTCTCTTCTTGTTGTAACTCTTTCCTCTCTTAACTAGTTAGGTTATTATTCATTACATGGGATCCTAAATCTACCATGGAATCAGAGCAATAGGTTTAGGATCCCGAAATGGTAATGCTTATGATCAAGTTGTGTTAATCTTCTTGATGAAATAGAAGTGTTTTGCAATAATCAATCTTCTTAGTGGAGATGACATATATGTACTTCTTATATTTTTTGTTTTTTATGATTGTTGGTACATGACTTGGAAAGTTAGGATTCTTTAGCATTCTTTGCTCAAGGAAATTCAGAATTATTGTTCTCTTCATGATAACTTTAGCCTAAAAAGTACTTCTTTGATATGATCACTTCATGCTCCTTTCTCAAGTTGGCATAAGTTTGTTTATGATTATGGAATGATGGTATTATTGATTGAAGTCATGCTTGGTTATTGATGATTTCTTGAGATTATGATACTATTCATGAGGCCATGCATGCGTGATTAAAAACTATCAGGGTGTTCTTGTTTTGTTGTTAAGTTGATGAGTTGAAGTAGACAGAGGTTTGAACTCGTGGAAGACTAAGTTTTTTTTCTCATTAGAGAATATGTTGTTTGATCTTCTCATTGGGTTGTATTCTATGTAAGGAAGATAATAGATAGACTTACCCAAAAGATTCAAGATAAAAAAGGCATCAAAGGCTAGTATTTTGGGTTAAGTGTTGGTGCCTAACTTCTAGAAGGAAAGTTTCATTCTTGAAAGATCACCAAATTATCTGAGATCTTCTTTTTGGTATGATTACTAATTGCCTTGCTTAATTATCTCCTTGCCTAAAATATTTAAGGCAAGTCAAGCATTGAGATTGATTTGGTGAAGTGGCTCCTAAGACACCAAAGGAAGGTTTCCTATTTTATTGTTGGAAGTGATTGATTGAAGGAAGATCTACCTTGATTTATTTTCTTGTTAAATATTCTTTCCTAAGTGAGAAAGAAATTACATGACTTACCTATTTGTTGATCTCTGCGAGCATGTACTCTCCATATTTAGTGCATGATTAGTTGCTGCAAAGATTATCTTTGGGTTTGAGGGTGAACTCCCCTCTCTTTCCCAAGTTGGTTAGCTCTCCTCTCTTTCCCAAGTTGATTCCAACCTGAGCTGGTTCTCCCTCTCTTGGGTTGCTTCATATTTTGGTTGTCTTATTGATTTGGTTTAAGGTGATTCCATTACTCATATAAGAGGTGCATTACTGCATGGTTCAAACTTGAAAAGTCTTATAAGTCTTATTCAGTTATTGACCACCAGGTTACGATTCATATATAAGTAAAGTGTTTCTAGTTTCATTCCTGATGGCTGAAGATCACAAGGGGAGTAAGCGTGATATTTTTAAGATTACCATTATACCCTTAAGAGGGTTATCTAATTACTTGAGCTGATCACAGTTGATTAGAAGGTTTCTCATTACATGAGACCCCTTAGGACATCTCACCAAACCAACTCAACCTATTGATGAGGGGGACAACTTCTATATTAAGTGGTTGAAGAATGATACATTGGTGATTATCTAGTTGATAAATAGCAGGGATGAACATGTGGCTAATAATGTGGTTGAAGAATGATACATTGGTGATTATCTAGTTGATAAATAGCAGGGATGAGCATGTGGCCAATAATGTGGTCCACCTTGAGATGGCTAAACATACATGGGATACTTGTGTCAAATTGTACTCAAGCACAGAGAACCTCCATAAATTGTATGATGTTGTTCAAAACATATTCAATACAAAACAATGAGACAACCTACATGAGCTCTTGGCACATTTTTTTATGGTTGATTCAGTAGTGGAAAATAGATCAACCCTACTCCACTAACATATCAGTTCAAGAAAAGCTACATGAAGCATATGTTTTGCAAATATTAAGCCATAGGTTGAGGTGGCCAAGACTCAACTTCTCTACTCCTCAACACTTCCTTCATTTGATGACACAAGTGCCACCTTACTTTGGATACCGGACCATTGTTTCACCTCTCACACTAAGGTATCATCTGCTATGCACTCAGGTAATAGAGGTACACCATATCTACCACCAGAGGGCATTATAGAAATTACAGAGGAGGCTGAGCAAAATGTTGTAGGATTGACACTAGTCCTTGGAGGTCAGGTAACTGAGTCTGCATTCATTGTGGTGAACTGAATCGTTTAGTGGAAACCTGTTGGAAGCCGCATGGCAAACCAAACTGGGCCACGACCAACTTGGCCTCGTTACATAATGACATAAATGAAGGCAAATCTGAGATATGTGGAGGCAAGAAGACTGTAATTGATGATGATTATGAATTATTGCATAATGAAAACTCTGATGGTATATTCTCTTGCATCTTCTTCTACTGTTGTTGCCACTACTGCTTCAGGTATGATCTCTGCCACTTCCTCCTCTTCATCTTGGATCATTGACTCAGGGACCTCTGAACATCTCACAGATAATAAGAGTTTGTTACATTCTATGTCCCCATATTTCTCAGACAAGTTTGTTACTATAGCCGATGGAGCCCAAACCAAAGTTCTTGGGAAAAAAGATTCCATTCTGTTACACCTTCACTTCCGCTTAATGATGTCTTATTTTTTCCTCAGTTTCCCTTAAATTTATTGTCTATTAGCCAGCTAACAAAATGTTTCAATTGCTCCATCACCTTCTCACCTTCTTCTTGTGTTTTTCAGGATTGAACAACGAAGTAGGTGATGAGTGGAGGTCATGAACATGGGGGCCTTTATTACTTGGACTTGTCTCTGGTGACTACAATTTCCACTTCTCAGACCGAGGCAAGATTATGGCACAACTAGTTCGGATACCCATCCATAGAATCACTTCAACAATTATTTTCGTTTTTGAAAACCTTGTTTGGTTTAAACTGTGAAGTATGTCAGTGAGCAAACACTAGAGGACAACATATTCTCTTCGGGCTAATCTTAAAGATGTTGCTCCTTTTTTCTTAATTCACTCTGATGCATGGGGACAATTGAGTGTCTTGAACATTTCACAAGTTAAGTATTTTATTACTTTTTTGGATGATTTCACTTGAGTCACATGATTGTTTTTGTTTAAAGAAAGGTCTGATCTTCTCTCTCCATATTTAAGTCCTTTCATGCTATGGTAGATACTCAGTTTGGTAAAAATATACAAGTTTTTTGTTTCAATAATATGAAAGAGTACATCTTTGGTGAATTTTGATCCTTTTGTGAGGATCATGACATTATCTAACAGACATCATGTGTCTACACCCCTCAAAAAATGGTGTAGCCGAAAGGAAAAATAAACATCTGTTGGAGGTAGCCCACGGTTTACTCTACTTTATGCATGTGCCCTAGTTTTACTAGCCTCACGCCATTCTTACTGATTGTTTCCTTACTAATTGGTTCCTTCTTCAGTGATTTCTCATAAATCCTCTTATTCATTGTTATTTCCTAATGAAGACCCCATTTCACTTCCCTTGAAGGTTTTTGGATGCACATATTTTGTTCATGTCACATCCCCCTCAGAAGAGTAAGTTTGACCCTAAGTCTCTTGGGTTACTCTCATAACCAAAAAGGTTATTTTTGCTATAATACTTCTCTTCGAGAGGTACTTATCTGTAGGGATGTAACTTTTTTTAGACAAATTTTTTTATTCTTCAAAAGATGCTCCTCTGGGTTTTTCATTGGTTCAGCAACTTCAAGACCTGTTGTGTCACTTGAATCAGATCTATTTCACCCCTCTAAAGCAATGGTCAATACCACACCTATGGAGTTCACGGATCCCTCTGAGGTAAGGCCATATTGCCCTATCGTATTTGGTCCACAATTTGATATTAGGCCCATAGCTATACGGAAGGAGCCTAGGACTTGCACTAGGCCGTCCATTTATCATCCTATATCTAATTTTGTTTCTCACCGTTGCTCGTTTTCATCTTGTTGTCAATTCCTTGCATCTATCTCTTATGTGTCTATCCCACAATCATATCAGAAGGCTTTGAGACATCCAGGATGGAAGACAGCAATGGACGAAGAGATGAATCCTTTGTATGAGAATTAGACATGGACCTCGATTTCGCTTCCTTCAGGCAAGAAAATCGTGGGTTGTAAATGTGTTTTTACTATTAAACACAATCTTGATGGTTAAGTGGTTTGTCTAGTCGCAAAGGGGGTACACTCAATGCTCTGGAGTTGATTACACGAAAACATTCTCCCCAATGGCCAAGTTAAATTCGGTACGAATCTTATTTTCAATTGCTGCAAATTCTTCTTGGCCGGTATTCCAACTAGATGAGAAAAATGCATTTTGAAATGGTGTTATTAAGGAGAAGATCTATATGCATCAACCACCTGGATTTGTGGTTGAGGGAGAGTTGATATGCAGATTATGAAAATCTTTACATGGTCTAAAACAGTCTCCTCGAGCTTGGTTTGACAAATTTTGCCAAGCAATGTTGTAGTTTGGATTCAATAGATGCTTCGTAAATCATTCCATGTTTGTCAATAATACCTTCAAGGGGAATGTATTACTCGCAGTTTATATAGATGATATTGTCTTAACTAGCAATCATGCAGAAGGTATAAAAGAAGTCAAAGCAAAGATATGCAAGGGATTAAAAAAATATGATCATAGACTTCTAAAATAATTTTTAGGCTATTGAGGTCCTCCAATCATAAAATGGGATTATCTTATCTCTAAGAAAGTATGTCCTTGATCTACTAGACGACACATGGATGATGAGATCCAGACTGACAAATCCTTCTATGGAGGCTAATACAAAATTGTGTGCAAGCTACGGTGTAGATGTGGATGTAGGCAACTGGAAAACTCATTTATCTTATAGTGACTAGACCAAACATATCATATGTCATAAGTGTGGTTAGTCAGTAAATATATAAACCACAAGTTATTCACTAGCAGTATAAATAATGGCTAAACCATCCAACCACAGGTTTCATAAAGACAAGGCGCCTACGCAAACTTCATTGGCTTCTCATCACAAAATTGGGGTTTTATCAATCACATATATATGCACCAACAACATAGATCATCATTGAAAAACTTTCAATTCCAATCTTATACTTCCAAAAAGGCCAAAAACTATTGGCATCAGCTTATAAGATGTTGACAAAGACACCAGGTCCCTCATGGGGCTCTAATCAAGCATGGAACTACTTAATAAGCAGTAGAAACCATTAATCCTAGGGTTATTGACAGATAAAAAAAGTAAAATATCAAAATTTGACACGCAATCAATCTCAAACCTCGGAATAGCCTTTTTGAACAAGTCATTGTGGTTAATGGAGGAAGAGGATCTATCGCTCTGACTCAATTTAAAATGATGAAGAAAAGAAGATTAAAAGAAAGAAAAGGTAAAAAAGAGAAGAATATGGTAGAAAAGAGAGCCAATAGGTCTCCCCTTAGGGATCAAAATCGTTCTCCATATCCCTTTGACTCACTAAATTGAGAGTTGGATACATTGACTAATATGCCCTTCATACACTTATAATCTCAAACCACACCTCTAAATTACATGGAAATTGGACCAGAGAGACATCTAAACATGCTGAGTAACATAGTACTCTCACTAGAAAATATAAATTATATAAAAGACCAAACTGCCCATTTTCTAACATGAACAATTTAGAAGCTTATATTTTGAAATATGAAATTATTTATCGGCTAGTACACATCTAGGAAATGGAGATTCATTGCAATCAGGGAAAGACTTCGATGACGGAGCGCAAGCCCAGGATGGGTGTTATTTTGCAATGAGAGAAACCGGCATTTTCGAAAAGTTTCTTCCATTCATCTTCTCCTCTTTCCTTGCCGTTCACATGCGCACACATCATCAAATCGAAGAAGAACTGTGTCTCTGTGAATTTATGATCTCCTTTGTTTGAATTCACCACCATTTCCAATATGATCACCTTCCCGCCCTTCTCTTCAGATGGAATCGCTTCCTTACATTTCTGCAATATCCTTATGCACTCGTCGTCACTCCAGTCGTGCAGAATCCACTGTCACCCATTTCGACGTATCAGAATTCAGAACAAAAGTACTACATGACAGAATATGATCGAGGAAAACATTGTTCCAATTAACTGTTATGTACCTTCAGAAATATAGCATCTGCCTGGGGAATCCACTGGAACATATCTCCGCCGGTGAAATATACACCAGAGTCGGTAGGCAAGTGGGCAACAACATGTGGAAGGTCTAGCACCGTGACTTCCAGGTCAGGGAATGCTTCAGCAAGTGCCCGGGCGGCTGCTCCGGTTCCACCACCCACGTCGACCAAAGAATTCAAACCATCGAAGACATGCGCACATTTTGCAACGAGGGTGCTCATCAAGAACTGAGTGTCACTTGACATGGCCTGGTTAAACTTGTCATTTAACTCCGGACATCGGTTTGCGTGCTCCCACGGGGTGACGCCATGACAGAGTTTAAATGAAGTTGTTCCCTCTTTCTTGTACCATTCAGAGAAGAAGTGCCAGGGGTTTATCAGCGAGGAGTCCAGCATCATTAGCAAAAAGGGTGAGAGGCACTCCTTAGTACCATCCCTCACAAGGAGCCTGGAGGAGGGTGTAAGAGCATAAAATTCCTCCATCTTTTCCGTTTCTCCATCTTTGTGTTTCTCTACTGAGAGAGAAAACATCCCAGTGTGGACAAGCAGGCGCAAGAGGCGGTGAAGTTGATCGGTTTTGGATACGGGGATATGAATGGCTGAGACGAGATGGGAGAGACTCATGGGTTTGCCATGGTTGTGCATGATGTCTGGTATACCCAGCTCCACTGCACATTTGAGGGACATGGGGTTTATGAAGCTAAAGAGATGGTTCCACAGGTGAGCTTGAGCTTTCAGTGGATCGCTGCTCCCATCTTCTTCCAAGACCATTTTCAGATATCGAGCGACTGATCCTGATTACTCGCAAGAGACTATAAGATCTACAAATGGCACGACCATTATCTGGTTAGTTTTTGGAAGCATTTATAGAGCGAAGAAAGAAGTAAATGGTGCCTAATTAATTTTACTAATTCAAATGGCACGTCAATCAACTACGTAGCTAGCTAGGGGATCCTTTCAATCCACCTAACTGGATTACCAGATATATTTAAAACACTGATCCATTTCCGAGCAGATTATGTCGTTCATGTGCATGGCGTTGTGGACTGGCACTGGCCCTGGTTTCAGTGTATGGTTGCCATATATGCGGACCTCAATGGTTCCTAGCAGAAGCAGTCGAAGCAGTACTCTTTTAAGGTATTGGAGCGTGAAGCATTTCCCAAGCTACCAAGATGCAGACCGTGGCTGTCCAATGAGAGAGAGAGGCACGTTGAGTACGAGCATCGCCTCGCCTGGCTTTTAGTGGCGGAGTAGCAGACTTGCAGTCGCTGCTTCCTTTAGGAAACACGATGTAATGGTGCCTAATTAATTTTACTAATTCAAATGGCACGTCAATCAACTACATAGCTAGCTAGGGGATCCTTTCAATCCACCAAACTGGATTACCTGATATATTTAAAACACTGATCCATATCCGAGCAGATCATGTCGTTCATGTGCATGGCGTTGTGGACTGGCACTGGCCCTGGTTGCAGTGTATGGTTGCCATATATGCGGACCCCAATGGTTCCTATCAGAAGCAGTCGAAGCAGTACTCTTTAAGGTATTGGAGCATGAAGCATGTCCCAAGCTACCAAGATGCAGACCGTGGCTGTCCAATGAGAGAGAGAGAGTCACGTTCAGTACATCGCCTCGCCTGGCTTTTAGTGGCGGAGTAGCAGACTTGCAGTCGCTGCTTCCTTTAGGAAACACGATGTCTACCGGAGGATTTGGTTTGCTTTCTTTTTTGTTGAAAGAGCAGGAAACAACTGATAAGGGATAAGCTTATCTCTTATCACCAGCAACCCATTGATTACAATTTTATTTAGATTTCGTCCCTTGGCCTCCCATTTTGAAAATCGCTATCTTAAATATAACTAGAACATGAAATGGAAACGTGAAACATGGTGGGAAAGATTTAAGAAGATACGAAATCGATGAATTTTTTTTATGAGAAGTACTTGAAGACATAAACAAGATTCAAGAAACTTTTTGAAATGAAAAGGAAACGGATAGGACTCTACCAGCTAATTTTTTGTAGATTTCGAGATAGGTAAATTTCTGAATGACAATAGCCAGGAGCTACCTATGCTTTTACTTAGTACTGGCCAGCAGAGGTAGTTGATGCATTCTGAGGCACTGGAGCATCGCCCAAGTCCACAAGATGCACAGCTCTCATTGATCATCATGGGGGTGTGGCAACATTACAGCTCCTTCAGTTTTTCTGTCTCAAGTAGAAAAACCAGTCCTTTTCTTAAAGCAAAGACAATATGTAGTGGACAATTTACATTTTAAAAATTTTCCCTCTCCTCCGAAGAAACGATCCGAGACAAAATCTTGACATCTATCAAGTTCAAAAGACATCTATCATCAATAGTTATACTGTACTGATTGGTCATTCACTTAATTTTCAAATTTTCAATCTTTTCAAAATTATTAGCCAGTATTTTCAAATTTTAAAAAATGCTAGGGAAGGTTAATAGTTTTTGGAAATTAGGAGTTGTAGTCTGCAAAGCCGCATGACTGTAAGTGGAACAACTAAAAAATTATGAGATTTCAAGTGATGTGGGTTCCCTACTCCAATTTAGTCTTTTGACTCAATCTCTACATATGAACTTGATCATAGCCTTGAATGACCTCATGGGTGAACTCAAACCTCCCTTAGTTGACTACTTTCAGTTTTACAACCAGTCTCCACTTGTTTTTTATGATGAACCTTGGAGTTGATAGCTTGATGCTACTACCTTTACTGTAGAAATTTGGTAGAGCTTCTAGCTATCTTGAAGTTTGAGGTGTTGGGAGAGATGACGAAGTTCTGATAAAGCATTTGCTTGGTGTAGGCTTTGTAACACATTCAGGGGGACATGATCTTTATTTCTTGCAGACTCTATGAAGATTAGGGGTGGGCATTGGGTCAAGTTTTGCGGGAAATCGGACTCAACCCGACCAAAAATCTTGGGGATATGTTTTTGATTCACCCCATAGGTTAGGGATGGGTTGGGAAAAAATCCCCATTCAAGTAGGGACGGGTTTTCCTGAACCCGACCCACTGGATTTTATATCCATAATGCCCTTTAGAAAATATACGAAGAACATATATTTTAATGATATAGCAATATAATTTATAAAACATTTTGGGTGTATTTATATACCATTGGAAATAACCGTGAGTCTAGTTTACAAATAAAAAATAATTTTTACAATCAGAGTTTTCTAGAGAGAGAAATTGACATCTGAAGTAGTAAAGGTCAATCAACAGAAAAGTTTCAAGTATTAGCATAAAACCACAAATTTCTGAATGGTTTGTACTAACATGAGTGAGAATTTATATTGGAAATTATTTCTCAACAGAAAGATAATGAGTCTACTTTCTATCCCAATAAAAAGTTTCTCAATTTGATCTTTCTAAAGAGAAATATCCATATTGGAAGAATCAAAGGTCATGATGCATTGCCTATTGCATGCAAAATTCCGAATATAAACTGATTTTATTTGCTTCACTTTTTCTATTGCTACTATTGGTTACGTTTCCTATTTGTTTTTAATATCTAGTCAATATTTTACCAACTTGAGTATCTTTCCTTACTTCAAAGTTTATTTTCTTTGATCTCACATTACATTATTTTCCTTAAGAGAAGTTACATTAGTTTCCTTAAGAGAAATCTTTCTGTATATGAGTTTAATTTTCTTTTTTAACAAAATCTGAAAATTCTTGTTTCCTCATTCTAAATTCCAAATGTTAGTTTTCTTAAATCTCCCTTATTCCTGAATTTATCTCTTGAATATTTGTTTCCAAATTGGTCAAGGTGTGTTAATAGGTAATTGTCTTATATGAGAAGTATATTTTTAGAAAGTTTTCATTATTGTGTTCCATTATTTTCATCATATTCATAGAGGAGTTTTTTTATTTCCCTCTTGGGTCATACTTGGTCAAAAATTTTAAGTTATTTCAATACTACCGTTACAAAATTCTTCTTATTACAATGGTGGTTATTTTCTTTCTTTAATCCCATTTTACCCTCTAACTCGATTGCCTCTCTCCTACCATCCTTTTTTACTCTGATTTATGCTCTTAGGTCAACCCCTTGGTGTGTTGGTTTGGTTGGTCCTCTTTTTATATGTGGGTGCTTTTAAGTCTATTGAGACTTTTTTTACTGGTAGCCCTAGTGGGTTTTTATCGTCGTCTTTTGAGTGACATACATTACCCTCCTTAGTGATTATTATCACTATTTTATTCAAAATCCTTTGAAGTTGGTTTCGACTCCTACTTTATCACCCTTTTTTTAAATTTTTTAGAGTCTATGTCCAATTGAGCACTTCTACAAGATGAATCAAGTTTAGTCACATTCATTACTCTATTGATTTAATGTACCTTCTCTTATTATTTTCTTTACGTGTAAGAATTCAGATTAGAATTTAAGTGATATAGTGGTTGCGCCTCCTTTCGAATTCCATGTTTAGAAGAAGAAGTACAAGAAAGAGATAACCAATAATGAAGAGTTCCATGTGTTGTGGTAATCAAAATTTATGTAACTTAAATATCCAAATAAAGGGGAGAACAAGATGAAAACTACAAGCAAGATGAATCAAAGCAAGGCAGTCAAAATTTCATTTTCAAGCACATAAGTATTTTGACCAAGATTATTTGCACAGTGGAGTTACAAACACCTTTTGCCCTTTTGAAGCATGTAGTGCTAATGACATTGTAGTCATTGTAAACACCTTCACACAACTATAAATATTGCCTCAAGCCATGGGATAGAATATTCAAACATGTTCCACTTAGCTCAAATTCATTATTACATCTCTTTTTCTTTGTTTCCTCTCTCCACTCTCTCCCAAATGCTAGAGTTCATCTCTTCTCTCCTTCCCTTAAGCTCTCTTGTATTTATGTGTTGGCCCTAGAAACCAACAATCTCATATATCACAAAACATAGATTGTACCCATGACTAGAATTGAGAGATGACCTTGGTTAGGTCAACTTAATCCAAATCAAGTCCTAAAACCAGGTTGAGTCAAATGAGCTCCCCCTCCCCCCATGTTAAAATTTGTGTCCACTTGATCAGAGTTGCAGGTTGACCCGATAGGACAAAATATCATGTATTATACATGGCACTATGGTAAAGTAATCATCTATGAATAAATATTTTCAACACACGTCCTTAAATTCATAACGAGTAAATACTCGTGCATTTTCCTTTAAAGAAGCTGTATTCATCACATCTATAGTTATTGGTGAAGACCTTTGGCAATTGAAAATTAGTAAGACCCAAATAGTTGAATGCTTATAAGAAAGAGTTAGATTCTTGATTCGATTGATTCGATTGGAGGATATGTTCTAATCCCCACGTGGCTCCTTGTGTGTTGTGAAGACAATAAAATGGGAAAAGCCGGAAGACAATAAAGAGAGTTTGACCCAAGTTGGCTTTCAGTTTTCACTTCCCACGGTTCCGAGCCAGGCAACTGAATCGGATTCGATGCACGGGGAAACCCATCATCAGGACCCCTCCAGCTTATGCACCTCGAGCCCTGTCTGCAGGTAAAACAAAATGGAGAAAGGTGGAAGAGGAGGAGGCTTTCGCATTGAATTCATGGCTAATGACGCCCACGCGAAGATCCGGTGTCTTTTGCCGAGCCGCAACGGGTTCTTTTATCGGTCAAACTCCAGAAAACTAAGCGGTCTAACCTGGCTTTATCAAAAGGGGGTATCTTTGAGATTATAATACAAGGGAGTCAAGCTCCATTTAGTGCGATTAAAATAAGAGAAGAGAGACTGCGTAAAGAAGGCTCTTCTCTGTCATCTGTGTGCAGAATTTTCAGATTGGTGACATCGAGGCCACTCGAGAGAGCTCAGAGCTGGCTTCAGAATCGTCCCGTTCCCATCCAAGGCGGCAACGCCTTAGGCCCCAGACTCGGATTAGCCCCCTGTCCTCTCCTGGGCATGTGCGCCTTCTTACCATATTTTGGACTCTTCTGCCCCGTCCCTGCTCTCCCATGTGAGTGTCTCCACCGTACCTTTTCTCTCTCACTCTCTCTCTCTCACTCACTCACTCACACACTCACTAAACCTTGTTAACCCTTCCTTTTTAGGATATCTTCGTATCTGCCACTATGGTGATAATAAGACCATAGGTGACTCCTAATTGAAGCATAAATTCCGTAAATGCATATATGTCACATATGGATATATATATATATATATATGAAATATAAGTCAAAGCCTATCTGGACCGGAACACAAGATGCCATGTCTCCCAGATACCGTGAGACTCAGGCAAAATGAATTATCCCTTTCCATATGGTCTCACCAAATTTATACATAATATCCCTCGGCCCCGAGTCACACACGCGTCAATGCAGAAACCCTCCTCCTCTTGCAGAGCCTTGTAACTTTTACCGTGGTCGTGGATTCATGATTTAGGGTTTATTATGTTTTTACTTTTCTGATGATTTACCGCACAATTTGGTACATCATTTGTTGGACGGGGAGCAACTAACGGCTATATGTATATTTTTCGCGTTTTGGTTATAATCGTCAATGCGTGTGGGTATTTTCGTCATTCCTGCTACGGTGCTTCTCTCTCTGGGTCTGCACCCCTGCGCTTGCTTTCTCTCAAGTGGAGGAAAACGCAAATCGCTTTCTTTGCTTGCAATCTGCATTTCTCTCTGCCTTACAAACTGCTTCTTTGTTATGGACCAAGGCAATGGATGGAGAGAGAGCCCATCGCAGCGGGAGCAGTGAGCTTTTTATCTGTTTCACTTCCAGACCTTCGTCTTCCTCATCCTCCATGAGAATACCTTCAAAGTCGATCCACAGCCCAGGTCGGACAGACAAGTTTCGAGATGGAGGATCCTCCTCATCGTCTTCCCTCCATACCTCCCTTAGCAGAAGATTACGGCATAACGGCAGTCTCAAAGGTGGCCAGGCTTCCCCCATGTTTCCCTCCACAAGCAAGAAAAAGGGCTGCGCTTTCGACACGCCGGAGCCCACTTCGCCGAAAGTCACTTGCATTGGTCAGGTAAGAGTCAAGACCAAGAAACAAGGAAAGAAAATCAGAGCTAGATCGAAGAAAAGAGGAGAGCTGAGTTTCAGAAAAACCCAAGAAGGCAACGATCACCAGGCGGCGGAGGACGGGAGACTGGAGAGAAGACATCAGAGATGGGTTTCGCTGCCCCTTAGTATTTGCGAAGCGTTGAGGACTTTTGGAGCCGACTTTAACTGTTTTCAGCCATGTGGAGGTCGTTCATCGTGTGGTTCGTCTGGTGAAGATCGAGACAAGGGGGAGAAAAGAAGTACGACCACCACCACAGGTACCTGTGGAGCTGTTTTTGCTAGGTGGTTAATGGCTTTACAAGAGGGGGAAGAGGAGAAACGAAGGGAGTTGCAGGAGCAGGTGGCTTTGGCAGTGGAAGACAGGGGACCGAAAGAAGAAGCGGATGATGCTAAACGGGGAGGACATTGTGCGGAGAAGGTTTTAGTAGAGGAAGACGAAACTGTACCAGTATGCATTCCCCCAAAAAACGCACTTTTGCTGATGAGATGCAGATCTGAGCCGTTTAGAATGTCTTCCTATGCCCAGCGCTTCTGGGAATCTCCTGTACCAAAGGATGCCGAAGAAGTTCTCGACGATCAAGATGAAGAAGAAGAAGAAGGAGATGAAGACGATGATCCCTGCGAAGAAGGGGAGTTGAATGTTGAACAGGCAGAAGAAGGTGATCTGGATGAGGCCAATGTGGAGCTTGAAAAGGAACAGAAAGAAGAGGTCGCTATGGAAAACATCGCTTTTGACGGAGCACTTCAAGGAAGTGAAGTAGAACTGATGGAAACGGAAGTAGAAACAGGGGAGAAAGTAGAACGGGCTCGAAAAGAGGAAGAGGAGTCGGTAGAGAAAGTCTCAGCAACAGAGCTTGGGGAGGAGACAGTCACGGGAACGAACTCTTCGCCTGAATTTGGTGAGGAGCCCGTTACAGGAAAGAGCTCTTCGCCTGAATTTGTGGAGGAGCCCGTTTCAGGAAAGAGCTCTTCGCCTGAATTTGTTGAGGAGCCAGTAGTGGAAGAAGGCTCAACGCCTGAATCCATGGAGTCGGAAGTGGAAGAAATCGCATGGGGTGAAGCTCTAGACGAAACTGAAGATGCAATAGAAGAAAACGAAGAAAATGGCGAATTGCAGCCGCAGAGATCAGAACAGGAGGAAGAAGAAGAAGTGGAAAAGGAGGAGGACAGAGAGTCGCTGAAAACAGATGAGGAAGAAGAAAAAGAGAAAACAGAAGGAGAGACGAGGTCGCTGTTGCAGGAACCAGAAGAAATGGGTGAGACAGATGAGAGGAGTGATCAGAGCCAAGTAAAGGTTGAGTGGAATGAGGCGGAAGGAAGAGTGAGTTGTTCGTCTTCGTCTTCTACGGCTTCATCGGTACGGTCAGAGGAACTTGTGACATCCACCTGTGAAGGCGAACCAACTGGAGAGCAGACAAGCGCAGACGTGAAAGAAGAAAAGTCAACCGCGGCAGAAGGGGTTGAAAAAGAAGAAGATGGCGAAAGGGGCGGCGGCGGCGGGGATGAAGAAGGAAAAGAAGAGAGTGACAAATCTCTTCCTGACTGCTTGTTACTGATGCTATGCGAACCGAAGCTGTCCATGGAGGTTTCCAAGGAAACATGGGTCTGCAGCACGGATTTCCTGCGATGGCGACCAGAGAGGAAGCCCAAGGCGACCAAGGAAGGAACGGCGGATGATCGCCGGAGGTTGAGCACCGATTCTAATTCGGGAAAGCCTCCACCGCCGCCATTGCCGGCAGTGAAACCTAACCCATCTTATCCCCCTCCGAGCGCTCCGTCCATGGCGGCGGCGGCGGCGGCGGTGGAGGAGAAGCTGGTGAAGGCCTCGGAGAACGAGCCGTTCGGGCTCACACGCTGCAAGTCGGAGCCGATGAGGTCATCGGCTAAGCTGGCGCCGGAGGCATGCTTCTGGAAGAGCCGGAAGCTGCAGCAGCACCCGGCAGCCGGCATCGGCTTTTGATGACTAGAACAGAAATGGCTCAGGTCGCTGCGGTTAAGATCAGCTCCGTTAGTATTTTTCTTTTCTTTTGTGTTTTTGTAAGATTTTGATCTGTTTCATTGTTGTCCGTCTTTTTGTACTGTGTAAATCAGCCTTTTCTTTATTTGACCTGAATTCTTCTCCTATTTTATTTATTACATAGCGATTTACGTTGGAAGCCCCCAACCCTTCTCCGCCCCTTCTCCACTTCTTCTCCACATTATATCCTAATCTTTGCTTAAAGGTTGGGAGAGTATTAGAAAGCAATAATTATCTTTCATATCAACTACTGCCAAAGATAAGGGACAACCAACAATTCGAATGGACCTCCTCCTTATATGATTTTCCTATTTCCTCCCTTGTTTGTGGTTGGAGATCAAGGGACAACCATTTCGAATAAAGGGTGCTTTTATGTCATGTTTATTTTTGCATAAAACTCCTTTATGCTCCCCTAAAACTCTCATTAATTGGTTACAAGATCTAATCTTGTATCATCGTGTCACATCTCGATTGATGGTGACAAAGTAGTGCAAAAAAGAATGATTGCAAATTGGACATGGCCTCATATGATTTATTTTAAATATCAAAAGAATAAATCCAAGTTTTTCACACACCCTTTATCCTTTGTATTCTTATCTTACAACACTAATTTATAGTTGCCTGACTTTGTGAGACGTTGATGCAACCACTTCCTTGTGGCATTTTTCTTCCATGTCACCAACATTGAACCCGTATCATCATCTTTCCTTGAAAGAGATGTCCTAACAATTTGGGTTTGTGCAAGGGTGAGAGTTTCTTGTTCTACCTCTTTGATCGATACATCAAATTATCCTAACTTTAAAAAGAAGGGTCTCACTTCTTTGGTGAGAAGTTTCTTATCAACGCCTCTCTACTTTGTTTTATCATAACTTCACTTTAACGCTTTTACAAACACCGTATTTGAAGTAACTAACTCATCTTTGAGAACAATGATGATTTGCGCTTGTATTATCAATTCCAAGATCTTGTTTTCAGTACAAAACATTTTTCTCTTGAAGAAACAATTATTTGATAAAATTTATAATAATTTTGATAATCAGTTTTTCCAATATCTTCTATCCTTTTTTGCTCCAACAATTGTGTCATCTAATTATCTAGTAGTTGCTCTCGCATTGTAGGCACATTGGAGTCAAGAACATGATAAGATTTGGTTTTCCTTTTCTTCTAATGTAGGTTTTGTGACTACCGTCTCTTTTTGCTCCTTGTAGTAGCCACTTTTCTTTGGTTTACCTGCAATTTTAGCATATCTATGATGACATTAGTTGTTTGAGATTCTTTGGATGAATCATTTGAGGAGGGTTTTGAGTATTTCTTTATTAAGACATTGGCCTTCATCCTGGAGTCATCAATAGGAGTATTTCCATCATCCTTTTGCTTGATGATGATTTCTATGTTTTGTGCTTCTATAGCCAACTCTTGAAAACATTGAGCTTTTGGTTCCCAAAAAGTAGATTAAGGCCCAAATGCATCACTCCAATGCATATGTTGATCTCGATTTTAGTCGATAAATTTTTGCATTGTTTTTGCAATTAAAACTTAAATTTCTCCAATGATTGATGTAATAAATTGCCTTTTTTGCTTGTTGTTGGTTAATGTTAGTAAGCTTGATCAAGGTAACAGTGGGGTGGGTATTGTAAAATTAGTTCAAGAATTTATGCTCCTGTTGTTTGTAGCTATCAATTGATTCTTGTGGCAGTTCAATGAACCAATCAAATGTATTTCCTTTTAATGAACATTTGAATTGCTTCACAAGAAGATTCCCACCAATCTTAGTATTTTTGCACGTCTTCATAAAGTGGGTGAAGTGTTATTTAGGATATACATTACCGTTGAACTAGTGCAATTTTTTAGGACAACACCCGAACAACATCCTGAGTGTTGGTGAGACACTTGCCCACCATCAACTAGAGGACTTCTTTGAATGACATCAGTTATGAAGTCATTAAGAAATATCATGGTAATAGAGCCATATTTGACTACTTAGGAATCTCATGCTGGTAGGGAGCAAATTAGCCAAAGTGCTTATAGATGCTTGATGTTTGTCTAATGCACGAAAGAGTTATCTCATATTAATAGCTAGATGCTCTAACGTATTCATGAGCTAAGTGATTTAGGCATCTCTGGCCAAGATTTGCTTATCTCGCTCCTTCTTCGATTGATGGAGTTCAATGACTTGCTCCTTAAGCATTTTTGTTTTGAATCATCATTATTGTAACTTTGATTAATGGTGATTCAATGGGTGAAACAACCTCTAGTGTTTCTCAAAAAGGCTTGATCATTACAAGTACTAAAGTTGTACTTAAAAGAATAAAGTCGCACCTTTGATAGCCTTGTGAGAGGGCTATTTATTGGTGATATCACCACTATGCTTGAGTAACTTTATCACCCTTGAATCCTTTTTGAATAGAAAATAGGGTTTTGGTTGTTATATCTTCTCTTGAATGAAGGTTGCTTGGTAAAGAAATTCTTTGTCATCGCACAGCGTAGTGACTAACTTAAAGGTATGTGTATAGGCAGCAGTTGGATCGTAGAACCTCATGCTTTTGCGAGTAGGGATCGATTCAATGACTTTAACTCCATTTTCTTTGCCATTATCAAATGCAATCATTGAGTTGATAGCAAGAAAGTGGAGAAAGATTTGAGAGGAAGAGATTCCCATCGAGCATGCCAAAAAGGTTGATATACATGAGGTCCAATCCACGATACAACATGACTTTAAATACAACAAACAAAAAGAATGACAAAATTATAGGTGTTGTGAGATTCAAACATCGATTTAATCCTTCAATTCGATCTACGTGCCCAAATATAGCTCAAACTTTGTTTACTCCTATTGATGTGTTGAAACTTCTTTGATTGACTAGCTTCAATTTGTAGTTATCCTCCACTAGATGCTTGATGAGAATATTTCACTTTGTATTATGTTTAGGAGAGTCAAGGATGGTAAGAAAGTAGCGTAAGAAAGATTGTTTGCTACTACAAATCCGATATGGCATCAAAGTGATTGATTTGAAGTGTCAAGAAAATAATTCGAGCTTTTCGTATATTGTGGACATAACTTCTACATACTTGAAACTTAGGGAAAAAATTTCATACTCTTTAAGAGTTCTCTCTAGGTTCCCCAAAGTTTAGAATTGACCTCTATTTATAGGGTGGTGGGGGTGGGTCAACCATCCCACCATTTTCTCTCCTTCTCTCATTAACTAAGTACACGTATAAGGGGAGAGGACCATGTGTCAAGACTCATTATTCATTTCACGAGGATGTGATACCCATCTTATTTATGTGGCATTCTCCGAGGTGGTGCCTACCTTCCACGCAATGTCGTCGATGTGATTGCTTGGGTAGAGTTTTCCTATGACATCATGTGTTACCTTTTATGTTGTTGCTTGTGTAACACTTAGGTGGTGTCTCTTTTTTATTTGATCTTAGTTGTAGCCCTACACAATTTACTTATTCTTGATCATCGATCAGACCTGGATCTCGCTAATCTACTCCAAGTTTAATCTAAACCTTGATTATAACCTTTATTTGACCCTTGGTCAATCTTCATATTTTCACCTTTGAGAAGTTTAACTTTGACCATCAAAAAGTTCTTTCAATCTTGACCGTTAATCGATATTCAATGATTTGGATGGTTGAACAAGGTCCTAACTTTGGTGATCGAATTTTCATGCTTATTAGTCTAGTTAACAAGGGTGTAGCTCATTTATGAGTCTTATATAGTAAAATTGCATGTTGAAAATGATAAATTGAATTGATAATGTGTAATTGGAGAGTAACAAAAAATTATCTGTTCAAATCTCCAAATTGAGCAAAATCAATAAATCTACATGGCGGTCACAAGGAATTTTTTTTGAATTTTTATTATAATAAATTTTGGAGGTCGAGAATATTGCAACTTTACTACACACAAAAAGACAAGTGTGTCTTGCTCAAGCTGGCACTTTCGTTTCAAACCCAGCTTAAAAAAACGAAGCCATACCACATTGAAAATCTGAGTCCACTGGGACTCAAAAGTTTCAAACGCAAGTCAACTCGACGATCGTGATCTTGCTTCTCATTCCTTCACCAAGCGGATCCACCCCTGAAGTAGTGGATTCAAACCAAAATGAGAGAAAACGGAACTGGGTGGCTCAATCTTAGTTGGACAGGCCGATTTAATTGATTCAATCAGAACAATCGATGAATCTACCATATTGAGAAGGGAAAACACTCCTCTCCGCCAATACAAATAAAGGGGGAGGAGAGGGGTGTGGCAGATGAATCTACCATATTGAGAAGGGAAAACACTCCTCTCCGCCAATACAAATAAAGGGGGAGGAGAGGGGTGTGGCAGCCTCCCTTCCTATTCACTGAGTCGATAAAGAGAATTTCTCCTCACTAGGAGGATGGTTTAAAAGATAGGAAAGGATGTGTCTGTTTCAACTTCCAAATAGAACTTCTTGTCTTTTTTTTTTTTCCTTCCTTATTTTTATTGAATGTCTTTCTCCATATAATTTGACCAACTTTAGGAAGAAATCATCTAAGATCTAAAGTAGGCAGTCCGTCGTTGCAATCGAAATGTTTGATGAAATGTGGTTGTCATCAATCTGAACCAGAAAACTACGCATATGGCGTGAACTAACGCTGCTTCGACTAGAGCGTGGCTGACCAATGAGTTCCACACCGTTCTCTTCACCGGCAGCGAACATGATAGCCATAACTTGTGGGGATCTATGAAACTGGCGACTTTTGGTTTTCGAGACCCAAACATGAATCACACCCGTCATGTTCAACTCGCTGGATGACAAGAACTTCTCACATATAGAAAACAATAGCTGGGTCATGATCCCCATCTCCAATGGTGTGATTGGCTATTGGTGACGACATCAATACGTGTTCTGTCTGGGTGCCCAAAATTAGTAGTAAGACAATCAATCATACTTCCGGACATTCAGAAGAGCTGTAGTGCAAGCAACCCCTGTTTGTTGCAAATACGTTAATATGGTCTTAACTTGTAAGCTGCTTTTCGTGTTGCGGCAAACGTAGCAATCCACTTGCAGGCATCAAGAGAAGAATCGAACGGATCCGCTTTTACCCTCGAAACTGAAAGGTGGAATCCGCAGAAATAAATAGCTGAACATGAACAACCATCAAATCTCCCAGATGTACTAGTCATCAGAAGAAGAGGGTGGAGTCTGGCAAATGTTTCATAAGGAATACTTGGACCTCGTCTTGGTGCCAGCGGGGCTGGTTGTCATGTTCGGTTACCACCTCTTCCTTCTATACAGAATCCTCAGAATTCCTCACACTACCGTCATAGGATATGAGAACCATAACAAAATGGCATGGGTGGAGAGGATGATGCAGGTTAGTGCTCTTTCTCCTCTTCTTTTGTCACTGCTCCGTTGATTTTTCGTTGCTTGTATTTTTTAACAAAATTGAATCTTAACCGAGTTCTTTGCCAAGGACCGGTTTTGTGTGGCTGAGAAACAATTGAAAAATCAATCCGCCGACCAGAAATATAGGATTGCAGTAGATTTGCCTGCGCCAGGGTTGTAGTCTAATAGCCCCTCTCAATCAGAGCATCCCTACCAAAAAATTTATCAGGCCTGCAAAATTGCTTCTTGAAGAGATGATTTTTACTTATTTGAAACTAAGATGACCGTTTTCACTTGCAGGGAGCTCCAAGTAATACAGGGCTGGCGCTTCAGGTACTCTCCGAGAATGTATCAGCATCAACTTACCTAGCTTCCCTTTCCATTACTCTGAGCTCACTTATTGGGACATGGGTAGGCAGCTCGTCCTCCAAGCTCATTTCAGATAGTGTCATCTTTGGCGATACAAGCCGATCCACCTCTTCAATCAAATATATAACCCTTCTCTCCTTCTTCCTAGTGGCTTTCACTGCCTTCGTTCAATCAGTGAGGTACTTTCTGCACGCCAGTTTTCTGATGAGCACCTTGGACTCGGATATACCCCTGAATTATGTCCAAACTGCGGTTATAAGAGGAAGCAATTTCTGGTCACTCGGGCTACGTGCACTCTATTTTGCCACCACTTTACTACTTTGGGTCTTTGGCCCCATCCCAATGTTCATATGCTCTGTGGTTATGGTAGTCGCCCTGCATTTTCTCGACAGAAATTCAACCCCATTGCATAAGTTTCAGTTTCATCCAAGAAGAGGCCAAGAGAGATTTTTTTAAGAAGAGCAGGGCAGCAGAAACAATGTGCAGTTCCATCAAACTTTATGGCTCCCAACCCAAATTACGAGATAGAGAATTTTGAATGCTTTCCAGTTTCCTACCAACAGAGACCTATTACAGTTCTCGTTTGATTTGTTAAGAGTTTTGCAATCTTCCATACATCTGGTTTCAAATAATTGCAATGAAAGTAGACAAAGCAGAAACCATGAACTCATAACAAACAAAATAAAATCACTGAGCAAAATTTTGAATGATAAACAGAGGAAATACTTTTAAGAGGCAGATAAGGACATAGACATATTGTACAAGGAGCAATGAGGCTAAACCTTTTTGAGTAACTTTGATTACTTTGGACTTTGTTGTCCGTCATTTTTGTTGGCTTCCTCATTATCCACAGGATTTGTAATTGAGGTGCTATCAATACTTGATGGCCCATCTACTTTGTCAGATGTTTCTTCACTTGAAAAGCCTTCCATGAAGGAATTCAGAGCAAGCTGGCCAGAATAGAGTATCAAACCAACAGAATTGGCGCCAAAGACAAACGTCGCTAGATAGCATATGCCATTAATGATGGTCCTGCAAAGCATTTGGGGGATTTGTCAAAACCTTAAATTGAACATGGAATTGGACTTTGAAGTGAATGCATAGAGGTTCCTACCTTATTGTTATTGTTATTTGCCGAACCTGCGAATCAAAGTAAAAAAGTTCAGACTAGAGCATACATAAGAAGTAATCGAGATCAAAATTTAATAACATTCACACCATTTACCCAAAAAAAAAAAAAAAAAGTTACATACTAAAAAGAGGGGGGATGGAGGTGTATGAGAGAGTAACGGACCGAGAAGTTGTCAGAAATGGTCTGACGATTGAGAGAAGCCTCAATGGTAGTAGTAAACTTATACAGCACAAGAGCAATAACACCGGCCGATAGCCCACCCAGCAAGGCCTGAACTGGTGAAGGGGGTTTCCCAGGTTCCAACGAGGCCGACCCCATTGCTTTTAGATTATCCAAAGCCTCCGCCTGGAGGCCTTTCTTGGCGATGCCACTAGACCGCACCCTCTGCACGAAACCCAAAGTCCACAAAACCGATTTAGCGGAAACATACAAAGATGGACATCAAAAGGGTGAGAGGGACAGAAAGCCTTACCAGTTCTTTGGCTCGTTTAGCTCGGCGACGGAGAGATCGAAAGAGAAAAACAGAAATGGCACCAGTGAGGAGAACGCTAGTGGCAATTTGAATGGGTGAGGCTTCGGCGGGGTCGCCGAAGGAAAGAGGGAAAGCGGAAGGAGGGAGCTGGATAGGTCCATCTTCGGCCGGAGCGGCAGTGTCGGACAACTGGGCGAGCCATGGCCGTTCAGCTCGGGAAAGAAGATTGGCGCGGAGTGTAGAAAAAGAGGTGGCGGCGCCGAAGAAGGGAGAAATGGGATAAGAAGACGGGGGGTGACGGCCGGAGAGGCTTAGAGAAGGAAGGAAGAAGAGGCAGCGAGAGTGAGACTGCAGCAACATTATCGGATAGGAAAGATAAAAATAAAATATCCCCCTTGGGAGGAAATTTTAAAAATACCCACCGTCTTCTATGGGTCCAATCCGAGCTTAGAACGTTTTTCCCCTGTGGCACTCGGGACCCAGGAGGGATGTTCTGGATCGAGGACTCTGTTAAATGTAAAATAAAAGCAAGTTGGTGTTTGGGCCTCCATCCAAATACCCGCACCAGCCAAGGTTCAACCACCGGTAACAGTTCGGTGGTTCAACACTTGTAGTTATTGTCTTTTAATTTGGAGAAAGGAAAATGGGTCTCCTCTTGGGACATGGATTCCAGGGTTTCGATATCCGAGTTGCGTCACTGAATCAGTCGAGTGGAATGTAGCTGAGAATTGAATTCATTAACACGACTGTAAAACGGAATCCGTTTAGTTGCTATTTTATGAGCTTTTGAGTTTGCTAATCAAGATCATCTTACTAAACTGCCACTCTACTGCATGACCGACTTATCTCTAATATACCCGCCGGCCCACAGATTCTGTCGCTGCTCGTGCCCGGCGAACCATTCCTTCGGGAGCGGAGACTCCTCCTTCGAGGGACGCGCAGGGCCGGGGGCAATGTCTAACGGCTTGGCCAGGTGGGAGGTCACCGTCAAGCCACGTGGTCCACGCCTGGGGCTGGGGAAGCGTTGAGATTGACGTGACTAAAGTACGATGAAAGGCCGGAAGAAGGGAGCAACGCCAACGCCGAGCGCGCGTAAAAGTGGAGAGGCTCTGCCTCTGCCGTTCAGTCCCTCACCCTTTTTTGCCTCTTTTAAACCCCTTTTTGTACAGATTCCATCGTAAAAAGAATTTTTTTCAAAACTTGAGCCTCTGAGTCTGCCACCCCGGGGTCCCACCGCAAGTGGCCCGCTCCTGATTCCTTCATTATCTTCCATCCTGCCCTGCCCTAAAAGCAGGGTTTAGCCCCGACAAATCTCGTAGCCTTCCAGTTGCAGATTGAACCCATCAGTTCAGTGATCCCTTCGCCTCGCCCCTGCACAAGCCTGGTTTGATATAAACCAAACCGAGAGATTAGAAAACACACGAAAAAAACAAAGTGGTATCAGATCAGTTCATCGTTAACTCAATCCAGTAGTGAAAATTACAGGGGAGACTGTACCTTCTGCACTCTGACGTACATACTCGCGGACGCAGCCAAAATAAAGAGATTTAACACTGGACCTGGTGCACTTGATTTATTCAATTGCCATCGCCTTCTTTTCGTAATCAGGTTTTTGGACGGATATTTCCATGAAGAGACGTCTCATCCTCTAAGTTTTGCTTGAGTCTTCGATTCTAGACCCGTAAAAAGCACTTTACCTAATGTTTTTGGTCTAAAGCTTTGGCGCATAATTACAAAAAGGGTTAGAAGACTAACACAATTGATTCCACGAACATGCGAAGAATTAAAAAGCAAAATTTTGTATACAAAAAAGAATATTTATTAGCGTGATGAACGTTCTGTTTGATAAGACAGAGAGAGAGAGAGAGAGAGAAACAATCGTAAGAAGAAGGGGTGGGGAAGGAGGAATTGCATGCAAAAGTTCCAACAAAGGGAAGAATTTTCCATCATGCGATTTATTAGTAAAAACGGGCAATTATAGGAAGAGCCAAGCAAAGCAGGGAATAAACGAACAGAGTAAGGGGCCGCGATTAGGGGGGTGGGTGGGACAGAAACAAATCGGCGACAGAGTAAAAGGAAAGACGGAAAAAGACATGCAGAAAAACACAGGATAGGAAGTACGGAAGTCGAGAGAAAGGAGACAAATAGAAAAATTGAAAATCTATGCAGTTGATTAACTCCTTTCATTGGATCAAAAGGAAGGCAGAGGCTGAAACCTGGGGTGAAATTCGGGAAATGTGAAAGGAAAAGGAACCCGTTCTGTCCGGATTAGTGTTTTCCATACATGTACCGCCGAAGCGCATTCATTGCTTCGATAAAGACAGGGACACCCCTTTCCTCTCTCAATCTTCTCTCTTTATGACTTTTATACCCAGATTTGTCGCTTTTTTCTCTCTCTGGTTTCGTTTGTGATAAAAAAATGTCGTTTTTTTAAACAGCACGGACGTTCGAGTATGTAATCCATAGAATTGCGGAAGAAAAGCAGTCGGTTTCCTGTGGAAGAAAACAAGAGAAAGGTAAGTAGACGTGACAAGGCTACCATTATCTCAATTTTCCTTTTTAATTTTTTTTCCCTTTGTCATTTCCTCTCTTTTGCGGTATGTACGACGCTACGACCGCGTTAAAAGTCTCGCGGGGATCAAATCCATTCTTGCCTCCTCCCTCCGTCCGCCACTGAGGGGATGCTCGACATTTTGGGATGTTGAAGGGTAAAATGGGTCATCGATCATAAATCAAGGGAACGTACAACGTCTTTTCAGTTAATATTATAGTAATAAAGTTAAATAGTTAATATCAATGGAGCGGCAGAGCGCACCAGAAACAGAAGCAGCAGCTACAGCTGCGACTGCACAGCAAAAGTCAAGAAGAAGATGAGAGAAAGACTTGAAAAGAGAGTGAGCGAGCGAGAGCTGAGTTTTGGGAGATTTGTTGTTGTTTATTTTTTTTTTTAAATAAGAGTGAACAGGAGTACGTACGCATGGTGTCTCCGTCTCTTTTGACCCGTCTGCTTTTAGCAACGCCAAGGGTGAACAGGCTCATCACCAGCATCAGCAGCACAGGCATGTATCTCCTTATCCGAAGCTTCAACGCCACCACTGACCAGACCTGCCCCACATCCATTTCTTCTGCTCTTTCCGAGATTCCTCTTCGTTCCTTTCTTCTGCTTTGATGGAAATCGATCTGAACGCCATGGATGATGCCGTAGAGGATCCTTCTATTAGTTCGTCAGCCTCTGTTTGTTTGGAGTTGTGGCAGGCATGTGCGGGCCCTCTCATCTCGCTCCCCAGGAAGGGGAGTTTCGTGGTGTATTTGCCGCAGGGACATTTGGAGCAGATGGGGGGTTTCGCTTCCATGAATTACGATCTCCCTCCCCACGTCTTTTGCCGTGTTATGGACGTTAAACTTCATGTAGGTCTTTCCTTCGTTCCCTTTTCACGCTGCGTCTATTGGTAGCTTCCTCATCCATCATTAATGGTGGTTGGAAATACCTTTTTTTTTTTCTTTTCCTGGTCTAGGCGGAAGAGGCGACAGATGAGGTTTACGCGCAGGTCTCCCTCGTGCCTGAAAATCAGGTAAAGGAACAAATTCTGCCCAATTTTTTGTTTCTTCAATTTGCCTGCTCCACTCCACACTCGCTTCTCTTGTCTGAAATGCATATTGGGTTGGGCTCAACATATTTTCTGAAAAAAAAAGTTGTTATTGAAGTTCGATATATTCACTAACTGTCTTTTAGTTTTGGCAGCAAATGGAGGAGAGGGCTCTGGAAGGGGAGGTTGAAGCGGATACTCGGGAGGAGGCAGACGGTTTGACCAAGTCAACAACGCCTCACATGTTCTGCAAGACCCTCACGGCTTCTGATACTAGCACTCACGGAGGCTTCTCCGTTCCCCGTCGAGCTGCAGAAGACTGCTTCCCTCCTCTGGTAAGTGGTTATAATAGTATCGTTTTAATAACCACATCAATGCGTGTCTTCATTGTAAAACCTTTTTCCAGAATCTAATTCGGAATTGCCTTCGCCTAAACTTATCTTGCTTTCTTCAGTTATTTTCCTCTTTTCCTTACTTGAATCCTCTGCTGGTCTTAGGATTATAAGCAGCAAAGGCCTTCACAAGAGCTTATTGCTAAGGATTTACATGGTGGCGAGTGGAGGTTTCGACACATTTACAGAGGCAAGTAGCTTATTCTATTTGAACTTTATGTCTTCGTGTGACTTTCATTGAATAGTTCTTCTAGCCTTTTATCTAAAGATTCGTTGTTATAGCTTTCACTAAAAATTTAAAACGGTTGTTGTATTTCGGTTTGTAGGTCAGCCACGCAGGCATTTGCTCACTACCGGATGGAGTGCATTTGTAAACAAGAAAAAAATTGTTTCTGGAGACGCTGTGCTTTTTCTTAGGTATCAACTCGCGTCGGGCCTACTGTTCAAAAGTATTTCTTTTTTTACTCGACTGTGAACCTTTAATTGATTGATTTAGTCTTCTTCTTTTCTACGGTTATCGTTCAGGGGCGAGAGTGGAGAATTGAGACTAGGAGTTCGTCGAGCGTCTCAACTTCATAGTGGCATTTCATATGCAGCCTTCTGCAGTCAAAGGTCGAACTTGGGCTCCTTTGCTGCTGTGGCTAATGCGGTAGCCAAGAAGAGTGGTTTCCACATATATTATAATCCCAGGTATTGCATACTTCAAGGAATTAATCTACTTGGGAAAAAAATGCAGAGTAAGGGAAGAAAGTCATGATGTGTTACCGCTTTCTTTAAGTATTGTGTTTCCCTTTAACTTTCGCGATGGCTTCTCTCTTTGGTATCACAGCACCTGTTGTGAATTGTGATGGTCAAGCAAGTTTCCCAAAAAATGACAGAGGAACCTTTTATTTTATTTTTTCAGTTCTGATAGATGAATATTACTGAAAAAACTAAAGGAAAGAAATATCATAGTTGGTTATTATTCAATTACAAACAGTTCTTTGCTGTTTCTTTGTGGAAGTGTCCAGATGGGCAATTACGACCCTTTGCCTGCGGTGAGTTGCTTTTTGAGGGAATTAGATGAAGATCTCCCGTGGGCTTTTGCTTGTGAAGATTTGTTCTCTTCTCAACTTCAATATTTATTCTTTTGAGTGTTGTGAGGTTGATAGTATTTTGAAGGTGCAATGTTGGAATGTGCTGGATAATCAGTTGCAACTTTAAAAAATGCTAATTAGCTGCTTTTCAGATTTATCTTAGTATCTATTTTACTTGCACTATTTATCTTTTAATCTCTTTCCACATTTCCTTCTTTTGCTGCATGCTCTTAGTTTTGGCTGTCATAATAGGGAAGATAGTGTTCTAAAGTAATATAGGAATTACAGCATTTGCATTCGTACACATGTAGTTGGGTAAAATTTGCACAAAAATATCTGACTAATTGCGTGGGTGTTAGTTTGTGATTTTTGTCTGCTTAAATGTTGAACTACTTTGCAATGAACTCTTTTGATCTATCACAACCTCAAAGCTTCAAGTAATTGACTTGTAGGGCAAGCTCTTCAGAGTTCATAATACCCTACTGGAAGTTCTGTAAGAGCTTTGGTCGTGCATTTTCTGTTGGAACAAGGATCAAAATGCTTTGTGAAACTGATGATGCGACTGAGAGAAGGTCTTTTCCTAATAGCATGTTTTATAGACCTACATCTTCTCTAATTAACCAAAACATCGAGAAGATTTGTTTATTAACGTTTTTCTGTTGTAGGTATACAGGGGTAATAAGTGGCATCGATGACTTGGACCCTGTTAGGTGGCCTGGCTCAAAATGGAGATGCCTATTGGTAATGCTTTCTTCACTTCAATACTGAGCTTCTACTGCTGCTACTATAATATGGAAATTGTATATTAACGATATGTTGGGTCACTTTTTTATTGGCTTCTCTGCAGGTAAGGTGGGATGTTGATGCAGAAACCCATAGGCAAAACCGGGTGTCACCATGGGGGATAGAACCCTCTGGCTCTTTTCCAGTTTCTTCCAGCTCCACTCTTCCTGGCCTTAAGAGAAACAAACTCAGTCTTCCATCAGCCACAACAGAGTTTCCTCTTCCTAGTAAGTTTATAGGGCCTTGTACACTTCCATCTTTCCACATTTTGCTCATTGGTCTCTTCTTTTCTCAGATGGGAGTAGCTTTCCAGACTTCAGGGAACCTGTTGGGTTCCAGAAGGTCTTGCAAGGTCAAGAAATTTTGGGTTTTCAAACTCCTTACAAAGGCATTGCTGTGCCAAACAACAGGTTGCTTGAAGGGAGGGGCTGCATTGGCTCAAGAGATAATGTGAGTGACTCATCATACAAGGGCGTAGGCCTGAGTGAATCTCTTGGATTCCATAAGGTCTTGCAAGGTCAAGAAATTTCCCCTCTGAAACAACGATTCAATGTAGACCGAGTCGATACACAGGCTTGGGACAAAACTGGTTTCGGAAGTTTAGATGGGGTTTGCATGTTCAACAGAGGGAGTGGCAATAGATGGATTGCGCAAGCCCAACCAACTCCAGTGCCGGGCCCTGTGTCTTCTCCATCTTCCGTGCTAACATTTCCACATGGAAGCGTTCGGACTCCACACTTGTACAGGACACATGGTGCAGAAATATCGAAAGGGAGGGAAGGTGGTGACCACTTTGGTTGGCTTGATAGTCCTGAAGGTCTAAGTAGGATGTACGGGGCTTCAGAGAGTCGCCCAAACTGCAATGGGAATGATTTGGGAAGCTTGTTGTCATATCGTCAGTACAATCAGTGTGAAGAGTTTGATACATGTCAGACCATTCATAGAAAAGCAGATTGCAAGGAGCAGCATGATGGTCTTCAATCTGCTAAAGGCAGTTGCAAGCTCTTTGGATTTTCCTTAACAAATGAAACAAATTCATCAAATGAAGGCTGTACCTCTCCAACTTTATCTCCTTCCGCGGAGGATGGTTCTCCATTGCTCTCAAGCCCAAGTTCTGACCCAAGGATGTCAAAGACTGCAGTCCGAAGTGTAAGAACGGTAAACAGCTTCAGCTCCCCTTTTAGTCATTTCCATTGTTCTTTACTTTGTCATGAGATGAAAACTGCAGGTTAACAAACACGGGAGTGTTGTAGGCAGGGCCATTGATTTGTCCAAGCTTGAAGGGTATGATGATCTGATCTGAGAGTTGGAACGGCTTTTCAATATGGAGGGGCTATTGCATAATCCCAGAAAAGGATGGCAAGTTGTTTACAGAGATGATCCGGACGATATGTCGCTCCTGGGGGCATTATCCTTGGCAGTAACAGCTCGGATCGTATTGATGTACTTGAGAAAGTTGTTGTTACATAATTCTCTCGTCATATTTGAAAAAATCATGGGATATATTTGAAACTTTAGACACTACGATAAACAAATTGGAAATTCATATGAAAGTGTAATTCACTTTCACTCGTTTCGGTGTACAACGAGTGAAAGTGAAATCTAAGCGTTTTACTCTCTCTCTCTCTTCTTGCCTTGGCTCTTGACTTCCTCCGAACTCCAGACCTCTACACCTTCTCCTTGCCCACACCTTCCTCTTGAATCTGTCAACATATTTTATCAAAAAACTCTTCCACTTTCTACTAAATTTTCTATTGTGTACATTAACACAAGAATTCACTTTACAATACTCTTTCAATTTTATATATTAATACAAAAAAAGAGTAATTCACTTTCACTTTGAAAAATGTACTAAGCCTCCTACAAGTTTCAATGCCTATTCTCACTACCAAAGAAGAACATGCCGAGCCACTCGAGCAGGAGTGACAACGTAAATTACAATCAAAGTATTTTTCTGGGAGAGCTAACCTCTACTTGGTCATCGCCAAAATCTGCTTTAGATAGCAATTTCCGAGATTTTCAAACTCCATGACATAGCAGTGACGGAACTGCAAAGTTTTGAAGTTACAACATTCAATGAATTCATTCGTCACCTTGAATCGGCTCTTGACGTTTTTTTGGCATAAAAAACCAACTATGCGTAATCTGGCGCCATCGGCACAACGATCCTGGAACTACAAGAAACAAATGAATTCGGATTTCGAGTAGTGACCTGAAGCAAGCGCTGACAACAGTCCAAAAATGGGCAGACTGGTCCATGTGCCTCCTTCTTTAACAAATTTGCAAAATCAAGCTGTAGTGATCTTTCCTCTTATATTTAAGCCAGATAGATGTCATCGTGTCACTAGCAGAAAATCTAAACTAATGGGGAAACGAGGCGTGAGACGCGTACAGATGAGGATAGCACATGGGCATCTGGCTATTTTAATGGCGTGATTGATGCTCCCACGCCATCTCCATATTTGTATTCGCGTGTACCCTGAAACTCTTCCGACATTCACTTTTTAAGCCATGGAAAGAACGAGCAAAAGCCGAGTTTCATTTATGAGCCTACAGTTGGTTGTTACTTATTAGCCCTGCAGCCATATCCAAGTTGGGGGTTTCCTATTTTTTTCCGTTTTTTTCTTTTCTGTTTCTGTACGTGGACATAGAAAGGGTGGAGAGATGGCGGAAGGTAAAAGGCTCGACAAAGTTCGCCCGTGTTTCTGAAAGGCGGAGATCGCAATGGAAGGAGAAGGGTCATGTGGGGTTTGTGCTGCTTGCAGAGTTCATAGAGTTGGACCTGTGGAGCTTCTGGAAAAGTACTGGTTCTTTCACAATACGCTCGATGGAGTGGGTGTTTCGAATTCTTCAATTGAGGATTCTTGCTCGAAAAACAGCAGGGAAATGGTGGTTAAGGACTCGAACGAGCCCACTGCTGTTTCGGAAGTTGGTTTCAGCAATCCAAATGAGAGTCTGCCCTTGACAAGCTGTGTCACTCGGCAGACGGTTTGCAAGATTCCGAATGACGGATCCATCTTCCCCTCTTCCGTTACCACTCCCAGAGAGCATCGTTTCCACAATTCCAAGTTACTTCGAGCTCCATCGCTTCCACCTGACATAGGAAGGAATGAAGCAGGTCGAGGAGAAGACCGCCGTCGTAAACCCAGAGAGGCCAGATTGCAGAGGGATGATGGGTCCGTCCCCTCGTCTATCGCTCCTAGCGAAGGGGAGAATCATTTTCTCAACCACAAGTTGCTTCGAGCTCCATCACTTCCACCTGACAACGCAGCTCAAGGAGGAGAAAGCCGTCGGGAACCAAGACAGACCAGACTGCAGCAGAACAAGGGATCGCTCTCCACGTCCGTGACTCCTCCTAAAGAGGAGAGTCATTTGCCCAGATCTAATTTGCTTCGAGCTCCATCCCTTCCACCTGCCAAGGTAAAAAATGAGGAAGAAGCTCAAGAAGAAGAGAGCCGCCGCAAATCGAGAGTCTCCAGATTGCAGCGCTCGGTTAGCTCTTTGGAGATCAGGTCTTCATTTACACCTCGCAGATACAGAGGCAATTCTTCCCAGGTATACTGATTTTTCGGTTTTCGGTGTAGTTGGTTGGGTGATACGTTTCTTCGTTCCGATGTCGGTTACTGGTTCTGCACGATTTGGATAAAGATCTCACTGCTGCTATTCATTGCAATGCAGAGCTCTAAAGTAGCAAATATCCCAAGGGATCGGCAGCCGACGGAAACGAATCGCCAGAAGAGCCTAAGCGAACTTGAAATCGAGGAGTTGCAAGGTTTCATGGATTTGGGTTTCACTTTCAACAGGGAGGATATCAGTCCAACCATATTAAACATGATTCCTGGTCTTCAAGAAAACAGACCTATTGACGAGGAAAGGGTAAGGAGGCCGTATCTCTCCGAAGCATGGTCTGTACAGAGATCAGTCCCTCCAAGGCTAAACAGGGCTCAACTAAGCTCTAGAGTCGAGATGAAAGAGCAGCTCAAGGTCTGGGCCAGGACCGTAGCTTCCGACGTCGGTCAAAAATGTTAATACTTTTAAAGCAATGGGCATTGATTTTTGCAACAGATTCATGTAAAAATGAAATCCCATAAAAGAAACAAGAAACGTCTAATTGGACTTTTTGTCATGTCGAGTGCTCATTCATTCGTATGGAATCCAATATTTGTTCAAATTGGCTCTGTTAAATTCCCGTCTGCCTGGGATACCAATCGATAAGCTCACCTTTTCCCATTTAGATCCAAAGCTGTCGTATTACAAAATGGTCCATCCTCCTGTAAAAAACGAACATTCCTCTTATTCTCTTTGTCTTTATTGTTGATTGCCCTTTCAAGCCCTTAATGTAATTGAAATCAGTGCTAACGTTTGGAGATACGGGAGGCTCTCGCTGTCTTATCGATCATACTTTGCAAATGCTCCTCTACAATTTTATTCGAAATGGGATCTGCTTGCTGTTCTATATTGATTCATGTTTGATAAATCACATTCGACTGTCAATTTTGATAACAATTAGGCTGATGAACTCCTCGCCAATGTAATAGTATAGATATTTAGATATGGGAGAAAGATCGGAAAGCTCTTAATCTGAGTTTGCGTTTATAAATGATATCTCATCATGATTAATCGGTGAAAATTTGAAAAGAAATTGTAGAATCTCTGGCATAAACAAAAGCCAAGCTCTGCCAAAAATACTGAAAGAGAGTTCTGTATCCAAATCCCAACATTCATAGAACACATGCAATGGTGCGGCGATCGCAAAATGAACCTAAGCAGCAAATTGCTCTCCGGCCGTCCTTTTTTCTTGGGTAACTTCATAACAATAAGAAAAAAAATCTGGAAAAATAAAAACAGGAAGGGACACGGGCATCCTGTACCATCTTAGTAAGGAGGTGATCTGTAGAAAGAACCATAAGATCCACCACCTGAACTGGGTCGATTCCCGATGGAACAAGGGCGATTCCGATCAGAATCCAATCCGACGCGATTCATCCCTTCGTAGTATCCTCCCGACTTGGGTCGTCCGTCCTCTCCCTCCCTCGCGTGCCCTTGCCCGAACGAAAAGTTCCCGTCGCGCTGTCGAAACCCCTGCTTCTCTCTGTCCTGGCCAATTTTTTCCTCCCGACCGACGAATCCAGGCCGTAGATGCGGCGGGACGAATGGCTCCGGCTTCGGCAACGTCACTGGCTGAGAGTCTCTCAGTTCCTTGTCTCCGAGCTTGAGATGATCTGTCTCATCTTTGATGGGATGGGGAGAGACGGTGGAGGAGGAATCGGTGCGGCCCAAAGGGCGGAGAGAGATGGATTCGGGTTGGAAGGGCGGGGACGGATCGGCCGGTTTCTGGGGAGGAGTTTGAGGGCGGACGGGAGGAGGGGGCGGGTGGGGCGTGGAGGGGCGGGTCAGGACGAGCATGCGGCCATGGGCACGAGCGGTGGAGATGGGGGCGTTGTGGGAGGCAGCAGGAGGATGGGCAACAGGGGAAGAGGAAGGTTTCTTGGGGCCGTAGATTTCGTTGAAGTTGATGGAGGAGTACTTGTTGGTTTTTGCCATCCACCGAAGAGAGAGACAGAGAAGGAGAAAGAAAGAGGCTTTGTAGGCGAGGAAGAAAAAATCGGCAGAAGAGGGAAAGACGACCCCCCCTGTTGGAAGGATGAAGGTAGAAAAAGGCGAGAGAAGCCGGGAATCCAGATTCCTACCATCTGTCCTAACCAGTTTCCCTCTGAAATTACTTTTACCACCCTAACCTAGGCATCAGTCCCCAGACCGAAACCAGATTGGGCTACTGGGCTCAGTACTCTTAACTACGCCAAGCCTGCTTGGATAAACACAATTGACGATGGAGCGCCTGAGCCAACAAATTTTTTAACCTTTAAATAGCTCAGTCGAGTGATTTTGTAATATTTAGTCGGTTAAGATCAATAAACAAAGCTATCAAATTATACAAATTGGTACTAACTCTACTCTTGTTAACATAAATATTAATTCCAACCATGCAATCCCTAAATACAGCTATCCCCTTCTCTCCTCCACTCCTATAATTCCCACCCTTTCCCTTTTGCATAACCATGTAATCGATAGACTCAAAGAAATTATAGAAGCCATTCTTCAACCCTCCAACCATGCGGATAAGCTGCAATGGATGCATGTTGAGCCCTTTGCAAATCACTGAATGCTACGAACACTGTAATATAAGACCTTAGCCTGCAATAAATCTAGAATCTTGAAACTCAAGCCAACGCCACCGTCTTCCTCACCAAATTCTACGTCATAAATGCCAATAGAGAACACCTCCGTGCAGGTATTTATATGCTCTGCTCATCTTTGATTGCCGTTGTGGCCGATATACTTTTTCGTTTCTGTTTGAATCTTTTACTTGGTAAATTGGTTGGTTATTTTTTCGAGCTTCGGCGGTCGGCAGCCTAGCAAATTTTACGGCTCTCTCGGGCTGCTCTGGTTCAGGAGGTGGCAACTTTGCTAGGCTGCCGAACGCCGAAGCCGTTCTCAAAGGTTCTTCAATCACGCAAATACCATACGAGATGAAAGTTGCCCCCAGCCATCTACTCGAATCCTACAACACGACTCACGAAGATGTTTCCAGACGGAGAGAGGAAGGAAGGAAGGAGAGTCATTTTCCAATGTTTAACAGAACATATTTTTCTTTTCTCTTTTATTTTTCATGCAATTTTTGTATTTCAAACAGGGGTAAAAAGTCACATGGAGACAATTAAGTCATCGTTAAGAGCTTCCAAATAGTCAATAAAGGGTTGTTACATGGAAGTGACAGGTGCGTGAGGGTCGTTTTATGTCTTGATCTTTCATTACTCTTTTCTTAAAATAAATAAATAAGTGTCCAATATGACTAACAGTTTGTATGAAAATACGAAAGCAGTATAAAGGGTCGTCACGTGTGCCTAACACAACTTATTTAATGGTCTAAAAAAATGGTTACTTATTTGGGTTGGGTGTGACCACACTCAAAAAGGTCTGATTATAAATTAATGGTTTATTAGATAAATATGGCTACTAGTATTAATTCACCTAAAGTATACATTACTCTTTACTCTTTAGCATCTTCAAATATCTCTAATATCAGTCGAAACTAACAATTTTCTTTAGCATCTTCATCAATCCTCAAGGTCAAGCTTGTCCTGATCACACACTATCTACTACTGCAAATCTTTCCAAAGACTGATAATGGAACCTTTGGAAAAAGCGTTTAATCTTTTAGACCCGAAATGCGGACTGCAGACCCATCGATGACCTGCTCCATGACACATAGGGTGATGTCGACGTAGGGCAGCAGAGTCGTCAACGTGCGACGCCCCGGAGCGCGGCTTCGTGGTCCAAAGTGCTCTCACTGTCGAAGATTAAAATCGTGTAAGAGAGAGAGAGAGAGAAATGAGGGGGGGTTGGCTGCTGGGCGGTACCAGAGCGACGTCCAAAATGTCAAATGGATCTCAACCCAGTGAGGACGCGATCGGTCATGGTGATTATAATGATCCAAGACGCGTTACTCATGGAGACAAAGTAAACAGAAAAAGTGACGCAGCGCCACCCAGTGGGCGTCCACCACCACCACCTTCGGTATAAATGCGTGGACGGCTTCCTTCTACACTCTAAATGATTTGGTATCGATCAATCACATTCGCTTGTGTGTTTTTTCCCCCGATACCATTTATAATCGAGAAAGAAAACCGGGTGTTCAGACTCTGGCCAGGAGCATCAATGGCCCACGCTTCTCGGGGTCAAGAGTCAAGACGTTTAGACTTGGGAGCAAGCTTTCCGGGAGAGAGAAAGTTCCGAGCATAGAGACCAGATGATCGAAAGAAGTTCTGAGTAAGAAAATCCTAATTTGTACAAACAAACCACCATTTTGTCGAGGAAAAACAATGATTTCCATAAGAGATTGAAATCAACAATCAATTAATACTCCAAAGCAGTGATTTTGAAATAAAAAGCATTGCATTACTCAGTAATAAAAAATATATATATATATTTTTATAATAAAAAAATTGACTATTACTTTCAATCTCTATTTTTTTTTGTGTGAAAATGAAAATGGCTGCTTTTTTTCTAAGAAAATTAGTGATTTATTTTGAACTTAGGACCTAACTCTGATACGTGAAAAGTTACATGCGACGGTTTTAATTACTTTCGGGTGAAAAAACAATTATGTCTCACATATTTATTTTTTCATTTATTTATTGTTCGTACGTCCCTAGATACGATCCGGAATTTCGGCGAAGCATATTCGCTCGGTTTCTCAATTAGAAAGTTCATTAAAGAAAAAATTCACAAGGACGTTGCAGTTTCTGCATTTCGTCTTCCCGGATGAAACAAGGGACCAAACATGTGTGGACTGTACCCAGCACCGCGTTTCTGAAGATGGACGGTCACCAACTCGCCACTGCAATTCGTGACCTAAAGCGTTTCCCTCAAAAACCATACAATTCTTTCGTAAAATAAATGAAATGCTGTATACATCATTGACATCTCCATCTCTCAATTTCAAACATTGATTAAATCATTCCTGCTGCTACGCGTTTAGTTATCTTGTCTCATCGCACTTCATCCTTCCCTTGGCTGATCACCGAAGAATCCTTCTGAAGTTTTTTTTTCTCTTTTTCAATTATAAATACAAGAGGTGAGATCATCAACGCCTTCTCTCCTCCTCCTCTTTTTTTTTTTGTTTTGGTTTTCTATCTGACTTTATTCGATTCTTTTATTCATGCGTACATTCAAGACATTCCATCAGCCGCTACAGGAAAAGAAAGGAAACGCCTTTTCTTTGACGAATCTTATAGAAGACACGGAATCTGTTCTCCATCAACATTAACAAGCTGATACTCTTTCCCTCGCACCCCCAGCACAGCTTCACTCCCATGGCTGGAGGAACCACTTCATCCGAGGCTTCCTTACAAGAAACACCCACATGGGCTGTCGCCACTGTTTCTGCTGTCCTCATAACCATCTCCATCCTCATAGAACACGGTCTTCATCTCCTCACTAAGGTATTTCGCCTTCATCGGCATCCGTATACGATGATGAATCTCATTGAACATTTTTTTAAACTCTTATCTAGTTTTCTTTTTGACAATTTTGGTGCTGTGCTATTCCTATGGTCAGTTTCTGCACAAAAGAAAAAGGAAATATCTCATTCAAGCTCTTCACAACATCAGGGCAGGTGAGCGAATGAACGATGAAACAGTTTGGTTTATGAGAGTTTTACGCGCGCCATATACCTCATTTCAATCCTCCACGGAAAAGTTATAACGGATGTTTTTTTTTTCTTTTTTTTTTTTTTCCGGAGATTAGAGTTGATGCTTCTAGGATTTCTGTCCCTGTTACTGACTGTTACGCAACAGCCCATCTCCAAAATATGCATCCCCAAGAGCATGGGGGACTCCTTCGCCCCATGCGAAAACACCACCCTGCCAGATTCTATTCTAGAGGAAGGCACTTGCCTACGACAGGTGACATTTAGCGAATCTTGGATTGCTTTTTTTTTCACGGACGATCTGTTGATAGAAACGTATAAAATTTTCTGTCATTTCTCACAATATTGTCTGCAAAGCAGGGAAAGATTTCTCTCCTTACGAGTACCGGCGTCAACGAATTGCAGTTTTTAATCTTCGTCTTGGCTGTTTTCCATGTTCTCTCTTGCATTCTGACTATGGCACTTGGGATAGCAAAGGTAACCTTACCTTAAATTTAACGTGAAGTCTTTTCTTTTTCTCTCTTCCGATCTCCAGACTCCCAAGTCTGAGAATCAAACGCCGTGGCCATAAAAAATCTTACCGTCAAACGATGAAATTCCCACAAATAGGAAAAAATTGGCCGCTCCTCTTGTTCTTATGCGTACTCCGTAATTCAGACTAACGGATAACGTGATGTCCATCCAATATTTTCAGATGAACAGATGGGAATCTTGGGAAGAAGAGACCAGGACGGTCGACTACCAGTTCTCCAACGGTAATGAATCTCCACTTGCATGCACCTAATTTTTCCGATATTGCGTCTGCCCTGTTGGTCCGATGCCAATTTGTAGAAAAAGTAGTAGAGTCTTTTCAATCAACAGCTTCTCGTTGACAATGGGTCAAAAACTTTAGGGCTTTAAGCCTTTTTTGACTTTTCGTTTCCTCTTTTTTCTTTAATTCACGTTCAGCCTTGGTTCTGAGGATGAACAGAGGGAGATGGACGACACAGGACAAAATGTGTAAACCAGTCTGAGCAAGTACTGACAAGACTAGCTCATGTGGGGGCTGAAACAGTTGAACGTACCGGCGTTCTTGTTCTTTGAGTCCGTAGTTGTTAACTACCGCCGATAAATATGGTATTGTTCTGGAAATTGGGAGAATGAAGCTTTTGTGGGTAGCTTCAACTTCCCTCCAATTCCCTCTTATTATTAGTTAGTGGTTCTTGACGGCAAAGATGGAGAACGTTGAAAGCTGGGAAACAATTTTCTCCACCTGTTTTTTCTAGCATTCTTGAATTTTGAGGGGTTTATGAAATGAGCTCGTCAATTAATTAGGTCCACACAGTTGGATTTGTTTAGAGGAAAATATCAAATCTTTCTGGCGAAAGGTCGCATCCAAAGCTGAAGGGAAGATTGGTGAAATTAAATTCGAAACCCTTTCTTGTTTATTACTGTATTAAAGGGTCAGGATGGTGAGATGCTACGGCATGATATGATAGATAATCACGAGATAGATATACATGAAAGCCGGTATTTACCTGATTTGGAGTTCGTCTTCTCTGGTGAAGACAATCCCAGATATCAACCACTGTAGCTCGCTAATGAACGAAATGGTTTTTACTGAAATAAGGAACTGTTATCTACTGTTTTGGCGTATGTTCTAGCTACCATCATTAATTCTTTTTAGAACTTTTTGCAGAATAGTTCTGATCTCTCTAATTTATTGCAGATCCTCGGAGGTTCAAGCTCGCAAAGCAGACTTCTTTTGTAAAGAGACACTTGAGGTTCTGGAGTGGTCATCCTCTTCTCCTTTGGCCTGTGAGTTCATTTTTCTCACCAAAAAAAAAATCTCGATTTTTCTTTATGATTCCTTCCCTGTCCTCGTTTAATTTCTCTTTCGGAATTGCTGCTAAAAATGCAGGCTTGTTTTATCAGACAGTTCACCGGTTCCGTTTCGAAAACTGATTATTTTGCTCTTCGACACGGATTCATCACGGTAGAAACCAACGTCAACCGATGAACTCAAATCCTTCTCTTTCTGGCCAATCGTATGAGAGTTTCTTCTTATTGTTGCAGGCTCATTTTTCAGCGGAGAGCAAGTTTGATTTCCAAAAGTTTCTAAGGAGAGCTCTGGACGAAGACTTCTCAAAAGTGGTGGGAATGAGGTCTGTGATTCATCCTCGGTCAAATTTTTGCATCCATTTCCTTGATTAAGTTCAAGAACAGCGAATGTTACTTTGGATTTCTCTTCTTTTGCAGTCTTTGGATCTGGATGTTCTCAGTTTTTTTCATATTTCTCAACGCCCATAGTAAGAAACAGAATCCCTAACGTTTCAATTTGTTTGATATAACTAATTTCTTCAAGAACTTATTAGGGTTCGTCTGTTCTCAATTTGTTACAGAATTTCACAACTACTTATGGCTTCCCTTCATTCCTTTAGTTGTAAGTTGAAAGTTCATAACCTTCGTCGTATTTATGAGGCAGAGCCAGGCTTGGAGAAGTAATAATTTTAAACGTTTCTGCAGATGGCTTTGATTGTGGGAACAAAACTACAGTTTATCATAACGAAAATGTGTTTGGAGAGGAGGGATGAGTCAGTCGTAGTGCAAGGAACTTTGGTGGTGAAGCCCGATGACAACCTCTTCTGGTTTGGTCGCCCTCGTCTGCTCCTCCATTTCATCCAATTCATCTTATTTCAGGTAAATTTGGTTAGAAGAGAAGACAACAACAAGCAAGTGAATCAACCCCTACAAAACCTCCGTAACTCTGATTGCAAATGCTTAAAAAAAAAAAATCAACTTTCTCATGAATCAGAATTTTCTTGGTTGCAGAACGCTTTTCAACTTGCCTTCTTCACTTGGACGTGGGTAAGTCCTTCGTTCAAATTTTATTTTTTATTTTTGACTCTGAAGACAGACATGAAAAATAATATGAATTGAAATATTAATCCATCGATCATGACACAGTTCAAATTCGGGCTGAGATCCTGCTTCCATAGACCTACGGAGGATATCGTCATCAGAATTGCCATGGGCTTCTTGGTTGAGCTCCTCATTGGCTATGTCACTCTACCTCTATACGGACTGGTCACACAGGTGAACACAAAATTCTGATTAGGTTAGCTACAAATTCTGTTCTGGTCCATTCTTGCTAATCGTTATCTGCTTTAATGTCTACAGATGGGTTCCTCCATGAGGAAGGTGGTATTCACAGAACGGGTGGTTGAAGGTCTGAAGAACTGGCATACTGTGGCAAAACGTCAGCTAGCAATGAAGAAATCAAATCTCAGTGGACATACTTCAGAAATCTCGCCTTCTCATACAGTTGACACGTCAATTTCTGAAGGAAAAGAATCGACGGAAACCGATTACGCGGTCGTTGAAATAATCGAAGAGGATCCGCTCCAGTCACGTTCCAAGGCCAATGGAAGCTATGATGGAGAAATCTCTTTTGGTTGGAGAAAGTAGAAAGAGGTAACAATGGTTTTTTGTTCGAGCGAGCAGCTGATCCATGGCGAACCCGGAAAATGGCGGTGTTTATGGGACTTCTTCCTTGAAAGACAGGTGGGAACGCTAGAAAGCTACGGACGGGAAGACGGTCGTCGGGATTCAAAGGTTATAATTTGTGAAAAACACTGATGATTTTCGTCAATCTTTGTAAATGTTTTAGCTTTTTTAATTTCTGAAAGTACCTTTTTAACTTTTTTAATAATTGAATATGGGAAAATTCAATTTATTTCCCAAAATACCACTTGCTGGTGAAAGGTTATTGCCCGGGCTAGTAGGGTCGAGCCAACCTCAAACCTACATATGTTCGAGTTTGGCTTGATTTAAATATTTCACAATTAACTCAGTCTTTCGCCTCAAATTGGAATCGAATTAAAACCCAAAATTTCTAATTGAGTTTGAGTTTCGACCTATTTTTAAAATTATAAAAATAAAAAATATAACAATAAATAACGAGAATATTGTGATAAACTTAGTGCTATTAAACAACAAGCTATCACATATGAGTCAAAGATTTTGAAATGGAACATGCTAATATATAATAATCAGTTTAACACCTCCATCAATAATATTTATTTCATTGGCAAATAACAGTATTAGATGTTGAAGGACCCAAAAGGGTTTAATGATCGATCGTTTTCGAGGTTTGAGGTAAATATAACTATCAACTAATTACAGAGAGAATTGACAAGACCAATTAGAGTAAAGGTTATTTTCATATAAAAAATCTACACGAGTTAAAAAACCGAGTTTAACCGGTTATACTTAATGAGTCTTATTTCAAGTTTGAACTCGAGCCTGAGCTGTAGTAAAAACGGAATTACACCAATCATTTTTTAAGCCAAGTTTGAACGATTTGCAAGCCAATTTGGGTTGGTGTCACCCCTACATGCTAGTTCAATCAATGCACCATCACCTTGATATGGAAGGGGGGAGGGGGTGAAATTATCCTCCCGCGAAATGGGCCGGACCTTCTTGATGGGCCACCGAGTGACAACAAAGGGGCAAGGAGGTTTTCTAGTGGAAAACGAGATGGACGGGAAGGGGATCCTCTACCTTTTCCTTCTATGGCTAATCAAACGGAGTCCCTTTCTGTCTATGAGAGGAGTGGCCTCCCGCCTTTCCCCCCGTCTAAATGGAGACAAGGAAAGCGATTATCTTCTTCACCGTCCGGTCAGCTTCCAAGGAATCCTATGGGAGAGGGAATGAAGTTTCCCTGTGTCTGAGTAGTCGGAGAAGGGACGGAGGAACCTCCCTCCCCTCCCTTTTATGTATGGCGGAAATCGAGATTTCTGCTAAAACGAACGGGAGGGGGGAAGGAGGCCACTCGGTCCTCTCCTCTCCCCCTTTCCAGTGCTTAGTGTCAGCCTGTAGGAGGAAAATCTCCTCCCCCTCATGTAGTCTTAAGGTGGATCCAACGTGTAACCTATGATTTGCTCATTTACCGTCTAAAAATCATGGGACTAGCCATAAAGTAATCCTCTCTACTAAAAAAGCCTATGTTTGAACTCTTCCATTCTCATAATTTGTCTATGCTTCTGACCATTACAGGGGGAGCAAGAACCAGAACCATCGACGGAACAGTTCTTGGTTGGGATTTAGAGACTCTACATTTTTCTTTTTATTTCAACAATCCAGATCCGACGGTCTTATTCATGTCTCCCATGATTTGTAGGGATGAATGGTTCATTCATGCTTTGCTCTGATCCATTCATTCTCTTAGATTTTTTAATGCATGGAAATATATGTCATTAATAGTTTAGGCTGTGACTCTAAACATCCTGTACTCAAAACGCCATTGGAGCAGGTTAAACAAAGATCCTCGTTGTACCCAGCTTCAGAAAGACCTTACTTTGGCTCAGGGTTGGGGTGGGAATAAGCTGTCGGGGAAACTTCTGAATCTGCATAAACTTCTCCAAACCACAAGGGAGAGTCGTTAATGTCCAACTCATGATAGAAAAATGAAAGCACAGTGAATCAACCTTCAGAAACCATGGCAGCGTGCCGTGGAAAAAGAGGCTAATAAAGTAACACCCACGAAAGTCTGAAACAAAAAATGACTCGCATAAACTTGTGGGAAAGAGAATCAATATCAACTTGGAGCTATTCGATATCACCAGCATCGTATTTGAGACGATATGGATCAAATCCGACGATTTTGCTTCTTCTTTCTTTCCTTTTCGAGATAAGATGAGCATTGTTTCGTTTGGGTCGGTGGCAGATTGAAACAAGCGTGCTTTGACCAACTGAGTTTGGTGGGAAATTGCAGGAACTGAACTGTGACGGCATATTAAAATGAGACAAACAATGCAGATACGGAGGATCGTGGTCAAGTGGGCTGTACGGTGAGACGTACCTGCTTCTCAATCGTCTGCAATCTCACCAAATCCCTTTTTTTTTTGTAAATTTTTTATTGTCGCCTGGAGGATTAAAAACACTACAATCGCGTTCATTACTTGCATCACCCACGTTTTTGTGAGTTTTGTTGGGAGATTTTGATCTTAATAAACGCCTTTCATGAAGACCTTTCAAATACTGAACCAGTCAATTCATCGTATAGATCTCCACTCGCTTCAGATTTTCGATTTCGAAGCTCTGAACAGAGGCCCTGTGGCCGTTTCAGATCATGTAAAGTCAAACGAGTCCTTTTTATTTATTTGTCTGGCTGCCGTACACAGGGAGTGGAAGGTCATGGCTGACAGAGATGTCCTCCCTTGTGTACTTAGGTAGCGTTCTTCTATACTTGTTTGAAGAACATATCAACAAGAAACTGTCGGAGAGAGTAAAATTCTATAAAGGGCCGCCTTCGTTTCCATCCGCACGAGACAAGTCGTTGGCTTGTGAAGAATGGCGCAAAGATCACTTGAAGACACTTCTACATGGGCGGTTGCCATCGTTTGCGCGTTCCTCTGTAGTCTCTCTATGCTCATCGAAGCAGCGCTGCACCTGATGACCAAGGTAATTCCTTGTACAGAAACTACAGAGACATCTCTCATCATTTGTTCATAGCAAATGAAATGGTAATCGGTTATCATGCAGTTTCTGAAGCGACGTAAGAGGAAGTCACTTAATCGAGCTTTGGAGAAGATCAAGACAGGTGAGAGGAGGCAAGTTTCTTTTGGATAAACAGGAACTGAACTGGGGCTGTTTTACTTAATGGAAACTGGGATGTTATTATCGCAGGGTTAATGCAACTGGGGTTCATCTCATTGTTGCTGGCCATCGGAGAAGAGCCAATCTCCAGAATCTGTGTCAGAAAGCGCGTAGCCGACTCTTTTCTCCCCTGCAGAGGAGAAAATAGTTCCTTCGAACTTCTTACAAGTTCCGCCACCGAGACATCTGCCATGAACAAGACAGACCCTGGTGATACAGTGAACTATGATTCCTGTGTGGTCAAGGTTATTAAGGAAACTTTTGTCTATTTAGAAAAGGAAAAGAAAGAGAAACAATAAAAGAATCATGATATTTACCTGCAATCCGGTTTCTGTTCTGGTTTTAGGAATAGTAATCTTAGAATAGGGGAAGAGCTAAAGATCAAATTCGTTGTCGTTGGCAGGGGATGGTCCCGCTCGTGTCGAGACGAGGCATAACGGAGCTACACATACTCATCTTTGTTTTGGCAGTTTTTCATGTATTATACTGTGTTCTAACCATGTTTCTGGGAACGACCAAGGTAATTGGGATTCAATTAATTCCACATATTCCTTGCAGAGAAAAGATTATGCCCATCAGACATCTTTTGAAATAACAAATGGAAACAACTCACTCCCGAATTTTTCAAACCCTCAATAGTATTCCATCTATTGTTCTTAGCTATCTTACCAGATTTCTCCTCTTCACTGTTGATAACGCAGATGAAGCGCTGGAAAGCCTGGGAGGAAGAAACCAGAAGCCTCCATTATCGAATCGAAAACGGTGAAGTCAATCGTGCATTATCTTACTCGATTTCTAACTGATATTGCATTCAAATACGCGCGAAGAGATAAACAGCAGGCATGCTTCAAAAAAATTCTCTCCTAATGAACTAACAAAATGTTTGGGCACAGATTCAAGGAGGTTTCAACTCACTCGCCAGACACCATTCGGGAAACGCCACTTGAAGTTGTGGAGCAGTCATCCATGGCTGCTTTGGCCAGTAAGTGTGACTTTCACCTCCCTCTTTTATCAAGGATGTCAGCTTCATCTGAAATGATCCTTCCTCTCCAGGTTTGTTTTCTACGCCACTTTAGAGGATCTGTAACCAAAGCAGACTACTTTGCTCTTCGTATTGGATTCATCAAGGTAGGCATACAACTTAGGAAGTCTCTTTTCCAACTAACAAACTCTAAGACTTTTGTATTCAATAATCCATGTGAGACTATTCCTTAACACTCTTCCTCACGTGTAAGCCCTCTCTTGTGGTTCTACATGTGGATAATTTGGGTGAAAACCTACATATGAGTACCTACTCTGATACAAAACAACCATCAAATTTGAGTTATTCGTAAATGTAACTACAATTCACTGCATGCCGCTGACAGGCCCACTTCACCTATGGCAGCAGTTTTAATTTCCAGAAGTTCCTTGCAAGAGCTTTTGACGATGACTTTGAGGTGGTGGTAGGAATAAGGTAAAAGATGTAACAGAGTAGAATGTCAGAACCTTGTCTCACTATCAAGTTACTATGATATTTTAAGTTTACATCTTACGGTTTTGGATTGTGCAGCTTCTGGATTTGGATGTTCTCAATATTTTTCATATTCTTCAGTGCCCACGGTAAAACACCCCTCCTCCTTGTATTTGTGCTTGTCCAAGGAAACTTCTCATGGATGTTTGTCTCGTTTCTTGTCTTGCAGGATTTTATAGCTATTTCTGGCTCCCCTTCATCCCTCTCTTCGTAAGCCCAAGAATTGAACCCAACTTTGTCACCAAAGTGGCTTAGATTGTCAACAAAAAATTAAATGATATTTGCAGATGGTTTTGATCGTAGGAACAAAACTTCAAGTCATCATTACCCAGATGTGTCAGGAGAGTCAAAGTGAAGGGGCCATAGTTAGAGGAACACTGCTTGTCAAACCTGATGATCATCTCTTCTGGTTCCATCAACCTAGATTCCTGCTCCATCTCATCCATTTCATTCTTTTCCAGGTAACACAAACGGAACCAACAGGCAGTAAACAGTTTATCCAACCTCCATTTACTTCTATGTAATAATAAAGGTCTTCAAATCCCATGGCAGAACTCCTTTCAGATAGCATTTTTCTCTTGGACATGGGTAGGTATCTGAAGTTGGTTTGCTTATGCGATTTTTATGGGTGTCCACCTCTGACATAGTTGCAGAACAGTACGAATTCGGGCTGAGATCTTGCTTTCACCGGGAGACAGAAGATATAGTCCTAAGGATAACCATGGGTGTGATGGTTCAACTTCTGTGCGGTTATGTAACCTTGCCTCTCTACGCAGTTGTGACACAGGTAAATGCACCTGTTGAACCACCTAAAACACTGAAAAGAAACAAGGTATTTTTAATTCTGATCCTATTTTAAATGGTCAAACAGATGGGTTCAGTGATGAATAAGAATGTATTCACAGAACGAGTGGCAAAGGGTCTCAAATATTGGCATTCCCTAGCTCGGCAGAACCTGTCAAGGAACGAGTCCAGTGAAACAGGACAGTCATTGCTCTCCAACCAAAGAGAAACTTCAGCATACATGCGGGAGTTAAGTTTGCATCATCATGATGCCATTCCTGCTACAGCTCAAAGTGCTACTACACCAGAAATCACTGAAGAGGTGGCTCTGTCCAAGAACATCACAAGGGAAACCTTCAATGGTGAGATCTCGTTTGCGACCTCGTGGAAAGAGAGAGCAGGTGGGAATAAATAGTGCGGGGATACTGGTGAGACATTATCAACCTTTCTCTGAAAGTGAATTCCTTATCAACTTCATGGCATGTTTCATGTCTGGAATATATGATACCCAAGAATCCCAACCAACATACTGTTCAAAAAAGAATTTGGAGAAGAACGTTATTGCACAAGTTTGTTTCTGCTGAAGGAAGCCCTCAACAATAAGTATTGTTAAAAAGAGATTATGCAAAAAGATGAAGTGTTAAAACACCATAAGCCAGATCACAATTATCCACTAATTTTTTTCTTTGGTTGAAAAATATTATATATTTCTGTTTGTGCGCGTTTTTCTAAATTTAGATTTGCCAACTTCATATATGGAATCATGAAAATCAATAGGGCTCAGGCCCACAGGCCCACACAGTGATGGTAGGATGGTAAATAAAAAGTCGTCTCATAGAGATGGCACTGATTTAATTAGTTCAAGTTCCAAGGGTATTATTATAATATTATAATTTTATCAATCTATAAATTAAGCTTCAAGGGGAAGGTTAGGACATAAGTCCATAACCCTTTTTTTCTTCCTGTTTTCTCCCAATGGGTGTCTCTCTCTTTTTCTCCATGAGCTCAATCTATGGAGTCCTGAAAATCAACAAGTTTGATGAGAGATGCAAGGGCCGCAAAGATTCTACGGAAGTTGGGGAGGTGCACAATGGGACAAAAAGGAGAATCGTCTTGGTAGAGCCCTGCAAAAAAAATAGCTTTAGAAATAGAGAACTGGTCAAAGGTGAACTCTCCTACAATTTGGAGAGAAGAGACTCGATTAATCCGTCTCTTGGCCAATGCTATAGCGTGGAAGAACTTCATGTTGGCATCGCCCTCGGTCAGCCACCAGAAGCGGGCCCATTGCTTCCACATAGTTTGCTTTAGATTGGATAGGGTGTGGAATTTGGTAGAGAGGGAGCGAAGATTAGCCTCATCACGCGTGAGGGGGCACTGCTCCTCAATACTGTCAATGGTGGAAATTTTATTGAGAAGGGAGGATTGTTCAGCAATGTGGGATGCACGTTGGTTGATCGTCCAGGTTTTAAGAGTGGCTATCAACGCTTGGAGCTCACATGGAAAGCGCCAACCAGTTGGACAAGAAGGGAAAGAGTTAGACCATGAATCTGAGAGGAGAGCCAAATTCACAATCAGCAAGCCAGATGTTTTCGAACCAGATAGGAAAGGCACCCCATCGGCCCGTAAATGTATCGAGATGGATCAGCCAGTGGTAACCGATCAGCTTGGTGAGGATCGGGGGGATTAACCATTTGACCATGTGTAGTTCTTCCCGGAGGTAGGGATCTCTTTGACCTCACAGCATCTGATGAAGTCGGCGAAACCACACAGTGGAAATAATTCAATTGGCACAGGGGGGATTTTTCTCAACAAAAGCGAGTAGCATTGAAATCACCAACAAGGAGGTATGGAAGGGACCAAAGCTAGGTAGCATAGGTGAGCTCATCCCAAAAGGTCGAGCGTCCATCCCCTCTAGACTCATTTACTTATATCTCCTAGTATAAACATAATATAAACCATAAAATTGAACCCAATGAACATCATAAATACACGAATACTCCCCTAACCATAGAGGTGAAAACCAAGTAGTAAAATACCCAAAATACCTTTGACACTTACATCTTTAACACTACCCCTCAAGTTGAAGCATGTATATCTAGAAGCCCTAGCGTGTAACAAAAATCCCATGATTTTGTTTTCCTAAAGCTTTGGTAAACACATCACCAAGTTAATCAACAAACTTGACATAGGGAATAGCTACCAATCCACTCATAACAACGTCTTTGATAAAATGACAATCAATCTCCACATGTTTAGTTCTTTCACAAAATACAAGATTACTTGCAAAGAATATGGCAACTTGAATATCTTTGTACATAGTTATAACCTTTTTAGCAAGAAAGCGCAATTCTTGTAATATCATTAACAATATAATACATTGCTCTATGCTCAGTCTTTGCAGTAGAACAGGCAACTACAACTTGCTTTTTGTTTTTCTAGCTCACTAAATTGCTTCCAACAAACACAGTATCCAGAAGTAAATTTTTTATCCAGTTTAGAACCAGCGTAGTTGGCATTAGAATATTCTACAATCAGCAATGTGGCTCATATAACAACCCTTTCCCCGACAAACCCTTCAAGTATTGTAATATTCTTGATGCAGCTTTTAGGTGAGTCTTTCTTAGGTGTTCCATAAACTGGTTAATCACATTCATTGAAAGGCTATATCAAGTCTGGTCACAGTGGCACAAATAAGCTTGCCTACCAACCTCTTATACATAGTCTTATCTCTGAGCTCATCATTGTTCTCCTCATGAAGAGTATCACCAACTTCCACAGGAGTTTCAAAGGTTTAGCTCCTAACCACCCATATTCATGTAGCATATCAGTCGCATACTTTCTTTAAGTAAGAACAATACATGCCTCGCTTCTTGCTACTTCGATCCCGAGGGAGTATTTAAACATTTCTAAATCCTTGGTTAGAAAGTGATTTGTTATATGTTCTTTTACCTTGTCAATACCCTTTTTGTCGTTGCCACATAGCACTATATCATCAACGTACACAATCAATACCATAATTCTAGAGGACCTATTTTATACAAACAATGAGTGATCATAGTGACTTCTCTGAAATCCCCAAGACATTACCACTCAGCTAAATTTCTTGAACCATGCTCTAGAACTTTTCTTAAGGCCATAGATAAAATTATGCAGTACATATACTTTTCCAGCACCCTATCCCCCTCCTTCAGTAACATACCCAAAAAAGGTGCTCCATATATACCCTCCTCAAACAAGTTTTCATACAAAAAGGCATTTTTTATATCAAGTTGGTATAACGGCCAGACCTGATCAACCACAGTAGATAGAAAATTCCAAATAGAAGATTACCTGGCAATAGGAGAGAATGTCTCAAAGACATCCACACCATAAGTTTGCATGTAATCTTTGGCCACAAGTTTGGTCTTATACCTCTCAATGGAACCATCAATCTTAGATTTGACCGTAATACACCCATCGACATCCTACTATGGTTGCTTCAGGTGGTAGTTATCTCAAAGTCCATGTTCCCCCATCAATCAAAGCTTCCATCTCAACATCTTGGCCCATTTCCAACAAGGTGACACCAATGCTTTCTGCACTAAAGAAGGAATAGAGCAAATGGACAAGGATAACACAAAGGTTTTAAAGAAGTTTGACAAGTTATCAAAGGACACAAATTTAGAAATAGGATGTTTGGTACCTTTTTGGGTACAAGCACGAACTCCCTTGCAAAGAGAAATACCCTTGGAATGCGATCGTCGCTTGTATAGCTAAAATATCATTAGTGATTTTGAGACAACTCAGGAACTGGCACAACCCTTGGAACATCATTCACATGAAGCAGAGCAAAAACATCAACATCCATGGATAGAGAGTAGCACTAGGAGGAATTCCAACTGTACTAGTAGACAAGGATTGCCCACTTTCTATAGCACTTAAGGTTACATAGGCAGGCTTACCAAATTTATCCCAACACTTATCTGAGTAATGGGTGATACTCCCACAATGAGTATACCTCCTACCACTGTGACTCTCTCCACGACCAAAATTATCTTTGAGTGCTATAGTGTTGGCTGAATAATAAGGGCAATAGCCTCTATATCTTTATTCTCCTTGCTGCTCAGTGGAATTATAATTATTTTCGTTTGAATAACACAACTCAACACTTTGTTAAAAGATGGCATATCAGTTGTTGCAAGAATCTAAGCCCGAATTGCATCATACTTAAATCCCAAACCCTTGAGGAACTTAGCCACATACAAATCACCATGGTACTTCTGAAGATTTGTTTCATTAGTAGTAAATGGGTGATACATCTCAATCTCCTGTAAAATCCCCTATAGCTTACCAAAGAAATCTATCACAGATCTATCTTCCCTTTCTAAGGTAAACAACTGAGCATAAAGCCGATATGCTCTAGATAGGTTGCTCTCATGAGCATACAATGACTCAAGAACAGTCAATTTTTTTTATAAAATCTCGTAGTTCATGACCTATCTCTTATACTTTATTTCTAAACTACATAGCCATTAGGTCAAAACTTATCTGTCTTCAGCCTCTCAATCATCTTTAAGTGGTTGGGTAGGGTCTTCTCTCAAATATTTTGCTTTTCTCTTGCCTTCAAATATTTTGACAAATTTTGCTTTTTCTCTTGCTTTTCTCAACTTTCAATAGTAATAAGAATCACATCCTTCCCTTCCGAATGCATACTATCCTTTATTGAAGAAATAACTTCTCCAAAATAAAACATAACTACTTTTTAAAATACTTAAACAGTTAGAGAATTTGCAATTCAACCAAATGATTCCAACCAGAATCACTCGTGGATAGATGATATGGGCCCCACACAGAATGGATAAATTTATGGCATCAACTCGTCTACACCACAACAAAGCACGATAGAGCTTGAAATAGCATGAAATCACTTCAAATCACACAACTCCAAGCAAAACAGCAGATAACGCAATTCCAGTATGAGTCAAGGAGCCTGTGTAGGCACAGAAACAGGGAAGCAGCCACAAACAACCCTCTAGGGGTACAAAAACATAGCTAACTACTCAACAAGAAATATAAGCCATCGATCCTAGTATTATGACACAAAACAAGTAAAAAGGATATAACCTTTAACTATCAACAGAAAATTGGAGAAACCCCCTTCGTGGAGCGAATGCAAACTAAGGGGAAGCAAACTTGACTAGAACTTCACTTCAAATGGATTTTTTGCTTTGATACCATGTAGAATTGAGTGGAAGAGAGAGAATAGAGAAGAAAGAAAAAAGAGAAAAGAGTAAGAATAGAATTCAAAAGTGTTGCAGTGGGAGAGATAGAATAGAGAAGAAAGAGGAAAGAGAGAAGAGGAAAAAGAGAATTTAGAAGTGCTGCAGTGTGTGGCACACTTCTCAGAGGTCAAATTTCAACCTCCCTCTTTATTAAATAGGTTACTTTAATAAAAACTTAAACAATAACATAAAGGCCCCTCTAGACTCAATTACTTATATATCTTAGTACATATATAATATGAACCTGAAAATTGAACCCAGTGTACATCAGAAATAGGTGAATACTCTCCTACTCCTAGAGGGGAAAAACAAGAATGTAAAATACCCAAAATATTCTTGATACTTACAACTTTAACAGGAATTGATAGAATAAAAAAGCGAATTTTATGCACTTTTCTTCGAGAACAGTGGGAATCCTTTCCCTCGGGTAACATGTAGTTAATAAACATCAAAGCAATAAGAATGAATCACTCAGAATATGATTATAGATAAATAGAGATGCAAATATTTTTTGCTGAAGTTTTATTTCTTTTGCCACAAGTGTAAGTTATTTAGATCTGAAATGCCCAGTGCCCCTGATAAGCTAAAATGTATCCGAACCTTTATTAGATGTGATTGATGAATATTGCTTTAAGAAGAAATTTTGATCTCCTTCCTCAATGAGAAATCTGTGAAATCCCCCAAAATTGTGTTCATCTTCTTCAATTCTTTTTCCATCACTCCCTTTAACAAATAGAGATCAGCAAGTTCTAAGCTAGTCAACTAGATATGACCAAGGCTATCTAAGACTGAAGGATAGATATAATTGATAGCACAATTGAGCAATTAACTGAAATGGGCTCTAAAGAATAGCCATTTCATCATATCTAGGTTATGACAAGTTGACTTTTCAAAGTATCTTTGTGCAATAACTGAAATAAGTTCCAGAATACCATTTCATCATGTCTAAATTCTGGCTAACTGACTTTTCTCAAATAAAAGAATAATTCAGAAGTAAAATCAAAATAACTCTTTTTCAACAAGGACTAAACAGTATCAACATTAAAACTGCACCCAAAAAGCTTTAGAAAAATGATAAGCTGTTTACACTCTCAAATTTGTAATTTGATGTATAACAAAAAGGCTTCAGAAGTTTCAAAAGATCAATTGTTAGTTGAAGTGTGGTCTGACCTCCTGCAATCGAATATGGTCTCCTGCACTCAAGACCCAGAACTACCACCAAGATGTCTGTCTAGAGCAGACTTATATTCCTGGCAATCTTTCATATTGGCCAAATCTGGATTCTAACTGAAGGATTATAGTTGTTCAAGTGTCAAGTAATTCACATGAAAAAAAGTAAAATTTTTGCCTTAGAAGCAAAAAAAAAAAAAAAAAAAAAAAAAAGAGAACTGGAAGCATGAACAAGTAAATAGATATTTGTTTGCATACACCCTTCTCTCAACTACATGCTTCTATCATGACGAAATGCGTGCAGTCCAGTCTCAATAGATGAAGAATTAAAATATTAAATAATGTAAAATAATATTAGTAATAATAAAAGCAACAAGATTTGAAAACTCCTAGCCCAACTGTCACTAGATGTTTCTTTTGTAACTGATAGGGTACCACAAAAAAAAAAAAGATATTTTCTTTTGCTGACAAAAGCTGAGGAAAATAGTATAACAAGACAAAACCACCAAAAAAAAAAAAAAAATTGGTGAGCCTTAACAGTATTGAAGTTATGCAGTGATCGATGACAGTGTCCATATTTATAACTGAGCAAATGCATAGATTTACCTATGAATAGTCCTAAAATATATTCAAACTAATTAGTTCAGTGTAAAGCCCTACTAGATTATAAAAATAAAGAAAGCACCTAATGTGATATTCAAAGATCAACTAGCTTTGTCAAAACAACAGCATAAGATAACAACGCCATAAGATAACAGAGACAGTAAATGTCTTTATTGGTTTCTTTAGTACATGTTTTTATATTCAGAAATGCAGTGGATGTTGACTTTCGTAAAATAATTTTGTTTTGAAAAGGCAAATTTCATGATTTATGAAAAGAAAACATGGGAAAGAAAAGAACAAAGTTCAACCCACATCTTTATTTTTTATTTTATTTTTTTGAGTAATTTTTTTTTACAGTGTCTCCCCCCAAAAAGGCTAACAATAATTTTGTCCACAAGTTCTATACACAAAATAGCATTATTTAAAATCAACTAACAGCAAACCCATGCTAAGGGACAGATTAGAACCAATTCATTAGCAAAATAAACTTCGAGGAAAAGAATAGCATTGATGGATAATGTGCAACAGAAGGTGAGGTTCCTCCAGCAAGCACCAGGTAAGGTGGTAGACCACTTCTGTCATTAATTTTAATATCCAAAACCAAAAGGAGTTATACACAATTGCAATTGATTTTCTTTTAAAGAAAAAAGAAAATTCCAAAAGAGACTAAAGTTGTCCTCAAGTGGGCCCCACGAGTAAATGCTGCATACATCAAATTGAAATTTAAAATTTTTTTTGATAAAGAGTCTCAATAAATTAGACAAATGTTGGTAATAATTAAATAAATTCAGCTAAAATTATCCACTGATCACTTTTTGGCAAAAAAGTGGATGATTATTATAAAAAAATTAGAAGTATTCCCCTCTAATTTGATTCTTTATGAATGATGCCCATTTAGTAAAATTTATAAGAGTTGTATAGCTTTGCTCATTTCCCTTCTATTATTGACTAACATTACGTTTAAATAAAATGCTCTACTTAGAAAAAGAGCCAAAACAAAATAGAGAGAAGGATTACTTAGAAAGAGAGTGTCAATAGCTGATTATATACTTGATATATTTTAGTCACTTCAGAACCTTGTGCAAACTAGCTTCAACAATGACAATTAGTTTAATATAAATAATTTGCCCATAAGCAAGGAAATTTGTATTTATGCTGCACTGAAACCACTTCATTCCTCCATGCAGTGGGTATATGAGGAATATGAGAACTTTTTTCTTTAAACGTTGATTACACACGCAAACACCCCCTTTACCCAAGTTAAACTTGAACCTAAGATCTCACACAAGAAACCCCCCATGTAACCATTGAGCCAAAGGCCCAAGTCACGAATACGAGATATCCACAAATTTCATAAGCTTCAAAATTTATCTAAGCTTGTAAATTAAAATGGTTTTAAAACTAATAACACCTGCACATATAAGAAGGAAGAAAGATCAATAACAGGCAAGAAAAATATTTATTGTAATTTTTTTGAAAAAATGGTATGAATTAAAACATGATCTCCCACACATTAAAAAAATTAATCTAGGCAATAATAAATGAAATTACAAATATATCAAACACGTCTTAATCAAACAAATGTTTGAGAGTTTATAAAGTTAAAGAGTGTAGTCATTTTTTTATAATTGCATTGTCACCATAATCTTGACAAACAGGTCAATATGAAATGATGAAATGTTCCTCTTCAAGACCATTAAGAAAGTTGACTGCTTGAAACACTTATTAGTAAGAAAAAAATCTTATTTTATGGATGAGGAAAACAGGAAGGTATCCCCATGAGAGAGAAAAGTTGTTTTCTAGAAGTAACCAAGATGAGGAAGATAGACACCAAATATAACCAGGAAATAGACCACAAAAAAAAAAAAAAAAAAAAAGAACCAAAGTACCTGTAAGCAGTGAAAGCCATGAAAAACAGCTCCACTGCAACCAAAAGTGACAAGGATTTGTTGCTTTCTCAAAAATTTTCAAGTATGAATTCAATTGCCTTAGAAACTGAACTCCAGCTATACGCTGAAATCACCTTTCATGTCATACTTGACATCATATGCCACACAGGAGAACAAAACACATCAGCTTGAGGCAGCAGATCAGCTACAGGAATGCTTGAAGATTATCCGCATCTCAACAAATGCATTTAGGGCAAAAAGATAAGAGTCAGGAAGTCAGGAAGTCATGAACTTGTTGCCAGTAAAAAATTTTGAAACCCTCAATACTTATGCAACAGATTCAGCTACTTTCTACAAGCCAAAATTTTGTTACATATCTCAGGGGAGAGTCAAACAAAGGAAAGCAACATGACAACATTGCTGGTCAAAGGCAGAACAGGAAGAAGAGATTCAGAGCTATCAACTACAAAATTTTGGAGTATACACCTCTGAAGTGTACACCTCTTGCAGACATTCATCTAACTTCCCCCCACACTCATACTGAGATCTCTTTTCACTTTTTCCAGCCAATCCAAAGGTTGGTTGATTGTTGATATCTTCCCAATTGCAGAACAGATGCACAACTGTTCAAATTTATAATGGAATGTAGTCTCAGTTCCTGAAGAAAAATTTCATACACATGCTACCGAATAGCCTGTGAGTACTCTCTCCGTGGCAACTACATTCTTTTGGCATAGTTTCCATACATTGTGAAATTTTCTTGCGATGCGTATAACCAATAGTCTTGCAACCACAAATTCTACAACAGATTCCAGCATATTCATTTACTGCCATACAATGTTCAGCAACAAATGATTTTCTAATTCTTGCCAATAAGGTCACAGAATATGTTTCCACCACAACATGAACATCCTCTATTGTTGAGCCACCCTGATTAGATTTCCACCTATCAATTATAATTTCCCGAACCAACACTTTAATTTTGTGAACACATCCAAAACAACAGCTATAGAGACACAACATTTCAGGGGTAGATGAATCTTTTTTGTGCTCTTGAATGTCAGAGTTAACGACTCCAACAGGTTCACTAGAGTTAAATCCATCTTCCTCTAACAGGAATATACTACCCCTCACATAACCACCATTGCATTCAGAATCCATCATGGAACTTTTTGAAGGTTTTGATGAATCGAGTACCTCATGGATAGTCCCATTAGGTACTATAGCTTCTGGCCTGTGAGGGTTTTCATAAGCAAATGAACTGGAATCACATGCAGAACCATGAACAAGAGGGAAAGTGGGAGACAATGGAATTCTCCCCTGAGTTATTTCTACTCCATTATCCAAAACTCCTACTTTAGGATTAAGGATGCCGAGATGAATTAGCTCTTTGTTGGGATTCTCATCAATGGCCAAGCAAGAAGTCTCTACTTGTGAGCCCATAATGCCTCTGTCATTTTCCTGCAGAGCAATAAGAGCTACTTCTTTGTCGAAAGAATTTCTCGCAGCATTTTCTGTGAGAAACCCATTTAGGTTGCCTTTTACCACTTCCTCTGAATTTCTGTCAGAGAAACTTGGCATGCTCTCACCATTTTCGACAAGGGCAGTACCACATGCATGTTCATCTTTTTCATCCAATCTTCCCTCAGTTAAAGGCTTAGAGTTTGATGTGGAAGCTTGAGCTTCAATCTCCAAACTGCAACAGCAATAATATTAAAGGTTTGAGAAATGATGACTCAAATTGCCAGCACTTGCAAGTACATTTGAGCTAATTGTCCAAAGACTGAGACCCCAACAGTGACACCTTTAGTGACAAATCAGATTGACCCATGATTGACCTGATTAATTTAAGCATCCTATGGCAATTCTATTCCATTATAGAGGACTTCTGATGAGAAGTTATTCTTCACTTCTAAGGTCTCAAATTTTTGTGCTAACAAAAGCCCCTATGAACCAAAACAACGATCACCAAAGGAAATGGAAGCTTGAAGTTTATGAACAGAGAGAAAGAGAAAATGTGTGTTTGTGAGTGTGTGTGTGTGAGAGAGAGCGAACTTATAATGAAACTAGCAACAAGTCAACTATAAACAAAATAAAATCTAGCAAGGCAAAGCAGGCATTCATGGATCTTACCAGTTGAGTAATTACCAAATCAACTCAAGCTAATTCCAGGTATTCTTCAATGTGTGAAATAATACTTTGGCTCAATTGCGATGAGTGGGAGTGGGAGAGGATTTCTAGTTCTTGGGTTCAAATCTCACCGGGGTTTGGAGTAGAGTGCATGTTTGTCTATTCAACATTCCACAAAAAAAGGAAGACAAACTTATTCTCAAAAACAAAAAAAACAAAAAAAAGGAAGATAAGTTCTTCAAGGCAGCAAAAACTATACCTATATAATGAGTAGGCCCAGCTGTTGACCACGTCTTCAAATAAGCCACTTGCGATAAAAGACGAAGGAACCGGTATCTATCTTGCCCACCCAATATTTTGGAATTAATCTGTTCAACTAAGAGCTCCAAAACTCTCCGAACCTCCAATGAAACTTCTAAAACTGATGTATAGATACCTCTAAATGCCAATAAACCTACAGCTATGAGGCCCCTCACAACAGAGTTTTCACTGGTTTTACCTCCACTAGTTGCCTTCTCCACTGAGTTGTTAGGTCGTACAAAACAAGAATTGAATGGCCAACCTTTCCAAGGGCCATTAATACCGGTACAAGGACCTTCTTTCAGTTTTGAGGTTGCCAAACAAAGTTCAGAAAAATGAGGATACCGTAGAATCTGATAGCCAAATGCAGCTATTGAAGACAACAAACTGGATTTCCCTTTTGTCCTTAGAGAAGGACTTCTTGAGACTCTTGATGAGGCTGAATATCAACCTTAGCCTGCTTGGGACCAAGTTTAGTCAAGGAGAAATACTTTTTGCCCCCCCTCATGGATTTCAACTTCTGAGTCCACTTTCTTATCACACACATTAATTTCATGCTGTGTTTCAGCCATATGAGTTTTGTGATGAATCAATTGGATGTACTGCTTGATCAAATCCCATGATAATCTCTCAGCAGAAAAATCAAAGACCAAGTCATGATTGAATCCACCATCAAGGTGCAAAACAAACCGTGGTATTGAGTATTCACAATTACTTGGACTGGTACTATTCAGCACATCACTGGTAAAGAACTGCTTTATTCTACGAGGAAGAATTAGATCAGAGATCTCATAAGTGGCCTGTAATGGAAGAAACAGAAGAATTTATTTCATGATGTCATTCATTATACTAGTAGTGAAACTTCACATCCAGTATAAAGGGATCTTAATATTAAATTCTATTAGTTTCCCATATCCTGACAATAGCCTTACCAGAATAATTAAGGATGAAGAGTTGCTCATAGAATCCACCTGTTCAACAAATGAACTCCAGGCCTCTGTACACATTCTCACCACCTTTCCAGCAGTTCGTCCATGGATATCATCAATGGCCCATAAATCAATCCTCGGCATGTAGATCACACACCTCCCAATACTTGAACATTTCACTAGCAGGGATTGTACAAGGATATTAGGATAATTTCAGATCCATTTAAAAAGAATAAGTTAAAACTGTTTTTTTGCATTTATGAGCAAGACAACAAAAAAAAAAAAAAAATGAATACATACATAGAATTCGTGTTAACCCTTGGATCATATCTCCACAACCTTCCAGTGAAATAGTTGCCAAACTAGCTTTGTGCACTTCAATGTGGCCAACAAACCCATGGAGAAGACAAGCAGCCAAATGTCGCTGGCCACACCGACGATTTCCTGCAACAAGCATCCGGAATCCTGATTTTGTCTCCAGTGACACAATACCTTTTCTCACCAGACCTCTACTCAAATGAGCACCTTTTGGATTAAATTTGCAGAATACAGGTTTTGAATTCTCGCAGTCAACATTGTGGTCATTCTCTAAGGCTTCAGGAGCAGAGAAACTAGACAACCCACTTAAAAAACCAGTAACAACTAGAATTCTTTCCACTCCATTTGCAATAGCAGGTTCTCGCATCAATTCATGGAGATGGACCCACCAGGACAAGGAAGGAAATTTCTTTCGCTCCAAAGCAGAGAAAATCAAATCTTCCAACAACTTGCCAGCTTTAAAAAGATAAAGAGGCAACCAAATCCTTTCATCAAGAAAAAGGGAAATAATCAGGTGTGTCATTGGCAGCAAAAGATAAGGAACAAGATGAAGATGAAGTGGTGAGGAGACTACATCATTGGCCGATATTCCAGATTCTTTGCGAGAACATGGAGGAGGAGCACAAGCAAGAGTAGCCAACCAATCCTGTTCTTCCACTGTAAAAAGTGGAAGAGAAAGTCGCCTACCATGATAGGGATACAGCTCCTTTTAAGAGCAACCATGGCTGCTTGGGTACAAAGAGCCTGAAGGTCAGCACCTGCATACCCCAGCTGTCTGTTCAGCTATCCAATTAAGCAAGGACCCAGAGATTGGTTTTGGCCACCCTTGTGTGCGAAGTGAGAGAATTGCAGATCTATCCTTCAATGAGCGCAGTGGGAAATATATCTCCCTGTCAAATCTCCCAGGTCGCCTCAAAGCTGGGTCCACAGCCTCAGGCCGGTTTGTTGCACCAATCACAATGACTGAGCCTCGAGATTTCAGCCCATCAAGCAAAGCAAGCAATGTTGAGACAACAGAACTATGTGTCTGGTCTTGCTGCTTTGAACGCCGTGGAGCCAAACCATCAATCTCATCAAAGAAAATTATGGATGGCTGAGATTTCTCAGTAACCTGAAACAACAGCCGAAGCTAACATATTTTCCTAAACAATCTGCACCCTTGCGAGAAAAATATGCAATTCGTTTGTCACCCCGGGAACATGCACCAATCAAAGCCCTGACAACTAAGTTTTTCCTGTGCCGGGATAACCATGCAAAAGAACTCCTCTAGGAGGGGTCCCAAGTTTACTAAAAAATTCAGGATATAAAAGAGGTAAAATGACGACTTCCTTCATGCATTGGATCACGCCCTGGAGCCCAGCTACACTTTCAAAACCAGGATAATTTCTTTCATTTTGGGTATAGGATTCTCCACCAATGTAAGTAGATGAAATCCTCTGAAGGTCTCTCTGAAGCCTCCGCCCTTCATGTCTTAAGAACTCATCATCCTCCCCGCAGTTCTCCAACCACTTTTCTTCAGCCTCAAGATCTTTCCTTGAGGCTTCATTGGAAAAAAATTTCATTTCCAACTTCAATTTTTTAGCTTTTAGTTTTTTTATGCGCTGCAAATACTTTGACCCATGTGGCTGGAAAAGGAAACGATGATCAGCACAAGCAATGAGAAATTTGCGATGATCAAATATGGAACCCTCAGCTCGTGCACAAGGCTGCAGTAACAAAGGTTGTGTAAGTGCAAATAAAGGGAGAGGAAATCAGATCTAAAGAAAAGCTAAAAGCACCTCTATGTTTTCAAGTATAAAGATAGTCTGACCAAGTGGTATGTTTTGGGGCACCGATCAACACGACAGCCAATAGTTGCTCCAGGCTTCCCACAGCGACTACATTTCAGTGCTCTTCCCCTGAAAAGTGCTGCTCTGACATTTTTCAGGCATCCTAAAACAGCAAAATACACCTGAAAAAGTCATTGCATTAATAGGAGAGCTTTTTCAACAAATCGAATCATCGGAAGATGCCCCAAAACTAATACCGTTTTTCTATTTTCAGTCAAATACCTGTACTGCATAGGAGCAGAGAATCATTGACCATAAAGCCAATAAATGGCAGCCATTTCATATGTAAGCTTCCATATGGTAAAAAATTTGACAGCAATAGATGCTCCAGTTGTCAAACTGAGAACTAGAAGATACAAAATGAATGACCAATTTTGGGATTTCTTTTTAAATGATTTCAATAGTTCAGCATTTAATACAACAGCTATTCAGAAGGAACCAGATCATAATTGATAGTTCAGTAAAGATCTTAGTTTAGTATAGAATCACAGATATTCCTGATTTTCTTATAAACCGCTCTCAAGAGGATAGCTGAAAATAAGTAACCTAAGAGACTGGACAATGAGATGATGTATAATAGAGACAAAAACATGTTAAATCATGTCAATGGAAAATAAATACCGATACAATTCACTGCTCAAAAATAAGTTCTCAGAGATGACTATTTTGTCCCCGATTCTTTACAGACATTGGTGTTTTACGTTAATGGCTGCTAGACATTGGTCTCTTTTTCTTCCTTTCACTTTTGTAGAGTCCTAGGCAGGTGTTTGTTTTATCTCGCTCTTTTAAGGCTTCAGTGTTTTACCTTTTCATTTTATTAGTACTTTGTTCTATCCAATGCCCACATAGCAAATGTAATCGCAAGAAAATATGCAAATTATCATCTACAACCCACATCAAGAATGTCCATGCAAGAAGACTTGAATTAAACAAACTACACATGATTATAAGGACATTTAAAGATGTTGATCATTGTATAAAGCCAAAAGAATGCTTCAACAAAAAAAAAAAAAAAAAGTAAGTAACCATCTTTTTGGAATGATTAACAGCTCACTAGCAAACAAGAAACAGGCTCACGTTTGAATAACTATAACAACAGAACCAATCGTGGATTAGTCAGAGGAAGAATCCATAATCAGTAAACAAGGGAAGGAAAGTCAACAATCAACCTCTGGACTCCAGACTGCACAGTGTTGATGAACCCACACTCGTGCAATACCAAAACGATCATTTATAGGACCCAAGAGAGGTCCAAGCCAACCAGGTTCATGGTCAAATCCATCCCACATGTCATAGTTTGGTTCTTCAGGTGCAGACAAGCCACAGTATACTTCGTTATCACTATCAACAAAATCTCGAATCAGCTTCCTTGGGGGCTTCCCATCTGTCCCACCACCACAAAAACCACATCTACGTCCTTCCATTATCTGGGATCTCTCAATGTTAGCATCCTTTGAAACAGGATTCGAAGTATCCAACCCATGTACATGTTCCAGAGGCCCTTTCGCTGTGTCTATATCTTCAGCATTGTCACCAACAATATCATTATCAGATTCCTTTTCTGGCACACAATCCAGTTGCTCAACCAGCTCATTGCCTTGCTCAGTCATCTGTTCCTCAAAGTTGTCAGGTGGGCTCACAACAGGTCCACATTCGACTGAAGTTAGGTGGTCCGTGTCCTCAACTTGTTGGATTGTGTTATTCAATTGTGAAGGGCCTTCATTGATGGAATTTGACATATCCTCCTTTGTCAAAGAAGGGGCTTCGTTAGAGGAATTTGATATGGCCTCCCTTCCAGTGATAACAATAACCCCTTCCTTGTTAACGGGTAAAAGGATAGTTTGATCTTCACTCCTTTCCAAATGCGCAAAATCCTTCACTTCACAAGTCCTCTTAGGCTTCACCAGTTTTTGTTCTTGTTTTCCTCCATCCGACTGTTGAAAAAGCTTTCGTTTACCCTTTTCATTGGTTGGGGAGAGGACGACATTTCTAACCGTAGATCTAAGTCGTGTCTCCCAATTCCAGGATTCTTTCAAACTATCGCAAACATATACGATATTGATCCCTTTTCTTTGTATCGTCGGGGACTTCTTTTTCTTCTTGGTTTTGCTGAGAGTTCTGTTAAACCTACGTTTCTTCCTTTTTTGGGAGAAGGAGAGCTGTTAAGAGCAATGGGGGGTCTTCTGACGCGCGAGCTCCGGCGTAAGAAGCCGGGGTCTGGTTCAGAGGGCTGAGGGACTTCTACGGGGAGTTGGATGGGCTCCACGACATGGTCGCGGATGGCATCAAGTCTTTTCTGTTTCTTCCGTGCTCGAGGGAAAGGTCGTCGAGATCGGGGCGTTGAAGCAGCCATTGGTGCGGGTTTTCTTCGCGTACGACCTGTAGCTATACAATCGGCCGCCCGCTCCCCCGACTCAGATAAGTGCATGACTAGAAAAGACACAGAGTACTTTATAATAACTATCTGCGCCGCCGGCCTCCAACTCTCGGATTCGAAACGCTCCTCGAAGGAAGGAAACGGCAATTAAGACGAAACTGACCTGTTCATCAGAGACGTGATCAGGAAAGATGAAGAGAACACCGGAAGGAAAGGTATTCGGAAAAAAGCCTCGGACAACGAAGCTTTCTCCAACAACTTTGGAGCTTGGCTTCTTCAACTCCTTGAATGGGTGTCCCAGCGGCTGTTCTCCCACCGGATCTTCAGTCTGTTGGCTGTACCAGTCTCAAGGCCTGCAGGGGACGGAACGTAAGAGAAGTGAAAGTTTGAAGGACGTTCACGCCCGTTCAAAACTGCAGGGGGCATTTTTTGTTTCGTTTCACAACAAAACGTTATTGGCTTGCCTTACCCACCACCCATTGGTGTGCCGCCAAACAGAAATTTTGTGTGCATGGCTTTCGTATAAATAAAATCGACTTTGGGAAGAAAAAAAAAAAAAGCCATAAATCCCCCATGTCATTTGCATCGCATGACTTGGAAAAATGAAAATTGCCGCCTCCCACCAACAAGACATCAAATCTTCTTCACTCTTCTGCTAACCTATTTTATGCTACCATAAACAGAGCCCTAAAGCCCTATCTCGTCAAGGCATTACCCACTATGCGGCATCATCTGCCATTAGTAAATCATTGTTTACTAGCTAACGAGGTCGATCTAAAGTTGGTGCTTAGAAAATCAAATCAATTGCAGGAACTGTTTGAAAAGTGAATGTTTGGATTTTTTTTTTTTTTAAAGGGATTAGAACTTATATAAGTATACGAAGTTCCTTTTTAGCGATAATGTATACGAAGTTCTTACAAACAAAGGCACCCCACAGTTCTTTGCCTTTTTTTCTTTTCTTTAGCTTTATTAACTTTTATGAAGAAAAGAGCGAGACAGGTGACAGCGGAAGGCCACGGCCGTGGATGAAGGTGATTCATGGTTTCACATCCAATAACAACAGCCGCCGTGGTAGGGAAGAACTCACCTAATCCGATTCTTCAAAAGGAATTCCACATGGTCGAGGGACTTGGGGTTCCTCCTCGCAGTAATCTGCAACACTGCACCATCAGCGAGCATCCGTTGTACAACCTTAGCGATGTTCTTAGTGTCGTCAATTCCAAGATGGTGACTGCCCATCAATGGAATCCTGAGTTGATTCATCATGCTCCTCATTCCCATGGCCTAATGCAAACAACAGAAATACAATCTCATTAAAAAAGCAAGAAGGTGATTAAAAAACATCAAGTGGGTGAAATGGGAATTGGAGCAGGCGTGGGGACCCATTCTCATTTTCTCACATTAGCAGACATCTTATCGGCCACTGGTACCAGTTACCTACCCATCTGTAGCCAGACATTTGGGCATGTTCAAATTACCTGACATCAGATTCATAAAGCTTGTCACGCAAAAATTCATCAAACAGGTGGGCCTCTTTTAAATGGTTAAAACTCTTTTTTTTTTTTTTTTTTTTTGGGTTGGGGGCTACTAGCCGACATCTAGAAACAATCTGATTGTCCCCAGAAGACTCCATACAACCATTATCAAAGAGCTTTTGTTAATTCTTTTGCAAGTAGACTCACTTTGCTCCTATAAAAATTGAGATATAAATCCTTCAAATTGATCCACTCCATGAAGTATGGCGGTATCTCTACTTGAGAAACCTTGCATTGTTGAGGAACCTTTGTCTTCAAATCCCAATTACCACTAGCAACAACGAAACAGAGAGAATATCAATTATGCAAGCAAATGAAAAATTATCTAGTTGTAAAGCTATGACAATGACAAGCATGAAGTCAATAAGCAAGCTGGAAGAATTAGACCGTAAAGGAGTTTAAGATCCTGTTGGGTTGGCAATGAAGCCAAGGAAAAGAAGAAAAAGGACAACAACAGGCTGCTTGCATTGTAGAATGAGATGAGACCAACACAAGCCCATCCCTGTTTCTTTTTTATTCTAAATTTATCTCAGACTGAACAGTCCTAAACTGTTGTTAATGCAAACCTATGATGTCAGAAGATTAATGTAATCACAGGTGATATACAAGGGCAAAATAGTGTAGCACATATACACGGCATATTTTTCTTTTCTATAAGATTGTAATATAGCAACTGGCAGCATAGAAACCAACGAACACATAAATAAGAACAAACCAAGTTACAAATGCTGCTCGAGGAAGAGATCTTCCCACTTCCTTCCTCCACAATCCATGATGAACTATCCAATCTTCAAACTGCTCTAGCACATTTGTAAATGGAATTGCCGTATCATGCCACACCCTGCATAGTGTTTATTCAAAATTTTGATTGCACTTTTCTTCTTAGCTTTGTGTTCTTAAAAAGTAGAGAATATCTAAACAACACATGTACATGATCTAACACATGATCTAACACAGAATATATGGCAGGATAGATAAACAGACACATACAGAACAAAAATGGTGTAAAGCTGGGGTGGGGGCGATGCATAAGGATCCCTCCAGCCTTATATCAGTTCCACCAAACACGGAGCTGTTTTCTCCGGAAAACTAGCACTAGGGTAATCAAATCAATGATCTGAGTGATATCTCAATTGGCCTTATGAAATATACAGCCTATGACAAATGATTCTAAATTCACAAGATGAGCTATTACTGGATGGAAGGATAATCTGTTCAATAAAACGCTGAAAACCACAAACAGGCCGCAGAGGCTCACCAGTTAAATGTCATGGTCACTGACCTGATGGCATGCATGTACAACTGTTAAAGTACACTAAAGGTAACTGCTGCAACTGGAATGCATGTATCATCGATTCAATGGAAATAATGCCACTAACATCATCACTACTCCCTTCTTTCCAAAATTAAGTTCTTGATCATTATTGATGATTTTATAACTTATCATTCTAAAATAAACAGAAGTTAGAGAATCCGTGACATACCGATCAACTCCCAGCTTGCCATATTTTCCTTCAATATACTCATTTATCCTGTTCTCACTCATTTCAACAGGCCTCACAAACCTGCAGCATGAAGTCTAAATAGTGTAGAAAAAGTAGAAGCAGGCACAAATATTTACCCCCAAAAGACAACTGATACAAGCACATACGAGAAACAAGCATCGAGACAAATACCAACAAAGGTGAAAGACTATTATATTTCATAATCAGCAAAAGCCTGCCACTTCATGCTACTGTTAGCTAAAGGATCGTTTTTCCTTGAATCCGATCTATCATTTGCTAAATCCATTAGAAAGCCTTCTTAAAGTCTTTCATCACCTCACTTCAGCATTCCTCTACTTTTGTCAGTCAATCGACCGACATCACCTAAGGCTACTCACAAACAGTTGCCATTTGAGGGACACCTATTAAGAATGCACAGGTCTGGGTGCAGAAATCAAGTCCTTCAATACCCCAAGGCAATCTAGAGAGGATCAGAGCACTCAATCTCATTAAAGTACTCTGTCAAACAAATAAAGCTTACTCCCTTCACTGGTGGAAATGATGGGATATGCCTAGAATAGTAGGTGCCAAATATGTCCAGAATAAGAATTAGAGGGAAATTCAAGTGATCTAACTGCAAAAATTATAACATAATAAGTCCATATAAAAATAGAAGGGTGAGATGTGCACATTAAATTGAAGCTTTTAGATCGTCGGCCACATTGGCGTTTATTATGTGAGGTCCTGTGTTCAACTCCCACGGATGTAGGGATACTTGGTTGTGTGACTTTGTCTAAGTGATTGATATTAAAATAAAAGGGAAAATATGATACCTTCAGAAACAAAAACGAAATTGCGTTCAGCCAATTGCTGGAGTGTTACCTGTGGAAGAAATCTACATAATTCATAGTCTTTGCATCAATCATCACAACAGGAAACTCGAGAATCTCAACTTTCCCCTCCAAGTCAAGCACCAAAAAGTAATCTAAAGGCTGAGACTGCAACTTATTCATTTCATTTGCCTTTACTTGAAGTTCCGGTGATAAATCGTGATTGAACTTTTCAAGATGCATAGATTCATTCATCTGCATTCAGACGAAATGCCAATTACCGGTCAGAATAACTTGTAATATACATGATGAGTTCAACCTAGTAACAGAAGGCCACCAAAGAAGTAAATTCTTCCGGCGAAAACGAGGTTCACAAAATCTACCCCGAATTATGGCTTCAATTCGGAGACATAAGAGACAAACTAATCTTATTTGACAAGGTCCAAGTAGAAGCAAAAACATGAAAGCAATTTCAATCTAGAAATAGAATACGCATCACTGGAAGAAGAGAAAGAAACAACCAGAGTAACACTCTCGAGTCATGTATCGTACCTTTGTGCACTGACCTTGGGTATAATATAGACACGTCGGCTTCCAACGAGAGGTATCTGATGCCATTACACGTTCAAATTCTGGGGAAGGAAGACAATAACACGAAGGGTTTAGTGTTGAAGGTGTTGAAGTTGAGACGGTGGCGGCTAAGGTGAGCTTCCGGGTGGGACTGAAGGGAAGCGAGAAAGAAGGCGGGAAGGGAGCGGCGCGAACAGAGTGAATGGAAGTCGCAGAATAAATGCGAGAGGTGCAGCAACACAAAGAACGATACGAACCCATTGAGGCTCCCTCCGATAAAAGTTTAGACCCTTCTATTTGTGCAAAAAACACCCCAAGCGGTAGCTTAACTTAGAACCGTGTTTCCTTGAATAGCACCCAGATTTGCCTAGAATCCAAAGCTTGAGCTCCTAGTGCGGTTCCGCTCAAGTTTTTCTAATTTCCCGTGCTACTGAACTTAAGCTTAATTTGTTTTAAACTCCGACGATGCTTTAAAAAGCAAAATGGTTTCTTAGTTTTGTCTAAATTTTGTTATTTTTTAATCCCTGTTAGCACTTATTTAGTCCATATATTTGTTTTCTCTCATTATAGCATCCAAAAATGATAAAAGAAACTTTTTTTTCTCCATTTTTTATGTTCAGTTTATAGACTTTCTCTTAAAAACATAGAATTTAAAAATAAATAAATAAATTTATAGATAATAAACATTATTACAGAGAAAGTAAAATGTCTATCAATAATGATTTAATATTTATAGATATTTTATTTTTTATGTTTGTTTGTATTTTAATTATCAAAAAAATAACAATTAATTTTTTCTATTTTTTTTGTATTTTTTCTCGTATTTTTCATGGACATCCAAACAAAGAGTAAAAAAACTTGTTTCTTTTTTTTTGTATTCTATCTTAATCAGTAATTATAATCATGTTAATGGAAGATACAACTTGCAATTAGGTAGTATCTTCTTTTGATTTGATCTTAATTGTAGCTCAACCCACAATTCGCTTCAGCTTGATCGTAGATCGAAGTTTGATCTTGGTGATTGATTCTGATTTTGACCATTGATCCTTTGACTAATCTTTTAGATCTTGTATTTGACCACTAGTTAATTGGTGATCAGATTCTTTCAATCTAGACCGTTGAATGAGGTCCTATCTTTTTTATAATAAAATTTTCGTGCCTAGGGTTGTAGGGAGATGAGGGATTTTCTAGCATTTTGTGGACTAATAGATACAAGTCCAATTGGTACTACTTGGACTAAGGTTGAGCTTTGGATTATCCTCCCCGAGTTCCCCCTCATCAACCTACAAATGAAAAAACAATTATAGAGTCAACTACCTTCAGACTTCTTCATAAAACGAAAGGCCGCTTATCTCGTTATAATTATTGCCGCCTTGCACCAGGGTTGTTAACATTTGACCATATCTCGTCTTCTTTAACAAACTGACTTTCACGTTCAATCAACTATAACTTTTTAGCTCCTTCCTTCATAATAACCCCCCTTTCTTTCAAGATTTATTTTCTGGTTCTGGCCGATCAAACCTCACAGGCTCCTGCAAAGAAACAGGCGGACGCCGCCGATGAAGAAGAAGAAACAAGGCAGAGAAAAGATCGAACTTTCGACAATACACTATCAAATATCAACTGATCAATCACCTGAAAAGCTTTGGTCCTACCACTAGCCTCTCTGCATGTGATGCCAAGGTGCCAGCAATGTCGCACATGCCTGCGACTAATATATCCAAAACTCTCTCCACAAAACGATTATAAAAAGACCGGCATAAATATAAAATCTTGAGCACCGAGTTACCAATCTTGATTCCCAAGTAAATTAGATCGTAACTTGTCTCATTTCCATCTGCTAGTTTTGTCAGCAGACGCAAATAGCAAGTAAAAGCATCCATGAAATACTCTTTATAGCAGATGCAACGATATATAGAACGAGGATGATACCAGAGCAATAATTTTACGTTTTCTGCTCTGTCTCTGAATGTTATCGTTTCCGACGATGAAACTCAAAAGACAATAATACACATTTCGTCAATTAGTAATATTTAGAATGGAATGATCAGTTGATAACTAGGGAAGTAATTCTTGCAGCTTTTATCTCTGAGATCAACTCTGTCATTTGCATACCATGTGGGCAATTTTCCATAAACAACTCAAGAATTCCATTGACTAATGCAGTTGACAACTCACCAGACAGAGAAAATTGTAAACTATATAAATTGATGTAATTACCTTCTGGGTCCTGGTTTATATGAAGATTCAATCAGTTGGGAGTTTACTGGGTGAATAATGGCTGTGGCCCTGCTGTTTCTGTACAAGTAGGTAGACAGCTCATTCCAACATACACTCCATGGTATTTCCACTACATCTTATCTCTTAAATGCTCATTCGCCTCCTCTTGTCTCTGTGGGTCTCACTCAACGCTGATCAGCTGCGGTGGAAGCATCTGCAAGAAATGGCTGCCTCTCTTTCCTCACTGGTGCTGCTTTTTCTGGCGTTTAGCTCGGCTGTGTTAAGCATCAATGCTCAATCGGCTCCGGCACCTTCACCTTCTCCGGTCAATCTTACCGGGATCCTGGAAAAGGGTGGGCAATACACCACGTTAATTCGCCTGCTTGGATCAACCCAGGTGGGGTCTCAGATCGAGAACCAGCTCAATAATTCAAACCAGGGGATGACTCTCTTTGCTCCCACCGACAATGCCTTCAACAACCTCAAGCCCGGCACACTCAACGGCCTGAACATGCAGCAGCAAGTTGCACTGGTGTTGTACCATGTTATTCCCAAGTTCTACCGGCTCCAGGATTTTGAGACGGTGAGCAACCCCGTGAGGACACAGGCCTCGGGGAATGGTGGAGGTGTCTACGGTCTCAACTTCACTTCCACGCAGAACCAGGTGAATGTCTCGACCGGCGTCGTGGAGACTCAGCTCAACAATGTTCTCCGGTCCAACTTCCCCTTGGCGGTATACGGAGTGGACAAGGTGCTGTTGCCTTCGGATCTCTTCGGTGCTAAGGCTCCGTCAACCTCTCCGCCGGCATCAAACGACTCGCCGTCGTCGCCAAAGTCCCCTTCAACACCAAAATCGACGGAGGGCCCATCCACTGCGCAGCCGAACGCAGGGTCGAAGACGACGAGTCTTGGATGGGGTTTAGTTGTCCTGATGGCGGGGGCGGCTCTGCTTTGAGACCGGCGGTTATTGGGTATGGTTTCAGATTCAGTGTGTGGATCCTGAGACGTGTATTTTCCATTGATTGTTGGCCGGATTTACTTGGCAATTGTTGGCTCTCAAAGTTGAATGCAAAGTCAGATAATTTGTTTGTATCAAGGGACTTAATTCCTCTCTTTCTCATCCAGTCTGCTTCCTCTACCTAATAAATGTCGTCAATACCATGTATAGAGTAATTCACAGTTGAAATTCTGAATACGTTCATTACTTCGTTTATCCGGAAAATAGGACTGTAGGGCATTCTCAACTCAATTTGAAGGAAAATTTGGTTACATCACCGTTTCTGCTTCCTATCTGACGTCGTGGATGGCAGGAGAGGATGTACATGGGTGGGTGCAAATAATTGTCAGTTAGTATACTGTAAAGATGAGCAACGAGATAAATGGGTTAGAAAACGCAGTAATCATCATATCCAACACGACCATTTTCATGACCAGGTGACCTAACCCAACCCTTATTTAACGTGTTAACTGCTTAACTTTGAGAGCCCACTCTTACGCACGCCCACTCTTACGCAACCAGTGGTGTAAAAAACAAGGTGTGAAGAGTATAAGAACATTAACACTAGTAGTGCCTTGGGTGGACGAAAGAGATGTGGAAGAGCAACGACACTTATAGCGGTTAGACCGAATGGAATCCTATTATCCAGTGGAAGAGCAATGGCAAACAGAATCGCATCGTCTGATGGAAAAACAACGGCTGGGGCGGACGGAATCAAAGAGTGCATCGTCCGTGTGGGGAGAGAAATGCAGTAAGGGTTTTTTGTTAGTCAAACTCGCACGTGTGCAGGACATGAGCATTGAGAGGAAAAATTATTTCCCCCCTAGACTTAAGTCTCTTGGCATGGTTCTGCCGAGATGATGCTGGGGGTAGGGGTGGCATCGAGCCGAGCCGAGCCCAAACCTACCCATGTTCGAGCCGAGCCTAGCCTTGAGCCTAAAATTGTTATCGAGCTCGAGCCCAATAATTTTAACCGAGTTCGAGCTTCAACATTCATTTAAAACTTTTCAAAAATTACATGTCTGGAGTTCGAGCTCTAACATACATTCAAAACTTTTCAAAAAATACATGTCAAATAAATTGTATATAAAATTATGCATATATTTTACATAAAATTGGGCATGACCTCAACTTAAAATTGGCCATAAGGGTGACATCGAATCCAGTTGAGTCCGAACCTTCTTATGTTCGAGCCGAGCTAGATTTAAATGTTTCGAATTAGAACTCGAGCTAACCTAGGCTCGAGCCTAAAATTGTAATCGAGCTCAAGCCTAATAATTTTAATCGAGTTCGAGTTCGAGCTCTAGCCTAGTACAAGGTTAACCTACATTTAATACTCTACATAAAATATATGTCAAATAAATTATCTATAAAATTATGCATACATTTTAAAAAAAGAGTGATAGGGGAGGTTCGTGATTGAGTCTCGATAATGGATTAAAACCCACCAATATTAATTTTTTTTACCCCAAATGTTGCCTAACTTATTATGTAATTTTTGAATCTAGCCATAAATTTACTATGGCCTCCTTAGTGCCCCTGGTTGAAATTTTATATTTTAGGAAAAACTAAAAATATTTTTCCTAGGATACATATTTCCAAGGTGGTTGTTGGCAGAGCGGACGGCGGCGATGAGGATGTTGAACAATGGTGACGACTAGCAACGGTGGAGGTGACGCCAGGAGCATCAAGACGGAATGAGAGAGACCAAGATGACAAAGAGGAAGAGAAATTCGCAGAAGGACACAAGGTCTTCGCCTGACTATAGGGAGCGCTACAACAGAGGTCGGGCTTGGGGTTCAACTTCGGTGGTGATTTCCAGTGACAATGAGCTGGTTTTGATTAATCATCGAGAGCTCGAAATACCATATAGAATTTTGGGATAAGAATAATATTTGTCGTGGTTTTCATTGATGACGAATGAAGTATTTATAGGGGGGGGGGGGTTAGTCAACAAACTGAAATTTGAAGTTCATCTTCATCTCCTGTTTCAAATTCATTTCATTCTTCTACATAAAGTTTATCTTCAAACTTGATGTTAGTGTGGACGAGTTCAAGTGCATTGGAAAATAGTTTCTAGTGTTAGTACCCCAAAATGAGAAAGATATAAAAAACAAGAGAATGAGTATATTGTAACAATATACTTAATTAAAACATAATATTTAAAGCCCAAATTAGGTAAAACAAACATGATTACTACACGAATAAGTAATTTAATGTATAATTAAAATATATTAATATACTAATTAATTAAATTAAATATTATAGTATTTAATTATTACATTATTACAGTAATTATGTGAGCCAATTAATTATGCACAATATTAATTATAAAAAATAAATAAATACCATTCAAAATGTTACAAAATTGATGTTTTTGGAGAGTTGGTTTAATTGTTTGGAAAGACGGAGCTTGGTTATGGTCAGATAAAACTGATTATCCTGTGTTATTTTCTTTAGGGGCTTGTTAATGGGAGGAACACAAACACTTGAAAAAAAATCACTTTGCATCTCCATAGGTCAAGTAATGAGCGGGTTTCATAAACTCGAATCCCAACCTCGAAAACGAAATGGGCTATTCCCCAATCTTCAACCTTGCACCGTTTTGTCCCTATCTTGATCCCATATTCTTGATCAACTCATCTTTGGTCCATGTCCATCGGCCTATAATATAATGGCCCATTAAAAATTATATAAACAAATAAAATTATAAAATAATATTAAAAATAAAAATTAAATTAAATGCATTCTTAAAAATCCTGAAATTATATTATTCTAGCATAAAATATTTGTCATTTATATATTTTTAAAAGGACTTGCGATTATAAAATCACAAAATGAGAAATTTGGATTCCCAGTGGATAATTTATGAAAATGTCAACCATTTATCTCCGGAGAAAGTTGCAAGGCGTTGCGCTCTTCAACATATATAAATCAATTAACCGAGTTATCCCAAGTCAAACTTGACTTGCAGGTCCATGGAACTCGTGTGAAAATGTCAACCTTATGATAATGTCAATGCGTGTATCCTCCACCACCGTTAACCATGGCGTTCTCTCTCGTCCCGAATGAATCACGAATCCCGCTTTTGCTCCCAAGATTTCTCTTCCGTTGTCTGTATCTAATTCTTGGTTGGTTCAAAAGAAAGGAAGAAAAAATGCTTTAGTTTAGTCGTTTATGGGATTAGCTAGAGTCGGCCGGTTTTTGTCCCCATTACGCGTGTCATCCAGGGGCAGACACTGGTTGCTTCTGTGCATCAGCAGACAGTGCATCCATATCTCCCCCTGATTAATAAAATCCTCTTTGCCACCAAACTAGCAGGAGATTGCTCTTTATTCCTTTTTTGTTTTTAATTCTCGGTAGCAACAAGACGAAGCAGATCCGAATAGAGGTCAAAAGGCCATAAAGAAGAAACAATACGGAGGTAAAAGGAATGAGTCCTCAGCCGTCAGTCGTCATGCCTGAAAATTTAATTCCCAACAGTATAAGCGCCTTTAATCGATGGAGAGGGAGTCGGTGATAGAGATGAATGATGGGTGTTTCGATCCGACGAACATTATAACCACAAACCCACCCACCTGCCGCTCCTTTTATCGTCTTCCCTCTCTCTTTTCCATTCTTAATTCCTCTATTTTTTTGTTTTTTTTGTTTTAGTGTGTGTGTGTGTCTCACGCAGCAGTAAATTTGAGAATAAATGATCGTCTCCTGTGTCGTTTAGGCTTCCATGGTTGGGAGGTTTGATTTGACCAGGGCAAACGCTGAGCTGATGAAATCCAACGAGCCTGCTTTTGTTTTATCGATAGAAAAACTCCGGAGCGTAAGAAGGAGAAGGTTTCGACTTACAAGTACGTGTATAGTGGGATGGCCGGCAAATTGTCGCGTGAGTGCGGGACCGCTGTTTTGACTTTGCAATGGCACTTGGACGAAGGCACGAGGTCGGAGTCGTTTTGCCGCCGCCGCCGCCGCCGCGCATTGTCCTCGTCGGACACGGAGACTTCCGTAAGCCCTTAGTCCACCGAAGCCACGGTTCTATGAAGCCGAAACAAATCGAGTGACGTACCTGGTCCATATCATCGTGATTTAATTAAGATTTATAAAACATCTAATTATCTAGGGATTATTTAAATGACGTTTATTAAACTAGTATAAGGTTAAAGGTGTAGTTGAATGTTGACTTTTGTCATGTCACGCTGTCACATGTTACACAGAAACGTTTCTGATGCGCATCTGTGTAACCGACCACTAGGAGAAACGAATGGTAATGATGGACTGGTTCACCACTTGAGAATGGCCACAGCCACTCTTTTTTATCTGACATTTGTCGCTTTTTTTTTATTGGCAATGGACCATGGAGATCTCACCTCGGTGCTGGAGTGGACCACTAGTGATTTTATCTCTTCGCCTTTAGCCCATCGGTGAAGAAAAAGACGATTGGTGGGGCCTGAACGAGGTGATCGGTTAGAATCTGTGTGGGTCCGAATATCTTTGCTAGAGTTGGGATGGTTTTTTCCATGTGGGTCCGTCTCGGTTGATGTCAGCTACAACAGCCGGGTCACGTCAGGGATGGCGTATTATTATCAGCTGACACGTTTCGTGTTAAGAAAAAGGAAAAACAAAAGAGTCCAGTAGAAGGAGGGGGAGATGATGAGATATAGGAAAAGCAGAGAGAGAGAGAGAGAGAGAAGACCACGCTAGCATGAGACACGTGGGCTCCTTCATGCTAATATTACACCAAACCCTAACACCCTCCTCACACCATTTTGTTCAAGTCGTTCCTGTCGGAATAAAAAGACAAAAACACGGCTCTCCTCCTCCTCTGCCACTCTCCAATATCAGCTCTCCCTTTTTAACTCTTTAAATAAAATAAGACGAAGAGAAGAATTCGACGGAATCAGTCCACCGTAATCGAGCGTGTTTATTTTCTCTGCTGTACTGCAGCTCTGATCTCCCCTTGAATTACCCTTAACGACTTCGTTCTCTTTTCTACTGTACCGAGTATGGAGCAGAAAGGGTCGTGGTTTGTTAGGCGGTGGAAGTTTTCGCTTTTTTATGTGATCAAAAGGCCTCGCCGTGCATAGAAAATTGATGGGTGCGTACAATGTTTAAATTGCTGTCTCCGCGTCTTCCCTTACGACTTAAGATTGCGGTCTCCGCGTCATTTTCATGCCACCGCTTTCATTTTTCATCTTCCTGGATGAATGGGCAGAGGAACAGAGAGAGGGTCTGTGGTCTGAGGGTCCCGCTGTGAATCAAGCTGTCACCAGAAGAAGAAAAAAAAGAGAGATGAAAATTGAAATAGAAGACGGGACAAATCTAAGAAGTAATTACGGTGGAAAAATCTCGAACGATCAGCTAATCCCTTAATCCGTCGCTCTATAGTTAAAAACAGTAGTGATCATGGGGGATGAAAGCGTAGGTAAGTAAGCCGCCTGTTCGGAAGGAAAAAATCTGGGAATTTTCTCGGGCTTTGCTAGATAAGGAAGTAGTCAGTGAGAAAGCAGTGGCTTGTTCGGTTGCGCTTGGTTTAGAAATACACCAATTTTCGGTGCCAATTCGGGAATAAATGACGGAGAGGTTTTTCTTCTTTTATGAGAGATGACGACATCAATGGCTACATGTGAGTCACATTTGGAGGAGAGAGAAAGAGAATCCACGTCAGGCAGATGTAATCCGGCATTTGGGCTCTACCTATGACTAACGTCATCCACAGCGATATCTGACGACACGAAGGGGTGGTGGTGATTTGTAACTGCCGTTGACGGCCCCACTCCCTTACGCCTTGAACCGAACGGCTCCTGTATAAAACCTCACTTACCCCCCTCCCTTCTCTTCATCTCTCCCTCTTTGAGTGCCGATCGACCCCTTTCCCTGTGTTTCAGAAGCGCCAATCCATCTGTGATTTTCTCTGTTTGCCCGATTGCTAGCCAAGGCAATGCATCAAGCGATCCCGTACCGCACATGGGTGCCCGTGACGGGGCTCGACCCTTCGCCGCTTGCGGCCAAGGTGAAGGGAGACGACGACGACAAGGGTAGCAGCGGCAGTGACAACTGTAGCACGTCTGAGAGAGTTTGGAATCTTGCGTCGGAGAATGCTGTGCTGGTCGTGGGGCGACGTGGGTGCTGCATGTGTCACGTTGTGAAGCGTCTCCTTCTGGGACTCGGCGTCAACCCGCTCGTCCATGAAGTGGAGGATGGGAAAGTGATTTTCGAGATCTCCGGCGACCAAAGTCTGCAATTTCCGGCGGTGTTCATCGGCGGTAAGCTCGTGGGCGGACTGGAGTGGCTAATGGCAGCGCATATCTCCGGAGAATTGATCCCGATTTTGAAGAAAGCGGGCGCCCTCTGGCTTTGACCGGACGTGTATTCATCTTTCGTTTTTCGTTTCAGCCATTAGGGTCCCCAGAGTCCTTGTACCTCTTTTTTTTTTTTTTTTTTTTCTCTCGCCTTCTATCCCTGATTAGGAAGAAAATTACATTTTTGTGACATGTATATCGATTGTTTGAAATCTTTTAGTGTAAATTGGTATCTGTTTTCTATGAAAAGATTACATAATTACCCGATTTATGTCTCCATGCATATCCAGTATCTTCAAATAGCTCAAGCCATTTCCTTCTCACTCCTAACTCCTTTTATATATTTACCATTCGAAGAAAAAGAAAAGAAAACCGTGTAAATTTTGGGGATAGGAGGTCGACCCATTCACAACTCGGGGGGGCTGCCTGTGTGCGCCACTAGGTTTTTAGCGTTTTAACTTGTAACTTGTAACCATTGATGTGTCGACGCCCAGATGCCATCACGGTCACGGTCCACAGTTTCTAGAATCTAGACACCTTCGAGAACCAATGCCCTGCAATAACGAAGCCGTATTTAGCATAACTTTTTCGACAAGTTTTTTAGATTTCAGATTTTTCTCCAGTGTGCTTGTGGGCCTGTGGCTCTGTTATAAAAAAATCATAGTACATAACACATCCCAATCTTGAGTTCTTCGAGCACTTTGTTATTGCTACTAATTCAACATGCAATTGATGGATCTCATCTTTTCTTGTCTAGGGGTAACGGCTTATGAATGTCTGGTGGGAACCATTTCAGCCTATAAAGTAGTAACAAATTTGGTTATCAACTCTATCCTTCCAATACAAATACAAAGTGGGATGTCCACAGTGCGGCCACTTACGCCCCAAATCTAAGAGATGAGGATGCATAGTCTAATATTGACCAACACCAGAGCAACGCCAATGATATTTTAGGGTGTGACCAAAGTGTTGAACAGTTAATGTTAAAAGACATTGAGCAGCATAGTGCATAAAATAATGATTTATATTGTATCCAGCCATGAATCAAAACCATCTTTTGGTTTGGAAACAGACAGTGTTGAGAAGCATCTCAAGTTCTGCTTCTGCACTTGTTGCCTCAAATCTTGCGAAAAAGTTTATCGCCAGCCTCTCTATTGTCACTTGTGCTGATCTCCTGGATGGTTTTTGATCTTTTAATGGGCTTGGCATGGGGACGTGAACTGGAAAGATCCTGCTTGAATTTTCCTTATCTGATGCTTGTGTGGCATCTAGTGAACCGTCACATCCTTCAGTGGTGGAAGGCATCAATCTGTAACCATCATGAACGTCCTCCATAGCAGTAGATTCCTCTCGCTAATGGGTGCACATCATCTTCGGAATTGTTCACATCATAGATTTTGACACCCTCAAGCCCCTGAACAGAATACAAAGTACAAATGATGCTCATAACAATGTGCATTCGGCTCTCTAAAAAGTATGTCAAAGAGGTGCGTCAGTATCAGGTATCAGGAGTTTCAGAAATCCAATTTTCTTCAAGCAGAGTGTCCATTGTGACGCACTGTGTGTGTCAATGGAACTGGCTAAGAAATTTGGATTTGACTACTCTTTTTGCCTGCAATTCCAATGCTTCCAAAAAAGAAAGTCAAATTCCACTCTTCCCTCTTTACTTCCCTTCACTTCACCAGCCAGATCAGGTTGTCACCTGGCATTGAAAATGACTGGCAGCTAAATCTTGCCCCCCAACTCCCTCTTCTTCTTCCTCCTTTCCTGCCAGCATTGACCCAGATTCTGACTATGGAGGCGGCTCTGTATGTTTTCCTTTTCATCTAGTTTTGTAGTTTTTTAATGCAAATCTTCAGTTGGACCAGTCCAAACGCATATATTCTATTCACTATACGGAATTTCAGATCACCTTTTACAATAGTTGTGTAATAATTCTCTGAAGTACTAAAAATTTCAATAAGATTGTCAAGAACTGGTGTGATGCACAATACTCATGCTTAAGAGAGGTAGATTTGCATAATACTCATTCTAGAGAAAGATTATGAAGCAAGACAGTTGCTTAAGAGAGAAATGAAATTGAACCAAGTTGAAGGTAACTGTTGTGATGTACAAACTGAAGGTAGTCCCAGACCCCTCCCATCTATCCAACCCAAACCCTACCCATGAGTTTAGAGTCTGTGTTGAGATTCAATTCCAAAAACAAAAAAGAAAACGTAAAGGGGATCTTGTGGGGGAGTTGGGTTTGAGTGATTGGATTAGGCACTTCCATAGTTAACAGGTTTCAGTTGATCTGAGCCACAACCACTACTGTGCACTTCACATAAGAGCAGCTTATGCCAACTTGGTTAATTTGCAAGTAAGATTGATACTCATTGTAAAGAGCTTGTCAAGTTCATGTCAAATCATTCAACAGAATGAAATAACCTTTTAAGCATACAGACATGGAGGAAAAGGTTTGTATATGATCAACTGAAAGGACTTTGAACATTACAGTATCACTCTAAATCACAAAAAAGTGTATTACTTTCAGAGCAAAAGGCTCGGTAACAAAACAAAAAAAGTCTTTCGTAAGACATTAAATGATTAAAATGAATCATGTCAAAAACTTGTGTTCTTGAGAGCAGATTTAAAAGAATAAAAATTGACCTAAAATCCTCCAAATTACTTCCACATCTTGTTCACCCTACAGGGAATTTAATGATGTGAAAATAATTAAGTGAGAATGAACTTCTCAGGAGCATCTACATAGGAGATAAAAAGTGTCGAGATTTTAGTCACATTCCTTGGGACCTGAGAGTCTTTTGTATTGAATTTAAGACTGCATAAGACATATGGAACGATCTTGTTAACATTATGTTAAAATCAGATTTGGCTGTACTCTTTTTCTGGAGAAAGACAATTTTCATTTCAAAGCCAAAAGCAAAGAACAACAAGAGAAGGAGGTCTCTGTTACAATGAGAAATGGGAGGGAGACCCTTTGCATATATGGATGGCAATGGGTCCATCTATGACCCCGTCCCTGTGAAAAATCTCTGACGGGGTTGACTTTTAACCCCGTCTCTGCTCCACCAACCTATCTCCCAACCCTGTCTTTGCCCAGTCCTTGTGAAACCCGTGGGGCCAATGGTGGCACCAAGCCAAACCGGTTCACAAACCGTTCGAGCTCAACTTGAAAAATGCTCGGTCTAGTTCAGTTTTTACTTGAGGTCAGCTCGAGCTCAAATTTGAAATAAGGTTCGTTAAGTATAACAAGCCAAGTTCAAGATTTTCCAAGCTTGGTTTGTTAGCTAGTGAGTCGACTCATTAGTATAGATTTTTTTACAAAAATACCTTTGACTCTAATTACTCTAGTCAATTTCCTCTTTGGTTTGTTGATGATTACTTTTATTTACCTCAAACCTCAAAGACAATTGGTCGTTCAGCCCTTTTGATTCCCTCAACATCTAATGTTGTTGCTTTCAATAGAATAGACACTATCGATGGAGGGGTTTGCTCTTTCTATTAGGTCTATTAAGTTGACTATTGTACGCTAGTATGCTCCATAAATGCAATTCAATGGTACTAAGCCCATCAATATATTCTCTTTATTTATTTTTGTAGTTTTAACAGTAGGTTGGAGCTCGAAACCGCCTCGAGCTTGAGCTCCAAGTCGGTTTAATTTTTTTGGCTCGAGCTCAATTCCAATTTAGGCTCGAGGCTGAGCTCGAGCTCAAGTTTGAAGCATTCAGATCAAGCCAAGCTCGAACATATGCAGGCTCGAGCTTGGCTCGACTCGATGCCACCCCTACATGGGGCTCTACCCCGCCTTGCTCTAAATATGAAACAAAATTATTTGATATCATATTATATGATGGTACATTACAAACTTATCTAGTATAAACATATTTACCGGTTGGGTCCATTACAGGTTTTTATAGCATAACCGTCCCTGCCAGGCGAGGCAGCTTTGTTAACCCATCCCCACCTCAGTCTGGTTGGGTTCCCCTCTGAACTTGCCTCACTATCTTCCCTACCTGCTTACCTAGAAAATCAGCAAGCTGATTTGACTGTATTCTTCCTCTCTCACTTATGAGAGAGGTTGTGTGTCCTTGTCCTCTTCTCTCCGACAAATTTTCCCCGTCCCCCTTCCTACCCTTTTGCTTATGTGCATTAGCACTTGCACATATTTCCCACCTTCTTTAACTTCCTTCCAAAATATTTTGCCCACCATAACTCTGTCTACCCTAACAGGAAAATTCTGAACTGGTTTAGTGTTAGTTTTAAGCCTAATTTTCTGTCTGAAGGTGAAGAAAAAATTCAAAGATTTCTGGAAGAATTGCATTCAAGAAGGAAATTTTCATAATTACCTTTGGGTAACTTTGAAAGAGGAAACAGATTTATCAAGGATGACACTGAGGTTGGTTTATTGGTCAAATTTGAAAATTGAACTTTCTGAAATTTCATTATTTCTTTTATCTTAATCAATGCATTTTGTAGTTCCAGCAGTTAATCGATATTCGGATACGTCAATTAAAATCGCACCTTGTAAAGTAGAGAGGAAGAAAGGAGAGTTTGGAATGATAGATAGGAGAATTGAGAAGAATAATTTAGAAGAAGAAGGATAAAGAAGAAAAAAGAAGAAGGGGAAGAAGAAGAAGAAGAAAGGGGAGGGAGAAAGGGAGAGACCAGAACAAGGATTTTATTAATTCATCTTCAAAGCTACTTTCAACATCCGATTATAGCCTATAAATAACTAAAATTAAAATTTTAAATTCAAAATAGATAAGAACACTAGCTGATCAAATCCAATAAAATCAGGAATTATAAATCAAATAAAATTGAATTTTAAAATTCAAAATAGATAAGATCACTATCTGATTAAGTCCATTAAATTGGGAAAGATAAAATAAAAATAAAAAAGGAATTATAAAATAATTTGAATCGTAATTGGTGGGTCCACTGGGGCTGATGGGCATACTGGTGTTCCCACCACATCCTTAATATAAAAAAGCATCTTCTAATTGAACCATTAAAAAATATAGACACTAGGTTAAATCACAGGTGTGTTTGTAATCAAAATCAACTCTCATGTGATATCTTAAATTGGAACATAAGAGCTTAACACATCCACATCATTAACAAACTAATGCTGACATCCACTAGCTCAGAGAGGATGAAGGGTATAGACACAATACTTAATTCATTGTCACATTTTCCCTTCCCCTCCAAACCTCAGCTTTCCCATAAAATAGGTTTTATTCCACTGCTCTTCTCATCATAACACAGTTACGTCATTAACAATGTAATGCTCACATCCCCAGCTCAGAAAGGATGAAAGGTATTGACAGCAATACTCAATTAGTTGTCTCATGCTTTTCTTCCTCTCCAAATTTCAGCTCTCATTATGGGTTTACTCCATTATTCTTCTCATAAACATTTTTATCTCTTACTCCTCTCAATTCCTTTTTCCACTCTTGCCCTTAGTCCTTCCTTGCAAAATTCTCTGCTTTTTTTGATTTTTTTCAGAGCATCATCATCATGACAGTTGTTTACCATAACCTAAGAGAAAGCTTCTTGAATTCAGATAAGCTCTTGTTTATATCTAATTGAGTTAGGTTTAAGGTAACTATGAGGAACCTTGAAGTGGAAAAGAGAGGTTGGTTTAGGATGGCACTGTTTTCATGTCAAATTTGTTGATTGCACTTTCTGAAAAAAAAAATAGCTATTTTGATCAGGATGTTCTCCAGTTCAGGCATTTGCAAGAAAAGGTGCTCTTCTCTATTTTAAAAACTAAAATTTAGACAGGTTTCCTTTGCAATCTAAAATCAGTTATACGATCTCGAGTTACAAAATACCGGATGCCATGTTCAGCTGAATGGCCACCACTGGGGTAGGAGGATCTGGGTCTTGCCTCTAAAAACAACAAAAAAATCAAGGCATGTGGAATGGAGTATATTGAGTTGTTGACAGCAGTACTTGATTTGTTGGATCATAATTCTCTTTTTTTTTAGAGCAATGAGAAATGGCGATTCAACAATTCTCTTTCCTCTTGACGGATAGTATTTGTCAATCAAGATGATTATGTGTCTCAAGAATGATACACTATTAGACACCTGAATGGCATCACTCTTTGTATTACATATTTTGTATATCGACTATTGTCCATCCAAGTTTATGCTTATTTTCTGATCATACAGATGGACATTATGTTCATAATCAACAGCAGAAAAAGATAGCGTGAAACAAAAAAAAAAAAGAAATAGCAATAACGGAACTCTGTGGCTTACTAAAATTCTTCATCTTAGTGGTCAGGAGTATACCAAATAAACTTTGCCATAAACTCCAACCATGTGAAAGAAGTGGCAAACCACTAGTTCACCATTAAAAGCCCATTTTCAACTCTTTCAACCTTCAAAGCCATCTTAATTTTCTCAAAGCACCATAGGCAGAAAATTAAGATGAATTTCTGATGGTATATCTGCTACAAAAGTCAGAACAATACTTACATGCACTATTGGTAGCAAATCTTCTTCAATTAAGAGCCTTTTGGAGACATCTATCCATTCAAGTTGCACTACAAGAGCATGCAAATCCAAGGAGAGAAATGAAGCCTACAGAACATGGAACAAACATGCATATGAGAAGGTCACAAATGATTGATCCAAAAAATTACACAGCAATACAAAATGAACTTAGTATGAGTATACTGCAGATTCAACTACAGCATTGAAAGAATAAAAATGTTACAAGGTAGAACCTCATGGGTAGATGTTGTATTGTCATCCACAATGAAATTATCATATGTACACCATGACAAGAGGCTTTCTCCTCTAACTGAAATGGTGGAGCTTATCCGTCGATATAAATCTCAAAACTTGTAGTTAGACTTCTCTTATAGAGAGCCAGAATATTTTTATAGCATCCAATCTAAATTTTCCCTGTAAAAACAATGCAATGCATATGAAACTCGGTTACAAGGCAAAATTCTCTACATGACCTACAAGTGAAGACCTGTAGTCTCAATCTTCATCTCCCATTGTATGTTTGAATGAACAATAAGATGAACATAAACTTGAGGAACAACTCAATTTACTCACAGCATTGGTACTGAGCTGTAAAAAAGGACAATTGAAAAGGTAACAGCTACTGAAAAAGCCTTTCTAAGTCAGCTCGAATCAAGCAATGTCTAACCAGATCAGCACATTGAACTGAACGTTATAGGAGTGAAAGAAATACGAGCAAAGTGCATAAACAGAAAAACTTCCTAACTATCATACATTTTTTCCTCTATATAAAAGATCATTGAGTTTTAAATGAGTCTCTCAAGCTCTCTATTCAAATGTTACAAGGTTTGACATCGATATTACTGAGGCTTCTAAGGCTTCAACACTTAGAGGATATCGAATAATCTTTCCTCCGATTCTTTCATTTAAAGTCAAATCTAGCGGTCTTTGAACATTCTAATAGCCTCAGACTAAAAGCTACCTCTTGGTCTTGATACCTACTACTTGTCCTAATATGTACTCCCATGTTCTAGCAATAAAATCAAGAGAAGATAAGAAACTCGCAAAGCAGATGATTTTTATTCCTAGCTAATTAAACTATGAAAACTTTTTGAGACAGCTGAACATAAAGACGTCAGCTCAATCGATACTTGCCTCATCCAGAAAATGCAGGTACTTGATTTAACTTTCCTCCTTAGTTCATCAGTATTTAACTAGTAAAGAAACAAGCGTGCATGAGTTAGACTGAAGTTGAAAGGTCATGCCAGTAAAAGCATAGCTGTCGGGAGAAGTTTTAGGGCGTGTTCGCTGCTCAATCTGAGCCTGGGAAATCAAGAAAGCGAAGTCAACCCCCTTGCTTCTTGGCTCCACGGTGTCATTTTCAGATGTCGTATGCGGTTTGATTCCAGAAACATCCTCGGTGCCAGAATCGAATTTACCTTCGTATCGCTCCCAGTTCGAAGGAAGAGACGAGCTTTCTCTTTATTTTGATTCTGACGGTTTGCATTGCTTGATGAAGGGATTTGGGGTCTGGGTTTTTGGGCAGCTTTCTTGTGTTGGAGAAAGTGAGCCCGCTTCCATCTGGCGGTAGTTTTCAAATCCATGGCGGGAGAGCAAGAGGTAGATTTCTTCACAAACAAACACTGAAAGATCCCGAATCCAAACAGGGACTGTGACTAGCACAGTCTTCAGAGCTGGGCACAGGGCAACGGCACAAAACTGAAAATCCTACTGAATTTTCCTGTACAGAGCAAAGCACCGTGAATCAAGGGTAGAGGGACAGGTTAAAACGAGAGAAGAGCAAAAGTGAAGAAATATGCGCGCCAGACTCCGCACGACGTTAGACGGGCTGGATGTGGCCCTTAAACCTTTTATCAATTAATCGTCCATTTTTAGGTGTAAGTTTAAATTTTAGTTTCTAGGTAAATAAGAGGCCGAATAGAATCTCATTGACTAGGTTCGTATTTAGCCCATATATTTGTGGGTCCAAGTCCACAAATATCTGCAGGTTAGACACTATAGGGTGAGATATGATAGAAGTGGAGACAACTTGAATCCACCTAGAGATGTGGGGTTTTTGCTCCTCAATCTGACCGTGTCTCTACATGCTTGTTTTAATATAAAAGCAATGTGGTCGGTCTCGTTGGAACTTGAGAAACTCCTTTCACCATGTTCAGGCCTTGCTGGGTGGAATTTCGGCCAGTGTAATGCTCGTGTTTTATATGAGTTGTCTTCCTCAACAGGAACTAGAACAGAAATGCAGCCATCTCCAGAAAAGATTGGAGGTCTTTGCCTTCCCTCTTCCACTACATTAGCCCACAGAAGGAGGGGAAAAGTCCTCTTCCCCACCATTCCCCTTTCGTTTTTTTTTTTTGCTACCCAGAGCTCTGCTGAAAAAGGCGAACTCCCCTCCCTCTTTCTCTGCCGGTTATTTCATATCATGTGACTTTAGTAATTAAAAATGAAAATTTGAGAAGCTACCCTCCTAGATGCTATCATTCCAGCTATAAGAATTGCATGCGTGTGTGTCTGAGAGTAAACCTTTATGATTAAGATTTAGGAGACAATTGTTGTCGTTTTTATCTCACTTCTCATTTTCATTTCCTATTCAAATAGCCACAGACGATGGTAGTCCCATTGCACATTAACTGTTTATCTCTACTAGTTGTATCGATAAAAGAGAACCTATATGACATTTTAACTACCGAACCTGATTGCTTCCCCTTGGAGAAAGAGTACATGTTGGATTATAAACTTGATCCATGATCCAAGCCCAACTCAAAGAAGCTTCGTGATTAAGAGTTGAGCTGGCAACTTAAATCCTTAAGTTTGTTGTGCTAGCAAGAAGCTTGGAGAAGAAGTAAGATAAACAACAACGTGTGTGGCAATGAATTTGCCCTGAAACAGAGGATTGTGTGGTGATTATTCACCCTTAAACTCTATAAATACCTATGTAACTATGTAAAACGATAAAAAGAAGAAAGAAAAGAAAAATTCAGAGAATTATCCATAGCCATCCTTCTTCTTGTCCGAGCGTAAATTTCTCTCAGAGTGATAGAGAGTCAGCTTCTTTTTCATCACAGTGGTATCAGAGCTCAGTCAACAAGACTTCCATTGTTAAGCTTTGGTTCCGCTGTCAGTTCTAGCCTAACGTTCCTTGGAAGTCTCCACTTGTTGCAGTATCTGTTATTGCTCCTCCTCACGGTGACAGAGGAGTTTTGGCCTCGATAACTTTGGGAATAGATATGGAGACTCACGTGGTTTTCTTCCAGCCACATCCAACTCTTTTCCTACGAGCTTAGCCATTGGCTGTGTGTGTACATGGCCGACGCGCGATTAGAGAAGATGACGTATCTCTGTTTTTTCGACAGAGAAAGAAGACAATCCCGATTCCCGAATTCTTATTTTTTCGTGTTCATCAAATGGTTTTCTCCTCGACCAGGTTCACGATTCTTTTCCAGATTCGTTAAAACAACCAGTTCTGCTCCATCGAACTTGTCCAGATCTTATTCAACCCGGTTCCAACTCGGCCGATTCGGCTCAACTCTGTGAGTTGACTCAACAGCGTTTTGGTGGCTCATGGTAGCTCGTCCGACGTCCGATCGGCGTGATTTTGGTGGCATTGGATTCGTCTCATCGAGAGGTTCAATTTGATAAACTATAAACTTTGAAACAAATTTCCAAAGTTTTCTTTATTAAGAAATATGACAAATAGTATGTTATCCTTCCAAGTTTTGACACTCATTATGACAGCTAGAGTATCAAAATGAAGGCTCTTCTTGGAATACACAATGTTTGGGACATCATTGAAAAAAGCTTTAGCAAGCTAAAAAGAGAAGATGCTCTTACACAAGAGCAAAAGACAACTTTGAAGGATTTAAGAAAGAGAGACAAGAAAATTCTCTACCTCTTCTATCAAGCATTAGATGACGATGGTTTTGAAAAGATTTTGAGTGCAACCTCCACCGGAGAAGCGTGGGAGAAATTGCAAACCTTTTTCAAAGGATTCAAGAAGGTGAAGAATGTCCGTCTCCAAACATTAAGAGGTGAATTTGAATCCTTACATATTAAAACATCTGAGTCTATTTCGAACCAGTAGTTGTCTCTAATCAATAGTGAAAAGTTAAAAGATGTGTAAATAAGATACTCTGCACATCCTCATGATGATTGAAGAAATTAAAGATTTGGAAGAAATGACGATCAAGTAACTCCAAGGAATATTGCAAGCCTATGAAGAAATGCACAAAAGGAATCAAAAACTTCACAAGATTAAAAAATTTACTTTGGATGTTCGATCAAGTTAAGAGGGGGGCGTTGGATTATAAACTTGATCCATAATCCATGATCCAAGGCCAACTCAAGGAAACTTCGTGATTAAGAGTTGAGCTGACAACTTATGTCGGTAAGTTTGTTGTGGTGGCAAGAAGCTTAGAGAAGAAGTAAGATAAACAATAACATGTGTGACAATGAATTTTCCATGAAACAGAGGATTGTGTGGTGATTATTCACCCTTAAACTCTATAAATACCTATGTAACTATGTAAAATGATAAGAATAATAAATAAAAGAAAAATTCAGACAATTTTCCGTAGCCATTCTTCTTCGTGTCGCGTAAATTTTTCTCAGAGAGAGAGAGAAAGAGTCGGTTTCATTTTCATCAGCACATCCCCCTAGCTCTAATGTCCCTTTACTCTCCATGCAACCACTATGCCACTTCCACTTCCCTTATGGACGGACAAAATCACTCGAGATTTTTAAGTGATCGTGTTGTTTTCGTTTCATCGCCCGAGGAGAGTTACTTTGTCGCAAAGCAGATTCTTAAAGTGGCTTCAGTATTTACAAATAGCGTCTCAGAACACAAGTCTGCGCGCATTGGAGAAATCTTTACGTGGACAGCCACAATTCTTTTTCTCTACTCTTCAGTCCGAAGAGTCCTCTCTGGTAAGCCAATAAACTCCATTTCGAAGAGAATCTCTGTCCTGGGTGGTGATCCATGGTACGAGCAGATAACCACACACTATGTTGCTGGGTTGCACTACAAAATATCTTTTTTCTTTGGAAATAAGGTGATGGGGAGGAGGATATGCAGCTTTTGACGTTGACCAAAAGAGCCCACAGCTTTATATAGCACTCAAACACCTCCTTTTCAGTCAACTATTCAAAGCATTTGCCATTAAAATATATAAGCTGCATTGGCTAAGACTTAGAGAGCTCCAGATAGGTTTACCAGCACCGACAATCTTCTTTTAAAGACGTGCATTACCTTCAAAGTTTTGAGTATTACGTTCATGAGATCCGGTTCCGTGAATGAAACCATTCTGTGTGAACGGGATTAAAGAGTCCTGCATAAAGATCCCATTCGTATGAATTTCAGCTTCTCTCGTTTTATGATTCTAATTAAGACGAATCTTATTTGTAATGACAAGAAAGGTTTTGGGAGTTCATACAGAATTATTTTCTTAATTATGGCATTATAACATAGAAAATGAAGGATACTATGCACGATAAATAACTTTAGAGACCCATAATTCAACTTTTTCATCCGAATGCTTTTTTCCTTTTCACCCCCCTCTAAAGATGACACTGATCTGCTTTTTACTGACCCTAAAAAGCAGAAAATAGATTATCCGATCTTTCGCTTGTAAGATCAGTCTCTTTTCCCTACTGTTTCTACTTTTGACTTGGGACTGTATTCAGGTAATAGGAACAAGTAACAGCTTCGTGAAAATGAATGAGACCACTGATTTAGTTATGATGAAAAGAGCAATTGAAACTACCCACTGCCCTTCCTTGTTGATAATTAGAACGTCTCATCCTGACTCAAATGACAGATAAATCTAAGGAGAGAGAGAGAGAGAGAGAGAGAGAGATTGACTGTCTACGCAAGTAGGAATAGGAGAATCTGAAAAACTCTCCTTTCTGTAAAGCTATTCATCATATCTAACCAAGGGAATTCTCCCCTTAACTGTAAGATTCAGAAGAGAGAAAATAAGGTCGCTGCAGTACTATACGCCATACTTGGGAACATTTCCAAACAGAGTCGACATTCTGCCAGAAAACTAATAGTATATTCTAGATATCAGAATAGCTGGGTCGTTAGATCACGGAGGCCACTGCCCTTCGAGAAATCCCCTTCTGGGTAGGCTATGATCGATCCTCTTGTTGATGAGGTCTTCCCCTTCTGGGTAGGCAAGAAACTCGATCTCTTGTTTGGCATACTCCACTTTTAAATCAATATTCTTAATTAATGCAAACTCTTACAACCAACCGTTAATTTCTACGCTTCATCTTTTAGGTCAAACAGCTCTCCTACCAAAACGCGATAAAAACAAGGCTAGAGATTCATTGAATTACACAAGCCTCGATTTTGCGAACTCACTGGGTAGAATCCAAAATTCCCCAGCAAGCAATCGAACAACGGGAAAACAACACACACCTCCTTCCATTTCAAAAGGGTCAGCGAAACCAGGTCTGGAACAAACATTCCCTTGATGACAAGCCTTTGCTTTTCCCAACCCGCCCCACCCAAGCAGCATTTCTGTAACTTGCTTACACAGATTGCTAGACTAGATTTCTTTTAAATTAAACTTGGAGATCGGCAGCCATTTTGGGGGGTTCGAAACGGAATCTGATCTGCGGGTTTTTTCTTTTTCTGCGAATGAGGAGAACAAAGAAAGAAAGAAATACAAACAAAAAAATCTTGAGAACCGGGGAGTTTGGCCTAGGAGAAGGAGAGAATATTCTGGCTTCACCACAGTTCACTAGCTAAACTCCAAAACCGGAAGAAATTAAATTCCCCAAAAGCAAAGCACGGTACAAAACATCATTAGATTATGATTAAGGCGTACGGAAAAGTCAGCCCACAAACAGACGCCCGCTCTTACTTCCAAAAATTCACTGCTTGGTTCGTTTTTTTCACGTTTCTCTCTTTCTTTACTCACCTTATCTCCTCCTCTCTCTAGATGTCAGTCGCGAGTAACAACGAGCTGTATTGTACTCGCTCTTGAACTAGCACTCCCAGTCCCAGCAGATGGATGGATTCTATGAGCCCGGCGATATGTAGAATAGTTGATTAGAATGATTGGCAGAAGGAAATTGGCCTTTTGTGCTTGTGCACTCTGCCAATAATTGTGAATCTTTGACGGTGAGGCGTCTCGGTGGCTTCTTGCAAGTGGGACACCTGCTTGCTTATATCGCGTAGGCCCCACCAACACGTGAAAGTGAAGAAAAACCAACTAGTAGGAATTCACACGCGCGAAGTTAAAACGCCCAGAAGGCCAAGCACGGAACTACGAAGTTAAAAAGCCAAAAGTGAAAACACGGAGGGAATGCGGTCAAACGCTTCCTACGTGGCATTCTCCGACGGCTCCGTTTTTTGTTTTCTCGGGAATCGTCGTCGTCGTTGTCGGTGTGGACTTAAAAAATTGACGGCCTCGATGCGCCAACGTACCAAACTCTCCAGGCATCAAAACTTCGCTTCTCCTCATCTACCTACCTGCTCGACGTCACGGACGATCCTCCACCGCAAGATCGTAACGAGGGGGGCTGGGCCGTGGACATCGGAACGGCCGCAGGGTCCCACGCGGAACAGCAGCTCATGTATGGGAGCGAATATACACGTCGATTCGCCTTTCGTTGTTTATCGAGTAAGAGATTGCACGGACATACATGAGATTATTTAAAAAAGGCGGGGTGTGGATCTCCCAAAGGAAACGTTAAGTTGAGTTGAGAAACTTTATCGAAAAGTGTAATTGGCTTTCTTAAAGATCAAAGACTCCACCTCTGGGATAAAATTAGGAAAAGATACGGCATCCCTTTTTCCGCTAGGACGTGAATATCCCCCTAACCTAACCTTGTTTTTTATTGTTTTCACGGACCCAATAACTCTAACTAAGCCATCTCTCCGGAGTGAGATTAACCGTCAGGTTTGATTGCTCGATTGCTTGATTGCTTGATTGCTTGATTGGAGATACGAAGATCATGAGAGTCCGTCTTCTTCTTTACAGCTTTCATGATTAGCTTTAGTCGAATCAATCAGTTCATCTTAGTCAAAGACGGTGGAAATTGCTGATGCAAGTCCTTGGAAGAATAATGATCTTAGTGCTCCCTTTTCTTGACAAAAACAGAAGAAAAGATTTGCCTCATTTGAAATACTTGGAGACAAGAAAAAAAAGAACTCACTGTAACACCCATCTGATCAATGATTTTCATTTGTTTTAATCCACCTAAGACGCACTTTAATTTTCTCCTTCAGTTAGTGGCTTAGTGCAGTGCTCCACAAAAGATTCGTCTTAACTTAAAAGAAGCTGCGCCTAGTACTCTCGGTAATTTACTTCATCCTATCAAGCTACAAATGACAAGGATTTTCATTCTTCCCAACTGCGAGTGAATCTGAAGTGAATGGGATCTGCTCCACCACGAAAATCAGTAGAGGGGCGACACGAATGGCCCCTTTCACACCATCCTGCAGTACCCTGACTCTGGAGGTTAAAGCAGAACTTGGATCAATTTGAAAGAACAGTTTCAGCTTCTTATTAGCTGCTTAGACAGAAAGAAAGCTATGAAAAGAAAAAAGAGGGCTGCTGCAGTGGTACACATGTTGGGGATTGAAGCAATCTGCCCATCATTCGTTTTGGTGGATAGCTCTCCAGGTGATGCCTTCTCTGTACAGATTGTAACCATACTTCAATGTGAGTGCTAAATAGATTTAGCTTTTCATGCATATATTTAGTTTAATAAGTAGGGACTCCACGACCTCTTCGAGAGTAGCCTAGCAAGTAAGGTTATAATAATCTTGAAGGTGAAAGAGAAGAAGAGAAACAAAAAGCGGCAAATTATGTGATAATCATTCCATTTGGGAAAGGCAAATGGACTGGCTTTCTTCCGACCTCATCATATGTGTCATCATGCACCTTTGCCCCCCCCCTTACTCCTCCCAACTTTAACTTTTCACCGCCTCTCCTCAAATACCATTATTTTATTCCCTACAAAAGCAGCTGTCTTAAGACACAGAGGCAGGGAGAAGTTTTAATCTTCCAACCATCATTTCCTAAGCATGTCATTAACAACACAGCAGTCCAGAGGCTGTTACCTACTCATGGCGCCTTCTCTTTGATTTCATCTTCTCTCCCTAATCCGATCTGTTCTCCTGCTTTCATTCTCTTGAGCGAAAACCCTTTGACGAGAAAAAACACACCAGCTCAGATGTTGCAGCAGATGGCAGGGGAAGCAATCACAAAAGCCTTGTCTCAAACCGATCGGCCGGCTGATCCCAATCCACCTCTGGTTAAGAAGAAGAGAAATCTCCCAGGCAATCCAGGCAAGATAACGCTGAATTAACAAACCCTTTCTTTTAATCTTTTATTTGTTTTCGGTTTCCAAATAAGCGTATTGAGATAGAAGAAGATGTATATAGCTCTTATCGGAAATTTTGTGATCGTGGGATGCGTTCTTTCAGATCCTGATGCGGATGTTATTGCCCTGTCTCCCAAGACGCTCATGGCGACCAACAGATTCCTGTGCGAGATATGTGGAAAGGGATTTCAGAGAGAGCAAAACCTTCAATTACATCGACGAGGCCATAACCTTCCGTGGAAACTCAGGCAAAGGACTACCAAGGAATCGAGGAAACGCGTCTACGTCTGCCCGGAAATGACCTGCGTCCACCACCACCCTTCAAGGGCTCTCGGCGATCTGACGGGCATAAAGAAGCATTTCTGCAGGAAGCATGGAGAGAAAAAGTGGAAGTGCGAGAAATGCTCTAAGAGGTACGCGGTGCAGTCTGATTGGAAGGCGCATTCTAAGACCTGTGGCACAAGAGAGTACAGATGCGATTGCGGAACTCCATTCTCCAGGTCAGTTCAGTTGCATGAGCTCTGTCTAGAAATCGCAGTTCGTTGACAGAAACATACTTGGTAAAATTACATAGATCGGGAGGTACACAACACACAGGCAGAGCCATAAAAAAGAACTGATAAAGAGAGATCGTCTGATATGTATATGTCGACAGATAAATTTGATAGATATAGACATAAAACTGAAGAGTGGATGCATTAAAAGACAAAAGTCACGCAATGGCTGAATGGGTCCTTTCTTCATAAACATCTGAAAATTTTGTTTCAACCGTAAAGTTTTCTCTTTTGTCATGTAGTATTCTTGTTGTTTCTCGTCGAGTTACTTCACGATCTTGGTTATTGTTGACTAGATTTAGAATATACAAGATATTGTTTGGTTAAAAGCATCTTACGGACGCTGGACAATTGATTGATGAGTTCATTTTCTCGAACAGGAGAGACAGTTTCGTAACCCACAGAGCCTTTTGTGATGCCTTAGCAGAAGAAACTGCTAGGGTTGCAGCCGCATCGAACATCAATAACGCAGCAGCGCCGGGTGGTCTTGCTTATCAGCTTCTTGGGAATTCACTGAGACCTCATACGGCTCAACATTTCTCTTCAATGTTCAAGCCTATCCAGACCAACAACGAGGGGATGGATCAAAGTAGACCGGGACTGTCTCTGTGGATGGGTCATGGAAGCCACAGTAACAGTGCGCCGAGCAACAATAACCTAGCAGATTTGCATCGCATCGGTTCAACAAACTCTGGAGCTTTGTACACGGATCCGTTTGCTTCGTGTTCCAGTGCACAATCCACGGATTATTCGGTGAATTGGGTTTACGTGAACAAAGTTCTGTCATCCAGCTCCGGGGAACTGACGAGCGACTCTCTACCGAGCAGTACAATGAAGGAAATGGGTAAGCACCATCTTGTGAGTGTTCCATCATTGTATAGCAACCAACAGCTCCTGAACCCGCATCCTACGCCGGCCGACATGTCAGCCACAGCGTTGTTGCAGAAGGCAGCCCAACTGGGCGCTACTTCGTCTACTGATCCTTCTTTCCTTGGTGGCCTCGGAACAAAGTGCAGTAATGTTCAAATCCAAGGGGTAAACAAGTTCAACGGGCTGATACCGGCCACACACGGAACCCCCAGTTTTGCAACAAACCGTGACAATATTCCATCTTTGAGTGATATCCCCACAAAGTCAAATCTGTCTCTTGTGACGAATCCCGGGAAGCGTCTCCGGTCTCAGACGGATGATCTTGAGGAAGAACAAACCCGGGATTTCTTGGGCGTGGGAGTTCAAACCCTATGCCCTCCATCAATCCATGGATGGATTTGATAAGAATGGATGCTCACTTCCGTTCATGGCAGGATAACCTAATCCTGGATGCGAGGCAAAGCAGGTAGCCCGGTGTATGGAGGGATTAAACTATTTCAAAGCAGAGCAGAGAAGAGAGAAGTGGGTTAAGGCCTGCCCTGAGCAAACAAACGTGTAAAAAGGAAGTTCAAAGTTTTCTCTGCAACAGATCCATGTATATTCTCGTGGACCCTTAAAGCTACTCCTTTAAAAACGAAGTGATGAAGTGGGAGGCAACGAGAACCTCTTTTTAACTCTATTATTGCAATGTTCATCTCTATCATGTTTGTAGTCTTCTTTTTCAGACTGGATTGAATATTTTAGTGGGGAAAAAAGGCTGTAGTAGGCTTCAATCAACTACTAAGAGGAGAGAAAAAGCTGAAGAACTAGATGGGTAATCATATATCCTTAAGTTTTGGAGCTTACAATCCTGTTCTTTGTTGAGGAATTAGTGTCTCGAGTCTGAACTTAAGACTTTTTAAGCTTTCTTGTCGTGCTTTTCCAGCATTGGGAGCCAGGTAATCTGAGACTTTATTTTTGCGGGCAGTGGCACCTGTCCAGGTGCGATTACCTGAGAGAATGAACCACAACATTTGTCATCCCAGGCGTCACATCACATCACTGATCATTGTACGTGGTGGGACAATCTTTGTTCAGTCTGCGTCCCTCATGCTACTCATTCATCAATAAAAGCGGATTCTTAGATTTGTCAATGGAGTCTGGCCATGTCCCCTCTTGCTTTCATCACTTCGGAACTTTTAACCCCTCCTTGCAGGGTCCGATATCAGTTGCAAGTTGCAGTGGCTCTTGTTTGCAGAACAAGCAACAACTCGGTTTCCTCTTTGGAGAAACCGAATGCTGTGAACTTGCAATTAATTTCAACATGTATGGTTAATTGCTTCAAGTACCTCAACTTTAGCTTCTTCTTCCTCCCATTAGTTATTAGTTATGGCCGTATATTTTCTTAAGGCCATAGGTTGATTTGAGCATATCATAAAAAAAATTCCTTGCTGGTCTGTTTGGAATCTGATGGAAAAGAAGAAAAAAAATGATAATTTGATCATTATTATTCCCAAAAAAAGTTAGTGAAAAAGAGAATTTGATAATTATCTTATTTTCATAAAATATTTTTGCATATTCTTTTCTAGGGGTTCCAAATAGAACCTGCAAGTTCTTCGTCATTTGCACTTTTCTATGGGCATTCCTTCATTTTGAGTACATTGTGATCAAACCTTCATTTTCCTTGCAAGTTTCTAAAGCTTCCATTCTTCATTATCTTTCTAACTTTGATTAATTTCATGTTCATGTTTATTTATTTTTTCATAAATTAATTAATTTTATCAAAAAAATTAATTGAGTTATTACTTATTGTCACTTTTATGACGTGCTTTGGATGGCATCTTTTTCTCCTTAGAAAATTTACTTTAGTAAATAAATTCCTTCACTTAATTATATGTATAATAATATTATTATCTCTATTTTAATATTTTAAATTATTATAAATATTTTTTTTTCAAATGAACTCATAATTAATGCATAAAATATGGATTAAAATTATTTTTTTAGTTATTAGTTTAAATTTTATGATTAAATCAAAATTGGATTTTTTTTCCTAAGCTATTTGGACTTAACTCCAGACTCCTTTTTTTAAAACTAATAATCCGAAAAAAAATTATTTAGAATATTAGAAGATGTATATTTTTTAAGTTAATAATCAGAAATAAATTTGACTAGAGAAATTAATTTTTAATAATTTCTTATTAACTAGTCGTCTATCCTTGTTATGGCCCATTCAAATCCATCTTTGGGCCCTGAAAGGCCCAAAAATTGAATACGTGTCTATTTAACAATCCTCGTTGTAGTTGAATCGTTTCCACTTTCTTCCCGTTTGTTTTTTTGCAGCACCGGCTTCCCTTTTGGCAGTCCGCAGCAATGCGTTTCACCGACTCGCCGGTGATCGAAGTGGACGTGGGAGATTCCCACTTATCGATCCAGCAAGATAATGGCTCCATGCACGTAGGCACCTCCGTGTGGCCCTGCGCCCTCGTCCTCGCTAAATTTGTTGATCGATGGTCCCGCTGTTCGACTCCAAACCCTTACTCACACCTTCTCCAGTTCCAGAATAAACGCGCCGTCGAACTGGGCACCGGATGTGGCCCAGCCGGCATGGCTTTCCACCTCCTCGGTCTCAACATCATCCTGACTGACATCGCTCCCGTCATGCCCGCCCTCAAACGCAACCTCAAGAGCAACAAACCGGCGCTCGGGAAACTCCCTAAAATCGCTCAGCTGTATTGGCAAAACACCAAGCAGCTGGAGGACTTGAAGCCTCCGTTCGACTTCGTGATTGCCGCCGATGTGGTCTATATCGAAGAATCGGTCGGCCACCTGGTTTCCGCTATGGAGACGTTGGTGAGCGCCACGGGGGTGGTTTTGTTGGGGTACCAGCTGAGATCGCCTGAGGCACACCGCAAGTTCTGGGAATTGTGTGAGGGGGCCTTTGTAGTGGAGAAGGTCCCCCACGAGGACCTCCATCCGGAGTACGCCTATGAAGAGACCGATGTGTACATAATGAGGAGGAAATGAGATTCCATGATCCCTTTTCCTGTTTAAATTTTAAAAACCCTTTGCTAGTCTCTCCGAATTTTGTTCTGTAATTGGAAGGAGGAGGAAATGAGATTCCATGATCCCTTTTCCTGTTTAAATTTTAAAAACCCTTTGCTAGTCTCTCCGAATTTTGTTCTGTAATTGGTGAATTGGGTTCATATTTATCTATGACTGGGAGATGTTTGATGAAATGCGTTAGTGACTTTATCTTGCAAACCATTGAATTTTCTTAAATGCTGAGTGGCCTAATTTGTGCGTGCCCTAATTGTCTTAACGTTGAGATTTCTTGTCATCTGAAATTTGTAGCGTTTGGTGAAATATGTTTTTTGGAAGGTTGAACTGTTGATAGGTTTCAGGGAGCGAAATTAGTAGGCTGGCATGTATGGCGCGTGGGCGTAGAAGTAAGTAGCAGCAACAGACAAATCCAGCAAGCACATCTGCGGCTGCTCCTAGTGTACTGCGTCAGACCATCAATTCAGGTCTGTTGCTGTGTTGTAGACAACCAAGAATTGCACTAATTGAATATGCTTACTGCTTGGCCATTGGGCTAAAATTTTTATGAGTCAGGTAAAATCAAAATACCCGAATTATATGAAGTATGAACAGGTAATATCAGGTCTTCATTAAGCATGTAGAAAGATCCTTTTATTTTGATCCAGACTTGCTTGACAATGGATGATGTAAAGCATCGATAGCCTCTCAAGTGGAGGAAATGGGAGAGCAGGCCATGGCATGTTTTGGATTAACTCTTCTGATCGGAGCAAAGAATTTTGCAAAGGCATCTGCTGCATGCATTTCTCTCACTCTAGCCAAAATGTTGAATGTTCAACTGGTTGATATGGTGCCATTTATTAATTGCATCAACAACAAAACCCCGATACCCTGGAAAATTCTCAGGAAGGTCTAAGGATGATGGAAGTGTTTTGTCAAGGCTCCAGCACGCATCAAGTTGCCCTTGTCTTTTCGAAATTCATATTGCTGAATTCAATCTGGACTGTATTGCTAAGTTAAACTATGATGGTAGGGGTTCCAGTTAGCTTGTTACAGGGGCAACCATTTTTTACTTGTGAGCTTAAGTAATATTTAGTTGTTAGGATTTGTCTTGTGAAATGAAATTCCAGGTTTTCAACAAGGAAAAAACATACCAGTACAAGGCAGAAAATCGCAGTTTTGTTCCTATATGCATTTGGATCGTCTCTCAACGAATTTCCCACTGTTTGTTGTCTTATAGGAAGACTATGTTTTGTGTGGAGCTGAAGTTTAGGAGGAAAAAGAGTATGTAGGAATTGGATTCATTTTACTCTGTAAGGTTAGAATTCCTCATCTATTTGGGTAGACGGCAACTGGGCAAGCTTCCTTTGATGTCGTAGAACTGAAAATCTGAAACATTAAAGCCCTACAGCGACTTCAAAAGAGTCTCTGACAGTACTACAAGCCATTAAGCAAGGCCGGAGCATTTAAACCTAAAAACTACCATGAAGCGGTAAACTTCAGGATGCTTGCTCGGTTAACTTATGAAAACAGAGCATGGGCAGATGTTCGACAGAGCCTCCAATGGAAAATACTTGGCTTAAGCACACAAAACATAGACGATACCTTACATTATCCGACTGATCTTGTTGCTATTACTAATAATCGCCGTACTCTTATGTACATCTCCCATTTATCACGAAGCAGGACAAGCATCTCCTTCAACAAACTGGAGTTTTCCGAGCTGAGTCTCTGCACCCATCATAGCCACGAACAGCTCCTCCACTTGCAATACATCACTATTGTTCCAAGATGAATTCGCTTCACTTGGCAGAGTTGAACTCCCGTCCTCTTCACACGAGGACGAAAAGGAAGGGAAAAAGTTACCATTTTGCCTTGACATCTCTTGCGCCTTTTCCAACTCTCTCTTCAACCTTAGCACTTCCTCTTCGAGCGATTTCTTCTCTGCGACAACATTCTCCAGCTTTATACGAAGCGCCTTATAGTCGACTTCAAGGGTCTGTGCCTTCCACCGCGCCCGCTTGTTCTGATACCACACTGCAACTTGCCGTGGTTGCAGACCAAGATCTTGAGCTAACTGGATCTTCCTCTCCGGTTCAAGCTTCCTATCATGGCTGAAGCTCCTCTCCAACAGACTGAGTTGATCGTCTGTGAGCCTTTTCTTGTAGCGTTTGGCCGGGTTTCTGTGGCTGGATGATAGAAAGGGAGTCATTTCATGGATGCTTTTGGGGTACAGCGGGACACTAAGAGCGAGAGAATGCCCGGGTTTTATGAAGAGGAAAAGAGAGTGAAGGGGGTTGAACTTGGGGGTTGGATGATTCCAAGTGGGGAAGGGATGCCACGTGAAATGGTCCCACTCGTATATCTAGGTCTTTCTTTACGTTTTTGTCTCTCTCTTCCGAGGATTGATTTTTTGTTAATTTTATAAAAACAGAATCGTCGTTCATCAGTCGTCCATGATCGAAGAATGGCGATGGAAACAGTCCAAAGAGTTGACGAAAAATTTCGGAGAGAGGGAATGGCCACCGCCAAAGTAAATCTTCAAGGGAGGCATTCTACGTAACTTTCTTTCCAAAAGGCAATCGAGGATGGACTGAACAACACCTTTACAATTGATTAAGGGTGGTATTTATATAATTTAGAATAGAAAATAAAAGTTTTACATGAGAAGATAATTACAACATAGATAAATATAATGGAATTTTATCCGATAACTGAAAGGATTATGTTAATTTTTTATCATGCCCCCTCGAGGTAGGCCAATCTTGTCTTGCAACAATTGAAATTATGAACTTGGCACTGGTTATATAAGGAGATTTTTTTCGAGGGTTTTTGGAAGCAAAAGGACAGGAAGAGAAGCGACACTAGTCGTGGTTGGGGCAAATGGAATCGAATGTGGAAGAGCATCGACACTGGTAGCAACTGGGGCGGACGGAATCGAAGAAAGCGCATCATCCGATAAAGAGATGTGGAAGAGCAGCAGCTAAGTTGGACAGAATCAGAGAATGCATTGTCCAGTGAAGAGATGTGAAAAAACATTGGTACTAATAACGGCTGGGGTGGACGAAATCGAAGAGAGCACATCGTTTAGCGAAGATATGTGGAAGAGCAGTGGCTGTGTTGACGAAATTGGATAGAATACATCCTCCGATGAAGAGATGTGTTGCGAGATTTATTGGAAGCAAAAGGACAGGAAGAGCAACTGGTAGTGGCTGGGGTGGATGGAATCAGAGAGAGCGCATCATTCAGGAAGAGCAACAACACTAGTAGTTGGGGGGACAAAATTGGAGAGAGTGCATTGTTTGATGAATAGCAGTGACACTGATAGTGGCTAGGGTACACAAAATCAGAGAGAACACACTATTCGACTAAGGAAAAGAGGATTTGTAGTAAGGGTTTTTTTCCCCGCATGTGTGAGTTCATCCATGTGCGGGACAAGGGGGGGGATGGCGGAGGTTGCTGGTTGAGCTAAGGAAGACAGGCGTCAATGGTGAAGATTGACGGAGATAGCGAAGGTGAAGGTCAAAACAAAGTTGGAGGGAATGAAGGCAGTAGGCTTGGGAAGGAGGCAGCGGCGATTTCTGGTGACGAGCAAAGAGTCAGAATATGACGAGATGATGGCAAACGGAGCAACGAAGGAGCGGGCGGATGGTGGCGATGAAGGTAATAGCAAGAGCATTGGAGGGGACCCTGGGCTGAGGTATCACTTGATGATTTCTACATGGACGACGGCATGAAAATTGGGAGTGGCACCAACGAAATCCGATGGAAGTTGTCAGTGCGGTGGTCGGTGGAGTTGATGGTAGAGACGATGTTGTGATTGATGATGGCGATGAATCAGTTGCTGTTGTTATGGAGGTGTCACAGGCGGAGGTCGGGCTCGGGGTTTGGGGAGTGGTGCTACGTAGGGGTGGGTGAAGGAAATGGAACGCGCAAATGCAGAAGAAGAAAGTGATGGGGAGAAGGAAAGAGAATTTTTTGTTTTCATAGGAGAGGCAAAGAGTAGTTGGTGGTTACTGCTGGTGGTTCAGCTTGAATTGTTGGAGGGGCGTTGCAGAGAGGGAGTGACGGGTGGAAAGGCAAAGGAGAAAAAAAAATCAGAGGATGATTTATGCAGAAGATCTATCTGTTCTAATACTATGTTAGATATTAAACTGAAACGAGGATAAATTAAACCTATAAAATTGATTAAGGGTGATGTTAATACAATTTAGAATAGAAAATAAAAACTTTACATGAGAAGATAATTATAACATAGGATAAATACAATAGGATTTTATCGATAACTGAAGAGATTATGTTAATCCGTTATAAAAAAGGTGGGTGAAAACATTTTCAGCAGGATTAATGAAAGAAATTGAAGACATTGATACGTCATAACGTGTGAGCTGTATCACTAGATATAATCTAAAGATCTCTTCGCTATCACTTACAAAATTTACAAAATTGAAAGGGTGATCGGAATTCGAATCCCAGGTCCTCAGAGCTTACGAGAAGCCATTTCGAATTTTCCAATTACAAGTAATGTAAAAGATTTGTAATAAATTAAGATTGTAATGATAGACTGATACATCAAAGAGTCTAGATCACCATAAAGCATAACTGTTAAATTTCCAATAGGCGTCTGATAAACGACAACAATCTGGTAGAGGTGGTGATCAGTAAGTCAAAAATTTAGAGAGAACAAGCTTGTCAAAACGAGGGATTCTGGGTAGGCTCACAGCATCAACAGTTGGACGGAACCACCAGTAGATTTGAAAGAAATTGGAGGTGTCTCTTTGGCTTAAAACAAGCTGAAAATTGCTTGGGCGCAGTCGTTCGCAGTATATACAACTTGACAGATAAAGTCGATATCCCAGGTACTATTGGGAACTGAAGGCCCCAGGGCCCTATTTAATACTTTGTATTGACAAGAGCTGTCGTTGTAAAGGGAACAATGCCCATCTCCCTTCATGCTCTGATGCTGCCACTTCCCCTCTTCGGTGATTGCGGTCATATTCATGCACCAACAACTTGCTCCGTCGCCACTTATGGGACCATCCGCATTAAATTCGTATCAAATCGTCTTTCATTTCTCAACTGATCCTCTAAGCACTCCAAGCTTGAAGGTCTGCGACTCACTCATTCTGCAATCTACAAAACCACAAATGGACATTTCCATTGCTGTTGGAACTTGCAACGCAGGTTCAACATGAAAGTATGTTACGTATTTGCAGAAGTGGAATTCAGGTAGACAATCTTGACCATTTCCAGTTGTCTGAGTTTCAGTGTGTTTGATTGTTTTCCCTATATTTGGCCTGCACCTGGGCGGAGCCCCTCATCGGTGTTTCAGGTGCAAACCCAGGAGACACGTCCAGTTCTAGGCCCCAGGAACTGGGTCAGTCAAGCACGCAGTTGTGCGAAGCAGTGATTTTTTGACTGAGATAAAAGAAGGTTTCAAAGTCGTCATCTTCCCGTTGATTTTGAATGCCTGAACTGGTATAAACAAAATCCAGATTCAGCAGAACTCACTTGGATGCTTCAATAAAGTTGTATAATCTAACAACTCTGTACTTCTGCCCTTACTTTTGCTCGACATACGATATGAGGAGATAGCTAGTGCTGCTGATGTCGATCAAGTGTCTTTAATTAACTACACAGGATTCCTTGGATATTTTCAAAATTAGTTGAAACTAAGTAAGCTCGAGATGGTAGTTGGTATCCATATCCACATTTTGGTTTATTTTTTATCCAGATTTGCAATTCCATTTATCAAAGGCTGCCATGATGAATGACAGCGGACCTTTCCTTCTTATTTTATCTTCCGAAAGTGATACTGGGATCACTCGGTCACAGCGACATCTGAACCAGATAACGAAATCGAGTTATTAGATAAGTCCATATAGCCGGCCTAGAACAAGCTCCAGTCTTCCAGAAGATTACGAAATCGAGTTATTAGATTAGTCCATACAGCCGGCCTAGAACAAGCTCCAGTCTTCCAGAAGATTACGAACTCAGCCATGCTTTGGGACCAATGTAACTGGGTCTGGGGATGCCGTGATCAGAAAAGCATTGACAAAAAAAAGGGTCGTCTTCTTCACTGAACTGTGCTCAAAGACCTCTTCTCTTTCCTTTTATACATGATGAATCGATTTCTTTATCCCAAACTTGTTGAAGTAAGCTAATTTACTGATTAGTTTGGAACAAACAGAGTAGCAAATCCAAACTCACTGAATCTCACTTTCATCCTGTGGAAATTTCTTTGTTCTATGCTTGATTATCTAACATTAGTTGAAGAGTTGTAATGGGTACAAAAGTGCAAACTCTATAATTCAATTTTGTACTATAATTGGCATGTAGGACTCACCAAGCCCGCGTGAATGTGAGTATTAAACTCCTTATAGCGTTATCTTGTAAGATAGAAAGACATCTCTAACAAGGAAACATCTTACACATTTAATAGTGTCATTAGTTTGAAACTGTTTTATTTTATCCCAACATCATCATTCTTTATAAATAACTATTTGTCTAGTTTATAAACAATGATTTTCGTAACTATTAGTACATATTTCGTGTATCACTGAGTTACTTAGATTTGAACTTGACAATCGCCTCTTGTGCATAGAGGGCCAACTTGAATTAGTCTCACTCGTGACTCCATCAAATTGATTTCAGGTTACAAGAGGATGATCTTCTTGACTTAGACGAAGATTCATCTTCTTTACAAAGTTAGAATTTTACGTGTACATTACTTACAAAGCTAATTCAGACCTATTTTGCGAATCAACCAATTGAAGCGCGCGACGTGTGTTGGTCCTCCCCCCCCTGTCGGCCTTCCTCCCTCTCCCTCTCGACCTCCGTCACAGAGCATGGGAGGCTGAGCCTCTGTCGCAAAGCCTCCCCCCCCCCCCCCCCCCCCCCCCCCCCCCCCCCCTCCCGTGATCCTTCAACAAAGTTTTTTTTTTTCTCTTCTCCTTCTTCCCCCCACCCCTCGTCGGCCTTCCTCCCTCTCGGCTTCCCTCTCCTCTCCCTCTCCACCTCCGTCGCAGAGCACGGGAGGCCAAACCTCTGTCACAGAGCCTCTCGGCCTCCCAATTTCTCTTCTCTCTCAGCCACCCTCTTTTCTCCCTCTCGGTGTACCGTTGGCGTGCCGCAGAGGAAGACGATGGTTTAATTTTTCCTAACTTAGGAAAAATTTAATCATCATCATAAAAATAATAATTTATAATGTTTATTTGTAAAATAATTATTTTTATAAATTTAATATATTTATATTATAATTAGTATATTAAATTAGTATTTAATAGTTATAATTAAAATATTGTTAAAATAAATATTTGATAAATTATTTTGGTTTAATTATCCTGTTTCTATAATTAATTAAACCAATGGTTTTAATATATATATATATATTTATGTTATTGATAAATATATTTATTTATTTATTATATTAATTTTTTATTATTGTATTAAATAAGTGGTTTTTAATGTTAAAACATATCTATGTTATTAAAAAAATAATTTATTTATTTATTTTATTCACTTATGTTATTTTTTATTTATTTATTTATTCTAGTCACACGTAATTATTGTATTAATTTATAATAAACTATAATCATTAAGTAATATAATATTTTTTTTATTAATTAAGATATTAATATTTTAATAGTACACGTTAAATCACTTATAAGTGTAGTAGCCATGTTTATTTTGGTTAATTATCTTTTTAGATATATGTTCTATTTAAGTATATTATAAAATGTTACTTGTTCTCTTGTTTATATCATACTTTTCATATGGGGGCACTAATACTGGAATCTGTTTTCCAGTGCACTTTAACTTGTCTACAGTAACACCCAAAGATGAGTTAAAGTTGAATCAATTCATTTAAGTTTAATTCAGTTCAAGTTTATTGTGGACTAACCCCCCCTAAATACAAATTACCAGTGGGGTAAGAGGAATCTATTGCCATTCACAACTCCTCCAAAGCCTTCAGCTCCTGCATGAGGCAATTTGAATTGATGAGGGTATTATTGAGTTCCATTGTGTCCAACTCTTCCTTTCAGAGTTCTATTTGAACTTACTGTCCATCACAATTCAATAGTGTTGTGCTTATGCTTTCATAAAGCATGCAAGTGAAGAGAATTCAAAGATTGTTTCCAATACACATGGTGGATAACAAAAGCTGCAAAAAATTATAATGTTCGTGAATAGATTATCAAGTGCTACATTCTTTCCACCTTAACTCAAAGAATAATATTTGTCATTTACTTGAGAGCAGTCAACAAATTTTTTTTAAATTTCTTTAGTTTTGGCTAAAATTATTAAAATATACATGATCAAAATTAAAAAAAAATGTTGCTAAATGTTGAACTTTTTTTTTTTATCATGGTTATATTTAGTTTATTTTATTTCCTGTCAAAATTGTTTCCTTGGATTTAAGGAAGATCAGGGACATGAATCTATTTTTTATATTATTTAAATTTATAAATAGGAGAAAAGGGTTTATAAACCCTAATCTCTCCTATCTCTTTTATTCTTATAAATTCTATAAATCCTAATAGTCGGTTTGTGAGTTAACCTGATTAATTCACAGAGGCTATGAAACACTTCTTTCGGTTTGATTCTTAGTTTTTAGTTTTCTCTGTTAATTTCACTTGTGAATCTATGGCCTTTATTTTGTTTAGTTTGTCAATTACTAATGTTGTGATTCTCTTTTGTTGGTCTTGCTCCTAATCCTGTAATGGTAAGGTCTTCATGTTCCACTTTCGTAAAACCTTTTTTTTTTGTCTTGTTGACGCTTTAAATTAAACTATCTTGTTGGATGTTCAAGTAATAGGATTTTAACCTTTGACAAGCTGGTTAAACGTGGGTCACAATTGCAAATCATTCCTACACTCTTTATGGTTGAGAGAATCAGATTATTTATCATCTCTTAGTTCATTGTTGGTTTTCACCAACAATCTGGTCCTATTTCATGGCCAGGATTGGCCTCAAATATTGTTTTCCGCCCAACTTCCGACTATTTTTCTCGTAAATGATGATTATCCAAATTCCGCTTTTGGGAAGACTATTTCAGAAGACTTGCTTCATTTGTTTCCCATTGGTGATGTGAAATGAAAGAAATCAGCTCCGAAGGCCAGGTTAGAAGCAACTGGAAACTGATCTCCTTCCCCTCAATCTCCTAGAAGTTGATTCTGGTTGAATGGACCCCCTAGTTTCTGTAACGATGAAGCAAAACTTCCAACCCAAGTCTTGCAGGATTTAGTGGAGTTCTTAGAACTCATGATGGTTCCATTTTGCAAACCTATGCTGGCCCGTTGCTTGTCACTGATTCAACCTCTATTTGAGTCCAACTGGTTCTTAATGGTTTTAAAATGTTCAATACAACTTGAAAACATTGGACTCCTCTAGAGGAAATCCTAGCATTTTCTTTGGGTTATATTAAAGGAATGAGCTATTGAGGAGGATCTTGCTCATAAAATAACTATACATTTTGGAATTTGGCGTGTGGATAGGGGTGTCAATGGGTTAAGGTTAAATTTGTATCTCATCATTTAAGAAATGAATATCTAGTAAGAGACTTAATGGATTTCCATTTCTTAACGAGTCGAATATAGATTTTACCTGTTAAGTAAATGGATAGATCATAGACAAAGTTAGAGACGTGGAGTCCTCTGCCCAAACCTCGATTGACGAAGTTGTTATCACCTGAGGAAGAAACACAAGAAGATGAAGTTCAAGAATACGACAATATATACTCTCTAGTGTTTTTGTCTCATCTAATTATATACCACTACCACTAAGCTCCTTATCAACTGTCAACAAGCACAATTTGGAGCTTGATGTTGTCAATAATATGGTCTAAGTCAACCGATTTGTTTCCATGGTTATTTGGTTTTTTCACGCATTGTCTACTTCTAAGAGGAAATTAAGATATTTAAACTTGGAAAATGAGGGTAAGGTTCTTAGAGATGTTAAAGCTAACGTCATCAAGGTGACTCCCATTAGAGACAGATGCGATTTAAATAGTTTTTATGGTCATCGTTATGTGGTACTTTGAACTCCATACCTCAAACTAGAGCTCTTAAATGTGGTCATGGAATCAAAGGACCAGTCTAGTATATTTTGTAAAACTATGCACTTTTCTGCCACTGTTATACTTTTCTCTTGTTGCTTTTATGAGGATCTATTGTGTATTTGGAATTTTCTTTTAGCAAGTGAGAAAATTTGTGTTGGTATCAAGATCCCCCCTTAGAGATAATTTTGATGATAATAAGCACTCACGTATTAAATGATGTGCGTTAAGTACATTATATATATCAAAAAGGCCCAAAAGGATATTTTTGGCAATATATTCGTTTGACACAGCATGGTTGTCTCAATGGTCCATGCAAAAAGGGAACAAGTAGTTCACGTTAGAAAGCACACCATCCAAATAGCCTAACAACACCATTTGCCTAAACAATAAGATCAAGAATCATTTCTACCAGAGAATGAGTACACCAGCCCAGAAAACCAATGACAGTAAAATGGGTAAATGAAGACGATCAAATGAAGTGTCAAAGGTTGAAGGAGTCAAGTCCATGCACAAAAGTGAAAATCTTAAGTGAAAAGACAAAAGGGGAGTAAACATATAATGAAATAGAAGTAAAAGGATTCAAACCCCTTGGGTGGGTTTGAATCCATAGGAGGATCCAAATCCAAGTGTTAGAAATCAAACCCTTAAGACAAGCAAACAAAAAAAAAAAAAATCGAATCCTAGTTACGAAAGATTTTGGAATAAAAAAGTAAATTTGAATCCCATACTAAAAAAGTAGGCTATAGGAGTCGAACCCAAGGATGGCTTAGACCACATTTGGGAAAAAAACAAAGAAAAAAGGATGTCAACCTAGCCACTTCTAACACAAAGAATGGATTTGACTCATGTATGGAACTGAAGTAGAGGAATCAAACCTAAGGGAGGATTCGATCACAAAATCATATCATTGGAAGGAATGAATTTGAATCCATGGCTAATGATTTGAACCCTTATTGTAGAAATTCAACTTATCATAATGTCGGAGGCAGATTTTGAGGGCTATAGGTCTCTACATTTTGTAAGTGAGTTACCAATATGTTCAATGGCAAAAATATAATTTATTTTTTTTCATAATTTTTTACTTAGTTTTACATATATTTTCATAAAATGTCAAAAGCAACCTTATTCATTCATAGCTGCTAGTTTTTTAATCATGCTATTTAACCCAAACTCACCCCAAGCAAAATCTTTTCTCCCAATAGTGAAAATCAAGTCTCTCAAGTCCTAAAACTCGTTTTGTGAAGTTTTAGCCTACTCTGAGCCTTTAAGTAAAGCTAAATTGATAAATTTTCATCATCGAACTAAGTATTTCAATGCTAATCTTTATTATCTTGATTGGATACTTAGAACTCAGTTCATGTAATGTGTGCCATTTGTTTTTAATATCATATTTGTTCAACCATTATACTGAATGTAGTTGTGAAATTGGCTACCACTCAAAATCTATATTAGCACCCTTGTTTATTTTTATAACATATCTTACATGCTTATATACTAATTTATTGTATTATTTAAGTGGGATTTTTTTGCAAAACATTGAAATTTTGGGATAAAATTTCAAACCCAAATATATACATGCTCACTCTTTGAAATAGAGTGATTGTACTTGGTCGAGTATACTAAACTATAACTATAACACTTTGAAATCATTCGTTTGAAGTTCATATTACTACTCGTAAGGTATGCTTTGAAAACAATTATAGCATTGAGTTGTTTTGTGTGCATTTCCCAACTTAAAAGAATCAATAACAAATTTACAATGAGCCTAGATTTTCAAATCAAGGCACCAAGGACTATTTTATGTTGTTGATCATATTGAATATATACTTAGGATTTGTGTACCTATTTGTTTAAACTTAGATTGTTAAAATTAGTCTATTGAGAGACAAATTACGTTTGGTTATATTGTAAGTAAGTAATATTTGCAATTTGGGTCAAGCGTTGAGTGGTCACGATGGTTTTCACCCTAAAGAAATTGAGAGAAGTTATTGTGATTGGGAAGTAGGGGTTGGCAAATTGGATTCGATGCTATATGAGCCATAAGACCTTGAATATGCAGATGTTGTTGAAAATCCCTTTGTGGATCTAAGTTTGTGTATCCTTGTGAGATATTGGAAAATCCATTTATTGGGTCTAAGATAGTGTACCTAGTTAGTTTTTGTAATCTAATTGTGGGTATACTTGTAACTTATTTTTTGTAGTCAATTAAGTGGTGCCTATGTGTGCAATATTGTAATTAGCATTAGTTGCAATTTGTTGTAAATGTTGTAGGACAACCCAAACTTTGTAGAGCCTCAAGGTGCTAAAAACGTCTGGGGGGTGGATTAGCAATAGAAGGATTGTGAACCATCTAAAAATCTTGTTTATACTTGATATGTGATTTCTCCCGCTTATATCCAAATTATTATGCATAAATATAAATAGTAAAACCGTTCTTTCAATTTTATTAATTGAAAAGATACATACACACACTAGGATTGACCAAAAGAAGTTAAAAATAGCAAACAAAAGTTAAAAAACCGATTCACCTCCCCCCACCACCACCACCACCCCAAGTTTTCTCTTCACAAGACCTTACATTTTGGTTTCTTTTTGTTTGTAAAAAAATTGATTTAGTTAAAAATGGAAGATGTTCCTAGCATGATGGTCTACTAGGTTTACTCAATGGAAGTAAAGATTTTATAATATGGAAATTGTTGTTAAAGTAATGGAATATTGAAGTTTTCTTTCAATATAATAAGTCTCTAAAGTTCCCTACGGTAAAGGTTTGATCATATTTGTGAATTTTCATTCTGAATGGCATTACGGGCTTTTGATATCCTTCTTGGGATTGTAAAATAGATTATCTTCATTGTTAGCTGGATAGGTGTGAATAAGTTTGTGCTTGGGATCTTTGAGATTTTCTTTTTGATGCTGAATTAGGGATTTTCTTTGTTACATTTAGAAACATATACGTGAAAAATCAGAATTTGAAGAATTAAAAGTGTCGAGTCACTATGTTAGATATAAAAAAAGTGTTTACTTTGACTATATCCAATCATTGGAATGACAAAAATATGCTTATTTAGTTTCTCAAAGTTTTGAAATTTAGCTCGATTTTGGTGGCCATCATGTTTGCCAATATGAAATGGATCCATATTTGATTGGACAATTATCAGTTCTAAGAACCTTTTGGTGATATTTTCAACAAATATGAGCATGTTTATATTTAAGGGACAATTTAAGGGTTCCTACAATGTGTTGGGACATTGTGAAGAGGGTATGGAATGTTTTTGAGAGCCACCTATGCTATTCCATTTGCCATTTGCTATATTATTCACACGTGGAAATAGCAGCTTAAGGTAGTTGAAAATGACTACTGGATGGTCGAAGTGGTGATGGTATCAAGTAAATTGATAGGTTCTTGCCATGGGGTGAATGTGGAATTTTATAAGACAAATAGTAACGTCTATGTTTGAGGGGTAGAATTTTGGACAATGAGGAAACAAATACATGCAGCTTGGGTGAAGACAAGAAAGTTAAGAATTGAGATGGATATGTGGCAAAACTAGGAAAGATAAAATTAGATGTGGAGACTTAGTGTACTTGGGATGACACTATATGTGACAAACTAATTTCTTTGGTATGGTATGAGCAGGTGTGATATGAACTTGTGTGATGTAAGACCTGGTAGTGCGTCAAAATTTATTGATGAACGTAGGAGTGACTAGAAATTTAGTATCCGAAATAAACTGATGAAATTTTTTAGGAAAGATTTATTAAAAATATTTATATGGCATTATTTTAATGACATATAAGAATCGAAAAGGATGTTGTATACACCCAAAAAGACTGAACTAAATATTGGCGTTGATTGTTAAAAAAAATAATTAAATGTTAAAGTCGTGTATGCAATTTGCTCTATCCTTTGGTTGCCATGGTTGGTACATGAAATGGCTTTGATTATTCTATTTTCATTAGTAAATGTTCTCATTTAGAGAAAATGTGTAATAGAACCAACCTCCCATTTGCATGCAAGGAGACTTATTGTTATGATATTGTGGTTTTCACCCACTACTTTTAAGGAGTTGCAATAATTGGCTGATTAACTAGAAATAGAGGAGCTGGAAAATGACGTGTTAAAATTGAGTTCAGGTTGATCTTGAAATGGTTAATCTCAGTTAGGGTTATCTTTCGTATTAATAAGCTCAGGATATTATCTGGATGAGACAATTCTTCACAACATGAATGGAGGCGGCGGTATGATTTTGGAAAAAACCTTCAAAGGTAATTATCACAGTCATAATCTGAGGTTGCTAATGACCTTACCTTGTTATATTCTCGAGGAAAACATAATTTGGAACCTTTTTTTTTTTTTTTTTTCAAAATACATGAAACTTGGATACCTGAAGATTGCATTTAAGCTTGTCCATATTTAACCCCATTTAGTGAACCTACTCAAGTCTTGAACCATATCTGGACTAGAATTGCTCTTCTAATGGCTTCCGTGATTAATTATATTGGAAACCCATCTTGATTTCTTATCAGTAGGGGTCCCTTTTCCTTTCGAACTTGGCTCTCCTAAAAAACTTTCCGCCAGCACACGGAAAGTCACAAATTTTTCTTTTCTTTTTTTAATGCAGGTTGAAGGAGCTTGGGCATCGTAGATTCAAAGAAAATGAACTTGACGTGTCCTGATTCTTATTGACTGTATTATCTGTCCACCCTGAAGACAATTGAAGTCTGTAAAAGTCTCTTATTTATGTATCGTTGTTTACTTCTCACCATCTTTCCAAGATGATTACAAGTCAATATTAATGTGTAACCATTGGGCTTTGCATTTTTGCATTTCAGTTACTGAGTGGCAATTCTATTTCTATGAGCGAGCAGTGGATTTTGTGTCTGGTTTGTCTCCATGGAATTTAGATCATGAAGCTTTTTGGTTTCTTTAGGATAGATGTGCAGTGAATTCTGGAGGATAGGTTGCTTGTCTCAGACCCATTATCTCTCTTCAACTCTCAGACGAATCTCTCTCACCAGGCCAAAAAAAAAAAATTGCTCTACTTCTATTTCTGACATGTTTATGTGTTTTTTTGTTTCCTTGTTTCATGTTTTTTTGTTTTTGTGTTCTGCTTCATTTATTTATTTCTTTCGTTCTATGTTCCGTTCTTTTCCTCTGTTTCTGTGTTTTTGCCCGAGACTCTTTTTACAAAATGGATTGTAGTCCAGGCAAAACCATATTTTTCTCATCCTAATATGCTGTCACTGATAGAGCTTGAATACTCGATGGCCTAGGATCTTCCTCCCCACTGGCAATATCTCTACAATCGGTAATGTCAACCTCCAAATCACCCGCGTGATCTTCTACATGAAATCTCTCTCTCTCTCTCTCTCTCTCTCTGGTTGAGAGAGTTTCAGAAAGAATCATACTAGATTTGTAGATAGAGCAATCCGGTGTCCTCGACAGTTTCCTTGCTCCACTGCCCTCTAGAGTTTACAGGAAATAGGAATTGAAGAGCTTGATCTTCCCTTTTTTGTAAGTTACTAATGAGCTCTATGAATCATAAACAACATTGTGAAGTAAAAATAATCTAGATAGAATTGACATTATCTTCATTAAATCATAAACTAAATCAATTGGACCTCCACAAGAAAGGGTAATCTTGAAGGCAATGCATAGACAATATTGTGAAGTAAAATTAATCGAGATAGAATTGGCATTATTTTCATTAAATCATAGACTAAATCAACTAGACCTCCCCAAGGGCAATCTTAAAGGCAGGCACAAAACAAGAAGATGGGTTGTATAGGCCCTAAGCATTACTATTTGGTGATGTTTGAAAAATAACGCTGTCATAGATTTTTCTATTTTCATTTTTTCTTTCTGTACATTGCATGGTGTTTCGTCTATTTACATGTCTAGTTTCAAAGAGGCTTCTTGTAGAGTCTAAGTTGAGTCTCACAGGAGCACTATACTCCAATCTAAATACAATTGAATATTCATCACACATAAATTCAAATCTTATGGAGTTAGAAGAGAAAATTGGGGGAGAGAAAGTTGGGATTTCATTGCTCTGGTATTCTCCTTTCTCTTTGTTTTTTGCTGCATCTTCTAGTGCCCATAAAGATTTTAGGAATCCATGCCTTGTATGTCTATTGACCCATTCACCTAAACTTACCGGACCTAGATTTGGAAGGTGGGTTAGTTCTTAGGGTCAGGCTTAATTATCTTTTCCAAGTTGTCCTCAACTCTTCTCCAGTCAGGCATTCGATCTGATCAAGTTCAGAAGTGTTTTAACAGCTGAAATCGGTGGTAGTTGCTCTTGACTTTCGTCTTCTTTGTGCTACTCTGTTGTCTGCTCTTCCGGACTATTCACTGTTACTTCTACTTCACGGGTCCAGCAAAAAATTCAGCCTCTACCTAAAGCAGGTCCCTGTCCTCTACAAGTCAACCTCATCGGTGCCGCCTAAGTTCCCGGAAAATGACCTCTTCTGGCCTCCTACTTGTCCCTTAATCTCTTCTCTCTTTTCCATGGCTTTTTTTTTTTTTTTTTTCCGCTTTTTAGGGTAAATCCTCCGCGGCTTGGTTGGTGATACTAAATCTCCCTTGTGAATTTTCTCCATAATTTTCCCATTAGTTGAAAGCGTTATCTAATGTAATCAGGTATAGACAAAGTGAAAGGAATTTCGAATCAGAAGAAGATTAGGAGCGATTAAACTAGTCTGTTGTGTTAAAATAATTGGGAAGGTGAACTTTGTCTCATGCTGTCAAATGTCATCAGTAGAGATAAAACTTTGTTGTGGGTTGCTTTCCTTGCATTTGTTTGTGCTCGTTTTATCGATTAAAATGTTGGAAAAGAGAAGTAAACAAAACTGACTTGTTTTCCCTTCATACAATGATCAAATAGTGGAATCATTTGGCCAAATTTAGTGCAGCAATGTTTCGGAATTAGTCCCACGATTCTGTGATCTTGCATCAAGTTCGGCGTATGCGTTGATTCATCCGAATACTAAGGAGACACTCTCTTGCCTCTGGAAGCATAACGAGTAATCAAGTAATCAATTGCTCCAAATCAAATTACCTGGAAACAACAAAAAGGGAAAATTAAATGAGTTGATTCAAATAGATTGGCCAGAAGCAACGGAACAGAAGGCTATCAGTTATCATGAATATGTTATTCATGTTTCGAGTAGAGAGTGCCTGAAATGGAGGAAGACGTTCCAGGCAGTTACCATGAACAAGACTTGTTTGTCATCTCATAAAGCTTCTCCTTTATCTGAATTAAGAATTAAAACGTGTCGACGTCCTGGTCATTGAGAAGCTGCTTTCATATCTGAAAAACCGAAGGTTTGTTTGCGCTTGAAATTCCTACATTCTCTCGCACCTTCTTCACAGGTCCTCTAAATCGTTTTAGGTGGACGATTTTTCGTCTCGCTAGATCAATTTTTCGGGACCGAGTTTTATTGAATTGAAAAACCAACTTGAACGACAAGAAGAAACACAGAATCGGACGAGGAACTGAAATAAATACTAGGCCGTGACTCTGTGTAGTTCCATTAACTATCCTCGAATAATCGTGAAATAGAGAAGCTTGTCTGGACTTCTAGGATGGTTGTCAGTGCTTGGGGGTCCCATCAGGCGAGGTGGTTCGATCTTCAAGTACCCTGCTAATCGAACAGCTGAGATCAAGCGGGTGTGACTCAGATTGGAAGGGGAGAATAAAGAAAATGCTTAAGCTTGAATTCATAAATGGATTCGAAGGGAAACTGCTCTTTTTCTCGTACTGTCCACACGTGAGGAGAAAACCCTGTACATAGCAACTCGCGAGTAGGCTTCCTCAGAAGCGACGTGAAACAGGAAGTTATAAAACTGAGGAAGCGGTGATGTCTCCAACACTTCTTGCACCGGTTTCCTCTCCAAGACAATCTCTTCTTTGTTGGCGAAGAAAGTGAGGCTGCCATATCGTTGTTCTAACGAGATCAGTCTGTACTAATTCCTTTGCGCAGCCATGGAAGCTATGAACATGTCTAATCCTGCTCTCCCTCCGGGGTTCAGGTTTCATCCAACTGACCAGGAGCTCATCATTCACTACCTCCAGAAGAAGGTCTCTTCTTCACAAACACCTGTCATCTCTATCATCGCAGATGTTGATCTCTACAAGTTCAATCCGTGGGAACTACCGGGTGCTTCCTTCTCACTCTGCTAATTTACCTCCTTTTTCAATACATCCTCCAAATTTCTATGTATGCTTAGATTCTTCACATATCTCTTCCTTTGGATGTCTGCATCTCCATAGAACTTGTGCATGATAATCCATACTCTTAGCCTTACATAAACGTGCATGTATATAAGTCAGCTTCATGTTTGTAGACCAATATAAAGCTGATTCGTTCAGCTAATAGGAAGTTTAAATTGGAGGATTTAGTTGTTCTTTATCAGGGAAGGCGCTTTTTGGGGAGAGCGAGTGGTTCTTCTTCAGCCCACGAGATCGGAAATACCCAAACGGAGCTCGTCCCAATAGAGCAGCGGCATCTGGTTACTGGAAAGCTACAGGAACGGATAAACCGATCCTTACAACGAACGGGACCCAGTGTCTTGGGGTGAAGAAAGCTCTGGTCTTCTACACAGGTCGCCCTCCCAAGGGTCAGAAAACGGACTGGGTGATGCACGAGTACAGGCTTCTGGATACTACACCTAACTCCCAGAAAATCAAGGGATCCATGAGAGTAAGTCCAATTGCTGATCAGACCTCCAAGTCAACATAGACAAGCTTTTCTATAAGAATTATCGATGTAGTTCAATGTATTTTGCTGTATTCTCTCTCTTCTAAGAGTGCTCTTTCAAAGTCAGCTTCTCTAACTCTCTTTCAGTTGGATGACTGGGTACTATGCCGAGTTCGCCAGAAGAGCAGTTTGCCTTTACAGATAGGTGGTCAAAGCGAGTATTCGTCGGATACGTCCCCTTCCTTCGAGGATCGACGCAGAGAGAAGCCATCAATAAGAAAGAGAGACGATTTCTTCCAGGAGACAGATTATCAAGTGTTTGATCGTCTGTGGGCGTCACCCCCGCAAGAACCCCCCGTCGCTTGCAAAAATATACCCGCGATCTTCCAAGCAACCAGCGAAGCTTCAAATCAACAGACGATTTCACATGGGAGTCCTGTCGACCCAGAAGCAACGAACCGATCTTCCTACCAGATACTCGACTTCGATTGCTTGAGCAGAACCATGTCAATCGGAGCATTCGATGAGTTAATGCTGTTGCCACCATCAAAGAGGCTTACGAGCGGAGGCAGCGCCGGTGAACAGTCACCTGCTTATAACTCCAACCTGGCTTCATGTTTTCCGGAGTTCATCGTGCAGTAGTTTCGTTTCTCTCCCTCAAGATTTTGTGAGCCACTTTTCAGCATCAGACATAACTATGATTCTGTCTCATGCTGAGACGCGGCTCAGGAAACTCTTTAATTATGACTGTCTTATTTTTGTTCCAGCCTAGTTGAAAAGTACTCAGGGTTATGAGACGGGGTGGGTCTCATGAATCAATTGGCAGAGGTGATTTTGCATGGCTGGTTGGATTGCTGTAGTTTGTAAATTTATATCCATGTTTGTAAAACAAAAGTGTGATTGTGTATATATATCTATTAGCCATAAAGTACTTGAAAGAAGTTTATATGCTTACTGGATGAACAGACTGGTAGTCAGTGGGTTACTGTAGAATTTCTGGTTTCTTGATATTATTTAGGGCCTGTTTGGAACCAAAAAAAAAAATAAATGGTGGGATAGGTGATGGGTCAAAGCAGGGATGGACTAGAAACGCAGGGACAAGGCAGTGATGAAGTTGGATTTCATTCCTTTCATGTCGGTTTGGGTTCTGATATGAGTTTAAAAAAGAATCGACCCAAATTAGATTTGTATCCACCCTAGGCATGATGTTCTAAAGAGATAACCTGGTAAATAATATGATTTTTTTTCAAGTTGAGCATAACTCCCGTAAATCATGTCCAACTCATTTTCCCTTCTTAGAAATATCTTCATTATGATAAAATTTTTAGCTCTTTCGGAAGCTTCTTTAAATTTTACTAATTTTCAATAGAAACTCTAAAAATTCACCTTTTGGCTCTTTAGTACCTTTTTAAGGAAATATAGGAAATGCATTTATAGTAGAAATACGTTTTTAGGGACCATTAATGCTTCTTGTTCTCTGAAAACATTTTTCTAGATGAAAATTCTTATCAAGAAAATCATATAATTTTCCAAGTAAGATTTTTCAGCCTAGATGGGGCAGAAAACTGTATGATTTTTTTTTTATTAAGTATTTGATAATTGATAGTGTAATACTTTTAGCATGAAGTAAAATTTTATGGTAAATTTGTATTTGATATTTTGTTTTACTAAAAATTTATCTGATAAGTACAGTAATGTGTACGATTGATTATTAATTTTAATTTATTTCCTTATAAAAGGCACAAGTCTATTTAATTTCCTAGTAAGTCACTAATAGGATTTTATTTCAAAGTTTCTTAAAAATATATATCTTTATAAAAATATTTATTATTTTCAACTAGAGACACGGGGACCTTAAATTGTGCTGTTGTTTTTCTAATCTTAGTCTATTTCTATCTCCCGCTGGTCAGAAGGTCCATAATGCTGCTACTTCCCAAAATGATAGTTGCGGGATTTAAATCTTGTTCGTCTTCTGTCCCACAAATCCCTGGCCGAGAGATGAGAAGACCCCACAAGGACCGGACCCACTTATGTTTACAGTTGCTTCAAAATAACGCATCGTTTCGCACTTTGACATGGTACAGATCGCTTGACTCGTATCGTACCACGGTGACTCCTCTGCTCAGAACTTGCAATCTGCAGCGAAATGCAGCGAACCCGCGTTTTCATTTTGTCACGGTCCCAAAGCCAACTCATTTCTGCCCCGATCACCTGGGCCGGGTTTCATTTAATCCGAAATTTCACAGCTTCCCTCCCGGATTTTAAAAACTTCCTCGGAGCAAAAAGAAGAAGAAAAGAGGTACAATAAGGGGCTTCGGACCTGAGATCCCGGCGGCAAGATGATGCAGAGGTTCGGATTTCGGAGTAGAGGCTCCAACTCCTCGCCGGAATCCGTCACCCCTAGCGCTTCCCCGGCGTCTGCCGCAGTTGCGGTGGGCCCCGGTAGGCCCCTCCGTCTTGTTTACTGCGATGAGAAAGGGAAGTTCCGGATGGACCCTGAGGCCGTTGCCACTCTCCAGCTCGTCAAGGGTCCCATAGGTGTGGTCTCCGTATGTGGCCGAGCCCGCCAAGGAAAGAGCTTCATCTTGAATCAGGTTTTTTCTTGGTTCATCTCGTATCTTGTAGGGCGTCTAATTATTTAAACGTCCCAGTTCTTTCAATTCTGTCACGTATTTTTTGCTGTCCCTGATGTGGTGGTTTTTGTTTCTTCTTTTTTTGTTGCGTCTGGGTTTCCATTTAACTGAATTGTTCACACTCACTCTGTTTAATCTCGCATATTTTCTGTGTCTTAGAGAATTTTGAACTCCTATTGAACTGATTGGGATTTCTTTGAGAATGGCCAACACAGTGTTTAGCTGGCAGATGAAAACCATCTTTTAGTTATTACAAAGCTAGACTTCAGTTGTTGTATGAGTACTGACATTGGTATTGAATGCGTGTCTTACATGCTCCTCTTGTGAGTATGATGTGAATGACCTTCAGGAACCTTCCTTGATGTTTTACTTGGTTAAGTTTAAATAAGTCGGATGTCCTTTCTGAAAAAAAAAAAAAAAAATACTGAGGTCGTTTGGGAAAGTTTTGCATAAATATTGCCTGCACTTAGTACTGTTCGATGTTGGAAAATCTCTTCAGAGTATGGTTCTCTCTTTCCTTGTTTGATCATCATTCTTTGCTTATATTATTGATAGTTTCCCTGTATCAGCTTCTTCTTTTACTTAATGGATGAAAACTGTAACCTGTTTGAAAACTGTGAAAATAAATAAATTCACTGTTTGCGATGGAGATTTTGTGACATAGGTGTTAGATTCTTCTTTGACTGATTGATATTTGTTTGGATGTGTTAGCTTTTAGGGAGAAGCAGTGGATTTCAAGTTGCATCCACCCACCGACCATGCACGAAGGGGCTATGGATGTGGAGTGCACCATTAAAACTAACTGCTCTGGATGGAACCGAGTACTATCTCTTACTCTTGGACTCTGAAGGAATTGATGCTTATGATCAAACGGTAGGCCTTCAACTATCTGCATTAGAATCAATTGATGCAAACCTACAAAAATGTTGTTTGATTACTGTTGCTAGAAGTTTTATATTTTTACACCGTTGATCCTATGGAATATCAAAATGTTTTTTATTATTTTGGGTGCCTTCTTGTTTTGAATTGAAATCGCTGTTGTAATGCTTAGTATCCATCAAGTTTATACTAAGGAATGAATATGTTTGTCAAAACTGCAGAAACCGATTAGGAACAGGAGAGAGAACATGGGAGAAGAGAGGGAAGGCAAGAGAGTGATAATTCATTTTGGATTGTTTAGAGGAGATTAGATTTAGGGTTGATCCCTCTCTCCTATGACATAAAACTGACAAAAGTACCATAATATCCCTGCTCCCCTTAAACTCTAATAGAAAAGATTCCATTGGAAAATACTTTCCTAGAGAACTAAATAAACCCAAATTACTTTTTCTAACACGTCCCTCAATTTAGAGCATATTGCTTTAGCTTGTTACATAGCAAACATCACAAACAAAAGATGAAAATAAAGTTCCAACTTAGGTCTTTAACGAGAAATCAATTCACAAATCTTAATGGAAGCTTCAGACATAAGTCACATGCTAGCTTCTACTAGTCCCACAATTTGCCACTAATCGTTGTTGATTTGGAATCACAGATGCTCCCCCTTATTTGCATATATGTAAAAACTCAACACAAAGATCAAAGCAAAGCATAAAACAAAGATCAAAGCTGCTGTAGACAGCGAGATTAGTTACAATTTCAAACAACACTAATCAATAACCTAAATACCACTCCCTCACTCTTGAAGATTCTTGGCAGGCTTCACCAACACCACCATTATTTTGTACTGTATCTCTCCTCCTCATGCTGGCGAGCCATGACATAGAAACTCAGCTTGGGTAGAAAAAAAATAAGGGAACCCACACTGGGAAGGCATAAAAGAAAACCTCCTAACAGCAACAGAAAATCACCCACCTCTAAGGGTACCAGTAGAAAACCATCCACTTAAGGACAACAGTAGAAAACCACCTACTTTTAAGGGTAGCATTAAGAAAACATCCGCTATGAAGGGAAACAGTAGGAAATCACCCACTTTTACGGGTAGCAGTAGGAAATTACCCACTTTTGGAGGGAAGAAACTACCCATCTAAGGACAGCATAACAAAGATAAACCAGATAAGAGACAGGAGAAAAGTAGTGAGGATGGAGGAAGCCATGATAATTACCTCACCGGAGAGTGTGTGGCAATAGAAATCTTCATTATCTTTGATTACACATCAAGGGTATTCTGGGTGACTCTGGCAGAGTCATTGCCTAGTTTCAGGATCTTGTGAGACTTCCTTGTTATGTGCCCTTGTAGAAATTACTAACTTGGGGTCACAGTATTTAAATTAGAGCAAACTCAATACAGAGGAGAAAAATGTGGTAAAGAATGTATATAATTATTGTACTACAATCATTGATAAGGATTTAATACCCTGGTCTTAGTTCTCTGGGATAGCAGTATTAAACTTTATATATGTATGTATGAATGTATGTATATTGAATGGTAGTATCAAACAATTATTCTTCCACAATCTCTCCCTTTATGCTTAGATCAATAGATTATTATGCAATTTGAGGTAGGTAGTTTCAGGTGCTAGTTGATGCATGCATGTAGGGGTGGGTATGGGTCAGGTTGGGTCAGGGATGGGTTTCCCAAAACCCAAACCGGACCCGAAACCTGAACCCAAAAAATCTGAATGGGGTTGGGAAGCCAACACTGTCCCCGCCCTGTCCCCAACCCAACCCCGCATCCCCGATCAATCACCGGCCCATCCCATCCCTGCCCAGCCCCGCTCTATTTGCCCAGTCCATAAGATAATGAACCATTATTTAAAAATCTATAAATCTGTAAAAATTATAATTTTTTTTTAAATTACAAAAGTCTCTATACACCATAAAAATCCCTCAACATCAAACTCTTTTTATTTAAGCCATTGGACACAATCATATGAGACAAAGTGCTTTAAAACATTTACTTTTTCCCTAAATACCCCTAAGAAACTTATAAAATTATATTATTGTGTCATTAAAATTTATGTTATTCATATATGTCTAAAGGGCATTACAGGTATAAAACCCTAGGGGTTGGGTTGGGTTGGGTTCGGCAAACCCATCCCCACTCACAACCGAATGGGGGTTTTTACCCACCCATCCCCGACTTGCAGGGTGAAATGTAAAACCCATCTCCGGGTTTTGGGGTCGGGTCAGGTCAAGTTCCCTGTGAAATCCGCCCCTACGCATGGCACAGAGTTTGTTCTAGTGTGCTAGCATTTGTTGGAGCTCCACCAACTTGTTGCACTTTCTCATTTGCTTATTGGTTCAATCCCTTTTGAGCTTCGTCCTGTAATGATGTCTATAGGAGATTCTTGCTTCTGGTTAGTAAAATTATGGATTTTAAAGTCATCTATGATGTGTTGGGGAAGCTAATATGCTGGCTGTAGATTCAGTCAGTTGATTCCATCATTTGGATTGGCTCTGAGTCTGCTGGTTTCTTGAAAGTAATACTGATATTAGGCCGGAGTACTGACCTGATCAAAGGCAGGTTCATCTTCTCTTCAGGCTTATGTTAATTTCAGCAGTCGTAACCTAAATTCCAACTTATTTGTCCGAGGCGAGGCAAAGGATGTAACATATTCTATATTTTTCAAAATCTACTCAGATGTATTAATAATGGTTATGTTAAATATAGTATAAGGGGCAGTTTGGTCAATTTACTTGGATCTGTATATTTCAGTGAGAGTACTGGCATGTTCAGAATGTTGTTTAGGTGTGTCTATGGTCCAGGTTTTATGTTGTTTAGAGGTTTGGTTAGGAAGTTATAAGAAGTTATGTGTAAGAGGGGTAAATATGTTATTATCTCTCAAACTCACTTAAGTTAATAAGAAGGAAGAGGAGTTGATTGAAGACCCTAACAAGAGCTCTCTCCTATGCTCTCTTTCAGCAACTCTTTTCTCCTTTTTCTTCTTCCTCTGATCTCTCATTCTTCTATTTCTCATTTCTTCTCTGATTACTCTCTTAAGCGACAGTATAGAAGGATTGGATAGATAAAACACAATCTCACTATGATACTAAGATTTGAATTTGTCATGTGGATCATCATATTTTGCAGATGGCAATAACAGTGCATTATTTTCTGAGGAAATTTGTGTGACAACTAAATTTAAATGCACACTATTGAAAAATCTGAAAAAGCACACTCAGTTTTAGTTGTAGTCCTAATTAAAGCATTACTGAGTTGGACGTAGTCCTTTTTTAATTTACCTTGAATTTACTTAGCTTTAGTTCTAGTCCTAATTAAAGTATTAATGAGTTGGACGTAGTCCTTCTTTTATTTACACTTGAATTCTTTTCTCAAGTTTATTCTGTAAACTCATGCATTGATGGGCATGTTGTAGCTTTGATTCGTGAGTGAATTTTCAGTAACGTTTCTTCTTCTTTCTTCTGTTTGTGACTGGATTGGTATAGAATTATGGTCTCGAGGCAAGTTGATATCTTCTCTTATCATGAATAATAGCACTCAAGATTAGACTTTTGCAGCTCATTATCTTTGTCTTGTTTTGTTTACATCCCGAAAGTACCTCCTTGTCTTATTTCTTTTCTTTTGCCTTTCTCTTTAATTTATCAAAACAAACAGTGATGGATTTTGCTTGTGTTTGTAGCCCATTAATGGCTGTCAATTGTATCAGTAGATGAAAATGAATATGCACAGCTGCATCTTTTGGTGTGGAATGCTGGACCCTATCCCTAAGATCCTTGACTGGCTTTGAATCTTGTTACCCCTTGGTTTATTTTGCATGGCCTTGGCAGGGTGGACTTTTTGTAATCTCTTTGTAATCTGTATTCTCTTCTTCTACCTGGAATAAAGTTCTCATCATTCTCAAAAAAGAATCAATCTTGATGGGCATGATTTAGTTATTTTGTTGTCAAAGACATCTAAGATTCAGTTTTCCCCCCTAAAGAAACAACATCTAAGATACACTGCTGCTTCATTTTTCTGTTCCATGTTTACCTTTTTCTGGTACTGTTATCTAATTTATTTATCTATTTATTTATTCACAGTGTGTATACTGTTTGTGCCAAATCCAAGTCTTAATTCTTTATTACTTTCTAAGTTTATCCTTTGATTTTTGGGTATGTTGCTGGACCATTGGCAGGGAACCTATAGCACCCAGATATTCTCTTTGGCTGTCCTACTATCCAGTATGTTTATCTATAATCAGGTATAGGCATCTTCTAGTAGCTTTGAAATACTTAGCTTGTTGTAATAAATTTATTTGTTGCTTCATCAGCTTTTGTTTTCACTTGTCTTAAATAGATGGGAGGTATTGATGAATCTGCACTTGATCGTCTATCTCTTGTTACCGAAATGACTAAGCATATTCGTGTAAGGGCTTCTGGAGGAAAGGCTACAGCTTCTGAGCTTGGGCAGTTCTCCCCAGTCTTTGTTTGGCTTTTGAGGGTACTCATTTCTGCCTTTTCAAATTCTATGAAGCTTTTGTTTATATGATTCAAGTCTGCAAGCTTGTAAGGTGCTGTTTGGTGATTGATGACTTTCTCTTTAACTAAATAATGCTTGCAGGATTTCTATTTAGATTTAGCAGAGGACAATAGGCAAATAACCCCTCGTGATTACTTGGAGCTAGCCTTGAGGCGAATGCAAGGAGGAGGAAAAGATATGGCAGCCAAAAATGAGGTGAAGTTATCTTGTTTCTCTTTTGCTATATCCTAGATCAGATTCCCATTTCGCTTCTTTGCTAATGGATATTCATCATACATGCTGCTTATTGTCCAACTAATTATTTTTGAAAAAACTGCTAAATAGATACGAGAGTCTATTCGTGCTCTTTTCCCTGACCGGGAGTGCTTTGCCCTTATGCGGCCTTTGAACAATGAAAAGGATCTTCAGCATCTGGACCAGATCTCTGTTAGTCTTTTCTTTCTATTTATCATTTCTTTCAATTATCTATTCTGTTTATTCTGTTGTATTTCTGATGAGTTATACATCTATGCAGTTGGATAAATTACGACCAGAATTTAGATCTGGTCTTGATGCATTGACAAAGTTCGTTTTTGAGAGAACTAAACCAAAACAGGTTGGAAGCACAGTTATGACAGGGCCAATTCTGGCTGGCATTACACAATCTTTTCTGGATGCTATTAATAATGGAGCAGTGCCAACAATATCGTCCTCATGGCAGGTTGGAAGCAAAATAGCATGTGTGCTTTTCTGCCATGATATTTTGTTCACCTATGTTTCTCTGCACCTTATTGCATATTTCATTTTGGTCATCACTTTTCCACGAATGAATTGGTTTCATATGATTTTTTCATGTATGAAGAATGAATATCATCCACCCATTTTAATCTGTGGAATGATATCACCCATTATAATCTGTGGAAGGATGACAGATTTGTGAAATCGGGAATTATTATTTAGAGCTGCCTTTGCTTAGGTTGATATCTGAGCTTTTCACTTATTTGCATGCTAAATGGAGGCCTTTTTTTAGATCGCCTTTTGTATGAAGTATATCCTGCAAGCACCTTCTTTTGTTGTGTTAGCATCTCTTCTGCTACCTATCCACCAACCCACATTCGTATATATCTGTTTTTGTAGACATTGATGAGTCCACATTTACATGGTTTTGTTTTATCTCATCAAATGTACTCTTCCTCTTTCTGTAGCTCTTCTTTAATGTAATCTCTTTCTCATCGAGTTATAGAAAAGATGTATACTTTGAGATATATGATCTGCTCATTATCTCAGTGCCTGCTGTAAAAGAATTTCCACCTTCCTATACAGCCTGATTGGTACATGCAGGTTTACCAAATTTCTCTGAACATCTATTAGAAAAGTGATTAGTATGGCCAGAGTGAACATACTCTTTACCTTCTTAGCCAGGGCCTCGGCCTCCCCATTGTTGTTGAGCCCTGTCTCTTTGACCACCTCCTTGACCTCTGGTAGTGTATGTAGAATTTGCGTTGAAGGTTGAGGCATCTGTCTTATTTCTAGGCTCCAGAAGTGACGCACTACTGGTAGAGACTGAAAAATTCTAACGCAAGTGTACTCGATGATTCATTTGTTGTAACTAAAATATACATCTGTCTCTCTGTCTATGAGCTTCTTTCTCACCACAGTGAGGGATGATACGGATTGATCTCGTGTCACAGACCATCTGCTTCACCAATAGAATAAGTGGACTTTTCTCCTTACTGCATGGGAAACAGTTCAACATACAAATCGTATAGGCTGGTTATTGATCAAAGACTTCATACCATTAAGCAGACATTACAAGAAAATTTTCTGATCTCCTATCCTCGGCTAGAGGAGATGGAGGTGCCTCCTTGATGAAGCTTTTTCCTTGTGCCTAGAAAGACTTCTACTATCCAACACACAACTAATAGTTTACCTCTTCAAAATTTATCATAACAATCCAAGTGCTAGCATTATCCATATCTTCCTTTTCTGATGTCAAGGAAGGAGTAATAATCTCACCTGGACCGGCCATAGGGATGCCAATTTACCTATTTGCTTGTTTTTTTTTTCTGTACCATTTACTATGGAACAAAAAGCATAATAAAATTTCTTACCCAATTGCTTGCTTTCCTTTTATTGAATGAAATTGAAATGGGTGAGGTTATTCCAACTGATTATTCAATTGATGTAAGGGTGATTTGTAATTTTCTTGTAAACTATACAGAGATAGATGTGATGTGAGAGGCTCGAGAGAGCTGCAATAAGCACCAATTACTAAACATCTGACGCTTAAGAGCTTGACACATGAGAAGGGCATGTGGGCTTGAAACGATGGTTGGGTAAGTGTTCAGTATAGGCTGGAGAAGTGCAGAACAACTTGAAATAAACACCAAAGTTCTGAAGGCCTGGGTCACTGCCTTGCCACACGATGTGTCCAAAGTTCTATCACCTACCTAAATCGTTAACCATTGCGGACATTCCCTTCTTCTTTCTCCTTGAAAGAACTTGCCTGCACTCTTTGCTGGCGTTAAAGACTTCGGGTTGTTGTCTCAGAAGAACCAGGTTGTGAAAGGCTCGTTGTGGTGAATAGTAGAAAATTGGGTCATGTGAGACTTGAGCTGAATTGTAGAGAGCTATGATGAGAGAAGTTCGAGCTGTAACAAAATCCTTTCTCTTCCTTTGGGTTATTCCTAAAAGCAGGATTCTAACATTTGGTCAGCTATGTTGACGCGGGTTCTAGCCCTCAGTTACATCATGTTGATTATGTAATGAAGAGGATGAGTCTATTGTTTGATCATACTCTCCTTCATTGTACTTTTGCAAATGAAATTCAGAGGTCCTGTGCTTGCTAATTTGGAATACCACTATATGCTTACCAAGAAACTCTGAATGATTGGCTGTCTGGAATTATTTCTTTTCCTATGCTCCAACTTGGTAAAATCCTATGGAGAATGGTAGAGGCAGCAGTTCTATGAAGTTTGCTTCAGATGGAGCAGTGGATCCCTTGACTCACTTAAATTGAATTTTGGTGGTAGTTGTAAAGGTATTCTAGGTCCACAGATATTTTCTTTTGGGGTGTGTGTGTGTGGGTGGGGGGTGGAGAGGAGGATGGGGTACTAGGAACCTTGAGGGTATCCAACTAACATTTTTAGGGCCGGTCAGTGAGGCAGTTTTCTCTAAGCCGAAGTTAGTAATCTTCTTCAAGGATTTTGTTTAAAGAAGATTTTCGCATGCCGATAATCATTGACGGTGACTCTTTAGTTGTAATTACTTGGGGTAAAGGCGCAATGGAGATTTGATGGGCAACTTCTGCAACTAGATAATCTACATTCAAAACTATGTGGCTCTTGGAATCATATTCATTGATCAGAGAATACAATATTGGAATTCAAAGCTCATCATCGAGCTAATCACATTGCAAAATGTCCCTCGACATGGCGATTGCGGTTGCGTCTATGGCAGCCAATGTTGTCGTCACGGGTGTCGCCAACACCTGTCTTCTGGCGACGATGTTTCATCCGACCCCAACACGACGACCTCTTGGCTATTGATGAACCGCATTGCCTGATGTTTTCGGACTGCAGAAAGGATGGCACTCTGAAGGTGACGGGCTCGAATGCTCCGATTGGTACTCTAAACTTGGTGTCTAATTGGATGGGCCAATGGTTAGACCCAATTTTGTTGAAAACTTCATCCTCATAGAGCCTAATCCAATCCCCGTTAGCAAGGAATCTGTTTAGCTTGAAGAAAATTGGATTTTGCTGCCCCTTTGACCAGATGAAGGATTCCCCCATCAGATTAATCTCTTCAAGCTTGCAGCTTTCGATAAAATTAGCAAAGCTTCTCTTTGGCATTGTGATTCTAAATGCAGGAAAAGGGGGGGGGGGGGGTTGGTACTCCTAATCTTATTATATTGAAGTCCCCAACGATTAGCTAAGGAAGATGCTAGCACTCAGTGCGGTTGAAAAGCTCTTCCTAGAAGTTTGCATGGTCTCTGTATCTTGTTGGGCAATTTACCCCAGCTAGACACCAGAGATTGCCCGAGTCTCGGTCAATGAGCCTTAGTCCAAATGGAGAAAGACTCAATTTCTACTTCAAAAACTTCAATGGTACCTTTATCCCTAAGGGTGAGAATTCCCCTCGACTGTCCAACTTCATTGATGACTCTCCTTGCATGTCCTGCATTTTGGTTTCTTTGAGGAGGACAATGGAAGATTTACTTGGACCTAATAAAGATCGGATAGTGGCCTACTTTTGATTGGACCCAACTCTTCTCATGATCCAGGATGTGGAGGTTTGCTTCCGGTCATGATTGACGGATTCAAAGTTGGAATTTGGAGGTTCATGAGGTGGAAATGGGGGGGCTGGGTTCTGGATTCCATGGTTTTGCTGGAAATGTCATGATGAGCTTAACTTTTGATGGTTTCCTTGGCCATCTTTCTACAATTTTTTTTTTCCTTGAACGTATTTCATCATCGTTTAAAAAAAGAAGAAGAAAGAGTCAAGTTTGGTTTTCAAGTGTAGTGTGATTTTAGGAAATGAAATTCGGGACATGGAGGACAAGGGTTGCTTCATAGGCAAAAAAGTTGCATATGAAGAAACTCTTCCTAGGTACTTGAAAAAAAAAATGATCCTGGTAAGTAGTAAAATTGTAGAGTCAAAAGATATCTAAAACTATTGGTAATATAGATCTCAAGAGCATGGAGAAAATTACTGTCTTGATCTCAAGGGTAGGAGAGAAAAGAGGAACTCTAGCTCTTGGGAGAGAAGAGAGAAGAAACCAAAGGAGAGAAAGAAGAGGAACAAAGAGAGAGATGTAAGGACGAATTTGAACTCAGAGGAAGAGACTTGAATGCTCTACTCCATGGCTTGAGGTTGTATTTATAATTGTGGGAAGGTGTTTACAATGACTACAATGCCCTTAGGGTTACATGCTTCAAAAGGAAAAAGATATAAGAGGACATACACTTTGCATACTTACGTCATCTCTATGGAAGTTCTGCTTATTTACTAGCCATGCCACTCCTACACACGTGAGTGTCTTTAACACTCCCCCGCAAGCTGGTGTTTGTAACTTTGTTTTGAAAATAATCTTGGTCAAGAAACTTGTGTACTTGAAAAAGAAATTTCGATTGTCTTGTTTTGATTCATCTTGTTCTTGTTCACATTTCATCTTGATTGCCTTGCTTTGGATATTATAGACACATAAAATTTAATTACCACAACACATGGAATTCTTCATTGTAGAACTTCTTTTTCTTCTCAAACGTGGAATTCGGAAGGAAGTGCAACTATTGCGGAACTCAATTTCCAATCTGAATTCTTACACGTAAAGAAAATAAGAAGATGTACATCAAATCAATAGAGTAATGAATGTGACCTGACTTGATTCAGCTTGTAGGATCTTTCATGGTAGATTTTGTCACCTACACCATCTTTCATACTTCTCCTTTTATTCTCCCCCTTACGGTGGAAAGTAATGACATAGATCACAACTTGAAAAAAAAAATACTCGTAGTAATTATCTCCTCCATTAAGGTGTCCCAAGGATAAGTACTCAATCAGACATAGACTCTCAAAAAGTAAAAAAACAAGGATGATAAAGCAGAAGTCGAAACTAACCTCAAAGGATTTCAAACAAAATAGTGATAATAATTACTAAAGAGGGTAATACCTGTCACTTAAAATACGGCAATAAAAACCCAAAGGGTTCGAATAAAAAAGTTTGAATGGACTTAAAAACACCCATATATAAAAAGATGATCAACCAAAGCAACACACCAAGGGGTTGACCTAAGAGGGTAAACGAGAGTTAAAAAGGATGGTAGGAGAAAATCAATCGAGCAAAAGGGCCAATAGAATTGAATTACCGTAACAAATTTGACTAGTATGACTTTTGGGGGGGGGGGGGGGGGGCGGGGGGGGGGCGCAACTCAAAGAGGGAGATAAAAAAATAATTCCTCTATGAACATGATGATTAAAGAAATTTAATAAAAACCCAATAAGAAAGTTTTGAGATGGAACATAATAATGGAAACTTTCTAAAATAGACTTCTCATATAAGACAATTACTTTTTTAATACAATTTGACCAATTTGAAAAAACAATATTAAAGAGATAATTTCTGGAATAAGGAAGATTTAGGATACTAATATTTGAAATTTAGAATGAGGAAATAAGACTTTCTAATTAAAAAATTCAGACTTTAAACTAAACTCATATTAGAAAATACTTCTCTTAAGGAAACTATTGTAATGTGTGATTAAAGAGATGAAACTTTTAATGAAGGAAAGATACTCAAGTTAGTAAAATTTTGACTAGAGTTTGAAAACAAACAGGAAACTTAACCAACATTAGCAACTAAAAAAATGAATAAAAATATTCGGCTTAAATTCGGATTTTTCGCATGCAACAGAATACCAGCATGACCTTTGATTCTTCCAATGTGGATATCTCTCTCTCTAGAAAGATTGGATTGAGAAAAAGGTTTATTTGGATAGAAAATAGACATACATAGCTTTCTTTTGAGATATAATTCTGCATATAAATTCAAAGTCATGTTGGTACAAACCGTTCAGAAAGTTGAGGATTGAATGCTCTACCCCATACCTTGAGGTTGTATTTTTAGTTGTGGGAAGATGTTTTCAATGACTACAATGCCCTTAAGGCTACATGCTTCAAAAGGAAAAGGACATAAGATGACATATACTAGCTTTCATAATTACAATTTTATGCCATCTCTATGGAAGTTATTCTTTTTTTTATTAGCAATGCCACCCCTACACACGTGGGTGTCTTTTAACATGTTGACCAAGCCAAAGGGTGATTTTTGTACATGAAAGCAGTAATGACCCTTGAAAATAAAGAGATTTGAGGGAGAAAATGAGAGAAAGAAAAGTGAAAAAGGAGAGGAGAGAGAGCAGCCTTGGCTGCATTGAAGTTCGTACCCAAAAGGCACGAGCTCCCTTCTTTTATTTCAAGGTTTAAGTCATAATTACACGAATAACAGGGTTTGAATGAGACTTGAACTATAAGAATATAAAAGCATTATCTATCTAACAGACATAAGTTAGGATAAAACAAAATATGAGAAATAACCAAAATACCCCTGAACTTGTATTTTCATAACCCCGATATTGACCAAGTCAGTAAACTGATAATTCAGTTGGTTATCTGTTTTCTATGGGATTATAACTGAAAGAGCTGACATATACACTCACACACAATATCTGCAGTAAATTATTATAAAAATGCTCATTACATTGTACTTTTAAGGACTAAAGACCGCTGTATTTCTGAAAAAGACAAGCATGATAACTCATATATTCTTTTTTAGTTAGTAACTGTATGTGTCTGCAGAGTGTTGAAGAAGCAGAGTGTAGGAGAGCATTTGATTCAGCTTCTGAGACTTACATATCAACATTTGACCGCACCAAACCTCCTGAGGAGGTTAGTATAGCTTACAGTTGCACTCAGTAGTAAAAACGTGTGAGATGGTGGTTGTCTCGTTCCTGCACTTATGTATTATTTGGCAGGTTATTTTGAGAGAAGCACATGAAGAGGCTATTCAGAAGTCACTGGCTGCATTTAATGCCCATGCTGTAGGGGCTGGTTCTGCTAGGCAGAAATATGAGAAGCATCTTCAGAATTTTTTCAAAAAGGCATTTGAGGTTAGTCATTGATCTTTTGTCTCAATTATTAAATTTAAAATTTCACCAAGTAGCTTGCAGAACATCAAAAACATTATTTATTCAAATGAATTATGTTTGTCTTTTTGGAAACAGATTTTAAGTATAAGCTGTTTATAGGATTTTTTTTTTTGATAAAGATGTATTTATATATAAACAAAAATTTACATAGGAAGAGGGAGCAACTCCCTCACAACCAGAGATTGCAAAGATGCTCCCTCCTTGGCTAGCACATCTACAGCCGAATTTGCGGATCTCGGAATGTGAGATCAAATACAAGTGTAAAGTGAGGTAATATCTAAAATTTCCCGAAAGATATCCCAATGGCGCCACGGAGGGGGGGAAGCACGTTCACACCATCCAATGACCACCTTTGAGTCTCCTTCAATGTGAATTGGACCACTGCAATTGTCTCTAAAAATGCGGAGCCCATTGAGAAGGCCATGAAACTCAGCTGTTGTAGAGTCAGAAATGCCTAACGGGCCAGCATAAGAAAAACATTGATTACCAGATGAATCCGAAATAATTCCCCCAAAACCAGCAATCCCCGGGTGGCCAAGAGACGAGCCATCAAAGTTCAGCTTGAGGTAGCCAGATTTCGGGAGGGCCCATTCCTGCATTACTGGAGCCTTGATCCCAAAGTGCATCCTCGCCACGATATTCCAATTATCTCGAATAGAGGTTCCTTTGAAGGAGGCAAATGCCTTCTTAGTTATGAGCCAAGAAGATATTTGCCCCGACACCCTTTCCGCTATTCTTACATCCGATTTACTTTTAGCCTCGAACTTCCTTCGGTTGCGTTCATTCCATAGCCCCCATGGTACGAAACTGGCACAGGTAAATAACGTCATTTTTTCGAGACCCGGGAGGGGTAATCCAACTATCGACTTACTGAAAGAGATCAGATCAGTTGATATGCAGAATTGCAGCCCCATTTTGCCTAGAACAGAGGTCCACACATACCATGCAAAGGATTTGGAAAGGAAAAAGTAATGCGGGAGTTTTTTACTACTTTTCATGGTTAGCTTATCACATAGTTTTACCAGAAATTTCTGCATACTAAAAGACCCATATTCTTGTGGTCAATATTTTTCAAAATTGAACAGGCATCAAATTGGGGAAAAGATTACTAAAAGAAAAAAAAATCAGACTGGAGAAAGCCATAGATCTAGTTCAACCTGGATTCTGTTCGATCGTCAATGAACTGCTCACTTTTCCTTGTTTTTCCTCTTTCCTAACATCTTCATAATTTCTCGTTCTTCCAAGTGAGAGTTTCGTTGTGCTGAATGTAGCTATTCTTCCGATCGTTCTGGTTTATGCTGGGTTTGAGAAATTGGCTTTTTATATGGACCCATATTTTGGACCGTCTTTGATCCTGTCTGATTTCCAATCATTGCTTGTGGCAAATTCTTTAGTTGTGTTTTGAGAACTTCTGAATCCCATCTATGTATTTTGTTATATTTTTGTTTAATATGAAGACTATATTATTTAGTACACGTCTGAGGTTCAATTTAGCAATGTAATGACAGGTTTACAAATAGACAATCTTATGGACACACTTCATAAATAAGGAAGGTTTGGAGCACTTTATTTCTTTAAAAGCCTTGTCATATTGTGATGCTGTTAATCAATTATTTGCATTCTCTATATCCTTTTACTAAAACTAAGGTTACCTACTCTTTAAGTACAGATCTTTGAAAGGATTGTGTTCAACCTACACGACCCTGGTTAGGTGTATTTTGCTTCCAGTTTGTTCATTTGGCTGTTGGTGTAGGACTACAAAAGGAATGCTTTTATGGAGGCAGATTTGAGGTGCTCAAATGCTATTCAAAGCATGGAAAAGAAGTTGCGAGCTGCTTGTAATGTTCCTGATGCTAAGCTTGATCAAGTTATCAATGTATGATCTCTTTTATAGGATAAAACTCACTTTTCACTATTTAAAGGAAACACTTTCCTAACATTATTAAAACAATAAAATAAATAATATTATTGAAGAAGTACCTAATGAACTCTCACAGAAGCATCATTCTAATAGTTTTCTTGTTTTAACAGTTCACATAATTTGCTATCATCTTCTAGTAGATAATAGTCAAGTAATTCATTATGATGATAATATCAATCTTATTTTCAGGATCTAAATGGTTTACTCTCTGAGTATGAGAAGTCATCTTATGGTCCAGTAAAGTGGCAAAAGTTGGCTTCTTTTTTGCAACAGAGGTTTATTCCTCAACTCATATACCCTACTTGTTTAGTGCCTCAATTATGTCTTATATCTGATGTTCAATAATCTATTCAGTCTAGAAGGCCCCATACTCAGTCTTGTTGTGAAGCAGTTGGATCAAATTCGATCTGAAAAGACGACTCTCACGTTGAAATGCCGTTCAAATGAAGAAAAATTGGGACTGCTCAACAGACAACTTGAAGCAAATGAAAATTACAAATCTGACTACTTGCGACGCTATGAAGAAGCTATCAATGATAAGAAGAAAATCACAGAAGACTACACAAACCGCATATCTAAGATTCAGAGTCAGTGTAGCTCTTTGGAGGAACGTTGTTCGGGTTTACTAAAGGCTCTGGATGCAGCGAGATTGGCCTCTTCTGAATGGAAGAAAAAATTTGAGCAGGGTTTTATGAAACAGAAGTCTGAAGAAGACAAGGTGAAGTCTGAGATAGCAGCTCTTAACTCAAGAACTAATACTGCTGAAGCACGATTGGCTGCTGCTCATGAACAAACTCAATCAGCTCAGGAGGAGGCATCAGAGTGGAAGAGGAAGTATGATATTGCAGTGAAAGAAGCTAAAGGTGCTCTTGAGAGAGCTGCAACGATTCAAGAACGAAGTAATAAGCAGACTCAACTTAGGGAAGATGCTCTGAGGGAAGAATTCTCTGCCAGTTTGGCAGAAAAGGTCTCTCTCTCTCTTCTCTCTCTCTCTTGTTGTAACGTAATTAATAATTGACAGGAAGAGGTGATCAAGGAGAGGTCTCTCTCTCTCTCTCTCTCTCTCTCTCTCTCTCTCTCTTCTTGTAATGTAATTAATAATTGACAGGAAGAGGTGATCGAGGAGAAGCAGGTGAAGATTGACAAATCTGAGCATAAACTTGTGAGTTTAACTGCAGATTTGAAGGTAAGCCATACCACATATACCGAGTATCTTTGATAATTTTTGCACATGATCATTCTGGCAATGTTTTCACAGGCTGCGGAGTCGAAGCTGAAGAGCTTTGAGTTGGAATCATTGGCCTTGAAACATGAAATCAAGGAGCTTGTTGAGAAATTCGACTCTGTAAAGGCCACTGCTCAGTCATATGAGAGAGAAGCTAGAATTTTGGAGCAAGAAAAAATAAACTTGGAGCAGCAGTACTTATCTGAGTTCAAAAGATTTGAGGAGACTGGGGAAAGGTGTGCAATTGCAGAAAAAGAAGCAAAAAGGGCTACAGAGTTAGCTGATAAAGCCCGTGCAGAGGCAGCTGCTGCTCAAAGGGAAAAAAGTGAAGTCCAGCGAGTGGCAATGGATAGATTAACGCAAATTGAAAGAACTGAGAGGCACGTAGAAACCTTAGAGAGGCAGAAAAATGACATTATGGAGGAGATAGAGAGGCTTCGAGTCTCTGAGATGGACGCCAATTCCAAGGTGGAATTATTGGAAGCACAGGTTGGGGAAAGAGAGAAAGAAATAGAGCGATTACTGAAATCCACCAACGAGCAAAGGGCTAGTACAGTGCAAGTTCTTGAGAGCTTGCTGGCTACAGAACGAGCTGCTCGGGCTGAGGCCAATAGAAGATCAGAAGCACTCTCTTTGCAGCTACAATCTACTCAAGGTAAACTAGATTCGCTCCAGCAAGAATTGACTTCCGTTCGATTGAATGAAACTGCATTGGATAGTAAGCTTAAGACTGCTTCTCACGGGAAGCGTTCACGGGTGGATGAGCATATGGGAATAGAATCTGTCCAAGAAATGGAAGTAGATGGACAGATTAGCAGGGGAAAGAAACGGTCAAAGAGCACAAATAGTCCGTTGAATACTCAAACACAAGATGGGATTTCTATCTTTAGAGGAGACGATGAGAACATCGGTAGTTATCAAACTGACTCAGAAGATTATACCAAGTTTACCGTGCTTAAACTCAAACAGGAACTGACAAAGCATGGTTTTGGAGCACAACTTCTCCAGTTGAGGAATCCAAACAAGAAGGACATCCTTGGCTTGTACGAGCGGCTTGTGCTGCAAAAGTAGCATGGTGTTTTAATTGTATAGGCCCTTTGTATTCTAGTAGATTTATTAGCTATTGTTTTTAGGTTATTTAGATCTTTGTTTGTCAGACAAGGTATTTTTGAGATTTTATGATTCTTGGAAACTTTCTGGTGTAGGAAAGCAAGGAAACTTGGCCTTTTTTTGGGTTATTTATGTAGTGCGGTAACATTTAATAGTTTCATCTCGCCAGGAGGGCCTCGAGACTGGTGAATGATTGTGAATGCTTCTTTTAGTTCTGCTGGTCACGGTAATTATTACGCCATAAATTTTATTTTAATTGTTGAGCCAACCACATATGGTTTGAATATCGTTAGAAAATACATTTAAGGGTATTTTGGTTATTTTATTATTTTAGTGGTTATTTTTTTTATAAATCTTGTTCTATTATGTTAAATTATATTAGTAGTTAAATTTCATGCATATAAGATGTGTAGTTAGAGAGGTATAAGGAGATCCAGGTTTATTAAGTGTATAGGGGTATTTTTATAATTTGTAACTTAGTATGGGAATTGGAGCATAGTACCTAAGGACACAGGTTCTTAAGGAAGGTCTTCTGCTCTTTTGTCCATTTTCTTTCAAAAATTATTTCTTCACTTAAATCTAGATTTTTATATGGTATCAGGGTGGTAGAGCCTATTGCATATTTTTGCCATTTTTGAAGAGGATGACCCTCAGGAAGGAGAAAAACTACAGGGTTTTGAAGCTGGTTCATCAAAGTTAAGTTTTTTTTTTTTTTTTTTTTTTGTCATAACTTTAGGGTTACTACTCTTTATAAATCATTGAAGGATTCTCTACATTTTGATTGTCTTAATTGGGTTCCTAATTAGGTTCTTTGAGATCTGTATCACCTAGTCTAGTGTTGGATGCTTCTATCATCACCCAATTGATGACATCAACCCTAATTGCTACCACTTTTGCATGATATTGGTTGAAGTAGTTGTGAATAACTGGTTATTAGATTATTGAAGAGTGCATATCTTATTTTTGTGCCCTAACCCTAATTTTGTTAGTGCGGTCCACCTTGGTGATAAATCTAGAAATTGTTTGAAAACTTAAATTGGTTATTTTGTGATCAAATATCGTTATGGATAAGACAAAAGAAGTTTATACCCCGACTAGTGTAAATTTTGGGTCTGATGGAAATGATACCATTATGGTTACTTCGAAAAAGTTTACAAGGCTTAGTTATCTTAATTGGGCTCTATCTGCCAAAATGTATCTTAAAAGTAGAAAAATGTTGAAGTTTATTCGAGATGATCCTCCAATGCCTCCAGATGATGATTGAAAGACAAATGACAGTCATGTTATGACCTGGATTGTCAATAATATTGATTCTACTCTTAAAAATTATGTGATGAACGACGAGACATCAAAGTCTATGTGTCAGTCTCTAGAATCATTATATGCACATGAGAGAAATCTCTCTCACGTTTATGAGTTGTATACAAAATTTTTGGGTTGAAAAGAGGAAATTGAACTATTACAAAATATTATAGTGCATTCATTGGTATATGGTAGGAGATCAATGTACATCATCCATTTGCTACGAATGAAAATGAGTTGAGAAAATATCAAAATTAGCTACTTGTTGCATAAAAATTGGATGGTTTAGGTGTTGAATTTGATGTTATTAAAGCCTAGGTGTTAGCTTCAAATGAAATCCTTACTCTCTCTACCACTCTTAATCGAATTATGAGGGTTGAGAAGAGTATTATACCTGGAACGGTAAAAAGCGGTAAGATAATGGAAGCCACTGCTCTTAATGCTTCCAACACTACATTAGTCCCTACAAATTCCTCTACAGGTAAAAGTAGATGCCAATGTAGAAAGGGCCCAGACAAAGGTAGAGGATGTGGTGATGGTAAGTTAGAAAGGAAGTGTGTTCGTTGTGGGAAAAATAATTATTATTCTAACATATGTTAGGTTAAGTTTGGGAAGCCTACATGGGCTAATTCTACAACTTCTAATAGTGGAAATGGGAGTTTAGATTCTTCTATTTTAGTTACATAGGGTGCTCCATATGAGATGCAACAATTGTTACAGTAGCAGTTGCAGATTGCTCACTTCATGGCCCAGATCTTTGTTGCTTCTACGTTAGCATTTGTTGCTCATGCTTCCATCCCAATTCCTAGTTCTATCGGTATTGACTCAGGTATGGCAGTTTAACATGTTCACTTGTCACCATCCCGAGTTCTTAACTTATGACCCTCTGGACACATGTCAGTTATGTTGTCATTGTTTTTTTATTTAAAAGAGCCTCTGTGTGTCAAACACGTTAATCTTGTAGATGGATCTACCTCTACTGTTTAAGGAGTAGGCAATGTTACTCCTACTTCCTTTTTACCTCCTCAATTAGTGCTTTGTGTTCCGTAGTTTCCTCTAAATTTGTTGTCAGTTAGTCAATTAGCCAAGTCAAAGAGTTGTTTCCTCATATTTTATCCTATTCATTGTGTTTTCAGGATCTGGAAGAAGAGGGATATATGGAGCAACTCCTAGGATATGTTGCTCTGGAGAAGACACATAAAGTAAATCCACGTGTTTGGTTGAAAATTTCAGCCAAGTTGTGGTATCTATGGGGTTCTTGAGGAATCATTGTGATTACTCATTGTTTGTGATGAAGAGGTCCTCTAAAATTGCGGTACTTTTTGTTTATGTAGATGACATTATATTATCTGGGAGTGATATTTCTGGTATAGAAGATTCCAAGTCTCATTTGATAGCACATTTTGAAACTAAATACTTGGGACCTTGAAATACTTTCAAATTATTTAAGTGGCGAAAAGTAAAGAAGGCGTTGTGATGATACAATGTAAGTATGCTTCAAGAATGTTGAATTTAGGATTCCTTTTCCAATATTTCAAGCAAGGGAAGAGAGAAAGAAAAAGGAGATAAGGGGAAGAAGGCTCTCGGGTAGAGAGAAGCAGAGAAGAGGAACAAGGTGTGCGCCAAGCAAAGGGAGAGAGATTTACTCTAGAGAGAATTGTAGAACTTGATTAATTTTGAATTAAAACACCTTTATTTCTAGTAGAGGAAGTGATAGAGTCCTTATACAATTAACCTTTAAATCTCCTAATTACATTCTAACTCTAACTCTCTACAATAAGTCTATCATGAAAGGATAACACAATCTAATAGAGTTCTAATATAAGTTGAACTATAACTCTTCTTCAAGATCATGGACATAAGGGAGGAGGCCAGCTCGTGGCCTTATCCTTGTGGGTCCCATGTGATCTAACATCTCATATTGATAAGATTCCAGCTCGTGGTATCTTTGTGGGTCCCACTTGTTCTTCAAGTCTTCTAACTCATTTCAGTTTGTGCTTCGTATTTTCTTAACTCGTGCTATCTTGGGCGAGGACTCTTCTTGGCATCTCACGTCCTCATGGTGGATCCCACCAGCTCGTGCACCATGGTGGATCCCACATTGTAACGAAGAATATGGTTTGTTGGGAGCCAAGCAAGTTGATACCCCCAATGGAAGTGGGACACGGTCCTCATGATGAGTAGAGTGATGAATTAAATGACAAAACACAGTATCAGAAGTTAGTGGGTAAGTTAATTTATGGGACAATTATTAGACTTGACATTTCTTTTGCAGTCAGTGTAGTGGGCCAATTTATGGAACGTCCTCGTAAAGTATACTTAAAAGTTGCACAAAGAATTTTAAGGTATTTGAAAGGAGCATGTATTTTCTTTAGACCTAACAATCATATGAAGATAGAGGTTTTCTCTGATGTAGACTATGCAGGGTCCAAACTGGATAGAAAATCAACATCTGGATATTGTGTCTTCCTAGGAGGAAATTTGGTTTGTTGGCGAAGTAAAAAACAGAATGTTGTAGCCTAGTCTAGTGCAAAAGCTGAATACTGATGGCTCACACATTGAGCAAGTTGATGTGGGTTACGTCAATCTCACGAGAGTTGGGTTTCAACTAAGATGAGTTGATGAACATGTTTTGTGGTTGTGATCTTTATTGCATGTAACCCATTTTTCCATGAAAGGACTAAACATATAGAAGTGGATTGCCACATCATTCGCAATGAGGTGATAAAAAAGGAGGTACTGACTCCGTTTGTTTGGTCTGGATATCAGTTAAAGATATCTTCACCAAGGCCCTTGGCAAGCAAAATTTACATCATTCTGTAACAAGATGGGACTCTTGGATATATACGCTCCATCTTAACGGGAAATATTAGAAAATACATATAGGGGTATTTTGGTTATTTTATGACTTTGATATTTAATTTTCTTTATGCAATCTTGTTTTGCGTGTTAATTTATATCAGTGGTTAAATTTTCATGTATATAGGATGTGTAGTTAGGGAGATATAAGGAGATTAAGGTTTATTAAGTGTATAGAGATATTTTTTGTAATCTGTAACTCAAAACACCTATTTAAGAAGCCTGGGAGTTCATGCACAGTTCTCAACGATTCTCTACATAATTTTTTTCATCTCCTTTCTTCTTTTTCTCTCAATTTTTTCCTCTTCTTTCACCCAAATGTGAATTTAAAATATTGAGGCAGGAGAATCTGGTATCACTTTCGTCACAATGTTTAGAATGTTTGTGAAGGGGTGAGGGTAATCTTGTACTTTTTTTAAAAACAAAATACCCCAAGAACCCGTTACGGCTATTTCATGTCTTTATTATCATTTCATGAATGATTAAACGATTTAGCCAATTGAACCTTTGGCTTCAAGCAATCGAGTAAGATGTGAGCTTCATTGACTTGAAAATTAATGAGTGATGCACAAGCAAAATGCGGGAGTCAAGTCACATGGTTTTCGAAGTCGTCTCATTGCCATTGTTTGTGAGTGACCTAATTAGACCTGTACTATGAATCTACCATTCAAGTGGGCAATGGTATTGATTTGGACCCCTCCCCTTTTTTATAGTCTAAGACGGTTTCCCACTCTTTAATCTTAGAAACTTTAAGAGTATGTTATATATTCTAACGTTGACACTTTTAAAACGGCAAAACTCTAGTTAAAACAACTGATTCAAGAAGTTTTTGGGCTTTTACTTTAATAATAATAATAAATAAAATAAAATAAAATAAATTATCTGTAAGAAAACCAAAGAAGGGGTAGGCATATAAAAAATTCACTTATCTTGCCAGATACCTTCAGGGTCTATCTAGAACCCCTAGAAAAGAAAAGATAATGAGAATTTGATCATTATTATTCTAAAAAATAATTAGTAAAAATAAGATAATGATAAAATTTTCTTTTTCTTTTCTCTTCCATGGGGTTTTAGACCTTAAAAGGAGGTGACTCAATTGTATTTAGTTTTAATTTATTTATTTCTATTAGGAGATTAAGAAAAAAAAGGGGTTATAGGAAGACAATGACTGAGGTCCCTCCTCTCCTCTCCTCTCCTCTCCCCATATGTACAAACTAGGTTAAGTTTTGGTAGAAATATAGAATGTTTGGGAACGTAAGGAAGATTGTCTTGCTCAGATGTTGAGACATGAGAGGAAGTTTCTCTCAAACAGGGAAAAGTGTTTGGGTCTAATCTTGACGCTATTGAGTCATTATCAAGTGAAGTACATATTTTACTTTTACCATTTTTATTTTATTACAAATAAAATTAATAAAATATTTTTAATCATCAAATATTAAGGTTGAGTACAGGCAGGGATTCCTCAGCAATACTCAAAAAATAAACAGACAATTAAATTGAAGACCTCCTCACAGCGCTTCACCGGAAGGAAGCATCAGACTAACATCTACCCACCATTTTTCTACACCAATTAGTCTGATTTCTTACAGAAGGAACACTCCTGCTGAATAGAAGAAGAATTCCACTTTTTTTTTATCTTCTTCGTCTCCATTGACTCCTCTTTCCAGTTTGCAGAAAACTTATTTTACTAAAACCATCTCCTCTTGTTTTTTATCCAAAACCATCGTCCCCCTCACGGAAGAAAAGAAGGTCCGGTGTCATGTACAACGAAATTGGGCATCAGCTGAGGAGGGTTTGCTCTACTGTGGCCACCTGGAGCGTAAGAGATCAGCGAGGAATTGTAAAAATCAATTACAGCAGCTTCCTTGATCGCGGGGTTCTCATGGACTCTTCCATCTTTCAATTCTTTGGAGCCTGATCCACATTGCCTTGGCTGCGTCTGGTAGAATACTTTGGACACAACCAGCTCCCCATCTTTCTCTTCATCATTTGAACCGAGATGGTACTGGTGCATTACCCAATTCGTTTTCTCTGGCTTTCGTTGTTTCCCGTAGTTGGTGTAAAGAACCAAGATCTTTTTGAAGCCTTCCAACTTGCCGCCCACAATGACGGGCCTCGTCTTGCCTGTCTTGTGCCACCTTGTCTCTCCTCCTTCGGCGTCTGTGTGCACCTTCCTTCTTTTCCTGGTTCCCGTTGTGTAAGCCATGGAAGGCCGATGGAAGAAGTGCCGGATTAACCCATCTCTTGTTACTCCTGTCCAGTATCGCCACGATCCACAGTTTGCACATCCATGTTCACATAAAAATTAAAATGACGACGAATCAGTTAAAATCACTAGTAACAAGCTCTCCATTCAGTTATAGATCAGTTAAATCAGAGAGCCCTAACTCTTTCGGTTCACGGGAGAGGAAGATAATAAGCTTTATCATGTTGGATCTAAATGCGTGGGTGTGTGTATACAAGTTAAATCAATAAGCAGTACTACATGACTTTCACGCAAAAGCTTCTGTGGAACAAAGCTTGGGATAATTTCTTGAAAACAGTTAAGTTCTTGTCCCTGAGATCGCTTACAATATCAACCTTTAGATTTCTGCCTCCAAGCCTACGGTTCCTGCAGAGAGAATCGTTTGAAAACAGCAATACGACCTAGAGGATTCGTTACATCCAAGAGCCTTCTCTTCTTAAATTTCCATTTCAGAATTGATAAATGGTGCTCATCTAGGGTTTTCTTGAGAATAATTAGCCCTCATTTAACTTTCAAGACGCAATAAATTTTGTTTTGAGTACAATGGGTAGTGGCGGTTGGTGCAAAGATTTACAAGCAAACGTCAAGACTGTTCATGTCATGAGGGTTTGGTACAGTGTTTAGTGTGAAGAAGTGGTCGTTCGTTTTTACGTGCTAGACACCATGATAAATGAGTCATGAGCGCGGTTGAGTATCATCTCAGTTCTTCTGCTTTTGTCTTGGACTGGATATTATGGTTCAAACGCTTAGCTTTTCATTTAACATTATAGTGAGAAAAAAACAGAAAGATTACCTGGAAGCTTCTCGGGGTGGGTGTAACAAATTCCATTCTCTCCTTCAAGGGTAGGGATGAATTCGTCGATGAGCGGATGAAGCTTACCACTGTCGGATTTCACCTTCCCTTCCAAGTGCTCCAGAAGCTCCTGATCAGTCGGATCGAACTTCACGCCCGCAGGTAACCCTGGCAATTCATGAATCGCTGCCTACATATGTAACGACTTGGTTTGAAACCCACTTGATCTTTTGCAGGAACAAGTATAGGAAGAGGAAAAAGAGAGATTTACAGAGAGATGTGAAAGACCTGTTCTTGGCAACAGATTCGATGGCCACAGGATGGGCAGCTTTTGTACTTATTTGGAAGGAATTTGTTGTCATCTAGGTTTTCCTTACTCCATGTCATCTCCGCTCTCGTTTTGCCCTTATTCCCATCCCACGGCGAGTCTTTCTGCACCGTCTGTTCCACTTCTCCAAACAAAACCAAACAATGTGGAATAAGAAGAAGAAGAAGAAGAAGAAGAAGAGAGAGAAAACGAAAAAAGAAAAAGAGGAAAGCAACTTGTGTCTTCTAAAGAAGCAACTCTTCCATGAGAGCTCCCCTACCTTGAGCTTTGAGAAGGGAATTGAATTCCCCCTTGGCTTACTTTTCTTTTTCCATTTTGTTTTCTTTCTTGGCTTTGTACACCACTACACCTCTTCCATGCCAAGATCAGTGAAGAGAAGTCTCCAAGAGACTTGTCCGAGCTTATTATAAGCCAACTAGGGAATTCAATAATGTGAATAAAGAAGATCGCTTTCCTCGCAAGTTTGGTCCTGCTATATGTACAAGGAAGGGAATAAATGTATTTCCAAGGGTCTTTTTACAGTCCAAAAGCGTGTTGTATATGTAAAATCAGTGAACAAAAAAACAAAAGAAAGAAAAGGGTTGAGTGGAGACCGGGCAAGCTGATTCTAAGCGACGTCTCACCCCCCCGAGAGGGAGGGGGAAAGACTTATCAGCTCCAATGTCACCCTTAGAGTGTCTTTGAAGACATTTACACGTCTACTACTCAGTAGAGTAGTTCATCTATTTAATTACTACACAACTGCTGCTACTCGTCTATTTTATTCCTTGCCGTAGACTTTTCAGGTGACGCCTTTTTGTTCTCTCTTGCATGCCACTCCCACCCCATCCGCCTACTGATCGACTCAAGCTTTCCCTTCCGTAACGAGAAAACCTAAATCTGCAATCAAAGATTTGAATGGATACGGATGTCCCGGAAGAGCTTCCCTTTGATCAAAACTGGGAAAAGCTCCTTCTGGGGTCTCCTTTGCTCCCAACAACAGTTCATACTAGCCATTGTTGGGAACACTGTAATGCTGTCAGGGAGCGCTTTGGAATAACGGCAATACTGCAAGGTACCGACGTCTTTCTGGTTGGTTCTCAGCTTGATCCCCTTTAAAAGGGCTTCTGATGGCATTACCAAATCATGAGCATGAGCATTAAGCATTCTACTCGCTCTATTTTAAATACCAGAAGAAACCGTACAGAATTGCAGTGGCCCGACACCACGAGAACGTGCCTCTGGATACTGAACACAGGGAACCAAACGCCAATAAATGCTTGTCTGTTGGAAGGCAACGCGCGGGATTAAATTATTTGCTAGAGACTTCATCACATTTGCATACGTTAAGCAGCGTGCGCAATAAGTTAGACGGATACTTCTATATCACTGCCGCCAAGGGCATTCTTCACAAGCAAATGTTATATCCCACTGTATCCCATTCGTTTCCAGATGAAGTGAATATCCCATCTATATATATCACTCTCAATATAGAAGCTCGATCTCTTGCTTGAAGAGAAAATGAATCGCGATAACTTGAACATATCGTCGCTCTATGAAGGATTAAAAATTCTTTGCTGAGTCTCGTTGGTACTTCATGCGCTAGAGAATTTGAAACTCTTTGGGTAGGTGGGAATAAGCTAGTTTTCTTGTGTTTTTCTTTTCTTGCTCTTAGCGTGATTAAAACTAAAAACAGGAGCGCATGTCTAGATAATCAAAGTGTGACAAATCCAATTGTCTACTTTCAGCGATCACCCACGATCGCACGCCAGCCATCCCATTCGTCTTCCCCGCGCTTCATATTATAGTATGGCACGGGACGCAAGTCCTCCTCCGTATTCTACTTCCACCATACGAAAATCTTTACAGCAAATCCGGGAGATTTGAAGAGCACTGGTGACCTCCAAAGTCCACACGAGGACGACACTGTTGAGTGAAAGAAATGCATTACGGTGGAAATTTTTACCTCAGACAAACTTTATGGAAAGTCTTCAGGGCAAAGACAGAAGATCCAGTTGCAGACGGAAGAGTAGAAACTTTTAACGCGCTGGGGTCTTTGTTTGATGTCTGATTAGCCACTATAACGATAATTTAATATTTTTCCTGCACTACCCTTTGTTTAACTTTGCTCTTCTTCATTTTATGTTATGAGAGATCCAAAGGAAAGATAAGATAATCTCTTTATACGCCCTCAAGATAGGTCCCAGTTAGAGAGGTCAATCTTGTCTCGTAACAATTGGAACTGTGAACGTGATAATGACTTTGTAAGGAGATCAACAAGTTGGTCAACAGAAGCAATGTGAGCAACATGAAGTAAACCAAATTGAACCCGATCACGGATGAAGTGATAATCAACTGCTATTTGTTTCATTCTGGAGTGAAACATGGGATTGGAGCTTAACTGAGTAAGTAGAGAGCACACCCACAGAAGTTCAGCAATAGTAGCAGCAACTGATCGATACTTAGCCTTAGTAGAAGAACAAGCAACAGTGTGTTGCTTCTTTCAACTCAAGGAAATGAGATTACATCCAAGATAAATAAGGTAGGCACTAGTGGAAGAGTAATCATCTTTATCGCCAGCCCAATCGACATCCGAGAACCAATGTAGATATATAGGAGACTTACGATGTAGAAGAAGCATTTGTCCAGTGTGCCACATAAATACCTTAAAATTCGTTTGACAAGTGCCCAATGGTCATCAATCGGTTGATGCATACACTGTGACATCTTGTTGACAACAAAGAAAATATCAGGCCGAGTAAGAGAGAGATATTGCAAGTTGCCAACTACTTCATGAAACCAAGATGGTGGAGAGCCTGAAGTCAGAATGAGTGATGAAGATTCCATCAATAATGGAGTGAGAATAGGTTTAGTATCTTCCATAAGAGTCCTTTAGAGTAAGTCTTGGATGTATCTGCGTTGAGAGAGTAATATGCCATTGTGATACGGAGTAACATCAACTCTAAGGAAGTAGGAAAGAGAGCCAATATCTTTCAAAGAGAAACGATGAGCGAGGCAATTAACGAATTGAGAAATATGGTCTTCACTATTACCAGTAATAATAATATCATCAACATACCAGTAGAAACATAACATTCTTGACAGTATTCAGAGTAAATGGAGAAGTATTAGAGTGAGAATTCTTGAAACCTGAACTCACAAGAATTGACGTAATTCATGATACCAAGCCTGTGGAACCTATTTCATACCATAGATAGCTTTATGAGGTTTGCAGACGTAACTGGGATGTTCTAAATAAACAAAGCCCGAAGGTAGAGCCATATAAATATTTTTTGAGAGCTGGCCTTGAAGAAATGTATTCTTGATATCAAGTTGACGAAGGGACCAACCATTGCTAATTTCAATACTAAGTACAAGTTTCATGGTGGTGGGTTTAACAACCGGGCTAAAATTCTCATGGTAATCCACACTTGGTTGTTAATGAATTTTTTTGGCTACAAGATGTATTTTGAATCTGTCAATAGACCCATCCAAGTGTTTTTTTATTCGAAAAATCCACTTACAACCAATAAGATTAGTGATACTATCATGAGGAACTAACTCTCATGTCCCTTTATGAGTAAGAGCATCGTATTCTTCAAACATAGCTTGACTCTAGTTATGATCTTTGAGGGCTTAAGTCATGGAAGTAGGTTCAAGGTCGATTTGAGTGGTAGGTGGGTGTGAAAGTTGAGTGTTTGAATTGGTTTACAAATATTGTTTTTTGCCCGAGTGGTCATGCAATGTTGGGTGGTAGATAGTGTTTTAGTGGATGGATAGGTAACATTTTGTGGTGGTTGAAGAGTTATGGTTGTTGCTCAGTTTCTGTTAGATGTGTGGGTGTCTTTGAGGCTTGTGGATTATCTTCAAAAGGAGGTATGACTTGAGGGAGTCCTAGAGGTGGAGTGTTAGAAGTAGGTTGTAGTGATGAAGTTGATGAAATAGTAAGCACAGGGGGAATCCAGGTATCCATGGTGGTGGAGGTGGGACCTGGTAGGTGATTATTGAGGGAGGTGTATGGGAAGATTGGCTCTACAAACTTGACATGACAAGAAATAAATATTTTTGAACTAGATGGGTCAACACACAAGTAAGCAATTTGAGATAAAGAGTAATCAAAAAATACACATGGTTTAGACCTTTGATCAAGTTTGTCAGATATGTATGAACGGAACCAAGGATAAAATAAACAACCAAAAATCTTTAGTTTAGAAAAATTTGGCGTTTGGTGAAAAATTAACTCATAAGGAGATCATAAATTGAGCGTAGGGGTTGGCATCCATGTTATTTAATAGACAACAGTGGAAAGTGTTGGAAGATGGACCCAAGCCCATAAGACCAAGGAAGGCCCACATGGGTTCAAGGCCCATAGACAAAAGAAAAGGTCCACATGCCCATATCCTGCCAAATACAGAGTCATCTCATAGAGATGGCATAGGTGTAATCAGGTTAAAATTTTGTGGGTATTATTATAATATTTTAGGATCATTAATCTATAGATTGAGCTTTAGGGGAAGGGTTAGGACAACAAGTCCATCATTTCTTCTTCCTATTGTTTTCTCCAATGAGTCCCTCTTTCTTTTTCTCCATGAACTAAATATATAGAGCCCTAAAAACCAACATGGTATAAAAGCATTGATTTTCAGAACTCACAGGTATGGTTATCAAGATTCTAGAAACCAATTTTTTTTCTCATATTGATGGTTCTTTTTTCATAGTTTCTGGAACTTCGTTGGAAATCGTTTTTTATTGTATTAGTCATCTTCGATCTCCCTTAAGCATGCTCATCTTTACATTCCAATACTACCGGTATTAACTCTACTATCATACTTTGGATTGTGATTACATTCGAGCCAACACATGATTTCCGTTTCATCGACAATCAAGCGTCTTTGCCGATGGTTTATTTTTGGACGTACCGAGCTGGTATCTCAGTTTTAGTTCATATAATCTTCCCTCATTGCTAATTTTCTAGTCAAACGGTTGTTCACAATCAATGCAAAATTATCTCACATTTGCATTGTTGTCCATACCATATATCTTCGAAAATTATATAGCAACTTATACATTTTATCTAGTTGTATTGAACAACTTGTATCCCGTTGGCATCTTCTAAAAACAGCAATGTCAAACAGAGCATGCCAGCCATAGAAATAATCAAATGTCGGAAATTTCTTGTTTGGAAAGTTTTCTCCCGAACTTAGGAAAAATTAAACATCATCTTCCTTAGCACTTGTCGTCTTCCTCAACGGCGAGCCAGCAGGCAATGGCGACGGCAGCGGTAAACGGTGATGGAGGCTGGCAACGATGACAGAGGCGACGCTCCGACGGTACGCCGAGAGGGAGAATAGAGGGAGGTCAAGAGAGAAGAGAAGTCGGGAGACCAAGAGGCTCTGCGGAAAAGGTTGGGCCTCCTGTGCTCTGCGATGGAGGCCGAGAGGGGGTGGGGGAAGAGGGAGGAGAAAAAAAAAACTTGGCTAAAGGATCGCGGGGGGAGAGGGGAAGGAGCAACTCGGGTCACGCGCTTCAATCGATTGATTCGCAAAATAGGTATGAGTCAGCTTTTCCCAATTTTTGCCTGAGTGAATGAAGTGGTATAATCTCACTTCAATGTAATTTATTCTACACTAACGCCATTATTTAATGAACTAAGTAATGCGGGGGAATTCATTCCACTTCATTGTGGACTAACCCCCCCAACTTAGGGAACACGTTTTAATTGACAACTAGTCCAACCCGAACCAAACCTTGCTGGGTCAAGCCAGCGAACCAGGCAGCTCTTCTTACTACTATCCAGCACCATTCCACCAAGTTAACTCGGGGCCACTTAATTTCTGCCTCGATAAACGTACCCAAGATTTCGGTGCGGCTCAGTAATTTTTTTTTCTTGAAAAATTGACAGATTATTCCTGGTCAGCATATTATTTGGTCTAGATATGTGCATTGGACTATTTCATGGGTTATTTTACAAGGATTATTTTGGGTCGTGTTAAGTGGGCCCAAGCCAAGCCCATTTAAACTGCTGATATTGTATCTCTTTTGGTGAAATATTATTATTGAAGAAGAGGTAGCCTCATAATGATTTATTGTCAACCCCATAAAAATATCATTTTTTTTGGAGTCCATGACGGAGGAACTTATTGTTATATTTATTGTCAACCCCGTCAAAAATATCAAATTTATTTGTGGTTGGGAGTCCATGACGGAGGAACTTCATCCCCATCAAAAATATCAAAATTTTATGGTTGGAAGTCTATGACGTAGGAACTTCATCATTATAAAAAATATCACATTTTTGTGGTAGGAAGTCCATGACGGAGGAACTTATTATTATATTTATGTTACTTTCTCCCATTAATATTATATATTACTCTACCACTTGAGAGTCGTTGTCCTTTGGAGGAACACGGTGGTGAAGGTGGACACTTCAAAGCAATGTCTTAGCAGCTAGGAGTGATTTACTCTCACTAATATTATACCAGTTGGGCCTCATTAACGAGAGCACCAGCGTGAGGGGGAATGTTGGAAGATGAAGGCATATTGTACAAAAAATGATTTTATACATCATTTGATACAAGTTGAGAGTTCATGTTGTTCTCTCACCCCCAGCTTGAGGGGGAGTGTTGGAAGACAAGGTCCAAGCCCACACGGCCAAGGAAAGACCACATATCGAAGTGTATTAGAAGACGAGTTCAAGCCCTTAAGACCAAGAAAGACTCATGCATCTAAGAGAGATTGAAGACGGGCTCAAGGCCCACAAATCAAGGAGAAGGCCCATAGACCCACATACATTGATGGTAGGATGGTAAATAAAGGGTTATCTCATAGAGATGGCATTGATGTAATTATGTTAAAGTTCTAGGGTTAAAACCCTAAACCCCTAAGTTCAGGGGTATTATTATATTATTATAATTTCATAAATATATAAATAGAGCTTCAGGGGGAGGGTAGGAATAATCAATTCCATAACCCTTATTCCTCCTGTTTTCTCCTAATGAGTTTCTTTCCCTTTTTCTCCATGAGCTAAATTCATGGAGTCCTGAAAATCAACAATTTTTAATCTGAAAAAAAAAATAGAGAAGTTAGAGATTTACTTTTGTCACTCTTTGTTAAGGAAATAGAAAACTCCCTTCTGACTGTGATTGGCTTATATTTTGTTTATCATTTTTGTTTTTCTTTATTCTCAGTTATTCATTTCTCTTCCTTGTACTCATCTTCATTCAATCATGTTAAAGGTTTCTTATAAATCTCAAAGATGCAAATGCATATTCCTTTACCCTAGATCACCAATGAATACTAATTCATGTACACATTTTCTCAACAAATAAGAAATGTGCACACAAACTTTGCCTCTCAAATTCCTCATAAATTTAGATGTACTTGAATTCTTGATCTGAAGCTTAGCGAGGACAACGAGAGGGTTTGAAAAAACCTAAACCCATCTCATAATTGTATTTCTACTTTGATCCCATTAAAGGGTTAATTTTTATATATAGTCTTTGATATTTGTGTTACCACTCTAAGCTTATAAAAAGATTAAAATGAATAAACTTGAAAACCAAGAATCACAATTTTTTTTGAAAGAAATGGTAAACTAGCTTGAGGGTGTGTTTTAAACCCTAGGCTAGAAAGGAACAGAAAAACTCATTTAAATTGCAAACTCTAAGGGAGATTTGGGTCCATCTCATTCCTACCATATATACTAACAAATTCATGTGAAACTATTCTTTTAATACTCCTATTTCACATATAAGCCCTCTGTGGTTATTACACGTGGACAGTTTAGGTGGAGGTCCATATATGAGCACCTGTATTGATACCATGTGATGTTGGGTCCAAGGTTCATCTCAAAGTGACTAATCAAGTTAAATGTTTTTTTTCAACTAATAAATTCATGATCTTTATACCCTAAACCATGCGGAATTATTCTTTAACACCATATAGGTTAGAGCAGAACCTATCCCCACTTTTAGCAAGGGTGGACATGGGTGACCATTTCTTGATGAAACTTGCCTGTTGTCATCCTTAGTTCTCAAACTTCCTCGCTTTAATATACTTTGTTCATCAAGCCCATTCTGTGATAATGACTTAATTGTGAGAGACATGAGACCTGTTTGTTGTTTTGTCATATTTTGCCCTCAAGCAAGGAGGTTATGTTACAAGCATTAAGGCAAGTTGAAGTGTGTGCTTTCTAGATTTTTTCATTTTCAACATTTCGCCTCGTGGCAAATACTATTTATTTTCTATAAATACCACCAACCTTGAATTGTCAAGACTAACTAATCTTGAAGGTCAAATAGTTCAAATGATGATGGGTCCCTTTTTTCAATCACATGCAGATGATAAATTTTATTTATTTATACAAAAAAAAAAAGTCATAACCATGAAAAATCGGTTTCATTCACCTTCTTATATATGATAGGAAGGGATCAATCCAATGTCAGTATATATGTACTAATAAATCTGACTCGTTGTTTGTCTATGCCAACAAAGTGGAATTAAGAATGGTTTAGGTATTTACAGAATCATCACCTCACCATTTTTATATAATGGAATTCTCATGTTCCACGAGGCAGTTGGATTCATTCATCTCCAACTAAGAAAATTTGTAGTTACACTAGAAGAAATAGCGCTGCATACAAAGTAGAAGCCATTGTGTTCTTGTCTCATTGTGTTCATTAGACATTTGAGTTCGTATATGCCCTGCGTCTGTGGAGCATTATGGAAGGTAGTGCCCACTCAACGAGCCGCCCTTCGTCTGTCTCGGACCTTCTCCCGCTCAACATCTCCAACAAAACTACACCAAATCCGTAGACATCGCAGGCCATGCACACGCCGCCCTCCTTCTCCTCCCAATACTCACCGTCTAGTACGCTGCGAGGCCCCTCTTCTCCTGTGGAGCCAAGAAGGTGCGTCCGTAGTCGCAGACTCTGGCGCGGAAGTTCAAGTCGACGAGGATGTTGGGGGGTTTGATGCAGCCATGCACAAGGCGGGGCATCGCCACCTCGTGCAGGTATTCGATACCCAGCGATGCTTCCACGGCTATTCTGATCCGGCGCAGCAATCCAGGGAAGCCGTCCCACTCTCCGGTCTCTGACGCAAATGAAACTCTGGGCTTCTCAAACCCATCAGTTCCGTCAATATGATTCTCTCCCCCGAGCCTTCGGAGAAGCCGACGACGGTTACGATGTGAGGATGATACGCCCATGAGAGCGATTTGATGGTGGAAGAGAAGCTGGAGCCGGCATTGCCCAGTACCAGATATCGATGGACTCGTTCAACTGCGACGAGTTCACCAAAAGCGAGTATTGCTTGGTAGACGGTCCTATGAGGTCCAGTACCCTGAACTTGTTGAGGACTGAAGCCGTCGGTGGCAGCGTCAACATCGGCTAGAGAGTAGGATCGGGCGGAGAGCTTGATATGGAGTACGTCTTCCGGCTGTATCGATCTCTTCTTGCAAAGTATGAAAAGAATGACAAGTAGAGCAAAAATAGTCACGCTAAGAATCCTCAGGCATAGGTCGTAACTGGTAAGCCAAAGAGGAAAGTCTACCCTCACGGCTCATGTTGATGAGAGATGGAGTGAACAGACTACTACAATTCGGTTATAACTCGTAGCTATGGTGTCTACAGGGACGAGAAAGAGAGAGAGAGCAGAGAGAAGGGGAACGAATGAACACCAAAGCTATTAATGACTTACTTGTATGGTAATTTATTCGATCGATTGGGGGAGGCACCGGGCGGAGAGAGGTAGTAAAAGGTGAAGAAAGAAAGAGGAAAAGAGAGACTCGATACGATGAATTTAAGAAAAGTGAGGATTAGAGGAAGAAGAGACGACGAAGAGTTTAGGAGAAGAAGAAGAGAGTAGAGTAAAACATGATTAACTCAGAATTAAAACCCGTATGCACATTCCATTTCATCCCGGTTATATATAGCCATACAATTACAGGAACTAACCACGAATTAACAACTGATAATAATTAAACTATATAATTACAGGAAAACTAACCACTAATTAACAACTGATAATAACTACCTGAATAACCCACAAAGAAAATTTGTAGTTACACTAGAAGAAATACCGCTGGATACAAAGTAGAAGCCATTGTGTTCATGTTTTTTTTTTCAAGAAAACCTGCTATTTCATTAGGCATTTGAGTTCGTATACGCCCTGCGTTTGTGGAGCATTATAAAATGTAGAGAATTTTACAAAAATATCGGTTTGAAACAACTTATCTATGAACATAACGAAGATCTCAAATTATTTACAAAACTACTTAACTTTGACCGGTCCACTGTATATATGGACAGTCAAAGGCGACACGTAAGCTTTGACTGCTTACGCGTCACTCCGTCATCAGAACGATATTATGGATGAACACATAGGCTGCCACATCATTATTATCGACACGTCATCTGCCACGCAATTACATGATAAAATTTTGAATAAATTTAAAAAAAAATAAAAAATCAAATACACTTTTTATTACCTTATATCTAAAATAAAAATTATTTAAAATTTTTTGATAAACAATTAAAAAATTAACTCTTACTTATTTAACACCATTAAATATAAAAAAGTACTTATTAATTAAAAAAATTATCGTTACACTTTTTATTTCTTCATATTTTAAAAAATAAATAAAATAAGTAAATTAATTAGATTTAAAATATTTAAAAATTAAAAAATACAAAAAAATATTTTAGAGCTTAAAAATACAATTTATTTGTATATTTTTTATCACCTTATTTACGAAATAATAATATTTAAAAATTTTAAATATTTATAAATAGAAAAATCTAACTCTTACCCATTTATTATAGATTTAAAATATTTAAAAATTTAAAAAATCTTATTCTTAAGTCTTACCCATATATTATCGATTTAAAATATTTAAAATTTAAAAAAATACAAAAAAACTATTTTAGAGTTTAAAAATATAATTTATTTGTATATTTTTATCACCTTATTTACAAAATAATAATATTTAGAAATTTAAAATATTTATAAATAGAAATAATCTAACTCTTACCCATTTACTATGGATTTAAAATATTTATAAATAATTTTTTTTTACTTTTAAGTCTTACCCATATATTAAATATTTAAAATATTTATAAATAGAAAAAAATTTACTCTTAAGTCTTACCCATATATTATCTATTAAAAATATTTATAAATAGAAAAAAATTTACCCTTAAGTCTTACCCATATATTATCCATTTAAAATATTTGTAAATTAAAAAATATATACAAAAAAGTTGTTTTAAAAATATTTTTTATCTGTATACTTTTTATCACCTAATTTACAAAATAATAAATTATTAAAAAAATATATTATTTAATTAAAATCTTACAAAACTTTACAATAATTTCAATTTGGCAAAAATTTCATTAACATAAAATCAGAAATTAAACAGTAAATCACAAAAAAATCAATACAGTAATTAAACACCTAAATTCAAATCAACATTATAATTAAATACAATAATTCGATTCAATTAACAAAAACCCTAAAAAATCACCCTCCTCTGTTTTGAGGGAAGGGGCGCCGAGAGGATAAACAGAGGGGAATGGAGAAAAAGAACGAGAGATGAGGCTTAGACGAAGAGAGAGTGGTTGAGAGGGGGGTGTCGAGGGCGAGGCCAAGCGGCGGCAGCAGGGGCGAGGCCAAGGCAGAGCAGTGGCCGAGGTCGAGCAGCAGCAGGGGAGCGATGAGAGGAGAGCAGTTGAGACGAGAGGCGAGGAGAAAATCATGGAAGAGATTAGAATTAAAAACATATGTGAGGGTTGACGTGGCGGGTGCTTACGTGGCCCCAGATGTCAGGGAAAAAAGAAAGTAATTTATATTAACGTGGTAAATTACATGGCAGATGACGTGTCAATAGTAATGACGTGGACACCTCTGTGTTCATCTACAACATCGCTCTGATGGGGTGACACGTAAGCAGTCAAAGCTTACGTGTCACCTTTGACTGTCCACATATACAGTGGACCGGTCAATGTTTGGTAGTTTTGTAAATAATTTGAGATCTTCGTTATTTTCATAAATAAGTTGTTACCAACCAGTATTTTGGTAAAATTCCCTAAAAGGTAATGCCCACTCAACAAGCCGCCCTTCGTCTGTCTCGGACCTTCTCCCGCTCAACATCTCCAACAAAACTACACCAAATCCGTAGACATCGCAGGCCATGCACACGCCTCCCTCCTTCTCCTCCCAATACTCACCATTTGCGTATGCTACGACGCCCCTCTTTTCCTTGTGGAGCCTAGAAGGTGCGTCCGTAATCGCAGACTCTGGCGCGGAAGTTCAAGTCGACGAGGATGTTGTAGGGTTTGATGCAGCCATGCACAAGGCGAGGCATCGCCACCTCGTGCAGGTATTCGATACTACGCGATGCTTCCACAGCTATTCTGATCCGGCGTGGCCAATCCAGGAAAGTCGTCCCACTCTCCGGTCTCTGACGCAAATGAAACTCTGGGCTTCTCAAATCCTTCAGTTCCGTCAATATGATTCTCTCCCCCGAGCCTTCGGAGAAGCCGACGACGGTTACGATGTGAGGATGATACGCCCATGAGAGCGATTTGATGGTGGAAGAGAAGTCGGAGCCAGCATTGCCCAGTACTAGTGTTATGACCAAGACCGTAATCCGAGCATAATAGACCCTTAATCCGAGGGTATAATTACCACAAAACATACAAACCACATAGAAAACGCAATATGGGCATAAATAACAGTAAATCAACAGCAAAACACAAGAGGCAATGATCTTACATGGTTCGGCGACAGCCTACTCCACGGGAGGAGACGAGAATCCACTAAAATGAAATGGGGTGAAGCTTTGCGGCTTCAAGCATACAAAACTGAGCTCCTACACAAAGTCAAACTCCAATTTCTCCCTCTACGAACCCCTTCTTTCTCTGCACAGAGAATCCCTAAATCTCGTCTTCTCAAACCTCTCTTCCTCAAAATCCCTAAATCTCGTCTTCTCAAACCTCTCTTCCTCAAAATCCCTAAATCCGAAGACCTCCCGATTTTATCTCGTAATCGGGTCCCGACGCGGATCCGAACCGGGTCAAGTAATCGGATTCAAGACACCCGATTAACAAATCTCCGCCTTGGCTTGAATTCGATTACTTATCTCTAAAAAACTGAACCTGTCTATCGCCTTCTCCACCTTGCCTCTTAGGGCATCTGAATTGAGCAGCATCACTACCTGTGACCCCTTCACAGTAGTTAGAGGGCTCTGGAAATTAAACGGTCTCTCACAACAACGACACCCTACTGCCTCTACTAGTAACACCTGGAGAACCTCATTGCAATCTCTGCCTGCAACCACTGTCGCCTCTGCCTGCAACTACTGCTGCCTCTGCCTCTGCCTCTGCCTGCAACCACTGGAAGACTTGTCTGCTGCAATGACTCCCTCTGGAATCAACGACTCTCAGTCCTCTGCAACGGCGAGTCCCCACTACTCCAACCTCTGGCAACAGCGAGTCTCCAAGACTCCAACCTCTAGGCAACGACGAGTCTCCAAGACTCCAGCCTCTAGGCAACGGCGAGTCTCCACGACTCCAGCCTCTAGCAACAGCAAGTCTCCACGACTCCAGCCTCTAGCAATGGCGAGTCCACAACTCCAGCCTCTAGCAACGGCGAGTCTCCACGATGTTCCCAACAGACCGGTCTCTGCCACAGGTAATGCATGAGCGACCATGTCAGCGTAGTTGTACTTATCACCCTCAAACTTCACCTGCTCACCGATATGCCCTAACCGAATATTCCACAGACTAGTCGTGTCAAAAAAACTGAATCTGAAGATAAGGAACCTACTGCAGTACCTACACCTATACTGCCCTGAAGCACATAAAAGGTTACTAACCTTTTTCCCTTTCATCACAACCAGTGTCCCTATACAGACTTCCAAAAAAAACTCCACCTTCAACTATATATCTGCAGCCAAGGTAATCAAGAGAACCTAGAGAAAACAAAACAAAACTGGTACATGCCAAACTTCTTACAAAAGTCTCACTATACCGCCTTACATCTTGATCTGAACAGTTCCATTCCCAAACAGTCTTACAAAGCAAAAAATCCCCATCAAAACTGTACCACTATCTACCAACTGATATGTCGCAGAAAAAATCCTAGATAGGACACATGTGGTAGGAACGACTCGAATCAAGTATCCACTCACCCTGTGAGTATGCAACCCTCAACTGTGAGAACATATTCTGAACCATCAGAATGATCTTCAGCAAACCCAGCAACCTCTTCCTTTTCTTTTCTTTTCTCTTTCTCTTTCAATTTTGGACAATATCTTGCAAAATGACCTAGTTGATGACAATAATAGCACTTGCCCCCTTTCCCCTTTGACTTCAGCCTAGAACGGCCACTGCCTCCAGAATCCTTCTCCTTCGTTCGCCTTCGAACAAATAGACCATCTACTTGCTCCTTGCTCCCACTGGTAGACACCTTCTTCCTCAACTCGTGAGAATATAACGATGCCTTAACATCCTCCATAGAGATGGTATCGTGCCCATGGAGCATAGTCGTAATGAAGTGCTCATAGGATGGGGGTAAAGAGCACAGCACAATCAGTGCTTGATCCTCATCTTCCACGGTAACATCTATATTTCTCAAATCCATAATAATCTTGTTGAACTCATTAAGATGGTCTTTGAGAGATGCACCTTCCTTCATTCGAAGAGTGTAAAGTAGTTGTTTCAAATACAGCCTATTCGTGAGATATTTAGTCATATAAATATTCTCCAACTTCGACCACAAACCAGTTGTTGTCATCTCATCTGCAACTTCCCGTAAAACCTCATCGGCCAAACACAACTGAATGGAACTGAGAACTTTGATGTCAAGATCCTCCTTGGCTTCTTCTGTCATCGTAGCTAGAAACTTATCTTTTCCACTCAATACTCTATGGAGTCCTTGTTGTACTAATAAGGCACGCATCTTCACGCGCCACAAACTAAAACTCATCTGCCCATCAAATCTCTCTAATATATACCTCGTAGTCATAATTACTTAAATATCCTCGATCACAAAAAAATGCTTAGATTTCTTAAATCTTCTCTCTGACCTCTCTCATAAGGAATTTCTTCTCTCTCGTCGCTTCCAGAATCCAACACTGAACAATGCCAAAAACAAAACAAAAATCTTCTTCTTCCCCTCAGCACTGTTAGACACCACCCAGTGCCAAAAAAAAAAAAATCTTCCTCCTCGGCACTGTTAGACACCACCAACCGGTGCCAAAAAAATAAATAAATAAATAAATAAAAATTCTTCCTCTGGTTCTGACAGACACCACGAACAGTGCCCAAAATTATTTTTTTCTCTTCTCCTTTCGGCACTTCCAAAAACTACCAAATGGAAGCTTGGGACAAAGAGCTCTCTTCCTGTCAGCGGAAACAGAGAGAAACAAACGAAATTCCGGCGCCGACACCGGAAAACCTCGCTCTGATACTACTTGTTATGACCAAGACCGTAATCCGAGTATAATAGACCCTTAATCCGAGGGTATAATCACCACATAGAAAAAACAATATGGGCATAAATAACAGTAAATCAAAAGCAAAACACAAGAGTCAACGATCTTACGTGGTTCGGCGACAGCCTACTCCACGGGAGGGGACGAGAATCCACTAAAACGAAATGGGGTGAAGCATTGTGGCTTCAAGCATACAAAACCGAGCTCTTACACAAAGTCAAGCTCCAATTTCTCCCTCAACGAACCCCTTCTTTCTCTGCGCTGAGAATCCCTAAATCTCATCTTCTCAAACTTCTCTTCCTCTTCAAAATCCCTAAATCCAGAGAGCTCCCGATTTTATCCCGTAATCGGGTCTCAACGCGGATCCGAACCGGATAATCGGTTTGGGTCGGGTAATCGGATTCAAGACACCCGATTAACAACCAGATATGGATGGACTCGTTTAACAGCACGAGTTCACCAAAAGCGAGTATTGCTTGGTAGAAGGTCCTAAGAGGTCCAGTACCCGGAACTTGTTAAGGACTGAAGCCGTCAGTGGATCGGGCGGAGAGGTTGATATGGAGTACGTCTTCCGGCTGTATCGATCTCTTCTTGCAAAGTATGAAAAGAATGACAAGTTGAGCAAAAATAGTAACGCTAAGAATCCCCAGGCATAGGTCGTAACTCGTTAGCCAAAGAGGAAAGTCTACCCTCACGGCTCATGTTGATGAGAGATGGAGTGAACAGACTACTACAATTCTGGGTATAAGTCGTGGCTATGGTGTCTACAGGGACGAGAAAGTGGGAGAGCAGAGTGAAGGAACACCAAAGCTATTAATGACTTACTTGTATGGTAATTTATTCGATCGATTGGGGGAGGCACCGGGCGGAGAAAGGTAGTAAAAGGTGAAGAAAGAAAGAGGAAAAGAGAGGCTTTCCGTAAGGTATACGAATTCTCAGATTTTCACAGCCAGTCTGGTTGGGAACAAGTAGCTAGGTTAGTAATGTTGAGTGGCCGCCCTCGACAACCGACATCCGACATCCGACATCCGTTCAAAACTTAACATCACACCCTGCTAATCATTTGTAAACTGCTCAATTACCTAGTGTTCATTCTGTTGTAATTTGTTAAAAAAATCACTCATCTCCACTATAAAGTTTAAAACAGTGAGACTTGACCGAGATCACAATGGCAAAGAATCCATTCATCTTAACTTGCCCAGAATACATTTTTGCATGGTTTCTTTAGACGAGGGAGAGAAGGCATCGGCTCTTTAAGATGTTCAGATACGAGGTCTGGTGATTCTGTCATGTAGAGTAGGGAAGGAAAAGAGAAGAAGATGAGAAAGGCGTGAGAATAACTGTGATAGGAAGTGAAGGGATTATCAATCATGTGAGCCTTATAGAATACGTGAGCTTCTCTGATCGGGTTACTCTGCTAATGGATGTTTAAAAATTTACTCGGTTTTCATGTAAACCGTTTCCTAGCACAACTAGATAAACTGCTATCATCTATTAGACTGAAAAACAAAGATAGGATGATCACTTAACTACTGCTCACTTGTTGAATATGAGGTCGAAGACAAAATCGTCTAAAAAGACATGCACCAGCCGGGAATCGAACCCGGGTCTGTACCGTGGCAGGGTACTATTCTACCACTAGACCACTGGTGCTTCATGTGATATGTCCTGCTCATTTTTGTTAACATAAAGAGAAGAAGTATAATGATAATCGTCAAACTTAACTTATATAAATTTGGTAACAAGTCTAAAGGTTAAAAACTTTAAAAGGTAACCGTTTCAACTCATTCCAAACCTGGCTAAGAAGGTTTGGGCTTGACATTTGAAAACGTAAGAACGGGCCATTCTAAATCCATTAATTTGGGGCTTGACCTTTAAGAATTAAGATTCACAGACCTAAGCGGGTTCAATTCTGACTTATGTATTAACAGGAAATTGAGGAATATATAAATGATAATCTCTTATTTATTAAAATAATTATTATCGATAATCGTAGTCCACTGAACTAATTACTCGTTTATGACTTGATGTTACTTCTTATGCCAACATAATGAGATACTCTTTAAATTTTGATTAGGGATCTGGTTTATTATCCAATGGAAAAAGTAGAATAACGGCCTTGAAAGTTGAAACAATGAACAGGAGAATATACTGTTCACTCGGAGAGCACAGATTGATTCCACCCGACACTAAAATTTCGTCAAGCTGCAAAATGATTGGAAAAATCTCTGCTTGTGCAGTTAGTACTTGGTACCTTTTGTGTCAGGGGAAAAAATTTACATGAATTTCAAATAATTTGAAAATAATTGTTGATGGGGATTAGCATTTACTGCTTCAAATTCGATCCATGATCTTTTCTCCAATGTTTCCCACAGAAATTAAGATATAAGAATGATCTTAATTTTCCAGGGAGGTCATCGCTTACTCACCGGCGTAAAAGTACATGAGCAACGAGCGCAGTCGGCATCTGAGAAATCAAATCACGTCGGCAGAGATTAATGCAGAAAACTGGCGGACGGCGACATGGAAGACTGGAGAGGCAGTGTTCTAGTTTCCTGTAATTGTATGGTCCCTTGCACAATAAATGCATCGAGGACCTACGGCCACATGAATTCGCTAACTACCCCCCTCAAGAGAGCCTTGACCATTTTGCAGGCTTCAGAATCCCTGCAAAATGTCTGTCTTCGACGCATATCATCATAACATGCGTACTGCAATATTTGGCTTTTCAATTTACAAGAACAAAACATGACACAATCAACAACCCCACTAACAACTGGGTTGATTTTTCTTTGTCATAGTCATTTTTCTTCGTACCAAGGAAAGGAAAATCTCGCAACAGACATTATATTACAGTAAGCATTCTCTTCATCTTCATCTATTCCCCCAGGAATTGCGTCCCAATTAACTGAAATTATCCGCTACCTTCTGTTACCAGTCGTCTCTGTCAATCAAACGTCCGGCAATCGTCCCACCCTATTTGTCCCTCTCAAAACCAGTGACCAGACGGAGCTGAGAATTAGTCACACAAGAAAGGACTCCCCTCCACAAAATTAGACAACGCTGCTGCCGTGATCTGACCCGTCTTCGTAGTAATAGGGGGAGAATGTTCCGTCGTTTTTCATTGCCTTCGGCTTGTTAGAAAGCCCTAGCTCGAGAAGCATGTTAACCACTCTACGCATCGACGGACGGTTGATGGGCAGAGGGCTTGTACAGAGCAGGGCAATGCTCAGAACCTTGCACATCTCTTCTTTGAAACAGATGTCAAGCTTAGGGTCGAGAATGTGCTCGACGCCTTTCTGGTCGTAGGTAGTGCATACCCATTTCACCAAATCCTTCTCTCCGAATTCAGGATCCACCGGAAGCTTTCCGGTCAATAGCTCCAGCAGAACCACCCCAAAACTGTAGATATCACTCTTTTCATTCACTCGAAGCGTGTAAGCGTACTCTGTAATAATTGCAGTTTAGAAAACCATTTAGAATCCACAAGAAACACCTATAGTTAAGGCAATATAAATCAACCACAGACAGACGAGTCATGGAGCCTAGCACCTGTAATCTCTAGAATTTTTGAAAAATCTAGCAAACAGACAAGTCGAGTGAATTGCCTCACAATTCTACTACTAAACGAAGACCTAGAACACGAGAGTTATAGGCAATAGTTGGCACGAGAAACAAACGAAACAGGGATTTCAACAGTTCAGGATTCTATCAGCTTTAAAAACAAAGTTAGGAGCAGATAAAAACAGGGTAAAGGAATCAGTGCAGGAGGAACTTGTGTTTGCCTAAATCAGCAGAAGAATAGATATAGAATAACACGATCTTCAGCAGAGACAAGAACCAGACAATTTTGGATGAACAAAATTTCGAAGATAATAACATGAAAGAAAATGAGAGGACAGTGCAGCAATAAGAAGATTGCAGAAGGAAAGCACCCAAATTGCAAAAAAGCTCAGGGAAAGGTAAAACAGACCTGGTGCTATGTATCCACACGAACCAGCAATCACTGACATCGATTTAGGCCCCTTCCCAATAGCTTCACAGACCTTGGCAACTCCAAAATCTGCCACCCTGGCCCCAAACTCCCCGTCCAACAAGATGTTGTTGGATTTCACATCTCTATGAACGATTGAGGGCACACAGTCATGGTGCAGGTACGAAAGCCCCTCTGCAGCTTCCAAAGCAATTTTATATCTTGTTGGCCAATCCAAGAAACCTCCCTTGCTACTGTGCAACAAGTCCCCCAAACTGCCATTGGGCATGTACTCGTATACCAGAAGTTTACAATCTCTTGTGGTACAAGAACACCAAAGCTTAACTATATTCTTATGTCTGATCTTTCCTAAAGTTTCTACCTCTGCCTCAAACCCATCATCGTTAATCCTCCGCTGCATATTGTTCTGATCAGCTTCACCTTTCCTGGACCCCCACAGCTTCTTCACCGCAACTGCCTCTCCGTTGCTTAAAACGACCTTATAGACCTTCCCAGATGCACCACTACCTATCACATTATCCTCGTCAAGGCAATCGAAGATTTCATACTCGCTAAAACCCAGCTTGTGAAATGAGGTTAAAGTCCACTTTAATTTATCGCCACCCTTTTTCCCATTCTTGAAGTTACGATATCTCCAGTAGAACCAGCCACCACCAATCAGAAGAACCAACGCCGCAAGTATAAAGATTGCCCTAAGCAGCCAAACAAACCGACGAGCTCTACCGGCTTCTTCTTCCGACGCGGAACACAAGTCAGGCAAATCTCCGCACAAGCCCGGGTTATTCAAAAAGCTGTCTCGGTAGTTTTTATTAGCGTAAAGAGGGGGAAGTTTCCCTGAAAGAAGATTATTTGAGAGATTGAAGAGATTGAGCTTCAAATTCTGAAGTTCAAGAGGGATTTCACCACTAAGACGATTGTTAGAGAGGTCCAGGTGGTTGAGTACCGGGAGCAACCCAATTCCAGGCGGAATTTTTCCCGATATTTGGTTTTCAGCGAGGTTTAAATAACTGAGCTTTTTCCATAACTCAATATTTGCCGGCAGCTCCCCAGATATGTCGTTATTGTGGAGATCGAGGGTTGAAAGCCGCGGAAGACGGCCAAAAGCTGTAGAGATGAAACCTGATAATTTGTTGTTGGCAGCAGAAATTTCTTCGAGCTTCTCCAAAGAACCAAGCGCCGGGGGTAGCTCTCCCGTGAATTGGTTATTGTCGATGAGCAAGACGGAGAGATTTGACGCGCCAGAAATGGCAGGAGAGATTGGACCGGAGAACGAATTTGATGTAAGCTCAAGGAGCGACATGTGCGGTAAGCCCCAGATGCCGGCTGGAATTTCGCCCGAGAATTTGTTGCCTCTCAATCGAGCCCTGTTCAAGCTGTGGCATTGTGCAAGAGCTTCTGGAAGTTTCCCTTCGAAAGAGTTTTGAATTAAAAGGATCTCTTCCAACACCCCTTTATCACAGAGGCTACCTGGAATTTCACCAGAAAATCGGTTATTCGACACATCAATCCACAGAAGAGGACCATTTTTCCCAAGGTCCTGTGGAAGGGAACCGCTCAACATGTTACTAAACAGCCTCAATTCATAGAGGTTCGGTGATCTGGCTATTTCTTGAGGCAGAGTTCCCGTAAAGCGATTCTCGTACAAATTTAGAGACTCCAATGGCAACTCACAGAGCTCCTTCGGAATCTGCCCTTCCAACTGATTCATGGACGCGTCCAACCTCCTAAGCGAAGGGAGCTTCGACAGCCCCACCGGAAGCTTACCAGAGAGAGAGTTGTTGTAAAGCTCGATCTGAACGATACTGGAGAGAGATGTTATCGTCTCCGGGATAGGGCCTTCGAGGTCGTTGAGAGAGAGGTCCAAGTTGATCAGATTCCGGAGGTTTCCGAGGTTCGGTGGTATCCGACCCACTAGATTACATCCGGCAAGCCACAAGGTTTCAAGATTACTGAGCTTAGCGAAATCCGACGGGATTTCGCCAGAAAGAAAGGGATTATATGAGAGGTTCAGTTGTTTGAGAGTGATTATGTTAGAGAAGAACGAAGGAATTGTGCCGTTCAAGAGGTTAGAGACGAGTGAAAGACCTGTCAGTCGGGGAAAAGTAGCGAAAGTGGCGGGAACCTCGCCGGAGAAATTGTTGCCGGATAGGTCGAGCACAAGGAGGTTAGGTAGGGCCGCCAGCGACGGAGGGAAGTTTCCAACAAGTAGGTTCTGGGAGACGTTGAGGTGAGTGAGATTTTGGCAGCCGTTGAGATCTGAAGGGATGGTGCCATTGATGAAATTATCCGAGAGGGAGACGAAGGAGAGACTTGGGATGCTGCAGAGGAACCTAGGCAAAGGGAAAGGCCCTCCCAGATTAGAGGAGGGGAGGGAGAGTGAGACGACGGCGCCTTGCGAGTCGCAGGAAACCCCGTTCCATTTGCACGGATCTGCGGCCTGGTCCTCCCAGTCCGAGAGGACGCCATCTGGGTCCGAAAGAGACTCCTTTATCTTCTGCAGGTAGAGGCCGTCTTGGTTGAGAGAGAAGATGTGCGAGGGCGTCTGGAGGAGGAAGACGCAGATGAGGAGAGAAAGGAACATGGTTGGTCCAGGAAAGAGACCAAGACGAGAGAGGGGAACGGTATTTAATACTCCCTTATTGCAGACGGAAGGGGAGAGGACTAAAAGCGAAGCGAAAGAGAAAGAAGGGCTCGATGGTTATGAAATGGAAGAAAGGAAGAGTTTCTATCTTCAATTCACCATAAGAAAATGGCTGACCTGGGTTGAAGTTATGGCTGACCTGGGGTGAAGTTTCGAATTTACTGCAGACAGAGACGGAATCGTATCAGTGGGACAAGAACGCAGAGCCAAAGGAGCAAAGGAGCGTGGCGTCCGTCTATTCAGGGCAAGAGAAGGCAGGTCAGCACCAATCTCTAAGCGACTTCGGCCTTCCGAATTCTCTCTCGATCTGTCTCACTCTCTCTCTCTCTCTCTCTCTCTCTGGAAGTCTTGAAGTCTGCCCCCTTTACTTATAAGAAGAAAGGGAATTTGGAATGTAGTTGAAGGCAAACTACCTCTGTCACGTTTTAAGGAGATTTGGAGATCACATTCCCGGCGGCTTAGTTTATTCCAAATATATAGATAAAATCCTTTACTACAGTAACAATGGGGGCAATGTGAGCAGTGAAACGTGATGGTGGAGGGCGAAGAGGCAGCCAGTCTGTTTTTCTCTTGTTCCCACGGCCGGATAAAGAAATAACACAGGAGACATCGAACAAAACAGTACGTTTCGAACACGAAAGAGGGTAAAAAAGTAGAGAGGCGTGCCCGTTGTCGAGGAGGATTTACTGATTTTTACTCCCTACCCATGAACCAGAGCTGCTCACTCCGCTGGCCGGAGATCTTTTAGAGCTGAGCCCCTTTTTGCTGCTCCAACTTCATTCCTGTCCGGCCATGTCTCCCAATCTCTGTCTCTCTCTCATTACACCTCGCCCAAGCTAATTTAGTAAGAAAGGTAATTCATTCATGCTTGTCGCCCCTTAACCAGGTTAGCTGAAACAAGAAAGTAAAGAAGAGAAATTTTGTGTTTGCAAAGGGCTACCAACAAATGAACTCACTTGATGGGTTCTCCGCAACAGATCACCTTTCCGTAGGCAACTCTATGATTGCCTGAGATCTTCTTAGGCCCGGCCGGATGGCACGTCTCACTCGCACCAATAATCAATTTACAATTTACTCTTTCTCGTATTAGAAATAGAGAATCGGACTTTTCGTATTGCAGCACTTTGAAGTTACTACATGTTAGAAAGGGTCTAGACTTGGAAAGCCTATAAACCAAATAGGAAATACATCTTAAAGAAGTGATGCAACTTCTCCATCCGGCTGGCCCAAAGACATATCACGTCCTTCAACCATATCAAGCAAAAGGCGATCTGGTGAAACTCTAAAAAGCAGCCTTTTGAATTGTAAAAAAATTGAATCTCGGAACGAAAGAGAAAAATACACAGAGGACGAAGACTCAGATGCTGTGACGCATGGTTAACGAAACGAAGTTAAAACTCAGTCCGGATTGCCATTATTTCCGTATCTCTGGTTGAAGGTAGAACGCCTCAGAGGCTGACGGAGACGGGATAGAATAATATTTTTGTCGTAACTTGTATTTCACTTTCTTCTCTGCTCTGAAGATACTATACTGTCTTCCAATGGCAACGGGCTTTTATTTCACACTCATCGGACTAATACAGAGATTTGCATAAACCCATGAGATCCCGGAGGCGCCTGAGCAACAACCCAAAACTCTAAATTTTGTCGAAGGATATCAGTCAAATCTTCCCATTTTGTATCGGTAAGAAAAGACAGGAGCTTCTCCTCGAACAGAGTGTTAGTCAGGTTTCATAGAAGCTGATCTCATCGAGTCAGACTTCTTTCGACAGATTCAATTGGTCATCGCTGCTTAGTTCTGAGAAGAAGCGAGTCCTCCGCTGTTCTACAAAGCAAAACCAGTATTAATTATGACGAACGTACATATATGCAAACTCCAGGGATGAGCGTTTCCGAAGTGGGTTTATTATTATCATTTATGGCGTACCTGCTCGTTCTGCTGACTCTTTTAGTGTTCTTTCCGCTAGCCTGTTAAATCTTAGCGCTTTCAGTAACCAAGTATAGAATATGATTTTGTCCTCTCCGTCGTAAGCACGGTATTGAGTATTCGTTATTCGCTCATAGAAATTAGAAATAAAAATAACATAAAAAAGAGAAGCGGAGCACGAGAGACTGAATCTGAATCGAGGCCGTCAAGTTGACGGGCAATTGCTGCCGAGAGCAGGAATAACAGATAAATGGAAAATACAGTTTCGAAGAACACGTACACCTTCAATTTTAAATGCAAAAAGAAATGAGTACGCATTGAAGCAGACAGAAAGTACATTTTCAGCTTTTCAAATTGACCAATTCAACCCGTGGTATGGGTAATCCCGCGATAGCAAGACTTTGGTGCCACGGGACGAAGAGGCCAAGAACTGGAATCACTCCATGGACGGCCAACATATTTCACAAAGTAATTCCGATACAGTAAAAATCGAAACTTGAAAATAAGACTGCAACTCGGTTTTTTTCTCTGGAAGTAGAAACAGTAAGACGCAAGCAGGCGTCACTACCGATGCAAGGAGATGCATTCATTAAGACTTCTAGAAGGATGCAATCCCTGAACGTATTATCATCGACTGCGAAACGCTAAATCGTAATTCGTCGGAACAGTTAAAAACAGTTTTCTATTAAAACTGATTCTGAGAGATTCTGCACAAATAATCTGAAGAAGGACGACTGGAGAGTCCGGAGTGGAGGATTCTCAGGCATTCTTTCAAGCAGTCACAGTAGAGTGAAGCGGCTCCCAGCTTTAGCCCGAACATTCAGACGATGGAAAGAATGAACAGTATGAGGATGCTGAACTGGAGTGGACTAGGAGTCCACAAAGCGCTTTTCCGTCTAAATTCCAACAGTATGAGGATGCTGAACTGAAGTAGACTAGGAGTCCACAAAGCGCTTTTCCGTCTTAAGTTCCAACAGTATGAGGATGCTGAACTGGAGTAGACTAGGAGTCCACTAAGCGCTTTTCCGTCTAAATTCCAAACTGGCGGCTTCTCGGTTCTGCATTCAGCCTCGTGATGATAGAGCACCGGACACACCTTTCTCGACTATCGAGTCTCCGTTTGCTGGCACTACTCCTCCGTCCGATTAACACTTACATGGGCGACGAGATGTCAATTTTAGCGGGGAGAGGGAGGGACCCAACAATTTGCCCAAATGGCCTGAACAGGGCCTCCTCACCTCCCTACCAGAAAGTGAAAAAGGCCAAAAGCACATTCGCGGGTGCCTTGATTAGCACGACTGAGAAACTTCAAAAAGTTACCTATTTTAAGTAAGGGTTAAAGTTAAGAAAAGATTGGCGACATTGCCAGTTCAGTTGTCCGTTGCCGCTCCTCAAAACAAGCTTGCGTTGCCACTCGATTTGACATTGACGCCATTTATTAGCTCATTTTGTGCGTTTAAGCTACATTGGCCTTTTGTACCAAACCAATTTTCCACCTCTGTTTAAATTTGAGGTTTTTTTTTTTATTTTTATCTTTTACGCTTGAATTATTGGCTCCTTTGAACCATCACCTATATATGTACGCACGCGTGACATTTGCTAGACTTCAACGACAAATTAAAGGTCCAAGGACAATCTTATCCGTCGAGTATCAACAAACCATATGGCGCTATCGCTTGGTAAAAAACTTGTCTCCCCTCATCACTTTTATTATTATTTTTGTCTTTTACACAAATAATACTCGTAATTTTAATATAAATAGAGTCTATTCTATATCAAAAGACAAAAAATGATTGAGACGCTGAATGGGCTGAAAGACCTTTTTAATCCCAGTATTAGAAAAGTAAACCCCTACTAAGCAAAAGAAAGTAAAGTGGATTTTTGAACAAGCGAGTGAGTATGAGTTCCCGTTGCATCGTCCCCGGAGCCCAGATTCTAGAACACTAGCACCTTGATTATTGCGGGAGAAAACCAGCACTGTTTAACATGGTCTGTTTCTTTTAGGGAGTCGGTTGCTTGGTCACGGTGGGCACTTGGCTCTCATTGTTGTGTCCTGTTACAACTACTATGCCTAACCAGAAGAGCAAGAAGAAATCCATGATTATGCCGACGACCCGAACCAGATAGGTGGCGAGGTCTGAGGTCCGAGGTCCCTGTTTTCATGGCCTCCGATCTGCTCACGCTGGTCCGCTCCCATGATGACTATACATAATAAACGAGGTCGAGGAGGGTAGGAGCTAACCAGGCGGGGATCGAAGGAACTCTGGGAAGTGTGATGGCATAATGATGTCTCGTGGTGGAATGGCTCAAAATCCGAAAGCAGGGACCACGAAGGATCGATCACCTGGAACAAGGGCGTTCCGTTAACTGTGCCTTGTGGATCCGATCATTAAAGCGGCAAAAGCTCGGTTAAGCCTTGCATTAAGAGATGAAAAGAGGATCTTCTATCTAGAAACCCTGAGATTCCGTGAGCATGCAGGCCCACAAATTCTTGCCCTCCCCACTGGCCCCATCCCGGAAAAGCCAAAAGCCGGAGGCTTCCGCTTCTTTAAACTCACCATCATCTTCATGATCATCATGAAAAGGGAGAATAATGCAAAGAAAAGAGTTAAAGAAGGTGATATCACCGACCCACAAGTCTTTCTCGTTGTCAGCGTCATCGTGGTTAACAGCCACGGACACAGGTCCCATCTCTTTCCGTTTTTTTTTTCTTTCTTTTTTCTAATTTTCTTTTTTAACGCGAAAAGTTCATCTTGAAGGGCGAGTAGTGACACCCACCACCCACAGAGGCATGCATCAGTTTAGCGATGGCATTAATAGAAAGAAGAATTCAAACATTTCGGCTTCCTAAAGAGGCCGTGAGTAGTTGGCCTCCATGTCACTGTCTGAAAGATATATAATACGATTCCCATGCTCGGCTTATCCTTTTAGATAGCCTCTGTACAGTTCCACCATTTATAATGCGCTTTGTTTACAGGAAAAGCAACTCAAAAGCTTATATTTTCATAAAACAAAGGTAAAAAGTTCAGACAAAAGAGAGAGGTCACAACTTAAAAGCCTTTCAACACGTATAATTGAAGCGTTTCAATTGGCAATGGATTCTAGAAGAGAAGCAGTCGGTCAAAATTCGATTCCCCCGGTTAAATCGCCAGTGCTGGTTTTCGTTTTTTAGAAGGAATACATCGTCGAACTTAGCAAACTTGGAAGAAGATGAATCCGTATCCATCGACTTAGGACCCATCTCCACCTAAAGACTTTGAACCTGATAAAACGTTCCCCACACTTGCAACAAATTCAACTCCGGCATCTTTGACCGAAGGAGATGCTCGAGATCTAATATAATCTCTTTGAAATGAAATCTGATGGCAACCCCCTATCAGTATACTGAATCGCTCCAAATTCGGATTGCTATTGTTTTAATCTCGGCTTCTTTTTCATTAATTAGCGATTTCGAGTGTACTTAAATAAAAGCAGGCCGGAGGCATTTTATTTGAATTAAGTTAATAATATTTAAATGTTACTTAAAGAGTTTGACGTAAATATGTCGCGTTCAGACCTTCCCTCCGTCGCTGTTGAGTATTGTTTATGTGACATGGATTATTTCTTTTATGGCTGGTAGGTTTTCAAAGGACCAGGTGACAGTATTTAAGTAGTGAAAAACAAGATTACAAAGACGGAAAGTGGATCCAATCCAACGTCTCCTTCTAGAAAACCAGTTTCGATAATATTTTCTTTGTGTCCTTGTCCTTATCGTTGTCCTCCTTACCCTCTCCTCCTGGGACGTGTACCCTAGCGTCTCGTTCAGAGCTGGGCCATATAATAATAATATTTCTCTCGACGATAAATATCCTTTCTTTTATGTGGAGGTGGATAAACGCTGGAGTTGTTTGACCCCGTTAATTGGCTTTAATTCTTTACGCTTTCTTGTATCAATCCCCGCACCTTCGTCACCATTATCATTTGTTCTCAGCTTTTTATCAAGGTCAGTGTATGTTCTTAACGGCTGCATGGAATTTGTAGTCAATTAGTTGAAGCAGAGTTACCTACAAATCAACTAATCAATTAGGCGGTTAACAGATGCATTTTAATTTTTTTTGTTTCTGGTTGGTGGACACTCCTCCTAACATGGGGTTGAAGTTAGGGGGGGCGGGCAGATGTTTTTGTTCATGTTAAAATCCACACCATTTGTATAAAATGAGACGTCTTAAATGTAATTTTTGGGTGATGTTTACCTTATATTAATGTTTTGGCAAGATGTAACCCTTGGGTTGAAATCTTCAACGTGACATTGGCGAAAATTAGGTAGAGACTAGGGTGGGATTTTGGATTTTTTGCACTGCAAAAGAATGAGAAATCAAATGACGACGAATTTTAGCAGGTTTGGTAGTCTGTCGAAAAGAGGTCTTAATAAAGTCAGTCAACTCGATTGGGCCATCACGTCTGATCTCATCATATCAAAGTTACAGCCATGAGACCCACACATACACATACCTTCTTCGAGAATTAGCAGCGCTTCATAAATTATCATCTCTGAGGCCAGACATCGGGTTGGGCACTTAATCGACTTTGGTTACCCAGCCCATTAAGATGGGGACCGCTAACGGCCCAACTGTCAGAGGTTGACAATGCTATTGGTTCGGTGGTCCAATATCCCTTTTCAGCCCCATGATGACTTTCACGGGTCTCACACTTACAAGACTCTGGAAGATGGCCTTAGAATAGAAGGTCGGATTTGACCCATCGCATCTAAAATTCAGTCTGAGAACGACAAGAACACACGGTTGTCTTCAAAATGATCCTAAAGTAAGAGTTCTTAAATGTATGATCAAAAATTCTAATGTAAATCATCCAATATATTTGAAAATCGAAAGAAGCTTGGCCATTATTGTCCAGTAACGAAATGCATGATTTTTTTTCTCCCTTTTTCATGGTCAGGTCTTTGATCATTTTCACGTTTCACCTAATATGCCAAACATCTCCTTATTTTTAGAATTGCTATTTTTGAAGTCATTTTACTTCATAATCCATGGAAGCGGCGTCTTCATCATCAAACTTTTTTTTCTTCTCAGAATTCATTGCATGATAGCCTTGAAGCTGCTTCTTCATTATATCCACACACCCATTCGATTTCAATTGTTATCTGGTTCTGGACGTTTTTGTTCCTGTCCCGCAACTTTCATGTTTAATTCCTGAAGTCGGTCACGACATTGTCGTTCAGATGGTTTCCGGCTTCTCGCACAAGAAGACGTAGCTGAGGAAAATTAACGTGAAAGAGAGTCGGAAGCAATGGCTGTAGGGCTCCAGAAAGATAGGGAAAGAAAAAGAATTCAAAGACAAACATGCAGACAGTTGCAGCTTTCCTCTTTCCTCTTTCAGAAGATCATATCAAGTTTAGGCCAATAGATTAAAAAAACGAAAAATACAAGTCATTCCGTGCAATTTGAGCCTTTTAAATATTTTAGGGAAAAAGGCTAGGAAAGACGGCTAATCATTGAACATCAAATTTAGGTAAAGAGATACGAGAGAAGAACAAACGTGCTCATCAGGCTAAGGCTATCCATTCCATTCCATGAAAACGAGTCTGGGAAGTGTTTTCTATTTCTTACTAGTCTTTCTTGCGTTTTATTCTCTCTTCTTTTCCGTTGGATTTCAAAATTCCTCCGAGGGAACTGTTAGGCCTTCTCTATAAAAAGCCTCCCTGGATCACTTTCCCAGCAATCCAGGCTGCCATCCCCATTGCCAATACTTTAATCACCTATCCAAAATCGCATCCTTACTCGTGAAGCTTTTGTGTCCAAAACCCATTTCCGTAACTGTTCCTTGCACACTACTCACCCTTCTCCTCTCAAAACCCATTTCCGTAACTGTTCCTTGCACACTACTCACCCTTCTCCTCCCTGCATCTTCCTTCCTAATTCGATCCACTGCATTGTATAAAAACATGAGAATACTCAGTCGCCAGAATGCTGCAAAAGAGACACGGACAGTTGAGGGAAGAACAGGGTCATGGAGGTTAAGGTCCAAACCGATGAGGAGCATCAGCGACTCTTGATCGAAGATGAGCCAACAACAATGGACCGCGATAGGAGGACTCTGATTCAAAAAGCTATCAACCAAACCTTCCAGAGCACCGCGCACTTGGCCAATCTTCTACCCACAGGAACCGTTCTCGCCTTTCAACTTCTGTCACCCATTTTCAGCAACCAGGGTCGATGTGACCCCGTCTGCCGGTTCATGACCGCCTGCCTTGTTTCGCTTTGTGGCTTCTCTTGCTTCTTCTCTTCCTTTACGGACAGCTTTAGAGACGAATCTGGGAAGGTCCGGTACGCGCTGGCGACTCCCAAGGGCTTGTGGGTTATTGACGGGGAGGATGTCGGCGCCGCCCTCCCACCGGACGAGCTATCCAAGTACAAATTGAAGACGATAGATTTCGTGCATGCCTTCTTGTCCATACTGGTATTTGCGGCGATTGCACTGTTTGATCAAAGTGTGGTCCAGTGCTTCTATCCGACTCCATCTGAAGAGACGCAGGAGGTCCTTGCTGCTTTGCCTGTTGGGATTGGAGTCATTTGTAGCATGTTGTTCCTTGTTTTCCCTACTACTCGCCATGGGATCGGTTTCCCGATCACATCACCTTAACACAGTCGAATGATATAACGAATTATTGTATTTAAAGTTTATATTTTTGTTTTTCCCGCACGATCACTGTAATTTTTTTCCTGGACCATATTTGTGAGTCTTAAGTTAAGTCGATTGGGACAAGAAGTGGGATTCGAGAAGAGAAGGATCATTTTTTCGTGTTCCTGGAATAACTTAAAAGCAATTGTAGAACAATATTTAATTTGGCGCTTTTCAAAATAAAACTAAATAATTTGTTTATTAAATAATACCATCTAAGATATTATATTTTCAAATGTAATAGGCTAGATGTAAGAAGAGGAAAACGAAGAGACGGAAGAATCAAATAGTTACAAGTTTATAATATATACAGCAATGACAGCTACTTCCATAACATAGTCTAACATCCCAATACTAACAAGAAAATTACAGAACCAATTACAGCTATGACAGTTACCTCTATAATAGAATCTGACACCGCAATACTAACAAGAAAAATAACAGAACCAATTATAATTATATAACACAGTATAATAGGAAAATCAAATTAAGCTGGTCCATCCTTATGCGTCTGAATCAGAGTGAGTGATCAACTTGTAGCATTGTCAATAGCAGAAATAGGGTGTTGAGCAATAGAAACAGGGTGCTATAATACTAGATACAAAAAATTATGAAAAATCATCTTGCAATTCAAATCTAACTGATAGTTAAAGTATCATTACTATATCTAAAGTTGAAAATTGGCTCCCAATTCAAATCTTTTTTTTATATGACTAAAAAATATTTTTATTTTTTTGTATATGACTAAAATTATTTTTAGTTGAATTTTTATGACAATGAGATCATCAAATTTTAATACATATTCAGTTTTTTTTTTTTATATGTATGGGAATTTTTATAAAGTTCTTTATAGGATGTATGGCAGATATGTCCTCTGCTGGGACTACGACTTTCTTGTGGACAATTTTGCCACTGGAGTTTCAACAAACCCCCACATATGACTGATTTAGGAGCCAACTCGTTACAATCGTCACACCGGCTCGACGGCCGGTTCCGTGTCGCTGCCTCTCACTCGTCGTTTAACGATCTCGGCCAGAATTTGGCGGTAGTTTAACTGAGACTGCCACGTGCTATGCTATTATTTGCACTTGTCGTTATACATCTTATGTTGACATTGATGACTGATGCATGCATGTCCTTCTACATGTTTTCCCGCGCAATACGAGAAAGCCAAGCTTCCGGAGGGAAAAGAGAGGGAAGCCTGACGAAAGGGGGTTCTTTTTTTTCCGTTGGCTTTTCTGCCCTGAACCCTAATTCCCGCTCTATATTTCCTCGATTTCGTCAGATTTTACATCTTCTTACGCCGATTTGCCGGAATATCAGATCTCGGTGTCGGTAACCGCAGTGGATCGGTTCGCTATTGAAGATTTAAGATTTAAGGCGATCCTTTGCATTTTCCCTTAAAGCGCCTGCTGTCTAGCTCTAACCCTGTTGGCCTCTACAAAAAATAAGCTTCAGTTGGAGATTAGCTTCCTTTTATCTTCCATTTGTAGGCCATAATGGTAGATCGGCTAGGGTTTTGGAGAAATCGGTTAAATTCACGAGCTTAAGCGGTATCAACATGGAAGACGCTAAGACGCTCGTTTCTTCAAGTAATTCAGAGTCTGGCGATGGGAGATTGGAATCCCGTTTTGCGAATCTCTGCAAGGTTTTATTTTTTTTCAATTTTTTTTGAAAGCTGTTTTCTTATTGTCATTTTTACCTTTGGCGCCTCCGTTTTGCGAATCACTGCAAGTTTTTTTTTTTTTTAAATTTTTTTTAGAAAGCTGTTTTGTTGTTGTCATTTTTACCTTTGGCTCCTTTCCATCTATTATTTCCTAAGCTGAAGCTGAGATTTGGTCGCAGTCGGGACTAACCCTCGACGAGAACACTTCAAAACAAGCGATGGCGTTGCTCGATGAATGCAAACCGGCTTTATTAGAACATATCTCGTCGACAGGAAGTGTATCCGTAAGTTATTTCTTTTGGTTTTCAACTAACCTGCTCTCTCTCTCTCTCTCTCTCTCTCTCTCTCTCTCTCCTCCCCCCAATCGTCGGGCCCCCGCGCCGCCTTCTCTTGATCACCGGCTTTCATTCTGTTTTCTCATTTATTTGATGAGTTTGTGAAGTATTCTGGATGTGTTATTCTTATCTTTCTTTCTTCTTTTTTCTTCCCACACGGATGTGGTATTAAATCACAAGCTCAGTCCGACAAAATCGAACGGTCTTGGTTTGCATGTGTTCTGTATTCCGTAAAGAGGTTAAGTGATGCACACAAGTCAGAGAAAGTGAAACATGAGAAGGGAGAAAGTGAACTCGAATTATGTCAGATTTTAAGAGCAACTATGCTGAAGTAAGCTTCTATTGATAAATGAAGTCGCCAATTTGATTTTAAAAATCAAATTCAATGAATATTATGTTGTGATTGATGCTAAATTTTCTTCCCTTTTCCAGTGTGGTGGATTTCTACGGGGAGGTTCCAAAGTTTGTTCTCAAAGCAGGTCATATTTTGACGAATATGTTTGGTACGGACTGGGAGAAGCAGCTGAAGGTGAGGTGTTTTCCGTGTTTTGAGAAGAATTTTAGTATAATTACAGAATCATATCTGCTGCCTACCTCTCAAACACTGCAACTTTTTTTTTTTTTTTAATTTCTGAACCAGGTGAAGGAGATGCAAGTCAATTTTGTGCATTTATGTATTCTTAGCAAGTACGTATCTTCTCGAGTTAATCTGCAAGTGGTATTTAAAGCTTGTTTTAGCATGTGAAAATGTAAGGAGCAAAAGGGTATGACTGACATTGTTCGTGATCGCTACTTTAGGTCTTTAGAGATAGAATTAACGAGTTGTTTAAAAAAAAAAAAGAGATAGAATTAACGAGAAGCATAGTTTGAATATTTGGGGGGGGGTTAAGATTAAGTTTGGTGCATTTTGCTATTGTCTTAATTTATTCCCCAAAGTTACAAGAACATTGGATCTGCTGTTAATGGATTAGCAGTTTTCATGTTTTTTTAGATGGAATGAAATCCTTTCTGTGACATACTTCTTTCTCTTTAAATTTTGTGTTTGCTATCTTCCTTTCATGCATCGAGTTCAAAGTCAGAGAGCTGTAAACATGTCCTTATTGGATCTATTTAAGGGCCTTGAAGAAGTCCATATTGTATTTCATAATGTTCTCAATCTTCCCTTTTGCCTTTAGATTTTAGAGTGTAGGATCATGCTTTAGCAGTGATATTCCATTCTCGTTCAACTACAAACAATGTTTGTTTGAGTGATAGTTAGATGGAAAGTATTGCTAGGATTTATATGGTATCTCTGTTTTCAAGTATGCTGCACTGCCTTTATGGCTTCCTTTTTTCGAGAGTCGTGTTCCCTGGCTGTGATCTGCATATTTAAGTCCTCACAGCAGGACCTCTATTAAGACTAATAGATTATTATTGAAATGTGTGATAAATCATAAACTAGAATAGAGTTGTTTGAGACCTTATGTGTAAATATGTTAAGAAATGGTTTTATGATTAAACTGCCCAATGCTGCTACTTTAAAGTCAACCGAAGGGCTCTTGTTCTCTTTTTCTTTTTGTTGCCCTAATTTTACAGTTAAAAACATTCTTACCAAATTGTGCTAACATATCAATGTCCTGTATTTGTGGAACCTAGTTACTACAGACAAGCTTACATGAAGTTCTTCTCAACTGATAATGCAAAAGTAGATGCACATCCAAGTCTTGTCAGCTGTACTGCACGTGTGTCTGATTATCATAGATTTGGCTGGTTGCTGTTTTTGTCACTACGGGTCCACGCATTCAGCCGGTTCAGAGATCTTGTGACTTGTACCGTTGGATTGGTCTCAATTTTGGTTAGTCTTTTATTACATTCTGTTGTGCTCTTTTGTTGAAGTGACTGATATTTCATGTACTTAAAATCTTCACCATCATGCAATGTGAATGTCTGTAATCACTTGTGCTGAGCAGGCCATCCTGATTCTTCATGTTCCAGTACGCTTCAGAAAACTTTCAATTTGTGATCCCCAACTCTTTGGTAAAAATCTCTCTCTCTCTCTCTCTCTTTCTCTCCCCCCTTCTGTTTCTTATCCATGTTCTCCATTCTTCTTTGGTTGTTCTTAGTTAAGAAAGGTGAAAGAGGTGTGGATATTATATCTTCTCTTTGCAACATCTATCATACCTCAGAAGATGAGTTGAAGGGAACTATTGAGAAAGCTAACAGCCTTATAGTGGATATTTTGAAGAAGGAGCCTCGTTCAGCTTCTGAATGTAAAGCTGAAAATCTGGAGAACATTGTCACAGGTTAACTGAATTGCTTTCTTTACTATTTCTGACCTCGTGATGCTCATTAACATCTTTGTTTGTATTCTTTTCCACTTATCATGGACCTGATTTTTTGCTTGCAGATGGCTTGACATATTTTGAAGATCTATTAGAGGGTGAATCTTTACCTGCAAGCTTACTTGCTTTAGAAAAAGATTACGATGATGCCACCCATAATACAGGTGAACTAGATGAACGCCTGTTTTCTTATGAGGAAGAAGCATCTATAAATAGTTGGAGCTTATCTGGTGGTTCCATGGATGCCTGTGGTTCTAAGGTGTTTGTTTATGAAACTCAAGCTCTCAAATTCATCCATGAGGTACAAAGCTGTTAAGTATATTAACCACTAACATTTATCTTGTTTGTACAGCGCAAGTTTGATGAACTTTCTTCTCCAGCGAAGACTATAACAAGTTCTGCTTCTCCTCCATGTTCCCCTGCTGCATCTCCTGCAAATGGTAGTTTTGGTGGGACTTACTTGAAGATGGCTCCAACCCCTGTAAGCACTGCAATGACCACGGCGAAGTGGTTGCGAACTGTCATTTCTCCACTCCCTTCAAAACCTTCGGCAGAACTGGAACGCTATTTTTCCTCATGTGACAAGGATGTAACCAATGATGTTATACGTAGGACCCACATAATATTGCAAGCTATCTTCCCTAGTAGTCATGGAGAACAAGGTGTAGCGGGAATGCTGCGGAGTGTGACCCTAATGGATACCATATGGGCAGAACAAAGAAGAATGGAAGCTTTAAAGTTGTATTACAGGGTATTAGAATCAATGTGTAGGGCAGAATCTAGTATAGTACAAGGTGGTAACTTGACCTCATTATTGTCAAATGAGAGGTTTCATCGGTGCATGCTTGCATGTTCAGCAGATTTGGTTTTGGCTACTCATAAGTCAGTTATTGAGCTTTTTCCTGCTGTATTGGAAGGAACTGGTATTACTGCTTTTGATCTGAGTAAGGTGATAGAGAGTTTTGTTAGACATGAAGAGAGTCTTCCAAGAGAGTTGAAGAGGTACCTAAATTCCTTGGAGGAGAGACTATTGGAGAGTATGGTTTGGGAAAAAGGCTCCTCAATGTACAATTCTTTGATTGTTGCAAGACCAAGCCTGGCTGCAGAGATAAACCGCTTGGGATTATTAGCCGAGCCAATGCCATCGTTGGATGCAATTGCAATGCATCATAACATTCCTAGTGTTGGATTGCCACCTCTGCCTCATCTCTTGCCTAAGCATGAGGTCTCAGCAGGTGACTAGTTGCTACATATGGTTTGTTTTCATACATGTAGAGTGTCTGTAATACTATTGTATGCATAAGCTAACTTTCAGCTTTTTATAACCATGAATTTGGTTCTGCAGATCAGAATGGAGATGCTCAGTCTCCCAAGAGAGCCTGTAACGAATTTAAGAATGCATTGATGGAGCGTAATTCCTTCACTCCACCCCTGAAGGAACGCTTGCTTGGCTTCAGCACTCCAAAATCAAAGTTTCCACGCCCCTTACAGTCTGCTTTTGCCAGGTAAAGTCTCACCAAACCATTTAAAACGGGCAGGAAATTATCATCTTAGACTGTTCTCAAAATTTACTCATTTTGCAGCCCAACACATCCAAATCCTGCTGGTGGTGGTGAAACGTGTGCTGAGACCGGGATCCAGGTTTTATTTAGTAAGGTAAATTTTCATTCTGACACCTTTAAATCAATTCGTTAAATATCTCAATTTGGAGCTTATTAAATTACTTTTTGTGTGCTTGCTATCTGTAGATTGTAAAGTTAGCTGCTATAAGAATCAAAAGCTTGTGCGAAAGGTTGCAACTGTCTCAGCAGGTCTTGGAGAGTGTATATTGTCTTATACAGCAAATCCTTAGTCAGCGGACAGCGCTTTTTTTCAATAGGCACATCGATCAGCTTATCCTCTGCAGCTTCTATGGTGTTGCAAAGGTATTTGAAGAGAATAAAGAAAACTTAATGGTTAACGACTTAAGTTGATTTTCAAAATTTATATCTTGCTTGCAGATTTCTCAGCTGAGCCTGACCTTTAAGGAGATCATTTACAACTATAGAAAACAACCGTACGGTAAACCACATGTATTTCGAAGTGTTTTTGTTAATTGGCAATCAACTGGCCGTAATGGGGTATTTTTCTCTTCCCATTAAACTCTTTCAGCTTTATTGCTGAAACTATAATATTCTGACTGTCAGCTTTAATGATTTGGATAACAGCGAACTGGTCAAGAGCATGTTGATATCATCACATTCTACAACGAGGTCTTTGTTCCTACTGTAAAGCCCCTACTTGTCGAGTTGGGCCCTTCTGGAGCAACTCTACGGACAAACAGGGTTCCTGAAGATCACAACAATACTGATGGTAGACCACTTCCATTACCCTTTAGCTGTAAGCCCTGGCAAGCAAACTATTTTTTGAACTTGTGTTTTCGGTTGGTTTTGAGTAGGCCAGTGTCCACAGTCACCGCGTTTGACTCCTTTCCCGAGTCTTCCTGATATGTCCCCTAAGAAAGTTTCTGTGGCGCACAATGTGTATGTATCACCTCTTCGCTCTTCCAAGGTAAGTGATATCTTTTCATGTTCTCATGGCTGCTTCTGCTCAAAATGATCTTGTACATTGGCTTGACATTGTTGCACTTTAATTTTTCATTGCAGTTGGCATATGTTCTGATAGATCACTTTCTGTGTTTCTATGTTTTTCAAAGTTTTGATGCTTATTCATTGCACTTCTCTGTGCATTGTTGATATTAAGCCAAATAAAGGTCACACATGGGCCCTAACTATTTCGTTTTTTACCACTACATTGACAGATTAAGTGTGCCAAATAAAGGCCATGTTTTGCCCCCTAATTGTCATATTTTTTAATACTATTTTGACAGATTAAGCAAATAAATTGTCAACCAATTTTTGTGTTCTGTTCCACCACTGTTTGTGCAGCTGTGAAGTATAATTAAATTGTGATTGAACTAGATGTGATGGGGTTGAAAATATTATACTCTGTTGACAAAATAATGGTTTCCCTGCTTTTGTAGACAGCCTGATTAGAAGTATGGAGTGGGTTGACTAATTTTGTATGTTGAGATGTGCTTTTGTTTAACATGGGCATCACTAGTGAAGTTTGATTCACAACCATAAATAGCTCTGCTTTCATCTTTATACGTCTAGAACAGAGACTAGAGCAGATAGATGCACAGATGTCCTTATTTCTTGTTTAGTCATTCTGGGGTTTTATGGATCTTTATGGTTTTTCTTGTCTTTGATTAGTAATTAGTTTTTAATGGTGTCTGAATAATGTCTACAGATGGATGCCTTGATTTCACCCAGCTCTAATAGTTCTTATGCTTGTGTCGGAGAGAGCACCCATGCTTATCAGAGCCCTTCTAAAGATCTTTCCGACATTAATAACCGCTTAAATGGGTATGTTTTTAGTTATTCATGAAACCTACTTGTCTTTCAGTTGCAGAAGAGCTAACATGAACCTGCTGTCTTCCTTCTGTGTGGCAGTAGTAGGGAGAACACTGGATTTTACACATCTGGTCGGAAGGTGAATATGAAACTCAATTTTGATGCTGGTTTAGTTAGTGATTCCATGGTTGCTCGCAGTCTGTACCCTCAGAATGGCAGTTCTGCCTCGCCTGGTGCTGCTACCCCTTTAAAATGTGAACAAGCGGATCCATGAAGCAACTTAACCGGACTTTCTGAACTACTCTGTATGTAAGTCTCGTACCTTCACTTCTATCATGTACATGCGTTATGAGGTGAGGTATTTATATTTTATCGGGGTGATAGCCTACTGTAGCATTTAGGCAACTCAGCTGCCAATGCCCTAAATATTGTTACTTATGTCTTACTAATTTCGATCTAATAAAATCTTTCTATTTCTTGCTTCCATTCTGTATATATCATTGTTGTCCATTTTTATCACTTCATTGTATTTGTGGGTACTAATTTATGTGCTTCTTCCAAAACCGGTGCTCAGGTCCCTTGTCTGAGAAATCGATTTAGGGGACTGGCTTATGGGGATCTATAAGCCTGGTTGACCTTCACCAACCCCTTTATGGATACTGGGTAGTTTCATTTCCTAGTACCCTGCGAGCTGAACTGCAAATTCTTGGAGCAAGGGGAAAATAGGGCGTTTTAACGTAAGAATTTTCATTCTGTAGCAGAATGCCCTGACCTGTCTTTTTAGATTCGCTTGTACAGACCATACTGGCATCAAAAGCCGTGATAATTGTAAGAGTCAGCAAAAGGGGCTGCTCGAGAGATGTTGCACTTACAGAGCAGGGCAAATCAATCCGTTTCTGGAGAGCATCGTTTATTATCAGATAAAAAGGTGCAAGCTGAAAGCACGTCGCTAATGTCACTCAGGGTCATATATCTCATTCCAAGATAAATCTTCCAGGGGATGAAATTGAAGCTTTCATCAACATAAGAGCTGTGTCGTTGCTAAAATAAAGCTAGGATACTACTTCCAAAGGCTACTTTTTTAATTATTGGAATATCTTGTCTAAAAAGAGCTGTATGGAAAAATTTCCCATGGGAGGAGGAGCGTGTTTGCCAAACCTTCAATCCATTGGAACGGTAATGGAGTCGCTCCAATGGTAAAGTCATTCACAGAAAAAAACCAACCCGGTGGGTGGGTTTTCTAGAGAGACCTGTCATCTGTTATTTTTTTTCTATTTTTTCATCTATTTATCTTCTTTTCGTTATTTCCTAGAGCAATTCGGGCAAGTGCTGGGATCTATTATGGCATCGTGTAAAAGTTATTTGTGTACCTAGATGAATCGAATCCACTTCAGCGTAGCTCCTGCATACGGGTGCGTGATAACCCAATATTATATGAAAATGCCGAAGATAGAAAAAGGCATAAAGGTTAATAGCAACTTGCAGGTCTACCATGAATATCAGTTGATTTGAGGAGGATGGTATACGCGATGCATTTGAGTGCAGAAAACCAATAACAAACGTACACGGTAGCGCAGTTTCATGCACGGACTGCTTCCTTGAAGCATCAAATTAAAATTTTCAAAAGCAACAGATGTGATTAGACCCAACCGAGTAACTCGGTTTACTCGGTCTCGTCCCGTTCAATTAAACCAACGGGACTGGGTTTCGAAACATTGATATAATACCATTTAAACTAATTACCAACTTTGTGATTGGGATCTGATCTGTCCATTATGCAAAATCTTAATCAGTTTCGTATTTCAGTATCCACAGGTATAAACTAAGTTGTCTACCAAATTGGAGATTCTTAACAGTTAAGAAAATCCAGTCACTTTTCCCCTCGTTTTTCTTTTCTCATTTTTCCAACTCTGGACCTTCCCTTTCTCCTCCTATCTTTTCTATTCTATTCTGACATTTTCTCCCTTTAACGACAGCTCTGGACCTTCCCTTTCTCCTCCTATCTTTTCTATTCTATTCTGACATTTTCTCCCTTTAACGACAGCTTTAAGCACCCCTCAATCAGATCCGCGACGGACGTTCAACTTGGGCGGTCTTACCTGCATGTAAAAATAAAACAAGATATTGATCCGATCCGGGGTAGGGATCTGCATTGAGGGAAAGGTTGTGGAGATTGGAGGTAATGTGATTTGTTGCACCAGTGTCAGGTTAACAGTTTGGATCATATTTTAGTGCAGGAGTTGGAGTAGCAGGTGGGTGTGATTGAGCTATGTTTGCTTAAGGATTGGGTGTGGAGGGAGGTTGAAATTGTTTGTCGAACCTATACCAACAAGTAGTAGTTGTATGGCCAATTTTAGAGCAGATTTGGCATTGAGGTCTGTTTGAATGTGACACATGGTGAGGTGAGGTATTTTGGAAACCACGCCCCCTGCCTCTGAACCGGTTTCCAGAGTGAGGAGCACCTCTATTCGAAGGTGAACCACAATGACCTCGACCATGGTAGGAGGTGGCAATATTGGCTGAGGGTAAGGTGAAGTCATTGGAGTGATTTTGGTGCTCAAGGCAATTTTCATAAGTGAACAGGTAACCATATAGGTCATCAATAGATATTGGATCTAATCTGGTGGTTATAGAGGTAACAAGGGAGTCATATGAGGAAGGAAGACCAGCAAAAAGATAGGAGGTGATTTTTGAGGGGCTGAGGGGATGACTAATAGTGGAGAGAGTATCTGAAAGTTGTTTTACTTTGGTGAAGTAATCGGTGATTGTCAGGGAGGCCTTTTTAAGAGTAAATAGTTGGAATCGAATACTGAGGATTCTGGCAGAGGAAGTGGAATAGAATGATTTTTCTAATGCAAGCCAGACTTCTCTAGAAGTTGTAAGACCAATAACTTGGGTGAGAAGAGATTCGGTGAGGGAAGAGAGGAGAGCACTTAGAATGGTTTGATTTTGTTGTGACCAGTGAATATATGCAGGATTAGGGATGTGTATGGAGCTATTGGAAGATGAAGGAATTGTGAGAGGTGGGCAAAGAATGGAACCATCGAGATAACCAAAGAGATTTTGACCACGGAGGTATGGAATGGATTGGGCTCACCAAAGAAGATAGTTGTCTTTGGTGAGCTTGATTGTAATGATATGATGGAGTTGGGTGGGGAGAATGGAGTTGGCTGTAGAGAGAGAAGAACTGTTGGAAGAAGGTTGGCTTGTAGAGGACACGTTGGAGGCCATGGATGAGCGACATATGTCTTTGGAAGCTCTGATACCATATAAAAATAAAACAAGATAGATAGAAAAAATGTTTTCCTTCCTTGATTTTGGAGGACTACATGCAGTTGTATTTATAGGTGTTTTGTAAATAAAATACATCTGTTACAAATATTTAAAAAATATTTAAATTTGAATTGTTATATCCTGGATTATCTTCCATAATCGTCATCTTCATCTATTTGTTTAGCTTTATCTGTTTGTTGAGATTCAATTGTTCCAATACTGCATTGTTGCTTCCCAAAATCATCATTGGCTTTGGCAATCAAAGCGTTGGCAGGAGACGAGGGAGGAAAATCATGCGAACAAGGAATAAAAGAGAGAATAACGAAAAAAGAAAAGATAGCGGCAAGGAAAAAGAATAAAGTGTGAGAAAAGATGGAAGAGGGAGACAATGAAGGAGACTAAATAAAGAAGAAAAGAAAAAGAAATAGCAAGGCACAAGTCACAAGAAAGAAAGTGAGAGAGAAAAAGGTGAAAAAAGTGAAAAAACACAAAAGTACTTTTCAATGTCGTAGTGTGCCACACTAGTAGAACATTAATGCAATGATATAAACCAATCAGATTTGATTTCAATGAACACCTAACTACTTATGGAGATCATTTTCCAGCTTCCTCTTGCTCTGTCCCGCCATACCAAAGGTTGAACTTTCCAATTTAACAATACTTTGGGCCATCTGACACTTACCTCTAAAAAGATAGTTTTATCCGTATTCTAGTCCTTATTACCTGAATCAATCTTCCACTATGAGTCATATATGAGGTCCATTGCATTTGTGAATGCATACCTTTCCTCATATCTATATCTGGAATACTCTGTGGAAGAAAATTATTACTATTATACCCCAACAGAAGCAAGCTAGACAACAACATCGAACAACTATGCCTCATATGCACAAACGTTAGCCTTCAGCCAAGAATTAGGTGGTGATGTTTTAGCAGAGTCGGCAGTGACATAAGAAACTAAAATATGACAGATTCTCTCTCTCTCTCTCTCTCTCTCTCTCTCTCTCTCTTGCTATATATATATAAGAGAATTTCCCTAAAATATCCATTTAAAATAAAATATTTTCAAAAACACCGACGTCATCAAAATATTTCTAAAACTACCCAACTTTGACCGGTCAAATGCTTATGTATGCAGTCAAAAGCAACACGTAAGCTTTGACTGCTTATGTGTTGCCACATCATCAGGGCAATAAACTTATATCGACACATCGTTTGCCACGTCATCTGCCACATAAGTTACCACGTCATTAAATAAAATATTATATAATTTTTTATTTAAAATAAAAAAATCAAATACATTTCGTGCGACGTAAGCCCTCACTAATGTTTTTTCTCAAAAATCTCTCTTTCTTCGATTTTTCTTTCCCCTCGCGTCTCCTCTCGCCCCCTCTCCTCTAGCCGCTGTCGCCGCTCGCTCTCCCCCTCGACGCCCCCCCCTCAACCGCTCTCTCTTCATCTCAACCCAGACTTTGTCTCAACCTCATTTCTCATTATTCTTTTTCGCTCCCCTTTGTTCATCCTCTCACTGCCCCTTTCTCAAAACCGAAAACTATCATTTCATCTCTTCGGCGCCCTCTTTCTCAAAACCGAACCTTATAATTTGCTCTCAGGGCTCCCTCTCTTATTACCCTATTATTTCACTCTCTCGCCGCCTCTTCTCTCAAAACCGAAGCCCTATTCACCCTCCAAACTAGAATTTGAATTTCAAAAACCGATTTAGCAGGGTGATTTTTTAGGGTTTTTGTTAATTGAATCTAATTACTGTGTTTAATTACTGTATTGATTTTTTTTTGTGATTTACTGTTTAATTACTGTATTGATTTTTTTTGTGATTTACTGTTTAATTACTGTATTGATTTTTTGTGATTTACTATTTAATTATTGTATTGATTTTTTGTGATTCACTGTTTACTGTCAATTGCAGATAAATTAAAATTATTGTAAAGTTTAACTTTAGTATATGGATTTTTTGTATAATTTTCTGTATTTTAGTTTATGGATTCCTATGCCATTGAATATTGTATTTTCTGAAGTTGTTAGTTTAATTTTAGTTAATTTCGTTTAATTTTCTGATTTATGAAGTTGCTGTTTACTTGAGATAAGATTTGTAGTTGCTAGTTGTTGAATAAATTTGAAGTGTCATGGAATGATCATGCCATGTAGTGAGGAGTTTTGGGTGTTATAAATATCCACCACAAGGGTTTTTTTTGTTTTGTTTATGTTTTCTTATGTTTGCCCTAGTTATTAGGATGGGTACAAATTCTGATTAAGAGGTTGGTTAATGGAAAATGGGTTGAGTCGCCTGTACGGGTGTCCATTAGCCAACGAAACCCGACCCCCATCACTAACGAGGTACGATTCGTAGTGCTGCGAAGTCATATGGGACTCTACCAGGGGTGTTCGGTGAACTTGGACTTAGGTGTGTTTTTGCATTATTAGGACTAGTTATCTGTTATAGGATTAGTTGGATTATTTTTTAAATGTTGAATAATTTTGAAGTTCTATGGAATTATCTTTTTGTCTATGTTTTATTGAGTTTCCATGTATCCCTAGGGATGGGTAGAGAGTCTGATTAAGAGTAGGTTGGGTCCAGTTCAAACTAGGCTGAGTCGCCTGTACAGGCGTCCATTAGCCAACAAAACCCGACCCCCATCACGGACGAAGGTACGGTTTGTAGTGACTGCGAAGTCATATGGGGCTCTACCAGGGGTGTTCGGTGAATTTAGACTTAGGTGTGTTTTTGCATTGTTAGGACAAATCCTATATTCATAGTCCAAAATATCATCTACACCACCCCCCTCCTTCAGGCCCCTCTGTTCCTCGTTTTGCTTATCTTGTCTCTGGTTCTAAAAGTGATTTAGAAAGACTGTGGAGGAGATTGCGTGCACTTTACCATCCTTTGAACCAATATATAGTTCATTTGGACTTGGAATCATCAACTGCTGAGAGATTAGAGCCGGCAGACCGATTGCGAAGGGATCCAATGTATTCTAAGGTTGAAAACGTACATATGATTACAAAAGCTAATATGGTTACGCCAAGGATGGTTGCCAATACCCTTCATGCCTGTGCTATTCTTCTCAGAAAAAGCAAGGATTGGGACTCGTTTATAAATCTCAGTGCTTCAGACTATCCACTTGTTACACAGGATGGTAAGTACTTGTCATTTGAATGGTTCATGTATTATATCCTCACAAAGGCATGTAAAATTTTAAATCAATATATTTCAAGTTCCTCTTGCTAAATTTATTTGTTGGTGCAGATCTTTTATACACGTTTTCAGACCTGCCAAAAGATCTGAATTTTATTGAGCACACAAGCAAACTGGGATGGAAGGAGTGTGACTTTACTGTTGGGCTTCTCTGATCATCTAGTATTGGTTCACATGTGAAATAATTAATGATCTGATCGATTTGGGATTCAAGTCAGTAGTCGATTTGAATAAAAAAAACTGTTCTGAAAGAGTCGATGAACACATGTTAAATGCACGGATAAAACCAACATGAAATGTTCGGCAGAAAGATGGTAAGCTTTGATTAATCGATTGAACTCAATAAATCCACGAAGATATTTAACAAACGCATGAATAAATAATATATTTCAAGTAACTTGATGCAAATGTTCAAGCCCTGTTGACATTTTTTACTTGTTTACGTCAGGAGAGCCGTCATAAGTTTGATAAATATATAAATTTTTAAACAGATGAAAAACAAACAAGGTTATTTTTTATAAGAATTTACATTCACTTAGATTCACTTCTAAACCTGAGGTGGCTAAATTTTTTACACCGAGTTTTAGTGAGCTTGTCAAAAAAAAAAAAAAAAGCAGAATTTAACATAATTGCACGATTTATTGTAAAGATCGGAATTAACTTGAGCAGGTTAAAAACAACTCAACCAGAGTTTTAGAAATGACATTGCTGAAAGAGTGTCCGAAAAGCTGTCATCTCATCGCCTGAAAGCACTTCAGTGTGCTTGTGTTCCCCTCTGCTGCTATTTAACCAGAAAGATCTTCACAAGGAAAGAATTACCGCATTGCTTGAGGACAGGTTTAATGATCAGGAAGCATTTACATAAACACGAGAGAAGAAAGAACTCTAGGAAGCGCCATCAAAGCCTATACAAGAAAATCTACAGATGGTCTCTCAAGGGATTATAATCTCCAAGTAGGAATTAGGCACAAGTTCATGACTAGTTGAATTAGGCACGAGTTCAAGCGTCCCACAACAAGTTAGGGAGGACTCAAATTGTTCCAACACCTTCACGATATTCCAGAACTCCGGTCTCTTCCCCGGGTTATGGGCCCAGCATTGCTCGATCAGAGCTTGAAGAGCAGGTGGGCAGTGTGCTGGAATTGGTGGCCTCAAATTCTGACATTGAAAAAGGACAAATTTCTCCAAATTAGAAACCTACTTTGCAGCAATGAGCTTAAAACTGAATATAGGAAAATTCCTCACTAGTCCAAAAATTTATTCAAAATGTCATGAAGAAATATTGTATTACTGAAGTTCATTCCAAGATTCAGCTTCTTCTTTCTTTTTTTTTATAACGTTCCCAGATTCAACTTTGGCTACCTTCTACAAGTATTCTTTACCGAGGAAAACCTTCTGCAATTGGATGTGAATACCAGGCTTACTCATTTTCCTCATTCCATTACCTTGTTGAATATATCCAAGTTTTGGCATTAGAAGAAAAATTGCACAAACAAATCTGTGCTACTTGACATAAAACCTAAGATAAGCTCAAAGCAAAAGATAAATGTTAAAACAGATCAATGAATTTAGAAAGATAACTTGTTCACTACAGAAAAAGCAGTCTGGATAGGTGTCATCTCGTAAGGTACCCTGCTAAATCGGTTTCTGAAATTCAAATTCTGGTTTGGAGGGTGAATAGGGCTTCGGTTTTGAGAGAAGGGGCGGCGAGATAGTGAAATAATAGGGTAATAAGAGAGGGGGCCCTAAGAGGAAATTATAAGGTTCGGTTTTGAGAGAGAGGGCGCTAAAGAGATGAAATGATAGTTTTTGGTTTTGAGAGAGAAGGCTCTAAAGAGATGAAATGATAGTTTTTGGTTTTGAGAAAGGGGCGGCGAGAGGATGAACAGAGGGGAGCGAAAAAGAATAATGAAAGATGAGGTTGAGACAAAGAGAGAGTAGTTGAGGGGGAGGGGGTGTCAAGGGGAAGAGCGAGCGACGGCAACAGGAGAGCGAGCGGCAACAGCGGCTAGAGTAGAGGGGGCGAGAGGAGACGCGAGGGGAAAGAAAGATCGAGGAATAGAGATTTTTGAGAAAAAACATAAGTGAGGGCTTATGTAGTACGAAATATATTTGATTTTTTTATTTTTAAAAAAATATATTTAATATTTTATTTAATGACGTGGTAGCTTATGTGGCAGATGACGTTGTAAAATAATGACACAGTAGACTACGTGTTGATATAACTTTATTGCCATGATGACGTGGCAACACATAAGCAATCAAAGCTTAAGTGCCGCTTTTGATTGCAAACATAGGCATTTGACCCGTCAAAGTTGGGTAGTTTTAGATATATTTTGATGACGTCGGTGTTTTTGAAAATATTTTATTTTAAATGGGTATTTTAGTAAAATTCCCTATATATATATATATATATATGATGGCTGCAAAATTATCTGAAAAGTGAAAATTTGACAGATACAACAAAGAGCTAAAAAAGTGGCAAAAATCTGCAAAGAAAAAGAAACCATCAAATGGGAAGGGAGTTTAAGACCGGAAGGTACTACTGCCTAGTGATTCCCCCTCTTGCCAAAGCCACTACTATACTACTATGTTATTTGCATCTCTGGGAGTGTAATTCCAAGTACTATAAAATCACAACATATGCATCAATCTCTTTAAAGTATATCAACAAACGATTGCAACTACAAGGGGAGACGAGAAACTATCCAAGCAGAGTCATGGGCCCTAGAGGAGAGCCTTTAACTCCACCTGTGTGCACTCACAATGTCCAAGAGGGTAGAGAAGATAGGAAGGACACAACCAAGTAACTCCCTAACAATAAATATTATTTTGCTTATCGTTAATAAAACTTCTCATGGTCTTTACAAGTTTTCTTGCACATAATTTTGCAAATCCTAAGGCCAAGTATGGAGTCTAGCGCAAACAGTTTGTTTTTCGGTCCTAACTGAATACTTAAAGCTCGTTATTTTCTACGCTCGCAATGGCTACATCACCCCAGTAACTAAAAAATGCACTGAACAACAAGCGAGAAAGATATTTTTTTAAATAAGTGAGAGAAATATGATATAGCTAAATTTGGGATATTGAACAACAATAAAAAGTAAACAGCACCAACCCATCTTCCTGTTGATAGATATCAAACCCAGTAAATATTGAGTTGTAGACATATATAAAGCAGATCTCCCTTGGCACAGTTGTTGTGAACATAGATTCCAGACTACAATTTCATAATGACTATCTGAAGTTTTCTCTACCTCTAACAGTGAACCTATCATCCTCATTAAAAAATGATTCTTCAACCACATGGCAAAGGGTCGGCCAAAGAATAATTAACAACTTAAATTACAAAAGAAAGGTCAAGTGGGTTATAAAGGTTAGGTTCTCACTCTCAACTCAAAATTGTTCCATTTAATCCTGCATGTTGCTTGATTAAAGTATTCTGCATCAATTCCGCTGCCTCCCTCACTTTCCTCCTTGCCCAAAATCCACCAATGATGGCAGTCCACGTGGCTTCACCAGGTGTGTGTCCTGAAAGAACCATTTCATTAACAATGTGTGCAGATTTGTGTAAATCCCCTTTTCTGCAAAAAGATACCACCAAAATATGAAAGGTCTCGTGCTCAGTGGAAATACATCTTGTCTGCATACACCGGTACACCTGAAAAGCTCTGTCAAAAGAATTCTGACTACAAAGTCCCTTGACCACCGTGTTGTACATCTTAAAATGAACGTTTTTTGTGAACCGGCTAGGAAAAACCCCACTAAGGATCATTTCATCAAGATAGTTTGCTGCTTCATGAAACTTACAAGATTCGCATAGGCCGTTTACAAACTTGCTGTAGAGCCCTGCATCTGGTTGATACCCTTGGAGTTTCATCCTATCCAGGATTTCTAAAGCTTCCTGAAGTTTACCTTCTTTACAAAGTCCATCTATTAATGAACTATAAGTGATGTTGTTTGGTAAAAGACATTGATTGACCATCTTTTCCAGCAGCCCCATTGCCTCAGAGGACCGACCTCTTTTGCATAGACCATCCATCAATGAACTGTAAGTGATCACATTTGGTTTAATATTCTTACTACTCATTATATTTAACATCTCCAAGGCTTCGTCCATGCAGTTGGATAAACACAAGCCATGGATCAACGAACTATAAGTAACAACTGAAGGAGAACAATCTTTTTTTTCCATCTCTAGTAACAGTTTTCTAGCTTTGGTAATTTGCCCCAACCTACACAACCCATTAATCAGTGTACCATACGTATAACAATCAGGAACAAATCCCCTGACAGGCATTTGTTCAAACACCTTAAATGCTGCATCAAGAGTACGACTGCTTTTGCAGAGTGCTTTCAAAAGGATATTGAAAGAGCCAACACTAGGTGGAATACCCGCTTTTGTCATATGCTTGTAAAAGTCTTGGGCCATCTTCAATCTGTTTTCACTTACCAAAATGTCGAATATTATGAGGTAAGATTTTGGAGTGGGTTCACATTGGAACTCTTTCATCTTGTTAAAAATTCTCAGAGCATCCAATGGCTTATGGGCCTGGCTATAGGCTTTACAAATGGAGAGAAAAATGTTCTCAGTAATCTTGCATTCCTCTTCTTTCATTCTGTAAAGAAGCATTTCAGCAGACCTGAACTGGTTAGCAGAGGCCAACCTGGAGATGATTAGGCCATAGGTGGTATGATCATGTTTGAAGCCATTCACATACTCAGCTGTTGCAGCATCAAATACCAGAAGAGCTCTCTTTACATCACGTTCCGCCCTTATAAGTTGCTGAACTTGGCATGGTGTGATCTTCTTCGACCATCGGATTGAAGCTTTGGTGCCCATTGATGTAGCTTCTCTTTTACCGTCAGACCCTAAGAATTTTCAGAAAAAAAAGGGCGTAATCAGAATAACTAGTTCTACAAAAAAGAGTAAGCTTGATAATAAACATGTTTTATATTACAATAATCTTGGGGGCTGTTCCACTATACGATCTAGTATTGTTAAATATAATGAGTAGTAAGAATATTAAACCAAATGTGATCACTTACAGTTCATTGATGGATGGTCTATGCAAAAGAGTTCGGTCCTCTGAGGCAATGGGGCTGCTGGAAAAGATGGCCAATCAATGTCTTTTACTAAACAACATCACTTATAGTTCATTAATAGATGGACTTTGTAAAGAAGGTAAACTTCAGGAAGCTTTAGAAATCTTGGATAGGATGAAACTCCAAGGGTATCAACTAGACGCAGGGCTCTACAACAATTTTGTAAATGGCCTATGCGAATCTTGTAATTCCAAGAAGCAACAAACTTGCTTGATGAAATGATCCTTAGTGTGGTTACTCCTAGCCGGTTCACAAAAAACGTTCATTTTAAGATGTACAACATGGTGGTCCAGGGACTTTGTAGTCAGAATTCTTTTGACAAAGCTTTTCAGGTGTACCAGTGTATGCAAACAAGATGTATTTCCACTGAGCACGAGACCTTTCATATTTTGGTGGTATCTATTTGCAGAAAAAGGGATTTACACAAATCTGCACACATTGTTAATGAAATGGTTCTTTCAGGACACGCACCTGTTGAAGCCACTTACAGTGCCATCATTGGTGTATTTTGGGCAAGGAGGAAAGTGAGGGAGGCAGCGGAATTGATGCAGAATACTTTAATCAAGGAACAAGCAGGATTACATGGTACAGTTTTGAGTTGAGAATGAGAACCTAATCTTTATAACCCACTTGATCTTTCTTTTGTAGTATAAGTTGTTAATTATTCTTTGGCCGACCCTTTGCCATGTGGTTGAAGGATCATTTAATGAGGATGATAGGTTCACTATTGGAGGTAGGGAAAACTTTAGATAGTCATTATGAAACCGCAGTCTGGAATCTATGTTCGCAATAACTATGCCAAGGGAGATCTGCTTCATATATGTCTACAGCTCAATATTTACTGGGTTTGATATCTATCAACAGGAAGATGGGTTGGTGTAGTTTACTTTTTATTGTTGTTTAATATCCCAATTTCCCAGATTTAGCTATATCATATTTCTCTCACTTATTTCAAAAATATCCTTCTCGCTTGTTGTTCAGTGCATTTTTTAGTTACTGGGGTGACGCAACAATTGTGAGAGCAGAAAATAATGAGCTTAAGTATTCAGTTAAGACTGAAAAACAAACTGTTTGCGCTAGACTCCATACTTAACCTTAGAAAGGATTTGCAAAATTATGTGCAAGAAAACTTGTAAAAACCCTGGGAAGTTTTATTAACAATAAGCAAAATAATATTTATTGTTAGGGAGTTACTTGGTTGTGTCCTTCCGGTCTTCTCTACCCTCTTGGACACTGTGAGTGTACACAGGCAGAGTTAAAGGCTCTCATTCAGGGCCCACGACTCTGCTTGGATAGTTTCTCGTCTCCCCTTGTAGTTCCAAACGTTTGTTGATATATTTTAAAGAGATTGATGCATATGTTGTGACTTTACCGTACTTGGAATTACACTCCCAGAGAAGCAAATAACATAGTAGTATAGTAGTGGCTTTGGCAAGAGGGGGAATCACCAGGCAACAGTACCTTCCGGTCTTAAACTCCCTTCCCATTTGATGATTTCTTTTTCTTTGCAGATTTTTGCAACTTTTTTAGCTCTTTGATGTATCTGTCATATTTTCACTTTTCAGATCATTTTGCAGCCATCATATATATAGAGAAAGAGACATAGAGACAGAGAGAATCTGTCATATTTTAGTTTCTTATGTCACTGCAAACTCTGCTGAAACATCACCTCCTAATTCTTTGTTGAAGACTAACGTCTGTGCATATGAGGCATAGTTGCTCGATGTTGTTGTCAAGCTTGTTTTTGTTGGGGTATTAACGATACCCTAGGAAGAAAACTTGTAAAAACACCGGGAAGTTTTATTAACGATAAGCAAAATAATATTCATTGTTATTTTATTACCCGTCACAAAAACAAAAACCACAAATAAGAAAATACCATGTAGTGGATATTTATAACACCCGAATCTCCTCACAACATGGCAAAAACATTCCATAGCACTTCAAAAATTTTAAACAACATTCTAAAACATTCCAAAATTAATCAACTATTTTCATTGCAGATGCACTAAACAATGCAAACACACACACACGTCCAGTCCAAATTCACTGAACACCTCTGGTAGAGCCCCATATGACTTCACAGTCACTACAAAATGTACCATGTCAGTGATGGGGGTCGGCTTTCGTTGGCTAATGGACGCCTGTGTAGGCGACTCAACCTTGTTCAAACTAGACTAAACACAGTAAACTCTAAACAGTAATTGAGAACCATAAAAAAACCCTAATAAACCCTAGATCCTAAACCCTAACCCTAGACCCCATACCCCCTAAACCCTATACCCTAAACCCTAATTCCAGAACTTAAACAGAAAACCCTAGATCTTAAAAACCCTAAACCCTATACCCTATCACCCTAAACCCTATAATGTTTAATTTCAGGATCCAAGGTTATTGGGAGAAGTACATATAGCATTTCTGAAATCCATTATAAAAGATATCGAGGATGTCGCAAGAACACCCTCTGTTGCGCTGGGAGCTAATCAGAACAATGCTGCTAATCCTGGAGGTGGACACCCCCAGATTGTTGAAGGGGTATGACCCATTTGAAATATCATGCTTTGTCTGGCTGCAAAATTAGTTTGTTCGATTGTCTCATCATAATTAGTATTTGCATCAGGCGTATGCATGGGGTTTTGATATATGCAGCTGGCAGCGTCACTTAAGTCCATCAACATGGCCAGAAATATTGTGACAATTTGCACTATCAGCTGGATTTGGGCCTCAGGTGAAGAAAAGGAGTGTGGAAAGGGCGTATTTTCATGATGACAACGAGGTGAAAATCTTAAAAGTCTTTGGATATAGACCTTATCCTTCTTGTGCAATTTTTATTTATGATTGTTTTTGCAAGGTCATGATGGAGAAGACATCATTTCTACCTTACGTAATGGTGCAACTGTGGACAATGTTGTTGCTCTAATGCAAGAAAGAGGTTATACTCATAATCGCAGATCCAGTCACCGCCTGACACCTGGAACTGTAAAATTTGCTACATTTCATGTTTTATCCCTTGAAGGTGATAGAGGCTTAACGATATTGGAAGTCGCTGACAAGATTCAGGTAAAATCACATAATAATATATCTGACATCTTTTTGTATTACTCTTTTGACCTATTCTTGATCATTTGTTTTGCTCATCCAGCCTGAGGTTCATCATAAATCTTAGTTGATAACTTAGAAATGAGATAAGATAGAAGAAAGAATTAAGAGAAAGTTAAAAAGTACCAATTGAGCAACAGATCAGGAGCAAATGACTTGTTTGTACAAACTGAAGTTGAAAAGAAAAAAAGACTAAATGAACAACAGTTTATAACTTGTCTAATTTTCCTAATCAGAACACATGTTGTATTTGACATCTCATCACACATATTTGTAGTTGGATTTGTCCAAGAAGTGGCTGTTTTATTGCTTAACCTGTAAATTGTTGGTCCACTCTCAGTTCAAGCAAATGAAATCAGTTTACAAATTGGAGATGGAAAGAGGCAGGTTTTGGTGTCGACCACTTTATTTTGATAAACTAGACTCCTAATAACAGCAAAACTCTACCAGCCATGCAATTGCTTCTCCGGTGAAAGCCAATTCACATTTGTAAAATTCTCCTTTGAAAAATGTTTTTGTTTTCCAAATAATAAAGAGCGTCTCCTGTATGTAGCCAGACAGTTGCCTGTTAATGAGATCTATTTTTTGCTTAGAACCTATTTGAGTTTTTTAAAACCAAAATGGTGCCACTTTAACTTTCCAACTTTTTACCCTTCAAAAGAGCCCTATGTCCACCGTTTTGGTGTGAATGTTTCTGTTTGTTTGTTTCTGAAATAAAAAAATTTTGTCTCTCTACTTTTTGTGCATGTATGTCCCTATTTCCTATTGATTTTCTTATTTATTCTCTTTGTTTCAGAAATCTGGACTGCGGGACTTGACAACTAGCAAAACACCGGAGGCATCTATTGCTGCAGCACTTTCTAGGGACTCCCTTCTTTTTGAAAGAACAGCCCCTTCAACCTATTGTCTGAGACCTGCATTCCGGAAGGATCCTGTTGATGCTGAGGCAATTCTTTCAGCTGCAAGGGAGAAAATACAAATATTTCAGAATGGCCTTTCGGATTCTGAAGAACCCGAAAAGGAACAGTATCCCAATGATGCTGAAAGGGAGGAAGATTCCGAATGTGAAGGTGCTGAGGATCCTGAAGTTGATGACATGCACCTTGTGGTTGGTCCAGATGAGGAAAATAGAACTAAGATAGAAGCTTCTTCACCAAATATACAAGCGCAGGGTGGTTCTCCTATAACTCCACTGGTAGCTTCCAATAATGATGAAAACATTTCTGGTGCTGTTAATGGTCAGTCTGTTAATTGTGTTGCTGATTCCCTTGAGGTGAGCAATTTGGACCCAGATGATACTGCGATTGATGAGAGCAACTCAGGGGAGCCCTGGGTCCAGGGCTTAATGGAAGGGGAATATTCTGATCTAACAGTTGAAGAGCGACTCAGTGCACTTGTTGCGTTAATTGAAGTGGCAATTGAAGGCAACTCAATCCGCATGGTTCTTGAGGTAAATAATCTGTTTTTTCGGTGTTGTTGTATGCTTCTTTTACTAAGCTTGGCTATTCTTATAAGTAGCAATGATATGAAACACTTTACTGCAGGAGCGCTTAGAAGCAGCTAATGCTCTTAAAAAGCAGATGTGGGCGGAGGCTCAATTAGATAAAAGGCGCATGAAAGAGGAGTTTATAACAAAGGTTCATTATCAATCCATTAATGGTGCCAAGATTGAACCAAATATGACCAATGCAGCGGCAGATTGTGGTGGTCAAAGCCCCAGTGTAGGTTTTGAAAATAAGGGGAATGAAGCATCTGTGACCTCAACTATCAAGCAAGATTCTGTTCTTGATCAATTTCATGTCCAGAACTACAGTAATATGCATGTACAAGAGTTCACTGTGTGTTCAGATAGTCTTCAAGTTCAGCAATATGGATATGCAGCAGCAGAAAAGTCTCGTGCACAGTTAAAATCGTATATCGGTCATAGAGCTAAGGAGATGTACGTTTACAGATCTCAACCCTAAATTGAAAAAAAAAAAAAAAAAACTAAACCCTAATTCCATAACCTAAACCCTAACGATACCATAAATCCTTAACCCTAAACACTTAACCCCTAAATACAGAGCACCAAACCCTAAAAACACTACACGCTAAACCTAATTAAAAATTTAAACCCTAAGCCGTAACACTAAATCCAAAAATTATGCACAAATAACCCCAAATTAGGCACTGAAACTAAAATTAAATCAAATACAACACCCATTTAATCAGAAAAAAAAAATTAGGGTTTAGTCGTACCTTCTGAATTTTGGGGAAAACCGAAGCCGACGGCTGAAATCGATGCCGAATCGAAGTAGAAATTAAGAAATCGAAGAAAATCGAAACCGAAATAGGGGAAATCGCAAGAAATCGGAAGGTATTTTGAGGGAAAAGATAATAGCGAGAGGGAGAAAGGAGTGAGATGCCGAAAGGGAGAAGAGAGGGAGAAGAGAGGGAGGCCGAAAGGGATAAGCGAAATGGAGAAGCGAGCGGGAGGTTCAGAGGGAGAGCGAGTCCGAGATGGAGAGAAGGACGCCGAAAGGACGTTCGCAGCGAGAGATGAAGGTCGTTGAGAGGGAGACCGGAGAGGACGGTGGAGACGAGAGAGGGTGTGCGGCAGAGAGATGCGAATGCCAAAATTGGGCGGAAAACAATTTCTGTCGTTTACGCTTCTGAGTCATGTTAGTTATGTATGAAGTCATCAGTTTTCCACTAACCACTTCGGGACATGAACTAAAATTCATGTCCTGATTGATATATAAGAATCCCTATCCATGGGAATTTGAGGAAATAATGAAAGATACTAGAACGGTTAATGTAATATCACTTCAAAGTCTTAAACAGAGTGAAAAAATTTAAATACAGAAGTCACTTAGCTACTACAAAACTAGTAAAACAACGCAATAAATAAGTTTGATTACAAGACTTTTGAAATAAGTCTTGAACTTGTTATTCTCTCAAGATTGTTCTACTTCACCTAAAAACAAAAGATTAAAATATTATAGTCACACCTAAAGTTGTACATATACATTGCCCTAAACAAATCTTCATTAAATATAAATATAAGAAATAAACATCGTATGTCAAGTTACCATAAACACATCAAGTCACATAAACAAAATAAACAACTTTTGAAAAAGTAATCTTTTTACATTGTAATTCTCAACCAATCTTGCTCACATGTAAGAGCTTCTACCATTTTTCGGCTTCATAGAAGAACGATTCTACTTCAAGCCTAAGAAACTTAAAGAAAACGGAATAACACTTACTTATGCCAATTATCCTAAAAAATGTATAAAATTACATTTATCCCTTTAAAATATTCAAAAATTTATCTGATCCTAATTTTGAAAGTTTATTCGATCTTCTTTCCTGTTTTTTTTCCCTTTTACTTTCAATATAAAAGTAGAAAATTTAACAACCAAGATTAATTCATGCTTAACTTAAAAAAATAAATATATTGTACAAAAAATAAGAAGGTGACACAATTGGACCCGGTCCAATCATTGGTTGAACCTGGTCTAACTTAATGGGCCCACGTCTTGTTCTTAATTTCTTAATTGATGGCTGGTTCTATTTTAATAGCATTAAATTACGTCAAGGCCAACTAACTAACAGGTCACGTTTTTCAATAATTTAAATTTCGTTGCCCATTAATCCAAGTATTATTTCGGTTCGGGCCGATGGAAGAAATAATTTTCCCCTAACCTGTGAGTGATGACCCTACTGTTCAAAACTTTGTCGAGCAACTCTGCAACTACACGCCAATAATCCACCCTGTTCAACTAAACATGAAATGTCCGTTTCTCAAAATCCTCTTCCTCCGTCGACGCGCTGCTCGAGTACAATATCCAAATCGAAAAAATGGGGAAGCAGGAAGAAAAAGTGTAACTAGGAGCGATAAGGGGTTGAAAACTGAAAGGATTGGACAAGACAGGCGCTCGCTCAGAGGCCTTTCCTGGAGGATAAGGTGGCTGAGCACAGTGATCACTCCATCATCCATCTTTCCATACCCGAAAGCCATTCGTGACTGATGACATTATTTACGTCCACGAGAAAATTAAATAGTCCTCTTCACTTGGACCACTGTTACTAATTTTCTCGGCTCCTTCGGCACGCCTTAACTTCCTATTTCTCGAACCGAGTTTGCTCCGACGCGGACGATGACGATGGAGTCGAGGGCTTTATCCGGGACTGCTACAGTATCCGGCCTTATCCGCCTCGAACGAGTCACTCGTGTGGCTTCTCCCGCCGTCTCTGCTCGATCCAACAATTCGATTGGGGGAGGGGGGAATCTCATTTGGGGAAGACAGCTCCGCCCGGCGCTCCTTCTCGAGCAATATTCTCCTTATCAGCCGCAGGGGAGAAACGTCGTATCCGGAAAAAGGAACCTTCTCAAGCCGGTGTCTGCCGCCGCGTCGTCTCCGGCCGAAGGGAGCGACTCCGCCGGGTGAGGTTCGTTTTTTCCCGTTCCGACTCGTTGGCCGGAGAATCCGATGTCCCGGCTAAGTTTTGTGACCTTGTTTATTTTTTTCGTATTTACAGAGAGGCAAAAATTTCTCCGTTGAGCTTCGCTCAGAAGTATCCGGCACTCGTCACCGGATTTTTCTTCTTTATGTGGTACGTAGTCCGTGATTCCAATATTTCCTCTCCTACTCTCTTGGCTTTGAACAGTTGGTTGATGAAAAGAGTGTTGTAAATTGTAATGCCCTCACAGGTATTTCCTCAACGTGATCTTCAATATACTCAACAAGAAGATCTTCAATTACTTCCCTTACCCATAGTAAGTAAAGTGTGGACGAAGCCATATATAGATGCTTCTGAGGTTACGGCGTAATTTGGCTTGGGTTTTTTAAATTTACTTGGTCATGCGCAGCTTCGTCTCGGTGGTGCATCTGCTGGTCGGGGTTATCTACTGCTTGGTGTCTTGGGCCGTGGGCCTTCCCAAGCGCGCTGTAAGTGAAGCCGCCTCTGTTTTCTTCTTCCGCCTCTGTTTTTACCCTCCACAAGAATCACAACTAGCGGCATACACATGCACTTTTAGATATGATAAACTCGATAATTTTTGTACAAATTTTAAGGGATAAAAATTTATCCAAAAAAAAAAGAGGAGTTTCTATTACTTCAATCGAAAATGATGAGAAACATAAGCCGAATTGGGTCACTCAGTCAAAGGAAGAATGACTGTCTTGTTATTTTTGTTTTCCTAAACGGATAGAAAATTTCTCTTAGATTGATGGATTATACGAGGTGTTTAAACTTTTGATAATTCGAGTCAAAGGAATTATTAATGATTGATGGTGGTTGCTAAGAGAGGAGAAGAGAGAATGTAAATTCTTGGTGAATAATCGTTAAAGGATACCTAAGGCTGTTCATTGGACTGTTGGGTATTGGTGTGTAGCCAATAGATTCGAACCTGTTGAAGCTATTGATCCCCGTCGCAGTATGCCATGCCTTAGGTCATGTTACCAGCAACGTCTCCTTTGCGGCGGTGGCAGTCTCCTTCACCCACACCGTCAAAGGTAAATTCTCCTTCTCTAACATTTGTTTTTTTCCGTTTTTCTTTTTCATGTGGAACTATTCCTTAACCTGCTTTCATTCGTTCAGCTTTGGAGCCATTCTTCAACGCGTCTGCTTCTCAGTTCGTGCTTGGCCAACAGATACCACTCGCACTATGGCTGTCTCTCGCTCCTGTCGTTATCGGTGAGTTCAAACTGATTATTTCTGCAGTTGGTTTCATGTTTATGTCTGTTAATATCGTTCAATACGGGATCTGTTCACACCTTGAGACTAAACTTTCTTTCTGGCTTTTCTGTCACTGCTTGGCAGGACTGCTTGGAAACAAGATATATAAATAACTGATATTGATTCTTCAGTTTTGTGGTTGTGATTAAAATTACAATCATAAGAGCAAATAGGTTTTTTTTTTTTTTTTACGAGTTTGTCTATTTAATTGTCATAATCCAGTTTGCTTGATCAGAGGCTACGAAATTAACATATTTCATTTTGACATGTCAATAAAGGAGTTGCCATGGCATCTCTTACTGAGCTCTCATTCAACTGGACGGGTTTCATCAGCGCCATGATTTCCAACATCTCCTTCACTTACAGGAGCATCTATTCCAAGAAAGCCATGGTCTTTGTTCTTAAACCCCGCTTTCTCAGTCTCTCTCTCTCTCTCACCAGAAGTCCTTTTGTGGCAGGTTGACATGGACAGTACGAATGTCTACGCGTACATTTCCATAATCGCTCTCTTTGTGTGCATTCCTCCAGCAATCATTGTAAGTTCTAAGTCAAATACTAGTGACTGTAATCTGTAAAATCATCCTATGAGATTTTACGAAACTAGTTTCTGTTCGGTTTGGTTTCAGGTGGAGGGACCTAAGCTGATGCAGCACGGTTTTAGTGATGCAATTGCGAAGGTTGGGATGAACAAATTCCTCTCGGATCTGTTTTGGGTTGGCATGTTCTATCACTTGTACAATCAGGCAAGTACATTCGTTGCAATGAATTAATTACTTACAGGTCGGAGCATCCGCTAAGAATTCTGATAAAAGCGCATATTTTTATATCCACAGTTAGCAACCAATACGCTCGAGAGAGTAGCTCCTCTAACCCATGCAGTTGGCAACGTGCTGAAGCGTGTCTTTGTTATAGGATTCACCATCATCGTTTTTGGTACGCTTCATATGATCTCCACTGAAATCCTTTTATATATATATATATGAATCTCTCCCTCTACCCTGCCAACGAGTCTTTTCAAACATTTTATTTTTTGGTTGCAGGGAACAAGATCTCAACACAGACAGGTATAGGGACAACCATCGCAATTGCCGGCGTTGCTATCTACTCGTACATTAAGGCCAAGATGGAAGAAGAGAAGCTAGTGAGTACCCACTTCTATCACTGCTTATGATTAACTGAGGGGAATTGCTTCGTTTGGGCCCTCCTCCCTGTCTGCGCCTCAGCCCGACCTCATCACAGGATTCTTGAATTCTTGGTGAGGCACTGAAGATGGCTGGGGCGTTATACTCGGGGTAATTTTTTTTATTATTTTTCTCAATCACAGGTTGTTTACCTCGCTAAATCTGCCTGACATGTGGGTCTGAATTTCTTGCAGCAAAAGAAATCTGCGTGATACAAGAAATGAGACTTGGAAGCAGCAGATGATTTGAGCATGGATTTTTTTTTTAGTTTCCTGAGGATTAAAGATTAAGCTGTCTCTTTTTCTTTTCTTTTTCCGTAAAGGTAATACTAATTTGTAGTCACCTTGGGTTGACTGAAAGTAAATGCCTTCGTTTAGATTTCGTATGGAGAGACTTGTGCCCTCACTGCAAGAGAAATAAACGAGGAGAAGGCCTCTTTGCAAAACCCGCCACTATTTTTTTGCAGCTTCGTTCAATGGATAGATCCTATTGTAATAACGTTCACAGCCCTTATCCTTTTCGTTTAATTAGTAGGACCAGTCGAAAATAATAATTCAATTTTAGTCATATTTTCTTATTTACAGAATAAATACGAAAGAATTATGAGAAATTAACGGGATTATACAATCATTGGATTTATAGAATATTTACATAATTTTTTTTTAAGTAAAAAAATTTCAGAATAAATCTTAACAATTAATTATCTAAACAGAAACAACCGTCTGTCTGTCTTCGTTTTCATTGCTCCGTCTTGTTTGCAGTAAGTCTGAATTAGGGGACCGAGTCCCGATGATCTTCTGTGATTCTTGATTCAATTATGATCACATATGGGATTATTACCCATTGGCGATTTCCTGTGCTGTCCTCATGTCAACATTCTAAAAGCAGTAGCTTTGATCGTGAAAGTAGAAGTGATTGGCAATTACGCATTTCTCGGTATTATTTGTTTACTTGGAAATCTGGTAGATGCAGTTAATAGAATTCATAAATCTTTTCCTTGTTTATTCCGTCCGGAAAATGAAAACAAGTGAAAGAAATCCTCCCCCGTAAATGTAATTCTGTTGATTTAAAATTCCTGTAATTAGTGGGGGCCCACAGGCAGCGACTATGAGCAAAATCAAAGGAGAGGATGAAATGGGTGTGGGCTATCGTCCTCTTCTACGAGGAAAAGAAATGGGTATTGAATGCGAAGAAATTTCGTAAGGGTCCCACTAACAGGAAGGACAGGAAACTCAAGTCATCGAACCCGATCGCCGTACCAAATTTGTTTGCTTCGGTATCGCAATTCAGGAGGTGAAAAAATAAGAAAAAGGAGGTGAAGCGAATAAAAACGGCGGGAAGATTTAGAGGAAAAAAAAAAAAAGCATAACTTAAAAACACAGGGGAAGATCTCGCGCACCCACGAAAGAAAGAAAAAAGGCAAATTCTTCTTCCCGATCTCTCTCTTAAATCTTACCCTTGCCCAAAAACGAAAAAAGAAAACAAAAAAGACTTACACAACATTACATCACGTAACGTTTTGAAAACAAAGAAGAGAGATGGATACGATCGACTGTTGTTATCTCTTTCTCCTCTTTAATCAAAACAACCTCCTTCCGATCTTTTATTATAATTGTTGTTTGTTATTACTCCTATTATTATTCTTCCACAAATCTCACCGCTCATTTTTTCTACTTTTCCGACGCCATCACGATTCAACAACAACATCTCTCCTATTCTTCCCTTTCCTTTCCTACAAGTAAAACAAGACCAATACCAGAGCGAACCCTACCCCGGATTTCTCCTCTGTTGCCGTCTTCTTCTTCTTCTCTTCCCTTCTCTCATGCCATAGTTGTTGCAGTTTTTCATCTTTTTCTGCTCTTTTTTCTTCCTTTGTTTTTTTTTTTTTTGTTATTTTTTTCTTTTTTGTTTGCCGGCGTTTCAATGGGGGCCTCGGAAGGGGAGAAGAAACGGCCTCCAGAAGGGGGCGATAAATCCACTAAAAGGAAGATGAAGAGTGCGTCTCAGCTGGAGCTTCTCGAGAAAACATATGCAGGTTCGTATAAATAAGGTTTTAAAATCTTTACAAGTTGTGAATTTTGTGGGCTTTTCTTCAATTTTTGTCGTGGGTGGTGTTGCTGTGGATTTTGATTCCTCTTATCTGCTGTTCTCTTTTGTTTGATTTGATTAGTGTCGACGTATCCGTCGGAGACCTTGCGGGTGGAGCTGTCGGCGAAATTAGGGCTTACTGATCGGCAATTGCAGATGTGGTTCTGCCATAGACGGTTGAAAGACCGCAAAGCTCCTCCTGCGAAGCGGCCGAGGAAGGATAGTGCGGGGCAGATTGGCACCAGCCCGGTGGGGCCCAACGATACCATGATGGGGGAGGTGGGGTCCGGCTCCAGTTCTCCCCATTTTGCTCAGGAGGAAACCAGGAGGCTTGTTGTTCGGTCACCGGCCGTACCCGTACCTAGGATTGGTGGTGAGATGCCGCTGTTGAAGAGGTATTATGAGTCGCCACAGTCTATATCCGAACTTCGGGCCATTGCTTTTGTTGAGTCACAGTTGGGGGAACCATTAAGGGAGGATGGCCCCATTCTTGGAGTGGAGTTTGATCCCTTGCCTCCAGACGCATTTGGGGCCCCAATAGGTATGACTATATTAGTTGCTGTTATTATTTTTATGTGGTTTGCTTGGCTATATTTTACATTACTCTTGAGTATGTTGCAGAAGTGCAAGTTATATCCATCATCACGAAGATTATAAGATGATAGAAGACAATGTACCTCTCTTTGTTAAGTGGAGAACAGTTGTAGTTATTGACTACTGCCCCTTTAACTTGCTTTGGTAACTGAGAGGCCAAAAAACAAAAAAAGTACATATTATCAGAAGTAGTGTTTGATTCATTGGAGTTGGGGGCAAGCTAATTTTATAAATCCCAACAGTACCAGGTTTGTGATGGAGTGCTATGCATCTCACCGTCGCTTGGATTTCTGTTATAAAGCAGTCAATGCTGTTCTTGTTCCTTCTGTTTAGTTTTGTTCAAATTGTGGGATGCTGTCTGTTAGCTACATGCTTTAGGGTTACTTGCCTCTATTACAGTGGAACGATAACTTTTCTAATAGTTCAAGAGAAAATAATAATACGCCACGGTGTGTGGAGATGGAATCTTGCAGTTGCTTACTCAAGAATGAACATAAAGAAGTACCAGCAAGCTAGGCATCAAAAGGAGTTGAGGGTATGATTGTGTTTGTTGCAATCCTTAACTGGAGTTGGAAAGGGAAGCTTCATGTCTGATATTCTATAAGTGTCAAAAGACTTCTTTAAGTCATTGGCTGTGTTTTCAGTCATTCGACATCAGGCAATAAATAGTTTGCTTTAGTTCTACAAAGCATCATTATCAAAACATCTGCACTTGTCCCTGTTTGTATAATCAATATTTTCTTACTAGAGAGATTAGTCAAATCTCAGCTTCTTATGTTAATTCCAAATCATGCTTTTTCTTTACCAGGTAGACTTAGTTTTGATGTGGTTTAGTGTAAATGTAATATCCTGCATGATCTCCTTTTATGTGCTTCTTAACTGTTACTTTTTTATTTTTAAGAGCACTTTACTGTTCTTGTTGCAGATGCCACACCAGTATGCATGACTTATCTTTTTTTAAAAATTTATGTGCAGCACCAATTACAGTGCCACCAAAGCAATCTGGACGACTTTATGATAGCAAAATATATGAGAGACAGGTGATATAGTCAATCAACGTTTGCTATTTATCCCTCCTTTCTGTTTTTTGTCAGACTATTGCTTTAAAGAGTTGATTTCTTAAGTTGAACTTATTCTTTGTGGAGCCAAATTTTCAAGTGTATTTTGCCACTTATAGAGAACTGATGTAGGCTCTTTTCAGCTTTGGTCGAATTACTTGATTTGGCTTCTGCTCATCTTATTCTTGCAAACCTGATCATGTACATCAATTGAAAAGAGGGTGTCAGATGAACATAAATTGTATACGCATAACTTGTTTCTGTTTTCCATATGTAAAAGTTTCTAGTGATAAAGAATTGGGTTTTATATTTGTTGTAAATAATAATTGTTAAATAGGATAGCTGAGCTCAAGACATATGCATTTGGATGAAGTCATTTATGGTTTGCCTCATTCTAATTTCTGCTTTATACTTGCAGTCATCATCCTTATTGCCAAACATGGAACACTCTTATTTACCCAGTTCTTCAGGGGCAAGAAGGAAGCCCTTGATTGGAAATGTTCATGTGGCTCACCCTCAGCCTGGTGCAAGAGCTCTCCATGAATATCAGTTTCTTCCTGAGCAGCCAAGTGTTAGGTCTGACTCATATGAGAGAGTTGCTGCATCTCATTATTATGATTCTCCTATTGATACCTCTGCTGCTAGGGTTTCAGCAGTAACTGCTGGAGGCCCATTTCCGCATGGAAATGAACAGTTGTCATCTGGATATGCTTACCCAGGTCAGCCGCCAAATAGTAATGTATTAACCCAAGGCAGGCAAGGCCATATTTTCTCCTCTGGTTCAACAGAATATGACACTGTTCAGCACAAAACCTCAATACCCAACATTGGGACTGATGCTCAGTTTGCTGCTCACACTGTCGGACTTGAAAACCCATTTATGTCATCTGACAGGCTACTCCTACATGAGGAGGGCCCTCGGTTGGATAGGAAACGGAAGGTACTGCACTTCTGAATGTTGAAACTGTTTAGTGGTTACACCCCAAAAGTTTGATGGTTGGGTGCTGCTGTCCCATTGTTATTGATTTTTAATAAGTTCTTGTTGGATGTTGTGGGCAGAGTGATGAAGCAAAAATACAGAAGGAAGTTGAAGCCCATGAGAAACGAATTAGGAAGGAGCTTGAGAGACGGGAAGCATTGAGGCGGAAGGTTTCACTCCTATGAATTATATCAAGATTTTTTGTGTAAGAAGTTCTTAACTTCAACCTGCCACATAAAAGAATCTTTTTATTTTTCAGAGAGAAGATCAAATGCGGAAAGAAATGGAGAGACATGATCGTGAAAGGCGGAAGGAAGAGGAGAGATTTATGCGTGAGAAGCAGCGAGAAGAGGAGAGGTTTCAACGAGAACAGAGGCGTGAAAATGAGAGGAGGGAGAAGGTTTTACAGAAAGAAAATCTTAGAGTAAGAAGTGCAACAGAATCTGTTAGTTTATTTTCTTTAGTTAGAAAGTTTTCTCCTAATGCCTGGTGACCAATTTTATTGCCTCCTTTTTCAGGCTGAGAAAATGAGGTTGAAAGAAGAACAGAGAATGGAAAAAGAGGCAGCGAGACTAAAAGCAGCTAATGAAAGGGCCACTGCTCGAAGGATCGCTAGAGAATCTATGGAGCTTATTGAGGATGAGCGTTTGGAGCTCATGGAGTTGGCTGCTTCCACCAAAGGGCTGCCCTCTATGCTTTCCCTCGACAGTGACACCCTCCAAAATCTTGAATTATTTAGAGGTATCACATAAAACCTCCAGGCCATGGTTCTGGTTTATGTTAATAAGCTCATGCCACTTTCAGTTTATTCAGCAAAACTTTTTGGTTTTCAGATAACTTAAGTAGATTCCCTCCCAAGTCTGTACAGCTGAAAAAGCCATTTGAGATCCCACCTTGGACTGATTCTGAGGAAAATATTGGCAATCTTCTCATGGTACCTCATCTTTGCCTTTAATTTTCTGTTCATTTTCCTGTGGTGGATAAGTGTGGTTATGTTGAGTTAGCTCTGCAGTTTATGTGCTATTTTTTTCTAAGTGTTTCATGCTGTTTCCTGTTCCCTTGTTGTGGAACCTCAGGTCTGGAGGTTTTTGATTACTTTTGCTGATGTACTTCAGCTTTGGCCATTTACTCTTGATGAGTTTGTTCAAGCATTTCATGATTATGTAAGTTCATCAGCTCTGTATGTTTCTTGTATGCTCTATCTCTATATAACTATCTGTCTGTCTATCTATCTATGTGTCTATCTATCTATCTATCTGTCTATCTATCTATCTATCTATCCATCTATCTATCTATCTATCTATCTATCTATTTATCTATTTACCTATCCATCTATATATACACACACATCTATATATATATATATATATATATATATATAATGTTTAATTTCAGGATCCAAGGTTATTGGGAGAAGTACATATAGCACTTCTGAAATCCATTATAAAAGATATCGAGGATGTCGCAAGAACACCCTCTGTTGCGCTGGGAGCTAATCAGAACAGTGCTGCTAATCCTGGAGGTGGACACCCCCAGATTGTTGAAGGGGTATGACCCATTTGAACTATCGTGCTTTGTCTGGCTGCAAAATTTGTTTGTTCTATTGTCTCATCATAATTAGTATTTGCATCAGGCATATGCATGGGGTTTTGATATATGCAGCTGGCAGCGTCACTTAAGTCCATCAACATGGCCTGAAATATTGCGACAATTTGCACTGTCAGCTGGATTTGGACCTCAGGTGAAGAAAAGGAGTGTGGAAAGGGCGTATTTTCATGATGACAACGAGGTGAAAATCTTAAAAGTCTCTGGATATAGACCTTATCCTTCTTGTGCAATTTTTATTTAGGATTGTTTTTGCAGGGTCATGATGGTGAAGACATCATTTCTACCTTACGTAATGGTGCAGCTGTGGAAAATGCTGTTGCTCTAATGCAAGAAAGAGGTTATACTCATAATCGCAGATCCAGACACCGCCTGACACCTGGAACTGTAAAATTTGCTGCATTTCATGTTTTATCCCTTGAAGGTGATAGAGGCTTAACGATATTGGAAGTTGCTGACAAGATTCAGGTAAAATCACATAATAATATATCTGACATTTTTTTCTGTATTACTCTTTTGACCTTTTCTTGATCATTTGTTTTGCTCATCCAGCCTGAGGTTCATCATAAATCTTAGTTTATAACTTAAAAATGAGATAAGATGGAAGAAAGAATTAAGAGAAAGTTAAAAAGTACCAATTGAGCAACAGATCAGGAGCAAGTGACTTGTTTGTACAAACTGAAGTTGAAAAGAAAAAAAGACTAAATGAACAACAGTTTATAACTTGTCTAATTTTCCTAATCAGAACACATGTTGTATTTTACATCTCATCACACATATTTGTTGTTGGATTTGTCCAAGAAGTGGCTGTTTTATTGCTTAACCTGTAAATTGTTGGTTCACTCTCAGTTCAAGCAAATGAAATCAGTTTACAAGTGGGAGATGGAAAGAGGCAGGTTTTGGTGTCGACCACTTTATTTTGATAAACTGGACTCCTAGTAACAGCAAAACTCTACCAGCCATGCAATTGCTTCTCCAATGAAAGCCAATTCACATTTGTAAAATTCTCCTTTGAAAAATGTTTTTGTTTTCCAAATAATAAAGAGCATCTCCTGTATGTAGCCAGACAGTTGCCTGTCAATGAGATCTATTTTTTGCTTAGAACCTATTTGAGTTTTTTAAAACCAAAATGGTGCCACTTTAACTATCCAACTTTTTACCCTTCAAAAGAGCCCTATGTCCACAGTTTTGGTGTGAATGTTGCTGCTTGTTTTGTTTCTGAAATAAAAAATTTTTGTCTCTCTACTTTTTGTGTATGTATGTCCCTATTTCCTATTGATTTTCTTATTTATTCTCTTTGCTTCAGAAATCTGGACTGCGGGACTTGACAACTAGCAAAACACCAGAGGCATCTATTGCTGCAGCACTTTCTAGGGACTCCCTTCTTTTTGAAAGAACAGCCCCTTCAACCTATTGTCTGAGACTTGCATTCCGGAAGGATCCTGCTGATGCTGAGGCAATTCTTTCAGCTGCCAGGGAGAAAATACAAATATTTCAGAATGGCCTTTCGGATTCTGAAGAACCCGAAAAGGAACAGTATCCCAATGATGCTGAAAGGGAGGAAGATTCCGAATGTGAAGGTGCTGAGGATCCTGAAGTTGATGACATACACCTTGTGGCTGGTCCAGGTGAGGAAAATAGAACTAAGATAGAAGCTTCTTCACCAAATATACAAGCGCAGGGTGGTTCTCCTATAACTCCACTGGTAGCTTCCAATAATGATGAAAACATTTCTGGTGCTGTTAATGGTCAGTCTGTTAATTGTGTTGCTGATTCCCTTGAGGTGAGCAATTTGGACCCAGATGATACTGAGATTGATGAGAGCAACTCAGGGGAGCTCTGGGTCCAGGGCTTAATGGAAGGGGAATATTCTGATCTAACAGTTGAAGAGCGACTCAGTGCACTTGTTGCGTTAATTGGAGTGGCAATTGAAGGCAACTCAATCCGCATGGTTCTTGAGGTAAATAATCTTTTTTTTCGGTGTTGTTGTATGCTTCTTTTACTAAGCTTGGCTATTCTTATAAGTAGCAATGATATGAAACACTTTACTGCAGGAGCGCTTAGAAGCAGCTAATGCTCTTAAAAAGCAGATGTGGGCGGAGGCTCAATTAGATAAAAGGCGCATGAAAGAGGAGTTTGTAACAAAGGTTCATTATCCATCCATTAATGGTGCCAAGATTGAGCCAAATATGATCAATGCAGCGGCAGATTGTGGTGGTCAAAGCCCCACTGTAGGTTTTGAAAATAAGGGGAATGAAGCATCTGTGACCTCAACTATCAAGCAAGATTCTGTTCTTGATCAATTTCATATCCAGAACTACAGTAATATGCATGTACAAGAGTTCACTGTGGGTTCAGATAGTCTTCAAGTTCAGCAATATGGATATGCAGCAGCAGAAAAGTCTCGTGCACAGTTAAAATCGTATATTGGTCATAGAGCCGAGGAGATGTACGTTTACAGATCTTTGCCTCTAGGTCAGGATAGAAGGCAGAATCGTTACTGGCTGTTTGTTACTTCCTCTAAAAATGATCCTGGTTCTGGGAGGATCTTTTTTGAGTCACAGGAAGGTTTCTGGAGGCTTATTGATTCAGAGGAGGTATTTCAAATATGAAGCCTTTTATTTGTTTTTACCATTTATTCCCATGCTTGTTTAGTTGTGCCCTTTCTTTTTTACTATTTTTGACATGTGATGTATTTTTAGGCATTTGATGCTCTCATAACCTCTCTGGATACACGTGGGATCAGGGAGTCTCATTTGCATTCGATGTTGCAAAGAATTGAAACGTCTTTCAAAGAAACTTCAAGAAGAAAATTTTGTTATTCATCTGTGGAGCTTTCTGGGGCCCCTATCAAAACAGAAGCTGCTGAAACTTCAAGTCCAGATACTAATGGAAACGATAGCCCTAGCAGTACATTATGTGCCCTTACTTTGGATCCAATTGAGAAGTCAAAATCGTTCAAGATTGAGATTGGAAGGAATGTAAGAGAGAAAAGTGGTGCCTTGAAGAGGTACCAAGATCTGCATAAATGGTTATGGAAAGAATGTTTTAATCTTTCTGTATTGTGCGCCTTGAAATATGGAAAAAAAAGATGCACTGAATTATTGGTTACTTGTGAGTCCTGCCATGATATATATATTTCTGATGATCAGCATTGCCCATCATGCCATGTCACTTTTGGAAGCTGTGAACTGGACTTGTGTTTTTCTGAACATGTGGCTCAATGTGAAAAGAAAAGGAATGTGGGTTCTGACTCAGAAATTCAAGTCAGTTCAAAGTCATCCCTTCCAGCGAGGCTTCGAATTCTCAAGGCACAGCTAGCTCTCATTGAGGTGGGTAGGCGTGTCATTATGTGGTGAAACATTCTCTGTGGTTTTCTAAGCTTTTTCCCTTGAAAAGGCAAAAAAAAAAAAAGTAGTGTTTTTCTGATTATAGTCAATTTTCTACATTTCATGTTTTGTTTCTACAGGTGTCTATTCCAACAGAAGCTCTTCAACCCTATTGGGGAGAAGCTTACCGAACATTTTGGGGTTCAAAGTTGAATTATGCCTCATCAGCGGATGCCATTTTTCAGGTTTATATTATCTAATTATTCACAAAGATTTGCTCTAAAGTGCCTGATTGCTCGTTTCCTCTATCTGATTTGGGTTCTTATACCAGAGCCTGTTGGCTCTGTTAAAGTTTCTAGGAGAATTTTAAATGGTTGCTATTGCAAAGTTAACAATCGTGTTATTTTGTTTAAATTGCTTCATCATATGATAGTTTGTGCTTCCTCGTGCAGTTGATTACTCAGTTGGAGGGTGCCATCAAACGGGACTACCTGTCATCATACTTTGAGACAACTAGAGAGCTTTTGAGCTCATCAACTCAAGTTTTTGGTGGTGATGATTATTCTTCCCCTGGAAGCATTCATGTACTCCCATGGGTACCATCAACTACTGCTGCTGTAGCATTGAGGCTTATGGAACTTGATTCTGCTCTCTTTTACATGCTGCAACAGAAGGCAGACGCTCACAGAGACCAGGATGCTGGAGAATTTATTGTGAGTATCATGTTGGAGTCAAAATAAATCATTATCATTTCTAAATGTCTTCTGATGCTTGCTGACATTTGATATCTTATTCATAAACCTTCCTATTTAATTTACTTCATTAATAAATTTTTCTTTGATCTATCTAATCTAGAATATATATATATATATATATATACATATACATACTCGGCTGATCCAAAAACCATTTGGTGTGAAAAAATACAAAACGGCTATCTGAGCCATCTGATCATGATCGGACGGCTGAGATAACCATTCTCCATGTTTCACACCAAATGGTTTTTCGTATTGGATCAGCCCTCTCTTTCTCTCTCTCTCTCTCTCTATCTATCTATCTATCTATATATATATATATATATATATATATATATATATATATATATATATATATATATGATAGTTTGTGACTAACCTTGAACCTTAATGGAGCTGAGAAATGAGTGTGATAGAGCCTTAACCTGTTTAGGACCACATTGATTTCAGCAGATATCAAGTCCATTCCATCCAAAGGTCCGGAGAAAGGAAGGGCTACTTGACCCTTCATGTCATCTGATAACTCCGTTAGACCAATTTTAAATATGTATTAGCTGGACCAACCTCAGATATATATTAGGATGACATTAACAGTGTATAGTTAAAGGCTGCTCCTGCATTATAACACTCAGCATCCATCTTAGAAAATTATTACGAGCCAAACCTAGTTTTTGATACTGAAATTACTGTGGAAAGTAGTCTCTGATTTTAGGAGTCAACTTGATCATGTATTTGCTCACTGGATGATTAGAGCTCCAATGGCCAGTGTTTTCTTCCCTCGTCTGGTTTTGACTTTTAGATTCACAGCTCAATGAAGTATAAATAGCTTGCCCATTCTGGAACACAATTATATATATTTTTTTTATCATCCAAACAGCTGGTAAGGTGACTGGTCTTGGCATGTATCTGTCAAGCTGAGAACTAGTGGTTTTTGATGAATGGTTTTTTTGTTTCTCATTTCCCAGCATCACTCTTCTGCAGTCTTCATATGATAGTTGGTTGTCTTTTTATCTTTTTTCTTTTTCTTCTCAGAAACTTCATTCATCAAGATATGCTGTTGTTAAGAATGTGCAAGAGCTTGAACAAACTGAAACTCCAAACCAAGTTCATTACCAACATGTTTATAACTGGACTGATCTTGGGAGTGGACATAGTGGCTCTGCACGTGGACGAGGTGGTGGCCGTGGTCGTGGACGAGGCCGAAGTCGTGGACGAGGCCGAAGTCGTGGGGGTCGAAGTCGTAGTTCAAGGGGTTATTCTGGTGATAAGCTTGCTCTAAAGCAGGGATGCAGTGGGCGTTCCCGTGGGCGCAGGCGAGGTCTCCGAACGGTTAGAAGGCGGCCAAGGTCAGAGAATAAGGTAGTGAAAAAGGAGATGGCATTGGATAAGTTCATTGATGTGGCTGGTCCCTCTAAACAGAATGATGTAAGAGAATCACCAAGAAGCTCAGGAGGAGAGGAATGGGAAGAGACTGGTAGGATGTATGTGGAAGAGAGGGGTGATAATGATAACTGTGGAGAGATGTCTGAATCTGATGAAAACGGTCAAGCATCTGGTGATGATGACTATGATGATGATGATCGAGGGCCAAATGATTATACTTCTGATTATGGAGCTGCTGTGTACAACGGGAATCATCAGGAAAGTATTATTGATGACAGTGAAGAAGATGTTGATGCGGATGGAGATGAAGAGGTAGAAGAGGATGGTGATGGAGACGCTGATGTTGATGGAGATGGGGATGAAGAGGTATACGGAGATGAAGGTGATGGGGACGTTGGAGATGAATATGGGATAGATGTAGATGAGGATGGAGATGGTAATGGATTCGGAGAAGGGGAGGTGAATGGGGATGAGGACGAAGGCAGTGCATCGTTGTCCTCAGAGTATAGCGACTGACTTGTGGTATAGGCAAAAGATAGTTGCTAAATTGCCGAAGCAACCAAAGAATCGTCAATGGGTGACTGTGTGATAGTTTCGCATGTGATTCGAAGGATACAGGCTGATCGAGCGGATGTACAGTTTTTTGTTGTTACAAGCAGAGGGGAAGAAAAGTAAGCGGTGCATATCATGTAAGAGGAATTGTTAAATTCACCTTCCCTTGTTTTTGATTAAAAAAAAAAAAAAAGTAATTTATTTTTGGAATTCTGCTTCCCTGTTCTGTGTTTCAGCCACCTCCCAACCTTGAATATGCTATCCTTGCAGTTCCTGTAGCAGAGATGCATGCTATGGAGCGAGCATCAAAAGTCGGATGTGTTGTAGACTTTGCAATTCTGTTGTTAATTTAACAAGCTGCGGCATTGAGTCTTCCTGTATAACGCTTGGCCTCGCATTGCCCTCGTACTCTTATAAAATGGCAAATTTTAAGGAAAAATAAAGATGGCAAGTTAGTGTTAAACAAAGAAATATGTGGATAGTGGGAAATTTACTTGCCCCCACCAAACTTGCAGATTATTCGTAACCTTATTGAAGAACCATTTGTGTTTTTTTTTTATTGGATAATTTATTGCGTTAAAAGTGGTTCAAGGCATCGACTCAATGCAAAACCAAGAGCTTTGCATGGACGACTTCGTCTGCTCTTTTTCAGAGTAACAGTTGCTTTCAATACACCATGTGATCCAGACTACACAGATTTAATTCGGGCAGTCTTGTTCGAAGTCGGACGAGGACCTCATGCTTTATACTACAACCGGCTCCGGTGCCATTTTGGCTACCGAGCAAGACAAGCTCAGATCTCACCAAGCAACCCAACGATTCATTCAATTCTGGGATACGTAACGAAACAATTCTTTCATAAATCGAAATTCCTCTTCTATATTATAACCATGATGTTCTTGAGCATGGGAGACCGAAACAACAAATTTCTAACTACTGTCTACAACCTTACAAGATAAAATGAGTCCCTCTCGCCCAAACCAGCACATTCCGTTCGATAAACGCCACCTCTTCCTGTTTTTGTTTTCTTTAACTACAACTCTTACACCTTAATGGTCAGAATTTACACAAGAAAGCCGGTAACAGTGCATCTCTCATGGCTCCAAGAGTCTTTTGATCCCTGCCTTCTGGTCTGCAGTTAATCTTGAAGGAAATTTGATATCGAATTTTATCCTCAAATGCCCTCTTCTGGATGGTTCCTTGGGTATTGGCATGCCTTCTCTGGGTACAATTTCCTCGTAAGTTGGATGAATTACATTATTTATGGGAATTGTTAGTTTTCTGCCATCAAGTGTTGTCAGACGGACTGTATAGCCTGTGAGAGCTTCCGCCAGGGATATTTTCTGGGTAACCACTAGGTCATTCCCCTCTCTTGTGAACACATCGTGAGGCTTTTCATCAATGATGAAAACTAAATCAGCAGGAATAACATTCTGCTGTTCATTTCCTTTCTCCGGGAATGTGATTTTTGTTCCTTTTTTCCAACCGGGTTTCACCTCAACTGTCAGAATTTCCTCCACTGGCATAGTTTTCCTGCACACATTAAGCTCAGACATGTAAGGAAACATGTCAATAACAAGAGATCCTTTCTTCATCGGCTAGGAAGATTTAAGGAAAGATAGCGTTCCACTACTAATAATGATCAATTTGAGCATACAAGCTTTAAACAACGAGACAACAGACAGCAAAAACAACTCAAGTCACATTGTTTATCCTAAAACTATTCCTTGGTTCCAACCAAAGCTCTCCTTTTCAAGCTTCTTAGTTTCTTAGAGATGGCATAAAGATTTCCCCTTACGAGCTTATTTTTCTGCAGCAAATGCACACTTGCAACGGCAAATAGTGAATAGAAAGGCCTAGAGAAATCTAATAGAAAACAAAAGTAGAATTTTTCCCCAAAGAAGAAGCAAAAACAGAGAAAAAGACAAGCATACGTCACTAAGCTAACAATTAAATTCCAGAATCTAGATGAACAAATAAGCAGCAGGAAAAGAACCATATTATAGACAGAATAACCCAATCAAGCACAAGGGGGAAGACACGGTTGCAAATAAAGAATGGAAGGGATCAATTAGTCAAACCAAAGCACAGCAAACTAAGTTAGCAACCGAGTCTACAAGCTAAGAAATTACAGTCGTCTAAATAAGGACGACGCTTAATTCTCTAATAATATTCCTTGACAATATCAATAATTATAACACACAATTTTCCAAAAACTATTCTGCTGCAACTGGAAAAACCCAATTGGGCAGTTATAAACTGCTATCCAAATCCGAAAAGCAACGGAAAGCAAACGATGAAGCTTAGGGCAGCAAATACAACTTACCCACTCACATCAGCAATTTCTCTTGAAATCTTCATCTTCTTGGTAGTTCCTTTGTAAAGCTCCTCGAGGCTGCACGGTAAATAGTTCTCGATTGGAGGCGCTTTCTGTGGTTGATTCATGTTCATAGAACCACCTTCCCCGAAAGATGATCCAAAGAAATCATCACTAAACATCCCACCAGGAAACCTCGATCCCCCTCTGCCTCCCATGCCGCCGAATGGACTTGGACTTGAAAACCCAAAAAACTCTGCGAATATGTCATTAGCGTTTCTAGGATTGAATCTGAACACGTTGGGTCCGTCTCCAGTCTGGAAGAAGGTGGCTCCGCCAGGGCCACCGGCCCCGGCACCAGGCGGTGGAACCTGACCTTTGAGACCATCTTCACCGTACTGATCGTAGATAGCACGCTTTTGGGGATCACTGAGGACCTACAGTTTTGAAAGTTAAAAAAAAATTGCTTTATGTCAGAAGGATTAGAAAATTCAAACTGTACGGAGTAAATAAATAAGAAAAATGAAAGGAAAACGAAATTGTTTTAGTAGCGATGGGCAAAAATAACAATAAAATAGAATACGTCTTAATTTGAAACAGCAGGGAGTAGTTAAGTTCTAGCAAAGGAAAAGAAAGTTCTTTCAAGATAATCTTTAAAGTGGATAACAAAAATTGGATAACTGTGGAGAAAGCTCTTGAGTGCAGAGAACAGAAACTGGGATTGCAGGAGCCAGCGGTCATAATACAATTAACACAAAAGAGAAAAGAAAAAAAAAAAAAACTGAATATCATCCAAGACCAACCTCATACGCTTCAGAGATTTGCTTGAACTTGGCTTCAGCTTCGTTTTTATTATTGGGATTTTTATCCGGATGCCATTTCATGGCCAGCTTCCGATATGCTTTCTTCAGATCCTCATCTTTAGAGTTCTTGTCGACTTGAAGGATACGGTAATAATCTACACCCATCTTCCTCTAATGGCTTCTGCGCTATCAGCTAATTCTCTTACGCTGCGATTGCGCTCTTCCCGGTAGCTTTAACAATGGCTTCTGTTGAAGCTCATTGATTGAGGAATTTTAGAGCGGAAAAGAGAGATTTGTCTGGAAGAGTGGCGAGGCTGTGGAAAGTTCCAGACCTTGTCTCCGAAGATTTGTACAAATTGACAGTGTGTTAACTATTTATTAAAAAAGCTCTCTGCTTAAATCTTAATTTCGGGAGGGCGTTCGAATTTCCAAACTTAACTGAAAAAAGATGCAGTAATAAAAAGAAGCTGATTATTCACTTTCCCTTTAAAAATGCGGACTTTTTCTTGGGCTCATATCTACAAGCGTGTGAATTTTAACTGTTGGGTTGGGTGTACAGGTCCGGCTTGGTTTAGTTGCCTAAACTGAAAAAGACTGGGGCTTTCAGTGCATAATTTTACGGTAAGCCCAATAAGCGGCCTATCTTTGCTAATGTGCATAAATGTTTCATTGGGGCCAAGCGAAGTGGCCCAATCGAAATGGATTCAATTTAAAATGAACTTTGCCAGGCCCAATAAAAAAAATTCAATTTACCAAGACTCGGAAGGATTTTACATTTGTTAGTCCCATGGCGCATCATGACCTAAATCCTCTCTAATGACTTAAAAAAAGGAGAGCTAATCTCCAAGTAATTAGATTGAAGAAGATTAACCCATGCTCCACCACTGGACAAGGAAATTCCATTATGAGAAAGAGAAGTGGAATAGAGTTTTGTTATCAGTCTCAAGTATCTACCTTATTGCATTCTGTGATCACTAGGAAATTGACATTTTTTTTTTTTATGTATAAAAATCATCATAAGAAAACAAACTTGTATCCCAGATGGCATTACTCTGAACTCAATCAGTCTAATTCTATCTTTTAAATACTGAAATCTGTCCGAAATCGTTTCCCTCCACCACCGAAATGTGTTCACGCTTATTTCAAACTACGCTTATCTTGAATGAAACAAGAAAGAACACTTAATATCATTCTTAAAATTTATTTCCTACACGCTCCAGAATGAAAATAGCAAGAAGAATGATACACAACCGTGGAGTCTAATTTAGAATGAATCTAACCAATTTGGAAGATGAGGACTTGGATCTACAAAAGAAAAAAGAGAGCATCTCCCACGACTTCAACAAGGAATCGAATCAACGAACCATCTAATTACTTTAATCGGAAGCTTTACCAGATCGACAGCCAAATTCGCAAGTCCCGTGCAACAGATGCAACAAGGGCATAGACAACTTAATATAGTCCTGTCATCAGAAACGAATAAACAAATAAATACCGGAGTCTTAAATTTAAACTCTCGTTTTACAAAATCTTGAACAGAAATCAATTGAACGATTGAGAAACGGTTATGATCTGAAGCGAATGAACAGAAAAAGAAAAAGAAAAAGAAAAAGAATCTACTGACCCAAGAACATAAATGACTGCACCAACAAGAGCCAGAATGAGGGAGACGAGAGCGAAGGGAAGTCCGATCAGAAAGCCGAGGGGTCTGCAATCCTCCATGGCTTCGTCGCCTTCTCGTCGCAGTAAATGTTTGGATTTGATCCTGAAATGGAGAATCGGAGGACGCGGATCGTTCTCGGGAAGGAAAAATAACGGTTTAATTCGGTCTGCTTCCGTTGCCTCTCAAATCTGAGAACGCAGAACAGCGGCGAACCCACGGCACAACGATCCCCTTTTCAAAGACGCCGCTATGACTACATTACCCCTTGGGAATACAAGAGGGAGGTCAAATGTCTTGGTTTCCGGATTAACAAATTTCGGCAATTTGAGTCTTTGAAACTGGGCGCGGTTGAGGTTGTTCGTGTCGGCAATGTTTCTTGTTTGACTTGGACCTACTCTCATGACGCGTCCTCGTTGACTAATTGACAACAACGCGTATGCGGCGCAAGTTAGATAATGTTATTACCGTATCCTGAGCTAAGTCGTTGGTCTGACTAATCAATGGTTTTTCGAAGCAGACCAAGCACATTATTAATCAAAAAAATTGTTCTCTTCCTCAATGACAGAGAGGAGAGGGCATCCCCTACTCTCCAAAGCAGGGTTAAGGGTTGGTGGGAGAGCATACTTCACCACCGCTCCGGGTAAAATCTTACATGTCACCTTTGATTATATATTATGTTACCGATTACCGATTAGAGTTGGATATTTGTAATATTAAGTTGAAATTTTGGTTATTTATGTTATTATTTTTTTAAAAATATAATAAATTTCACATTAAAACAGGGGAGGAGTGGAAGGGAAATTGGGATGTCCATCAGTTATCAGTTATCAGTAGAGATTAATCAGTTAACAGTTAACAATTTTTTCAATTAACAATTAAAAAAAAAGTTAATTTATTTTTACCCCCGTGTAGCATCATTCCTATTAGCACCATCACTTAGAATTTCTTGTCATCTCATTTTATCAGTTTTAAAATTTGATCAGCTCAACCATCCTCTACATTTCGCTTACTCCACAATGTCGTCTCTGCCGAGAGAGTTCAGTCGGAGAAGCCATTTGGAGAGTTTACTGGTGTGAACTGTAGACTCTTCTGATTGTAAAATGGCGGAAGAAATAAAAAAATAAAATAAAAAAATCTAAGAACAGCAAACCAGAAAGTGGTATTCCAAGCTGCTCATTGATTCCATTTTCTGACAAGGCGAACCACTAAACACCTCACGCAGATGCCAGGCAACTCCACCGTTTTTGCGACGCGCAGCTTTTGATTCATGGACTCCCAAACTCAGTTCAAGGCAGTAATCTAATCTGCAGGTCGACGAGTGCATTATCTATGAGTGAGATGGTACGAGTAGGACCAGTCTCGAACAACTTTGTCGTTGCGCGAATTTTAATTACTTAAAGAGATGAAAACATCTATCTGGGTCCCCAGACACTGCACTGACGAGTTTACGATTTCTATTTACAGAACATTTGATGGTTTCCTGGAGCTCCTTTTACGAGATTCATACAAAAGATTAATAATGTATGAATTTCCGTGTTGTGCAGCCCTGCAAATTAATGAAATTCTCCAGAAAAAGCAACTAAAACAAATAGTAGAGATCATCCTATTCTACGAAGAAACCAATAACTCTTTGATCTCTGATTCTATGTAATCCATTTTTGGTATTCAACTTGAGACGAAGTGTCTCGCTCCGGTGATCGTGTGCAGGAAACTCAACTCCGAGCAAGGAGAGTGGAACTCCCACCTCTGACCTGACATGATACAAAGATGGGAATTTCACTTAAATACCCATTTAAAATAAAATATTTTTAAAAATACCAACGTCATCAAAATGTTTCTAAAATTACCCAACTTTGACTGGTCAAATGCCTATGTGTGCAGTCAAAAGCGACACATAAGCTTTGACTGATTGCTTATGTGTCACCACGTCATCTATACAGTAAACATAGGTGGACACGTCGTCTGACACATCATTCTTTTACCATGTCATCTGCCCCGTAAGCTGACACGTCATTAAAAAAATAAAATAATCCTCACCGTATTCCACCGCATTGTTTTTCAAAATAAGTTATTTTAAATACCTTATGTGTCCCCTCTCATCTTTCTCCTCTCCTCTCCTCTCCTCTCGCCCTCTCGCCGCCGCCGCTCGGCCTCCTCTCCTCTCCTCTCGCCCTCTCATCGCCACTTGGTGATGCAAAATTTAGTTACATCGGCTTTAATACCTCGCAAGCGTACGAATCGTTCTTGTAATCTAGCGGGAAGCGAGGGTCATATCCACAGGGAGGACTGAATTTTTGTGTATTCTTCAGTCAACTAGCCTAACCAAATATGATGAATTAATCTAAACTAAACACTAATTATATCCTAAATTATCAAGCCATCATCTGGTTAACTACTTCCACAACAGGAAACGTCAACTCTGGATTTTACCGTGATACATGCCTCTCTCGAGCGCCACGTAACCACGAATCCGGATTCTCAATCCTTGCGTCTAGCCCCTCTCGGGCGCCTAGAATTAATGACAGAGATCGGATTACAATAGAATGCAGATAATCAATTTCCTATTGTGATGATACTAAAATTATCAACTCTGGATTTTACTGTGATTCGTGCCTCTCTCGAGCGCCACGTAACCACGGATCAGATTTCTCAATCCTTGCATCTAGCCCCTCTCGGACGCATAGAGTGAAAGACAGAAATCGGATTAAAATACCAAAATCCAACCTAAATTATAATCCTACCCTAACTATTTAATTTAATCAATATTGGGAAAACAAATATTCAATAAACATTAATTATCAAATCACATTTAATAAACATTCAAAACCTAAGTTCAAACTATGGAAAAATTAAATTCAAAAATGACGGATTACTCCCCTTCTCCTTCCTCTCGCTCGGGCAGCAACTCGTTCTCACGAGTGCAGCAATTTCTCGAAATTTGTGACGTCAGGTAGCAATAGTGAGTGGCCGGAGGTAGAGACGACGCCGGCGACGACGAATAGAAGCCGGCGGACGGAGGTTACATCCGGCAAAGAACGAAACAGAGATGAAGTTCTCTAACCGGCTTTCTCGAGTCTCGGTCGGAGTCGGAATCGCTCCGGGAATGGTCGAAAATACATAACCGACGCCGGAGGATGGTCGGAAAGCGGAGTTGGCACCGGAGAAGCCCTCTCGGATCACTTCTCGGCCTGGTGAGCGACGACTGTCGAACTCACCTCGACGGAGACTCTCTCGAGCTCTCCTCGGGTTTGTTCTCGGTTGCTGGACGGCGGTGGACGACGGTGGGAAACTCCTCTCAGGTCTTCCCCTGTTTCGGTGGACGGTGCTCCTCTGTTTTGGTCGATACTCTGTTTTTTGTTCACGCTCCCCCTCGTGGTTCGACCTCTCGGGTCTCCCCTCCTGGGTCTCCCCTCTCGGGTCTCGCCCTCCTCATTCGACGCCCTCTTTCCTTTAATACCATCCTATTTATTTTAAAACGATTTGACCTAAAAATCACCTCCATTTCACTAAGGGCATTTTGGTAAATATCTCCTTCTCCACCAAAATTCTCCTGAAATTCCATAATTAAATCTATAAAAAGCATTTCAGGAAGAAATAAACCTTAAAAACAATGAAATATAATTCAAGAGAGAAAAATATGCAATATCGACAGTGATTAATGCCAAATTCAATAAATGCTCATTTCATTTGAAAACTGATAAATAACCACCTATAACACAATTATAAAGGTTATTCTATTATAATTAACTTAGTTCTCATGTTAGAATATGGCATTTGTCACACCCCCAAACCTAAATCTTTGCTAGTCCCTAGCAAAACAACAATCGAACCAAAATTAAGCTTAGGAAAACAAAATGCCACTTTCGTAGGGAGCACGATTGCATTTAGCGCATGCAACAAGCCGTTAAACCCCTACTCTGTATTATTGGAAGAGTTATATCTCGTGAGGGTTTGCACGGAATTTAACCTCAAAATTCATCTAAATCAATAATATAAAAAGAAAAACTGAAGAAAATTTACTCCTCATCTAAATTAATTAATTAATTATTTATTTTATTTTTAATGATTTTAAATATAAGGTAATAATAAATTTGAAAAAAAATATATTGATAAATTTGATTTTTAAACTAAAAACTAAAATTTTCAAAATTTTTTATTAAAATAATTTTTAATCGATAATAAAAAGGTGTTAAAATGGTAAGAGTAAGATTTTTTATAACTTATTATTTTAAATATAAGGTAATAAAAAGTGTACTGATACATTTATTTTTTAAACTCAAGTAAAATTTTTATATTTTTTCAGTTAATAAATATTTTTAATTGATAATAAAAGGTGTTGTAAAATTTTTAATTAACTAATATAGATTTTTAATAATTTATTATTTTGTAAATAATATGATAAAAATTATATAAATAAATTATATTTTTAAACTTTAAAATAATTTTTAGGCTTCGAGACATAACATTTATTACTTTTCCCAAAGATAAATGTCCAATATTGTAGATATTAGGTAATTAAAAATATATCTGATTTTTTTTATTTTTTTAAAAACAAATATTTAATTTTTATTTAATGACGTGTCAATTTACGTGGCAGATGATGTGGTAAAATAATGACATGGCAAATGACGTGTCAATATATGTTTACTGCACTGATGATGTGGCAATACATAAGCAGTCAAAGCTTATGTGTCGCTTTTGACTACTGCACACATAGGCATTTGACCGGTCAAAGTTAGGTAATTTTAGAAATATTTTGATGACGTCGGTATTTATAAAAATATTTTATTTTAAATAGGTATTTAAGTGAAATTCCCTACAAAGATATCATGGCGAGCCTAGCCTTTCGCTTTAAACCATAATTTCCCATATTCTGATATTACTCGATTTTCCGTACTATCTGCGCGTGCATGATAGACATAGCTGAAGAGAAGCTGAGACCGGAGAGACCGACCATTAATCATCACTTGAGGTTTATAAATGATAAAAGCATTTGTCCACTCAGCATCACCATCCTTAACCTTAATCTTAATCTTAACAAACTCTCCAAAAACAGACGTAACAGGCGAAAACTGAACTACTTCATCCACCAAATTTGGTTTTCTGAAAGAGAAACACCGGCACACCGGAGCTTTAAAAAACTGATCGATCTAAAGGCTACATATTCGACATGACGTCCGGGTTGAATTATTGATAAAGCGCGTGGGGACGAAGGCAAAAGGCTGTTCATTGAGGGGACCAAACATCTGTAATTTTTTTGCGATAACAGACATTTTGCTATGCATTATTGCAGTTAGATGGCCAGATGTTCTAGTCGCGGGACACAGATGTTTGTCTTTGTTCATAGCGGGATAGTTAGCAAGACATCCCTCATGTCTTTTTAGCTAAATGCAAACAGATTTCAGATTGATTCTTTTGCATTGGTTTTGGCACATGAATCGACTGAGTTAATTAAATAGTAAAAGGCCAAGTGGAGACAAAGAGGGCTGTGTTGTTGGTTCATTTTTCGGCCTACTTCAAACTTTTTTCATTATAAGAGAAACTGGGACAATTTTTTTCTTATACTCTAAAACCAGCACGGATGATGAATTTTTTTTTTTAAATTACCTCTAAAATTACCAACTCTACTCTTAAAAGATAAAATAAAACCACTATTCGTGACACCAAAAAGGCTCAACATGTAGCCATTAACCACGACATGGTGAGCCTCTAATGACCTCAAAATAGGCTATGCCATTAATGTGGATTTGTCGTCTTGATCATGTGCAATCAGGACCACATGGCTAAAGAAGATCAGACCAGCAAGTGGGTAACTAAAGAACAAACTAGCCTTTTTCTACGGGGTTTTGAGATCCTCATACTGTCAAATCTGTGAGGTCCCCTTGTCAATGCTTCCTATCCCAAACTAGATTAACGCGACTTTCTGGTGCCCGAACTGTTGGTGAGTTTACGTAGATGTACTCTACTGGGAGATTTTACTGGAAAGAGGAATGTGGTCACTGGTCAGGCAGGCACAGGTGGTCGTCCCTGGATCCCTTGGCTGGTGTTGCTCAGGAGTCTCTACTTACTGGGGAAGCTGCTTATACCACCGAGGTACAATTAACTTTTCAATCAAAATCTTGCAGAATCGGCGGAGTCTCCGTCACTTTTACAGTGATGGAAAGCAAACCATTTGTCAAGTCTCATTGTATCGATAATTGATTGTCGTTTTCATTGTCTACTTCTTTGTTGAAAAATCTTATCTACTTTTGGCTTTAAATTGTGACAAAAGACTGGTGCTGAGAAACTGCCCGATCCGCAAGGAGCAATAGCAAGTATACCGTAGCGAACTGTTTAATCGAGATTTTTTTCTACTATCTATGATGTGTTCGAGGAAAGTTTTTTCACGTTCGTGAGTTTGCTTCTGAAAGTTACTCCTTGTTCCTGAATATATGAGCCAAAACGGGTCGGATAGTGTAATCTCACACGATTTATGTAAACTGAATACTGAGTCTTTCGGACTTTCCAGGCCTCCCTAACAATTTAAACTAGGGGAAACTTAAAAACTTTGTTGATGATATAGCTTATAAACAGTATGGAACAACATTTTTAGAATCAAGCTGTATTTTTTAATACAGCCAAGAAAATCTGGGAGGTACTAATGACAGCTTACTCCCACAAAAATAATTTGTCCAGAATTTATGAGGATCACTTGAAATTTTCTACTATACAAAGAAGACAATGGAGCATCACTGTGTATTTTAGTAAACTTAACAATTTATTATTAGAGCTTCAAGGTTATCATTTGCACTCTATTGATGATACTCAGTTGCAAGCACAACAATCAGAGGTTGATGTAGCGTGGTGTTATATGGGCTCAAACCTAAGTTCGAGAATGTTAGGGCATAGATGTTATCATGTGTTGATATTCCTATCTTGAACGGTGCTTATATATGCCGTCATTCGAGTCAACTCTATAGTAAATAAAGTTGGTGATCAAGTGCCCTAGTCTCCAACCCAAGAGAGTTTAACTCTTTCTTCTTTTCCTACAGTGGCCAAATAGAGACTCCTAGAGACATGGAAGAGGCAATAGAGGTAGATGTCATGGTCGTGGAAGACATGGTGGTAGAGGTTAGAGTTATGACAAAACATGTTACACCAATGCCAATGGGAAAGAAGGTCATGTATTTGCTAAGTGTTGGGAGAGAGTTGGTAAACCCACTTTGGTGAATAACAGTGTGATTGGAGCTTCAGAGGGTTCCAGAAGTGGGAATACTTTCAAAGATGAGTAATTAAAGTTGCTTGAAAAGTGAAAAGTTGGGATGCCTCGACCAAGTGGAGATGGACCTCCTAGCCTAGTTCTTCTGCCACTACAAATACATTTTTTGCACATTCAGGTATGACTACTTTTAAGATTACTCCTGCTAATAGGAGATGATAGGTAATAAGTCAATTTTCATCTATTTCATTGTGAGTATCTATTATCTTCTCTCTTTTCCAAAAAAATTTTGAAGTTGGATCTAAGGTTCGTCTTGAAATCACTAGCTAAGATTTCCCAACTAATACATCCAAAATCTTTTTATTCATTAATCTATGTGAGACTATTTTATAACACTCCCCCTCACGTGTAGGCCTCTTTTGTGGCTTTTCATGTGGACAATTTAAGTGGTCCACCTATGAGTATCTGCTCTGATACTATGTGAAATTGAGCCCAATGCTCATCCCAAAATAACTAGCCAAGTTAGTAAGTCTATTTACAACTAATAAACTCAAGATTTTTTTACTCACTAATCTATGTTAGACTATTTTTTAACCCAAATTTGGTGACTATTAGTAAGATAACTTCTGATTAAATTTGTCCATCACTTTCTATCCTTCATATTGTGTTTTTCAAGATCTACAATCGACAAGGAAGATTAATACAGGTAATGAGAGAGGGGGCCTTTACCACTTTGACACATGTTCTAGTTCTCACCATGTTGGTTTGGCCAGTTCTACTCCATCATATGACTAACATTTTTGTCTTGGACTTCCATCTAGAGGCAAACTTTCCTTTCACATGCCTTCCTTTTGATTTTGATTTTGATGTTTGAGATCCATATTAGATTCCGAATACGTCTAGTTTTCATTACTCGGTTACATTTATTGACGATTATAATTGGGTGTTGTTTGTTTATTTGTTAAAAGACAAATCTGAAGTATTTGATGTGTTTGTTTTCTTTCATCAAGAAATTAAAACTATTTGTTGTTCCTTAAGATTTTTCATATTGATAATGGATTGGAGTTTATATATTCTCAATTTTCTACTTATTGTTCCTTATATAGGATTTTGCATCAAATAAGTACATCCCTCAACAAAATGGGTGGCTTAATAAAAGAATAAGCATGTCCTTGGTGTCCTCATTATGTACCTTCTAAGACATCATTCTTGTTTGTTTGATCTTCATTCGAGAGTTTTTGTTTATACCTATTTTGTTCAAGTGGTTGGAGTTCCTTATGAAAAACCATCTCTATGTGCTTAGTGTGTTTTTTGGCTATTCTAGAACTTAAAAAAGGTACAAGTGTTATGATCTAGTCACTAAAAGAAAATCTATGCAGAGAACAAAATATGGAATAGTCTAAAATCATGGTATGTCTAACACCACCTCCGCAAATCCCCCCCCCCCCCCCCCCCCCCCCCCTCTAGGTTTGTTCCTCACTAAACCTAATAGATTTGGCCCTCCCTTTCATCAACCTATACCGGTGTTCGTTCCTTAGATTGCTCCTCAATTAAGCTCTTCTCTAGTTCCAAATAATTAACCATGATCTTCCTACTACTTTGCATCCAAATGGATTACTGGGTATCCATTGTCCAACTTTGTTACTTTTTCTCATTTGTCTTCTTACTTTTTATGTTTTTGTCTCATCTTTATGTTATTTGTTTCTTCCCTAGTCTATGTAAGAAGTGATGATTTACAACGAGTGGAAACATGCCATGGGTAAGGAGATGAATAGCTTGTTGTCTTAAGGTACTTGGCAGCTGTGCAAGTTACCAACTGGCGGTGCTGTGGTTGGTTATAGATGGGTTTATATGCTGAAGTATAGTTTTGATAGTACCATAAATAAGTATAAAGCTAGGTTGGTTATGAAGGGGTAGACCTAAATGTTTGGTGTGGATTATGACAAGACCTTTGCTCCTACAGGTGCAACTTAACTCGGTCTATATCTTAATTTTTATTATTTTTAATAAAAAATGTAGTGTTTTCCTATAGAAGTTTGACTGAAGAGGTTTATATGGATCAATTGTCTGAGTATGTTGCTGAAGGGGTAGAGGCATAAGATTTCTAAGCTTTGGAAAACAATGGATGATCTCAAATAGAGATCAAGGGTGTGGTTTAATAAATCTAATAAGGTTGTTATGAAATTTGACTTTTTTCATAGCCATTGTGATCTTTTAGTATGAAGTTGTACACTAGTATTATTAGCCGATGTGAAATGTCATTTGTAGGAAATTATTTTAGACCAAGCATCTAAGAACTTTGAGTTATTTTCTTAGCTTTGAGGTGGCTCAGAGTCGGACTAAGGTAATATTGACTCAAAGAAAGTATGCGACAAATCTTTTGAAAGAAACTAAACTGCTAGAAGCCAAACCAGTAAATACTTCAATTGAACAAGGGTGGACTTATAATGTGAGATGAGTCCACTCTTAAGGAATAAAGCTAATTAGCGCATGTGGTTAAGTTATTGCATATTACTGTCACACAATCAAATATTTCATTTGTTGTTAGTATGATTAGTAAATTTATGGAGTCTACACGAATGGTGCATCTTGATGCAATCTAGAGGATCATGAGGTTTTTGAAATAATCTCAAGGGAATGGATCATTGCATAAACCTCAATTAATGAATCTTATGATTGAAGGCTATTCTAATGCAAATTATGTAAGGTTTACTTGATAAACAATCTACTAGTAGCTTTTGCATACGTTTTGGAAGCGATCTTGTGAGATGGAGTAGAAGCAAATTGTAATGGTTAGGTCCAATGCAAAATGATGTATATGGCGATGGCTCATACTACTTGTGAACTTCTGTTGGTGAAAAATTTAATGGAGAAGATTGGGTTTTCAATTTTGACATTAATGGAGATGAGATGTGACAATCAAGCTGCCATTTTTATGACCAACAATCTAGCTTTCCACGAACCGATGAAACATATTGAGGTCGATTATCAGTTTATCAAAGATAGAGTGTTTAGTGGAAAAATCGCTACTCCATATGTGAACTCTTGAGAACAACTTGGTGATATTTTTATAAAAGCATTAAATAATAGGGGTTTTGTGTATTTGTGTATCAAGATAGGCCTGCTTAATTTGTATCAACTAGCCTGAGGGGTGTATTAGTGTGGACATATGTAATTATGTTAGATAGTAGACGGATATGGATCATTTGATGTATAATTGTAACTCTACAAGATTAATAAAAGAGAAATTAAGTATTTTTCATCCCTGATGAGAGTTTCACATCTGATACTAACATTCTTTGGTTCTCCTATTTCCTATCTTATTGCCTCTTTTTGTTTTTTTGGTCTTCAAAATTCTATATTTAACAATAGAAAAAATTGGGTAGGACTACATACTTGAGTCTCGATGTGGTAAAATAGTAAGAGAGAGAGAGAGAGAAAGAAAGAGATTTTTCCTTGGGAATAAGAATACATAAGTTGAGAAAGATGCAAGAGTCTACTTCTATTACACAATCTTGTTAACGTGTGTTTGATTTTCTTGATGATAAGCATCCAAAGGGAAGTCAAAATTTGAAGAATCTACCATTCCTCTTTAGAGAAATCATGTTATTTTACAGAAGTATTATTTTCTTTATTTAATTTATAACGACCACACTAATATCTATTTTATAAGTTAAAATTATTTTTATAATTTTAAAATAAAAACAGGTGCATCTAACTTATTTGCCGATTTTTAATTATGCCCCTTTTGCTACAATATGTCTCATTCAACAAAAGTTGGTGTCAAATAAGTAAAATTCGTCTTTCAAAAACCCTAGTCAATGTTACTCCATTTTCATTCCGAATACTGCATCCAAATACCCTACCAAGATTTCAAGCTTCAACGAATGCAGCAGATCCCACCTCATTTTCCATCACTGCGTGGACTGGACTCCACCCAGAAGCTGGGTCAGCACTTGTTTTCTGGCTAGCGACTGGCAAGCATTCATCTTGTCCAAGGAAACGGCAAGGCATTGTCTCCTTGTAGATCCGTGTTCTTTTTTTAGTTTAATAAATGCACTGCAGTGCAGGGTTGGTGGAGAAATTTTCCTGACCATGAAAATCAATCGAGAATTCCTCGGCGGACTGTGCAGTGGGCTTCAGTCACTGTGGAAAGAGGTCGGAGACAGGGACATATCTGCCATTATAGGAACAGACGAGTTGATTTTGTCTTTTTCTCTGTAGAAGATACATGAAAAATGAAACCCAATTCACATCATTTAATTTGGATTTTTTTATCGTATCTTTTCTTCTTCTTCTCCTGCTGCTTCTTCTTCTTCTTATTCGTAAACTAGGGAAAGAGAATAAGGGAAATAAATACCAGGCCAAGGATCTCTTTCCTATTTTTCAAAAAATAAAAAAATAAAAAATAAAAAATCCACTAGCAGGCTCAAACAGAAACAAACCTATTCAACAAATCTGACAAGTCTCGACATAACTTGTGGTTGAGATCCAACCTCTCTCCACGCTCCCCCTCTGTGTATACTCCAAATTCCAACCAAAATCAGCCAGAGTCGTCTGCGATTTATCCGTCTCTGCTGTGACTCTCCCGTTTCCGCAACGAATTGCCGGAAAAACCCTGACATTTTTCTCCAATTTCGTCCAATCTAGCTTTTGTTCTACTTTCACGCAGGTGACCTCGTGAGAGGGCGTGTGGTTTGCACGTGAAGTATGAGAACAAGTTGATGATATACAGGGAAAGTTGAGGGTGATTCTCTTTCCCAGTACTGGAATGCTTTCGGTGTCCCCTCTAAGGAGCTGGAAGGATGGAACAGATGAAGATGTGGGGAGTTTCTCTATCGGAGCAGATAATGATTTCTCGGCCGGGGACTTGCTTGACGATATCAACTTCGATGATCTTTTTGTGGGGATCGACGATGGAGATTTGCCGGATTTGGAGGTCGACCCCGAAATGTTTGCGGAGTTCTCCTCGGCCGAAGAGTCGGACAATTTGTCATCGTCGGCGTCTGTGGATAATAGAGAGGAGAGAGAAGATAGGAAAGAGGGAGGAGACAGGGGTCAGAACCACGGAGAGGAGGCCGTCAGCGGCGGAGGGGAAGTCGCTAGCCGAGGAGAGGAATCAGTTGTCACCAACACTAATTCAGTGAATTCGAATGGGGAAAGAGGCCGGGGACCGGCGAGTTTGACGACTGCGACACAGACAAATGGATCACAAGGAAAGCGGAAAGTGAAGGTAAATCATTTCCTTTTTCTTTAAAGAGTCCTAGCGAGCGAGAAAGATTAGATAAGGCAGGAAGAAAAAGAAACTGATCGAAATCTTAGAAACTAGAGAAAAGGCAGAAATCCGGTAACCACGGTAGGATGGTGTAGAGCTGTCGATCGAAGAATCTCATCCTCCACTCTTCGTAATCAACTGAAATCCACCTCCCGAACCCTAAGGAGATCCTTCTCCCCGTTTCTGGTCTTCAAACGTATGACCAGAACCGGCAGGAGTCGGGAGCTGTCAAGCAGGAGACCTAGCTCAGTCTCCATAATCTTTCCATACATATCAGAAGCTGTTTATCAGTAGTTATCCACCATTATTTTTGTAACTTAGAGACTAAAGACAGACTAAATGCGCAGGAGAGAAAGAAGAAAGAGGTCTGCGATTTCTCACTGTAAAATCAAAGTGTGACTTCATTTTGTATCTTTTCTTTTGTTGAATTGGGTATAGGTGGATTGGACACCAGAGCTGCACAGACGATTTGTTCAAGCAGTAGAGCAGCTGGGTGTGGATAAGGCGGTGCCTTCAAGGATATTAGAGCTTATGGGGATCGATTGTCTCACTCGCCACAACATAGCTAGCCATCTACAAGTATTTTCTCTTGCCTTTTATCTTAATCCTAGTAGCATTTTCGGAGATATTTACACTTACAGATGAAATGGGTTCGTTGAGATCGGATTTTCGTCATAATCCCCTCAAAGGATTTTTACTCGGTCTTTTTTTCAGTTGCAAAAGATAGTTTTTAACTTGATATATAGAAATTTGTTTTAGGTAGGAAGAGCAGATTTTCTTGCAAGCACGTTGACATGACTATGCTGTCTGTATTTTGTGTTGACTCAGTGTTTACTGAAACTTATATAAGTTCTGAACAATGCTACCATGAGCATCAGACCTTTCAGAGTTCAAAAATTTGTGTTTTTGGGAGATGCACTTGTTGCATCAGGTCTTGATTTGTCTCTCGAAAAGCAAAGATTTGCTGAACTAAAACGATTGCTTTGAACAGAAATATCGGTCTCACCGGAAGCATTTACTGGCAAGGGAAGCTGAGGCAGCTAGCTGGACCCAGCGGCGGCAACTATATGGCGGAGCTGGAGCTGGAGGGAAAAGAGAAACGGCACCGTGGCCGGCACCAACAATGGGTTTTCCTCCGCCGTCTGCTCTCCAGCCGATAAGGCCCTTACATGTCTGGGGACATCCGACTGTTGATCAATCCTTGATGCATGTATGGCCCAAGCATCTAGTTCCTTCACCTTCCCTCTCCCCTCCGGCCCCTTGGGCACCTCCAGGAGCCCCACCGCCACCTCCGAATCGACCATATTGGCTACCTCATCACCAACGTGTAAGCCCTCGTTGTCTTTAATCCAGGACATTGTTACTCTTTCATAGTTCTTTCTGCTTCCAAATCAAACTTACCCATGAGTACTGGTGTTCATTTGATTTCTTACAGGAACTCTAGCTCATGTAATCATCTAGTTGATAATATCGGTGCTTCTTCTTTATTAGCTCATAATTTATCTGTTTATATATTCTTCTTCCCTAGTAAGAAATCAAGATCGAGAGGAGCCTTCAATTCTACCTCTCAGTTTTCTTGTTTAATATTTTATGTACATTTAATCTGCTTGTCTTTTTACAGAATTAACACCTTTGCTCTCTCCTCTCGTGACTCTCTTACAGGGTTCCAAAAACGGGTGGGTCCCGAACCATCTCACACAAGGAACTCCTTGCTATCCTCAACCACTGGCAATGACGGTATCTGCTCCTTTCTTCTCTGCTCGCTTAGTCATTTGGAAAAAAAAATTAATGGCTGGTAAAATGGATGCAGAGGTTTCACGGACCACCCGTGCCTGGCATTCCTCCTCACGCCTTGTACAAAGCAGATAACAACGTTCGTGTTCCAAATGGGCAATCCGAGTTTTATCCGGTAAGCAACTTCATTTTCATTCTTTTCTCTTTTGTAATTTTACCTTTTGACATATTGTTAGCTGGTTTTTGTTTTTGTTTTCTCTGTACTGAAGGAAGAATTCCTTACTCTTCTGTTCAGAAACGCCAGATAGACTGATCAGTAATGCCCAAACTTTAGTTCAGTTCAGTCGTATCACATTAAATTTCTTACTTCTGCATGGATCACTGCTGCCTGAAGCGGAAATTTTTGTTCTCGAAATTTGAATGGAGAGGATAACTATACGATCGCTACCAGTAAAGACTGGGAGCCACATGACATTTTCAGTGCTTCAGTCTCTCTTGTCTCAGATGAACAAGAGGGAATAAAGGACAAGATGCGACTCTGTAGAAAAGACAAAGGCCAAGGCCAACAATAGGGGTCCAAACTAAAGCCAATTCTCAAGGCCATGAGAAATGGCCAGACAGATGTTCCAGTGATCTGGTGACGCTGCAACACGACTTGCATGTTAGGAAGACAGGTCGCTCTCCTTTCTAACAAAGAAGAATTTTTTACAGGAATGCATGCCCTTTACTTGTAGAAGCGAGTGTTTGAATATAGGATCAGTATATGGTCTGTATATGGCCTCCTGACTTGACTCTCAGTTTCTTACTGTCTGATACTCTTTTGTTTACTTGGTGGTTGCTGGACAGTCGAAGGAGACGATAGATGCAGCCATTGGAGATGTTTTAGCCAAACCAGGGCTGCCGTTGCCTCTTGGCCTGAAGCCTCCATCAATCGACAGCGTTTTGGTGGAACTACAACGAGAGGGGATATCCAAAATACCACCTTCCTGTGCTTGATCACTTGATGGTCGTCTTCAGCTAAAATGGAAAACCTAAAACATATTCGCCGACATTTCCTAGCCGTAAACTCACCCTCTTAGCGGCTTTTTTCCCCCTCTTCTTCATCTGTGTATTCTGTTTATGAATTTAGAGGTGTCCCGTGATCGAACTTTCGGTAATCGTAAATGAACAGTTTTTCTTGATTTGTGCTAAGCTACCAGGTTTTGCCCTCCTGTCTGTCTCGCCTAATTTGTTCTCTTTTCACTATTCTTTGAGCTCATTAGTACTCCCGAAGCGAACCACCAGATAATAATAAAAAAGGAAATATCATTCCACCTGAGATCAGTTGGTGGGTTCTTACCACATCGCACAACTGTCCCTGAAAATGTCGATGTCGGCGGCGTCTGTGGGGGGACCGACACGTTGTTCTGGCTCCGTGTCCCACCAGAAAAAAAGGCTTCATATTCGTTGAGATTTCAAATCACGGGGCAGTCGAGCTGCGAGAACCACCAGATTCCAGCGGTGGAGACCACCTGCTCGGTTTTGGAAGGTAAAAGCCAAGGTTGTGTCAACGTCGGTGAGGGAAGGCGGCGATAACGACAGACATATGGTAACGGCCTACTTCTTTCATTTGGAAATTGTCTTGAAGAGGACACTGCTCGCCGAGATCTCTCTTGACTCCTGCTGAAGGATTTACAGGGCTACTTTTACGTGCTAGGGATAATTGATAACAGTAGAAGTTCCCTAATGAACTGGGGGTGGAACCGGTCCCTTGCGGGAGTCTAAGCGTACTAAACCTGGAGGAAGGGGAAGAACCCATTGATCTGGCCACTTTTCTTATTTCGATTGGCAAATACCATAGCTCAATCTGGATAAAATCGGTCTCATTCTCCTTTTCTTCAACTTGCATAGAAGGGGACAAACTTGTTCTGATACTGTAAGTACCTAACTAATACAATCCAAAAAAATTAGTCAATTAAGGTGCGAAAAACCAAGTCTAACACTACCTAGTCGTCTATAAGAGAGGGGAGGGGGAGGCTGAGTGGCTCTATTTTTTTTTTTTCAAAAACAGCGTCATGTGATGTTACCGTGAGGGTTAATGGATGGCAAAATTTTGATTAAATTGGGTTGAGGTAGGTGACGACCCACTTTTTATACGATTGATTTTTTTTTATTTTTTTTCAAGAAACGTAGAAAGAAACTCTTAAAGAAGGCCCAACACCCCATGGAATATATACTTTGTCTCATCTTCTTTTGTTCTTTTCACTCTTTTATGGCTAAAAACTAGTGATAATTGGCCAATTGTGTGAACGATCATTTTAATTATGGCTAAGCTTCCTGTTGGCAGTGATAATAAGCTTTGTCATTCTTTTTTTAAATTATTGGTTTAAACTTAAAGTTGTAAAACTTAAATATAATGTTATTATTTTTTATTAATATTATAAATTATTTATTTAAAAATAAATCTATTATTTTAACTATGGAGTAATTTTTAGTTAAATATTTAAATAATATCTATTGTAAAAATTATATAAAATCTATAAATTTGTATTTAAATTTTATTTATTTTAACTAAACATATTTATTTTAGTCACATTAAAATTTTCATAATTTTTTATAGTAAGTAAATAAAATAACTAGGAATTTAATTCATGATTATATCAAAATTTAAATTAATTTTAGAGTAAGTAATAATTGCATATTTCCCCTTTTCTTCTTAGTTATCTCATTGTAAATTCATTTTATTAATGAATTCCTTATGCACTTTTCATAAGATTATACTAACACAAAAAATACACTTTATTAAAAGGTACACTATAGCAAAACTTTATTAAAAGGTACACTATAGCAAAGTAGGTTACACCACAATTCATTGTTACTTTCTCTTTCCCTGGGTGATCTAATTTCCCCTAGTAAGAATCCACTTTTTGATTGGTTAATTTTCTAGTTTAAGTGAGAGATAAAGTGAAATTTCTAAGATAGCCAGGTTATAACCTAATTACTCAACAGTATCAATTCCAAGTTATGGAATCAAATTATGAATTGTAAGACTACTAAAGAAATGGGAATGTCTCTAAAAGCCTCGAATATATAGGAAAATAATCTATCTCGAGTTTATGAGTTATATGCTAAAAATTTTAGTCTTAAGTTAGGTCAAAGACTGTTACAAATTACTATAATGAACTACTAAGTTTTCTGCAAGAAATAAGCATATATTTATCCATTTACTATGGATGAGAGGGAACTCTGGAAATAACAAAAGCAGTTACCTGTGGTAAAATCTTTGGATGGATTGGAACCAAAATTTGATGCAGTCAACACACAATTACTTGCCCTAGACAATGTCCCATCATTATCCACTACCTTTAATAGAGTCATGCATGCAGAGATTGCCATTACTTTTGTGGGAGTAAAGAGACTAAAAGTGTTGATGCATCTGCCCTTAACACTCTGAGTTACTCCGTTTGTTAGAGGTGTTCCTGATGAATTGCAGAAGCTTGCCCAACATATTGCACAATTGATTGTTGCACCCTTACTCCTCAGCACCTGTAGCTTTGCCTACACTTACTACTGCTACTCTTGCCAATTTGCCAAATATATCTTCCTTATTCATTGACTTGAAGTAGTCATTTGTTATTAAACATGACACTAACTAATATGTCAATGTCTTCGGTTCAGGGAATGGACAATGTTGTCCCATCTTCATTCATGTCATATGAATGTGTATTATTAGTTCCTAAATTATCACTTAATTTGTTGTCAATAAATCATCTTACAAAATCTATGAATTATTTTGTGACTTTTTATCCATCTCATTATGTGTTTCAGTATCTCAAGATGAGGAAAATGAGCAGTAGACTATATCATTTGGAAAACCATCCATTTTGATGTTTTTTTTGTATTCTTCGTAGTAACAATAGATTAGAGTTTATGAACAAAAAAATTGATCATTCTTTCAAAGTTATGACATCATCCATCGGTCATCATATATGGGGTAGTCCGGAACATAAGAACCATAATCTTTTAGAAGTTGCATGGTAAAATCATGTTGGGGTGATGCAGTACTTGTTGTTTGTTTCCTGGTCAACATGATGTCTTCTTCAATTCTTGGGAGTAAAATTTCCACAAATAAACTGTCTCCTTGTGCACTTAAATGTGTATTTTATTGAGTATTCTTGGACACAAAAGGATACAATTTTTTTGGCGGAAGCAAATACTGCTGTTCATAATAGCTTAGTAAGTGGTGGAACACCCGATCCATTTCTGGAGGCTCAAGAAGATGGTTATTTTGAGTATTGACATTGAGTTCATCAAGTTCGACAAACCCCTCCTATTCTGTTTGGTTACATTGTAACAAGCTCAATTATCGCATTTATCAATGTTTCCAAGGCACGTTCATGCGCTCATATTGGCTTTTGTATGAACTATTTTAGACTGTACTGTACATTACTGTCATTGTGATGTCTCTCAAACTTTAGGCAATTAATTTTTTAAAATCATACAAAATAATCGACATGATTACCTTTTTATTATTCTTGTGTTTGGGTCAGCCAATTTTTCTCCGGCAATCCGACTACTGAGAACTGAACTGTTCAACCAAGCATTCCCCCTTCACAAGTTACTGGATGAATGTCGGTGGGAGAGGAGAATGATTCTCGACTTCTCCTCTCTCTTCATGCTCTTCATTGGAACTCAGCCCGAATAGATCGTTCACTATCTCCAGAACAATGGTTTCCCTCGTTTTCCAGCTTGTTTTCCTGTCCTCCGTGCTTGTAGCTCTCTCTGAAATCCAACCCATTTCGTTTGAGGGTTCCGCATCTGTCCGATGCGAGCATCCCCAAAACGATTCCGTTGTCCAAGTGGAAGAGATGAAAATGAAGATATCTCAACTAGGTCAGTTTTTTTTTTTTTTTTTTTCTGGTGGAAATTGTTTTCCTTCTATTGTTGCAGTTCTCTTAAGATGATGAATGTCGGTCAGCTGTCGCTCTGATCTGATTGAGCATGGTCTCTTGATGTCCGTCGGCCCATGATTTGGCTGCTTCACTCATTGCTACTGACAACCGACTTGAACTGAAACTAGTCAATCTCTTACAATTCATGTTCCCATATTACGTCTAGATGAGATTTTTCGTCTTCTTCCTGAACATTAATCTGCATACTAAAAGATTGCAGTTTACTTAGTTTTTTCTAATTACGTACAGAAGGCATCCTAGAGGACTGTGCCAGACAATCAAATGCAAAAGACGTAAATCTTGAAGAACTAGAAAAAGAGAATGCTCAATTAACACATGAAATCCTTGTTCTCCAAAGCTCTTTGAAGGATATTAAGGTTTGCTGTATGCTGTTTATAGTCATGTGCTGTCATTCCTCGATTGTTTTGTTATGAGTGTAGTTCTCTTTAGTTTTTAAAAAATGTTTTAATGGTGTATCTGTTACAATGACATCTTTGCAGCAAATAGAAGGGGATTCATCCTATTCCAGCAAAAGAATTTCTCAGCTTAAAGAACAGGTTTTCTTTTCTTTGCCATTTTTTTTTCTGGTTCAAAGGGTTGGATTTGGATTCAGTTTGTATCTGAGTTTCTGTTTCTGGTTTGAAGTTTTTACTGAACCAAGTTTTTGACAAGAATACTTAGGTGGGACTTCTATGGGCTAGTTCAAGGAAGAATAATTTTGATATTCATGTTTTAGAAGCTAAAGTCCATGATGCTGAGGAGAAGTTGGAAAAATTAGCCTCACAAATTTTACAGGTAAGTTTAACTGTACATAATATTCTCTGAAAAATTCTTTGGCAGAAGGCGGTCTTAGTAAGCCTTAACCTTTGTTTAGACATGGACAAGATGAATACATTGCATCCACATTGACTCAATGTATGTATACTGCTGAAATTGGAAATAGAACTTGTAATGCAAATATTTGTTTTCCTCTAGTTTTTCAGTATTTTTTTGGTTCTTCCATTGATTACCCTTTTGTCAAGTATGTCTGCAAATGGGTCAAGGAGATGTGCTTGTGATTGTCACCAAAAGCACATGGTATAGTTCTTGTATATTGAGCATTTGACTAGCTGATCAATCATCACCATCATTACTATCATACCCTTGCTTGGACCATGATGGGGTTTGTCACATGAATCCTTCCTCTCCATTTTAATCTGTTATTCATTAACTCAATTATTAGGTCCACCTTCTTCAATTTTCCCCTTATCACTTGCATTTATTGCATTTGGTCTACCCTACTTCTTGTTGGTCCATCATTCAACGTGGACAGTAGCATGGTGTAACATATCTCACTAAGTAAGAGGGATTTGATGGCAAGGTGAATCATGTTTGTAGGCATAGTGTCCCATTCTGAGAGTTGAGTAGAATAGTCCCTTTCATGACATTCTTAGTGCATTTGCACTTACCCTTAAAATTTTAAACTTGCTGTTGCTCTTTTATGAGAGATGGTCATGCATAATAAGTTGCTATTTTTTACCAGGAGGCAAATATCATTAATGAACAGTGGATCCAAATTCAGCATCTTGAACAGGCGCTTCAAATGTCAAAAGTATGTCAATGGGTAGATATTTAACTTCCATGACAGTATGACACATCTGTTATTTAGATAGTTTAATTTAATACTCTCGTGTATGTTCAAGTTGGATGCTTTCTCTGCCAGATTCGGACATCAAAGGCTTGTGAAGAAGTAAAGTATGCCAAATGTGCATTCCTGAAGGTATTAAGTGAATATTTCAAATTCCCTGTTTATATATTTACTAGTTTGGTGTATCATTGTGTCTTTTCCATGAAGTTGCCAATTAAAACGTTGCATCCTAGCACCTAAGAAACTTCTATGTTTATCAATTGGTAACTTTTGGCTTTCACATTTGAGGCCCGCCATCTGATGATAAATGGAAAATATTTGAAGTCCTTCTCATGGTCATAAGCATTCAAGTGATCCTAGCAGTCATACTATCCGACTTTACAATCCAGGCTCATGCACTTGTTTTGGCTTTTAATGGTGAGATTTGTATTAAACACAAAAGAGAAAATGGAAGAGCAGCCATCACATTGTGTTACACGGAGTGTGGGCCAATTCTTAACTTCATTAATTCTTAAATATTTGAAATATCTTATTTATCAAGTGACTATGTATTGTTGGTTTCCTGGTTATAAGAATGTTATTTAAGTGCCAAAATTGTCGCACTAAAAAAAGTTCATAGGAAAGAAAGATCCTGAAGTAGAGAATGCAGTGATCCTTCTCTTTCTTAGTGCCTTACCCAGGTAGCTGTTCCCAGCCTAATGACCTGCACTGCACACAGCATCAGCTAACACTCACTTTCCTAGAAGTGTATAGTTGGAACCCAGAGTACTGTACACCCTAGCTTCCACTGATTGTAATTCCAGTGAATCCTCTTCTTCTGATGATCACCCCAATCTCGAATTGTCTAGACCTTCGAGGGTCTAGAGCCTCCCACTTTCTTCCTCCCCACTTCCCCATCCCTTTAGCCCCTTTATTCTCAGTAACTGTTCCCTAGAGGACTGTGCTGCTGGTGCCAAGTGGAGTTTTGTGGATAAGTCGTAGCTTAAATATTCTATAGGTATCCTTTCCTGCATGAGAATGGTCCCAATTCCTTTCCATGAAGCGTCGGTATCTACAATGAATAGTTTAGAGAAATTTGGTGTGATTAAAACAAGCAATATGGTCATTGCATGTTTTAACTTTTCATATGCGGTTTGGGCCTCCTCATTGCAGAGGAAGGCATCCTTTTGAGTAACCGGGTGAAGCGTTCAGCAATTTTTCAGAATCCTTCCACAAATCGTGATGTAATATCCTGTAAGCCCAAAGAATCTGTGGAGGCCTTTGACATCCTAGGGAGGTTTCCACTTATGCATGCCTGCTACTTTGGAAGGATCAACCGAGACACCCTTTTCAGAAATTAAATATTCTAGACAATCCAACCGTTGCTTACAGAAAGAACATTTCTTCTGATTAACAACTAGGTGATTGTCTTTGAGTATCTGGAGGGTTAACCTCAGATGGTCCAAGAGCGACATAATCAGAATTGTAAATCAGAATGTCATCAAAGAAAACTAGTATGAATTAACGCAGGTGTGGCTAAAGCTTGGAATGTGGAGGGGCATTAGTGAGGCCAAACGACATTACTAAGAGCTTATAATAATACCCTTTGTGAGTTTGGAAGGCTGTCTTAGGCGTGTCTTCTTCCTTCACCCTAATTTGGTGATACCCTGATTTTGGGTCCAGCTTGGTAAACACCTTGGCTCCTCTCAGTTCATCCAAGAGCTCTTTGATGATTGGGATAGGGAATTTGTCTAGTATTGTAATCTTGTTGAGTGCCCTGTAATCGACATAAAAACACCATTCCCCATCTTTTTTTTAATCAATAGCACTGGACTGAAAAAGGGTCTGCTGTCGGGCCTGATAAAGCCAGCTAACAACATCTCCCTCACGATCCTTTCTATTTCAGTCTTTTGATAGAAGAGGTACCGGTAGGGACGAATGTTGGTGGCTTTTTCCTGCCTTTAAGGGTATAGAATGTTCATATGAACGTGCCAGTGGTAGTCCTTGTGTGGTTTCAAACACTTGTGGGAACTCAATGACCAATTTGCAAGATCTAGAGAAACCTCTTATGGGAGTACCTCATCCATCTTAGAAATCCCATTAGATTCTAATAGGCAACCCAATCCTTCGTACTCCAAAATTTTGGTCATAACTTTCAGAGACACCTCTATTGTGGCCAAAGCAGGATTTCTTTGAAACCGTACCCTTCTCCCATTGAGTTTGAAGGTTGTGAAAAACAATTATAGGGACATTTTGGTCATTTGTATGTCTTGATGTAATCTTGTTCTGTATGTCCAACTATGTCTATGGACCAAGTTTCATGTAAAGAGGACATGTAGAATAGATATAAAGATATTAGGGTTTACACTTAAGTAAGGGCACTTTCATAATTGTACGCAACTCTTGTTATAGATAGAGGTTGAGGGGATGTGCACATCCCCCACCGTAGATCATTTTTTTACTCTCTCTTGCCTCCCCCTTCTCTCCCTCTCATTCTCTCTTGAATTCTCTCTTCTTTGACAGAGCAGTAGCGGTGGATTCCAACGATTCGGCGACGATAAGGGGCTCGATAGAAAAAATTTCCCTCTTTTTTTGTTGTGTTTGGCGTTGACGCTTCAGTGGGTGGCAACAGATGGTAATCTTCAGCAGTGGTGGAGCTTCAGTGAAACTTCCAAATCGATTTTAATTTTGGATGAGGGCTTTAGCAAAATGTCTGAAGCGATTTCAGCTCTGGATGTCTCTGACAATGAGTCTTCAAATAGGAACGTTTGCTCTAAGACCAATTTGATGTGGAACGGCCTGATTTTAACGATGCTGACGGTGAATTTGGGGAAGAAAATAGGGGAATCAGAGAAGGAGAAGAAGAATTGGGAATAAAAAGAAGAAGGAGAAGAGTAGAGAGGAAGAAGAAAAAGATCGGGAAGGGGAAAACAGATTACAGTCCCTTAATAATCTGTCTTTCTAATCAGATTAGAGTCCCTTAATAAAGAAATGAAACTGAAATTCGAAATTAAAAAAAAGGGATAAATCACTAATTGATAAATCTCATAAAATCCTTCTTTTAAAAAAAACTCGTAAAATCAGGGGAATTAAAAACAAAAATATGGGGGTGGTGGGTCCTGGTGGGGCCTGACGTCTCTGAGTGTAGACTCGTGTGACTGGTGGCACACTGGTGTCCCTACCATCTTTATTTCTGGCTTGATGTAATCTTGTTTTGTATGTCCAATTATGTCTATGGACCAAGTTTCATGTAAAGATGACACGTGGAATAGGAGATAGAAAAATATTAAGGTTTTCACTTAAGTAAGGGCATTTTTGTAATTGTACCCAACTCTTATTATATATAGATGGTTAGGGGACATGCAGATCACATTTTCACTCTCTCTTGTCTCCACCTTCTCCCCCTCTCATTTTCTCTCTTCAACTCTCTCTTCTTAACTTTTTTCATTGGTCATTGAGAGATTTTTCCAATTCAGACAGACGTCACCTAGAGGCTGAAGCTAGGCCACCCCCAAGACCATGTCGATGCTTTCCATGGCGAAGATATAGAAGTTTTACTTGATTCTTAGTCGGATGTCAATTTCGAGATACAACACCCATCACCGACTGTAACTTTGAAGGAGCAATTCCTGGACCAAAGAAGTACTGATAAAGTTGTAGGAGGCGTCATTGTCGATGAAGGACCACCACTTCAAGTTGGACAAGCAAGCCCCGAAGCTTAAGGGTATTGCTCATGGTGATCCCTCGTCAATCTTCTAAGTAACCTTAAACAATACTAATAAGGTATTGTACTACTTCATTACTAGCTTTTTACCCAAACTAATTGAAAAAAATGAGTGCTATTGAAGATTATAGAGAGAAGAGAGACAAGAAAAGAATGAGAGGAAGAAAGTTTGAAATTGTTCTCCTTGGGGTAGTGCTCGACCCCCATCTTCTTTTATTCACTTGAGTCATAGACAATTACAAATATGCTCGTATTCACTTACACTTCGCTTACATTTCACTTAAATCATTTTATCTCCCAATCTACATACTCAAAATACACAAGATTTTAATTAGAGCTAGATCTAAACATGTTGAACAATATAACATCTAATCTGAATACTACAACTTATATAAAATTATAAATCTACCCTTCAATTGATTTTCTAGCACTCCCCTTCGAGTTGGAGCGTATATGTCCATGAGTCCCAGCTTGCCATAGAAAGATTCAAACTCGCGTTTTTCCTAGTGATTTAGTAAACAAGTCTGCCACTTGGTCGTCAAACTAACATAGGGAGTGATAACTTCCTTCTTCATTACAACATCTCGAATGAAGTGACAATCCACTTCAATATGTTTAGTTCTTTCATGGAAGACCAGATTTCTCGCAATAAATATGGTTGCTTAGTTGTCATAGTACATGGTCATAGCCTCCTTCTTTTGTAGATTATATTGTACACAAATCTCACCCACATCAATTCACTGTCAGTATGAGTCATAGGTCTATACTTCGCTTCAACACTGGTTCTGGTTACAACTTTGTTTTTTGCTCTTCCAGCTAACCAGATTACCTCCCAAGAACACAGTAGCCTGTAGTAAACTTTTTGTCAAGTTCTAATCTTGCATAGTCGGCTGAGAAGGCTTCTATTTTCAAATGATCATGAAATTTAAAGTGTAGTCTTTTTCCAGATGACCCTTCAAATATCTCAAAATTCTATATGCTGCCTCTCAGTGAACCTTATGTGACAAATCCATAAACTGACTAACAATACTAACAACAAAGTAGATGTCAGCTATCTTGTCATTAAGTTCATCATTCTGTTCATCATGAAGATCATGCCAACCTCCATAAGGGTCTCTATTGGTTTAATGCTCAAAAAATTATATTCTTGCAACATGTTTGTGACATACTTCCTCTGTGTTACCTCAATGCTTAGAAAATATTTTAGGGGACCCGTGTCTTTTGTCTGAAAGAGTTTGGCCATGTACTTCAACCTCTTCAATGCCTATAATGAATCCTGCAAGTGGCTCTCTAGATAGTACGATCCGTCTCTCTCACATGTGGTACCGATCGTCCTCCTCATTGTGAAATCCCAGAAAACATTGTGAGAAGGATAAAAAGTTATAAAACAATTCATGGACTTTGTGAGTTGACTAATTGACAATAGATTAAGAGAAAATTTAGGAACGGATAGTACCAACTGAGGTGACATGAAAGAAGATGGAACTAATGTACCCTTTCCTTGAACTGATGAAATGGATCCAGCAGCTAAGAGTTTGCCCACATAAGCTTGCCAAACTTGGCCCAACACTCGTCAAAGAAATGGTTAGACCGTCTACAATGGATACAAACTTCTTGTCAAGCCTACTATCACCTCTTCCTCTACCTCTAGCACACTTCAAGTATATCCGAAGTGACTTTGACCAGCTAAGATAGTTTTGGCCATGTAGTCTTTCAGGAGTAATTAGGATTGTATCATTTCCCTCAGAACTTCCAGATTCCTTTAGGGAGTAATTACTTCACCGGAAATAAAGTTTCAATAACAAGATAGGTGCATAGGGTAGGTGGGCCCCACTTCTCCAATATCAACCAATATGTATGATTCCAACCAACTAATATTGCAAATCAACCAAAAATAGGGCTGGAATCACCTTGGCCAGTATTGGGCTGCTCATCAGAAGAATGGGACTTTCCTAAGTCAAAGAAAACTTAAATGCAGTAGAAGTCAACAACCCTAGGGTTATGGCAAAAAAAAAAAAATGAGAAAAAACATCTTTTTTTGTTAACCAGTCACGCACAAACCTCAAAGGACTTTTTTTCTTGAATTCACAGGCTCAAAAGAAGAAAGAAGCTGGAAGATGAAGGGCTATTATCCTATTTGTACTACTCTAATACCACAAAAAAATGAGTAATGTTGAAGATTATAGAGGGAGAAGATGAGAGAGAGAAGAGAGAGAGTCTGAAATCTCTCTTCTTAGGGGTCGTGCTCAACTGCCATCTTCTTTTATTCACTTACAAATATGCCTCTATTCACTTAAACTACACTTAAATCCTTATATGTCCTAATTTACATACTCAAAATACACCAAATTTGAATTAGAGCTAGATCTAACATGCTGAACAATATAATGTCTACTCTGAATACTACAGCTAATGTAAAATGACGAAACTATTCTCTAGCTAATTTTCTAACACTAATGCTTTAAATATACAGTTCATCAAGGACTTCTATGGACCTTACCTCCAAAAGTTGATTAATTTTCTGGATTCAAATCTGGGTAAAGAATCCATTTGGCCGCCTTATCTTTCACAATCTTCATCCCAACTGAGGATTATCATGTCAGCTGTACAAAAATATCATCATCAGGTTTGAATACTTTATTTATTTTTCTCATTGACAATATTTACTGTTTGACAGTTCTATGGTTGTCCTTGAGGTTTTAAGATAGGGCAAATTATAAGCAATAAGGCTAAACTTTAATCTTTTCATGATCATCCCACAGCTAAAAAACGAAATTAGATTTCCCTTAAACTTTCTGCTTCCTGTTTGAGAAGGAAAAATATTTAGAATATCAAACCTCCTATTATTTAAAAATAAATAAATCAAACTTCCTATTTTGTTAATTTTCCTTTGCCAACTGCTGTGTTTTTTGACATGTGCCAGAGGGTGCAATCTGTTTTTTTAGCAGCCCAAACCAAGATCTAAAAACTGTGAATCTTTGTCTGTCCATCTGTGTCTATTCTGCACATCCACTAGAATACTGCCTTAATTTCCTTTGCTTTCTGCTAAGCGGAGCTAAAGATAAATGTCAAATGATGATGTGATCCACTACTATTTTCAGCTTCAAAGTTCTGTCAAACGGCTCATGGAAAAGAATAAAGTTACCTCTGCTATGGCAAATGAAGAATTGATATTTTTCATGGTATCCATAAAATTAAATCCATCTTTTCTTCCTCTTCTTTGAATTTTATGTTGTTTGGTGGAGAAATGAACTGAAAGTTATTTTGGTATTTCAGGCATCTGTTCTGATTACATTCCCTTTCATGACTTTGTGGCATTTCCTGTTTCAACTAATTAGAGATGCATCTCTCACAGAGAACAGCAGATAATATCACGCTGAATCTGTAAGTGGCCCGTAAATATGATCCTCAGCTCCAAAACTAATCACTTACGATGTCTTTTTTTTTTTTTTTTTTTTTTTGTTAATCCTCTAATCTAGTAAACCTAAACAAGGTGTAAAGCTGTTTTTCAGTTGAGTGGGGATAAAAGAGGTCGTCCGGTGGAGAGGATAGCATGTAGGCGCAGGCGCGGTGCTGCTGCTAGTTATATCTCTATTGATGCCATTGCTTATTATCGCCTGTTGCCACTGCCCAAGGCCAGGTCAAGAAGCTTCATTACCTGGATTGACCGATTCAGCGAATGAAGATGTAAAAATAAACGGTTTGTGTAAGGTTTTTTAAATTTCAAAGATAAAATTAAATTTAGTCAACAGATTACAGGATGAAAATTACGGTTTAACAAATTTGTTTTTATCATAAATAGAGCATGAATTTTGGGCAGTGTAAAGCTCTCAAGCCGTGAGCAAGCATTGTAGTTAACAGTGCTTCCTATCAAGCTGGTAGACTTGCCTTGATCATTTGGACAAACCAGATTTTCCGGCTTTTAACCCCAGTATAAAAAGGACCAATTTACTGGAGGACAAATGTTACTCATGAGTTGGATCTATTGGGTGCTTCTCACGAATCACATGGGGTTTGAAGGGAAGCTCACATGTCTCTTATTCATGCAGGACCCATCTGAACTTGTCCTACTCGAAATCTTCACAGCATTTGCGAGTAGATGATCCCCATCTTTGCAGTTAATGGCCTGATTCGTGAAACCAGTCAATTGATCCTAAAATATTGAAGTAATCAAGTTCTTTGACCGATCACTCAGTTTAATTTATTGTTAGTTGATTACACCATGAATAGTGATTCTTTGATCTTTGAACAAAATATCTTTAAACTACATACAAGCAGTTGATTGTTTCAATACGTGAGTAGTCAATTACTTTCTATATAGTATTTGTGTTGAAATAGTTGATTATTTTGTAATCGATGGGCATTTTTATCCCAATATTAAAAAAAAAAAATTATACAAAATAAAGAGTTATAATTTATACAAACTTTTATCAATAAATTAGAATTCAACTTTTGAAGGGACTAACACACCGGTACCCAAAAAGTTTCACTGATAGGACCTTTCACTTTCAATCATAAAAGCAGAGCCCCCCCTACTCTATCAAGGGTTCAGGTCCTTTCCCTCACTGAGATTCATCTTCTTTCTCCCAGGACCCTCTCATGGATATCCAAATCTTCTTAGAAACTCACTTTGTCAAAAGGTAAAAGGATAGTTGCTCCATTCATTTGCAAATGGTTGAAATAGACTGAAGCAGTTCCCTTCGTTTTTCTTTTCTTTCTTCGGTTTCCGATAATGGTGACAGACGAACTTTCTTCTGACCCTTTGCCTTATCTCTCCGCTCATCACGCCACAAATCCATCAACAATCCATCGTTAGGTATGAAGCCGCTGCTCTGTTGACCCCAGAAAAGTAGGGTAACTAATCGGGAAGAAAAAAAACACTTTTTTCTTTTTATTCTGCGCCGCTCGCCTGCAATTGGACTCAGCTGCATCCAGATTTAACAGAGAGAGAGAGAGAGAGAGAGACGACTACACCATTTATTCTTCTCAGAGTACAAGCTTCTGGTTCGACTGTAAAGATTGTGGGCCAAGTGGCCCGGGACGAACCTGTGACGATTAACGAAAACATTGACAATTTGACATTCATCTCCCTCTCTGATCTGGATAACGCCAGAATAACAACCATCAGCAATAAATAGGGAAGAAACGACATCAAAGCTGGCTACACATTAGGCCATGGGTCGCTTTACAATTCTTACTAGCCATATAAATTCGAAGGGAACCCTTTTTCTGCTTGCTCAACTACATCGGAACCCAACAGCTTCAGAGAACTAACTAATCTTCTCCCAGACATGGTCGTCTACGCTAATCGATTCCTGATTCCTCCTTGTCATAAATTCCCTCTTCTATCTTTTTAAATTTCAACTTCAAGCATTCCTCAAGAGTGGAACTCGTCTGTTCATCACAATAACATCTCCCACCAAAGGGGAATTAATTTTTACCGCGTCCCATCAATTCCTCGAATCAGTTTTAATTTGTCCAAGAATGCAGTGTCTGTTCTCCGTAAATCTCTTTGCTATAATTCACCTTCGTTCATGGCTTAATTCCGACGCGCTATAAAAAAAAAAAGAGCCCACCGACCATTTATAGAAGAAGACGAAAGTGGAAAAAGGAAAAGCTCCTCCCCGAACGGCAAACCGATCCTCGTTTTTGCTTTTATTTTTTTAAGTCAAAACAGCCAAACAAATTCAGTTCTCCTCCTCAGTCCTCTCCTACCCGTTTCTCTGATCTCAGAGGCAGAAGGGAAGGTTTCGGTGGGACCGCCCTTTAAACCATCGAGTCTTTAGGGAGCACATGCTTGCGTGACTAAATGTCACGATTGATTTCTTCCCGCAATCCCAGCATCATCATCGGCGACGTTTGCCCTTTCTTGTCTTAGGTAATGTGTCAATCGTGCGGCCCAAATGAGTTTCCCGTGGGACATGCTGGATTGCTTGGTTCCGATTTACTGTTGCAACTAACCTTCATCTAGTGCGAAGAATAATGACAAAAGGAGAACAATAAAGAGCGATTTATAATTGCGAGTCTTCTTTGCAAGAGGGGGGAAAGGGACCACGATCATATCTGTTTTTCCTCGCCTTTCACTGCATTTCAATTTCCCTCACAGACAAACACCGCCTTGGCTCTATATAAGAAATTGCAGACTGGCTTCTTCTTCACCTCCCCATCTTCCCTGCCAAGTGTTCTCATGGCTTCCTCTGCAAAATACCTCTCCCTTCTCTTCCTCCTCCTCTCCCTCTCCACTCTCTCCACCCAAGCCAGAGTGAGTGAGTTCTTCAGCAAGGCCATGCGGTTCGACGCCGCTCCCACCAAAGTCCAGCCCACCGAACTCCCACCCACCAACGACGCCGATCCCAACACCTTCACCTTCACCCCCGAGAGTAGCAACGGCTACGGCCTCTATGGTCACGGCGCCGAAGAGACCCCCGCCGGCGAATACAATACTCCTGCGCAGGAGTTCCATGTCGGGAACTACCAAAGCAAGGGCTCCTCCAACCCCAAAGAGTACCGGAACGCAAAACCCAGATCGGAAGAGGTTGAGTTCGAGAACAATGAGTTCACAACGAGCTATCCTGAGAAAGAAGATTTCGAGAACCGCCAGCCTGCCACGAGGTACCCCACCGAGAGCTACGAGTTCGAGAACCCGAGGGAAGAAGAGCCCGCCAGAAAGGAGCGCACCAGAGTGTACGATAACGTAGAGGCCACCAGAGTGTACGATAACGTAGAGGCCACCAGGAAGTACGAGAACGGGCGTTTCAGCCGAAACTACAGCCCAGAACATCACGGCATGAGCGACACCAGGACCCTCGAGAATGGCCGATACTTTTACGACGTCAAGAATGACAACTACCGTGGCAATCCGTATTCGTCCACGACAGCCAACGTCGGATACGGCAACGAGGGCTACTATGGCGCCACTGAGAACCAGAACGAGTACCAGAACCGTCAGGACGATCCCAATGGCTACATGCCATAGGTTTTGATTCCTTACAGGCTTTAAAATGCAGTAACATATAATTGAAGGGTTTCTGATTTCGAAAGCTCATAAGCTATAATTGTTTGCCAGTATTTATTTTTCATTCACAGAGGAGTAAATTATGGGTTTGTAATGTCCTGACTGGTTCTTCTTTCTGTGTTTCTGTCTGTAATTGGACGCGACGAGAAGTTAAATAAAATTGTACGATATTTTTCATCTCTATTATTACCCATAAATCTACACCTGCTGTAGCAGCTCTTCCGTGCTGCCGGCTAGGTTAATCTTCTCTGGGTATTCTTACCATTGCCCTGATCTTGATCTAAACAGTGAGAACTCCAGCGGATGACCCAGATCAAGCCTCCCCTTCTTATTCCTTCCATGAAATCTTAGCTTTTGACGGAGCGCGTGAGGAAACTTCGTCTTTTGAACGATTTTAATTTATCATTTCAATGGCATTCATTATGCCGGAAGCGGGTATCAAAAGTTTTGGACTGGTAATGATCACCCACAACAACTTTTGCTCCCTCTGTCTTCACTTTGCTTCGGGCCTACTGATGTCTGCTGGAATTTGGAGTGAGCCAGTTGTTTCCGAAGCACTGGAATCCAAAGTGATACAGATAAACAGTAAAAACTCCCAGACCCACGAACGGTGTCGTCAAATTGTCCACATTTTCTTCTCTCTACAGGTTTTTGCTGAAGCACTCCATGTAAATCGTCTTGTGGCGTGACATTCAAAATCAAAGATTTCATTGCAAACTATTGTAAAGGTGTAGATTACTCCGGTGGATGGAGACAGGAAGTTGTTTTTGCTCGGATGCTTATCAGTTAAAATCTTTTACGGACTGGAATTAATTTTCGGTTCATTGTGTTTTAACGAAGTATTACATCAATCGTGAAGAAATGTGTGCCTATCAAATGTTGGAACTTCTTGTAGAATTACTTCGCTCTATAAGCTTGTATTTTTATTTTTTTTTGTTTAAGGAGGTTCCATTGTTTTAATAATGCAATATGGAGCACTTCATGAAATCAAGGATAAATTGGTAATTTATTCAATAATTATGAATAAAAAAAGACAAACTATGCAGCTAATCCAGAATTTCTCATTCTATATTGAGGACATAGGAGACCTAGCCTTCTGGAAGTGGCCAAGTTATTTCTTTCATTTTGATCTAAGCTCCATGATTCTAAAATTGTAGTTTTAATTGAAAGAAATGAAATTAATTTGTATCATTTGGTATGAGAGAAGGAGAACCTTGAGGTAGTGGAAGACTTGTCTAAGAGGCTAGAAGCGAAGAGAACGAGACATCAAAGTTGGGTGCTAAGACAAAAATGTTTTCCCATGCAAACCATAGAAATAGGAAGTGTTAATTTAATGTAGCATACTCGAGCATGGTTTTGAATAAAAACCCTAATTTTCACCATCTCATCTCAAATGCGCATGAATGACTTTTGGCCTGTAACATGTTGAACCATTTGTTTAATTTCTAATTTCAAAATTTGTTTGGGAATGTCTTTGTCATTTTGAATTAAATAATATTTTAATTAAAACCTTTTTACCTACGATTTCAATTACCTGAAACCTCTTCGTCTAAAAGATTAAAACAAAATGAAGATTCTTTGTTTAAGCTAAATCTCTCCTCTACCAAATGAGTGAGAAACTTAGGATTCTGCCTGTCTTATTGACGCCAGTTATAGAGGGTCACCGAAAACCTTTCTCTTCTCCTACTGAGCTTTCAAGACCTGGAACAACAACTTTCCCTCAACCTACTCGAAAGGAAAAAGTCAGGAATGCAACTGTGCTTCTTCTCTGTCCCCTTTTTCTAATTTTTTTTTTTTTTTTTTTGTTTCTCACGTAAGCTGCGAATTCCTTCAACTTAACCTAACACATACTAACCCTGGAAATTTCGGGAACTGCTAGTTATTAGTTAATAATACTGCAACATGAGCGTCAGGTCATTATTCCTTCTCTACACTGATACATTATATATGGAAGAATTAGTATTTTAACATTTCTTAAATAGTACGATTAGTTTAATATTGTAAGCGATACCATAAATACAGAATTATTATTACCTGCAACAATTATTATGTAAAAAACCTTCATTAACATACCCACTACGCACCAAGAAACCTTGAATGTGTGGTCGGTAACTGAGTCATTAATTTCGGTTAAGTGGGAGTACTAATCGATTGCAATAAGAACTCATTAAAGATATTGGATTATCTTTCAAGTATCACGCATTCAATGTTAATTCTTTGCTTGTATAAGTGAACGTCTATGTATTCTATCCGAGAGAAAGGAGTCACCAACCTAATATTTTTCCGCTTTTGTTTTTCTTGCAACATCATTGTCCTAAAAACCATAATTTCCAATTCACATGCCTCATCCCTTGTTCTATTTGTTTAAGAAGACAAAGTGTTAAGGATTAGGCATTAGAAATATCTTGAATTTTGTTAATCTTGAAAGAGGTTTTCTAAGTTGATTAATCATTATGGAATGTGCATTGAACCCAACTTTATAGGGTGGCCTCTACCCAAATTATTCACAAAAGGGGGGCTTATTTTATTATTATTATTTTTTTTTTTTACTAAATTGACTAATCATGGGATGGTCGGGTCGGTTTACAATATTAATCACTAAAGAAGTGGTTCACGTCCCAGGAAAAATTGTTTCCTAAACTGGATAGGGATGGTAGGGTTCGTCTACATAAGCCCAAGACAATATTTATCACCAAAAAAGGTGGTCCCCGTCCCGACGTCACGTGAACCCTTACAGATCGAAGAGAGGCTCCGTCCTCTTTCTCCTTTTTGTCGGTAGGAGAATGCCAAGTGGTATCACTCAAAAACAGCCATAAAACGGATGCTTTTATCCAATCTCTTCTTTACCGCCACGTGGCACTGTTTGCATCTGTCTCTGTATCTCAACCTCTCCCTCACGTCTGACCTTTTTTTGGTACTATATATTAACTCTCTCCACCAAACTCTGCTCTTCCTATCGTATTAACAAAATTTGACCGTAGATCGAGCAGAAGAGTGTAGATCTGGCCGTCGCATCGGCCGGTGGCTATTTAATCATTTCTGGCTTCTGCAACTTCAACAGAGCTGGTGATTCGAAGCATGACCGAGAAACTAATTACTGGGGCCCGCTTTGCTCTTCGAAACATAACCAGTGTCTGGAGACTAGAGACATGAGAGTGGAGACCGACTAACGACGATGCAATCGTCTCTTTGGCTTGTCTTTGAGACTTTTATTTATATAGGCACCTCTCTGTAACTCCAGCTGCCCGTGGAGTACGCCTCGAGTCCTAGGCCCCGATTTCATTTAATAAATGGCTTCTCAGGTTAGTAGTCTTCTTCGATCATCTCCTCCTGTTCGGTAAAAATTCTCGTGCATTTGCTCTTCTGAAACGAATTCTTTTTGGCTGGATCGCATGTATTTCGTTGTTTGCCAGCTTCTATCGCTACCCTGCTATTTTATTTTTTGTCTGGTTATTGATTTCTTAGCTGAGAGTTTTCCTTGAGCTGCTTGCGATTTGGAGTGCGGTATGAGAGGTCTCCACTCTCCGGCAAGTAAGCTATTGCCACGGTGAATGATGAATTCAGTCTGGCAGCTCGCGTATAGGGTTAGTGCGTCTGATACTAGGATCTTCTCTTCAATTTGTCGTTCAACAACTTCTCTGTTGGAAGGATCACCGATAGGCTATACCTGAATACCAAAAGTTCATCCTGGCCCAAACGGTCGGTGATTCGTGGCAGCGCCGGCTCAGACTCGAGAGTTGATTGGACTAGCTCAATTGCAAACTTGAGTTCGTGGCCCGGAGTGAGCAAGATCTGTTGAATCTTTTCCGTCAATTTACATTTTACACATTCTATGCTCTTTTTTTTTTTTTTTCGTCGCTTCATGCTTAGACTGTGTTCAAGCTTGAATCAACTGCATAAAATTTGATGCTTGATTTTCACAAAGCTCTGTTTCGCTATTCCTGGATTCATTACTAAAGATTGGTTAAAATCTACTTTCATTAGAGTATTTTATATCAATAGACAAACAAATGTACAAATAATTACAAAAAGAAGTAAGATAACTTACTTAGCAATCTCCCTGCTCCAAAATTTGTTTATGATCTGGTGACAAAAAAAAACAGGAAGCATTTGTTATCTTAAATGGCTCTCAATATTGCCTTTCCTCGTCTTGCTTCGGGTAGGTTGTCTTTTCATCAGACGAGATTGGTAGTGGCTGGCCTCTTGGGCTGGAAAACATGAACCAGAGATTGAGGTACGTAGAGACATTACAAGCGGTCCCCGCTGCATCAAACACGTTACGCCTGCGTTCGACCAGCTTCTCTTCATTCTCTTCATCTGATCTAGACACGGAGGTGAGCTCCTCTTCTCCAACCGGTCTCTTCACCATGCTTACTTACTCGTAACAGGATTGAGATTCTTATTTCCGACAACGTTTTTGGCAATTTCTTGTCAGTCAACAAGATCCTTCTTCCAAGACGGCAGCATCACTTTGGGTCGGCTAATCGGGATCAAACCCTGGGAAAGCGATTTAAATTTCCCATCGTCGTTTCGGTTGGCCGAGCAGGAACAAATGTCAATTCTTAACGCTGAAGCTAATGCTACGAAGTTTCATGAAATGACCATGTGTCACAGCGTTTGTATTCCTGTGATACAGGATGTCCTTGAAAAGATGAGTCCAAGTAGACATAACTCCAGACGCAGACGTTCACAATTAGACTGAAAAAATCTGTTTAGAATTTTGATGTTCTCCTGTATAAACTATGGAGTAGCTATGAAGTTAAAATTTTAATTCAATTTAGCCTGGCATTTTAAGGGAATTATACATTTCGCCTTTTTTTAATCTGTCAAACATGGATTTCGTTAAAATTACTTTTGATTACTTGGGATTATGGCTAAAAGGCTATTCCATAGTAGGGAAAATTTGTGCTATGACAATAAAACAAAATAATAAAAAAATATTTTTCACCAATTTCATAATTATAACTTTTTACATTAAAATAAATTTATTTAACCATTTTTTTTTTTGCAGTTGTGCCTTTCCCCATAACCCTGCATAGTTCATAGACACCTAGATTCTTTATTTTTTTTATATTTTGTTTATTCGAGTATTTTAATAAGATTTTTTAAAATTTTAATAAAATATATTTTTTATTTATATTAAATAGAAAGTAATGAAATATGTAATATTTTTAAAACCAGAAATTAATATTTTAAATTTTACAAACGTGCTTAAAACAATAATAAAAAATGAATAAAAAAAAGTATGCTGACATGTAGGGTTGACACGGCCTGTTAATGATGTATCATGATGTGATAGCCGCCTGACATTGTTTTCTTTGGGTGCTGAAGTGGCATGTTGATGTGGCACCACGTAAACACACACGTGTAATTGATCGATTAAAATTCGGTATTTTTTATATTAAATTTGGAAGTTTATTATTTATATTAATATAGTAAAATTCCTTTATATGTAAAGGAAAGCTAATTATAATATTTTCACCTTGATAAACTAAAATTAAGGTAACTGCGGTGGCAGGTGACCAAGATTTTAGAGGTTTCTATTAACTGAACGAACTCCCGCCCATATTCAAAGAGATAGCACAATATTGGCCCATTTTGGGTCCACTCCAACAAGCCCAATAAATAATAACGGGCGGCATTCTTCCGAAGTGATACGGTCGATCCGCAGAAGTAAGGTATTAACAATTTTTCTCCATGCGAGCTTAAACCCTTCCAACGCCCTCGGCTCAGTATTTTCCTGCACTCAATCGATGGCCTTAGCAGCCTCCTGTGCCAGATCGGTTTTCCGATCATCATCTTTCAGGAATGTGGCATCAAAGGTCGCTACAGAAGCGAAAGCCACTCCATCTCCTTTCCGCATCTCCGGTCAAAAACCTCCTTTCCCTCACTTTTTCAGGTCCGGAAAACAGTATCTTCTTTCCATTTGATCTGTCTCTTTTCATTTTTATTTTTCTCTCTGTCATTTGTTTGATCTTCGTGTGCGTTAGGGCTCCTGTTGAGATGAGTTTCTGCGTGGAGTCTCTCTTGCCGTATCACACTGCAACGGCTTCCTCTCTAATGACGTCGATGCTTTCCGTTTCTCGCCGGAGCTATGGTTGGCTTAGCGAAGGTACTTCTCTGTTAATTTATCCACTTCAATTTATTTGCTTCTTCCTAGTAGAATATGCAATTCGTTGATGGTCTATTGGAGAACACTGAACTGGATTTGTTGCCTTTCATCTTACATATTTCGTATTTCATTTTTTCTTCCACTAAAATCTAGCTGGCAATGTTGGTTGAAGCTGGTGGATGAAATAAAATGAATTCCATCATCGTTAAATTGTGACAGATAAGCTATGCGTCATTTTTACTTCCTGAAGTCGTCTGCCTGGTAGGCGTTTTTTGTTTTTTTGGAACTAAACAAATTTCTGGATGCAGTTTAAGATTATGACTTTGTTATGTTGTTTCACGTACGTACGCTGTCAGTTCTATAATTCTAGATTGCGTACTGTTGATTTTACGTGATCTCAGAGCTCAGTGTGCTTTAGATTTAAGTTCTTTCTGAAGAAAATCAGTTTTATGTTTCAACCAAGTAGTATTGGCGCAATTGTTTGCACTAGTTTATGTCAAAGTAGAAGCATCTCTGGGTTATCAAGTGTCAAATGGTGTTCAATTAGGTTTGGCTCTTTTGCTGTGTGCTCTTTGCTATAGTTTCTTGGTCGATTTGTCAGTCTCGTCTCCTCTTTGTTGCTTTCTTCTTTTGATAAAAGAGTCTATACTATTTCTCCTCTCTTGTGGGCCAAGATGAGACTAGATGAAGACCAAGCAAACAAGGGTGGGATAAGCTTGAATTTTCTGTTAGCAAGCTTTGAAAGTGTTTTGCAACTTATCACCAGTAGACTAGGTCAGAAGGCATTTCTGTCTGATAAATGAAGAGTCAAGGAGTATCATGTATTCGTTTCCAATGAGGAAAACACCTGAATAGTCATCATTGGAAATTTAATGTTCTGTCTCATAATTTTTATATTTTTTGAGAGACTAAGCCTCTTAGTTCTGTATTCGGTGTGCAATGTTATCCATTGGTTTAAGAATCCACTATTGTTTGGGTTCATGTGAATGGTTCTAAACAGACGCTAGTGAAGCTTGTATCAAGAAATTACACTGATATTCATTGCATAAATAGATAGCTTCCTGTGGACTTATGACATGAGAACCTGTTTCTAATTGTTTGGATGGGTTTGTTACAATATTTATCGTAGTTCATTAAGCTCTGACAACGATTGGTTTATGTTTACTTAATGATTTACTGGTTGACCTGCTCCTAATTTATTCCCTAGTTGCTATTACTTTTTTCTTAGAACCATTTTTTTCTTGGTTAAAAAAATCCTTTTTTTCTGTTCAAGAAAATTAATAATTGCTCAATTCATATCATTAATTCTTCTAACTTCATTAAGATAGTTAAAGGATTTCATGTTCCATGTGTATTCTCCTAGATTTTTAGGGACATCAAATAATGATAGTCGTGTCTCAGGATGTCTTTACTTGTAGTGCTCAACTTTCCTCCTTGTTAATTGTACAGTTTTTATTCTCATTCTATTCTTTACTTCATTGGAATGTGTGATTTCATTACGCGAAGAAGCACAATCCTATGCCATAGACATCTTTTGGTCTCAAATGTTAATGTTTTTAGGTAACATCATCAATCATAAAAGGAGACAGACCTTGTGGAGGTCCTAATTAGCATCCTATGTCTGGCAACAGATTCTAGAGAAGCTTGTGTATGCTTATTGATTCCTTGAGGGTGAGTCTGCAGCTTCACTTCTTGATAATGCTAGTGGCCCATATTGTAGATGTATAAACCTTCTGAAAGTTGAAGTGAAACTTCGTAAATTCGGCTTTTGAACTTAGAGAGGGTATATTGCTGATATTATTTCTTGGCAGCAAGTCTGCAGGTTCACTTCTTGATAATGCTAGTGGCTCATATGTAGATATATAACCTTCTGAAAGTCGAAGTGAACTTTGTAAATGCTGCTTTTGGACTTAGGGAGGGTATTTTACTGATATTACTCCTTGGGGGCGAGTCTGCAGGTTCACTTCTTGATAATGCCAGTGGCTCATACATAGATATATAACCTTCTGAAAGTTGAAATGAACTTTGTAAATGCTGCTTTTGAACTTAGAGAGGGTATATTGCTGATATTACTCAATTCTTTAGTATCATCGGTTCTTTTGAAGAAGTCGAAGTCTTAGTTTGGGTGTCTACTTAGGTGGTATGAGAGTTGTGGCTTAGGAAAATAAAGACACATTGCATCGATAAAGAAGTTTTAATTGTCAAGTAATATTTGGTCTGTTAAAATCATTTTTTGTTTGACTTTTCTCCTGCTCATAGTGATAGGTTCAATGCAATTGTTTGTCTAGACTCTTTAACATTTCACTATTAGTATGAATTTGTCAACAGATTCCCTCAAGTAGTTTTCCCCAGATGATTTAATTTCCTTGTCTTACCATAAAACCTTCCTGTAAGAACTTGTCAACTGATCCCCTTAAGTAGTTTTCTGTTAGATGATTTAATTTCCATGTCTTACCATAAAACCATTTTTTAATTCCTTTAACTTACTATGACTTCACTATGCGTCCAGTTCCCTCCATCTGTATTCTTATTATTAAATGCGGAATGGAAAAATTAATATGGGCAAGCTTCTGTGCAGCCTACTCTGTATATAATGCAAAGAGGATTATAGTGCTCTTTGTCAGCAAAGAGGTTTCTGAAGAAGAAATGGTGATTATTGTCACTACTACCAGCAAGTTTTTTTTATCTTTTTCTCTTTTCTCTTTCCTTTTTTTTTTTTTTTTAATTATTATTATTATTATTATTATTTTTTTTTTTTGGGGGGGAGGGGGGGGGGGGGGGGGGGGGGGGGGTTGGGGTTTCAATGCCAAATTGAGAGAACTAATGTGCCAATGGCTATAGATACTGACTTAGTTGAGAGGGTTACTCTGAATAGTGCTCAAATGGGTGAACCTAGAAGGTTAATCATTCATTTTATGATATTTTATTCTGTGTTTTCTCAGAAGGATAATTCCCTTTCTGTTTACATTTAATCAGTTGGAAATGATGACGTGTGAGAAGAACTGGGGTGATTGAAGCAACTTTGAGCATGGTTTTCCTGCAGTGTTTGAAGTTCACTGACAGTAAACGAAGTTCATCTGAGTCATGAAGTGGTTGAAACTTCTCCATGAATTCAGCTCCTAAATAGATTATTAGGTCATTCTGAACTGCATTTCTGTGGGTTTTGTTATGAAGACTGTAAGAACCACATAGACTGATCTCTTTGATGTAAACGAGTCCTTATTTTAGTTGAGTTCTCATATAATAATTTCTTAGTTAGTGTTCAGATTATCTATGACGACTTTAGATAATAAGAATGACAGTGGTGTGCTATTAAAATAAATAAATAAAATGACTGCAATATGTTACAACCAAATGAATTGTGACAAGGGCAGGGGATTCACTCCCTTTTGGAAGATCCATATTACACTCTTTTCCATTTCCTTGATTACTCTCTGTATTTGCTTCCCTTGTCCTACATTCGAGCTAGTAGTTTCTGTCACTTGAAATGGGTAACATATGTTAACATTGTGTCTGGAGGAAATTTGACTCAGAAAATTGACTAAACAATAATTTAATTTAATTTTTTGATAACTTTATATTTTGTTTAAAAAAAAAGTTTAAACTGGTCTCTCATGGATATACTGATTTGCTGTATAATTCAATCAGCTGGCAATGATGACGTATGATGAAGATCCAGTGGAGTCAGGCAAAGTTTTGTCTAAAGAACTTCCTGTGTTCTAGACAGTGGTGGCTGATAAGTTAGGGCAAGCATTAAGTGAGCTGCAACCTCTTGGCCTTTTATAACTTCAGTAATCCCTGTCCGAAAAAATAAAATTTAGATGAATTGTTAGAACTTTTTGATGGATGCTCTTGTAAGGATTGATGGCTTCACTAACCTTTGATAACTTTTTGATGGATGTGGCTTCAAATTTTCTATGGAGACTAAAATTTAAGTTGAGAAGTGTATCTTTCATGCGTTTGTTTTCTATAGATCTGGCTTTTGGTTTCCTGCTTTTCTGTTAAAGATGCCAATGTTTTATCTTTTGAGGTTGCTATAGTCGCAGACAAGCCATGGATTTTGCGTTACTTAGCAAATGATAGAATTTGGGAGCTGTGCTTGTACATTTATTCTTGATGCAAGTTACATTCTCTAAAATCAGCCCCCCACTTGAGGCTTGCCTCCATATTGTAATGTATTGTATTATTTTTATTTATTAATGAAGTTCACCATAGAAAGTTTTCTAAATCAGAGATTCAGCAAGTACATTATCTATCAAGACATCAATTATTTGTGTTGTCTCAGATCCTTATGCATTTTGTATTTGATCAAACATCTGAAATTCTTATACAAGTTCAATTTTCTTCTAAATGTTTTTGAACTGTCACTGGTTTCCGGAATTGGCTATTGTAGTTCCAATCTGCTACTCTCATCTTTGCCTGCGTACATTTTCATTGTCATCAGCAGCTGCATGAGAGTTTGTCCTAAGTATGTTCATCTTGAGTTTCTTCACAATTCTTTTCCTCTTTTATTGCCTTCCCGCATTTGTTGTGGATATTTTTTCATGAAGGCAGTTGGGATTCTCCGTTGCTTAATTGTCAGGTGGATTCGACACAATTATTTATTGCTGATGCCAATTTTAGAATGCTTATTCATTGTTCTGTTGTCATTGACTAAAGAAAAATTCGAGTTATTTTTCCTCGAATTGCAAAAGAACTAAAATAAAAATGTATTATTTTATTAGTGAGTTTGTCTCCTAGTAGACATTTATGGCCGGAGTCGACCAGGTGCCTTGTCGTGTTAGCTTAGTTGCTATATTTTGTTTTGCTGTCTTAAGCTGTAAGCCCCTGGTGTTTGCTCATCTTAAAATTCACTTTTAGGCAATTAAGTTGCTGATAGAGTTTGTTGATTGAACAACGTCTTCATTTTAGTGATGGAAAGGGAGATGGTCATATATAATTTACTCTGTCAAATCTGTGGTCTCTAGGATAGCGTCATCCTTTTCTATTGTAATCTGAATGCTTCTCCATCTGAAATCAGTCCGCATACTCTCCCTATGCTATGCTACGGTTCCTCTAGATTTTTCTCGTACTTTTATTTTATTTTATTTTTTATTTTGTCTTCTTCGTTTGTGACTCTATTTTGTTTGTTCTAGGTCTCTAATCTCCTCCTATCAAAGGCGTACTTATGACTGAAAACTTGTTCCTCATGTATCACTTTGCCAACCCCTGACTCAGCATTTGCTTGTGGATTGTAGACCTTTCGCTCTAAACGGATGCTATGTTATGCATTAATTATCACATCCACAGATTTGCTGTTCTCTGAACCTCCGATACATTGTTATTGTAGATGGATGAGTGTAAAATACGTTGGTGGACGGCGATGGTGTTCTCATACGGGATTTTTCTTCATCAGAGACATTAAAGTGAGGTTAAAAAGCTTGAACTTGACACCCAATTCACTCTGGTTGTTTGGATTGTGGATAATGCAGTGGAGAAAAGAACTCAGTAAAAGCAATCTGACATATCATAGTGATGAAAGTTATACTGAAATAGTTAATTACACTAAGAAAAATATTAGATATTATATGATTTCGATTTATATTTAAAAAATTGTTTTTTGCTAATTGAACATTCCACGTTGTTCTGCTAGCTGTATTGATAGTAGTCGGTTTTAGACTGAAATGTCTAAATCGGTATGTCATCATGTTCACTTGTGCATGTTGGTAGCACTGAGGGTATCTCCTATCCGCTGGTGATTAGAACTAGAGGGTACATCAGTGCCACTGTGGAAAAGCAAAATAAATTTTTAAGAAGAAATTAAGGAGTTTTTCATTTACCCGTTAAAAGATGGTTAGCCGTCAGAGAAGCCTATTAAGAATGCAATGCTTAATTTATGGAGATATTTATCAATATTGATTATACACCATTATCCCTGGCGGGATTTGAACACTCTATGAACCATGTTATGAAATAGAAAAAATCCGTCAATAAATAAAAAATTCTATAACTTATGTATTGAATAAGTTGTTCTTAAAGTTTAATAGCTGGCAAATAACCTACCCAAATATTCACTCTTCTGATTAGGTGAATTGCGGCGACTAAAAGTGCCCCTCAAATCATTCAGGAAAGATAAAAATAGATACTAGACAGCATATTTTTAAAACAAATAGACTTTTATCAGTTATGTTTAGGCTGCATTTATTGTCAAACGATGCAATTTACCGCATCAATGATAAACCTGTTAACTTCAGATAATTTTTAACAGCACCAATGTCCATACCATAAAAAATCACCAAAAAAGGAAAACCCTGAAAGCAAAATTTAAGAAGAAATTCATAAATGCCTAATTATAAACACCAAATGCAGCAAAGTTTCTGTATGGGCATATCCCTGAATGTAAGTGCTGATCTTCTTACAGTCAACAACTATCCTTGCCAAATAGCTACAACTAACTCCAATTCATGGCAAGAAGAAATAGGGAACCCAAAAGATGAAAAAGAAAACATCATAAAGATTTGTATACCAGCCCCAAACTGTTTTTCTGCTGAAAGTCCTCCTTAGAAGCATCACCACGAGCATATAGGACAAGAATAAACTAACCAAACAGGCCTTCAATTTGCTTTCTTGAAGATGGATCTTCATGTGTGTTACTGGTTCAGAGATCAAAGTCACTCTTCCACAACATTTACCAATTCATACTCAACCAACGACAAATTATTCCCTTCGTTTACAGTAAATTCAGCTGGTTCTGTGACCTCAACTCGACCCCACTTGTCAACTGCTAGCCTCATCGACCCTTTAAACATATCAATCTTTGCATTTCGCAGTATCACAGTAGCCTCTGGGATCATCAGATCCACTGTGAGACATAAAATCACCATCAGCACAAAATGTAGCATAAACCATTGTCTTCAAAAGCAACAACCAACTCTAGAAAATCTCTGCTATCCCAGTAGGGTTCCCAAGTACCATATAAAGATGTGTAATGAACGTGAGCATAATAAAGTTTAAAATATAGCTAAATGAGAAGACACATCTAATATGATACATTGTAAACACCCTTAATCTTGCACCCCCAACAATAGAACCTATTCTGGTCTCATAGCACTGTTTACAACATGAAGTGAAATTATTCGTAATTCATAAACCCTACAAATATATTTAAAAAGAGTTATCAAATGGAGATCAACTATTAAGTGGTAGATCTGTCAAGTCAATCATTTTTTTTCTTTTTCTCGAGCAGACAGTAACAATTAAAAGAAAAAATGTTCACAGCAGAAATGGCATACTTTAAGCACATAAGTGATACTGATGATGGTAATAATGAGTAGTAAAAATCAACAACAACAACGTTGGTTTAGTTGTAGTAGTAGCAGCAGCAATGGTAGTAGATAATAGCTTCTACACAGATTGATGGTAAAAACGCGAATTCCAGTTCTTACTTAGAATTTGTTAATCGCCAGCGAGGAGATTTCACAGAAGAGTAGAAAGAGTACTACCAGGAGTTCCTGCTGCCCCAATCCCCAGCATCTCAGTTTTCATATGCCAGATGTTACACAAATGCTTGGTATTCCTACTTCTTGATAAGCCAGTTAATAAAAACGTGCGGAAAAGTACTATAGAGAAAGAAAAATAATAGTTCGCCCAAATGATTCATACTAGTGTGTAAGTCAGGAAACCAAAAGTAAGAAAGTTTACAGGGCTACTCACGTGTTTTGAGGAGACCACAGCAAAGACACTTTTTTCTTTTTTTTTTTTGGTTTTTTTTTTTTAAGAAAACCAAACGCTTAATCAGAGGTCCATCTCAATTTAGGTTCCAAAGAGCAGTTAAATCGGGCTTATACCCGACAACACAATGAGATAGAAGACGAACCAATGTGTTCGCCTTTCGAATTTAATTGAATATGAATGAAATGCAACGCGCAACAAAAGGAAGATCGGATGCTAAACTCCAGACGCACTCTCCAACAAACTAAAGAAAACGAGATCAAGCAGACTCCAGTAAGCAAATCAAGCGCAAACGTTACCAAACCCAGATTAAAACCTCGACGAAATTTAAGAGAACATTGTGCATAAAAAAAGGGGAGAGATATTAAACGGAGGAAGAAAACCCCGTCAAAATGTATGTAAAAAAGGGGGCATACCTTGCTCGTTCCTTGCCGTGAAAACGATGGTACCGGTCTCATCTCCGACAACGCACTCAGCGATACGCGTGTGGCGGAGGTGGGTCGAGGCGGCTCGGCCCTTTTGCAACACCGTTTTGGAACCAATAACCTTGACGGTGAGCGTGTGTCCACCTGTCCCTGGCTTCAATTGATCGACCTTAGTGAAGACCGGTTTCCGCATCCCAGGTGTGGTTGTTCCGGTCTGTTGTTGCTGCTGCTGTGTCGCCATGGACGTTGAAAAGACTCTCGTCGAGGAGACCAAACGAAAACCCTAACCCTAGAACAGGTTGGTGTGGTATATTGACTTGATCAGTCTTTTTTGTTTTATTTTGGGGGGGAAGAGTGAGTCCAAGGGAAGCTCCATTTTGAAAGTCATTTTTTTTTTCTATTAATAAGTTAACATATATTTTTAATTTGTCTGAATTAATAAATAAAATTTATAAATTAAAATATTTTTATTTTATTAAATATATAAAATAAAAAATTTAAACAAATGATTAATTTTATTTATATCAAAATGCAATAATAAGAGGGGCAGAATGAGAAATAACAAGAATGAGAGGGAAGTAAGTTTGAGAGTGAAAGTGATTTATTTTTTATTTTTTATTTTTTATTTTTTATTTTTTATAATACACACTAACGGGTTTTGGGTTAACTTTAACCTCAATGGCTGATCTAATCTGAATTATGATTAGAAGATATAAAAAACTTTAAAATCTTAAAGCAGGAAATAAAATAAAATAAAATTTGTAGCTCCAGTTAGAGACTTCTATTAGTAAGACAGGTAACTCCCATGTGAGGACCCTGATACTGATATGACCTCCCGTAGGGCAGTGGGACGTGAAAAGGGATGTTGCTCTGGTTTATTAATTGTAAAATTCACTAAACCCGCAGAAGTTTGGGTCCCCGAGCGACACGTGCCCAGTAAAATCCAAGCAGTAAAGCAACCCTGTCACTCCTTCTTTTCATTTAGGCAAGGCCGTCCCTTTGTTGGCGATGATGTCCACGCGTCTTCTGGTCAAATTACGCGTGGCGCCAAAAACAGACCGGGAGAATGGGTGCCCCCCCCCCCCCCCCCCCCTCTAGTTTGGTTTTTGTATTCAATCTACCTCACACGGACACACGGTTACACCTGCCGCCTGCGTATTTTCCGTTGCTCGTTATCGAACAGTTGAACTTCCAAGTTTCTTTCTTCCTCGGGATTACGGGATTTTACAGGAGATAAAAATGCTAGCGAAATCTCGCGTCCAGAGAAATTTACCACGTCAGCTTTTTGGGCTTTAACCTACGGCCACATTTCCCGTCGGCATTCCGCGGAGCCTGAGAGGCTGAAATCGTTTCTCCTGGCCTCTCTCGCATAAAACGCCCCAGTTGTGTTACTGCGCCCTCTTTCTTTATCTCTCTTTAATCCAATCCCCATTTTCTGACCTTTATCGGATCACAGAGGAAGTAGACACAAAGGGATCAGCATTGGGTAATTTGGGACAGTTTTTAGTTATCTGGAAAAAGGAAAAGTCTTAAGTACACGGAAGAGAAAAAAAAAAAAAAAAAAATCGATCGACTTGTTCTTAGTTTCCCGGCGTTGTTTCAATCGTTCGATATGGATTCCGATCTATGGACCTCCCGTCTTGCTGCTGCCAAGCGGCAGTACTCGCTCCAGCACCATCAAAACTCCCAACTAGGTTGGATGATTGTTTTTTTTTATCGAATGGATCGATTTCTGGAGTCTTTGGATTTATTTTACCTCGTTCAACCTAGGGTGGTAAATATTTGATGTGTGTGTGTGTGTGTGTGTGCGTTTTTTTTTGCAGATCGTCTGAGCGTTGATGACTTTGGGGTGGAAGAAGAGGTTCGCCCAGATTTTCCCTGCCCATATTGTTACGAAGATTATGACGTCGCGTCTCTATGTTCGCATCTTGAAGACGAACACCCTTTCGAATCCAAAGTCGCCGTGAGTGAAAAACCGGATCTTTCGATCTCGTAAATGATGAATTTTCCCCCTTTTTTCTTCGTTTTCATAAATTAGTATGATGAGAATGGATTTAGATATGCTCATACGAGAAGACTGCGGACATGACCTGTCACGTAGGTCTTGTATTTACTGTTTGTTAGATTTTCTCTTTTTCATTGATTGGTATCTTGTTTGGTTTCTAGATGGCAAGTCCATTGGGCGTCTGTAGCTAACCTGCCTTTAGAACATTGCATTCGTCCCAATCATTGGGGGTTCAGCTTCGTAAATCATTCCGCTCTAATATTCGTCACCCCCATTTCTGGTTTCAGCAGTCTTCAAGTCTTTGCCGTTGTCTTGTTTTCCGGGAGAAATCGCAGGTTTCATTTCACGCTCTTAAGTTTCTTTTGCGCGCCTGTCTTTTAGGATTGTTCGGTTTTTCTCCGTTGGCCACTTTGGTATGACCGGGATTCTCCTTCTCTTCCATGGCAGAAATACCCACGTGTATATCTATGGAGAGTATGATTTCCTTCTGGATCGTAATATATTTGATCGATGATAATTGGTTACTAGGATGAAAACTGAAAAGAAACTATAATTTTCAAATGATTGGTCATGTGTGAAGAATGACAAAACTGTTTAGGTCTATTGCATAGATAACGGAAATGAGAATCCCACAACTCGGCTTATCGCATGTTTATACGGGCCTTTAATGAACTGCTTCACTTTATTGCTTTGAATATTGCATACATGGAAATTTGTTGTTCCAGAAACAAATATCTGTTGGTTACGTTTAGGAAATTTAGCCTTCACATGTGTTGAAAGAAATTATTTTTGTATAACACGGAAAGGAGAGAGAAATTACTGAGATCATCCTTTTGGCCTTATTCACCGATTTTTTTTGTCCAAAAAAAGAACAGAATCTTAGGTCGGTTGCCTACTTTAGAGTATTTGGATCTCAGTACACATATAATACGAGTTGAGTGGCAAAAGTTTGAACGTTTCATCGTTGAAACCAGTTTTCAATGCTTTTCAAGTGAATGACTTAGATAGGGAGCTGGATAAATTATGAGGTTGCTCTGCTAGCTAAGCACATACAGTTAAGCTTCAAGTTGGACTGTGCAGGATTTACTGTGGCATCTTTTGTCCATTTGTTCAGTTTAGTTTAGTACTATTCCAGAAATGCGTGTAAGTTTTAGTTTACCTTGTGCTTCTTCTGAAGCACTGTTTCCTCTCTTAAGGGTTTTTCTCTTTATGAAATATTTTCTTTGTTACAAGAAAAGTTTTAATTTACTGCAAGTAGGAATTCTTAGTTGGTTATGTACATTGAGCAAACTTACTTCATATTCTAATGCGCTTTCTGCAAGATCTTAACGGGTGCTTGTTCCTCTCCATAACACTTAGTCCAATTGTACTAGCTGTACTGCAGGATGGGGTTACTTGGGCTTGATTCATACACCTAAAGTTCATAAAGCCAAATAAGCCTTCTGAGTTTGTTGTGTTTCAACAGACCAGTTATCTTGGACTAAGTGGCTGCTGAAGTGGGATAGTCTGATTTTAGTTATCTCTTTGTCTCTTGGATGGAAAATTTGATCAGATCCCTATTAATCATTATGCGTGCAACAGAAATATGTTTTACTTATCAATATATTGACTGGAGTATTAAACCACATCCAAATCTCTTATTTTTTGGTTGTTTCTACCTGTGCAGCCTTGTCCCATTTGTTCTGTGAAGGTTTCACGCGACATGCTCAATCATATTACCTTGCAACATGGACACTTATTCAAGATATCCTTTCTAAATATTCATTTGTTGTGATCAGTTATTTAAGTATATTTACCATTTAGGTAAAAAAAAGTAGGAAGTTTGTCTTTTTGACCCATCCAAACAGTACACTTTTTCCACTTAATCTTTGAGAAAAATATTATCTTTTTTCCTTAACAAAAGGATCACTTGCAGAGGCGTAGGAGATTACGTAGAGTCGCAATTCCCAACAGTCAGGCTCTATCCCTACTTGGTAGGGACCTCCGTGAGGCTCACCTTCAGGTTCTTCTGGGAGGTAGTGGATATAGATCAACCAACAATAGCGCATCAAATGGGGTCTCAGATTCATTCTTTTCTTCTCTTGTATTCAATTTTCCTGGATCTGAAGCTGAAGAAATTTCTAAAGCTGCCCTGTCTAATGTGGAAGAAACTTATACAAAGAATGTCACTGCCTCGCAGAAATGGAAATCTAGGTATAACTGTGGTCTTCTTCTCTGTTACAAGGGTGGCTGTTTTGCTAATAAATATTGTTTATTTGTTTGGTTTAATCTTAGGCCAACATGCACCTTTGACATTATTCTGAGGAAATATTGTGCAAAGTTTTGTGTTTATACATTCTCTATTTACTGTTTGAAAGAGGTCCATCCTTGGAAACCATGTTTGTAGCTTAACGTACTTTCTTACTGACTCCAGTAAAGTTTTTAAGCACACAATGCATGTTTATCAATATTGAAGGTGCTTTTCTAGAATCTAATTTTACCAAAATGATAATTTTGCCTTTAATGTTAAGCCTTTTTGGACTTATCTACAGCATTATATCTCTTCTGATATGTGTAGTAGTGGAAACTTTCCCTGTCTAGCTGCATTTTCTGCGTTTTTTACTATTAGGAATTAAGAGCTTTTGTTCCGGTGAGGAAGGATGATTTAGAAGTGTTGTTAGTGCAAACAGCAGGGAGAAAATTCTTTTCAGTGTGAGAGTGAATAGTTCTAAGATGTAAATATGTTTTGACCAAGGTGAAGATTCTCTTGCAGCTTCCAGTATTGGGTTCAGGGTTGCCTGAGGATAAAGTTAGGTTTTGAGGACATTTATAATGAATGCTGCTGAGTTTTGTTGAGGTAAAGATAGGGCTAATCTTGTAAAAGGATGTATTTGAGCTGTTGTGGCATCTGTTCCCATGGATAATATTGGAGGCTTGTTTTTCTTGACCTTTGGTGAAGAATTAGGATAAGATAATGGCTGTTAGAGCTCCAGTTGGTTCTCAGCAAGGTTACTATTATTGTCAACTTCGTTTCTTGCAAATGTTAAACTTGGCATCGATAGTTAAGGCTTAATAGCCTCTAACAAGTTTTTCCTATAAAAATTTCTCACTGGCATCTGTCAAAAATCTAGTGTTTGGTGGAATAAATTGAACAAACATATGGTATGGGTAAAGAACTTAAATAAGGTTGTGAAACGTTGAGCTTAGCTCTTGAGTGAACATTTTTTTTAAATTGTTGAGTGAAACATTCATTTACAATAAATTTTAGTTTGGAGAGGGATGGCTTTTACCTGATGGAATTGTTATCATTAACTTTGTAAAACTTGTATTTTGTTGTTTCGGTTATTTGTTTGCTTCAAAAGAGCAGGTTCATGAATAAATGAGAAAAGAACTTTGGTTCTTTTCATTTAGAAAATCTGATTAGTGTCTAGTGATTTGAATTTATGGAGCTTTCTGTCTACATCTGCTGGTTATTTTCTGTGACATTTGATTTCCTTCCACGAACCAATCTAGAAACGAATATGGGGGTCTACTGCATGTATGCCAATCTTGATTTGACTCTTTACTTTGCTTCCCCAGCTTTGATGCAACACTAAGTCATGAGGAGAGAGAACAGAAGTTGAAGCAGGCAACTGTCAGAGCCACATTTGTGCAGGATCTGCTGCTCTCAACCATGTTTAGTCACTAGCAAAAGGAGCAGAGGCTAGGCAGAAAAGACAGGAGCTGGAGCTGGAGGTTTTCCTATTTGCTGGTTCCAAGGCGGTATGAGGTTCCTAACAACTAGATGCAAGACATTCTTGGACAACCCAGTACGTGGGGGCCCTACATGTATGTATTCTCTCGTGGTCGGGAGTCTGTGGTAGTGTGGCCATCCCCACTTATGCTTTTGAAAGAAGATTGGATAGTCCTTCAAATATCTTGTATTCAATCACCATATGCATTTTAGCTACTTCATAGTAAGATGTTTCAAGTATTAAGATACCAAATGGGTTTAAAACATAATCCCTGTATGAGCTTCATCAGGTTTAAACCTTCGGAAACATGTTTGTAACTTGTTTACCATATATCTGATGAAAAGGTAATCTCTGCAGGTTACAGGTGCGTTGTCGATCTCATAGTGGATAGTGAATAGCATTTATAGTCGTTAGAGCTTGGAGTGCTTGTGCTTTTCGTAGCCTCTAATGTTGCAACTATTGCAGACATTTTAAGTGGGGGTGAAAGCAACAAAAGAACGAGTCCGGAAGGTGAAATTTGCTGTTAAAAAATATTTGCTATAATATGCAAATGCTATTTTGATACAAGGGTTGTTATGTATCCGCTTCGTGTTTTTCCAAGGATGTCGATTGCTTCCCATTTGCTACAACCATAACTAGCTCCTCCTGCTGCGGCCCATCACTTGCCGCTGCACTTGTTTGCTGCTGCTCGGCTTCCACCCCTTCTTCTATTTCTGATACTGCTTGCTGTCTGTAATATCGGAGAATCACCACGGCAATAAAAGCTGCGGAGAAAAATTACAGATTTGAACCAGCCTGTTAGCTGGAAGCTGAAGCATCTGAACTGAACTACTGTGCCTATCTTAATCGTTTGCAAGTATAGCTATTAGCAGTTTAACTACAAACATGCAAATGCCACAGTATGACATTGATTTACCTGCAAAGATGCGTGTTTTAACGGCTGATAAATTCCAAAAGACTGTAGCGGCTGAAACAGCTACAAACTTCTTATGGGAGGAAGCAGACCATGCCTCCAACATCCAGGATCTCAGGGTTCCAACTGGTACATGACAGCGACTGTCTGGTGTTAGCTTTTGAAGGAGCAGCAGAAACGCCGGTGAAGAGAAACATGATCGATAGGAGATAAAACAAGGATAATACCTTGTTTTTGTATCTGCTGAGAATAGCAGGAGTACAACTTGGGTACAGTAAAGCTGACGAAAAACGCTGCAAGTTTTATGAATTATGTAAGCTTCTCTCTCTAGCCCAAGTAGTAAAAGCTGCAAATACAATTTGGGTATGAAGTAACGGGCATCTTTAGTTTTACCAATCAATGACAGCCTCCATAACGTGATCAAATGGCCATACTCTGATGCGAAGAGAAGAATAGGAGCCATCTGTAACCACAACAGTAGCTTCGTTTAACTTTAATTGCAGCGGATAAAAAAAAAAGAACCAAGAGATTTAGGGGCAGCAGTTAAGAAGGGGTATATTACTTTCATTGTCATTAAAGGTTCCCCCGAGAAAAGCCTTTTGGTCTTATTTATTACAGCATTTGCAGGAGGAAGAATTAATCGAGCAGCACGGACTATATCATCTTCTCTCAACTTGAATTCCTTTGTGGATTCCTCCATGGTCCTGCTAATCCAATTCGCAAAGAGCGATCAAATGCCAAATCGAGAGAAGAAAGAAGAGAAACAATACAGACATGGTCCTCCATCCATTGGTGGCGTACCTCTGTGAGAAGGAACTGTAAAGAAACGATATTGCTAGAAAGAGAAGACCCATTTGTGACACTGTGGAGAAAATGCTGTTGAAAGAGCAGAAATAAATTAGTCTCAAACCCTACTTGAATAAAATGGCGGTAGTGGTATTTCATTCTTTCAAAGAAATAACTGAAAATCTGCGAATCACTAAGAGAACGAACCTGAAACTATAGCCTCTTGTAAATGAAGAGGACAGGAAACACAGAGAACCAAATCCGAACCATAGGCTGGATTTTGCAACATCTTTCCACATTATCAGGTCCCAGAGCAGCTTGCCGAGACTATCGAGTCCACCATTATCATCAGTGCTGGCTTCTGTTTCACACGACATGATTATGGTTAGTCGAAACCCGAAGCATGAAAATACAATGTGAGCCATTAAGACGTCATAAAGATCAAAAGGGGCTGAACATAAAGAAGCTTTTACGCATCACAAGAATCAGATTTACTGGAAAAATGAAAAACAGAACAGAAGGAAAATTGGGCGAGAAAGATAAACATCGCGAGTTTAGGGTATTTATTGTTATCTACCTGGAAAAGCAGAGAGAAACCAGTTGATTTGGCAAAGAAAGAAAAACTAAACGTGTAACAATAGGAACCGATTTCCAAGAAAAGGATAGACGTAATTACACACTAAGAAAACCAAAGGAAATAAGAAAACTACGTACTTGGCGAGGAATCGGGGGAAGGAATTGAAGGCAGCGCAACTAGCTTTTCGCGACGAGAGTGAGAACAGCTGTGTCTTTTTTTTCGCACTTTCATATGCTCTTCTCCCAAACCCAAATCTCTCTCTTCCCTGCTTTCTTGCTCTGCCCTCCGCCTCAATCTTCTGGAGTTCCTGGGCGAAGCGCACCCCGTCAGGCCCACAGAAAGCGATTTGGTTCTACATTTTCGACGGGATCCCACCAGTTCCACCAGGTCATCCAGAGGCTCAAGTCTCTCAACGGCCCTGTTTTTGGACCTCCGTAGAGGAGAGGGCGAGAGGAGAAGAAGGTCCTGAAGCTGGACATGCTGATTAGGGCTTTTTACTGAGAGCTGAACCTGCGGTGACGTTTGGATCTTTTGGGGCGACTGCATGAGATTGACAGCGAGATTTTCCAATAGATCTTCGGGAAATTGGGCAACCCTATAAGCTGATTTGGTTCGTGAAAGGGAATCTGATCGGCGGGAAGGAGGTGTAGAATCCATAGCTGAGTGGCTGCGGGCGTGTTTCGCTGGTGATTCTGTGGGTGTTTTGTTGTTGATCTTTAAAAATGAAGCTTCAGAAGTTTTTCTTACAGAACAATGGCTGAAGAATATAGCCGTTGAGTATAGACTTTGGTTTCGCTTTTGAAAACTTTGGACGGTGGCAGGGCCTGAAGACGCAACGGTAATGCAAACGGCAACGAGCAAAAGAGTTACTATGGGCCGAAATGGTCTGGATAGTTAATAGTGTAGCCAGAAAGGTTTTCAAAGCCCATGTTCGTAAGCATGCGGACAACAAATTTATTTATTTATAGGCAAACCTGCCTTTACACTAATTGCGAATCAAATCTTACTAAAAATATAAAATTTAAACAAAAGAAAACAAAAACTTGCTTGAAACAGGAAGTTTAATTCTAACATAATTCAAACCACAGTTTCGATTACTCCAAGACTCCAAACAAAATGCCAATTTTGCTAAAAAAAACTTCCCTTGAGCTAAACAACACCAAACTAACTTGTTGAGCATCCCTTTAACCTCAAAAAGATTTCTGTCTTCAGAGTTTTAGTGAAAATATTTGCAAAAATGCTCATTAATCCTATAAAACTCAAGCATTAGTTTCTCATTCTTCATTAAGTCTCTATTTATGCTTACCAATTGCTTTTCCTTTTCCTTTGCTTGGTGAAGTTGACTCCTTTTGAATTTCTAGAGTTATCTTCTTTTGATGTAGTCTACTACATTTTGAGGAGTGGTTGAATATTTTCCAAAATGTCTTGCTAATGTAGTCTTTTCTTAAAAATTCCAAAAACTCTCTATTTTTTCAATCGAATACGTTTTTGTTAAATAGACGACTGCTTGAGTGGTGCCACCTTCAAAGTAGTGAACTACTTGGACAAGTGTAGTCAAATACATACTTAACTGTTTTTTTTTTTTTAGTCCAAAACTTCATTGTTGAAGTAATTGATTCTTGTGAAAGAAATTGGTTTCATGGAGTCTATGGAGAGTGTCATGGAAGTGCAAGTCTCACAAGAGAAAGCAAGTCAAGAAGTAAAGTTGGAGGCACGTAAAAGAACAATGGAGAAATAAAGTTGTGTAATTAATTTTCTAATGTTTAGTTATCTTAGTTTTAGTTGTTACTTTGCCTTACATTTCCTTAATGTTTTTTTTAATAAGTTATATTTAGGTGTAATTTGCTGGCAGGGATGTGTAATTAAAATGTAAATGAAAAACTCGATCATATTAAAAATAAACGTGTGCAGCTTAAAGGGGAAGCACATTCTATTGTCCTCTTGAGTTCACAATTTCTTCAATCTTTTGTGTTAGACTTCATGTCTAATAATAATATAAACATCATAGAAAATAGATATTAAATCCTCCATAATTCCATTATCATGAAAACCATACATATATCATAGAATTGAAATAAGAAGAATAAAGAGAGCGTACCTTTCATCTTGAAGAATATAAACAGAACTTGAAGTGCACAAGATAATCTTTTATACTTCGTTTACAAGTGATAAGCTTGCTCCCGTTCAGCCAGACTGGGTGTGCAAATAGCCTTAGCCTCACTTGTAAGACCATGGAGGTTTATATAGATTTTCAAAGGGTGCACTAATGACTTTTCATAAGGACACATCCTCTTAGAAGAGATACATCCTCTCAGGAGGGATACATCCCCTCAAGAGAGACATATCTCCTTATTCCCAAGGGATGTGTCCACTAAGTCAATGTACCCATTTAATCTACCTCTACAGGGGGATGTGCTGGCCATTATTCCCTGTACTGAACATCCAATGACAACATCTAGAAGTGGGCCCCACGCCTCTAATATCATGGTAATTTTATTTTATAAATTATCTATTTGAAACCATAATTCTAACAAACTCCCACTTGGTTTCAAATCCATTTCAAATTCCAATTTTCAAAAAAAACATGAAAAATCAATTTTGACACATAAAACCATACCATGACCATAGGCATTACCTTAAACACTTTAATATACATGTGTAGTTAACCCAGGCCTACACAATATATATCTTAGATATCCAAGGCTTGGGAATAAACCAAATCCATACTTATCAAATTTGCCAGTTCAACGGTCTCCATTCATAGCATACTCGGACCTGAACTCAGGGTAAAGCTCTGTACCAGTTCAAGTATTAGCCACTAAGGTAACTGTGCCTAATTAGTACCATAGGCCTGAATAATTTAGACATCCAACCCAACCTTCCTATTGAGACCCTTCCGTATATACATACAAGTATATACCTAATAAAAGAGTTGGACATCAAGGCATCTCACCATCCATTGCATACTCATTACCTGAGGAGCTCAGGGTAAAGCTCTATACCAGCATGAGTATTAGCCGTAAAGGAAACTGTGCCTATGCAGTCCCATTGGCCTGGACAATTTAGAGACTCAACCGTCATTCCTTATTGAGACCCTCACATATACACGTACAAGTGCATACCTAATAGGGAAGTTGAATCTCAAGGCATACACTGAGTACTCATATTATCTCACAAAAGCATATGCATTCTTTCATTCCATGGAATATAAATTACAATGTCATGACATACATGGTATTACAAATCATTGAGACCACAATGCATACAAAACAATGTTCTCCCACTTGGTCTCATCAATTATAAACAAATCAAACCCATGTTCCCCACATGGAAAGTGAAACTGGTCACGGGAAGACATTTGGTTAGTGGATCAGCTAAGTTATCCGGAGAAGATACCTTATAAAGAACAACTTCCTCCTTCCTCAGCATGTCTCGTATGTAGTGGTATTTTCCTTCGATATGTTTAGCCTTGGAGTGACACTTCGGATCTTTTGTGATAGCAATAGCAGATTCATTATCACAAAAGAGAGGAATAGGTCGCTCCACACAGTCTACCACTAGAAGACTTCGCAAGAATTTGCGAAGATAGACAACTTCCCTTGTAGCTAAGTTCATAGCCACATATTCTGCCTCCATGGTGGATTGCGCGACACAATCTTGTTTCTTGCTTTTCCAAGAAATGGCACCTCCTCCAAACATAAAGATAAAACCAGAAGTAGACTTTCGGGTATCAACACATCCTTGATAATCTGAGTCGGAATAACCAACCAATTCCAACTTGTCCGCTTGATAAGTCAAATCATATGACTTTGTTCTTTTTAGATAGCGCATTACCCATTTTACCCCTTCCCAATGAGTGAAACCTGGATTAGCCTGAAACCGGCTAAGAATCCCAACAGCATAAGCAAGATCAGGTCTTGTACATAAAAGAGCATACATAAAACTCCCCACAGCAGAAGCGTATGGATACTTAGATTTGTCCAACTTATCTTTGAGGTGAGAAGGACAATCCACATGGCTCATCTTTTTAGTGTTATCATAAGGTACTTTACCTTGTATACAGTTAGACATGTGAAACCGATCCAGAAGAGTGTCGATATACTTCTCTTGAGACAAACTCAATTTTCGCAAAGATCTATCCCGTAGAATTTTAATGCCGAGAATATAAGAAGCTTCCCCAAGGTCTTTCATATCAAATGTCTGAAACAACCATGTCTTTATACCTTGGAGTAACTGAATATCATTCCCGGCTAATAAAATATCATCTACGTATAAAGTAAGAAAAGCAATGCGATCTCCCACTGTTTTTATATAAACACGGTGATCTTCTGGATTCTGAGTAAAACCATACGTTGTAATTGCTTTATTAAACTTGATTTTCCATAATCTTGAGGCTTGTTTCAAACCGTAAATAGACTTGTCCAACTTACACACTTTTGCTTCAGTTCCAGATCTAACAAATCCACGTGGTTGTTCCATATAAATCTTCTCATCCAAATTTCCATTTAGAAAAGCAGTTTTAACATCCATTTGGAACAACTCATAGTCATAATATGCTACCAATGCCAGGAGAGCTCGAATAGACTGTATTCTTGCAATAGGAGAGAATGTTTCATCATAATCAATCCCGTATTGTTGAGTAAAACCCTTGGCAACAAGACGAGCTTTGAATCTTTCAACTTTCCCTTCAACATTTCTCTTCCTTGTAAAAATCCACTTGCACTTAATGGGCTTAACCGATGTAGGAGGATCAACAAGTTTCCAAACTTCATTTTTATACATAGAGTCCATCTCTTCTTCCATTGCCGACTTCCACTTGTCGGAATCCACATCAAGGAGTGTTTCCTCGTAAGTGTCAGGATCAGTAACATCTTCATTCAACTTTGTTCTTTCATAAGTTTCTCCAGCATAGGTATAAAAATCTGAAGATGATAAGAGTTGACTAGGTTTTCTTTCTCTAGTCCCTCTTCGAATATCCATTTGGGTAGAATTCTCTATATTAGAAGGAGATTCAGAAGAAGACATTTCAACACATTCTTCCAAGTGAGACTTCATACCTAAATCTTCATCACAATCAAATCTATCCTCAATGAATTTTACATGTCCACTTTCAATAATCACCTTCTCCTTGGGATCATATAACCTATATCCTTTCGAATGTTCAGAGTACCCAACGAATAAACATCTTCGAGTCTTAGCCTTCAATTTGTCCTTAGGATCAAGTTTTAAAACATGAGCAACACATCCCCATACTTTAAAATGGTTAAGACTAGGAGTTTTGCGTGACCATACCTCATAAGGTGTTTTCTCAACCGACTTTGAAGGCACTCTATTTGAGATATAGGTAGCTGTCAATAATGTTTCGCCCCAAAAGGATATTGGCAAATTTGCAAGTACCATCATAGATCTTACCATCTCTAGTAAGGTTCGATTTCTCCTTTCAGCAATACCATTCTGTTCAGGTGTATAAGGCATGCTAAACATATGGATAATCCCGTTTGACTTGCAAAATTCAGAGAATAACTCCGAACAATACTCTCCACCTCTGTCGGTGTGCAATATTTTGATCTTGTTTCCTGTGGCATTTTCTACCTCCAATTTGAAGGTTTTGAAATAATTTAAGGCCTCATTTTTTCTATGCAGTAAATATACTCTTCCATATCTTGAGAAATCATCTATAAATGTGATAAAATACGAATGACCATTACGAGTATCCACATTCATAGGTCCACATATATCAGAATGAATAATATCCAAAACATGAGAACTTCTTGAGCCTTTGGATGGAAAGGGTATCTTTATCATTTTCCCATATATACAACACTCACAAATAGGAAAATCATTATGTGAAAGATTTTTCAATAATCCTTGTGTCACAAGTTTTGTAATTCTATCCTTGTTTATATGCCCTAGTCGTAAATGCCACAAATACAATTCATTTTCTTTAATATCCAAAGAAGTAGAAACATTGAACACCATATTTCCACTAAATTGCAATTGATATAGACCAGAATTTCAAAAACCTCTCAAAATAACTTTATCATCTTGTAACATAAGAAACTTTCCATTTCTAAAGTAAAATGTAAATCCAAGTTTCTCAAAACAAGATACAGATAATAGACTTCTTCTCATAGAAGGAGCATAAAGACAATCTTCTAAATCAAAAAACTTATTATCAACAAGCTTTAGCCGGTAAGTGCCCACGCCTTCCACAATGGCCTTTTCATCATTTCTCATGTAAATAAAGTTTGTTTTGTCCTCAATCTTTTTTAGCTCCTTGAAACCCTGCAACTCATTCGATACATGAACAGTTGCACCAGAATCAGCCCACCAACTAAAAGGCTTGATATAAATAGTACAAGTTTCAAGAGATAAGGACTCACTGGTGTTCGCATGTTGCCCTTCTTGCATGGTTTTCAAAGCCCTACAATACTTCTTTATATGTCCTGGCTTATTGCAGAAGAAGCAAACACGTTGATTTGCATGTACTTCAACCCTTTATTGATTGACCTTTTTGTCCTTGAAGTTTTGAAATCGAAAGTTCTTTCCCTTCTTCTTAAAATTCTTTTTCTTCGGCTTCAAAACTACGTTAGCACTAGGTGAAGGTTTATTTAACTCAATACTTGGATTGAGTCTTTCGGATTGGTGGTCGATCATATTAACCAAATCAAATATAGTCCACTTTGTCTTGGACAAAGAATAAAAGTCTTGAATATATTTGAGAGATTTGGGTAAAGAGTTGATAATGGTGACCACTTTAGTTTCTTCATCCATTGGTCTACCATGATATTGTAACTCATCTGCCATGGCAAGCATGTCATTTACATGTTTTCTCACATCAGCATTTTCTTCCCATTTGGCACGAGTGAACTTTTGCCATAAGTTATTGATGTGAGTAGACGACTTTTTACCATATTTAGCCTCAATCTGGTCGAGAATCTCTTTTGTAGTGGGGACATGAAAATAAGTCATCAAGAGAGTCTCACTTAGAGCCCCAAGAATATGTGACCCAGAAATTTCATTAGCATTATCCCATTCCTTGAATTTTCTAAGGTCCTTCTTATATTGTTTCAGATTATCAGGGTAGTTTATTCGGGAAGGTCTTTGAGGAGGAGTATCCACTTTGATAATCTTATCAAACCTATAGCCTCGTAGCATTAAGTCAACCCGTTGTGACCAGTTCACATAATTAGTCCCATCAAGTACATTTTTCTTTAGGGACTCAGCAAAATTATGTCCACTACTGGATATTCCTGTCATCCAGGAAATATTTCAATATTTGGGAGAACATACGTAATTATAGAATCATTTCAACCATCTAGTACTCCCATTTACCCTTTGGGGATTCATGAGAGTTACTAGGCAAATCATTCCACACATGATAAACAACCAACAATCACAAACCAACAAACAAACAAATAAATTAATTCATACTTACCCTTTGGGGATTCATATGAATTAATTTACAACATACTAATCTAATTTATACAATTCGCATTACCCTTTGGGGATTTTGCTAATCATATAATAAAATTAATATAACTCATAAAACAAATTATACTCAAAATAAACACACATAAAATTAATTTAATTTATACAAAATGCATTACCCTTTGGGGATTTTGCAAATTATATAATTAAGTTAATTTTCACATACAAATACATAAATATATAACAAGGCATGCAATAACACGAATTATAAATACTTCAAATAGCCAAATAACATGGAAATCCTATTCAAAATACAATTTTGGGTAATAATAAACCCTTAAAACACATTCTGGTTCATTATATTAGTAAAAACACGGTTTGGTTCATGGTTCTGGGTCATCACCGACCCGGACCGCACAAGCCTGCACCAGCAGGCCCGTGGCCAGCAGCCCGCGCACAGTAACCCGCGCAGCAGGCCCGTGGCCAGCAGCCCGAGCACAGTAGCCCGCGCAGCAGGCCCGTGCACAATAGCCCTCATATAGCAGGCCCGCGCACAGTAGCCCGCGCACAGTAGCCCGCACACAGCAGGCCCGCCTTCGGCGCCAGAACCTAATAAGCCTAAATTAGGCTTATTTTCATTCACTAATAAATAGCCAAAATTTTCAAAAAAATTATGGAAAAATATAGAAACCTATAATCTATCTCTATGATACCAGCAGAGGCATTAATCACTTGTATTTGTTAGACTTCATGTCTAATAATAATATAAACATCATAGAAAATAGATATTAAATCCTCCATAATTCCATTATCATGAAAACCATACATATATCATAGAATTGAAATAAGAAGAATAAAGAGAGCGTACCTTTCATCTTGAAGAATATAAACAGAACTTGAAGTACACAAGATAATCTTTTATACTTCGTTTACAAGTGATAAGCTTGCTCCCGTTCAGCCAGACTGGGTGTGCAAATAGCCTTAGCCTCACTTGTAAGACCATGGAGGTTTATATAGATTTTCAAAGGGTGCACTAATGACTTTTCATAAGGACACATCCTCTTAGAAGAGATACATCCTCTCAGGAGGGATACATCCCCTCAAGAGAGATATATCTCCTTAGTCCCAAGGGATGTTGTATGAATTCCTAATTTGATCATTATTTTGGAGAGATTAGTCGTAGGTTTCCCTTTCATACAAGAATATCACTTGCTATTGTTGAGTTTATGCATACATGCTAGTTTCTTTTTTTTCTTTTTTATAAATATCTTTGTCACTTTGAGTTTGTGTCAATCTAATCTTTATTCCATAAGTTAAGTTTCCTTTCCTTTAAATATGTTTTCTAAATGTACAAACTTTCTAACTATTGAATTCATAGAAACAAGTCATGGTTCTCTTTTTTCGTGTGAGTTTTCACTTGCTATTTTGTTTCAAGACATGAGATTGTGCCCCAATTGCAATAGGACACTCAGTTTTTTAACCTAGATGCCTACAGTTGCGGTTACACTAGAACTTATCATCAATTGTTATAAGACATAGACTCTTTGTAAATATACTCTTAAATATTTGTAGTGTGAAAAGTTGAAGTAAGAGTTTTTTTGTGCATTTAGGACTCTTCATCCAAGTAGCGGCTAACAATACGTTGAAAAGAATTTTTTTAATTAGAAACCTTCAACCTCGCTTGGTAGTCTATGCTTACGTGTATGGGATGAGTAATGTGTGTTCATGGGTAGGGTACGAAACCTCCAGTAGTATTTTCAATTAGTTTTATTTTTCATTACTTCAAAGTAATGCCCCCACGCTCATTACGCACAATAATACTTTGTGACATGACTTATCTAAAGAATTGAAGGGTGTACTTGTGTTTTTATTGTTGTAGAAAGTAGCACATCTAACTAAAGTTGATGAACATGTCCTTCTTCTTTGACTTCTATTTTTGTCATTGTAAGGGGTTGCCACGAGTTAGGAAATCAATAAGATGTTGATTTCTTGTGTCAATGATTGGTAGATTTTGATCCTCTTATTTATTAGAGTATGAGGTTATTTGGCTAGGAGTAAGATTTCTTCTCTTATATTAGTTAAGGACAAGTTGGGTTTTTGGGTGTCGTGCATCCCCTAGTTGAATGGGTGTAGTTAAAGAAGTACAAAGGAAGGAGGTGTTGGAGGAGTTTACAAAAAAGAGTTTCAATAGTGATGGTGAGAGTTTTTATCAGAGTTGATGACAAGCGCATCTATGTAAGATGAAGAATGGAAGAAGAAGAATTTGTAGCCAAAAGTATTGAAGAAAGAGGAATATAGGATATTAAAGACTCGAAATTTTTTTCTCTCCAACCAGGGGTTACAAACTCCAATTTGAGGAGTATGAAACAAGCTAATTTTATAGAGTCCAAGAAGAGTATCATGAAAGTACAAGTCTTACAAGAGAAATCAACTTAAGAAAGAAAGCGGGGGGCACGTAAGAGAGCAAGGGAGAAATAAAACAATGAGTGTTTAGTTTCCTAATTTTTAGTTATTGTTTTGCCTTAAATTTTCTTGATGTTTATTTTAATAAGTTATAATTGGGAGTAATTGGGTGGTTAGGAATTTTAATTACAATGTAATTAGGAAACTTTATCATACTATAAATAAATGTGTGTGGCTTAGGGGGGGGGATGTCATTTTAATGTATACAAAATTTTGAGCCCACGGGCCATGACTAATTTTTTTTGTTTGTTAAGATCTTGATCCAACAAATCTAACCTTTGCCCTTCCCTTCATTGGAATTTTGCTTTCTTTATTGAATTTAACTACCATTGTCACTCACTGCCCCATTGTGTGATTGCTACAACCAATATCTAAGAACAACACATTGTTCTTCTCCTTTAGTGCAACTTCATATGTCAGTAGTAAATCATTTTTTAAATCAAAGTCACTACTATATGAAGTAGTTATCTTATCATGGTAAGTGTTTTTCGCTTTTCTTCAAATTAGGAAAATTTGATTTGTTACAACTATTTTTTTTTGTAATTAAAACATTTACTATAAGATCGTGTTCTTTTTATAATCCTTGTGATTTGTAGAACTATGCTTGTCACCTTTGTACTTGTTGCCCTTCCTTCCAAATCTACTAGGTCCTTGTCCCTCTTCAGAGTCAACTAAGATCCTCCTTGCACTGGTTTTTGGATGAGAATCTGATTGCTTTACATTGGGACTAGGATCCCTGGATCAAGTAGTTTATAAATTAAAAAAAAAAAAAACCTCCCTCTATAATAAAAATCTCCTTTCTTTTACAACTTGTCCAATACTAATTTTTAATAGATAAAACAGAAATTGTTAGTCAATGTGTGATCAAATTTTGTCATTTTCTTATTAATATTATATCTAAAATAATAAATGATCAATTAATATAAAATAGTGGTAAGGATATATTCCTTTGGCAACCAGGTAATACCAACAATCAACATGACAAACAGGTAGCTTTTTTTTTTTTGTTGAAAGGGAAAGAAAATACCACCTACTCCATAAAAAAATGCAAGAGAGCCGAGTAGGACGGGGAAATCCCCGTACCATGAATCTAGCCCCTCTTTGAATCCCCAAAAATGCTTCAAAAAGATATCCGAAAGTGTACGTAATTTCAATTGTTGCCATCGATTATTGATTAGCTGCTAGAATTAGAAAAGAGAAGGAAGATAAAATAGACAATAAAAAAATAGGGGAAATGAAAATAGAAGTAGACGTGAGAAGGACAGAGAATTAGAAGAAGAAAGGGAAAATAGCAGGAGGATTTATTAATTCATCTTCAAAACTACTTTCAATATATCGTTACTATCTATTAATAAATAAAATTAAAATTTTCAAATTCAAAACAAATAAGATCTTATCAAATTTAGTAAAATCAGAAAAAATAAATAAAATAAATTGTAAAAATATTGAATACTGGACAAGGGACATTATATGTTCAGTGTTTCTTACCCTTTTAACCTCTTCTTGATGACAACAAACTCTACGATATTTATGTAACAAAATGTTCTTGATTAACATTATTTTACTCAATACGTGACACGTTTGGATCATGCCAAAGAGTTGGGACTAACAAAGCGACATTGTAAATAAAGAGTGGCAAAACTTATCATGTCTTAAAGATCTTCATCAACTCCAAAAAGACTGGCCTGCTCTTAATTCATAACCTTTTTTTTCTCCATGGGGCTGTTGTAACCCTTAGAAAAGAAAAATAAATAAAAATTTTTATCATTATTATTTTAAAAAATAGTTAAAAAATAAAGTAATGATCAAATTCTCTTTTTCACTAATTATTTTTTGAAATAATAATGGTCAAAATCTCATATATTTTTTTCTTTTCTTTTCTATGGGGTTCCAAGGACCCTAAGGGCCTGTTTGAAACCCACAAAAAAGAAAAGAAATATATTTTCTATTGTTTGGAAACAAATAATCATTGAGATAATAGAAAATAGGAGAAAAATCACTTTCTCTCTTACTTAATAATTTGCTCTTACAAAATGATGAAATTTGGGGAGAAAAGAAAAGAAAAAGAAACTTTCAGAATTTTCTTCTCTCTCACTTTCTCTTCTCTTCATTTTCTTTTCTCTCCACTTGTTGTATTCCAAACATAGCCTTAAGAGAAATGGTTTTCCATCCCTGATGTAAAGCTCCAATAACATAATAAAATAGTTAGTGTAATTATGTTCTCAAACGAAGCTTTATTTTGAGGATATCATTTCATAAGCCTTGTTCTTACTTTAGAAAAATGTTGTACCGTAAAACAATACCAAACGCAGCCTTACATAGTTAACTAGTGACAAACACTAATGCTAATAGTTAGTGTGATAAACTAAATGATCCATAAATCACAAAAAAATGAAAGAAAAAAAAAAGTGCATTTTTGAACAAGTCCGTAGGCAACGACATAAAACCCTAAGGAAGGGGACAAGATTGAAGGAAACCCCTGGAGTTACTAAGCAAATATGCAAGTTGTAGAGGATTCCAGGGTTCCAACTACGCTTTGGATCAATTACATTTACTGAACGGGCAGATTAACGATTTAGGTAAAAAATCATATTCATCGCTGTCTAGGAATTGCTTTTCACTACCTACCTAGTTACACTTTTTGATACCTCTGACAGAAGGATTTGAGTCTTTCAAGGCCATCTTCAAGACAAGATGGCTCAACAGCGAAATTAAGACGAAGCCAACCCTTCAGTCCAACACAAATTCCTGCAGTGATCTCAATGTTTAGTCTCGACCTCACAAGGCAACAGGAAATCAAGAAAAAGATCTGGGAAGTTTTAGTGAGTGAAGCTCACCGGGCAGAATGACGACGGACTCTTCTTTGGCAAGCTTGAGGCAAAAATCCATATCATCCTTGATGCCCTCCAAAAGTGACAAGTTCAGCTTAACCATAAGAAACATCGACCCTTCGGGTTCTTTTGGACAGCTGATGCAGTTTATTTCCTTTATTTTATTGTTGCAGATGTCTGCTGTAATCTTCAGTGTCTCAATTGTCTTGCTGAAAAAATCCTCAGTTGTGTTCTCAAGGATTTCGGGAAGTGCTCCCTGGTACATGACACCTATAACTAACAAACTTAACAATACAAATAAACTCTAATTACATAGCAATTGCAAATTGATACCTATTAATGGGATCTGCAAGGACATAGATTACCACAGGATTGGCAACATATTAATGGGAGATGAGGCTAGGACAGCTTGCGTGCAACATGTAAAAGTTGAGTCTAAAGCCCATCGCAAAATGACTAGTCAATTTAGAAAACTTTTTTTCCAACTAATAAACTCAAGATTTTTCACAAAATGACTAAGAAACTTAGAAAAAAAATTCATAACTAATAAACTCAAAATCTTTATTCTCACTAATCTATGTAGGACTATTCTCAACACTCTCCTTCAACGTGTAGGCTTTCTTTTAATACCATGTAAAGTTAGGTCCAAAGCCTATCCTAAAATAACTAGAAAACTTGGGAAACTTCTTTCCTAACTAATAAATTCAAGATTTTTGTTCTCACTAATCCATGTAGGACTATTCTCAACACTCTCCCTTAAACACTCTTTCGTTGCTTTATATGTGGATAATTTGGGTGGAGACCTAAATATGAGTACATGTTCTGATACTATGTAAAGTTGGGTCCAAGACCCATCATATAATAACTAGCAAACTTAGGAAGTTTTTTTCCCAATTAATAAACTCAAGATCTTTGTTCTCACTAATCCATGTAAGTCTATTCTTAACACAACAGAATTGAATATAATTTTGATGGGTTTTGAGGATGGTAAGCATTTATGTCACTACCCAGTCTCATTGCACAGAGCATTGAGAGATACATGCATGGGTGACATTTTTGCTGGATTCTTCATAATTGGATTGTAGGACGGAATGACACCCATTTTGTAAGGGGAAAGAAAGAGGGTCAGAGTGAAGTGGAAGTTACAAACAAACCTGAATAAAGGTTGCAGGTTCTGACGTTATATCGAGGACACTCTTAATAGAATCAACAATCTGTAAGTGTAGAAATCAAGAGATACAATCACATTAACAAACTTAATAGTGAGAACCCTTTTAAGCAAGGGAAAAGAGAAGAAAGGCATCAAAGCACCTTGGTTTCTTTTAAAACCCCATGAGTGTCACTTGTCACGAGCCAACCCATCCGCCAGCCCGGCACAAGCCATCTCTTTGATAAAGACCCAAGGGTCACCACTGGAACAACTGAACCAAACGTACCCATTGGCACAAATGGATTGGTCGCAAATGTGATGTGTTCGTAGACTTCATCGGCAATAACAAGAATTTCAAGCTCCTTTGCTGTTTCTGCAACCTAAAATACAACAAAGAAACCAAGATCAAGACCTTACCAACTTTCTGCTCCTAAAACTGAAAAAGTCACAGTATGCAGAAGCACTGAACCTTGGACAAGTGCTGGTAGGTGAAGACGTTTCCGCATGGATTTCCAGGATTGATAATGACCATAGCGACTGTGTTTTTGTCTGCCAGAGCTCGAACTGCACCAAGATCAACTTCCCAATTTTGATCTGGGAGCAGATCAAAATGCCGCACTTCAAGCCCACAATAAGCAGCACGGGCTTCATAAAATGGAAAGCCAGGCCGTGGAAGCAAAATATTTGCTTTAGGCCGGGCTAGGACGGCTAGAATGACTTCAATGGCCTGTGAGCAACCAAGAGTGAGGAAGACATCATCGGGAGACAGCTTGTATGGAAGGTCACGGTTTAGGTAATCTGCAATCGCCCTATCGAAATGAAAGGAATAAAGATGAATAAATACGTCTGAATCAAGTCTAAACACTCAAAACTGGCAAAACAAATGAGATAGAAATTAATTGAGCAGAGGACAAACACTATAGAGGACTGAAAGAAAGCTTTAGTATCCGATTACCTTCTAGCAGGAAGAATCCCAACTGTAGGAGAATAGCAATTGTACTTGGCAGAGGTCACAGCAGACACTATCGCCTCGTCTGCTACGGGAGTCGTTCGAAAACATGGAAAAGCCGAGGGGTCTCCACGGCCGAGAGGAATCACCGGCCTCGAATCACCACTATCGATGTTTGACATGATAGCATTCACGACGCACCTAATGGTAAGCGGGCCGGCGTTATCGGCGTCCACAGTGAGCCTGAAGTTCCACGCTCCCTTCGCTTCTCCGTTCACCATACCGTCCTCACCTGTCCCCCACCTTCCCCTTCTGGGATTCTCTCTGGGAAGCTAAAAGGAGGAAGGACGCGTGTTTATGGAGCAGGAGAGCCGCAACATGAAACACACAGAAGGAAACGAGCGTATGTAACTGCCTATCGCGGAAGTATCGAAAGTCAGAAGTGTTTTCCCCCCTGCCAATGTGCAACAAGGCTTCTTCGGATTTTTTTTTTTTTTTTTTTTTTTTTTTTTTTTTGTTTTCTTTTGAAGAAGAGCCCATCCCAGGTGGTCATGCCATTCACTGCGACAGATTAGAGCCTGCAAAAAGCAAAAAGGATTCAAAACAAATAAGCTATTTCCATGAGTTTCAAAGCCCTCCTGTCTTTTTTTTTTAATAGAAATCGAGGAGGAAGGGGAACTTTATAAATTTTGGAAGCAAAATTAGAGGAAGGGGATGATATTTTTTACCTTCGATTTTAATAGCAAAATCGATGCACAGCGTCTTTCTCACCCTTTAAAAAAAAAAAAAAATCTTTTGACTTCTTTATCATCTCGTTCTCCTTCCGGTCGAACCAGTTGCAGAAAGTCTATGATTCTCCTTTCCTCCTCGCCGAATCAGCTTGAAGATTATTCTTCTTCTTAAGGTTTGGCATACTCAAAATTCTTGCAGAATCTGTTCAGAAATACTTTCATTCACAAGACGCACATGTCCGAGTGTAAGTTTCCTATCGTTCTCGCTTTCGTGACGGCCTTATAATCTTGAATACGACGATGAAGATGAACTACTATAAGCTAAATTATAAATATGTCTAAAGAAATTAATCTCCTGGCGCAACAAATGATTTGTTATTTGCTTCTGTAATTGACCCAAACTGCATGAATCAGTTGATAATGTCTCGAGAACATCAACTAGATCATTATTGTAAGGCATGTAGGTGACCCTTTGCTGATTAGAAATAATATATCAGTCTAAATCTCTCGTTTTTTCTTCAAGTTTCCCAAACTCTCGTATTAGGTGAAAGATGTAGAAAATTATAATATTTCTTTCAACTAGTATGTGACACCTAATGATCGCTAGGCACAGAAGCAAAAGTTATTGCATATTTAACATATCACATGCTTTTCAGCAGGAACAACAGAAGCCATAATTATAAAAAAAAAAAAAAGAGGGGCACAGCCACTTAGTTCAGTACAATCTCATTTTTCTGCTTAAATACAAAGGAAACGATCGTAAGTGGTTGAGAATCCATTTAGGATTTTAAACAGAGGGAGATTTAACTAAACCTAGTACCGAATCTACGAAAGGAATACTTGTGAAGATCTTTTTCCTATTTATACTATTCGTGAAGATGTAATTTTTATGAAATGGTTTCTTCTATTTTCAAGTTTTATTCTTTTATATTTTATTTTTAATCAATTAATGATTTTTTATTCTACTTCTCGTTTCCCCTTTTTCGTCAATATGATCTATTTCATTTCTATTTTTATTAAATATTTTTATATTTTTATTTTTTTATATATATATCATTTTACTTCTTTTAATTTTTATGTTTTTGTATATTGTTACTTTTTTTTCTATTTATTTTATTTTATTTTTAGTATTTTTAGGTTTACTTTTTCTTAATTTTTATGTCCAATATTTTTTGTTGTTTTACTTTAATTTTATGTAATATTTTATTTTAGTTTCCCTAACAAGATGTGTTTTCTCTTTTGTGTTGTATTCCTTTTTTTTCCCACTAAAACACTATAAAACCTCGAGAAACAAAAAGTTAATTTTGACCGGAATGATAATGTCAAACAAAATGGTTAAACTAAAAGAGTTAATGTTGACCAAACTATTAATTTTAATTAGATAATAAACGAATTATATTGGAAAACTCTTTGATAATTTTTTATAAGTAATATTTTAAAACTAATAAACTAGAGGATTACATGATTACAAATATGGTCCAAGCGAAGTTCACTTTTACCTAGGTTTCCTAGAAAGACATATTTACAATTTTATGTTTTATGAACTTAAATATCTTAGAACTAATTATCTTCAGAGTTGTATCCTATTTCCCTAAAATTTTAAATCAAAAAGTACCACAGAGGCTTCATATTATTTCTTTATTTGAAAAACTAGAATTAGAAAAGAAATTAGGTGATGGAACGTGACATAAAATAATTATATTGGCATACATAAATATGTATACAATTATATACCTTATCTTTTTTTTTTTAAACAAGTATCTGCAGAGAGGAGAGGAAATAAATAGGTTTGATAAGGTTAGTTGTCTTATCTTTTTTGTTTCCCTTTTTAGACAAATTTTCTATTTCTTGTTTTTTTTTTGCCTTAATAATGAATCAATTTATTACATTTTTATTTTAATATATATATATATATATATATATATATATATATATATTATTTTACATTAATATTATCTTTATTTACTTACATTTTAAAATATAATTTTACTTTTCCCAACATCAATTAGTATACTTCAAGAAATTTTAATTAACCAATAAATAAAATATTTAAACTATTATATATGTATTTAAAATAAATATATATATATATTTTTTTAGTTTCTAATTTTTTTCATTTTTCGTATTTTTTTCTTGCTCACATTTTTCCTTTTTCACTTTTTATTTTATTTTTTATTTTATTTTATCCTTTTCTTTTTATCTCTTCTCTTTTTCTTTTTTTTGTACTCCCCTTTTCTCTTGTTTCCTTTGGAGATGGAATAAGTTAGAATAATAATATTTTATTTTACAATAGTTTAAATAAGCAAGTTAAATATTGAGATCAATAATTATAATAAGTAATTTAAAATAAATAAATAATTATATTAAAAATAATAATATAGAACATTATTCAAAATTATAACCATGTTAAAGATTAAACTAGCGTGAAAATTATATTTTTTTATTTCATTAATTAATTTATCTATTTTTTTAATTATAAAAAATATAAAATATCTTAATTCAATAAATCAATTAATTAAAATTACTTCTTTAAGATTTAAATATTTTTATTAATTTTTCTCTTTGATTTAATTATTATATTCCATATTTTTAAAAAGTTAATATTTTTATAATATTTTCACTTTTTCTTCTCCTCCTAGTTTTGCTAGGAAGGTCTAAGGTGGGAATGACTAGAATTGTTTATAAAATCACCATGAAGCCACGAGAAAGTAACAAACTCATCATCCTACTCATAGGAGTCGGTTAACTGTTGTGTTTTGCTAACTATTATGTCTATTTTACTAACTATTTTGATGTTATATGACTGGTAGCTGCTTCTCATCTATGCAAGCTCATCATTCGTCTTTTTCTAAGTCAGCTACCCGGGCTGCACTCGTGGTACCAAAACTCCAAGTTGGCTAACCAAAACACCCATTTTTTTATCGTATTTGCCATTATAGTTTGGCTCTAGCTCTTGCAACTCTTATTATGTCTCCCGGACTACATTATCCATTTGTTTCCGTTAATGTTATACAAAGTAATTCATATTTTATCTAAATTTATTTTTAAAAATAAAAATAAAAATATTAACTGAGGCGGTTTACTAAACTTTGGTCTGACTAGTTAAAAATATTAACTCATGCTTTTTAGTTCCTTGAGCATTTTTGGCTTGATTTACTAATTCTATCTACAAATCACACGGTTCGGTCAGCACAGTTCACTGGTTTCATTTTTCATATCTAGAAAAAGGAATTTAATTAAGATAAAACTATATCAAGTGGCCAATCCAATTCAGGTCTTATACCACTTAAAAATACAATATGTAACTTATATATAGTATCTAATTTATTATTACAAAAAAAAAAAACAGGCAAAATCTGTGCAGACATAATCTGATGAGTTGTACTCTTTATCCTCTCACTCGCCGAAATATGTTGTTCCACTCATCTCGTGTTTGAGTCATTTAAATCCCACTGATAAGTGATGTTTGAGTTTTCCCTCTAATTGGAACCAGTGGTAGTAGACTTTCAATTTGTACTACTAATTACTGTTAGAAAGGGAAAATAATAAAAGTTGTTTATGTCGGCTAATGTTATCCTCCTCTTACCGCTATGCCCAGACCCATAATGTCATTGGATGATTCTCTACAAGATATCCCATCCCCTTTTCCACGACATTCACCACTTGAGAATTTTGCTCTCTCGGTTGTTCAACCCCTTGTGGACTCTATAGATCCCTATAAGTTCAGTTAGTGCTCCTATTTTTTATTCTTCATAATGTTTGGTCCTGCTTTGCTTTATATACAAGACCCATAGCCATTTGAAAAGAATAAAAAACCTGCACTTACTACTTGGTCCTATCTCAAATTTTATGTCTATCCCATGGATTGTGTCCTAGTTGTGCATTTATTTCTTTGGTGTATCTTCCTTAATCATATCAAGAAGGCCCTTAAGTATCCAAGTTAGAGATCATCAATGAAAGAAGATATGACACCCTTACATAATTCATTAGACTTTGGAGTTGGTTGTCTTTCGAGTTCAAAACAAAAGTTGTAGGATGTAAGTTGGTATTTAAGGTTAAAACGCAATGTGGATGGCAGCATTACACAACTAAATGCCAGATTCATAGTAAAAAAATATACCACTATAGTATTGATGAAGAATAAACATTTTCTCAAAGTAGCCAAACTTAATTCCATATATATCCTTATATCATCAACTCATAGTCAAAAATGTTTTTTTCTCAAGGGAGATTTCCAAGAATAGATCTATATGAATCGATCACTTGATTTTGAGGTTGATGAGGAGTTAAGGGAAATTTTGATTAGTCTGAAATAATCACTTGGTTGTAATAAGTGTTTTATGGATCACTTTATATTTGTGAAACACACTAACAAGGAAATCATACTTTTGATAGTGTACATAGATGATATTGTTTTAACATATATATATATATATATATATATATAAATTTTTTATATTTTTTGGAACGCACGTTAATTATATATGTCGCACTAAAGTAACAACAGTTAGATGCATATAAATATTTACATAATTTTATAAATTAATATAATCATGATGGGATGTTTAAAGGATTACGGTGTAGGGTGGCCACGTATTTGTGTGTCAATCAATATGCTTTTTATAGATCGACTCAAATATCCAGTGGGCAGTGTCAATCAATACACATCCAAATTATTTTTCAATTGGAAAAAAATTCCAAGATATTGATTAGTTGGAAACTTCCGCGGACAATCGACGTGTACAGGAGTAGCCAAAGGAAAGAAAAACAGGGGAAAACATTTTCCTCCCGAGAGAAAAAGAAGTAAGCATATTAAATGACAAGAAGTGGACGAGACAAGACGCGACAGGACGCGTCGTTGGTGAGGACTGCGGCCAAATATTTATTTCTTAAAACTTAAAAACAGAGTCCCGTACTGAACTCCGCTGCCTCATCCGCATCGCTCCTCGCTAACCCTTATGATTATTATTATCTTAATATACATTTAATTATTATTATTTTTAAATATTAACTTATAAAACATCTAAAAAACACACAATAATTTATTACAGTCGACAATCGAAGGACGCTGTGGCCCCCCGGCGCTCATCTCCACCAGCGCGAGGTCCGTTCACGTCGAATCCGAGCTGCGAATCCTGTCAATCGCCATCTGATACGATATTTCCCAATCAGATCAGTTCAGAAACGAGAAACCAGAGATCGATCATCAAACTCCCCCCCTACTATCATATTATCTTATCACGTCAACCTCAATCGTTACGTCGATGGCGACAACACATAATCATGATGCCCTCTTCTCCCACACTTCGCACTTCGCACTCCGCACTCCGCAACCCCCTCCCCTTCCTCTCCCTCCGCCGTACCAATCGCCGCGACACTTCAAACAGTTCTCTCACTCCGACGCCGATCCCTGTTTGGTTCCTTAATACTGCTTTACCTCTGAAGAGTGAAAGCCAGCCGAGGGAATGACGCGCAATGCGCACCTCCTTCGCCTCAGGGCGTCGGATGGGAGCTGAGAAAACGGCAGGGAAATAGGCAGGCGGCGGCTGACTTAAGGTTGTCGTCACGCGCGATTTTGTACAGTTCATATATCTCTCTAGGGCTGCGTGCTCTTTGGCCTTTTCTACTTCTCAACAGTTAATAATTCAACCCAGGTCAACCCTTTTTTTTATTTTTTATTTTTTCTCATTCTAACTTTTTTAACATATAAACCGGAACCGGGACCACTTACGCCTTGCAAGCCAGACCCTTCGGTTCAACTGTAAGAAGTAAGAAAAACTCGCCATGTGTCCAATCTTCTACGATCAATCCGGTCCGCTGTTCAGTATTCACACTGCTGATCATATATCGGACGAGTATCGAGTAGAAAGGACTGAACCTTTGCTTCATTGGTTCGGTTTCCAAACCGAACCGGAGAAGGAAGAATTTTCATTATTTGGCTGTTAGACGAGGGAGGACAGGGTCTCTATTTTGTTTCCAAGCCAGCTTGGAAAGGAAAGAAGGGTCCAGAAAACGAGCTGCGGGAGTAGAGACGAGAGAAAGGAATTTGCATTTAATAATGGAGCGAGTTAGAGCAGTGGCAGGGAAGGGAACTCTTGCAGAGGAGGAACTGGATTCTGGGAAGGGAAGCCGGGAGAGGATGAGAGAGAAAACGGCGACCTTGCATGCAGACGCAGATTGAGAGGATGATTTGATGTAAAGCTGCGATGCCCTCTTAAAATCCGAGCACGACGCGTCAAAATCTGGAGCGCATCAATCTCTTGATGGTGATGGATGGATGGGATGATATGAGGATGGAAACAAATCATTTCTATCAGCAAAAGAAAAGAAAATTTAACTAATTCGATGATCTGTAAAATCAGCTCAGTTTTTTTCTGATGCCTTCTCGTCATTGTTTTCAATATTACCTCCTCATAGGTTCTTTCTTTCTGTCGCACGCTTTCACAGAGAAAAATTCCTTCAACTCGGCTGCATATGGTAGCTGCGATTGGGTGATAAAGATATATGCGAGACAAGGAACCATGAATTTCCTTGAAGATACCCAAGTTCAATTTTAATCAGATCACCAAGGTAACGAAAGTCTGAGAGTTGGGCGGCGTGCACGACGAAAACAAGAAATGATCACTTACAGTTAGACTGTTTTTATTTACCTTCTTCAAAATTCAAACACAACATTCTTGCGTTTTGTTTTTTTATCAATGAATCAAAGGTTAGTCGACTTACGAAATGGTTTGTCAATGAAAGAAATATTGAATGGCGCTAACAAAAAAATCGAGATAAGAGGATATGAAGAGTTACAGACAACAGATTCAAAATCGGCTAAGGCATTCAATAATACTGGACGACGAACTCCACTTTCATCGAAACAAAAACATAAGATCAAGTCCTTTTAAATGCCGTAGAGTGTCATCGATGAATTAAAGCTGTCAAGAGAAGAAAAAAACCTGCTTGCGGTACGATATTGGAACAGCATAAAAAATAACAACGATAATAATAAATAAAAAAACAACCGAATGAGACGGGGAGAAAAAGATGGGCATGGATTTACCTCGTCGCTCTGTGGAGTATGATTATTTAATCTTGTACTGTACTGACAGATGAGATATGTAGCAGCTTTATCGGAAGACGATCAAATCTTCCCGTCTTAAAACTACTTTCTGTACCCCCTTTCACTTTCTTCACTGACAGAGAAATACCTGCACACTCTCTCACGCACGCACGCATACTCAAAACAGAAGCCACTCAGGCGGCTATGGATTCAATATATGAGTTGCAGGCGTCGGGGAGGGCAGAGGGAGAGAAGTGTTTGTCTAAATAGCCGTGTGAGTATGGATTGAAACTTCCTTAGGGTTTTCAGTACCTTCCCTCGGTTCTGGCACTTGGGTGTGATATGAAAGGTTGTGAACAGACGTAATTCCAGGAATCGCATGTTGCAATAACCTTTATAAGATTTCTAGCAGGTTTGCGGTTCTATTTTTGTCTCATCTGGGTTTATTTTTCCCCATCTCTTATGGTCTCTGTATGATCTTCACGGCTTGGTCTGTTGCTTAAAAAGGTAGAGGTTTCATCATCTTGTTCTCAAATTGGCGTCTTTAGGTTTCTTGTAGTCGGAAGTTGGTCTAAGTCCGCAACTCACCTCATCGTGTTCAACTGCATTCTCGACTGCGATCCTGGGTTGCAATGGAAATCTTCCATCAGTTCGACAGCGCAGAAACCCAACTCCCCCCGGGTTTTCGGTTCCATCCTACCGATGAAGAGCTAATAACGTACTACCTGATGAAGAAGGTCATAGACAGCAGCTTTATTGGACGAGCGATAGCTGAAGTCGATCTCAACAAATGCGAGCCATGGGAGCTTCCAGGCAAGCATCGTTTCCTTGTGCTGCTTAACCTCTCGGTAGTAGTTTACTTTCTAAAGAAACTTTTTTATGCAGAGAAAGCGAAGATGGGAGAAAAGGAGTGGTACTTTTTTAGTCTTAGAGATCGGAAATATCCAACCGGGCTTCGTACCAACAGAGCTACAGAAGCTGGTTACTGGAAGGCTACTGGGAAAGACAGGGAAATCTATAGCTCCAGGACAGGTTCTCTTGTGGGCATGAAGAAGACTCTGGTGTTTTACAAGGGGAGGGCTCCCAAGGGAGAAAAGAGTAACTGGGTCATGCACGAATATCGTCTTGAAGGAAAATTTTCTTACCACTATCTCTCTAGGACTTCGAAGGTATGCTCTTCGCGTTTTCGATCTCTTAGTCATTCTCGGCTATGAAACCCGCGCTAGTCTCTGTTCTCTTTTCTTGTTTTTGCCGAGCTTCATATTTTGAAGCTTCATGAACTATCACTCATTTCTGCTGTTTTCCCTCTTGTTTATAACTTTCTTACGTTTTCCTTCTTGGAACTTGCCTGTAAGTCGACTTCCTGATGACTTGAAAAGGAAACAAAGTCACTCAGACCTTGTTATTTGCAATTTAAATGTGCAATATTGTGTATTCATCATTCAATTGATTGAAACATCCCTTCAATGGCGTCGTCTCTGGGATTTCTTTTTGAATTACCGCTAATTCTGCTCGTCTTGGTGCAAGTAGGACGAATGGGTCGTCTCCAGGGTTTTCCGGAAGAGCAGCGGAGGCAGCAGCGGTAGCGGGAAAAAGGCACGAGTGGGATGTGGAGGCTCCTCGTACGCGGACATGGGGTCACCACGATCGTCGTCATCGCTGCCCCCCCTTCTCGACTCATCGCCCTTCACGGGTTTGACGGATCGCGAGAGCTGCTCGTACGAGAGTGAGAGCACGAGGGAGCACGTACCCTGCTTCTCCAACATTGCCAACTTCGGCGCCGTCTCTCAGCAGATGGTGGCGTCTTCCTCCGCCGTGTCCGGTCCTGGCGGTGGCCGTTTCCCTAGCTTGCGATCACTGCAGGACAATCTTCAAATGCCTTTCTTCTTCCCCGGAGTTGCTGCAGTCCAGACGGAGCATCTGATGAACAATAGCAACAACTACAGCAACAATGGAGTGTGCGCTTCTTCGGGGAACTTGTGGATGGATTCGGAACAGAAGGTGGACAGAGCCGCTCATCAGTTGATGGGTCACTCTGAGCTTGACTGCATGTGGACCTATTGAAACTCGATTGCCGTTAGATTTGCGCAGGGAACCAGGATTTCCCCGTTTTGGTACTATTAAAATAGTTCGGAAGTATGTGAATTTAGGTGTGGTTACATTGTGTTTGCCGCTCTTTACAAAATCTTCAATTACTGCGTTTGTCCGGAGCTTCTTTGTCTTGGGCCGTCCTCTATGTATGCACTATCGTTTTATTATGCTTCTGAAAGTGTTTCGGTTAATGAAAAATAGATTGTTATAGGAAAAGGTATGAATTTTCATTAACCGCTAGTTAATTACGACGAGTCGTTGTAGTATAGTGGTAAGTATTCCCGCCTGTCACGCGGGTGACCCGGGTTCGATCCCCGGCAACGGCGATTTGTTTTTTTTTTTCAAGTTCTCTATTCTGGAACGATCCATTCAGGTAACAGAATTAAGTCATGGACTCGTAAGCTAAACATCAGCTTCCGTTATCAATCATGACTCTTTTGTTCTGTTTCCCCAAGCTAAGCCTCTATATTTGGGTGGGTTTCGATCTGGACGAATAGAAGAGGATGCACGCGAGTGTTCCATCTTCTTCCTCATTTAACTAAATTTTAATGGGCTGAATTTTGAGATGTGACCAACACCGTTGTGCTTCTGTATTCGAAGGAGTCTCTCCCATGATCCTCTCCCATCACGGGAATTTTATCGGAGTGGTGGGTGAAATGGGTGAAAGGTACAAGACTTCTTTTGTCGAACCCGCTCTTTCCTGCTTAAAAGACGAAAAGACAAAGCCAGTCGTCAGAGATGGGAACGAGTGTGGTTGTTTTCAGTTTCAACTAGGTGAAATGATTATCGCATTTCTGGAGCCCACACCCATTTGTTTCCACTGCTTATGAGCCTATGTCCTCTCCCCCTCTGTCACTCTCTGTACATCACAATTTCCGTCGTCTGTCTCGTCTCCCTCCCCCATCATAAGACAGTGATAGTAGGAAAGCAAGGCTGATCCTCGGAATGTTTGGGCATTACATGAGCTGATGAAAGGTCTCGATCACTTCTACTATCACGTCTGAGGCTGCTCCGATTATGCAGAAGAATTTCTTCTTTCGAAATTGCTGGATAGGAACGATGGAACCAGGAAAAGTGGTAATCAGATTTGGAACTCGGTTTTATGTTTTCTCTTCTCTTTCGCCCTGTTTCTAGATTGTGGTGAGTGGGATGAGGCCATTTGTGCACCAGGGTTTATGTTTGTCCCCTTCCAAACAAGGAAACATATAAAGACGAGGGGAGATGCACAAGCACCTCCCTACTTTACAGAGACTGGACATACGAATTGTGATAAAAATGGCAATGGTTCCAGGCAAGTAATAGACATGAAAAGGAGCGAAAGTCGGGTACATCTGAGAGGGTAAAGCGACAATTCGTTACCCTGTACATACTCCGTGGAAAAATTACAAAGCGTTTACCATGAAGTCCTTGAGGTGAAATTTGAAAAGAACCATTATTCTTTGCCTGCCTGCGGCCAAAATTCCTGTTTCTGTCGTTTATAGAGCTTAAAGTGTCGGATATTGTTCATTCTGGTGGCCATCTCTTAGAACTTTTAACTATCCAGCACTTATGTGGATCCTATCATGAATCACTTTCGCTGGCAGCTTTATAAGTCAGCAATACAGGAAGGGATCGAGCCTAAACTATGATGTTGAGGCTTGAACATCTTACTTGGAACTGATTGAGCATAATTCTACTGCGTCGTACTCTGTTCAAATTCAACTTGACACATGGGTAGAAAAACCATCGCCAGGACGTACACAATTTCAAATCGTCATGCGAGATATAGGCCAACCCAGACAAGCTTTTGGGCTTTGCTGGGCTTGGCTCTCGTAAAACCCAGTTTGGCTCCAGGGTTGATATCGGGAACGTAGTAAGCCAACAATAAGCTGCCGGCTTAATTACACCCATACGTGTATTGATTAGTGTAGAACTGCACGATCTTAAATAAAATATGACCGGAGCTGCTGTAATAGAAGATGAAACAGCAAAACAGAGCATTATAGATCTCGAATAGAGCAGCTCAAGGCTCCCATCTTTGTCAAATCCGTTACTTCAGAAGGTTATAAACGTAAAAGAAAAAAAAATAAACCACAGTACGTTACGTCTTTTTTTTTTTTTTTTTTTTTTTGTGGGAATGATTTTAAAGAGATTTTAAACCTCCTATTCTTTTCGCAACAAATACAGTAATAGTGTAAAACGTTTCAATTCATCTTTGACTACTCAATCAACTTTTCGCCGTTAAAAAAGAAAAGAATAGCAGACACCAGGAGTTGAAGAGAAACATGACAAGCTAAGGACCATTAATTACAGTACAACAATAACGTGAGAAACGCAACGCAGAATCAAATCAAATTAATTACAAGGGTGTAGAGAAAAAAAATAAAAAACCAACCTCTAGTTATATTGAAGGTAAACCCAGCTGATATGATACATAACCTCGAAAATATTATTGTTCCTGCTAAGGGACTGATTCCTAATAACTACATCTCTGACCTGCAAAACTGCAGCAAGTAACATTCTGTTATCTCGGCTGATCCAACATTATGTAAGTGACCATCAGCACAAGAGATGCATCAAAAAAGTGAGTGCCATAGTAGGAACAAACGCTCCCACCAACTTCATAAAACCAGTGAAACCAATGAGTGCATAAATGATGAAATGTCAAATTTAATGGTTTAATGGGTGACCAGCAGCAAGAAATCTCATTGGACAAATTGCTCAGACAGCATGAACTCAAGAACCTTGAGGCTTAAGAAAACCAATAAACAGTCAGAAGTACAAGCCAACCATCAAAGTTAAGAAATAGAACAGTGAAGTGATATGAAAGTTCAGTAACAAAACTTTGCTGGTCTCAGTTCATACTGAGCACAAATTTGAAAACAACATCTGCAACAACAGAAAATTAGATGTCTGCAAGCTCCATCAGAAGAAAGACATCTCAGGCCTACCTTTACAGTTGTTCAGTACAACAGCAGAGAAGTTCATGACTAGGCACGGTGGCGTGCAAAAGTAACATTTTTTTACTTCTTAATCTTTCTTCTATCGTATCTTATTTTTCTGATCCCAAGTTGACACTATTTTTAAATTTGAGTTCATTGTTAATTAACCCTTGCTTCAATAATATAAACACTACTCCATAAAGAGCAGCATAAGTTGCCTCTGGTGCTTATACAACTTCCTTGTTTTGTTTGAGGCACCTAGAAAATAGAAAACACTCTGTCACTATATTACTGGGTAAAGGCTCCAACATTTCCTAGAGTGGACTAGCCAGATTGATAAGTCTGGTTTGCAGAGGAAAAATAGATTGACACGAATAGGAGAATAATAATCATCACTAGAGTCTTTGTCCAGCTACAATGGAACAGCAGCCACCAGCAATAATCTAGACACAAAAAACACCAATCACCATCAGTTTTGGCAAGACATTCCAGACACTAGCTTGAAAACAAGTAGTAATCCAGGCTCAACCCAACAACAATACACTGGTTCTTAGCTAGGCCAATGTTTATTTACCCATATTGTAAGCTTGCAAAATCCAGATTAGTGAGAAAATCTTTTGGGTGCCACAGACCAAGGTAGCAAAAAAATCTCTAACAAAGGCTATAAAACCAACTGACTCCTGGATAAAGGGCAATGCGGGTTCAACAACTTCAAATAAGATAATATTTATCTGGAACATTATCATCGAGACTCTGTCACAGAATGTAGGATATCTGCTTTCAACAATTTCACATGTAAAAAAGTTAACACTGAAAGCCTAGTATACCATGATGGTGTCTACAGCAGCCGAGTCAGTTCAAACAATGCAACTGTACCTCTCACCAAGAAGAAATTCTTGCTAACTAAATTTTAGTTGCAGGGGAAGTAAACCACTCAGGAAAGGAGAATACATATTAAAATAGTAGATCACCTTGCATCAAAACTAATATTTTTTGTGTTATTGGTACTAATACGAAAAATTCGGCCCCCAACATTTATAAGTAAAACAATGGTTGTGATAATTGGTGGTGTTCCATGAAAACGTATCACATAAAATATTTCAATGGAAATTCAAATACCATGGCTCAAGTATTTCACTCTCTCTCTATAAAGGCACGATGGAGCAACCTGCTTTTCTGGCTTAGTCCACATTGTTTGCCCTCAATGCCGGAAAGAGGAATATTGAAAGAAGTAACTCCTTCTGCACTACTTAAGGGAGCATAAAACATGCACTTATGCATGAAGGCTCATTAGTCCCATATGTCCAAAATACAGAACCAAAATTGATTCCAAAATCCAAAAGAGAAGGAAATGTCAATTATCCAAAATAATATTAATATGCAAACTGTATAAATACTATTAACATGACTCAGATAAATTCACAAGTAAAACAAAAAGAGGAAGATCAAAAAGAATGAACAAATCAGAATCAAACCTTCAAAATGTGTTTCAGAGAATTTACCTTATGACACATTCGACTTCTTGCCTGCTAGAATACGGGATATCTGCAGGCCACGACTGAAGGCCTCATTGAAGAGGATCCTCGTCTGCATGGACTGGAATCCCGGCATCCAAGACAGCAGTGCCACTGGAGCCATAACAACCAACCCAAACAATACATCATACAACCGAGCTACTGACACCACAGTCCCCCACACCCAAGTGGCCCGTAAAAAAGGCCGTATCACTTGGGCAATAGATATGATACCCCAACCAGTAGGAATGAAGGCCAAAAGACTTGTCAGCAGATCTATGAATTTGAAACCAGTGAACTTCAACAATATGATGATAACAAGTGTGGTCAGACAAATGACGAAGAATTGAACTGATCTGTAATAGATATGTTCTTTTGCTGCATACTTGTCCCGGGCATGAGATATCAGTACATAAATACCAAGTGCCACAACCACATAAATCCAAGATAGAAGGTAAACTGCTATACTTGTGCTCTCACCAGCAATACCAAGTTGGTACACAATCCCATACTGAAAGAAGAAAAACCGCAAATCAAGAATTATCTCAAGTAGCTTTCCCCAAAGGCCAGTAGTTCTCAGATGATCTTGTTCTTCATACCACCAGGTCTCCCAGCTCTGATCAGATTTGGTGAATATCCCTCCGCTGTACCAAATCCAGTTCATAAAATCATCAAAATCATAGACAGTTTTGAGCCAATCAAAGCCAGATGGATTAAAAACAAAAGGGGCCAAGATCCAGGACACCACAAGGAACCAGCTTGAGATTGTCATAATTATGTAGACAAAAGTGTCCCTTCCAATTGGACTGTGTGAGGCATAAACAGTAAGTATCACTCCAAGCTCGATCGCCTTCACAAAGTGGCTTCGAGCATATAGCCTATAGTTCTCAGAAAAGCTTTTGTGCTGCACAACAAAACCACGCCCAGTTGCTCGGTACTTTGCACCTCCATGGAGAATGGTCCGACCAAAGTAGTGGGTTCGAGTCCCCAAAGAGAAGGTATAGAAAACAGAAGCAAGCTGGAGCTGCATCGTCAAAAAGTCCCAGATTGCACTGAGAAACCCATGTTCAAGAGAATTTTCCACTATCATAGGCAATGCCGTGAAGAGACCAAGCTGGATGATGAACTGCTGGTTCAGAATTGTGCCAAGAGCGGCGTTGTTTGTGGAGTTAGCCTGCTTCATGATAGAATCCTCGATCCCACTAAGAGCCAAATAAAGGCGGCCCCACAAGAAGGCATAGACAGTGAGTACCACCAACATGGAATTGAAGTAGAAGCCTACAGTTGTGTAGTAAAATGACAACATTCGGAAGAAGTCCAACCTGTGACCCAACCGATAGACATCCCTGCTCAGTACTTGCTCACCATTACCACTAGCAACCTTTCCCTCAAACATGGAGATCTGATTCAGACCAACATCCCTTCCCTTACCCACTTGGATGTACTCATGATGGGTCACATTTCCACCACGTAAAGTGCAATTAAATCCAGCAAATATGTCCTCACTGATGTTAATCACCCTAGAAGCCTTGCTTATACCACCACGGCTTAAGAACCAAAGCCTGTCAAACACGTCAGGGTGACCATAATGCATACGAACCTTTAAAGGATTTGCCAGAACCCGCTGCCCAAGTGTGACAAAGCTTGTCTCCTGGGCAGACATGAACCAAGCAAGAGATGAAACAGACCCAGTGAAGACATGTTCACGCACCCCCAATATAGTTGGTTTTCTAATTCCATAATATCTAGGGAATTCCTCCAGTAGATTTCGCATTTTCAGAGCCTCCTCAAAATAATTGTCTTGGTTCATGTCAATGGTCTGGATTGCATCTCCCCTGGTAAAAATAGAGGCATGATTCTGGTTTTCAGGTTTCCCTTCCCCAAGTTTCAATGGTCCTGGCAACCTGATTCTATATATCTCCACCTCTTTCTGCAATTGAGTATCATATTTTACTAGGACAGAGTAGTACTCCACCTCGCTCCTCCCTGTGTGAACCTCATCTACATAAGCAACCCGAAGGGCTTCATTATTTTTCATAAGGAACAGAATTTCTTCAGCATGTGGATCCTTCTTGGCCTTCTGGGTACCATAGATCTGGCACGTAACCACATAAGTGAACTTCATCAAAGCAGTCCCATACTCATGGCCTTTGAATAAGATACTGACCCTATTATTGTCACTGCCCAAACTCTGAGAAGAAAGAGACCTAGCAGAGTCCACACCATCCATTCTTGCACTATCATGTCTCATAGAACCAAAAGATGCAAGTTCTCTTGAACCTTCCCGGATATCCATCTCCGAAGCAGAATCAAGAAAAGCCAGCATTTTTAGAGCCTTATAGTAGTACATCATACCCCTGACTGTCCTGCTAAGGGTTTGGCCTCTATATGATGCCCAAAGACGGAGGTCCCTCAACTTCGTAGACCAGATCTCATCATCATCAACCATGCCTTCTCTATGCATTCTCTCAAGAAAGTTTACCCACTCATCATCAAAAATCTTCTGTAGATAAAATAGTGTCGAGATCCCATCTTCATTCTCAGTTCTTAGCAGTTCTTTACTGAACAGAACTTCTTCGTTATAGTAGGGAGTTAAAACACTAAAAGCAAACATCTTCTCCACCTGGGGGGCATGAGGCATGTTCATAAACAAAGAATTACTGAAAAAAGCAATCCGTCTCCTCGCCTCTAGATTCTTTGGTACATTATGCATTGAATCCCTGGAAGTCAAAATTGTCTTTAACCGCCTAACTTGCCGGTAGAAGGTCAAATCTTGAGCATCAGGTAACTTTACAGCATTCTCAAACAGCAAACCAGACAAATTTGTTCTCTGTGGGACCAGTCCATCTTCCCTAAGTTCTTCAATCTTTCTCATGACCTTAGGAAGGTCTCTGATAGCTATATCATAAAGGGTCTGCAAGGTATTAACTATTCTGTTCAGATCCTTCTTGTCTTTAGTCAAAGCATCAAGGAGGGTGATAAGTTTGGAGTGTACATTAGACAGCACTGTCATCTTATACAGCTGTGTAAAATTCTCCAGCTGAAGGGCATGGTCAAATTTATCAAACAGAGTTGAAACTATAGAAAACTCATTAGTATCATCTTTAATAATTGCAAGGAGCAGGAACTTAATGCTATCATAAGCCTCTATAACAGCACACCGCCTGTATTCATTCTTACAAATTTTTTTCCAAAGGACTTTGTCTGAGGCATCCAGCTCCTTAGCCTGGCTGAGAGCAAGTAAAAGCTCATTACACAAGAGCAAACATGGCCACCGAATAACCCTTATATTCCATGAATTCGGAGGTAATTCCATGAGCTCAACCTCACAGTCACTTATTATGTCCTCTTCCCTGAAAGTGGCAATTATCTCATTCCATATTAATGCAAACTTATTCGCCTCAACTTGGTTTGATTCGATCTTCTTGTAGGGACGGCCAAGCCCATACCTCAGTTTCAGCCGGTGAATTGCATCATAAAATCTGCTCTTCAAACTCCCCTTCTCCTTGAACAATTGTTCCTCGGGCATTAGATTGAATTGCATTGCACTGGCAAAGAACTGGAACCGAAGCGTCAGTTGATTAATATTTCGAATCTCGCCCAAGTGTAACAACAACCCAACAAGTGCCCCGACAAGAGAAGAAAATATTGAGTACCAAATCTGTAAATCCATGAAATATATTAAAATTACCGGCAACCACAATAGCCCAACAGCCAGCCTCTCTGTATCACTGAAAAACTCGTGCCATTTGAAATCTATATCCCTGATATTCAATATCTCTTTAGTTGGTTGAATCAAAGGCTTGATCTGAAGGAAGTAACTGAAAGCAAGTTTTGCAGCCAGAACCATGACCCAGAAAAGAGTGTACTTTATGTTGTCCAGAGGTCCCTCCCTGAGACCACGACCCACAAATATATGGCTCTGGAACCACCAAGTTGCCAGGTAGAAGATCCTCCAATTCTTCTTCTCAATGAAGTTCCGAATCCATGGAACAATGAAAAGTGCCAGGGCGAGCAACTCGGGAATGACAAATACCAACGCAGCCTCAAGGAAATTGACTAGCCTTCTGTTTGCCTGCGCAGACCACTCGCCATCCTGGTTCCGCTGGTTCAGTACACGCACATAAAGAACTGAAAATGCAATAGTCCATGTGATAGCAACAAGACTCTTCAACACCATCCGAAACGCAAGCCAAGGCGTCTCGCGGGAAACAAGACTGTACTGGGTTCCTGCATCAAGAAGAGACTGGAGAAAGCGGAGCCCCCCCCACGTCATGAAGATGGTGAGGCAACGGAATTGGATATCCCTGTGGCTAAGGGGGTCCCATGGATAGGTAGTCCCCTGCCATGCTACAATGATCGCTGCCTGTAGTACCAGTATGTGCATGATCCAGAGCCTGTCGAAGCTCCTAAATACATTCCAAAACGATCGCTGCTCCACAAAACCTGTTTTCCCAACCTTCTTTCTATTGGAGGAGACAAAGAAGGTACTGGAAAGATCCATCGGCCATTTGAGTCGATCGAAGCATCTTCGGCTCCAGAAATACTCATTGATGTCATCGTAATTCCTCCAGGCAGAATGCGGAGCTGTGCCGTTCCGGCTGGATTCCACCTCGGCCTTGATGGTGTTGTAAATTGGAGTGACCACTTGGGTCAGGAAGGCGTTCTCACCAGAGACAGTAGGCAGGACAGGCCGACCGGTGTTCTCGTCAATGTAGCCTTCCAAGATCCGATTAAGCTCCATAGCCATGTGGTGGAAGATGTAGCAGAGGCACTCGGGAACGAAACGAAGGTTCGCAGCTTCCCCCCATATCAATAGGTAAAGGGAGATATACAACAGCTCTCTCCGGTGGTCGTCGCTTCTGCGATGGGAAAGCCAGATGTTGGACTTGCGGCCGAGAAAAGCGCACCAGTGGGTGTAGTTGCGCAAGACCTTTTTTCGGATGTCACGGACAACACCAGGATCGAGGGCGTCAATATTGTCCGGCTGTGGGGTGATACGCATCTGAGAATTTGCTAGGAGGAGGACAAGGTGCTCTCGCTGGTTCCGGACGTTATCGCGCTGAAAGCCGAAGAAGGAGGCGAGCCAGTCGAGAATGTCCATGCCCTCGCGCCATGGGGTAAAGGGGGGCCTGCGCAGATCCCCCACTGCCCGGAGAGCAGCGGCGGCAGCGCGGACTTCCGGATAGAGAAGCGAAGGATGATCAGCGAGGAGGTTGTGAATAGGGATGATATTGTAGGGCTCGTCGTCTATGTCCGGGCCGGCGGCCGGGGCACGATGACCCTGGCCATGGGCTTGCGGCTGCCGGTATCGCAGGCTCATGGCATGAGGGTTCTAGGGGATGACGGTCCTGCGTGCCTGCAAGAGAAGACAAACAAAGACGACACCAAGGTGAGCGACTGCTGCCAGACAAACGAAAAAAAGGGCTGAGGATTTTGATCAATCACACAATCCGAACTGGGCGAATGCTAGTGGAAACCCAGGTGTCACATGATATAATTATTTTTAAATTTTCGCCTCGTCGGGTGCATCGCGCTTGCTCGACCGGATACTCGACTCCAAAAACATCCAATTCAGGGGATACATTTGATGTTCGTAGTGGTCCAGTAGACGTCGTTCCCGTGTGGACTTGGTTTTTCCTCGCTTATCTAATAAGCGAACGGACGAAAACTAGAAAAGGGAAACTTCGTCTCCAAAGCTTTGTTTCTTTCGGTATTATTTACCGGATGACGAAGTAAAGGGAGGGAGGGAGGAGGAAGGTGGTAGAGCTGAAACAGATCCGGAAATGACGATATAATAGATATTTTAAAAATCGACCCAACAGCGCAAATTTCTTTGCCCCGTTTGAAACTTTCACCCGGAAATCTCTCTCATTCCCAAATACTCACCATCACTCCGATAAAAAGACAGTCTTAAAGCATAATACGATTTTGAAATATCAAATTTGAAGAAAGAACCACTTGCCCAGCGGCTCCAGCGGCCTCCGCTCTGGACTCCGAGAAAGGATAAGTTACGTCCCAGAGTCTGCATCAGCTTCTACAGTTCTTACACTCCAATGATTACTGAACTTGTTAGTATTAATAATGATAACTGCGTTGAGATTTCGGACCACTGACAGACACTGGGCTCCACGGATCGAAATCACTGGCAAATTCATGGCTCAAGTAACTTGTCGGATTTATGATCCTGTCCACGAAAAATAGAGAATAGCAATATAGTACTCTTTTGATTTTAAAAACATGAACAATTTTCAGGAATTTACTCCCCCACTGTCTTACAGAACAAATTGAGTTCTTCTTTGTATTTTCTTTTAAAGAAAAAAGTGTCAAACAAATTAAGTTCGCTACGCTATACCAGGCACAAAATATGATAATTAAGGAAAATTTCCGTGAAAACATGATTTCTTCGAAGTTAAAAAATGAAATAACAAAAAGTCGAAAAATATAAAATTATTCGTCAGGTTATTTGTAACAAGCACAGCACCTGAAAACGCCGAGAAGAAAACAGAATCACCTGTAAAATCCTCTGAACGCCAGATTACAAAAAATGCCGCAAAGCAACCAAATATCCTCAATTCCAAACGACTCCGGCCAAAAACCTTCCGAGCAACCGATTCAGAGGAAATGCTTCATTGGAGATCCAAACCTGCTCAAACACCACAAATTACAGATCTGAATACGCAAGAAGCAGAAAACGGAAATAGGAGACGAAGATACAACGTTTCGGACCGCTAACCGTCGAAGAATATGATACGACGGAAGATCTAACAACCCCGGCTACTGGAGCATCACCTCTCTATTATATATCCTCCAAGGTGAAAAGCATTGAAAAAATATTTTTCTTCGTTTTTGAAAGGGGAAAAGGAGAGAAGAAAAGGGGCGCCAGAGATTCCAGGTATTACAAAGACGTCATTTTGGGTTAAATATGTCGCAAATTCACCGAGCGGCTCGCTAATTAAGGTATATATCTGGATGCTGTAAGTTGAACTAAGATCCGAATGTCCGAATGCCTTGCTGGATATCCTCCTGCATTCCTGTGGGTCCGTACATCAAAGCTGACAATCCAGTTAGATGGTTACACTAAAAAAAATGGGTGTATTTATACGGTCTTAGCTCGTACTTTTATTTATTTATTAAAATACATCAATCTGGTCTATACAATAAAGAAGAAGAGGGTATACGATCTTTTAGAAAAATTAGAATTGAATACTACATATGAAGTATCTTTAAACTATATAGTTTCTTCTTCTGCCTTAAAAATATGACATCAATACTTACTATCTACTTACCCTTGTTTTTTTTTTTTTCGCTATTAAGTACACTTTTACTATCGTGAATGGAAACGACTAGATGCTTCTTTTGTTTAAGGAGCTTAGTCAATTTTTTACTGCATCAAATATTTTTAAATTTTATATTATTTATAAAAATATCATTTATCTTGTAAGAATATTATAATTTAATTTTATCATTATAATAATATAATTTAATATAAAAATAAACCTGAACTTAATTACATGTAATACTAAATGTATATAAATATATTTAAAATTATTTAATTAAATTAAAATTCAAAATGAATTCTTAGATGATATATCAACAAAGTCCCAACCACCTGGTCCATAACGCGGACGGGCAGCGTAAGAAATTTCAAACGTGGACCACGGAGGGCACTACTCGTCTTTGAATAAGCTAATAGCGTGCGGACCTGGTCAAGGACCTCAGAAAGCTGCAACAGTTTTTCCCACTAATAACGTGGCCATCAGACCATAATATCAATGTGTACATCTCGCCTACAAAATGCGCCATTTTTATTTTTATTTTTTGTCAAAATTGATATTTTGATGTGATAGACATTGGGTGATCCTTCTTCGCCATAAAAATGTTGCCATGCGACTCGAAATTGCTTGAGGGTTTTCCTATTCAACAATTAAATTCTAATTAATGCCCTGTTTTAACAGTGGATTGTGAACCACTGCCTTGAAGGGCTGCAACCTTTTTTTATGGCAAATCGTAATTTTCAATGTTTGCAATTTTCGTGGTACGGTGTCATTTTTTTATAAAGTATGATTTAGAACAATTGTTTTAGATATTTTAATTAAATAATTTATTTATGTACATAGAATATTCAACCATTGATATCCTCAAATTTGGAATTCGATGGTTCATTACATTAGTAACACATAAAATATGCATATATTAGTAATTTGATTAAATGAAAATAAATTCATGCCCCATGTGACAAAGCCAAAGGCCGAAGTAAGCATCACACCTAACTTTTTTATTCTTATTAAAATTGCATTATTTTTAAAATGTTATTTAATATTGTATTTTATAGTTATACCATAATCTCTCTTTTTTTAATAAAATAAAATATTTATATCATAAAGCAAAATATAAATAAGGAGTTAGTAAAAAATTAATAATTTTTATGTATATAGAGGGGGTTAGTGCACAATGTAAGTGCAGGGGGAAAGTGAGATAAAATGTAAAGCAATTGTCTGTGTTAATGTGCGCAATGGAAAGTGCAATGTAAAATACTTGTTTATGTGCACAATGTAAAGTGTGGTGTAAAGTGCAAATAGATTATTTATTAAATAAAATATTTTGAGATATCTCTTTCAAAAAATTAAATTAATATTAGTAATAAAAATATATATTAATTATAATAATTAAACAAATATTTATTTTTATATTATTTAAATTGTAATTAATTTTTAATTTTTTAATATCTAAATATGAAATAATTATACAAATATTGTAATACATAGAGTACTACACAAACATCGTAATAATAAAAATAAAAATAATACAAATATAACTCAATCACCTTTTTAATATAAAAAATTATATTTGTTCGTACAAGTACAACACAAAAAATATTTAATGGCATTAAAACATAATAGTCAATAATTTTGCCACATCTAAATTGCTAAAACATTTCGATAATATGATGCTCTTGCATATTGTACTGCAGACTCCCTCTGAGTATTTATTTGAGTATCTATATTATCACTATTATCACTGTCTTTATTTTCACTTATATTGTTATCTTCACAATATTCTCAACCACAAACACAACAAAACTCCTTATTTCTTATTCTGTCAAGCCAACCATGGACGAGGACTAGGTTATTGCAAATTAGAGACATACCCCCATACATGCTTAGCTATGTAAAATATATTGCTTTTATTAAATACTAATAATAATTTTTAATAGCTAATGCTCCAAACAAACACCTACAAGACCAATTAACCATCGATGAACAAGAATAAATTTTTATCTTACATTCTTCCGAATCGAGCCGGAGAGGTTGCAGAGAGGGGAAGTCGCCGACGATCGTCGGTGTTGGGGACGGCGAGAGGAAGAGAGTCAAGCGCCGGGAGAGGTCACAGAGGGGGTGATTGAAATCTCTGACGGTCGCGAGCGAGGGAGGAGTCGGAGAGGTTGCAGAGAGGAGAGAGATGTTGCCGAAGGTCGTCGGTGCTGGGGACAGCGAGAGGATGGGAATTGAGCGCCGAAGACAGATCGCATAGAGGGCTATTGAAATCGCTAAAGGTTGATCGCAAGTGAGAGAGAAATATTTTTTTCTCCGAAACTTTCGTTCAACAGAACCTTCCTTCACGACATCTCGAGCCCCGATGTAATTGAGGGAGGGAAAGTGAATTCAGAGCCCATCTCAAGCCCCGATGTAATTGAGGGAGGGAAAGTGAATTCAGAGGGGCTCTGAATTCACTTTCCCCTCTGAATTCACTTTCCCTCCCATTATGCCTAAAACAGGGGAAAATGTATTTTATTTTCCCCCGTCACTTACATTGGGTACTACAGCTTTTGGCCAACGCCGTAGGAAAACTAAGATATAGTCAAGGGCCACCCAACATTTTTTATATATTCTGTTTAATAAAAGAAAATATTTATATATCATATTGTATGATATTATAGGCATTACCCAACATTTTTGTTACTTTTGTGCAGTCTTTGGATGGAAGAGCGTTCAAACCCATCCTCCTCTTATTAGCGTGCGTAGTAAACGTTTTTGGGCTAAATACTTAAACGGCCATTAATGAAACTAAAATTTTCAAAAGGTCGACCCGGGCGAATTTTGCTGTGATCTACTCAAAAAACGTTTCCCGGTTGCGGTGTACTCTGTCCCCACCACTAACATCCTAGTGTTCATGGGACACCCTACGCAATTTCAGTCAGAGGTGATCGATCGGCAGCCCTTTGTTCGGTGATTTTTCACAGGAGACGGGTGGAACAAACCCTGGAATTGTATCGCCACCGACGTGCCCGCTTTACTCGAAGGCGGTCATTAATATTTGTCTGAGCCACACTTTTTTCTCTTAGGGAGAGGTAATGGAGGAGACGAGCTTTCTCTACGAATCAGTAGGCCTTCTCTCCGGGAACACTGGTTCAGAAACCAGTCGTACCGAGTCGTATACGGTCTTCCGCAACGAGATGTTCGCTTCCGCATGCGATATTACAGAAGTCGTTGCCGAGGATTACCTCTCTCTGGACGCAGGGATTTTGAGTCCGGATGATATTCCAAGCCTTTCTCCTTCCCCAGAACCCACTCCCAAGCCAGAGGAGCCAAACTTGGAACGGGCATGGTTCAGGGGCAACTCTGGCTTTAAAAGCCCTATGCTTCAGCTCCATAAAGGTACTGTTGCGGGTTTCTCTTAATTCTTTTCGAGCTTCTTTCATGGAAATATAGATGTTATTCTCGAATTACTCGTCTCCATGTTTTTTATTTTTTATTTTTTATTTTTTTTACTGTTAATCTGTCCGTTCTCTGGGAAGCAAGCTTTGAGGTGAGAGTTCATCATCATTGATTATCTCCACTTGTATAATCCCACTCATACATGCGCCTGCGCTTTTCTCGCTTCTGTGTTTTCGAGGAATTCAGAAACAGTCCGGCTCTTTTATTACGTTGTAAAATTGGTAGGAGAGGATTCCTTTTCCTAGAAACTTACTCTTGTCAAAGGACTCATTTTCTTCTGGTTTACATTGTTTGCCTGTGTTTCTGTAGAAATAGTCGACTTTTGTGACTTCATCTCTCCTACACAAGAAGAGCAAGCATCGCGTGTTGCTGCAGTGCAATGCGTCACTGAGCTTATCAAGTATATATGGCCACATTGCAGAGTACGCGTGATCTCTTCCATGCTAATCTCGCTGCATTCTTATTATTTATCTTTGGCTGGAATTTATCCTATAAAACCACCGACTTGTCAGCATATGGTTACATTGTATTCGTTCTAATATATCGTCCTTATCCAGGTTGAAGTATTTGGATCCTTTAAGACAGGACTTTATTTGCCTACTAGTGATATTGATGTGAGTATTTTGCTCTCTTTCATGTTCCTCATGGGACACATCAGCCGGTGATGGTTACCCAAATGTGAACTTATACTAGTTTTTGAAATTTTAATCCCTCTAAATTTTATACATGTTAAAAATGAACTCATCATTTCTGAGTCTCAAAGAAAAAAATATAAGGACCCAGTTACAATTATTGTTCAGTATTCTTGGTGCCTTTTGGTTTGTCTACAATGCTAGCATGCTCCCCTTGCTCATTGCTAGTGACTGAGATAGGGAACCAGTTCCTTTCATTGAACTATGTATTTCTTTCAAAAGTTCAGATCTTCACTGTTTCGAGTTGTTGTTGATGAAGACAGCTTAGTAATTTGGTGGTTTGTATGGCTATATCATTGCATATTTTTTTGGATTGTCAAGGTTGTAATATTGGATTCAAAGGTCAGTTCTCCTCAAATTGGGTTATATGCGATCTCTAAGGGATTGAAGCAGCGAAACATCGGCAAAAACATACAGGTGAACCTCTTCATCCATTGAATACCTACTGAAAAGACCTGGAATAATTTTGTTCAAAATGATTATTCTTCATTCTGTTTGTTCCAGGTCATTGCCAAGGCTCGTGTACCAATCATCAAATTTTTGGAAAGGGAAAGTGGTGTTGCTTTTGATATCAGGTCAATGTCTTAATTAATTTCATTTTATTTTATTTTTTGTTGTGTCATGAGAAGGAGCAGATCTGCCAGGGGGGAAGTTCCAGTTGTAGAATATGCTACATGTGTCACATACATTTTCGGTCAAGACCACCTTTGGAGTGATTTTACAAGGATTGATGGCACCAAAAAAAATTCTATTTGTTGAATCCTAGCATCTGGAGTTATTCTAAGCTTGCAATAAAACATTGCTGGTTCACTAGTAAATAAAAAGGATTACTGGCTCTGGATCGGGTTGAGCTGATCTGACACAGCCGACCCTACCCGGGTTTTGAAGAACACAGGTTGGGTCCTGATCACAGTTAGGAAAACCCTAATCAGTGGTCAGCTGATTGAATTTACTTTTTAAGTTTGAGCTGGAGGACCTTCTGGCAACCTCTTGAGGAGAGGTACAAAATGAAAGTCCACGGTGTTTCTTGGCTAAGTTTTAACATGAAATTATGGTTATGGTTATCTATTTTTTATTTTTTCGTTAAGCTAGATCTATGTTCTCGGCTACTACTTGAATGCAGACATATACAATTGCATTCTGCAGTTTTATTATGGAAGGAGTCCATGCTTGCCTTTGTTCTCTGGAAGTTTATGTCTAAAATTGAACACGAAATTCCAATGTACTTGATTCATGGCTGTTATTATTCATTTCAATTTGTTGACTCCACAATCTTTTCATGCTCCAGTTTTGATGCAACCAATGGACCTAAAGCTGCTGAATTTATCAAGGTGCCAGAGCATTTCTTCTTATGGCCTAACTTTTTTTTGAAAAACTTAATTTTTATACAAATGATACCTATCTTCCTTCCTGGTGCTTTTAATTCAAATTTGGACACTGCTGCACCTGGGTTGGTAAATGGTTCTTTTACCTTCTATTAGAGTCTAGACATACAATATGTTGAAAACAGTCTCTCTCTATGCAGGGTTGATTGCAGGTTGCATTAGTGTCTGTGATTGTTTCTTTCTGGTCCTCTGTGGACAAAAAACTGAGTTAACTGTCCTCCTCGAGTATTTAGCATGTAGTAAAGCATCGGTTTTATTTTTCCCTCTAGTTTTAGTTTATGTGACATTGTTATGCATCTTTGTTGCCTAGAATTTCTTTGTTCTTATTGGTGGATTATTATTTCCGTTCAGGATGTTGTTACAAGGATACCTTCTCTGAGGCCCTTGTGTTTGATATTGAAGGTTTTTCTGCAGCAAAGAGAATTGAATGAGGTTTAAATTCTGATTTTATGGAAAAATTTGTATGTTTGAGAGTATGTTCAAAGATTTTCTGTTTTTGTTTGAGGCCATCCAATAGCGATATCTGATTTTATTGGAGTCTTTTTTTGAAGGTCTATTCTGGGGGAATCAGTTCTTATGCTCTTCTTGCTATGTTAATTGCACATTTAAAGGTAAGCTTAACTCAAAAGATATTCAAACAATAAAAAACTTAAAAGAGTCTTTAGAAATGGAGAAAACATGGAACCTTCATTATCTTGTACTTGAGAATTTTCTTTCTATTCTGAACTATATTTGATCAGTAATCTTTTCTCCTGGTAACTGATTTAGCACTATTACCTACTCTGTAATTTCTTTGAAAAATGTAGTTACCCTTTAAAAGACTTCCTATTTCTTTTTCAGGTCAGGCCACCTTAATTATTGTTTTTTATTTTGTTCTCAGATTTGTTGGAGAGTGCAAAAATTAAGGGGCAGTAAATCATCTTCAGATAACAACTTGGGAATTCTTCTGGTATGCCTTATATTAACAGTTAGTGTCATGATATGTCATATTTTACTCTTGACATTTTTAAAGAGTGGGAAAGGCAATCAAATGCTCTAGAAAGCATCCCAATACTGGATTTATCCTCTAAACTTGAATTGGTTTACAGGATTCTTGTTAGGTTGCTTTCTTGAGTGACTACTCTCTAAGTTGATATACTAGATTTAGTGATGGATTTATAGTTTACTCATGAAGTTGCTTGTTTGTTAAAACAGGTCAAGTTTTTTGAGCTTTATGGACGAAAGCTTAACACATGGGACGTAGGTGTATCTTGTAATGCAGCAGACACATTTTTCTTGAAGAGTGAGAAAGGGTAACAATGAGTTTTTATATGTCTATTAAAATCTATCTGGTTGGGGCATATTTCTTTAAGAATGACTCTTTGATGACTGTCTATTTGACTGATATATGATGTTTTACATTAACTATTTCTACTTCTGTATTGTTTGTTAGTTTTATGACAGCAAAACGGCCATTTCTTCTGGCAATTGAAGATCCACAGGTACCTGCTTGCTTACTCTGATGGGTGAAGTGGTTTCATTGGAAAATGTATGTGTTCTCTGATGTCATTTTACTTTGATAAATTAGGCACCGGACAATGACATTGGGAAGAACTCCTTCAACTATTTCCAGGTGTGTAATCTTACTTTCAGGTAGCTTTACCTTTTCAGTATTTGCCTTCTTCTGCATTGGCCCCATTGATAGTTTTCATGTATTCAGATGTGTGGGTAGGATTGTTTGAGTTGTTCAATATGGTTTTTGCTTGTTCAATTGCTCGATCCATGCCATTGCAAGAGGAATTAAAGATGAAGATTGAAACAACTTTTAATAATGAAGAACCAAAAAGACGGCGATGTTTGCAAATGACAAGAAAATTTTATTTGCTAGGTACCAATCTGGTTGGGGTTGTTATTGAACATTTAACTATGCACTATGGTTCATAAGAATTGCTTCATTAAGGTATCTGAATTATGGAAGCTGCAAGGCTTGAGTTTTAAATGGCACATGGTATTGGAGGATACCTGCATTTGATTCTATTTGCTTTCACATGCAATGGTGACCACATACTTTTCTATTCCGAGTTGGCAAGTACTTGGGGATGGCTTGATCATTTACATTTGTTGATATGTCTTGTGCCTTTCCGATCTTATGTTACCTCACAGATCTGATGGCCCCTCTCAATTAACACCAAGTTATGTATATGGTCGAAAGTTATTATGGTCCACTTTCATTGTGCTTAGGCCGTCAATCTTCTCCTTTTTTTAATCTTTACTCGTGTCTTCTAATATACATATTTAAGCAATTTCATTTTTCCAGCATTATTTAGGTGTTGTGCTTAATGGAGAGCTGGTTTGAAATCCTTTTTTTAAATTTTTTTTTCAAAGTGTAAAAGTAAATCCACTTGATATTATTGCAATTGATCCTTTGTTTAATTACTTCTTCAGATTAGATCAGCTTTCGCAATGGCCTACTCCTTGCTGACTGATGCAAAAACCATAGGCACGTTGGGCCAAAACAGGAGCATTCTTGGGACAATCATAAGACCTGACTCACTGCTATTGAAGCGAAAAGGTGGGCCTAATGGAGAAGTGACTTTTGATAACTTGCTTCCAGGGGCTGGCAAACCAGTTGAACGACAACTTGGAAATGACTCAGATGTCTTATGTAACTGGGATTTGTTTGAGGATGAGCCATTTCCTAGAGAGAATGGTATTGCTGCAGAGCATGTACTGTCTTCTAAGAAGAGAAAAAGCTTGAAAGGGGAACACAAAGATTCTCAGGATGAAGAGTTGAGAAGAAGTAAGCATAAAGGAAGTGGAAAGAAAAGAAAGGTAGAAAAGAAAAGATGGAAAAAGAGCCGAAATAATGAGGATGGAGGTGTTGGTAGCAGTGGTCACCGTGAGTTTGTTCCATGGGATTACAGCAGCTTAGACTGATCTTAGGTATCTGTGTATTAACTGGTATTTGATGATGTGAACATCTGAAAGCAGTAGTACCAGCAGATGCTACATCCGAACTGCTGCATCACAGAAACCTGGGTGTGGCAGTTCCTAGCTGAGAGCACTGTTCGTAGGTGGGAAGTTTTTGGAATCCATCCGGACAGCAATATGGCCTTCATAAAGCATGTAGCATTTTGTGTTTCATCTATACGTTCTTTTGACTAAGAATTTGATTTATACTGTTTTGTAAAACAATCCATGAAGAATCATAAAGTTTATTACTTTATCTCGTATGTCATTTTTTTTTTTTTTTGGGGGCTGTGGTATTAGAAATTTAAGCGGAACATTTCCTTTGGGTAAAACGAAACGGTTAAGCCAGCAAAATCAGGTTAGCTTCCTCCACCCAACCCATGAGTTGCTTTGGCTACTTGGCATGCCCGTCATTGTCAGAGGCCTTAGTACGTGATCAATGGGAATTTCAGCTACAGATTGTAGGTTTCTATATCATGTTGCAATGTAGCAATCTAGCGTGCGCTCAATTAACTTCCGTTTTTAGAAAAAAATCATGCAGTTTTTTCCATTAGTTCAGTGTATGGAATTTCTAATTCATTCTTCCTAAGACGTACTTGGCCTTCCAGTTTGCTGCTATCACATCAATTTGCAGGGGTCGATAGTGGTTTCTGAGAATTTTGATCTCCTGATGAACAAAGTGAACTGCTTTGATCAGTCATGATGAACTACTGAAAGAAACAAAGCTTACTACCTTCAATAAACCATAATTTTCAAGGTAAATTTTAGCTAGTCCCGATGAAATATTGTTACATTTAGTCTCTTCAATAAACCATAGTATTCATAATATACCCAAGAGAAAAGAATTCATGATAAACCAGTCGTCTCCACATTTTCCTAGAAAAGCAGGAAGAAGCCAAACAATCTTTTTATTCTCTTCTATGTACGATGAGTCTATACGACACATCCCACCAAGCTGGATACAGTGGCACAAATGAAAGATAACGGTATGAACTGACACCAGTGGCTTAGCCTCACCATCCTCTCTGGGGTGCGCCATTCAACCTGTCAAGCAGAGTGTTGAAATCCAAAGGCTGGCCACTCTCCTCCATCCTGTGAAGTGCACTCGCAACCTGATCCCTGGCATAACCCATGTTTACAGCTTTTTCCATCAGTTCAGAGTATGGATGGTTGCGCATTAACTGTTGTGGAGGATGCCGGCCCCCAACATTGCTTGACGGTGTCGGATGAGGATAGCTGCCTTGGGGGTAGTGTGGTGGCAGGGGTACCCTGCTTCCTTCAGTCTCAAACATCATATATCCATGTAGATTGGATTGTGGGGGTGGTGGTCCTGTACTTGGGAAGCCAGCTTCACCAAGATGAGCTCCATAAGCACTTTGGCTAATTGGAGGCTGCTGCTGTGAGTGTGGCTGCCTTTGCATATTAAGGTGCAGCTGCTGCTGCGGAATTGTTCTACTAGGACCTCCATAACCATAGCCTACATCATCTGGGCCACTTGCAGTTTGCTGTGAAAGTCCAGAAAATGGAACTTGCATAGGCATGCTGATAGGAAACGTTTCAGCTGCAGGATTTGAAGGTTGAGTGGGGTAAGTTGAGTATGTTGGTGGTGTTTGGGGTCTGACTTGAGGTAATGAGACTGGCTGAGGTGGTTGCACGTGCTGGGGCCACTGCAGCTGATATCGGGGATAGGGCTGTGGTACAGTTTGATTTGCAGGAGGCTGAGGTTGAGGTGCTGACTGTTTGGGTGGTTCTGCAATCTGTGGTCTCTGATTCACATACTGGACTTCAGGCTGTGAATGTACATTTGGATGTGTTTGACTTGGTATCTGGCTCTGTTGAGAATAATAAGTGGGTGGAGTCGTCTGAACTGGAATTTTTTTTGGAGGAGGTAGAGATGGTGGTAATAGCTGCTGAACAGGCACTTCCTTATACGGCTGAGGTTGGGGAGTCAAGGGTGTTTGATGGGGTAAAGCAAGAGCTAACTGCTGGTTCTGTGGTTCTGATGAGTTGTCTTGTTTTTTAGGTTCAGTAGCTGATTGTGCAACTCTTTCTTCACTGTGATGTGACTGCTTCTCAATGGTAGATTCTTTTTGCATCACTTGAAGTTTTGCGAGCTCCTTTTGAGCATCTGCAAGCTCTTGTTTGTCTCTCAGGATTTGCACAGAGCGATGAACCTGTAGAAACATATATAGGGAAGTCACAGGATGTGGGTTTGTAAATTGAATCAAATCATACATCCTTGTCCATAGTACACGATGAAACTTACAATAGGTTGAATAGACAACTAGAGGAGGATAAAGAAGGTTTTTGAAAGGTGGGCTAGAAAAATTTCTGAACTTATTCTGTTTCTAGATGCATAATAGTTTTGTTAGCTTTAAACCAAAAAAAGAAAAAAACTGAAAACTCTTCACTCTAATTACAAGATATTATGTGTTGGATAGTTATAACTTTACGGTAAAACAGACTTGCTACAAGTTTACAAATCTATAAATCTCAATTCAACAAAGCAACCTATAGAGAATAACTATGAGGGCACAAAAAAGTTTCAAGATAGATGGTAACTGCTAATAAAACATTACAGTTTATATAGATTCATAATATCAAAGTTTCAAGATAGATGATAACAGCTGATATGACATTACAGTGTAATAAAGATTCATAATAATATAATATATGAGAATCAAGGCACAGGGAATAAAAAAACAATGTCAAATTTGGTTCAAACTCACCTCCTGAAGGTGCTTCTCGAGCGATATAAACTTCTGATCTGTTTCACTCTGATCACGAACTATATCAGATCGGAATTCTCCTATTGATTGTTCAAGATTGTAGCAGTACAGTTCCAACTGTGACAAATGTCCACTCATTCCATCAAGGACACGGAGCAGAGTGTCAGTATATTTTTTCATGGTTCTATCCACAGCAGAGATAATATCACGGGATCCAGATTCTTCCTGCGGAGTATACACATCTATCAGTGATCTTCTGTTTCTGCTCTCACGAAAATCCTGTGCAACAATGAGGCAAAAGGTGCACAAGAAACTCCACAAGGATCAGTTAAAAAGAGGAGCTAAACTTATGAGAGACCACAAAGACTGACGGAAAGTTATCACATTTGGAATGGATGTAAGAGAAAAGTTCCTCTCAAGGTTCAGTAAAAAAAGGAGAACAACTTCAAACAGTTAATTTGAAATAGAGAGACTACACTTTTTTTTCTGCTGTAGATTTTATCGGCATTACCTTTTCTTAATAGTGAGAAGCAATTAGAGAGAGCCGAGTTGCTCCCTAGAACTACTGGTCATAGAAGAAGAAATAAGTAGACCCACCACCCGAATTGAATAAAAACTCTAATTAGGACTCAAACTCCAATTGATCTTTTGTTAAAAAAGCCAAGAGATTTGATTGTTGCATCATAAGAAAATAAGAAAAAAATAATGGGGGTGGGAGGATAATTTTTGTTTATATTATTGAAGCGTTGTTTATTCATTACTTGAGCATGAGAATGAATCCCAACCCTACCAAGTAACTATTTTTTTTCTTCAAGAAATATCATGTAATTTTTTTTTTTTTTGAGAAATACCTTGTAACTATCTATTTCTGTACATGAAAATTCCTCAAGCAAAATTTCTATTCTAAACACCTAGTCATGTTCTCTACTTTCCTCCATCACTTCAAAAATCCATATTTCTATTCTAATTTTTATTCCATTTAATTAGAATGTCTTTCACGATAATACCATCACATAAATGTTAACCATTTCTTTCCACGTCATTGTTCTGATTCTAAGCTGAAGCAAGTCGCTCAGAACCATGAAAACGAAACAAAGACAATCACTAATAACTGATTCTAAGCTGAAGCAAGTCGCTCAGAGTCAATAAATCCAAACAAAGACATTAACACCAAAATAATTACTAAAACCACCACAAGATTTCTGACTCAAGATAAAAAGAGTTTTGAGGGACAAAAAAGAAAAAGAAAAAAAGTAAAGGCAAAGTAAAGTCAATGGTTCTTATCCAGAAAGCCTGATTCTCGGTGACGATGCTGTCTTTATGCATATGTCTCGTGCTTAGAAATTTTGATCGACTAAAACTGAAAGTACGGGCTAGCCTCGTGTATTCAACCGACATTACACGAAGGAAAAGAAATTCAAAGAATACATTACTTTCACTTTTAAAAGCAATCTCTTGTAAATAAAAATAAGCATGGGGAAATTATCCCGATGGAGAGTGACCATACTTAATTCCAAACCATAAAAAACAACCAAGAGTGCAGTAATCTTAAATACCGGTAAGTCATAAAACTACTTCATTCGTTAAACAGATGAAATTAACTTGAAACTCATGACCTGAAAGGCTCACGATTGTAAATTACACGGCCGAAGTATAAAAAATAATATGGTTTGCAAACATCAATTCCTCAAAATCCATGAACGAAACGGTCCGCTTAAGAAAGTCTAACTAACACCAAAGAACAAAAAAGCATATAAAAAAGAATACCTTTGATGAGTTGCTCAACGCGGAGGGCTCCATGCGCTTGCCGCTTGCAGACTCCTGATGGTCAAAATCATCATACGAGCATAGCACATCATCCGTCCCAAAATCGAACCCTTTTGCATTAGTGCCGGATCGACCAGACGCTCCAGAAGCCATGGATTCAGAGGAAAAGAAAAAATTGACAGACTATAAGAAATAAAAACGAGAAATTATAGGAATTTGAAAGGAAACAGCAGCGTAAAACAGTAAAGGGAAGAAAGAGCAGAGCGTAATTGGGATGGGAGGTGCGGAAAAGGCAGGGCTGCTTCTATATTCGTTCCTGTCACAGTTCACGACAGTATACGGCTTAATCTACATTTTATCTACGCACGTATCCTTAACGACTCAGCACGGAAAGCCCGCGGGCCTCTTCAAATCGTGCAGAGGCGGAAAGCTTAAACCCCGGACCTTGTACATATTTTATTCTTTAATTTGTTTCCACGATTGATCTTATGATTTCTATCCTTCAATGGTGGGCCTCAGAGGTGCAAAGTGTCAGAGGACCGGACTTCTACTTCGGTGGGTCCCAAAGGGTCAATGTGGGCCCATAAGAGAGTACTTAAGTTTTTTTTTATGAATTTGGAAGTGGATTGGATAAGGATTAAGGATAATTGATCCCCATACGAGCCTTGAGATTTTTCTATTCTCAAACCTTGAATACCGCATTTTTTAGCTGGCAAAATGCACGCTAACAGTAACAGGGTATGGTGCATGTGGTACAAAGGAAATTTTATGAAATTTCACTCTTTAGTTAATCGCTTTTGTACACATTATTATTTCGGTATTTTTATTTGAGAAGGTTGTTTCATGGAGTATATTCTATGATACCTGATTAATTAATTATCATATTCATGATAATCTTTTTTAATAACAAGTTCTCATGAATTATTTCTTAACATTCGATTCATGTCTTGCAAAATTATAAGTAGTTTTTCATTGGTTTCCTTAATTTTTTAAAAATTTTACTTAAATGTTTCTCTTTTATGGATTTTGTTTTACGTTCTTTGTTTTCCATTTTCATTTCCTACTTGGTAGTTATAGTTTTATGCAAACTTTTAAATGTAGGTTGGAGTTCGAATTCGGCTCGAACTTTGGTTAAAATTATTATGCTATTACAATTTTAGGTTTGAGGTTGGCTCCAGCTTGAGTTCGAATTATTTAAATCAAGTCTAACTCGAACATATGCAGGTCTGAGTTCAGCTCGACTCGATGCCACCCCTACTGGCCAGTAAAAATGTCATACACACTGGGTTAGACTTAATCATCACATAAGAAATATGTCTTCCCATTTGAGTAAATCTCATTCACCTTTCTCATGTGGTTGAAAAGAACCGACCACGATACTAATCCAAGAACAAATTTGATGTGAACTATTCAAAATTTGAGATATATTGAACTAAATGCTAATTGTATTGAACAAACGAATACACCTGATTCTAACCAAATTTCATCTGAAGTTGCAACTAAAAGGAAAAATAATAAAATTGCTAAAGGGGTTTCTTCCCTGACATTATCTGGTCCATTGGGATTGGATAATGGAGGTTTCTGCGAGAGGCCACAGGCAGCGTTTGCCAAAGAATCTGCTGCACCATTTCTCTTCTTCATGCGTTTCCTGTGATCAATAATTTTGGCGTCTGAGCAAGTCTCGCAACACGATGCTTAATTGACCAGATATGGCAAACTGGTAACTCCCAGCAGTTGAAGATAATCAGTTGTCCACCTGACGTGGTTCAGTTGGATTGCATTTTGGGCGCCTCTGTAATTTATGTCTGATGAGGTTCGCCAATTTGGAAGTACATTTCCTCCGCTCATTTCTTATGATGAATTCTGCGTTCAGCATCATAGCAAGCTAGGTAATTTCTAGTTTGGGCTTATCACCACTAAGCTCGGCAAGAACAAAAACCTTCCTCGAAGTGGTGGAAACGATGCTTTATGTCTAACAATGATTTCCCTGCAAGTAACCACAGAGATGAACTTATAGCCACATGACAATCACCACGCATGCGGAGGTTCTTCACAACCCTGACTACAGTCTCCTTACCCGTGTTCATCAAACCAAATGCAATGGCCAATTTTCCACTGTGAACTCTGAGAGCAAATTCCCTTTCTTCTTCCTCCTGCTCGTGCATCACTGAACCCGTCTAGGGGATATAGCCTGCTTCTCTTATCTTGCTCATCAACTGCTCTAGATAATCATATATCTCGTGTTTGCGCATAAGAAGTATCACCCATGAAAAATATGTATGCTGCCTGATTGATCTCTAACAAGCTGTACCCAGCTTGCTTCCTCAAACATCTGAGACTCATTTTGTCTCCAACCAATTCAACTCGATCCATTCTGCCTGCCAGTGCAAATATACTAGAAAGCAACACATAATAGCCGGCATTCTCGTGGCTTGATAGCCATCTAGCCACGCATCCAATACCCAGAAATCATAGCCGTCCAAGTGACAACATTTTACTCGGCCATTCAGTCAAACACTCTTCTTGCTCGTTCTACATGCTCATACCTTGAGTACATGCTTATCAATGAAGTACCCAGAACCACATCGACATCAAAGCTACTGTTTACAATAAAATCATGAAACCAACGGCCTAAACTAAGATGACCAATTGAGAACAAGCAGAGAGGAGGCTCACCTTGGCCTCTTGCATCCGGTAGAACATTGGCTATTGGAGAAAACTTCTGAGACGAGAGTTTAGAGTAAGAGAACGTTGACATTTTCTTCAACTTTAGGAAAAGCTAATAATACTAGTGCACCTCCCCACCCATATGCTCTCCTAACTCATCCACCTCCCATGCCACCTCTCCATCTCGTCTTATTCCTTTTATATGCGTAGTTTTTGTAAGTTGTAAAGAAAAATTTTTTATTTACCACGATTATAACTTAAGATTACAAAAGTATTTATACACAAAATGATAACAGAAAAATTCTGTTTCTGACTTGGTGATCCATCAGTTTGGGCTGATGGAAGCCTAGTCTGCAAGCTTCTGTTGCAATGCCGTTCACCCCCCTCCCCCCCTTGCGCAAGCTGAGCGTCGGATTGGAACAAATGTGACGTTTGGAGGGAAAAAATTCAAAGAGAGGATATGAAATACTATTGGTAAAAAGTTCGGCAACCTGGAGGTGAGATGGAACATACTGCGTGTGAAGTTTGTCAGCAACAACAAGTTCTCGAAGGAAATGATAATCTAATTCAACATGTTTGGTACACTTGTGAGAAACTAGATTGGAGTTGAGGAAGATTGCATTTTTGTTGTTTTCATCAAATTGAGCCTGGCGGGTGATGTAGATTTGCGAGGTGATTGGATCAAGGCAACAAAACCCTTTATAAGAGGGATTGTTACCCCAAAAAATGCAGGGAATACTACGAGGTAAAATTTTGTTAGACATATAATCACGTAAATTAGGATACACATGACAACCAAAGGGATGAAAATTTTCATAATTTGGAAAGGAACCATATAAAAGTTCAAACGATGATTTACCTTCAAGAAGTGATGTAGGCAAACGATTGATGATGTAAGTTGTAGTGCTGAAGGCTTCAACACAGAAGCGAGGAAAGAGATGAGAATGAAAAAGAAGTGTCAAACCAGTCTCAGTCACATAACGGTGTTTGCGTTTTGCACGTCCATTTTGGGCAGGTATATATGGGCAAGAAAGTTGATGATGGATTCCAAAGGTATGAAGATGAGACAGGAAGCAAACACTTGTAAATTCACCCCCACCATCACTTTGAAACTTTTTAATATGTACCGAATATTGATTTTCCACAAGTTTTTGAAATTGGGTAAAAATATCATAAAAATCGGATTTGAATTTCAAAGGATAAAGCCAAGTGAAATGGGAAAAATCATCAATGAAAATAATATAATACTCATATCCTAAATTGGATTTTGATAGGTGAAGGGTCCCATATGTCACAATGAATAAGATCTAACACATGAGACGACCTATGTTCATGATGTAGATAAGGCATACGATGATTTTTCACAAGCTGATATGAACTACATAATGATGGGGAAGACAATAAAGAGGTAAGATAGAGATGTCTTTGTTTATGTAAAAAAGAAATAACAGATTAATTTACATGTCCAAGACGAGCATGCCATAAATCATAGGAAACATGTAAAAATTTATTTTCAAGGACAAAAAGAAGGGCAGGGTGACCACGCTCCAACACATATAAGCCTCCATCTCTCTTACCGGTTGCCACCACATTCTTGTGAGACGATTTTGAATTGTGAAATTTTTTTTAATAAATGTAATGATTAAAGGAAAATCATATGGTAATTTACTGATGGAGAGAAGATTTTTAGTGAGATGTGGAACAACTAAAATATTTAACAATTGAATATTTGGGGTAGGAGAGAGAATACTAGTATGTGAGATAGATAAGGAGGCACCATTCCCCACAATTACAGAGTCCTTACCCCTATATGGAGCGGACTGATCCATGATGGATCAGTTATTGGACATGAGCGGAAGCTCTAGTGTCCAAAAACCAGACAGAAGGTGTAGATCCAGTGAGAGCGCACGATCTAGTGAAAGCCTCGACAAGATGGGCATGAGACTTATTGGACTAATTGCAGGCATAACGTTAGTTGCATCAATCAACATAGTGACCATCAAGACGACATATCTAACAGCGATGAGGACGGCACCCTTGTCTTGAATGAATTCGGCTCGATTGAGATAATAGTGGCCACTAGGGGTGGCATCGAGCTGAGCCGAGCCCGAACTTACTTATGTTCGAGTCGAGCTTGATTTAAATATTTCGAGCCGAGCTTCGAGCCAAGCCTCGTCTTGAGCCTAAAATTGTTATCGAGCTCGAGCCCTACGAGTTCGAGCCGAGCTCGAGCCTCAACATATATTTAAAACTTTTCAAAAAATATATTCGAATAAAATGTATATAAAATTTTGCATACATTTTACATAAAATTGGGTATGACCTCTACATAAAATTGGGCATAACTTATATATATAATATGTGTATAAGATTGGGCATAACCTCTACTTAAAATTTAGTATAATCTATATATATAATACTTGTATAAAATTCGGTACGACTTTTATTTAAAATTGGGCATAATCAATATACATAATACTTGCATAAACATTCCATAAACACTCCATAAAATTGTCTATACATTCCATAAACACTTCATGAAATTGTTTATACACTCCATAAAATAATCTAAACACTCCATACACTGCATAACATTATAAATAAACTCCATATAATAATCAAACACAACAAAAAAAAATAAAATATCACCATCAATTTTCAATCACCCAAATAAAAACTATAAATCCTTTAAATAAAATCCTATTACTATTACAGACTTATTAGAAAATTACAAGAAATATTTTAAATTTTTCTTAGGAAAGTTAAATGGACCTCTTATTGCCTTTTCTAAGGAAATAAATAAAAATTAATAATTAATCTAATATATTATTATCCTTATCGATAAATTTTTAATCACATAAAATGTCAAACACAAAATTGCTATGAAAATTGCCTCATGCTCAAAGTATTATATCATCAACTGTCAAATACTTATTCAAAATTTTTCTATATCGTTTTCTAACCCATATTGGCAAGAAAATCTTACTTGAAAAATTATATAATTTTTTAAAAAGAATTTATAATTAGAAAAATATTTTGAAAAAATATGAGGCACTAATGGTCCCTATATTTCTATTAAAAATGTCTTTTCAACATTTATTGAAAAAACCACTAATAGTCTCTAGAAACGTATTTCTACTAAAATATCTTTTCAATTTATTTAAGAGCCATAAGGAAGGGACAAAGTTTTTTTTTCCTTGTTTATGAATAAATTAGATATAAAATTATGCATACATTTTTAAAAAATATAATGGTAGGGGAGGTTCAGGATTGAATTTCAATAATGGATTAAAATGCACCAATATTAATATTTTTTACTCCAATTGTTGTCTAACTTGTTTTGTAATTTTTGAATCTGGCCATAATTTATTATGGCCTCCTTAGTGCCCCTAGATAAAAATTTATATTCTAGGAAAAACTAAAAATATTTTTTCCTATGATACATATTCCCAAAAAATTTTTTAAATAAAATCTTATTACTATTAGTGACTTATTAGAAAATTACAGGAAATAGTTTAAAATTTTCTTAGGAAAGTTAAATGGACCTTTTATTGTCTCTTATAGGGAAATAAATAAAAATTAATAATCAATCTAATATATTATTATACTTATCAATAAATTTTTAATTAAATAAAATATCCAACACAAAATTGCAATGAAAATTGTTTCATGCTAAAAGTATTACAACATCAATTGTTAAATACTTATTCAAAAATTTTCTATACAGTTTTCTACCCCATCTTGGTACGAAAAATCTTACTTAGAAAATTATATGATTTTTAATAAAAAATTTCAATTAAAAAAGTGTTTAAAAAACATGAGACACTAATAGTTTATAGAAAACCATTTCTATAAAATTTATTTTTAATTTTTTCCTGAGGAAAAAGTTTTTTTTTTTTTTTAATTTTATGATCTCGTTCGCACGTGCGAGATCATCTTCTCGCGAGGAAGGGGGAGATTATTTCTCCCCTGTTCTGGTTTTCCGCCGAGACGACGACGAGGGAAGGGTGTTACGGCGCCGGGGAGGACCTATCGTCGAGGATGACAGCCACCACGGTGTCGGCGGCGACGGAAGCGGCGGTGACAGAAGCGGCGGCGACGGAAACAGAGGTGACGGCGAGGAGAGGAAGAAATCGAAAGGACGGCCACAGAGGCGGCCGGCGAGTAGCTGCGACGGCGGTATAGACGCCGGCGAACAGCTACGACGACGGTAGAGGTGACGACAACAATCGATGGGAGGGGACGGCGGTGACGAGGGGGGAGGAAAAATTTTTCCCCCCCTCCCTCTCGCTCCTGCTCTCGCTCCCGCTCCCCCGCTCGCTTGCGATCTTGCCGATTCATACCGATCTGAGTCATTTCGAGCCGGCTCGCGAGCCGACGAACCGAACCTAGCTTCGGTCGAGCTCTGCTCGTTAAGGTAAACGAGCAGATTTCGGTGAGCTCAAGCTCGATACATGATGAATCAAACCGAACCGACTCGCGAACCGGCTCGGTTCGAAGCCACCCCTAGTGGCCACAACCATTTGTTCGGCCATGGGTTCGACTAGAGCTACGACAAGTTGACCGGTTTGATCCATGAAGTGTGACAATGAAAGTAGTAGCTGGAGAGACCGAACTCTCTAGAGATTTCTGAAAGAGCTCAAAGCTCTTGGCTCTGGAGACGAGGTTAGAGAAGCAGGGGAGAGGCATGAGGGCCATTTGTGTGATGAGAAGGTGGAAAATTCAGTGCCAAGTTCAGAAAGAAAACAATGGAATTTGTCAGTGTTGTCGACAGGTTAGTATATCGACAACGGATTGATTGCCACACTTTAAATGTAGGAGATCGTCTTTGAGTTGGATTTTTCGAGCCTTCGACCGATGACTGAAGGCATTTTCCAATGCGAGCTAGACCTCTCACGTGTAGTAGAAAAGCCAACAACTTTGGTCATTGCTTCCTCGGTGAGGGAGGAAAGGAGGAGGCTGAGGAGGCGTTGATCCATTGCTATCCATTACAAATAGTCAACAGTAGGGGTGGTAGAATCTATGGCAGCAAATTAAGGTGGTGGCGTGAGGGTTTTGTCCACATAGTTGAGGAGTTTTTTACTTTCCAAAAGAGGATGAAGTTGACTTTTGAACAAGAGATATGTTGTGGAAGAGAGTTTAATGGTAATCATATGGATGATGGTATGAAAAGGGAGAATATGAGAAAATGATTCAACGACCATTTTTTTTAAGGATATGTGAACCGAATTGGATTAAGGTTGGAACCACGGACCGAGTCGGGTTCACGTGGGTTGGCTAACTCTTTACCCCGTTCAGACTCAAAAAAGCAATCACGAGACATCGATTTTAGCGGTCCCTCAAGAGAAGAAAATTTTTTTTGATCGTTTTGGGCGTCTGGCGTGCCTTCTTGTCGGGACGGAGAACGAGCCGATGCTGACAGCGATAGTGACGACTGTCCGATGCCCGGAGACAATGATAGTGGAGTAGTTCCTATCGGTGATCGAGGGGTTGGTGGTGTCAAACTGCACTGGCCTGTGCTTGGAGGAGGAAGGTCTGTCGAGGCGAAAAGGATACGTCGGTGGTCGCTCAGGGTATGAAGCGGCGTCGGGGGAAAAAGATGGAACGTCGAGGGCCGTTGTGTCAGGATGGAATCAGAGGGGCGGCGACTATGCCAGTGCACATAGGTGGGCAGTAGCGAAGCAGAGTTGTGATGCGTGCAAAGGAGATCGTTGGCCGAAAAAAATGGCTATCAGATAAACATGAGATCGACTTGCTCTGATACCATGAAAGGTTTAAGAAAAAACTCTTTATTTACCACGATTATAACTTAATATTACAAAGGTATCTATACACAAAATGATAATGGAAGAATTCTATTTTTGGTTTAGTGATCTACCAGTTCTGGTTGATGGAAGTTTGGTCTGCATGCTTCCATTGTGGTGTCAATCACAGTTTCTCCCTCAAGTTCTAGCCGCAACCTTCTACTCTTCTGACACACCAAGAACCATGACAAAGTCTAAGAAAAACGTTTTTGTTCTGAGACTTCTGGCGGTGGCGGCTACTCTCTTTGTAGCAGTAGTCATGGCTACTAGTAGCCAAAGCTCCTCCTTCTTTGGCATTCATGTCCAGACAAAATATCACTATGAACCTGCATTCAAGATACATGTTACGGAGACAGTGAAGAGAGAATTCTTTATTCTTAGTGACTATATTAGTTTTTCTTTCCGTTGCATTCTGTCCAAAGCTTCTTCGTTGCTCATGCGGGGTTCTGTTGCAAGTTTTTTCTGATAGCAAATGCGATATGCCCTGTTTATAGTTTTTGGCTCTTTTCATTCCTTCGAAAAGCATGTTGTGGTGCTTAGTCGTTGTTAATCTGTAAGATGGTTGTAAACGCGTAAGATAGCTGCAAACGTGTAAGAGACATATAAATGTGTGATTTGTTTTATAAATATATTCCAGAAAAATACTTTTGATTCTATTGAATTAGGATTCTAGAAAAAATATATACATATTAGTCAATTGAATGAATTGATATCATTACCTATAATAAGGATGTTATCAACATATGTCAACATAACTTAAAAGAATATGGGATGAACTAGGATCCTATAATGACACAATTTGCTCTTATAGGACAGACCACAAGAGACACAGATTGATGCAATTTCTCATGGGACTCATTGAGTCTTACAGTGCAATTTGGAGGCAAATTCTACTGACAAATCACTACTTGATGTTGGCAAAGCCTACTCTTCTATTGTCCAAGAAGAGAAGCAGCGAAGTCTGGGGCTTGCAGGTGAAACAACAGAGAACTCAGCCATGGTTGTTCAAATTATCGAATAAGTGGCTCTAGCTGTTCGACATGGACAAGGTTCTTTTCATTCTAACACTTCTAATCGAAAACCATTGCATTGGTCTTATTGTGATTGTGACCACCATGTTCGAGAAGTATCAGAAAAGTTGCATGGGTACCCACTAGGACAGCCTAAACATGCATCAAACAGGCCTAATCAAGGAGGTACCCATTCCAAACACCACAAAAGTCATCAGTCTTTCGTCAACAATGTAAAGGAGGGTCCAAAAATGTAGGAAGTGTCGTCGATAACAAATGGACTCTCTGATTTGCAAATCCAGCAAATCTTATCTATTATACAAGGAAAAGGGACAACACAATATGGCAATCCTAAAGATAATGTTTCTATTGCTTCTTCAGGTTTGTTACAAACATTGTTGCGACTCAATCGATTAATTATCGAGAGTGGTGCAGCAGACCATATTTCTTCATCTCCAACTCAACTTGTCAACAACAGTAACAATACCCTTTTGCGACTGGGGATTTACCTTTGAATTTCGCTGTTACTTTAAAAAATGTGCTTGGTGTGCCATCTTTTAAGGTAGATTTAATGTTTGTGAGTTGAGTTACCAAATATATCAATTGTTCAATAACTTTTTATTCTCATTGGTGTATTTTGTATAATTTGATGATGAAGAGGATGATTGGTTTGGGTGAACAATGAGACAAACTTTATTACATGGTTGCATTAGCATTAGAGAACCCAAAATCTCAAACTCCCTCTACAACAACCACTTCTTTTCATTCATCTAACCTTCAGGTTACCTCCTCCACTGTTTTGTGGCATTGTTGATTGGAGAATTTGTCTTCTTCTAGATTAGATTTTATGGCAAGACATTTGCTAAAATTCCTTTTTTAGTCTAACAATGCTTTTGATGTTTGTGCATTTGCAAAACACATTTGACTTCCATTTTTTATTAGTTCAATTTCGTCTATTAGACCCTTTGAATTAATTCACTTTGACATTTGGGCTCCGTATAAAATTGTCTCCTTTGTTGGTGTGAAATATTTTTTGACTATTGTGGATGATTATTCTAGATTCACATAGTTATTTTTTATGCATCATAAAAGTGAGACACAACATCTTCTTGTTAATTTTTTTCTCATTTGTCAAAGCACAATTCCATGTTTCAATAACATACATTCAGGTTGATAATAGTAGAAAATTCTTTTTTATGCGATGATTTTTTAAACAAAAAAAGACCATTTATCAACGTTCTTGTATTTATACTCCCCAATAAAATGGGGTTGTAGAGAGCAAACGCCATATTCTTGAGTCAGCTTGACTTTTTCCTTTTCAAGCCCACGTTCTTTTACATTTTTAGGTCGAATCTGTTTCAACTGTTGTTCATATAATTAATCGTCCGTCCACACCACGCCTTTCTAGCCACACTCCTTTTGAACGACTTTATGACAAACTTCCTTCCTATTCTCATCTTTGAGTTTTTGTGTGTCTTGTATATGCTACTAATGTGCACATCTCCATATATTTGCCCTTCGAGCCAAACGTTGTACTTTTATTGGCTATACAGTTGGTTAGAAAACCTATAAACTATATGATCTCACCACTCATCCAATGTTCACTAGTCGTGATGTTGTTTTTCATGAAACTATTTTTCCTTATGAGTCAATTTCATCACTCCCTCAAATTCAGCTCTGGTGATTCCTCTTTTTGTACTTGATCCTTCTCCACTAGTCCAACAACCCTTACCACCGACTCTAATTTCTCCTCAACCATTATCTCCTAGTCCTGCTCCCAAACCAATTTTGTGTCGATTTCAACAACCTCCTTACCCTCCCATGGCTTTATGTGACTATGTCTGCAACCAAGTGACATTGTCCAACCATTTGTCGCCTTTGTCATCAGGTCCACAAAAATGTACGCATTATCCTGTTAGCAATTTTTTCTCTTATCATCATCACTCACCACAGCAATAATCTTTTACTGCTACTATCAGTTAAGATATTGAGCCTACATATTATACCAAAGCAGCTACACATTCCCATTGGCAAGAAGCTATGCAATCTGAATTGGCTGCTTTAGAAGCCAACCGCACTTGGTCCCTTACTTTTCTTCCCTCTAGTAAGAAACCTATTGGATGTTGCTTGGTTTATAAAATCAAATGACATTCAGATGGTACCGTTGAGTATTTCAAAGCTCGTTTGGTTGCGAAAGGTTACACACAACTGGAAGGTATAGATTACCATGATACTTTTTCTCCCAATGGTATAATGATTACTGTTCGTTGTTTATTGGCTTTAGTAGTTCCCAATATTGGTCTCTCACCAACTAGATGTCAACAATGCTTCTCTTCAAGGTGATCTCCATGAAGAAATTTATATGTCTCCACGTTCTTGTCTTCAGCGATAGGGGGAGAATCTCATATGTCGCCTTCACAAGTTGTTATATGGCCTAAAGCAAGCTTCCTAGCAATGGTTTGCCAAGTTCTCTACAAGTATTCAAATTGTTGGATTTGTTCAATCCAAAATAGATTACTCATTATTCACATATCGAATATGCAAATCTTTTACAACTTTGTTTATATATATTGAAGACATCCTTATTACGGGCAATGATATCAATGTCATATTAGTTGTCAAGAAATTTTTGCATAGTCATTTTCAGATCAAAGATTTGGGTAATTTGAAGTATTTTTTGGGCATTAAAGTTTTTTGGTAAAAAAAGGGGATTTCCATCTTGCAATGAAAATATATTTTGGAAATTTTAATAGATGGTGAATTTTTAGGTGCTAAACCTGTGAACTTTCCTGTGGAGCAAAACATAATGCTTTTGAATTCAAGCGAATTGCTTAAAGACCCATCTCAATATAGGCGATTTGTTGGACGCCTAATGTATTTGACTATTACCTGGCCAAATATCATATATTTAGTCTGTGTGTTAAGCAGATTCATGCTTGCACCATGCAAACCACACATGGAAGCTGCGTGTGTTGCACTACTTGAAAAACAACCCAAGACAAGGTTTATTTTTCCATTCTCAAAATGATTTATGTTTGCGGGCTTTTTCTGCTTCAGACTAGGCTAGTTGTCCAATATCTCGTAGATCTAATACAGGTTATTGTGTTTTTTTGGGATCTTCTCTTATTTCTTGGTGAACAAAGAGGCAGAAAACTGTATCTCTCACCTCAACATAAGTCAAATATAGAGCCATGACAAATACTTGTTGTGCATTATCTTGGCTACACTCATTATTGTCGGAGTTGAGAACATTTCATCCGAAGCCAGTATTGCTATATATTGATAACATAATGCCTTACATATAACAGCCAATCCTATTTTTCATGAAATAACCAGAAATATAGAGATCGATTGTCATTTTATTCCTAACAAAATACAAGATAGTTTGGTTGTAACTAAATATGTAGCTTCAACAAATCAGCTTAAAGGTGTGTTCACCAAGCCATTGGGAAAAAAAACCTTTCTCAACTATAATACGCACGTTGGGAATTCTTGTTGAGGGAGAGTGTTAATCTATAAGATAGTTGTAATGTGTGATCTGTAAGATAGTTATAAATACGTGACTATAAACATGTAAAATAGCTGTAAATGCATGATTTGTTGTATAAATATAGGTCATTTGATTCAATTGAATCAGGATTCCAGAAAAACACATTTCTTCCCATTTATACAAGCGTGACTCTTGATGTGGTAACAAGTTGGCAAAGACTTTTCTTTTCTGTTTCGGTTTTTTTTCTTCTCAAAGCTTTTAGCAGAGCCGTGACGAAAACCCTATGAACGGGCACTTGGACTAATACTAGGTGATCACCATGTTGCTCTCCTCCAACATCCGTGCGCCATTGCGTATCGGGGTAAGAAAGGAAATTCCCTGACAAGTTGGTTGCCAAGTTGTGGGCAATTTACCAAGTTCTAACCAAGGAATCGCAACTTTGATCCTCGGCTTACGGCTTAGGTGGGCTTCTTATATACATGGTTCCTTTTATACGCCATCTATACAATCATCAACCCTCTTCTTCTCTAAATTTTCTTGTGCTAGCACTAAGGGGGCACTACCATGTGCTTATTGTTTAATTAGTTGCAGCTATTTGTTTCTGATCAGTTATTTTTCTTGGCGAATGATTTATATAGATTTGTTTGGTGGCATCAAACTGGGTTCAAATTTGCTGAAAAGAAATTGAACAAGAGTTTCATATGTATGAATTTGCATGTACAATCTTTTGATCATGGTCGGACAGTTGAGATAATCGTTTCGTATGTTTCACACCAAATAACTTTGCATATTAGATCATTTTGAAGTCAAAATTTTAATATTATTTACTTATCTTTAAAATAATTAAAAATTGAATTTAAATAATTTTTTATTTAGAGTTTGAATTTGATTTAAATATATAAAAATTTAAGTCGGGTCAACCAAATTAATTAGGGATTCAAATTCAAACAAATTGGAGGAGGCTAGACTAGAAGAAAAAGGCTTAGTCCTATCTCTTAATCTAATTTACTTAAATCCAAATTTAATGTTAGCTCCTATATAAAACCATGGTAAAATCGAGTATCCTGTCCACAACCTTGTCAGTTTTTCCCTTGTCAATTGTCACCTAAAAACCGGCACTTAGCCCTCGCTAAAACTAGGACACGTCATGGCCATGAAGCGGTTACTGGTAAGAAGACCATTTCCTCGGCGGCGACGCGAATTCATGTTTCTCGCGCCTTCCTCGAAGGATCCACGACGATAACCACCTTTCGAAAAAGCCTATAAAAGACCCCTCAACTCATTTTTGCCGCGTTCTCAGCCCCCTCTTCCCTCTTCCTCTTCTAGAGTTTTCGGAAACGAGCTTGAGAAATCTGCTCTGCGACGTGTTTATCTGTAAAATACATAAAAAACTAACGCTCTGCTGCTTTAAGTTTGAACCGAACACCGCCAGACTTTAGCTATTCTTTCCCGTTCTTGGAAAGCCGGTGGATTCATGTACAACGGGGAGGACCAAGAGGACCAGTATCTGCATAATGACGCAGCAGAGATCACCCAGGACGATGCGTGGTCCTTTATTAGTGCTTATTTCGAGGAGAAAGGGCTTGTAAGACAGCAGCTCGATTCCTTCGATGAATTTATACAGAACACCATGCAAGAAATTGTGGATGAGTGCGGCACTATCGAGATTCGGCCCAATACACAGCATCAACCCGGACATTCCTCAGATTTTACTGATGTGCGGATTCTTTTCCTCTTGGCTATCTTTGTGTGGACCTAAGTTTTGACAGAAAAGCACTTGATTTTTAATGTCGAGACCTAGCTCATGTAAGTTTTAGGTAGATATACAGTTCGGGAAGACTAATTGGGCTTAAGATAGAGCCTGTTTGCTAGCTTCTATGACTTGTAAAAATTTTAAGGAGCAGAAGCTGGATACGAGCTGTAAAAGGCATCGGTTGATGAGGAATAATTGGCAACTAGAGCAACTTTAGATGTGGGCCGAAACAGAATCTCTTGCATCTCTGACTAGACTGAATCTGTTGTGCTTTTAGTCCTTCAATGGAACGGCGCATTCGGTAAACTGGAGGGGTAGTCAGCAGAGTTGGTTTATGTACTATAATGGCCAAGCTTGACTAGATTAGTTAAAGCATCCGTTTGGAAATTGGAGGTCGGAGCATGCAACTCTGCGGTAGGCTAAGCTTCGGCTAACTCATGTAGTTGGAACTTGGATTACCTGCTGTACTTGTTATAATATTGTTATCTCAAAGTAGCCTTATCCGTGATAAAACTGTTTAGTTTCTGAACTATAGGAGATACAAGGAGGTGATTTTGTGAAAGTGGCCCAGAGTTAGTCATATCATGGTGATTTTTAAAGTGAAAAAAAAAGAAACATAAAAAATAAAAAAGAATTGATGTGTTATTATGTTGTACCCAATATGCCCCTACTGCATGAACTGTGGCCTTCTGCAGTGAGCTTGTTTGCAAAATGGGCAACTTCAAATTTAGAAATTGTGTTACTTCCGGTTCTTGAAATTCTTGCCATCCCATACCATGTTGCTTAGACTACAGCTTTGAGGTTCTGTTTTATGCCAACTTGCCATCCCATATCATGTTGTTTAGATTACAACTTTCAGGTTCTGTATTATGCCACTTGTATGAACTACTACTGCTTTTTTTCTTCTTCGATGCCATCTCGTTAAGGGTACATGACAATTGATAAAGTGTAAAATAAGCCAAGGGAAAATTGTCATTAACCAGAGGATGATCTTAAGTGTTATGTCATCGCATTTTGTCTTCTCACTGCAATCTACGGAAGACTCTTGGAGGAGATAACAGCCAAAAAACAGCTCTAGCTATTTCTTTTTAGGTTCTGCTAATTTGCTGGTTTTAAGATATTTCTACTGTTGCTATTTTGTCACCAGAACAGACTAGAAACTAAGTTGTATTGTATGGTTCTACTGTTGGCTTAAGTCTGGATTGATTTGGTGGCTCTAGACTGCTGGTAAAAATTGAAATCATATAATGCTTGTCTTAGAGTTGGTTCTGTTGGAAAGTTTGTTAAATGAACACTGATTAACTTGCACCTGGCGTTATCCAGACTCTTTACAAGATCAGTTTTGGTCAGATATATTTAAGCAAGCCTATGATGACAGAGTCAGATGGAGAGACGGCTACTTTGTTCCCAAAGGCTGCAAGACTGAGAAACTTGACGTACTCAGCTCCCTTGTATGTGGATGTTACAAAAAGGGTCATTAGGAAGGAAGATGACGGTGAAGAAGTTGAAGAGAGGCAGGATTTTTCCAAAGTCTTTATTGGCAAGGTGAAATTTAATGCACGAACTAATTGTAATTTAACATATTAAAATGGCCCTCTCATCTTGGTTATTTTTGCTCTCAGGTTCCAATCATGTTGAGGTCCAGTTATTGCACGTTATACGAGAATTCTGAAAAGGATCTAACAGAACTTGGGGAATGTCCTTATGACCAAGGTGGATACTTTATCATAAATGGAAGTGAGAAAGTTTTGATTGCTCAAGAAAAGATGAGCACTAATCATGTGTACGTGTTTAAGAAAAGACAGCCTCATCTATACTCTTATGTAGCCAAGGTTCGTTGCACAACTGAATCACAGAGCAGGGCATCAAGCATGTATGTTGGTATGCTTTCTCGTGGTGGTGGTAGAGGGGTGAGTCTTAAGTCAGCTTGAGTAACTGTATCTCTTCCATCCTATGGGAGTTATTTTATAGTGTCACTTCTTGTTGATGATGATTTTCTTCTCAGCAGGCTACTATAGGGCAGTACATACAAGCTACTCTTCCATACATTCGTAAGCCAATCCCCATTATTATTGTGTTTCGGGCACTAGGATTTGTGTCTGACAAGGACATATTAGAGCACATCTGTTATGACTTCTCTGACACCTAAATGATGGAGTTGCTGCGACCGTCACTGGAGGAAGCATTTGTTATTCAAAACCAGGAGGTATTACATCTATCCTATTTGTTCCCCAAGTATGTTACTGTAGTGTTTTAGCTGTAGGTTTTGCTTGAAAAATTGTCTGTTTTTTGCTTATATGAACTTTTCACGTTCCTATGACACTTGTGTTTAAATGCCTGTAGAAGTACATACCAGCCTCCACTCATGGATCTGTTAAGTTGTTTGTTACGTGTCTGACAAAACATTCTTTTATGAGCACACTGTCTTAATTTGATAGCTTTTACTCATATTGTTAAGATAACTCAATTTTGACATGTTTCCCTTGAAGGTAGCTTTAGACTACATAGGAAAAAGAGGATCAACGGTTGGAGCCACAAAGGAGAAGAGGATCAGGTATGTAATCTTTTACCCCTCTTACTTGGTGGCAGGGATTTTGACTTGCCTCTGGTCTACAATTTGAAAATGGTTTTGGCTCTCAGCCTGAACATTATTAATGCCGAGGCTTGAATTACTTATTGCTTTGCAGGTATGCAAAAGAAATTCTTCAGAAGGAGATGTTACCTCATGTCAGTGTGGAAGAACATTGTGAAACCAAAAAGGCATTCTTTTTTGGGTGAGTTTCCAACTTGTATACAAAGATATGATTTCTGCTTCCAACCTTGGGGATTGAAGTCCTGAGTGATTTTGCCTCACAAAAAAAGCATTCTTGTTTTTTTTTTTTTTTTAAATGACTCTTTGAAGACTTTTTTTTTTAAGCTGTGTCTTCTGCTAGGTACATAATTCACCGGCTCTTACTGTGTGCACTTGGTCGTCGGGCACAGGATGATCGAGATCATTATGGGAATAAAAGGCTGGATCTAGCGGGTCCTTTGCTTGGAGGACTATTTAGAATGGTTAGTTGCATATCTAAAGTCTCCACAGAACTATATCTATATCTATATCTATATTGATATCTCTATCTGTCAATGTATCCATCTCTTTGTTGAACTATTTATCTACACCTATACCTAAATATATGTAATTCTCTATATATTAATCTAGCATTTTATTTTTCTGTAACCATTACTTTTCACTGGGTGCCAGCTATTCAGAAAGATGACTAGAGATGTGAAATCATATGTTCAAAAGGTTAGTTCATCTTTAAACTTACTAAGTTGGAAGTGATATTTCTCCTTGTTTATTGACTTCATTTATATGTTATATTTACCCATAGCTCTGTTACTTTTATTTGAGGAACAGTGTGTGGATGATGGTAAAGAAGTTAACTTGCAATTCGCAATCAAAGCAAAAACTATCACTAGTGGCCTTAAATACTCCCTAGCTACTGGAAACTGGGGACAAGCAAAACAGCTAGTGCCAGAGCAGGAGTTTCGCAGGTTCACTTTGTCTTTAGTTGCTTTTAGGAGTTCTTTAAAAAAATTATTTATTAATAGTTGCAAAATATTTTAAGCTAAAAATGCTAACATCTAGCAGGTATTGAATCGCCTGACCTATGCCTCCACTCTCTCTCACTTGCGAAGGTTGAATTCTCCTATAGGCCGAGAAGGTAGATTGTCTCTTCTATTGACTATTAATCGATTCCTCTCATAATCGGAGGCATGGTCTTTCCTCATCAGGGAAGTTAGCAAAACCACGACAATTACACAATACACAGTGGGGAATTATGTGTCCTGCCGAAACACCTGAAGGACAGGTATTGTGCTGTGCAATTTTTATACCTTTACAAATATTCAGTATTACAGCTATGGTTCATTTTAAAATAATGAATATTCTGATATTTTGGTTATCACAACAGGCTTGTGGACTAGTAAAGAATTTAGCATTAATGGCACATATTACAGTTGGATCAGCATCAAAACCTCTTTCGGCATTTTGGAAGAGTGGGGCATGGAAGACTTTGGGGTACTATTGAAGTTGACCCTTTTGCTTCTCAGTATTCACTTACCTATTGTTGGTTCTAGGAAATATCACCTGCAGTTATTCCTCAAGCTACTAAAGTTTTTCTCAATGGTTGTTGGGTTGGTATTCATCGTAACCCTGAGCTTTTGGTGAGGACACTTCGGGAACTAAGAAGACGGGTATGCATCAGTCTGGTCAAAGATCATCATCTTTTTTTTTGTTTATTTTGTGATTTATTTTATTTTATTTTTACATTTTTAACTTTTATGTGTCTATCCATGTTAGTGGGAGTAATCCCTCATAGGTTAACATATAAAAAAATTCAAGAAAAGTCATAAAGTTATTAGATGGCGAAATGCCTCCTAATTTTGGAGATATTTTTATTTTTATCTATCCTGATTTTACTGGATTTGATCAAATAGTGATCTTATCTATTTTGAATTTTAAATTTAAATTTTATTTAATTAAAGGCTGTAACACGATGTTGAACTGAGCTTTGATAATGAAATTTTGAAATCTCCTTGTTTCGGGTCTCTCCCCTCTCTCCCTCTCCTTCTTCTTCTTTCTTCTCTATTCTCCTTATAAATTATTCTTCTCTATTCTCTTATTTCTCATTCTGATACGACATTTCGCATACGACAATTAAAATCCATGCTTCGTCACATGTTTGTCCCGCATCAAAATGCCTCCTAATTTTAAAAACTCATATTTGCATTTGTAAGACTCCTGTGTAACTCTGAATATTTTCTCTTTGTAGTTAATAAAAATCGAACAAGATATGATTTTATTCGTTTTAGCTTGACATTTTGAAGAGCAGATTTAAGAGTGATGGAAGCACGAAACAAAGAAGATACCCTAATGATCCTAATGATTGTAGTCGGATTTGGAAAGTATTGCTTTAGATCTTCTCTAACGGTTTGATAGTCCAAACTTCTATAAAGGACTAAGAATGGGAAAGGGAATATCATTACGTGTTTTCCAAAATTCATAACTGAGAAAGTTTGGTTCAACAGTATGAAAAACCTGCTGCCTTCTCTTCCCAAAATGGGTTATACTGCCCCTCATTTGAGCCTCTCCTCTTTGAAATTGCTTTTCTTCCTTAATTTTTCTTATTAAATAAGAAAAAAAAAACAGATACATAGACACTAAGTAACCCTGGTAACTGAAAACAAATTACCACAACAACTGGAAATGAATTCCTTGCAGCTTTAGGGTCAATGTGAAAAGGTAATATTTAAATTTTCTGTAATTGGGCTGCCTGTGTTTTATATGAATGTTGAGCCTCAGTACCCTGGCAAACCACTAGGATACCATCCTTCTTCACCAACACCCCCCCCCCCCCCCATAGACACTAAGTAACCCTGGTAACTGAAAACAAATTACCACAACAACTGGAAATGAATTCCTTGCAGCTTTAGGGTCAATGTGAAAAGGTAATATTTAAATTTTCTGTAATTGGGCTGCCTGTGTTTTATATGAATGTTGAGCCTCAGTACCCTGGCAAACCACTAGGATACCATCCTTCTTCACCAACACCCCCCCCCCCCCCCCCCCCCCCCCCCCCCCCCTGCAACTCCATATGTGACCATTGAGCCAAAGTCCCAAGACCTTGCTAAATACTCATCTGAGGAATCAAAGTAGGGACATTACACTATTGTGGTGGCAAGCAAACTTAAGATGTAACACTGTACCTAGTATTGATATGTTGACATCTTCTGGGCTATTTCTTTTGAGAAGTGATCTCTAAAGTTCTTCTTCTAGCTGTTCATTTTGATTTTATTGAACCTGTTTTCCTTTCAAAGTTTTAGACCCTTATCTAACTCCCTAACTAAATTTGGGTTTGTATCAAAGAGCCTATATGATAAAAGTTATCGGCAGCGACTCCTATGGGATACTTCAGAGGTTATTTCAGTATCCTAAAATCTTCTGTTGACTTGAATAGGTCGATGTTAATACTGAAGTTGCTGTGGTCCGAGATATAAGCTTGAAGGAACTTCGGATATATACTGACAATGGCCGCTGCAGCCGACCTCTGTTTATAGTGGAAAACCAAAGACTACTAATAAAGAAAAAGGATATTTTATCCTTGCAGCTAAGGGTGGGTAATGTTTCTTTTCCTTTTCAGTTAGATCATTCAATCCTCTGATATTTACTTGAGTATTTTAAACTATCTTTTCTTTTCCTTCAGGAATCTGAGGAAGAAGGTTGGCACTCTCTTGTTGAGAAAGGATTCATCGAGTACATAGACACAGAAGAAGAAGAGACCACCATGATTTCAATGACCATTGCTGTATGTATAATAATTTTTAGTTTAGCACACCTGACTCTTCTCTTTTTGAAGTGTATTTGGTTTGTTAGCATGCGGTACCTAACACAACTCAATGTGCAGGATCTTACATTTGCAAGGGAGAATCCTGAAGAAGCGTACTCCATGACCTACACTCATTGTGAAATCCACCCTTCGATGATATTGGGTGTTTGTGCCTCCATTATTCCATTCCCTGATCATAACCAGGTCTGCAACCATTTTCTGATTATTAGGACTTAAAATTTATTTATTTATCCAGGGCATTCACTTCATTTAAATTTGGAAATGCTACCAGTCACCTCGAAATACGTACCAGTCTGCAATGGGCAAGCAAGCAATGGGAATGTATGTTACCAATTATCAGTTACGAATGGTATGTTGGAGATTTGATTCTATACAAGTTCTTAACTTCTGAATCTTTTCTTTCTATGATTCTGCTATTATTTGAAAATTGGATTGATGTAGATTTTAACTTTGTGTAACTTTTTTTTTTCTTGGTTCAGGATACACTAGCCTATGTACTCTATTATCCACAAAAGCCTCTTGTTACCACTCGTGCTATGGAGCATTTGCATTTCAGACAGCTGCCAGCTGGCATTGTATGATAGCTATTTCATGTCTTTCGTTGTTCAAAAATTTTATTTCTAGTTTTCATTGGAGTTTGCTCTTTACCAACTTTTTGTTTTTTGTCTTGAAACAGAATGCTATTGTTGCCATTGCTTGTTACTCTGGCTATAACCAAGAGGACTCTGTTATAATGAACCAGTCTTCTATTGATCGGGGGTTCTTTCGATCTTTATTCTTCCGCTCATACAGGTGTATCTGTGGTGTTCTGATTTTTTACTTAAGGGCTTCTATTTTAAGTTTTAACTTTCCTGTCTTGCGTGTAACTGAATGAATGAATGTTCCTTTACCAGAGATGAGGAGAAAAGGATGGGACCACTTGTTCAGGGAGAGTTTGCGCGTCCAAACCGGGAGAACACTATGGTAATCCTTTAATTATATTCTACAACTGCATGCAATTTGTTTGTTTGTAAGTACACTTAATGTTGTCAATGTTTAACAGGGAATGCGGCATGGATCATATGATAAATTGGATGATGATGGTTTTGCTCCTCCTGTGAGTTAATTTGCTAATTGTGTCTTATGGTTGCAACTTATTACACTTGCTCCTTGACTGTGGATTCTCTTGATTAGGGTACACTGGTCTCAGGTGAAGATGTTATCATTGGAAAGACGTCTCCCATGACTCAGGATGACACCCAAGGACAACTTTCACGATTCACCAAACGTGATCATAGCATAAGTTTAAGACACAGTGAAAGTGGAGTTGTGGACCAGGTTAGTCTTCATTTGTCAACCAATGAAAGATGATGCCCCTGAAACCATATGGATCCAACTAAGTTACTCTAGCTGAGGGAGATAATAAACCTGAAATTGTAAATTGTAGTATTATGAGTGTGATCTGCTGCGGCACCTTGCTAATTCATTTGTCTTTCAGGTTATATTAACAACTAACGCTGATGGTTTGAGGTTCACAAAAGTAAGGGTGAGATCTGTCCGGATACCTCAGATTGGAGATAAGTTTAGCAGCAGGCACGGTCAGAAAGGAACTGTTGGCATGACTTACACGCAGGAGGACATGCCCTGGACCGTCGAAGGCGTTACACCTGATATTATTGTAAACCCACATGCCATTCCTTCTCGTATGACTATAATGGGAAAGGTGGCTGCTCAGGTTGGAAAAGAAGGAGATGCCACGCCTTTCACTGAAGTCACAGTAAGTGTTTTTTTTTTTATATAAAAATAAAAATAAGGACAAATGGATCATCATCTAAGCATATAATTATTTGTTTAATTTCTTGATAAAACTGAAATTTACTTGTTCTCTTTTTCCATTACAGGTGGATGGAATCAGCAAGAGTCTTCAGGGCTGTGGGTATCAGATGCGTGGCTTTGAAACGATGTACAATGGCCACACTGGGCGTAGATTGTCGCGATGATTTTTATTGGTCCTACTTATTATCAGAGACTAAAACACATGGTAGATGACAAGATCCATTCCCGTGGGAGAGGACCAGTTCAGATCCTCACTAGACAGCCTGCAGAAGGACGGTCCCGTGATGGAGGTCTACGCTTTGGAGAGATGGAGAGAGACTGCATGATTGCACATGGGGCTGCACACTTCCTCAAGGAGAGGTTGTTCGACCAAAGTGATGCTTATAGAGTTCATGTATGTGAGAAGTGTGGCCTGATTGCTCTTGCAAACCTCAGAAAATGACCTTCGAGTGTAGAAGCTGTAAGAATAAGACAGATATTGTTCAGGTACACTTTTTACTTTGTTTCTCTTGGATTACTTTATTTACTTCGAGTCTGGCGGTTTCTGATGGTCTTCCAGATCCTTATTTTTTCTGTATCTGTGATCATCCGAGTGCATGGTTGACAAGTCCATTTGATTTTGTAGGTACACATACCATACGCTTGTAAGCTGCTCTTCCAGGAGCTCATGGCCATGGCCGTAGCCCCTAGAATGATTACTAGGGATATGAATCCTTCCAAAGCCTAGAAGAACGGAGCATGAAGACCCAGTTAAATGTATATGCCGTATAATCCTTTCAGGTTTAAAAAGTTTCTTCTGTCTTCCACCTGACAGCATTGCCTGCGTCATTGGGTTGGAGCTGAGGATGATGAAACTACTTCCTCAAAACTCTCAAACGCGATGAACTTGGGAACTCTTGGGCTAAAAGATTATCAATATCGAAGCAAATGCGTTTGTTACTGGCAAGTATGGAGTCAAATACCCCAGGACTGGCTCAAAAGGATGGCCGAGAATGTAACTATGCTGAGAACCTCTTTTAAAAGATGAGCTCTCTTTTATCATTTCCAACATTAACAGTGCTACCGTGTAAAGATGTAACTAAGCTGAGAATGTTCGGTGGTAATTGCGATTGCTATAGTGAGAGATTTTAACCTCACTCGCTTTTGTTAATAGTTGTCTAGTTAACTGTTAGGGTGGGACAGCTTCTATAAAACGCTGGGCCCTTGCAGGATGGCTGTAACGGGATGACCAATTGTGATTATGTAGTTTCAAGATGTATGGAAATGGAAGTTATCTTTTCATGTGGAACATAATTTAGCTTATATTCATGTCTTTTTGTTTATGTTACAAAGTTGGATTCAGTAATGTGTCTAATTATCGAATTATTTTAGGATTATTGTTGACTGGAAATAGATTTCATATTGATAGTGTTAAAAAATATGGTTAGGTGAACAAAAACGCTTGTTCATTTTAAAATGATTAGACATTTAGAAGGTTTATTACTTAATTCTATAACTTAATATTATTACTTCAATATTTTTCAATGTAGTGTTTTTTGTACTCAAGATTTCCTTTTGAGTTTAGGCTTACAAGTGAGTAGATATCCCACAAATAATTTGTGGGGCTTTGGTTTATATACACTTTTTGTTCAATCTAATTCTATTTCCTTTTGTTCGATATTAGAAATCATACTTTTTAACTACTTAGGACTATTGTTTGATATTGGAAATCATACCACTTAATATTTATTAACGTGAGATTTTTTTTCACTGAACACTCCTCATGTCTATGTTTAAAAATAAATAGTAACACACGAAATAAAACCTCACAACAAATTCAAAACTAGAGTAATACATATAGGCGTACTCAAGTTCTATTCCAAAGTAATTAGCCATTTAAGAAGCTCATGATTTGAAATTATAATCCAATACCAGATATTAACATTTATCAATATATATATATATATTCTTTTTTACTTCACACTTTCTCATGTTCAAGCTTATGCACATGGGCACAAACTCTTGGTACGAGAGCAAGATGTACATGGGTTAAAACTATAAAATATAAGAATGATGAATAATATTGTCGTGATTCTTATTGATCAGGTGTAAACTATTTATAGAATTATACAGAGATATTGTAAGTGATTAGGACTCTACAATTTGAGTCTCTCTCTAATTCAATTACTAGTTATCTTTATCTCTATCACTATCACTATCTATCACTATGTTTATCTCTATCTCTATCTCTATCTCTATCATGCCCCTGCAAGATGGAACTCCAAGAGGAGAGAGGAGAGTCCAATCTTGATCTTCAAAAAGAATGTTCTTAAAAGTGGTTTGGAGAGAGCAACGACACTGGAGGCGGCTAGTGCGAACGTAATTTCATCGTCAAGTGGCAGAGCAACGGCACTTGAGGCGGGTGGTGCGGATGGAATTTCATCGTCAGGTGGCAAAACAGCGACACTGGAGGCAGCTAGAGCAGCGACTAGGGTGGACATAATTGCTTCGTCTGGCAGAAAGACAACGATTGGGGCGGACATAATCTCATCGTCCGGATAGGATGAATTCATCGAGTTTTTTTTTAAAAATGTCGCAAGTGCGAAACTCACACGTGTCAAAGCCCACTTCACACGGGCGGGACAACACGTCAAGGGGGAAATAATTTCCCCCCTAAACTTAGGTCGTCTCAGTGCTGCCAAGACCAAGGGGGGGGGGGGGGGGGGGGGGGGGGGGGGGGGGTGGGCCTGGGGCGAGGGCGAGCGGCAACGGGGTAGATCGATTTCGGCAACAAATCGACGACGAGAGAAGAGAGGGCACTGTGTAACGCCGTCTGGCTGGGGGCTGGCAGCAGCAAGACGGAACAACAATGTTGACACCGACGAGACAGAATAGCGACGACAACAGAGGAATAATGAATAGTGAGAGGGACAGAGAGACACCAAGACGTCGAGCAAAGTGGCAGCAGAGCGAAGTAAGCGCCAGAGGGAGGTGTTTGCACGACACCAAGCAACTGGACTAACTCTGTGTTTTTTTTTTTTTCTAAATACCTCTGGCGAGATTGCACGGAGAAAGGAGAAAAGGAAGATAAAATAATAGGTATTAGCAGCTGTAGTGGGTTGCAACTATGAAGACAACTTCTGATAAAGATTTCCAACGATGGCAGACTGGTCCTGATTAATCAATCGGAAGCTCTGATACCATATAGAATATAGGAATGATGAATAATATTATAGTGATTCTTATTGATAAGTTGTAAACTATTTATAGAATTATATAGAGACATTGTAGGTGATTAGGACTCTACAATTTGAGTCTCTCTATAATTCAATTACTAGTTATTTTTATCTCTATCATTATCTATCGCTATGTTTATCTCTATCTCTATAAAAAACAGCCTACATGTTTTTTTGGGAATTTGTGCATTATGTATTTAGGTATTTACATTTCAAGTCCACAAACCTGGACATAAGAGAGCGTGTTGAGTGGGAAATAAATGTTAAGAAACTATATTGGATTATATAGTTAAACAATACGCCTCCTAAGTAATTAATCCTTTTGAGATGAATCAAATTAAAAATGACAACTATCTTAACACTTCTCAAATGTAAGTCCTCTTTATATAGATAAATTTTATAGAGCGCAATGCTCAAGTAGAGGTGTCAGTGTGAGATTTTAGATTTAAGTTTAGGTTAAAATATATTTGTCTGTGTAGTGTTTTATATTCATAGAAAAAAGTAAATGAGAACTAGATCCGATTTGCCTTCCCTACATAATGGAAAAGGATTAAGATAGATTTTCTTAACTAATTTTATAAAGTAAAGCCAATATTTTATAAAATGTAAAATTTTCTCTTTATGTTCAAAGAAGAGAAAATTGAATCTTGTGGTGAAGTCCATTTTTCTGTCTTTTACATCTATTCTAATTTTCCTTTTTATCCTTTTTCTATTATTTATGACCCTTAACTGATTTTGGGACATAGTGGCCAGTTGGTACCTGGTAATATTACTTGTTTGACCACATGAATATCACCAGATTTATGAGAGGCCCCGGTGGAAAAATAGTATATGAGAAAATTTTATTTAAAAATATAAAATTAAATAACATATTAGTTATTTTGAATAGAAAGAATGCCATATTAGATCATATGGGTATTTCCACTATGAAAAAGTGGGATATCTTAATCTTTCATATGACATATAAAAAAATAGGTTTTTTAAAGTATTGTCATAACTACAAAAAAGAAAGACCAATTGAGGATTATATGTTTTTATGTTTATATGACAAGTATGAAAAAAGGATAAATATATTTTACTCATTTTGTGTGAAGGAAAAGAAGTAGGCTAATGGTATGTTTATTTTTTTAAACCATTAAAGAAAAAAAGTAAAACAGAGAATTTGTTTAGTTTATAAAACACGAGAAAAAAAACAGTTTAAAAATGGTATTTTGCAAATTTCAGTTTAAAAGACTTCAAGTTATCAAAACAAATGAGCAATAAGCTTTCTCCTTATAGAACTACATTTCCTAAGTTAAAGACTCAACATAAATTACCAAAACTATTGAAAAAGGTGGCACTAAATAATTTTAAATAAAAAAAAATTTCACTTACACCTTGTTAGTGACTTTTCCACGAAACACTGGAATGACATTTTTCTAATAGAAATGTTTTTAAGGACCATTAATGCCACATATTTCTTGAAAACACTTTTCTAACTGGAACTTCTTACAAAAAAAATCCTATAATTTTCTAGGTAAGATCTACCAACTAAGATGGGCCGAAAAATAAAATGAAATTTTTTTAACAAGTAGTTGATAATTGATGTTGTAATACTTTTAGTTTATGGTGATTTTGTTTTTGATAAATTATTTCAGTAAAAAATTATCGGATAAGTATAGTAATGTGCGAGATTGATTATTATTTTCTATTTATTTCCTTGGAAATGGCTTTAACTAGTCCACACAATTTCCCTATGGAAATTTTTAAATTTTTCCATGCAATTTTTTAGCAAGACACTAATAGTTTTTTATCTGAAGGAAATGTCTATCCTTGGAAAACAAATTCTAGTTTAATCCAGGGATATAAATTTTCAACCATGGTCTTATTGTTTGTTTGTGCTACCATAGTAAAATAAAATAACAAAAAGTTATTTCTTATTAGATAAAATTGTCTTTGACTTATTTATGTTGTCAAGAAACAATGAAAAATTAAACACTAGGTGGAGGTTTGAGATGAGTAGTCATGAAGGACATCTTGGATTCTTCTTCCTTTAGTTTTAGAATATTTTTTCTATAGTTTTCAGCACATTTTCCTATCTATTTAACATTTTAAAGGGTCAGAAAAATCAAGTGAAAAAAAATTCTTATCCTAAAAATTCAGCAGAAACACTAATTTTGCTAGTTTTTTTTCTTCAGTTATTGTGAAATTTCAAAAAAACTTACTTGTAAACCAGCTGATAAAATTTCAAAAAATCTCAACTGAATACTCACAATGTGATCTTCGCCATACACCTGCTGCAACTCTCTCTCACAAATTCTTGAGTCCCATCACGGCTCCCATTATCAACCACAATGATTTCAAACTCAATTTCCCTAACCAAAACAAAAGGAGAGAAGATAGTTACACTCATTGGTCTCCTAATCAAATCCTCCACTCAATCTAGCATAACATTTTTTAGAGAATTCTGTAATGCAATGAAGACTTCTTTTTCACATGTTGTTGAGGAGATTCTTTTGACGTATTGAAGACTTCCCACCGAATGGGAAGAGGGAACCACTGGATCCTCCCCCTGCAAGTGTGACCTCCTAATGCTTTTTGAATTATAAATCAGCTAAATCCAGTTAATGCTTGATCATGTCAGCTCATTTACAACTCATGGAAAATATTAAAGGGTATAACTTCAAGATTGAACTGTTATACAAAATTTTATCAGTTTAGAAGTTAAAGAGGAGTTGGGAAATACAAGTCATTGAGTATTCTTTCAACAACAGAAAAATCATTGAGTAGCATCGCACTTTTATCTGAGTAGAAAAAAAATTTATTTTCTCAGCCAAGTTATGGAATTGGTAACAAAAGAGAGATTTCAAACAAAAAATGACAAGGAGACACATGTACCTGAGGTGCTTAAAGACAAGGTAGACAAAAAGCGCAATGTTCAGGCGCTCATTGTCGGTGGGCACAATAATACTGTACTTATCCTTGTTCTTCTCTTCCATCTTCTAAACTCTTCTTGCGAACTCTTGGTATGTTGGTTGTACACGTCCTTAGCAAGTGATGAAAGCATTAGCTTGACTCTAGAAAAGAATTCTAGATCTTTTTTGAAAGAAATGATATGCAGAACAGAATAATGAAATTGTAAGCTGTGTTTGACAGAGCAAACTGAGGGAACAGACAAGAGAATTGAAGGAAAAGAGAACAAAAGAAATTTGGAAATGCCCACTGGTGCTTTGAGACAAAGATCCTACTATGAAATTTTTTTAGAAGTATTTACATCAAGTTTTGACAATTGGGAAATACTATCATTTACCGGGCATAAAATGAGAGATTAGCTCAAATTTATGTTCAAACTATTCATCGAATGGAAAGATGTGCAAAACATTTGATCTCCCACTCAAAAAGGCATTTTATGGAGATCTTCGATGAGATTTCTACTACCTTGGCCATCATTTAGAGGCACACTATCAGTATTGCAAATAAAATATATGTTCTCTAGCTAAAAGCTTTCTTTCAATAAATTTTTGGGGAAAGCATTAATTTTGTTCAACCTTTTTTCCGTTGATTTCTGTATCCTTTATGTAGACCACTGCTTCTTACTCCCTAAGGAGCCCATTTACCTTCCTCCAAAGGAATCTTTCTTTCATGGTGATTCTAATTTTTTTAGAAAGAAAAAGGCACAACATAAACCATATCTTCCATTCCAACTACCAAATTGATCATTGCAAAGAGAAGAACCAGATCTTGAATTTTTTCTTGCCATGAAATGATTTAAAAATATTACAAAATCAGAAGATAGTTCTCTGTCCAATTGGTATTTTGTAATATACAAGCAACCATGGCAAATATAAAGAAACTGAGCTCTAAAGTAGGCTCCTAGGGTGTCCTAGACTATGTGTAACCTAGCTGTAAATGTTGAGCACGGTGGAGTCTGGTCCACAAGTGCGAGCAGGACATGAAGGGCATTCGTGATTTTAATTTGCCCTTTGGCGTATGCTACAATCAAGGAAAAATTAAAATCTCCCTTGGTTCGATTTTATTATTCTCCTTTTCGTGGTGTGTCTTCGGGAAACAGAGAGCGGAAGAGAAAATCAGGGCTTTGACACTGTTGCTGGAAATACAGCAATGCGGGAATCATGTTGTTGCCAGAAGAGCGACGTCATCGTTGGAAGAGTGAGGTCGTCGCCAGAAGAGCGAGGTCGTCACTATTGCTGCCCAGAAACAGCAGCTCAGGACCGTTCTCGCCGTTGCTGAAAAGAGGCTGTTGTGCCTCGCTGTTGTCGGGAGAAAGGTTGCTGTGTGTTGCCGGAAGAGAGGCTATTGTGCCTCGTCGTTGCCGGAAGAGAAGGACGACGCTATTTCTGCAGAGAACAGGCTTTGTTGGTCAACGCTACAGAGAAAGGTCTCTGCTGGTCGACGCTACAGAGAAAGGTCTCTGCTGGCTGTGTAAAAGGTGAAAAGAAAGATACTGGTCCCACTTGTATTGTGATTCCTCTGATTGAAGAAATAAAAATCCTTTGCAGCTCCCGTGGACATAGGCAATTTGCCGAACCACGTAAAATTTTGTGTCGTGTGATTACCTGTCTCTTTATTGTCATCAATTTTTCATAACAACTGGTATCAGAGCAGAGGTTCGGCTCAGGGAAAAATGATGGCTGGAGACGAAGTGAAGGTATCGGGGATCGAAAAGTTTGATGGCAAAGACTATGGATTCTGGACGATGCAGATAGAGGACTACCTCCATGGGAGGAAACTCCATCTTCCACTGTTGGGGAAGAAACCGGAAAAAATGGAGGAAGACGATTGAAATCAGTTGGATCGACAGGTTATGGGGATTATTCGTTTAACCCTATCGATATCCGTTGCACACAACGTTAGTAAGGTGAAGACGACTATGGGTCTCTTAGAGGTTTTGTCAGGTATGTACGAAAAACCTTTAGCGAATAACAAAGTTTATTTGATGAAAAAGTTATTCAATTTGAAGATGGTAGAAGGTACATATGTTGCACAACATTTGAATGCTTTCAATACTATCACAAATCAATTATCATCTGTTGAAATTGAATTTGATGATGAGATACGTGCACTGATACTATTGGCTTCATTGCCAAATAGTTGGGAAGCCATGAGAATGGCTGTGAGTAATTCTGCCGGTAAATCAAAGTTGAAATATGATGATATTCGTGATTTGATTTTGGCTGAGGAGGTACGCAGAAGGGATTCAGGCGAGACTTCGGGTTCGAATTCCGCATTGAATGTTGATTCTCGGGGGAGATCACATGACAGGAACTCAAATAGAAACAGATCAAAGTCAAAGTATAGAAGCAAGAGTAAGTCAAGGCCTGGTCAGCAGACAACTTGCTGGAACTGTGTCAAAGCTGGCCACTTAAAGAGAAACTGTAAAAGTCCTAAGAAGACTGAGAATGATAGTGCAAATGCAGTAACTGAAGAAGTACAAGATGCACTATTGCTTGCAGTTCATAGTCCAGTTGATGACTGGATACTGGATACTGGATTCAGGGGCCTCATTCCATACATCCTACCATCAGAAGATAATGCAAAACTATGTTGCAGGTGACTTTGGGAAGGTATATTTGGCTGATGGAGAAGCCTTGAACGTGGTGGGGATGGGAGACATTGACATTGCACTCCCTAACAAGAACAAATGGACTTTGCAAAAGGTCACACATATTCCTGAATTGAAGAAGAACCTCATTTCTGTTGGGCAGCTTGATGACTGTGGCCATTCAGTGGTGTTCTCAGATAACACCTGGAAGGTCACCAAAGGAGCATTGGTACTGGCTCGGGGTAAGAAAATCGGTACACTCTATTCGACTACTGGTTTGATTAATACTATTGCTACTACCGTTGCAGAAAGCACAACAGATTTATGGCATTGCAGGCTTGGCCATATGAGTCAGAGGGGCATGACAGAACTGCTGTCCAGAGGCAAGCCACCAAAACTGAAATCAGTTGATCTCAGTATGTGTGAGAGTTGCATTATGGGGAAACAGAAGAAGGTTAGTTTTTTGAAGGGTGGCAGAACACTGAAGAAAGAAAAACTGGACCTTGTGCACACAGATGTGTGGGGACCTTCCCCAGTGGCATCCCTTGGAGGTTCTCGTCACTATGTCACGTTCATTGATGATCATAGTAGGAAGGTATGGGTTTATTTTTTGAAGCATAAATCTGAGGTATTCAATGTGTTCAAAATTTGGAAGGCCATGGTTGAAACTGAGACAGACTTGAAACTGAAATGTTTGAGGTCTGATAATGGCAGTGAGTATATTGATGGCGGGTTCAAAGAATATTGTGCAACTCAAGGTCTCAGAATGAAGAAGACCATTCCTGGGACACCACAGCAAAACGGAGTTGTTGAACGTATGAACATAACCATCAATGAGCGTGCTAGAAGCATGAGGTTGCACGCTGGATTACCACCTACTTTCTGGGCAGATGCAGTCAGTACTGCAGTTTACTTGATCAACAGAGGACCATCAGTTCCGTTGGATTGTGGATTGCCAGAGGAGGCCTGGATCGGGAAAGAGGTCAAATTTTCTCATCTTAAACTTTTTGGTTGTCTTTCTTATGTTCTTCTTGATTCTGATGCTCGTAGTAAACTTGAGGCCAAGTCAAAGAAATATTATTTTATTGGCTATGGAGACGAGGCATTTGGCTATCGTTTTTGGGATGATCAGAGTCGAAAGATTATAAGAAGCAGGAATGTGATTTTCAATGAGAGGATTGTATACAAGGACAAGTCCAGTACAGTTGCTGAAGCAGCTCCTCAGGAGTCCGAGTTCGTGAGATTGGATGACCTACCAGAGGCCACAATGCAGTGCGGAGATGCGAGCGACGGGGAGAGTGGGTCCAGTGCACCCACTCCTATTATTCCTCAGTCAGATCCAGAGCCATCCACTCCTATAGCTGCAGTTCGCAGGTCAGTTAGGACTATTCGGCCTCCACAACGTTTCTCACCTATTTTGAATTATATTCTGCTGACAGATAGTGGAGAACCACAGAGTTATGAAGAAACCTTGTAAGATGAAAATTCTAGCAAGTGGGAGTTGGCAGTGAAGGAAGAGATGGATTCCTTGTTAGAAAATTAGACATGGGAGTTGACTGAACTTCCACCAGGGAAGAAGGCATTGAACAACAAGTGGGTGTACCAGGTGAAAACTGAGCATGATGGCAGTAAGAGGTACAAGGCTAGACTTGTTGTAAAGGGCTTTCAGTAGAAGCAGGGTATTGATTACTCTGAGATTTTCTCTCCTGTGGTGAAGATCACAACTATCAGGTTAGTACTGTCCATGGTTGCTACTGAAGATTTATTTCTTGAGCAGTTAGATGTGAAAACAACTTTTCTCCATGGAGACCTTGAAGAAAACATCTACATGCACCTACCTGAGGGGTTTGCAGTACAGGGAAAGAAAGGTTCAGTTTGCAGACTGAAGAAGAGCTTGTATGGCCTGAAGCAAGCTCCTAGACAGTGGTACAAGAAATTTGATAGCTTTATGTCCAGTGCAGGTTACATCAGATATCAGGCAGATCACTGTTGCTATGTCAGGTATTTTGACAATTCTAACATCATTTTGTTACTGTATGTGGATGACATGCTTATTGAAGGGGCTAGTATTGATGAGATCAATAATTTAAAGAAGCATATGTCAGAGCACTTTGCAATGAAGGATTTGGGAGCTGCGAAGCAAATCCTTGGTATGAGAATCGTCAGGGACAGAGTCAGAGGCACGTTGAGACTCTCGCAGGCTGAGTATGTGAAAAAGGTACTCAGCAGGTTCAATATGGATAAGGCCAAACTAGTTGGCACACCCTTGGGCAGTTACTTCAGACTCAGCAAGGATTAGTCACCTAAGTCAGAGGAGGAACTAGATTACATAAGTAAGGTTCCTTATGCCTCAGCCATTGGTTCACTTATGTATGCTATGGTTTGCACTAGACCGAATATTGCCCATGCAGTGGGGGTTGTGAGTAGATACATGAGTAACCCAGGAAAACAACATTGGGAAGCTGTGAAGTGGATTCTGAGGTACTTAAAAGGCTCCTCAGATACGTGTTTGTGTTTCTCAGGAAAGAGCTTAGAGGTGAGGGGCTATGTTCATGCTGATCTAGCTGGAGATATTGATAGCAAAAAATGTACAACATGGTTTGTTTACACTCTGGGTGGTACTGCATTTTCATGGGGTTCAAATCTATACAAAATAGTTTCTTTGTCTACCACAGAAGTTGAGTACATTGCAGTATCAGAAGCTGCAAAGGAGATGATCTGGCTACAGGGCTTCTTGGAGGAATTGGGCAAGAAAAATCAAAACGGTTCTCTCTACAGCGATAGTCAGAGTGCCATATTCCTCTCCAAAAACCCAACACTTCATTCCAGGACAAAACACATTCAAATCAGGTATCATTTTACACGATCATTGTTAGATAATCGACAGTTGGTACTTGAGAAAATTTGTGGAAGTAAGAACCCTGCTGATATGTTGACAAAGGGTGTTACACTTGAGAAACTGAAGTTGTGCGCAACTTCAGTTGGTCTTCTAGCATGAAAACAAGAACAGTGAGTTGCAGAGGTAGTAGATATCATGTTTGAGGAAGAGGGTGGTACAATGGGTGTACTAGTCTCCAAGTGGGAGAATTGTTGAGCACGGTGGAGTCTGGTCTACACGTGCGAGCAGGACATGAAGGGCATTCATGATTTTAATTTGCCCTTTGGCGTAGGCTACAATCAAAGGAAAATTAAAATCTCTCTTGGTTCGATTTTATTATTCTCCTCGTGATTTTATTATTCTCTTTGGGAAACAGAGAGCGGAAGAGAAAATCAGGGCTTTGACGCTCTTGCTGGAAATACAGCGGGACTCAAGTTGTCGTCGGAAGAGCGAGGTCATCGTCGGAAGAGCGAGGTCGTTACTGTTGCTGCCTAGAAATAGCAGCTCGGGACCGTTTTCGTCGTTGCTGAAAAGAGGTTGTTATGCTTCGCCGTTGCCGAAAGAAAGGTTGTTGTGTGTTGCCGGAAGAGAGGTTGTTGTGCCTCGTCGTTGCTGGAAGAGAAGGACGACACTATTTCTTCAGAGAACGGGCTCTGTTTGTCGACGCTGCAAAGAAAGGTCTCTGCTGGTTGACGCTGCAGAGAAGGGTCTCTACTGGCTGTGTAAAAGGTGAAAAAAAAGATACTGGTCCCACTTGTATTGTGATTCCTCTGATTGAAGAAATAAAAATCCTCTGCAGCTCCCGTGGACGTAGGCAATTTGCCAAACCACGTAAAATTTTGTGTCGTGTAATTACCTGTGTCTTTATTGTCATCAGTTTTTCATAACAGTAAAGTCATTCATTACCCTTACAATTAAGCAGTCCACAACAACCATTTGCTCATTCAACATATAAAAAACCAATCCAGAAAGCCCATTTAATTAATATAAACTAGGATACATAATCAACCACTCACTCTCCTGGAGTAGGGTTAAATAATTCCAAAAAGTACTACGCACACTCCCCACAATATTAATGTTAGAGATTTGGCTTCTCTCAGTCGGGGAAAAAAAAACATGAGAAGTGAAGAGCCATCAAGCTCTTTTTCTATGAAGCTAACTGAGCCAGAAATAAGCCACGGAAGATCACTGCAAGCTTATTTTCATTTTATTATTTATCATTTATTAATAATGAAAGCCACGAAAAAATGACTATCCTACGTAATAAGGAGATCTTTTCTTCATCCAAGGAGTTCGTAAATTGAAAGCTTTGAGCTTATGGATCGTTATATGCAACAAAATCCCATAGAAGAAATTGAAACAGTAGAAAATAACAAAGTACCTAACGTAATGTACCACTCGTTAATTAAAACAATAGAAGCTTCTAGGTCCCCAATTGTACATATTCGGGTCTCAATTGACAGCAGCATAACTACAAAAATATAATTTCAGGAAAAAAAAAAACTGTCTGAGATCCCTTGCTCCAAGATCATAGTTACAAAAAACTTCGAAGCTCAACTGTTTGAGAGTTTACCTCCTAGTGGTTTAAGAGCCAGAAACGAAAAAGGAGAAGAAAACAAAAAGAAACTCACAAGCAGAGCAACAAAAGGGGAAAAAAAGGAAATGATTGTCACCATTCCATAAAACTAGGTTCAGAAAATAGAAAGGAAAGAATAAGATGGACATACTTCGATTGATGTGCGGAGAACACGATGAAAGGCGGGAAAGAAGAAGAGGTCGAGCACTGAGAAAAAGAGATTTAGGAAGTCGAGAAGGAGATCGACGTTGGCACGAAAGAAGTAGAAGAGGATATCTACAAAAGCTTGTTTGTTGCAGACATGTTGAGTTCTGATTTCCGAGTCCGACCCTGCCTGCGAGCTCAACCCTAAACCGGCCCATCCCAAGGAAACCCATGACCTATGTTGTAACTTGACCCTCACCTACTACACCCTACATCTATAAATAGAAATTGGAGGAAGTCCAACCACTAATTTTTAATTTTCTTTTCGCAATTTATCTTCTCCAATATCTCACCTTCTCATCTTTCTCTTCAACCTTTCTTCTTCTTACTTTTTACATGGTATAAGAGTAGTAGATCACATCTAGGAAAGATCTTTGTGAGTTTTTTCTCCTCTTTGAAGCAGAAATTTACATAAAGGAACATCTAAATCCAATTTTACTCCTCTTTCTCTGCCATAACCCTAGGGTTACTGATCCTACTATTCTAAGAACATATTTTGATGTTCTAAACTACCAAAAGAGGATTTTTTTTATACTGATCTGGAGGTGTGTGCCAAGATTTCAGAACTGTAACTGCTGATGTCGTCTATGCACTTCTTGATGTCAGCCCCAGTATAGGTTCCAATGCAATTTTTCTTCTGAATTTAATCTCCTTGTTGGATTTTCTAGATTGCTTGATATGTGCACATCTTATAACTGCCCTAATTGTGTTTTTTTACGTGGTGGGACCCACTTGAACTAGTTGATTTAGAATTTTTTTAAGGGTTTATTTTATCTTTTATATCTGATATGGTTGACTTTGGTGAGGTTTACACTCCAGCAAAGGGGTCATATAATCCTGATGGTAAAAATATTATTTCTATCACTTCTGACAGGTTAAATGATGATAACTACCTTACTTAGTTCAAATCTATTAGAATGTACTTAAAGGGAAAAAAAAGTTGAAATTTAATAGAGATGACCCTCCTGTTCCGGATGATGATTGAGAGGCTTAAGACAATTAAATTATGATTTGGCTGGTCAACATCATAGAAACAAATATCAGAAGCCAAGTTATGAACTTTGAAACTACCAAGGCTATGTGGTTCTCCTTGGAATCTCTTTATGGACAATAGAACAATCTTTCTAGGGTTTATGAATTATATGAAAAATGTTTTGGCTTGAAAAGGGTTAACAAAACTGTGATAGATTACTATAATTCTTTTTTGAGTATCTGGCAGGAAATTAATGTCTTTGATCTTTTTACTACTGATGATTCAAAAAAATAGAGTCAACTCTTTGTGGTGATATTTGACAACATTAAGGCACAAAGAGCTAACTTCTCTATTACCTTTAATAGGGTACAAAGAGCTAAAAAGACTGTTGTGCCTAGAGCTGGAAAAAGCGGGTGAAGCTATTGCCCTGAATACATCGGCTACATTATCTAATTCTATTGACACGTCCAAGGGACATACAGAGGTTGGTAGATGCAGAGGTAGAGATAATTCTAGCAGTGGACAAGGCCGAGGAGAAGGTAAATCTGAGCTCAAGTGTGTTCACTATGGACACACCAATCATTACTCAGATAGATGTTGGGAAATTTTTGGGAAGTCTGCATGGGCAAATGCTAGTACACATGAAGGTACAACTTCAGGGTCTGAAACTACAATATGATAGTATCATCTGCATACTAGAGGATAAGGGCATTAAAAGGTTGTAGATGACTAGTAGGAGACAGCCAACCGAGTTCTACAGTTGAGTAGAACATGGAGGAGAGGAATTATGCCACAATGTTGAAAAGAAGCTGGGAAAGCGGGTCATCTCTTTTAAGCCCTCTGATTCCTTCGAAATATCTGCAAACTAAACCGTTGAGAATGAGGGAGTAGGAAGCCAAACCCACACAACTTCTGATCCAAAATCTCAATTTTTTGCCGAAACCCATTCGTTACATTTGCCCATCTAAAAGGACCCAGTTTACTCGGTTGAAAGCTTTTTCCAAATCAAACTTATGGGCTATTCTCAGATCCTTGATGTGGCTAAAATGGTCGATGAGTTCATGAGCTGCCATAGTGGAGTCGAGGATATTCCTCCCCTTGAGGTGCTTGCGGTGAATAATGGTCGGGAGAAAAGCCTTAGCCGATGGACCAAAATTCTAGAAATTATTTTGTATGCACTTGTGATGAGGCTGATAGGCCGAAATCTTCCGGTTTCTCAATGCTGAACTTTTTGGAACCAAAGTGATGAAAGAAGCCCCGATGTAGTGGAAGGTGACACGTTCTTATAGAAACCATTGATCATTGTAGTACTTTCCTTCTTGAAGCTTGACTAGAACTTCTTGAAGCCATTCGCGCTCGGGGCCTTATCACTCTCCATACTTAACACCACACACTTGATTTCCCCTGCAAAGAAAGGGGATTCTAAGAGGAAGGCGGCTGCTGGAGAAAGACGGGAGAAATTGAGGTGCTGAATTTTTTGCTGATTTGAGCACTCCTCCGAATATAGGTCTGTGAAAAACTAAATCAACACACTAGTGATAGAGGTCCTACACGACGCTACCTCATTATTGATGCATAATGAGGTAATTCGATTGGATCTCTTTCTCACTGAAGCGAGGAGATGAAAAAACATAGTATTTGCATCACCGTCTTTCAGCATTTAAATCGAGCTCTTTGCTTTCACTAAACTCTTTCGTGATGCAAAATTGCATTGAGAAAGATGCAAGTCAATCAATAAACATAAAGCACCAAAAAGGACAAATTTTCTATTTTTTAGTATAGCAACTCATGCACTGAATGAAGCTCCCATGCTATGAAACAAGTAGATGCATGTCAAGATTAATACGAATATCCTACTGATAGCTTTACATTTGCTACATTTTTTTTATTTGGAAATTCTTATTATTCCACAACATGGTTGTTGAGTGCTAGAAGATGATCTTTACCTTTTTCATTTTCTTCGTGTTAGGTTTGGTCACTTTAATATACTTCCAAACCAAACTAGTTGTAGTGCTATTAGTTAGTGACCTATCCATCTTATTCCACAAATTGAGAGAAAGGATCTTTTTATTACTTTCCAGGACCATTTTCAATTTAGTACTTTAATTTCAGCTTTAATCCAGGTTCACTCTTAATGAAGCTCCCACGCTATGCTGTGTTGCTTTCATATAATGCTAAAAATGCATAAATTTATATCATAGAAATAAATTTTGTAAGTTGATATGTGTTTTGGCCATCTTACAAGAATCTGTATCATAGAAATAAATTTTGTAAAATGAAGATTTTTTTGGCTATTGTTTTTCAAGAAAGTTAAAAATTGTTTTGGATGTGATACAAGAAACTATTTGATGACACAATTATTAGTATCTTGACTTTTCTCAGTTTTTTTAATTTTTTTATAACAATTCCTTGTTCTCACTTTTTAGAAGATCCACTCAAAATTAGAATGAATGGGATAAGGTAACATCACTTGATTTTATTATCTTCATAAGAATTTTTTTTTTTTTATGAACTATGAAGTGATCCAATTTCCTTCCACTGTAGCACTAGGGCCGGAGAAACCCAACTTGGAAGCATGAATAGAGACTTTGTGCCTAATGGATAAGGCACTTGTTTAACTGGAAAATTTGGGTTCAATTCCCAACAAAATCGTTTATTTATGCAATTCTAGGATGATGAAATTCATTCCCTGGAGGATTTATTATGTAGGAACAAAAACAATAACAGGAAATTCACACTCTTCCCTCGAAAAAGAAAAACAATTACAGGAAAGGGAATCATCTATGTTGTGAATTTGTTGACGGTCATCTATGCTGAGATTACAAATAGAGCCTACAAAATACCAAATCAAGCTTCCAAATTTGCTCTTCAACTTTCCCCATTACGGTGGAGTTTATAACTTCAATTTGCAATGAAAAGGATTCTTGGTCTTCAATTTCCTTTTGTTGAAAAAAAAATCTTGACAAATTCAATTCTTCATAGATGCAAAAACTTCGTCTTTTGTGCTCCCCCTTTCTTGAATATTTTTGTTCCATTAAAATTACTACAACATATGAAATAAAACACCTCATTCTTGAACTTCTTCCCCTTAAACTGGGAGGTAATGGCAGTGATCCCAGCTTGAACAAAACAACATAGATGTGGTAATAAGCTCCTCCATCACGGTGTCTCAACCCGGGCACCGACTCTCAAAGGTATAAATGGGTGATAAGTCGGTAATGCCAGTCATTCATAAGACGACGATAAAAGACCCACGGATACATATAAAAAGTCTCAAAAGACTTAAAACACCATATATATATATATATATATATATATATATATATATATATATATATATATATATATATATATATATATAGAGAGAGAGAGAGAGAGAGAGAGAGAGAGAGAGAGAGAGAGAGAGAGAGAGAGAGAGAGAGAGAGAGAGAGAGAGAGAGAGAGAGAGAGAGAGAGAGAGAGAGATAAAGATAAGCCAATCGAAGCAACACACAAGAGGTTGGCCCAAAGGGGTGTGTGAGAGTCAAAAGAGGATGAAAGGAGAAAGGTAACCGAAAAAGGGGTAAGTGAGATATTTTCCTAATATAATTGATTAATAACATCAACTTAAAAAGTGGCGCCAAAAATTCGGCTTAAATTTGACTTTTTCAATGCAATAGAATACCAACATAACCTTTGATTCTTCCAATACAAATATATCTTTAAATATAGATCAGATTGACATGAAATTTTCTCCTTTTGAAACTAAACTTAAATGCCTTTTATCCAAGTATAACTTCTCTTAATTAAATATACTTCTTTTGAGATAAATTATCTAATAAAATTTGGTGTCTGTAATCTACCAAACTAAGTACTCTCTCTCTTTTTTGCCGGCAAGACCATTGACCCATATAAAAAAGTCAGATCTAGAATTGGTTGAATAGGTAAGAAAATAGACTTACAGATGTTTTTTAGAAGCAAAACAGCACTCCCAACGGTCTGACCCTGATCACAACGTTTTAAATTGTCTGTTTGATCTTTAGAAAAGGAAAGGCTACTATTTGTATCCAATCCAACCAATGGAACCATGAGCTTGCGTACTCGGCATGACCACAGATAACAAATTACGCATTGAGATACTCGAGATATTTAGCTAGTGCAGGTATAAAGGATTGCTTGTCTTGAAGTAAGGCACTGGAGAGGCATCTGCGCAAAGGGCGATTGGCATTCTTATTTTGAAATATTTTTCTGAACCTATGTACGTAAATGCTCTTAAACTTCTACTTATGAACAGTTGTTTAGTTTTAACTTCTACTTATGAAAAGTTGTTTGGTATAAAACTTTTATGTTTTGCAGCAGGGGGGCCACCATTGATTAGTCCGGAACTATTTCAATATATTGTACAGTAACAATATGAAACTCTCCTCCACTGACTCAGCTCAAGAGTAGAAATCAACTAGAGGATGTAAAAACGCTACAGGTTTGTCATATCTGATTATATTACATAAGTCCTTGAATCCGCTGAACTTCGCCGACTGAGTGGTGCCTTTTTGGGCAACAGCATTAAACAACGAGAAATGTAGCTAAATCATATTGCTGGTCGAATCACTGCTTATCGCATTGATTATGTAGACAATGAGAAAACATCTCTGTTTTACGAGTATTCGTTTTCAGAGTGATTCAACTAAGAATGTGAAAGACATAACCGTGCTTTGGTGTCAAATTTATCTAATTATCTGAAGGAAAGGAATAAAAAATTAGTTATATATGTAATTGAGCCCCTCATCTCTCCTGACGCCGTCGCCCCTCTGCCATCCCCTCTGTCGGCAGCTCCCTCGCCGGCGCCGCACCAGAACATGTCTCGGCCGGCCTAAGTTCACGGGGGAAATTATTTTTCCTCCATTCCCTCGACGGCCCGTCCCGCATATAGCGTGCGAAATCATTCCTACATTCTACAGAGACGGTCTGGATACCAACTGGGAATACAACAGCTAGCCCGAATCCGTACTATGACCTGGAGATGGAGGCTGGAGTGGATTACCCGCCTCATATCAAGAATCCCATGGAGCCCTCTAATTTTGATTACACAAACAGCATAAGGCGATACCCGCCTGACTCAGTCTATCACCAATGCCATGAGAGGAGGCAGGAATGCTCATCGTCCCCAAGCGAAACCAGAAATGATACAACGATCATCGCACACCCTCCCCCTGCACAGAAAAATAAAAGTCAGGCCGGTCGAAACATCAGAGGGGTACCATTGAGGTAGACATACGGCCGAAGGAAATCAATCCAGCTAGTGAAAGCATCGAAAATTCGTAGTAAAAGAAAACGAAAAAACCAATACAGAGAGCTCCCAAGGAAATAAATCCTACCAACTAGAAGGAGCATGAAATACAAAATAGACAAAGACCAGTTTAAAGACATTTGAGAAAAAGTTGGACCAATTCTTAGAAGACATCAACGCGCCTCCTTAAAAATGCGCAAAGCCGACATCAACGCATTATGCCGGGAGAGAGTCAGAAAGCTACAAACAACAACCGACTCAATAAACTATGAACATTATTATGTCTTGGAATGTACGAGGTCTGGATCTACACAGCAAACGGACAATAGTCAGGGAGATGTTAAAAAAACAAAATAACAGTGGCCTTCAAGAAACAAATTTGTCTAAATTAACCATCCAACATGCGAAATACATTTGGCACACGAGGAGTCAAAACCAGATAGAAGCCAAAGCAGAGGCCTCGGCAGGGTAATTAGCAATTCTCAGGGATCATCGACATTTGGGAGTGATCAACTCCCAGGAGGGACAACATACACTTGCAATCCACTTTAATCAGTCAAAGATGGGGTTGGCTCACTGGACAACAGTATTAGTCTACGTACCCAACTGAAACTCTAAGACGCAGGATCGGTGGTGATGTCGACGTAATCAGATATTGCTATGAGAAGAATCATTGCACCATTTCTCAGATTTTATTGCATGCCATGCCTTGATCGAACCCTCTTTATCTGGAGCGGAATTCACATGGTCGAATGGTAGATCCTCTCCAGTAATGGCCCAGCTAGACAAATTCATAGTAGACCAGCATTGGTTTGACCTACATGGAAATTCAACAGGAAAAATCCTCTGATAACTGCCCCATTCTACTTGAAACAACTCCAGACATGTGGGGTCCTCCCCCTTTCAATTTGAAGATGTTTGGCTAGGGGGACAAGGCTTTAAAAACACTATCCCATTGGCAGGAGTGCAACATACCAAGTTCAGCAACTTATCCCCCTTTCAATTTGAAGATGTTTGGCTAGGGGGACAAGGCTTTAAAAACACTATCCCATTGGCAGGAGTGCAACATAACAAGTTCAGCAACTTATCAGTTCTGCCAAAAAATCAAAACTGCTGTAGTAAAGAATCAAGGCATGGCGAGCAGCAAGACAGTTAAACTTTGAGAAGGAAAAAAAACTGCCTCTTACAAAAAATGTAGGAAATCGATAGAAAAAGGGGAACAACAAACACTAACTAGACCAGACAATAAAGAGAGAAACATGCTCAAAGAAGCTATTAAAACAGTTGTCAACCAGGGATAAAAGAGGGGGATGACAACATTCGTTTCCACATTTTCAGTGTAACCATGAAGTGAGTATTATTTTGTTTGCACAGATCATGATATCAATAGCTGCTTCAATACAACCCAAATACAGGAGAATATTTATCTGAACTCGCTTCAGATGCAAATTATCTCTGGCATACTTTTTCCTGTGAATTCAAGAGACAGTATTCTGAGTTCAAAGACAGTATTCTCAATTGCTAGCCTTCTTCAGTCGCGGTCATTGCTCAGGATGCTTGGGTAGAATTCACACGCCAGAGGATTTCTGATGCCATATCAGAGGAGAAATCTGGAAAGCAAAAGCTTCTTTGAGATGTAACTATTGCAGGCAGAGGAGAGATGATGGCTTCTTGAAGGAATTGCTGTTGAGAAGGACCAGTCAACAATTAGATTCAAGAAATAGCTCAGGAGATGAGTCCCTTGCATTCCAATTGGATACAGTATAGGACTGGAATTGCAGACCTCTTAACTTTTAGGCGGGTTGGGTTTTAGTATGACAGATTTTCTTATTTGAAAGGATATGAATGGATGTTTTGTTGCTTACAGTCACAGGGTAAGAATGTATGTTAAGCTGCATAGCGATTAAATAAAGTGAGATTAGTAAAGTCGCTTTTAACTTCCACATGAATAACTCAGAGAATGGCTGACTGAAGCAGGTTATGATGAAAACAACCACAAATTATTAAAGCTAAGTTGAAGTAAACCCACTTGTTTTTAGAAAGAATAATTTCATTAAAAAGCCCAAAGGCAAAAAAATAAAAAAAGAGTTAACAATGAGCGATCGAAGAAAACCCCCCTCCTCCATAGCAAGGGAAACAGCATTACAGTTAGCAGATCTATGGACTTGAGTCCAATCACAAAATGTCAAGGGTCTTGAAGTAAAAGCCACTTAATAAAAATAAAAATACAAATATAATTTTTTTCCCAAAGTGTTATACCAATGCTTAGCTGTTGTATTTACATTGATAAATCATGGCTAAATGGAGACAATTGAAATCCAGTGGATGCAGGATACAAACAAGACTGTTCCACCAGCCAGCCAATGTTTAGCCAACTATTGTGCGCTTTCGCCCTCTTTGTTGCACTAAGAAGAATATAGGAAGTCACACACAATCAGGTTTTCTTTTTTTGGTTCTTAAAGCAGTGTGGGTAATCTTCAGAATCAACACAAAGAAAAAGGAGTAAGATTTTTACCTTGAGAAAGCTTGCTCATGGTTGAAGACCATTGCTTTGATGTCTTTTTATAAGCAGCAAGTATGCGATCTATCTGGCAAAAAGGGAACAAATGAGCCAACTTCAACAGTGTTAAACTTCCCCTAAGAACCATAAAAATCACAAGACCAAAGTTATTTTACAATAGCAACAAACAGTCATCATGCCTTTTTCTTTTTAACCTATTAAATTAAAAGTAACAAGTTTTGTGGCCATATGAGCTTGACTGTTTGGAACTTCTATGACAATTACAAGATTACCCTGAACAGAAATATAGTAAGAACTTGCAGTTTACTACGTCAAATGCCTTCTCCAGGCTTAATTTGATTACCAAGCTGAATAGTCCCCTGCTGCCTTGAGAATCCACTAGCTCATGTGCACTAGTTGGAATTGGTAATTTCCATAAAATCTTGTGACAATGCTCACTAATAACATAGGGCAAAACTTTCCTCAATCTAGAGGTCAGGACCTTGGCTAAGAGCTTATATCTGTTGGACCAATGGGTTTAAGTTCTGATGGGGTTGCTACACCATCTATCTTAGGGATCAAAGCTCTAAAAGAGGCTCCCATACTTTATGTTGTGAGACCCAATTTATATGGGGATAGATTACAAGATTACCCTGAACAGAAATAGTAAGAACTTGCAGTTTACTTTGTCAAATACCTTCTCCATTTGTAATTTGATTACCAAGTCGAATAGTTCCCTTCTGCCTTGAGAGTCCGCTAGCTCATGTGTACAAGTTTGCAATTGGTAGTTTCCATAAAAGCTTGCGACAATGCTAACTGATAACAAAGGGTAAAGTTGTCCTCAATCTTGTGGTCGAGACCTTGGCTAAGAGTTTATGTGTGCTAGACCAATGGGTCTATCCCTTCTATTAGGGATAGAAGCTCTAAAGGAGCCTCCCATATATGTTGTCAGACCCAAGTGGAAAAATTCTTCAAACGACTCTCATTACATCATTTTTTGTTTTTGTTTTGTGAAAACTACTCATTTACCTTATTTTGTAGGAATTTTCACCTTATAATATAGAAGGGTGTTTTGTCTTTAGGCCTCGACTTCAATGATTCTTGTTATCAATCCAATAGTCGAAGAGGATGACCTAGGGCTTTATCAAAGGAAGAGGACCCTTCTTATTCATGTGCATGGAGATTTTGCATCAACTATGACATAGAACTTGAGAGGCAAAGGAGAGAACCTGGCATTTTTGGGGCTCAAAAGAGACAGGTTGGAAGAGAGAGGAGGATGAATGGGTTTGTTGTGTGAGAGAGGACACATGAGGCTGAGAAAGAACTGTGTAGAGTTTGGGGGATGTCTAGGAGTTTGAGTCCAGACCTGATTTACGCAATTTATGCGATTGTGACTAAACCAAGTATTTCTTTTGCAATTAGCAAGGTGAGTCAATTCATGAAGAATCCCTGAAAATTTTGGACACTAGGTTACTATCATGTAGATTATGCATGATCAAAGTTGGACGGCAAATCTACTACAAGATGTTGCTTGACAATAACCTTATAAGTTTGAAAAGTAAGAAGCAAAGTATTGTGGCAAGATCTAGTATTGAGACCGAATACAGACTTAAGGCATTGAAATCACGCAGTCGTTCTGCATCACTCTTTGATTCTGCCATTGAGTTCATTTAACTTTCTAAAAAGCTTCAAGCTGGGAAAGCCATTTGATTTTCATCTTTCAGCCATTGTTTGATCAAGGGGAGAAACGTACTATCCAATAGCCCATCAAGTTTAATCAACAATTTATTCTAGAGAAGGTTTTGCATAGAGAGTTAATCATACAATTCATAGCATCCAGCTGTTGGGATTGGGGGCTTCAAACCAATTAAATTCTAATTTATGGTGTGTTAAGGTTTTGCATAGAGAGTTAATCGTCCAATTGTTGATTCAAATTGAGTAAGGCTTACAAAACAAAAGACAGTTTGAAAAGACTAAACCATTAGGTTAAGTTGTAACTATTGATAGTGGACAGCCCTAGTGAGCTCCCTTTTGCTACTCTTATGACTTAACATAAATATGCAACCCCACACTAAGTGGAATGGTATATTGCCCTCCTCATTCAGTTGTGATGATCATTTATATTATATTTGACCTGTTTCCCTTAATTCTAAAGTATAACCAAGTTATTCTTACGAAAGACTAACCACATTTCCACATGAAGAATGCATTGATGTCAATGCTCTCTCAAGTACATACAAGTCCACAGCTTTCTCCTCGGGAAGGGTTGAAGCGTAGCTCAGACCAAAGTCAAAGAATGCATCCCGGATAATTTTCATTTTCTAGACAAACATTGAAGTCTAAAAATAAAAGTTCTGGTCTTGACATCTATGTCTAAAAGGAAAAAAAAAGTATTGACATCTCACTAGTTGATTGGTCCCACTTTTTAACAACAAATTTGTTGTCAAATCTTTATGAATCAAACCACCATCATGCAACTTGGCAATTGCCTGGCCAATTTGTGTTGCAATATCATCCATCCGATCTACAACAATCCCATGCTCGCCAAAAGTTAGAAATACCACTTTGACAGCAGGCCCCTCAACGTGTTCAAATGTTAAAGTGTGCAAAAAAGGGTCTAGGGCATATAGAGCAAGAGTAGCAACTCCTAGCCTTCTAGCTTTGGTCATGCATCGAGCCTCCTGCAACAGGATGACAACATTGTCAGCATAAAGCTAGAAAAAGGTAACAAGTCTGCAGACCTACCTCCACAAGAGTACGGGTAAATGATATTTTATCATGTAGCATGTTATCATGTGGAAGAAGGAAAACAGAATGAAAGAAAGAATAAGGGATGAGGCGCTGCTGGGAATGAGTGGTGACGACGAGGAGAAGAGGACGATGGCGAGGAGAGCGGAAGGGAATGAGGCGAAGCAACGGGGCTAGGAGGCGGCGATGGCGACGACGGCAGCCGAATGGGGTAGGCGAGTAGGGCAAAATGAGAAGAGAGGGAAAGAATGGGGAACGAGAAGCGAGCGCAGCAAGTCTAACTTTTTAGCGATTGAACGAGGTTTCGAGATAGGTGGTGCTGCCTCCATTTCGAAGTATGGGGAAGAGGAACACGATCGCTGCAAAGATCAAAATTACCAATGGATTAGCAAATCTGGTCGTCGCCTCCGACGATGTCTAAGCAGAGAGGTGGAGAGCCAGAGACTCTCAGCCATTTACACAGAGGTATAGACCGGGCTAACTCAATCGTGATTCGGTCAAGTTAGTTGCCGTTACGTGGCCGATTGGAACAGACCGGGTCAAATAAGGGTGTAGCTCGGGTTAAAAAAAAAAATAGGAAGCAAAAAGACAAACTCTCGTTGAATCCCATATATGATAGACTTATACCAATTTACTTTTTGGCTTGTCATTATTTCATATATGGAAAAACAATGGATTTGTTGCTCTGAATTTGATTAAAAGATGCTGACAAAAACAAATGTGGAATATCAAGCCCCGAGTTGTCATGGATCTGGTTTACCCAACCGAATTCAAGCAATAGTTAGTCCTGAAAGAGCTTCACTCACTAGGTTGAATAATATCGAGAATAAAAGGTCCCTTTGCCTAATGCCCCTCTTCTAAAATACCCGTTGTATCTCCTCATTTAGAATCACGAGAATGTTCTCGATGAATTGCAGCTCATTATCTATTGTAAAATAGAGAGAACCGAAAATAATAACAGAGACTGAAAGAACGATTTTTCGATTAGTTTATTCTTCTCCGTTAAGAGGCTATTTATAATACATTACAAGTCGATTTTAGGATAAAATTAGATCCTAAAATCAATGAATAAAATCAAGAATACAATCACGGGATCAGAGGAAACAATCACACTATACAGTTTCCTCCGATCACGCTATACAACTATACATTTCAACACTCCCCCTCAAGTTGGTGCATAGATATCAGTCAAGCCCAACTTGTCAATTATACCATGAAATGTTTTTCCTGATATTGCCTTCGTGAGCATATCAGTTATCTGGCTCGCAGATTGAGTAAAGGGGAATTGTATAATCTTTGCATTGAGGTTCTCTTTGATGAAATGACGATCAACTTCAACATGTTTAGTGCGATCATGTTGAACTGGATTTTGTGCAATTGCGATAGCTGCCTTGTTATCACAGTGAAGATTCATAGGTTTGTCGTATTCAATTCCTAAGTCTCTCAGTACATTCCATATCCATAACAACTCGCATACACCATGAGCCATACCTCGAAATTCAGCTTCAGCACTTGATCTTGATACTACCTTCTGTTTTTTGCTTTTCCAAGTGACAAGATTCCCTTCCACAAAAGTAAAGTAACCCGACGTGGATCTTCTGGTTGTCTGATCACCTGCCCAATCAGAATCTGTATACCCTTCAATACTAGAGATACCATTTTTTGAGAATAACAAACCTTTTTCCTGGTGCACTCTTTAAGTATCTCAAGATCCGATAGACTGCTTCCATATGTTCTTCACTTGGTGCATGCATGAACTGGCTTACAACGCTTACTGCATATGCTACATCGGGCCTTGTGTGGGATAGGTAGATTAATCTTCCAACTAATCGCTGATAACGCCCTTTGTCTGCTGGAATTTGATCTGGAAGAATTCCGAGTTTATGATGCATTTCCATGGGCGTCTCTATTGGTTTACAATCAAGCATTCCGGTTTCGGCTAGAAGATCCAACACATATTTTCCCTGTGAAAGGAAGACACCATGTTTCGATCTTGCAACTTCAATCCCCAAAAAATATTTAAGTTGTCTGAGATCCTTCATTTCGAATTTAGTAGCTAAATACTCCTGTAAAGCTTGCATTTCACCTGGGTCATCTCCTGTCACGACCATATCATCAACATATACAATTAATGTTGTTACCTTTCTTTCTTTGTGTTTTATAAACAAAGTATGATCTGAGTTACTTTGTTTATAACCAAACTCCTTCATTGTAGCCGAGAATCTCCCAAACTATGCTCTAGGTGACTGTTTCAGCCCATACAATGACTTCTTCAATTTACAAACTTTACCTTGAGACAAAGAACCACTTTTTACACCTGGTGGTAGTTCCATGTAGACTTCTTCTTCTAAGTCTCCATTGAGGAAGACATTTTTAACGTCAAATTATTGCAGAGGCCAGTCTCGATTTGCTACTATAGATATAAGAATACGAATTGTATTGATCTTTGCTATTGGTGCAAAAGTATCCTAATAGTTTATCCCATACCTTTGCGTATATCCTTTTGCAACTAGCTGAGCTTTATATCTGTCAATGCTTCCATCCGGTTTGAGTTTTAATGTGAACACCCATCGACATCCAATTGTTTTTACTCCTTTAGGTTGGGGAACAAGTTCCCAAGTGACATTTTTTTGTAGAGCCTCCATCTCTTCGTTCCTTGCTTTTTTCCATTTTGGATCAGCTAATGCATCTTGCACATTACTAGGAATAGAAACCCTAGATAATCGACCAACAGTAAATGCATACGATTTAGTCAACCTATGGGAGGACACATAGTTATTGATTGAGTATTTGGCCTTAGCTTCAAGATCAGGTACATACTGTTTTTTTGGGACTCCCCTATTCAATCTTTATAGATATCTAGAGGTTATGTTTTCTGTAGGAAGACATGTTTCATTAGACTCATCAAACACAAGATTCGTATTTACCTGAGGAGGAACATTCCGGGTTGATTCTTCAGTTGTTGGTGCAGACGGGGGCAACTCTGGGGGTTATTCAGGTGAAATTACTGAATCACAGTCTTGTTGCACATCATGACACTTAAAAAATTCATTCACCGCTTCTAACTTAATAAATTCGGCACCTCTTTCAACATCTCCATTAGTTTCATGTGGAACATTCTCTTCATTTGAACTCTCCCCCTGAAGAGATGTCCAAGAAACTCTCCTTGAATAATAAGGGACTGATTCATGGAAGGAGACATCTAAAGTCACATGGAGCTTGTTGGTGTGTGGATCATAACACCGATATCCTTTTTGAAAATCAGAGTAGCCAACAAATACACATCGCTTGGCACATGGATCAAGTTTATTTCGCAAAATCTTTGGGATATGAACATAAGCGGTACACCCAAAAATTCGGGGTTCAAGATTCGGAAGATGGGGAATTGAAATCAGAGATTGCAGCTTATGTAGAGGAGTTTGAAAATCAAGTACTCTAGAAGGTGTTCGATTGATGAGGTAGGCAACAGATGTGATAGCTTCGCCCCAATAAAATCGAGGCATGTTCATGCCAAAGAGAGAGACACGCACTACTTCCAAAAGTTGTCTATTCTTTCTTTCTGCCAATCCATTCTGTTGGGGAGTACAGGTGCAAGAAGTCTGGTGACGAATTCCATGAGTGGTCAGAAAAGTTTCGAGAGAAGCATTAACAAACTCAGTACCATTGTCAGATTGTAAAACACGAATCTGCTTTTGGTATTGAGTATGTATCATTGTATGGAATTTCTGAAATGCTAGACACACATCACTTTTGTGGATAAGCAGAGATACCCAAGTCATTCTAGTGCATTCATCAATAAATGTCACAAAGTAACGAGCTCTAGAAATAGAGGGAATCTTGGCTGGACCCCAAATATCAGAATGAATAACCGCAAAAGGTTCGAAACTTTTATTCAAACTCAGGAAATAAGCAATACGGTAGCTTTTAGCCAATTCACATGTGTCACAATGAAAATGCACATCAGTCAAACCTGAAAAAAGTTGAGGTCGCAATTTCTTAAGATAACCAAAGGAAAGGTGACCTAATCGTTGGTGCCATAACCATATAGTTGTTTGAGCATTATCTTCACTGCTAGCTTGATTTGTCTGACTGATTTTTTATCCCCCGTTATCTGTCAACTCCAAATAGTAGAGTTTGCCCCGTCTAACACCATAACCAAGAATCTTCCAGGTTAGAATGTCCTGAAAGACACAAAATGAGGGCAAAAAAGTTACAGTACAAGCAAAAGTGGAAGGCTAACATACAAAAGGTTATATTCAAGAGAGGGAATCACAAGGACAATATCTAATGTCAGATTATTGGATAATATAACAGATCCTTCCCCAGTAATAGGAGAGGTACTACCATTAGCTGTTGAAATAACAGATTGTGGAGAAGGTAGGATGGATTGTAACTGATTGGGATCCCTTGTCATGTGACTGGATGCACCTGTATCAATAATCCAAGGTCTATTCTTAGAATGTACAAAAAATACTAATGCATTATCGAGAATACCTGGATGGGCAACATTTACAGTAGAGGTAGCTCCTGATTCTCTTCCATGGATGTCACCATATCTTTCCCAGCAATCTTGTTATGGGGATTTTTTGATAAATTCCACCACTCCGGATAGCCAATAATCTCATAACACCGGTGTTGTGAATGTCCTTTTTTTCCCGCAGTGAATACATACACGATTGTTACCTTTGCCAGAGGATTGAGGGTTCCGACTGCTTGATGATCCTTGTCGGTTTTGGTTGACCAACATCGCCGAGTTCTCGGAGACTGGGCGATAGCTCCCCATTGTCTGTGTCTGTTGATATTCGCATCTGACAGATGCATATGTACTCTCCAAATCAAGTTTGGGATCTTTTCGCAAAATTTCTCCACGAACTTGATCAAACTCGGAGTCAAGCCCACTGAGAAAAATATGAACCCGAAGCCTAGCCATTGCAGAGTGCAACTGGATTAGCCCTTCGACTGTTCCATCCTGAGATATAGTTCTATGATCAATCTCCTGGAAAATAGCAACCAGTTCATTGTAGTATGTGGATAATGGTCTACTATTTTGTTTGGTAGAAAAAGATCTCTGGTTCAGCTCAAATATACAAGTTTCATCGGATCCATCATAGAATGTTTTTGATACTGCTTCCCATATCTCCTTGGCAGTGGAGAGGCGAATAAATCGCTGCATGAGCAATGGACTCATGGAGTCAATAAGCCAACTTTTGACTCTTTGATTTTCAGTAATCCATGCTCCAAGATTAGAATCACCAGATGCAGGTTTTTTTGTTTCGCAGGTGAGGTATCCAGCTTTGTTGCGTGCGCCAATTCGCATCTCCATGAGTTGGGACCATAATGAATAATTGGTCTCATCGAGGATAATTCTAGTTGGAAACGCAGAATTATCTTGGTGGACTATAATCTGTGGTGATGGGATAAGTTCGGTGGATGCGCCTGTAGTGGTGGGCATCGATCTGAATATATATATATATATATATTTCTAATCATGTCCGTTTCGGTTCAGTCCGGTCCGATTCGATCTGGTCCGGTTCGGTACGATCTGGGCGGATTCAATTCTGGTCCGCTCCAGTGCTGGTCCGATCCGGTTCGGGTTTATACCAGTTCGGTCGAATTTGGTTGACCCGCCGATTTGGGTCGGCAAGAAAAATAAAGGAACAATAGTTCCTAAGTTAAAAAATACCTTCGTCTTCGTCTTCGGCAACCTTCATCTTCGGCAACGGCAGCGGAGGGTCGGCTTCAGTTGGAACAGGGTGGTGGTACCGTCGTCGGCGCTCATCGGCACTCGTCGGCGACGTGATTCCGACTACAGGACCGTCGTAAGAGAACTTTGTTCTCTTTCGGCAATTCGGCTTCCCTCGGCGACAGTGGTGATCGGCGGTAATAACGGGAAGGTGGAACTGTTGTCGGCGGTTGTCTTCGGTCTTCAACGATCGTCGTCGGGCGTCGGCGATGTTCTTTTGGCGTTGGGACAGCCGGAATACGGAGTTGCAAAAAAAACAGAGTTTTGCAACTTCGACGGATTTTTTTCTTCCTCCAGCTTCCTCCTTCGGCGATTACAGGAGCACTTAGCTCCAACTTTCTGCGACGGAAAAGAGAGGATAATTCTCCTGCTCTGATACCATGTAAAACAGAGAGAACCGAAAATAATAACGGAGATTGAAAGAATGATTTTTCGATGAGTTTATTCTTCTCCGTTAAGAGGCTATTTATAATACATTACAAGTCGATTTTAGGATCAATTTAGATCCTAAAATCAAGGAATAAAATCAAGAATACAATCACGGGATCGGAGGAAGCAATCACGCTATACAGTCAACATCTATCTCCTCCATCTTCTCCCACAACCCATCCTTAACATAACAAAATCCAATAAATTTCAACTCACTTCATCATACGTTTGAACCAATCTTTATGAGCACTCTTTGAAGCTTGCATTTATGAAAAAGATCCACCATCTCATGAGCAACAAGCCAGGTATGCTGTAATGGCATATTGGCTGGGTTTAATAATGGAAGGAAGGAAGGACATGACTTAATTGATTTGATAGTACCTTTAAAATGATTGTCAATATACCAATAGTGATACTAACACACCTAAAATCTGATGCAGTTTATGCTCGGTGCTTCAGTGGAAAAATGCAGTGAAGGATTGCATAAAAAGACATATATGGGTAAGATTTTGGTTTTGTTTCCGTTCTGTTTAATAAATGGCAGACAGAAAAATTGTGCAATAAGATAAAATTGACACCCCTGCCTAAACCTTCCAACCATTGAAGCCCTAAATCTTACAACCCTTGAAACCCTAAATCTTCAAAAAGTTCAAAACCTAAACCTTGAAACCATTCAGACCACAAACCTTATAGTTTAAGGGTTTCATGGGTTCCTTGAACCCTAAAACCCTACAACCTTTCAGTTTGATAAGGGACTTTTTTTATTAGTCTTTTTAATTGGTCTTGTTTGTATATTGGATTGTCTTTCTAATTGTTAATCTCCTCTATGTCTACATTCTAATTGTTAATCTCCTCTATGTCTACATAGATTAGGGTTTGGTGCTTAAGGAACCCTGAAACACTTCAAATCTATACAAACACAAATACGGAAAGATAAAGGAAACATATGCAGCTTTTTCATCTATCTTTTGGAAGTGGAAGAAATGCCATTGCAGATATCTTCAGTGTTTGAGGTAGTGTTTAAGGTTTAGACCCCTAAACCTTTTTTTGTTAGTCTCTCTATTTAGCTTTTTTAGTCTTTTTTATGTTCTTTTTGTCTATTAAAGGGTATAAGGATTAAAGGGAACCTTGAAACCTATCAAACGCCAAATATTAAAAATAAAGAAAACATTCCTAACATTTGGTCACTCTTAGGAAGGTGCAATAACAAATTTCTTGCAAGCCACTCCAAGTTAGTACCACATGTTGGACATTCATCCTACAAAATAGAGGCATTCAAGTTTGGCATATAGGGAACATTTGAATTGTGGGACGAAATTGGAACGAACAAAGATAACAAAAGAGATGTCAAATTGAAAAATGCAAGGATTAAAAAAATCGTACAGTTCTAACTCTGAGAGAGGGAGTAAAAAGCAGAAGACTTTTTTAAATGAAATTATTATATATAACAGAAACTCACTACAAAAGCAAAGCAAAATCAGAGTCATTCATCCACAAAAAGATAAAAAGAAAACCATTATTCTGTGATATTCAAGTCAGACTCAAGAAAAATCCTTATATACCCAGTAATTCAGCAAATCCAATATATTAAGAAATACACAATTAAACAAATACATAGCAATTTAACTAAAAATAATAATTTAGAAATAAATTTCGCTGAGTAAAGAAACAAGCTTAAGACTACTTCTAGTGCATAATTGAATACAGTTGACATGGCTCAGAAGAGGTACCACACGCAGAAGCATAAATGAAGAATACTAGAAGAAAAAAAAATGAACACCTCTGGCTAATCATAATGCTAGAACAAAAATAGAAGAGTCTATAGTGAATAAAACAACCATAAACAATAAAAATCACGGAAGAAAATTAATATACAAAACAGTGATAGCATGCAAAAAGTAACATAGACATCACTGAAGAATTAGTTTGAAGGGATGTGAAAAAGGTAAGAGAAGATTTTTCTTGGTTAAGTGACAGATAAAAAATTGCAATTAAAGTTACTAGCAAATTTTCATGCAATAACTCTTATGATTAACAAACCAAGATGTTGAAAGAGTTCAATAGAGCAAGACCAATAATTGATGTAGGAAGACATGTAGAAAGATTTCATACGATCACATTAGCCTTTTGTATTATATGTTTCTCTTAAGAAAAGAATTATCATGATCATACTTCTAGCCTACTCGGTGGCATAGACATGATAGGAAACATTAAAAACTCTGAAGTCAATTCCCTCAATTTGAAATTACACAATTGACAAAATCAGGCTACAGTTAGTACCTTAATGAAAATAGTATATTCCTTCAAATACTTCCATTGTATAATAAGTTAATTGATCAACAAACAACAACAATTATAGTAAACATTATTAAAAAAAAAAAGAGTGAAGGCCTCCCTTCGCTGTCCACTGGAGACCTTTCTCCCTGTTGCAAAGTAGAATACAGAAGGGGGTGGTTGTCCTCTTCTTGCCATCACCTTTTTGTCACTAAAATTATTGGGTGACTACACTATACCAACCTTTACAAGTTGGAGAGAACAATGACATGAAGAAGGGGGTAAGGGAGGTGGTCCTCCTCCCATAATGGGAATGGGAGGATGACCTTGTCAGAGTGATTCCGTCCACTCTTGTCAGTGGTAGCTTTTCGCACTTACCAGGTCGGCCTTTTCGGTAGTATTGGTTAGGCATTTGACATGGTATCAGAGCTGGGCACCACATTCCGTGTTTGAATCCTGGCCGAAGCAGAAGGGAACGGGAACGGTGGGTATCAGAGTTAGGTGGTTCCATCCACCATTGATGGGTTAGGTACTTGCCTTTCCACTTCCTAATAGGTCGGCCTTTTCGGGAGTATTAGCTAGGCATTTGACAGACCTCCCCTTCCCCTTTCCATTCTCCACTCTAGTCTACAATTTTCAAAAGAACGCCAAGAAGAAGAAGGGAACAGGAGACGCCGTCGTCGGCTTTGGAAAGGCAACTGCAAGTGGAGGATGGCCTCCACTTCCACCTTCCCCTTCTTATCAGCTTCTTATGAATAAAAATAAAAATAAAAATAAAAAAAAAAGAAGAATGAAGAAAAAATAAGAAGATATATGAACCATAATGAACCAAAACAATACGAAGTTATGTTCCACCATGAAAGGTGAAATTTCACATTTCATCATTTTGTAAGGAACGAGGTGGGATAGTTTATCATGAACCAACAACCAAGGGAAGATTGGATGTTAAAGGAGGGTTATGAATGGAATTAATATGGATATGTGAGAGTACTTGCAAGTGGGTGTTGCAAGATGTCACTTAGAAAACTAGAGTAAATTTAATCAACTAGAAAATACAAATTCATTTTTCCAACTAAACTAGTGTTACAAGTCGGTTGTGTCAAAATCCTAGCAAATAAATATTATAGTAATTGATTACATATAAATAATAATTAATAAATGTTTTTAAATATATATTTCAAATATATATTATAATAAATCCATACTTAATAATTACTATTACTGTATTAGTACTCAATAAGTACTCAATAAGTATTAAATTAATACTTTTTAGTTATTACTTCTATTAATCAATAAGTACATATTTATTATATTTATTAGTTGTTATTATTTTTTACTATTATTATACAAAATTATTACTGTAAAAAATTAATTATTTATTCAGTTCCTAATAAATAATAACATAACAATTTAACTATTAATCAATTAATATGTAATAAATTAGTAATTATGGTACTCCATTAGAGGGGCCCTAAGTTGGGGAATATTATCCCCAAACTTTTTTCCTTGGCCTGCAAACATATTAATTAACTCAATAACAGTAATAAAAATTTTACAAATAACATTAACAAATATAAAAAATATAAAAAATACTAAAATATATATATTTAATAATAAAAATAATTCCTAACAAAAAACATTAAAAAATACTTCAAGAACCTGAAGGGTCAATGGAAAAGTGAGGGTCCCAATTTGATTTTGGAAAGCCATCATTCCAATATAAAGCTCAAGTTCGATAAAAGTTGGCTTCGTAAAAATGGCGCCATTTTGAAATTTTGTTATATATGGCGTCACAACATTTGCAGCAACACCCTTGAAAGAATAGCCTTTTCCCGTTTTCACTTTTCTCCCAATCGACTGAGATTTTCAATCTTTGCAACCTTTAATATGGCATTTTATCCAATATTTTGTTTTATTCCTAAAGTTAGCTTGAAAATAGGCATAATCATGACAAAAGTAAGAGAAACAAATGAATAAACAAACAAAAAAGGAAGCACAACTCACCGAAGAATGCTATATGTACATAATAGACATAGAAACAACCATTCAGTTAAGCATGGTTCCAGTATCATTTAAAGAACAAATACTAGGATGATGAACCTTGCTCAATCAAGAGGCTAATTCATGTGCAACACCATTGCAATAGAAACATTTTTCAAAAAAAAAAAAAAAAACTCATTGCATTTGGGACGCACCTTTTGTAGAAATTATTGTGAAATTCAATAGTGCGTTGATAAATTAAATAAATTATTGAAATAATTTAAGTTCCTAATATTTAATTTAGTATTATTGACGTAATTAATGATTAATTCAAAGTTGAAATAATAAATTAATTGATCAATAAATAGTTTCAAAAAATAAAAACAACAATTATTGTAAACATTATTAAAAAAAAAAGAGTGAAGGCCTCCCATCGCTGTCCATGGGAGACCTTTCTCCCTCACGCAAAGCAGAACACAGAAGGGGGAGGTCGTCCTCTTCTTGCCATCACCTTTTTGTCATTAAAATTATTGAGTGACTACACTATGCCGACCCTACAAGTTGCAAAGAACCGTGAGAAGAAGAAGGGGGCAAGGGAGGTGGGCCTCCTCCCATCACTAGAACGGGAGGACGGCCTCCCCTTCTCCTTTCCATTCTCCACTCTAGTGTACAATTTTCAAAGGATGCCAAGAAGAAGGAGGGAGCAGGAGACGCCATCTCCCTACCGTCGCCGGCTTTGGGAAGGCAACTACAAGTGTAGGATGGCCTCCTCTTCCTCCTTCCCCTTCTCGTCAGCTTCTTATGAATAAAAATAATAACGAAGAAGAAGGAAGAAAAAAGAAGAAGATATATGAACCATAATAAAACCAAAACAATACAAAGTTATGTTCCACCATGAAAGGTGAAATTTCACATTCCATCGTTTTGTTAAGGAATGAGTATAAGACTAATTTGGCCACAGGTTCAACTTCTCACCAAGTAATAAGAAACATAAATCAACAAGATAAATAAATTCAATTTTATAACTAAACGAGTCTTACAAGTCGGTTGTATCAAAATCCTTGCAAATAACTGCTCTTTGGAGGCTGAACAATAGAAATACAAAAAACAATATGTAAAGAAAAAAAACTACGGTTGAAAGCTCAAACCAATATCACCATATAGTTGGTTAAAAAAATTTAAAGAGTTTAGCACACAGTAAGAGTAATATGACTCCTCTAGGATTTGAATGTCTGGTGCCATACCGTTAGGCCACAAAGTCTTCTCAATAAAATGACCAAATTTCCAAATCGACCAAATTTGCATAGAGTATGGAAAAACAAAAGCTTTAAAGAACAAACTTTGTAGGAGAACGAAAATCTGGTTATTGCACTCCAAATGAAATATAGCTCCCTGGATTTGGTTGAAAGGAAACCATTACAAGGCAGTAATTTATTTTTAAGTAACTGTAAATAGATATCATCTTATAGTTTACTCTTCTGAACCCAAACTCGTGCAACTCTAGACTTCCTCTCAACCATCCTAGAGAGACTTATTAGAACTTCTTTTGGAACAATGCGCGGTGGGCTGAGCCATAGTCCCCCATCAACAACCAAAGTCGTTCCATTCACATGTTTACAAGATGGAGACAAAAAATTGGAGAATAAGATTCAAAATTATATAAGTAGGAAAGCAGAAACATGAATGAACCTTGTATCAAATTGCCGGTGGGGGTTCCATCCGCTGAATTTGTATGCAGAACTATATAATAGAAAAATCCCTACAATAGTGAATAATCACAAACCTGCATCAGAAGCCAGGTATATAGCAGCCATTGCAATATCCCATTTCTCCCCAAGTTTGTATTGAGGCATGAATTCCGTGTCTAAGCTCACCAGTTCATGAGGTGCAAGTTCTCTCATCACTGTAATGTCTCCAATGGGTCTTGGTGCCAAACCATTTTACTTTGATATCATAGTTTGTTCCCCACTCCAGAGCCAATTTCCTTGTAATACTATCCACAATTGCCTGTTAGGAAGAATAGGTGCAGTGTAAAACTACCTGAAGTTAGGGGAAGCTAAAATACTGTTAAGTGGAATGTGGTTCATGACAAACCTTAGCAGCAGATACATGAATGTGGTTACCAGGATGTTGTATAAATTAAAGTTGCACTGATGTTCAAAGCAAATCCCTAGAAGATGAATCCTCTCTTCCTGGGGCTCCTTTCTGTAGATATTTTAGTGCTTCATGGCATATTGAGAAAGTTTCAACAAAATCAATGTCCATAATTGCAACATGGATAAAGGACAATGGAAATTATGTAGTAACCTCGGAAGCCAAGAGTAGAAGGCCATGGTCCTGAAATGCAGATGAGTAATGTGATTGTTTAAGATTCCTTGTGAAACTAACCACAAGCAATCGTGAACAATAACAACTATGAATTTTACTGAGAGGCATATCAGGAATGTTTTGGAACACCTAAAATGAGGACATTTCCAATTGGATAGTGTAGGTTCTCTTATCCACTACAATGAGAAAAAACGTTAAACATGAAAAAGAGTTTCACCACCAAGCATTGAGAAGTCAAATAGTTTTTACTAGAAACAAGGCTGTTCATAGAAATAATGGCTACACAAAATCCAGTAGGGACATAAATTATGATATCTACAAATGCAATTAATAATGCTACAAATTTGTTTATCAGGAGATATGAATTCCTCCCGCATGAATGAAATCAAGAGGAGTATGTCTATAATCATCTGGATCCAATAATATAGCTATTTTATGTGGACAACAAAGAAAACAAAAAATGCATTGACAATTGTCATTACAGAAAATCAAATTCCAACACACAGAGACTTCAAATTCCAACCCACATAAAGAGTGATAAATCCATTCACTTACTGCGACTACATTAAGCAATTTATTTGGTTGATTATATCCAACAAAGCAAGAGGAAAGACATGAGACACGTTCTGAAAAAGGAGCTAGCAAATGAATGGAGGAAGGTTCAAGCAGCTTATCTCACCTTTAGATCCAACGCTCATAATGCTGTTTATAACATGAATCATTGGGGCAAGATACCATTAAACAGGTTAATGAAATTCTTACTGCAATTCCATCCTGCTAAATATCTAATTCTTTGCATTGAGAAAGCCACGTAGATCTAACTTTTGTTAACATGAAGCATCAGCCTCCAGAAGCATGAACAGACCTCAAATGCAGCTATAGCAAGGAACAATAGAACTAAGTATAAACATAGAAGTATTGAACACAAATTACACATCTGTAATGGTCAAAAGGTTAAAAAGTCTTAAAAACTTAATAACTCTAAACAAAAAAGTAAAACGTGGTATCCAATGCCTGGAGAGGGCATCAAGTAACCTCCTCTAATATAAAACTTTTATAATAAAAATTACTAGAACTAGGACTCTAATTTTCCTAAGAACTTTACTTAAACTAGACTCAAGGCTTCAAATAGAAATTAATAGTTAACTCAGTTGGTAGGTAAAAAAGTCCACCACTGTACGTGTAAATGTTCTCTACTTCCCAGGCGAGTTGCCTGAGAGTGATAGTTGTTTTGGCTGTGATACATGAAACTATTTGATTGACACAATTATTAGTTTCTTCACTTTTCTCTTTTTTGTTTTTTGTTAATAACAGTTCTTTCTTTACCAATCAATGTTAGCTCTCACTTGTTAGAAGATCCACTCTAAATTAGAGTGAATGGGATAAGGTAACATCACTTGAGTTTATTATCATCATACGAAAGTGTTTTTTTTATGAACTATGAATTGATCCAATTTCCTACAACTGTAGCACCGGGGCTGGAGAAACCCACCAGCTGGGAAGCATGAATAGAGACTTTGTGCCAAAGTCGTTTATTTCTACAATTCCAAGATGATGAAATTCATTCAACAACCAACATAGGTATTCCCAGAAGGATTTAATATGTAGGACCTCCAAAAAAAAAAAAAAAAAAAAGGAATGGGAATCATCTATGTTGTGAATTTGCTAATAGAGTCGTCTAAGCTGAGATTGCAGGCAGAGCCTACAATGACTTACATGATTGTTCTTCACTGGAAATTCTCTTCAAAAATACCAAATCAAGCTGTCAGGACTACCTTAATTTATCATTACCATTTATATCACTAAATTAAAGTGAAATTAAAAGGAGAATGTTTCCTATGCCTAGGGGTGGCTTCGAATCGAGCCGGTTCGCGAGCCGGCTTGGTTCGGCTCGGTATCGGCTCGGTTCGATTCGTCATTTATCGAGCTCGAGCACCGAAATCGGCTCGTTTACCTTAATGAGCAGAGCTCGACTGAAGCTAGGTTCGGTTCGTCGGCTCGCGAGCGAGCGGGGGAGCGGGAGCGGGAGCGGGAGCGGGAGCGAGAGCAAGGGGGGGAAAATTATTTCCTCCCCCCTCATCACCACCGACCCCTCCCATCAGTTGTTGTCGCCGCCTCTACGCTGTCAGAGCTATTCGCCGGCGTCTATACCGCCGTCGCAGCTGCTCGCTGGCCTCCTCTGTGGCCGTCCGTTCAATTTCTTCCTCTCCTCGCCTTCGCCTTTGTTTCCATCACCGCGGCTTTTGTCACCGCCGCTTCCGTCGCCGCCGACTCCGTCGTGGCCGTCATCCCCGACGATAGGTCCTCCCCGACGGCGTAACCCCCTTCCCTCCGCATCATCTCGGCGGAAAACCAGAATAGGGGAGAAATAATCTCCCCCTTCCTCGGGACAAGATGATCTCGCACGTGCAAGATCATAACATAAAAAAATAAAAAAAACTTTTCCTCTGGAAAAAATTAAAAATAAATTTTATAGAAATAATTTTCTATAAACTATTAGTGTCTCATTTTTTTTAAACATTTTTCTAATTAAAATTTTTTTATTAAAAATCATATAATTTTCTAAGTAAGATTTTTCGTACCAAGATGGGGTAGAAAACTGTATAGGAAATTTTTGAATTTAACAGTAAATCTAATAAGTATTAACAGTTGATGTTGTTATACTTTTAGCATGAAGCAATTTTCATTGCAATTTTGTGTTTGATATTTTATTTAATTAAAAATTTAGCGATAAGTATAATAATATATTAGATTGATTATTAATTTTTATTTATTTCCCTATAAGAGACAATAAAAGGTCCATTTAACTTTCCTAAGAAAATTTTAAAATATTTCCTGTAATTTTCTCATAAGTCACTAATAGTAATAAGATTTTATTTAAAGGTTTTTTTGGGAATATGCATCATAGGAAAAATATTTTTAGTTTTTCCTAGAATATAAATTTTTATCTAGGCTAAGGAGGCCATAATAAATTATGGCCAGATTCAAAAATTACAAAACAAGCTAGACAACAATTGGAGTAAAAAATATTAATATTGGTGCATTTTAATCCATTATTGAAATTCAATCCTGAACCTCCCCTATCATTATATTTTTTAAAAATGTATGCATAATTTTATATATAATTTATTCAAAGCCACCCCTACGTGCGAGATCATAAACAAGGAAAAAAAAACTTTTTGTCCCTTCCTCATGGCTCTTAAATAAATTGAAAAGATATTTTAGTAGAAATACGTTTCTAGAGACTATTAGTGGTTTTTTCAATAAATGTTGAAAAGACATTTTTAATAGAAATATAGGGACCATTAGTGCCTCATATTTTTTCAAAATATTTTTCTAATTATAAATTCTTTTTAAAAAATCATATAATTTTCCAAGTAAGATTTTCTTGCCAAGATGGGTTAGAAAACCATATAGAAAAATTTTGAATAAGTATTTGATAGTTGATGATATAATACTTTGAGCATGAGGCAATTTTCATAGCAATTTTGTGTTTGACATTTTATGTGATTAAAAATTTACCAATAAGTATAATAATAAATTAGATTAATTATTAATTTTTATTTATTTCCTTAGAATAGGCAGTAAAAGGTCCATTTAACTTTCCTAAGAAAAATTTAAAATATTTCTTGTAATTTTCTAGTAAGTCTGTAATAATAATAGGATTTTATTTAAAGGATTTATAGTTTTTATTTGAGTGATTGTAAGTTGATAGTGATATTTTTTTTTTTTTTTTTGTGTTTGATTATTGTATGGAGTTTATTTATAATGTTATGCAGTGTATGGAGTGTATAAACAATTTCATGAAGTGTTTAGGGAATATATAGACAATTTTATGGAGTGTTTATGCAGGTATTATGTATATTGATTATGCCCAATTTTAAGTAGAGGTCATGCAGAATTTTATACAAGTATTATATATGTAGATTATGCTAAATTTTAAGTAGAGGTTATACCCAATCTTATATACATATTATATATATAAGTTATGCCCAATTTTATGTAGAGGTCATGCCCAATTTTATGTAAAATATATGTATAATTTTATATACATTTTATTCGATATATATTTTTTGAAAAATTTTAAATGTATGTTAAGGCTCGAGCTCGGCTCGAACTCGTTGGGTTCGAGTTCGATAACAATTTTAGGCTCGAGACGAGGCTCGGCTCAAAGATCGACTCGAAATATTTAAATCAAACTCGACTCGAACATAGGCAGGTTCGGGCTCGGCTCGGCTCGATGCCACCCCTACCTATGCCCCTGTATCAACATGAAATAAAAAATAAGCAGCTGGACATCTCTTGATAAATAATTTTGATGAACATCTCCATGTAATCATCTCAGGAAAATAAAAAATTTCGTCGATAGACAAGTTCGATGTGCAACGGTGACTGCTTTGTAACCTATCCTAGTCTTTGATTAGCCACATTCATAGAGAAAACCCAAATGAGTTAATAGACTCTCCTTCATATAAAAAAACAAATGAATTTACAGACTCTTCCTTTTTCTAAGCCGTTAAAAGTAGCAAATGAGTCAAATATGTGCTAGCTCTTATTGTTAGACAAAGGAAGGGTCACCTGCAACTGCAAAAACACATTTCTAGTATCCCATCTTGTTCACCAGTCAGCTGCATGCTTTTTGCTATTCACATGCTGAGATGCAGGCCCAAATAAGTGTTTTTCCTCAGTGTATGCCTGCAAGATAATTAGAGTATCAATGTATGCTTGCAAACTCTGATTCTGGGCTCGCAATCTGAAAGATCGAGCTTTTATTAAAGAAATACAAGAAACATTGTTCTTTGGAGGTTGAACAACGGAAATACAAGAAACAGTAAGTAAAGAAGAAAAATTCTAGGGTTGAAGAAGAGATCATAATCAACATGTCTGCATTGTCATAGCTTCATGACAACCCTCCTACAAAATAATTTGTGTGAGTCATCCTCCTCAATTTGCACTAGCATTAACTGACTCAATCAAGCTACCCTTCTTCAACTTTTCCTAACTACTTTCATCCAGGTCAGTTATAGAAATTGTCAGAGGAAAAAATAAATAAGCACGGTGGTTTAGTTGTTAATTTTTAACGCTCTATATGCAGGTAGCTTAATAGACACTCATAGTCACTCATAGTCATGCCAAAATCTGCTCAATCCCACAACACATAAAATACTTTGCAAGGAATCGAACCCAGATTCTCCAGTTAAACCAATGGCTTATCCGTTGGGCCACAAAGTCTTATGTAATGAGTTATAAAAGGTTTGATATTTACTCAAGACAAAGATAAAAGAAGGTTCCATAACATATGAATTATGCCCAATGTATTATTCCAAGTTCAGAAAGGACATCAACAACGCCTAACTTAATATCACTGTCACTATCTGCTGGTTATGCTCATGTGCAACAATTAGCTTTCAAAGAGGACAAATATGATAACCAAAACCAGCCTCAGGATCCACAAGCATCTCAAGCACAATTGCTTAGAATAAATAAACCCTGCCTGTAAAAGTATCTCCAAAATCAGATAGTCCACAATTTGATTAATTCTTTCCCAGAATCAGATAGTACACAATCAGATTAATTCTTCGCCACAGTTTGCAATTGTGACCAAAAGATTCTATTTCTGTAGAATTTTTAGTTATCTAAAAAATATTTGATTCAGCTTCTCAAAAATGTGGTTAGAGGACATCTCCAGTTCAAAAGAAACTAATCCCAGTTAAGGGATATTGAGTTAAGGATTACCTCAATATCCGACAAATACATTAATAGCCAGTTCAAGAAGATCAAATCCATGGATTCTGGAGCAAACTAAAGTTCTGCAGAAGTTACATCAGCTCACATGAACTTGACATTTTTAAAGTGTCCATTGATGCTTTCAACAGCATCAAGACCAAATGTATTATCCACTCAGCATTCAGAAGACAAGACCAGGCTGCCTGTACATGATATTGACTAAGATTTCCTCTTTATTGCTCATGGCCTTCACAACAAGCATCAATTTTTCTTGCTACCATTTCATATCTTGCAGTCCTACAAAGCACCACATTACCAGAAACTAGTGGACAGGTTTCCGCTCTTCTTTCCTTGTTGAGACAGGATCGAACAATTACCTATAACTACTTATCAGGCCCAACCTTCTCTCAACAAGCAGCATCGGATTAATTTCTATAAAAGTTTTGTTTAATCATTTTCATTCAAAGTAAGATGTTGCCACTAGTGTTACAGTTGAATTTGATGCATTTGAAAGATACATCAACTAGTTATTCCTTGATGCTTACTTCAGAAAAGTAAAAGCCACATCCTCAAGATAAAAAACTAGTCTTCAGCTGTAGAGTGGTCACTGCAAAGTAATAACTGGCAGATACAAGACACTACAATCCTCACATATGTACAAATGGTCATTGACAAGTTATCATGTGACTTCAGCATGAAAGAAGTAAAGCAAATCTTCATGACAAAAAAAGACCTCAGTATTTTATTAGAAAGAAATAAACTTTATATAGTTAATTCTTATACTGATCTTGGTAATACCATTTCTGTTATCCTTTGCCTTTTCTCCTATTCTTTTAATTCATCTCATATAAGCTTGATTTATTCATGATGATGGTATTTTGATTTTTGTGGCACATAATCTACTTCTCTAGTGACATACAATCTGTACTTGATGCCTGAACTGAGGCAACATTTGTTTCCACACTATCAATGTAACCATGAAGTGAGCATTAAAAACTCTAAAGTTAATTCCCTCAATTTAAAATTACACAATTGACAAAATCAGCCTACAGTTAGTACCTTTATAAAAATAGTATATTCCTTCAAATACTTCCATTGTATATCAATACACCCATGATAAAATGGTAACTGAGCATATTAATGATATATAACAGCATAGAAATAGACCATCAATTTATGGCCAAATTGTATGTCAAGAGTAACAAAACATATGATAGTTTAAAACTAAAAAATATAGATTGCAAATTGACAAATTTTAGAAGATTAAAACACAATTCTCCCAACTGAAATGACTACAGATATTGGCCACATAACGTACACAATTTGAGCAGTTTTATATAAATCTCCATACATCGAGATTCCATTGGCAGAAGCAGTGGATGCAACAGACCACGGGAAACTGACAGTCAAGTTCTGAAAAGATAAGGCTCCATACCAAGTTCAATCACCCACAATGACACTGGAAAAATGGTTTCATTTAAGCCTCTCCAAGATAATATACAGAATGGAGAAAGCTATGAAAACCAACCAATAAGAACCTATCACTTTGATCTCCTTCCTGCACACTGGTGAAGGAATGCAGACTTGGGTTGACAGTATTTTAAAAACTGGAATCCTTTTTAAAAAAACTGCACTCACTGACGAAATTAATCAAAAACATAAGCAGATGATGCAAAAAAAGAAAAACAAAAACAAAGCCGAATAATCAGACAGCAATGGGAATGAGTCTAGGCGAGTTTGATTAAGCGTCGTTCGTACCTTGCGATGGAATGGCAACCAGACGGCGACGGCGTCACCGGAGACGGTGGAATAGGGCAAACAGAATGAAAGAAGGGATAAAGGATGAGGCGCCGCTGGGAATGAGTGGTGACGGCGAGGAAGAGGACGACGGCGAAGAGAGGGGAGGCGAGACTACAAGGTTAGGCGTCGGCGGCGGCGTCCGAATGGGTTAGGCGAGCGATTAGGCGAGCGGGGCGAAATGAGAAGAGAGGGAAAGAATGGGGAACGAGTGGCGAGCGGGAGAGTCGAGCGCAGCAGTGTGTAGCTCTGGTAGCCGATCTCGTCGCCGCCTTCGGCGATGTCAAAGAAGAAAGGGCGAGAGCCGGAGAGACGCATAAAGCGGGCTAACTCAATCGTGATTCCGTCAATAGGTACTGTTCGCGGTCGATTGGAACAGACCGGGTCAAATAAGGGTGTAGCTCGGGTCAAAAAACCAATTTTAGGAAGCAAAAGGACAAAAACTCGTTGCATGCGGTTGGTGAAACACACCAGGTCAACTCGACTCAAAAATAGAAAACCGGGTCAACTCAAGAGCGACTCAGCGAAAAAACAAACCGCAGCAAAAACCCATTACATTACCGTTACAATGACTTCGTAACGTCCGATATTAAGAGTTTGTAACGGCCGATAAGTGATTGGTAACGGGCTACATTAGATACGTAACGGCCGAAACTTTCTAAATTTCATATCCGATATATCACCGATATATTGGATATCGTAACATATCGGGAGGATCGTAACGTATCGATCACGTGTGGCAAACGCCGCCAACGTCGCACCACAGTGGCGAACGCGTGAAGAACACATGGCGACCGCGTGGCGCACGAGTGTCGAGCACGTGGCATACGCTAGTGACGTGTGGCACACACGTAACCCCCTCTTTTCAGATACTTATTATAATTATTGGCTTTTATAATTATTATAATTATAAATTTATCCTAATCATTAGTTATTATTATTAGCTATTATAATCAGTAATTATTGCTCAAATTTATTGATTAATAAAAATAATAAATTGTTATCTATATTACCAATATTATATTATTAATTAGTAATCATTATCGTGCGTCTATTAATTACTTATTTATATAAATTATTTGTTATTGTTATTATTTATTACTATTATCAACAATTATTACTATAAATTACTGAACTTATTAATTATTTTATATTTTATTACTAATATTGTTTAATAATTATTATTATACGTCGTACTTACAATTACTCTATACTTATTAGTTATTAGTTCTATTAATTATAGATATGGAAGAATTATTATTTATTATTATTAACTATTATTATAAAATTATTACTCCAAAAATAGATTAAATGTAAAAAATAATTATATCTATATTAAAAATATTGATTGTAATAATTTCATACTTAATAATTATTATTACTCTATTATTATATTTAGTAGTAGTTATTATTTTTAACTATTACTATAAAAAAACAATTATTTATTTATTTCCTTATAAATAATAGCATAATTATTTAATAATTAATCAATTAATATGTAATAAATTAGTAATTATGGTACTACAAGATGCCCTAAATTGGGGCATATTTTCCCCTTAAAAGGAACTAGAAGGGTTAATAGAAAAGTGACAGTCTTAATTTGATTTTGTCGTCTCCAATTGGGTATTAGTGGTTCAACGCAAAAACAATTGAAGGGGTCAAAGAAAATAGCCAAAATGGTCTAGTGCGACTCGACATGACAAGCCATCAGTCCACTAAAAAACTCAATCTAGTTAAAAGTCAGCTTCATAAAAAATGGTGCCATTTTAAAACAATGCTCTTAACGATTTTCCATCTTTTTTAACACGATTTCATCTTCCTTTGTCTCTTCACTTTCTTCTTAATTTTTCCTTCCTAGAGAAAGGCAGCATAGGGCACCAATAGTACAACCTTGGTGCAGAGTGGTCTTGTGTGGTGACGTTCTAATACTTCTTGTGCCAGTGTGAAACTTTTTATCGCTCCTTACCAATAGTACAACCTTTGCCTTTGCCATAAGAATTGTATAAAATATGCAGGTTAGTCCTTTTTAGATTTTCGGTTAATAGGATTTGAAGATTTTCTCAAAGCCTAACGCAGGATGCTGGGTTTGCTTATATTTGTTAGATTTGAGTCTTAACCCTATATCCAATCATATACACATTTGTAAGCCTACTTGTTGGTTTTGATATGTGACTTGTTGAACAGAGATGTAAATGTTCTATCACTCCTTGTGTGGTGATGAGCATTTGTCGGTGAGACAAGAAATGTATAAGGTAAGTTGTTTAGTGTTTTTTAGATTTCATGTTAATAGGCTTTTTGGATTCCCTCAAAGCCTAACATAGCGTGTTGGATTTGTTTCTCTATTTGAAATTTGAACTGAATTTTAAAATATTAGTCGGTCCTATCCAGATCTGTAAATCTAAATCATAAACCCTAAGTCTACCTGTTGATTTTTATATGTCCCTTGTTTCAACTATCAACTGAAGCTTGTAAGTCTTATCACCCTGGATGTTTGAGAACCTCCTGATAGGATTATGGTACATATACGGAGGAAATAGCTGATAGAAATTGACAACAAACAAGAGATAGACAATGACGAGACAAAAAATTTGTTATGGGATGAGAAGTAGAAGGCATGGTGCATGATTTAGACTCTTTCCTATTATCAATAGGACGTGTATCATATTCTGGGCCAAACATCCCTTGTGATTATATAGTCGTATCACTTCCACTCACTGACATCTATTTTGTTCCTACTTTCCCTTTGAATCTTTTATCGGTTAAAACATTTTAATTACTCTATCACATTCTCATCCTTTTCATGTGTGTTTCAGGATCTTACAATGAAGCGGGTGATTGGTAGAGGTCGTGAACAAGGGGGGCTCTACTACTTGGATGTGCCACAAATAAATACTGCATCCACCTGTGACACTGAAACCAGGTTATGGCACAACTGGTTAGGACATCCGTCCACCCAATCTCTTCATCATTTTTTTCCTAAAGTGCGATTGAACCTTCATTGTGAATCATGTCAAATTAGTAAACATCAAAGGTTTACATACTCACCTCATCTAGAAATTAAAAGTGTCTCTCCTTTTTGGTTAATTCATACTGATGTATGCTCCAACATTTCTCACGTGAAATATTTTATTAAATTCATTGATGACTTCACTCGTACTACTTAGTTATTTTTTTTTGAAAGAGCGTTATGAAATACCATTGATATTTAAATATTTTTATGTAATTGTACTCACTCAGTTTGGGGTTTAGGGTTTAGGGTAATGCCAAATAAAGTCCTTTGGGCAGCAAATTAAAGTCCTTTGGTCGGATAATGCCAAAGAATACACATCCAAAGATTTTGACTAATTTTGTTAAGAAAATGACATTATTCATCAGACATCATGTACCTATACCCCTCAACAAAATGGTGTAGACGAACGGAAAAAATTCTTCAAACAAATCTCATTACATTTTTTTTTTTTGTTTTGTGAAAACTACTCTTTACCTTATTTTGTAGGATTTTGCACCCTATAATATAAAAGGGTGCTTTGTCCTTAGGCCTCGACTTATGGAAGGCAACTAATTTCATATTGTTGCAATTGGGGTTAAGTAATAGAATCTAATGGCAAGGTTGTTTCTATAATTTTATTAGTATTGTGTCATCTTTTGATGCAAATTATCTAGAACGCCCTTTCAATACTAAAAAATGGATCTGGCCTCTCTTGGTCTTCCTAAGGGCAAATCCCCTGGTCCAAATGGTTTCAATGGTGAGTTCTATCACAAAATTTGGGGAGTAGTAAAAAATGATGTATATGCATTTGTTTAAAAATGATGAATACCTTATATTCTTTGGACTACACTTTAGAAACTAGTCTTTATTATATAAGTATGTTTTTTGAGTAAACTAGCCAGTTGAATCAGATGTAATCTGACTTGATCCCTTAACAAATCTTAGCTCATTTGGATCAAATTGACTTACCAATTCTGGTTTACTCGGTTCCCTAAACCAACCCCAATTTTGGTTTATGCTTTTATATAAGTATATTTTTTGAGTAAACCCTAAACCCTAAACTAGCCAGTTGAATCAGATGTAATCTGACTTGATCCCTTAACAAATCTTAGCTCATTTGGATCAAATTGACTTACCAATTCTGGTTTACTCGGTTCCCTAAACCAACCCCAATTTTGGTTTATGCTTTTATTGAGCTTCTACTTTCACATCCTTATTTACATAGTATCTTTTGTGATAGAGAAATTGATCTTATATTTGGATATCAAAATAATCACTTTAATATTTGATTTTGATAGGTCATTTGCATAGTTATTAGAATTTGGGGGAAGAGTTTCAAAAATCCAAGTTCTTAAATATTTTAAGTTTGAAATTAACTTAACATTTACACTTAGCCTATATCACAACAAAAAAACGGGTTCTACCATTAAAAAAACCTGACAATGAATTTAATTTTGGTGGAAGAAACACCACTTCTATATTTAGGGTTTAGAGTTAGGGGCTTAGGTGGGGGTTTATGGTTTAGGTTTTAGGGGTTTGGGTGGTTGGGGGGTTGAGGGTTTTTTTCGGGCTTTAGGGTTTAGGGGTTATGGTTGGGGTTTTGGGGTGTAGGGTTTGAAAAAATAGGAAAAAGGTACCTCATAATTAGAGAGTCATTAACCCTAAAAATAGGGGTAATCTAGGCATTCTTCCTTTATCGGTGAAGGCCATCTGGATTGGATTTCCGAGGCACATGTACTTCCCGATAAAGAGATTTTAAAAAATTCGAAATGAGGAAATTAGAATAAAAAAAAATAAAAAAACTACAATTAATTAAAGATATTATGGATTGTGAAACATATTATATTTCATTTTGTGGAGAATAGAATAAGATAAAAAGAGGGGTATTTTGGTACTTCTCAATAAATAAATTTTAAAAGAATATAAATATTAAAGAAGAAAAATTTATCTCTTTCGGGAAACGGCAATTTGGATTTCCGAGGCACGGAGCGCTCTTCCTTTGGATTTCGAGGCATCTCATTGAACCCCGAATGGCAGGTGAGTTGGGTGTAGGGTTTAAAGAGGCTCGGGTAGGCGAAGATAGCAAAGAGGAGTGTAGGGTATTCGATTCTCCCCCTCGCCTTATTCTTTCCTCTCTTCTCGTTTTGCCCCGCTCACCTAACCCATTTCGACTTCCCCGCCGATGGCTACCCCTGTAGCCTCGCCTTATTCCCTTCCGTATCTCCTCGCTGTCGTCCTCCTCTTCTTCCTCTTCCTCGCCGTCACCACTCTTGCCACGCCTCATCCTTCTTTTTTCCCTCTTCCTCATCTCCGGTGACGCAGTCACCCTCTGGTTGCCATTCCACCGCAAGGTACGAAAGTCTGGCTTTGTTTTTTTTTTTTTTTTTTGCTTCTTCTTCTTAAATTTTTGATTAATTTAGTCAAGGAGTGCACTTTTATTTTTATTTACATTTTGAATATTTTCTCTAGTTTCCTTCGCATTCTGGTTTAGGGTTTCAGTTTTTAAAATACTGTAAAGTGATGTCTGTATTCCTTCCGCTGTGTGCAGGAAGAAGATCGCTGTGATGGTTTCTTATTGTTAGTTTTAGGGTTTAAGGTGTCCTAGGAGACAGATACTTGCTCTTCTCCTGAAACTCTTGGCTTTCTGAACCATGTCACCTGCTTGAATTCTAGCTTTGCAATCTGGCCGTGCCTTGTGCACTAACAGACCTCTTGTTCCTCATTTATTTCTATTATATCCGTCTTTTGGCCCTCCAAAAAACCCAAATTCGTCTTTTTACTCGCCCATGTCTTATGAACTTATCATCTTGTATTGCCATATGCTCCAACACCCTAAACCCTAAACCCTAATCCTTGAATTTCCTTGTCAACATTTGTGCTGTTTGCTTCTACTCCCTTGTTTTCTTTTCTTGTTTGGTGTCAGTCACACATTGTTTCCAGCATTAAAATTTATTTTTTCCAATTATTAAAAAGTTTATTTTTTTTTTCAAAATTTCCCGTTTGGAAGACTTTGATGAAACACCTTGCTCGAGTACTGTGCTTTTTTCTCCTCACCATTGATGTCTAATCACTCTACTACCGCTTAGAGGCACTCTTGAGTTTTTACCAAAGATCCTTGCCCTGTGCACCATGCTTCTCCTCAATCTGGTTTGCTGTAATTTTGGCCGTCTCCTATCCTCTTCTTAGCCCTTGATTTTCTTCCAAATCCGTTGCAAAGTTCGCCACTTGTGTCCTACAACTTCCACTTATCACTAGTACATGGAAATTTTTGGGAACATCTAGAATATCTGTTTGAAAGTGTTCATCCAGGTTCATATTCTGCTGGGAAATGAGTCACTCTCCTTCTCAAGCACAAACTTCGAGAAGCAAATTATCTTTAACCCTAGCAAATCCAAGAAGTAAATTACATCTACTTACCTACTTTAATCATATTTTAATGCTTTGGCATTATCTTTTTGTTGCAGGTAACTGTGTTCAAACAACTAGGTGCTACCTATTCTGGTGCTCCCTCATTTACACTTAATATTCTTTTGTTCTCCCCTGATCTGGTCTCTTTCTGGAACTTGTTACCTCAGACCAATCTGGATTTAACTGCAGTTCCATTTGACCACTTACCTTTTACTAGTTACTTGATTTATGATCTGATTATGAACTCATATAGTGGATCCTATCTTCAACAAATGGAGTTTTATTTTTTATTTTTTACTTTTTTGAAATTCTTATAAACTGATATACCATATTATCTGCCCTAGGGTTTTGGGTATAGGGTTTCAGCGGTTAGGGTTTAAGGGTTTAGGGT